>NW_028318028.1:0-2784166 GCF_062004578.1 Staurois parvus | reverse complement strand
AATATTTTTAAATCTACATTTTCTATTAAATCAGCCTCCATACCTGGGCACAACAGTATTTTCTTTAAATATATTCTTCAATAAACAGGATATACACCAAACACCCATAGAAAGTTAGGTATTACCTTGTAAAAGTAGGAGTGACATCCTCACTGGCTATACATAGTCTATATAGAGAGTAGAAAACAAAAAGAACAAAGGAAGTGCAACTCTAGCACAATTACGTTTAAGGACTAAAGATGTACCAAACAAAAGGCACTCACATGCTCCAAAAACATATGGCAAGATGTCACACTAAACATTCCATCTCCAAGGCTGATGTCTGGGCACCTTCCTGGAAACACTTTCTCCAGCCTGTAGTTCTTATGGACTCCCAGGTGGTGTAAATGGAGAGAAAAAAGGGTGACCAAGCCACCACGCAGGAAGCACTGTGACAGACACTAAAGCTTGGGGAGGAGACCAGCCCAACCACCAAGCAACAGCTCTATGACAGATGCTGAAGGCCTGGAGAGGAGATCAGCCTCAGATGCTTTAGCCCAAGGCAACCTTCAGGGTGAATGTAGTTCTTGCAAAGCTGGTGTCGGCTTCTCTCTCTCCGGCTTAGGTACCTGTCGGTCTGGCGATCCCTTCATGTGTGCATTGCAGAGCTGGTGCCGATGCCAGTTTCTTCTCTGGGCTCTGGTATCTGTTACAGAGCCTCAGTTGTTGGAAGCTTGGCTAATCTCCTCTCCAGGCTTTCAGCATCTGTCATAGAGCCATTGGTTGGCAGTGTATAGGTACGTATAAGTATCTTTTTCTTTCACAGGCTAGATAGAATAGTGTTAGAATGGGGATAGGAGTAGGTTTAGCCTTGGATTTTGACTGAACTTCCACTTTAAAACATGGCTGAAACATGCATGTATCCATCCACCAAGGCAAACAGGAGCACTTATCCCTTTAGAAAGATGGCCTCCACATGGCCCCCTATGGGGCTGCACTCTCAGACTATTGCAAAGTGGGATAGGTATTGTGCTACCATATATACCATGACTTGAATAGATGAGAACTAGAGATGAGCGAATCGAAGTATCCGAAGTGGAATTCGAGTCGAATATCGGAAAAATTTCGATTCGTGCCGAATCCGAAAAACAGCCTAATTCGGACGCGCGAATCGAAATTTTTCCGAAAATGGCGGCTGACATGTGCGGCGACGGAGCGGGGATGTCGGGGAAGGCGCGCAGACAAGGCGCGCTGCCCCATAATGCATTCCTCAACGACATGTGATCGCATCAGCCAATCAGCAGCCAGCCAGCCAGCACTGTGTAATGGTCGAGGTATATATAGCGGCCATTTTGGAAATCTTCATTTGCCTGCAGTCATTGAACAGAGGCAGACCGCTCTGTACTAGGGACAGGGACAGAGTTAGGGCCACAGAAACGAGAATTGGGGACAGAGAGAAGTTACTTAGGGACAGAGAACCATTACTCAGGGACACAGACTTGTTAATGAGGGCCACAGAATCGTTATTTAGGGACAAAGAAACGCTAGTTAGGGCCACAGAATTCATACTCAGGGACAGACAGAATTGTTACTCAGTGCCAGAGAATTGTTACTTAGGGCCACAGAAACGTTATTAGGGCCACAGAATTTTTACTCAGGGACAGACAGAATTGTTACTGAGTGCCAGAGAATTGTTACTCAGGGACAGACAGAATTGTTACTGAGTGCCAGAGAATTCTTACTCAGGGCCACAGAATTCATTCTCAGGGACAGACAGAATTGTTACTCAGGGACAGACAGAATTGTTACTGAGTGCCAGAGAATTGTTACTCAGGGACAGACAGAATTGTTACTGAGTGCCAGAGAATTGTTACTCAGGGACAGACAGAATTGTTACTGAGTGCCAGAGAATTGTTACTCAGGGACAGACAGAATTGTTACTGAGTGCCAGAGAATTGTTACTCTCACAGACACAAAATTGTTACTTGCACAGACACAGAATTGTTACTTGCACAGACACACAATTGTTACTCAGGGCCACTGAATTCATACTCAGGGACAGACAGAATTGTTACTGAGTGCCAGAGAATTCTTACTCAGGGCCACAGAATTCATACTCAGGGACAGACAGAATTGTTACTCAGGGACAGACAGAATTGTTACTGAGTGCCAGAGAATTGTTACTCAGGGACAGACAGAATTGTTACTGAGTGCCAGAGAATTCTTACTCAGGGACAGACAGAATTGTTACTGAGTGCCAGAGAATTGTTACTCTCACAGACACAAAATTGTTACTTGCACAGACACAGAATTGTTACTCGCACAGAGACAGAATTGTTACTCAGGGCCACAGAATTCATACTCAGGGACAGACAGAATTGTTACTGAGTGCCAGAGAATTGTTACTCAGGGACAGACAGAATTGTTACTGAGTGCCAGAGAATTGTTACTCTCACAGACACAAAATTGTTACTTGCACAGACACAGAATTGTTACTTGCACAGACACACAATTGTTACTCAGGGCCACAGAATTCATACTCAGGGACAGACAGAATTGTTACTGAGTGCCAGAGAATTCTTACTCAGGGCCACAGAATTCATACTCAGGGACAGACAGAATTGTTACTCAGGGACAGACAGAATTGTTACTGAGTGCCAGAGAATTGTTACTCAGGGACAGACAGAATTGTTACTGAGTGCCAGAGAATTGTTACTCTCACAGACACAAAATTGTTACTTGCACAGACACAGAATTGTTACTTGCACAGACACACAATTGTTACTCAGGGCCACAGAATTCATACTCAGGGACAGACAGAATTGTTACTGAGTGCCAGAGAATTGTTACTCAGGGACAGACAGAATTGTTACTGAGTGCCAGAGAATTCTTACTCAGGGCCACAGAATTCATTCTCAGGGACAGACAGAATTGTTACTCAGGGACAGACAGAATTGTTACTGAGTGCCAGAGAATTGTTACTCAGGGACAGACAGAATTGTTACTGAGTGCCAGAGAATTGTTACTCAGGGACAGACAGAATTGTTACTGAGTGCCAGAGAATTGTTACTCAGGGACAGACAGAATTGTTACTGAGTGCCAGAGAATTGTTACTCTCACAGACACAAAATTGTTACTTGCACAGACACAGAATTGTTACTTGCACAGACACACAATTGTTACTCAGGGCCACTGAATTCATACTCAGGGACAGACAGAATTGTTACTGAGTGCCAGAGAATTCTTACTCAGGGCCACAGAATTCATACTCAGGGACAGACAGAATTGTTACTCAGGGACAGACAGAATTGTTACTGAGTGCCAGAGAATTGTTACTCAGGGACAGACAGAATTGTTACTGAGTGCCAGAGAATTCTTACTCAGGGACAGACAGAATTGTTACTGAGTGCCAGAGAATTGTTACTCTCACAGACACAAAATTGTTACTTGCACAGACACAGAATTGTTACTCGCACAGAGACAGAATTGTTACTCAGGGCCACAGAATTCATACTCAGGGACAGACAGAATTGTTACTGAGTGCCAGAGAATTGTTACTCAGGGACAGACAGAATTGTTACTGAGTGCCAGAGAATTGTTACTCTCACAGACACAAAATTGTTACTTGCACAGACACAGAATTGTTACTTGCACAGACACACAATTGTTACTCAGGGCCACAGAATTCATACTCAGGGACAGACAGAATTGTTACTGAGTGCCAGAGAATTCTTACTCAGGGCCACAGAATTCATACTCAGGGACAGACAGAATTGTTACTCAGGGACAGACAGAATTGTTACTGAGTGCCAGAGAATTGTTACTCAGGGACAGACAGAATTGTTACTGAGTGCCAGAGAATTGTTACTCTCACAGACACAAAATTGTTACTTGCACAGACACAGAATTGTTACTTGCACAGACACACAATTGTTACTCAGGGCCACAGAATTCATACTCAGGGACAGACAGAATTGTTACTGAGTGCCAGAGAATTGTTACTCAGGGACAGACAGAATTGTTACTGAGTGCCAGAGAATTCTTACTCAGGGCCACAGAATTCATTCTCAGGGACAGACAGAATTGTTACTCAGGGACAGACAGAATTGTTACTGAGTGCCAGAGAATTGTTACTCAGGGACAGACAGAATTGTTACTGAGTGCCAGAGAATTGTTACTCAGGGACAGACAGAATTGTTACTGAGTGCCAGAGAATTGTTACTCAGGGACAGACAGAATTGTTACTGAGTGCCAGAGAATTGTTACTCTCACAGACACAAAATTGTTACTTGCACAGACACAGAATTGTTACTTGCACAGACACACAATTGTTACTCAGGGCCACAGAATTCATACTCAGGGACAGACAGAATTGTTACTGAGTGCCAGAGAATTCTTACTCAGGGCCACAGAATTCATACTCAGGGACAGACAGAATTGTTACTCAGGGACAGACAGAATTGTTACTGAGTGCCAGAGAATTGTTACTCAGGGACAGACAGAATTGTTACTGAGTGCCAGAGAATTCTTACTCAGGGACAGACAGAATTGTTACTGAGTGCCAGAGAATTGTTACTCTCACAGACACAAAATTGTTACTTGCACAGACACAGAATTGTTACTCGCACAGAGACAGAATTGTTACTCAGGGCCACAGAATTCATACTCAGGGACAGACAGAATTGTTACTGAGTGCCAGAGAATTGTTACTCAGGGACAGACAGAATTGTTACTGAGTGCCAGAGAATTGTTACTCTCACAGACACAAAATTGTTACTTGCACAGACACAGAATTGTTACTTGCACAGACACACAATTGTTACTCAGGGCCACAGAATTCATACTCAGGGACAGACAGAATTGTTACTGAGTGCCAGAGAATTCTTACTCAGGGCCACAGAATTCATACTCAGGGACAGACAGAATTGTTACTCAGGGACAGACAGAATTGTTACTGAGTGCCAGAGAATTGTTACTCAGGGACAGACAGAATTGTTACTGAGTGCCAGAGAATTGTTACTCTCACAGACACAAAATTGTTACTTGCACAGACACAGAATTGTTACTTGCACAGACACACAATTGTTACTCAGGGCCACAGAATTCATACTCAGGGACAGACAGAATTGTTACTGAGTGCCAGAGAATTGTTACTCAGGGACAGACAGAATTGTTACTGAGTGCCAGAGAATTGTTACTCTCACAGACACAAAATTGTTACTTGCACAGACACAGAATTGTTACTCGCACAGAGACAGAATTGTTACTCAGGGCCACAGAATTCATACTCAGGGACAGACAGAATTGTTACTGAGTGCCAGAGAATTGTTACTCAGGGAAGACAGAATTGTTACTGAGTGCCAGAGAATTGTTACTCAGGGACAGACAGAATTGTTACTGAGTGCCAGAGAATTGTTACTCTCACAGACACAAAATTGTTACTTGCACAGACACAGAATTGTTACTCGCACAGAGACAGAATTGTTACTCAGGGCCACAGAATTCATACTCAGGGACAGACAGAATTGTTACTGAGTGCCAGAGAATTGTTACTCAGGGACAGACAGAATTGTTACTGAGTGCCAGAGAATTGTTACTCTCACAGACACAAAATTGTTACTTGCACAGACACAGAATTGTTACTTGCACAGACACACAATTGTTACTGAGTGCCAGAGAATTGTTACTCAGGGACAGACAGAATTGTTACTGAGTGCCAGAGAATTGTTACTCAGGGACAGACAGAATTGTTACTGAGTGCCAGAGAATTGTTACTCAGGGACAGACAGAATTGTTACTGAGTGCCAGAGAATTGTTACTCGCACAGACACAAAATTGTTACTTGCACAGACACAAAATTGTTACTTGCACAGACACAGAATTGTTACTCGCGCAGACACAGAATTGTTACTCAGGGCCACAGAATTCATACTCAGGGACAGACAGAATTGTTACTGAGTGCCAGAGAATTGTTACTCAGGGACAGACAGAATTGTTACTGAGTGCCAGAGAATTGTTACTCAGGGACAGACAGAATTGTTACTGAGTGCCAGAGAATTGTTACTCAGGGACAGACAGAATTGTTACTGAGTGCCAGAGAATTGTTACTCGCACAGACACAAAATTGTTACTTGCACAGACACAGAATTGTTACTCGCACAGACACAGAATTGTTACTCGCACAGACACAGAATTGTTACTCAGGGCCACAGAATTCATACTCAGGGACAGACAGAATTGTTACTGAGTGCCAGAGAATTGTTACTCAGGGACACCTAATCGTTGAATTAAATAGTATGTCAGACAACATGCAGAGGAGTGGCAGAGGAGGCAATGTTTTAGGAGCGAGCAGACGTGGCAGCAGAGGAAGGGGTCGAGGCAGCAGTATTCGCAGCCAGAGGCCAGTGCTCCCGGTGTCATCCAGCGGTCGTGTCTCCACCGACAACCCTGCCGTCATTGATTGGTTGGCTCGGTCGTCTTCCTCTTCCCAGGTCACCTCTGACACCTACAGCCAACGGTCGGTGGGTACGTCAGACACAACCGTTAGTTGGCATGGCCCGGGACCAAGCCCACTGAAATCACGTGTCCTCTACCTGCCCCTGTCCTTTGCTGTTCCCTCACCAAGCGAAGTATCGCATGCTGTGGGCTCAGCCCCACTGTACAGTGAGGAAGAGCTAACAGAGGGCGGTCAGGAACGGGGGGAGACATCGGCCTTTTCAGCAGCCAAGCGAACAAGTACTGGCGAGGAGAGTGGCTCGGTAGCCGGTCTAGAGACAGGTCTGTCTCCTGACCCAGACGCAGCCGAGGGGGCTAGTAGTGAGGCGGAGACCCTACTTGATGATGAGGAGGTTGATCGCACTTGGCAGCCTCGTCGTCATCAGGCAATTTCTTCCGCATCATCAGGAGAAGAGGGTGGCAGCTTGGCAGCGAGCAAAACAGTCGGTGGGTTGCCCAGGAGACAGCAGCAGGGTCGCATCAGTGTCAGTGGAGCCAAACGTCCACGGAGTAGAGCACCAGCTCCACTGCAGCCTACCACCACGGCCAGTAGTGGTGCCGGTGCGCACGGAGGAAGTAGCAGTCAGCCAGTGAAGAGTAGCGGGGGCAAAGTTTCCTACTCGGTGGTGTGGCAATTTTTCCTCAAGCCGCCCGAGGAAGTAAATGTAGCCGTATGTCGACTATGTGGCCAGAAATGCAAGCGTGGCCAGGGGGCCCATGTTGGGACTACAGCGTTGCGTCAGCATATGCAGCGTCACCATTCGGTGGCCTGGGAAAACCGTGATAAACATACGGCGGTTCTGCCTGCCCCAGCCCCCGCTCCATCACCCGCTCCGTTACTTGCTCCGTCACCCGACGTCGTCAATCGCCCTCTATCAGCCAGTCAAGGCTCCAACACCTCTGCTGAGGGGAGTTGTCGCTCATTGGCATCTTCCGCTCGTTCAGATGCTCCTTCTCCTGCTACTCCTCTTCTCGGATTCCGTCAACAGTCTTTCTTGGAATCCGTATCCAAGAGACAACAGTTTGCGAGCACGCACCCGACGGTGCAAAAGCTGAACGTCCTCCTGTCCAAGTTGCTGGTGCTGCAGTCCCTCCCTTTCCAACTGGTGGACTCAGCACCTTTCCGAGAAATGATGGCTTGTGCCGCGCCGCGGTGGAGAGTGCCAAGCCGTCATTTCTTTGCCCAAAAGGCAGTGCCAGCCCTGCATTCACATGTAGAAGAGATGGTGGGCCAGTCTTTGAGCATGTCGGTCTCTGCCAAAGTGCACGGCAGCGCCGACGTGTGGAGCTGTAACTACGGTCAGGGACAGTACATGTCATTTACGGCCCACTGGGTGAACGTGGTGCCGGCACAGCCGCACCAGCAACTTGGACAGGTCACGACGCTTTTGCCTCCACGTTTGCACGTCCTTGGTCCAGCAAGCATGTCCGCCTCTACCACCTCTTTTTCCGCCGTGTCCTCAGCCGCCACCCCCGTGCCAAGTCCCATTACCCGACCGGCATATCACATGTGCAGGGCGCAACGGTGTCACGCTGTGCTGCACCTGGTATGCCTTGGCGAACGTAGTCACACAGGGGAGGAACTGCTGAGTGTAATGAACAGAGAAATCGACAGATGGCTGTCTCCGCGCAAACTAAAAATCGGAACCATGTTGACTGACAACGGAAAGAACATGGTGTCTGCTCTGCGTCAAGGAAGGTTGTGCCATGCGCCATGCATGGCTCACGTGTTCAATCTGGTTGTCAAGCGGTTCCTAAAATCCACCATCCCACTGCAAGACATCCTTAAAATGTCACGTAAACTGTGCATGCATTTCAGCCATTCCTACACCGCAAAGAACACCCTCATTGAGCTGCAGCGGCAGAACGGAATTCCACAGCATCGCCTGATCTGCGACGTTGCAACAAGGTGGAATTCAACCCTACACATGTTAGACCGCCTTTACGAGCAGCGAAAGGCCATCACCGATTTCCTGATGTTACAAGCGGATAAAGGTACTCCCCTGTGTAACTTAGATGTCAGCCATTGGCAGCTCATGCGTGACACCTGCCGCTTGCTCAGGCCCTTTGAGGAGGCCACGCTATTCGTGAGTCGGCAGGACTATGGGATGAACGACGTCATTCCTCTGTTGCACGTCCTGGAACAAATGCTGTTAACAATGGCTGGTCAGGGTGCGGTAGACGTGGCGCACAGATCTCAACGCCACATGACCCCTGTGGGGGCAGGACAGGAAGAAGAGGAGGAGGTAGAGGAGGACATTTGTGCTCAGGAATTATTGAGTGAAATGGGTGGTTTTTCCACTCAGCGGACAGGAGTGGAGGAGCAGGAGCATCTGGTAGAGGAGGAGGAGGAGGAGACAGAGGACCCAGACGCACCGTGGCAGTATGCTGTGGAGATGGAGGCAGGGAGTCCCTCGCATTCCTTGGCACAAATGGCCCATAGCATGCTCGGTTGCTTGCGTAGCGACAGCCGAATAATAACCATCAGACAGAGGGATGACTTTTGGCTGTCCACCTTGTTGGACCCTCGCTACCGGTCCAAAATGGTGGCCTTTTTCACACCTGCTGAGAGGGAGGCCAAAATTACGTACTATAAAAACCACCTATGTAGTCAGTTGGTCTCTGCCTTTGTGCGCCATCGTCCATCCTCAGACACTGTGGGCCCTGTGCGCTCGCGTTCCGCTGGCATGGCAGCAGGGGAGGGGTGGGGTGGTAGGAGCAGTGGCAGCTCCACCAGCAGCGGCTGCCTCAGTCTGCAGTCGATGATGAGTAGCTTTCTTCACCAGCGCAGTGAGGAAACTACTAACCAGCCGCAGCAGCAGCAGCAGCATCAGGTGGACCTGGAGCAGGAGCTCAAACAACAGGCTTGGGCCTACTTGGACAGCACCCTGCCAACCGAGGTAGACAATCCCCTTGACTACTGGGCAACGAAACTTGACCTTTGGCCCCAACTAGCTGAATTTGCCCTTGAAAGGCTGTCATGCCCGGCCAGTAGCGTGGCATCGGAGCGCGTGTTTAGTGCGGCAGGAGGTATTGTAACTCCGCGGAGGACACGACTGTCCACCCAAAGTGTGGAGAGACTCACGTTTGTGAAAATGAATCAGGCGTGGATTAGTCTGGATTTCAAACCACCAGTTCCTGACACAACTGACTAAATCCGCCATGAATCATGCCTCAAACATGTGCCACTTTCAGGTCTCCTCACACTGCTGGTGTGTTGAATTTTTTGACATAGGGTGCTGGCAGATTACGGGCCTCCTATAGCTGCTGCCAGGCCCCTAATCTGCCATAGGCCCCTATATACCACCTCCTCCTGCTGCTGCCAGGTCCAGAGTCTCTCATGGGTCCCTGTACGGCCTCCCATTGCTGCTGTCTCCATCGCCACACTCTGCTGCCATGTGCCACTTTCAGGTCTCTTCACACTGCTGGTGTGTTAAATTTTTTGACATAGGGTGCAGGCAGATTACGGGCCTCACATAGCTGCTGCCAGGCCCCTAATCTGCCATGGGCCCCTATATACCACCTCCTCCTGCTGCTGCCAGGTCCAGAGTCTCTCATGGGTCCCTGTACGGCCTCCCATTGCTGCTGTCTCCATCGCCACACTCTGCTGCCATGTGCCACTTTCAGGTCTCTTCACACTGCTGGTGTGTTAAATTTTTTGACATAGGGTGCTGCAAGATAACGGGCCTCACATAGCTGCTGCCAGGCCCCTAATCAGCCATGGGCCCCTATACCGCCTCCTCCTGCTGCTGCCAGGTCCAGAGTCTCTCATGCCATGTGCCACTTTCAGGTCTCTTCACACTGCTGGTGTGTTAAATTTTTTGACATAGGGTGCAGGCAGATTACGGGCCTCACATAGCTGCTGCCAGGCCCCTAATCTGCCATAGGCCCCTATATACCGCCTCCTCATGCTGCTGCCAGGTCCAGAGTCTCTCATGGGTCCCTGTACGGCCTCCCATTGCTGCTTTCTCCATCGCCACACTCTGCTGCCATGTGCCACTTTCAGGTCTCTTCACACTGCTGGTGTGTTAAATTTTTTGACATAGGGTGCAGGCAGATTACGGGCCTCACATAGCTGCTGCCAGGCCCCTAATCTGCCATGGGCCCCTATATACCGCCTCCTCATGCTGCTGCCAAGTCCAGAGTCTGTCATGGTCCCTGTACGGCCTCCCATTGCTGCTGTCTCCATCGCCACACTCTGCTGCCATGTGCCACTTTCAGGTCTCTTCACACTGCTGGTGTGTTAAATTTTTTGACATAGGGTGCAGGCAGATTACGGGCCTCACATAGCTGCTGCCAGGCCCCTAATCTGCCATGGGCCCCTATATACCGCCTCCTCATGCTGCTGCCAAGTCCAGAGTCTGTCATGGTCCCTGTACGGCCTCCCATTGCTGCTGTCTCCATCGCCACACTCTGCTGCCATGTGCCACTTTCAGGTCTCTTCACACTGCTGGTGTGTTTAATTTTTTGACATAGGGTGCAGGCAGATTACGGGCCTCACATAGCTGCTGCCAGGCCCCTAATCTGCCATGGGCCCCTATATACCGCCTCCTCATGCTGCTGCCAAGTCCAGAGTCTGTCATGGTCCCTGTACGGCCTCCCATTGCTGCTGTCTCCATCGCCACACTCTGCCATGTGCCACTTTCAGGTCTCTTCACACTGCTGGTGTGTTTAATTTTTTGACATAGGGTGCAGGCAGATTACGGGCCTCACATAGCTGCTGCCAGGCCCCTAATCTGCCATAGGCCCCTATATACCGCCTCCTCATGCTGCTGCCAGGTCCAGAGTCTCTCATGGGTCCCTGTACGGCCTCCCATTGCTGCTTTCTCCATCGCCACACTCTGCCATGTGCCACTTTCAGGTCTCCTCACACACTGCTGGTGTGTTGAATTTTTTGACATAGGGTGCTGGCAGATTACGGGCCTCCCATAGCTGCTGCCAGGCCCCTAATCTGCCATGGGCCCCTATATACCGCCTCCTCATGCTGCTGCCAAGTCCAGAGTCTGTCATGGTCCCTGTACGGCCTCCCATTGCTGCTGTCTCCATCGCCACACTCTGCTGCCATGTGCCACTTTCAGGTCTCTTCACACTGCTGGTGTGTTTAATTTTTTGACATAGGGTGCAGGCAGATTACGGGCCTCACATAGCTGCTGCCAGGCCCCTAATCTGCCATGGGCCCCTATATACCGCCTCCTCATGCTGCTGCCAAGTCCAGAGTCTGTCATGGTCCCTGTACGGCCTCCCATTGCTGCTGTCTCCATCGCCACACTCTGCTGCCATGTGCCACTTTCAGGTCTCTTCACACTGCTGGTGTGTTAAATTTTTTGACATAGGGTGCAGGCAGATTACGGGCCTCACATAGCTGCTGCCAGGCCCCTAATCTGCCATGGGCCCCTATATACCGCCTCCTCATGCTGCTGCCAAGTCCAGAGTCTGTCATGGTCCCTGTACGGCCTCCCATTGCTGCTGTCTCCATCGCCACACTCTGCTGCCATGTGCCACTTTCAGGTCTCTTCACACTGCTGGTGTGTTAAATTTTTTGACATAGGGTGCAGGCAGATTACGGGCCTCACATAGCTGCTGCCAGGCCCCTAATCTGCCATGGGCCCCTATATACCGCCTCCTCATGCTGCTGCCAAGTCCAGAGTCTGTCATGGTCCCTGTACGGCCTCCCATTGCTGCTGTCTCCATCGCCACACTCTGCCATGTGCCACTTTCAGGTCTCTTCACACTGCTGGTGTGTTAAATTTTTTGACATAGGGTGCAGGCAGATTACGGGCCTCACATAGCTGCTGCCAGGCCCCTAATCTGCCATGGGCCCCTATATACCGCCTCCTCATGCTGCTGCCAAGTCCAGAGTCTGTCATGGTCCCTGTACGGCCTCCCATTGCTGCTGTCTCCATCGCCACACTCTGCTGCCATGTGCCACTTTCAGGTCTCTTCACACTGCTGGTGTGTTTAATTTTTTGACATAGGGTGCAGGCAGATTACGGGCCTCACATAGCTGCTGCCAGGCCCCTAATCTGCCATGGGCCCCTATATACCGCCTCCTCATGCTGCTGCCAAGTCCAGAGTCTGTCATGGTCCCTGTACGGCCTCCCATTGCTGCTGTCTCCATCGCCACACTCTGCTGCCATGTGCCACTTTCAGGTCTCTTCACACTGCTGGTGTGTTAAATTTTTTGACATAGGGTGCAGGCAGATTACGGGCCTCACATAGCTGCTGCCAGGCCCCTAATCTGCCATGGGCCCCTATATACCGCCTCCTCATGCTGCTGCCAAGTCCAGAGTCTGTCATGGTCCCTGTACGGCCTCCCATTGCTGCTGTCTCCATCGCCACACTCTGCTGCCATGTGCCACTTTCAGGTCTCTTCACACTGCTGGTGTGTTAAATTTTTTGACATAGGGTGCAGGCAGATTACGGGCCTCACATAGCTGCTGCCAGGCCCCTAATCTGCCATGGGCCCCTATATACCGCCTCCTCATGCTGCTGCCAAGTCCAGAGTCTGTCATGGTCCCTGTACGGCCTCCCATTGCTGCTGTCTCCATCGCCACACTCTGCCATGTGCCACTTTCAGGTCTCTTCACACTGCTGGTGTGTTTAATTTTTTGACATAGGGTGCAGGCAGATTACGGGCCTCACATAGCTGCTGCCAGGCCCCTAATCTGCCATGGGCCCCTATATACCGCCTCCTCATGCTGCTGCCAAGTCCAGAGTCTGTCATGGTCCCTGTACGGCCTCCCATTGCTGCTGTCTCCATCGCCACACTCTGCTGCCATGTGCCACTTTCAGGTCTCTTCACACTGCTGGTGTGTTAAATTTTTTGACATAGGGTGCAGGCAGATTACGGGCCTCACATAGCTGCTGCCAGGCCCCTAATCTGCCATGGGCCCCTATATACCACCTCCTCCTGCTGCTGCCAGGTCCAGAGTCTCTCATGGGTCCCTGTACGGCCTCCCATTGCTGCTGTCTCCATCGCCACACTCTGCTGCCATGTGCCACTTTCAGGTCTCTTCACACTGCTGGTGTGTTAAATTTTTTGACATAGGGTGCTGCAAGATAACGGGCCTCACATAGCTGCTGCCAGGCCCCTAATCAGCCATGGGCCCCTATACCGCCTCCTCCTGCTGCTGCCAGGTCCAGAGTCTCTCATGCCATGTGCCACTTTCAGGTCTCTTCACACTGCTGGTGTGTTTAATTTTTTGACATAGGGTGCAGGCAGATTACGGGCCTCACATAGCTGCTGCCAGGCCCCTAATCTGCCATGGGCCCCTATATACCGCCTCCTCATGCTGCTGCCAAGTCCAGAGTCTGTCATGGTCCCTGTACGGCCTCCCATTGCTGCTGTCTCCATCGCCACACTCTGCTGCCATGTGCCACTTTCAGGTCTCTTCACACTGCTGGTGTGTTAAATTTTTTGACATAGGGTGCAGGCAGATTACGGGCCTCACATAGCTGCTGCCAGGCCCCTAATCTGCCATGGGCCCCTATATACCGCCTCCTCATGCTGCTGCCAAGTCCAGAGTCTGTCATGGTCCCTGTACGGCCTCCCATTGCTGCTGTCTCCATCGCCACACTCTGCTGCCATGTGCCACTTTCAGGTCTCTTCACACTGCTGGTGTGTTAAATTTTTTGACATAGGGTGCAGGCAGATTACGGGCCTCACATAGCTGCTGCCAGGCCCCTAATCTGCCATGGGCCCCTATATACCGCCTCCTCATGCTGCTGCCAAGTCCAGAGTCTGTCATGGTCCCTGTACGGCCTCCCATTGCTGCTGTCTCCATCGCCACACTCTGCCATGTGCCACTTTCAGGTCTCTTCACACTGCTGGTGTGTTAAATTTTTTGACATAGGGTGCAGGCAGATTACGGGCCTCACATAGCTGCTGCCAGGCCCCTAATCTGCCATGGGCCCCTATATACCGCCTCCTCATGCTGCTGCCAAGTCCAGAGTCTGTCATGGTCCCTGTACGGCCTCCCATTGCTGCTGTCTCCATCGCCACACTCTGCTGCCATGTGC
Source organism: Staurois parvus (assembly GCF_062004578.1). Lineage (NCBI taxonomy): Eukaryota > Metazoa > Chordata > Amphibia > Anura > Ranidae > Staurois > Staurois parvus. The sequence continues at coordinate 2,769,673 of NW_028318028.1, read as the reverse complement.
CACTTTCAGGTCTCTTCACACTGCTGGTGTGTTTAATTTTTTGACATAGGGTGCAGGCAGATTACGGGCCTCACATAGCTGCTGCCAGGCCCCTAATCTGCCATGGGCCCCTATATACCGCCTCCTCATGCTGCTGCCAAGTCCAGAGTCTGTCATGGTCCCTGTACGGCCTCCCATTGCTGCTGTCTCCATCGCCACACTCTGCTGCCATGTGCCACTTTCAGGTCTCTTCACACTGCTGGTGTGTTAAATTTTTTGACATAGGGTGCAGGCAGATTACGGGCCTCACATAGCTGCTGCCAGGCCCCTAATCTGCCATGGGCCCCTATATACCGCCTCCTCATGCTGCTGCCAAGTCCAGAGTCTGTCATGGTCCCTGTACGGCCTCCCATTGCTGCTGTCTCCATCGCCACACTCTGCTGCCATGTGCCACTTTCAGGTCTCTTCACACTGCTGGTGTGTTAAATTTTTTGACATAGGGTGCAGGCAGATTACGGGCCTCACATAGCTGCTGCCAGGCCCCTAATCTGCCATGGGCCCCTATATACCGCCTCCTCATGCTGCTGCCAAGTCCAGAGTCTGTCATGGTCCCTGTACGGCCTCCCATTGCTGCTGTCTCCATCGCCACACTCTGCCATGTGCCACTTTCAGGTCTCTTCACACTGCTGGTGTGTTTAATTTTTTGACATAGGGTGCAGGCAGATTACGGGCCTCACATAGCTGCTGCCAGGCCCCTAATCTGCCATGGGCCCCTATATACCGCCTCCTCATGCTGCTGCCAAGTCCAGAGTCTGTCATGGTCCCTGTACGGCCTCCCATTGCTGCTGTCTCCATCGCCACACTCTGCTGCCATGTGCCACTTTCAGGTCTCTTCACACTGCTGGTGTGTTAAATTTTTTGACATAGGGTGCAGGCAGATTACGGGCCTCACATAGCTGCTGCCAGGCCCCTAATCTGCCATGGGCCCCTATATACCACCTCCTCCTGCTGCTGCCAGGTCCAGAGTCTCTCATGGGTCCCTGTACGGCCTCCCATTGCTGCTGTCTCCATCGCCACACTCTGCTGCCATGTGCCACTTTCAGGTCTCTTCACACTGCTGGTGTGTTAAATTTTTTGACATAGGGTGCTGCAAGATAACGGGCCTCACATAGCTGCTGCCAGGCCCCTAATCAGCCATGGGCCCCTATACCGCCTCCTCCTGCTGCTGCCAGGTCCAGAGTCTCTCATGCCATGTGCCACTTTCAGGTCTCTTCACACTGCTGGTGTGTTTAATTTTTTGACATAGGGTGCAGGCAGATTACGGGCCTCACATAGCTGCTGCCAGGCCCCTAATCTGCCATGGGCCCCTATATACCGCCTCCTCATGCTGCTGCCAAGTCCAGAGTCTGTCATGGTCCCTGTACGGCCTCCCATTGCTGCTGTCTCCATCGCCACACTCTGCTGCCATGTGCCACTTTCAGGTCTCTTCACACTGCTGGTGTGTTAAATTTTTTGACATAGGGTGCAGGCAGATTACGGGCCTCACATAGCTGCTGCCAGGCCCCTAATCTGCCATGGGCCCCTATATACCGCCTCCTCATGCTGCTGCCAAGTCCAGAGTCTGTCATGGTCCCTGTACGGCCTCCCATTGCTGCTGTCTCCATCGCCACACTCTGCTGCCATGTGCCACTTTCAGGTCTCTTCACACTGCTGGTGTGTTAAATTTTTTGACATAGGGTGCAGGCAGATTACGGGCCTCACATAGCTGCTGCCAGGCCCCTAATCTGCCATAGGCCCCTATATACCGCCTCCTCATGCTGCTGCCAAGTCCAGAGTCTGTCATGGTCCCTGTACGGCCTCCCATTGCTGCTGTCTCCATCGCCACACTCTGCTGCCATGTGCCACTTTCAGGTCTCTTCACACTGCTGGTGTGTTAAATTTTTTGACATAGGGTGCAGGCAGATTACGGGCCTCACATAGCTGCTGCCAGGCCCCTAATCTGCCATGGGCCCCTATATACCACCTCCTCCTGCTGCTGCCAGGTCCAGAGTCTCTCATGGGTCCCTGTACGGCCTCCCATTGCTGCTGTCTCCATCGCCACACTCTGCTGCCATGTGCCACTTTCAGGTCTCTTCACACTGCTGGTGTGTTAAATTTTTTGACATAGGGTGCTGCAAGATAACGGGCCTCACATAGCTGCTGCCAGGCCCCTAATCAGCCATGGGCCCCTATACCGCCTCCTCCTGCTGCTGCCAGGTCCAGAGTCTCTCATGCCATGTGCCACTTTCAGGTCTCTTCACACTGCTGGTGTGTTTAATTTTTTGACATAGGGTGCAGGCAGATTACGGGCCTCACATAGCTGCTGCCAGGCCCCTAATCTGCCATGGGCCCCTATATACCGCCTCCTCATGCTGCTGCCAAGTCCAGAGTCTGTCATGGTCCCTGTACGGCCTCCCATTGCTGCTGTCTCCATCGCCACACTCTGCTGCCATGTGCCACTTTCAGGTCTCTTCACACTGCTGGTGTGTTAAATTTTTTGACATAGGGTGCAGGCAGATTACGGGCCTCACATAGCTGCTGCCAGGCCCCTAATCTGCCATGGGCCCCTATATACCGCCTCCTCATGCTGCTGCCAAGTCCAGAGTCTGTCATGGTCCCTGTACGGCCTCCCATTGCTGCTGTCTCCATCGCCACACTCTGCTGCCATGTGCCACTTTCAGGTCTCTTCACACTGCTGGTGTGTTAAATTTTTTGACATAGGGTGCAGGCAGATTACGGGCCTCACATAGCTGCTGCCAGGCCCCTAATCTGCCATAGGCCCCTATATACCGCCTCCTCATGCTGCTGCCAAGTCCAGAGTCTGTCATGGTCCCTGTACGGCCTCCCATTGCTGCTGTCTCCATCGCCACACTCTGCTGCCATGTGCCACTTTCAGGTCTCTTCACACTGCTGGTGTGTTAAATTTTTTGACATAGGGTGCAGGCAGATTACGGGCCTCACATAGCTGCTGCCAGGCCCCTAATCTGCCATGGGCCCCTATATACCACCTCCTCCTGCTGCTGCCAGGTCCAGAGTCTCTCATGGGTCCCTGTACGGCCTCCCATTGCTGCTGTCTCCATCGCCACACTCTGCTGCCATGTGCCACTTTCAGGTCTCTTCACACTGCTGGTGTGTTAAATTTTTTGACATAGGGTGCTGCAAGATAACGGGCCTCACATAGCTGCTGCCAGGCCCCTAATCAGCCATGGGCCCCTATACCGCCTCCTCCTGCTGCTGCCAGGTCCAGAGTCTCTCATGCCATGTGCCACTTTCAGGTCTCTTCACACTGCTGGTGTGTTTAATTTTTTGACATAGGGTGCAGGCAGATTACGGGCCTCACATAGCTGCTGCCAGGCCCCTAATCTGCCATGGGCCCCTATATACCGCCTCCTCATGCTGCTGCCAAGTCCAGAGTCTGTCATGGTCCCTGTACGGCCTCCCATTGCTGCTGTCTCCATCGCCACACTCTGCTGCCATGTGCCACTTTCAGGTCTCTTCACACTGCTGGTGTGTTAAATTTTTTGACATAGGGTGCAGGCAGATTACGGGCCTCACATAGCTGCTGCCAGGCCCCTAATCTGCCATGGGCCCCTATATACCGCCTCCTCATGCTGCTGCCAAGTCCAGAGTCTGTCATGGTCCCTGTACGGCCTCCCATTGCTGCTGTCTCCATCGCCACACTCTGCTGCCATGTGCCACTTTCAGGTCTCTTCACACTGCTGGTGTGTTAAATTTTTTGACATAGGGTGCAGGCAGATTACGGGCCTCACATAGCTGCTGCCAGGCCCCTAATCTGCCATGGGCCCCTATATACCACCTCCTCCTGCTGCTGCCAGGTCCAGAGTCTCTCATGGGTCCCTGTACGGCCTCCCATTGCTGCTGTCTCCATCGCCACACTCTGCTGCCATGTGCCACTTTCAGGTCTCTTCACACTGCTGGTGTGTTAAATTTTTTGACATAGGGTGCTGCAAGATAACGGGCCTCACATAGCTGCTGCCAGGCCCCTAATCAGCCATGGGCCCCTATACCGCCTCCTCCTGCTGCTGCCAGGTCCAGAGTCTCTCATGCCATGTGCCACTTTCAGGTCTCTTCACACTGCTGGTGTGTTTAATTTTTTGACATAGGGTGCAGGCAGATTACGGGCCTCACATAGCTGCTGCCAGGCCCCTAATCTGCCATGGGCCCCTATATACCGCCTCCTCATGCTGCTGCCAAGTCCAGAGTCTGTCATGGTCCCTGTACGGCCTCCCATTGCTGCTGTCTCCATCGCCACACTCTGCTGCCATGTGCCACTTTCAGGTCTCTTCACACTGCTGGTGTGTTAAATTTTTTGACATAGGGTGCAGGCAGATTACGGGCCTCACATAGCTGCTGCCAGGCCCCTAATCTGCCATGGGCCCCTATATACCGCCTCCTCATGCTGCTGCCAAGTCCAGAGTCTGTCATGGTCCCTGTACGGCCTCCCATTGCTGCTGTCTCCATCGCCACACTCTGCCATGTGCCACTTTCAGGTCTCTTCACACTGCTGGTGTGTTTAATTTTTTGACATAGGGTGCAGGCAGATTACGGGCCTCACATAGCTGCTGCCAGGCCCCTAATCTGCCATAGGCCCCTATATACCGCCTCCTCATGCTGCTGCCAGGTCCAGAGTCTCTCATGGGTCCCTGTACGGCCTCCCATTGCTGCTTTCTCCATCGCCACACTCTGCCATGTGCCACTTTCAGGTCTCCTCACACACTGCTGGTGTGTTGAATTTTTTGACATAGGGTGCTGGCAGATTACGGGCCTCCCATAGCTGCTGCCAGGCCCCTAATCTGCCATGGGCCCCTATATACCGCCTCCTCATGCTGCTGCCAAGTCCAGAGTCTGTCATGGGTCCCTGTACGGCCTCCCATTGCTGCTGTCTCCATCGCCACACTCTGCCATGTGCTACTTTCAGGTCTCCTCACACACTGCTGGTGTGTAGAATTTTTTGACATAGGGTGCTGGCAGATTACGGGCCTCACATAGCTGCTGCCAGGCCCCTAATCTGCCATGGGCCCCTATATACCACCTCCTCCTGCTGCTGCCAGGTCCAGAGTCTCTCATGGGTCCCTGTACGGCCTCCCATTGCTGCTGTCTCCATCGCCACACTCTGCTGCCATGTGCCACTTTCAGGTCTCTTCACACTGCTGGTGTGTTAAATTTTTTGACATAGGGTGCTGCAAGATAACGGGCCTCACATAGCTGCTGCCAGGCCCCTAATCAGCCATGGGCCCCTATACCGCCTCCTCCTGCTGCTGCCAGGTCCAGAGTCTCTCATGCCATGTGCCACTTTCAGGTCTCTTCACACTGCTGGTGTGTTTAATTTTTTGACATAGGGTGCAGGCAGATTACGGGCCTCACATAGCTGCTGCCAGGCCCCTAATCTGCCATGGGCCCCTATATACCGCCTCCTCATGCTGCTGCCAAGTCCAGAGTCTGTCATGGTCCCTGTACGGCCTCCCATTGCTGCTGTCTCCATCGCCACACTCTGCTGCCATGTGCCACTTTCAGGTCTCTTCACACTGCTGGTGTGTTAAATTTTTTGACATAGGGTGCAGGCAGATTACGGGCCTCACATAGCTGCTGCCAGGCCCCTAATCTGCCATGGGCCCCTATATACCGCCTCCTCATGCTGCTGCCAAGTCCAGAGTCTGTCATGGTCCCTGTACGGCCTCCCATTGCTGCTGTCTCCATCGCCACACTCTGCTGCCATGTGCCACTTTCAGGTCTCTTCACACTGCTGGTGTGTTAAATTTTTTGACATAGGGTGCAGGCAGATTACGGGCCTCACATAGCTGCTGCCAGGCCCCTAATCTGCCATAGGCCCCTATATACCGCCTCCTCATGCTGCTGCCAAGTCCAGAGTCTGTCATGGTCCCTGTACGGCCTCCCATTGCTGCTGTCTCCATCGCCACACTCTGCTGCCATGTGCCACTTTCAGGTCTCTTCACACTGCTGGTGTGTTAAATTTTTTGACATAGGGTGCAGGCAGATTACGGGCCTCACATAGCTGCTGCCAGGCCCCTAATCTGCCATGGGCCCCTATATACCACCTCCTCCTGCTGCTGCCAGGTCCAGAGTCTCTCATGGGTCCCTGTACGGCCTCCCATTGCTGCTGTCTCCATCGCCACACTCTGCTGCCATGTGCCACTTTCAGGTCTCTTCACACTGCTGGTGTGTTAAATTTTTTGACATAGGGTGCTGCAAGATAACGGGCCTCACATAGCTGCTGCCAGGCCCCTAATCAGCCATGGGCCCCTATACCGCCTCCTCCTGCTGCTGCCAGGTCCAGAGTCTCTCATGCCATGTGCCACTTTCAGGTCTCTTCACACTGCTGGTGTGTTTAATTTTTTGACATAGGGTGCAGGCAGATTACGGGCCTCACATAGCTGCTGCCAGGCCCCTAATCTGCCATGGGCCCCTATATACCGCCTCCTCATGCTGCTGCCAAGTCCAGAGTCTGTCATGGTCCCTGTACGGCCTCCCATTGCTGCTGTCTCCATCGCCACACTCTGCTGCCATGTGCCACTTTCAGGTCTCTTCACACTGCTGGTGTGTTAAATTTTTTGACATAGGGTGCAGGCAGATTACGGGCCTCACATAGCTGCTGCCAGGCCCCTAATCTGCCATGGGCCCCTATATACCGCCTCCTCATGCTGCTGCCAAGTCCAGAGTCTGTCATGGTCCCTGTACGGCCTCCCATTGCTGCTGTCTCCATCGCCACACTCTGCTGCCATGTGCCACTTTCAGGTCTCTTCACACTGCTGGTGTGTTAAATTTTTTGACATAGGGTGCAGGCAGATTACGGGCCTCACATAGCTGCTGCCAGGCCCCTAATCTGCCATGGGCCCCTATATACCACCTCCTCCTGCTGCTGCCAGGTCCAGAGTCTCTCATGGGTCCCTGTACGGCCTCCCATTGCTGCTGTCTCCATCGCCACACTCTGCTGCCATGTGCCACTTTCAGGTCTCTTCACACTGCTGGTGTGTTAAATTTTTTGACATAGGGTGCTGCAAGATAACGGGCCTCACATAGCTGCTGCCAGGCCCCTAATCAGCCATGGGCCCCTATACCGCCTCCTCCTGCTGCTGCCAGGTCCAGAGTCTCTCATGCCATGTGCCACTTTCAGGTCTCTTCACACTGCTGGTGTGTTTAATTTTTTGACATAGGGTGCAGGCAGATTACGGGCCTCACATAGCTGCTGCCAGGCCCCTAATCTGCCATGGGCCCCTATATACCGCCTCCTCATGCTGCTGCCAAGTCCAGAGTCTGTCATGGTCCCTGTACGGCCTCCCATTGCTGCTGTCTCCATCGCCACACTCTGCTGCCATGTGCCACTTTCAGGTCTCTTCACACTGCTGGTGTGTTAAATTTTTTGACATAGGGTGCAGGCAGATTACGGGCCTCACATAGCTGCTGCCAGGCCCCTAATCTGCCATGGGCCCCTATATACCGCCTCCTCATGCTGCTGCCAAGTCCAGAGTCTGTCATGGTCCCTGTACGGCCTCCCATTGCTGCTGTCTCCATCGCCACACTCTGCCATGTGCCACTTTCAGGTCTCTTCACACTGCTGGTGTGTTTAATTTTTTGACATAGGGTGCAGGCAGATTACGGGCCTCACATAGCTGCTGCCAGGCCCCTAATCTGCCATAGGCCCCTATATACCGCCTCCTCATGCTGCTGCCAGGTCCAGAGTCTCTCATGGGTCCCTGTACGGCCTCCCATTGCTGCTTTCTCCATCGCCACACTCTGCCATGTGCCACTTTCAGGTCTCCTCACACACTGCTGGTGTGTTGAATTTTTTGACATAGGGTGCTGGCAGATTACGGGCCTCCCATAGCTGCTGCCAGGCCCCTAATCTGCCATGGGCCCCTATATACCGCCTCCTCATGCTGCTGCCAAGTCCAGAGTCTGTCATGGGTCCCTGTACGGCCTCCCATTGCTGCTGTCTCCATCGCCACACTCTGCCATGTGCCACTTTCAGGTCTCCTCACACACTGCTGGTGTGTAGAATTTTTTGACATAGGGTGCTGGCAGATTACGGGCCTCCCATAGCTGCTGCCAGGCCCCTAATCTGCCATGGGCCCCTATATACCGCCTCCTCATGCTGCTGCCAAGTCCAGAGTCTGTCATGGGTCCCTGTACGGCCTCCCATTGCTGCTGTCTCCATCGCCACACTCTGCCATGTGCCACTTTCAGGTCTCCTCACACTGCTGGTGTGTTGAATTTTTTGACATAGGGTGCTGGCAGATTACGGGCCTCCTATAGCTGCTGCCAGGCCCCTAATCTGCCATGGGCCCCTATATACCGCCTCCTCATGCTGCTGCCAAGTTCAGAGTCTGTCATGGGTCCCTGTACGGCCTCCCATTGCTGCTGTCTCCATCGCCACACTCTGCCATGTGCCACTTTCAGGTCTCCTCACACTGCTGGTGTGTTGAATTTTTTGACATAGGGTGCTGGCAGATTACGGGCCTCCTATAGCTGCTGCCAGGCCCCTAATCTGCCATAAGCCCCTATATACCGCCTCCTCATGCTGCTGCCAAGTCCAGAGTCTGTCATGGGTCCCTGTACGGCCTCCCATTGCTGCTGTCTCCATCGCCACACTCTGCCATGTGCCACTTTCAGGTCTCCTCACACACTGCTGGTGTGTTGAATTTTTTGACATAGGGTGCTGGCAGATTACGGGCCTCCTATAGCTGCTGCCAGGCCCCTAATCTGCCGTAGGCCCCTATATACCGCCTCCTCATGCTGCTGCCAGGTCCAGAGTCTCTCATGGGTCCCTGTACGGCCTCCCATTGCTGCTGTCTCCATCGCCACACTCTGCCATGTGCCACTTTCAGGTCTCCTCACACTGCTGGTGTGTTCCATTTTTTGTCATAGGGTGCTGGCAGATTATGGGCCTCCCATAACTGCTGCCAGGCCCCTAATCTGCCATGGGCCCCTATACCGACTCCTCATGCTGTGACGTTGCAACAAGGTGGAATTCAACCCTACATATGTTAGACCGCCTTTACGAACAGCAAAAGGCCATCACAGATTTCCTGATGTTAAAAGCAGATAAAGGTACTCCCTGTGTAACTTAGATGTCAGCCATTGGCAGCTCATGCGTGACACCTGCGCTTGCTCAGGCCCTTTGAGGAGGCCACGCTATTCGTGAGTCGGCAGGACTATGGGATGAACGACGTCATTCCTCTGTTGCACGTCCTGGAACAAATGCTGTTAACAATGGCTGGTCAGGGTGCGGTAGACGTGGCGCACAGATCTCAACGCCACATGGCCCCTGTGGGGGCAGGACTGGAAGAAGAGGAGGAGGTAGAGGAGGACATTGGTGCTCAGGAATTATTGAGTGAAATGGGTGGTTTTTCCACTCAGCGGACAGGAGTGGAGGAGCAGGAGCATCTGGTAGAGGAGGAGGAAGAGGAGACAGAGGACCTAGACGCACCGTGGCAGTATGCTGTGGAGATGGAGGCAGGGAGTCCCTCGCATTCCTTGGCACAAATGGCCCATAGCATGCTCGGTTGCTTGCGTAGCGACAGCCGAATAATAACCATCAGACAGAGGGATGACTTTTGGCTGTCCACCTTGTTGGACCCTCGCTACCGTTCAAAAATGGTGGCCTTTTTCACACCTGCTGAGAGGGAGGCCAAAATAACGTACTATAAAAAACACCTATGTAGTCAGCTGGTCTCTGCCTGTCTGCGCCAACGTCCATCCTCAGACACTGTGGGCCCTGTGCGCTCGTGTTCCGCTGCCATGGCAGCAGGGGAGGGGTGGGGTGGTAGGAGCAGTGGCAGCTCCACCAGCAGCGGCTGCCTCAGTCTGCAGTCGATGATGAGTAGCTTTCTTCACCAGCGCAGTGAGGAAACTACTAACCAGCCGCAGCAGCAGCAGCAGCATCAGGTGGACCTGGAGCAGGACCTCAAACAACAGGCTTAGGCCTACTTGGACAGCACCCTGCCAACCGAGGTAGACAATCCCCTTGACTACTGGGCAACGAAACTTGACCTTTGGCCCCAACTAGCTGAATTTGCCCTTGAAAGGCTGTCATGCCCGGCCAGTAGCGTGGCATCGGAGCGCGTGTTTAGTGCGGCAGGAGGTATTGCAACTCCGCGGAGGACACGACTGTCCACCCAAAGTGTGGAGAGACTCACGTTTGTGAAAATGAATCAGGCGTGGATTAGTCTGGATTTCAAACCACCAGTTCCTGACACAACTGACTAAATCCGCCATGAATCATGCCCCAAACATGTGCCACTTTCAGGTCTCCTCACACTGCTGGTGTGTTCCATTTTTTGTCATAGGGTGCTGGCAGATTACGGGCCTCCCATAGCTGCTGCCAGGCCCCTAATCTGCCATGGGCCCCTATACCGCCTCCTCATGCTGCTGCCAAGTCCAGAGTCTCTCATGGGTCCCTGTACGGCCTCCCATTGCTGCTGCCTCCATCGCCACACTCTGCCATGTGCCACTTTCAGGTCTCCTCACACTGCTGGTGTGTTCCATTTTTTGTCATAGGGTGCTGGCAGATTACGGGCCTCCCATAGCTGCTGCCAGGCCCCTAATCTGCCATGGGCCCCTATACCGCCTCCTCATGCTGCTGCCAGGTCCAGAGTCTCTCATGGGTCCCTGTACGGCCTCCCATTGCTGCTGTCTCCATCGCCACACTCTGCCATGTGCCACTTTCAGGTCTCCTCACACTGCTGGTGGGTTCCATTTTTTGTCATAGGGTGCTGGCAGATTACGGGCCTCCCATAGCTGCTGCCAGGCCCGTAATCTGCCATGGGCCCCCGTACCGACTCCTCATGCTGCTGCCAGGCCCGTAATCTGTCATGGGCCACTGTTGTCGCTTGTTGGCATATTCCGCTCGTTCAGATGCTCCTTCTCCTGCTACTCCTCTTCACGGATTCCGTCAGCAGTCTTTCTTGGAATCCGTTTCCAAGAGACAACAGTTTGCGAGCACGCACCCGACGGTGCAGAAGCTGAACGTCCTCCTGTCCAAGTTGCTGCTGCCAGGCTCGTAATCTGTCATGCGCCCCTGTACCGCCTCCTCATGCTGCTGCCAGGTCCAGAGTGTGTCATGGGCCCCCGTACCGACTCCTCATGCTGCTGCCAGGCCCGTAATCTGTCATGGGCCCCTGTACCGCCTCCCCATGCTGCTGCCAGGTCCAGAGTGTGTCATGGGTCCCTGTACGGCCTCCCATTGCTGCTGCCAGGCCCGTAATCTGCCATGGGCCCCTGTACCGACTCCTCATGCTGCTGCCAGGCCCGTAATCTGTCATGGGCCCCTGTACCGCCTCCTCATGCTGCTGCCAGGTCCAGAGTGTGTCATGGGTCCCTGTACGGCCTCCCATTGCTGCTGTCTCTATCGCCACACTCTGCCATGTGCCACTTTCAGGTCTCCTCACACTGCTGGTGGTTTCCATTTTTGTCATAGGGTGCTGTATGGCCTCCCATTGCTGCTGCCTCCACCGCCACACTGTGGCTCCACACTCTGGTTTTGGCCCCGTGACTGCCCAAATGAGTGAAGTGTGCGGTGATTCTAAGATCGACGGCACTCATCTGCATGTCATACTGACTGACAGTATTATTTCTCTTCCCCAGCAGACTCCAAGGGCATTTAAATTAAAGGTACAGTGTTCTGCACTAATATTAAGTCTCTCTGAAGCCTAGAAACACCCTTTTTTAAGTTAAATTCACAGCGAATTTATTCGACTCGAATCGAATATTGTCCACGAATTCGCCGAATCAGTCGAATCGAATTTTTCATTTCTTCGCTCATCTCTAATGAGAACCTTCACAGCCATATTCTAACATATTCTGGCTTGATCATCCTATCATTTAAAACGAAACGTCCCACCCAAAAAGATGTAACAACATAAATGCTACACAAACCATTTGATAATGGTATTAAAATTATCTTTCCATTTAAATCTTCCACCAGCTATGAGATTCTAACACTGTAAAAAAACTCAAATTTTATCAGAATGACCAATCTGCGTTTTGTACATTACTTGTGCAGAGAACATTCAAAGAAGTAGTGTTTCCTATTTATATGACTGACTTTATGATTGTAACTTTGTGTGACTACTTTTCTCGGCTAGTTTTTGCCTTACAACAAGACTGGGACTGATCATGTGATTATAGAAGGTAAGCCTTCTCATTTAGCACAGTAGGAGAAGTTACTAAAATGGCCTCCCTTTATCTACAAAACAGACGCAAGAAAGAATCAGCAATGCGGTTTGCTAACATCCTTGCAATGTTCATAGGTGACCTAGAGAGAATGACATGTTTGTCAGGGCTATTGGTTGACAGTTAAAGAGAGGGAGCTCCAGCGCACAGTCTGGGATTGACTTCCTCAGCTCTGTTCCTGTGTGCTGTGTGAAGGGAGGTGTGTTCCTTCCCTCCAATAAGCTCTCAGAGCTCTTGCACAGGACAAATGGATGCAAATAAACAGGCACAACTTATGTAGGAGGATTTTTCACCTCTGTCTATCACCTAAGGCAAATTACTTCACTGGGTGTAGGTAAGAGTTTACAACCACGCTAATGTGTGCGAGGACAGCAGCAGTCACTCAAAACCAATCACTGTTAAAAAAATAGTGATTATCTGAGCCAAATTTTATGGCCGAACATTACCAGTTTCCCTTGGTATGGGTTGGTAATGGCAAAAAAAAAATTACATGTATGTTTCAGTGTACATGTGCATTATGGTAGCGATAATTTAAAAATAATAACGTAGACCAGCAAGTTATGTTTATGACCATAATTGGACATTCCAAGAACAGTTCTACTGGGGCCCTGCTAAGTGGAATTTATGTAAGATACCAACTGATTTGTCTTAATCTGGAGACTCCAAAACACCAAACCCTGACTATGTGATGGAGGAAAAATTCAACAAAACCATAGAAATACTTACACCTTTCATGCTTGCTATTTGGATCCACTCAGAACCCCCCCCCCCATTTCAAATACTGTCCACGTAGAATCAGGGGCGGACTGACAACTCATGGGGCCCCTGGACAATAGGAGACCATGGGGCCCCTGTGTCCTTGCCCAAACTCAAAAAGCCTATGAAAAAGGTACCAGGGGCATCACATGGGGCCCCCTACTGACCCCGGGCCCGAGTGCCCGAGTTTCCAAATGGTCAGTCCGCCCCTACGTAGAATACAGATGAAAAGTAGCCTTTGAGATACCCTTCACTTCCAGTCCTATTGGTGTCAACAGGAAAAGCATTCCACATGGATAATATATACACTTAGAATGTGGTTAGGCCATAATTAAGAAAATCTCCAGCTTCTGACCTGCCCTAGAAGTAAGTTCAGGTGTATGGGACTACAAGAGATGGTACCAGCAATAGTCCAACCTACATTGAGTATAAATGGACCCATTAAATCCCAGAGGGCCCATTTACATCTGCACAGTCTGCACAAATTGTATGTACGCCCTGATTTCTACTGCAATCCTCATCTGAAAACTAATTTCTCATATTCCTGCCGCAGACTGGAATGATGTTTGTAAATCTGCAGCCTCTGACTAATAGTGACAATAATCATAACTAAAGATGCTTAAATCCGCCGTATCAGCTTATCTGCTGAGTTTTCATAGTTGCAGCAGCATCCGTCTGTTCATTCCCCCAGAAGGCTGCAACAAAGCCAGAAATTGTGATTGTGATTTCCATCTGGTGGATCGAGTGATAGAGGTAGTGTATTGGAAGGTGGGGATTTAAATTCCCCTGGTTAATTTATCTCTAATAATAACCAATGCACCTAAAAACGTACTGTTAAGGTCCTCCACTGACATAGAAAAGTAGCTACACAATCTGTCTGGCCATCCTGTGTATGGTATTGTTGTCTGTAATCCTCTGCATGGCAGAACTCATATTGGGAGGGGGGGGGGGGGCAACACTCCAGGTCACAAAACTGGCTGAACAGAATTATTACTCTTTTAGCAATATACTAATGTTAATTTACTAAAGGTAAATACTGTGCACTTTGCAAGAGCTTAGTACATGAAGGGGAGCTCTGCTGACGTCTATCATCCATTCATAGAAGTAAAAATGCTGTGTTTTTATTTTCCTTGTATGTGATTGGATATTCTTTGTAAAGTGAACTTTTTCCCTTTTTTTTATGGAGCAACCAAACTTGCAAAGTGCACAGTCTGTTTGCATTTAGTAAATCAACCCCATTGTTTGTATTTCAATTATGTATTTACCTGCTTACCATTTTAAGTTTGTAAAAAGCTCCATTAGTCAAAGAAACTCTGAATTCAAGTTTTCCAGAATTTGTATTTAGTAGAACATTATAGCGCAGACAAAATTACAGTTATTAAGCAGGGCAACTACAATAGCTTAGAATAAGATACAGAATTTCCCCCCAAAATGCAGCAGATAATATAGGCTGTCTTCTAGCAGTATCATTTTATGTGACTGTGACTCCATGAGAAATGAGACATTACTAAGAGCTTTACCCAACACAAGCATCCCACTACAGTGACTGATAATCATTCCCGTGGGCATGTATCAACAGGTCTACCATCATAACTGTAATGGCATCAGTAAGTATTAGAGTAGGTATCAGTCCCCGAAGATGGGATAGAAAATGAGGAGAATACATTAACTTTTTTTCTGGAGGATGAAAGATTCAGCTAGGGAGTAACTATAACCAAAGAGACCTTTTTCCACTGTCATAGAGGCCGGTAACACAAAGGCACTGCGCACAGAGATCAGCGTATGGCCGCACAAATCTGACTGTACATTGTATCTAAAGAAATATGATTGCCATTGCAGACCTCCTTCTGCAAATGTAACTGCCCGGCTATCTCAGACTTTAGAACCTGAAGACACAGACCTGTGACAAGCATGCAGATCAGCAGAGTCAGACTAAGATCAGAATTCCCAAACTGCATCCTTGTTCTGATTCATAGTACTGAACCTGCTGGATCTACCTGACAGTTCGGAAACTAGAATTTCCATAAAAGATCAGCAATGGAAGTCTCTGCTCTTCAAAGCAGCTTTCCTTAAGTGACCCAGTCATCAGATATAACATTTGAAATGAGATGTACGTGGAAAAGAAACAATGGAATATTCACCTTTACTCATGTCCAGCTGAAGTCTGAAGGAAGCCAACACTTCCAGGAGTGTTGGTTTCTCCTGGGTCTTCTGCAGTGTTTAATGTTCCAAAATGGGTGGAGGTCAGAACCACTGAGGGGACTGACACTTCTGGAGGTGTCGGTTTGCCTCCTGACTTTTACCTGAGATTTCTTGCTAGAGGAACAGAGTTCTGGCAGCATGGGTAATAATTACACAATGACAGAGTCACATTTAGCCTGGATTCACACATTTATATGCATAATTCATGTGTTGTCATGTAGGCATATTCATGAGCTGCCCATATCATTAATAGGCTCTATAAGGCATGCTGAGCCATCAACATATGGGCAATGAATCGCACAAATGTGAACTAGTACCATTTAAAACAATGGCTAACCTGTGTACGCACATCCCAGCATGCTTCAAGCACAAAGACCGGGCTTTCACCGGGAGCCCCGGGTCCTGTACTAATGATCAGGACCCAGAACTCCTGGTTCTGGGTCACCTGGTCACTGTGATAGCCTCTGATTGACTATCGCAGTGATCAGTCACTGTGCAACCCGCCCCTGTAGTTTTTTCTCTCTGATTGGGAGAGAAATACATTGTACTGTATCTCTCTCCCATTGCAGAGAGAAACTAAACAAACCTGTGTGTAAAAAATAATGAGAAAAAATAAAAGAAAAAATACCTAGATCTATGCCAGTGTCAGGGTTAGTGTTGGGGTCAAAGGTAAGAGTCAGCAGGATTTAAAAAAAAAAATTTTAAAAGCATTTTTAAAATTAGTATCAGTTAAAATGCGCAGTATTGTTTCTGTCCATTACTATGAGTACAAATAACAAATAACATCCCCTTTGATTGTAAGCTCCAAGGAGCAGGACCCTTCTAACCCTCTTGTATTGAACTGTATTGTTGTTGTATTGTCTCCAGTTATATTGTAAAGCACTGAGCAAACTATTGGCGCTATATAAGTCCTGTATAATAATATTAATAATAACATACACATATGTGGTATCGCTGCAATCATCAGAAGCAAGAGAATTTATTTTGGGTTGTTTTTTGGTTGTTACTATTTTGGACCAGTTTTCCTTTGATAATAAAAAAAAAAACAAGATATAATCCACCTAGATGCACAAACTAGTTGTGATGATATATACAATTTTACTAACACGTGTCAGAGTTGCAAAATAGTGTTCATGCATTAAGATTTGTTTTACCCCCAGTCACCAAGGGATTAACATGCTCTCCTGAAATCCAATAGTCGCAAATCCCAGATAAGACAGCATTTGCAAAAGTTGTATACGTTCTTATTGGAATGTGAGCAGATTTTACAGCAGGCCACACATGTCCTGACCTTTTTTTTAACCCAATTTTATTATACAGTATTTATTTTGAAGATATTTTAATTTCCACACTACTTAAGGATATTGTTCTTTAGGAGCATCAAACTGGGGGTATAATCATGAGCAGCAAATGACAGCATAAGAAACCAAAAACCGTGAATGCCACCAATATGTGCATGTGTGGCTTTAGAAGTATGATCAATTAGTAGCATACCAATAATCCCTTATGGGCTTTAAGCAGTGTTTTCACACAACAGACTTGTTATTCTCATGACACATCTCTGCATTATAGGCCTCTGGTAATGACAGCAAAATGGGGGGAAAAAGGTTACAATTCTATGCACCCAGATGGAGGATACTATTAATAAAGCTCATTTAAATATGAACTGTTCTATATGGACACAGAAGCGCTAATGAGATTCCAATCTGAACTAGAACAGGATATTTAGAGAGCAAAAGTGCAAAACTGTCCTGTGCCTGGGGGGGAAATGCAGGACCCAGAAGCCATTAAAATATGTCCCTTTCACACCTTTACATACATCTCTTCTCTAACAGCCATATATACAATAATCTGCCCCTATTCAGCCATTTATCTGGTTCTCCCTTCCTCAGCAGCCATATGTTTGAATGTAATTCCAGATAGACTTGAGAGATAGTGCCACATCCCTGGTTAATAGAAATGGATAGAATGAGTTTTTTTAAGTACTCAATAACACCATAAATTGTACAAACTAATTTTTTTTTATTACAATCATATTAAATACGTTCAGACAATACAAAAAACCCTGATATGAAGAATATCAGTAAGCAACCATTAAAGCTAGTAGCTAGCAGATTAATCTTCCTTCATATAGCATGGTATACTCCAACACGTTTCAATTCACAATTTTTTGACTCTACATAAGGGGGTCAATATACTGGTAGGCTATGCAATTCAAATGTAAATATATCACAATCACAAATCATAAAATCTTTGATTTGTGATTTTGATATATATATATATAAGTCTGTTTTGCAGAGCCTACCATTATATTGACCTCTTGATGAAGCATGAATAAATTGTGAATTGAAATGCGTCGGTATACCATGCTATATGAAAGCAGATGAATCTGCCTATACTAGGTTTAGTGGTGGCTTGTTAATGTTCTTCAAACCATGTTTTTATATTGTCTGATTAATTTTTACTATGATTGTAAATTAAAAAATTGTATTTTATAATTTATGGTGTTACTGAGTGCCTACAAAATCCCATCCACAAAGTTTCTCTCCATTTCTCTCAACAGCCATATACACTCACCGGTCACTTTATTAGGTACACCTGGCTAGTGCCAAGAAAATATCCCCCACACCATTACACCACCACCACCAGCCTGAACCGTTGATACAAGGCAGAATGGATGCTTTCATGTTGTTTATGCCAATTTCTGACCCTACCATCTGAATGTCGCAGCAACCAGTCTGCCCATTCTCTTCTGACATCAACAAGGCATTTTTGCCCACAGCTGACGCTCACTGGATATTTTCTCTTTTTCGGACCATTCTCTGTAAACCCTAGAGATGGTTGTGCGTGAAAATCCAAGTAGACCAGCAGTTTATGAAATACTCAGATCAGTCCATCTGGCACCAAGAACCATGCCATGTTCAAAGTCACTTAAATCCACTTTCTTCCCCATTCTGATGCTCGGTTTGTACTTAAGCAAGTCATCTTCACCATGTCTACATGCGTAAATGTATTGAGTTGCTGCCATGTGATTAGCTGATTAGCAATTTGTGTTATTAAGCAATTAAACAGGTGTACCCAATAAAGTGGCAATCTTCTATCCAGCCAGAAGATGGAGCTCTTGACTCATTTTCACATGTTTCCAGAGTACTTGTTTCCTTTGCAAAAAGCTTATTATTTACAAAGCTCAATTGTTCAGGGTAATATTTGCATATAGAACTGAGGAGTCACTCCTTCCTCACAGGATGACTTAGTCTTAAATTTCAGTAAGAGGAAATATGCTGATAGCTACTTTTGCTGCATAGTGTTTTTAGTCAATAGAGTTTATATTTATTACTAAAATTAGAACACGGCTTCACTTTAATTCTTAACTTGCCTTTCCAAAAATATTAGCAATACATATACTGTGCTGGGAGTACATTGTGTTGCTTATTACAACACTAGAGCTGATCTGGTGATTATTGTGCATCTGCAGTCTCTCTCCGAGGCCACAGTAATCTCAGACTCAGTATAGCATACAAACCACACATTGGGGTTGATTTACCAAAACGGGTGAAAAATCTGGTGCAGCTCTCCATAGAAACCAATCAGCAAAATGATGGTGCTGCTGGGTTCTCAGAAGAGGAGGATGAAGCTGAAAAATGGGTGTAGGAAATAAATATATTCACAGCTGAAAATGGCTGCAGCACCCCGAACTAGGCCCTGAGTAAACATAATGCATATATAGAAGGAAAAACAAGAGAAACATCTAAATGTAAGCTGTTTTCTTAATTTTATGTTAATAAAGGCAATGCACTCAATGGATCATACAGTAGATGGAATCGGCATGTCATCAGTGTAATGGTAGTCATCTGTGAAGAAGCCTTGTGTTGCAGACTCCTATGATATTGTCATGTGCCTGGTCAGAGGCCAAAGTGACAAGAGGGCTCCCATTGCAGTTGAGTGCAGAGCATCCCTAAATGTGGAAACAGGGAGTGCTGTGCCCATGGGTTGAATGCTTTGCAGTAGCTTGATGAGCAGAGTGGATGAGGCACTTGAAATGGTCTCGACTTTGCAGTGGTGTCAGCAGAACACTCCAGATGAGCAGGTGAGTTCTTGCTTGTGCCGTGGTACTAGCAGGACAGACGGAACTCCAGATGCCTAGGCAGATTGTGACAGATGAGCAGAATAGGAGGCAGAGTCAGGGACCAGAGCCAGGAATCATGCACAGTAGGTCAGCCAGAAGTAGGAGCAGAAGCATAGATCTAGCCAAGGTCATACACAGGAGGCAGGCAGTATCAGAGTCCATGTAACAAGCCGGGGTCAGGGCCAGGAGATAAGCCAAGTCCAGGAGCAAGCCAAGTCAGCAACGGGAATCCAGAAATATAGCAACACAGAAGCATAGGGTAACGGGGGCCGACAATCATCCAGCAACTTGCATATCAGAGTGCTGACTTTAAATAGGCCACTGGGAAACAGAAACTGTTACGCTTCGCATTAGCATGAGTGTGTGCCCGAGTACCCACACACAACATCTGCGTGTATTTCTGCAAAATTTAGTGTTGGCAGATGTGCCCTTTCTTCTGCGGTTCATCCTCTGACATACATACTGACATACATACTGACATACAAACACAAAGGTGTTTGAGATGAGGCCACTCTGTAGACAAGGGGGCATGGTTATATGTTTTAGGGCTCTAACCCTTTGTAAAACCAGAAGGAAGGGATTTGGCCATCAAAGCAGTGTAATTAAAGGGGTTGTGGGCTCAGTGACATTATTTCAAGCACCTTCATCTGTAGCCAATCCTTGAAGAGTGCCCCATGAAGCCTGGAATCCACCGAGCAGGCTTGACAGCTTGAGATGTGCTCTGTCTCTGTCATCACCTGAATACAGAGTACAAACCTGATAGACTGGTACTGCGGGCTTGGAGCAGTGCTAATCTGTTATGGTATTAGAATTCTCAAACAGTTAGTAAAGAGGCCTGTCTAAGTACAGTATCTTCAGGACAAAAGCCAGTATAGATTTGGTATCAAGTTCTAACATCCCTACTTTGTACAATGTATATGATTATCCTTGAGAGGATTGTTTCCTATCACAGCAAGGGTTATAATATTATACCTTTAAATATAAAAGACAACAGGATAATACCCAATGGATCATAGATCTAAGCAATTGTACCTACTTTTATTGAAGCTAAATAAAGGCAAAATACCCTCTAAATTCCATGTTACAAGTAATTCTCCCTCCCTGTACCAAGATCACTAGTCAAGCTTCTTGCTGCTTCTCCATCCCTTTCATCATCAGACACAATCCACCATCAAAGTGGCAACCGCAAACTCACCACATGCTGCCTAGTCCCAAGAAGAAGCATGCAGATACATCATACAACGGATTAGAGAAAATCCTATTGACAACAAGCAGTCTCTTAACATTCAACACAATTCTGACATTCCAACAACCCGGAGATGCTACTGGGGAGCCGTGAGAGTCCCGCAACCTTGTATAACCTGCAGAGGAAATAGCTTTTGCTAAAACACATTAAAAATGTGTAATATACTGTATGTAAAAAAGCATGATTTAAAGAGACCCTGTTTCCAGACCACTCATTTCAATAAAATGTTTCCCATAAGATTTATATATGCATTTAACAGATTTATGCATGCTATTTGTTTGTAAAAGCCTCCCCTGTGTAAACATTTAAAAGCCTTAAGACTCCTGCTGGGTGCCACCATCTTGGATGTGATAGCAGCAGCCCTAGAAGACTTACAGCTGTCACTCAAGTGATGAGGAGGTCAAAAGGATAGGGGCAGAAGAGCTGGGTCAGCCAGACAGTAATCGAAGAAGACAGCACAATGACATGCACGGAGGGAAGTGGCTGTGCTAGGAATTTGACTCTTCCTGGAATAGTCAATTTTTCTAGTTCAAAAGCATAGCACATGTGGCCAATTCTTATGCCACACTGTTTCATGATGGAGGGGTTGATGGCTTTGTTCCCTGTAAGCTCCTACACTTGTCATTTTGCTCTCATTGCTGCAGAAAAAAAGAGCAGTGGGTGAGTAGTCCTGATCGTCCTTTTCTGGGGTCCCCCAACCAATGCTCCTTGCCCTTTCATCCTGCCAAGTGCCCCCGTAGCAAGCTGTTTGCTATGTGGGCACTCGTGTGGGCTTGAATCCAAGTCAACTCTGTGTGTCCATTGACATACAGAGCATGGCTAGCCCCCATTGGCTCCTGCTGCTTCATCTAAGCTAGTGAGGGGAGTGAGAGCTGCTGCTCTCTGGCACAGTGCTGGATTGAGATTGGGCTCAGGTAAGTATAATTGGGGGTGGGGGGGAGCTGCACACTGAAGATGTTTTACCTTAATGCAGAGAGTGCAATAAACTTCTACTTAGAAACACTTTAAGCTATTTCTGCCTATAGAATGTAGCTGTTTGGTGAAGTTCAGCCTTCAGTTCATTAACTTTGCTGAAGAGTCGAGGGCTGTGTGGGGTCCAATTTCTTATCTAAAGCCAGCTGTGTTTAAACAGACTAGTTGTTAGAAGACGTGCTACAGTAGATAATAGGAGATCCAAACTGATATACTGTAAATGACAGCTCCTCCCGTAACAGGTCAGCGCAACTGATTTCAGATAATTGAAGAGTCTTCACATAGCTCTGCATCACTGAAAGTTGAATTAATTAATGGCTATATATCATTAAAGTGGAACTTCACCCCCCCCCTCCTCTTTCACATTTGGCTTTGTTTTTTTTTTGGGGGGGGGAAGCGGGTACCTGGTTTTGACAGGTACCCACTTCCACTTCTGATTGGATCGCCTAGGCAATCTCCCACCCTGGGATATCTCCCTAATTTGAGGTCATGTTAATATCTGAACAGTTGAAGGTTATATGATATAAGATGCTTTTTTCTTTTTTTGCACTTTTGGATCCCATGTTGAGGCTGAACATAGCGCCTCTCTAAAATTAGGAATAAACACCTCCTAGCCTAAAGCTAAGCCCCTCTCCCAGCAATCAACTGTCTAATGACAGAACCTCTATGAGCATGAGAATAAAAATGACAGGTTGCCTTGGGCAACATCACTTTTTTAAGCGTAGGCAACACAATGATATAACTTCAAGGTACACTCTGTCATACATTTTAAGCGGACCTATACACAAATGTTAATGTTTTATTAGCAGTCTTGTTGAGATAAATATATAGAGAGTGAAAGAATGGTTGAAATACTTATCAATGCTGCTCCATGCTCCTTCCAGTTCCAACTTATGCTTTTGGTTATATGATCTCTGTTAAACTCTGTTGAAGATTATATGATAAAACATCTAGGCTTCTGGTTACATGAGCACCCCAGGGAAGAGTATGGAGCAGCTTAGTGGCCAGTAGTAGCTATTACTTTACATTTTCTTTAATAAATGACTTTTTTCTAAAAACATACAAAATTTCCTTTGAGCAATACTTATGCATGTTGGGTAGGTGCAGAGCGGTCAGGCAACAGCACACAGAGTCCAAATTTGCTAAATAACAATGTATTAAAGAACTTGTCAAACAGTACCAATAGGCCCAGCAGGGGAGCTCACCCAACCAGGGCACTTACACTATTTCAGAGCAGAGTCAGTAGTCTCTGGATCTGAGCTGCAGGCAGTGTCCGTCATAAGGAGTGGAATGTGGCCTGGCCAGTTTATTCTAAGGGGAGCTCCCTGAAGAGGTAGATGTAGGCCCTACTCCACTGGAACCTCTCTCTATTGCTATGCTGTCTCTGGCAGATGGGTGTCCTGTCCCTATACTATGCACTGGCATAAACTGCACCAAAACCCATGGGCAGGGACTTAAAAAGATTCCGCATAACCCAGGGTTATCTGGATCCAGCACATCCAACCAGGTCATTGCTGTAGAGGGATGAGGAAACCATAAATAAACCCAGTTTCTCCCGACTTCCTCCTCCAGTTGCATTGCCACTAAAGACAAGTGTCACTAGAATGCACTTGCCTACATACAGATCTATGGATGTAAAAGAGAGATTTGGCTCAAAGGAAGGATAATTGCCAGCCTGCAGCATACAGATTCCCACCTAAAGAGATTTTTTGCAATTTGTTATAAAGTTGCTGTATCTACCATGATGGCACTCATAGGTCAGTACTTATGGCAGGAGGGCAATAAGGGCAGCATCAACCCCCGAGGTTTACAAACTGATACATTATTACTTATTGTGTTGTCCTATTCTGACTAACCCTTGTGTCTAAACTCAGCACATGGCATAGAGGCATCAATGGGTACAAGGGATTTTGAGAGGAGCCATAAAACTCACAATACTTCAGGAAATATGAAACTATTCCTTTCTTTTGCCGGTTGGTCTGTAAAAAAGTAAATGGCAATATAAAAGCAGACAGCAATGCATTTCCATGAGAGTATTTGATTTTATAATCACTTATCACAAGGGTCGGAGTTTTCTTGAAAAGGATGTCATCATTTATGAATGGGTAGGCCAACATGAAGTTTAAATGTAGTCCTGTCTAAATGTAGTCAGGCCATGTCTCAGCGGTACAGCAGTCTCCGTGCCGTCATTCTCACTCAGTGATCTGCCAGTAAATTCTAAGCTAAACACCTCAGTTGGCTCTTGCCTTGTCTGTAATTGTAAACCAGTACATCCTCTATCTTTGTCTCTCCGTGTTGGTTGTTATACAACCAGGCTGATTTGTCTCGTAAATAAATAATATAAATAATCACAAAAATTAATGAGCAAAGCAGTCAAACTGAATCTGTGTTACAGCTCATATTACCTTGGAAATAGGAAGCTTTATGAACCTGCCAAAATAACTGGCTGACTGCTTCAAATACAATAGGTTCTGCACGGCAGCAAGAAAAGTCAGTAAGTGCAATGATGAATAAGAAACTTCTTTACACATGATGAAGATGATGGATAAAGCAGTAATGGCATGGACCATGTGAACACGTGACCTAGGTTCTTGGCACTTCTTCATGGTTAATGGGCTTCAAGCCACAAGTGAAATCAATCTGTGACCTGGAAATGCCTTTCAGGAAACACTGTAGCTGTCCTTGAGTCATAAAGTCTACTCAATTTAACTCTACTTCAATGTACACCTGTGTTCAAACTATGAACATTAAATTATTTACATATTCAGAAAAAATAAAAATAAGTTATCTCTTAACTCTTTAGCTGCTTGTAATGTGAAATTCTTCTCAAAGAGAACGACAAAGACTAAGGATTCAAGCACATGGATGTACAATAATTTATACAGCAGCTATGTATCTTATGGGCCCATTCGCGTTGCTTTGTTTTGGTTAATATCATTTAGCTACGTAAAGCAAATCTAGATAAATTTTTTTGTTCACTTTCTAATCTGGACCATATATTGCCCTTTAGACATTTAAAAAGTTGTGCTAATGCTTGCATTTGCACAGCATAAATGGACTCTTCACTGCCACAGCTGCCTAGTGAATTTAGGATCAACATGTAAACATCCATAATGTGTAGGCAGTTGCAGCACAGTATGACCTTGGCCTTCAGTCTTTCTGAATGACTGAAGGCCATTATGCACCTGCACTGCTGCCACATTAATGACACATTCAGGGGCAAATGTAAACATCAAAAGTTTCTAATCAATGGCAGTAGTGCAGAATATATGCAGCTCAGCTCCTACTGATGTGAGCAGGTGTATGTTTCTGAGTTTAGATGCAATACTGGCAACTTTCTATGCAGGGTCTTGCATAAATCAATACAGCCATGTGCATAAGGCCTAAATCGGTTTTCGGTTTAAAAACATCTGCTGGCTGTTTACATTAGAGGATTGGCAGTCTGCAAAGATTTTTTTATGATAGCAAGAAACCTTTAAAGATTAACTTTTCACACTGCTTATAGCTGAGTAGGTGACTGAGGGCTTGTATTAAAGTGTATTACTGCTTTTTTGGAATGTATAAACATTTTAGATCACATAGTATGGGCACAGGTTCACTTTAAACTGTGGCTTAAACATCACTTCTGGAGGGAGTGGTCTTTTGCCATAACATGCAATTATGCAGAAGATATTTACAAATTATGACACATTTACTCCCAAGAGTGCCCTCTTCTAGCAATGTAATATCCATGCTCCTCTTCATCGCTCCATCACTGGTGCTGACATCATCTGCTGGTCTTCTTCTGGGACTGCCAAACAAGCTGTTGATTAGGCCTGTGCTTTTAATTCACCATAATACCATTGTATTGTGCCTGATGAAGGGGGCACCTAGACCCCTGTAATGCATTGACTACTTTTTGAATTGTACCTCTGGCCTTTAATGGAATAAAGTTGTATCTAGACCTCCTAGCAGTGGTTTTGAGGTTCAATTTCAACTCTTGTTACATTACATTACAAGTTAAGGAGACTGTGAAGATCCTCTGGGGTGTAGAAGCTGCTTACCTAGGAATCAGATCATTTACACCAACATTTAAACCTTAAGATAACAATACCAGTAAAATAAACCTACAGGTCCAGTGCTATCTTTCCACTTTCCTCAACTGTTCTTGGACCTGTCTTGCCACCTGCACCATTGATTTTTGCTCTCTTGATAAGCTAAGGTGGCTGAAGAATCTTCAGCAACCATATATAATTAAAACAAAAATATGTGGCACTATACAGTTCTCCAACTGACATAAACAGTCTTTAAGCTTGCAAAAACACACCCAAGTGGGATTTCAATTCCACAGATCTTATGTGTTCTTCAAAGCAACCAGTTAGAGCACCTTCCAATAGAATGTTTATGGGGCAGCTTACCAAAAGTTGAGACCTCTAGATTATAGAAAATCTGAATAAGTTATAACTAACTGGACCACTGATTCCATGTTCTTAATCACTTGCTCTCTTATTTTTTCAAAAATAGACTTTCCCTTCTCTAAAACTCCCCAAGGAAATCGGGATGGTCTCCATCTTCAAATTTCAAATACTGACTCTATGCAGTAGTGACCTAGGGGTCAGTGGATGTAACCACAACACACAATTCTGTTCATGAAAGTATATGGCACCAAGTGGGTCAGATGAATATCCTTCAGCATTTTTTTTAATTTTGTTCTTTCTCTGGTGGTTTATATTGAGATTTACAAATGCATGTCAGTGTCCATAAACTCTTGAATGTGCTGCTGGATCCACTACAGCTACTTGTTATATGATTCTATGCTGTACATTGTTTCTTTCAGTCTTTAAGAGATATAGCAAGAAGATTTAAATTGACAGAGTAAAACCTACTCTTTCACATGGCTAAGCAATCAGTCAGTTTCATCTTGACTGTGTCTTCAAAGGTTTGTCCACCTCTTGATAACAATCCCCTTTTTTTGTTTTACTAGTTTGATCCAATGCCAACTAGCCGCCTATAGGGCAGAGGTTGCATGAAAATCTTTACAGAGAACATAAAGGAACCAAACTGCTTACATTTCCTTTTATATAAAGGAAGGAAAATCTGGCATCCCTTTTTAGATATGCATATTCGGTGCTCAACTCAAAGCCCAACCGATCACAGATTATACCTGGAAGTATTTCTGTCCCTGACCCAAAAACACATTTTCAGATCTTACCATTCGTCATGGTTGATTTACTAAAGATAAACAGGCTGTTCACTTTACAGAGGATTTTTTCCCTTAGCTCAGTGGGTAAGGTGAAGGTCTGCTGACTTCCATCATCCAATCATTTGCAAGCAAGCGTGATTTTGTTGTAATTTTCCTTGCACATTATTGGGTATTCCTTGCAAACTGAATTTATATCACATTCATGAGCTAAGGAAAATATCCCTTGCATTGTGAAAATTTCCTTGCAAAATAAACAGCCTATTTGTTCTAAAACAACCACTGTCTAAGCTTGTAAAGATAATATTCTGTCATGGAGTCATTTTTAAATGCAAAAAACTATTTCATTATTTTCAGTGATTTAAAATAAAATTATAGGGAGAGTAATAAGCAAAGATTTGTCAGAGCTAGGAGTGAGTACATGTAAAGGGAGCCCAGGGACACTCTCTTTAATACAACTATTTCTGTGTTGCCGACATTTTTGTCAGATATCCAGGATTTCAGAATTGGCTGACAGGTAAGGATTCCTGGATGGCTCTCAGTGGACACGAAAGGGAAAGGCAAAAGTCAAAAATCCTGTAACTGCAAAATTGTTTTATTTGACTGGATATATTTAATAAGCTAAGATGTGTTAAAAATATGCCTATTCTTTAATTAGTAGCAGGGCATGCAAAGAAATGACTGGTCTGGTTGCTGAAGTCTACTGAGTGGAGAATTCTTTGTGCAGAAAACCACTGAATCACTAAAATATGTATATTTACAGAGCTGTGAAAAAGTGCCTCCTTTCATGATTTTTTTTTTGCATATTTGTCACACTTAAATGATTCAGATTATGAAACAAAGATAACCCGAGTAAACACAAAATTGAGTTTTTAAATTATGATTTCATTTAATAAGGGAAAAAGCTGTCCAAACCTACCTGGCCATATGTGAAAAAGTAATTAAAACCCCCCTTTTGCTAAATCATGAATGAACTTTGATTAACATAATTTTTGTGAAAGCTGAGTTAAATTTCACTTACCACACCCAGACCTGATTACTGCCAGACCTGTTGAATCAAGAAATCACTTAAATAGAAGCTATCTAACAAAGCGAAGCACTTTAAAGAAATTCAAAAACAGATAAGAACTAAAGTAATTGACATATATCCATCTGTAAAGTATTACAAAGCCATTTCTAAGGCTTTGGGACTCCAGTGAACCACAGTGAAAGCCATTATCCTCAAATGGAGAAAACTTGGAACGGTGGTGAACCTTTCCAGGAGTGGCTGGTCTACCAAAATTACTCCGAGAGCATAACGACAACTCAAGGAGGAGGTCATAAAAGAACCCAGAATAACATCTAAAAATTTGCAGGCTTTGCTTGCCTAAATTAAGTTCAGTGTTCATGATTAAGCGAAAACAATAAGAAAAAGACTGGGCAAAAATGGCATCCATAGGAGAGTTTCAAGGCAAAAGCCACTGCTGACCACAAAAAAACACAAAGACTTGATCATCCCAAAGAATTTTGGCCAAATATTCTGTGGATAGATGAGACAAAAGTTGAACTTTCTGGAAGGTATGCGTCTCCTTACATCTGGCATAAGGCTAACACAGCATTTCATAAAAAAAATCATACCAACAGTTAAACATGGTGGTGGTAGTGTGATGGTCTGGGATTGCTTTGCAGCTTCAGGACCTGGAAGACTTGCCATAATTGATGGAACCATAAATTCTGCTCTCTACCAGAAAATCCTGAAGGAGAATGTCCGGCCATCAGTTTGTGATCTCAAGCTCCAGCACACTTGGGTTATGCAGCAGGACAATGACCTGAAACATACCAGCAAGTCCACCTCTAAATGGCTCAAAAAATTCAAAATTAAGGTCTTTGAGAGGCCTAGTCAAAGTCTGGACTTACGTCTAATTGAGATGCAGTGGCATGACCTTAAACAGGCTGTTCATGCTCGAAAACCCTCCAATCTGGCTGAATTAAAACAATTCTGCAAAGAAGAGTGGGCCACAATACACCCACGGTGATGTGAAAGACTCATTGCCAGTTATCGCACATGCTTTATTGCAGTTGTTGTCCCCAAGGGTGGCATAACCAGTTTTTATGTTTAGGGGGAAATTACTTTTTCACATAGGGCCAGGCAGGATTGGACAGCTTTTTTCACTTAAAAATAAAAGTATAATTTAAAAACTGCATTTTGTTTTTACTTGAGTTATATTTGTGTATTAATCAAGCACAGTTCCAGTCAAACTGTAAAAAGAATTGTATCTGCTGACTTTTAAAAAATAGCCACTCACCTGTCTCCGATTCCGCGGTGTTCTCCCCAAAGCCTATTTCACCATCTGTCCTGTGTTCCTTGTACCGGTATCTTCAGTGTGGGCACCGGGCTGTGACAGCTTGTGGCTTCACAGCCTGGTGCCCATTGCACAAGCACAAGCAGCACTGCACATTTTGAATGGTCCCCTAGTCTTCTGGGACCTGTCACAGGCCCCAGAAGACTATTGGTAGGGAGGGGGGAGGACAACTTTTGCTTCTAATTGCCTAGGTGAACGCAGAAGTGGGAGTGGACACCTGTCAATTTCAGGTACACCCCCCCCCCCCCGCTCCCTAAAGATGCCAATTCTTCTTCACACTGTGTGTGTGTATATGTACAGTATGTGTATGTATGTATGTTATATATATATATATATATATATATATATACATATACATACTCTGGGGCTTATCCACTGCCTTGGGACTCTATTTGAGCAGGACCAGGATATCTGGAAGGTAAGGCTACCCTCAATTTATTCTTTAAAATTTATGTAACTAAATGCTATGATTCTAAATTATTGTACCATAGGTAGGGACTCTGTTGAAATGTTTTATGTTTAAGTGATACCCCTATTGGACAACTTGAATTATTAAAACTAAAGTTTAATATTTTAGTGTGTGGTGAGGAATACAGCACCAAACACATTAGTTATGTGTAATGGTGTGTATCCCATTAACTGCAGCTGGCTGCTTCATGTACAAATCTTCCCTGCTGTGCCTCCTCAGAGTCACTGTATACTGTCCTGAGTGGCTGTCTTCTGGATCTCTACAGAATAAAAGAAGCTGCTGCAACTGAGGCAAGTTGCACCACTTGCCTGCATCCTTCCTCCCTCTCCTCCATTCACAGAGCACCTATGATTATTGTCCCACAATCCATTGTGTTCTGCAAATGAAGGTGAAGCAGTTAAATGACAGGATCTCCCCTTGCCCATTTACAGAACACAGTAGAGGACATTTACTCAAACTGAGACACTCAGAATCTGGTGCAGATGAGCATGGTAGCCAATCATCTTCTAACTTCAGCTTTTTCATTTTAGCTTTGACAATGAAAGCTGATTGGTTTCTATGCAGAGTTGCACCAGATATTGCACACTCCAGTTTTTGTAATTCTCCCCCCAATTGCAAACAAGCTTGGGATTTTTTCAGCTGCCTTTAGCAAGGCTTCTGCTGTGTTGCCGTCCCTTTCACTGTATTTTTGTACCACATCACACACTTCAGTGCATATGTTCTGCATTTTGTATTAGCCCTGTGGTGGGTTTTATACTGCACCTTGTTGCATTGACATTTTTATTTTTTCAAAAATAACTTCTGTTTATTTGACTTAGTACACACTGCAGTACTTTTCAATGCACTGCAGTGCTGATGTGCATGAAAATTTTACCTTTCTAATTTTTCCTCAGCGCACACAGATGTAAACTGACAATACAGGAAACTGTGTTGACCAACGGAGCCACCATAAAGTGGCTACATATACAAAGTGAAGTGACTGGCCGTAGATGATACACAGTGATTAAACTAACCGTCCTACATAAGTTGTACCTGTTTATCTGCAGCCTTCTCTCCTATACAGCCTTCTAAAACACACATTTTACAGAATTTTTCAGCAATAGAAAGGAGGGGGTAGGGATCACATACACTGCAAAGCTAGAACAGCATTTTTCAACCAGGGTGCCATGGCAAAATTCTAAAAAGTGTGGCTCTCTGTGAAAAAAAAGGCAGACTTTTATCAAGCTACATGATTTCTCCTCACTTGCCTCCACAGACGATAGGGAGGTACAGGTTAGCTGGGGGGAAGGGGGGGCTGGGGTTGTCTGTGGAATTCTCCTCTCCCTGGAGAGAGATGTTGGATTTCTCCTCCCCTAACCTCTCTCTGGGCGGCCGAAGATGGTGAACGAGACTTTGGATGTGGCCACATCCTTCACTCCTTTCACAGGTAGCTGCTACGGCTTCATGCATCTGCTCCCTAACACTACATTCTGCTCAATGACTGACACTACATAATGCTCACTGACTGTCACTATGTACTACTCACTGACTGCCTCTACATACTTACTAACTCCCACTACATATTACTCACTGACTGAAACTACAAACTGCTCACTGACACTACATATTGCTCACTGACTGACACCACATACTGCTCACTGACTGACACTACATTATTATTATTATGCAGGATTTATATAACACCAACAGTTTACAATATAAGGGAACCCAGTACAATTAGTCCTCATGCACACTGGATGTTTTTATGGCTGCTGTTTTAGGCTTTTTGCGTTTTTCTCTACAGCCAGTAAACTCATCAGCATGTTATCCTATGTGTTCATGCACACATAGGCTTTAATCAGCGTTTTTTTGGCTGGAAAAAACCCCCAGAACTAGTTGGTTTCTAGAGGATTTTGTTAGCTGTAAAAATGCTCTAACAATGGTAAACGCAGCAAAACGTGGTAAAAGATTGCAAACAGGCATTTTTGGGTGTTTTTTGAGCCAAAATGTGGGTTTTTTTTGTGTAAAAAAAACACTAAAAAACGCAAACGTGGAAATACGCAGCTACACACTAATGGAAAAACGCTAAAAATGTGGAAAAACTCATGTTTTCAGTGCATCTTTCTACAGCTAACGCTACTGGTGTTTTTAAAATGCCCAGTGTGCATGAGGACTTACAATACAATTCAATACAGGACTGATCATAGGGCCCTGCTTGCTAGAGCTTACAATCTAACTGACTGACACTATATACTACTCACTGACTGACAATACATGCTGCTCACTAACTGCCACTACATGCTGCTCAATGACTGACTCTACTGTACATACTGCTCACTTACTGCCACTACATGCTGCTCACTGAATGACACTACATACTATTCACTGACTGACACTACTGTACATACTGCTCACTTACTGCCAATACACACTGCTCACTGAATGACACTTTATGCTGCTCACTGACTAACATGGATTCATGAAAGACAGAAGTTGTCAAACAAATCTGATTTCTTTTTATGAGAAGGTGAGGATTACCTTGGACAGAGGGGTGGAGGTAGACGTGGTATACTTGGACAGACGGGTGGCAGTGGATGTGGTATACTTAGATTTGGCAAAAGCATTTGACACAGTTCCCCACACACGGCTAATGTGTAAGATAAAGTCTACAGGCTTGGAAAAATCTGTATGTAAATGGATAGAAAACTGCCTAAAAGATCGTATTCAGAGAGTAGTGGTTAATGATTCATACTCTGAATGGTCTAGGGGTGTCAGTGGTGTACCCCAAGGTTCAGTGTTGGGACCCTTACTTTTTAATATATTTATAAATGATATAGGGTCTGAGATTAAAAATCCCATTTTGTCTTTGCAGATGACACCAAGCTGTGCAGTGGAATAACG
This sequence comes from Staurois parvus, assembly GCF_062004578.1. Lineage (NCBI taxonomy): Eukaryota > Metazoa > Chordata > Amphibia > Anura > Ranidae > Staurois > Staurois parvus. Next base: position 2,737,273 of record NW_028318028.1, on the reverse strand, counting down.
TCCTTACAAGATGTCTCCAATTTACAAGCCGACCTCAATGCACTGTTTAATTGGGCATCTATGTGGCAAATGAGGTTTAATGTTGATAAATGTAAGGTTATGCACTTGGGGGATAAGAATATGCATGCATCATACATACTGGGGGGGGTACAACTGGGGGAATCAATGATGGAGAAGGATCTGGGAGTTCTGGTAGATCACAAGCTTAATAATGGCATGCAATGCCAAGCTGCGGATTCTAATGCAAGTAAAATCCTCTCTTGTATTAAAAGAGGTATAGACTCCAGAGAGAGAGATATCATATTACCCCGGTACAAATCATTAGTAAGACATCTGGGATAAGCAGTTCAGTTTTGGGCACCAATTCACAAAAGGAACATTGGGGAAATGGAGAAAGTACAGAGAAGGGCAACCAAACTGATAAGAGGCATGGAGGAGATCAGCTATGAGGAAAGATTAGAGGAACTGAATGTATTCTCTCTTGAGAAGAGGAGATTAAGGGGGGATATGATCAACATGTATAAATACATCAGTGGTTCATATAGTGAAATCAGTGTGGCGTTACTCACCCTGAGGTCATCACAGATGACAAGGGGGCACTCTTTACGTATGGAGGAAAAGAAATGTAATCTCCGAACACGGAAAGGTTTCTTCACAGTGAGAGCTGTGAAAATGTGGAATAGACTCCCTCAAGAGTTGGTTCTGGCCAGCTCAGTGGATTGCTTTACAAAAGGCCTGGATTTTTTCTTGGATACGCAGAATATAACTGGTTACTATTTATAGGTAAAGTTGATCCAGGGAATATCCGATTGCTTCTCAGGGATCAGGAAGGAATTTTTTCCCCTGCAGGAGCACATTGGATCATGCTTTGCTGGGTTTTTTGTCTTCTTCTGGATCAACTGTGGGCTTAGGATTATAAATATTTTTTTTTTATGGTTGAACTGGATGGACTTTTGTCTTTTTTCAGCCAGACTAACTATGTAACTAACATTACATACTGTTCACTGACTAGCACTATATACTGTACTGCTCACTGACTGACACTACATGATGTTCACTGACTGACAATACTGTACATACTGCTCACTGACCACCCTACCACTGCATACTGACCTATCCTGCCACTACATAATGTTCAATGGTTTCTGAAGGTACAAGAAAACTCTGTCACAACCTACTGACCCCTGAACTCTGCCTCACAAACCACATTTTAGGGCATGTTCTCATCAGGTGAGATGCAGGAATGCATGTAAAATTGTGTCTGCACCGCACAAAAAAGCACTACCTTTTGCAGATGCACACATCTAGCAAATACATGTACTGTAACAAGGTTAGCTCGGCAGCGGGTGTGTGTGACCCCCTGGATGGGTGCACAACACAAAAAGATAGGCACAGCACAACAATAGTGGAGGTGAAAACAAACAGGTGCAATTTATTTACAATATTTACAGAAAAAATGATAAACCAAAAAGAAACATCAAAATAAATCCTGGCCAACTTGGCTACTTACTGCAACAACAGCTTTTCCCTAGCTACCCACTAGGTACAGCCTGCTGCTATACCTAGTTGCTAGTACTGGGAGGTTAGCCACACAGGCTTTGGTCTCTCTGCACACAGATAACAGGTCAGCTCCCCAGACAGTTCAGGCACAGATCTGGTTCCAGGGTGGAGCAACTCCCTAAGCACTCTGGGAAGCTTTATACAGGTGTTAATGAGCCCACTACCTTCAGCTGGGCTCATTATCTCAGTGCTGAAGGACTCAGCACTTCCCTCTAGTGGTACAAATCCCCATAAACCCTGAACCTCGGAAAAATATATCGTCCATCCAGGACGCAACCAGGTGATTTCACCTGCCTACTGTCACAGTACGTTCGAGCCTGCTAAAATGCATAGTACCACAGTGCGATGCGTTTTGGTGCTGTACAATTTTAATACTTGTGCCAGCACCTTTTTTACATGTTTAAGGCACATAGGGCAGCCCACTGCAAAATGTGATCCACAGAAATTAGCATAATAAACGACACTCAGGTGCACTTTCTGGTGTGAATAAACCTTCAGACTGGTGTGCCCTGAGATTCTAAGGGGTGAGTTGACTTAAAAAAAAAAGGCTAAGAAACACTGAACTAGAGCATTAAGCCCTGTGACCGCTGATTATAGCAAATTTACGGACTCCACACAGGCTCATAGAAAAACATGTAGAGCTGAGGCTGAGTCACCCACTTTGTTGAAGGGGGGTGGGCAGTCTCCCAGGAGGCTGAGGTGTTGGCTTAATGTATTTTCAGTGACTCACGGAGACAGTAGAGGGATCAGAGAGGAACCACACTTGGTGCTTTAGATTCAGGCGAGTACACACTGTAGAGGGATATGCTTTTACTAATTTTTCATATTTGAGGTTTACAACCACATTAGGGAGGATGGGGCTAACTCCAGATAAGCCCGCCATCTATGCATTGATTACTTATATACTGTATGTCCCAGGTGTAGAACTCAGCTGTCAAAATGTAAAAAAGTGTTCTGTGAATAAGAACACTACATTTTCCGACAGCTTTAGCAGCTGTCGGCTTGTAGCTTTCAATGAACTACCACAGCACTGTGGAGTGCCATGGTAGTTCATTTAGTCTTCCTGTCAGTAAGTATCTGCTCACCCGTACGAGGCACACATGTAGTACAATAAGTGAGCGCTAAAGGTTGTTGCAGCTGCTGAACACCAAAAGGCACCAAACAACCTCAAAAAAGCTAGATGAACAAAGGGTGCAGCGCTAAAAGATCATATACACAGTAAATAAACATATATATGGTTAATCAATCCGTGACTTTGTGTGCTCATTAGTTTCTATTACAACTATATGTAACACACCATAGTCACTAAATAAAGTGCAAAAAAGAACAGTCCACACATGTATTGAATATCCGTGTCACTCCACCGTGACTGCTAATACACGTAAGTATACAGTCCACAATATCCCAGTAGATGTGGTGTAAAAGAGATCACAAGGATCCTATTGGTATGTTCAAAAGGTGATGGTGTCCAAACTGATAAAAGACTGCGCACTCCCCAGATGCACAATCAGTATGAGCATGTAAGAGATAACCCCTCTTAAGGTAAACATGGGATTCCCTCTGAAGTATGGTCTGGTCTGCCGCTGTCTCTCTGCTCACTCAGTAAACAGGTATGGCACTCACTTCCTTAACCATGGCTCTGCAGGGGGCGGGAAGCAGGAGCTTCTTGTGTCACAATCCAGGGAATGACATCCTTATGGAGATTAAAAGGAGGCATGGAAGTCTTTACATGTATTACATGTATTACATATAGTTGTAATAAAAACTAGTGAGCACACAAAGTCACAGATTGATTAACCATATATGTTTATTTACTGTGTATATGATCTTTTAGCGCTGCACCCTTTGTTCATCACCTGTACGAGGTGCATGGGCATACAGATACACTGACAGGTCTGAAGGAAGCCTTCATGACACCAGCATTCTGCTTCACAGGCTCCAGAAGCGAAAAATAATAAGTGCACTTTTTTGTTAAAAGGTGAACGTATCTTTTAAGGGCCTTTTCTGCCTCTAAGTGCCTCTCAGTGTTAGTCTATGTATCCATTCACAGGCATTTAGAAACAGGGGAGGTTAGAGGCAGAAAAAAGGTGAGGAGAGGAGCATTTTGCCATAAAAAAAAGCCAGAGGGGCCTAAGCATGTGTTAACGTGTCTAAATGCACCTTAAATGCTAGGCACGTTTAGTGCTTGAGAGGTAATTCATTTCGATGATCAGGGTAAATGAATATTCTGGCCAATGACATGAATGAATGCCAAAATGCCTGAAGCATCTGAACGTGGCTAAATGTCGCTGAACTCATCCAAACAAACTGTGCTTTTTTAGGTGTGTTTTTTAACGCTGCTTTCTCCTGCCAGGACAATGGCGTTTCGAAGAGTTGCATATGCATGAGGCCTTAGAGATGCTTTCTTTTACTTTACCTTCGTTTCCTGAAAATGTCATGTTTAAGACTCACTCTAGTCCTTGTTTAATCTCCCTCTCTGCTGCCTATACACCCCAACAGTCATTCACTAGGAGGTTCAGTGTGCTTTTTTTTCTCCACCCATAGCTCTCAAAGCCTCTTCTGCAGCTGAGAACAGAGGTTATCTGGTTAAAAATGGTATGTGTATATACACGCTATATTGCCAAAAGTAATGGAACACCAGCCTTTACACACATATGAACTTTAATGGCATCACAGTTTTAATCCGTAGGGTTCAATATTGAGTTGCCCCATTCTTTGCAGTTATAGCAGCTTCAACTCTTCTGGGAAGGCTGTCCGCAAGGTTTAGGAGTGTGTCTATGGAAATGTTTGACCATTTTTCAAGAAGTGCATTTGTGAGGTCAGGCACTGATGTTGGACGAGAAGGCCTGGCTCATAGTCTCCATTCTAATTTATCCCACAGATGTTCTATCAGGTTGAGTGCAGGCCAGTCAAGTTCCCCAAACTCGCTCATCCATGTCTTTATGGACCTTGCTTTGTGCTCTGGTGTGCAGTCATATTGGAACAGGAAGGGGCCATCCCCAAACTGTTTCCACAAAGTTGGGAGCATGAAATTTTCCAAAATGTTTTGGTATGTTAACGCCCTAAGAGTTCCCATTGCTGGAACTAAGGGGTCAAGCCCAACCCCTGAAAAGCAACCCCACAGCATAATCCCCCCTCCACCAAACTTTACACTTGGCATAATGCAGTCAGGCAAGTATCATTCTCCTGGCAACTGCCAAACCCAGACTCATTCATCAGATTGCCAGAGAAGCGTGATTCGTCACTCCACAGAACATGTCTCCACTGCCCTAGAGTTCAGTGGCGGAGTCGATTTCACCACTGCATCCAACGCTTTGCATTTCACTTGGTGATGTAAGGCTTGGATGCAGCTACTTGGCCATGGAAACCCATTCCATGAAGCTCTCTGTACATTGTTGTGCTGATCTGAAGGCCACATGAAGTTTGGAGGTCTTAAGTTATTGACTCTGCAGACAGTGGACAACTTCTGCACACTGTGCTTCATTTTACGTGGCCTACCACTTAATGGCTGAGTTGTTGTTGCTCCCAGTTGCTTCCACTTTGTTATAATACCACTAACCATTGACCGCAGAATATTTAATAGCAAGGAAATGTCACGGATGGACTTATTGCACAGATGGCAACCTATAACGGTACCACGCTTGAGTTCACTGAGCTACTGAGAGCGACCCATTCTTTCGCAAATGTTTGTAGAAGCAGTCTGCAATCCTAGGTGCTTGACTTTATACACCTGTCACCCTAGAGGTGATTAGAACACCTGAATCCAATGATTTGGAGGTGTGTCCCAATACTTTTGGCAATATAGTGTATATTACTACTGCAGAACAGGAAGTCAGGTAGTTTGGGATTTGACTGGCACATAAATTAAAATGTGCAACAGACACCTGTGTGTAGGGCATAAATAAGATATTCTCCATCTGTAAGGATGTCTCAAGGCTGCAGATTTGCATATTAGTTGCTGCTTGGGGCACTGCAAAGGAAGAAGATGTCAGTGTTAACTGTTTATATTCAGTGATTTAGAAGCTATTTAATATTCTGGTTTTTAATTAAGCAACAGTTTATCAAAGAAGGTTAGAAGCTGCTGTGATCAATGAATATCTCAAATTATCAGTTTTACTTCTATTTTTTAAATGTAAATGGTCCTGGTTAGTAACAGGCTTATGGTGGGCATCAGTATTAAACAAGTTAATTTCTATAACAGTTTTACTAGCATACCTGTGAAAAGAGCTATCTTTGCCCACACAGAATGCATAGATTTTTCATGCATCTGTGTGCAGGATGTCCCAATCTTGTATATTGGGATGCAATGGTTGCATGGACACAGCTGCTGGTCCCAATTTTATAGGTATGCAGGTGGGGGTGCATATCACAGAATGCACTCTGTCTGTATACCCACATCGCTGTCAAATTGGGACCAGCGGCTGTATCCATGCACTTCTGCATCCCAATAGACATGAACTGGACTGCTTGCATGTAGATGCACAGGTTACCTGTGGGTGAAAATGTGTGTATAGATAGGTGCGCCCTAATGTGGAAATCACTTTATAAACCATAAACACCTGCCACAAACTAGAGCTCTGAATTATACAACTAAAGCTATGAGACGATTAACCATGATTGACACATTTGACATTGTTATATGCAGTCTTCCATGCATCCACTCTGCCCAATATCAAGAACCAGCCAAAAGCTATATTGTATGTCATTCAGAGCACAGCATTATTATGAATGAAGTTTGCCTTCTAAGTTCCATGAAGAGTACAAAATAGACACTGGTCTACTTGAAGCACATCTAAATTCAAAACCTTTTTTTTTCTGTTTTGGGTTTTTTTAGGTTGAGATGAGATTAAATGCTTGTTTTTTTCCACTTAAGCTCAATTGGTATACTTGCCAACATTTTTACCCCAGCGCTTGGGAAACTGTCATCCTCTTCCACACATATCAAGCCTACCATCCTGGTGGGTGGTTCTGCTTGGATTAAGCTTGCTTTCCACAGAGTGCAACCCTAGATAAAGACAACTTTTTGTGGTATTCCACCCTAATTATGTGAGAATAGCCCACTCACAGCTGAGACACCCTCAGTAATACCCTTTGGAGAGTTTCTTCGCATGTGGGTGCATGTCACAGAATGCACACTGTCTGCACACCTACGCCTGCAAGGCTGTCAAATTGAGACCAGTTGTTGCATCAAAAAGGGATGGTGCTGTGATTTCAGAAAACAGCCCTGGAGCACCATTGGGTCAGAGCACGATGATGTTATGCCATCTGTGTCCTGTTGCGGAGAATTTTTTCCATAGTTGTCACCCCTAGTGTCCCCATTGGAAGACTTTTCCTTTATTGCTGTTCTGGTGACAACTCAAAATTTTTAATTTTCCTTCACTCTCCATTCCAGTAGCAAAGGGCACCACCAAAAATGGAGAGAGCAAATTTTCCCAGTGGAAACACAGAAAACAAAAAAACTAACTGAAGTTCTAAAGCCTCACCACTCTATTCAAAACTATTCTGAACTAAAAAAAAACAGGATGCACTGTTGTCACCACCAGGAAATATGCCCTGAGAAATGCCATGCAGTCATCACAAAAAGTGGCCACAAAAAGACTGTAGTCAGGGTTTACAAGGGACTTATTTAGTTATTATCAGAGGTATTTATATAGTGCTGACAATTTACGCAGCATTTTACATATATATTAGCCCTCAAGGAGCTTACAGTCTATGGGCCCTGCATGCATACATACATTTACAGTACTAGGGCCAATTAGAATTTGAAGAATATTTTAAAGCCAAAACTTCTTTTTAGTTTTGGATAGAATGTTTTAATTTTTTTTTGTCAAGTGACACTTCTATAGACACATCAGAAAGTGAGGGAATTTTCTCCAAAGTGAGGGTAAATGCTTTCCTATGAGGTTGTCACCAGAAAAGGAGGACATGTTGGAAGATTTCCTTTCTATTCCTGTTATAAAATGTTAGATTTGTCCCTAGTGTGGATGGCAATGATCGCCAGGACAGTAGTGAGGTGACATTTTCAAAGTAGGGACACGGATAGAAATAAGATACTGATGGGAGCTCTGACTACTTTATCTACCCCCCCCCCCCCCATAAAAAGAAAGTTTTGCCTTTAGTCACACTTTAATTATCAAGATTCTCACAAAGAGCCCAAATACAGCTACAGACATCCTTTACTATAGGAAACTTCTGAACTGAGTCAGAGTATAGGGTTCAAGCTACATAGCTCTAGAAGCAATACACTAAAAGCAGGGGTGCTCAACCATTTGAAGAGTGTGGGCCACTTTAGTGATTTAATAACTGGTCGGGGGCGACAATGAAATTCTTCAGAATTTCAATTTTCTTTATTTTGACAAACAATTGATTAATGTTCTTGATACTTTTTTTATTTGCACTAACATACAGTTTTCAGGACAAGCTTTAAGGGTGTGTTCCCTTCTTCAAGGTCCAAGCAGTACTTAAACAACAATCAGGAGCATCACTTTCCTTGGGACCAATCCCCATTTGATGTTTACCCATTATTTAATCCTATCACAAAAATCACATTTTTTTATTAACCAAATTACCATTAAACTATTTTACCAGTAATCACTCAAGTGTGACCAGCCAATAAAGTTCTGAAGCCAGTGTTAAAGCCTTTGCTATATCAGGGTCATTGCAGCCATCATTTAAACAAAAACAACAGAACAGGGAAGTACATGCCCAAGTAGTGTGATAAACTTCTTTATCAAGCAAAGATAAAATGACACATATTGCCCTCACATTTTCCCAGAATGACACCAAGCTCATCGCACAACTGTGAGAATCCACTTTCAGAACCCCTATATGGATGCCACTAGACATATTCCACTCAGCTAAAGGCTTTTCTCCTTGTGTTTGTGTGTTAGGAAGGAAAGAGAAAAGTGGAGAGTCAGTCACAATAGCGTCTTGTGTATGACAGTGGCCGAGATTATGGAGTACCAGCAATCATTCAGTAGAGTAGCATCAACCCGAAGGAGGCTGTGGGGGTTGCCATAGGTTTGAGATCACGAACCACATCAGACGGCAATGCAGGCCATGGGTTGAGTATTCCTTTACTAAAAACACCAATATTTAACTAAGAATACACTTAACTCATGTATTTAGACAATATTTGCTTTTCCTTGATATCAGCTTTTGGTAAAATTATATTTTTTTTCCTCAAATGACCTTCAGAGATATTGCTTTAACCGTGACAAGAGAATTTTCTGAATTTTACAAAGTGGCAGAGCTGGGCAGTCAGGACAGATGTTGTGGGAGTTGACAGAAGATGGAATTCAGCAGATGGCTGTGAGTATGTTTGGGATATTCATGTGCCACTCAATCTATGGATAGGATACAAACGCCATGTTCATGGGACATATGCCATGAGCCCGCCAGAGAAACTCCCCACCTCCTCTAGATTCCCGCATTTGTCACTGTAAATTCACAATGATTCATAATCCGGCAAATTCTGTCGGAAAGTGTCAGCGGTCTCTGTTTTCTGTTCATCCTCGGAACAAACGTCAACATGGATTTCTGGCTGTTAATACACTCACGCAAAACAGTTTTGTCTTAACTTGTTTCTGCCTGTGAATCTAATTTGTAAGTGGGAATCAAAATAAATGCATGTTTGTGGAGAATTCTTCTAATTACAACTACTGAGAGCAGAAGGGGATCTTTCAGAAAAGGCAGGTTCCTTTCAGGATGGCGGTATGTTTCAAACTGTCACTGAGACAAAACACACAAGGTGATAGTTCTCTCTCAGGTGTGATACTCTTGAGGTAGCACCACATTAAAGGATAGCTATGCTGAATTAATTATGGAAGCTGTCATTGCTCACCTCAGCTTTCTAAAATGCTACTTGCCTGGATGTCATAATAATAATCCAATCGGTTAACATATTCCAAGTCACTGATTCAGAAGTATGAAGATTGGAAGTTTTAGCTTCATGTGCTATATACTTGGACTCCATTAGTGTCTCAGAAAGTAGTCCATTTCCATTCATGAAAAATAGGGTACCCTGTCCTCCTGAAACTGCTCCAAGCAGTAAATCATTTGGTATGTGCTCACCCAAGTCCACTTTAGAACCTTCAAAATTCTTAAGCCCTGATAAAGGGAGAGCGTGTTTGTGCCTTGAAATGTGTTGGCTTTATTCTGCTATGAATTAATTTTATCATTAAATTGCCTTGAACTCTTGGACATTAGTTTGGTGCTCTCATTGGATTGTGTGTATTTTTATTCTCAACTCTGGGTTTTTTCCCTGTTCCTGAGGGCAGTCCTGTTTTGTGGAGTGCTGCCAAACTGGAGCCAGTGTGCCCAGTGGCAACTTCAATGACCCTTAGAAAATATGCCCCTTTTATTCTTGTGTTCAGAAAATATTGAAGTCAGACACAGTTATGCAATTAGTAATTCCAGAAGGAGGTCAACTGATATATGATCTGAACAACAGGTAGATGTAAAAGAAACACATTAATGCAGGTCTGTACTTTTGTTTAAAGCAAACAGATTAAGTACCTTAATTTTATCAAGTATTCACCTCTTGCAATACATGTACAGCAGAGCTCAGAGTGGGAGGGAGAGAAGCAGTAAAAGGAGTCAATGAGCTCATCATTTTTTTGCTTCTCATTCACTATCCATAGCCTTGGCTCAGAGGAAGTGGATTGAATGATGCTGGTTCATTAAACTCTGAAGAATGGGACCAGTAGCAGGAAAGAAGCAGTCCAGAGGACAGCCTCAGTATTGTAGCAAAACTGCCTTTTTATTTTATCTTTCAATAAGTTTTTTTTTTTTTTTTTTTTTTTTTTTTTTTACTGGAGTCCTGCTTTTAAGTGGGCTCTTAATTTCTGAGAAAACTAATAAGTCACTTTGATGTATGGAGTTTAAGCTGCAAACACTTGTATTCTGCTTGCTCACCCTGCTACTACTTAATTTCCTTGGCCACCTGCATAGGAAATGTTGTGTACCCCCAAGTGAGGGGGAGCATTTGACACTTCCCTTGTCTTCTAGAAAAGTTTGTTACCTGGCTGACAGATCAAGAAGCATGGTCCAGGATAAGTTTCAACTTGCTCAGCAGCAGCAGGTAAGTACACATACCTTTTGTTCTCTACAGTAGTGGTGCAGGTTTGCATTAAATACTCCCATTGTGTTCCGAATGGGGTTATATATTGGAATAAGTCTATATACAGTAGTTGCACAGCCACTTAGATTATAAAAGACCAAAGTCTTCTTTAATGCATGCATTTTTTAAAACCACAGCTTATCTAGAGAGGAATATACACTTTATAAGTCCAAATTGCCTCAAAGGCCACCTCCACCCACAACAGATACAGTATTTCCATTTCATTTTGGTGCAATATCCCTGTCAGCCCATCATTCAAAGTTGAAAAATGGTGTTGTTACTTGAGTGGAGACAGACATTTATTTTATGCTTTGATGGGAGAAGGAGAATATTTATAGTTACATCTTGTCACTGAAGTCTTCAATATAAAAGAAAACACCCAGTGATTTAATCTATTGGTGCCTGAAAATACTGAAATACAATGACCTTTAAAACAGAACTAACCTGAATATGTAACTGCAATACAAAATGTTATTTGGGTGTGGTCATTGTATATAATTATCTGCAATTATCTGTCCAGATGTAAAGCAATTCGGAGAACTCGCGTACCTTCTTCTGCAGATAGAGATTTTCAAAATACTACCTCTAACTCTTTCCTTTCCCTATGCTCTAAGAGTTGTCATCACAGGCCCAGGTCAGTGTAATCATTGTTCTCTTCATGGTCTCCATTTATGTGAACAAAAAGGAGCAAAGGTGATGTTTGCTCTATATACCTTTTTGATTCAATGTTTCTACCAGGAGCTTAAAAAAATACGTTTATGTTACAGTGCACACATGCAGTCACTGCAGATCACAAAGTGCAAAAATTAGTAAGCCTTTGCAAATATTTTGCTACAGTATACAGAGAAAATGTCAGCAGACCAGGACTGAGAATAAACAATACATTGGGAATCCTTTTTGATGTGCATTCTGCTTTTCACAGTCTCATGTAATGGAGGATATGCAGGACTTAATTAAGCTGCCTGCTTCCAGCAGTTTTTGATCTCCTGTTATTACATTAGTTGCACACAACACAGGAAACATAAATTAAGGCTCTGGGCACTGAATAGAATAAATGAAAAAGGTAAGTCTTAGACAAGGCATGCTGATCTCAGTCCTGGTCTGTAGTTACAGTGCAGACTACAGACAGGCTAAATGTACAGGATGACACTAGCGTGGAGCTGAGATAAGAGCTTTCAAAGCAATATAAAAAAAGGGCAGAGGTAGGAGAATATACTTTCAAAGTTTCTTATTTTAAAAATATAGTTATCCTTTAAAAAGATAAATAAAATAAAAGTCACACATTAGATACAGTGGCCTTAGGTTTCCCAATCTTTGCGAGTACTGTGCGCAATTAAAGTCAACTTGTAAAGATTATGCCAAACAGGGAATTGCAATTGCAGGATAAAGAGCACCTCCAACTCCTTGCAAATCAGAGTTTTCCCAGATCGTTGGAGAGTTCCTGTGGATGCCAATTGATTTCTTTTTAAAAAAGAAAAGGGAAATAATAGTTCATCGTGAACATCCACCTCCATCCTCAAGCTAGAGCAGTGAGGCAGATGCCCTCGGCACAACGATGCTTTTACTGTTTCAGTGAAGGATTCACTGTATATGGCCTTCATGGCAGCTGTAATCACTCTGTGCAAATGTAATATAGTAACTATAATGTGATATGAAGGGTTGGGAGCAAGCATCGGTATGAAGATAGCTTGTGGACACGGTTGCATTAGTTCTATTAAAAACCATGCATTATGCCATTATCCAATGTACACAAAGCCTACAATGGCTGGAGCACTTACATAAAAAAGCACTTCACTCTTGATTGTACATGATGGAGCTGCTGGCACAGCTGAAGGCCTCACATGAGAAATGAGAGACAAGGGTTTCTCTGGATGGGCAGAAGCACCAGCCATGCCTGTATAGAGGATGCTGTTACCATTTAAATAATGAATTCTCATGCCAGCAGTACATTGTAGATATATCTATCATGGGAAATACAAAGAACACCACCTTCCTGCTTTTGCTTTACATGTTGGCATTGCTTAATTTATTCTGCTAGTAGTTGGTAACCTGATATTCTAGTAAACCATAATCCTGGGCTTGTGATATTGCAGGACATAGTTAGATGTCACTACTCAGGACATTGTCTACAAATTCCTCTTTTCTGGAAGCCTAAGGACCACCCTCAAACCTTCCATTAATTTCCACCTCAACAATATTATTATCATACAGGATTTATTCTACAGGATTTATATAGCACCAATAGTTTGGACAGCACTCTACAACGTGAGGACAGACAATACAATTACAATACAATTTAATGCAGGAGGAATCAGAGGGCCCTGCTTGTTAGAGCTCACAATCTAAAAGAGAGGGTCAATTGATATAAAAGGTAATAACAGTGGAGGGTGAGCTGATGGAGAAAATAAAGTACAGATGTTAGGTGGGAGCAGGAAAGGCTTGGCAGAAGAGATAGCTTTTTAGGCAATATGCTCTCTAAAGCTGATCATGCACATTACAATCTGATTGTACAATTTTCTTTCCATTTTATTAGAACTTTAATGTGTGAAAGCCTACCAGATTTAATGTAAATTGAACAGATAGTTTAGGTAGAACCTCCTACTATACAGTGATGCTTGTGCCTACCCTTAAGTGGCTTCATCACTGGAGTATCCCTGCAGAGCTGCAGGGACACATCTGGAGGTGTTGAATATCAAAGAACCTAGTGGTGCCTGCAAGTTTAATACCTGTATTTTAAGGACACAATCTTGGGAATTCATAAACAGCATTGTAGGTACTACTTAGAATGCCCTACTCTGCACAATAAAGGTTAGTGTACACAAATCTGGCACATGGAGGTGAGGGTCACTGAGACTGGAGTGTCTGTACAGTCCTCAGTGCATGCTCAGCCTCTTGTTAGCTAGGGCACATTTGGCTATGCAGCCAAAAGGGTCAAAACAATGGATAACTCATTTCAGAATCAATTGATGGTAATTCTTTTTTTAATCTGTCACAGCTGCAACAATGATCCTAATTGTGAACTACCTGAATCTGGCACGTTTCACTACTGGTACTAAAACTGGTACAAAAACGGTTTCAATAAATTAGGCACCGGCCATTTTAAGAGATCAAAACTGCAAGAAAAAATGTTGCTATTGCTGTTCTTAATTCACCCAATGTTGTTAGGATTTGCATAGCAGTTACTTATTTAGAGAAACATTGCCCAGTAATTTTCCTGCAACCTCCAAACTGCCCTGGAGCTCATAGAGACAGACACATTCACTTTCCCCGTTAACATTAGACTTTAATGAGTGTGAAGACAGCACTGCTAATTAAAATGCAGTGGCAGGGCTATCCCTTTGGTTTTTTTTTTAGTAAAAAAGCCAAGAATCTATCATCTCATTCATGAGAATAAAAAGCCAAAGATGATGTTAGGTTTTGTGAAGAGCTTTCCAAAAAACACTGTACCTTAGAATCGTTTTGCACACACTAATTTTTACTGTGCTATAGTATTAGTGATTCTATTATCATTATCATTAATTGCGTTACATAAACGGAAATTCTACTCAGAACTAGGTGGGAGTCTGGTGCATTCGCATCATCAATTAGGTCAATACAAACTGAGTATATGATGAAAAAAGATAAGCACAGGTTACCATCAAGAAACTGTGTAGTTATATGTAAATCCTAAAGTGATTGTAAAGGTGTGTGTGTGTATATATATATATATATATATATATATATATATTTATTTATTTTAAATAGCATACATGTCATACTTGCCTGCTCTCAGTTGTTTTTCACAGTGCATCCCTGATCCTCCTCTTCTCTGGTCCCCCGCTGGAGCTCCTGGCCCCTTCTTTCTGCCAAGTGCCCCCACAGCAAGCAGCTTGCTATGGGGGAATCCAAGCAGGCTTGTTCCCGAGCCACTGCTCTGTGTTTCCATTCACACACAGTCACAGCTCAGCCGCACCCCTGATCTCTCTTCATTGGCTCACTGGCTATGATTGGCAGTAGTTGAAGCCAATGGCTCTCTCTGCTTTCTCAGTCAATGAGGAGAGAGAGACATGAGACAGCCAAGGCTCTCGTGCACATCATTGGATCAAGAAGGGGCTCAGGAAAGTACAAGGGGGGCTGGGGGAGGCTGCTGCACATAGGCACATAGAATGCATGAAGGTAAAAAACCTTGAGCCTTTACAACCACTCATGTGGGCACACTCTCAAGCTGGGTTGTGTGCATCCATAGACATACACAGTGTGGCTAGGACCCACCCCCAGTTCCCTTTCCACAGGTTTTGATTAACAACAGCAGGATCTAATATATTCTATTGCTGTCTCTGTGTCCTGTGAATATAGACAGGCACAGCACTGGATCAAAAGAGGAGCCAGGTATGTAAAGGGGTGTGTGTGTGGGGGGGGGGGGGGCACTGGGGGAGCTGATAATGGAAAGATTCTTTACCTGCAGAGAATGCATTAAGGCAAAAAATGATAACCTTTTTGCTTTTAGAACCAGTTTAAAGACCCAATTGAACCATCTGTATTAATATAAAGCAATCAAGCTGCATATACAGTATTATACTGTATATATACAGTAATATATAAACCACTCATTTAGCTTTCTGGGTGAGTTGGACTGATGCTCTCACACAGAATACAACAGTCTGAGTCTCCAGCAGTCAGACATATGTCTCCCTGCACACTGCTCCAATCAACAGCACTCTTGCTACCCAAGCAGCACTGTTGATTGGATATATAGCAGTGCTAGATATACTAGCAGATAATGATAGATAGATATACTAGTTGTCGAAAATAGAATTAAAGCCTATACAAATTATGGTATAATACGATCACATACTAAATTAATCTTTTGTATACTCTTAAGAATAGCATACCATCAATAATGTGAGCACAATACAGACAAAATATTCTAATTACAACACTAATACCTATTGAGAGAGACACACAACTACTAGACACAGGGAAATGCTATTTTCCAACATCGCTAGATAATGAATACTGATAATTAGATATTCACTATTATCTATATAAAATATTCAGCCATCCATTGTTATTAGTTTTGGTTAGAAGAGCTTTATACCTATTCATTGCAACCTATTCACCAATTCACCACTGTTTGTATGGTTTTTTGGTAGCCCACTCAAAATAAACAGGCTGTCCTAATATAACACACGCTAACAAGTTAATATACAATACAACACACTTTGGCAAACGTGCGGTAAAAAAATGCAAAGCTAAGGTGTGAAGAGGGCCTTAGATTGGGAAAGGATCAGAAGGACGTTTGTTGAGTTTTTATTGCTGCCTGTGATCTCATCAGGAATATTTGACAGGGGTTACAAGGGCAGAGCATGAAGGTAAATCTCTCCAATGAGGGCACAGACAGCAATGAAAACTTGGAAGTGATCCTTATACTTCTCTACTCAAAAAAAAGTGGTTTGGCTGGAGTTTCACTTTAGAAGTAAAATTAAAATGTAAAATACACTGTGTGAAAAAAGAATGAACACACATTGGAGATATTATTTTTATTCTTGCTTATTTTGCTATAAATATAATAGGCGAAACTTGAAATTTGGTCATACCCCACATTTTCCATTTTGCACTCAATTTCTTTTCTTGGGTCAAAATTCCATGCATTGCACTGCTATATTCACAGAATACAGAAGCAGCAGTGGGAGCCATGTGCTCTTGCTGCTGTCAATCCAATCCTGTGAGGAACTAGCAGGGGGCTGGGTCTAAACTGTGATGCATGTGTCTATGGATGCACACAGCCCGGCTCATGAGCGTGCCCCCATAGCACACAGCTTGCTATGGGGAACTCAGAGAAGGGGTTTAGCTAAGAGGAGGTTAGGGACCACTCTGTGAAATATCATTGCAAAAGAACAGGTAAATATAACATGTTTAATATATTAATTAGAAAAATGCTTTTACAATCACTTTAAAGGGGGCATTTAACTCACTTTGTGGATATTTCCACATACTCCTGTTGTGTCATGGGGCAGAAAATGAGATTTAAATTCAATATGAAAATATTACTAGTTTTACAATATTACTTTTTGATTTTGGTTGAGTAGTGGCTACATCGATTGTTCCAGTATTCAATTCCAGGTGGCATTTTACTGTTAGCCTTTTTCATTATAATCACTCCAATTTGTGGGATTTAAATGAAGTCAGCCCTGTTTTTTAAACAATCCTTTCTTCCTAATTTTTTTTTTAAGTTCCATGACTGGATGTAAATAATGCTTAGATGAAAGCTTACTACTATAAGATACCAAGGACTTACTATAATCGAATATTAGTGCATTTTAAGTTTAATTCACTAAGTTATAATGGTTATTATTTACCATAATGACTTTTATTTGCAGCATAAAGCTGAAAATAGCAGTCACAGGGCTAATAATAATGATCAATATGGCAAATTATTATAGCACATGGCAAAGATCATTGTGGAAAATGTGATCGCTTGCAGCAACCAATCAGAAATCTAGTTTTGTTGTTTTAGCTAATTTAAACTGAAAAATAGTGACGCCTGATTGGTGGATGCAGGTCATACCATCTTACTGCTTGTTTTACTATGTTCCCTGATACAAGATATTGAAAGTGACAATTTGTTATTTTACAGCAGAATTGTTTCTAGAATTGCCCTTTCTAACCTTTTTTTTAACATGGAGAAAGCCTTAAAATGTATTTCTGGTTTTAGCTACAGCTACAGTTCATGGTGCATTAGTGTGATGTTCATTGGGAAGAATGTTCCTTACATTTGTGGTCAGAAGGAAGAATCCCCCCCCTTACAGATGGTTAAAAAGAGCATTGTTGTCAGTGGTTACTTAGACCAGTGTTTCCCAACCTTTTTTAAATCATGGCACCCTTTAAAAATTATGGGTAGTCCCGAGGCACTCTTTAAAATTATGTACAGTCTTGAGGCACCCCATTTTAAAATAAAATGCCTCAAGACTGTCCATAATTTTAAAAGGGCATCCTATTCTAAAATATGAGAAACTATTCTAATAGTTTTTATAATGCAGCAACATCCAGTCTTGTAGGACACCCAACACCAGAGGTGATTTAGTCACTAAAAGGCAGGCCTGTCCACCCGCTGGCTTGTATACAAGTTATGGGCAATTTTTAGACATTTTGCCAAGGCACCCCTGAAAAAACCTAAAGGCACCCCGGGGTGCCTGGGCACCCTGGTTGAGAGAGGCTGACTTAGATCAATATGCAGATAGGCTGTTCTAGATTAATAAATAGTTTATTTTAACTTACTGCTTTTAGGTGTCCTCTAACCTTCATGACTAAAAACCCTCTTAGATAAGATATGAATAAACTACAACAAAAAGCTCTAAGCTCCCTTCTAAAATACTACTATAATGAGTACCTGTCACCTAAGCATAATGAAAACAGCTGCTCCTTGTATAGCAACACTGCCATGTCATTAAGCAAAACAGCTAACAGGCCATACCATTCACAAAATGGATGAGAGATGCATTTCTGATCATGGCTATGCTGAGCCAATGGCTACAAGCAATGCTTAAGGGTCATCCATGCCCAAAGCCTATATTTGAGGGTTGTGTAGGTATTGGCATTCTGAATTGAATGCTGGCTCCCAAATCTTTTGAGAGCTCCAGAGTTGAGCTATTCCCACCAAATATGTTACAAAATCAAATGATGTCACACTCCCGCAACAGATTCTCCATTATAAACAAATAACTGGGGGATCCATCTCTGAGACAGCTGGCACCTTCATTATGGCTTCATGGTGAAAACACAATTTACCACATAAAAATCTTGTTTCTGAAGATGTCAAGAAAGGTAAAAAAAAAACATGGAATAGGTTAATTTAACAGTTCCTTCTTGCAGCTAAAATGCCTGCTTTGAGTGGAGATAGCCTTTAAGCCATTTATAATTATTATTTACATCTGACACAACTTTAAAAAAAAAGGTATGGTTCACCACTGGAACACTTTTACGACTCGTGACCACCAAGCTTGTAATTGCACTTAGTCAACACTTGGGAGCTCACTACCATCACATCATTAAAGCATATTCCTGTACATATGCTTGAAACTCTAATCATTATAACTCACTTTTGATATTTACTAGTGTGAAAACACAAGGGACAAACCTAAGATATGTCCATGCACCGTTTTAATTGCGAGATGCAGAAACAAGTACATAGGTTTGTTAGGGGAAGGAGGGAACACCAACAGAGGACTAGGGCCATCTATTTTAGAATACATTGCTGTTGTCAATAGCTGTCAGGACACGTAAACAGATGCAACAGACCCCATTTATTTTGTGTACACATATGCAATGAAGTTCAACGCCTAATGACTATTGCAGAACAACATTGAATTAGCTGCTCGCCTTTTCAGGCAGTTTGCCACTAATTTGCAAGCTTGTGACAACAACAAACAATTAATGAGCTGAAGACAATATAAAGATATGGCATAATCTAACCGATACATTCACATTATGTATTGCAGAGACATACAAAGCAGTATAGGCTTATGATCTAGTGATATATACCTGGGGAATGATGAGATGCATATATTTGGGGTGACAGCAGCTCTATTAGAGCAGGATAACTACAGAATATATGGAGTCGGTCAGATTTAGCATTGGAGGATCTGTTGATAAGAATTCCTGGCTTAGCTGTTGGTATGCCAGTGACATATGTCAAGGCTGTAAGATTTATGCTGGTGTCATATGTCAGGGATGCAAGAGGCATCTTCGTGGGATGCTGTTTGATGTAGGATGCTGACTCGTGAAAAGAATGCTGTATACATTTGTTAGCAGAAATTCATTATACATTGCTATTTACAGATATATTTTACTCTTGTCTCATATGTTTTTGGCAGATCAGTATGTATCATATATAAAGCTGACATCGATAAATTACTACTCTTTTTCCTTTCAATTTCTTCTGATCAGAATAATCGATCTATAACCACCATTTTATCAATATTACAAAATGGCAGGTTTTGATCAATAGGGGGAAGATACAATCATGAGTAATCAATCACATCTGCATTTTCATATGCAGTCTCCCAACCAGATCTATCTCAGTGCAGCCGATAGATGCAAACCGATAATTGTCCACCCTGGCCAATTGCATTTAATCTATATCAAGTTTTGCTTGATGACAAGAGAAGTTATGGCTGCTCAATCATTTATCAATTCGATCAGATGATGAAATTGATGCATGTGGGTCCACCATAAGAAAGACCTTGCAGAGGTTTTCAAGGATGCATCATGTGTGTTCCAGCTTCAGTGTCATGTATGCCACTGCTGTGTTGCTCAAGATGCATGCTGTTTACCTGTCTAGCTGCACTATGTAGGTTGCTGATGCCCCTTGTCATGCTTAGAATAGGATGATCTGATGTCACAGGGCAGTGAAATGTATGGGGGTGACATTGCTCTCATCCTGGTGGAGAACACTTGCAATGGATGTCATTAGCATGTTGGGAAAGGTAGCCAAAATCTAGATGAGTTCTATGTTGCAGCTGAGCCTGTGTACAGGCACCCCTGAACAGAATGCTGACCAGTTGGAGCTGCCCTTGTCCATGGTGCTGACCAGTTGACACTGTCTGAGTGCCCCTGTCCATGGTGCTGACTTATCATCATTGTGTATGGGTTCCCCTGACCATGGTGCTGAATTACCATCCCTGTCGCTGGGTTGCCCTCTTCATGGTGCTGAATTAACATCCCTGTATGTGGATTCCCCTGTCCATGGTGCGGTATTACCATCCCTGTGTCTGGGTGCCCCTGTCCATGGTGCTGAATAGCCGGCACTGTCTCTGGGTGCCCCTGTCCATGGTGCTGAATAGCCGGCACTGTCTCTGGGTGTTCCATTCATGATGCTGAATTGCCGGCACTGTCTCTGGGTGCCCTTGCCTATGGTGCTGAATTGCCGGCACTGTCTCTGGGTGCCCTTGCCTATGGTGCTGAATTGCCGGCACTGCCGCTGATGCTGATCAGTGGGCTCTGTCAGTTCAGCACCATGGACAGGGGCAGTCGGAGACAGGCTCAGCCACAACATGGAGTCAGCAATCATCTGCGTGCAGGGAATGTCAGAGACAGGCAGGAAAAGGAGACCGAGACCTCCTAGACAACCCATTGCAGAACCCTCTCATAGAGGATAAAACCTCCAATACCTTCCTAGGACACAGAAGACGGCATAGAGGAGATCTAGAGACAACCCGACCACAGACAATCCAAGGGGGAAAAACACTGCCAAAGCATAATCCCACAGATGTTCTGTTCTAACAAGGCACAACCCTGGCAGAAAGACATGCAAACACCAGAGAGACGGTCATCCTGAGCAATAAGAGACAACTTATCCCGGGAAGAGGTATAAAGAGACAACCTGGCCGTGCACAGAGCCTAGGAAGAGACTAGAAGGTGGGCACTGCGGTGTGTGGCACAGGGCTGCACCTACCTTCAGCTGGGCTCTCTCTGCGCCATGCCATCCAACCTGCTGCCAGCGCCGGCCGCCCCTCCTGCAGCAGCAGCGCCCCTCCAGCCTCAGGAAAGCAGCTGGCACGGAGGGGGCATTCAAAGGGCAAAAGCGGCTCCATCCATAGCTCCAGCGCCCGGCTCCGTGATCCCATCCAGTGCCATCCTGCTGCCCCCCCAACCGCACCCCGCGCTGCCTGGCAGCTTCCCAAGAGGCAGGAGATGGGCGCACATCCGACCCCCGGGAGGAGCCCTATGCCAGAGCCACCTCGTCCAATCCTCCGATCGGTGAGTCTGGGTGGAGGGGCCGGGGAGGATGGAGGTGACGGGGAGGGAGGAGGAGGAGGATGGGAGGGAGGAGAGGAGGAGGAGGAGCACCGACACTCTTCAGCACTGCACCATACACATACATGTGCGGAGAGGAGCAGAGAGAGAGAGATTGTTTTATCCAGCTGTATTTACTCAGTGCAGCTTACAACATCCAAATGAAAGATTTAACATCAATATGTCAGAAAAGAAAAAAAATCAAAAATAGAATCACTGAATTCGAAATAGGATCACCTCCCTCCTAAAAATGACTTGTAAACTCAATCATGTGTAGCTAATTACCTTCTTAATGACACACAAAGCCATTTGATTTCTAACTGTGATCAGCTGTGGTCATTTTGATTAGCTCAGCATGAAAAGAGCTTTCCTGGTGTATTTCAGTCCTTGGTAGTGCAACTGAAGCAAACAATCAACTATGGGTGGTGGCAAGGCACTGTTAATAGATCTCCAGGATAAAGTTGTGGACAAGCACAAGTCATGAAATGGATACAAAAAAAAATCAAAGTCTTTATCAATGCCTAGAAGCATAGTGAAGTCTATTATTCAGATGTGGAAGGTATTTGGTACAACACAGACTCTCCATAGATCGGGACGTCACTCCAAACTGGATAAAAGAGCCAGGAGGAAACTGATCAGAGAGGCTATGAAGAGGCTTACAGCAACTCTGAAGCAGTTGGAGGAATTTATGACAAAGAGTGGTCATTGTGTGCATGTGATAACAATATCACAAATTCTCCACAAACGTGGCTTGTAGAGACGAGCGAATTATTCAAAAATTCGATTCGGCTGATTCGCCGAATTTGAGGAAGAAATTTGATTCGATGCGAATTTATTCGCTACGAATTTAACTTATAAAAAGGGTTTCTAGGCTTCAGAGAGTCTTTATATTAGTGCAGAACACTGTACCTTTAATTTAAATGCCCTTGGAGATGAGGAAGGAGAAGGAGAAGGAGAAGGATGAGAAGAAGGAGAAGGATGAGAAGAAGGAGAAGGATGAGAAGAAGGAGAAGGATGAGAAGAAGGAGAAGGAGAAGGATGAGAAGGAGAAGGATGAGAAGGAGAAGGATGAGAAGGATGAGAAGGAGAAGGATGAGAAGAAGGAGAAGGAGAAGGATGAGAAGAAGGAGAATGAGAAGAAGGAGAAGGATGAGAAGGATGAGAAGGATGAGAAGAAGGAGAAGGATGAGAAGAAGGAGAAGGATGAGAAGAAGGATGAGAAGAAGGAGAAGGATGAGAAGAAGAAGGATGAGAAGAAGGAGAAGGAGAAGGAGAAGGATGAGAAGAAGGAGAAGGATGAGAAGAAGAAGAAGGATGAGAAGAAGGAGAAGGATGAGAAGAAGGAGAAGGAGAAGGATGAGAAGAAGGAGAAGGAGAAGGATGAGAAGAAGGAGAAGGATGAGAAGAAGGAGAAGGAGAAGGATGAGAAGAAGGAGAAGGATGAGGAGAAGGAGAAGGATGAGGAGAAGGAGAAGGATGAGAAGAAGGAGAAGGATGAGAAGAAGGAGAAGGATGAGAAGAAGGAGAAGGAGAAGGATGAGAAGAAGGAGAAGGATGAGAAGAAGGAGAAGGATGAGAAGAAGGAGAAGGAGAAGGATGAGAAGAAGGAGAAGGATGAGAAGAAGGAGAAGGAGAAGGATGAGAAGAAGGAGAAGGAGAAGGATGAGAAGAAGGAGAAGGATGAGAAGAAGGATGAGAAGAAGGAGAAGGATGAGAAGAAGGAGAAGGATGAGAAGAAGGAGAAGGATGAGAAGAAGGAGAAGGATGAGAAGAAGGATGAGAAGAAGGAGAAGGATGAGAAGAGGAAGGATGAGAAGAAGAAGAAGGATGAGAAGAAGAAGAAGGATGAGAAGAAGGAGAAGGATGAGAAGAAGAAGAAGGATGAGAAGAAGGAGAAGGATGAGAAGAAGGAGAAGGATGAGAAGAAGAAGAAGGATGAGAAGAAGGAGAAGGATGAGAAGAAGGAGAATTCCAAGCCGGCAAAAAGTGTATCTGCAGAGCTCCGCTATTTCTTAGCGGAGCTCTGCAGATACACTTAGCGAAGCTCTGCAGATACACTTTTTGCCGGCTTGGAATTCTTCTTATTTTCATCCTACTTCTTCTTCTTCTTCTTCTTCATCCTCATCCTCTTCTTCTTCTTCTGAGGATGAAGAAGAAGAAGAAGAGGATGAGGATGAAGAAGAAGAAGAAGAAGTAGGATGAAAATAAGAAAAATTCCAAGCCGGCAAAAAGTGTATCTGCAGAGCTCCGCTAAGTGTATCTGCAGAGCTCCGCTATTTCTGACAGTTCTCTGACATTCACATTTACAGCGGTTGAAACATTGTATCTATTTGTTTCCATTTATGGAAACAAATAGATACAATGTTTCCACCGCTGTAAATGTGAATGTCAGAGAACTGTCAGAAATAGAGGAGCTCTGCAGATACACTTTTTGCCGGCTTGGAATTCTTCTTATTTTCATCCTACTTCTTCTTCTTCTTCTTCTTCTTCTTCATCCTCATCCTCAGAAGAAGAAGAAGAATGAAAAGAAGAAGAAGAAGAATGAAAAGAAGAAGAAGAAGAATGAAAAGAAGAAGAAGAAGAATGAAAAGAAGAAGAAGAAGAATGAAAAGAAGAATGAGAAGAATGAAAAGATTCTTCTTCTTCTTTTCATTCTTCTTTTCATTCTTCTTCTTCTTTTCATTCTTCTTCTTTTCATTCTTCTTTTCATTCTTCTTTTCATTCTTCTTTTCATTCTTCTCATTCTTCTTTTCATTCTTCTTCTCATTCTTCTTTTCATTCTTCTTCTTCTTTTCATTCTTCTTTTCATTCTTCTCATTCTTCTTTTCATTCTTCTTCTCATTCTTCTTTTCATTCTTCTTCTTTTCATTCTTCTTCTTTTCATTCTTCTTCTTTTCATTCTTCTCATTCTTCTTCTCATTCTTCTTTTCATTCTTCTTCTCATTCTTCTTTTCATTCTTCTTCTTCTTTTCATTCTTCTTTTCATTCTTCTCATTCTTCTTTTCATTCTTCTTTTCATTCTTCTTCTCATTCTTCTTTTCTTCTTCATGAAAAGAAGAATGAAAAGAAGAATGAAAAGAAGAATAGGAATGAAAAGAAGAATGAGAAGAATGAAAAGAAGAATGAGAAGAATGAAAAGAAGAATGAGAAGAAGAAGGAAAAGAAGAAGGAAAAGAAGAAGAAGAAGAATGAAAAGGAAAAGAAGAATGAAAAGGAAAAGAAGAATGAAAAGAAGAAGAAGAAGAATGAAAAGAAGAAGAAGAAGAATGAAAAGAAGAAGGAGAAGAATGAAAAGAAGAATGAAAAGAAGAAGAATGAAAAGAAGAATGAAAAGAATGAAAAGATTCTTCTTCTTCTTTTCATTCTTTTCATTCTTATTCTTCTTTTCATTCTTCATCTTCTTCTTTTCATTCTTCTTTTCATTCTTCTCATTCTTCTTTTCATTCTTCTCATTCTTCTTTTCATTCTTCTCATTCTTCTTTTCATTCTTCTCATTCTTCTTCTCATTCTTCTTTTCATTCTTCTTTTCATTCTTCTTTTCATTCTTCTTTTCATTCTTCTTTTCATTCTTCTTTTCATTCTTCTTTTCATTCTTCTTTTCATTCTTCTTCTCATTCTTCTTTTCATAAAGAAGAATGAGAAGAATGAAAAGAAGAATGAAAAGAAGAATGAAAAGAAGAATGAGAAGAATGAAAAGAAGAAGAATGAAAAGAAGAATGAAAAGAAGAAGAATGAAAAGAAGAAGAAGAAGAATGAAAAGAAGAATGAAAAGAAGAAGAATGAAAAGAAGAAGAAGAATGAAAAGAAGAATGAAAAGAAGAAGAAGAAGAATGAAAAGAAGAAGAAGAAGAATGAAAAGAAGAATGAAAAGAAGAAGAAGAATGAAAAGAAGAAGAAGAATGAAAAGAATGAAAAGAAGAAGAAGAAGAATGAAAAGAAGAAGAAGAAGAATGAAAAGAAGAAGAAGAATGAAAAGAAGAATGAAAAGAAGAATGAAAAGAAGAAGAAGAATGAAAAGAAGAATGAAAAGAAGAATGAGAAGAATGAAAAGATTCTTCTTCTTCTTCTTTTCATTCTTCTTCTTCTTTTCATTCTTCTTCTTCTTCTTTTCATTCTTCTTTTCATTCTTCTCATTCTTCTTCTCATTCTTCTTTTCATTCTTCTTCTCATTCTTCTTTTTATTCTTCTCATTCTTCTTTTCATTCTTCTTCTTTTCATTCTTCTTTTCATTCTTCTTCTTCTTTTCATTCTTCTTTTCATTCTTCTTCTTTTCATTCTTCTTCTTTTCATTCTTCTTCTTCTTTTCATTCTTCTTCTTCTTCTTTTCATTCTTCTTCTTCTTCTTTTCATTCTTCTTTTCATTCTTCTTCTCATTCTTCTTTTCATGAAGAAGAAAAGAAGAATGAGAAAAATGAAAAGAAGAATGAGAAGAATGAAAAGAAGAATGAAAAGAAGAAGTATTCCAGTACAGCAAAAAGTGTATCTGCAGAGAGCTCCGCTATTTCTGACAGTTCTCTGACAGTTCTTTCACATTTACAGCGGTTGAAACATTGTATCTATTTATTTCCGAATAAAAACATCTGTATCCTAAATGGAAACAAATAGATACAATGTTTCAACCGCTGTACATGTGAAGGAACTGTCAGAGAACTGTCAGAAATAGCGGAGCTCTCTGCAGGGACACTTTTGCCGGCTGATCGGGAAAAATCCGATTCGCGCACCCGAAGTATGCTAATATTCGGATTCGCCGCGAATCAAATTTTTCCTGAAATTCGAAACG
The DNA here is from genome assembly GCF_062004578.1 of Staurois parvus. NCBI lineage: Eukaryota > Metazoa > Chordata > Amphibia > Anura > Ranidae > Staurois > Staurois parvus. The sequence continues at coordinate 2,711,039 of NW_028318028.1, read as the reverse complement.
AATTCCACTTCGCCTGGTTCGATTCGCTCATCTCTAGTGGCTTGTATGGGAGGGTTGCAAGAAAAAAACCACTCCTCAAGAAAGGCCACATGCAGTCATGACTGAGGTTTGCCAAAACACGCCTTGAAGATTCTGAGGCCACATGGGAAAAGGTGTTATGGTCAGATGAGACTAAAATTTAATTATTTGGCATCTACATTAAACTATATGCCTGGCATAAATCTAATACAGCTCACCATGCAAATAACATAATTCCGACAGTAAAGCATGGAGGTGGTAATATCCTGTTATTTGGGGGGGGGGGGTTCTCTGGAGCCGGGACTGGAGCACTTGTGAGGGTAGAAGGACAAATGGATGGGGCTAAATGTCATCAAATTCTTGAGGAAAATCTGCTGCCATCTGCTAGAAAGTTGCCAATGGGAAGAAAGTTGACAATGCCCCAAAGCACACAGCAAAATTTAAGTGAACTTGAGCAGTTCTGCAAAGAAGAGCGGGCATTTATTGCAAAAGTCTCAATGTGCAAAGTTAGTAGAAACATATCCCAGAAGACTAAGGGCTGGAATTAAAGAAAAAGGTGTTTTAACAAAACACTGATTCAAGGGGCGATCCTTTTTCCAACTCAGTGATTCTGTTTTATTTTTCAGTGAATTTATTTTTTTTCTGACATGTTGGTGTTATATCTTTCACCTGGATGCTATAAGATGCACCAAGTAAATACAGCTGGATAAAACAAAAACTGTGCCTGTCTTCATTTCAGGCTGCAAAGCAACAAAATGTGATTATTTTAAATTGTTATTTTTTTTCTAAACCCAATGTGTGTATGTGTATATGTATATATATGTGTATATATATATGTGTGTGTGTGTGTGTGTGTGTGTGTGTGTGTGTGTGTGTGTGTGTGTGTGTGTGTGTGTAGGTACAGAGAGACACAATGCATATGCAGTATTTATAAGTTTGTTAAATAGATAGTAGATAGGTAAATGCGTATACACACCAATAAACCATAACGTTATGACCAATACCAGATAAAGTGAAAACCATTGAGTATCTTGGAACCTGGAAGTGGGTGGGATATGTTAGGCAGCACATAAACATGTTGTCCATGAAGTTGATGTGTTAAAAGTAGAAAAAAATGGACAAGTGTAAGAATTTGCGGTACAGTGACAAGGGCCAAATTATAATGGCTATGATGGCTATAGGGCTGGGTCAGAGCAATTCCAAAACAGCAGCTCTGTTCCTGGTCTGCAGTGGTCAGGATCTACAAAAATGGTCCAATGAAGGAAAACCAGCAAAATGGCTATAGGGTCATGAGACGCTATGGCGCATTGATGCACATGGGCGTGAAGGCTGGCTCATGTAGTCTGATCAAATAGAAGCGCTACTGTAACTCAAATTTCTGAAAACGTTAATATGGGTTCTGATAGAAAGGTGTCAGAACACACAGTGCATCATAGGTTGTTGTGTATGAGGTTGTGTGTCCGCAGACTGTGTTCACAGCCAGACATGCCTTCAATGGACATGTGTGCATCAGAACTGGACCACAGAGCAATGGAATAAGGTGCCCTGGTCTGGTGAATTCAAGAATGATTTGAGGAAGACAACAAGTTCCAAGTGTTGACAAAATCTCTAGATCTCAGTCCAGTTGACCATCTGTGGGAAATGCTGTGGGATATGTTGGAAATCCGATCTGAAGTCCAATCCATGGAGGCCCCACTTCTCATGCGATGTTCTACTGATGGCTTGGTGCCAGATAATACAGCAAACTTATGAAACTAACTGTACATACAGTAGATCTATTTTCTAATTTATATATATATATATATATATATATAGGTTACATGTACACTTATTTACAGGATAATAACCGTACACTTGACAGCAGCCATTATAGTCTTCTGGATCAACTTTTTTTTATCCTCAGAGAACCCTATAAAATAGCATGTAGGCTACGTGTGCACATAAAAAGAATATATAATAGTGCAGCGCTATAAATAAGTATACACTGATTCCCTCCAACAAAGTGATAGGATCCTAAATGGATCTATACATATAAAATACGTGACACAGTAATAGTGTTATATACATGCGTGAACCATAAATAAATTCCTAATCCACACTTGAGGGATCACTCAATCACAAATGAATGGTGCAAAACTGTGTGTGTATCCCTATACAGGGATAAAATCCTATAACGTGATAAGTGTACCACACTTGACAACATAAAAGGTCCACACTAAAATAAAAATCCTGTGAGAATTACCTGTGAGGATTTTGGTGTGATCCTAAAAGCAAGCTGGCCCATGTGGTCACTGTAAGGAGGTGAGGGGGCATTTTGGCCATTTGAGGATTTGCATCTGTGATGTGACCACGACTACACAATATCACCTGCATGATTTTGATGTTTGGAGCAATATTTGATATTTTCAATTTTGGACTTTATTCATTTATGTATATAATCATTTATGTGGGGGGTTCTGATTTGTATTTGCATTTTTATTTTAGTGTGGACCTTTTATGTTGTCAAGTGTGGTACACGTTATAGGATTTTATCGGGATGCGCACACAGTTTTGCACCATTCATTTGTGATTGAGTGATCCCTCAAGTGTGGATTGGAGGGGGATTAGGAATTTATTTATGGTTCACGTGTGTATATAAGACTCACGGGGGTTTATTTACTAAAGCTGGAGAGTCCAAAATCAGACTCCCTTCTACATAGAAACCAATCAGCTTCCAGGTTTCATTGCCAAAGCTTCATTGAACAAGCTGAGGTTAGAAGCTGATTGGTTTCTATGCAGAAGGGAGTCTGATTTTGGACTCTCCAGCTTTAGTAAATAAACCCCACTGTGTCACATATTTTATATGTATAGATCCATTTAGGATCCTATCACTTTGTTGGAGGGAATCAGTGTATACTTATTTATAGCGCTGAACTATGATATATTCTTTTTAAGTCATATACACCTTGGGGTTTTAGGTATTAGTGCCAGCAGCTTAGGGATAGGGAGGATCCATATAAGTGCAGGAGGACCTCATATTATCATCTACGTGTGCACATAGGTGCAAAAAAAGTAATTTTTAAAAACATATGCCTTTTTTTAATGCCTTTGAAAGCAGTTGTAGGTTATCTAATGTGCATATGCACAGTGTGATGTTTACAGGTGTATTTTAGAGCAGCATTCAGGTGCATTAAACATTTCTCCAATCTTGTGTTCAGAGAAAAGCATGTTGAAATAATTTTCTGGAGTGACTCTAAAATGTTTCTGCCAGTCGTAAGCTAATTACATAAATCATTAAGTTGGACCCCATGATGCAGAAATTATATATATATATATATATATATATATATATATACACAGTCATGGCCAAAAATATTGGCACCCCTGCATTTCTGTCAGATAATGCACCACTTTGCCCAGAAAATTAATTCAATTGCAAATGTGTAGGCATTCCCATGTTCATTTGTTTTGTTTGTATTAGTATGACACAAAGAAGTGGAGAGACAAAAAGACAAATCTGACACATTCCACAAAAAACCCCAAAAATGTACTGGACAAAATTATTGGCATCCTCAATTTAATGTTTGGTAGCTCACCCTTGAAACTGAAATCAATCGCTTCCTGTAACCATCAGTGAGTTTCTTCCACCTCTCTACTGAAATCCTGGACCACTCTTATTTGACCAACTGCTCCAGGTGTCTCAGATTGGAAGGGTTCCTTTTCCCAACTTCTGTTTTGAGATCTCTCTACAAGTGCTCTATGGAATTGAATTTCTTGTCAGGTCAGTACTCTCCAGTGCTTTGTCTGAAACCATTTCTGGGGGCTTTTTGCCCTGTTCTTTCGGCCGTTACCCTGCTATAAGACCCATTACCTCTGACGGAGACCCAACTTTCTGACACTGGGCTCTACGTTGTACCCCAGAATTCTTTGGTAGCCTTCAGATTTCATAATGTCATGCACACGGCTAAGACATCCAGTGCCTGAAGCAGCAAATCAACCCAAAACATCAGTGAACCTCCACCATGTTTGACTGTAAGGACTGTATTCTTTTATTTAAAGGCCTCATCACTTTTTCTGAAAATAGTAGAATGATGTGCTTTACTAAAAAGCTGTACTTTTGTTTTGTCTGTCCACAGTACAGTATCACAAAAGGATTTTGGCTTCCTCAGGTAAGTTTTGGCAAACTCCAATCTGTTTTTTTATGTTTCTGTGTCAGCAGTGGGGTCTTCCTGGGTCTCCTACCATAGCGTCCCTTTTCATTCAGATGGCAACGTATAGTGCGAGCTGACACGGTTGTACCCGGTGCCTGAAGGTCAGCTTGAATTTGTCTGGAAGTTGATCGAGGTTCTTTAGCCACCATTCAAACAATCCCAATCCTTCATTGCAATGTCTGATCAAGTTTTCTCTTTTGTTCACATCCAGGGAGATTAGCTACAGTGCCTTGAGAATGCCTAAACATTTGTAATTGCAACAATTTTCTAGGTGAAGTGATGCATTATCTGACATAAATGCAGGGGTGCCAATATTGTTGGCCATGACTATATGTGTGTGTGTGTGTGTGTGTGTGTGTGTGTGTGTGTGTGTGTGTGTATATATATATATATATATATATATATATACTGTATACACAATGCTAAAAAAATTAAAGGAATACTTTTTAATCAGAGTATAGCATCAAGCCGATTAAACTCCTTGGACATTGATCTGGTTGATCTGGTCAGTTAAGTAGCAGAGGGGGTTGTTAATCAGTTTCAGCTTCTTTGCTGTTAATGAAATTAACAATAGGTGCACTAGATGGGCAACAATGAGATGACCCCCTAAACAGGAATGGTTTTACAGGTGGAGGCCACTGACGTTTTTTTCCCTACTCACCTTTTCTGACTGTTTTTTTCACTAGTTTTGCATTTGGCTAGGGTCAGTGTCACTATTGGCAGCATGACGTGATACCTGGACCCTACAGATGTTGTACAGGCAGTCCAACTCCTCCAGGATGGCACATCAATACGTGCCATTGCCAGAAGGTGTCTCCCAGCACAATCTCAAGAGCATAAAGTAGATTCCAGGGGACAGGCATTTACTCTAGGAGAGCTGGACAGGGCCATAGAAGGTCCTTAACCCATCAACAGGACCAGTATATGCTCCTTTGTGCAAGGAGGAACAGAATGAGCACTGCCAGAGCCCTACAAAATTACCTCCAGCAGGCCACTGGTGTGAATGTATCTGACCAAACAATCAGAAAAAGACTTCATGAGGGTGGCCTGAGGGCCTGACATCCTCTAGTGGGCCCTGTGCTCACTGCCCGGCACAATAGAGCTCAATTGCCATTTTCCACTGAACACCAGAATTGGCAGGTTCGCCACTGGCTCCCTGTGCATTTCACAGATGAGAGCAGGTTCACCCTGGGCAAATGTGACAGATGTGAAAGGGTCTGGAGAAGCCATGGAGAATGTTATGCTACCTATAACATCATTCGGCATGACCGTTTTGGTGGTGGGTCAGTGATGGTCTAGGGAGGAATGTCCATGGAGGGATGCACAGACCTCTACAAAGGCACCCTGACTGCCATTAGGTATCAGGATGAAATCCCTGGACCCATTGTCAGACCCTACGCTGGTGCAGTGGGTCCTGGGTTCCTACTGGTGTATGACAATGCATGGCTTCATGTGGCAAGAGTATGCAGGCAGTTCCTGGAGGATGAAGGAATTGATACCATTGAATGGCCCCCATGCTCGCCTGACCTAAATCCAATAGAACACCTCTGGGATATCATGTTTCGGTCCATCCAATGATGCCATAAAAATATAAACAATGGGTGCAGCGCTTAAATAGAACATTACCACAAATAATGCATACAATATGAACATAGCAAAAGTGACTTATAAGTGCTGATAAATAAATAAATAAATGATGTGACTCAAAGTGTCAAATAGTACTTGTCACTGCACGTGACCCATAATGGTGCATACAGTAAAGTGCAAAACCTGTAATCCACACATATAATCATTATCAGTGTCACTGCGCCGTGACTACACATGCATACAAAGTGATAGAGGTAAGCATATAGTCCACAATATCCCAGTGGGTTAGATGTATGGAAGATCACACGGATTCCCAAAAACTGGTAGTTTAATCCAGTAGGTGATGGTGTATCCAAACTGATAAAAGACTGTGCACTCACCGGATGCGCAATCAATATGCGCATTTAAGAGAACACTCTCAATGATAGCCGGAAATCCCTCTGGAATATGGTCTGATCTGCTGTCACTCTCTGCTCACTCAGCTGTCAGCCATGGCTCTAACCTCGTTTCACGTGGCTCTGTGGGTAGTGGGAAGAATTACTGTATTTCCACTCCCTGGTTCCTTGAGACACTGGTGATGTAACCCTGGCTTTACAGCTGCATCCACATCACTGAATTCATTTTACTATATCTCGTGTCTTGTTGCTGTGCTTAGTTTTGCCATGGTGTATGACCTTTGACATGAAGCTGTCTTCTATAACTTCACCTCAGACTGTCCAGTAGCTCAGTGATGCCCTGGTCTAGATCTGAGAGGAAATACCCCAGGGCACCATCCATCGTGTTATTAGGAGCATGCCCCAATGTTGTCAGGCATGCATACAAGCATGTAGGGGCCACACAAACAACTGAGTACCATTTTGAGTTGCTGCATGAAATGAAATGTCAGCAAAATGGACTAGCTTGCTGCATAATGTTTTCACTTTGATTTTCGGGGTGTCTTTGAATTCAGTCCTCTGTAGGTTGATAATTTCCAGTTCTATCAAACGATGGGACATTGTTCCTAACACATTACCCAGCCCATATCAATATAGATATCCAACATGATATTTGATCTGATGTGTTTTCAAAGTGTCCTTTTAATTTGTTTTGAGCAGTGTGTATACAGTATATATATAATTACAAAGGCTTAGCTATTAAATTTTTACTGAATAAATTGTCAAAATTGCAAATAGGGGTGGGGGGAACAACACTTTGGGGGCGATTTACTAAAACTGAAAGGTACAAAATCTGGTGCAGCACTGCATAGAAACATTTTAGCTTCCAGGCCCTTTTGTCAAAGCTTAATTGAATAAACTGAAGTTAGAAGCTGATTGGCTACATGCACAGCTGCACCAGATTTTATACTCTGCAGATTTAGTAAATCAACCCCTGTGGCTCATAAGCAATTGGGCTTACCCAGTTTAAAACCAGACTGTAAACTGGGCACCCCCCCCCCCCACACACACACACACACTTTCCAGTTCTCTGTCCCCTTGCCCCCTCTCCACATATACTTTGCTTTTAAACATGCCTTTTTCGAGTTGTCCTTTTCTCTGTTTACTACCCTTCCATCTGCTACACAGAATAGGGCTCATGTAATGACATGTAAGCATCATTCTGTTCTGCTGTACAGTGATCCTTGGCTGGAAGGATGGCAAACCCCAAGAGGCATGTCCATCATTGCCTGGACTCACAGGAAGGGGTTAGATGAAGCTTGGTGTCAATCAAACCCAGAAGGATGAAGATTCTTCAGTGATTATTCTTGGAAAAGAGGTGAGCAGTCCAACTAAAGGTACAGTATATTTCTATACCTTAAAAACTGCTGGACCTTTTATCCATTTTCAAAAACTGGAGTTGGGCCGTAAGTACTATAGTCATAATGGTGGTAGGGGTGCTACTGTTTTTATATTCAGCTTTATAGCCAATTTGATTTATATAAAGACTCTAAATGAAATCTCTCAATGCCTGGTGTGAATCAATAGTCATGTGATACGCTGTGTCCCAGGTTCTCTTTCTTCAGAGTGGTAGAGTCCTTCTTCAAGTGACCACCTCTTTTGCTGTTGATGTGTATAAAAAGGTTCAAATCACTTAACAAAGCATAGACTAGAGGTTAAGTGTGTATGCACATCATGTCTTACAAGTAAACTTTACATCTTTTGCAGACCATTTACTGGAGTGCTGACGTTTGGAGTGCTGACTGGTGATGTGGATTCTGCTCATTGGCCAAAAGAAGAGTCTTTCAGCAGGGTCCTGAAGATTCCAATGGCAGTGTGATACCTTCACAATGAGGGGCTACAACAAGACCACTTGACAGCAGGCATGGACTGCAGAGGTGAATCAGCGGCCTCTACTAGATGTTGGAGAGTGTCAAGTGATTGGGGACTTTGGTGAATAAAATGGTCCTAGAGGGTCACTTTTTAAAAAAAAATTTTGAGTGTCTGGGAATTAAGTGAGTTGAACGGATAAAGTGGATATTGCTTTTTCCTGGAGGTGAGGTTTACATTAAATGTGCTTTGCCCATGTAGGGCGAACAACAGGTCCATTTTAATGGGAGCCCTGTGGGCTACTTATGTTCACCTTGCCTTCATTCCATGCCCATTTGTTTACCACCAGGACAAAGAATAATACTTACTACATTCACGTGTGTGGTTCCTGTGAATCATTTTCCTACTTTCCATATAACAGTGTTAGTGCTAGGTGATGACTGCTGATACTCTCAGTGCTGTTGCATGGGGATGAGGAGAGAGTCCTCAGTAAGGCTGGCCATACATTATACAATTTTCTTGAGATTTTTGGTTTAGATTTACCAAACACCATATAATAGGAGGTCAAACTTAACAACACTTTCAATTGTATCCAATTACGCAGGCTTTTGCACTACATAGTTGAAGGTAAATCTAAAGGAAATTGGGCAGAAATTTGACAGAAAATTGTATAGTGTATGGCCAGCCTTAGAGCTGCTAGGAAATAACGTAGGGATTTTTCTGCTCACTTCCTGTTGGGTCTACCATTAAGGTGAAAATGATGCTTCCTCCTACATGGGCAAGGCCAGGTTCACTTTAACATTTGTATCCTTTGAAATGGATGCCAAGTTTGCCCTTTTGATGTCTGTGTATTCAAAGGCTTACACCTGGCATATCTGATAAGATGTCTTTGGGATATTTATTGCTGAGTCAATATTGAAACTGAGTCCTTGTAAACTCGAGCCTTGCAACTGGTTTATGAGATGTTATTACACTTCTAGGAAAGACTTGTGTAGGAAATGAGTCAGAGACTAAAACCAACTAAAAAGAGCTTCTTAATTCTGGAAAACCTGTTAATATTTCACTGAAATAGCATTTGATACTTGGACATATATCTAAAAGGTGCAATCTTCAAGAGAATGATAAGAAGAGGAGAAATAAGAATATTTCCAAAATAAGTCTTGCAACTGTAATCAATAAAGAGTTCTTAGCCTTCAAGCATATCGAAAGCTAAAACTAAATTTTTTTTCTCATGTTGGGGACGATGTGGAATGACTCAAACTGTCAATTTGTTTGCGGTCTGTGTCTGATTCAGATATCCTGTCCTGGGAAAATCCCTTCAGTTGTCACCAGAATAAGTGTCTCCATTGGAAGATTTCCCCTCTATTACTGCTCTTGTGACAACTTAGAGTTTAGTTTTTTTCATCACTTTCTGCTGCAGTGACAATAGTCACCAGGGTAAATAGATAGGGTGGATCTCTACAGCAAATATGCTTGGGGTATAGGTGTATGGTCCTGGATCCCTCTAATGTTTCTTGTTATTGCCTAATAGTGTAGGAATGGTGTTTATAACTAGGCTACAAGCTTCTGAACACCAAAGGGCTTCCATGGTCACCATGGACCATGACTGGAATAATGACACCTAGATTTGAAACATCAAGCCAAGCCTCATGTTGCCACAACCAGCTGCTGATAAACACTGAGCCATTCTAGTGAACTGTCACTCCCTGATGAAAGGAGCACATAGCCTCCAAATTGCTTTAGCATTATTTGGATTTTCATTGGCATAAACGTGTATTTTGACATTAATGTCATCGAGTGGCACTTCAAATCTAAATTTACTTAACCTCCCTGGCAGTATGATTATGTCAGGAATTTTGTACCAAAAGCGGTACCATTTTTTTGCATGGAAATTTGGTGTTATGTATTGTAGGCCTGCAATTCTTAGTAATTACTTACTTAATAAATACTCATAAAAAATAATAATATAATAATAATAAATTTAATTCAATAATATAATCAAACCAAAAACACTGAAATTTGAAATATAGCGCCAAGTTCGCACATCACTGAGCAAAGTCGCAAAATCGTTTTCAGTGTCTGACGAATTTCCCCACAAATCATTATCACTCAATTCTGCAAGTGGTTCTGATTTACTATCGCTGTTCTCTAGCTGGTCTAAAACCGATTTTGACCTAAAGGGACGCTTTTTGGACGTCGTGGACTTTTCTAAGTTTCCAGGCAGAAAGAACAGTCAAAATGCAGGCAGGGCACAGGGCAAAGCAGTAGGGACAAAATGTATGTGAAATGCTTTGATACAGGAATGTTTTGCTATGAAATAATCGTTTTAAAAAAAGTAATTTTTTTAAAATTTTCAAATTTGCCGCCGGTTCCGGCGCCCGTACGTCCCGACGTCACAGGGAATGGAACACGGAAGCCAGATGCCGGCATCGGCCGGAGGAGATGGTCGGGGACGCTGCAGGGGACGCATCGTGGGAGCGAAGGACAAGGTAAGCGCTGTAGGGAATCCCTGTGCAACGCCGCATGGTAAGCCCGAGTGTAGCTCGGGGTTACCGCTTTTGGTACTGAAACTTTACACCGAGCTACACTCAGGATTACCGCCAGGGAGGTTAAAGGTGTACTAAAGGAGAATTTTTTAAAAATTACATATTGGGGGTTATTTACTAAAACTGGAATGGTGTGAAATATGATGCAGCTCTGCATAGAAACCAATAAACTTCCAGGTTTTATTGTCAACTCTTAATTGAACAAGCTGAAGTTAAAAGCTCATTGGCTACCATGCACAGCTACACCAGATTATAAGTGCTCTAGTTTTAGTAATTCTCCCCCAATGAGTCCCCAGTCTAACTGTGTTTTTATCTGTTGATTCTACTGTTATTTTTCAACAAACCAATCTGGGCAGCAAAAGTGGAATTTAGAGAAATGAACACTGACGGGCTTGCTTCCAATGGTTAGCTTTTATTTAGTTAAAAACACTATCCAAGGAAAAAATGCTGTAACTGCTTGTGTTAAGTAGAGTTGTTAGTCACCTTTAAAGTTCATCCAAATCTACTAGTCCATCTATCCTTACCCTCTTCAGACAATTCTGCTGACCAAGAGTGTCCTTGTTGTTGCTCCATAGAAAGAGAAGCCTTCCCAAGACAGGAATTGTGTTACTGGTCAGATCACCAGGTGAAAACAAAGAAAAAAGCTAAAACACAAAATTAATGCAGTGACCACATCTAATGATTGATAAGCTGCAATATATTACATTTTTATTTTTTGGGGTGTGATTATGCTTTAATTCAGAAAAAAACTGACTGAGGTTCTAACCTCTCCATACCATTTCTCACCTTTCCTTTCCAAATGTATAAAAATGTGGCTTTAGATACACTATAAGAAAGTAATCTGTCAGAACTCCAAGACTTATTAGCATCCTCTGTTCAGTTCTTAAAAAACCTTCTACTCTCTATGGAGATCAGCACCATCGAACCCTGTACTGCTGATGTCTGAACTAGTAATGCTGAGTACTTTCAGCTTCCCCTCCTTGTGATTCTTTTCAGCACAGCTCATTATTTCAGTCCAACTTACAAGGTTTCCTAAAACCTGAGCAGAAAGTATCAGGATGCTGCTGGGGCACTAGGCGCTGCAATATCGGCTTGTAACACCATGCTGACAGATTCATTTTAAATCAAATAAAGTGCGAACAAAAATAAATGAATTCAATGTGAGTATGTATGAACAAATAAACAAACAAGCAAATTAAATATGGTTCTAAAATTTGCAGGTCGCATTATAAACAGGGGAAAAAAAAGCTGATTCTGGGTATCTTGGGAACACAACGAACCGTAGCAAATTGCCTTTCTCCGCCACGATGCTAAAACCTGCTCTGAAACGGAAAGAGAAAGCACATTTTTAAACTGGTTTCTTGCAGTTTTACGCCTCCCAAATCTGTCTGTGCCTCCGGCTAACTCACTATTGACCCTGAATGGTGTATTTATTTTTGAAGCCTCTCTAAGTCACTTAACAAGTCTACACTTTTTTCTTGCATAATATTGGCTGCATCCTTAGCGTTTTAAGGAGTATCTATAATGTAAAGGCTAGGTTCACTTTTCCAGAAAAAAGCCTATGCAGTCAATGTGTCCCAATAGATATTTAAAAACTGTGCAGCTTTGTAAAATGTTCATTCATTTTCTGTCATTCATTTTTTTGTCATAATAGGCCATTTGTGCCCCCCTGAAGCCTGGTTGGAAAAACTCCCAGTTGGTATTCCCTGCATCCTATCCTGTTGCCAGGATAAGGAAAAGTGCATTTTGTTTTGCTGCTAGACCAGTTTTTCAAATTTTCATTCACAACAAAAAAAGGTGTATGATCAGGGAGCAGGAGGGAAATGTTATTTATCTTTATTCCTTTGAAGTTGAGCTTTACAGTTAAATTTTATGCAAAAGTGATATTGTGAGTGATCGTTGGTGGAATAAATCACCCACTTGCTACTGGCTCCTTATATTTTGAAAAACACCCAAGTTAAGATTTCCCTGTCTTATTTTGGGTTCCACTCCCAAACCCCCATGCTCCCTCAAAGCCATTTTGAAGATGCCACTTTCTGTTATTTATTAGTTTTACATTGTGGTGGGCTATAAGCACTACAGATGGGGAAGCTAGGAATTTTGGAGGGTAGCCTTGAGCAGATAAAATTCCTGCTGTGCTGTTCTTTTTCACTCCTGGTAAAACTTTTCTGTATCCTGCATTCTCTTTCCCTTACTCTTCTTGGATGGGTCAAGAGGTGATTGCAACATACAGACACTGTTCATGGCCTCTTGGGTGCACCACATTGCCACTATGTTGATGCCTTCATCTGGACTTTATTAATGAGTAAATTTCAATTAATTGCAAGGTCTCCTTTTAAGTCTGTGCCCCCCCCCCCCCGTAAAAACAATTATGCCCAAAAGCATTCTAAAAATGTATCCATAGAGAAGAAAAGTCATATACTTACCTTAATCCTGCTTTCCCCATTGCAGCAAGCTAAATAAAATAGCAACCACCCCAATTTATAACTAGCCTTTGAAGCAAGGTGTACATGGGAGAGGTTTGCACAGCACAAACAAAACAAGATTTGTTCCAGCACACTTTGTTCCAGCACATTTTGTAAAAAACAGGAGGCTAGCTGGTAAGTGTGGTTCAATGACACTGGTTTTGTGCTGGGCAAACTCTTGTTTTGTGCAAAACACTTCCATGTGTATGTTGCTTTAAAGGCTGGTTATAAATTGGGGTGGTTGCCATTTTTGTTTAGCTTGCTGGAATTAGCGTTGGGACTCACTGGATTCCTTCAGATGTCATTGTGCTTTGCTGGTTCTGACATGTCCTTGTGCCTTTAAGGAAGAATGGGCTGCCTCCAGACATACTTGCCCTTAGTTTATCCACTGCTATATATACTTCAACATGGAGGCTCTAAAATATACTGTAAGAGTTAGGACTGCATTTTAAAGAGGGGTCTTGATGAGGCACTACAGCTTCCACATATATTTGCAAATGTTGTGCAACTAAAACCTCAGTATTTAACGTAAATCATTAAATGGTTTCCTGTGTTTTTTTTTTTCAGGCTAGCTAGTAGGTGTGCTGGGAAACCTCTGTTTTTGCTTGCTTTCCCATTGCAGGGTATGGTGTCACTATCCTTCTGGCATGATTCTTAGGGAGAATTCAGTGCTCAAAATTACAGACACTCCTTTACAGGAGCTTCCTCTCATGAGATTAGGACTGTCCTACATTCCCTAGGATTTCGCTGGACTTGAACATCGCCCTTGCATAGGTGCCGTGGGTGAAAGATGATGGTAATGTAAGTATCTGTCCTAATTTTCTTCACAAGTACATTGTTGAGTTACTATTAGAGAGCATTTTATACAGAGGGTCTGGACCTAATAAGGTGGCCTTGCATTTTACTGCAAGGTTTGCTTTTAATTTCCTGATCTTCTTGGTCAGTGTTTCAGCAGGCAACAGGACTAAAGATGGTCAGACACCTAGCATTTTCCGATGTTAGTAATGACAACTACCACACACTACAACAACCCCCAAAAAAAGAAGTGAAATAAATATTTTAATACTCCAAGGAACTGTAACATATGTGACAGTGATATATGGCATTTTTATTGTGACTTGCATCAGTTGTCCACTCTCAGATTTTGCTGACTGGTTGTGCTGCATGAATTGTATTGTGCTCTGAGACTTAAGAAAATCCAAAACGGCAGGAGAGCCTGCCTCTGACTGTGTATCTGTTATTTTAATAGGTGAACAGAGGTCAAAGAAAAATCTGATGGTGCATAATTTGCTGTCAGGGCTGCAGTTTGAGTATCAATCATGACCAGCCGTTGAATGTGGAATGGACATCTACAGTAAAATGTCAATGGTTGCATAGAAACCTTTTTAATGCCCATTTAAACACAAGCTGTTTTCTTTTTGCTTTTTTTTTTTCTTTTAGAAAAGAGAAATGCTGCTACTATTCTCACCTTCCCATATACCCTATATGTGTATTTCTTCCTGTTAACTTGAATGTGCAGCTAGAACACACCAGTTTTTTTTCTTCTTTTTTTTTTTTTAGTTTTGGATGCAGTAGGGTTAGAGCCTCTATCAGTTTATTTTTTCATGTGTCCCATTATTCTCCATTTTTCCCATTTTTTTCTTCACTTCAAGTGCTAGAGATGAGTGAAACTGAAAGTTATAATGTCTCTAAAATTTCAGCTAAAACCAGGAGATTTTATCAACATGTTATCCATTCAGTGAAATTCTTTGAAGTTAATTGAAAAGGTAAAGTTAAGGTGGAAATAAAACATTTTTTTTCTCATTTTTGAGTACGCGAGGGTTATAACCAACTGTCTTTTTTTTTGTCATCTGTGTTTCACTGGAGAGATTTCCCTTCACTTCTTGACCATATCCAAAATAGGAAGTGAGAAGAAATTCCTCCAAAGTGAGGGAATCTGAGGGGGTCACAGAGTCACCAGAACTATTATCCCCATTGGAAGATTCACCTTCTATTCGTGTTCTGGTGATGACCTAAAATTAGATATCCCTAACGGGGGCACAAACGACCGCAAAACCCTGACAGTTGTCTAATCGCTCTCTGTTCTACCCCCCTCCCCCCAACACAAAAAGTTATACTTTAAGGTATTTTTTGTTTTAAGGGTGCAATTGGCTTTAAATGGTTTCTAAAGTGCTTTCAACTGTGCTTAACCTGTTCTTGTGAAAAAGTGGACCCTTAAAAACCCCATTATTATTTTTTTTTTCTAAGAAAAGAAACAGAGAGCAGAAAAAAATAAAAGAAATATACAAGGTGTCAGTTCACAAATAACAATCAAATACACACCAAAAATATATAAAAATACAAAGAACATTGCATGAAAAAAGCTATATTAAATATGCCGAAAAACATCCACACTCTCTAAAAAGAGAAAACAATACATTTTGGATTTCCAAAACCAAATAGAAAAGATAAATCTGTATCCACACTTCCCCAATGGGATACAGACAAAAAAAACTAACAGGAGTTTTAACACCTTCCTGTCCTATTCAAAACATAAAAAAAATAGGCTTTGGATATACTTTAATGCTGACCCCACCCATCTACACATAGTTACTTGTCTTTCCATCCCAAGATGCTCTTGTGGCCTCCAGTAGGCAGAATGGAAGTTTTGCCACTACTTGGAACTTCCATGGAGCTTTCTCCTTTAACTCCCTTTGGCCAAGTAAAGCAGCAGTGAAGAGAAAGGAAGGCCTGTAATTGTTAGGGTTAGGGTCAAAGTGAACCTCTTGCTTCATTTAGTCATGGATCCTCTTTAGATGTTGTCCTTAGTACGGAACCATTTAAAGTCAGGTGTGTTTGGAGGCTTTTGGAGGCCATGTATGCTGGGTTGATGTATATCTGTTGAATGTTTTCAGTATCTCATGATGCCACTGTTCACTCATAGCTACAAGCAAAACTCCTCATAACATCTATGTTAAAAGTCTGTATAGGAATAAAGGCAGGATAAATCCAAAGCTTAGGCTGGCATCCCTCCAAATGAAAATTCT
Organism: Staurois parvus; assembly: GCF_062004578.1. NCBI lineage: Eukaryota > Metazoa > Chordata > Amphibia > Anura > Ranidae > Staurois > Staurois parvus. The sequence goes on along the minus strand of NW_028318028.1, from coordinate 2,694,964 downwards.
TATATACAGTGAACTAAACAATTTAGAAGGACCTACAGTATATAGCCAATTTGTATGTCTGTATAGGTAAGATTCTGACTTGTAGTTCCCATCCGACACAATATGTTTCTTTATAAATATCCAGTCAAACAAATAAATACACATTGCTAGGGTTTTGTGGAAGCCATAGTCCAGATCAACCCATTAAAATCAACCCTTAAAGAGTTCCCAAAATTAAATGCCACACACTCAGAGTTAGATTTCAATACCCATCAGCCTTTTGTAGATAAAAGTCATGGAGAAAAAAACCTTACATAACAATTACAAAACACTTTAATAACTAATACTAATTCTAAACCGGTAAAGGTCTATTAAGGCCTCACAGAGTATAACATATTAAGCTACATCTGCCCTCCATAAATCAGGTCCCCAGCCACACTACTCTGCCTTATATCATATACATAGCAAACCATTGTCATTTGACTTAAAGCTGAACTCCAGTGAAGTAAGAAATGACCATTACAGTGGTGCTCCCCCCACACTGAAAGGTTTTAATGCTAATTTTTGCATAGGGTACCAGAAAAAATACTTTTACTTACCCTGCCTTACCTCCCATCTTCATTCCAATTCTCCAGGTTGTGGGCAGGCCCTTGGTGTCCTCACTAAGAATTAATTTACACTTGTACTTCTTGGGCAGAAAAAACAGGTGGCAGAGCCATGTTTTTACCACATCCAACAGCTTCCCCTTAATCTGCAAAGGCAGAATCTAAGGGTGCTCAGATACCTTACCTCCCTTAGCAGCCGGTACCCACCTCTTCACTTCATGCTCTAGGTTGTGGGCAGGCCTTAGGTGTCTTCACTTAGGACTTGTCTACACTGGTGGTGGGGCAGTAAAAACACACAGCTTTTACTGAACCTCAACCATTCCCCCTTAAGTTAAAAGGCACCATCTGGGGGCAAGGTTTTCTTCACAGCTGTGGCAGGAATTATACACTCTGTCAGGAACTGCCGCCAACTGAGCATAAGCCGTCGGGTACAGTAAATGGGTCCATACTGCAAGCGCCCCACAGCTAAGTATGTTGCATGAGCTTGTGGTTCAATAGTGGGGTAAATAGGGGGTTAAATAAGGCCACATATTGCCTCCTCACTGCCTGCCAGATGCCTTCAAAAACCAATCCAGTCACAGATCACTTTTTAAATGAGTGACAGTCCTTGCCACAAATGTAAACAAACCCTTACTGTGCAGATCTGTTGGTCCTGTATTGTAAATAATGACATTACAACTGTGATAGCTGGTCAGAGATCCAAAGAGAAGAGCATTCAGGGGAACCATTGCATAGAAGGAGGAGTTGACAGGAGTAAATAAGTAAAAAGTGCTTTAAACTTGTACCCTAGGCAAAATGGACATTTACCCTTGCAGTGTAGAGGGAGCTCCTCAGGTTTCCATGAGTTTAGTGTAAAATAAATAGAATAGGAAGGGATCTATACCTTAGACAGGTCCCTAATACATCACAACATACTCAGAAAATTGCCTTAAAAGGCCTTATCAACCACCAAGGTGCTATAATAATCAACCCCAAAAGTGACCAATGGACCCAAAGCCAGTAGACTGGGTGGGTGAGAGTCTCCATCCAGCATCAACGAACCTCTGACAGACTCTTGGATTCATTACTGTATGTAAACAGGTGTTGTGCTACAACAACATAGAAAAGCAGACATGATCCTTTATTATTTTACTCTCTGCTGTGATGCTGGATGTCATGCTGCACTATCCCCCTGCAGACAACAGGGGGAAAACTCAAACAAGAAAGCCTATTATCTCCTTTGCAGGTCACTGGGAATCATGGGAGTTGTAGTTCGAGACATTAGCCATATTATAAACCTAATGAACCCTTTATTCTACAGGTCACAGACGAAATTAAGGAGAAGGGGGAGTGGTGAAAGGACTTTTACTGGACTACAGGAGAAACCTCTTCCTCTCGGTGCTAAGGGAACTGGAGAGAGCACATCTACCTGCATGCTGACCAGATTGTTGGGAGGCTAGACTAGCAGGAACTGAGCTTGAGGCCTGGGAGAAGAGACACTAGGTGCAGAGCACACACCACAGTATTGCACTTACACTGTTGTCTCAGGGAGATGCAAGGTCCTCTCACCCTATTCTTCCTACTGCTGGCCATCAGAGACATTCTGTGGGGAGACAGAGGGAGCCCTTTGCACAGTTACACCACAAGGACTGGTGAGTGGGCTCACTGCCCATTGCTTACACTGCTTGCAAGGAATGAGCCACTAGAGGCAGAACATTGACTATGTGGCACCTCTACCAAACTTACACTTCATTTATACTACATCTATGTATAGGTAAAGGACACACAGTGAGCGCTCTCAAAGAAACAGCAGCTGAACATCCAGGATAAATGCATGTAAAAATCCTCAGTAAAACATATACATATAAAAATAAAGCACTGTAAAATGATCAAATCATGCAAATCAACACAATAATAGTCCTGAAAAGGTGCTCATTAATTCCCAGTGCCAATGGAAAGAATGCAAACTAACCAGAAGCGCATTTAAAATACGCATGTGTGTAAGAAATCCTGGAGATTCCCCTCTCTCCCTCTGGTCAGAAAATGGATATGTGCTGAAATAGATGGCGATATCGCCCTCTAGTGGGAAAACGAAATCCTGCAGGTCAGGAAGCTCCCAGGATAGGATATTCCTTGCTCTACCTCTGAAGAAATGCGTGCGCACGAAACACGTCAGGAGGAGCCTGTGGACGTCGTTGACACTACGCTGCTGGTGCCATGTGGAGGCCCGGCGGCCGCCTATAATTTTAAGAGGGTCAGTGGGTCACTTTCACTTGCCACCTGATTATATGTTTTACTAGTTTTTTTTAAATAAATTGAAGTAATATACTACACTATGAGTATCTCTCTGTGTTCTCTGTGAGGGGTCTTTCTCCCAATTTCACAGCCACAGAGTGATTTCAATCCCAGCCCTGGTTCCATTGAAGAGGAATATCCTATCCTGGGAGCTTCCTGACCTGCAGGATTTCGTTTTGCCACTAGAGGGCGTTATCGTCATCCATTTCAGCACATATCCATTTTCTGACCAGAGGGAGAGAGGGGAATCTCCAGCATTTCTTACACACATGCGTATTTTAAATGCGCTTCTGGTTAGTTTGCATTCTTTCCATTGGCACTGGGAATTAACCTCCCTAGCGGTATGATTATTTCAGATTTTTGGTGCTGAAAGCGGTACCATTATTCTGCATGGAAATATGTCGTTTTTTTTATTGTAGGCTGTAATATTTAGGAATAACTCACTGAAATCTGTCCGAACAAGAGTCTATTAAACATCCCGGGTATGATAAAATTTGAAACACAAAATCATAAATTATAATTTAGTAAATAATCATAAAAAATAATAATATAATAATATTACATTTAATTCAATAATATAATCAAACCAAAAACACTGAAATTTGAAATATAACGCCAAGTTCGCACATTGCTGAGCAAAGTCGCAAAATTGTTTTCAGTGTCTGATGACGAATTTCTCCACGAATCATCACTCAATTCTGCAAGTGGTTCTGATTTACTATCGCTGTTCTCTAGCTGATGTAAACCCGCTTTTGACCTAAAGGGACACTTTTTGGACGCCATGGACTTTTCTAAGTTTCCAGGCAGAAAGAACATTCAAAATGCAGACAGGGGACAGGACAGAGCACTAGGGACAAAATGTATGTGAAATGGGTTGAAACAGCAATGTTTTACTATGAAAAATCGTTTTGAAAAAAATGACATTTTTTTTTAAATTTTCAAATTTCCCGCCGCCGTTGCCGCCCGTACGTCCCGACGTCACAGGGATCGGAACACAGGAGCCGGATGCCGGCATCTGCCGGAGGAGATGGCCGGAGATGCTGCAGGGGACACATCTCGGGAGCGAAGGACAAGGTAAGTGCTGCAGGGACTCCCTATGCAGCGCTGCATGGTAAGCCCGAGTGTAGCTCGGGGTTACCGCTTTTGGTACAGACATTTTACCCCGAGCTACACTCGGGAATACCGTTAGGGAGGTTAATGAGCACCTTTTCAGGACTATTATTGTGTTGATTTGCATGATTTGATCATTTTACAGCGCTGCATTTTTATATGTATATACTACATCTATACTGCACCTATATTTCCTCTGTATTGTTCTAGACTGCACATTACTGCACCCATACTACATCTATTCAGCACCAATACTGCATCTTACTGAACCTAAAATGCATTCTTACTGCATGCTGGTTTATCAAGACTGTCAATAAGAGCACCAGAGCTTGTTAAAGGGCCCAGACAATAGCTGGCAGAAGAACAGCACAAAGGACTGCCTCCTCTACCAAGCCATTCTTCTAGCCCCTACTCATTATCCATTTAACCTGTATCCCTGCCCAGTGAGCCTAGACCTAACATAGTCATCAGTAAGGCACCTTGGCTATATAATGGGTGTGTATTGGAATCCTCAGTAAAAGCACTACTCCTTGGAAGTTTCACTATATAAAGATTTGAAACCTCTCAATGGAAGCTGCATACCCTCAGTAGCTCTGCAGTGACAGCTCATATCAATAAGACATGATTAATGGACAATTAGGAACAGCTGTTTGGGATTCCCCTTTGATATAAAGGTCTGTGCACAGTGCGAAATTCTGCTGGTACTCGATACCTACAAATACCAGGCGGATCTTTCCTCACTGAAACTGAGACAAGCTCAGCTGACTACTGCTTTCTTTCAGTTTACAAACAAGTCAGATCTGTGAAACACAAATTAAAGGACATCTACAGCCAAACAGCTAAATACACTGTAGCAGATCTGTAGAAACTGTATTACAAAGACTGCAGCTCTGCTGCATCAATGCCACAATCCTACTCTTGCCTGTTCTTCAGATTTTAGAGAACATTATACTGGGGGGGTGCCCACTATGAGTTTTATCTTTCTTGTAGGTCCACCAAATGTCATGACATTTCTGCTTACAACTTCCAGTCGTAGTATGAAATAGATGTTAATTTTAAAGTAGAAGTACATTATCTGAATGCCATTTCATTTGTGAATTCACTGTGTACTGAGGGTTTCTTGCATCCACTACTGGTCTGTATGCATTGATTTCAGTGATAGTGGCATGGCATTCATTATTTGAAGATAACAATGGGCCACACCAGTGTAATGTGTTTTAAAACAGCAATTTGTAGTCACCATCAGAAGCCTGTGTAAGGGCTCATGTACACTGCAGCTGATAAACTCAAGTTTAGGAGCTGTTCAGCATTTTTTTCAGCAGCCCCTGATCTCACCAAAATGCCTAATGTTTTCCTATGTGTCCATGTACACATCTTCGTTTACAGTAATTTACAGGCATTTGAGTTTACAGTCTTTTTTTTGAACGCAGAAAACTTGCATTCAGCAGTCAATTTTATCAGTGTCAAACGCAGAACTCTTGAAAGTGCAGATCAACATGGCAAATCGCGTTTATAAACATTTGCGTTTGAACTTTTTTTACCTTTTCCAGTTCCCAATGCTGTCCAGAGCCTTTTTTTCATCATGAAAAATGCATACAAAGCGTTTTCAAGGTACTCAGATGGACAAAACACTGAACACAGGATGTTCCTACCAAGCTTGTCACACATTGTAATGACCAATTCACACCTCAGACCTCTCCCACCCTTGGAAACAAAAGATATGTTAATGACCATTCACACCTCAAATTCCTCATGAAGACCCCCTGCCAGGTGGCCTTAATGACTCCACCAGACACCTGTCCCACCCTTGGTAACAAAAGAAATGTTAATGAGCAATCACACCTAATTTTCTCAATGCCTACTGCTATCTCTGCTTCTACTCTCTGTATTTCTCTGAAACAGTGTAAAATAGTTATTAATTTACCACGTTTCAGTGCATTCTGGGCATTTGGAGGTTCTCCTGTGCTTATCTTTAAAAAATGCTTCTAAACGCAAACGCGCATAAAAGTGTTATGCAAACGCGGCTAAACAAACGTTTTTTAACCTACGTTTTCCAGCAGTCAGTTTTCATCATTCAGAAGTGTCCCGTGTATATGGGGCCTAACAGTGCAACAGCACAAAAACAAAAATAGGAGAGTGAAAGAGTGTTGCCGGTCTATAACAGGAAGTTCTTGAAGAAAGACATTCTTGTCAGGATCATCAGGTGTTCATTTAAAGTGGAACTTTAGTCTGCCTAGGGGGTGAAGCATGTGCAGATAAGCTCTACTTATCCCTTGGGTCCTGACAGCAACCAATAGCACTTTTGCAAATGTGAAAGGTTTCAGACTTGCCTAGCAGCAGTCTTTGTACATGTGCAGGAAACCCCACCCATGCGCAGATGACTGCAGCACATCTGCACCTGTGCATGGGGCACGGAGGAGTTCTCACCTAGGTGAGAATTATGGTACTACTGCTTTGCAGCACAAATAAAGCACTTAAAGGAAAAAAGAAAAAAATTGCATTTGGAATTAGGATAAAGATCCACTTTATTCAAAGGCGCAGATTTAAAATAATATTGAAAATGAATGTGGAAATTAAAACATGTTAAAGTTTATTTGAGATTTTAGTGATTGCATTTACCTATTCTTTACATTTTCATAGATCAATGAGTCGCATGGTTCTTTGCAGATCAGAGGGATATGAATGGATACATCTAGATGAAAGGAATATTCACAATCTTCTAAAAACAAACAGTATTCACTGTGAACTGATTAATTCATCTCTAATGGCAACAGAGAAGAAAGAAATGTTAGTTGACTACACTAACGAAGCAAAAACAATAAAAAAAAGTCTTGACTTTTGACACAATACACAATGGTTTTGTATATAGTTCTGTAAAGGCAGCACTGTACTTTGGGGGCTTATTTTAAGAGTGGCAGATGCAAGGTGAGATGAAAGAATTCTAGTTCGCAGAAACAAAATGTACTTGTTTGACCTTACAGATATATCTGCTGTGTCCTGTACTTTTTTAGTTCCTTCAGATGCTTGTGTAGGGTCTTACCTCCTAGCTCTTTCCCATCAATCACAAGGAAGGTGGTGTAAACCTTGAGAAAAATGATCACAATCTCTGTCCCTAATAAGCTTAAAAGGGTGATCGGGCCTGCTGTACATGGTGTTTGGGGTATGCTCCTGGCTGTGTGAAGATCTGTTCCTATCTTTGACTGACTCCTCCTGGGTGGGGGCTGGTCTTCTGGTCAGATGCATCTGTAGCAGTTTAAAAGTGTCTGACACAAGTCAGACATTTTTTCCATTGAGCATGTTGGCTCTATGTAAGAGAGGATCTTAGTATCTGGAAGAGAACAGTCAGGGTGTGGCACACCATACTACACTTATGAGCATAGACTGGGTTCTTGTGACAAAAGGTGCATATGCAATCTTATGAATGTTTTACAGATTTTATTAAGGGGCTAAGAACTTGGATGGGATCTAGGGGTATATGGGATGCCTGAGGAACTGCAGAATTTGAGGACAAACTCCTTGGCAACAGTCTCTTTCCTTGAAGAGCTCCAAAGATTTTTCCTAATGTACCTTCTCAGACCCTGGATGATTACTCCTCTTCACCCAGCTGCACTGAGGGTACTCCCTGGGCAATGGGGGCCTAAGAGCTGTTAGTTTAGAAACAGTCCCAGATGCAAAGCTAGTTGGGTATTGCACCTGACTGCCCTCTCCCTTTATCCAGCCCAGGTGTGTAAGAGTACTCACACTGTCCTTTCCTGTCAGCTTAGTGGGTTGGTGGCTGCCTACAGGCCTTTCCCTTGGCTGGCTCCTTCCCTGCTGTTCAGGATGTCCTCCCAAAGAGATGGTGGCACAATGGGGGTCCTCTTTTCCAGCAAGCTGCCTGTAGGTAAGCCCCCTCCCAGGCTCCACACTCCAGCCTTCCTCAATCCATCTTGCACCTGACACTGCACAACTCCCCCAGGCTCTGCCACACATGAGGATTGGCTTGAACAACATGCCCAGCCTCCTGCCAGGGGATTAGCCAGAGTTCCTCAAACATGTAGATCTAGGCCTCTTCCCATTCTCCACCCCTCCAACAGAAAGCTCTCAGGTTTCTGGAGAAGTGGGAGGGTTCCAGAAGCCTTGACCTGATAGAACCTCCTAGCCTGTCCTGAGGTGAACTCCGACCTCACTCACAGGCTGACTCATCCCAGGCTACTACTCAGCCTTTGCCTAAAAAAACAAACAAACAAACAGCGAATCTAGTTAACCTGGAGGGTGTTACACTTGAGAGGTAAGCAGCTACCCTTGAAAAGTTTGAGCATGCAATATGCTTTCTGGTGTAAGGACAGTTAGAAGAGAGTGCACTGTAGTTTGTGTTACAGCATTTATTTAGTGAAGGTAGGTGAGGCAGAGTGCCCCAATAAGTTCCAGTTACCCTGGAATATTAAGCAGACTGGGGGGGATTTACTAAAGTCAAAAAGACTGCACACTTTGCAAAGTGCAGTTGCACTCTACAAGAGCAGTTTCTCCAGAGTTTAGTAAATGAGCAGTATGTCTTTCATCATCCAATCATGTGCAAGCAAAACTGCTGTTTTTTTATCTTCCTTGCACTTTATTGGATATTCTTTGCAAGGTGAATCTTTACCCCGTTTGCTAAGCTCTGGAGCAACTGCACTTTGTAAAGTGCACAGTCTATTGCCTTTTGTAAATAAACCCCTATGTTCCCTGTGCTGCTTTTCCTAACAAGGAATAAAACATTCTGGAATGCTCAGCTCTCTTGGCTGAGATGCCAGGGAGTGGCATTAGTGACAGTATAAAATTACAAAATATTTAAAGAGTAACTCCACTTTCATAGGAAAAAATATCAACTTAAAAAAATTAATAATATAGCATATACAATTGTAACACAAATCATATTGTAATTGAATATTAATAAAAATTACCTTTCCTTTTTAATCTGCAGCACTGTAATTCTCTGTAAAATGCAATGAAATATGGTAACCTGGAGGCATTCCGTACACAGATTGTATCCAGAATGCCACACCAGACAAATCATTTGCTGCTTGTGTGATTGGCCTACTGATTTTTTTCCAGAAGTCTACGCTAAGATGCAAGTCCGATTTTTGATATCCCCTGCAACAAAAATGTCATTTTTGGTGAAATAATCACAAGTGGAGATCACATCTGAAGGGATGGAGACCCTGCAGTTGTCCAAATTAGAGCCCAGTAAGTGCAGCAGCTTATAAATCACTCCCAACCATACAGATTCACTCTGCACATGGACACAGACAAACAGCTAGTTCTTCAGATTAACAAATAGTAGGAATCTGAAACAAAGTTTGTTAAAGTACATAGATCACCCAGAGGGGAATGTTTTGTTCTCAACAAAACTGGAGTTACTCTTTAAGTTAATATTAGAGCAAATGTGTTAGCTGCTCAAAGCAGTAAGTTGATTTTAATGCTTAACCTCACTGGCAGCACATACCTTTTTTTCCTCCCTCAATGCTCTGTTTGAAAAAAATAAGTCTGTGCATGGGAGTAATGTAATGTACTCAAGTGACAGCAGTGACCCATTGCAACTGGCTATTTAGGCACCCAGATCTGTCACAAAGGGGTGATTAGGGAGTCCTCAATCCTGAGTATGCTCCTAGTCATATTTGTATAGGTCTTCTTCCTTTTGCTCCCAATGGCAAACGGGAGCAACAGGGGTAAGGAGTCTCTTCTCACCTCTAAAAGACAGCAGTGGTCTGACCAGCAAAACCAGCAAGTATCAGCATTATCACAAGGAAGGGAGGGGAGTGATTCACAAGTTTGCCTTACTCAGAAGTATTATCTAGGTCTATGTATTCCTAGAGGCCCAACAGAGCAGCAGAAGCATGAGCACATGGGAAGGTGTGTAGTTAAGTGCACCTGTTGCTGTGCTCTGAATGGACGCAGCATAGGTTCACTTCACATTGTTTGTAAACCCTTACATATACTCAGTGAAGCAATTAGCCTCCGGTGATAGAAAAAAATGAAAAAAATATTCCTAGTTGTACAAGTTGTACCTGTTTATCTGTGCATTATCTTCTCAACAGCTGTTTAAACTCCAGAATTAATATGGCATTTATGATCTTCCAGAGGCAGGGGTTGGGGATCTGCTGTCACATATTGTACAGCTCAGAGAGGAGCTATTGGCATAGGTAATCAATGCAGCGGGGGTGTTGTCTTTGCTTTAATAATTCATCCTTTTTGAAGTTATGGGGTTCTAGGAGGTGCAGCATGTGGTAAGAGATATGGGGCAGCTACTGGTGCAGAAGGGATGGGTGTAGAAAAGTGTGCTATTTGTGTGTCATGCAATGGGAAATTTAAGACTGGAAAGTGAAAATGATAAATTTGATGGAAGGCACAAAGGAGCTAATGGTCTGAGGGGTTCAATTCAAAGGAGTGAGTTGTTTGTGTTTCATATGGGTCAATATATAGGATATGGGGGCATGGGAAGTAGAGGTGATGGAAGTGGTGAGAGTGTTGGGGGAGCTTTGTGCATGGAGGATTGGATACAGAGGAAAGGGTTGTCTTTGCTTCAAACAGGCAGATGTATTAAGGCTATGGGGGCCAGGATTTGAAGCTGATGGACATGGTGATAGATGTAGGGAAGCCATTGCAAGAAGGCTGGGTGCAGAAGAGTGTGTTGATATATATACAGAGGGAAATTTGGGATTGGGAGGTGAAGATAATAAATGTGGTGAGAGGCGCAAAGGAGTAATTGTTGTGAGGGTTTAGATACAAAGGACTTGTATGCTTTTCATATTGTTATATATTTAGGATATGTAGACCTCAGAGGTGGAGGTGGTGAATGTTATGAGCACTGGAACTATTAGTGTAGAAAGGTTGGACAAAGAATATTGCATTGTCTTTGTTTAATATGAGAGACATTTAGAATGTGGAGGCCTGAGAGTTAGAGATGATGAATGTGGCGAAAGGGATGGGGGAGCTTTGTGTGTAGAGGGTAGGATGGAGAAGAGTGTGTGGTCTATGTTTAACATGGTGGACATTTAATGTATGGAGGTCTGGGAGGTGAAGGTGATGAATACGTTGAAAGGGGTGGGTAAGCATGGAAAGGTAGGAATCAGAAGAATGTATGGTCTGTGTTTCATATGGAGGGATGTTGCAAGAGTGTTATAGAAGTGGGGAGATGAAGTCACCACAGAGGGACAGGATTCTTATATCATCTCTTAAATCAAGGCCTTGGAGTTTGAAGCTATCAAAATATTCCCCTGAGAGGATGGTCAATTTTCCTGCATCACACAATGCTTTCAGTAACATAAACCCATATTTCAGTTGATACAAAAGTATTGGTTTGTTTAACTCTTGCCAGACTTATGTGGGAGGCGAGAGATTAAACCTGTGATCTAAGCCTGATGTGTTTGTGAAATGCTGTAAATAAGCACTTCTCATAATTGCTTTTCCCTGTCACATATGATATTAAAAATAGCTGTTTCAGGACAAGGCTGTGGTTGACCTGGCAGTGTGGTTTTGTACACAGCTCAGCATCAGGCCTCGGAAGCGGGATTGATGTATTCAGACTTGGCTGAGCCTGTGCTTGGCTGCCAGCTGCACTTGTGGAAGCTGCAATTCCAGATTTTGTGTTTCCTATCAGCATGACTTAATGTGACTCTCTTATCCCCATAGTTAGCAGGCTGGGAGGAACATCTGCTCCTGTTTTCATGCTGATTTCTGTATTCTGTGCATCGTTCGATCCAAGAGGTACGGAGGTGTCAGCGCTGAGTCTAGTGGTAGAGTGGGAGTTTTGCTAGCAGAGGAATGAAAATCCAGAGATGACCTTGATCTATATATAGAGAGCGATATCAGTATATAGAGAGTTGCCATTCTTACATCAGTTAGTCAACCAGCAGCATGTTCTGAAAGGCCAGAGACTGTATCCACTTATGGAACTATCACAGGATTAGTGGCTGCATTCTCAGACATATGAATCTAGTCGGAGCCTTGGCTGCATCCCGTTACCTGCAGAGTGGAAAAGGCAAATCTGTTGCATTTGGCACAGATATTTTGCCACTGGTTTCTTAGTGCCAATTTCTTGGTAAATCCTATATGCCGGTCCAAAAATGTTTGTCACTTATATTTTACAGCATGATGTTTATTCTTATTTCAAGAAATTCTAGCAAAAATAATATGGCAACTAGGATGATGTTTTGTTTTTGCTTAGAATTAATGATTAGCATTAAAGCAGATCTAAACTCAACTACTAAAATCTCATAAAAATTAAATTGTGTTAATTAAATTTCAAAAGTTGTGAAGGGACTCTGCCTTAGCTCAGGGCATTGATTGTTTCTGCTGTTAAGTTGTCTCCTATAGCAAAGTGACTTAGTTATGAAGAATTATCCACCTCTACTAGTGCCAGACAAGGTCGTCCAGTGCCCAGTGCAAAAATGCCAAACTGCACCCCCTTCCTTTCTGGACAAAGTAAAGGTCAGGGCCAAAAGCAGTGAGCGCAGTACATCAAAACTTGTGTAATTGTTCCAATATGCACTGAAATAATGCACATAACAGTGAACTGAGGTGTTAAATAGCCATGTACATAGTGAAATATGGGAGTAACAGAGGCAGAGGAAGAAATCCATAACATGAGGAAAAAATGCCCTGCATTGGTGCTTAGAAAAAAGCATTCACTAATGTGAGGAGTGCCAGATCAAAGAATAAGAGTTCAGATTCATTTATTAGTTTATACAAAAAAAAACAATGTCCCCACATTTTGGGGTCAGAAGGCACTCACCCTTCATCAGGAAGGGGTGAAGGCACTCACCCTTCATCAGGGCTTCAGTTAAACTAAGAACCTTGAATGGACACAAAATGGAGATTTCCAATGTAAATTGTTGTGGGAAAGCTAAATTGCTGGATCAGGAGAGTTACTGGCCAGAAATATCTATGTGAACAATCAAGATAAGCCTTATACGCCTGCCTGGATGGAGCATCTTTGAAGAAGTCTTCTTTGCTGAAGTGTGTCCAGGAAGAGTTGCATAGAAGCTGCTGCCACAGGATATTGCAAGAAGACCTAAAAAATATAAAGTTACCTGTGGCTGCTCTTGAAGGGACAAGAGTCTAATATTGCCTAGAGAAGGGGAAAGCTCCATTGAAACTTAAGGTGACTGCTCCCACAGAACCGTATGAATTTCCTTGGCTGCTCTTTAAAGGTCAACAGCAGCACAAACTGCAACTAGAAAAACTTAGGTATCCTGTTTTTTGGGATATCCCATATCCCTAACCTATTACTCCAGAGGTTTATTCAGCAATACATTTTTGAACGTAACGTAACCTGGACTATAGCTGTTACCTGCTGTGGAACGTCTTCCTTTGCTGCTGCTGTATTATCCTTCTGCAATGAGAATAGGGTTAAACTGAATATTCATTAATGCATAAGTGTGGTGGGTGAGCAAGGCATGTCATCTTCAGGTATGTAGAGAAATCAATAAACAATTCAGCGGCTCCTCTGGAGGTAGCACTACAGAATATTAACGTGACAGGCACCCAATTTGTTCTTTACCATATAATAAACCAAGTATTCCATTCTGAGAGTAAAATTTTAGCCTGCCACACCATTTAGGCAGTCATTCTTGGCTACCTTTTACAGTTGTTTTCCATCTTTTAAAATCTGCAGCTTTTATTAAAATAATCCCGGTCATCCTGCCATAACTGTTCCTGCTCATGCGCTTCCTGTTGTCAGTTTTGCTGTTTCTCCACATGCATTGCCACCCTGTTGCTTGTTCTCCAGGTGGAGACAACAAATGGCCATGCTGGCACATATAAATCAGGCATAGTTCCTTATTGTTAGCATCAGGAAGTTGGTCCAGAGCAATAATGTGCAGTCAAAGCTAAAGCAAACAAATTGGCAAAGGAAGAGACTAATTGAACTGGAGGGTAAAAAAGAATGAAAAAAAAAGATGAAAACAGTATTTTATTAAAAGAATAAAAATGGCAGCTGTTTCTGACACAGTGCTTTAGCAAACAAAACATCATTCAGTTATGTTTTTCCTCTATTTTAATGGTATATGCATGTGTAAGTCCAATCATTAAAATCTCATGTAATGTATTTAACATGTTATTGAAATTTCAAAAGTAATTTTCAGTGTTTTTAAATTTCAGCTTTCCTTGAATTAATACCTGTTGAGCCTGTCATGAAGGCCCTTGCTCAGACATTTCCTATATAGGGTGGTCACATTTGTCCCTTTCTCTCAGTTGTTTTCCTACCTTTTCATTCTGTTATAATGGAGGCTACAAGGAGGTTGTTTTAATTCTTCTTACACTGGCATGGTCCTCTATTGTTACCATCAGGAAACCAACCCTCAGAAATACCATGCAGCTCTAACTGGAGTCCTTGCAGATAGAAATTGGATACAAAAAGACTCTAGGAGATCAGGAGCATTGATATGCAACAAAGAAAAATTTGAAAGCAGGCATTTTATAGGTATAGATGAATCAAAGTAACTTGCGAGCCACAGGTGTGATAATTACTAGAGCAGGGGTGGCTAACCTGTGGCTTTCCAGCTGTTGTGGAACTACATTTCCCATGAGGCATTGCAAAGATGGGAAGTTACTGACTTGCAGAGGCATGATGGAACTTGTAGTCCTGCAGCAGCTGGAGAGCCGCAGGTTGGCCACCCCTGTACTAGAGGATCGCAAACATGAAACACATAACTACAACTGTGTTGGAAATATCTACAATTATGTAGGCATTTTATAGTTAAAAGATTGCATAGTACTTTAGCAAACAAAATGCCATTCAGTTAGGGCTTACCTCTACTTTGAGTTGAGACTTAGGGAATTGTTAAGGTAATGGTAAAAGTTCAGGATTTGAATTCCTGTATAGGGGTTAAAGTTCAGAAATGAAATTTAGAGTTAGAGCAAGGGGCGGACTGACCATTTCGAAACTTGGGCACTGCCCGAGGGCCCAGGGTCAGTAGGGGGCCCCATGAGATGCCCCTGGTACCTTTTTCATAGGCTTTTTTGAGTTTGGGCAAGGACACAGGGGCCCCATGATCCCCTATTGCCCGGGGCCCCATGAGTTGTCAGTCCACCCCTGGTTAGAGCTTAGTTTGAGGGTTAGAAGTGAATTGGGGATTAGCTTTCCTGAACTCCAGCAAGTCAGCTAAATAGACATGTGTGAAGTCTCTTATCCACTAAAGGAATGAATTGTCTGTTAAACCATTTTTGTGACTCATACACCACATCACATCACATCACATATTTTGTTAGATCTGGAGTGCTGATTGATGGTGTGTGTTTTTTGCTTTGTGCGCTCCACATCTTTCATTAGTTGTACAAGCATAGATGGACCTTTTTACCTGACTTTAATTGCTGGTCTAAAACTTGTCAGGGGGTTTCAACTCTTCCCTATTACATCTGTTCAAAACTTTAAAAAAATGGCTTTAGGCATATTTGACTGAGGGAACCATCACATAATAGCACCTTTTGTACCCACCAGAGCACCTTCCCTAATAAAAGCACTGTTTAATTGAACAATATTAATGAATTAATTTATTAATTAATGTAATTAAATAACTAAACACCATTGTAAATGCAAATAACATAAATCACATTTTTTATTTACCAAAAACTTTTATTAGAGTATATGATACAAGCAGATCATCAGGTTATAGAAAAAAGCAGCAAACACATCTGTACCATATGCCACACCTTGTAAAAAAGTTAACAATCCAAACAGGAATTAACAGAAGAACAGTGACATTTATGAGTGAGTTTATGTGATAAAGGAGTAATTCTACTACAGCTTTCTGACTATCACATGGATATCATGAAACCCAATTAAAAACAAGCAGAAATCCTGAATAGTTCTCGACTGATCCTCAAAGCCAAAATCAGTTCTTTCTGCTAATAAATTAGTGAGCAATGACACAGTATATCGGTAGGAGGACCAGTATTCCTATTTCTATTCAAAGACTGACATGGTACCCATAATTGTATGGTAAATTCTCTCCATAATTTTGATGGCCACCTTCTGAGTCAAAACTCAAGACCAAGGAACAGTGGGAGAGTGCCAATTAAGTGCTATAGTCCAATGAATGACACTAAAGAAACTATAAATCAATCTCTGGCATGGGGGCAGAACATCCAGTAAAGGTGCAAACAAAAGGCACATTGGCATGGTCAGACTATGTTGCAAACCTGTAATTTTTGCCCCTTTAATGGCATCTTGCTGCTATATGAGTTTTGAAAGCTTTATAGCACCAAATATATGAAGTAGTGTGCACCTGTCAGAGCAACATGTGTAACAAGGTTGCAGGGACTGATGGGAAAATGGCATGATTGTGGAGGTGGGCAGGTACCATCTAGTATGTAATTTGATGACTGTCTCTTTGACTGCAGAGGAGCGTGTACATTTGTTCAGGTTAGAAAGCATGTCTAACCAGTCTTCCATAGCAAATTCCACATTAGTTTTCATTTCCCACTGAATTATTGAAGAGAATTTACCTGGGAGATACAAACCATTGATATGATATAAAGAAGAGATAGTACCCTTGTTTCTGGTTGAAGAGAGGCATATTCATTCAAAATCTGAGTAAGGTTTAATGGGGATCACAGCATAATGGAAGTTCTAGAAATATCTGATCTTCAAGTATTTGAAAAATTCTGATTGCAGGAGGTTATATTACTGTTGAAGTTGGGAGAAAGAGCAAAAGTGAGAATCCTTAGAGATTCAAAGGAAAGAAGATTCTGATCCACCCAAAGAGAGAAATTAGAGCTTGAGAGATGTGCTGTAGGAAACGTAGGTTCAGCTATTTATCTTGCTAATGGTGGGGCTATGAAAGACCGTTTGTATTTCTTCTGGTACAAAGACCAGAGTTGTAGTGATTAGCATACCACTTCAGCTAAATCTCTAGGGCAGATAGATTTTGACCATAGTAACCAAGGTAGGTAATAAGGAGCTATAGAGGCTGTCTCAAATCTGAGCTATGGTATTTGGGGAGAGGGCAAATGCCACTGTGCCAGATGTGCAAATCTAGACACAAGAAAATAAAGCCAGAGGTTGGATAGGCCCAAGTCTCCCTGGGCCTGAGGTCTATATATACTTCCCCAAACAAGGTCTCTTACCCTGCCATACAAAATTATTCACTGATTGAACAGATTTGATGGTGTGTCTAGTATTGTGTATTAGCAAGGCTATAAAGAAAGAAAGTGTACAGAGAATGTTGTCCATTGGCTGCCACAACTCTACCCAGAAAAGAAATATGGTAGAAGGATTTTCATTTTAATAACTGATTGATGCAAGTGAACACCTGTAGGTGATTGGAGAGATACAATGAATGAAGAGATAGGGCCAAGAGAATATCCAAATACTGTGCTCTCTCACACCAGGAAAATCCAAACTTACTTCCTATACCAGTAATCATAGGGAGAGATTGGCTGGAAGAGCTGCACACTTTGACCCCTAAACCTGAAAACTTTTCAGTGTTGCGACCAGATAGGAAAGTGAAACTACTGTATCGGTCAAGAATCTTAAAACATCATCAGTGTACATACTTAGTTTATATTCACTATCTCCTTTAGAGTAACCCTTGTTATTTGTATCTTGGTTGATTCCAAGGAAGTGATGATCAGAAGGTACTAAGGAAGTACTGACCAATGCTAGTCTATTCACCAGCACAGGACCAAAAACATTCAATCTATTACTGCTTACAGATATCGGTCAATAGTTTGGGGAAGGGTACGGTCCTTGTTAGGTTTTGAAATAAGGGACATGTTGGCTAATAACATGTCATCTTGAATATTATGCCCCTTAAGGATTTAATTAAACATTTTAAAAACCAAACCAAATAATTTCCTTGCGCTAGCAATAAAAGAGAATATAAATAAAGAGTGTGAAATCCACTACATAATCTAGATACTAAATGTAAAACAACTACTTCAAGAAAAGTGGGTGTGCTGTCTCTTAAAAATTCCAAAGTGCAATTCTGCATACAATATAACTATGTCAAACCACATTATTTTATAAGGAAATAACAATAGTGTGAACTCAATACATGCAATGACCTAAAAAAATATAAACACAATAAAATTGTACTGTGTGCTTAAAAAGCATTCAAAAATTAAAGCTAGAGATGAGCGAATTATTCAAAAATTCGATTCGGCTGATTCGCCGAATTTGAGGAAGAAATTTGATTCGATGCAAATTTATTCGCTACGAATTTAACTTATAAAAAGGGTTTCTAGGCTTCAGAGAGCCTTTAAATTAGTGCAGAACACTGTACCTTTAATTTAAATGCCCTTGGAGATGAGGAAGGAGAAGGAGAAGGATGAGAAGAAGCAGAAGGAGAAGGATGAGAAGAAGCAGAAGGAGAAGGATGAGAAGAAGGAGAAGGAGAAGGATGAGAAGAAGGAGAAGGAGAAGGATGAGAAGAAGGAGAAGGATGAGAAGAAGGAGAAGGAGAAGGATGAGAAGAAGGAGAAGGATGAGAAGAAGGATGAGAAGAAGGAGAAGGATGAGAAGAAGGAGAAGGATGAGAAGAAGAAGGATGAGAAGAAGGAGAAGGATGAGAAGAAGAAGAAGGATGAGAAGAAGAAGAAGGATGAGAAGAAGGAGAAGGATGAGAAGAAGAAGAAGGATGAGAAGAAGAAGAAGGATGAGAAGAAGGAGAAGGATGAGAAGAAGGAGAAGGATGAGAAGAAGGAGAAGGATGAGAAGAAGGAGAAGGATGAGAAGAAGGAGAAGGATGAGAAGAAGGAGAAGGATGAGAAGAAGGAGAAGGATGAGAAGAAGGAGAAGGATGAGAAGAAGGAGAAGGATGAGAAGAAGGAGAAGGATGAGAAGAAGAAGAATTCCAAGCCGGCAAAAAGTGTATCTGTAGAGCTCCGCTATTTCTTAGCGGAGCTCTGCAGATACACTTAGCGGAGCTCTGCAGATACACTTTTTGCCGGCTTGGAATTCTTCTTATTTTCATCCTACTTCTTCTTCTTCTTCTTCTTCATCCTCATCCTCATCCTCAGAAGAAGAAGAAGAGGATGAGGATGAAGAGGAAGAAGAAGAAGAAGTAGGATGAAAATAAGAAGAATTCCAAGCCGGCAAAAAGTGTATCTGCAGAGCTCCTCTATTCTGCAGATACACTTAGAGGAGCTCTGCAGATACACTTTTTGCCGGCTTGGAATTCTTCTTATTTTCATCCTACTTCTTCTTCTTCTTCTTCATCATCCTCATCCTCATCCTCAGAAGAAGAAGAAGAGGATGAGGATGAAGAAGAAGAAGAAGAAGTAGGATGAAAATAAGAAGAATTCCAAGCCGGCAAAAAGTGTATCTGCAGAGCTCCAATATTTCTGACAGTTCTATGTCAGAGAACTGTCAGAAATAGAGGAGCTCTGCAGATACACTTTTTGCCGGCTTGGAATTCTTCTTATTTTCATCCTACTTCTTCTTCTTCTTCATCCTCATCCTCTTCTTCTTCTTCCGAGGATGAGGATGAGGATGAAGAAGAAGAAGAAGAAGTAGGATGAAAATAAGAAGAATTCCAAACCGGCAAAAAGTGTATCTGCAGAGCTCCTCTAAGTGTATCTGCAGAATAGAGGAGCTCTGCAGATACACTTTTTGCCGGCTTGGAATTCTTCTTATTTTCATCCTACTTCTTCTTCTTCTTCTTCTTCATCCTCATCCTCAGAAGAAGAAGAGGATGAGGATGAAGAAGAAGAAGAAGAAGAAGAAGAAGAAGTAGGATGAAAAGAAGAATGAAAAGAAGAAGAAGAATGAAAAGAAGAAGAAGAATGAAAAAAAGAATGAGAAGAATGAAAAGATTCTTCATCTTCTTCTTTTCATTCTTCTTTTCATTCTTCTTCTTTTCATTCTTCTTCTTCTTCTTTTCATTCTTCTTTTCATTCTTCTTTTCATTCTTCTTTTCATTCTTCTTTTCATTCTTCTTTTCATTCTTCTTCTCATTCTTCTTCTTTTCATTCTTCTTCTTTTCATTCTTCTTCTTTTCATTCTTCTTCTTTTCATTCTTCTTCTTTTCATTCTTCTTCTTTTCATTCTTCTTCTTTTCATTCTTCTTCTTTTCATTCTTCTTCTTTTCATTCTTCTTCTTTTCATTCTTCTTCTTTTCATTCTTCTTCTTTTCATTCTTCTTCTTCTCATTCTTCTTCTTCTCATTCTTCTTCTTCTCATTCTTCTTCTTCTCATTCTTCTCCTCATTCTTCTTTTCATTCTTCTTCTCATTCTTCTTCTCATTCTTCTTCTTCTTCTTCTCATTCTTCTTTTCATTCTTCTTTTCATTCCTCTTCTCATTCTTCTTCTCATTCTTCTTTTCATTCTTCTTTTCATTCTTCTTTTCATTCTTCTTCTCATTCTTCTTTTCATGAAGAAGAAAAGAAGAATGAGAAGAATGAAAAGAAGAATGAAAAGAAGAAGAAGAAGAATGAAAAGAAGAAGAAGAATGAAAAGAAGAATGAAAAGAAGAATGAAAAGAAGAATGAAAAGAAGAAGAATGAAAAGAAGAAGAAGAAGAATGAAAAGAAGAATGAAAAGAAGAATGAGAAGAATGAAAAGATTCTTCTTCTTCTTCTTCTTCTTTTCATTCTTCTTTTCATTCTTCTTCTTCTTTTCATTCTTCTTTTCATTCTTCTTCTCATTCTTCTTTTCATGAAGAAGAAAAGAAAAATGAGAAGAATGAAAAGAAGAATGAAAAGAAGAATGAAAAGAAGAATGAGAAGAAGAATGAGAAGAAGAATGAGAAGAATGAAAAGAAGAAGAAGAAGAATGAAAAGAGAAAGAAGAAGAATGAAAAGAAGAATGAAAAGAAGAATGAGAAGAATGAAAAGATTCTTCTTCTTCTTTTCATTCTTCTTTTCATTCTTCTTCTTCTTTTCATTCTTCTTCTTCTTCTTTTCATGCTTCTCATTCTTCTTCTCATTCTTCTTTTCATTCTTCTTCTCATTCTTCTTTTCATTCTTCTCATTCTTTTCATTCTTCTTTTCATTCTTCTCATTCTTCTTTTCATTCTTCTTTTCATTCTTCTCATTCTTCTTTTCATAAAGAAGAATGAGAAGAATGAAAAGAAGAATGAAAAGAAGAATGAGAAGAATGAAAAGAAGAATGAAAAGAAGAAGTATTCCAGTACAGCAAAAAGTGTATCTGCAGAGAGCTCCGCTATTTCTGACAGTTCTCTGACAGTTCCTTCACATGTACAGCGGTTGAAACATTGTATCTATTTATTTCCGAATAAAAACATCTGTATCCTAAATGGAAACAAATAGATACAATGTTTCAACCGCTGTACATGTGAAGGAACTGTCAGAGAACTGTCAGAAATAGCGGAGCTCTCTGCAGGGACACTTTTGCCGGCTGATCGGGAAAAATCCGATTCGCGCACCCGAATTATGCAAATATTCGGATTTGACGCGAATCGAATTTTTCCTGAAATTCGAAACGAATTCCACTTCGCCTGGTTCGATTCGCTCATCTCTAATTAAAGCATATGTAATTATTATTATTATTATTATTATACAGGATTTATATAGTGCCAACAGTTTGCACAGCACTTTACAATATAAAGGGAGACAGTACAATTACAATACATTTTAGTACAGAAGGAATAGGAGGGCCCTGCTCATGGAGCTTACAATCTAAAGATTGTATATATTTTGTATATACATTGTATATAGAGATGAGCGAATCGAACATGACGAAGTGGAATTCGTTTAGAAGATTAGGAAAAATTCGATTCACGCCGAATCCGAAAATTAGCAAACTTCGGATGCACGAATTGAATTTTCCCAAAAATGGCGGCGACATGTGTGGCGACGGAGCGGGGATCTCTGGGAAGGCGCGCAGACAAGGCGCGCTGACCCATAATGCATTCATTCATGACATGTGATCGCATTAGCCAATCAGCAGCCAGCCAGCCAGCACTGTGTAATGGTGGAGCTATAAATCGCGGCCATCTTAGAATTCTCCATTAGCCTCCGGTCATTCAAGAGAGACAGACCTGTCTGTATTAGGGACAGAGTTAGGGCCACAGAGACTTTAGGGCCACAGAATCGTTACTCAGGGACACAGAATCGTTACTCAGGGACACAGAATCGTTACTCAGGGACACAGAATTGTTACTCAGGGACACAGAATCGTTACTCTGGGACAGACACAGAATTGTTACTCAGGGACACAGAATTGTTACTCAGGGACACAGAATCGTTACGCAGGGACACAGAATTGTTACTCAGGGACACAGAATCGTTACTCAGGGACACAGAATTGTTACTCAGGGACACAGAATTGTTAATCAGGGACACAGAATTGTTACTGAGGGACACAGAATCGTTACTCAGGGACACAGAATCGTTACTCAGGGACACAGAATTGTTACTCAGGGACACAGAATCGTTACTGAGGGACACAGAATCGTTACTGAGGGACACAGAATTGTTACTCAGGGACACAGAATTGTTACTCAGGGACACATAATCGTTACTCAGGGACACAGAATTGTTACTCAGGGACACAGAATCATTACTCAGGGACACAGAATCGTTACTCAGGGACAGACACAGAATTGTTACTCAGGGACACAGAATTGTTACTCAGGGACACAGAATTGTTACTCAGGGACACAGAATCGTTACTCAGTGACACAGAATCGTTACTGAGGGACACAGAATAGTTACTGAGGGACACAGAATTGTTACTCAGGGACACAGAATCATTACTCAGGGACACAGAATCGTTACTCAGGGACACAGAATCGTTACTCAGGGACACAGAATCGTTACTGAGGGACACAGAATCGTTACTCAGGGACACAGAATCGTTACTCAGGGACACAGAATTGTTACTCAGGGACACAGAATTGTTACTCAGGGACACAGAATCGTTACTCAGGGACAGACACAGAATCGTTACTCAGGGACACAGAATTGTTACTCAGGGACACAGAATCGTTACTCAGGGACACAGAATCGTTACTCAGGGACACAGAATCGTTACTGAGGGACACAGAATAGTTACTCAGGAACACAGAATTGTTACTCAGGGACACAGAATTGTTACTCAGGGACACAGAATCGTTACTCAGGGACACAGAATCGTTACTCAGGGACACAGAATCGTTACTCAGGGACACACACAGAATTGTTACTCAGGGACACAGAATCGTTACTCAGGGACACAGAATTGTTACTCAGGGACACAGAATTGTTACTCAGGGACACAGAATCGTTACTCAGGGACACAGAATCGTTACTTTCTGCTTCACAACCACTATTGTACGTTCAAAGAGTTAAATCCTGTTTTATGTTTGGGGTGCTTATTGAATTAAAGAGTATGTCAGACAACACGCAGAGGAGTGGCAGAGGAGGCAATGTTTCAGGAGCGAGCAGACGTGGCAGCAGAGGAAGGGGTCGAGGCAGCACTAGTCGCAGCCAGAGGCCAGTGCTCCCGGTGTCATCCAGCGGTCGTGTCTCCACCGACAACCCTGCCGTCGTCGATTGGTTGACTCGGTCGTCTTCCTCTTTCCAGGTCACCTCTGACACCTACAGCCAACGGTCGGTGGGTACGTCAGACACAACCGTTAGTTGGCATGGCCCGGGAGCAAGTCCACTGAAATCACGTGTCCTCTACCTGCCCCTGTCCTTTGGTGTTCCCTCACCAAGCGAAGTATCGCATGCTGTGGGCTCAGCCCCTCTGTACAGTGAGGAAGAGCTAACAGAGGGCGGTCAGGAACGGGGGGAGACATCCGCCTCTTCAGCAGCCAGGCGAAGAAGTACTGGCGAGGAGAGTGGCTCGGTAGCTGGTCTAGAGACAGGTCTGTCTCCTGACCCACACGCAGCCGAGGGGGCTAGTAGTGACGCGGAGACCCTAATTGATGATGATGAGGCTGATCGCACTTGGCAGCCTCGTCGTCATCAGGCTATTGCTTCCGCATCATCAGGAGAAGAGGGTGCCAGCTTGGCAGCGAGCAAAACAGTCGGTGGGTTGCCCAGGAGGCAGCAGGGTCGCAGCAGTGTCAGTGGAGGCAAACGGCCACGGAGTAGAGCACCAGCTCCACTGCAGCCTACCACCACGGCCAGTAGTGGTGCCGGTGTGCACGGAGGAAGTAGCAGTCAGCCAGTGAGGAGTAGCGGGGGCAAAGTTTCCTACTCGGCGGTGTGGCAATTTTTCGTCAAGCCGCCCGAGGAAGTAAACGTAGCCGTATGTCGACTATGTGGCCAGAAAGTCAAGCGTGGCCAGGGGGCCCATGTTGGGACTACAGCGTTGCGTCAGCATATGCAGCGTCGCCATTCGGTGGCCTGGGAAAACCGTGATAAAGATACGGCGGTTCTGCCTGCCCCAGCCCCCGCTCTATCACCCGCTCCGTTACTTGCTCCGTCACCCGACGTCAATCGCCCTCTATCAGCCAGTCAAGGCTCCAACACCTCTGCTGAGGGGAGTTGTCGCTCGTTGGCATCTTCCGCTCGTTCAGATGCTCCTTCTCCTGCTACTCCTCTTCACGGATTCCGTCAGCAGTCTTTCTTGGAATCCGTTTCCAAGAGACAACAGTTTGCGAGCACACACCCGACGGTGCAGAAGCTGAACGTCCTCCTGTCCAAGTTGCTGGTGCTGCAGTCCCTCCCTTTCCAAGTGGTGGACTCAGCACCTTTCCGAGAAATGATGGCTTGTGCCGAGCCGCGGTGGAGAGTGCCAAGCCGGCATTTCTTCGCCAAAAAGGCAGTGCCAGCCCTGCATTCACATGTAGAAGAGATGGTGGGCCAGTCTTTGAGCATGTCGGTCTCTGCCAAAGTGCACGGCAGCGCCGACGTGTGGAGCTGTAACTACGGTCAGGGACAGTACATGTCATTTACGGCCCACTGGGTGAACGTGGTGCCGGCACAGCCACACCAGCAACTTGGACAGGTCACGCCGCTTTTGCCTCCACGTTTGCACGTCCTTGGTCCAGCAAAGATGTCCGCCTCTACCACCTCTTCTTCCGCCGTGTCCTCAGCCGCCACCCCCGTGCCAAGTCCCATTACTCGACCGGCATATCACATGTGCAGGGCGCAACGGTGTCACGCTGTGCTGCACCTGGTATGCCTTGGCGAACGTAGTCACACAGGGGAGGAACTTCTCAGTGTAATGAACAGAGAAATCGACAGATGGCTGTCTCCGCGCAAACTGAAAATCGGAACCATGTTGACCGACAACGGAAAGAACATGGTGTCTGCTCTGCGTCAAGGAAGGTTGTGCCATGCGCCATGCATGGCTCACGTGTTCAATCTGGTTGTCAAGCGGTTCCTAAAATCCACCATCCCACTGCAAGACATCCTTAAAATGTCACGTAAACTTTGCATGCATTTCAGCCATTCCTACACCGCAAAGCACACCCTCCTTGAGCTGCAGCGGCAGAACGGAATTCCACAGCATCGCCTGATCTGCGACGTTGCAACAAGGTGGAATTCAACCCTACATATGTTAGACCGCCTTTACGAACAGCGAAAGGCCATCACCGATTTCCTGATGTTACAAGCGGATAAAGGTACTCCCCTGTGTAACTTCGATGTCAGCCATTGGCAGCTCATGCGTGACACCTGCCGCTTGCTCAGGCCCTTTGAGGAGGCCACGCTATTCGTGAGTCGGCAGGACTATGGGATGAACGACGTCATTCCTCTGTTGCACGTCCTGGAACAAATGCTGTTAACAATGGCTGGTCAGGGTGCAGTAGACGTGGCGCACAGATCTCAACACCACATGACCCCTGTGGGGGCAGGACAGGAAGAAGAGGAGGAGGTAGAGGAGGACATTGGTGCTCAGGAATTATTGAGTGAAATGGGTGGTTTTTCCACTCAGCGGACAGGAGTGGAGGAGCAGGAGCATCTGGTAGAGGAGGAGGAGGAGACAGAGGACCCAGATGCACCGTGGCAGTATGCTGTGGAGATGGAGGCAGGGAGTCCCTCGCATTCCTTGGCACAAATGGCCCATAGCATGCTCGGTTGCTTGCGTAGCGACAGCCGAATAATAACCATCAGACAGAGGGATGACTTTTGGCTGTCCACCTTGTTGGACCCTCGCTACCGTTCAAAAATGGTGGCCTTTTTCACACCTGCTGAGAGGGAGGCCAAAATAAAGTACTATAAAAACCACCTATGTAGTCAGTTGGTCTCTGCCTTTCTGCGCCAACGTCGATCCTCAGACACTGTGGGCCCTGTGCGCTCGCGTTCCGCTGCCATGGCAGCAGGGGAGGGGTGGGGTGGTAGGAGCAGTGGCAGCTCCACCAGCAGCGGCTGCCTCAGTCTGCAGTGGATGATGAGTAGCTTTCTTCACCAGCGCAGTGAGGAAACTACTAACCAGCCGCAGCAGCAGCAGCAGCGGCATCAGGGGGACCTGGAGCAGGACCTCAAACAACAGGCTCGGGCCTACTTGGACAGCACCCTGCCAACCGAGGTAGACAATCCCCTTGACTACTGGGCAACGAAACTTGACCTTTGGCCCCAACTAGCTGAATTTGCCCTTGAAAGGCTGTCATGCCCGGCCAGTAGCGTGGCATCGGAGCGCGTGTTTAGTGCGGCAGGAGGTATTGTAACTCCGCGGAGGACACGACTGTCCACCCAAAGTGTGGAGAGACTCACGTTTGTGAAAATGAATCAGGCGTGGATTAGTCTGGATTTCAAACCACCAGTTCCTGACACAACTATCTAAATCCGCCATGAATCATGCCCCAAACATGTTATTATTTTTAACATAGGCCTCTGTATGGCCTTCAATTTAAGCTGCTTATGCTTCGCCACTCTGCCATGGGCCCCTGTACCGCCTCCTCTTGCTGCTGCCAGGTCCAGAGTGTGTCATGGGTCCCTGTACGGCCTCCCATTGCTGCTGACTTCATCACCAGACTCTGCCATGTGCCACTTTCAGGTCTCCTTACACTGTTGGTGGGTTCCATTTTGTAATAGGGTGCTGTATGGCCTTCCATTGCTGTTGCCTCCACCGCCACCCTGCGCCATGTGCCTCTGTCGTCTGCTCACGCTGCTGACGGCTTCCGCTTTTTAACCGAGGCCTGTGTTTGGCTTCCGAATACTGCTGCATCCACCGCCACCCTGCGCCATGTGTCTCTGTCGTCTGCTCACGCTGCTGACGGCTTCCGCTTTTTAACCTAGGCCTGTGTATGGCTTCCGAATACTGCTGCCTCCACCGCCACCCTGCGCCATGTGCCTCTGTCGTCTGCTCACGCTGCTGACGGCTTCCGCTTTTTAACCGAGGCCTGTGTTTGGCTTCCGAATACTGCTGCATCCACCGCCACCCTGCGCCATGTGTCTCTGTCGTCTGCTCACGCTGCTGACGGCTTCCGCTTTTTAACCTGGGCCTGTGTATGGCTTCCGAATACTGCTGCCTCCACCGCCACCCTGCGCCATGTGCCACTTTCAGGTCTCCTTACACTGTTGGTGGGTTCCATTTTGTGATAGGGTGCTGTATGGCCTTCCATTGCTGCTGCCTCCACCGCCACCCTGCGCCATGTGCCTCTGTCGTCTGCTCACGCTGCTGACGGCTTCCGCTTTTTAACCGAGGCCTGTGTTTGGCTTCCGAATACTGCTGCATCCACCACCACCCTGCGCCATGTGTCTCTGTCGTCTGCTCACGCTGCTGACGGCTTCCGCTTTTTAACCTAGGCCTGTGTATGGCTTCCGAATACTGCTGCCTCCACCGCCACCCTGCGCCATGTGTCTCTGTCATCTGCTCACGCTGCTGACGGCTTCCGCTTTTTAACCTAGGCCTGTGTATGGCTTCCGAATACTGCTGCCTCCACCGCCACCCTGCGCCATGTGTCTCTGTCGTCTGCTCACGCTGCTGACGGCTTCCGCTTTTTAAACTAGTCCTGTGTATGTCTTCCGAATACTGCTGCCTCCACCGCCACCCTGCGCCATGTGCCACTTTCAGGTCTCCTTACACTGTTGGTGGGTTCCATTTTGTGATAGGGTGCTGTATGGCCTTCCATTGCTGCTGCCTCCACCGCCACCCTGCGCCATGTGTCTCTGTCGTCTGCTCACGCTGCTGACGGCTTCCGCTTTTTAACCTAGGCCTGTGTATGGCTTCCGAATACTGCTGCCTCCACCGCCACCCTGCGCCATGTGTCTCTGTCGTCTGCTCACGCTGCTGACGACTTCCGCTTTTTAACCGAGGCCTGTGTTTGGCTTCCGAATACTGCTGCATCCACCGCCCGCCCACTGCTGCTGCCAGGCCCGTAATCTGTCATGGGCCCCTGTACCGCCTCCTCATGCTGCTGCCAGGTCCAGAGTGTGTCATGGGTCCCTGTACGGCCTCACATTGCTGCTGTCTCCATCGCCACACTCTGCCATGTGCCACTTTCAGGTCTCCTCACACTGCTGGTGGGTTCCATTTTGTCATAGGGTGCTGTATGGCCTCCCATTGCTGCTGCCTCCACCGCCACACTGTGGCTCCACACTCTGGTTTTGGCCCCGTGACTGCCCAAATGAGTGAAGTGTGCGGTGATTCTAAGATCGACGGCACTCATCTGCATGTCATACTGACTGACAGTATTAGTTCTCTTCCCCAGCAGACTCCAAGGGCATTTAAATTAAAGGTACAGTGTTCTGCACTAATGTAAAGACTCTCTGAAGCCTAGAAACACCCTTTTTATAAGTTAAATTCGCAGCGAATATATTCGCCTCGAATCAAATTTATTGCGCGAATTCGGCGAATCAGCCAAATCGAATTTTTGAATGATTCGCTCATCTCTAATTGTATATACATATTGTATGTTGTAATACCATACTCTTTCAAAATAAAGATAAACATAAAGGAGTGTATATACGTACAGATGGAAATAAACATAAAGAAGTGCAGATGGACAAATTAACATATGGACAATAATAAATAATCATAAATAAAAATATTTTATTCAGTATTGCAAACAAAAATAAAAAAAACAGGAATAAAGTAAACAAATGTGCAAAATGTCCATACAGATGCATAAATATCCTGGTGAACAGTCCAAAATCAAGATGGAAACTCCCAAAGAAAAGGAAGACACACATTTTTGACCATGAATGTTTGTGGCTTGCTGTTGTAGTGTACTGTTTCAGTGTGGTCAAGATAGACCCACAGAAAATTCCACCATCCAACTGGGGGCTTCCTCTGTCATCTGTGTTACACTACTAACTTTGAGCATAGCAAAGAGACATGAAAACCTTTTTTTAACACTGTATTCTACCAGCTCTTCTAAAATGACCGTGTAAGTCATTTTAAGTGTTCTGTCCAAATACATCTAAACGGCCTTGTACGGACATTTCATAATTCTTCATGTCCTACTGAATAAGGCATTACATGATCTTTCATGTCAAATCTTTTCTAGTAAGGTCACAATGCAATAACTGGATATGTTATATATGCTATTATTCTGTTGCTGGCCTAGGGCTTTTTGTGACCTTACCAAGAACAAGCAGCTATATTGGTGAGGACCATGTACAGTGACGTGCTGCAAACTGGCAACACACGTTACATGTCTGTCATATGTTATCATTAACATTATCTTGGCCAGATATAAATATGTGCCCCATAAACTTACAGTAAAATCAGAAATATCACATTTTGTTTAAATTTATTTATGAAACAGTTAAATAATTAACATTCAGTGAAAAGTAACTGTTTATTTAAAGTCGATGTAAGCCTTAAGTGGATGAGTTTGCAAAGCTTTGTGTATCATAAAGAAATACAATTTGTTTTCATAAAATAGTTTTTACTTTTTTTTGTCCATTTTTGTTTGGCTGATCTCCTTCAGCTTCTTTTGGCATCTTTCTGTCTACACACACTTCAGCATTGGCTACATCAGTCCGGCTTCATGATATTGACAATTGTTGACCATAATGAATAATGCATGTCCACAAGGCCACCTATGGTCCTGACCAGGGTTGCACGTGAGAGCAGAAGAACAATTTGTACAGAATGTTGTTACTTCTTAACAGGACGTGTCTAAACAAGGACCTTCATGATAGGGTTACCAGGTATTTTTTTAACCACCAGCCTGTAACACCCTTTCGTTACCAGGTAAATCTTCTTTTTTCAGTGCTGTAATAGTTTGTCTGACATTTACTTGGCCATGCACCACTACATCCATATGAATTTTTTAGAATTTATGGGACAGACATAGCTTTATTTTGGTGGCATTTAAAGCCATATTTAACCCAAAAGCAAACATATATTATATTTCAGCTTACCAATTCTTGGATGTGATGGCTGCAATCGGTTTCTTTTTTAAGCTTTACTTTTCTATTTTTATCTGGTGATTCAGCAGAATATATCAGTTTACAGGGATGAGACAAACCATTTAATACTGGAATGGAAGTTTAAAATGATCAACCTCTATTTATTCATGTAAAACCTTTACCCAAAAAGAAAAAAAACTGTTTGCTATAACTGATTATAAAATTGGAGTTGGAGTTGGAGTTTGGCTTCAATTTGTGTAGTATATTTAAATCTGCTAATACATTTAACCCCCCCCTTCAAAAAAAAAAAAAAAAAAAGACTGCTATGCCTCCTGTGCTTTGTCTTCCAGTGTTGTGTCTCACTAAAATAGGAGGTGTGTTACTGGCCAGATCACAAGGTGAAAACTGAAGGAAGGAGGACAAAGAAGAAAAACTGATGTAACCACCACATCTGATGATCGGAAAGTTGCTATAGAATACATTTTTGGTTCTGGGATTATTACCACTTTAAAGCCCTAAACTGCCATTTATTGGTGCAGGGGAAGGGGGAATCCAATGGTGCATGGTTGTGGTGTCACATGATTGGGGCTTATGGTAAGTGAAAAATTTAATTTACAGGGAGATTTGTTGTGTTTAGAATGGAATGGATGGAATTTAATAAACACTATTTTTTAAAACATTTTTACTATATAAAGCAGAAAGAGACCAACATTTAAAAAAATAGTTTACCTTACTTTGTTATAAAATACATCACATAAATATTGCAAGACAACACAAATGCCCCCAAAATGACCCTTTTTTGGAAGGTAGACAGCTCAAGGTGATCTAATTTTTTTTACAAAAACATGCTAGCATTGAGATGATTAAAACATGGAGCTTGGTACAGGTGCTTTAGATACAGCAACATCATTCATGCATTATACAAAGATGAAGGGGTTAATGTGCATTATAAGGGAGGTGAAGGGTAAATATACAGATCGCATAGACAGAATTGAGATGAGATGTACAGGAGCTGAGCAGGGTGAAAGGATTAAAAGAAATGATCTCCTTATTTGATAATCTTCATTGATAAAATACTACTTCCTCCCCTTTGTCCATTGTGAGAAGAAGGGGAGAGATCTCAAATATAAACACTAGAGGGTTTACATTTGCGATTGCTTTGATTGGTCATCACAGTGATCACAAGGTATAGAGCCATTTTGATCGGCTCTGTACATTGTCTGTGATCCAAGCCATCAAATCATAGCTATTCACAGACTCACTAGCTCAATGGCTACCCATTCATTCTTTCTAAAGTGCTGTTTATAAATGGCACTTCAGAAATTCACATCCAACATTCAGGCCTTTAAAGACATATGATGGTAGTGAAGTAATAAATTAAGGATGCTGATCTAAAAAGACTGAAAATTATGTTTGAAGTTACATAACACTAGACTAACAGATATAAGGTTTAATGTATAAGTGATTGGGACTGAATGTACTGTACTTTAAAGCTCATATGAGCTTTCAGTTTAAATCTACTAAATATATTCCAGGTGCATCAAAGCAAAAGCATCTGGTATTACCGTCCCTTGGTTGCTAGTATGAACAAGGCCTAAGGCACTCAGCTCAGTAATTCCCACAGATTTGGGACTGCAAAGAGACCGAGGATATCTGGCTGAACTGTTTCTATGCCAAGTTAATGGACTATCATGATTGTTTTGTTTGATGGTTTGATCTAAACAACAATTGTTAGTGTCAATTTATATACAGAAATACAGTATATTATGCATATACCTAAATATACTGGAAAAACTGTATAAAGCATTCTGTGCAGAAGTTTGGCCTCCTTGTCCCTCTTTAAAAATGGTTTTTGTATGTGACTAACTATCATTTTCATGTTTGCTTTAGGAATCTTTCCCACTCTTTCTTGCATAAATAATTTTTTTTTCAATATTTTTAGTCGATCTACAAATTTGCAATATGTGATGCTATTTAAAATACATTTAATAGAATATTATTAACTATACCCACCAAACAGATTCAAACTTTCAGTTTACAAGTTCCAATTTGAAGAATCTTTGTGCATGCAAACAGCAAGATAATGAAACACTCAAATGTAATGGTTAAAAATGTTGTAAGTTCATTGTCAAACTAGAAAAAAAAATACTCTAATCCACCTGGTATAACTTTGTATGTATCTAAATTCATTGTGAATAATAACTATGACCATGACCTCGTTCTTAACAACCATGATTCATCTGCTGTCAACAGGCATTCCCCGTTGAATGCAGAATGTGAACAAAAGAAGTTCCAGTTTAAAATAAAAAACAAAAAAAACAGCATGGGCCCCCTCCTTCTCCCCCCCCCCCATGCACACTAGGTATGGATTGAGAGGAACCCTAAGCCATTTTTTGTAAATAGCATTGGGTCCCCCCAAAATCCATACCAGATCCTTAGGTCTGCATTGGATGTTCAGGGGAATCCCCTACAAAAATTAAAGGACAATGGCATGGTTTTATTCTAAAATCCATACCATACCCTTATTCGAGCATTCAGCTAATCAGGCCAGGAAGAGGGGGGGCAAGTGAGTGCCCCCCCCGGATCATACCAGGCCACATTCCCTCAACAGAGAGGGCTGCTTTAAGGGAGGGGGGGTCCCCTCCTAAAGCTCCTTCTCCCCATGTTGATTGGGACAAGGGCTTCTTCGTCACAACCCTGGGTGGTGGCTGTGGGGGTCTGCGGTTGGGGGGCTTATCAGAATCTAAAAGACCCCTTTAGCAAGAACTCTCCCCCCAATTTGAATGACTATGCGCTACATAAGACCCCACTCATTCACAAAAAAATTTCAAAAGTAAATAAAAACACAGGTTTTGAGAAGTCTTATTTTTTAAAAAAATAAATGTCCGCGAGGCAGCTCCAATGTGAACCGCAATGAACGTTGACCCACACGAAAAAAAATTGCTGCCCACCGAACACGACATGTCCCATCCAGGGATACATGCCAGGTAGACATGGGGGCAGGTTCACCCAGTGATTTCATTGGGTGACCACACCCTCATGTCTACCTGTCATTGGGCGAGTGTCACTCCATGGGTTTTCTGGAATTTTTATTGTGTAGGTCGTCATCGTGATGTTGATGTTGGATCTACTTCAGGTGACATTTATTTATTCATTCATTTTTTTAAATAAATAATTTTTTACTTTGCACTTTTTAGGTGAATGAGTAGGGGTACCCCTACTCATTCACATGGGTGGCCGGGATCTGGAGGTCCCCTTGTGAAAGGGGACTTCCAGATTCCGATAAGCCTCCCACTCTCAGACCCCCATAACCGCTGCCCAGGTTTGTGGGGAAGAAGCCCCTGTCCCCATGAACATGAGGACCCCCCCATGATGAGGTCATGTTTCCTGGTATCGTTCAGTAGGAGGGGTGTTCACTTGTCCCCTCCTTTCTTGGCTGGGCTGCATTTTAGGATAAAGGTCTGGTATGCCATTTTTCTTTAATTATGGCATGGGGTTCTCAAAAGAATTTAAAAATTACATTATCTGAATGAAACGAACAAATGCATTCATTGTTTTCTTTTTTAATTCATTGCCATTCATTTGTCTATGTCTATTCAAAAATTGGGATGCATACAAATCTTCAAAATGGAGATTTCCGTCTGAAAAATAAATCTAAACTATATAATCACACATGTCTAGTGATGAGTGAGCCCAATTCACTGCTCACACTGCTGAGTAAACAAATCAGGTCAATTACCTATTAAAACAGTACTGTTTGCCTCCCTATTGGAGGACCAGTGCTCCATCCTAAAGCCTCGTATACTGTACATGCTGAGAATATCAGATGAATGATCAATCTTTTTTTGCATATCAAAAGTGAAGTGGTTACTAAAATTATGAAAATTCTCGCACGACAATATAAAAGTTTTGAAGTGTAATGTATTTGTATTGTATTTTCAGATAAAAACTGTACTGATTAAACAAAAATTATACGATCTGGTATTGTATGAGAAAAATTTTCACTCTTGTCTCTTTGAATAATCTCAGACGATTGCCATGTACTAACAATCAGATTATTGTACGATCACTTTTAAAAGCGGCATTTTATGTACGATTTTCTGATCATGTGTACGGGGCTTAAGCTTCCAGGCAGCGAGATAGTGAACTAATAGACCTACACTTAACACATAACAGTGGGGCAGTGTGTAACCTTACTGGTATGCCATCTTATCAAAAGATAAATGTCGATAACTGCTAAATACCAGTTAACATTTGTAGAGATAAATCTGGAATTGGAGGAAGATCTATTCATATGATATCATTGTTCTAGACCATTGGTCATGGTAACGCCATACAACTGCTTCATAAAAGTGGGGCCTAAGTCCTTTTTTAACAGCACGGTAAGACCATACAACTGCTTTATAATTGGAGCATTAAGTCCCATTTTATGGCCATGGGAAATCCATACAAATGCTTTATAAATAGGTCCCTAACTCCTGTTTTATGGCCATGGTAAAAATCCTACAACAGCTTTATAAAAGGGGCCCTAAATGTTTTTTTATGATCATTGTAAGACATACAACTGCTCTAAAATGGAACACTAAGTCTCTTTTTACACCCATGGTAAGACGTACAACTGATTCATAAATGGAGCCCCAGGTCCTTTTTATGATCATGGTAAAACCATACAGCTGCTTTATAAATGGGACCCAAACCCATCACTTTAAATAAGGACAAATACAGTATGTAACAATGGCACATTGCAGCCATATGGTAAGCGGATATGGGCTAGAAACGGGTGCAAAGAAACCTTCTACCTGTGTACTATAATGCTCACAAGTAAGTGAATAGCAGATCCTGTGAAGTCTAAATGGAGGGTAAAATGAATTGGATTGCTTTTGAGATAATTGGTGACAACTTCAGATAATTTGCTGAAATGCACACATAATAAAGGACTTGCTTTTTTAAGTGTATGAGTATCAGTGATATCACTCCGAGGAAAAGTTGTATAACTGTGTAAAAGACACAACAGATATTTTTTTTCTCCTTGACGCTACTGTTACAGTCCTGCAGCCCTTACCTGATATTAACTCCTTCTTCTGTCCTTCAGACTAGCCATGCCTATATGTCTCAATGTGAAAAAAAAAATTACACCCTTATTATATCCAGTGTTTGTGTGACTTCATATAACAAGCATAGAAAAGATGTGACCTTCATCCAAGGATACCGTGTTATACCTTTGCCATCAAGTGAATGTCTACAGATACTCGTTGTGCACGTGTGTTGGAGACCTGTGAGGTGACCAGGATGTGTCATTCTGCTCTTCCCGCTCAGATGCTGAATGACAAAGCTCAGCATCAACTTCTCTTTAAAATAAATCCCATCTGAGCCAGGGAGACAAGAATTGCTGGGCCCAGTGACACAAGGGGAATGTCTGTGGCAGCTGAAGGGCAGTTAGGGGTGGCTTTGTATGCAATATTCCAGACATATTGTATATCATTCAAATCAGCATGCCAGGGATATTTTGCAAAAATATCAGATCCAAATGGGAAGCCTGGAGAGTGGAGCAAGGCCAGATGTCTGCCATTACCACCAGAGAAGAGGGATTGAGTCAGGGAAAGAAATGTTTGAACAAGGAAAAGAATTCTCCAGCCTTGATTCCGAATGCACACCTTTCCTAAAATAGCCTGAAGATATCTAAATAAATCAGACTTGCCTCTATTGGGGGAGCTGGGAACTTCACACTGTATATTGAGCTGACTGACACTAGGAGTCTAGTGATTATATTCAGAACTTTCTTGAGGTGCCTTAAAGTGAGCAGACATCTGACCAGGAATGATTTGTGTTGTGACATTGGCTGGTGCTAGAACTGGCCAGGATTCTTTGTTAATGCTCTGTGAGATAAGGCTGAAATAGCAGCACATGCATGAGTAACATTTGGCATTTAGGCTGAAAACATCAGTAAATTCGAAGATGCTTGTCACTCTCCTGTGGAGTCCCCACAAAGTATGAAAGTAATGTAAATTGAGCATTAAAAGTGGTGCTGAAATTGGGCAGAGTGGACCATGGAGGGGGGGGGGGCATCCTTTTAACAATATGTCTCATTCACCAAGTTTAAAGGAACAGAGAGCTCAAGGGCCGGAAGTGCATGGGTCAGCCATTGAGAATTTGAAAAGGGAACATTTTTGGACCGATTTTTGGACTTATATTACTGTGTTAAAGCTTGATATTTTACTGATTGGAATAGATCTTTTTTTCTATAAATAATCCTATTGTTATGCAGTAACATTTTAAAACCTTGTTTCTATGTGTGTTTGTAAATATATATGTACAGGTAAGCAGCCATATGCATCCATTGGATATGCAGATTCCCCCTCCTTTTTTTCAGTGCTACATAATGTTATCTTAACCAATTAAGTCGTAATGACCAAACACATTGAGATGAGACGTGCGCCAGGATGCTGAGAGCAGCAGATCTTGGATAAGGAATTTGTTTGCACACATTCCTATAGTGCTGTGATTTGAATTTCTTTATAGCAAATAAGATTACACTATGATGGTTGTCGCGCGCCCTCATCTCCAAATGATCAAACACGATGAACAGCAGCGGTATAAGATGGAAGCATAACGTTGATCCAGGAATTATACTTCTCTCTTGGGAGACTTGCTAGGCTAAGTGTGCTGGGTTCTTTTCTTAACCAAGTGTGATCTTCTCTACATGTGAGAGATGTGTTAAAGAAATTATTACTTATAATAAGCACATTATTAGAATATCGTTTCCATAAACAATTTCTCCTGTAAGCTCAAAAAAGGTAATTGTCAAGCAAAGAGAGATATACACAATTGTGCAGTAAAAAATAATACTATACAAGGAGACAAATGTCCCAGAAAAACGTACAATTACACTATAATACAAACCACAAGTAATGAATCATACAACCAGGGTCTAATCTACACTGCTCATAAAAATTAAAGGAACACTTTGAAAACACATCATATTTCAATGGAGAAAAATATAATTCTGGATATCTATACTGATATGGACTGGGTAATGTGTTAGGAAGGTAAGGATGCCCCATCGTTTGATGGAAATAAAAATTATCAACCTACAGCTAACTGAATTCAAAGACACCTCAAAAATCAAAGTGAAAAAAAGATGCAGCAGGCCAGTCCATGGACCCAAACATGATATCCCAGAGGTGTTCTGTTGGATTTAGGTGAGGCGTGCTAGTGGGCCATGCAATGGTAACAATTCTTTCATCCTCCAGGAACTGCCTGCATATTCTCACTTATACATGAGGATGGGCATTGTCATGCACCAGGAGGAACCCAGGACCCACTGCACCAGTGTAGAGTCTGACAATGGGTCCAAGGATTTCATCCCAATACCTAATGGCAGTCAGGGTGCCATTGTCTAGCCTATAGAGGTCTGTTATCTCTCCATGGATATGCCTCCCCAGACCATCACTGACCCACCACCAAAACAGTCATGCGGAACAATTTTAAGGGCAGCATAACGTTTTCCATGGCTTCTCCAGACCCTTTCATGGCTACCACGTGTGCTCAGGGTGAACCTGCTCTCATCTGTGAAAAAGCACAGGGTGCCAGTGCTAATCTGCCAATTCTAGTGTTGAATGGCAAATGCCAATCGAGCGCTATGGTGCCGGGCAGTGAGCACAGGGCCCACTAGAGGACATGGGGCCCTCAGGCCACCCTCATGAAGTCTGTTTGATTGTTTTGTCAGAGACATTTACACCAGTGACCTGCTGGGTCATTTTGTAGGGCTCTGGCAATGCTCATCCTGTTCCTCTTTTCACAAAGGAGCAGATACTGGTTCTGCTGATGGGTTAAAGACCTTCTACGGCTCTGTCCAGCTCTCCTAGAGTAACTGCCTGTCTCCTGGAATCTCCTCTATGCTCTTGAGACTGTGCTGGGAGACACAGCAAACCTTCTGGAAATGGCACATATTGATGTGCCATCCTGGAGAAGATGGACTGCCTGTGCAACCTCTGTAGGGTCCAGGTATTGCCTCATGGTACCAGTAGTGACACTGACCCTAGCCAAATGCAAAACTAGTGAAAAACAGAAGAGTAGGGAAAAAATGTCAGTGGCCTCCACCTGTAAAACCATTCCTGTTTTGGGGGTCAGCTCATTGTTGCTCATCTAGTGCACCTGTTGTTAATTTCATTAACACCAAAGCTGAAACTGATTAATAATCCCCTTTGATACTTAACTGGTCAGATCAATATCCAGAGTAGTTTAATTGACTTGATGCTATACTCTAATTTAAAAAGTGTTCCTTTATTTTTTTGAACAGAGTATATTAAATTGTTATTATAATATGCATTATAGTTACCTTCTGTTCCAAGTTTGCTTAAAACACCAAAAATTTCATTAGACCTTCATCTGGGTCCCTATTCTTTTAGCCAAGTTCAATCCTGTTAATTCTCATTAATATAGAAAAAAATCTCTGGAAAAATGGGAATCCATGCATACACATTGTGATGCTATTGGTCATATAACAAATACTGTACCTACAAAAGGTGAAAATTTGTGCAATACATATCAAATCTAGTGAATAGTTTGAAGAATCATTGGAGGATTTGATGCATTATGTGGGCATTATTTATGTAGCACCTTCTTAGATAAACTGTTAGTTTGGTTAGGTAAATGTATTTCCTGTCATTCTCCGGTAATGAATTGAGCAGCTTGTGATTAATTTGGGCTGTTCTGTGTCACACTGGTTGCAGATTTGACTGCTTTCCCCTACCTTCTGTAGGATTATGCAGGCTGAAAGAATCAAAGAAGCAGCCTGAATATTTATGTGGTCCCATCCAATCCCCTGGGAAATGTGTCCAGTAGGTAGTTGGAGAGTGCTTAAATATTATGATGCTTGGAACATTAGGGTAGGAGGAGTAGTTCCCAGCCTCAAGGACTGCTGGCCTTTTGGACAGTCCAGGTGCACTCCTACACTTGTTCATCAAGGTCTTAGCTGTGTTAGAGCTGGGGGGGGGTCTGTTCTCCTGAACATTGCTGTAACTGACTGAGGGATTCCACTGAGGATCTGGTCTGAAGGTTTCAGAGGAGAAATGTCTGGCTGATATTGGAAGGAGGCAAGGGACATTTGGGAATACAGACCTGTGTGAGAGATCCTAGTGACTGTGTGCTATTACTATCCCTTGTGAGTCAGCACCAACTTTTACTTAAATTTGGGACATTTCCTATGGTGTTCCAGCGTAGTTCAGTTCCCTAGTTGCTGCTGCAAAGACTGTGCTAAGAAGCTTTAAGAAGCTTTAGATGTACACTTATGGTACTGTTTTTCTGCTGCTGGAGTATCTCACAGCTTCCCTATATCCTTTCTAAGTTCAACCTTTATAAAGTATCAAAAAAGGATACCCATAGACTGTTCAATAGCCAGAAGAGAGACTGAGAATGATGTGCTTGGTTTCTAATACAATAGTTTGGGAGAGGTCCTCTCCACAGTCACTAGGATCTCTCACACAGATCTGTATTCCCAAATGTCCCTTGCCTCCTTCCAATATCAGCCAGACATTTCTCCTCTGAAACCTTCAGACCAGATCCTCAGTGGAATCCCTCAGTCAGTTCCAGCAAAGTTCAGTAGAACAGACCCCCCCCCCCCCAGCTCTAACACAGCTAAGACCTTGATGAACAAGTGTAGGAGTGCACCTGGACTGTCCAAAAGGCCAGCAGCCCTTGAGGCTGGGAACTACTCCTCCTACCCTAATGTTCCAAGCATCATATTATTTAAGCACTCTCCAACCACCAACTGGGCACATTTCCCAGGGGATTGGATGGGACCACATAAATATTCAGGCTGCTTCTTTGATTCTTTCAGCCTGCATAATCCTCCAGAAGGTAGGGGAAAGCAGTCAAATCTGCAACCAGTGTGACACAAAACAGCCCAAATTAATCACAAGCTGCTCAATTGATTACCAGAGAATGACAGGAAATACATTTACCTAGCAAAACTAACAGTTTATCTAAGAGGGTGCTACATAAATAATGCCCACATAATGTATCAAATCCTCCAATGATTCTTCAAACTATTCACTAGATTTGATATGTACTGCACAACTTTTCTATCCCTCGTGAGTCAGCACCAACCTTTACTTAAATTTGGGACATTTCCTATGGTGTTCCAGCGTAGCTCAGTTCCCTAGCTGCTGCTGCAAAGACTGTGCTAAGAATCTTTAAGAAGCTTTAGATGTACACTTATGCTACTGTTTTTCTGCTGCTGGAGTATCTCACAGCTTCCCTACATCCTTTCTAAGTTCAACTTTTATAAAGTATCAAAAAAGGATACCCATAGACTGTTCAATAGCCAGAAGAGAGACTGAGAATGATGTGCTTGGTTTCTAATACAATAGTTTGGGAAAAGAACATTGGGACTACTCAGCAGACCCTTCAGGAGGTGAGCGCTACATTTACAGTATATAGTAAATACATATACAGTAGATACTTTTTTATTGTTTATGTACATAACTTTGTATTTTTTCTGGTTCTATGCATTGATTATTCTTCACTTCCATGTTGATGTATTTATGTGGAATATTTATTAATTAGAGTGATTCACTGTAAAAGGTTTAGCACTGTGCCATGTATATATTTTAATATTTATTTTTTATTTTACTTTTCAAATGCAAGTCTATGTATAAGTCGACCAACTCATTATAAAACAAAGCTCACCATGTGTGGCTGATATCTTAATAGTTTCTAGGCAGAGTCATTTCAGTAGTGAATTTATTCTAGTGGCTAATCTGCAAATCTCAATGATAAAAAACAAAGTGTAAGCTTGCAAATGCAGTTCTGTAAATATTAATACATCATTAAATGTGATCATTAAATACAAGCTGTTTCAGTACCTGAATTTGACCTGGTATCAGCCCTTTGCAATCTCTCTACAGCAGGGCTGAAGTGTGAAAGGGATAGGTAGGACAAAGAGCCAATCAGTTGATGTGCTGACAAGAAGTATGCTGATAGGAGGAGAGATGAGCTCATCACTGTGCTGCTTCTCTTTTCACTGTCCAGTCAAAAGCTGGAGGTAGGTCCAGGAGGACCTTGGCTCAGAGAAAGTGGGTTGAATGATGCTGCCCTTCTGATTGAGTACATCTTGCAAAAAGAAAAAGACAACTGTGGGGAAATCTGTGTATTGAAGTTGAATCAGAGGCGTAGGTAGGATATTTTGCGCCCGTGGATGAACGGCCACCTCATGACACCCCCCCTGCTTTATATGGTCCCTGTAGACACCCCCCGTCCCGATCACATTGCCCCCCCCTTCATCCTTGGCACTACTCACCCGGCTCGGCTCTCCCCTCGTCCCCTCCAGCACATGCCCGGCTCACTGCCCTCCTCTCCGCTCCTCTCCCGGCCGGCTCCTCTCTCCTCTCATAACTCACTGTGGATGGCAGACATATCAGATTACACGTCTGCTGCAGCCGCTGCAGTGATCTTGTGACCTCATTTTGGCGCCCCTGTACCTTGGCGCCCGGGTACACATGTACCCCCCTGCCCCCCCTCCCGAACCCCCCCAGCAACGCCTCTGAGTTGAATAATGCGGCAAAAGCTGGTTTCGTTATTTTATCTACTCATAGGCTGTTTTTGATCTGGTTGTTTTTGGCTGGAGTTCTGT
Source organism: Staurois parvus (assembly GCF_062004578.1). Taxonomy (NCBI): domain Eukaryota; kingdom Metazoa; phylum Chordata; class Amphibia; order Anura; family Ranidae; genus Staurois; species Staurois parvus. The sequence goes on along the minus strand of NW_028318028.1, from coordinate 2,653,207 downwards.
TTTATATTATTATTATATGCTATAGGTTCCTGTTTAACTCTAACTTTACTGAAAAGAATCATCACATTGGGGACATTACTTAAGATCAATGTCACATGTCCCTTGTGCTGCTGTCTCCTCCTTTGGGTGAAATCCCCCTCTGTGATCCCCCCCTCCCACCACTGTAATCTTCCAGTATGGCGGGGGTTAAAAGAACTGAGGGAGCTGTAACAGGAGGGCAGGTGAATGATTGAAAGGTCTGCCCCTCCATATATAGATCACAATGAATTCATAGAAGCTACAGTATGGCTTCTATGAATAGAGGAGCTGGATGGAAAGGGAAGCATAGTCATGCACTGTTGGTGAGATCAGTTCTATTAGGCCCTGCTGCACTGGAAGATTACAGCGTCAGGGGTGGGGGTGAAAGAATTCTATCAAAGGAATGGGTAGCAGCACAAGGAATACTTGGCAACAGTCGTAAGTAATGTCCCTTGTGCTGACTTTTTTTTTTTTTAAATAAACTTAGGCTCCAATGCGTTTTTTTGTATTATTTGAGTACTGTATTCAGCTGGCCTGCACAGAATGCACAGAATGCAGGCAAAGATGTTACATGAACTATTTTTTGCAACACCTTCAAGCCTAAAGTGCGGATTTGAACTGGTCTTAGTTTTCTTTGTAATGAGTTCTAACATGAGATAGGCTTGAAGAGAATTTGTTACGGAGAAAAACACTTGTATTAGATGGATCTGATGGAGGCAGCCCCCAGAGGCGCAGGAATTGTCTGTGAATATAGAACAGCTCTTGGGTATAAATGTCTGCAAGATGGGAGACTGTAAAGTGTAAATGGCCACAAAGTGAGCGAGTCACAGCAGACTTGATCACAACAGTCACAGCAGATGTAGATGAGAGTCATAGCAGATGTAAGCAAAAGTGTCACAGAAGAGATGGGCAAGATTCAAGTCACAGAAGACATAGGTGAGAGAATTGCTACAGGTCCTAGGGATATACTCACTGCAGATGTAGGTGAGATAGCCACAAAGAACATGTGCAAGAAATTTGCAGCACACATGAGTAAGAGAGTCATAGTCATGGGATTCAAAGCAGACATGGGTAAGAGTCATAGTATGTGTGACCAAGAGATTCACAGCAGACATGGGTAAGAGAGTCATAGCAAATTATACCATGAGATTCAAAGCAGGCATGGGTAAGAGTCCTAGTATGTGTGACCAAGAGATTCACAGTAGACATGGGTAAGAGAGTCATAGCACATTATACCATGAGATTCAAAGCAGGCATGGGTAAGAGAGTCATAACATATGTGACCAAGAGATTCACAACCTACATGGTTAAGAGAGTTGCAGAATATGTGACCAAGAGATTCACAGCAGACATGGGTAAGAGAGTCATAGCATATGTGACCAAGAGATTCACAGCAGACATGAGTAAAAGTGTCATAGTATATGTGACCAAGAGATTCACAACCTACATGGGTAAGAGAGTCACAGTATATGTGATCAAGAGATTCACTAACTGCTTGGATAAGGAAGTCATAACATATGTGACCAAGAGATTCACAGCAGATATGGGTAAGAGAGTCACAGTATATGTGACCAAGAGATTCACAGCAGGCATCGGTAAAAGAGTCATAGCATATGTGGCCAAGAGATTCATAGCAGACATGGGTAAAAAAGTCATAGCAAATTATACTATGAGATTCAAAGCAGACATGGGACATATGAGACCAAGAGATTCACAGCCTACATGGGTAGAGAGTCGTAGTACATGTGACCAAGAGATTCACAGCAGACATGGGTAAGAGAGTCTTAGTATATATAAAGTGAGAGAGTCACTCTATCCATGGATAAGAGATTCACAGCAGATGTTGGCAACAAACCCACAGCAGATTTGGGCTAGAGAGTCACAGTGAATGTAAGCAGGAGATTCACAGCCGATGAGGGTTAGAGACTGTGTTGGCTCTTTACCTTTGTATTGCCTCCTAACTACCTGATATAGCCCCCTTGAACCCTGCACTAGTGATTTGCAACCACGTCCATTGCACGCAGTTGCCAGGTGAATATGGGTCACCCCCACACATTAGATTAGGCCATATTCAGCAACAGTACAGCCCACTGAACATAACGGCTAAGTGCTTGTTCTGATTAAGGTGGCTCATATTAGCTTTCAGCTATTATTGGACCCCCATAGTCTGTAAACCTTAAATAAAGTCATCATGAAAATGGACATAATGCATTTGAGCATATGATGGCAAAATGCATGTGTAGAAATTATCTCCAGTGAAAACTGTATGTCAAAACAATCAGTAGATCCAGAGATACAGGAAATATCAGATTCCTGTAAAACATGAGTTGGGTTTTTCCCAAGCCTTCCAAATCTTTCTTTTGGTCTCTTAATTTGATGGGCAACTTTACTGACCAATATGAACACTTTAGAGGTGGTAATCAGCAGGGTCAAGTCCATCTCTTACAGGAAAAGTTGGGATTTACTTATAGCCTCATCTGTCCGTATCTCTGGATCTACAGTGTGGGGGTGATTTATATATATTTTTACACAAAATCCATACAACTTTACCGTGGATTCACACATTTCTCTAATTGTGTTCAATTGGAAAAGTGTGTGAATCCTAGGAGAAAACTGTGTGAAAACATTTACAAACAGTTTCCTATATCCCTGTCTACCAATTATATTTCACCAAAGGTAAGCTCTGCCAATGTGTTTTCTCATAAAATACTGTTATTTGTTTTGCATTGCCAAGAATTGTGACAGTTTTACTTTAACCGTAAGAGGAGCTTGCCAAGACCCAATTAAAAAAAAAAAATGTATTATGAAGATTATAAGTCACAAAATGTACTTGGCCTTGCAATGTTCTGAATATTGAAGAATTAACACAGAACTGTGTTGTGTGGTTTTGTGAAGGTGGCGGGATCAAAGCCACCTTTTCATATTACCAATACCTATTAATACAAAGCGTACTGGCAGCACTTTTCATTAACCGACCTGCAGTGATAGTTTCAATATGAAAGATTGAAGACCCAATATCTTGTCTTTTAATTAAATTTATCCTGCTCTGGAATATGATCAAATTTAATTAGTCCAGGCCTATGATTGGCAGTAGAAACCATTGAGCACAAATTAACAAAACTGCATTGCTGAGCTTTAATTAGAAAGACTTCGGCTTATATATTATTTCTACAGTCCTCTCCTTCAATCTGATGTGGAGCCCAGGGGTTTAATACAGAGTGATGTGCAATGCTCTTTCCACAACCAAATGATTTATGTCCCTTTTGGCCTCCACATTGTGTTTGCAGCATCTGAAATTTACTTTCTTAGGACCCTTCAGCCAATTCTGGACCTTGTTGAGAAGCCCCATTATCTTCCTGGAGAAAGAATTAGATATGTTGTACTGAACGCATATGCTGTGAACATTTTCTACTAACACAACCTAAACACCTAGAGCTGCAATGATAACAGACAAACAGATAGTAATGGAAACTTGTCATTAAATAAACATAGGGACTGTAATTGCTCGCTGTCAGTCTGGACTTTTGCCTGCACTTTAAAGTGTAACTAAACTCTCTCAATCAGCATTAACTATTTTTATGTCTTATGCTACTAGCTTTAGTAAATAAATAGAAAGGTAAATAATATGTATTCATTTTAAACTTTTTTTTACACTTTAGTTGGTTCCTGGTTTCTGGTCTAGGCTTCTAGATTGTAAGCTCGAAAGAGTAGGGCCCTCTAACCCCTCGTGTGCTGTTTGTAGTTGCTATACTGTTTCATGTATTGTCCCCCCCTCTATTGTACAGCGCTGAGCAAACCCTTTGGCGCTATATAAACTCGATGTAATAATAATAATAATAGGCTAAAATTATGTCATACATCGCTACAAACCTCTATAAAAATGTATTATTGGTCTATGAAAAGTGTTATACTACCCTAAAGCTTCTTCTAAATGATTGCATTTGAATATTTTAAGCCAGTATAAAAGAAATGTAAAGGTGAAATATGCACTTGTGGGTCTAAGGATCTGGTATATATTCTCGGGGGGGGCACACGTTTATTTGTTTTGTTTTTTGCGTAGGGTTACCCATAAAATTAATAGCAGACTAGAAGGTACTGGTATGGAATAGTGGCTATGGATAGTAGAGGCTAATCAGACCACAGTGCCACATGTGCTGGCTAACACTGCCATCTTCGTGATAAGATCAGCTACGTCAATGACGCCACTGAGGGCTGCACATCAGCATGAATCTTTGAGGCCCATCTAAGGGCAAGACGCTCTTGCGGCTGTCATCACGTGGAGAGGAGAAGACGCCTTATGTCTTGAATGGATCGACGGCCTTCACGGATGATCTGATCTGGGATGGATGAGCCTAGATGTATGTCACCTATGTGCCTACTATTATATCTACTGGCTATTTTAACTTTTCTCACTGTGAACTCATTATGATGCGGAAGAGCAATTGCACCTCAGTGACGGCTTTACTCTTATTTTGGTTCTGACCAGACTGAACTGTCCTAAAAAAAACTTCCATACACACCCAGACTGCAGTTCTCTATTAGACCTATATACATGTCCACACCTCGATGTAGGACTACTGGCTTGGCACACACATTCTTGGAAAGCTAAAGTATTGACTCTATGACATGGGCCCAATGCCCTACAGCCTTACACACCTTTAATGTTCATAGACTTTAGTCCCCTTCTTTAAATGATCACTGGGTAGTTCCACATTGTGTGGATGAGTGAGGTGACTGTGTGGTTTGCTGGCTGTACAGCCTTTTGTTTTGACCAGACAAGGTTAATAATTTTAAATAGTGTGTAAATATTATATTGCTCTTCTACATTTTTGTACTATGTGGGTTGAATAAAGCATGTTTTTTTTTAATTAGTGGATCACACCATTTATCTGATTTATTTTCCCTGGTGAGTCGGCTTCATCACACGTGAATTACAAGGTGTTTTACCACGTGACAGGGCAGTTGCTATGTGCTGGTCCATGGTGTCATTTTTAAATATTAGTAACGCAAGGATACCCAGGAACAGATTTAATATTTGAGGCAGCAAAATGTGTGTTGGCCTGTGCAATTATTAATTTAATGTTTTTTTTCTGGTCATTGTATAATAACATCAGTTGGAAGATATAATAATACAAACAGTTTTCTAAACTGGAAAAAAATATGTTGGCCATGTACAAAGTATCAAAATTAGAAATGTAGGTTGGCAAAGCATTTCAAGCACTTCAAATTAAGATTCCTAATTAAAATATCAGCTGAGATACAAGATCGCACCTTCATATAATTCTGTATCATTGCTCCTTAGCTAACTGAAATGGTTTGGACAAAATGTTTTTTTTTCCTTCCCAGGGAACATATTAAATCAAATTTTCATTGGTAATATAATTAAGCTTCAAAAACACATTACAGTGAGTAATTTTAAATGCCCTTTATTAAGCATTTAGAAAATACTTTCAAATGTCAAACCTTCTTTATTTAAAGTGCTAAGAAAACATGCATGTTTTCATTACCCTCCTTTCTTAACAGTTTAAGGTCCAATATTAAATGACAGAACAAATCACAGGTGTACTTGAATATTATAATCAGAGCTCTGTGTTTTTTTTTCCGGCAGTGTCTTCATAAACCTTGTTTGCTTTGCCCTTCCTGCCTGGTACTTTCCAGAGTTTTTCAACCAGGGTTCCATGTCTAAAGGTTGTTAGGGCATCCTTGCCAACTGAGCAGTAGTGAATTGATCTGCATAGTCCTTGAACCAATGTCACTCATCAGAGCCAGCAGTGTTGGACCAGAGACCATCAAAGAAACAGGGTATTCTTTCCACTATCACCATGGTATCAATACCCTTCCTCTGCCACTAATGTAAGGGAGTCCTTCTTCCACTCACCACCAGTTTAGGGGCTCATCTCTCCCACTTACTAGCAATGTATAGAGGCCCTTCTAGCACTGACCACCAATGTAAAAGGTGTTTTCTGCCGCTGACCAACAGTGTAAAGGGACCCTTCCAGACTAATTGCCAGCGTAAGGGGACCCTTCTTCAATGACCACAACTGTAAAGGAGCCACTCTCTACTAACCACTAATGTAAAATGAACATTATCTACAGATCTCAAATATAAAGAAGCATTTCTACAATGACAAACCAGTGGGTACCATACTTCTACTGGTCACTAAGGTAACATCTCACCTTTCTCAATGACCATCTAGGTAAAGTTGTCCATTTCCCAATGATTACCCAATGTAAAACCTCATCTCTGTCAATGACTACAAATGCAAAGTGATCCTATTCCTACCGACACTTTTCTCAAGCTTCCCCTTTTTAACAGATAACCAAAGTTATGGGGCACTTCTCCACCCCCTACCAGAGGAATAGGATATTTCTTCTCCAACCACCAATGTAAATGGTCACTACAGTATTCAATGATGTATTAATTTTGTGGCTATTATTAATATTATTTAAGATTAGTGATGAACATAGTTTTTTTCATATAAAACAGAAGAGGATAAACTAATCTACCCTAAGTGTCAAATTATTTTAAATATATTGTTATATTATTTGTACAACTGACCAGACATTTGTACCATGAATTGTAAATGTAAACATTTTTTAGAAGGGGTTCTTTGAGGCTTCTCCTTGAGACTCCCTGTTTAAAAGCTTGAAAAAGCTTTATACAATACAGTTAGGTGCACTAATTTTGCATTCAGGTTTTTTAGAGCTGTAAAATGCAATAGGAAAAATCTGTAAAAATACCCTTTAAAAACCCAGCTGTAAATTATGCTACCTAGAAGGAAGCTTGCTCTGTATGTGGAAGCAGCAGCCCTCTGCAGAAGTCCATTACATGCCTGGATGAATCAGACTTGAAACTGTGTAATGAGCAAATTTCATTCTTCTTGCTAATTGGAGAGCTCTAGCTGTGACTCAGCAGGGGGTATATTAGTTCTGCCTCCACATAGAAAGCCCTATCTGCAGCATGTTTGCAGTGGATATGTGTAGTGGGAGGCCGATTCCCCCCACCCCGGGCTCATCTGTCTACCCTCTCTACCAGGTTACTGTGTAAACAGCTGGCTGTACTGAGACAAGGGAGAGGTAAGCAGCAGTTTGCCTGTTTAACTACCTGCTCCCCCCCCCCCATCCTGTCAGCAGTGCAGAATGTAACTTCAAGGGAAGACTATGTGTGGATTCTCTTCCCCCTCTCTTCTAGCAACAGCAATGGGCCAATCAGCAGTAACGAGGACTGTACCAGATGTTTTTTTCTTCAGTCAGTGCTACCCAGGTAGAGTGTGACAGGAGAGTGATGTGACAGGACTGTGTTGAGGAGCTCCCTTAAAGAAACAGCCTGTGTCAATGAAAGCCCCATGTCTTGTGAGGGACAACTAGAGGCTACAGAGCGTGACCAGATTTAATGGAGAGACGAAGCTGGCTACCAGAGTCTCCACAGGCAACCCAGAGTGAGAGGATACCCAATCAGAGAGACCACTTTTGCTATGATGCTGGATTTACTGAGAGGACCTTGCAGCCACTTCTTGTTACCACCATTAGAAACTACCTACCAGTTACCCTACAGCACTAATACTGCCTGCAGGCCTTATTGACTGCCTTAATGCACGCCAACAAGCCCCAACGTTTAGCCGGCTGAAGAGTCAGGACTAAATATTGCCCCTAGCAGTTGCTTCCCTGAGGCCATGGTATTTTTTTGTTGTTTAACCATTTCCCGACCGCTCTCAAGCAGAACTACTACTACAGGGTGGCAGGGCTGTGAAAAATCACGTGTGTGTGTGTGTGTGTATATATATATATATATTATGTGGGGTTAGCTCAGGTGGGGGATCTCCTTCCCTGGGACAAAGGTAGACCGCACAGCAGGCTTTCATCAAAATCTGACTGGTTGTCAGCTTTATTTAAAAGGTTTGCAGAAAATAAACAAAACATGAAAATAAACCCTTGCCATCCAGACACTAACTAAACAAAAGGCGTTTCCTCTCTCAGAGGTGAAGGGCTTCTCCCTGTCACCGAAATAAAACAAAAGCAAACCTTTTCTTGTAGGTATAGTACACACACACAGCTCTCTCAGAACACCTCTCTGAGTCCCAGGCCACGAGCAACTCCTTGCTCCAGCCCTGCCTTATTTATACCACCTGTTGGTGGTCATCAGTGGAGCCCAAACTCTGGTCTGGACCCACCTCCTCAACTGTGGCCCCGAAAACCCGGAGTGGACTCCACCTAAACGGTCAGGTATGAGCATATGCGAGGTGACACATAGCGTCCCTCTATCACCTCGCCGTTCATCCTGTCACAATATATATATATATATATAATTGTGTATTTCCGGGTAGGGGGCACGTGCACGCCCTACCCGCTCCGCCATTGGCAGCTACAGCTGTCAATCACTGAGTTCCAGCTGGAGATTCCCCACTGGCACCCTGTGATCGCCGAGGAACACTGAAGGGTGAGGGGTCTGTATGTAAACAATACAGATCTCTCCCCTGTCAGCTCCAGCATGCTGCTTTGTATTGCTCTGCATAGCAGAGCAATACAAAGCAGCATGCTTACACAGCACACACAATAAAACACACACAGCACACAGTTAACCATTTGATCTCCACAGGTGTTCACCCCCTGCTGCCCAGTGCCATTAGTACAGTGTCAGTGCTTTTTATTAGCTTGCACTGTATTAGTGTCACTGGGGATGTTAATCAGTCCCCCCCCCGTGTCAAAATGCCCACTGCAGTCCCGCTATTAGCCGCTGATCGCCGCCATTACTAGTATAAAAAAAAAAAATTTCAGTATATACTGTATACTACCATTTGTAGATGCTATAACTTTCACGTAAACCAATTAATTTACACATATTGGGATTTTTTTTTAGCAAAGATATGTATCAGAATATATTTTGGCCTACATTAGATTTTTCAAATTGTTTTACTTGATATTTTTAATAGCAAAAAGTAAAAAATATTGTTTTTTTTTTAAATTGTTGGTCTTTTTTTGGTCATAGCGGAAAAAATAAAAAACGCAGAGGCAATCAAATACCACTGAAACCACCACGGGTTACCGCAGCGGGTGACACCAACCCTAGGGATGCCTCTGTCCATACCAAGTTGCTTGCAGTGATTTTTAGTCAACCAGATGTGTTTGAGGGGCCAAGGTTGTTCTTGAGGTCGAGGCACAGAACAGAAACTCAAAGTTATGTTTTTTCTAATCTGTGTGGCTGTGGATGCTTTCTAAAGAAAAACAACTGACAGATTTCATGTACCTTTTTATTTAAAGCACTTGAAATGTACTGTTGGGCTTTAACAGCCTTAGGGTCTTAGACTGGTGTGAAATGTGAAGACAATGCATCTCACTATGTCCTTGTTTTTAGTTAGAACAAAGATATTTCAGCTATAATTTTCTTCAGCACACACCCCCACAACATTTGGTGAACTGCCATGATAGGGAACAATGATTTTTCACTTGTCCATGCATGGGACTACATTGGAGAAGACTGCCTAGCACAGCCCAAAGCATCAGGTATGAACAGGCCCTCAAAGTCAAAACTGTACTTTTGACAAAACTGATATAACACATATTTACTACAAAACCCATCTTGTAATTTAATGTTATTAAAAATGACCTTTCCAAATTAGCTTTGGTTTGATAAAACTGCCAAAATCTAAAATGCTGATTCCATGTAACTATGGTAACTAAAGGGTGTTGTATACAGTGTATGTGTACAGAATGCCACCAGAAACATTATTTTACAGACTTCTACTGCCTTGCTACTGATCCTTTATGGGTACTGGGGATAACAGCGAACCTAGATACAATGTACATTAAAGTGGTTGTAAACCCTCACAAATACCCAGTGAAGTGGCTGGCCTCAGGTGATATATGGTGCTGATACAAATCCTCCGGCAAAAGTTGTACCTGTTTCCCCTACATCCATTCAAAAAGTGCAGAATTTACAAAGGATCTCACAGCTCTAAAAAGCAGGGGGCGGGGAACTGAGGTTATATCAGTGAGGAGAGCTCTGAGAGCTGATTGGAGGGAAGAGACCCCCCCCCCCTTCATACAGCACACAGGAACACAACTGAGGCTGTCAGTTACAGGCAGTGCCCTCCCTTGTCACCATTTTTCTCCTGGTGTCAGGAAAATGTATCAGACGTGACTAATGCTTATAGTAGAGAAATGAGACCGGAAATAGAAATGACAATTAGTGCTCTGGATTGAGACCATAACACACTATAGAGGGATATGCTTTGTTCACATTTAATGTATGAGATTTACAATCACTTTAAGAAAACTTTCCAACCTTAACATGCTCTGTCACATTTGCTGGATAGCATTAGTAGCTCACTGATTAATTTTACTTGCTGCATGGAATTGCTCTTAATTAGTACCTAAATGCTGTGAAAGGGAGAGGTGGGGAGCTAGAACAAGTATTTGATTCTTTTTGTAATGAGGGTATGCTTTTGGGCAGCATCACCTTTAAAATCTACACCAGTCCTGTGTGTCTACATGCTGTTCTTCACCATTGTAGTCTAGCAGAGATAAGTTATGGAAAAGTGTAATAGCAATCGTTCAATATCTTGGCAGATTACAAATCTATACAAAGCACTTCCATAAATCTTTGTTAGCAGAAACAAATGGGTGTGTATGTGTAGCAAAAATGTTTTTTTAGTTTGGATAAAGTAGGAAATGGGTAAAACCTATTGATTTGTTTTCATATGTCTGCGCTCTGTTGGGGAAATGTCACTTCTTGTCCTGGAAATGCATTAACAAGTAAGGGGAAAACATAAAGTGAGGGGGATTCCTCATCTTAGTTGTCAAAAGAACAGGTGTCCCCACTGAAAGAAATTTATCCTCACCTGGAGCTCTCTGGACAACTCCAAAATGTTGCATTTCCAATAACTTTCTGGTTCAGGGATAGCGGTAACCAAAAGAAATGGAGAAGGTATACCTACCTAGAGAAGAAACTGACAGCAATATATCCTGATAGGGGTTCTTATCCTTACCTTCAAAATGAAAAATAAAAGTTGGCTACTCTTGTACTTAAATGGCATGAAGGTGGGAACATGCCTAGTGTCCACCTATTCTCAGGCACGTAAGATGCTAGATAAAGTGAATCCCTCAAGTTCCACAATATAGGTAAACTAATATTGCTGGTATCTGGGATGACCTTTGAACCCTAGACCTTAGCCATGCACTGGGTCTTGATTTCTGTACCCTTCAAGTGCAGAGCCAAAATCCCACTACTGAATGGTTCAGTAACCATGAGCAGGGTTTAGCACCAGGAAAATGGGCTAAATCCTGACTTGGAGTGAAATATAGGTTCTGTATATGACCTGGGCCTACTATCCAGGGTTCACTCTCAAGCACAAAGGAACTGATCAGTGGATGAAGAAAGGTACTAATTTTGTGCACTATACCAGTAATTTTCTATTACCGGTACATACTATGATGGGCATGACAGATTTACTTTAAATCCCAACTATAGGAAACATTAAACTCCCCTTATCACCTCCACCTCCAACCCCCATGCCAATCGTTTTTTAACATCTTTCAAAGTTGTTCTTGAATCACCTGATGTTCCTTGCTGGAAATTGTTCTGGGAATGGAGACCAGTGATCCAATTCAGGCCTTGTTGTCACCCCTCTTTGTGACATCATCAGGCCCCTACAGTCTCCAATAGCCTTAGAAGACTCAACAATTAGATAGCATGGGTAATGTCCTCATCACCCAAGCAGTGTTGTAGGTCCCACCCAAAGAGGGACCCTTACACTCTACAGTCCATAAAATAGAAGACTCAGGAACCATTGAGACACATGACTATGGATTTTTTTTTATTTTTTGTGTCCACCAGAGCACAGCTTTAAAACAATCTGTACTTACATAACCCAATACTTGATAAATATCAACTGACTTGCTGTGGTATTGCTATTCTAAACAGAACTGTTATACATTACAACTTTGTTTATTATTAGCTCATGCTGTTAAAAGAAAGACACAGAATTAGGGTTGAGGGGTCTCCTGTTCAAGATCAGGGGCCTAATCAAACTATGCACATTAAATAAACAGAGAGTGGAATCAATTTCAGAAGGAGCATGGATTAAAATAATTTCTCTCCTAAATTATGATTGATTAAATTTGCACAGAACAAGATAGCTTCTGCTATGTTACCTCTAATTAAGTTGATTTTGGAGAACTTGAGTGGTGAAGACTTGTTGATTGACTAGTGAGAGAAAAAACAGATAAGTGTATTTTAGGAAATAACATTAGCGTATATTAGAATGTCTGATGGTGGAGCCACCAAATAATACTGCCAGAGGACAGAAAAAAAGAACTCTCAATATTGTATAATTGCTTGTCCATGGGACTGATTACATATTTTGTCTTACAGTTTTTAACATCTTTTCCAATCTCCAAGTGAATTTTTAGTCTTTATGGATTTTGCCTTTTAAATGTCCACACCCCAGCTGCCCTCCATTATTAACTAAAGCCTAGTGCACATGTGCTGAAAGTTGCCAGGTTCAGCAGGAACCGGCCAACTTTTGGTATAAGTGTACCACTGTTTTTTCAACAAAACTGGTCTAACAACAGGCTTCTGTCAAATAGCCTTGTTGGAAAACCAGCATTTGACCAGTGTTTGCAGTCAATGGCTACAAAAGCTGATCATTGTGTTCTGACAGGGGAAGGGGAGACCTGCATGTCAGAATACAATAGTGAAGGGAGATCCGTGCATCACTCATTATTGTATTCAATGTCGGTATTTTTTTTTTTGTTCAACCTGCTGGTTGAACAAAAAAAAACTTGAACGTGTATACTCAACTTAAGTCATAAATCTCAATGCTTATGCACGTAGAACATGTTATTTTAACCCATGCAGCAGGCCTCTAGCTTTCACAGCAAACATCCTAGGAAGGCACGACAATGAGAACTTCACACCATGTATCTTTAGTCGGCCATACTGGCCTCCTAAGGTCACGCTCCTCTAAAGTATTTCATCCCAGCTGAGCTAATCTTAGATGCTTCTAGCTTTATCTGCCTGGCACCAAGCATTTAAAGCCCAACTCTTTGTTGGGCACAACGTGTCCCCTCTCTGCCACCAACCCCCCCCCCCCCCCATTTATTATGACTTTTTGTGTTTTTTGTTTTTAATATAAATACCTTTTTTCTAGCTGTCTTTGGTCACATGACGAGTCACCTTCTTCTTGTTTTCTATATAGTGATGAGTGATGTTTACTACTGCGCTAAACAGTAATCAGATAATAATGTGCAATCATGATCTGTGCATGAGTAATTTGAACTCAGGCTACCATGATAATGCACCCTCACTGGGTGGGCCCATAATGCCCTTAGTTCAGTGGAAGTGCTAGTGGCAGACAGCTACATATATATAATTTTTTACTTTGTCCATTTTTCCACTTTAATTTGCATCAAGACTAGGGATGCATCCAAAGTGTGGGACCCATTCTAATGTCGTCCATAGACGGTTCGAAAATCGGCCGATTTTCGCACTGTTAGTGTGTTAATTGGTCAGCCGGTTTTTGGGTTTTTTTGCACTTTGAGATTATTGGTCATGTTGGAAAATTTGCGGCCAATTTGGAAAAACGGCCGATTTTCCCTGCAATGATAGCCAAATCGGCCGATCGTTTTAACGATAAAATCTGTGCATGAGCTGTGACCTGCAAGGGACAGAAGCTTGGCTGTTATATAGGGTAAACTTTATGATTTAGTCGGCTGATTTTTTTAATCGGTGGTAGTAACGTCGGCTTAACGAACGACCAATTTTTCATTTATTGTTCAAAAAATCGTCCGATGTTCGACCCGTCTATGGCCAGGATTACTTGATGGTTGAGTTGGAGAAATGTGGACAACTTTTCTGTATATGCGGTTACATACAGACAATAACCCCAAAGCAGTGTGATGGGGTTAGGAACCTTTGTTGTGGAAAGCAAACAAAGGTTTTGATTTAGTACATAACAGATCATCAGAGACTTTTACCCTTGGGTTTAGAAATGGTATTGGTATTAGAAATGTGTAATTCTGCGGCGGCCATTAAAATCCAGACAAGCAGTTTGGTGTAGTTTTATGAATGATGAGTTGAGGGATAGCAAAACGTTTGATTAAGCCTAAAATCCCACAGTACCCTAGTAAAGATATGGTCCCCAAAACAATGGGCAGAGACAATATTGACAGCCCCAAAATACCGGAGATTTTTGTTGAAAAAGGCATCAACCATAATTGTCCCTGCACACTGGAGGCCATTTTGGAGAGTGAAAAGTATTGGTGCTTTTATCAGGTTGTCTGTGGCCAAGCTAAGAGATAAATAATAGAAATATATTACATGACCAAATTATGTGTACACCACAAAACTACTTTGTTTCAGTATTTCATTTGAAGAGCACTGTCAACATTTTAGACAAAAATGCACTTCCAACCTTGTGACAACAGTTTGAGGATGGATCTTTTCTGTTCCAGCATGACTGTGCCCAAAGCCAGTTCTAAAAATGTGGTTTGATGAGAGTTGTTGTGGAGGAACTTCAAGTTCTGAACTCAACCGTAATGAATGCCTTTGGGATAAATGAAAGTGTTAATTGCGAGTCAGATCTTCTCATCCAACAAAAGTACCTGACCCCACAAATGTTATTTTGGCTGAATGGGCACATGCAGGTGGGGCCAACTTCATATTAATACCCATGATTTTGGCTTGATATGTCGAACAAGTTCATATAGGTGTGATGGTCAGGTGTCCACAAATGTTTGGCCATATAGTGTGCATTTATATGCAAATGTGTTTATTTAATTTCTATAATTCTGATTAAAAAATGGCACTTGAACAGCTATTTTTCACTCTTTATGAAAACCACTGTAATGTCCACCTTCTGGTAATTAATTTACAGATTAATGAGCTAGTGTTCAAGTGGTGACAGAGCATTCTGCATTGCCTCCTCGTCATAGCCACCAGAGCCAAGCTGAGTAATAATGTGCACCTCATCTAATCATCCAGCAACCTCTCCTCCCCGGATCCTGAAATGGTGCCTAGGTCATCAATTAATTGACAAAATGACTGATGGTTCCCTCCATATTGCAGTACTACTCACTAAGCCAGGACATCAGCTAGCGGCCATCCTTTTATTGCTTTTTGTTGAAAATTAATTTTGTAAAGGGGACACCATTTAATTATGTGTCATTTTTAGTTATCCTTGAAAAAAAAACCTTGAATGATATTTCGACTCAGAAAGAATGCATCTTTTACCAAAATAGACTTGTTTCATCAATTTGAAAAGTGTGGCAGAAAAGGAGGAATTTCATCTTCATATCAGGATGTCCTTGAACATAAAAACACAGACACCTCCCACTGATGAGTTTCTTTCCATGAGAGGCTTCATCATTGAGTAAATGTACATTAACTTTAAAGGACATTACCACAAGTGGCAATATAACTTGATCAAAAGGGAAAAACTCAATTAAAAAATCTCAAAATCTCATATACTTTTACATATGTTACTGTGATTTTAAATGTCATTTTAGTCTATTTAAATCTGTAGCTTTCATTAAAACAACTGGTGATGCTGCCAGAAAGGTCTTTGTTCAAGTATTTTATGTTACAGAGTATTGGGACTTTTCAGGTGCATATTAGGATCATGAGATTTACAACATAATCTACAAAAATGAAAATATACTTACTTGATTGCTATAATATTACATTTCAAAAATATATATATTTTATATAAGACCAACAAGACCTTGCATCTAGACATACGTATCACTGTTTTGCATGATAATATCCATGCTAATATTGTCAAAAATAGACCAAGGCTGACAACTCTAGGTCCTTGCCTCCCAATTTCTCTCCTGCATTGTCACCTGGTCAAATGGACTTCTGATGGAGACCATAACCAGTCCTGCTGAGGCTCATTGCAGAAGCATGTCCCACTATTGTCGCTATCAGAAAACCCATGCAAACTAAATGTCATCCAGTTATGGTTTACATCTACTGTAGGTACACCTGTTATGAAAGCATGACTTTGTGTATGCAAACCCTAACAATACCTTTAGTCTCTTAAATATACCAGTAGCCTCCCTGGTGGTATTCCCGAGTGTAGCTCAGGGTGAAGTTTTAGTACCACAAGCGGTAACCCCGAGCTACACTCAGGCTTACCATGCGGCGCTGCTCCGGGATCTCTTTTTCTCTTACCTTGTCCTGTGCTCCCGCGATGTCCCTCCTGCAGTGTCCCCTGTAATGTCCTCCGGCGGATGGCGGCATCTGTCTTCTGGGTTCCATCCCCTGTGACGCCGGGACGTACGGGGGCCGGAACCGGCGAGAAATTTGAAAGTGACAAAAAGTGACATTCACTAAATTCACTAAAATCACATATTAAACCATTACTGTATCAAACCATTTCACATACATTTTGTCCCGAGTGCTTTGTCCTGTGCCCTGCCTGCATTTTTACTGTTCTTTCTGCCTGGAAACTGAGAAACGCCCATGGCGTCCAAAAAGCGTCCCTTTAGGTCAACATCGGTTTTAGACCAGTTAGAGAACAGCGATAGTAAATCAGAACTACTTGCAGAATTGAGTGATAATGATTCGTGGGGAAATTCGTCATCAAACACTGAAAACAATTTTGCGACTTTGCTCAGTGATGTGCGAACTTGGCGCTAAATTTCAAATTTTAGTGTTTTTGGTTTGATTATATTATTGAATTAAATTTATTATTATTATATTATTATTTTTTATGATTATTTATTAAATTATAATTCATGATTTCGTGTTTCAAATTTTAACATCCCTGGGATGTTTACTAGACTCTTGTTCGGACAGATTTCAGTGAGTTATTCCTAAAAATTACAGGCCTACAATAAAAAAATACATATTTTCATGCAAAAAAATGTACCGCTTTGAGCACAGAAATATGGACATAATCAGACCGCTAGGGAGGTTAAAAGTGTTTCCCAAAACTAATCTAGGAGTGCCGCTCTAAGCAAGAGGAAAGTTTCAGTCTCTCTGGTCCTCGGAAGTAAGGGATCCAGTGTTTAGGCTCACTCATCCAGCAATAACAGACTCTAAACATGGGGAGTGTCGCATTTCCAACCTGAACGGAGTGTATAGGTGTTAGAGAACCTATATGACTAAGCCCCCATTGGGTGGGGTGAAACACTTCAGGGGATGTGGTTTTAGGATCAGCACTGGCTGAGACCATCTGACGCTAAAGTCAGCTGTCAGTCGACATCACTCAGCCGGCCCCGACTCTAGAGGGATCCTTACTTTAATGTCGGGATCCACCAAGATACATGACTGGCAGCTGGCTCAGACTCTCAGCGTACCACTGAGAGCCTGAGCCAGCTATTCCTATGCTATCACCCTAGGACATGACAATAATCTCTCCATCTGCTGTTCTCCATAACCTGGAGGGGAGGGGTTCTGCAGTCCTCATAGAAAGCTGGGAACAATGTAACTGATAACAGTGCAGAGAGCAAGTGATAACAATATTTCTGGAAGGATATACAGGTGATTTATTTCACTTATTAAATAGGTATAGCAAAATGCATTCAATAGTACACTAAAAAAGAGCAAATAAAATAAGTTTATTGTTAGGGTTTGTACCAACATTAACAGTTTTATTGACACTGAATTAATCTAAATTGTTAACAAAAAGTTGCCTTGATCTGTTGGTTGTCTTAGTGATTGAAATCCTCTTGCCTGACTTGAAACTGCTGGAAATCTGCCATGTTTGTAGTTAGTATTAGTCATTACAAATTTTCCATTGCGATCCACATTATTCACAAAGCTCTTTTCCTCCACAGAAGCCTGTGTAGCAATGGTGGCCAAATAAGCTGTTGAATTGTTATAGGCCCTCTTAGCCTTCCCAATGATGATCTGCCTAATAGCAGCACCGAGACACTCACCAACCCTCCAGTAGCAACAATCAGACTTCAAGACATCCAATCTCCTTTTGCAAATTCATTTACATCTAGGAATGGAGGGTTAACGGTACAGGATACCCCAAACCATCAGCAAAAATCTCTCTGCTTAGTAGTATCTTTGAAGATTTTTTGCCTTTAATGTTAAACCTAATTCTGAACGGGTTATTCTTCTGCCACCTTGTAGGCCCAATCACGCATGTTACCTTTATTTTAAATGTTTGGTCTCTGTCACAGGTCAGGTTAAGACTTTTCAGACCTATCTCACAGGCCAGTTGTGGACCAGATCAGGGCCGCTGACAAGGCAGTACAGCCGAACCTCCTGTACCAGGCCCAGTCCCTATCAGTTCAAAAGGAGGGGTCCAGGCACATACTAAGCAGGAGGACTGGCTGTGCTGCCTTATCACTGATACTGACCCTCCTGCAGCGCTTCTGACTTCTCCTCATCTCCCTCCTTCTTGCTGCACTTCAGGGGAATTGTTTTTTTTATTTGCACCCCTCCCCCATCACTCTGATCACCCTCACCCCGATGCTGTGCAGGCCCTCCTTTTACCTGCTGTCTGGACCCCCCTTTGTGCCTTTTCCCTAACAGTGCTGCTGGCTTCCCTCCAAGAGACAACTGCTGAGATCACATAGGGGTTTGTTTCAGGATGGAGAGCTTGCGGGTTAGTAAATATGTCATCTTTACTTTCTTGAATGAACACAGTGGGGTTGATGTGCAAAATATGGTGCAGGTCTGCATAGAAACCAATCAGCTTCCAGGTTTTTGTGTCAGAGCTGAACTGAACGAGCTGAAGTTAGAAGCTGATTGTCTACCATGCACAGCTGCACCACATTTTGCGCTTTAGTAAATCAACCCCAGTGAGTGATTGGTACTTATCGCCCACTGTGTTCATTCATCAATGAAGCATAGTAAACTGTGTTTATTGGGCCCTGTCAGGTAGGCTGTACAGGCTGTACAGGTAGGCCGATTTTTAACAGCAGCCCTGACCAGATAGGCAACTATCTAAACAGCTTATTAAAAAAGAAAAACTGTGTAAACTCAAGCAGCAAACACAAAGTGACAATAAGATTCACTCAATCATAAAATGATTTTAACCACTTTAATACCGGGAACTTTTACCCCCTTCCTGCCCAGACCAATTTTCAGCGCTCTCACACTTTGAATGACAATTGCGTACACTGTACCCAAACTAAAATTTTATCATTTTGTTCACACAACTAGAGCTTTCTTTTGGTGGTATTTAATCATCACTGGGGTTTTTATTTTTTGCTAAATTAACAAAAAAAACCCCAAAAATGTTGAAAAAAAAACACACGTTGTTCTTTGTTTCTGTTATAAATGTTTGCAAATAAATAATTGTTCTTCATAAATTTAGGCCAAGATGTATTCTGCTACATTTTTGGTGAAAATAACCCAAATCAGTATTTACTAGTTAGTCTGTAGGAAATTTACAGAGATCACAAACTATGCGATATATCTGAAAATTGATCAATCCTGAAGTACTGACAGCCAATCTAATTTCTTGAGGTCCAAAAATGTCAGAACAGTACAGATATCCCCCAAATGACCCCTTTTTGAAAAGTAGACAGTCCAACATATTTCATAAGAGGCATGGCGAGTTTTTTGAAGTTGTAATTTTTTTGTCATTTTTCGGAAAATGAACAAATTAAAAAAAATTATTTCCCAATTTTTTTTTTACATACTGTCACCAGTGCAGTAGAGCATCAGCATATAACTGATGTGGCGGTGATCAGGGACACTGACTGATGACAGTACGAAAAAAAAAAAAATTATTACGTTTTTTAAGATTTTTTTCATATTGCACTAGGACCATAGTAGTATAATGTTACCATAGTAACATTGTACTACTTTTGGGAAGTGATCAGTATTTTTTTTTTTACACAATTTGATTGATTATAGCAAAGAATTTATTTGCTATAAGCAAGCATTTAACTGAATGAAATCGATTCATTCAGGTTTTTTGTTGTGATTAGTTGTGATTGGCCACGGCTAATCACATGACACAGATTGGCCATTCACAACTAGACACACTTGTATACAATGGATGGCATGAAAGGAAGCCATCCACTGTATACAACTGTCATGTGACCTGCTGTGATTGGTCACAGCAGGTCACATGGTACTGACAACGGGGCAGTACACAGATCTGTTATCGACCGTGTCGAGGTACACGGCCGGTGACAGATCTCACCACGGCGTGGCCCTGCAGTCATGCGCAATGCACGTTCCAGGAAGGATGCCATGTGGCGTCCTCCCAGAGGGACGAAGTGTTCGCCCGGCTGCCATTTGGCCATAGGCTGGGCAGCAACTGATTGAAAAGTGTTCTGCTAAGCATAAAGTGCTATTACAGATATACACAAAACATATTATAGCAATAAATGCCAATATTAACCTCCTTAGCGGTATTCCCGAGTGTAGCTCGGGGTAACATTTCAGTACCAAGAGCGGTAACCCCGAGCTACACTCGGGAATACCATGCGGCACTGCTCCGGCATTTGTTCTTCACTTACCTTACCCTGCGCTCCCACGATGTGTCCCCTGCAGCGTACCCGGCCATTTCCTCCGGCCGATGCCGGCATCCGGCTTCTGTGTCCTGTCCCTGTGACATCGGGACGTACGGGCGCCGCCGCCGGCGGGAAATTTAAAAATTTTAAAAAATGTCTTTTTTTTTTTTTACATTTTACATAGTAAAACATTGCTGTCTCAACCAATTTCACATACATTTTGTCCCGAGTACTTTGTCCGGCGCCCTGCCTGCATTTTGTCTGTTCTTTCTGCCTGGAAACTGAGAAATGTCCATGGCATCCAAAAAGTGTCCCTTTAGGTCAAAAGCGGTTTAGATCAGCTAGGAGAACAGCGATAGTAAATCAGAACCACTTGCAGAATTGAGTGATAATGATTCGTGGGGGAAATTCGTCATCAGACACTGAAAACGATTTTGCGACTGAGCTCAGCAATGTGCGAACTTGGCGCTATATTTCAAATTTCAGTGTTTTTGGTTTGATTATATTATTGAATTAAATTTTTTATTATTTATATATTATTTTTATGATTATTTATTAAATTATAATTTATGATTTTGTGTTTCAAATTTTATCATACCCGGAATGTTTACTAGACTCTTGTTCGGACAGATTTCAGTGAGTTTTTCCTAAAAATTACAGGCCTACAATTAAAAAAATACATATTTCCATGCAAAAAAATGGTACCGCTTTCAGCACCAAAAATCTGAAATAATCATACCGCCAGGGAGGTTAATAAGGGGCTCAATATATAAATTATTCAAATCCCTGAACTACATCAATATACAATATCTAATTGCTCAAAAGGTCAGTGCAAAGTCCAAAGTGCAAACATGCAATCCATAGCTGTTAACTTCCAACATACAATCATGTTCAAGCAAAAACACTGTTTTTTTCCCCCTTTGCATGTGATTAGGTATTCTCTGCAAACAGAATTTTCACCACATTCACTAAGCTAACGGAACATTTCCTTGCACAGTGAACAACATTTTTTTGCCTTTAGTACACAGGACACTCCTCAGAAGCAGGCAGAAGCAAACAGTGGGGTTGATTTACTAAAATGGGAGCATGCACAAGCTGGTGCAGCTCTGCATAGAAACCAATCTGCTTTTTTTCAAAGCTTAGTTGAACAGTTAAAGTTAAATGCTGTACTAAAGAAAAAAGGGAGAGAAGGGTGGGACTCTCTAGGTACCAAACAACAACACCATTAAGATAAAAAAGTACAAAATGTAATAGATACTATTTAAATTATACAAAATATATATAATAGACCAATTTGAACTAGATAATGACTACATAGATGAGTCAATTGCGTTCCATCGGTTGAGAAGTTTTCAGATGGATTTTGAGACTTTGAAACCAACGCGTTTCAGCTCTTAACAAGCCTTCATCAGGAGGAAGGAAATGGTCCATAAAAAAGGAGTATATAAAAAAACACAAGTAGGAAGATGCAAGACCTATATGGCCGACCTCCAATGCAATCGGGTAAGATGCAAGGAGGATAAACCCAGCCAGTTAGCACAGAGAACAGAGGCAACAAGCCAAAATCAGAGTATGATGAATAGTACCTTTCAAGGATCCTATAAATGGTCATGATGAATATACGCCAATCCCAATGCTTCATACATCCAGAAAGATCCATAGGCAGGGTCCCAAAGAGCAAAGTCAAAACAGGATGTCACCAGATGTGGCTCCAGAGGTCATATAAAAGGTCACCATCACAGCGTATGGCCTCTAATCCATTAGCAAGGAAATTAAAGCATATACCTGCCAAAGTGGCGGTCTGCAGATGTAAAGCTTCCCAGATTGCCTTGATGGTTCCTAACAAATCCGTAGAGTGGACAGTGCCACAACTTTGGCAGGAAGACTGTTTGGCAGACCTGCCAGTTAACCCTTCCTTATGCTATCCAAAACTTAAAATAATTATTTTTGCTGGAGTTACACTTAAAAACATGTACCTGTTCCAACTTACATATAAATTTAACTTAACAAACCTACAGAACCTATCTTGTTCATGCATGGACTGCCTGTATATTATGCTGATACAGTTTTATTCAATTGAAATCAATTGAAACGCATCAAAACGTGTGTTGATGCACAGCAATGCCTGTTGCTCTGCATTTTAATGCATTACAAAAAGTCCTTTTAAATTGCACAGCATGATGTTCAGTTTACTTTCCTGAATCACTCTTTTGTTTTGACAATTTGTAGCTTTAACAGGTTTTTTAAACTAATTCATTTGTGGTTTTACCAGTCTTTGTACTATGTGAAGTGGACCGTACTATTCCAGAATAGTTTAATGTAATTCATGCCTTCTTCTTAATCTCTCCCTAACACTTAACTCCCTGACCAGGAAATACAATACTTTACCCTAACACTTAAAATGTATGTAAAGACCACATCATCATTTTTTTTTTATAAATTCGGGAACCTCTGTCAAGTTTTTTTTTTTTTTTTTTTTAGTAGAGTTTAACTAAAAATCCAATATATAATGTCAGGACCCCTTCCCCTGTATAAATCAGTAGCTAAAGGTATGTATAAAATGTACTTGTAAAAAAAGTTAGATGTTCTACTTTTTATACTATATTACCTCGTCTTTGGCCCTTGGTACCTAGAAGAGTGTGACTTTGCGGTCCTGCCGGGTGGGTCCTGAGGAACACAGAGCAGCTCAAATCTCATAAAAAGATGCTTTTGCAGTGGACTAGAGTGTCTTATCATGAGATTTCCCAGTGATCTTCCCAAAAGGATGGTATACTTGTGTATTAACATACAATAGTACACCATAGGTACATGGTTAACATTTGAGTAAGGCACATTATGCACAAGACCAGTACAAAGAAAATAATTAAGACACAGAGCAGGAGAAACAAGAAGAATTTTAGAAGAGAAAAGTACCCTAGAAGTACCTTATTCACATACTTTCTGCAGGAAATGTTACAGGGGAAGGGGGCCTGGACATTAAGAGTAGACCCTGGTCTGTGCTGCAAGATCTGGTTTAATTGTATTCTCTCCAACCCTAAATTTACACTTAATCCCTGACCATAACCAAACACCCAACACTAAGTTAACTCCTAGATATACTGTACATATTTACATTCACCTCTCCAAATGTTATCATATGCCAGGATTGGTGTCAAAGCCAGTCACACTTTGCCAAACTATAGTAGCAGTGGGTAATCAACAGTGAAATTAACTGATCAATGTTTAATATCTCTCAGGGGCCCCACTATTATCTCCCAGTTTTGTTATATTGCTGCAACCATTACAAAGCCGAATGATGATGCCCCATCTCTGATGGCTTCTCCATTATAGAGAATAAACAAATGGCTGGAGAATCCAGCAGTTACAGAGAGGCACCTTTGTTTATGGGTTTGTGTTCATGGAAAGAAACAAATTACATGGGAAATAATTTAGTCAGCCAATCCCTACCCCAGAAATGAAATGTCTGTTTTTAGTGGAAGTACTCTACAATTACTTTGCAAGAGATCTCTAAAAAAGACATGCTATATTACATTTCACCATAAAAAAGTGTATAAATGGGTTCCCAGTTTTAATTTTAATTTCAAAGCACTGTTTCTGTCTCCTCCCACAACGCTGCTGTTTGTCTGGGCATTGGAAATGACTCTGGGGTTCTAGAGTGCATGTGCAGACATCTGGTGAACAAGCTGCACTGAAAAGTGTGAACATCGTTGCAGACCAAAGTGACAAGAACTTGATGATTATAGAGCTTTGGGAGGGAAGGATGAACTGTTTCAGCTCAGGTAAGTGGGGAGAAAATGATGAAAATTGTTTGTTGGAAAATGTTCTTATCCTTTAAAGTCCAGTGGCATACAATGTTAAGTGTTGAGCTAGTGTATAGAACAAATAAAATAATCAAAACTTATTCTCAAAAATATTTTCAGTAAATGGTGTATGAAAAAAAAAGTTCACAGTGAATTGAAAAAAAGGTATAAATCCCCTCTAAAAAAGCACAAATACAATAATTAAAACTTAATAAACCGTGAAAAAATTAAAATCCACAGTCAGTAAATCAAAAGTTTTTATCCGCTGCAGAAGAAAAACACTCCACAACTTTTTCTCTTCCTTCACTAACACCAGTGTCATCTGCCACCACAGTAAGGATAAGATACAGGCTTAACAGATACAAAGACCCCCTTATTCAGAGTGGCCATTAGTGCTCTAAATGCTCAAAAGCAGTGGCAACTATCTATTTCAGTTCCAGTATTCTGCTGCTGAAGATATCTGCATATTATTGCATTGCATGTAATTTGAGAGGATATCCTCTTTTGTGTTTTCTGCTCACTTTTAATTTATGCACAGTTTTGAGCTGTTTCCGCTTTTAATCATCTTCGTAATGTTACCTTCTCTACTGTACACTGTAATCAGCACTCAGTAACAGTCCTGGTTAGACACACCCTCCCTCCAATATAAAGCTTTGTACACACAGTCCAAAAAGTGAACAAAATTGATTGGTTCAGCTGGAACTGGTCAACTTTCTCACCGTGTACAGCTGTCTGTTATACATGGGCATGATGGAAAACCAGCCAGTGGCTTCCAATGCTAATCAGTGTGTTCTGGGAGTAGGGGGGGCAGTCCTCCTGTCAGAACACAATGGCACAGTGGGGGAGACGCCACACTAAAGTTGCTTGTGTTAGTATGGTGATCTCTCAGTTCTTTTTCATGTAGCCAGCTTAAGTCAGTGTGAGGACACTTGTAATAAGGGGTGTGGCTGTTACTCATCTATGCCAGCATAAAGCACTGCCTTGTGAGGACAGGGAGCAGCACAGTGGCTAAGTGGTTAGCTCTTCTGCCTAGCAGCACTAGGGTCATTGGTTCAAAACCCAATCATGGTACTACCTGCCTAGAGTTTGCATATTCTCCCTGTGCCTGTGTGGGTTTCCTCCAATGACATGCTGGTAGGTTAATTGTCTCCTGTTTAAGTTGTCTCTAGTATGTGCATGTATGCATGTGAATCAGGGACCTTAGATTGTAAGCTCCTTGAGGGTAAGGACTGACGTGAATGTATGTGTATATATACAGTATATAAATATATAAAGCACTGCTTAAATTGATGGCACTTTATAAGTACCTGAAATACATAAACAGAACCAAAGGTTTGAGAATCCAACTGGACTTTAAATTTGTATTTTCATTACAGTTTTAGAGTATGCTGCTCCAAGTCAGCTCCTCACAAAAAGTGTTGTTTATGCTATGAATACATTTCTCAAAAGCCAAAAAAAGGGACTTCTGTGATATTGTCTAACAGCAGCGATATCTTTAACATCTCAACTTCAGAAATCTCAAGAGCTTCCATCCCTTATGAAAATGATAAGATCTCCTAATGATATCATAAGAAAAGAAGAGTTAGTGACATGTGATCATAATAAATTAACACCATTTAATGAAGTCTGGATGTGTCTGGCTTATTTTTTTCATGACACAGACATAGTTAAATCATCCTTGCAGTATTTTTAATAAATGTACAGTGTGTCTGCCTTCCAATCTTTCATACTTTATTTAACTTAATCCGACTTCATAGTATTAGATGAACGTTTCTCAACTTTTTTTCTATGTAGGTTTCAGTGACAATTCTAAATCACCAACGTGATGGTGGTCAAATAGGGGGTGAATCATCTAACTGGAGAAAAAGACAGCAATAAAAAAACCTGACTCATTACCCTTCTCTACACTATTTAAAACTAAAATAACAGTTTTGAATTTAGATGCCAATCTACTGTACCTAAGTAAATAATTATTGGTAATAAATGGTAAAATAAAGCATTAACTGGTAAAATATA
The DNA here is from genome assembly GCF_062004578.1 of Staurois parvus. Lineage (NCBI taxonomy): Eukaryota > Metazoa > Chordata > Amphibia > Anura > Ranidae > Staurois > Staurois parvus. The sequence goes on along the minus strand of NW_028318028.1, from coordinate 2,626,946 downwards.
TACACTATATTGCCAAAAGTATTGGGACACCCCTCCAAATCATTGGATTCAGGTGTTCCTGTCAAGGTCCTACCTTTTCCCAGAGGTTATGTTACTCCATGTGCTAGCATCCATCTTGGATTTCTGCTGAGCATGATGGGAATCTTTTATGCCTTCAGGTCTCTGAGGTCCATCCCCCAGAGGGGTGTGGCTGAGTACATATAAGCCTGGGATCTGCACATGCTCTTTGCACTTGTGTCTTGTGTCTTTGTCTTGCTACAGCTCTGTGTATACGCTCGTGACTCTTCTGGTATTCTGACTCGGCTTGTGACTAAGACCATTCTCTGCGTTTCCCTTTGATCTGACCTTCTGTTGCTGAACCCGGCCCGTGACCTGTGATTCTCTGTCTACTGTTCTGTACTGTTTTGTCCCGTTGTTATTGACCCGGCTTGTCTGACTACGCTATTGTCATTCTCACCAACTACACGCCATTGGCGGCGGCCATTACCGCAGCTGGGGTGTCTCGGGGGCCGCGACCTGGTCCCTGGTTGCGTCAAGTCCATCCCCACCATCAGGGGCCCTGGTGAAGGGCAGCCTGGGACTTAGACTCCGCGCCCTGAGGGACTTCAGTCTGTTGGTGGTGGTTGTCGTCAGCCAGTGCGTTACCCTGCCACTAGGCCTACCTGTCCGTTCCACAGCCCTGCCCTGACAGTTCCAATCAACTCCATGGCCACAGGTGTATAAAATCAAGCCCCTAGGCATGCAGACAGCTTCTACAAACATTTGTGAAAGAATGGGTCGCTCTCAGGAGCTCAGTGAATTAAAGCGTGGTAATGTGATAAGTTTTCAACTTTGCAATAAGTCCATGTGTGAAATTTCCTTGCTACTAAATATTCCATAGTCAACTGTTGGTGGTATTATAACAAAATGGAAGCAACTGGGAACAACAGAAGCTCAGCCACAAAGTGATAGGCCATGTAAAATGACAGAGGAGGGTCAGCTCATGCTAAAGCGCACAGTGTGCAGAAGTCGCCAACTGTCTGCAGAGTCAATAGCTAGAGACCTCCAAACTTTATGTGGCCTTCAGATTAGCACAACAACAGTGTGTAGAGAGCTTCATGGAATGGGTTTCCATGGCCGAGCAACTGTATCCAAGCCTTACATCACCAAGTGCAATGCAAAGTGTTGGATGCAGTGGTGTAAAGCACACTGCCATCAGACTCCGAAGCAATGGAGATATGTTCTCTGAAGTGAAGAATCACACTTCTCTGTCTGGCAATCCCATGAATGTATCTGGGTTTGGTGGTTGCCAGAAGAATGGTACTTGCCTGACTACATTGTGCCAAGTATAGTTCAGTGGAGGGGGGATTATGGTGTGTGGTTGTTTTTCAGGGGTTGGGCTCGGCCCTTTAGTTAAAGTGAAGGGAACTCTTAAGGCGTCAGCATGCTCACAACTTTGTGGGAATAGTTTGAGGATAGACCCTTCCTGTTCCAACATGACTGCACACCAGTGCACAAAGTAAGGTCCATAAAGACATGGATGAGCAAGTTTGGGGTGGAGGAACTTGACTGGCCTGACCTCAACCAATGAATTAGAGCAGAGACTGTGAGCCAGGCCTTCTTGTCCGATATCAGTGCCTGACCTCACAAATGCGCTTCTGGAAGAATGGTCAAACATTCCCATAGACACACTCCTAAGCCTTGTGGACAGCCTTTCTAGAAGAGTTGAAGCTGTTATAGATGCAAAAGGTCGGCCAACTCAATATGGAACCCCATGGACTAAGAATGGGATGCAGTTAAAATACATGTGCGTGTAACACGTCCCAATACTTTTGACAATATAGTGTATATAAAAAACAAATACAAAAAACAAATACAATATTTTAATTGATAATGGATAGTAATATTGTTCACTAATTAGTCATCTGAAATTTTTTACACAGATTGATGCACAGTTCATTTTTGCAAAGACCTCTTCTTTTTTCTATAATTCTCTTCTTCCTTCACATTTACTCAATGTGAGATGTCATTGTCTCTTTACCTTTTGGTCCATTATAATATTTCTAAAATAAAAGAAGTGGGGGCAAACTGTTATGAATGTAAAGCCGGAAAACACATATTTTTTGAAAGCAGAAGGCCTATAGCATAAGAACATGATGCATGCAATATTTTATTTTGCCCCAAATCCAAAGTTTATCCAAAATTGTCTATAGGTCATTGTCTATAGGTCATTGTCTATAGGTGATTGTGTATAGGTGATTGTCTGTAGGTCATCAACTATGAGTTAACCATAAGGCCTTATGCACACAGAGCATCTGTAAAAGCCCCTCTGAACGCCAGAACTCCTGACAGGAAAATGCTACTTTAAAAACATGCTAAGCGCTGCGTATTGTACACTCATTTAGACGTATCTAGATTTGAGTAGTAATGTATTCTGTTGGCCAAATATTAATTTATTCTGGCATTGGAACACATCTAACCTTTATTCGCATTTATGTGTGTTAAGATTCGTTTAGGTGCATTCTGTGTTTTTTTTTCTTCTCTTCAGCTCCTCTCCTTAACGTGCCTTTGGTGGATATTTTTTTTTGCCTGTAAATGCTTCTTTTCCAATTAAAACATGTGCGATTCATTTTGTTACAGATCAAAATTCAGACAAAATTTTCATTATTTGGAGATTCTGATGTATCCAATTCTCCAAATCACAATAGTAAAGAATTTCAATGAATCCAAAAAATATTATAATGAAAGAAAAAATTTATTCATATTCATTTGGATGACATGATGTGATAGTTTGGCCCTTCTGTTAATGTTTGAAGCATCTAAAACAACGTAACGGCATAATGAATCCAGATTGATTCTGAGCTTTTTGTTTTATTCAGATGAGAGAGGCTCAGTAGTATTTGACTCTTATATAATTATACGATTCTTTTTGCAATAACATTTATCATTCTTTTAAAAAATGTGGTATATATGAAATGGAAACATATTACAATAAATACAGTGAGGTATAAAAGTGAAATAAAATGATTCCTACCTTAGTGTTTGGTTGGTTACAGGTGTATCCATCAGAATCTTCAAATCATAACATAATGAATGGTTCCAAAACTAATTTTGTTCCATTTGTTCTTTTAGATGCATGTGACTCCAGTTGTTATCGCCAATCGGTTTATTCCATTTCTTTTTGTGGGTTAAATTAGCAGGGATGAATCTGAGTGCATACAAAAATAACAAATTAAACACGTTCATTTAGGCAATCTTCCAAAATAACTTTTGAAAATAGGTATTGATACGGAATGACAAATGTGCAAAATGAATACGAATATATGACGCGTAGTCCGAAAACAAATCATTCTAACATAACGAATATGATGAATCAAAATTATTTATCTAACAAATGAATACAAAATGAAACAAAATTTTCCATTGTGCATACCTCTACTTCCAACATGCCTGTAAATTCCTACATGTGCATGGACACATAGGGGGAAATTTACTAAAACTGGAGCATTTAGAATCTGGTGCAGCTGTGTGTGGTAACCAATCAGCTTCTAATTTTGATTTGTTCAATTAAGCTTTGACAATAAAACCTGGAAGCTGATTGGTTTCTATGCAGAGCTGCACCAGGTTTTGCACTCTCCAATTTTGGAAATTCTACCCCACAGGCTTATATAGAGGTGTTTTTAAAGGCTGAAAAAAAAACGCTCAATGCCTGTAAAAGTGTATTTTTTTGTATATTTTTAAGCTCTGTGTGCATGAGGCCTAAATGATGGCCCTGAATATTTTTTCTCTCATTCTGGCTTGCACAGCAATACCCAGCATATTTGCGTATTGTTAACAGACATGTGTGCACTGTACGTGGACAGCATTTAAAAAAAACCCCTAAGCTATGCAGTCACATGAAAAGTCAGCATACATATGGGTAATTATCATTGGAACCTGCATGCCAAGCAGCAGTATATTGAAGTTATTCAATTTCTACGCATGTGCACAAAGATCAATGCATTATCAACACAAAACCCTCCATGAACAGTTCACTGCTGCTTTATACAAATCAGTTTTTTTACAGCTTTTTAATGATCGGAATGGGCACTTTTTGCTGATTTTTTTTCAAGTTTTTTACAGCTTTTTAATGATAGCAATGGGCAATTTTTGCAGATTTTTTTTAAATAGTATGCGCATTTTAAAATGTTAATAGCAGTTAGATGGACTCAAAAGCAATTTAGAAAATCACATTTTTATTTTATGCACGTAATGGCTTAGCTGGTGTATGTTGGAATGTACACTACATTACAATATTGCCCTTGTTGGTACATTTCACATGTATGGATGTATGCAAACAGCAGGCCCCTAGTGAGCATACAGCTTGCTTGTTGCTGCAGAATCCATACTACCTCTGTATGTGAATGATAACATTGTCATAAAAAATGTTGTTTTGTACCAACATCTTGTCTGTGCGTAAAAGGAGCTGAAAGCTGCTGGTGATGAATAGGTTAATGTATTATCTGTACTCCGCTCAGAATTGCGCTTTTCTTTCACCCATTCTACCTCCGCTCGTCTTTTTTGTCAGTCATGGTCTAATGAGCTGCCATTTAACTCTGCATTGAGGCAAATGACTGCTATGTGTCTGATTAATTTCCCCCCCGAGGTAAGTTCAAATGAGAATTACAGAAAACATACCCATTTCTTAGAGCGTGCTTCATTGCGGAGTCCTGCGTAATGTGAAAATAAAACAGGCTGGGAGTATTATACAATTGGCATTTCTTGTTAATGATAAAGAAGAACTCCGGTTTAATGGAATGCAGAGTATTTCTTTTTAAATGAGACGCAGCTGTAATCACCAAGGAAATGCTAATATGCAGTTCAGTCTGTACTACCCTGAAAGGTAATGTGTCAGTGTCCTTTCACTGTATTTAATGGTGAATACCATTAGGAAAAGACCTGCAAAATGAGCCCATTAATATAATTAAAAACTGTCAGCATATAAATAACCATACAAGTACTAAGGGCTGTTTTAATGTATGGGCACTGCCCAGGGGCCCCAGGTGCATGGGGGCCCCATGATAATCTTGCATTAGACTCTGCCCCTATAGGTTGACAGGAGATATGCCAGCAGTGGCACTCACTACTCCTGTCAGCAGGAGGAGAAGCACAACAGAGCCATGTAATATTGAAACATGCAACCACGCAGGGGAAGGCAGACACTATTTTGTTGTAATATTTAGAGATGAGCAAATTATTCAAAAATTCGGTTCGGCTGATTCGCCGAATTCGCCGCATAAATTCGCTTCGAGACGAATATATTCGCTGCGAATTTAACTTATAAAAAGGGTGTTTCTAGGCTTCAGAGAGCCTTTATATTAGTGCAGAACGCTGTACCTTTAATTTAAATGCCCTTGGAGTCTGCTGGGGAAGAGAAATAATACTGTCAGTCAGTATGACATGCAGATGAGTGCCGTCGATCTTAGAATCACCGCACACTTCACTTATTTGGGCAGACACGGGGCCAAAACCAGAGTGTGGAGCCACAGTGTGGCGGTGGAGGCAGCAGCAATGGGAGGCCATACAGCACCCTATGACAAAATGGAACCCACCAGTAGTGTGAGGAGACCTGAAAGTGGCACATGGCAGAGTGTGGCGATGGAGACAGCAGCAATGGGAGGCCGTACAGGGACCCATGACACACTCTGGACCTGGCAGCAGCATGAGGAGGCGGTACAGGGGCCCATGACAGATTACGGGCCTGGCAGCAGCATGAGGAGTCGGTACGGGGGCCCATGGCAGATTACGGGCCTGGCAGCAGCATGAGGAGGCGGTACAGGGGCCCATGGCAGAGTGGCGGAGCGTAAGCAGCTAAAATTGAAGGCCATACAGAGGCCTATGTTAAAAAGTCCCCCCAGCAGCAGCGTGGGGAGACGACTATCAAGAGTCCAATGGCAGAGTGGCGGAGCAGAAGCAGCTTCAATTGAAGGCCATACACAGGCCTAGGTTTAAAAGTCCCTCACAGTTAATTCCAATAACGAACTCTACTCCTCCGTGCAATCTACTTACGAGACCCTGGGAAGGTCTGGGTCCAATTTGTGGTAGAGACTGGTTTTGTTCAGCCATGCTTGAGCGAGTAATAACAGGTCTGTGCTGCCCTTTGGTGTCTGGCTTAATGCGCACAACACTGAACGTCCCAGCGTTTGTCAACGATTTGCCGTTAAGTGATGCAAACCCGCTGAACCACGTTCATGAGGAGCCGGTACAGGGGGCCATGAATCAGTATGGACCTGGCAGCAGCGTGAGCAGACGACAGAGGCACATGGCGCAGGGTGGCGGTGTAGGCAGCATTATTCTGAAGCCATACACAGGCCTAGGTTAAAAAGCGAAAGCCGTCAGCAGCGTGAGCAGACGACAGAGACACATGGCGCAGGGTGGCGGTGGATGCAGCAGTATTTGGAAGCCAAACACAGGCCTAGGTTAAAAAGCGGAAGCCGTCAGCAGCGTGAGCAGACGACAGAGGCACATAGCGCAGGGTGGCGGTGGAGGCAGCAGCAATGGAAGGCCATACAGCACCCTATCACAAAATGGAACCCACCAACAGTGTAAGGAGACCTGAAAGTGGCACATGGCAGAGTCTGGCGATGAAGTCAGCAGCAATGGGAGGCCGTACAGGGACCCATGACACACTCTGGACCTGGCAGCAGCAAGAGGAGGCGGTACAGGGGCCCATGGCAGAGTGGCGAAGCGTAAGCAGCTTAAATTGAAGGCCATACAGAGGCCTATGTTAAAAAGTCCCCCCAGCAGCAGTGTGGGGAGACGACTATCAAGAGTCCAATGGCAGAGTGGCAGAGCAGAAGCAGCTTCAATTGAAGGCCATACACAGGCCTAGGTTAAAAAGTCCCCCCAGCAGCAGCGTGCGGAGACGACTATCAAGAGTCCAATGGCTGAGTGGCGATCCGGGAAGTCAGCATTGTGATTGCAGATGCAATGCAGAGATTCTATGAGGTGATGCCGTGGGTGCGAAGAAGATCATATACCGTCGTACTTCCATCCATAAGACGGAACAACCTGCGAACCGGGAGCTTTATTGCCCTGACCCGCTGAGCAGCTTCTGGGATACCCAAGAGGCCCATGGCAGAGTGGCAGAGCGTAAGCAGCTTCAATTAAAGGCCATACAGAGGCCTATGTTAAAAAGTCCCCCCAGCAGCAGCGTGGGGAGACGACTATCAAGAGTCCAATGGCAGAGTGGCACAGCGGAAGCAGCTTCAATTGAAGGCCATACACAGGCCTAGGTTAAAAAGTCCCCCCAGCAGCAGTGTGGGGAGACGACTATCAAGAGTCCAATGGCTGAGTGACGATCCGGGAAGTCAGCGTTGTGATTGCAGATGCAATGCAGAGATTCTATGAGGTGATGCCGTGGGTGCGAAGAAGATCATATACCGTCGTACTTCCATCCATAAGACGGAACAACCTGCGAACCGGGAGCTTTATTGCCCTGACCCGCTGAGCAGCTTCTGGGATACCCAAGAGGCCCATGGCAGAGTGGCAGAGCGTAAGCAGCTTCAATTAAAGGCCATACAGAGGCCTATGTTAAAAAGTCCCCCCAGCAGCAGCGTGGGGAGACGACTATCAAGAGTCCAATGGCAGAGTGGCACAGCGGAAGCAGCTTCAATTGAAGGCCATACACAGGCCTAGGTTAAAAAGTCCCCCCAGCAGCAGTGTGGGGAGACGACTATCAAGAGTCCAATGGCTGAGTGACGATCCGGGAAGTCAGCATTGTGATTGCAGATGCAATGCAGAGATTCTATGAGGTGATGCCGTGGGTGCGAAGAAGATCATATACCGTCGTACTTCCATCCATAAGACGGAACAACCTGCGAACCGGGAGCTTTATTGCCCTGACCCGCTGAGCAGCTTCTGGGATACCCAAGAGGCCCATGGCAGAGTGGCAGAGCGTAAGCAGCTTCAATTAAAGGCCATACAGAGGCCTATGTTAAAAAGTCCCCCCAGCAGCAGCGTGGGGAGACGACTATCAAGAGTCCAATGGCAGAGTGGCACAGCGGAAGCAGCTTCAATTGAAGGCCATACACAGGCCTAGGTTAAAAAGTCCCCCCAGCAGCAGTGTGGGGAGACGACTATCAAGAGTCCAATGGCTGAGTGACGATCCGGGAAGTCAGCGTTGTGATTGCAGATGCAATGCAGAGATTCTATGAGGTGATGCCGTGGGTGCGAAGAAGATCATATACCGTCGTACTTCCATCCATAAGACGGAACAACCTGCGAACCGGGAGCTTTATTGCCCTGACCCGCTGAGCAGCTTCTGGGATACCCAAGAGGCCCATGGCAGAGTGGCAGAGCGTAAGCAGCTTCAATTAAAGGCCATACAGAGGCCTATGTTAAAAAGTCCCCCCAGCAGCAGCGTGGGGAGACGACTATCAAGAGTCCAATGGCAGAGTGGCACAGCGGAAGCAGCTTCAATTGAAGGCCATACACAGGCCTAGGTTAAAAAGTCCCCCCAGCAGCAGTGTGGGGAGACGACTATCAAGAGTCCAATGGCTGAGTGACGATCCGGGAAGTCAGCGTTGTGATTGCAGATGCAATGCAGAGATTCTATGAGGTGATGCCGTGGGTGCGAAGAAGATCATATACCGTCGTACTTCCATCCATAAGACGGAACAACCTGCGAACCGGGAGCTTTATTGCCCTGACCCGCTGAGCAGCTTCTGGGATACCCAAGAGGCCCATGGCAGAGTGGCGGAGCGTAAGCAGCTTCAATTAAAGGCCATACAGAGGCCTATGTTAAAAAGTCCCCCCAGCAGCAGCGTGGGGAGACGACTATCAAGAGTCCAATGGCAGAGTGGCGGAGCGGAAGCAGCTTCAATTGAAGGCCATACACAGGCCTAGGTTAAAAAGTCCCCCCAGCAGCAGTGTGGGGAGACGACTATCAAGAGTCCAATGGCTGAGTGGCGATCCGGGAAGTCAGCGTTGTGATTGCAGATGCAATGCAGAAATTTTATGAGGTAATGCCGTGGGTGCGAAGAAGATCATATACCGTCGTACTTCCATCCATAGGACGGAACAACCTGCGAACCGGGAGCTTTATTGCCCTGACCCGCTGAGCAGCTTCTGGGATACCCAAGAGTTTGGCTTCTGTGGGGAATATGGTTGAAAACTGAAACTTAAAGGCATGTTGACGGAAGGGCACCAGTGTCAGTGCTCCGGAGGGAATATAGCTTCAAAGCTGACACTTAAAGGTATATCGACGGTCAGAGACCACAGGAAGTGGAGTTTGCGTCTTAAATCGACTGAATGTGGCAGACGTGAAACGTCTACGGGCCGTATATGAAACGGGTCGTTCCTCTTTCTGGAATAAGTGTTGGAAATGGCCACTCTTTTTGGTGTGGAGTTTTGTCTATTTAATTCCGATAACGGACTCTACTCCTCCGTGCAATCTAGTTACGAGACCCTGGGCAGGTCTGGGTCCAATTTGTGGTAGAGACTGGTTTTGTTCAGCCATGCTTGAGCGAGTAATAACAGGTCTGTGCTGCCCTTTGGTGTCTGGCTTAATGCGCACAACACTGAACGTCCCAGCATTTGTCAACGATTTGCCGTTAAGTGATGCAAACCCGCTGAACCACGTTCATGAGGAGCCGGTACAGGGGGCCATGAATCAGTATGGACCTGGCAGCAGTGTGAGGAGACCCGAAAGTGGCACATGGCGCAGGGTGGCGGTGGAGGCAGCAGTATTCGGAAGACATACACAGGACTAGTTTAAAAAGCGGAAGCCGTCAGCAGCGTGAGCAGACGACAGAGGCACATGGCGCAGGGTGGCGGTGGAGGCAGCAGTATTCGGAAGCCATACACAGGCCTAGGTTTAAAACTGGAACCCAGCAGCGTGAGCAGACGACAAAGATGCACATGGCAGAGGATGGATCTGGCAGCAGTATGAGAAGGCGGTACAGGGGCCCGTGGCACAGTGTGGTGATGGGGGCTACAGCAACTGGATGCCAGAAAGTGGCCGATAGGGCTATATACTGCATGGAATTATAAAGTTGTAAAGACAGCGGCCTATAAGGCTATACACACTATAACAATCATGACTTGATTGACCATTGGCCTATAAGGCTATACACAGCATGAATATCAAGACTTATTCTGAGAGTGGTTTGGAAGGCTATATACAAAAAGTAATTCATGAGCTGTCCGGACAGCGGACAATAAGTACATATTGTGACAGTAGGCAGGTGAAATCACCTGGTTGCGTCCTGGATGGACGATATATTTGTCCAAGGTTCAGGCTTTATGGGGATTTGTACCACTAGAGGGAAGTGCTGAGTCCTTCAGCACTGAGGTAATGAGCCCAGCTGAAGGTAGTGGGCTCATTAAACACCTCTATAAAACCTCCCAGAGTGCTTAGGGAGTTGCTCCACCCTGGAACCAGATCTGTGCCTGAACTGTCTGGGGAGCTGACCTGTTATCTGTGTGCAGAGAGACCAAAGCCTGTGTGGCTAACCTCCCAGTACTAGCAACTAGGTATAGCAGCAGGCTGTACCTAGTGGGTAGCTAGGGAAAAGCTGTTGTTGCAGTAAGTAGCCAAGTTGGCCAGGATTTATTTTGATATCTCTTTTTGTTTATCATTTTTTCTGTAAATATTGTAAATAAATTGCACCTGTTTGTTTTCACCTCCACTATTGTTGTGCTGTGCCTATCTTTTTTTTGTGTTGTGCACCCATCCAGGGGGTCACACACACCCGCTGCCGAGCTAACCCTGTTACATATGGTGGAGGACGGCGGGCAGTTGTGGTAACTAAAGGCCAGCATGGAGGAGATAATCAGACAGTTGGCTCTGGCAAATGCCAATCAACAACAGGCAAATGCAAGTTTCCAGCAGAGCATTGCAGCCCAGCAGAGGGCCTTGGAACAAGCAGAGGTCCACCATAGGGAATTGCTGGTGCAACAGGACCAGAAACACCAGCAACAAATGGAGGCTGTTTTGAAGCAGCTCCAGCAGAGGCAGCAGACTGAGGCTGATTCTGGTAAAACACCATCATTTTCTGTGGGCCGTTTATTGCCAAAAATGACGGGAGAGGATGATCCAGAGGTGTTTCTAACCACCTTTGAAAGGACTGCTGAAAGGGAAAAGTGGCCTAAAGAACAGTGGGCTGGATTGATGGCCCCATTATTAACTGGAGAGTCGCAAAAAGCTTACTATGACCTAGAGCCGGACCAAGCCAAAAACTATGATGTGCTAAAAGTGGAAATTTTGGCCCGGTTGGGTGTTACCCTCGCTGTCCGTGCTCAGCGGGTACATAATTGGACTTTTCGGCTTGGGAAACCTCCCAGGTCACAGATGTATGATCTCATTCACCTGAGCAGGAAGTGGCTGCAGCCAGAGACTTTGACCGCCCCAAAAATTGTGGAACGTGTCGTCATGGATCGGTTCCTAAGGTCTCTGCCTACTACTATTCAAAAGTGGGTCAGCCATGGAGACCCAGAAACTGCAGACAAGCTGGTGGATCTAGTGGAGAGATACTTGGCTACTGAGAACCTGACCTCCTCTTCCAGAGACTCACGGACTTTCCACCCTAAGACCAGACCATCCCCAGCGGCGGGTAAGATGACTACAAGGGGTGAGGGTGGAGAGAGTGAGAGGGTGGGAGTATTACCCAATGTCTGGCAAGAGCGGCCAGGAAGGCCAAGGCTGCAAGAAGCGGTGAAAAAAATTGTCTGTTACCGCTGCCGGCAAGAGGGACACATTGCAGCTAATTGCCCAGTGGTGGATGAGCCTATGCAGTGTGACTTTCTGAGCAATAGACGTCAGTCGCTGTTTGCGACAGTGGTATGCACGGCCAGCCCGGGCACTGAGAAACATTTGTGCAAAATGACTGTTAATGGAAATAATATTGTGGGGTTGCTGGATTCAGGTAGCCTGGTAACCTTGATAAGAGAGGAGATGGTCACTACAAAGGTCTCTGGGCATAAAAAGGTGGCGGTGATTTGTGTGCATGGGGACACTAGGGAGTATCCCGTGGCTACTGTGTTTTTTGAGACCCCCAAAGGTAACCTGTCTCATCAGGTAGGATTGGTACCTCATTTACCACATGATGCCATTGTGGGGAGGGATTTTCCAAAATTCTGGGAACTCTGGGATTGTTCTGACCCCCCTACTGTCTCCCCTGCAGACCAGGAAGGTGAATCCCAGAAAGCGTCTGAGTGTGGTGAGGTCTCTCTCACCTGCTTCTATGGCAGTACCCCTAACCAACCTGACAAAAGGGAAGGAGCCTGTCATGGTTAAGTGGTCCCCTGATGCTGAAGCAGCCTTCCAGTCTTTAAAAAGGGCCTTATGTAGCCAGCCAGTCCTATACTCCCCAGACTTCTCAAAAGACTTTGTGGTCCAGACGGATGCATCCAATGTTGGCTTAGGAGCAGTGCTGTCCCAGGTTTGGCAGGGGGAGGAGCACCCAGTAATCTATCTCAGCCGAAAGCTAAAGTCTCACGAGGAAAATTACGCCACGATTGAGAAGGAGTGTTTAGCGGTGAAGTGGGCCCTAGATTCCCTTCGGTACTATCTGCTGGGCAGACATTTTGACCTGATCACAGATCACGCTCCCTTGAAATGGATGGCTCAAAATAAGGAGACCAATAGAAGGGTAAATAGGTGGTTTCTGGCCCTACAGGAATTTACCTTCACGGTGAAGCATCGCCCTGGTGTTCAGATGGGAAATGTGGATGCTTTATCCCGGGTACATGCCTGCCTGGCTACTGGTGTTACAACCCCAAGGTTGAAACAAGAGGGGGGGGTATGTGACAGTAGGCAGGTGAAATCACCTGGTTGCGTCCTGGATGGACGATATATTTGTCCAAGGTTCAGGCTTTATGGGGATTTGTACCACTAGAGGGAAGTGCTGAGTCCTTCAGCACTGAGGTAATGAGCCCAGCTGAAGGTAGTGGGCTCATTAAACACCTCTATAAAACCTCCCAGAGTGCTTAGGGAGTTGCTCCACCCTGGAACCAGATCTGTGCCTGAACTGTCTGGGGAGCTGACCTGTTATCTGTGTGCTATTTTTGTGTTGTGCACCCATCCAGGGGGTCACACACACCCGCTGCCGAGCTAACCCTGTTACAATATATACAAATCAATTCATCAGCTGTCCAGCCAGCGGCCTCAAAGGCGACACATATAGAAAGCAATTCATGAGCTGTTCAGACAGCGGCCTCTAAGGCGACAGATATACAAAGCAATTCCCGAGGTGTTCAGGGAGCGGCCTGAACGGCTAGGTTATTACTAAATATATTTTTGTGGCCAAACATCGGCCTATAAATAGATGTCTACACAGTGACAAAAAATTATGTCGCCAGACAGCGGCCCCTAAGGCGACAGATATACAAAGCAATTCCCGCGAGCGCACAGGGCCCACAGTGTCTGAGGATGGACGTTGGCGGAGAAAGGCAGAGACCAACTGACTACATAGGTGGTTTTTATAGTACTTTATTTTGGCCTCCCTCTCAGCAGGTGTGAAAAAGGCCACCATTTTTGAAAGGTAGCGAGGGTCCAACAAGGTGGACAGCCAAAAGTCATCCCTCTGTCTGATGGTTATTATTCGGCTGTCGCTACGCAAGCAACCGAGCATGCTATGGGCCATTTGTGCCAAGGAATGCGAGGGACTCCCTGCCTCCATCTCCACAGCATACTGCCACGGTGCGTCTGGGTCCTCTGTCTCCTCCTCCTCCTCTACCAGATGCTCCTGCTCCTCCACTCCTGTCCGCTGAGTGGAAAAACCACCCATTTCACTCAATAATTCCTGAGCACCAATGTCCTCCTCTACCTCCTCCTCTTCTTCCTGTCCTGCCCCCACAGGGGTCATGTGGCGTTGAGATCTGTGCGCCACGTCTACCGCACCCTGACCAGCCATTGTTAACAGCATTTGTTCCAGGACGTGCAACAGAGGAATGACGTCGTTCATCCCATAGTCCTGCCAACTCACGAATAGCGTGGCCTCCTCAAAGGGCCTGAGCAAGCGGCAGGTGTCACGCATGAGCTGCCAATGGCTGACATCTAAGTTACACAGGGGAGTACCTTTATCCGCTTGTAACATCAGGAAATCGGTGATGGCCTTTCGCTGTTCGTAAAGGCGGTCTAACATATGTAGGGTTGAATTCCACCTTGTTGCAACGTCGCAGATCAGGCGATGCTGTGGAATTCCGTTCTGCCGCTGCAGCTCAAGGAGGGTGTGCTTTGCGGTGTAGGAATGGCTGAAATGCATGCAAAGTTTACGTGACATTTTAAGTATGTCTTCAGTGGGATGGTGGATTTTAGGAACCGCTTGACAACCAGATTGAACACGTGAGCCATGCATGGCGCATGGCACAACCTTCCTTGACGCAGAGCAGACACCATGTTCTTTCCGTTGTCGGTCAACATGGTTCCAATTTTCAGTTTGCGCGGAGACAGCCATCTGTCGATTTCTCTGTTCATTACACTGAGAAGTTCCTCCCCTGTGTGACTAGGTTCGCCAAGGCATACCAGGTGCAGCACAGCGTGACACCGTTGCGCCCTGCACATGTGATATGCCGGTCGGGTAATGGGACTTGGCACGGGGGTGGCGGCTGAGGACACGGCGGAAGAAGAGGTGGTAGAGGCGGACATCTTTGCTGGACCAAGGACGTGCAAACGTGGAGGCAAAAGCGGCGTGACCTGTCCAAGTTGCTGGTGCGGCTGTGCCAGCACCACGTTCACCCAGTGGGCCGTAAATGACATGTACTGTCCCTGATCGTAGTTACAGCTCCACACGTCGGCGCTGCCGTGCACTTTGGCAGAGACCGACATGCTCAAAGACTGGCCCACCATCTCTTCTACATGTGAATGCAGGGCTGGCACTGCCTTTTTGGCGAAGAAATGCCGGCTTGGCACTCTCCACCGCGGCTCGGCACAAGCCATCATTTCTCGGAAAGGTGCTGAGTCCACCACTTGGAAAGGGAGGGACTGCAGCACCAGCAACTTGGACAGGAGGACGTTCAGCTTCTGCACCGTCGGGTGCGTGCTCGCAAACTGTTGTCTCTTGGAAACGGATTCCAAGAAAGACTGCTGACGGAATCCGTGAAGAGGAGTAGCAGGAGAAGGAGCATCTGAACGAGCGGAAGATGCCAACGAGCGACAACTCCCCTCAGCAGAGGTGTTGGAGCCTTGACTGGCTGATAGAGGGCGATTGACGTCGGGTGACGGAGCAAGTAACGGAGCGGGTGATGGAGCGGGGGCTGGGGCAGGCAGAACCGCCGTATCTTTATCACGGTTTTCCCAGGCCACCGAATGGCGAAGCTGCATATGCTGACGCAACGCTGTAGTCCCAACATGGGCTCCCTGGCCACGCTTGACTTTCTGGCCACATAGTCGACATACGGCTACGTTTACTTCCTCGGGCGGCTTGACAATCGGTCAATTGCAGCTTGCCGTTGGCTGGAAACTGTACGTTTATGTCACTGGAATGCACTAATCACCCAAAAAATATTACCGCCAGCCGGCGTGTAAATGGATTTAACTCTTTGAACGTACAATAGTGGTTGTGAAGCAGAAAGTCAGTTTATTTAGCACAATCGGTCAATTGCAGCTTGCCGTTGGCTGGAAATTGTACGTTTAGGTCATTGGAATGCACTAATCACCCAAAAAATATTACCGCCAGCCGGCGTGTAAATGGATTTAACTCTTTGAACGTACAATAGTGGTTGTGAAGCAGAAAGTCAGTTTATTTAGCACAATCGGTCAATTGCAGCTTGCCGTTGGCTGGAAACTGTACGTTTATGTCACTGGAATGCACTAATCACCCAAAAAATATTACCGCCACCCGGCGTGTAAATGGATCTAACTCTTTGAACGTACAATAGTGGTTGTGAAGCAGAAAGTCAGTTTATTTTGCACAATCGGTAAACTGCAGCACCAACTGTGCACGACAGCCACCAAAAAAAAAAAGGGTGTATGTCACTTTAAATTTTCGATTCTTTGATAGCTGTGGCCCTAAGTAACGATTCTGTGTTCCTGAGTAACGATTCTGTGTTCCTGAGTAACGATTCTGTGGCCCTAAAGTCTCTGTGGCCCTAACTCTGTCCCTTAATACACACAGGTCTGTCTCTCTTGAATGACCGGAGGCTAATGGAGAATTCTAAGATGGCCGCGATTTATAGCTCCACCATTACACAGTGCTGGCTGGCTGCTGATTGACTAATGCGATCACATGTCATGAATGCATTATGGGTCAGCGCGCCTTGTCTGCGCGCCTTCCCAGAGATCCCCGCCCCATCTTCTCTGTCCATTTTCTCCGTGGCCACACATGTCGCCGCCATTTTTGGGAAAATTCGATTCGTGCATCCGAAGTTTGCTAATCTTCGGATTCGTCGCGAATAGAATTTTTCCAAATCTTCGGAACGAATTCCACTTCGTCATGTTCGATTCGCTCATCTCTAGTAATATTCTAACAGCCTCAACAGCTAACTGTCTTTAACCACCTCAATACCGCATGATTGCCGAAAGATGGCTACAGTGCAGATCTCTATTTCTAGGAAGGCACCCATGGATGCTCCCCCAGAATGCACCTCCTGCACGCCACCTTGGGTGTGCATCAGGCACTCTCTGTAACCATTGTGTCTTTCGGACACAGCTGATCACAGATCGCAGTAAAGCGCCAATCACAGCAACCCTTTACCATGTGATCATCTGTGTCCAATCACAGATGATGACATGTGAGCAAACTTGTTAGTTATCTGCATTCCTTTCCTCATGCTCTATCACTGTGTAAGGAAAGGAGCTCTAATAACCTTCAAGGCTGACAGGGCACATTTACACTGATAATCAGAGCACTAATGACCAGTGCTTATCAGTGCCCATCAGTTTCGCCTATCAGTGCAGCTTATCAGTGCCCAACAGTGCCGCCTATCAGTGCTGCCCATCAGCACAGCCTCACCAGTGCACATTAGTTCAGCCTTATCAGCACACATTAGTAAAGAAGAAAAACTACTTATTTGCAACATTTTTCAACAGAAACATTTTTATGTTCAAAATATTGTTTTTTTTTTTTTAGCAAAAATTAAAAAATTCACTGTTGAATAAATACCACCAAAATAAAGCTCTATATGTCTCAAAAAAATTCTAAAAATTTAATTTGGCTACAGTGTTGCATGACTGAACAATTGTCATTCAAAGTGCACCAGCACTAAAAGCTGGTGAAGAAGGGGGTGAAAGTACCCAGTACTGAACTGCTTAAACACTGAGCCTCAGAGGTAGAATGGACATTAATATGTAGAGCTGTGCATAGGGAAAGCTGCTTTCTAGCCCTGGTTTCCTTCCCCACCTCCCTTTCATGCAGTACTGTGTGCATGGGCATCTTACCTAGTAGTGCAGGTGCCAATCTCCAGTCAGCCAGGTACAGTAAGCTGTATTTTTTTTAAAAAGCTAGGTATGTATGCGTTTTAGACATGTGCGATTTGGTTCGTTTTCAGATGAAAATTTAATTTTCGGAGATTCAGATGCATCCAAATTTCTGAATGAATATAGAAACTAATGGCAACGAACCTGACAAAAAAAAAGGTATAACGAAAAAATAACAAATTCATTCATTTGTTTCTTTCGTAAGATGTCATTTTCTAATCCCTTCCTTAATGATCCAAATTCATTGTGAGTAGCTGTAGCTGTTAAGGAGCAGGCGGTCACCACCTCCTTAACAACCATGACTCATCTGCTGTCAGCAGAATATAAACAAAACAAGTGGCAGTTAAAGAACATTTTTAAAAAAACCAGCGTGGGGGTCCCTCCCCAAATCACCCCAGGCCCTTCGGGCCTTTTGAACTTGACAAAAAGAGTGGCTGCTGTTAAAGGAGCAGAATTTGTTTATTGAAAAGCGATTGTGTGGCCAGCGAGAGGTGGGTGAGCATACGAGTGCAGTTTAAAGATATATCTGCAGCAGCTTTGATAAAAATCCCATCTGACACTGGATGATTTATCATCATAAGGACAGAAAAACAGCCAAGAAGCTCTTGTTCATTAATAACATTCTTTATGCACTTGTTTACAACTGTTAGTCTGTATGGTCCATTTAGGCCTAATGCACACTGGACTTTTTTCAGCTGTTCCTAGGGGCATCTGGCATCTAGAGGCAGAGAAAAAATACGCCAAAGCACTTGACCGCCGAAACGTGTTACACACTTTTACAGGTGTCAAGCATTTTTTTTTTGCCAAAACGCTGCTGCCAGGGGGAAAAGGCTTCTAGGCAAAATGTTCAGTGTGCATGAGAACTTAAAGTGTTGGAAAAGCTCTTGCAGAGATTACAATGATAAACACCAATTGTAATGCAAAGACATTTGGCATATCATATACAGAAAACATTTTTTGACAATGACCTTCTGCTGAATACTGCAACACCTGTTTTGGCTGCTGATGGGTTGAAGCTTTTTTTTAGATGCCAAAAATCCTGGGTTATAAAGTTAGTGAGGACTCTGTCTTCAGATTAACATAATGTATAGATGCGTTGTGGAGTCATTCTGTCGCATTTCTTGTAGGAACAAGTTCTGAAAATAGGAGAGGTTCAGGATGCTCAGGGAGGCTTTATAGTGTATTACAAGCCAATGTGGTGTAGTTTTTTTGTGGTGGCTCAGTAGTTATGATAGACCAGAATAGTCTGCACTACCCATATTACATTGCAAGTGCCAGATAAAGCCAGTTTTGGCCTGTCCTGCCCCTTGGTCAGTTGGATGATGAGGCCCCTCTTCTGTGCTTAATATACTGGATGGTTGGATGTGTTTAGCGCTGGGAATGCTGCCCTGCTTTTAAACTGTGATTATCAGGTAATTGCTGTTCAGCAGACAACTATCCCCCCATTTTATCCTGAAGAAGCTGCCGCTGACCCAAGAAACGCATTGGCATTTTCTGATATCCTGATAATCACCTGAACCAACAATCAAATCATGGATTGTGAAATAATTATATATAGTAATACTCTATATATTGAGATGTTTCGGGTGAACTACTGATTATGAAATAATATGTATAAGGGATAGCAAGAAATATACATTTTATCTTGAACAATTTTAATAGTAAAAATAAAAATGCTTGATGTTAAATGGTACCTTTTTATAGTCCTTTAGTTTATTTTTTGTTAGGGAATTATCTATATGCTTAATATAATGTACAACACAGTGCATACAGTACAGGGGTATAATGTACAACATAGCCTATACAGTGTACAACATAGTGAATGCAGGATTTGGGAGTAAAACATATAATACAACATATACAGTTCAGGGGACAAAAGTATAACGTACAACATAATGAATGCAGTGCAGGGGCAGGATTATAATGTACTAAAGAGTATACAGTGCAGGGGTCAGGAATATAATGGACATGAAGTGCCCACTATGTAGTTATGCAGGCCTTGCACATTTGCTTCCATCTACTGCTGCTGCAGGACTTTCTTGCCCTTGTTCAAATTACTCAAATATAAAGCTACTGGATTAGCTTTTGCCACAAAAGCTTTAGCATTTGCCACCATATAATCATTATTAGGTGTAACGCTACCCCATAGAGGGCCACTAGGTTTTGGGTTCCCCTAATCCTGCAGAGCTAGGCAACACTCATTTTTCCATCTCGAATCTGCAGTCAATAACCATTCCTTGGGGCTTATTTTTAGGTTTTATTGAGGGAATATAAACTTGGATGGGGATAAGGGGTTATGGGATGTCCAAACTGAGTTCAACAACATCTTAGGAGGACAACTTCTCTGTGCAACTTACAGTAAAATGGATCCTAGACTGTACTGTCTCTGAAAATTTGCTACTGATCCATTAGGGACTGACATTATTCCAATTTGTTTTTAGGAGCTCTATGTCCCCTTAGTGGAAAATATCAAAGTCCCACCTGTATGCAGAAGCTCTATGTCCCCTTAGCAGGAATATAGCAAAGTCCCAACTGTATGCAGGAACTCTACATTCCCTTAGTAGGAATATAGCCAGTGCCCCTGGCTTCTATGAGTGAATCCCAGAGCAAAGGAGGGGTTAGGTTAAGTTGCAGCACTGTCCCTTTTAAGGCTAGCTAAATATTAGTTAGTTGGCTCTGGGGGTGGTAAGAAGAGGTACTCACACTGTCCCTTGAAATCCTTCTGCTTGGCAAAGACTTCTGTTTAGGCCTTCTGCTGTACAGGTCCTCCCTTACAATAAAGGGTGTCTTCTGGGTGAGACTGAAGGGTGATGAAGATCCCTCTGATCAAACTGTTCCTTTCCTCCATTCCTCAACTCCTGCCTGGAGGCAGAGACCTCAGCCCCTAACCCCTCCTGGCCTCATGATCCTTGACTCAGTCCTCTATACTCCAACTCACAACACTTACCGGCCAGGCTATTCAATATTTATTGACACATCTTACCACCTTGCCAGGCATCCTGGGGATTGGTCAAACGCCCATGAATATTCAGATCCCTGCCCCTGTAGCCCCCCCCCCACTAGCTTCTAGAAGTTTCTGGAAACATTCAGAACCAGGGGGAGATGACAAAGACCTGAACAGACATGCTCACTTTAGCTACTTGTGAGCCTAACTAAATTTGCTTAAGTTGAGGTTAAATTAAGGCAGAATAGGACCATGGGCAAGCTAGCAGGTTTTCCAACCCCCCTCCCCAACCCTTCAATTGACATTGGTATTAAGTGCAATAGGCACAAAGAAGCTGCATCATTTACAGTGTCTGTATTGTCATAGCCCCATCAGACACCTACAAGTACATCATCCCTAGCTGGACACCTAGACATCTATCGGACCCCAGGTTTAATTGCCTTGTGAATGATAGAACTCTAGAGTCAGTAGGGAAGGCAATTGGATTTTGTAGCTTTTAAGGGTTCAATTACTTTCTATGGCTGCTAAGGTTTTATAGAAGCTTTTTTTAACTGCCCAGAACCTGTTTTTGTGCTAAATGGCACTTGAACATTATTTTTTATTGTTTTCCAAGCAAAAAAAATAAAAGCAAAAAATGAATAAATGATCAAATGGAAAGCTATAGTGTACAAACAAGGATCAAATGCACAAAGTAAAGGTGAAACCACATAAGAACACAGTACATTGCGACTGCACTTGATACCCCTACGAAATTTTCCCACACTTGGGCCTGTTGGACTCATTTTCTGACCACCCCTGCATATCAATCTCTTATGGACCAACCTGTTTGACTTGACTTAGGTTCCCTACTGTTGTAACTCAGTTGTATTTGACCCGATGGTGGTCAACATACTCCCCCTCCTTCGTGTACATCCCACATTTATTTGCAACTAATGTTAATTTAGACTTCTACCGCACCTGATATGACCCGTATTGATGATCAAATAATTTTTGCAGTCACCCCTTCCCTCACTCCCTTCTACCCATGTGTTTCCCTCCACCCCCCCCCCCCCCTTTTTTTTTTTTTTCTTCTTCTCTTCCCCTTTTCTTTCTCTTTCTTTCTTTCGCGCTTCTCTCCTTCCTCTTTTTTTTCTCTTCTCTTATGCTTGTACAAGCTCCAGATAATTATTCCGCAGAGCATTAGGCATGATGTCAACATCTTATCTCCTTTCCCATTAGCGATTTCCATGACAATCTACTCCCATATACGCTCTCCGCCACCTCCACTATCTCAAACCTGTAGTTTGGACTTCTGCTTAGATATTGTACGCACCCTCCTTTCCTCCATAGCACCATACTTTGAGACATTACTGTAGAACGCCTGGTGCCTCCTTGCTCTAATCGTTTGACAAGCACACTGGAATATTGCAGGCACAACCTTGTCGTGGTTTTACTCATCCAATTTGTTCATTTCTGCATTGGATTTCATGCTCTTCTGTATGATATATGTTTTGCCATATGACCTATGTTCAACCCGTTTGAAATTTTATTCTGTCTTGTATTAATCTGTGTGTTTTGTTTTCAATAAACACCTCTTTTTTTGGAAAAAAAAAAAAAAAAAAAAAGAACACAGTACAAAATAAACTAAACTCTCTCAAACACACTACCACTATAGAGAATATAAACTTATCGGTCACTTTATTAGGTACACTTGCTCAATTGCTCAACACAAATTGCTAGTCAGCCAATCAGATAGCAACAACTCAATGCATTTAGGCATCTAGACATGGTGAAGATAACTTGCTGAAATTCAAACTGAGCATCAAAATGGGGAAGAAATGGGATTTAAATTACTTTGAACGTGGCATAGTTGTTGGTGCCAAACGGGCTGGTCTGAGTATTTAAAAAACTGCTGATCTTCTGGGATTTTCATGCACAACCATCTCTAGGGTTTACAGAGAATGGTCTGAAAAAGAGAAAATATCCAGTGAGCGGCAGTTGTGTTGATGCAAAAATACCTTTTTGATGTCAGAGAAGAATGGGCAGAATGGTTCGAATTGATAGAAAGGCAACAGTAATATGGACCAAAGTCTCGGAGGAATGTTTCCAACACTTATAGAATCTATGCCATGAAGAAATAAGGCAGTTCTGAAGGCAAAAGGGGGTCCAACCTGGTACTAGCAAGGAGTACCTAATCAAGTGACCAGTGAGTGTATATAAATATATATTTTAAAAATTCCAAGAAATGTTCACCTAATCATCTCAAAGAGAAAAACTGAGTTGCTGCTTCAGCAACATTTTGCCAACATTTTTACAGTCATCCCTAGTCATGGTTGTGGTTTGTTCTCTCTTAAAATCCAAGACTCCCCTGCATTACCTATATGACCTACTGCTTTTTAGGTTTCCTATGTAGAAGCACAACATTTTATTAATGTGCACAGATGGTTGTCTCCCCATTTTAAAGTGAAGATCAGAAATTTGCCTCTCAATGAAGCAATCACATATAAATCAAAGTCTACAAAGAAGTTACCACATCTTCCTTTTATACTGTTCCAGCCAGCTTGAAGTCACATGATTTAAATTCTTTGTGTATATGACACCACTAAGTTTATCTTCCATCATATGGCTGTATCCACTATATCTATCAATGTTTTCTTCAGATTTATCAAAAGTGATTGTTTGATCATAACGAATTGTCAACAGCTGTGACTAACTAGCTTCACAGCTCCTAGGTGTGCGTGTAATGTATAAAGTGCTAAAACACATTATTAACACTGTCTTATTTGAGATCCCTTGGAGTATAATCAGGGAGTGGGATGTATCATATGGAAAGATATGTAGACTTGGAGGCCCTTTCCTTTTAAGGCATGACTAATATGGATTTATCTAAAGCCAAACAGCAATACAAATCAGATGTAATATGCACATTTTGTGCATCCAACGTTCGTGCTAATATTATAAAAAAATAGTCCATGGCATGGGCTGCTAATCTACCAAACATGGCGTTTGTAAAGGGCCACCAGTATTTCCCAGCGGATAACCAATGAGGCTATTTGATTGCATGATCAGAGTTTTCTACACATTTGAACCCAAAGGAATTGATTTACTAAAGAAACAGAATGACTGTTTAGGTATAAAGCAGTTAAACAACCAATCATGCGCTAACAATATTTTTTATTTCCTTACAAGTGATTTAGTATTCCAAGTGCACACAGGTTCACCTCAACTGCCTTCATTCTTTTTCCAAAATTATTATTCACTTTACTAAGTGAACAGCCTCTACACCTTTGCTAATCCACCATTTTTTTTAATTGCAGAAACTGGTTAAATTTTATATCTTTTGGAAAATTACACACAAAGTGGTGAATTTATTAAAACACAATCCCATAATAATTTGCTCACTAAAAGTACAAAGTACATTTTTTTTCTGTGTGAATCTGGCAAAAACAAACGTTATTAAGATATTTCTTGTACTAGATGAACATTTTTCATTGATTTCAAAAGTGTAATACTGCATTTGGCCATTAGATGGCTCTACGTGTCATATGAGATTGCTATGATACTTTGCACCATCTAGTGACTAAATGCAGTATTTTTCTGTTTTTATATCAGTGATAAAACATTAAACAAGAACAGGATAAAGCCAAATAACCTTTTTTGCCCCATTCACACAGAACAAAATGTACATGCACTTTCACTTTGAAAATTGTTATGCCATTAAAAATACAGCCTAAAATTATCTATTCATAACTATTTTCACTCAAGATTTCTGCAACAAATTTAATTCATTTGGAAAAATGTGAGTCTTTAGGTAAAAGTTTAAATCTTCAGCAAAAACATGTATAATTAAACCCCTAAGGGCTTGTTTACACTTGCAGTGGGGGGTGCGTAAAACAGGTAGCTGAGCTTTGTTTTTATCACCCCCAAATGCCCCCCTTAAGCTGCAGAAGAAACCAGAGAGGGTTGTATGCCACGGCCATGATGCTATGCCTTAACACCACAACAAAAAATGTTGCCTGTATCCCTTTCTTACTTCTGGTCTAGGTGATCAGTCTAACCATGGCTATAAACCCCTGAGAAATATACATTCCAAAAAAGCAACGTGGCTGTAGTTGCAATTCAAAGTGCTATTAAAGTACTGTATAAGTTCACCTTTTGGACAAAAATAATAAATGCACATTTTTTTGCAGGTAAAAAAATGCGCATTTATTATGTTTGTCTACAGGAGCCTGGAAAACATTGCACCAGCGATCAGTAGATTGCTTATTTAATGCAGGTCTCTTGCAGACCTGTCAGAATATCTACTTGCTATATGGGATGTACCAACAAGGAGATATTTTGACAAGAAGCGTCAGTGAACTACCACAGCACCGTGGTAGTTCATTGAAAGCTACAAGCCCACAGCCACTAAGGCTGCTGGGAATTGTAGGCACTCATTCACGGAAGTCTGTGAATGAATGATGTGTCCGTGTGGGCGGAGCCCCCCTCAGCTACGCTGTTTTCAAATTTGACAGATAGTACGGGGAGACTTCTCCTCGTACTATCTGTCAGAGGGAGGGGGGGCGGCGGCTGTGGCTGCAGCTATGGGAACATGTTACATGTTCCACCCTAAATACAGGTGTAACATGTTCCCAAAGGTGAACTTATCCTTTAAACCCAAAATCAAACATTTATTGTATTGCAGTTTACCATTTCTTAGATTTTGATTCCTCCATTAGTCTTGTTTTTTAAAATCAAAATATTTCAAATAGATGGCGCCACTAGACTTGTATAGGATGCTGGCCCTAAAAAAAGAAAGGGATAAAACAAACGTGGGGGGTCTCCTCTCTGGAAACCCAAAACAATACACTAAATGAAAACATTAAAACAGCGCTCCCCAACACCCTATTACTCTACTTGTATTATAGATATACAGACCGTCACTATACTCAAGTGCAAAAATGACTAAAGTGCAAAAACAAACAAAGTGCTATATGCAAAAACCCTGTACATATATAATGTATGTCAAACAAATATCAACATATTCTAAGAAATGTGACAGATCACGGAACCCCCCCCCCCCCATCATACATTAGAAAACAAATATGTGCCAGTTTGTGCAAAAAATATATATAACAATAATTATATGTGCAAAAAACAATATGTATATATCTTAATAGTCCATAATAAAATGCGATGCAAAAAAAAAAAGTCCTATAATTTATATATGTACATATTTAAGATTCTTGTGTTTCTTAAAAAAAATCACCACCACACTGTGTTTATCCACCACCAAATGAATTGAATAAATTCACCAGAGCTCCAGGCTGGTCACATTATCAACCAGCTACTGCGCATTGGCTCTGGGAGCAATGATCTGCAGCGATGTCAATGACTCCTATAACCTCTTAGCTGGACACTTTTCATACATATACATGGAACCATATAGAAAGAAAGAAAGCAAGAACTCCATAGCGTAAAACCATTTAAAATACTTTATTTTATTTTAAAAGATCCACATCACACTCACATTACTTAGTGTCATCACCAACACTAGTATAAACAGCATATATAAAATGGGTAGACTCTGGTCACTGCAATTGCCGAAAGCTCACCTATACTTACGTGGTGACGTCACCTCGGAAAGCCCTGTCTTACGCGTTTCATCACCCGATGTCCTCCAGGAGCGGAAGGACGTGTGTCACTCACCACACTTAATTTATATCGCAATCAATCAATACATAACCATCTAAAAAATTGGATTTACCACATATACATATAATAATGCATCAATCTAGCTATCATATTACAAACTAAAAGACTCTGTTAGCAGGCTGAAATGAAACACATACATATTTAAACAATGTTTGTGTGTATTCCCCTCTTAAAGGGAAACTGCACCTTAAAGGGACACTGCATTTTCATTAAAATTCATTAAAAATTAGTCAAACAATTCAAATCGATGCCAATGTTTAACCCATTAGGTTGTAGTGAGTCTAATTCGTAAACCCAATGGGTCTCTTTTTTTTTATACCTCTTTCAACATATTTGTACCTCTCCAAAGATATTTCATTTTTTCTATCCCATAAAATGTTAACTCTATTATGTTTTAGTTTAAAATCTTTAGAAACACTGTGTTTATCAGAACCATTTTTTATCATTTTAATATGCTCTACAATTCTTGTTTTTAATTGCCTTATAGTTCTTCCACATACTGGATGTGACACGGGCATTCCAGTACATACACCACATGGAAGGAATCACAAGATATAAGGGACCTGATTTTATATTCTTGCTTCATAGACATCGAAGTCAATTTATCTCTTATCTTTTATCCTTTTTGGTCATTCTGCATGCTTTGCACCTATTGCATGTATAAAAACCATCTAAACCAGGGAACATTTTTACAGGCTTTGGTGGATCAATAACATTATGTATAATCTTTGTCTTTAGGGATCTATTTTTCCTCTATATAAATCTTGGATTTTCTGGAATAATCTTTTGCAAAACATCATCTTTCAGTAAAATGGGCCAATATTTTCTAAAAATCCTTTCCACCTCTTTACATTCTATATTATGATCAGTAATAAACTCAACTTAATAATTTTCTTTATAATCATCAGTAAAGCTTCTCTGTTCTTTGTAAAAATCTTCTCCCTTTCTTTTTCTAACATTGATCTTTTATATCCTTTTTCAACAAATCTATTTATTAACACATCAGTTTGACCCATAAAATCTCTATCTGTATCACAGTTTCTCCTAATTCTGGTAAGCTGGCTGCTGGGAGTATTATATATCCACCTCGGATGATGACAACTCGAGGTGGGTATAAAACTGTTCCTATTAGTCTCTTTATAAAAGGTCTTAGTCATTATTTTCCCATCCTGTTTGAAAAGGGCAAGATCTAAGAAATGTACCTGTTGTGCACTACTGTCCACTGTAAACCTAAGACCATATACAGTATGTTATGATTCATTTCTCTAACGAGTTTATTAAGCTCACTTTGTGAACCTTTCCAGAGGATAACAATATCATCAATATATATTTTATATAGCACCATCTCTGACCACTTATAATATATATTCTCTTCCTCCCATTTCACCATCACTAGGTTTGCCACACTAGGAGCATACTTTGCCCCCATAGAACACCTTTACATTGTTGAAAAAAAGATTTATCATAACAGAAAACATGATTGGTCATAGCAAACTCTAATAACACTGTTCAACAGGTAAAAAGTTTTGGGCATAAAATTAGCTAATCTTACATAATTTTGGGGTGCTGAAAACGAAAATGACCCTAAAAAATGTTGATTGGCTCTAGTTTCCATGATATATTCACCCATCTAATGACGTAAGCCATTCAAAATTATGATGCAACTTCAGCTGCATATTGCGCAATTGATACTGGTGACCAATAGAAAATTGCATGTATACTGAGATGATGCAATATTAGCCTTTAATTGCATCACTTCACTGCATAAAAGCTGCAGTATCTGTAGCTGATTGTAGTTCGACAGCGTCTTTACATTTCGTTTTATGCTTATATAGGCTACTCAGTAATGCCTCGAACTTGTGTGAATAAAGCAGATAATTTCTGCTATATCTGCGGTGAAATAACTTTTATCTCACAAAAAAGGAGGATAACAGGAATGATTAAGAAAGCCTACAACTTGTATTTTGGCTGCAAGATAGGAGACCAGGACAAGAGCTGGGCACCACATATATGCTGCAATTCTTGTGGGACGGCACTGGAGCAATGGTTGAATGGAAAAAAGGCATCTATGCCTTTCGCTGTGCCAATGATTTGGAGAGAGCCAACAGATCATGTTAGTAATTGTTACTTTTGTATGGTGCCTCCAATTGTAAAAGGGCTAAATAAGAAGAAAAAGTTATCTGTGCACTATCCAAATATTCCATCGGCAATACGTCCAGTTCCTCATGGAGAGGGGCTACCAATTCCTAAAGCACCAGAATCCTTTGTGGTTGAGTCAAGTGAGGAAGAACCTGAAGCGTGTAGTCACGTGCAGTTGTAAGAGATAGCCCTTTCCTCGAATACAAGAGAAAAGCCAAGAGAAGCAAAACCGACACAAACTGAAGACAAAACTAGTGAGAATCCTAAGTATTAAAATGATTCAACTTAGCTTATGGCTATAATTTTTCTTGGTAATCCTATGCAATATATTATGCCATTTAGGCTTTGTTATGTAGTCAATATCACTTGCTTTATATTTGTGGAAAGACATCTATCTATATAATTATTGTGCATTATGTAGTCATTACGCCTATAGTAGAAAACTTTCCGTTTACAGAAAAACTAGAGCCAATTGACAAATTTCATTGTTATATTTGAACTCAGAATGTGAAATTCATTAAGAAATGGATCCTTTTTGTTTCCAAAACTGGCAAAAAATAAAAATTTGTTGAACAGTGTAATTCCAATATAAACATGGACATTGTTTAAATATGTACTGTATGTGTTTCATTAAAGCCTGCTAAACGAGTATTTTAATTTGCAATATGATAATTAGATTGATGCATTTTTATATGTATATGCGATAAATCCAATTTTTTAGATGGTTATGTATTGATTGATTGCGATATAAATCAAGTGTGGTGGGTGACACACACCCTTCGGCTCCTGGAGGACGCCCGATGACGAAGCATGTAGGGCGGGGCTTTCGGAAGTGACGTCACCACGTTAGTACAGGTGAGCTTCGGCGATTGCAGTGACCGGAGTCTACCCGTTTTTATATATGCTGATTATACTAGTGTCAGCGATGACACTAAGTAATGTGAATGTGATGTGGCTCTTTTAAAATAGAATAACGTATTTTAAATGGTTTTAAGCTATGGAGTTCCCTCTTTCTTTCCTTCTATACGGTTCCATGTATATCTATGAGGAGTGTCCAGCTAAGAGGTTATAGACATTGACATAGCCGCAGATCGTTGCTCCCAGAGCCAATGCGCAGTAGCTGGTTGATAATTTGACCAGCCTGGAGCTCTGGTGAGTATATTCAATTGGAGTGGTGATGATTTTATTAAGAAACACAAGTTATGGTCTATTAAGATATATACATATTGGGGGCGTGTCCAAGATGGCGACCGGAGCGGCCGCATAATCCGGAGCTCCGGTGCCAAGCTTCTAAATCCGCTGCCATCCGTGCGGCAGCGGATCACGGAGTGACGGCGGAGGACCCGGGTAGTATCCCCGATCTCGGGGAGTCGGAACCCGGGTGATATTTCTGCCCCTCGTGGCGGCTGACGTCCGCGGCCTGGTGCGGCCGCGTGGGCCGGGGCTCCGGCGCCACCCATCAGCTCTCCCATCCGCACCTGCTGCCATCCGGGCTGTGGGAGATCGCCTGGGGACATCTGAGGCGCCCTCTGCATTGCTGGGACTGGGGGAGAGACGCCGCTGAGCCTTGCTGCTTCCTGCGGTGGCATCTGCGGCCTACATCATCTGCCTGGAGCCTCCATCTGGTCACAGTGAGTGGGGGATGCGGGTGCCCTCTTGTCATTAGCTCCCCCCACAGTGACTTGGGGAGTGGGCCTCACGTTGCTGACCCCGGAGCCTGCCATCTCCCGTAACCACAGCCCCTGTTGGACTCAGAGGCCTACTGGGGCCTTAATATTGCCCCGTGGAGTGTCTCCCTGGAGGGCCCTGTGCTTGGTGTTGGAGGTCCTCTGCTTCCCACTTGTCCCTCTTGTGTCCTAAGTTGAGATCTGGTGCCATCATCCTGCTCCGGTGCGCTATATCTGCGTGTTACTGTGATCTATGTCCTCTCTACCCTTCCATGGCTTGCTAAATATCTTTACAATATAATGTTCTCGCAGATGGATCTAACCGCATTCATGTAATTACAATCCTAAACCTATTATGGGCGTTATAGGTCCCCTGGGGTTATAATCTCCATTCATTATCCTATTTTCAGTTGATCACCCCCAGGAGACTCCCTGTATGCCGTCCACAAAGAAAAAAAAGGGACAAGCCCAGAAGTCCCTCACGACATACCTACTTAAGGCACACGAGCTTTGTAACATGTCTCCAGTCAATACAGAGCGAGCATCCCTGTCCGATCCCACACAGGATACCACCGCTCCCTTATCGGCCTTGGTCAGTGAAAATACACAGCAACTTACAAAAGGAGACTTGGAGTCCTGCTTGGAATCTATGTACGCCAAACTAGCCGCCAAATTTCAATCAGAATTGCATAAAAGCACTAATGTTCTCTCTCAGGAAATAGCCACATTAGGCTCCAGGACAGACCGCTTAGAAACCAAACACGATGAACTTAGCCTGGCCTATGGTGAACTTTCCAGAGAGCATGATCATTTACAAACGGCCTTTTTTCAACTACAAGCGCAGGTAGAGGACCTTGATAATCGCAATCGCAGGAATAATCTGCGAATCAGGGGAATCCCAGAGTCTATGTCTGACCTCTCCTTAATCGTGACCAAATTATTTCAATCACTCCTCCCGGATCGTGACCCTGGGTCTTTTGCCTGTGACCGCATCCATAGAGCCCTGCGTCCTAAACCTCCTACTGACAAGCCACCTAGGGATATTGTCCTGTGCATGAGGGACTTTTTGACCAAAGAGGAAATACTCAGAGCTGCTCGCAATACCCCTACGATCTCCTTTGAAGGCTCGGTCTTACAAATCTTTCCGGATGTTTCCCCGGCCACGTTGGAGAAGCGTAGAAAAATGAAAGAAGTCACAACGGTCCTGTTCTCAGCTCGTATCCGCTACAAATGGGGCTTTCCCTTTAAGTTGATTGTTCCACATAATGGGAGCACATATATAGCTACATCCCCTTCTGAAGGTAGAGCAATCTTGGCCAAACTGGGCCTAGCGGATGCCCCATCACCTCAACGTCCACCCTCCACCCCTCGTGTCTCTCCCATTTGGCATACCCCATCTCCACGGAGAGATAGAAGGAGAGTCAGACAGGATCCGGGTTGACAGGTCCATTCTCACTTGCCTATTACCTATTGTTTGACAATCCTTGGTCTTGCCTATTGTCTTTTATGACTTTACCGAGAATTGAGACACAGGGATTTTGTTTCTTACATCTTACGCTGTCAGGATGTGTATTTCTATGGTTACTGCTATGTTAATTTTATAATCCTGAGTAATGTGTGTGCCTTGCATTGATAGCTGGACGAATCAAGGTATTTGGTCCCTCTTAATTGCGCCCATTGGTTTATGGTTTCACAACTCTTTGACACGTTACCCCACCCTGCCTCCTGACATGGCCGGAAGTGTCGCCGCCCGATTGAGGGGTGGCAGTTCCGTTTTCCATGTTTTAGGGAGACAGGGTTTGGGCCTATTTGGCCCCTTAATATTTGAACTTTTTGTTTTATCAGGTATGACAAATTTTCAGCCTGATCCATGTTCTTCAGTTACCCTTTTATTTGTAGGAGCTCTTCAACTCTCCTCTCTATTGTTTTTTGTCTTCTTTTTTTTCAACACTTTAGTGCATGAGGATGGTGTTGTGTCGGTCTGTGGACATCATGGCCCCCATATTGGGGCCGGGGGGTCCCCTGGGCTGGTTCTGCCACCTGTACGTCTGTCTGCTATAGACCTGCGGATTTCTATGTCTAGCCAATTAATTTTAGGGGATATCCTTGTAATGTGTACTTTTATGATGATAGTAATAAGCTCTGTTTACTATGGTAATTCAATGTATTTCGCATAATGTCCAGGGTTTCAATTCGCCAAACAAGCGCAAAACGGCCTTTCTTCAATATAAACGACTGGGAGCCAAGATTATCTTATTATAGGAAACACATTTTGCAGCTGCAAAGCACCCGACATATTTTCATAGATCTTATAGGCAGGGGTATTATACCCTGCATTCCTCCAAGAGTAGGGGCGTAGCCATCTTTCTACATAACTCATTCCCCTTTGAGGTTCAACATCTGTATCGTGATCCGGACAGTAGGTTTATCATTCTTAAAGGCACCCTTTCAGGTCGAGAACTTACTATTGCTAATGTATATGCACCGAATTCAGCACAAGCTACCTTTTTTTCAAAATTTTTTGGTACTCTGGATAGGTTTTTGTCTCCTCATCTCTTGGTGGGTGGGGATTTTAATCTGGTGGCAAATCCTCTTTTGGACCGTAGTTCCCCTTCGCATTCTTCCCAGGCTTTCCCAAAATCCCTTACTAAGAAATTAGATACCCTCCAGTTGGTGGATGCCTGGAGAGCGCACAACACCGGAGCCAGGGATTACACATTTTATTCCCACCCACATGACTCTTATGCTAGATTAGACTATATGTATTGTACCCCGATTTTACTAGCTAATTCTAGGGTAGCTTGCATTCATTTGAGCCCCTGGTCGGATCACAGTATTGTGGCCTTATCTATCACATTTGTGGGATTGGCACCTACTCCCTTCTCTTGGAGACTTAATGACTCTATGCTAACGGATATTGACTCTCGCCAGGAAGTGGTTACATCTATTCAGGAATATTTTCAATCGAATTTAACCCCTGATATTTCCCCAGCCACACTCTGGGTAGCCCACAAGGCGGTCCTACGAGGCCGACTTATCTCCATGGCCTCATCCAGAAATAGAAAACGTTGGCAGCAAATACTACTTCTAACCCGAGAATTAGAAGCACACTATAGAAGCCATGTCGCTAATCCATCTCTACTTAATAAACAGCTACTGTCCCAAAAGCACTTGGAACTGAATGCCCTGCTTTCCCAAAAAACTGAAAAGGCCCTTCGCTGGTCGAAGGCCTCATTCCTATTACATAGTAACTCGGCATCTACCATGTTCGCAAGGAAGTTGAACCACTCTCTGCGCCCCCCACACGTGTATAAATTACGCACAAATTCGGGTGCTATCTCATCTCTACCTCAGGAAGTCTTGGGTATTTTCGAACATTTTTATTCTAAACTACTAGCTCCTTCGCAGTCGGATTCTGTCCCTCTGTCGGACTCTTGGCTTGACTCTATACCCCTCCCTGCCCTTACACCCTCTCAGATTGTCACTCTTAATGCCCCCTGTACTTTAGAGGAAATAACATGTGCGATAGGCGCGCTCAAGCGCTCTACTGCGCCGGGTCCTGACGGATTTACCGCTAGCTATTATAAACATTTTGCCTCTACATTGGCTCCATACTTGATAACTTTATTTAATGATGTTTTGCAGGGGGGTAAGTTCCCTGAGGAGATGTTATTGGCTAACATGTCTCTAATACCCAAGCCACAGAAGGACCACTGTTTGCCACAAAACTATAGACCAATCTCAGTCATGAATAATGATCTAAAGATATTTAGCCGTATTTTGGCGAACCGGTTGGCCCCTATCATCTCCTCTTTGGTTTCTCCAGACCAGTCGGGTTTTATTCCCGATAGATTTATTACTGATAACATTCGTCTCACTCTAAATGTTATTCAAGACGCCAATTTACATTCCAAAGAGGTTCTGTTGATGAGTTTGGATATAAACAAGGCCTTTGATAGTGTTCTTTGGCCCTACTTGTTCTCCTTGCTACAGAAAATGGGCTTCAGTGAGGGGTTTTTGGCAGGCATACATGCCCTGTATGACTCTCCTAAAACGAGAATTAGGCTTCCTGGCTGTAACTCTGACTTCTTTACATTGGGTAGAGGTACCCGTCAGGGCTGTCCTCTTTCACCCCTTTTATTTGCGCTGGTGTTGGAACCTTTGGCATTGGCGATTAAATCACATTCGGATATTTCTGGCTATTCATTATTTGTTTCACATTTTAAGCTGAGCATGTATGCTGATGATGTTATGCTTTTTATTACTAACCCGCTGACTTCTTTACCTAACTTGTGTGCTGTATTGAACGATTTTGCCAAAGTGTCAGGTCTCACCGTTAATTTTACCAAATCTGTGGTCATGCCTGTTAATGTTCCTGACTCCCTAAGTGCATCTCTCCGTAGTTCTTTCCCATTTCGCTGGGTCAAGGACAGGATATCCTATCTGGGGATTAACCTCACTCCCAGATACTCGGATATATTTGCGGCTAATTATCCACCATGTGTATCGCGTCTCTCTACTCTACTGAAGATCTGGCACGGTTATCATATCTCCTTTCTGGGTAGAGTCACGGCGGTTAAAATGAATATTTTGCCCAAATTGCTTTATCTTTTTAGAGCACTTCCAGTTCCGGTCTCAAAAACGTTTTTGGATCATTTTCAGCGGACTATTAATAATTTTATTTGGGGAAATAAACATCCACGTTTTGCCTCATCCATTTTGTATCACTCACAACGGTCGGGTGGTCTCGGTCTTCCTAACTTTTGGCTATATTATCTCTCGGCTCGTTTTGCGCAATTGTCACAATGGGCTACTATTAACTCTCAAATCCCGTGGATCAAGTTTGAGTCTCAGTCGATACGTCCTTTTTATTTACCGGGAATTTTATGGTCTAACATCTCCCCCCGATCGACTGTTTTTCATAACTCCATAGTGACTCACTCACTGACGCTTTGGTCCAAACACAAATCTAAATTGGGTTTAGTCTCTCCTATTCCCCCAGGTGAGTCATTTTTTGGGGATCCTACTTTTGTTGTAGCCTTTTCTTCCCCTCATATGTTTCGTTGGTGGTATGATCGATCTTTTATCAGATTATCTGATTTCCAAAGAGGAGGATCTTATATTACCTTTGATATGCTGCGCGTGTTATTTGATGTTCCTCTTCGTGAGTACCTTCGTTATAGACAGATTAGGCACTTTTTTAAGGCGCACTTTGGCCTTACCCCATCCTCTCCGATTTCCTTTTTTGAACGTATCAGCCGTGACTCTCCCAGGGGTAGGGGTCTTATCTCAAATCTTTATCACCAATTTTTGATCTGTCTTTTTCATGCTCCCCCTTTGTACAGACGAAAATGGGAGGAGGATTGTGGCGTCACTTTTTCGGATGAGGATTGGGATTCCATGGTGGATAATATATGCAAGAGCTCTAGATCTCTTTCGGTTCGTGAGACAGCACTTAAAGTTCTAACCAGATGGTATTATACCCCGTCAAGACTACATGTACTGTTTCCGCAAACGTCCCCTCTATGTTTTCGGGGCTGTGACTGCACGGGTACTTTGATTCATATATTTTGGGATTGCCCGACCATATCTTTGATCTGGCGTAGGATTTCTGAGGTCGCTGCCTTATTGTCGGGTGCCCCGATACGATTGTCCATGCAGACCTGTTTATTGGGGGCCCATATCCCAGGGGTCTCTGATGCCAATCTGAGATTGATACATACATTATGTATTGCCCCTTTATGGTCTATTGCCCTACATTGGAGGTCCAATGTTGTACCCTTGGACTCCGTTTTACACAGAATTGACACTGTAATGCTTATGGAACGCATTCATTATACCCTACTGGATAAGATGCACTTATACGATAAAAAATGGGAGTCATGGAGAGATTGCAGACACTTATTACATGCTTAATAACATCCCCAGTAAAAGTTGGCTGGCATGTGCTATTGACAGGTGTATCACCTAACCTACTTTGTCGTTTACGTACTTCATGCACTTGTAACTTCCTCTTTTTTTCTTATCTTCTTTGTTATGTTAATATACTGTTATGTATTGTACTTTTCAAAAGTGCCTTGTTTTTGCTGACAATATCACTTTTAAAGTGTGCTGTTGTTTTACTGTCTACTCATGTACAATAAAATCGTTTGTAAACAAAAAAAGATATATACATATTGTTTTTGGCACATATAATTATTGTTATATATAATTTTTGCACATGTGCCAGGATGGAGAACAGGGAAGGAGCCGATAAATATGTCATTTACCATTCCTTCCTTTTCTGAATGACGTCCATGATCGGTACTGATAGCTCCTGTTTCCATTCATAACAGAGAAATAGTAAACTGTGTTTACTATGCTTCAGTTTGTGAATGAACGAGAAACTCTTTACAGAGCTATTCCTGTCCATTCATTCTGTGCAACTGAGGCTGCAGAGCTGGAAATTGAGGGCTGTGTCCTTAATCTCCTTTCTCTGTCTCAAAGGTGAAACATCAGAGGTATGTTTATACACCTAATTTTTCACCAAAGCCTCCCGAGGCTCTTAAAAAATTGTAAAAATAATAATAAAAAATTAAACTGTAAAAAAAAATAGAATGCTAAAAAATTGTAAAAAAAAATAAAAAATTAAATTATAAAAAAATAAAATGGTAAAAAATTAATACAAAAAAAACTACTGACACCAGTGTTACATGCAACCAGGCCCTGGCATTCTACCACAGTGGGAGGGGCCCCAAGCTGGCAGGAACATGTTAAAGAGTCCTGCTATGGGACTGTAATAAAAGAAAGGGTCCTGCGACAGGAGTAATGTGTCCCAAGATCAGTTAGAAGGGCCCCAGGATCAGTTGGAAGGGTCCCAGGCTCAGAGGGAAGGGCCCTTGCCCAGGTTCAAGGGGGCCCTTCATGTTTTTTGCACTGGTGCCCCGAAGATTCTAATTTCGTCTTTATATTTTTGATTTTGTGTTTAACACCACTTTAAGCTCTCTGAGGTCCATTGGAAATACCTTGAGCACTTAAAGTGTAACTCCAGGCAAAGAGGCACTGCTGACCACCTTGTCTAAATAGGATAGACAGTAGATGTGAGTTAGGTGAGTACTGGGCAGACTGGTTTATATTTATGTTTTGACATTTGGAATTTGAACCAGGTATGATGTGTGCCTGTGTAATATTGATTCTTTGTATTTATTGCACTACTTTATAATATATAATAAGAACATCAGAGTGGAGGCCGATAATATAGCACATATGCAGTGCATGAGGTTACTTTGGATAGGCTGTATAAGCTCTGCCATTGATTTATTGTCAAGCTTGAAAAATTTTAAACACTAAGAAGAATTGACTTTAGCACAGGTGTCACATATATAGAGATTAGAAAATGAAGGTTTGTTTGGGGGTTTAAATCCCTTTAATCCCCTGTAATTCTCGTGTGAATTAACAGTTCTCCTTCAACCCGGAAAAAAGTTAAAGCTGGACTCTAGGAGGACAGAATGGACAAAAATGAATGCAGCTCTGTAATAATTAAAGCTGAATTCCAGGTATGCATTTTGTTGCATAGTTACTGTACATTGGGCTAACAATAGTATAGATGTGCTCTGGGCTCTCTGTGATAACAGAGAATCACTGTAGTAGTCACCGCTACTATAGTGACTGCCATTGTCTTATGGGTTGAGCAGCTGTCCTGCTGCCTAGTAACCACAAGGGGTTGCTCACACGGATGCAGAATATCTTCCATTTTTCTCAAAGAATGCAAGGTGTTATGTGAATGGAAAAAGTGGAGTGTT
This sequence comes from Staurois parvus, assembly GCF_062004578.1. Taxonomy (NCBI): domain Eukaryota; kingdom Metazoa; phylum Chordata; class Amphibia; order Anura; family Ranidae; genus Staurois; species Staurois parvus. The sequence continues at coordinate 2,589,365 of NW_028318028.1, read as the reverse complement.
AGGGTTATGGTGTCAGGGAGTGGGGTGATGACATCACAATCTCTACCTTATCCAATCACAAAACACTTTGTATTATTGGAGGAAAATACAAGCCATTCTGGGAATAGCTTTTGTGTTTCTGTGTGAAAAACCTCGTGTAGCTACTAGGGAACAGGGTAGTTGCTCAGGACAGGGGCGATTACTGTGAAAAAGGCAATTACTATTCTCCTTTTCCACAATGATCCTATGGGTATGGTATAGCTGGATCCAAGTAGTTCGGCAACTACTAAAGTGATCCTCTACATCCACAGCAGTCCTACAGGTATAGTCCAAGCTGGATGTAATTATGCAACAAAATCCACATGTAAGGGACCGCCCGGCGGTACCACTAGCACTCCACTGATCGGATGTTCCCAGCGCACGGAGTCTAAGCCCCAGAGTACTTGTTCACCAGGGCCCCTGATGGTGGGGATGGACTTGGAGTACCCCAGGACCAGGTCGTGACTACTGAGGACACCCGTCAGTGGTAGGGGTATTCGCCAGGGGCTCCCACGGGAGAGAGCCAGGTATTAGGAGGTCTGGAGACCCCGTTGAGAGGGACGGATGGATGGATGGCTGAGCAAGTGCAAGGTCATACAAGCCGGGTCGGTAACTATGGGGACTGTGCGGTACAGAGCAGCGGGCAAAGAATAGTCGGGTCACACGCCAGGTCAGCAACAGCAGGTCAGATCCAATAGGGGGCATTCAGGAGAGAGGTCAGGCAAGCAAGGGTCAAGAACAGGAGAAAACAGCAAGGTCAGGGCACAATCCGGGTCAGCAACTTACTTTAAACAGGTTCACAGGTTCACAGGATTCAAGAGACCAAAAGGCACTGAATGACAGCTCAGGGCCGTTTAAATATCCCGCCCTGCGCTGTCATTGGTGCCAGGCGCGCGCCCGTGGTCACTACTGCGCTTGCGCGAACCTGATTGCCGCGGTTGGCCAAGTCCCGGCGCCCGCGTACAGGGAGGTGTACTGTGCCTGCGCCGAGCCCAGCGGCGCGGCGATCTCCGACACCACACCTGGAACGTCAGTTCAACTCAAACATGGGTTGTTCATGTGTTCGGCGGGCTGTTCTCCCATCAGGCCCCACAATGCACTGTGACCTGACAGTGCATTGTGATTGGCCAAAGCATTGCACCTGATCACAGGGCATGATGATGTCACAAGGGGGGCATGATAATCCCACCCCCTTGTGAAATCATCACCCTATTTAAGAACTGTCATCACAGTGCAGATGTCAGACAGTGGGAGCTAGCGTCGAGGGCGGAGCAGATTTTTTTTTCTTTTTTTTGGGTTGGCAGTAGCTGTGGGCATCATGATTGATGTTGGATCTACTTCCGAGGGAACTTTTTTTAATCTTTATTTTTAATAAAGAACTTGTAAAAGACTGTCTCCTGTCTTTTTTTACACTACATTTTTTTTGTAAATGGGTAGCGGTACCATGGCTGGGATCAGGGTGCCCCCTTGTTAAAGGGGGCTTCCAGATTCCGATAAGCCCCCTGCCTGCAGAACCCCAGAACCACCAGCCAGGGTTGTGGGTAAGAGGCCCTTGTCACTATCAACATGGGGATAAGATGCTTTTTATGTTTCAATATTTTTATTAAGTTTTTCAGAGATAAACAGGAAAAAACAGGGACAAGAGATATGGTTCATTCACACATAGAATATTGCACTGGACAAAATATGGTTGAACATTTTTGTTGTAATCCCGCCCATTGGATGAATGAGGTGTTTGTCTTGTTTAGCAATATCATCAGAGGTATTCGTGTGCAATTGATGAACCTTGGTGATGCATTTGGGGTGTTAAGGGGGTTTTGGTGGAGAGGTGGGCGAGGAAAGGATTGGGGGGAGGAGGGATATAACTGGGTATTTGAGGAGATACCAGTCTTGGTATGGGGTGTGATTTCATCTCATGAAATGTCATCAGGGTTGTACAGAGCATTTTGGGTGCTTTAGCCATCTGGTCCATTGGATATTGAATTTGTGATAGGAAGAAGTGTTAATTGCGGATAATTTTTCCATTTGACATTGAGTGTTTAGGTCTGTAAGTAATGAAGTGATTGAGGGGGTATTGTTTGTGTTCCATAATCTAGTAATATTAATTTTGGTGGCAAAGAGTATGTGGGTAATAATTGTTCGGGAGTGGGGAGGGAGTTTCTTGATTATGATGTGTAGGAGTGCTAAGGAGAGGTTCGGAACTATCGAAATTTTGTTTATTTTGGAGATTAATTGAAAAGTAGTATTCCAAAAAGATCGAAGTGACTTACATGACCACAGAATATGTAATGTTGAGCCTGGCTCACCACATTGTAGGAGATAATTTCGGATAGTAGATGGAAAGTTTGGCCGGGGTCAGGTACCATTGATGGAGTATTTTTAGATATGCTTCCCAGTGGGAGCTGCATCGGGTAGCTTTATAGGTGATGTTGTAGGTATTTTCCCAGCATTTTAAAGTTATTTGGTCTATTAGGATATTTTCCCAATTGGTTAGGGAAGTTGTTTGTAGAGTGAATTGTAAGTTGATGAGGTATGTATAGAAGGTGGATATACCTTTATCTGGATATTGAGGTTTGGTTAAGAAGAGGTAGGCTGTAATTGGTATCATAGTGTTGTGGGGTAGGCTAGTTGTTTGTAGACAATGAGTGATTCTTAGGTATGTAAAATTTTCAGTAGTAGGGATACGATATTTGGATTGGAGAGTTTGGAAGGGGCATAAAGATTGATTGGTATAGAAGTCAGTTAAGTTGGGTATTCCTTGTTTAGTCCATTGGGATAGGTCTAATGAGGGAATGAGAAGGTGTAGTATATTGGTTGGAGTAGGTATATGTTTAACATCTTTGAATTTAGAGGATAGAAGGTCTCGCCAAGCTTGTAGGGAGGCTAGAATGCAGGGATGTTTTAGTTGGGGTTAAATTCGTTTGGATGGTGGGGTCAAGAGTATATTTTGGGGTTTAAGTGGTTGAAAAGGGAGGGTTTCCATTATGGACCAAATTTTTTCCTTCGATGGCTTCCACCGGAAATATAGTTGGTCTAAAAGAGTAGCTGTGTAGTAAGACTTGAGGTGTGGGAGTCCTGCTCCTCCTCTAGTTGTAGGTCATATTAGAAGATTGGTGGTACATCTCAGTTTTTTCAAGTTCCATAGGAACTTTATGAGGGTTGTTTGTAGGTTATAGAAGAACGAATTAGGGATTGGTATAGGTAGTGTGCGGAATATGTACAAGATTTTGGGTAAAACATAAATTTTTAGAGTCGCCACTTGGCCTAGTTTGGAGAGTTCTGAGGTGCGTAAAGTGTTTAGTTCTCGGGGGATAGTTTCAAGCAACATTTTGTGGTTTGCTGTGTATAGATGGTCTGTCGCTGGTGTGAGTCTGATTCCTAAGTAAGGGATGCTGTTTGTTTCCCATAAAAATGGGAATTGTTTGGTTAGTTGGGTTTGGAGTTGGGTAGAGATGTGAAGGTTAAGTATGGAAGATTTGGGTTAATTAAGTTTGTAGTATGAAACTGTCGAATAGGTATGTAGATGTGAGCAAATCGTTTGGAGGGATTTTTTATGTTGGTCACCATTAATATTATATCGTCCGCAAATAGGCTTATTTTGTGTTCCATGTTAAGATGTGTGATTCCTGTAAATGCTCGGTCCTCTCTGAGTTTGGAAGCTAGGGGTTAAATAAGGAGTGTAAATATTATCGGGGAGAGTGGGCAGCCTTGTCTTGTACCGTTTGAGATGTCAAAGGGATCAGATAATGTGCCATCTGTCAGAACTCTAGCGGATGGATGTGAATATAATGACAAGATGGATTTCATCATCCAACCTGTGATGCCGAATTTTTGAAGTGTGAGTTGCATGAATTGCCAATGTATCCGGTCGAATGCTTCTCTGCGTCTAGAGATAGAAGTAAGAAGGGGGGTCTTAGTACTTTCTAAATTGTGTAGGAGGGATATAATTCTTCTGGTGGCATTGGGTGCTTGGCGACCTGGAATGAAACCTACTTGATCCGGGTGAATTAGGGTAGGGGAGAATTCTTTGGAATATGATTTTCACGTATAGTTTTATGTCGGTATTGAGTAACGAAATTGGCCTGTAGTTTTGGACTAGTTGGGGGTCTTTACCTGGTTTTGGTATAGTCGTTATGATAGATTGCAACATGTATTTGGGGAATGAACCTGTGGTGGCCACGTGATTGAAAAGTTTGGTCAGGTGTGGTGATAATTCTGTGGAAAGGGGTTTATAGTAGTATATCCATCATTTCCTGGTGATTTATTGATTGGGAGTGTTTTAGTGGTCGTTTCTATTTCTTTGGGTGATATTGGGGTAGAAATGGAGTCAAGTTGGTCTGAGGATAGTTGATGGAGATTGGTCGTTTGAAGAAATTAATGTATGGATATGATTGTTGGTTGAATGGTGTCAAGGTCGTTTTTAAGGTTGTATAGATTTTGGTAGTATACTGCAAAGGCGTTCGCTATGTCTTGCGGGTTTGTGTTTAGGATATTCGTAGATGGGTGTTTAATTGAGGCTATTTTGGATTTCAGCAGTTTTTGTTTTATCGATTTGGCTAGCAGGAGAGCTGGCTTTGTTACCTAGGGAATAGAATTTCGCTCTCATTTTTTGGAGATTTAGATCATATTTGTAGAGTAGCAGGGATCTTAATTTATTTCTATTTGCTATCAGGGACGCACAGATTTTTAGGTCTTGAGATTTTTTGTTTCTTTCCTCATTTGTTTTGATTGAGGTTAGGAGATTATCTATTTTTTGGGTTCTGTTTTATTGACCCGAGCGTTTAGTTGCATCAGAATACCTCTCATGTATGCTTTATAAGTTGACCAGAGTGGTTATAGATATATCAGGAGTATCGTTGAATTCAAAGAATGTTCTGCGTGCATCTATTATTTGTTGCTTGTAGTCTTGGTTTTTCAGCAAGATCATGTTCAGTCGCCATAAACGGGATATCGACAAATGTTTGTTTTCGAGAGTGATTGTGATCGGTGCGTGGTCTGACCAGGTAATAGTACCAATCTTGGAGGAGGTGATGTGTTGTAGAGTCCATTTATTGGTGATGAAGAAGTTGATTCTAGAGTAGGATGAGTGGGATGGAGAGGTAAAATCCTTTTCTGTACTGTGTTGGCATCTCCAGATGTCATAGAGATCGTTGGAATAAAGAAATTGGTTGAAGGACTGTTTTGAAGATCTTTTGTTGGATGAGGAGTCCAGAAGAGGATTACCGATAATGTTAAAGTCTCCGCAGATGAGTAGTCTGCCTTTTCTGTATCGATTTATGATGGAGTTAAGTTTGTTGAAGAATTGGATTTGATTGATGTTAGGACCATAGACATTTACCAATGATATGTAGAATCATTGATTTTGCAAATCAATATGTGATAGCGACCTTGTGGGTCCGCTGTTGCCGAAATAAATTGGAACTTCAGGGAGTCTTTTATGGTTGTAATGACGCCGTTTTTCTTTTTAGGGCTCGTTGCCATATATACTGTGGAGAACTGAGGAATGTTGAATTTAGGGATTTTGGATGAGGCGAAGTGGGTCTCCTGTAGGGATACGATGTCTGGTTGAATTGTGCGGATTTCTCTTGAAAGCAGGGACCTTTTGAAGGGGGAGTTGAGACCTCGGACATTTAGCGAAGATATAGTAATCATTTTGTTGATTGTATATGGTTTGTATTCTGTAGCTGTGGTGATTCAGATGCTGTGGAGAGAAGTGGTTTTCGCATGGCGGAGGTGATGGACCGCCGAGTGTGCGGCTTTGTGAGCCTGGGTTTGTTATTTTTGTGGATTGAGTGTTCAATTGCGTGGAGAGAGTTGTTGAGAGGGGCAGTTCTAGCGACTGATGATTGGTAGCTTGGGGTAAGAACAAGGGTAAAAACAGGGATAAAAAAGACTTGCAAACAATGCAAGTAACATGTGTAGTAGTATCTGCTACTGTGTAAAGTGGAGGCATGAGAAAGCATGACTCTTTCGAGAGCTCATGCTTGAGACGAACTTGGACAATCAATATGTTCGATCAGGGGCCAATTGCCAGCTTGTGTGTTAGAGAGTGGTGCCCAGGGAATTGGGCGTGAAGGTATATGCTTGAGTGGAGGCTATGACTGTTCTGCTTCCATCTGTTGCGGCCGGTTGGATGCTGGTTGATAGGAATCTGCTGGTATAATGCTCCACGATTTCAATAATTCAATGCCTGCTTCTAGGGATTTGATTGTGAAAAATCTGCCTTGGTATTTGATATTTAGTTTCTTAGGGAAGCCCCATTGATATGCAATGTTGTGATTCCGTAATGCTTTGGTTATGCTGATGAGCTTCTTATGGTTGGAGAGTGTGGCTTTGGACAGGTCTGCGAACAATTTAATGTTTGCTTCGGCTGGAGGGATGGAAGTCGAATTTTCGGCTGCAGTCATTTTTTCCTTCACGTGGCAAAAATGTATGCGCGCCAATATGTCTCTGGGGACCGTCGCAGGTAGAAATGATGGTTTGGGGATTCGATGTGCTCGATCTATAGCCAATTCCACAGTGAGGGTAGGGATGAGATTTTTCATATATTGTTGTATGAATGGGACAATGGCGTCTATGGTGATGGATTCTGGGATCCCACGGAATTTAATGTTGTTTCGCCTGGAGCGATCTTCTAAGTTTGCCAGTTTGAGCTTGATTTGTTGGATGTCTTTCGTATGGTCTGTGTGTGCATCTATAAGATCGTTATGTGTGGTACACATTTCCCCTAGTTTGTAATCGATATGGCGGATGCGTTTTTCTTGATTTTGGACCATATTTGAAATTTGGAATAATGATGCCGTCAGGTCATTATGTAGTGTTTGTCACAGGGAAAGGAGCATGTTCCTCATGGAAATCTCCGTGATAGATTGGTCAGAAGCAGGATAGGATTCAACTGAAGATGGAGCATTAGCAGATAGGGTAGTAGTTGAAAGAGAAGGTTGATGTCTGTCAGGGGGTGATCCTGTGTCCAGCCTGGGTCTGGATTTTGCTGGGCTGCTGGTTGTGGGAGACAGGGGGAAGAGGACACACCAGGATCTCCTGGGTAGAGCGATCCCTTCAGCCTGGGGTCTGTGTTCTCCCCTTGCTGCTCTTGCTGGGCAAACAAGCCGTTCTGCAGGGGGCCGGCGCCATCTTGGCTGCAGTGGGCGAGTGCTGGGAAGAAGCTGGTAATTTTTGTAGGATGACCCGGTGCTTTCCTCCTGCGGGTCATAGCCCGTTCGGATGGCGAGGGGTTATTGGCTCTAATGAGCTGTTTACTTTTCCCTGGGGCCGTAGTGTGCCAATGTCACACTGGCGGGCGGACAGACGGAGCTCTCTTCAGTGAGCGTCCATCTCCGGAACCAGCCGTGCATGTGCCCCCCGATAAGATGCTTTTTACAGGAGCCCCCCTGCCTCAAAGCACCCCCTGTGTTGAGGGCATGTGGCCTGGTATGGTTCAGGAGGGGAGGGATCCTTGCTTGTCCCTCCCCTTTCCTGACCTGCTGGGCTGCATGCTCGGATAAACGCCTGTTATAGATTTTGGGGGGGACCCTCATGACATTTAAAAAAAATTATGCCATAGCGGGGATATCCTCAAAATCCATACCACACCTGAAGGGCTTGGTATGGATGGGAGGGGGTACCCCATGCCATTTATTTATTTAATTGTCGGGCAATGCCGACAATTCATTCAGCTGTCAGTGTGCAACCCTGCTGACAGCTGAAAAATTAATAAATGTTTCACTACTCAAATACCGCATGACTTAATAATATAACTCATGCGGTAATTTAGTAACTGAGCTGTATCTTACCGCATACTCAGATGCGGTAAGATACTGCTCAGTAAATTGTCCCTCTTCGAAGTTCGCTGTCAAACTTTCGGTGGGTTTGAATGTTCGAGCACATCACTAGCAAGCAATATATGTACCAAAGCAGTACTAGAGAGTCCAGAGAAAGCAGCAGCAAAAAGAGCTAGTCAGTTCATGTGCTGATAATGAGCATGTCCATAGGAGGAGAAAGCAGAGTGACAGAGAGATGGGCTCATCACTATGCTTCTTCTCCTTTCACTGTCCAGTCCCAGTCTGGGGGTTGGTCCAGGACAGCCCTTGTCCAGAGGAATAGAGTAGAATGATGCTGGCCAACAGAGGACATCTAGTAGCAGAAACAAGGTACTGCAGGGGAAATCCAGCACTGAAGCTGATTATTGCATCACAAGCTTCCTTTGTTATTGTATCTTTTAATGGGCTATTTATTTCTATCATGATATATTTGGCTGAAGTTTTGCTTTAATTTTCCATATATTGAATTGTAGGAAGATCTTTGTCAGGGATGAAAACATTTTTGAAAGATTTCACAATTGGTTTGCTTGATAACTCCCTGCACAATGCTTCTCTGTGACTGCGTCTGTAGATCTGACAGAATTGCAGTTTCATATGGGGCAGGGATTACTCAAAGCCCCCTTGCAGTTTTTATTGCTGTTTGCATCCCTGTTGGCAAGACCCACCCTCACTTTCTATCTAGGTGATGAATAATGAAACAATTAGTAGGTATGGCTGGGCACAGCAAAATGAAAATCCCGGTAATTGGGACCCGGTGATCAAGTGATCACTGTGCAATCACATGATTACAATGACAACAAATTTTTATGAATCAATCTGATTCATAAAAGTTTTGCTTCTGTTCCTGGAGAGCTGTGATTGGTCCACAGCTCTCACATGGCACATGGGGCGAATCACAGCACCCTGTACCATATGATCAACTGAAGCCAATCAGAGATCACTGTATTTTGAAATGTTATGAACTTAACACATTCATGACAGTTCAAAGCAAGCCTTGCATTACAGAGCAACAACCTTCATTGCTCCTGCATTGAAAAGTGTAAAAAACAAATCCCTGATCACTCCCCAAGGGCAGTACATTGTTGCACTACTCTGATGAAAGCATTTTAAAAAAAAATGTAAATGTTTAAAAAAATATATAAGATGTTTTTTAAAAAATTGAGAGAATTTTATTTTGCAACTACTTGCTGCCCACCTGCCAACAAAGGAGGGGGGGGGGCATTGGGCACAGCGGTAGCTCTGAGCAAAGCAGCGTAGCATCGTAATCTTACATTGCTTTCTTATTCTGGGTGTGTGTGCCCCCTATGCCATCCAGGGAGATAAGCACATTTAACTCTTTGATCACCCCTATTAACCCTTTGATCACCCCGTCACCCAGTCAGTACCATTAGTACAATGTCAGCATATAGAATTTCTCACTGATCACTGTATTACTGCCACTAGCAACATCAGATAGACTCAGGGTCAGTTAGCGCTCCTCCCAGCCAGGGTCAGCTAGCGTTATATTGCCAGTACACTATCGCACTCACGCTATAGGTCACTGATCACCACCATTACTAGTATACTACTAGGTTTGTACTAATCATTATTTTGATAACAAACAGAACTATACTAGTGCCTCCTTTGCATAGTGTCCCCAAAAATGCAGTATCAGCACGTTTAGCCGCTTCGCTGTTTTTCATGAAAGATTTGTATGAATTGATTTTGGGCTAAAGCAAATTAAAGCAATTTATATGCACAATAATATATGGCCACCCACCCAAATTCAGTTCTTGCCAGGCAATTAGCATGGAAACCTATCACGGCTTCTGAATTTAAAAGTTTTTTGGGCCGAACCCTCAACATTACACAAAAATAATGTGTTGTGGTCATATTGGTCCACAGACCCAATTCATTATAATCCCTTGTTCTCTGCTGTTACGTATATCCCCAACAGGGACCAGCTATGTACTGGTATATCACTGGACTTTGAGTGGTTATACTGGGATGATGCCTGCAGCTTCAGGCATCATCCTGGTATCGTATTTTTTAGCTGGTGGTTGTCTTTCATGTAAAAACAATCCTGGATCACTTTTCTAAGCAGTGGGAAGGGGCTTCCCTCCCTCCCTGCCTTCCAAGGTTTTCTTGGACTCTCCCATCCCACCAGGGAACCCAAGAATGCAGTCAGCAGTTCCGCTGGTTGACTATAGAGCTAATCGGAGGCTGGAATGCATCCAATCATCTCTATGGTCTAATAGACTTTAAGCTATGAGCATTTCATCATTTCCATTTCACCAAATATAAACAGAGCCATTTTAAAATTGGGTCCTGGTGTGATCAGATGCTTTAAGGGCAGAAGAGTGATCTAGAGTCTAATAGACCCCAGATTTCTCAGAAAATAATACCTGTCCCTGCTTATTGCTATCACAGAGGATATTTACATTCCCTGTGATAACAATAAAAGTGATTGAAAAAAAATTGAAAGGGACAGTGTAAAAATAATTGTTAAAAAGCAAAATAACTAAAAAAATAAACACACCACCCCCACCCACGGCCTCTGCTTTAAAAAATATATATAAAGTAATTTTCTAGAAAAAAACAGTTTTTCAAGTAAACAAAAAGTGTCAGAAAAGGCTTCGTCTTCAAGTGGTTAGAAAAGTGGTTGACATCTGGCATAGCTTCTAATGTTGTCCCTGAAATGCCAGGATAGTAGAAGTGATTGGAAAAAAAAATGAAAGGGACAGTGTAAAAATAATTTTTAAAAAGCAAAATAACTAAAAAATAAATTCACCCTCCACCCCCACCCCCACCCAGGGCCTCTGCTTTAAAAAATATATATAAAGTAATTTTCTAGAAAAAAATAGAAAAAAAACAGTTATTCAAGTAAACAAAAAATGTCAGAAAAAGCTTGGTCTTCAAGTGGTTAGAAAAGTGGTTGATGTCTGGCATAAGCTTCTAATGTTGTCCCTGAAATGCCAGGATAGTAGAAGCACTACCCCCCCTCAAATGACCCCTTTTTGGAAAGTAGAGGCAAGTGGTTAAAACATCAAGGGGTGAATAAGGTTCTGGTGGCCATTATTTTCAATATGAAGCTAAGATCAAGACCATGAGGACATGGCTTTAACCTAGCAGAAAAAAGTTCAAAACTTACTTAGAAAAAATTATTTTATCAAAAGAGTAGTTGATTCTTGGAATAGCCTGCCAGCAGAGATAGTGAGTCAGTCAACAGTAAATGGATTAAAAAATGCTAGAAACAAACATAGATCTAAAAAAAATTGGGCGGATTCGATGGACCACTTGGACTTTTTTTGCCACCACTCTTCTATGTTTCTTTTTCTGTGATAATCGTTACCTGTACAGTGGAAGAATGCCTCTCCCCAGTAGGGAAACAGCCGGCAATAAAAACTTGACAGAGGGTCTAACCCTCCCCCATTCTATTTAAAAGAAAAAGGTTTTGCCTATAGATACACTTTAATGATGTATTCACAAATAGAGAGCTGCATTAATTTATGTCTTTCATATCTGCTTTTAATTATTTGCAAAGCTCTAGCAGCTGAGCTGCTTTTTTTACACAGTTCAACATTTCACGTTAGGATAGCCTTCCTTTGGAACCTGCTAGGTTTGTATAAGACGCAGCCCCTCTCTGGTCCTCCGACATTAACAAACTGTTACTGAGACGCTTCCATCCCGCAGCATGGAGCTCTCGCTGTAGGAGATGAGGTATCATATAATCGCCCCTTCCTTTAATTATTCTTCAGGAGTAAAAATGTGCTAGCAGCGTGTTAATGACACAGCAAGGGAGATAAGGTGGAACACTATCCGCTGGCACAGGAACTTGTCAGCCTCCTTTCTGACTCATTTAGTACGTGGTTAATTAGCAGTCTTTTCATTGCCCACTTCGCCGTTCTGCAGGTAAATGCAAAGGATTGGTGCCTTCCAGTGTCGGGACTTGATGCCAGGATCTGAATGCCCTCAGTCTATTTCCAGGCACTTTGAAAATGTTTACGTCCTGCTTCAGCAGCAAGTGTACTGGGCCATCTGGAGAGGGGCCCGTGCCACCTGGAGGGAGGGCCTGCTACAAAATGTATTTATCAAACGATGTCTCCTAGGCTTTAACGAACAAGCAAGTGTGAATATGAATTTTGTGAATGTGGCTTTCAGAATGAGAATGCACCACAGTAGACAGGTTGGACCTGCCTTCTAATTATCTGCACATCTGTTCCCCCCCAAGATTGGTCTCTGAGAAGAAAGAAACAGCACAACGACAGAGGTAGACCACCCTTAAACATGGTTGTATTATATGGATGCCTGGCATAAGGAAGATGACAGCAATTTCAAAGCTTTTAGCTCTGTAGAATTTGCTCCACGGCCTTGCCTCTTACCTGCTATAGCACTTGTGTGCATATCTCTACTGTGGTGATGCTGGCAACCCATGCATGTTTTACTATTTCTCTTCCTTAACCCCTTTCCCCCCACCCTGGCATCCCTTTCAAATGCTCTAAATGCCCGAGGGTGATCACATGACCACTGATACTGGCTGTTACAGTGGTCATCTGATCGGTAGCCAGTCCCTCTGGCTATCAATCATTATTGCATGCAAAGTAACAAACAGAGGGTGCTTGGACCTAGTTCATTACCTTTTAAAAGATCATTTATTTAGTAAAAAAGTGGTAATATACTCATAAAGGAGCAAATATTAAGGGCACATCATGTAAAGTACAGCAAGGTCCAGTCACACTGGATTATATCCATAATGGGACTCCTAGACTTCCAAATGGCTGAAGTGTTTCAAGGACCTGTCTCCTCCTCAAAGCCCTCTGTTTGTTTCTTTGCATGCAGTACTCTTGATCCCCCTGGTCCATTGAGGGCAGCAAGGCGTACAGCTTCTAGACATCCTACTTTGGTTTTAAACCTCTGTGGAGTCCATCCTCCAGGGCAGGAGTATATGCCATTCTCTACCAATCATTATTCCGGACTGGGAGCTGTCTTTAAGAGTGCACTCTTAGACAAACAGATGAGGAACATTTGTTGCTGCCAATGTTTCTGTGCTAACAGGTTTATAACTCTGATCTTCTGCTCCACACAGTGGCTTAGCATGGGTTGCCAGCAGAAGGGGGCAAGGCAAGTATTACGAACCATAACCTGTGAACTGTTGGCACTCTCTGAGTCTCTTCCACCATTAGGAAAATTTTTGCCTTACCTGAGTTCCCCTGTGTGCCGGTCGTTCTCATCCACTCCATGCACCCTCCTAAGGCAGCACTCCACACTCTCTACCCCCACCCTTTCATTGTGCCCCCAACTCAAATCCCCCCATTATGCACCCCAGTACTTTCACCCTCTTGTTGTACACCCCACCTCTATAAAACACCCGTTCCATATAACCCCTGAACCAAGCAGTGCCATGCTACACACTGAGTGACAGCCCACCACTAAGAGGCAGAGAGAGAGGAGGGAGCATGTTACCAACAGGACCAAAATGTGAGTGCACACAGACCACTCTCCTGCCTCTTCTCAACCCCAATCTTTACTAAGAATTTTGTACCCTAGGCCTCTGCTTGTGTGGCTTGGCCATGCTACATCACTAGTTCCACATAATGACCATAATGCAGTATTTTCCTGATTGCAATCTTTCAGGAAAATACTGCATTATGGCCTCTAGACAGAGCTGACAATCAAAGTAACTAAACCTTTTAGACAAAGCACAGGAAAAATTTGTAACATCTGTGGGAATGCTTGTCATGTTTGTCCTACATTTTTTCTTTATAAATAGAATCCTAAATGTATAAGCACACAGATGAAATACATATATGAGGGTTAATTTACCCACCAAATGATCTGTATTTCTGCCCATCTAGTTCTGAAAATTTCACAGCTCTGGCACACAATACGGGCCTGTCTGGCATGACAGAAGACCAGCCTGTTACTGAGAGTAGCAGAATAATGGGTCGATAAAAAGCCAGATCATCTACAAGACAAGAGCATGAGGCAAGGGCCTGGCAGATGTCTAGAAGCCCCAATGAAAACCTTATTGTGCCTGCTTTAAATTGGGGAAATGCAATTGGTCAAAGAAAATAAAACCCAAAAACTTTTTCAGAGCACTCAAAATACTTGTGACTATAAAAATGTAAATTAAACAACTTGTGGAATGAAAACAAAAATCAAGTCCATCAGAAAAAAAAACTATTTCCATAAGCTGATTAAACCACAAAGCCTTAGTCCAGACATTGGAATCATCAGAAGTAATAAAACACCTCTTACTGCCTTTAGTGCTGCTCCTTACAAGATTGGGGTAGTCTACAAATTACATACAAACAAACAAGAAGAGCGCACACTAAGTGCAACAGAGTTAAAGGCATTAATGCTAAAATCAAATACAAGTTTGCCACTCACAAAATTAGAATAGAAAAGACATGTACTCAAGACTCCCAGGATGGATGCCTCTCTGTCTTCACACTTTGTAGTGTAGTCCTGGATAGCAGTGCTGTCAGATGGAGGAATATCTGCAGATGGAGGATGGACCAGAGCGCTGTACACAGGTTGCCATACATATGTCAAAGCAGGTGGAGCAGTGGGCATGGCTACACGTTCAAAGGACTTCCTTCTTTGAGGTTTAGCCTGGGTTCACAATGATGTGTTTCTGTGCGAATTCTGCACTGCATCACAATCGCACCCCGTTCATGCGAACTGCTGTGGGTGTCTATGTTAAGTTAACAACACCCCAAAATAGGTCCCCAAAACGCGTTGCGATGTGCAGAATCAGATTGCATGGGTGTGATTACCCTTGTGATCCGATTCTAGTGCGAACCAAGAAAAAGGGTCCTGCACCTTTTTGGTGCTGATGCGGTGCAATTTGAGCCATACAAAATGTATGGCTCAAATTGCACTGCACAGAATTGGTATTTGATTTGCACAGGAATGCGGTGTGGTTCCTATGCGAATCACATGCGATAAGCCGCACTGCACAAGTATGAACCCAGGCTTAGCTTTGACAAAGAAGGAGGTCCTGTGAAATCCATAGCCATGCCCACTACTCAATCTACATGCGACATCATCCAGGAGATCTGCTGCAACACGCTGTGCCTGACTCTGGTCAGTCCTCCAGCTGCAGCTATTCCTCCATCCAGGACCCCAAGTGTGGACACAGACGGGTCCATGCTGGGAGTGTTCAGTATATGCTTTTTCTATTTTAATTTTGTAGGCGGACAAATTGCATTTGATTTTGACATGAAAGTCTTTAACTTTACTGAACTTAGCGTGCGCTCTTCTTGTTTATTTGTTTAAATGCAATTGGTTAAAGCACTTTACAAAGAAAGGATGCGATAGGCAATAGGTGTCTGATGGGATAGGACATGGCAGTACAGACAGTGCCAACTGGGCATCTTCTCTGTGCCAACTGCAATCTGTATCCATGTCCATTGTAGTTATAAGTGTGTGCAAAACTGCTATTTCGCTTGAGGCTGCATTCTGCCTAAGTCCATTTCTGAATTAACGGGGTGAGAGATTCAGAAAACAATGAACCAGGCAACTAGTATTTTCACAAGCCAACCCCTGTATTCTCTCATGACAGGTTTCCTTTAAAGTAGAAACCTCTTTGAAATAAATATCTTTTAATGCGCAGTGATGAAGAATTAGCAAGCAGAACCATTAGTCAGATTTAATAATAGTAGAAAGGAATTCTGTATATTTTGTCACAATGCTTTTTTTCCCCAGTTCCTATTTCCATGAGTAATAAGTCATGAAATGCATTAGTAAAATAGCATTATAATCTTTTTTAATTCTGAGTACACAATTGATCTAGAGGAGCGTAAAACATGGGTGACAAAATTCCTCACATCTAATGTGAAGAAAGACCTCAGAGGCAGAGACAATGATGTTCATTTCTATAGAAGGGAAAATAAAGGGCTTTTTTTCAATCACATGTACAGGCATTAATGATAAGCTGCAGGCAAGCAGCTAAATACATAGTTTAAATACATATAGGGGAGCTGCTTTACCTATGAAAGGATTTTTGTCTCTGCCCATTCAATTGTACCATGTACACAGGCAGGTCAAATACATTACTTTCTCTGTTACAATCAAAGGATAAGTTTACTTTAAATAAATAAATAGTAGCCTGCAGAGCATTGCACCCTCAATCAGAAGATCACAGGTGCGTTGTCAGGCTCCTTCAGACACTCAGTACAACTGTCTGACAGTTTATGATGTCTCTCCCCAACTATCACTAGTATCAAAGCACTGCAGGGGTTATTTACTAAAACTGGAGAGTGCAAAATCTGGTACAGATGTGCATGGTGGCCAATCGGCTTCTAAGTTCAGCTTGTTCAATTAAGCTTTGACAAAAAAAAAAAAAATGGAAGCTGATTGGCTACCATGCACAGCTGCACCAAATTTGACACTCTACAGTTGCAGTAAATCAACCCCTGTGTGTCTTTTAACCAAAAGTCATATTACCAGTTTACATGCTCCTGTACACAAGAGATTTGCTTTGGGTCTATATCTATGGGAAGCAAGGCCAAAGGGGCAATTTTTCCTCCTCTATTTTTTTTATTAGATTTTCTACATTGCTATTGCCCACACTTCTTCATCATTTTCACATCTCCAAAAGATTTACAGCCATCTTATAAAAGTCTATGTATACACAATGTCAAATAGGTATCAGAATGACCACATTGTGATATATATATTGTGACAGTAGGCAGGTGAAATCACCGGGTTGCGTCCTGGATGGACGATATATTTGTCCAAGGTTCAGGCTTTATGGGGATTTGTACCACTAGAGGGAAGTGCTGAGTCCTTCAGCACTGAGATAATGAGCCCAGCTGAAGGTAGTGGGCTCATTAAACACCTCTATAAAACCTCCCAGAGTGCTTAGGGAGTTGCTCCACCCTGGAACCAGATCTGTGCCTGAACTGTCTGGGGAGCTGACCTGTTACCTGTGTGCAGAGAGACCAAAGCCTGTGTGGCTAGCCTCCAAGTACTAGCAACTAGGTATAGCAGCAGGCTGTACCTAGTGGGTAGCTAGGGAGAAGCTGTTGTTGCAGTAAGTAGCCAAGTTGGCCAGGATTTATTTTGATGTTTCTTTTTGTTTATCCTTTTTTTCTGTAAATATTGTAAATAAATTGCACCTGTTTGTTTTCACCTCCACTATTGTTGTGCTGTGCCTATTTTTTTTGTGTTGTGCACCCATCCAGGGGGTCACACACACCCGCTGCCGAGCTAACCCTGTTACAATATATATACTGTGTATATATATATATATATATATGTATATATATATTATATTGCCAAAAGTATTGGGACACCCCTCCAAATCATGTATAAAATCAAGCACCGAGACATGCAGACTGCTTCTACAAACATTTGTGAAAGAATGGGTCGCTCTCAGGAGCTCAGTGAATTCAAGTGTGGTACCGTGATAGGTTGCCATCTGTGCAATAAGTCCATCCATGAAATTTCCTTGCTACTAGATATCCCACGGTCAACTGTCAGTGGTATTATAACAAAGTGGAAGCAGTTGGGAACAACAGCAGCTCAGTCACAAATTGGTAGGCCACGTAAAATGACAGAGTGGGGTCAGTGCACGCTGAAGCGCACAGTGCGCAGAAGTTGCCAACTGTCTGTGGAGTCCAAACTTCATGTGGCCTTCAGATAAGCACAACAACAGTGCATAGAGCGCTTCATGGAATGGCTTTCCATGGCCAAGCAGCTGCATCCAAGCCTTACATCACCAAGTGCAATGCAAAACATCAGATGCAGTGGCATAAAGCACGCCGCCACTGGACTTTAGAGCAGTGGAGTCGTGTTCACTGTAGTGATGAATCATGCTTCTCTGTTTGGCAATCCAATGGACATGCCTGGGTTTTGGTGGCTGCCAGGAGAATGGTACTTGCCTGACTGCATTGTACCAAGTGAAAAGTTTGGTGGAGGGGGGATTATGGTCTGGGGTTGTTTTTCAGGGGTTGGACTTGGCCTGTTAGTTCCAGTGAAAGGAACACTTAAGGCGTCAGCATACAAAGACATTTTGGACAATTTCATGCTCCTTTGTGGGAACAGTTTGGATGGCCCCTTCCTTTTCCAACAGCACTGCACACCAGTGCACAAAGCAAGGTCCATAAAGACATGAATGTGCGAGTCTGGGGTGGAGGAACTTGATTGGCCTGCACAGAGTCCTGACCTCAACCTGATAGAACACCTTTGGGATGAATTAGAGTGGAGACTATGAGCCAGGCCTTCTCATCCGACATCAGTGCCTGACCTCACAAATACACTTCTGGAAGAATGATCAAACATTCCCATAGACACACTCCTAAACCTTGTGGACAGCCTTCCCAGAAAAACTGAAGCTGTTATAGCTGCAAAGGGTGGACCAACTCAATATTGAACCCTACAGACTAAAGGCTGGCCATGCACTATACAATTTTCTGTAAAATGTCTGCCCAATTTCCTTTAGATTTACCTTCAACTATGTAGTGCAAGGGCCTGCTTAATTGGATACAATTGAAAGTGTTGTTTAGGTTTTACCTCATATTATATG
This sequence comes from Staurois parvus, assembly GCF_062004578.1. Taxonomy (NCBI): domain Eukaryota; kingdom Metazoa; phylum Chordata; class Amphibia; order Anura; family Ranidae; genus Staurois; species Staurois parvus. The sequence continues at coordinate 2,571,014 of NW_028318028.1, read as the reverse complement.
GTTTTTGGTCAATCTAAAGCAATTTTCTAAAGAAAATTGTATAATGTATGGCCAGCCTAAGACTGGGATACCATTACAAGTTCATGTGCATGTAAAGGCAGCATCCCAATGCTTTTGGCAATATAGTGTATATACACACAAGGGTTAGAAAAAAAATTGGAAACACTACATGATTTGCAGGTGTGAAAGTGATGAAATGTTTTGCATTGAAAGCGGAAGTGATGTATTTTCCTTTTGCTATGTGACGAGACAGTTAACAGGTGGCAAGCCTTCCTTTTGTCATTTGCTGTGTGCGCTGCTAGTAATATGGGACTGAGATTGAGCTCTGCAGTCACTTTTGCAGCAGTTGTTTTCTTATTTTGGGTTACAACCTTGTGCAATGTCCTTTTGTTTCTTTCGGTCATGTTGACTGTGCTTATGCTTATTACACAACGTTTTCCTGGAAACTGTATATGCCATCATAACCTTTAATACTGTACTTCGTGACATGGCAAATAACTTGGCAACTTCAGTCACAGAGGCACCAGCTAAGCAGCAAAAACAATTTGCTTTGAAGCTCAGTAAGCTCTAACATGACTCCGTATTACTAGCACCACATGCAGTGAATGACAAAAGTAAGGATTCCCACCTGTCAGCTAGGTGTCTCATTACACAGCGGAAGCAAAAGAATGTTACATCACTTCTGCTTTCAATGCAAAACATGTCATCACTTTCACACCTGTAAATTTGTAAATTATGTAGTGTTTAAATTTTTGGTCTAACCCTTGTGTATGTATGTGTGTGTGTGTGTGTGTGTGTGTGTGTGTGTGTATATATATATATATATATATATATATATATATATATATATATAGTGATATGGAGGTGTTTAGCTCTCGTTGTAGATGCATTTTGTACAGTGAGTCCATAGTAGACAGGAACTATAGTTAAGGGCCGCAGCAATAACCTCAACCAAACGTTTCCTGTAGTTGCAGATCAGACCTGCACAACGATCTGGAGTAATTTTGGACCACTCCTCTTCACAAAACTGTTTCAGTGTAGCAATATTCTTGGGATGTCTGGTGTGAATCGCTCTCTTAAGGTCATGCCACAGCATTTCAATCGGGTTGAGGTCAGGACTCTGACTGGGCCACTCCAGAAGGCGGTTTCTGTGCTTTTGCAGCCATTGATTTGTTGAATTACTTGTATGCTTTGGGTCATTGTCCTGTTGCATCACCCATCCTCTGCGGAGCTTCAGTTGGCGGACAGATGGTCGTACGTTTTTCTGCAAAATGTCTTGATAAACTCTGGAATTCATTTTCCCATCAATGACAACAATCCGTCCAGGCCCTGAGGTAGCAAAGCAGCCCCAAACCATGATGCTCCCTCCGCCATGTTTTACAGTGGGGATGAGGTTTTGATGTTGGTGTGCTGTGCCTTTTTTTCTCCACACAAAGTGTTGTGTTCTTCCCAAACAACTCGATCTTGGGTTCATCTGTCCACAGTATATTTTCCAGTTTCCTCCCACACTTCAAAGACATGCTGGTAGGTTAATTGGCTACTCTCGAAAATTATCCCTATTATGTGCATGTATGAATGGGAGTTAGGAACCTTATACTGTACGCTCCTTGAAAGTTAGGGACTGATGTGAATAAACAATATGTATATACGCAACTTGTTCTGAAAAACTTTTTCTATACATCACTTTGTTTTGGACTTCATTATGTAATATAAAAACCTTTTATACTGACTTCTAGTGTCATCCAGTGTAACTACAATTTGTTTATTATTGTATTGCTGAAATGGTACCATTCAGTTTACCTATGTGTTTTGGTTAGATGGTTTAGTCCTTAGATGCCTCCCTTCTTCCTTAGTTAGTTTCCAGCCTTCATAGTGGAGGCAAGGTGAAGAGGATCATTGTGCCTTTACACTTTGATTTGCCCAGTGAACACCATGTATTACATTTTATCAAGTAAAACTACATTGCAATAAACTGAAGTGTCTCTTTGAAGAGTTAGGCTGTCCGTGGAGGCCGCTTATTAAGCAGGTCAAAATAATGTCCGGATGGACCAACATCTAAAAGGGGTACTGTATGTCAAGGCATAAAGTAGCGCTTGAACACAAAACAAACTGTTGCCCAATATTCACACATTTACACATACAATTCAATTAGAAAAATGCGAGTAATCTTGGTTAAATTTTTGAATATTGGGAGTGCAACTAAGGGGAAATGGGGGGGGAAGGGTCTCAGGGGGCTCTTTCCAAAAACATTATCACTGTTCTGCCTGAGCAAGGTGGCATTAGGGTTGATTTCCTAAGACTCCATGTACATGGGATGTTTGGAAAACACTTCTGAACGAAGGAAACTGACCGCTGGAAAATGTAGGTTAAAAACGTCTGTTTAGCCGCATTTATGAGCATTTGCATTTAGAAGCGTTTTTTTAAGATAACTTCAGGAGACCTTCCAAAATGCCCAGAATGCACTAAAAAACAGTAAAAGATTAACTATTTCAGACATATAGAGAGAGCAGAAACAGAGAGAGCAGTATTTGTTGAGATTAGTTGTCTTTTTTTTGTGGTGTTTGGATGTGTTCCAGCTCATTTCTGTGCAGAAATTATTGCAGCAGTGTCTAACATTTTCTTTCATGCGAAACCTCAAAGTATGGTGTACCAGGTCCATTTGAGTACTGGGAAAAAGCTTTGCATGCATTTTTCATGATGAAAAAAGGCTCTGCACAGCATCTGGAAATGGAAGAGTTAAAAAATGTTTCCAAATGCAAAGACTTATAAACATGGTTATTGCGTTTACAAGCGTTTGGCGTTTGAAACGCTGATAAAATCTACTCCTGAACACAAGTTTGGTGAGTTAAAAAAAATGACTGTAAACTCAACTGCCTATAAATGACATAGTGTAAATGGACACATAGGGAAACATTAAGGTGAGTTCAGGGGCTGCTGAAAAAAACGCAGAAAAGCTCCTAAACGTGAGTTTATCAGCTGCAGTGTACATGGAGCCTAAAACTGGAGAGTGCAGCTCTGCACAGAAACCAATCGACTTCCAGGTTTTTTTTTGTCAAAGCTTAAATGAACAAGCTGAAGTTAGAAGCTGATTGGCTGCCATGGACAGCTGCACCAGATTTTTCACTCTCCAATTTTAGGAAATCAACCCCATTGCATATTTAAAGAAACAAAACATTGAAAATGTGTATTTATTTCAGAGATGTATTACATTTTTTTATTTTGCCAAAACATATAATAAGTAGTAAGTGTGAGATCAGCAGCAGTTTAAATGGTAATATGTATTTTTAGTGGTCACACCCAGGGGCGGACTGACCATTTGGAAACTCGGGCACTGCCCGAGGGCCCGGGGTCAGTAGGGGGCCCCATGAGATGCCCCTGGTACCTTTTTCATAGGCTTTTTTGAGTTTGGGCAAGGACACAGGGGCCCCATGATCCCCTATTGCCCGGGGCCCCATGAGTTGTCAGTCTGCTCCTGGTCACACCTTTAACATATCTTCTGTTGATACAGAATGCTAGGCTGCTATGATCTAAGGAATATTCCTTTCTTCTGAATTGTTAGAGTGCACACATTGACTCCTTGCTGCTCTTCACCGTGTTAAGTAGTCTAAGCTGACTATTGCAGAAGATTTGATTGACAGGTGAGCACGCTGCCATGCGATGTAGCCGCGTCTATGATTGGCAGCTGTGCTTCAGATCATCAGTCCGCAGAGTGGGGATACATAATCAGATGGTGACACACCAGCTCCTGGAGCAGAGCGCAGTCATAAAGTGCAGCAGGCTACAATAGCAGAGTGCAGTCAAGTGTGATCAGATCAGTGAAAACCAAATTAATGTGACCTCTTCCGTGACCACTGCCTGTGTGGCTGCAGTGTATACGTTCTGTTGTATAGAATACTCCGCACCTCTTTTATTTTTTTACAAATGTGTCTTAAGTCAAAGGTTTTAGCAAATTATGCATTTGAGAACTCTGTTCTGTAAAAGGTGGGAAACTATTTTGTTTTCAAAGTATTTACAGGAAAAAAAGATAATAATAAATAGGATAATATTTTTCAGGTAAAGAATATGTAAACCCAACATTTCATAGTCCTGATATGTGCCTGCTGCACCATGTACTTGTATGAAAAAGTCTCCTGTTCTCTTTGTATTGCTTCCTTTGTGTGAAATCCCTGGTGTTCCTGCCATTCCCTCTGCTTTCCTTTTAAAAACTGACCACACTAGGCAGGAGAGCACAGTTTTTGGCTGTGCTGAGAACTCAGCCTGCTTTCCTCAAATGATCAGACTTCTGCACACCCATTCAATAAGAAGATCAGCATGCTGTTGTTTCTCCTCCCTGTGCTCCTTATACAGCTGAAAACAAAGGGTTTTCATCACTTAGAAAAAGGGGAACAAGGTATTTAGAATTTTTTTATACTTATGTATACACAAATGTTTTCTCTTTCATTTCTATTTCAAAATCAATGGGTTGGTTTACAAGGTGAGGGTTCACAAAAACTTTAAATCTGGTGTCTAGGGAGGCGTCTGTTTTATCTGCCAAACATTTTGTATTTTTGTTCAGACATTCTTGTACTTCAGATGCCCCACATTTCCAATAAGTTCCATGCATATTTCCCTGGTATTACACTGATGTCCAAGGCATTGGTAATGTGATCTCTAATCAAGCGTTTTAGAAGACTGATGTTCAGGTGGAGCTAGCCAGTCAATGACTGTAATCCCCCACCCCAGTAGGCTCCATATCACTAGTCAATGGAAAAGGGCAACATTTACTTATTACAATTACAGACACATTGTTCACCAATTTTACAATCATATACATCATGCAGGTTTTACATTTTAGTGTCTATTGCCAAATGTTTCATAATGTTACGATGGACTCCTTATTGCAGAAGAGACATGCATTGTCTCTTCTGCAATTAAGTATTCTGCCTGTTTGCAATGCACATCTCTGGTTACTTTTTGGCACAGTTCCAGTGTGCCAGGATGAATGATGCATTCGTGGGAGTGATGTCATTCTACACGGTCAATTCTGACGGCTAAAGACAGGCATCCAGAAGACTAAAAATAAGTGCCCACCCAGGGACAGACTGACAACTCATGGGGCCCCTGGGCAATAGGGGATCATGGGGCACCTGTGCCCTTGCCCAAACTCAAAAAAGCCTATGAAAAAGGTACCAGGGGCATCTCATGGGGCCCCCTACTGACCCCGGGACCTCGGGCAGTGCCCGAGTTTCCAAATGGTCAGTCCGCCCCTGTGCCCACCATATTGATGGGTAACAGCGCTGCCTATACACATAAAATAGTGATCATTTGAAATTAATCTAAAACAAAATGACAAACCATAAAATGAAAAAGATATACATTTGGTAAAATATTTGTATGTAAATCAGCAAGTCTGTGACCAATGTCAGTTGTCCACAATGATGTCAGAGCTCAGTGACAGTTCCAATCCACATAAACCATAAGTGATGGATATTGTGATTCAAAATTTGTGCTCTAAGACGGTATAGCACAAGACAAAGAATGACCATAAGAAGTCACACTGCACTCACCGGATACTATTGACCACTTGATGTAACAAGCAAGTCAAATACAGCACCTTAAATTTAGATCCTGGTTCCGTGCTATTCTGCCATTTTTAAGTAGTCTCCTTCCAGCCTCTCGATGTTAAGAAGTACCCCCCTTAGTTTGGTTCAAAATTACTCCTGCTCCACAGGAAAAGCATTCACAAGTGCTCATTTCTATTAACAGAGGATTCCAAACATCAAAGAAAAATGTTCAACACCATAGCGGTAAAACTGCAGCTACATAGGAACCTCCAAACAGAGATAATAAAAAGTCTACAGAGGTTTCCATCCATCCAGAAGAAGATGGTGCTGCCAAGGAACTTTATGGGATCCCACCTTTGGAGAATTGGTGTCACGACCTATATCTCCTGCTGTTGGCACTGTGCTTCCCTGGGTAGAAAGCTGCAGTTTTAGTGTCCACCAGCAGGTGTCTCTCACCAGGTGTCTTCCAGCAATCAGCTCCACCTGAACACACCTCCTAGGAGGGTACTTAACCACTTGCCCTCTAGAGGATTTTTTCCCCACAAATTGAGCTTTCTTTTGGTGGTATTTGATCTCCTGTGCGTTTTTTATTTCTTGCGCTATAAGCAAAAAAAGACTGACAATTTTGAGAAAAAAAAACAATATTTTGGAATTTTTGCTATTAAACATGTCCAATAAAAAAAATTTTAAATATCAAATTTCGTCATAAATTTAGGCCAAAATGTATTCTGTGACATGTCTTTACTAAAAAAAAACCCCAATATGTGTAAATTAATTGGTTTACGTGAAAGTTATAGTGTATACAAATGGCGGTATAGATAATGGGGGCTTTTTTTCTACTAGTAATGGCAGCGATCAGTGACTTTTAGCGGAACTGCGGCAGACATTCAGACACTGGTGGGCAAAACTAACTTAGTGTCACTGACACCCCAGTGACACCAATACAGTGACCAGTGCTAAAAAAAGCACTGACACTGTACTAATGACCCTGGGCAGGAAGGGGTTAATGTGAGGGGCGATCAAAGGGTTAACTGTGTGCTGGGAGTGTTTTACTAGGGGGCGGGGGGTGTGTTCTTCACTGTAAGCACACTGATTGGGAGGGTTGTACTGTGCACAGCCATCCAGAGCAGTGTGTTCGAGCTGACAGGGAGGAAGATTGTTTGTAAACAAAACAATCTTCCTCCCCATCTGAGATTCTCGGTAAGCACTGGGCGCCGACAGGTAATCATTGCCCGGGACCTGGTGATTAACAACAGAGGACATGAATGGCGGTGCAGGTAGAGCGCGCACACGCCCCTTACCCGGAAATGCAAAATCACGTATATATACGTTTTTTTGCGCACCCGTGCCGCCCTGTAGCAGTATTTCTGCTATAGGGCAGTCGGGAAGTGGTTAATCTTCTAAGTACCTTATTCCTGCAGTGCTGTTGTGTGGTTACATGATCTTTAAACAATCATTAATCAATGCCACGCATAACAAATACCATAACTATCGTATTGGTGCAATACCTTAATATTAAAGTGCTAGTGCAGTGATAATAAAATTAATAGACAAAGTGCTTAAATTCAACCACGTATAGGCATCAATATTGCATAGTGTAGACTCCCATATACACAAAAGTCCAATTATGTGCTCAGATTCCACTTAAATGGTTGAAATCTTGTGCATGTAAATACAATTCTTCAATATGCAAACAACTCAGCACCCTTCAGTGTTCCTCCACTTCTGGCACACTTATACTCTCACCTCCTTGTTTGACCCATAGGGGTTTATTTACTAAAGCTGGAGAGTCCAAAATCAGACTCCCTTCTGCATAGAAACCAATCAGCTTCTAACCTCAGCTTGTTCAATGAAGCTTTGGCAATGAAACCTGGAAGCTGATTGGTTTCTATGTAGAAGTGAGTCTGATTTTGGACTCTCCAGCTTTAGTAAATAAACCCCATAGTGACAGGTCAAACCACACTTTTCCCTTTTCACCCGGGCAGCTATAATATCTTTAAATACAACTCTTCTCCGCACTTTTTTTCACCATATCCTTGTTATTTCCTATACACCATATTCTCCAATGTCATGCAGAAAGAAAAAACTCAACATAGTATAGTATGTACAACCATCAATATTTATTTAAAATAGCATGCACTCACTTTCAAAAGTGTCCATCTGGGACACTGCAGTAGATAAGCCCACAGTTTGTAACATCCAGCGTTTTGGGTCACTCACAAAATGGAGGTTCGTAAACTTCCGGTTTGCGGCTTGACATCATTGGCCCACCCTACGCGTTACGTCACAACACGTGACTTTATCCCTGTTCTTTGGCATCTGCAAGGAAATGTCTACGGGAGGGACTTCTATTACTCTGCTGATGTAAGCTCTCTACAGTATGGGTCTGTGTCTGCACAGCCCTGTTTGGTGCTTTGTCGGTCACAAGACTTAAATAAAAAACATTTTCAGAAGAGAAATTCAGATTAACTCCTAAATATCAAAAAGACCATTTTACAGCTTCATATCAGTGTTTATTGAACACCAAATGTGTATTTTTTTTTGCATTAATATGGTGTAGGTGGAGTCAAAGATGATTGATATTAGCCTTTATTTTGTTATAATGGCATCTGCATCCAAAGCTCTTTTTTACTTTACAGGTATTGGCAATTACATTTGATATATATAAGACTGATTTACATTAAAACTAATCTGTTTGTGAGTTTATTAGTCAAATAATCAATCAGCATACTATATCCCACCACCACAGTGTTTAGCAGTAGGAGGATAGTGAGTAGGAGGAAGGGAGTAACATTTAGCACTGCGTAGATGCCCATATGAGTAACTCTATAGCCACATGGGCTGGACAGATTTGAAAACGGAGGAAATGAATACCTTGGAAGGGAACTGAAACTGGAGCATGCTCAGTAGAGGACACCATCTGATCTACAGAATCTCAGGCTGCAGTGGAGAAACAGAGAATATGAGAGGACAGTTAAAGGCAGGATCAACCACATATATTTCACTCTACACAAAACAAATGCTTTAGTGGCTTTGTGAGTATGCAAACTTTGTTATATAGAATATAATGAGAGTTTTTCATAGTCCGGGTTTAGTGACACTATAAGTGTGCATTGCTGCCTGTGTCATCATTGAGGAAATACACTTTCCCTTCATGTCTTAGTGACATTTCATGTCATGGTGTCACCAAAAGAGAACATATATAGATGTCTTTTTATTCAACAACAGCAATTAAACCACAGTTACTGGGTAGGATGGGAGAGCTTAGAAACTGTCAGATTTTTAAGTTTTCTGGGATTTCTTGTTGTAGTAACAGAAAATGAGGGGAAACCTACCCAAATGGGACTCAGACATTAAAAGGTTTTAGTGAGATTCTTCTCCCCTCTATAAAGATCTCCCAAGATAAGTTTAGATACAACTTGCAGTAGGAAATGCACATAGGTTTACTTTGAGTTTTTTGTCAATGCAATGCTGTTTAGAGGCCAGATTATTTTTTAACAGAGCTTTATCAATCCTGTGCTGTTGTAGGTGTAATTCGATAGAAGCAGTGACTGCGCCCTATAACTGTTCACATAACATTTCGGTGATAATAAACCAACATAAACCAGTCTTCAAGGAGAAAGGTTTAGGCTCAGCTTAAATAGAAGCATAAATATTTAGTACAATGTAGTGTGGAGGATATAAAACACAGATAGATGTTCCAATTACAGGGAGATTATAATAATAATCAGCTTTTATCAGCGTGTGAGGACAGGATTCACTACATGTGCTTCCCTTGTTATCACATCTCTAGAGTCGATAACGAGAAACTTACTGATTGAGGCGAGCACTTAAGGAGGTCATAAACTAATTAGTGGTTTCTCTTTGTCATGTCAGAACACTGGTTAACTGGTTATTAAACTATTTGCATAATTTTCTATTAAACAACAGGGCTTGGCAGCTCTTTGTGCGTTACTTGTGCTTGGACAGGCGTACAACAAGAAACATTCATATTCTGTAAGAAACACTGATGCTGACTAATTTCTACAAACTGTTCATTGGGAACTAAGAAAATGTCTTTTAACAAGAATATCTATCTATCTATCTATCTATCTAGTCAGGGCCAAATTTCCCTCACTAAAACCTGTAGACACAAAACATTGACAACTAACACGACATCCCCTGTAATGTTCAGTTTACTTGTTTACAGTTTACTTGTGACAATGTGCAAGTAAGCCTATATTAACCAACTCTTTCTATAGTTAGTAAAGGTTAGTCATATTCAGCTGGATTTATTCCTTAAGGTTGAAGATGTTTCACTTCTGAAGCAGCTTCCTTGGTTCTAATGAGTGTCTGGAACACATCTATAGCCACACATATAATTCAGTTACCATAATCCAACCACCATAGAATATTTCAAGAAAATCGTTTGTTGACAAAGAACATGATGGGAGTTGTCAAAGTTTGAGAAACCATCCTGTTCTAATTACATAACTCAATAACCATTCTTCAATAAAGTGTGAGTCAAAGGTATTGTTTAATTTACATGGCTGATGGTATATGTTGTCTCCAGAGTAGAGATGTTCAAATGGAATTGCATTTTGGTGACATATGGGGGTTTATTTACTAAAGCTGGAGAGTCCAAAATCAGACTCCCTTCTGCATAGAAACCAATCAGCTTCTAACCTCAGCTTGTTCAATGAAGCTTTGGCAATGAAACCTGGAAGCTGATTGGTTTCTATGCAGAAGGGAGTCTGATTTTGGACTCTCCAGCTTTAGTAAATAAACCCCATGGTGTTGAAGGTCCCTACCCCTGTTTAGGGATTGTTTGTCCAGTTTGATGTAGATGGCCTCTCTTGCAAACCAGTTGTCTTCTTTGCCCAAAATGTGCACCTTACTGTCCTGCAAGGAATGTTCTGTTTCCTTAAAGAAACCCAGTGCCAGAACATTCATTTCAACAACAATCTTCCCATAGGTTTATATATGCATTTAAAAATCTCTACGTAAGCATTTAAAACACTTGATTCTTCTGTGCTTTAAAATGCAGTTTTTTATTTGATGAGAGGGTCTCTTTAGGGTGTTGAAAGACTGATAATTTATGTCCTTCAGAGTTTGTCATTGGGTCTACATTTGGTCAGCCATTTGTTGAGCTGTTGCTTTGTCTCCCCAATGTACAGGTTTTTGTATTCCTAACCATAATGGACTGCATATGCCAGATTTCTATGCTTGTGTTTCGGTATAGGGATATAAGGTCTTTCAGATGTATAAGCGTTTTAGTGTATTGCTGGGCTTGAATAGCGGTGAAATGTTTGTTAAAAAATATATTTTTTGTTTTTCTGACATTCCAGGCATATATAGGGTGAGTACAGTATATTAATCATATCATGGTCCCCTTTACTCTATGGCATCTATCTATCTATCTATCTATCTATCTATCTATCTATCTACTGGTGTAACTAGTAAAATGGTGTAGGTAACTCAGGTGCTACTGTCTGCATAATGTAAAGCATTACTGCAACTGATAGATGCACCATGTATAAAATAACACTCTTGTTATATAAATAGTCCATGAGAAACCATATCATTTGGACGTTGGGTCTGGAATAAATAAGGCATGAACTTGCAACTCTTTAAAAAAAAAAAAAAAAGGTCAAGTATATCATGATACTGCTTTGAAATGCTTTTTGGTAGCTCTAGGCTCTGTTGCATATGCTCTCAATGCCCTATGTAATGCTTTGCCTGGCTGCGGATGCCACACCACCATTTCTCCTATTGCAGGTAAGATCTATCTATATATAGAAAGGCTATTCAAAAGGCAAAAGCTATGTGTTTTAAGCTTTAGTAGTCTACAACAAACAGTTATATTTGAAATTCCTGCACTCAGTCTGTAGAACGGTGTATAGATGTTGGTCACTATGAATTACTGTACTATTCATGCTGCTCTATAATTTTGTTTCTCCATAACTTAAAGCAGAACATTCAACAAAATCCAAATTCAGCAAAGTTCACTTGGTATACAAAAGGGAATTTTAGTTAACCCAGCATGTTTTAGCACATCCGGACGACAGCAGTAAGACCTGCATTGACCCCATTTGTGTCACTGGGATTTAATGTCTCCTATTAATAGGTTAGCAGGCATGCAACAAGAAAAAGCAAAGAGATTGGGGGAAGTGAAATACAGACTAAAATATTTCACAGTCCACTGAGCAAAAGTCAGACTATGGAGACCACAAAAAAATGAAAGTGGTGACATCTACTCAACCACATGGTATTTTGGCAGGCCCTCAGAGTGCCCTCTCTTCAGGGTCTGCCTCTTGTCTATGCTATTTTTATCTCCCAGGGTCCCAAAAGGGGCTTAGCAAAGAGGAAAAAAAAAACTGATTTCTGAAGCTTAAAACCTGACACTGCCCTTGTGTATCAAGGAACGGTTCTATGCCCTTTGTCATATGGTGCACTCTGGACTAACCACAAGGCCTTGAATGTCTCATTATCCAACTTCTCATTCTAAAGCCTCCTGATTGAAATATCTGTCATTGTCCTTGCAAAGCCATCTTTCTATTTCTGTTTATTAAAAGGGGTCAGGCTAAAGGGTTATTTTCTCCGGCTAAATTGACAGCAATGGGAATTACCAGGAGAAAATGTCAACATCTGCGTAGCTCCTCAGATGGAATAATTCTCAAGATGTTTGTCATCTGGCAAAGAGAGCACTGATTTCTGATATTTGTGGAACATTGGACCCTGTGACCCCAGGCTTGTAAGTGATGGCACTGTGTAACAAGTGATTTCTAGATGTCTCTGGGTACTGCTGTCATCAAAAGAACATACCTGAATTAATAGGCTTGCTATGAATGCAAGACTTTAGAGGATGAGGCAGCCTCTTTAGGAGCAGCTGTATTCTCTTGTATAGCTCTTGCTGTAGTCTTTTGATTGAGTTACTGTGTCTGTGAGCAGATGTTTGGTGTGTAGCCTAAAGATAGTACAAGAGGCATCCCATAGATGAAGGCTGTACTCCAGGCAAATAGTTAAAAACTCAGATAAAATGCATATATGGGAGCTGTTTTATCTGCCGAAAGATTAGTATTTTTTCATCCATCCAGTTCTGAGATTTACACAGTTCTGCCACACACTTTGTCACACAGCACAGTGTTGTCTAGCAGATTGAGAGATCCATTAATTTTTCTCCTGCAGTTAAAGTTAAATTAAATCTTCATTTTTTTATTAAAATAATAAATAGGTCATTTATCTGCTCTGTGTAATGGTCTTGTACACAGCAGCCCCAATCCTCCTCTTCTAGGGTCCCTCACTGACACTCCAGGCTCCTCCTCTTCAATGAGTGCCCCCATGGAAAGCTGCTTTGAAAGGGGGTACCTATGCTGGCTTGCTCCTGAGCCCTGTCTGCATCCATTGACACAGAGTGGGCAGCTCAGCCCTGCTCCCTTGTCACAGCATTTAATTGACAGCAGCATAATGGCTCCTGCTGCTATCAATCTGCCAGTTTAGAAGGAGAAAGCGATGATTGGTTCGGACTTCCGTAAGAACTAGGGTGGGTCTGGGGGGATCCTGCAGCACAGAATGTTTTTACCTTAATGAATAGAATGCATTAATGTAAAAAACTTAAAATCGGAACTTCACTCTCTCAATCAACATTGACTATTTTTAATCCTTAGTAAATAGATAGGAAAGTATATCATATTTACTTGTTTTAAACTTTTATTTTGCCTAGGCAAATGTCATACATCCTAGGAGCCTTCAGGAGGGGAGGGAGGGTTCTCAGCTCAGCCAATGCCTGCGCTAAGGGCAGATGGGTTCCAGGAAGTAAATGCTACATGAATCATCTGCCCTTACTCAATATGGCCACTGCCAGCAATACCAGGGGGTGTTTTTCAAAATTAATTCTCAGCCAAATAAAGCATGAAGATATGGATGGATGGGGAATTTGCTTTGAATATTAACAATAAATTAAATATCATTTTTGGTTTGTGGTGCTCAGATGCAGTTCAGTTCCACGTTAAGGCTTTAGAACCACTTTTTAAAGTGTATCTATAGTTAACCTTTTTCTCTTTTTAATTTTGGAAGAATGGGGAAAGGTTAGGACCATTGTCAGGTTTTACTGCTACCCAAGGCTCAGTTAGAAAGACTTTGTTTTGGGGACAACATTTTATCAGACAAGAAACGAAGGAAGGTTTGCAACAATAAAAAGCTTTTAGATGTTCCAGCATCTACCTACAATTTTTTATTACTTCTGTTAGTGTTGTTGTTCACCAATTTCCTTTTTCATGAAAAGGTTGTCCCCTGGACAATATGTGAGGGGAAGTTCTCTGAGTTTCACTTTAATTTTTAGTTAGAGCATTCAGAGATTTAATTAAAGCTCTGTGACAGTGTTGCACAGTATAAAGTGCATTAATCCCTTCTAAAATATAAAGTGCGTTATTCTAACAGACGTGTGTATGCAATATATTTCACATATATCAAAATAAATGTGATCAAATAAATATACAAATATGATCAAAGTTCCAAATATCCGTATAAAATAACATTTCCACAATAGTTCTTATATATGTGCAAAATCTTGGTTCTTTAGTGCGTTTTTATATATTCTCAACTTTTAAATTATCACCTCATGCATCTCTCCAATCACCTATTTCCATATGCTCTCACCTTGATGCTTTGACCAAAAATTAGGTCTCATGTGCCGTCCCCTTATAATGGGGTCTCCTTTATCACAGTTGCTTTCTCCTTCTCTCCACTGGTGACTGCAATCCACCTCCATCCTCCCCAATTCCAAAGTATACACATGAGATTCTCTCCGAAAATTAATAAGATATATAGTGTGAGTAACAATATTTTATTGAAAGATTAAAATATACTCAACTTATAAAGTACACTATAACTGGTGTACTTCAGTATCCAGATTCATAGTATGGATGACCTCCATTAAAATGGCCACCCGCACACTTCCGGTTTTGCAGTGTGACATCACCGGCTCCTCCCTACGCGTTACATCAACCAATTGCGTGGCTTTATCAGGGTAACAGTTATTGGTTGGTTGATGTAATGCTGACTAGACTGACACTGATCATCAGCGCCCGTGCAAAAATATTTGTCTGCACAGGATGGTGCATTTTACCATCCCCCCATCCTGGTGCCCTAAGACAGCTGCCAACGGCCCTGGCCCTCTCAGTGTACTTGGTAGCTTTGATGGCAAACTAGAGCTCAGAGCTGCCAATTGGAATGAGTTTTTTTGTAAAAAGGGAACAGGGATAACACTGACATCATTGTCCATTATGGGCATATTTGGACAATGATATTGACCAAATATGGCTATTTCATTGATTTTTTTTGCATAGGTCACCTTTGACATCCATGCTACACCTTCATATTTGACCTTCATCAAATATAAGGGTCTGATATGTAGTTTAGTGTAAACCCCATGCATTTTTTGTGTGGGATCACCCATTAGCACCTATATAAGAAGAGTCTTGCATTCATCAAGTATTTTTGATGAATGCACTCATTTTTCTCATTAATCTCCACTCAGTACCCCATAATGACAAAATGAAAACAGCATTTTAGAAATGTTTTGCAGATGTATGAAAAAGGAAAAACAGGAATATCAAATTCAAATAAGTATTCAGATCCTATGCAACAACACTTGAAGGTTATCTCAAGTGCCTCCCATTTCTCTTGATCCTTGATGAGATGTTTCTACACCTTGATTGGAGTCCATCTGTGGTAAATTAAATTGATTAGACATGATTTGGAAAGGCACACACCTGTCTATAAAAGGCCTCACAGCTGACAATGTATATAATATCAGAACAAAAGCCATGAGGTCAAATGAACTGCCTGCAGTGCTCAGAGATAGGATTATGGGAAGCTACAAAATTTGGGCTTAACTGTAGGCTCCCAGGAGTACAGTGGCCTCCATAATTCTCAAATGGAAGAAGTTTGGCACAACCAGGACTCTTCCAAGAGCTGGTCACCCCTTCCAATGCAGCAACATTTTCTTGACTCAGTGTTGCAGAGTTACTTCCACCCAATCAAAGGGATGTGTTGAAGGTGTGCTGGAGTATTTTGTTATGCTGGACCCCAACCTGTCCTTCCAGCCCCAAGTCCAATCTTTAACAAACTCGTGCAGACTCCACCTCTGCAACATCATCAAATCTCTCAACCCCCCACCTCACCCCCTCGGTCTCCGCCCAAATCACACACCTACTGAGCGACATATCAGACTGGATGTCGCTCCACTTCCTTAAACTGAACCTCTCCAAAACCGAGTTTCTTGTCTTCCCCCAGCCCGGACACCACCCCCCATTGACTTCTCCGTCACATCCAACAACGCCACCATCAAACCCACCCCGCAGGCCAGAGTACTTTGTGTCATTCTGGACTCCAACCTATCCTTCCAGCCCCAAGTCCAATCTTTAACAAACTCGTGCAGACTCCACCTCCTCAACATCACCAAAATACTCACATTCCTAACCCCAGAAACCACTAAACAGCTCATCCACTCCCTCATCATATCACGACTCGACTACTGCAACTCCCTCCTCACTGGCCTGCCTCGCCGCTGGCTATCCCCGCTTCAGTCGATCCTGAATATGGCTGCCAGACTCATTCACCTTTCCAACCGCTCCATCTCCGCCACCCCCCTCTGCCAATCCCTCCACTGGCTTCTGATTGCGCAACGGATCAAATTCAAAATCCTAACACTGACGTACAAAGCTGTCCACCACACTGCCCCGTACTACATCACTGACCTAATATCCAAGTACCACCCAGCACGCACACTCCGCTCCTCACAAGGCCTCCTTCTCTCTAGTTCCCTGGTCTCCTCCTCCCATGCCCGCCTCCAGGACTTCTCCAGGGTGTCACCCATCCTCTGGAACTCCCTGCCCCAACCCATCAGATTATCACCTACTCTCCTCTCCTTTAGGTGCACCCTGAAAACCCATCTCTTCAGGGAAGCCTACCCCACCCCCTGCTAACCTGCCGACCTCCTCCACTCTTCCTACCACTCCATCCCCCACAGCTATCTCCTCCTGTACCACTATCCCCTCCCTCCTAGATTGTAAGCTCGAAAGAGCAGGGCCCTCGATCCCCTCATGTTTTGCATTGTATTGGTATTGTTCTGTCACATGTTCGTCCCCCTTTGTAATGTACAGCGCTTTATAAATACTGTATAATAATAATAATAATGCTGAGCGGACACCCTTACTGCCAACTATACTGAATATATCTAAATTTCCAAGTGACAAGGTTTCACATTCAGGCAACCAGCATATTATTTAACAGAATTAAATTACAATTTGTTAGATATAAAATATGATATATTTCTGTGGTATGCGTTTTCTAGGAAATCTAATGTGTCTTATTAGCCTTCTGAGCCTTGTAAATTGGGTGTATTTAGTGTTTAACTGATTTTTATCTTATATATTAGTGAAACCACTTTTTTGGTAACTCCATTATTAGTTTTACAAAATGAATTAAGGTTGAGAGTTTAAGATGCATAAATATTCAGGCTTACATAAAAAACAGACTTACAGATGTTTATTGTCCACTAGTCTGTTTACAACAGGGCCAATTAGGACATGGCCTCCTTAGGAGTATTGAGGACTCTGGCTAGTGGAGTTTCATGGCATCTCTGCATTCCTTTTTATTCTGCTTTTGTCAAATGTGTCTTATGGCGGACTGTGGTTTGTGAATTATGTCATCTTACATGGATTTAGAATTAAATCAAAACTATTTTTGCTACTAACTCCTTGCTACTAACAAATTTTGGGTAAATGAGGTTGGCATGGTGTTCAATACTACTTCTCCATTCTCTTCACACAATTTGCTTTCTCCAGACCTCACTATCACCACACTACCAGCCAAAGGGTACATGTAGAGCACATGCAAATTTTATTTCCAAATTGCAGAATATGAGTGAAGCACTATTGTACCAGCAACAGTAATAGAAAACACAACATTCAGAGTGCCTTTTTCTAACATGCTAAATAATACCAAATATGATTGCACACTGATGCTACCTAAACAGAGAATTATCCCTAATGCAGTAATATACATTAGAAAAATGCTAATTATTTGGTTGAAATTCATATATGGGAGCTCCTTTAACTGCCAAACCTGCTATTTGTATTTTTGTAAGTCCAGTCCAGGAATTTACACAGCCCAGACAGAAAGTACAACTAAGTTAGAAAAATGACTGAGTAAAAATGAAAATTTCATTTACTACAAATTTTGGATTTTCCTTGTTATATTGTTTATATACAGTATATATACATACACTATATTGCCAAACGTATTGGGATACCCCTCCAAATCATTGGATTCCGATGTTCCAATCACCTCCATGGCCACAGGTGTATAAAACCAAGCTCCTGGGCATGCAGACTACTTCTACAAACATTTGTGAAAGAATGGGTTGCTCTCAGGAGCTCTGTGAAATCCAGCATGGTACCGTGATAGGTTGCCACCTGTGCAATAAATCCAAGTCGCCAACTATCTGCAAAGTCAATAGCTAAAGACCTCCAAAATTTGTGTGGCCTTCAGATTAGCAAACAGTGTGTAGAGAGCTTTATCGAATGGGTTTCCATGGCTGAGCAGTTGCGTCCAAGCCTTACATCAGCAAGTGCAATGCAAAGTGTCGGATGCAGTGGAGACGTGTTCTCTGGAGTGACCAATAATGCTTCTCTGTCTGGCATTCCAATGGATGTGCCTGGGTTTGGCGGTTTCCAGGAGAATGGTACTTGCATGACTGCAATGTGCCAAGTGTAAAGTTTGGTGGAGGGGGGGGTTATGGTGTGGGGTTGTATTTCAGGGGTTGGGCTTGGCTCCTTAGTTCCAGAGAAGGGAACTCATAAGGAGTTTTTGACATTTTGACAATTTCATGCTCATAACTAGAGATGAGCGAATTTCTCAAAAATTCGATTCGGCTGATTCGGCGAATTCCAGTGTGAAATTCGATTCGATGCGAATTTATTCGCTACGAAGATGACTTATAAAAAGGGTTTCTAGGCTTCAGAGAGCCTTTAAAATAGTGCAGAACACTGTACCTTTAATTTAAATGCCCTTGGAGATGAGGAAAGAGAAGGAGAAGGAGAAGGAGAAGGATGAGAAGAAGGAGAAGGAGAAGGATGAGAAGAAGGAGAAGGAGAAGGATGAGAAGAAGGAGAAGGAGAAGGATGAGAAGAAGGAGAAGGAGAAGGATGAGAAGAAGGAGAAGGAGAAGGATGAGAAGAAGAAGAAGGAGAAGGATGACAAGAAGGAGAAGGAGAAGGATGAGGAGAAGGAGAAGGATGAGAAGAAGGAGAAGGATGAGAAGAAGGAGAAGGAGAAGGATGAGAAGAAGGAGAAGGATGAGAAGAAGGAGAAGGAGAAGGATGAGAAGATGGAGAAGGAGAAGGATGAGAAGAAGGAGAAGGAGAAGGATGAGAAGAAGGAGAAGGAGAAGGATGAGAAGAAGGAGAAGGAGAAGGATGAGAAGAAGGAGAAGGATGAGAAGAAGGAGAAGGAGAAGGATGAGAAGAAGGAGAAGGAGAAGGATGAGAAGAAGGAGAAGGATGAGAAGAAGGAGAAGGAGAAGGATGAGAAGAAGGAGAAGGAGAAGGATGAGAAGAAGGAGAAGGATGAGAAGAAGGAGAAGGATGAGAAGAAGGATGAGAAGAAGGATGAGAAGAAGGATGAGAAGAAGGATGAGAAGAAGGAGAAGGATGAGAAGAAGGACAGTTCTGTGACAGTTTCTGTCTATTTCTGACAGTTCTGGGACATTCACTCCATACAGCTGTTTCAACCGCTGTATGGAGGGAATGTCATGGAACTGTCAGAGTCCCAGAACTGTCATTAATAGTCTATTTCTGACAGTTCCATGACATTCCCTCCATACAGCGGTTGAAACAGCTGTATGGAGTGATTGTCCCAGAACTGTCAGAAATAGTCTATTTCTGACAGTTCTGGGACATTCACTCCATACAGCTGTTTCAACCGCTGTATGGAGGGAATGTCATGGAACTGTCAGAGTCCCAGAACTGTCATTAATAGTCTATTTCTGACAGTTCCATGACATTCCCTCCATACAGCGGTTGAAACAGCTGTATGGAGTGAATGTCCCAGAACTGTCAGAAATAGACTATTTCTGACAGTTCTGGGACTGTCCTTCCATACAGCGGTTGAAACATTGTATCTATTTTTTTCCATAAATGACATTCTGCAAATACACTTAGAGGAGCGCTGCAGATACACTTTTTGCCGGCTTGGAATTATTCTTATTTTCATCCTACTTCTTCTTTTTCTTCTTATGAGGATGAGGATGAGGATGAAGAAGAAGAAGTAGGATGAAAATAAGATTAATTCCAAGCCGGCAAAAAGTGTATCTGCAGCACTCCTCTAAGTGTATTTGCAGAATGTCATTTATGGAAAAAAATAGATACAATGTTTCAACCGCTGTATGGAAGGACAGTCCCAGAACTGTCAGAAATAGTCTATTTCTGACAGTTCTGGGACATTCACTCCATACAGCTGTTTCAGAAATAGACTATTAATGACAGTTCTGGGACTGTCCTTCCATACAGCGGTTGAAACATTGTATCTATTTGTTTCCATAAATGGATCCATTTATGGAAACAAATAGATACAATGTTTCAACCGCTGTATGGAAGGACAGTCCCAGAACTGTCATTAATAGTCTATTTCTGACAGTTCTATGACATTCCCTCCATACAGCGGTTGAAACAGCTGTATGGAGTGAATGTCCCAGAACTGTCATAAATAGTCTATTTCTGACAGTTCTGGGACATTCACTCCATACAGCTGTTTCAACCGCTGTATGGAGGGAATGTCATAGAACTGTCAGAAATAGACTATTAATGACAGTTCTGGGACTGTCCTTCCATACAGCGGTTGAAACATTGTATCTATTTGTTTCCATAAATGGATCCATTTCTATGACAGTTCTATGACATTCCCTCCATACAGCGGTTGAAACAGCTGTATGGAGTGAATGTCCTAGAACTGTCAGAAATAGACTATTTCTGACAGTTCTGGGACTGTCCTTCCATACAGCGGTTGAAACATTGTATGTATTTGTTTCCATAAATGGATCCATTTATGGAAACAAATACATACAATGTTTCAACCGCTGTATGGAAGGACAGTCCCAGAACTGTCATTAATAGTCTATTTCTGACAGTTCTATGACATTCCCTCCATACAGCGGTTGAAACAGCTGTATGGAGTGAATGTCCCAGAACTGTCAGAAATAGACAATTTATGACAGTTCTGGGACTGTCCTTCCATACAGCGGTTGAAACATTGTATCTATTTTTTTCCATAAATGACATTCTGCAAATACACTTAGAGGAGCGCTGCAGATACACTTTTTGCCGGCTTGGAATTAATCTTATTTTCATCCTACTTCTTCTTCTTCATCCTCATCCTCATAAGAAGAAAAAGAAGAAGTAGGATGAAAATAAGAATAATTCCAAGCCGGCAAAAAGTGTATCTGCAGCGCTCCTCTAAGTGTATCTGCAGAATGTCATTTATGGAAAAAAATAGATACAATGTTTCAACCGCTGTATGGAGTGAATGTCCCAGAACTGTCAGAAATAGTCTATTTCTGACAGTTCTGGGACATTCACTCCATACAGCTGTTTCAACCGCTGTATGACATTCCCTCCATACAGCGGTTGAAACAGCTGTATGGAGTGATTGTCCCAGAACTGTCAGAAATAGTCTATTTCTGACAGTTCTGGGACATTCACTCCATACAGCTGTTTCAACCGCTGTATGGAGGGAATGTCATGGAACTGTCAGAAATAGACTATTAATGACAGTTCTGGGACTGTCCTTCCATACAGCGGTTGAAACATTGTATGTATTTGTTTCCATAAATGGATCCATTTATGGAAACAAATACATACAATGTTTCAACCGCTGTATGGAAGGACAGTCCCAGAACTGTCATTAATAGTCTATTTCTGACAGTTCCATGACATTCCCTCCATACAGCGGTTGAAACAGCTGTATGGAGTGATTGTCCCAGAACTGTCAGAAATAGTCTATTTCTGACAGTTCTGGGACATTCACTCCATACAGCTGTTTCAACCGCTGTATGACATTCCCTCCATACAGCGGTTGAAACAGCTGTATGGAGTGATTGTCCCAGAACTGTCAGAAATAGTCTATTTCTGACAGTTCTGGGACATTCACTCCATACAGCTGTTTCAACCGCTGTATGGAGGGAATGTCATGGAACTGTCAGAAATAGACTATTAATGACAGTTCTGGGACTGTCCTTCCATACAGCGGTTGAAACATTGTATGTATTTGTTTCCATAAATGGATCCATTTATGGAAACAAATACATACAATGTTTCAACCGCTGTATGGAAGGACAGTCCCAGAACTGTCATTAATAGTCTATTTCTGACAGTTCTATGACATTCCCTCCATACAGCGGTTGAAACAGCTGTATGGAGTGAATGTCCCAGAACTGTCAGAAATAGACTATTTATGACAGTTCTGGGACTGTCCTTCCATACAGCGGTTGAAACATTGTATCTATTTTTTTCCATAAATGACATTCTGCAAATACACTTAGAGGAGCGCTGCAGATACACTTTTTGCCGGCTTGGAATTAATCTTATTTTCATCCTACTTCTTCTTCTTCATCCTCATCCTCATAAGAAGAAAAAGAAGAAGTAGGATGAAAATAAGAATAATTCCAAGCCGGCAAAAAGTGTATCTGCAGCGCTCCTCTAAGTGTATCTGCAGAATGTCATTTATGGAAAAAAATAGATACAATGTTTCAACCGCTGTATGGAGTGAATGTCCCAGAACTGTCAGAAATAGTCTATTTCTGACAGTTCTGGGACATTCACTCCATACAGCTGTTTCAACCGCTGTATGGAGGGAATGTCATAGAACTGTCAGAAATAGACTATTAATGACAGTTCTGGGACTGTCCTTCCATACAGCGGTTGAACTGTCCCCATTAATAGTCTATTTCTGACAGTTCTATGACATTCCCTCCATACAGCGGTTGAAACAGCTGTATGGAGTGAATGTCCCAGAACTGTCAGAAATAGACTATTTCTGACAGTTCTGGGACATTCCCTCCATACAGCGGTTTCCGGCAAAAAGTGTATGTGCAGAGTTCCTCTATTCTGCAGATACACTTAGAGGAGCTCTGCAGATACACTTAGAGGAGCTCTGCACATACACTTTTTGCCGGCTTGGAATTATTCTTATTTTCATCCTACTTCTTCTTCTTCTTCTTCTTCTTCATCCTCATCCTCATCCTCTTCTTCTTCTGAGGATGAGGATGAGGATGAAGAAGAAGAAGAAGAAGAAGAAGTAGGATGAAAATAAGATTAATTCCAAGCCGGCAAAAAGTGTATGTGCAGAGCTCCTCTAAGTGTATCTGCAGAATAGAGGAACTCTGCACATACACTTTTTGCCGGCTTGCAATTATTCTTATTTTCATCCTACTTCTTCTTCTTCTTCTTCTTCTTCATCCTCTTCTTCTTCTTCTGAGGATGAGGATAAAGAAGAAGAAGAAGAAGAAGAAGAAGAAGAAGAAGAAGAAGTAGGATGAAAATAAGATTAATTCCAAACAGGCAAAAAGTGTATGTGCAGAGCTCCTCTAAGTGTATCTGCAGAATAGAGGAACTCTGCACATACACTTTTTGCCGGCTTGGAATTATTCTTATTTTCATCCTACTGCTTCTTCTTCTTCTTCATCCTCATCCTCATCCTCAGAAGAAGAGGATGAGGATGAGGATGAAGAAGAAGAAGAAGAAGAAGAAGTAGGATGAAAAGAAGAATAATTCCAAGCCGGCAAAAAGTGTATGTGCAGAGTTCCTCTATTTCTGACAGTTCTCTCACAGCTTCTTCACATGAACAGTGGTTGAAACATCTGTATCCTAAATGTAAACTAATAGATACAATGTTTCAACCGCTAAACATGTGTTCCTTCTGTCAGAGAACTGTCAGAAATAGCGGAGCTCACTGCAGGGACACTTTTGCCGGCTGATAGGGAAATGTTCGATTCGCGCACCCGAAGTAGGCAAAATTTCGGTTTCGCCGCGAATCGAATATTTCCTGAAATTCGACTCGAATTCCGGTTCGCCTGGTTCGATTCGCTCATCTCTACTCATAACTTTGTGGGAACAGTTTGGGGATGGCCCATTCCATTTCCAACATGACTGCACACCAGTGCACAAAGCAAGGTCCATAAAGACATGGATGAGCGCATTTTGGGGTAGAGGAACTTGACTGGCCTGTACAGAGTCCTGACCTAAACCCAATAGAACATATTTGGGATGAATTAGAGTGGAGACTGCAAGCCAGGCCTTCTCGTCCGACATCAGTGCTTGACCTTACAAATATGCTTCTAGAAGAATGGTCAAACATTCTCATAGACACACTCCTAAACCTTGTGGACAGCCTTCCCAGAAGAGTTGAAGCTGTTATAGTTGCATAGCGTGGGCCAACTCAATATTTAACCCTATGGACTAAGACTGGGATGCCATGCTCATGTGTGTGCAAAGGCAGGCATCCCAATACTTTTGGCAACATAGTGTGTGTGCATGCATATATCTGTGTGTGTATATATATAATTATTTTTTTTTAAAATATTAAACATGCTGTACTTGCCTGCTCTGTGCAATGGATCCTCCTCTTCTTGGGTCTCCCACCAGCTCTTCTGGATCCTCCCCTTATCAAGCTCCCACTATAAGAAGCTGCTTGCTATGGTGGCAATAGTGTGGTCTCACTCCCGAGCCAGCTCTGTGTGTCCATAGACACCTTAATGCATTCTCTACATTAATGCATTAAAACCTTCAACTTTTAGAACCACTGTAAATTTAGGTAAAACTTCCCCATTTTGGTGAAATACATTCAAATCAATGGGTAAGCAATATAAAGGTATTTTCTGGTGTGTGTTTTTAGGGTGCAGTTGGCTTTATATGGTTCCTACAGGTTTTTGGAAGCTCCTTATAATTATCCTGGACCTGTTCTTGTGCAGAAAAATGGAGCCTCATTATTTTATGTTTAATATAGAAAAAAATCAAACCGTGAAAAAAATGAAAGTACCAATTCAGCAAATATCTAATATTATTGGACTGCCATGGAGATCATAGATGATGTTATATATAGCGACACATAAAATACATATTTTTTTCATACTTGGGGTAGGTATAAAGCACACATTTTTAAATTTTGCATTATAAATGGTCTCTTTTTGCATCCACCTTCTGGATGTTGGATTAATATTTGTTGCTATATATGTCTATATATCATACTTTTTTCTATGGTCTTCGTGGAAGCCAGTAATATTAAGTGTGGTTTGGCCCTATATTTTGTATAAAAGCAACTCTTCTGCAAAAAAAAAAACCAAAACACTCTGGATTTAAAAAAAAAAAAAAAGCTCTACTGAGTCCAGCCACTGTAAGATAACTGAACATTTGTAATCCACAGATAAATGGGCGGCTCCTGCTACTCCGAACAGCGACAAACAGAAACATATGGCAGGCACGGACCTTTTCAGATTTTAATAGTAGCAGTAGAACATAGGCCTCAGCCGCTGATGGGCGACAGAATATTTGCAATCCAAAGAGGCACCGTAGCTCGCCATGGTTGCTACAGGCGATGATGAGCAAAGTAGTGACATAAATTCCACTGTAGTAAACACGTACATAGTGATCTGAGCCCTATTTTTGTGTACTTGCACGTCTACAGGCCCATTAAAGACAATTGGCTGCATCTAGCTCAGTACACCCTTCAATCCTATCCAAGTTATCAACTCCTTAAAAATCACAAAACCAAGCTCAAGGACTGTTTACTGTCTCCGAATGCAAGGTGTGGAAGAAAATGCATGTTGCCTGGCTGTGCAGAACTTTAGGGGGACCCAAAACTTAGCAACGCCTAAGGGGGAAGTGCTACAAGTATATGAGACAAAAGTGATGTGTTCTGAATTAAAATGAGCGAAGTTTGGAGTTTTCAAAAAGTCTGTATATTTTGCCTTTTCAGTGAATGCATTTGAGTCAGTAGGAAGTCTACATTAAGGCGATTTTTAGTGAGATGGTAATGGTGCTGTATGCTTGAAATGATTCATGAGAATTCATAAAGCTCCTTTAAACTAACCTAGACCTGCTCTTTAGCCAAAAATGGCTCCATATTAGCTGGGTAAATTTATGTTATTTTAGGGAACCTTATGACCTTAATCCCAGCTGTACGGCTACATTTCCCTTATGCTAGCTCTAACACTAACTCTAATGCTAACTTTAACTCTTTGTTAATTAACAAAGCTATGACACGGCGATTACAAGGTCATTGATTAAAACAAAGCCATTTGATTTTTTTTTTTATGCAAATTTAGCCAAAGCAATCTGCATGCCAAAATGTAACACTAATTCTCATTACATTTTTATGAAATTGGTAGTTTTGTTGCTAATTCAGTTTCATGGAAATCACTTTAACAATTCCTAGTGCTGAATAAGAACAAAACCACATAGTCTTCTCTGTCTTTATTTTTATTTGTCCCATTGCTGTCAGAGACACCAGACCACTTAAATCCACTAGCATGACCTTTTGGTTGGCTTTAGAAAAATGTCTATCCATAACCTTTTCCATCACTTGTAGATGAAGAGTAGAATGTAATTTAATGCCACTTCAAGCTTTCTGCTATTTTTACTGAAATGTTGCTTCATATCCGTCCATATCTGAGTCTGAAAGAGCCTTTATTAGGGATTTTACTTATACAGATCAAGATGGAGGACAAGATCAGAGGGAATATGATATGGGATAAAAGCAAAGAAGAGGACTCAATCATATAAGAATAGCTGCTAACATTCCATTAACACAAAGACAAAGTATGTTTCACCTGCAGTTTTCTGAGCATCATCTGCTAAAAGCTTTGCAAGTTGTCTCTTCCTCTTACTCTCTCCCATAGGAATAGCTTGACCACATTCTTTCATTTGTCTTGTTATCTCACATGTGCACACTAAATGCTGCTTTCCAGTGGGGAAGGCAGTATGTTTTCATTTTCACACCCGTAGGTAATTTTTTTGCCATCAATTTATGCCTAAGGTTTTACGTTAGTCAAACTGCATTACATACAAGAACATCAACTAAAAGCAGTCAGCTGCTTTTGCTATAATGCAAAATGTGGAAAAGTAGAGTGCACTTACTTGTACCGTGATCCAGCATCCCAATGATGTTCCACCATCTTCCCTATCTTCTGACTTACAATGATTTCATGATTTGCCACGCCTTGTTTCACACTATGTCTCTGTGTGGAGGTGGCTATCTTGGTAGAGACAGGGATTTGCTTCTTCATATTAAAGCTGTCTCCATGATGATTGGCGACATGATGACTTAGTGGAGTAATGATCAGGAAGCAGCAGTAGAGATGCAAAAAGCACAGATCCACAGAATAGATAAAGCAGAAGCAGGGAGCAAGGAAGCAAGGGGGGGTCCTCAGGTACAGCTTCCTCTGCAGCTATGAGAACAATAGGCAGCACAGTAGTGACATAACCAAATCTCATTCAAAATCTTGAGAGGAGTCACAAGCAACGCAGCTTACATGCACATATCCAACTATGAGGCTATGGGCATAGGAGTGCTTAGGCACACTCACATGTCAGTTTGTACCCTGCTATTTTTAAGGAGAAATTCCAGACAAAACAATTTTTTGTCTGTTTTTAACTAAAATAATGCACTCTGATTTTGATTTCTTGATTAAAATCTGCATATTGTCTCCCTCTTAAATTGTTTACCAAAGCTTCTTACATAGTGTGGTTTGAGTTTGTAAATATTTCTGGATTTTTCTGTGAAATATTGAATACCAACTTGTATTTTTATCTATAAATCTGCCTGGTTTCTTCCTCTTAAATTGCAGTCTAGTAACTCTAATATTACACTGCAATTCTTAATTCATGTTATTTTTTTAAAAAAAATTATTTTTTAAATTTTATTACTTTTAGATTTTATATTTTGGAAGCTTTTATCAGCAAAACAAACACATTATAGTTTTGATTAATTTATTAAAGCTGGATGGTGGCTGCCCTGTTCACAATGTGGCCTAGTAAAAGTGCTTAATTACTGTGCATTAAACCAGTACACAATTTTTTGCTTTTTTTTTGTCTTTCCAATATTCCTGAAAAAGTGCTCACAAATTGTGAAGGAGATCTACCCTCCTATTTCGATCTGTTATTGCCCAAAAAATGCACTGCCATTTTTATTTATGATTTATAACTTATCTTTTATAAATGTTTCTTTCTGGAAACCCCTGCAAGGAAAAACCCTATTTAGTTTGCCCTGTCACCTCTTGTCCTGTCTGTGTGGCTACTGTCAACCATGGCACACCAGCTGACAAAAATGTGGCATCATTTTGTCCTGGCCTTTTCATAGACTTTGGGGTGCTTGGGGAGACTGATTCTGAAGAGTCACCCCAAGGCTATCGAGGAAAATGGGTAGAGATTACTGCACTGTCATAATCACCAAAGTGCAGGACATGAGTTGGTACTATCAGCTTCAACACTGTGCCCCATATTTTATCCTCCCCAGCCATCAACACATTTTCCCAGCATACCATGAAGGAGAATCCCCATTCTAGCCTATGATTGCTGGATCATATGACTGTGGTCATGTAGACCTTGTCACTGACCAGCGACTAAGAGATATTACGATTACACATGGTGGTGGAGGGAAGACATAGCGTTCTGGGCAAAAAGTGGTAGTTAAGTACCTGCTACTATAGTGTAGCACAGGCCATAAAATGACAGATGAGGTGTAACAATTTCACAAACTGGAATAAAAAGCAGTTGTAAAGTCTGCAGTGTTTCCAAGCTGACATTGGGACCCTGGGCATGGGGGTGATTAGAGATGTTATTTTCTTCCCCTTCAGAAAATGCAGAGGAGGCATTTACTTGGTCTAGGACACTGCTGGAGATGTCACAGTGGGGTTAGGAGTCTTACTGTAAAGTTTAAGCCTAAGATGTTCACTCCACAGTGTGGCCCCATGTTGACCCTCTTCCCCTCTGTCCCATAAGGCATTGTCAGAATTCCTTACCAATCGCTTGAGGCCACAGATATTGCAGTGAATGCAGAAGATGAATTTTGTGGAGTGAGGGAACATTGGGCTCTTCAGCAGGATGGGGGGTTCAAAAAAGGCAGAACCTGCAACCTATACTTCTGAACTAGTTCACAGCTCATTGAGCAAACAAGGAGGTCGTATTTTGGCATTTTTACCTTGGAAGCTCAAGGACCTTGTCCTGAGAGTGCATGCATTTTGCTGCTAACCTGTTTTACTGATATTCTTCTCCCACCGTGCTCTTTAGTACATAGCCATGTGTTTCCTCATGCCTGTGATACTCAAATGGCTGGTACTCTTGGTCTTTCTCTACACAGATCCCCCTCCTTTCAGAGCTCTTTGAATTTGTTAACTGTTCGGTACTGTTCTGACGCTAACCAATTTCTACTGAACATACCAGAAGTCTTATATTTTGAATATTTTGAGAATAATTGGGGATGTGAGGCTTGAAGGGGGTTTGGGGAATGTAGGGCTGCGATTTTTAAGTGTTTTTTGGTACACTCTGTTTTGACATTTGATTATGCTTTTAAAACAATGTACTGCGAAAAAAGAAGCACACAAACTTTCCTGTTAAACTGATCAATTTTTGATTTATGCTTTTAAAACAAACAATGTACTGCGAAAAAAGAAGCACACAGACTTTCCTGTTAAACTGATCAATTTTTACAGAGTTAAAGTGTTACTAAATCCACAACAGTAAAATCAGTCTACATATGTAGTAAAGCATACTTGTTATACTCACTGTGGAACCTAAGGGGTTAATCCTCTGCATCCTGTAAAAAGGCTGTTTGATCTTTTCTTCTCTGCCCCCCCTCTCGTGCAAATGCCCACACTGATGAACCCATGCCCTTCTACACATGCTCAGTTTAGTGTGTATTGATAGAGAGGTGTTTTTTTTTTTTTTTTTGTGGGAGAGTGAATGTGATCAGCACAGAGCCAATCAGCACTGTCCAGACAGAGGTCAGGGGACTCTCATCCTCCTAGAGAAAACTCCTCCTATAAGCTTTAACCAGTGCTCAGCTGAAGTCACAAGATTACTCTAACTGCTGATGAAAAAAGGTATTTAGCAGTTTATATTTACTAAAATAATTGCATTGCCATGTTCTGTGTACTGTGGGAGAGGGAATATAGTGAATGCAGGGTCCTGGGTTTAGTAACACTTAACAACTGCCTATAGTTTTTACATCTGCCACGGCTGATACTCTCACTGGTCTATGCATGTTAGTTATGGCTGGTTAAACAAAATCAGGTGTCGCATCCAACACTTTTTTTTAGTTATAATGAATCAGATTGGGTGCTGCTGCTATATTAAAGCCAAGCCATAATGTGAAAACAAAAATATATTAAACGTGCAAATTATGTGATGCCAGAACTAGTTGTTACTGATAGTATCTGTGAGAATTGTACTGTTCTGTAACACCACATACAGCTTACAGGCACATTCTACACATGCAATTGAAAACATTGGTGTTTTTCCAAAATGTATTTTTTTTTTTGCATTGGTACATATCCTCCTTGGCATTACCCAGCAAACCTAAATATGGACAGATTTTGTTTTCCTGGTTTGCCCCTCTGGACTTCAGTAGTGTTTAGATATAACTTCAGAATTTTTGAAATTTAGAATGGGCTAATGCTCCCCAAACCAAACCCAAACATATTGCCTCATTCCCAATGCTAAATATGACCATCCTCTCCCAACAGATATTACAAACTATCCATGTAAAAAAAAGAACAAGACAATAAAGAGTGCTGATGTGTCATGCAGTATATCAAATAAATAAATAAAACCCCGCAAAGCTCTAATCAACAAGCAGACAACAAAAAAATCAGGAAGAACCAGCACATGAGGATGTCGGAATTGGGAAAACCCTCTGTGTGGTAGAACAGGACTAAGGATGGAAGCCTAAACTGTGCTACTGAATCAGTAAAAACAGTCCTTACAGCTGAGCTACACAATTAGAGAAAGAAATTTACAGTCAGAGCTGGTCAAAGTGTCACCATGTGCCTCCTACACTGGGTCACGGAACTATGTTCCACTGGCTACCTCACCCCTGCTGGAACCTGTCAATAGGTCAGGAATGGGGTAGCCATTATCTGTTTGTCGCAGTTCTTTTTACATGGTCAGTATACCTTCTGATAGTCTGTCTGTATGGTGCAAACTCAGATACATTCTGCGCATGGTGCAGCCTCCTAACAAGACTGAACAAACTGTCCAGTGAACCTATTGCTTTGCTCTGTAAAAAATAAAGCACAGATTTACTTTACACTGGAAATTTCCTTTAGGGTGGAGGTCATGTAACTGGGCACGTTACAAATAAATGTAGCTTAACAATCACAATCATTTTGCTGCAGTATTTTTCCACTTTCCATACCCTCCTCCCCTGGCGCGATAATAAAAATCTAGTTTACTTTTATATATAATTAACATGCAGCTTCAATAATATTATTCAGTTATAAAACAGACCCCTTGAGAATCGATGGGTAGTCTGTGTCTGGTTTAGCAATTGTATGATATTTCTAATAGGCAAGTATTAACTTTCAACATCTGTTGTTAATTGCACTATTGATGGTGAATTCCGCAACTTAACTACCATACACAGTGGAAAATCCCTTCTCTTGCTGGCAATAAAATGCTATTCCTACAGTTTCAATGGTCAACCATTTGTTATCTGTACAGTTTTATTGTGAGTATTGTTGAACAAATTGGTAATATCACGGTTTAGAATCCTAAATGATTTCAGGATCACGTACAGCATGAATATGAGAATAGATTAAATCAGGTTTCACCTGCTGTACATGATGATGGAATTGTTATGCTAATGTTTCATGTTAATTCAGTAATACAGGGCAAAAAGAACTGATGATGTGATGAGTGTGGTAGCCTATAGCAATCATTGGGATTTCAATGTAGATAAAAAAAATTGTGTTCTAATGCTCCTATCACTGATATCAGAAACATGACATGTAATGCAGATCATATAAAACAGCTTGTCAGGCTACAATATGGTACAGAAAAATGGCAGCTGAACACACACAGGACTCACTGTGAGCAAAACAAAACCAGTAATGTAAGATGGCTTCAGTTCTGCTCTCCATCCAAAGAGGTCCCTTAGATACGTTTCACCCCCTAGTGGGCTAAATCATTGAGGCCTCAACAATTAAGACCTCATGTACACTGCTGCTTCTAAACATGAGTTTAGAAGTTTTTGGTGTTTTTTTGCCAAAGCCCCTGAAATCAATTCAATAAAAGTCCATGTGTCCGGGGGGGACTGCTGAGCAGCCGATGAAGATGGCTGCACATTGATTTGGCTCCCCACCGCCTGGGAGTGCTACAAGACATATCACCCGCTAGCATTGCGCCTGACACCCTTTACCCACCCTTTAACCTCTCCAGCTCCTCGTGGACCAGCCAGCAGCTCCACTCCAGTTGGGACTGCCACTCCACTGATCTCAAGCTCCCAACCATCAGCAAGATCCTCTACGGCCTTGTACAGGAAGGGGAAGCCAACACCACATTAGTGTGAGTACACGCCACATACTGTACCTTCACTCTACATCCTCCTCAGCTGGATTGCTTGGCAAGCTTGTCCTGGCTCCCTGCCTTGCCCACGGACTGATCTCTGGCTCCATTGGACCCTCCTGTTTGGAGCTGACACAGCAGGCCCCCTGCACTGCCTCTATACTGGCTCCAGGCACTTTGCATCTCCTATAACAAGGCGAGATGGAAGGTTATAGCCTACGGCTGCAGGAAAGGCGATACTTTTCTGCCACCACCACCGCAGCTTTAACTATTGCATGGTGACCACAGTACATTGTGACCCATAAACGTATAAGCCCGTTTGGAAAGGAGGCCCCTTATGCCAGTGCCAGTCTATACACCCTGTGACCGCTTTTAACTGGTCCTTGAAACTGGTCCTGCTTCTTTGTACCCCCTTGCTACTATCAAAACTAGCCCCCAACTGGGACCTAACCCACCCCTCTCACCACATAAATGTTTCCACTCTGTTCCATCTACTGCTTGCCTACCACAACACAGAGGTAACTGACAGAACATAAGCAGGGCACTCCTGCACTTTCCATATTAAAGCAGTCACTCAACGAGATATTCATGAGTGCATCTGGGTTCTCTGAAGACTCTCCAAGTTCACCATCTAGTACTCTTTTTATTTATATTAGAGTGATCTCTCCAACACCCACCAGGAAACTTTAATGCCTACTATAGCTCTTTTCATTAGTTTTTATCATATTACCTGGGCCGCCCTGTTGTAGGTGCTCTTGATCCTCCGTGGGTTCATGGGAAAGCTATCTGCCACTACACCAGGCAAACCAACCAACTCTTCCTCAAGCACTTCTAAAGCTTCAGCATCCTCCACAAAATGGCCTTCATCCAAAATGGCTTCTCCGAGATACTCGCCTGACCTCCCACTGTCTTCCTAGGAGCTCATCTCTCACCCGGTGACTCCTCTAACAATAACCTCTCTGCAGGACAAAAAATTCACCCTATAGAGGTGACTGTCTGGGATTCAGCCCTCCTTAAGAAATTTAAGCTTCTTCTTCAACAAAAATTAACTACAGCAACAGAACAACTTACTAAGATCACATGCAAAATAAGAGACATAGGTTCTGCGTATAGATGATCTTAAACATAAAATGGACAACACTATCCTAGTGATTGATAATCATGAACAGGACATTGACACTGTCAGGCTAGACCTCACCTCTGCCCTTCAAAAACTTGAGGGCTTGGAGAACCACAGCAGAAGAGGTAACTTTTGAATAAGAGGCCTCCCTGAATCCATAGAGGACTTAACTTCTACAGTAACGGTCTTCTTCTACCACTTCCCCCCCCAGTCTCCACTGAAGCTAGCTTACAAGCTGAACTACTCCAAGAGCTCTTGACTGAAAACACTCTGGTGGACACCTGGAGGGAATTTAACCCCAGGGAGTAAGATTACACATTATTCAACAGCTCACAACTGTCATATGCGAATAGACCACTTCTTTATACCCCCAATCATGTTCTGATTCTTGAGATCTTTTCTACCCCTTGGTCTGACTACTCACCACAATTACTCACCTGCAAGTCTCTGGCCTCAGCCCCCCAATTTTATTCCTGGCATCTCAACAACTTGCTATTATCTTTTGTGTTAAATGGCCACCAGAATTCGAGAATCCATCTCCGCATATTTTGCAGACAGCTTCTCGGTGTGTACTACAAAATATTCTCCGACATCTTAGCCCCCCATTTAACCAATTTATTTAATCAACTGCAATCCCATTCTGACCTTCACCAGTCATCAACAGCAGCCCATATAGCTATGATACCGAAACCCGGAAAAGGATTCTCAAGACCCACATAACTTTCGCCCTATCTCCTTATTAAACATTGATATTAAAATTCTAGCCAAAATCCTCGCCATTAGAATAAACTAATTTTTACACAATCTTATCCACAAGGACCAAGTAGGCTTTGTTCCTTATAGGCACGCCCCTTATAGCACCTGCAGACATCTTATCCACTTGATGCATCAAAACTGTATCCCTAGTATGATTCTCAGCCTTGATATACACAAAGCTTTTGACTCCCTCTCCTGGGAGTACATGTATTATGTCCTAGACAAGTGGGGATTCCCACCCTCTATTCAGTCCTGGCTAAAGGCTTTATACCACATGCCCCCAGCTTCAGTTCACTATCTTTCCTTTCAATCTCCTTCCTTCCCAATTCATAAGGGCACTGGTCAGGGGTGCCCCTTATCCCCTATACTTTTTATCTTGGCCTGAATTTTTGCTACACCTTATCAGATCCCATCCAGACATTAAAGGAGTTATGGTTGGTTAACACTCATTTAAAGTTAGCTTATTTGCTGATGATTTGCTCTTCACTTTGACTCAACTTCATACCATGCTTCCTGTTCTCTTTTCCACCCTCACAACTTTCTCCACCATTTCCAGCCTGGTTGTTAATAAAGATAAATCATCCACCCTCAACATTTCCCTCCCTGAATCAAAGGGTGCCCTATCGAAAAACATAATTACATCTTTACTTGGCCCAACACCCATATAAGCTATCTAGGAACTCGTATCACAAAATCTTACCACACGCTTTACGAGGCTAATTATATTCCACTTTTCCATGCTCTCAAAGCTCTACTCACATCTTGGTCTCATCACCACCTTTCCTGTATAGGTAGAATCAATGATGATTCTCCCAAAACTCCTATGCCTCTTCTGCTCCCTCCCTGTCCCTATCCTTTCCCATGCTCTTAAATCTTTTCAGAACTACGTCCTGAGAGTTATATGGTTAAACAAGAGTCCTCGAATCTCCAAACGCACTATGCTTATGCACAGGAAGCAAGGGGGTCTGGGAGTTCCTAATTGTTCTAAATACTATATAGCTACCCAAATCGCATCCATGACTTCCATATACATGGCACAACAAGCCTCTATATGGGTCGCTCTAGAAACAACTTCTTGTCTCCCGGTTTCCCTTCGCTCACTTTTGTGGCTTCTTCCTAAATCCAAGCCCACATTAACCAGTCCCTCATTGTACCATTTATTACTTGTGTGGAACTCTACCAAATATTCCAGTGGTCTAATCTCTCCTTAGCTGCCATTTCTCCCCTCTTGGGCAACCCCCTTTTCCATCCAGGCCTAGACTCTCCTATGGATCCATCAAAGGTGCGTGTAGAAGGGCTTTCCTTGGCCAGAAGTAGGTAACAACTCACAGCCACTATGTGTGGTGCTAAAAGACAGGAAGTACATCCTCCCTCATATCAGGAGAACTTCCATCCCCCACCTCAACAGCCCTTGTATAATTTTTTTTTTATATATGAAACATATGATGCAGGAGACCCATTTAAGGGATGATTGACTGCACTTCCTCCGGAACAGATTTTATCCCCAGACCTATCACACAACTAATAAAGCTGCTAAGTCAAAAGCGGTCTTTATTCTGATGTCCTTGGACTTGCTCAGATGCCCTAGTGGATGGTAACGGATGGTACTTGTTTCTTAAAGGAACAATTGGTGGTGTTAAGTTGACTTTGGTGACCCTTTCATAACATTCAACAAGCCTCTTCCTGCAAGCCACTTTAGCAAAACTCATGGACTTCACCGAGGGCCAGTTGACCCTCAGTGGTGACTTTAATGCCCCACTCATTCATTTAGTGGATACCTCTTCGGGTTCCTCTCAACATTCACCGGGCTCTCGCAGACGCATTTCCCAACTCCTTCATAAAAATCAACTGGTAGACGCCTGGAGGTACTCCACTTGGGAGAAAGGGACTTCACCTATTACTCAGCTCCTTACAAGATATACTCTCATATTGACTTTTTCCTAGTCCCCCACCAGCAACTTCATGCGGTGGTCGAGATCTCCGTAGGGAATATTACATAGTTGGATCATACACCACGTATCTTGATATATTCCATCACAGACAACTCCTCTTCCAAGGCAACATCTTGGAAGATTAATGAGAGCTTACTACAAGACCCACTGATTTTAGCAGATGTTGTCAAGGAGCTTGGTGACTACTTTCAGACTAACAGTATGGCAGACTGTGACCCAGGGGTGGTCTGGAAAGCTCATAAGCCAGTTATTCGCAGTGTGCTGATTAAGCATGAAGCTTGCATTAAACGGGAGCGAGAACGGACACTTACGTCTCTTCTTGCGGACATACAGCGGTTGGAAAATAGTCACACTCACCTTCTCTGGCCATTAAAAGGGACCTGCTGAGTTTATGGCACCAAGTCTCGAACTTACTTAGGTACCAGGCCAAGGCTGCCA
This sequence comes from Staurois parvus, assembly GCF_062004578.1. NCBI lineage: Eukaryota > Metazoa > Chordata > Amphibia > Anura > Ranidae > Staurois > Staurois parvus. The sequence continues at coordinate 2,534,611 of NW_028318028.1, read as the reverse complement.
TACAGGTTGGCAAGCAACTATTCTATGAATTGGCTTCGAGCAAAACATTGCAGGACCTCTGCGTGACCACTTATGCCCCTCATCTTTTATGCTCTGACTGCAGTAAAGCCTCCCTGCCTAAAGTAATCGCTCAGACATTTGGAGACTTTTATGCTTCACTATATAATTTGCAGGTAAAGACTCCAACACAGACTCAACTTGAAAAATATGTTTCATCCTCAAGCATGGCTAGGCTTCTGTTGCCAGCTGGCAATGAATTAGAAGCTCCCATATCCTTGGAAGAACTCAAGATGGTGGTAAGCCTCACTCAACCGAGCAAGGCTCCTGGGCCGGACGGCCTAACCTTACAATACTATAAAATGTTACTCCCGGAGTTGAGGCCTCGTATGCTTGCAATATTCAATGCTCTTGGCACGTCTGCCTCCTACCATCCAGATTCTTTAAAAGCACATATATCAGTCATACCTAAAAATGGCAAAGACCCTTCCAGTTGTGCCAGCTATAGACTATGCTCCTTATTGAATATTGACCTCAAGTTAATCACCAAGATTCTGGCCATACGTCTTCAGCAACATTTACCCTCGCTGGTTAATTTGGACCAAGTTGGTTTCATACCCACACGTGAGGCTCGTGATAACACCATTAAGGTCTTTAACCTATCCATGTTGATAATCAGATTCTCACCCCCTTTGTGTTCCTGGGCACAGATGTGGAAAAGGCATTTGATTGGGTGAACTGGCAATTCACCTTCGCAGCTCTCCGACATATTGGATTGGGGGGCACAATGATATATTGGATTGCTAGCATATATTCGAGGCTGACAGCTCAGGTCAAGGGGAACATGTTCTTTCTGACCCCTTCCCAATTACCAATGGCACTAGACAGGGGTGTCCCCTATCTCCCCTTCTCTTCACCTTTACGCTCGAGCCCTTTCTATGTAAGGTCCATTTGAATCTGGACATTACTGATCTTTATATCAAAGATTACCAATACAAAGTATCGGCTTATGCCGACGATATGTTTTTTTCATAACTAAGCCAGTGATCTCCCTTCCTAATTTCTTTCAAGAATTTGATCGATACAGGGCCTTGTCTAATTTAAAAATCGACTTCACCAAATCCAAAGTGATGGGTGTGACGATCTCTCCTTCTTTACTCCTCCAGCTCCAATTTTCCTTCAAATTGAAAAGGACAAAAACAGCTTTAAAATATCTAGTTACCTTTACCCTGGCTAGCCTCCCTCATACCTTTTGAGTAGAGATGAGCGAATCGAAGTAGCCGAAGTGGAATTCGAGTCGAATATCGGAAAAATTTCGATTCGCGCCGAATCCGAAAAATAGCCTACTTCGGACGCGCGAATCGAAATTTTTCCGAAAATGGCGGCGGACATGTGCGGCGACGGAGCGGGGATGTCTGGGAAGGCACGCAGACAAGGCGCGCTGACCCATAATGCATTCCTCAATGACATGTGATCGCATCAGCCAATCAGCAGCCAGCCAGCCAGCACTGTGTAATGGTCGAGCTATAAATAGCGGCCATTTTGGAATTCTTCATTTGCCTGCAGTCATTGAACAGAGGCAGACCGCTCTGTATTAGGGACAGAGTTAGGGCCACAGAAACGATACTTGGGGACAGAGAAACGTTACTTAGGGACAGAGAACCATTACTCAGGGACACAGAATTGTTAATGAGGGCCACAGAATCGTTACTTAGGGACAAAGAAACGCTAGTTAGGGCCACAGAATTCTTACTCAGGGACAGACAGAATTGTTACTGAGTGCCAGAGAATTGTTACTTAGGGCCACAGAAACGTTATTAGGGCCACAGAATTGTTACTCAGGGACAGACAGAATTGTTACTGAGTGCCAGAGAATTGTTACTTAGGGCCACAGAAACTTTAGTTAGGGCCACAGAATTGTTACTCAGGGACAGACACAGAATTGTTACTGAGGGCCACAGAACTGTTACTTAGGGCCACAGAAACGTTATTAGGGCCACAGAATTGTTACTCAGGGACAGACAGAATTGTTACTGAGTGCCAGAGAATTGTTACTTAGGGCCACAAAAACTTTAGTTAGGGCCACAGAATTGTTACTCAGGGACAGACACAGAATTGTTACTGAGGGCCACAGAACTGTTACTTAGGGCCACAGAATTGTTACTCGCACAGACACAGAATTGTTACTCAGGGACACAGAATTGTTACTGAGGGCCACAGAACCGTTACTTAGGGCCACAGAATTGTTACTCGCACAGACACAGAATTGTTACACAGGGACACAGAATTGTTACTGAGGGCCACAGAACCGTTACTTAGGGCCACAGAATTGTTACTCAGGGACACAGAATTGTTACTGAGGGCCACAGAACTGTTACTTAGGGCCACAGAATTGTTACTCGCACAGACACAGAATTGTTACTCAGGGACACAGAACTGTTACTGAGGGCCACAGAACTGTTACTTAGGGCCACAGAATTGTTACTCGCACAGACACAGAATTGTTACTCAGGGACACAGAACTGTTACTGAGGGCCACAGAACTGTTACTTAGGGCCACAGAATTGTTACTCGCACAGACACAGAATTGTTACACAGGGACACAGAATTGTTACTGAGGGCCACAGAACCGTTACTTAGGGCCACAGAATTGTTACTCAGGGACAGACACAGAATTGTTACTCAGGGACACAGAATTGTTACTGAGGGCCACAGAACCATTACTTAGGGCCAAAGAATTGTTACTCAGGGACAGACACAGAATTGTTACTGAGGGACACAGAATTGTTACTGAGGGCCACAGAACCGTTACTTAGGGCCACAGAAAAGTTACTCAGGGACACAGAATTGTTACTGAGGGCCACAGAACCGTTACTTAGGGCCACAGAATTGTTACTCAGGGACAGACACAGAATTGTTACTGAGGGACACAGAATTGTTACTGAGGGCCACAGAACCGTTACTTAGGGCCACAGAATTGTTACTTAGGGCCACAGAAACGTTACTCAGGGACACAGAATTGTTACTGAGGGCCACAGAACCGTTACTTAGGGCCACAGAATTGTTACTCAGGGACAGACACAGAATTGTTACTCAGGGACACAGAATTGTTATTGAGGGCCACAGAACCATTACTTAGGGCCAAAGAATTGTTACTCAGGGACAGACACAGAATTGTTACTGAGGGACACAGAATTGTTACTGAGGGCCACAGAACCATTACTTAGGGCCACAGAAAAGTTACTCAGGGACACAGAATTGTTACTGAGGGCCACAGAACCGTTACTTAGGGCCACAGAATTGTTACTCAGGGACAGACACAGAATTGTTACTGAGGGACACAGAATTGTTACTGAGGGCCACAGAACCGTTACTTAGGGCCACAGAATTGTTACTCAGGGACAGACACATAATTGTTACTCAGGGACACAGAATTGTTACTGAGGGCCACAGAACCGTTACTTAGGGCCACAGAATTGTTACTCAGGGACACAGAACTGTTACTGAGGGACACAGAACCGTTACTTAGGGCCACAGAATTGTTACTCAGGGACAGACACAGAATTGTTACTCAGGGACACAGAATTGTTACTGAGGGCCACAGAACCGTTACTTAGGGCCACAGAAACATTACTCAGGGACAGACACAGAATTGTTACTCAGGGACAGACACAGAATTGTTACTCAGGGACAGACACAGAATTGTTACTCAGGGACACAGAATTGTTACTGAGGGACACAGAATTGTTACTGAGGGACACAGAATTGTTACTCAGGGACACAGAATTGTTACTGAGGGACACAGAATTGTTACTGAGGGACACAGAATTGTTACTCAGGGACAGACACAGAATTGTTACTCAGGGACAGACACAGAATTGTTACTCAGGGACAGACACAGAATTGTTACTGAGGGCCACAGAACTGTTACTTAGGGCCACAGAACTGTTACTTAGGGCCACAGAAACGTTACTCAGGGACACAGAATTGTTACTGAGGGACACAGAATTGTTACTGAGGGACACAGAATTGTTACTCAGGGACAGACAAAGAATTGTTACTGAGGGCCACAGAACTGTTACTTAGGGCCACAGAACTGTTACTTAGGGCCACAAAAAAGTTACTCAGGGACACAGAATTGTTACTCAGGGACACAGAATTGTTACTGAGGGACACAGAATTGTTACTGAGGGACACAGAATTGTTACTCAGGGACACAGAATCGTTTAATTAAAGAGTATGTCAGACAACATGCAGAGGAGTGGCAGAGGAGGCAATGTTTTAGGAGCGAGCAGACGTGGCAGCAGAGGAAGGGGTCGAGGCAGCACTATTCGCAGCCAGAGGCTAGTGCTCCCGGTGTCATCCAGTACAGTGAGGAAGAGCTAACAGAGGGCGGTCAGGAGACATCCGCCTCTTCAGCAGCCAGGCGAAGAAGTAGTGGCGAGGAGAGTGGCTCGGTAGCCGGTGTAGAGACAGGTCTGTCTCCTGACCCACACGCAGCCGAGGGGGCTAGTAGTGAGGCGGAGACCCTAATTGATGATGATGAGGCTGATCGCACTTGGCAGCCTCGTCGTCATCAGGCTATTGCTTCCGCATCATCAGGAGAAAAGGGTGGCAGCTTGGCAGCGAGCAAAACAGTCGGTGGGTTGTCTCCATCGCCACACTCTGCCATGTGCCACTTTCAGATCTCCTCACACACTGCTGGTGTGTTGAATTTTTTGACAAACGGTGCTGGCAGATTACGGGCCTCCCATAGCTGCTGCCAGGCCCCTAATCTGCCATGGGCCCCTATACCGCCTCCTCATGCTGCTGCCAGGTCCACAGTCTCTCATGCCATGTGCCACTTTCAGGTCTCCTCACACTGCTGGTGTGTTGAATTTTTTGACATAGGGTGCTGGCAGATTACGGGCCTCCCATAGCTGCTGCCAGGCCCCTAATCTGCCATGGGCCCCTATATACCACCTCCTCATGCTGCTGCCAGGTCCAGAGTCTGTCATGGGTCCCTGTACGGCCTCCCATTGCTGCTGTCTCCATCGCCACACTCTGCCATGTGCCACTTTCAGGTCTCCTCACACACTGCTGGTGTGTTGAATTTTTTGACATAGGGTGCTGGCAGATTACGGGCCTCCCATAGCTGCTGCCAGGCCCCTAATCTGCCATGGGCCCCTATATACCGCCTCCTCATGCTGCTGCCAGGTCCACAGTCTCTCATGCCATGTGCCACTTTCAGGTCTCCTCACACTGCTGGTGTGTTGAATTTTTTGACATAGGGTGCTGGCAGATTACGGGCCTCCCATAGCTGCTGCCAGGCCCCTAATCTGCCATGGGCCCCTATATACCGCCTCCTCATGCTGCTGCCAGGTCCAGAGTCTGTCATGGGTCCCTGTACGGCCTCCCATTGCTGCTGTCTCCATCGCCACACTCTGCCATGTGCCACTTTCAGGTCTCCTCACACACTGCTGGTGTGTTGAATTTTTTGACATAGGGTGCTGGCAGATTACGGGCCTCCCATAGCTGCTGCCAGGCCCCTAATCTGCCATGGGCCCCTATATACCGCCTCCTCATGCTGCTGCCAGGTCCAGAGTCTGTCATGGGTCCCTGTACGGCCTCCCATTGCTGCTGTCTCCATCGCCACACTCTGCCATGTGCCACTTTCAGGTCTCCTCACACACTGCTGTTGTGTTCAATTTTTTGACATAGGGTGCTGGCAGATTACGGGCCTCCCATAGCTGCTGCCAGGCCCCTAATCTGCCATGGGCCCCTATATACCGCCTCCTCATGCTGCTGCCAAGTCCAGAGTCTGTCATGGGTCCCTGTACGGCCTCCCATTGCTGCTGTCTCCATCGCCACACTCTGCCATGTGCCACTTTCAGGTCTCCTCACACACTGCTGTTGTGTTCAATTTTTTGACATAGGGTGCTGGCAGATTACGGGCCTCCCATAGCTGCTGCCAGGCCCCTAATCTGCCATGGGCCCCTATATACCGCCTCCTCATGCTGCTGCCAAGTCCAGAGTCTGTCATGGGTCCCTGTACGGCCTCCCATTGCTGCTGTCTCCATCGCCACACTCTGCCATGTGCCACTTTCAGGTCTCCTCACACACTGCTGTTGTGTTCAATTTTTTGACATAGGGTGCTGGCAGATTACGGGCCTCCCATAGCTGCTGCCAGGCCCCTAATCTGCCATGGGCCCCTATATACCGCCTCCTCATGCTGCTGCCAAGTCCAGGGTCTCTCATGTGTCCCTATACGGCCTTTCATTGCTGCTGTCTCCATCGCCACACTCTGCCATGTGCCACTTTCAGGTCTCCTCACACACTGCTGGTGTGTTGAATTTTTTGACATAGGGTGCTGGCAGATTACGGGCCTCCTATAGCTGCTGCCAGGCCCCTAATCTGCCATGGGCCCCTATATACCGCCTCCTCATGCTGCTGCCAGGTCCAGAGTCTCTCATGGGTCCCTGTACGGCCTCCCATTGCTGCTGTCTCCATCGCCACACTCTGCCATGTGCCACTTTCAGGTCTCCTCACACTGCTGGTGTGTTGAATTTTTTGACATAGGGTGCTGGCAGATTACGGGCCTCCCATAGCTGCTGCCAGGCCCCTAATCTGCCATGGGCCCCTATATACCACCTCCTCATGCTGCTGCCAGGTCCAGAGTCTCTCATGGGTCCCTGTACGGCCTCCCATTGCTGCTGTCTCCATCGCCACACTCTGCCATGTGCCCCTTTCAGGTCTCCTCACACACTGCTGGTGTGTTGAATTTTGTGACATAGGGTGCTGGCAGATTACGGGCCTCCTATAGCTGCTGCCAGGCCCCTAATCTGCCATGGGCCCCTATATACCGCCTCCTCATGCTGCTGCCAGGTCCAGAGTCTCTCATGGGTCCCTGTACGGCCTCCCATTGCTGCTGTCTCCATCGCCACACTCTGCCATGTGCCACTTTCAGGTCTCCTCACACTGCTGGTGTGTTGAATTTTTTGACATAGGGTGCTGGCAGATTACGGGCCTCCTATATCTGCTGCCAGGCCCCTAATCTGCCATGGGCCCCTATATACCGCCTCCTCATGCTGCTGCCAAGTCCAGAGTCTCTCATGGGTCCCTATACGGCCTCCCATTGCTGCTGTCTCCATCGCCACACTCTGCCATGTGCCACATTCAGGTCTCTTCACACTGCTTGTGTTTTCAATTTTTTGACATAGGGTGCTGGCAGATTACGGGCCTCCCATAGCTGCTGCCAGGCCCCTAATCTGCCATGGGCCCCTATATACCGCCTCCTCATGCTGCTGCCAGGTCCAGAGTCTCTCATGGGTCCCTGTACGGCCTCCCATTGCTGCTGTCTCCATCGCCACACTCTGCCATGTGCCACTTTCAGGTCTCCTCACACTGCTGGTGTGTTGAATTTTTTGACATAGGGTGCTGGCAGATTACGGGCCTCCTATAGCTGCTGCCAGGCCCCTAATCTGCCATGGGCCCCTATATACCGCCTCCTCATGCTGCTGCCAAGTCCAGAGTCTCTCATGGGTCCCTATACGGCCTCCCATTGCTGCTGTCTCCATCGCCACACTCTGCCATGTGCCACATTCAGGTCTCTTCACACTGCTTGTGTTTTCAATTTTTTGACATTGGAGTTCTGGCAGATTACGGGCCTCCCATAGCTGCTGCCAGGCCCCTAATCTGCCATGGGCCCCTATATACCGCCTCCTCATGCTGCTGCCAAGTCCAGAGTCTCTCATGGGTCCCTATACGGCCTCCCATTGCTGCTGTCTCCATCGCCACACTCTGCCATGTGCCACTTTCAGGTCTCCTCACACACTGCTGGTGTGTTGAATTTTTTGACATAGGGTGCTGGCAGATTACGGGCCTCCTATAGCTGCTGCCAGGCCCCTAATCTGCCATGGGCCCCTATATACCGCCTCCTCATGCTGCTGCCAGGTCCAGAGTCTCTCATGGGTCCCTGTACGGCCTCCCATTGCTGCTGTCTCCATCGCCACACTCTGCCATGTGCCACTTTCAGGTCTCCTCACACTGCTGGTGTGTAGAATTTTTTGACATAGGGTGCTGGCAGATTACGGGCCTCCTATAGCTGCTGCCAGGCCCCTAATCTGCCATAGGCCCCTATATACCGCCTCCTCATGCTGCTGCCAGGTCCAGAGTCTGTCATGGGTCCCTGTACGGCCTCCCATTGCTGCTGTCTCCATCGCCACACTCTGCCATGTGCCACTTTCAGGTCTCCTCACACACTGCTGGTGTGTTGAATTTTTTGACATAGGGTGCTGGCAGATTACGGGCCTCCTATATCTGCTGCCAGGCCCCTAATCTGCCATGGGCCCCTATATACCGCCTCCTCATGCTGCTGCCAAGTCCAGAGTCTCTCATGGGTCCCTATACGGCCTCCCATTGCTGCTGTCTCCATCGCCACACTCTGCCATGTGCCACATTCAGGTCTCTTCACACTGCTTGTGTTTTAAATTTTTTGACATAGGGTGCTGGCAGATTACGGGCCTCCCATAGCTGCTGCCAGGCCCCTAATCTGCCATGGGCCCCTATATACCGCCTCCTCATGCTGCTGCCACGTCCAGAGTCTCTCATGGGTCCCTATACGGCCTCCCATTGCTGCTGTCTCCATCGCCACACTCTGCCATGTGCCACTTTCAGGTCTCCTCACACACTGCTGGTGTGTTGAATTTTTTGACATAGGGTGCTGGCAGATTACGGGCCTCCTACAGCTGCTGCCAGGCCCCTAATCTGCCATGGGCCCCTATATACCGCCTCCTCATGCTGCTGCCAAGTCCAGAGTCTCTCATGGGTCCCTATATGGCCTCCCATTGCTGCTGTCTCCATCGCCACACTCTGCCATGTGCCACTTTCAGGTCTCCTCACACACTGCTGGTGTGTTGAATTTTTTGACATAGGGTGCTGGCAGATTACGGGCCTCCTATAGCTGCTGCCAGGCCCCTAATCTGCCATGGGCCCCTATATACCGCCTCCTCATGCTGCTGCCAAGTCCAGAGTCTCTCATGGGTCCCTGTACGGCCTCCCATTGCTGCTGCCAGGAGGCAGCAGGGTCACAGCAGTGTCAGTGGAGGCAAACGGCCACGGAGTAGAGCACCAGCTCCACTGCAGCCTACCACCACGGCCAGTAGTGGTGCCGGTGTGCATGGAGGAAGTAGCAGTCAGCCAGTGAGGAGTAGCGGAGGCAAAGTTTCCTACTCTGCGGTGTGGCAATTTTTCGTCAAGCCGCCCGAGGAAGTAAACGTAGCCGTACGTCGACTATGTGGCCAGAAAGTCAAGCGTGGCCAGGGGGCCCATGTTGGGACTACAGCGTTGCGTCAGCATATGCAGCGTCGCCATTCGGTGGCCTGGGAAAACCGTGATAAAGATACGGCGGTTCTGCCTGCCCCAGCCCAGGGTTCCATTTTGTCATAGGGTGCTGGCAGATTACAGGCCTCCCATAGGTGCCGCCAGGCCCCAAATCGGCCATGGGCCCCCGTACCGCCTGGTCACGCTGCTGCTGAGCCCACAGTGTGACCTGGGTCCCTGTACGGCCTCCCATTGCTTCCACTCTGCCATGTGCCACTTTGAAATCTCCTCACACTCCTGCGGTTGTCCATTTTGTCATAGGTTGCTGGCAGATTACAGGCCTTCCATAGGTGCCACCAGGCCCCAAATCGGCCATGGGCCCCCGTACCGCCTGGTCACGCTGCTGCTGAGCCCACAGTGTGACCTGGGTCCCTTTACCGCCTCCCATTGCTCCCACTCTGCCATGTGCCACTTTGAGGTCTCCTCACACTGCTGGTGTGTTCAATTTTTTGACATAGGGTGCTGGCAGATTACGGGCCTCCCATTGCTGCTGCCAGGCACGTACTCTGCCATGGGCCCCCGTACCGACTCCTCATGCTGTGACGTTGCAACAAGGTGGAATTCAACACTACATATGTTAGACCGCCTTTACGAACAGCGAAAGGCCATCACAGATTTCCTGATGTTAAAAGCGGATAAAGGTACTCCCTGTGTAACTTAGATGTCAGCCATTGTCAGCTCATGCGTGACACCTGCGCTTGCTCAGGCCCTTTGAGGAGGCCACGCTATTCGTGAGTCGGCAGGACTATGGGATGAACGAGGTCAAATCGGCCATGGGCCCCCGTACCGCCTGTTCACGCTGATGCTGGTCCCACAGTGTGACCTGGGTCCCTGTACCGCCTCCCATTGCTCCCACTCTGCCATGTGCCACTTTGAGGTCTCCTCACACTCCTGCGGTTTTCCATTTTGTCATAGGTTGCTGGCAGGTTACAGGCCTCCCATAGGTGCTGCCAGGCCCCAAATCTGCCATGGGCCCCCGTACCGCCTGGTCACGCTGCTGCTGGGCCCACAGTGTGACCTGGGTCCCTGTACCGCCTCCCATTGCTCCCACTCTGCCATGTGCCACTTTCAGGTCTCCTCACACTCCTGCTGGTTTCCATTTTGTCATAGGTTGCTGTATGGCCTCCCATTGCTGCTGCCTCCACCGCCACACTGTGGCTCCAAACACTGGTTTTGGCCCCGTGACTGGCCAAATGAGTGAAGTGTGCGGTGATTCTAAGATCGACGGCACTCATCTGCATGTCATACTGAGTGACAGTATTATTTCTCTTCCCCAGCAGACTCCAAGGGCATTTAAATTAAAGGTACAGTGTTCTGCACTAATATTAAGTCTCTCTGAAGCCTAGAAACACCCTTTTTTAAGTTAAATTCACAGCGAATTTATTCGACTCGAATCAAATATTGTCCACGAATTCGCCGAATCAGTCGAATCGAATTTTTCATTTCTTCGCTCATCTCTACTTTTGAGCTTAACTTCCCTCTTCTTCTCAACATGATTCATACTCTACTAGATAAGTGGCACACAGACTTCACTCCTGGTTTGAGAGATGCAATATAGTCAAAATGATAGATAATGATCATCTGGCTTAGGACACACCAATCAATAGTGCACACTCAATATGAAACAAAAACTGGGCTGGTGCTCCTATAAAAACCTTAACAACATAATACACAAAATAGCAGGAGCACTGCCTCAATGTATGTTATATGACATGAAAACCATGCTTAAATAATGAACTTGTAGAGCTTGTAGTCCTCCTGGTTAAATGTTGCTTGTCGTTCCCTGTGATTCAAATGTAGAGCCAATAGATATATACATGAAAGGAATGGAGAGAGGCATCCAAAATAGTGTAATTCCATTTATTAGTAAAAGCAGACACACGGGTATTGCACTCAAATGTTTCCAGATACAATAGGCATGAATCTCCAAGTGTACAATAGTAGGTCACTAGTATTCCACAAAGCTCCTAAGCTTAGTATCACCACGTCCGTGTCTGATGCATTTTGCCTCTTCCACTGGGCGTCCTCAGAGGCATACTATGAGGACATACTGTATGTCCTGTATGTGCAATACCAGTGTGTCTGTTTATACTAATAAATAGAATTACACTATTTTGGATGCCTCGCTCCATTCCTTACATGTATATATCTATCGGCTCTACATTTGAATCACTGGGAATGACAAGCAGCATTTAATCAGGAGGACTACAAGCTCCAGCATGACTTCCTATGCCCCACCAAAAGCATGAAATACTCTTATTTCACCATAAGAGTCCATTAAAGTTGGTGAGTAAGGGGGCACACAGGCGGGGAGTACAGAGCACTTATCACCTTCTGGATGTGAAAGGGATTTTTGTTCACTTGATTTCACATTTAGGACTTTATTTTTTTTTTAAAATTATTATATATTTTATTACTTTTTTTTTTAGAAAAATGACGATACAAATAACAGTAATACTGCATCAAATACATCTAATACATCCCCTTTTCCCCTATACCCTCCCCCCCCCAATCCTCTCCATCCCCTCCCCCTTAAAAAAGAAACCCATGCCCATTCCTATCTTAACTTCTCTTCCCTTTCTGTATACCAACCTATTTCTATTTGTCTTTTTAATCATTTAAATTCTCCAACTCAATTACCAAATCACCCCTCATTTTAGCATATTTGCCTGATGTTTTAAAATCACACCACTCTCTCCATTTTTCTCTATACACTTCCACTTTATCCTCCTCAATATAACACAACTCCTCCATCTTATTAATATACTCAATTCTATCTATCCAGTCCTTCATTGTTGGAGATTCCTGGGCCTGCCAATATTTAGGAATCAAGCTCTTTGCCGCACAAAGTAGAAGATACAGTATACTTTTTTTATATTGTTTTACTGTTTTGCAAAAAAGGCACACCCACGGGTCCTTCTGGGTTGAAGTCCCCAAAATCTCCTGTATATTTTGAATTATTTCTTGCCAAAATACCTGAATTTTTGGACATTCCCACCAAATATGCGCCATCGTCCCAAGTGCCCCACATCCCCTCCAACACAATGGTGATATTTCCTCTCGCTGTTTATGTGCCACACTCGCTGTACAATACCATCTAGACAAACACTTATAATTCATTTCAACCATGTTCATATTCCTCACCCTGTGTACTAATTTTAACACTTTACTCTTCTGTTTATCATTTATTCTTGTACCCAATTCTCTTTCCCATTTTTCTAAGAATGTCGGAATTCCAGCTCCCATGAGTTCAGATAGAATCTTATAAATCCTTGATATTATATGTTCACAACTCATCTTTGAACTCAACAATTTTTAAATGGTAGCATCTTTTCCACATTTGGGACTTTATTTCACTATTTATTGTTATATGTTCATTATTTAAGCATGTTTTTCATATCATATAACATACATTGAGGCAGTGCTCCTGCTATTTTGTGTATTAATATAGTCAAAATGTCCTTCCTGCCGAAATTTCTATACTTGTTCCAAGTCTTACCCACTTTTTTTAAGTTATCTTAAAAAAGTTAACTCCCTTCTCACTAAATTTATCTGGGCTGGAAGGAAGCCACCTCTTGACGTTCCCTAAACATGTTGGAGAATTGGCAGTTCCTGGCCTTCATAAATATTACCAGCCAGTGCATCCGGGACACCTTATAGATTGGTGCTGCCTTGGAAAGATTAAACTTAGGGTATAATTAGAACAGGCCTAAGGGGATTTGATGCTCTGTCACCTACCGTGGTGTTTTGGTGAGGTGTCTTTACTTTTCAGGACACATCCCTTGGTGGGCACCACTGCTAGTTTCTGCCTCCAATTATTCTCTACCACAAACTTGTCCTCCCTGCCCTCCCCATTGTTCCCAATTCTGGGTAATCCTGGCCCTCCCCATTGTTCCCAATTCTGGGTAATCCTGGCCCTCCCCATTGTTCCCAATTCTGGGTAATCCTGGCTTTGCACCAGGTGTATGAGATGGTACTTTTCGCTGTTGGCTTCATATGGGTGTTTTCAGGCTTCCCACTTTTTAATTGTGGAAGACTGGCCTTCTATTTCATTGCTAACTGATCCTAGGGAAGTGGACCTGGGCGTTCCTTTACTGACTCTCAGAGGACAAACATAATTAGTTTTGTGTTGAAATATTCCATATGTACAAAGTTTCAAGAAACAAATTTAGGATTCTCACTAGATGGTACCGTACCCCAGTCCTCTTGCGTAAATTTTTCCTGAACACAACTGACAAATGTTGGCACTGCCGATGGAAGTGAGGTACATTGTTACACATTTTTTGGTCCTCTCCTAAGCTGACTGTTTTTTTGCCAGAGGTTCGCCACTTGACCCAAAAATTTGCTGACTATGTGGTGCCGGATGACCTGGCCTTCTTCCTTCTACACGCCTCCAGTATCCCCACCAAAGTATACAAAAAAATTGATCCTTCACAATCTTATTAATGCTGCCAAATCTTGTATTCCCCTCAAATGGAAAAGCAAAAGCCCTCTATACATCCAACTATGGCTCATGAATATATGTTTGTCTATACCGGGGAGGGTAAAGCGCTCTTTGAACCGAACCCTGCCGACTGAATTCCCCCCCCCCCAGATCAAAACCTTCTCCCCCCTTTCATGTTTTGCAGATACAGAGTTTTGGTTGTTCAGGATATGTATGCAGACCTTTTCTGGTGATATCATTGCCTATTGGGCTTTATTGTTTTTCTTTTTCTAAAGACTTGCTCTCGGGATTGGTATATTGGCCCTGATGGTCATACTGAGGATGTTCTATTTTGTTTTTTGCCTTATATATCCTGATGTTGCACTGATATTAACCTTTGTATCTGGATACATTTCTGTTAACTGTCATATTTGCTGTCAATAAACTTAAATTTGCAAAAAAAATTAATAATTTACTTTTAGACTGACTTTGGTGCCCCATTTCACTGCCAAACACACTATTCTTTTACCTTCAGTTCTCCTTTCAGGTTTCCTATTCATAGGCAAGCATACATTACAATTTTTTAGGATGAGCTGATCATTTACAACACATTCACATTCACAAAGACTGGGCTAATGCTTAAGGAAATTGCTCATTTCTATTCTCTCAAATTATTTTTAAATGCACGTAGCTAAGGCTTAACATGGACTAAAGAGGTGAGATTGAATGCAGAGCAGAATACAAGGATTTAATACGGACCACTTATAAGGGAACTAGAGTGCTAAACTTGCTGCTATGGGTTATTCTACTTTGCTATTTTCATTGTTCTGTGCTCTTAAACACAGTTGAAATCCATATATTGGAACTGTTGTACCTGCCAATTCAGAAAATTACACAGCACAGTTAGACAGCAGGTTGGTGACCTGACTATTCGCAACTGCAGATCTGCAATACAGCTAGGTCACCTTCTTGCTCTCCAGTCTTGGACTGAACAATGAAGAAACCGCAACATACTGATGGAGTCATCTCTGAGATGAAGAGGCGGGCAGATGACATCATAATTCCACCCTGGCCAATCAGACAGAGTCTGGTACTCATTGATAAAAAATTTCATTGATAAAATTTTTTTAGCCATTCTATTATTTCAATAGCTGAGACGCACTCAACTTGACTCAATTTTGTCCAGATTAGAAACAATGGTTTTGAAATAACAGAGCTCAACTCTATGAGGACACTTGTGTGTAAAACACTTGGTTCATGTAACAGAAAAGGGAGAAGTCCGGGAAGTTGTGCATCTCTGCAAAACCCTGTAAGAAGATGAATTAAAGCCTGACTGGAGCCTGGTCTAAGGCTGTCATACAATTTCATACGGGTTTTGCAGAGATGTGTGACTTCCGGGACTTCTCCCTTTTCCAGATGTCTAGAGCTGGGACAAGCTCTGTCCATGTCTGCACTCCAAGCGGTTGCTACATAACAGGACCCGATGGAGCCTTGAGAGGCACCTTTCAATTTAGTTTGGGTCACATCTGGTTTAGGTAGTTTTAACTTTTTTTGTTTGAATGTTTCTTGACCGTATCAATTTAGAGCCTTTGTGGTTCTTCTGGGGTTTTGCCAATACTATCCCCATTATGGACTTAGGCTCCCCAATTTTCTTTTGTATGTACAGAGCTGAAGAAGGCATTTAACCATTTGCTTCTATTTGTCCCCAGTCACCAAGTCTAAATTTCCTTTTAAAGATATTTCTACTGTTTGATATACACTCACCAGCCATTTCATTAGGTACACGTGTTAAATTGCTTGGTAAAACAAATTGCTATTCAGCCAGTCATATGGCAGCAACTCAATGCATTTAGGCATATAGACATGGTAAAGATGACCTGCAGAAGTTCAAACCAAGCATCAGAATGCGGAAGAAAGGCGATTTAAGTGACTTTGAATGTGACATGGTTGTTGGTGCCAGATGGGCTGGTCTGAGTATTTCAGAAACTGCTGATCTACTGGGAATTGTGTTACCAAGCAATTGAACCTAATTAAGTGGCCAGTGAGTGTATATTTGAAGAATTTGGGGACTTTATCTTACTATCTATTGCAACCTGTCATCCATTGCTTTTTTTTTTTTCATATTGAGGAGGGAGTGTTAAAAATTATCCATTCTGGGAGTCAAATATATTAAATATGTTATATGTAATATTTTTATTATTATGGCAACTTGAAAATCACACTAATGTGTGTTGAGTAGGAATGAGTGAAAATGATTGACAAAACTGATTTTAACATGAAAATAAAAATTTAGCAGTCTTGGAAATTTGAATTTGGGTAGTTAACTGTAGTTTATTTCATTTAGAGTCATATTTCTAAAGTATTGAATGTGACATTTCCCAAGCATTCACTGCAGTTGAATATTTCATGGAATTAATGAGCGGCCATGTTTTGACACCTAAATAGGTCAATAACCCTTACAAGCCATTTAAAGCCCAATATATTACTTCCCACAATCATCAAAAACTAGTTTAAAGTATTACTAAAGGCAATTTTTTTTTCATTTTGGGTATAGCAAGGGAATGGTGAAAAATATGGTCAGTTTTTTTTCTTTTTTATGTCCCATTGGCAAGATTTCTCTGTCTGTACAGATAACAGGAAGTGTGAGGAAGTCTTTGAAAAGTGGAGGAAATACCTTTTAAGACGTTTGTCACCAAAACAAAAGGTTCACGTTAAAAGATTTCCTCTTTACGTCTGTTCTGGGGACATCTCAAAATGTTGGCTTCTCCCTCACTGTCATTCATGGTGATCATAGTCACCAGGACAGGGCATGGGGATATTGTATTTTCCTAATGGTGACAGACTGTAAAACACCCTGGCATAGGTACTAACTCCTAGCCACTCTATCCAAAACTAAATAAATGCTTTAGCTTTTTAACGAATTCCCTCCCCAATGCATTTTGTCTCCAAATATAGATGAAAGAAACCGGTCGGCTCGAGCTTTCGCAATAAATACGTTTATTAATCCAGTTGTAGTACAAATTAATACAGGGCTTATACATTTCGGCATGTAGTCTTACTCATAACATTCTTTCCCCAATGCATTTTGTCTCCAAATATAGATGAAAGAAACCGGTCAGCTCGAGCTTTCGCAATAAATAAATTTATAAATCCAGCTGTGGTACAAATTAATACAGGGCTCACGTGTTTCGGCGTGTAGCCTTAATCATAACAATAAAATCCTCAGAATGACAGCATATTTATATGCATAAATACATATACAGATACAAGCCCTGTGCCTGCCAACACAGGCTGCAGTAATTAGGGGAGTCAATTAGGTTCAACCCAAGAAAGCAGCCTAACTGGTGGGAGGAAGAAAGAAAAGTGGAATCTTGTTTCATAATGTTTCCTAAAATTTCAGGGAAATTGCATTTTTCAGTTTCACTTTTCCCTATCTGTGAGTTGTAGGAATAATATTTATTTTTGAGCAGAGATCCCTGAAACCTGAACATTATTTCAAGGGTTCTTATGTGGTAAAAGGTTTAGAAAGGCTGCCCTAAACCATTATAGCTTCCTTTTAGCAAAAAAGCAAGGAATTGTAAGAACATCTATGGAGTAGTCAGTGCTCGGGGAATGCATGGTGCAGTAATTAGACTGCTGCATCTGTGTGTGTGTAACCTTGCAGGTCAGGAGAAGATGGCTGTTAGTGTCTTGAGCCATAAGATAGGTTTCTGTACAGTGAGATAAATCTACTATAGTCCAAAGAATATTTACAATTCCAAGCAATTACTTTGCAGAATATTAATAACAATTACAGAATAATGATCACTGTCTCTGCAGCTTCGCCTTTTGTAAAGCATCGGGGAAGTATGTGCATTGCATGCAAAGTATGGCACAGGGCTACAAAACTTAATATGCAACACGATGCTATCAGTAACAGCAACGCATACCATGTTGTTTTCAATATGGAAGTGCCACAACTACTGCATTGTAATGGTTATGTTGTTAAATAAATGAAGCTTTAAATAGATATTAGATTCATTACCCTGGGAGGCTAGTTTGCAGTTATCTGCAGCTTTGAAGCTGTCCTATTCCACCCTGCAAAATCAGATTTGCTGATTAAAGGCTGATTAGATAAGATAACATCATGATCATTGAGGTGTTTATGTTTTTTAGTGGTGGTCAAACAGTAAAGAGACAATAATTCTGTTATGCTCAGGGCTAAAAAATGTTTTTTAAAGTCTAAGTGCAGTAAAAAAAAAACACACACATCAGCATTGTCCCTTGTGCTGATGCCTCTTCTGTTAGATGAAATTCTCATCTATTGATGCTTTTCCATCCCTCACCGCTGTAATCGTATAGTCTGGTAGTGTTAATAGAACTGTGGGCACTGTCAAGGCTCTCATCAAGAGTACCCGACTATGCCTGCCCTTTCCAGTCAGCTTTGCCATTCATAGAAGCCTGTACTACAGCTTCTATGAATGGAAAGTGATCTATGAATGGAGGAAGCAGACCTTTCAATCATCCATCCGTACTCCATTCACAGAATATGTTTTATGCATAGAAGCTATAGTATGACTTCTATGAATGGTGGAGCTGGGCAAAAAGGGTAGGTTTATTTGGGCACTCTTGATGGGAGGTTGTGACAGCACCTACGGTTCTATTAACCCCTGCTGCACTAAAAGATTAAGACCGTTGGGGGCATCAATGAATGAGAATTTCAGCTAACAGAAGAGGCATCAGGGATGAACCCTACTGACTGTAAGTCATGTCCCTTGTGCCAATTATTGTGTTTTTTATTTTGACTGCACTTTAGGCTTTAAAGTGATTCTAAAGGTTGAAATGTAAAAATAACAAACCATGTTATACTTGACTGCTGTGTGCAATGGTTTTGTACAGAAAAGCCCCAATCCTCTTGTTTTTGGGTCCTGGATCCTCCCCCTACCAAGTGCACCCAATAGCAAAACTCTTTTTTTATAGGGACACTCGAGGAGGCTCACTCCCATACTGTGCTCCTGTGAATGGACATTGTTCATTCACACAGAGAATGGCTCATCCCACCCCCTGCTTTCTCTTCATTTGGCTCACTGGCTGTGATTGATAGCAGCAGGAGCCAATGGCTCCCGCTGCTGTGTGAGCCAATGAGAAGAGAGAGACCCTGGAGAGCCTTGTATCTCATGCACATCACTGGATTGAGAAGGGGCTTAGGTAAGTATAAGGGGGGCCGAGGGGAGAGCTGCGCCCAGAATGTTTTTTACCTTAATGCATAGCATACATAAGATAAATAACCCTCCGCCTTTAGAACCACTTTAAATATTATCTTTTTTATTTTTGAAGACAGATGTGAAAACTACATACACATATTCCATATTTATTATTATGTTGTTAATGTTTTTGTTGTTTAGGCTATGAGTCATAACCATACTGACCTTAAAGAATATGTAAATCTAACATTTCATATTCCTGATATGTGCCTGCTGTAC
This sequence comes from Staurois parvus, assembly GCF_062004578.1. Lineage (NCBI taxonomy): Eukaryota > Metazoa > Chordata > Amphibia > Anura > Ranidae > Staurois > Staurois parvus. The sequence goes on along the minus strand of NW_028318028.1, from coordinate 2,515,369 downwards.
CATGTACATTTATGAAAAAGTATCCTATTTTTTGTGTATTGATTTCTTTGTGTGAAATCCCTAGTGTTTCTGCCAGTCCCTCTGCTTTCCTATTAAAAGCTGGCCATGTTAGGCATGAGAGCACACCATGGTCAGTTCTCTAGCTATGTTGGTAACTCATTGATTAGGCTTCTCCTGACACACACCCACCCTCCCCTTCCTGCACAGCCACCATTCACTGGGAAGATCAGTGTGCTGCTGTTTCTTCTTCCTGAGCTACTCATGCAGATGAGAACTTTTTATTAAAAAAAAGGGAAAAACAGTATTTATAATGTTTTTTTTATGTATACATAAATGCTTTGCCTTTCAGTTCTGTTTTAAACTGAGTGGATTGTTTTACAAGGTGAAGGTTTACATATAATTTAAGTACAGACCCTTAGTGTTGCACAACTTTCATTTGAAACTTGTACCTTACCTACTGTAAATATTAATTTGCATTTGTTTTTTTAGCCTTGATGGAACTCCATGAAAAATGTGTTGTTGGACAACGATTGGATTTTCATCACTGGTTTGGCTCTTTCTGTCCATTATACTATAAAAGCACTGTACTTGCTGCCATGTTCTTAGAGTTGCCTCAACAGAGATCCTACTCTCCAATAAGTATATAATACTTTAGGATCTAGGGTTCCTAACCTACATCAGATAACAACCTTGTTGTTCCTATACTAGATTGGACTCACACACTACCACTAATAATACTGCAATAAATTGTCCTTAACACAGAAGGGGATTAGGACGCTTGCTGCTGGTTCAGTCACAGGCTTTACAGAACTGTCAGCGTAGGTATAAATAAAACCAAGGACCGGGTGATTCAACCGTCTGCCAAAACTCTTGCCTCTAAGGGCATCTTTCATCTTGCAGCCCATCAGGATCAGGTAATTGCAACTCTGCAATTACCAGAGACCATTAGAAACAAAAGGCCTTGTGTCCTAACCCATTGGGTCCCTCGTTACCTGGTGCAGTGACCGTCATTGTGTGCTCTGTACACACAGGGGCTTCAGTGTTTACAGATCCTCTATAGTAGAAAGTGGATTGAAAAATAAATGGAAAAAAGATAATATAAACTAAAAGGTGTAAGAAAAGCTATTCAACAGAACTGGGTAAGTAAAGAATGTACTGTAAACATATCAAACATGCACGCAAAGATGAAGGTGAACATTTAAGAAAAGGCAAGCTTGTACTTTACTGACTGCTGTAATCCAAATCACAAATCCTCAAGGTCCCTTTGCTTCACTTATCGAAAATAACCAACAAGTCCCTTTTACCTTTAGGCGCTTTTTTTTTTTTTTTTTTCCTTTCTTTACGCTCTTGCAACTGTTAAACGGAGATCACAGCTCCCTGCTGGAGAACATACAGAATTCTGTAGTTTTTTAACAACTTTACTATCTGACTTACTTTCCAATCTTCTTCTCTAGTGTTATCTCAAGCAGACAATTGCGTGCCTGGGGCGCTGATTCCCGAGGTTTACCTGTCACGGACGTTCATTGCGTAGTGCAGTTAAATCCATGCGGAAGACTGAACCTCTGCCTGGAGGGAGGATAAGACGCTGTTTTCCGCAGAGAGATTTAAAACTTTGCCCCAAACTGCAACATTATATAACTAACCTCTACTTCAGATCATGCAAGGCGTCCTCAGGTTTCAACTTCAACGCCGGGCTATGTTGGTGATGGGGCTGCAAGCGAAACTTGTGAAATGGGCGGGTGTGATATGGGAATGAGCTGTCACCATTGGCCATGACCAAGCCATTGCACTGCTCTGTTAGTTAAAGGCAAAGCGGTGTATGATGGAACCCAGTGGCAGAGCGTTACAAAGCCTTTTGGCCGTTGACTCTTATTCCTATAGGCAATGTCATCGTTATGACCTGTGCTGCTCTCTAGCAGAAGAAAAAACTGCAGCATGCTCAATGATCTTCTAACAAACTGGCAAGAGTAGTTCAACTCTGTAAAGTCTATGTACATGCTAAGTTCTGTGTATGCAGAACATTAAGGCAGAACACCAACTAGGACATCTTTTTTTGCTTTAGATGGAGCAGAAAAGGGTTAACAATAAGACCATTTTTTGGTAGAGCAGTGAAGGGTAAGAATATTTGTTTAATTTTTAGAATATTTGCTTCACTTCCTGTTTTAGATGGTCATTCCTGCACTAGGAATAGAGGAAAAATCCTTCCCATAAGAACAAAGACAGCATTAATAATCTTTGAGCAAATTACAAAAAAGCCCCAATAGCTAATATGTTAGTTGACACTATATTTGTACAAAATATAAAAGTACAAATAAACTTTAAGAAAATATACCAATTACCATGCAAACATCAAAAGTGATTATATATAACTATTTTGATTAATATTATCTGTTGTATTTGGCTGAGAAGAATAACAAAGAGTAAAAAAATAATGTATGTATGTGTGTGTATATATATATATATATATGCTTTTTTACCTTTTATGTTAGTTACTTTTCCTTTCGCAGATAACCGCTATAATTGCCACAGATTAGTTGGGCAGGCTGACCTCACTAACCAGCAGACTCTGAAGATTTAGCAATGGGCTTTGTCTTTAAATTAGAGAATCCACTTGTTATCCTTAGTGATGAGCATTCTTTCGACCTGGGATTTGACCTGAATCAGGCTAGATGATAACCATGGACACGATTTGCTAGGTAAATTAAACTATTCAGTAAGTGAATGGTCTTAGTTAACCTGTAAGTGGTGTCAACTGGGGTGCCATTTTTGTTGAATAAAATGATTGCAGGAGATTATGGGGTGAGATTTCCTGCCCTAAAATGTTGTAATAAGAAGGCACTATAGTTTGGTGACTCAAGGAATAGTCAAGAATGGGGGCAGATAGGGATAAAGCTGAGCTATAACATAATCATACACATGAATGTGTTGGGGGGGGGGGGGTGTAGGATTATACTAGAAAGTCCATGGGTCTAAAAATATCTGTGACAGCTCCTCAATAAGACTGAAGTAATTTCTTCAATATATAAAGGAAACAGCAGGGGGCACCAACTAAGTTCAGTATATAGGAAAAGACTATATACTGGAGCGCCTTAAAAAAAGAGCAGTTATGCTAGAAAAGAGCAGGAGGCAAGAAGGCTCTTCTAAGTTCAGTATTCTCAGAGTTTATTAAGAATAATGGTTAAAAACACTTACAGTAAAGCTCAGGCTCATCGGATAAGCGTCCATGCAGGGCTCCAGTCACTGTGTCACAAAACTCGCTGTGCCGACCAGCAGTTGCAGGAGGAGCTCAGGATGCAGTGGCAAGGTGGCCACCACTCTTCTGGGACCGCTGTGGAATGCACACCGTGTACGTGGCACGCAAGGACTGGAAGTGACATCAGAAAGAAGCGTTGATGCATTTCGGAGCAGATCCCTCCTACATCAAGACTGAGCCCCAAGGTGGTTGAGCCGTGGCAGGAACAGGGTGGTACCATGGGAGTTGTTACGCCTTTCCATTAAAAAACAAACGAAACATGATGGTACTGGCTATTACGATTACTAAATGCACAGATGAAAAATATAAAGCAAGCCACTTTACCTGCAGAGACCTAGATGGAAAGTGAGATAGCAGCAGCAGACTGATTAGGTAAGCCCTCTGCTCACTCTGCTCTTTCCTCCTATCAGCCTGTTTCTTGTCAGCATACTTAAATACCATGCTTTCAGCTCCCAGTCCTGCTCATTCCTCTCACAGTCTGAGAGCTGTTGTGTAGAGGCTGATATCAAGTCCAGTTTAGGGAGCTACACCAGCTGGTTCAAAACAGCGCATATAACCCCTTGCCTACCAAGGTATGTTGATCAATGGCATGATGAACAGGCCGGTGAAGGGCTTTCAAATAAAAGTGATAGCTTTAATGGGGCTCTAAGATGTGCCCTTTCCCCATTCCTAACCCGTCGTGGTAGTTCCCAGGCACTTTCGTTCTTCCAGGGAGTCCAGGAAGAAGGCAAATGGCTCCTACAGTGAGATCAGGAAATTATTTTATTTATCCTGCTTGTGACTAATGAATCAGGAAGTGACGTCCATTACATCAATTCTGGGGTCACAGCTGTCTTTATTTAGCCATTGCAGCCGAAGATGTAGCTAATCTAGCATGATCTGTGCTTGATTAGCTACATTGGAGGTCAGGGGAAACAATGGGCTTCTATTGTCACCTGCCCATGTTATTATATAGGGGGCTTGTTAGCCCCCTTGTGATAGTAATAAGGTTAAAGTGGTTGTGAACCTTTACGTATACCAAGTAAAGTGACTGACTGGTCTCAGAGGACACACAAAGGTGAAACAAATCCTCTTACATATGTTGTACCTGTTTATTTGCTTCAATTTGTCTTGTATATCCTTGTAAAACTCAGAAATGAAAAAGATGTTTCACAGACTCAAAGCTCTGAGAGCTGATTGGAGGGAAGAGACACCTCCCCCTCCACACAGCACACAGGAACAGATCTGAGGCTGTCAGTCTGTTCAAGCTCCCTCCCCTGTCACTTTTTTGCTCTTGGTGTCAGGAAAACTTTTCAGAAGTGAACCATTGCCGATAGCAGAGGAACTAGACATCAGAGATAAATGACAATTTGTGCTTTGGATAGAGGCAAAAAAAAATAAAAATATATGCAAATGCAAACGCCTGCATCAGATCCTGTGTGTGTGTGTGTGTGTGTGTGTGTATGTACTGCTGTACTGCTGTAAACATCAGAGACCAATAATTCTAGGACCATCATTCATAGTTAAAGCTAAACTGATAACCTATAAAGGTGAAAAAACTTTAGGTACCATAGTTTGTCTCTAAGTCACTGGTGCATGCAATGTTCAGTCTCCACATATTTGGTATCTATTTATTCAATATAATTCCACCTTTTAGATTTTACAAAAAATTTATTTTATTGTATATTGTCCTGAAAATATGCGTTTGTTAAACAGAGTGCGACAAAAGAAACGGCCACCATTTTATTCTCCAAGGTCTCTGCCAGGGGGATAAAGTAAATTCTAGCAAAACATGCAGATTTTATCGTGTTTGAAAAAAAAAATGCTGGTAGACAAGTGGTTAATGGTTAACGAATTAGTATAAATCTGAATTAATCTGTGTCTTATATATCTGCCTGTCGGGGCAGGAACGATGGAATAGGCAGGCAGGCCTATGGTAAGGTCACGCAGCGACTGACGACAGCCACCACCTACAGACCAGAGTCCCTCAGGGCGCTGAGTCTAAGCTCCAGGCTACCCTTCACCAGAGCCCCTGATGGTGGGGATGGACTTGACGCAGCCTGAGACCAGGTTACGGCCCCTGAGTAACCCCAGCTGCGGTAACGACTGCCACCAATGGCGTACAGCTGGTGGGAGCTAGACGGGAACACGTGTAGCGTAGTCAAACAGGCCGGGTCAATAACAATGGAGCAGACAGTACTAGACGGTAGGCAAAGAATACTCAGGTCACGGGCCAGGTTCAGCAATGGGAGGTCAGGTAAAGGGTTAAAGCAGCGAATAGTCTTGTCCAAGCCGAGTCGGTTACCAGGAGAGCAACAAGATCTTGAGACAAAGGAACATACAGGACACAAATGCAGAGAGCACTTGCAGACAGCAGGCTTAAATATGATCAACCACACCCTTCTGAGGAGGAGCCGCAGAAGCCTGAAGGCATAAAGGTTCCCACCATGCTTTGCAGAAACCTAAGATGGATGCCAGCACATGGAGATGCACAAGCTCTGAGGAAAGGTAGGACCTTGACACTGCCTGGAGTTTGGCTTAAAGTGGTTGTAAAGGCTCAAGGTTTTTTACCTTCATGCATTTTATGCATGAAGGTAAAAAAACCTTCTCTGTGCAGCAGCTCCCTTAGCCCCCCCCCCCCCCCCCCATTTTACCTATCTAAGCCCCCTCTCGATCCAGCTATGTGCAATTGAGTCTCGGCAATCCTGCAACACCCCTCTCCTTGTTGGTTGGAGACAGCAGCCAGTGAGCCAATGAGAAGAGAAAGGGGGCGAGACTAAGCCACAGCTCTGTGTGTGAATGGACACACGGAGCAGCGGGTGCCTCCATAGTGCCCCCATAGCAAGCTGCTTGCTGTGAGGGCACCCCACAGGAGGCAGGGGCCAGGAGCACAGGCAGGGGACCTGCGAAGAGGAGGATATGAACTGCTCTATGCAAAACCACTGCAGAGAGTCGGTAAGTATGATGTTTGTTTTTTTTTTTTAATATAAGCCTTTAATATCACTTTAAGGCTTAGTTCACACCTATGCTTTTTGCTTTTGATCCGTTTTTATAATGATTTTTGCGCTTTGCATTTTTATGTGTTTTTGACTAGTTTTGTGTGTTTTTTTTTTTATTATAGTGGATTCTTTTGTAGCTGGCCAGAAAAAAACTGCATAATGCCATAAAAATGTGGCAAAAATGCACTACATGCTTTTCAGCAACTTCTCCGTTGAACTCTTGCAGCAAAAACGCTGCATCTAAAAAAGTCCCTGACCCTTTTCAAAAGCAGCTCAAAAAAGCATAGATGTGAACATGTCCCATGGAAAACCACAGTAAATGGACTGTAGCGCGCTTCAGATAAAAGCACTAAAAAACGCATTGGTGTGAACCAGGAGTTAATGAGTCAAGAAAAGTGTTATTGTGACTTATAGCCCTTGGTGTCTGAGGCAGTGAAGGTTGCAGCTAGCCAGCTATGTCCATACGTGACCCATGACAGCCCTTCCTTGTGTCTGAAGCAGTGAAGGATGCAGCTAGCCAGCTACGTTGCTTAAGTGACCCTTGACAGCCCTTACTTGTGTCTGAAGCAGTGGCAGTCCATGTCAGTCTTTCCTTGCTACCTTACTGTAAAGAGTCAGTATACCCAAATCTGATATTTCAGCTTTTGGTGGATGATGGATAACTAAATCACACGCTAGCCTCTTTTATCCCTGGGAGGGTTTGTTGTTGAGAACCCTGAACTTGAATTGCCGGCTCTGCAAACCTACGATGGCCCATTATGAGGGCTTACCTCCATATATTCTGGAGAATGCAGCAAGAGCAGCTGGAACACACAAAGGTGGGTGGGATGGTAAATCAGGAATTATGGCTGGGAGATTTGACTGATGGGAGTATGCATATATGAAATTAGACAGGCTCCTCCTGTCTAATTAATGTCTGCAGTTTAATTGTACTATATCCCTAAATGTTACATTTCAAAAAGCCAGAAATTGTATGGGACTTTACTGGTACAAAGTAGGACAAGCACATGTATGTATAGCAATACAAAATTTATTCCACATTACATTAAAATCACAACATTAAAAACAGCCCATGGCTCATAAGAGGCATTAACATTTGTCATTCTATATACCAGGGTTTCTCAACCAAGGTTCCTTGAGGAAAGAGAAATTTCTGCCTCTCAGTTAAGTCCCACTGCTACCATTGATCCTTTTAGCTTTCTGAAAGGGGGTAATTTACCCCAATGACTACAAGTGTAAGGAGCATTTTTCCCACTGACCATCACACTAATGTTTCATGAGTTGTAAGTATAATCATTTTTAGCAGGGGTTCCCTGAGACGGGAAAGTTATTTCAAGGGTTCCTCTGTGTTGAAAAGGTTAAGAAAAGCTGCTCTATACCAAAATGTTATCCAAGAGGTCAACGCATTGCACATTCTTTGCTTCTTCAGGCTGCCCTAACGAAAAGAATCACTTTAGGGTTGATCAGTCTTTCAAAAAGTTTTCCAGCACCATAGAAAAACTGTTGTCTTGTTAAGCTGCCTTCGTCAAGCTTGTTACACCCACAACATAGAATCTGACCAATTCTAATGAGTGCTTAATCCATTTTAAACCTCAGGCACAGTCATGGAGGTTTATTGGCTCCAAAGGCCTCAAGCATAAGATCCTGGGTGCTTTCCTACATCCAGGGAGCAGCCCGTGCTGTGCACAATGTAAATAGTTGTACACAACCATACTAGTGTAAACACTGATCTCTTCTGCAATGGCAATTACCAGCGCATGTGCATAGTGTATTTCCCCAAATGCAAAAATGGTGCATTTGGGTGGAATCACCATACACACGTGTGGATAAATGCCAATGTAGAGGCAATTGGCATTTATGCAACTATGGCTGTGTATACCCATTCACTTGTATTGGAGGCTATACATGACACCTGCAGATCCCTAAGGGTTAAAACCTTGATTGTCTAAGCGAGAGGAAAAACTATTTTATTTACGTGGCAGATGGCGCTCCCCATGCTCCAGTGGTATACTGTCCCTTGACTTCATCCAATCTAATGCAGGGCTATGGGCATTGTTTAAGTCTTGTACAGTACATGTCAAGACTCTAGGCTGCTGGAGCACTGGGGAGAAAAGGCGTCACAGACTGGTATAGCTGCAGGGAGGAACAGAGGATTGGGTATGTAATTTTTTTTGTTATTTCCCATGCCCCACTGCAAAGGGATGATTTTTTTATTTGCCTGAAGTTGGTCTTTAAGGGCTTTGAAGCTAATAAACATCCATGCATGCGGTGCCTTAGATTGCAAGCTCTTCCAAACAGGGTCCTCAAAACACTCTTGTATTGATTTGTATTGTAATTGCACTCACAATATATTGTCTCAATTTATGTTGTAAATCCCTGCACGAACTACAGCGTATATAAATCATGTATAATAAAAAGTATTAGTATGAATACCTCTATAGAAGTTGCCACTATTATCCAGCCTTTGTCTTTCTTAGGCTTGCTGAATGAACACTGTGCTGGGAGAGGTCCGTACCCACCTGTTACCCATAGTACATAAATGTGTTCAGTTGGCATTGAGAAAAAGCTCTGTTGTCATTCAAGGACAGCTAGTTTTATTTGTATAGTAAACCTATAAATACCAGAATCAACTGATCCAGGATTTCTTCTAAATGTGAAACGTGACACATGCCTTATGAAGTGATCCAAGAGTCCTACTATTTAATAGCCAAACAATTAGGTAAAGCTGCCTTGCCATATACTTCTGTCATAAACAGCAGCACAAACTGGCAAGGCCATACTTGTAAAGCTGCATATTGATTCAGGATCAGATTCCTATATGGCCATTAAGCAGGAAACAAAACAAATACACATTTCTTCCATTAACATCAAGGCTACGCTACGAATATATAGTAACAACTAGTGAATAAACAGCGCTCCTACCAAATCAGTAGGTACAAGGGCAACATCCGCCTCTCTGAATTTTATTGTTAGCGCGCAGTTGAGCACATGGGTAATAAAGGGTTTGTTTTTCAGCTCCCTCTCCCACACTTCCTTTGTGTTGCAGATTATTTTTGCTATTGTGTTGCACCATGTTGTCACCTCCTTTCTATATCCAGCAGGCTTTGTATGGAGCATAATTTAAAATTTTCAAAGGGACTCACATTTACGCATTTAGTTTGCCATAAATATAAGAGCTCAAATGTTTGAAGTTGAATTAATTCATAGAAATATCTATTTAATCAGACTTTCTACAAACAGCCCCTATTTTCAAATAAGCAAATAGGTCCAATAGGCACTAGAAAAGACCCATTGCTCTCAGTAATGTCACAGATCTGATCAGACATTCCCCCTCCCTTCTGTGTGTGAGGAAGCCTATGATGAGAGGTGTGGCTGTTACTTAGCTCTGCCAGCACAGAGCACTGCAGTGTGAGGGCAGGAAGCAGCAAAGTTATTATTTTTAAAGCCCAACTCCAGGCTGGGAACCCACAGTTGGATGCCGATGTCATCGATCATAGTCAGCTACCCCAATGCTTTTAAGAAAAATTTATAAACATACCTTTTTCCCACTGCCTTCGGTCTAGTCTGTCTAGTTTAAAAATTGTCAATATGGCGTGATGGGTGCAGCCTGGGCTGAAACAAACTGCATGGATGGAAAGCACAGTGTGTTCCGAATCCTCATGACAAACCCTATGGCTTTAGGGACAGCTGAGGAATCCAATCCAGCATACTTAACGCAGCACTTCTGAGAGACTGAAGAAATCTCTAGGCATCAGACAGACAAAAATGGCAAAGTGCGCAGACTATTTTTAGTGGGTGTAGAAATATTTATTGGAGGAAGAAAATTAGCAACTCACTAGATTTTAAGCAAATTATGCTTATTGTGGTTCTCAAAAGGATTCCCAGCTGGGGAGGACACCAAGAAAACTGTCATAATGAATACACTGGATTTGGTCTGGATGGCACCTGCAATAGCTAAGAGAGACAGCAAAGGGACACCAATCTAAGTGCAGCAAGGGGGAGAGGTGGACACAGCACACAATAATTGGCAACTCAGTGTGTGGATGATCTCATGCATTACAGCCATTGGTGCATCTGCAGCTGGGAGGAGGAGGCATTTAAGATTCCAAGATGGCGCTACTGCTGCAAGGGGTGCAGTGTGGTACCTGGGGTAACCAGGCAGCTTCAGGACAATGCTGGCTTGAAAAAGAGATGTGGGGTTTGAAACATGTTGCCACGCCCCTTGATGTCACTTACTGGTTCATCACTTCCGGTCCTTTCCTTTGCTCCATCGATCCACACTTGCTGCTTCCAGTTTCCTGTCCTAAGGCTTCCTGGTCACCCGGTTACCACACTCCACCCCTTGCAGCAGCAGCGCCATTTTGGAACCCTGGATGCGCCTCCTCATCCTCGCAGATGCACCAATGACTCTAATGTATGAAATCATCCACACACTGTCACATGACACACATTGCCAATGATTGTGTGCTGTGTCCACCTCTCTGCCTTGATGCATTTAGACTGGCGCCCCTTTGCAGGTGTCATCCAGACCATATCCAGTGTAATTGTGAAAGTTTCCTGGTGGCTTCACCAGCTGGGAATCCTTTTGAGAACCTTGATAAACATAACTTGTTTTACTTCGTATGAGTTGCTTCCTCCAATAGATGTTTATATACCCACTACACCACGTAGTCTGTGCACTTTGCCCTTTTTATATAGTCTGTCTAGTCACAGGATACACAGTCCTCTTCCTCCTCCAGCAGTGGGTAACCTGGACTGCTACAGAAAACTGCAACAACATAGTGATGTGAGTTCCATTCCCTGCAACATTCTCCTCTTAGCTCAGAAGGAGATGACGATGCACTTGGCCTATAAGGAATAGGCTCAGTGATGTTGAGCGCCATCTAATCCCGACACAAGACCTGTAGGATCTTGGTACACTGGCTTTGGGGAACAGTGCAGGAGAGGAGTTTTGCATCGAAAGTGTTTTATTATTTTTTAAAGCTTGAACAACTACATTTTTATTTTTTTAAAGCTAAAGTTGGGCTTTAAAGCATTTCCTAACAGTTAACGCCACATGACAGGGTTTTAGTACTATAAAGAGAGAAAGGTGTTAAACTTCAGTTGGGCTTCTGACATTTTCTTCTCATTTCCTTTTCCATTTTCAAATTTCTGTAAAAATTATAGCACAGTGATTTTCAGAACTCACTGTTGCATAGATTTCTATATTTTCTACCCATAACACTATTTTTGCTGTTATGTTATCAAGGTTTTTTGAATTGGATGTGGTACGTTAATTTTCATCTTTTCAAAATTGGCTTGGTTGTTTTTGGAGTGCAAAACTGATGCCAAAAACTTTAGCACACAAAGGTAGTATTTAATAAAACTGTGTTTAAGTAATTTTAAAGGGCAGCTTCACTTTTAAAAAACTTGTCCTTAGCAACCCCCTGTCCCCATCCAGCAAAACCCATGAATGTCTGGAGATCTTTCTTGTGCAGCCCTGCCCTGAGCCAAACAGCCTTTCTTGAAATTCCTTCTGTAAATGGGCCCCCTGGAATCATTTACAGTATTTCTGTAGCTGGATCCATTATCATGGAGGACACAGCCTTTGCTTGAAAATACTCTGGCCAAACACTGACCCAATTTTGTATATTCCGTTGGTTGGCCTGTGTCCCTCTGCATGGGTGTTCTTTATATGTGTAGGCTTACAAGAATAAATAAGGCCATGGTGTGCATGCAATAAAGGCATAGGACCTAGCTTGTTTCCAAGAAAACTCTGTGTGGGGAGCTAGGCAGGTCCACCCAATGAAGATCTCTAGAACAGGGCTGAAAGTAAGCCATTTACCTCTGTGCTTTAAGGGGACTGTAAAGGATTACTGCTTCAAACGTGGAATTGTCTATTAATTGTGTGTTATACATGTATTATGCTTGAAAATTACACTTGAAAGTAGATTGTTCACAACTGAAAAGCTGTCAGTTACTGATCTTTAACCACTTCCCATCTGCCCTATAGCAGAAACACTGCTACAGGGCAGCGCGGGTGCGCAAAATCACATATATATATATATATATATATATATATATTATTTTGCAGTTCCAGGTAGTTGTGCATGCTCCCTACCCATGCCACCATTCACGGCCTCGACTGTCAATCACCAGGTCCCAGACGGTCATCGTTGAGTATTACCGACGTGGTAGAGAACTGTATGTAAACAATACAGTTCTCTCCCCTGTCAGCTGATGCACACTGCTTTGTATGGCTCTGCATAGCATAGCCATACAAAGCAGTGTGATTATAGTTGAAAACACACAGCTTACTGTGAAACAGCACACAGTTAACCCTTTGATCACCCCTCATGTTAACCCCTTCCTTCTCATTGTCATTAGTACAGTGTCAGTGCTTTTTACTAGCACTGATCAATGTATTGGTGTCACTAAGGATGTCAGTGAAATAAACTCAGTTCCCCCCCAGTGTCAGAATACCTGCTGCAGTCCTGCAGTCCCGCTATAAGTCGCTGATTGCTGCCATTACTAGTAAAAAAAAATTCCAGTATACATGCCGCCATTTGTAAACGCTATAACTTTCACGTGAACTAATTAATTTACACATATTAGGATTTTTTTTTCGCAAAGACATGTAGCAGAATACATTTTGGTCTAAATTTACAAAGAAATTCGATTTTTAAAATTTTTTTTTCTGGACACGTTTAATAGCAAAAAGTCAAAAGTATAGTTTTTTTCTGAAAATTGTTGGCCTTTTTTTGTTTATAGTGCAAAAAAAAAACCGCACAGGCAATCAAATACCACCAAAAGAAAGCTCTATTTGTGGGGGAAATAAATAACGGAAATTTAATTTGAGTGCAGCATTGCATGACTGCATAATTGTCAGTTAAAGTAATGCAGCAAAGTATCGCAAAAAATGGACTGGTCAGGAAGCTGGGTAAATCCTCTGGAGGTCAAGTGGTTAAACTCAGGAGTACTGCTAAACCTGAGCCCTAAATTTTCTTCTAAACTCAATCAATTGTGTAGCTAACCTACTTATTGTATCTCTAGTTAAAACCTTTTTTCATTTTTATTATTATTATTGAATAGAATAAGGAAGGGATAGAATGACTGCCAAGTTGTTATACTGTCGGTTGCCCCACTGGGGAGATTCACCACTTTGATTTTACTGGTGACCACCATGAAATAAAGACATGCAGTAATTTACAATTGTAAATATCAAAGGTCAGAACAGACATAATAAAATGTATTGAAGAATCAAATACCAGCATTAAAAGCTTTAACGATCTTATTAGATATGGTTTTTGCCTAAGGGAATCAAACAATAAATTATGTTGTTAGAAAACACTTGCAAGGCAGGTGAAGTGCCCGGCATGCTATCTTGTAAATGCTTAATTCTGCAGGGAATCAGTAATAAAGTATAATAAGTTTAAGGGAGAGCTAAGTTAAAGGAATGAGGGGGTAGGAGGGATTGAAGAGAAAAAAGGTAAAAATAGGTAGAGAATAAAGAGGGGTTAGGAGAAAGGGAAAAGGGAGAGAAGAGGAAATAAATCAAAAGTGAGTCTACCTGGGGTAAAGTACAAAACTGGGTAGAGATAGTGTGGCGGGTATTACAACACTTCATTGTACCCAGCTCTTCCTTATCTCACCAATGTCTGTAGTGAAGGAGACAGCAACGCCCTGCAAGCAGGTCAATAAGCAAAGTCAACCTAGGGGAGCCATGCATGACATCATTCTTTATCGGGAAGGGAAGCTGTAAGGTCTTAGATCTTCATGACTTTGTTAATTTTAGTGAACCAGAGGGCAACGGAAGAGTTTGTGGGCTGTTTTCATAAGGTATGGATGCAAGATCGAACTTTGGTGAACAGATGTATTGCAAAGCAAGATTTGTATGTTTTTGTTGGAGTGTTATTATATGTAAGATACTAACTGGATAGTTCCCTAGGTCAAGGAGAGAGAAAAGAACAAGTACACACCTGCAGCAGCTGGATTACAGCTGCTGACCGAAGAGAGGTTTGGCAGGCAGTTTCTGATGGGCATGTATCATCTTGTTCAATCCAGCTTTATCCTGGAGCTGAAGGAGGAGGGCTGCCTTCACCTTTTACTACACATATGAGTGCAACTATTTATTTGATTTTTAATTGAATATAGTGATTTTACTGCACTATATAGTGATCAAAATCTTTTCCAAGTAATTATAGACCTGTTAGTTTAACATCTATAGTTGGGAAGATACTGGAGAGTTTAAGAAAAGACCACATAGATGAGTTCTTGCTGAAAAAAAATATTTTAAGCAAAAGACAGCATGGATTCATGAAAGACAGACAGAAGGAGGTGAGTAAAACCTTGGACAGAGGGGTGGCGGTGGACGTGGTTTACTTGGATTTTGCAAAAGCGTGTGACACAGTTCCCCACACACGGCTAATGTGTAAGGTAAAGTATACAGGCTTGTATGTAAATGGAAAGAAAACTGACTAAAATATCAATCGTATTCAGAGAGTAGTGGTTAATTATTCATACTCTAAATGGTCTAGGGTTGTCAGTGGTGTACCCCCAGGTTCAGTGTTTTGACCCTTACTTTTTAATATATGTATAAACGATATAGGGTCTGGGATTAAAAATATCATTTCAGTCTTTGCAGATGACACCAAGCTGTGCAGTGGAATAACGTCCTTACAAGATGTCTCCAACTTACAAGCCGACCTCAATGCACTGTTTAATTGGGCATCTATGTGGCAAATGAGGTTTATTGTTGATAAATGTAAGGTTCTGCACTTGGGGGCTAAGAATATGCATGCATACTAAGGTAGGTACAACTGGGGGAATCAATGGTGGAGAAGGATCTGGGGTTCTGGTAGATCACAAGCCTAATAATGGCATTCAATGCCAAGCTGCAATTTCTAAAGCGAGCAAAATCCTCTCTTGTATTAAAAGAGGTATAGACTCCAGAGAGAGAGATATCATATCACCCCGGTACAAATCATTAGTAAGACCTCATCTGGAATATGCAGTTCAGTTTTGGGCACCAATTCACAAAAAGAACATTGGGGAATTGGAGAAAGTACAGAGAAGGGCAACCAAACTGATACGAGGCATGGAGGAGGTCAGCTATGAGGAAAGATTAGAGGAACTGAATGTATTCTCTCCTGAGAAGAAGAGATTAAGGGCGGATATGATCAACATGTATAAATACATCAGTGGTTCATATAGTGAACTCGATGTAGAGTTATTTACCCTGAGGTCATCACAGAGAACAAGGGGGCACTCTTTACATCTGGAGGAAAAGAAATTTAATCTCCAAATACAGAAAGGTTTCTTCATAGTAAGAGCTGTGAAAATGTGGAATCGACTCCCTTAAAAGTTGGTTCTGGCCAGCTCAGTGGATTGCTTCAAAAAGGCCTGGATTATTTCATAGATACACATAATATAACTGGATACTAACATTTATAGGTACAGTTGATCCAGGGAATATCCGATTGCCTTTCAGGGGATCTGGAAGGATTTTTTTCCCATGCAGGAGCAAATTGGATCATGCTTTGCTGTTTTTTTTGCCTTCCTCTGGATCAACTGTGGGTATAGGATTATAACTTGTTTTTGGGGTTTTTTTATGGTTGTACTGGATGGACTTTTGTCTTTTTTTAGCCAGACTAACTATGTAAATATGCACTAGATGAATGCTCCTCCCTTTTTCCATTTTTGTTTTTTTAAGCTGTGCCATAACTGTGTGCTGACTGGGGAAAGTGCAAGTGATTTGGGCCATTGGAACTAATTCCAAGGACAGCACACTTCAATGGACATTTAGCTTAATGTAACTATTGTATTTTACATAGCATGGACTTATTTCAGATTGTTATGACTCCCTAGATTGACTGAGATAAAGAAGATTACATTCTTGACTTCACCCCAGAATGGATGAACCAGAATATGAGAAAGAGCAAGCTTTGTTCTGACTGGCAATGCCACCAATTCAGGGGGACCTGTCAAGAAATTCTAAAAAGAGTTGGAACTTGATACCAACAAGACTGGTTTAAAGCCCTGCTCTTGAAAATTGTTGGGTATAGAGGATTTGTGAACAAAACAGATTGATCCCTTTACTTGGCAATACTAAACTTTGTTTATAGTTCAGCCTCCTATTACGGACGTAAGGACGTACAAAACCCTTTAAGGGGCAATTAAAAGCTTGTATATATAGGAAAGCCAGTAAGTCATTTGCATTTTGTCTTTACACAAATCTCTAGTGACATCTGAATTCCCCTCTATGTCCTGTTGCATCTCTTGGACAGGAAATTTCAATGGTTCACATGCAAAAAAATAAGGGGGGAGGGGTAATCATTTAACCCTTTTCCTACTCTATCCAGAACTAAAATAAAAATGTTGGCTATGTTTACCCTTTTTACACTTAAATTGAATCTAGCCCACCAAAAATATTAAGTGATAAACTGTGGTTTACTTAAATAGCATTCTATAAATGACATTTCAGCTTTGCACAAGGTAAAGTTTTAAAAGTCAAGGGTTAGATATGAGGTTGGGATTAAGGGGGTTAACTATTAGGAATGAGCCAAATGTATCTGGGTTTGGTCCAAAGAAGGTTCACAGGACATGAATAAAGTTTCAGTGTCGAATAGGCATAAGTCAAAGTGCAAGCTGAAATTTGGCCATTCAGCGTTTGGACAAATGCCCAAACATTTACTCATTCAGTGGAAGCTGAAGGTTATATATACTGTAGTATTATTATTACTTGCACTATTATATATGACATTACATGTCATTGTTTGTTGACATGGACACTGATGGATGCAAGCACTGCCAAGTTCCCATAAACTGGTGAAGCCATGTAAACAAATGAGCCAAGGATAGTTAAAAAGAAAACGAAACAGCATGGAGTTTCCCCCCTAGTTCATATCAGGCCCTTCAGGGCTGGTTTGAATTTTAAAAGGGACCTCATACAAAAAAAGGGGTATGGATTCAAGGGAGAACCCCACTTAAAAATCAAGAAAAAAAGATTTTGAGCCCCCTTTAAAATCCATACCAGACTCTTATCTGATCATGCAGCCTGCCAAGCCAGGAAAGTGGAGGGGAAGCATGGAAACATCCTCCTAAACCATACCCTTAACATATGGGGGGGGGCCTCTTCTAGTAAAGCACTTTATCACCATGTTGATAAGGACTAAGGTCTCTTCTCCACATCTCCACACTATTTCAGAATCTGAAAGCCCCCTTTAACAATAACTTATGTCATTGATCAAATATTCCCACTTTAAAAATAAGTACCCCTGCTCATTCACATAGACATAAGTCCCACAATGTATATCATTTTGCAGGGGTGGACTGACCATTTGGAAACTTGGGCACTGCCCGTGGTCAGTAGGGGGCCCCATGAGATACCCCTGGTACCTTTTTTCATAGGCTTTTTTGAGTTTGGGCATTGTCAATCACATCCTCCAATGATGTAGATCCATGTAAATCACAATGCTTGGCACCCATTAACCTGCCTAAAAGAAAAAGATAACCCACTGCTTGCTGACAAGATCTTACCCCTGACTGTTGATGGCAGCTGGCCTGGTATGGTTTAGGAAAGGGGCCCATGCATCCCCCCCCCCATTTCCTGGCCTGCCATGCTGCATGCTCAGGATTAGGGGGGGACTGATAGGGATTGTGGGGAGACCCCCACACCATTTTTTGTGTGTGTGGCCCTATTAAAATCTATAGCAGACCCTCATCTAGGATAAGGGTCTGTTATAGATGAATGAAATCTCTGGCTGTTTGAATACAAACAGAGTAAATTGGCCAGAAGCTGTCATTTTGACATCAATTTTAAAATACTTTTGTTTGTAAATGTCAGTGTTGCTGTAGTATGCTGTATACATTCTACAGATGCACCACCTCACATGCAGGGTCAGGGCACCCCAAGGTATATTATCTAATGGAGATTTGCATTTTAATGTTTAATTTTAAGCAGTACTAAAATGACTACTCCTTTCCAAATGCCATGCCATTTTTTGGAAAATCCCTTGCCTATTAGCCTAGAAAATGGTCAGAACTGATTTTGGCTTCCTTTGACTACAATGGGGTACAGACGCTGCAACTAAACTGTACCCATGTTTACTGAACCTTGCTTAAACTGAACCCAGGTTTGTTCAGTTCATCCCAAGTGTGAAATCAGAACCCTATTGAAGTCAATAGCCTATTGAAGTCAAATTTCCTAATAAAAAAAAGGGATAGTCAAAAAATAGCACAACAAGATGGGCACTGCTTTGGGGGACATGTACCACAGCAAAAAAAAAAAATTCTGTTTGAAGTGAAGCATTAAAAATGCTAAATTTATTGCCTGGGGGATGCCCTCAAACTGTACATGTGTGATGTATACAACATTCTGCAGCAAAACTGACATTTACAAATAATAGAAATGCCAGCTCCTAACTGCCTTGCTCTGTTTGTAAACAAAGCAACTGGGGATTCCCTTCATCTATTCTCTAAACCTTATGAGGGCCTGGTATGGATATTAAGGGGGGCCGTATGGAACAAAAAAGTGTGAGGTCCCTCCAGAATTCATACCAGACCCTTGTCAAAGCATGCAGATGCAGATGGGTCTGCATGCAAAGCATTGCAAATGAGTCTGCACATCCCCTCCTGAACCATACCAGTTCATATGTCCTCAACATGATTCATGTCCATATTTGGTCAGTGAAATCCATCCAAAAAACTTGGTCCCTTTGTTTTCTTTGATTGGGAGATATGACTGACGTGGATCTGCATCCCCCAATGCCATAACTGACAATGGATTTACATAGCAGGACTTTTTATTAAAAGGACTTGTTGAAAACTGTCTAATTGTGTGTTTATTTACCCCTTACTCATTCACATTGGATGATCAGTATCTGGAGGCCTCCTTATTGTTAAAACCCCCCCACCCACAACCTCTGGGCCAGGGCTGTGGGAAAGAAGCCCTTGTCATCAAGGTGTTTTGCCAGGTGGGTACACCCTGGTAAAGTAGCCCTGTGTTGAGGATATGTAGCCTAGTATGGTTCAGAAAGGGTTGAATGCTCATCTCCCATTTCCTGGCCAGCTGTCTGAATGCTTGAACAAGGGTTTGGTATGAATCTGGAGGGTGTCCTCACAATTTTTTTTTGTTTTTGTTTTTTTTTTATACCCTAAAAAAAGAAACTAATGCAGACATCATATCTAAGAACTGGTAAGCTGCAATATAATAAATGTTTGCTTTTGGGTTTGATATCTTTCAGGAACTGTACTAAACTGTGAACATTCAGGTAAGTCTACTTTGCCCTCTTTGTCTTGGTATGTACTTACAGCTCCCTTCCACTAAGTCTCCAAACTCTTGGCAGTGACGGCACTGTTAGTCTAGGTTTAGACTTGTATCCTGTGTTTGATAGGCAGTGAGTAGACGATATGATGCTTTCCCCCATAAATAACCCCGTTAACCCCTTAAATGCCATGCCAACAGCTCATCCTTATTCTCTTGAATGGTTGTGTTCAGCAGCAGCTCCGCCTGTCTAATGAGACAGAAGTGATCATTTTTGCCATTGGCACAAAGCAAAGTGTTGCAACTACCTTT
Organism: Staurois parvus; assembly: GCF_062004578.1. Taxonomy (NCBI): domain Eukaryota; kingdom Metazoa; phylum Chordata; class Amphibia; order Anura; family Ranidae; genus Staurois; species Staurois parvus. The sequence continues at coordinate 2,495,583 of NW_028318028.1, read as the reverse complement.
TACTGCCTAAATATTAACTTTATTCTAAGCAAATACTGCCTAAATACAAGAGTTGTGTATAGTCATCTGTATTGTTACCTAAATCTTGGTGTGCTTTGTGTATTTTTTCCAGATCTGTGCTACAATCCAGTATGAAGCTTTACCTTTGTGTAAGAGCTTCATGTAAAAAAGACCAGTCACTTCTTCCCTCTCTTCTTGTGCAGGGTGGCTGGTCTTGTCTTCACTCCTTCCTGTAGCCTATAGTGGATGGAGGCAGCTGAGTTCATCCCACAGCTCTGCTCTCCACACAGGCTATGTACAGCACAGTGATGATGTGAGATGGGGAAACAGCTCTCATTGTTTGAACACTGTTTGTGTGGAAGTAAATTAATGTTTTGACTGACATTCTGCAGTTTAGCCACAAGATGTCACTGTTTTTCTAACACAGGCTCAGACTGCATAGATATTTGTATATTCATGAAGAGGTGGAGTTTTCACACAGTTGGGGTTTTAGTGAAGAGGAAGAGGAGACTGCAGCCATGTTTTGGACGATGCTGAATGCAGGGGCCATGCAAGCTGAGAATCCGATGACATCCAGGTGTGAAAGCGTCCCTCACTAACCAGAGATTGCTGCCAGGAAGGCTGATGAGAGCAGAGGAACTAAGCAACATTTGTTCTGTTCAGAGTCCCCAGAGGATACAAAGCAGACCCGGGTCAGTAAGATCGTGCACGCACCTCATTTCAATGTTGGCGCCCAGAGACTGAGTCCAGGCTGATAGTTAGTTAGGGTCTCTGTTTATGTCAGGCCGCAAGTGTTACTGATCATTGGAAGGACTCCACCACTTGAAATGACATTTCACATTGGAGAGCTGATAAAATCCTGCAAACTCAAGCCAGACTGGCTTTTTACTCAGGCACGTGCTACAGGACCAGTTATGGGAGGGGGAATACTGTAGACTTGTGTAAGATTGTAAGCTGTTGTGCTGCACCGCAGGCTAGCCCATACCATACACCCATACACTGATCCCTGCTCTTTTAGGGTAATAACAGGTAAGGTGTGGCAGCTTATTTGTGCCCGCCAGTAGGTAAATTACTACACTTTCTACCTTCATCCATCAGAAGGCGCCGTGCTGTGCAGCACAAGGGTCTCAGCCTTTCAGCTGGATGTATGTAAATTTATTGTATGTTCTCAGCATTTGTGGTTGTGTTTACTCGCCACATCTAAGTAAAATTCTGTTGTGGCAAAAGTTGGTGTTGGGGTTGCTTTCCTCGTTCGTGACTTCACTGTATCCTGGGAAGCCCACCCCGGTACATGGCTTACAATCATGTCACTGCTACGTTTACAAGGTCATATCTGACTCACAAAATGTATTAATATCTTTTGTGGCCATTGAGGGACGTATTTAAAGTTTAAGTAACTGGCCTCAGGTGATACACAGAGATTAAACAAATCCTCCTGCATAAGTTGTACCGGTTTATCTGCAGTATTCTGTTCATCCATTCCAGAATTTATAAAGCTTTTCTGAGCTTTCAGAAAGTAGGGGGTGGAAAGCTAAAATTACACTTTGCAGAACTCAGTGAGGAGAGCTCTGATAGCTGATTAGAGAGAAGAGACACCCCCCTCTTCACACAGCACACAGGAACAGAGCTGAGGCTGTCAGTCACAGGCTGTGTGCTGGAGTTCTCTCCTCTGTCACCTTTTTTTCTCTTGGTGTCAGTAAAACCTGTCAGAAGTGATTCATACTGATACCAGAGGAATGAGACAGCAGACAGAAATTACACTTAGTGCCCTGGATTGAGAAAAGTACACAGAGAGGGATATGCTTTGTTCGTATTTCATGTCTGAAGTTTACAACCAATTTTTGTGCCTGCAGTTCAGCTTTAAGTGGAAGGGTGGTGGTGGTGATGGTCACTAAAAACGCAGTTCAACCACACATTTTTAACCCCCCCAATCCCAGCTGCAAGTCTAATTGAGCCCATATATTAAACTTTGATTTGAAGCTGTCATTCAGAAATAGTTGCAAACAGAAATATAATTACTATAGTGCTTTTTGTAGTCCAGATTTCTGCCCCATTGCTTGCATGCATAAAACATAAGCCCCCAAGTATGAAGCCTGCAGCCTGTCACAAATGAGCAGAAGAACACAAAAGAACTTGTACTGTTTACTCAGACTTAGACCAGAGAGAGACAAGAAAAATCATTTGGCTTGAAGAACAAGTGGACGAAGAGCCAGAGAAAGAAGCAGAAAATACATATTCATGGGCTGATAGAATAGGCAGAACACACTGTTTTGTTTATCAGTAACAGATTACAGTGAACTAGTCAGTGGCACAGTAGAGTGTACGGCATGATGTATTGGACATTGATAAGGAAGACGGATTATCAGGTTGGGAGATTGATATTACAAATAACGATTACATTTCTTTCCTTCTGGGTTCCCATTGAAAAATAAAAAGCAAAACAACTCTTGCAATAGAGAGACCTCGTCTGAAAAATATTTCAAGCATATATATTTTTGTAGCTTTTCATCATGTGTTTAATGTCCTAAAACACAATTTCACTTTTAGTGAAGTTGTTCTTTAGCCTTTTCGCTACCAGAGCCATTTTTTCATTTTGCTCACACATAGTAAAATTAACTTTTTTACATGAAAATGTACCTGAAATCCAAAGCATTAATTTTTCTGAAACCAGAACCTTTTACAATAAAATGGTGGTAGCTGAAAATTTTTTACCAAACCTACTGTATATTTTAGGTAAAATACACTCATATTAATTTTAGTGCACACAAATGTAATTTATATATATATATATATATATATATATATATATATATATACATACACAGTTGTGTTCAAAATAATAGCAGTGTGTTGAAAAAAGTGAATAAAGCTCAAAATCCTTCTAATAGTTTTTATTTCCATACACACAAATGCATTGGGAACACTACACATTCTATTCCAAATCAAAACATGAAGAAAAATATATCAAATTTGTGTTGTTCCTCTAAAAAAAATTGAAGAAAAGTGAATATTAGACTGTTCAAATAAAATAGCAGTGTTTGTATTCTTCTTTACAAATTCAAACATTCACTATATAAACTGAGAAATGTTTGAAGATTTTGCTTTTCTTGGAATCAATTAATATTTAGTTGTATAAGCACTGTTTCTGAGAACTGCTGTACATCTGTGTTGCATGGAGTCAACCAACTTCTGGCACCTGTGAACAGGTATTCCAGCACAGGATGATTGGACTACAGTCCACAGTTCTTCTCTATTTCTTGGTTTTGCCTCAGAAACGGCATTTTTTATGTCACCCCACGAGTTTTCTATTGGATTAAGATCCGGGGATTGGGCTGGCCACTCCATAACGTCAATCTTGTTGGTCTGGAACCAAGATGTTGCACGTTTACTGGTGTGTTTGGGGTCGTTGTCTTGTTGGAACACCCATTTCAAGGGCATTTCCTCTTCAGCATAAGGCAGCATGACCTCTTCAAGTATTCTGATGTATTCAAACTGATCCATGATCCCTGGTATGCGATAAATAGGCCCAGCACCGTAGTATGAGAAACATCCACATATCATGATGCTTGCGCAACCATGCTTCACTGTCTTCACAGTGTACTGTGGCTTGAATTCAGTGTTTGGGGGTCGTCTGACAAACTGTTTCCAGCCACTAGACCCAAAAAGAACAATCTTACTTTCATCAGTCTACAAAATGTTGCGCCATTTCTCTTTAGGCCAGTCAATGTGCTCTTTGGCAAATTGTAACCTCTTCAGCACATCTTTTTTTCAACAGTGGGACTTTGCGGGGGCTTCTTGCAGATAGCTTGGCTTCACATAGGCATCTTCTAATTGTAACAGTACTCACAGGTAACCTTAGATCTTCTTTGATCTTCCTGGAGCTGATTGTTGGCTAAGTCCTTGCCATTTTGGCTATTCTTCTATCCATTCGAATGGTAGTTTTTCACTTTCTTCCACGTCTTTCAGGTTTTGTTTGCCATTTTAAAGCATTTGCGATCATTTTAGCTGAGCAGCCTATCATTTTCTGCACTTCTTTATATGTTTTCCCCTCTCCAATCAACTTTTTAATCAAGGTACGCTGTTCTTCTGAACAATGTCTGGAACGACCCATTTTCCTCAGAATTTCACAGAGAAATGCACTGTAACCAGCATGTACAACATTTCTGCCTTCCTTCCTTAAATAAGGGCAATAATTGTCACTTGTTTTTCAAAGAATGAATGACCTCACTAATTAGAACTCCACACTGCTATTATTTTGAACATGCCCCTTTCAATTAGTGATTCAATTACACAGAATCAGCAGCATGCATGTCATGACTGTTGGGTCTGTTGGTTTTCTAATACTCTACTACACCTGCTAGTAAATTATTTGCCATGTAGAAATATAATTTCTACCAAAAACAGTGATTGATTGATCAGGTTAGTGATGTCTGACTGCTATTATTTTGGACACAACTGTATGTGTTTTAGACTGCATCGTGCTGTGTCCTATACTAATACCCCACTAGTGTGTGGTAGCGACAGAAGCAGTCCTTGAGGCAGAGACCAGGTTGGCCAAAAATTGTGTGCCATGTCTAATTCTGTGTCTACTACAGACACATCTTTTTTGGGGTGACTTTTGGGTTGGGTTTGCCATGTAGAAATATAATTTCTACCAAAAACAGTGATTGATCAGGTTAGTGATGTCCGACTGCTATTATTTTGAACTCAACTGTGTATATATATACTATATTTTCAAAAGTATTGGGACGCCTGCCTTTACACTTACATGAACTTTAATGGCATCCCAGTCTTAGTCCGTAGGGTTCAATATTGAGTTGGCCCACCCTTTCCAGCTATAACAGCTTCAACTCTTCTGGGAAGGCCGTCCATAAGGTTTAGGAGTGTGTCTATGGGAACGTTTGACCATTCTTCCAGAAGCGTATTTGTGAGGTCAGGCACTGATGTCAGACAGGAAGGCCTGGCTTGCAGTCTCCGCTCTAATTCATCCCAATGGTATTCTGTTGAGTTGAGGTCAGGACTGTGCAGGCCAGTCAAGTTCCTCCACCCCAAACTTGCTCATCCATGTCCCTATGGACATGTGCTTTGTGCACTGTTGCGCAGTCATGTTGGAACAGGAAGGGGCCAATCCCAAACTGTTCCCACAAAGTGCTCAATAAGATCCTTTATTGGCCAGTCTGACAGCTCTGAACCAGCTCCAGAGCAGAGTGCAAAACTTGGCGGTTGGGGGGGTGATAAGCAGGGGGAAGGCACATTTGTAGCAATGTAGAAATGATCAGATTTAATTTCCCCCCCATATACCAAATATATATCATCTACGCTGTCTGAACCTTTACTGTTTGGTTTTTTTTACCACTGCAAACACTTTGCACGAAAATGAATGGCTGCATCTTACTGCACATGTGCAACTTGCTCCAATTATTCCTATGGCGAAGTCTATCCATTCTTATGGTGCTTGCTTGCTTGCTTTAAAACTCTAAAGCGTGAGAGAACTAAATGAAATAGGGTGCTTGAAAAGGCATGGATGAGCCCCAGCACTGACATTCCAAAGACCATTTGGGGCCCACTGGCCTTTAGAGAACTGCCTGCACTTAAAATTTGAGATCTATTTTCCTTATTAGGGTCCAGCACTCCACCAGCATTTTTGCTTTGGGTGTCTCTGTAACAGTAAGTGAAATTGAAAATTAAATTCCCCCAAATAAATATCCAAAAAAAGCTTTTGCTATACAAACATTTTAAAGGAGACCTTGCGCTATGCTTTAGATTTATTTGTCATTCAACAGTGTAAATTACAATCATATCCAACCTAAAACATTTTGCATTGTGAAAGTGGACCTTGCACTACAATCAAGTTCTGCCTATTTACTACAATAAATTAAAAAATAAAGGTAGGAAAAAAATATTATAACTATTCAACCCTCAGATTCTAGTGAGGTCCTAGGGAATGCCAAGTAGCCCAGATCTTATGAGTAGATCCTCATACATTGTGCTAGAGGGTCAAAATGATTTGGCCTACTCAGCATTCCCTGGTATCTCTTCAGAAGGAGTGTGCCATCACCCTCTACAGTGCAGCAGCTAAGGGAAAGGTAAATACATTTGTTATATTTAGTTTCCCTACAATTCTTTTAATTAGATGCAGCATTTTTAGGAAGGGGGTGGGGGCAAAGTAAAGATACAGTCTCTGCTTGTAGTGTAAGGATCATTTAAAAAAAATATGAAAGGGCTTGGATGGAGTTGGACTTTAATTTTTCCTTTCGACTGAAAAATAACTGCATATGCAGTAATGTTGATGACCATGGCAGTCTGTTGTTTGCAGCAATTCATTATTTTTGTTCTCTTTCAGATGAAGATAATGAGTTTAAATAGAGGAATGGGTCCTCTGGATGCAGTTAAAAGTTTCATTATAACATGTGTTGGTTGTTTCGGTGCGTGTTCAAATAAAAATCTTAGCAGGCTAAGGGTTGAAGTTCTGGAAGTAATGTATTCACATGGATCATATTAGTTTATGGAGAACTTTTATTGAACTATATTAATAAATAAATAATGGAACTGTGGAACATTCAGTGCACATTACTGCAAATTATAATATTTTTTTTTTTTTTTTTTTAGCATGGCAATTCATTTTACGCATGAGCTTTGTATGGAAAAATATAGGCACATTTGCCTTTCGAAACAAATTTATAAATTTATTTTGATGCCTGGAGCTAACAGCATCAACGTGACATGAGTCTGAATTTACATGGAATTGCATTTTTATGTTCTTACCCAATGAGCATTTTTTTGATGCTGTGAATTCCTAAATAATGGAGCATAGGTACCCAGCAAATCCAGCAAATTGATAAAGATGTACCTTGGTAAGTGTTAATTGTTTGGTTCCCTAATATAAGAATCATCTTAGTTAGACTCCAATTTACCTTTATCAGATATATTCCTTTATTTTAGTGTAGCGCTACCCACAGAGCAGATGCTGAAGTGTGCTGTGATTTCTCTGCACACCTGAAGATGACACATCTCACTCACCCAGCACAGATACAGCCCGATTATTTCAAAGAATGTATTACTTAAAGAATAGCCTAAATAAGATAGATTTAGCAAATGTACTTATACAATCAATAAGACAATAATGCTACTCTGATAGATATGGTTAAATACCTGCAGTATTCTGACTAACAGTAATTAACAGAACAGAATTTACCTAGCAACAGTATATAAAAGAAAATCCTAATATGTTATACAGTCCCAGTTATATCCAACTGGACACTGTTTAACCACTTGCCAACCGCGCTATAGCCGAATGACTGCCACAGCTCTCTTATCCAGTTCTGGGAGGGTATCAAATGACGTCCTCCCAGAATGTGCCCTCCCGCACATCCCCGGGGACGTGCACCCGGCGATCTCCGTGATAGCTGTGTCCTATCAGCTGATCACATGATGTGGTAAAAGGCCAATCACAGCGGCCTTTTACTACGTAAATGCAGATGCCGGTTATCAGCTGCACTTTCCTCACGCTGTCACATTGTGAGGAAAGTACTGCCGTTAACTGGCAATTGTCAGAGGGCGGATCGGCACTGATCATCAGTTCCCTGATGATCAGTGCCCAGCAGTGCTGCCCACCTATGCTCAGAAGTGCTGCCCACAAGTGTCCAGCAGTGCCACTCACCTGTGCCCATCAGTGTCCAGCAGTGCCACTCACCTGTGCCCATCAGTGTCCAGCAGTGCCACTCACCTCTGCCCATCAGTGTCCAGCAGTGCCACCCACCAGTGCCCCATCAGTGCTGCCCAGCAGTGTTGCCAGTCAGTGCCGCCTATCAGTGCCGCTCATAGTTGCATATCAGTGCCAGTTCATCAGTGCCACCTATCCGTGCTGTCTATCAGTGCCCATCAGTGCTGCCTATCTGTGCCACCTCATCAGTGCCGCATATCAATGCCCATCTATGCCGCCTATCTGTGCCCATCAGTGCTGCCTATCAGTGCTGCCTCATCAACGCACATCAGTGAGGAAGAAAAATTACCTGTTTGCAAAATTTTATAATAGAAACAAAGATTCTCTCACCAATGTTAATGTTACCAATGTTAATCTCTCCTCTGGGTCTCTGTACATGTGCTCTGACTTAATTCAGTTTCTCAGACAGGGATAGGAATTTCTGTGATGTCTCTCTCTCAATCCTGCTGAGACCCTCTTTTCCTTCCTCACAAATGGTAGAAGCACACTCCAGTATAGTTTAATCTCACCAGGTCTAATCTGTCCAAATCACATCTCACACCCTCCCACCCTCCACAGTGTGGAAGTCATCCTGTTGGTCACCATCAGAGATGAGCTGAATGTACTTAGTTTGAGGCAGGTCTAAAAAAAAAACATAACTAAACGTAATTCATTTTTCTCTAAAATTTTAGGACATGAATTGGATATTCCTGAGTTTCACATGTGATACACCCCATGTGGTTTATGCTCTTCAATGTCCATGTGGGCTAACTTATATTGGATGCACAAAGCTCCCCTTGAAAGTGAGAATAGCAGAACACAAGAAAAATATCAGGAAAGGATATAGTTATTACAGTGTATCTGATCATTTCTCGCGTTATCACTCGAGAGAGCCATCTAAATTTTTATTTTGGTGGATAGATTGAGTTGTTCCCTCTTGGAGGGGGTTAAATAGGGTGAGGCACCTCTCCAAGAGTGGATTTATTTACTTCACTCTTTAGCACCAGGTGGTCTTAATATTGAGCTGGACATTAATTGCTTTATCAGTGATTTTTAAAGATAATAATAAAATATGGGAATCTTACTTTGGGCTATTTTCATTATATTATCATAATATTTTTATTTATTTTATCTTATTTTATCCATTTATTTGTATTTTATTTATGTATTAGAAGCTATATACTTATATATTTACAAATATATATGCTCATAATAAATATATATATATATATATATATATATATATATATATATATACACCTTGTTAATGTATTGATAATGAGCCCTAGGTAGGTGAATATAGCCACTTTATGTAGCCCCTACTGCTGCTAAGTAATATTCAGGTCATTATAGGAATTTCCTTTGAGGGTTAACATTGTATTATGCCAACTGACCAGTAGTGTGAAATATCTGTTTGAATGGGTGGGTTGTGAGTGGTTTTAGCCATCTTTAGTGATTGACCAATGGCAGAAATGAGGAGGGTACATAAAGAGAGTCACAGCGCCGTACAGTCATCCCTATGACTAAGCTGGAAGTGATAAGACATGTCAGTGTGATGCTGTGCAGTGTCCAAAAGTTATGTTGTGAACCAGAACCAGAAGTGACGCAGGAGCGTCATTTTGTGGGATCCGGTGATGCTGAGAGCATGATACTCACATCTTATACTATTGGATCATAACCAGCATTTTTTCTAGTATATTTTGTGAGTGGTATTTTACTTTATTCAATAAAGTAGAGAATATTGGTTACTGTACCATTGGAGTTTATCTCTTACTTTTACATGACCATGATATCTGGTGGAGAGGAGAAAGGAGATTTATGAAGTCTATGAAGTTTACATGGTGATACCACAATTGGAGATTTTGCAAGCAATACATGCCGACCATGAGAGTGGAAGGCATGTGGGTCTGGTGAGTGCATACCCAAAAGGGAAGGCGGTTTCACGAGCAAGTGGTGATTTTGGTTTGGGAATACTGAGCTAATAATAAGATCACAACCAGGGATGGACTGACAATTCATGGGTCCCCCGGGCAATAGGGGATCATGGGGCCCCTGTGTACTTGCCCACACTCAAAGCACACCCAAAAAAGTCTATAAATAGGTACCAGGGGCATTTCAAGGGGCCCCCTACTGACTCTGGGCCCTTGGGCAGTGCCCGAGTGCTCGAATGGTCAGTCCGCCCCTGATCACAACACTGAAAATGACATCTACATGCTATGATGGACTTTATTTTCACTTTAGTTGATTGATTTATATCACATGATCATTTTATTTTATTATATTTTATCACTGGAGAAGATATTTCTCTGCAGCCTGCACCTTGGGCCAAGACTTAAGGTTTTAGTCTTGTCAGGTCTCTAACCACTTGAGCTCCAGAGGATTTACCCCCCTTAATGACCAGGCCTCTTTTTGCTACTCGGCACTGCACTAATTCAACTGATAATTGCGCGGTCATGCAATGCTTCACCCAAATGAAATTTACGTCCTTTTTTTCACACAAATAGAGCTTTCTTTCGGTGGTATTTGATCATCTGTGTGCTTTTTATTTTTTAAGCTATAAACAAAAAAAGGCCAAACATTTTGAAGAAAAACTATTTTTTACTTTCAGCTATAAAAAATATATAGTAAACTCAAAGTTGGTTATAAATTTAGGCCAAAATGTATTCTGCTACATGTTTTTGGTAAAAAAAATCCCAATAAGTGTATATTGATTGCTTTGTGTGAAAGTTATAGCGTCTACAAACTATGGTATAAATACTGCAACTTACGCCATTTTTCTGCTATACAGCGCTGCGCTAGTTTAACGGACAATTGCGCGGTCATGCAATACGGTTCCATAAATGACATTTACATCCTTTTTTTCCCCACAAATTGAGCTTTCTTTTGGTGGTATTTGATCGCCTGTGCGGTTTTTATTTTTTGCGCTATAAAAAAAAAGGCTGACAATTTTGAGGGAAAAAAAAACAATATTTTGGACTTTTTGCTATAAAACATGTCCAGTAAAAAAAATGCAAAAATCAAATTTAGTCATAAATTTCTGCCAAAATGCATTCTGCGACATGTCTTTGCTAAAAAAAAAAAAATATGTGTAAATTAATTAGTTTACGTGAAAGTTATAGCGTTTACAAATGGTGGGAAAGATACTGGGATTTTTAGGGTTTTTTTTATACTAATAATGGCGGCGATCAGTGAATTATGGCGGCGATCAATGACTTATGGCAGCGACCAGCGACTTATGGCGTGACTGCGGCGGACATTCTGACATTGGGGGGTACTGACTTGGGGTCACTGACATCCCTAAAAACACTAATACAGTGATCAGTGCAAAAAGAAAAACACTGACACTGTACTAATGGCACTGGGGAGGAAGGGGTTAACTTTATTTTGCAGGGAAGGGTTATCTGAGTGAGGGGGAGTGTTTTACTAGGGGGCGGGGGTGTGTGCTGCACAGGACACCGCTGATCGAGAGAGAGAAACTCTTCTGTCTCAATCAGCTCGTCCTCGAGCTGACAAGGAAGTGACACAGCACAGCTACTGCAGCTGTGCTCTCTGTCACTGTTTACCGTCGATCGCCGGGAAACAGCTTCTAAGGACCGGCTGTGACCCGGCGGCTGACATCCGCGGCGGTGATCGGCGGGACAGATAGGGCGGCGGTGCGCCTCACGCACGCCCCCTATTTGTTTACAAAACACACGTTTTAAAACGTGGTTTTGCTTGCCAGTGCCGCCCTGCCGCCGTATTTCTACAGTGGCAGGGTGGCAAGTGGCTAAGCAAATCAGTTCTTAGAAAAGGAAAAGGTGATAGACTCACCTCTATGGTGGCCTATGTCTTCTACTTTTCTCCATTTCAGCACCGCAGCCTCCATCATTCTTTTCAGCATTCACCATTTCTTGGAGTGTCAGATGCTTGTGTCCCCTATGGCATACTATACTTTCATTGTCCAACTATTACACCAGTAGTCCTGTAGTGACATAGAGATCAGAGGAATATAGGCATATGACACTCCGAGAAGTGTTGAATACCGAAGATATTGGCTGCCGTGCTGAAACAGAGAAAAGGTTGCAGACACAGGCCTCCAGAGAGGTGAGAATTTCTGTATTTCTTCTACTACAGATAATTGAGGTTTTAATATATTTAGAGACTTGATGTGGTCTCTTTAAAGCTTTAAAAAAAGACATACAGGTTCCCAAAATTGTAATACTGCATTTAGTTGTTTTCCTGACCGGTCAACGTGGTTTCACATGCTCGCATCTATAGAGAATATGAATCAAGATACACGTGTTACGGCAAGTAGCACAGAGATAAATCAGAAATGGTTAAGACTTGATATTTTTCATCCTTAACTCCTCAATTACTGTATAGCCTACAGTTTTTCATTTGCAAATTCCCCTATTCTCCTGTGGGACGTCTGTTTTGATCATGTCCACCATCCATTGTCAAATTCTATCCGGCTAGAGGACAGTTGCAGCTGTCCCTGCCTCCAGACTGGAGATGATTGGGTTAGGTAGCTGTAAAATGATCATTATGGGATATAGATAGTTCTGAGTATAAGTAATTATGGAAAAATGCTTACAAGATGTTTGCACCACAAACCCAACCATCGGGGCAGATCCCACCATCAGTAACTGACACCTTTGCTATCTTCAGCATTGCTTCACTGTCATTTGCCCTGCTTGGCTCAAAGGAAGTTTGGTTGCCATAGTGATATGATTGTTAATGAAACATAGCTCGCAGAAGTGAGGTAAGTGTCATTTTCTGTCCTTGTCCCCAATGTCCTGCAATGACTCTTATTAGATAGAACTAGTCTACTCCGTCATATTTCTTGACCTGCTCGGGGCGCTCGCAATATGAACTTCTCGCTCCATTGGGAAGGGAAGAATTGGCAACAGTTTCAGGGACTCTGAGTTCAAACAAACAATGATATTGGTTTAGGCTCTTATCACGTTCCTTTGGGTAAGCAGCGGGGAAGTTTTTATATATATATATATATATATATATATATATATATATATATGAATTTGTTTTCTGTCTCACAAGATGATCTTTAGTCTACGGTTACTTATATAGGCTACCAAATGGTGTAATTATTCCCAGAAGGCTACTGTGCGGTTTGTAAGTTGTCAAAGAAAATGTAGACAAATTAAAATCATTAATTAAAGCTGAAATTTAGCCATAGAAAAAAAACATTGTTCATAGCTTTAGTAAACTAGCCTGTAATGAAGCATGTCCCACACCATGCAGGCAGCTGGATTCTGTAGAAATATTCACTGCAGGGATGCCTATCCTCCTTCTTGTCAACTTCTCGCACTGCAAAGGTTAGTATCTCCCAGAATTTTGTGAAGCTGTGGTGAAAATTTCTTGACATTGACCTGCCTCCTCTACCCTCCTCTTTTCTCCTTTGAGAACAGTTGTTCCATTGCTTTCACTGCCTATAGGCATTCCCTATGGGTCACAGGATTCTTTCCTCCATTCAGGGATCATGTTACAGGCACTGAAAGCAATGAAAGAACTGTTCTCTATAGAGAAAGGAGGAAGGGGTGGGTCCTTGTCAGGGACTTCATAGAAGACTGAGATATTAACTCCTTCAGCACTAGACGTTTAGAGACAGGAAGAGGACAGGGCATCCCTGCACAGAAGATTTCTACAGCATCCACCTAACTACAGGAAAATGACTTCCAACCACACACAGGATCAGCAGACTGTAAAGCTAAGATTCTAAAAGATAATGAGAAATGGCTTCAGCTCTGTTATCCAGCTATAGACAACACCCCAAATGCATTTAGCTCATGTGGGGCTTAATCATTAGATGGACTGATGAATATAGCAAATGTAAATGGATGTTTTAGCAAAGGGCACTTTAGGTCAATGTCGATGATACTGTCCAGTAGTAAAGATGGTGCACGGCTGCCCAAGTAAGGGCAGAAATGGTCTATATATTCCTGGCTTTGTTAGTCTGACATTCACATCCTATGAGGAAGTCGATCCTGACAAAATGCAGCAGTAAGTGACATCAGCCGTAAACCAGAAGTGCTGCAGCAGCCATTTTGGACATTTTTTTTACTTGTTTTCCTGTGATTAATGTAAGCAGAATACTAAGATAAATAAAGTACTTTATTTATCTACTTCTGCTGCACTATGGTCCCTTTTGCTTTACCCTTGCATGGTTCCTAACATGTGGCAGCATTGCAAGTGTGGGATGATGTGAGTTATATGAAGATACAGAGCAGACCAGAGAATCCATATATGCATATTTATGCTCAAGTTTGGAAAGGTGTATGAACTAAAGGGTGAGGTATGGTGCATGTTTTGTGGATGGAATACATTTTAGATGATTTGGATAATTATTGAATGTTATTTTTTTTCTATGAAGCGATGTTCACAATTTAAAGATCAACTACACTATGCTCGTGTTTTTTTTTTTTGGGGGGGAGAGGAGGGATCTCGCCAAATGAGGAGATCAACACATGATGGATATCAGAGAATCATTGTTTGTATTGATGCAGGAATTCCTAGAATTGAGGGTAGGGGTAGATATTGAATAAGGTGAATAGCAAGATTTTTTCACGCAGTGAAGATATAATGTTTGGCATACTTTTTTATTTTTTATTATGCGAGCACATTAATTTATTTTATTTGATGGTTTGTACATTTCAACATACTACAATATATGCAATTTATGGTTTTATACATGATGTAAGAGAAACACAGTGGGAGCATATTGGACAATGGCAGTCAAGAGAAGACGCATGTGCAATTACTGAAAGGCTTTATTCGTTTTCTGGTGCGAGCATGAGAAGAATATAGTAACCCATATATGGAAGTCTGTCTTAATATATGAACTTTTAAAGACACTGCAGAGAATATAATAAGCACAGGCTTTTGTGTAGTAGTCATTGCTTTCACTGCCTATAAGCATTCCCTGTGGGTCACAGGGTTCTTTCCTCCATTCAGAGATCATATTACAGACATTGAAAGCAATATAATAACTGTTCTTAATAAAGAAAAGTGGAGGGGGTTGGTCCTCGTCAGGGACTTTATTGCAACAGCTTCATAGAAGATTCTCATGCAGCACCAGAAGTTCAGAGACAAGAAGAGGACGGGGCATCTCTGCACAGATTTCTACAGGGTCCATCTAACTACAGGAAAATGGTGTCCAACTGCCCACACAGGATCAGCAGACTGTAAAGATAAGATAGTAAAACATAATGAGAATTGGCTTCAGCTCGGTTCATAAACCATAGACAACCCCCCCCCTCCCCCTCAATGCATTTAGCCCATGTGGGGCTTAGTCATAGAGGATTCAGCTACCTCCATGATGTGGGGCATCCTTCATTACAGATAAGTTCACTATAGCTATAGAGAATTTTTTTCTGCTAAACTTCAGCTTTAAGTTTTCTTCCCCTGCGCCTTTGTTATTTAGCAAATATATGAAAAAAAAACGACACAATTGAGTTTGCATTTGTATATTTATATTCTCCCTTTTGAGTAAACATATTTGTTGTATTTAAATGATAGAGCTAATTAACATCTTTTTTTTTTTTTGTTTGTTTTACAGCAACCCTGAACCAGGTTTATTAGATGATTATAATCTGAACAGCCATTGTATATTATATGGTTAGTCCTGTTTTGGAAATATCAGTAAATACTCAGTTTTATTAAAATAGACATGCAGATATGCTAAAGTAACATCTGTGCTATACCGTAAGCAATGTTTCTAAATGTTCAGTCTTTTGGTATTTTTGGTCATTTAAAAATAAAGTCTGACCAAAGGTGATTTCTTCCAACAGTATTTAACAATAAATGTATATATCTCCTGTTAAATTATTCTTTCTTGCATAGGATCTGCCTGTTATAGTACCCGTAACATTTCCCCAGGGACAGAGAAGAATTAATGTATTACTTTGTTTTATGGACAGCAGAAAAAGTCAGACACCAAACCTAGCCCTGATATGGCCTGAAGGTATGGGAAGAGAAAGAAATGCACGAGGAATCAAAATATTGGAGTGCAAAAAAAAAACCAATTCATTAGCACATTCAATATCAGTATTAATATTTATGGCCCTCCTTTCCCTCTTGTATTGAACTGTATTGTTTCTGTATTGTCTCCCGTTATTGTAAAGCGCTGAGCAAACTCTTGGCGCTATATAAATCCTGTATAATAATAATAATGTATAGGTACATCTTGTGTGGGACACATAGAGGAAACCGGGGATGAGCCCTGGATGGGAGATACGTGTCCCCGATATTTGGGATATGATATAAATGCAGTTTTTGAGTATTCAGGAATTCTCACAAGTGCAGGATGAGGAGTTCCAGGGTAGTCTGGTTGGTGGGTAGAGGACTGATTTACAGTTCTCTCAGGTTTGGTAAGTCCTCATTTGTGACTCATAATTATAAGGCTTGGATAGATTTTCAGCTCTTATTACAGAGACTATTGTCCTGAAAGGCTGAACCTACCTGCATTTGAGGATGGGATACGTTAGCCTAGACTCAAATAACTATACTTTGTGGTACAGTTATATCATAGCTTCCTCATACTTAGTCCACCCTTCCTTTCCTGTTTTATAATAACCTGTCCAACAAAATATCAATGAGAGGATCACGCAGCTGCATTGAAGACTTATCTCAGCTGGGCCCCCACATGCACTCTGTACCTCCATTTATTCTTACGCCTTATTTACACTTTTGGTTGGGGGTGGTGGTAGAACAAACATATGGCAACCTCTCCAACCTATAACTAGTCATTGTAGCAAGGAGCACATGGATGGGCAATGCATGTCTAAAAACAAACAAACATTCCTAGCTCACTTACCAGCCAGCCTGCAACAAAGCAAATTTGACCCTGTCCAACAGTCCACATTAAAAACAAGGGGTTTAGGTTGCACACATTTGAAATATATGCACAAGCTGCAGGGGCCATGTAACGGCACCCCAGTGTACTGCAATCCTAACTCTATCATTTTGAGAGTCTTCCAAGTTGGAGCACATATGTAGTAATGGATAGCATAAGAGAGAGAGTTCCCCCATCATTGATTTTATAATAACCTGCTCAACAAAATATCATTGAGAAGATCACACAGCTGCTCTGAGGACACTTCTCAGCTGGGCCCTTGCATTCACTCTGCACACCCATTTATTCTTAGGCTTAGATTACACTTGGTTGGGGGTGGTAGTAGAATACAGTAAAAAATGGTTGAGCCACATTTTGACCACCACCCTCAACAGATCTGCCCTAAACTACAAAGGTAAAGGGCTGGTTTCTCAATAGAAAGCTAAGATCAAGAGCATGAACTTCAACCAGTAGGAGGAAAGTTCAAAACTAATCTTAGAAAGTATTATTTTACCAAAAGAGCAGTTGATGATTGAAATAAGCTTCCAAAGGGGGCAATCAGTCAATCAACAGTAAGGAAAGATAAAAAATTCTTGGGACAACCAAAAGATTAAAAAATAAACAAAAAGTGGTAGACTTGTAGGACCGCTTCCTCTTTTCTTGTCACCACTTCCTTGCTGCTATATTTCTAAGACTATATATAAAAAATATCATGCTGAAATATTCTGTTCCAGACATGCCAGAAAAAATATGAACGTAGGCCAAAAAGTGTGTTTTTTTTTTTCATCTTTTTCCGTTTGCCAGTCCTGCTTTTGTATGTTTTTCAGACATTTTGTCTGGTAATAAGATTGTTCCATTATGTCTTCTACCTTTAGTTGTCACAAGGACAAAAGGGGTGAAGCGAGGTACATCTATTATTTCCCTACCCTGCACTGTTTGTGTGCAAAAGCATGGTTTGAACGGCTGAAGAGCTAGACAGGTTGTTGAAACATAGCACACAAAAACTTCAATTATGCTAACTTCTCTTATAGTTCTAACTGCTACACTTGTTTGCCTTAATGCAGTTACATTATTAAAGTGATTGTAAAAGCAGATTTATTTTCTTAACCCCTTGGCGCCAGCACCGCCTTTTAAGGGTTTCAGAAGCTGGGAAGCAGGCGGGGTTTTAGGGTCATGTCATGATTCGCTGTCACGGCAGTCACATGATCGGGAAAGGTCCTGATCACAAAAGGAGATCGGGACGTTTCCATGAGTACCGGACATGTGTGCTGGGAGTGCACACTCTCAGCACATTTTTTTTAGTTGCACGCAAATGTGTGGCCACTCGGCATCAGGGCCTAGACGCCGGGAAGCTGCACTATTGCGTGCGCTCGCGTGAAGAGGTTAAATAACAGACGTGTCATACTTACCTGCTCTGTGTAGTGGTTTTGCACAGAGCAGCCCCGATCCTCCTCTTCTCTGGTCCCTCACCGGTGCTCCTGGCCCATGGCTGGATCTAGGGGGTGCTGGGGTGGGCAATGCCCCCCCAGATTTTAGTTTTGCCCCTCCCCAAAGCCACTATGCTGCCCTAATCTGATACTTTCTGGCCCTAGTTTGACACTGTACTGTACTTTCGTTGACTGACACTATACTGATCTCAGTTATGGGTTTTGTGGGGAGTTCTGCTGCCTGTGCCCAGGCTATGTACAGTGCAGGGATGGGAAGAGGAGCTGTGCTCCTGTCCTCTGCCCTGCAAGCAGTGACCCTTGTCCTCTGCCCTGCAAGCAGTGACCCCTGTCCTCTGCCCTGCCAGCACTGAACCCTATCCTCTGCCCTGCCAGCACTGACCCATCCTCTGCCCTGCCAGCACTGAACCCTGTCCTCTGCCCTGCTAGCATTCTAGCATTGACCCCTGTCCTCTGCCCTGCCAGCAGTGACCCGTGTCCTCTGCCCCCATGACGTCTGATCCTCTGCCCCCCTGACATTTTTTACTGCACCCCCACATTGGACAGGCTAGACCCAGCCCTGTTCTGGCCCCTCCCTCCTGCCAAGTGCCTCCACGGCAAGCAGCTTGCTAAGGGGGCACTCAAGAAGGCTTGCTCCTGAGCCAGTGCTCTGTGTCCATTTGCACACAGATGCAGCTCAGGCTCCATAAACGCTCCCCCCTCATTGGTTTAATGGCTGTGAATGAAAGTAGTGGGAGCCAATGACCAGGAGAGACCCGGGGCAGCCAAGGCTCTTGTGCACATCGCTGGATTGAGATGGGGCTCCAGTAGGTATTCTGGGTGCTGTTGCACACAGAAGGTTTTTTTTACCTTTATGCATAAAAATAAAAACTTGAGCCTTTACAACCACTTTAAAGTAAAAAAAAGTCTCAGTACTTTTAAAACCCCCCACCTCCTTCCCCAGTCCCCAAACACTTACTTGCTGTCCTTGTCACAGATGCTGGCTCCAGGATCCAAACTTCCTGAGATACCGAGGGCAGCAAAGCAACATGTCTCTATTGCCATGTGGCCATCAGTCGAACCACTGGGAGGAGGGAGCAGGTTGTCTCTTTAGCACACAGCTAGCAAAAGAGACATCCACAAATGGGCAGCCAGTGACAACGACCTTGGGACTCATGGCTACAGGATGAGAGGGACTTTTCAAAAGAAGAGGACTATACATAACAGGTATCCTCCTCTTCTGAAATAAAAAAAAGAGCATTTAGTATCACTTTAAGTTACCTGCAACAGTCACATTTTCACAAAAAAATTTGGAAAGACTTTACAAGTTTATAGGAGTATCTATAAAATAATTTTAATATTGTCTTTACCCTTGTCTAAATATCCACTTGCTGTCCGCCCTATAGCAGATTTCCTGCTACAGGGTGGAAGTTCTGTGGACTTTTATTTAGAAAATAAAATCTAGCAGATTGCCTAGTAAAGACAACACATAGTAAACACAAAAACACTGTCTAGGCACACAATTAACCCTTTGATCACCCTAGATGTTTAACCCCTTCCCAGCCAATGTCATTAATACAGTAACGGTGTATATTTTTTGCACTAATCACTGCATCAGTGTCATTGGTTCCCACAAAGTGTCAGTTAGTGTCAGACTATCCGCTGCAATATCGCAGTCCAGCTATAAGTCGCTGATCGCTGCCATTACTAGTATTAAAAAAAATTCCAGTATATATACCCCCATTTGTAGATGCTATAAATTTTGAGCAAACCAATCAATATACGTTTATTGGGATTTGTTTTGTTACCAAAATATGTAGCAGAATACATTTTGGCCTTAAATTTCTTATGAAGAAATTTTGATTTTCTAAATTTTTTATTGAATATATTTTACAGCAAAAAGTAAAAAAATTTTTTTTTTTTAAATGTTGGTGTTTTGTCATTTATAGTGCAAAAAAAAAAAACCCACAGGTGATCAAATACCACTAAAAGAAAGCTCTATTTGTGGCCTGGTCATGAAGGGGGGTAAATCTTCCCAAGGTCAAGTGGATATATTCAAAAATTAACAGAGCCCAATAAATAGGGAAAGCCTAGAAATTACATTTCTCTTTAAGTCAACTAAACATCAGTTTTGGCCTTGTTCTCTAGATTCGGCCAACATTTAGTAGAAATGGTTGATAGAACCCCTAGAATAAAGAACAGGACTATAAAAGTAAAAAAAATGTGTGAGGCTTCATTAGGGCTTTAACCATTTCAATACCGGGCAATTTTACACCTTCCTGCCCAGGCCAGTTTTCAGGTTTCAGCGCTCTCACACTTTGTACCCAAACTAAAATTTTATCATTTTCTTCACACAACTAGAGCTTTTTTTTGGTGGTATTTAATCACCGCTGGGGTTTTTATTTTTTGCTAAATTAACAAAAACAGACCGAAATTTTTGAAAAAAAAACAAGTTTTTTTTATAAAAGTTTACAAATAAATAATTGTTCTTCATAAATTTAGGCCAAGATGTGTTCTACTACATGTCTTTGGTGAATATAACCCATATTAGGATGTATTTTTTAGTTTGTAGGAAAGTTATAGAGTTCACAAACTATGGTATAGATCTGAAAATTGATCAATCCTAAAGTACTGACAGCCAATCTAATTTCTTGAGGTCCAAGAATGTCAGAATAGTACAGATATCCCCAAATGACCCCTTTTTGCAGAGTAGACAGTCCGACGTACTTCATAAGAGGAATGGCGAGTTTTTTGAAGTTGTATTTTTTTTGTCATTTTTCGAAAATGAAAAAATAAAACAAATTAATGTCACTATTTTTTTTTTACATATTGTCACCAGTGCAGTACAGTGTCATCATATAACTGGCATGGCGGTGAACAGCGACACTGACTGGTGACAGTATGAAAAAAAAAAATATATTTTTTTTTATTTTTAATTTTTTATTACTTTTTTTTATTTTTTTTAAGATTTTTTGTTCATATTTTACTATGACCAAAGTAGTACAATGTTACCATAGTACTACTTTGGGGAAGTGATCAGTATTTTTTTTTTTTTACACAATTTGCTTATAGCAAAGAATTACTTTGCTATAGGCAAGCATTTACCTGAATGACATCGATTCATTCAGGTTTTTTTTTTTTTTTTTGTGCTTAGCTGTGATTTGGCCACAGCTAATCACATGACATGTGCATGTGACCATTCACAGCTAAGCACTAGTATACAATGGATGGCATGAATGAAGCCAAATGGCGCGCACCCGGAAATCTGAAGCATTTTTGCAGCCGTCAAACGGCTATAGGCCGGGCAGC
The DNA here is from genome assembly GCF_062004578.1 of Staurois parvus. Lineage (NCBI taxonomy): Eukaryota > Metazoa > Chordata > Amphibia > Anura > Ranidae > Staurois > Staurois parvus. The sequence goes on along the minus strand of NW_028318028.1, from coordinate 2,474,318 downwards.
TAATGGTTAAAGTATATGTAAACCTAATTACTAAAATCTAATTTAAAAAGTAATTTTCAATATTTTTTTAGGCAGAAGTAAACTTTCACAAAAAATATTTTTCTTGAGAACTGTAAATAAAAGAATCAATTTTATTTTTAGTTAAAAAAAACAGCCCCCCACTTGCGCATGCTGTTTCTCCCTGTGCTGCACACATTCTGTAGACAAATAGAGAATTACTCCAGAAAAACAAGAGAACAAAAGTAAAAAAAATCCTTGTTAGGTGTAGCTATGGATTACAAGATGTAAACAACTTGTTATGTTTCAAATGCCACTTGAGGCTTCATTCACACCTGTGCATTGCAGGAATGTGCTTTCCCGCAATGCACAAAAATGTGTTGCCCTTTTGCAGGCACACAGAGTTATTCATTTTTAATGGGACCTCCAAACAGTCCCATTTTTAAATGGATCAGGCATTTCTTTTGCACATTTTTCGTACCTAGGGCAGCCTATTGAAATTAATTGGTTGCCCTAAACACAATGCATAGGAAAAACAAAGCCTTATGCAATAACATACCTCTTTGGAGCCAGCATGTCCTGGACAGTAAGGTCATTTGCCAACTTGGCACCATCCACAGATGGTTCACAAAAGTTGAATTCAATGTTACATTAGATAGTTGCAGTACAGAGGATGTTTTGCCAGTCTTTTGAAGTATAAGAAGACAATGACTTCCCTAAAACCCTGTCCTACACTGACTAAGGAAAAATAGAAGAAACGGGGAGGATCCAGCTAGGACTGAACTAATTAGCACAAAAGAGAAGGAAAAGGCAGAGGGAGGTAGAGGGAGATACCAAGTGGTAGTGGCTCTAAAAACCATTGGATGTCAGCATACTACAGAACACTATTAACTTGATGCAGTTCAATACAACACAGAAAAAAATGTATAAGTGTAACAGAACAAATATTAAAGAGTTGCAAAAAGTTTCTCTATACATGTACTCACATTTCTGGGGTTGCTAGATACTCAAGGAAAGCTCGAGCAACGTTTTCATGAGTCTGTGGAGAATATAACTGTCTTCACGCAAAATATGATGGATGGTTAGACTTGGAGTTTTCTGGATGATCCTGTGCTACACAAACAATGGATTCCTGTAGAGTAGGTATGAGTGGGCCCCCAAAAAGCAACCAGATGTATGGTCAACAGAGGCGTCCTTGTGGAATGAATAAAAATCCATTTGGTATCTTCATTAAAATAGGTATTTTTTAATTGTGAACGCAGATAAGAAACATAATCAATGCATTTTGTGAGAAAATTATACTGCACATGTTGAATGAGAGTAGCTTACGTTCCTTCAGTCAGCAGTGTACACTACTCCTGGTTAAAGTGTGAAGTATACCTATGTCTGATGAAGTGGTCACCAGAGAACCATAAAAAAAAGTTTGGTATTTTTTTCATGACCTTTCAAAACCAATACATATCTGTTTTCTTGGACTTTCTTTCCACAAGGACACCTCTGTTGACGAACATTTCATTCTTTTTTGGGGCCCTATCCTCCATACATTCTGTGGACTCATACCTTTCCTGCTGTGTCTATGGCTAAACTTGCCAGTGCACTGTGTGAAGGCCATCTTCCTTGTGCCTATATGGAAAACATGTGGCTTCCTGGAAGTAGCATGTTGGGCAGCTAGGGGAAACAAAGAAACATGACTGGCAGCAACATTGAGATCCAGACCTCTAGGCAAGAGATACAAGGCACAATCACTGGGAGCTTGGCCTCACACTCATGCTGAAAATGCCCTGGGAGGGTTTAGACCCCCCTTATCCCCCCTTATCTATGTCCCTGATTTTTAGTAGCTTCTAGGCAGCGTCACACTGTCAATAGTTCTTAGAATTTGTGCCCTCCTTCGGAGTCACATCCCTACCCTCAAAGCCTGGGAAGAGGGATTATAGTGGTCACATGACAACACCTAATACCATAGAAAATTATATTTGCAATGTATTGAGATGATTTATACAATATGGCATGGTTAAAGTGATAATAAAATATAGAAAAAAAAACCAAACATTATAATTACCGGCTCTGTGCAAACATTTTGCACAGAGTAGCAACGATCCACCTTTTCTTGGGTTCACCACCAGAGCTCTTGGTGCCTCTTCAAGTGCTCCATTGCAAGCCACTTGCTCTGGGGGCACTTGTGCATGCTCAATCCTGAACCCTGCTCTGAGTATATTAGACACACAAAATGGGGCTCAGCTCCACCCCCAGCTCCCTCCTAACTGGCTGTAATTGACAGCCACGGGAACCAATGGCTCCCACTGCTGTCTCTCAGCCAATGAGGAGGCAGAGGCCCAGGAGAGCAGCCGCTATACTGCACAGTGCTGGATTGGGCTCTGGTAAGTATTAGGGGAGCTGCAGGTAAAGCTGCATACTGTTTTTTTACCTTCATGCATAGAATGAATGAAGGTAACAAACCTTCAACCTTTAGAAACACTTTTAGGAAGTGCTGATGAATGCTAATATGCTTTTGTATGGTAAAGGTGGTTTAAGGTAAAGTAGATGTAGAGTAATACATACAGTATATGGTTTTTATGACAAACCTGGCTTTCTTTTGATGCTATTGTATTGCAAAAAAGTATTTTTTTATATCTTCCATAGACACAAAGTAACAAAACTATAAAATGCACCTTTTCCTGCTTTGATCAATGTTCGCTAAAAAAAGGTGTTAATGTAGATAAAAAATACTAATTTTATTCTATAAACTGGCCTATATAAAATGACACTAAAATTATGATAATGTAACGGACCGCCTAGCGGCACCACTAGCACTCCTCTGGTCAGGTGTCCCCAGAGCGCTGAATCTAAGCCCTAGAGTACTTGTTCACCAGGGCCCCTGATGGTGGGGATGGACTTGGAGTACCCCGAGACCAGGTCGCAACTACTGAGTACACCCGTCAGTGGTAGGGGTGTTCGCCAGGGGCTCCGACAGGGGAGAGCCTGATATGAGGAGGTCGGGTGACCCCGATGGGATGGATGGCTGAGCAAGTGCGAAGTCAGACAGGCCGAGTCGGTAACAGAAAGGACGGTACGGTACAAGACAGCGGGCAGAGAATAGTCGGGTCACACGCCAGGTCAGCAACAGCAGGACAGATCTAATGGGGGGCATTCAGAAGAGAGGTCAGGCAAAGCAAGGGTCTGGGCAGGAGAAACCCGCGGTCCCTACTGCGCATGCGCGAACTCACTCGCCGCGGTCGGCCAGGTCTCAGTGCCCGCATTCCGCAACAGGGCGGTGCACTGCGCCTGCGCCGAGTCCATCGTGGCGGTGATCCCTGACAGATAATGATATTAAGCATAGCATAGCCAATTACAAATGAAAAAATATTTTTTTTTCAATGTTGCGCTTTTTTAGTGCAACACTAAATAATTAACCAACAAAATGAATACAAATGAAAAAAACTTAAATTGACTGCAAAGGTTCACAATTTATTTTTTTTTAAATAATCAATATGTCATACTTACCTGCTCTGTGCAATGGTTTTGCACAGAGCAGCACAGATACTCCTCGGATCTCCCACAGGCGCTCCTGGCTCCTCCCCCCTGCCAAGAGCCCCATTACAAGCCACTTTCTATGGGGACACTCATGTGGGCTCTCTCCCGAGCCCCTCTATATGTGTCCATAAGACACACAGAGCGTGGATCAGCCCCAGCCCTGGCACCCTCCTCACTGGCTGTGATTGACAGCAGCAGGAGCCAATGTTCAATGGAAGAGACACTGCTCTCATCATGCACATTGCTGATTTGAGATCAAGCTCAGGTTCCAGTCACCTCCCATTATATATCCCTTTGGGACAGAATCAAATCCCATTATCCCCTCCAATCACCGCACAATCCTCTTCTCTCGCACCTTCGGAATCCGACCTTCCCTCCAGCCTGGTCATCTGCATGTTCTTTCGCACATTGGTCCATAGCAAACCTAATCCGAGCCCACCACTTTTTGACTAGCACTGGGATCAAATCTTTCCCCTCCGTTCGTGAATAACATGCTTTACCTGCGTTGGAAATCTTCAGATACCTCCAACTGAAGCAATTCTATGGTCCTTTCTCTTCTAAGTCACACTCCGTCCGCTCCATGACCTTTTTCGAATGCTCCTGCAACAAGGACCCACATAGGCAGGGCCTTATCTCCACTTTCTACTCTCTCTTGCTGACTCCCAAGTCTTCCCCCTACCTACCGCATCTGGTCGGCAACCAAATCCTCCTCACAGAACGTGGTGGCAGTTGAGACTAACTACAAGGTCTTAGCTCGATGGTACCTAGTCCCGACTAGTATTGCCAAATATACCCCAGGTTACTCTCCAGATTGTTTTCGGGGCTGTGCGATGGCGGGAACATATTTCCATATATGGTGGTCTTGCCCAATTGCTCAAGTTTTTTGGCTTGAAATCTTTCACATGCTGTCCACTCTCCTCGCGCAACTGATAACCCCCCTCGTTATCCAAATCCCAATTTAAACTTCTTTTGCAAGTCACTACTGCAGCAAAGCAAATTTTAGCCAAATCCAGGAAGTCCCCATCCCTGTGCATTCTGGCTGTCCGGAACAAGGTAACGCAGGCAATGATACACGCCAAAGTGGAAGCGACCATACTAGACACTGTCCTCAAATTTTTGTCAATGCAGACCCCCTGGGTGGAACACTTCCTTCCTCTGAATTTTGACAAATCACTGCTTCTTCCCTAATACCCCCTACCTCACTTATTGGTAGTCCTGAGCCTTGGTCCGGTCCAGATTTCCCCCCCCCCCTTACTCTGAAAGTCACATGTCCTTTCTGCCCCCCTTCAATCCCCTTTTCTTGCTCTCCTTCCCTCATTCATACCATTCACACCGCTACACCTCCTTTATTTTGCCTTTTTAAGGAATCCATACTTTAGTTCTAGGAGCTACACTCCCTGGTTTGCGTACAATAATGCCTCGCTCACTTTTACATCGCACTCGCTGCTCCCATTCATTGCAGTTCCATACTGTTCGTATAAGTTTGTCACTTTTAATTGGCCATCTGCCCTCATGTTATTACTTTTTTTTCTGTGAACGTAATTTGATTGCCTCACGTATTTCACAGTACTTGAAAAACCAATAAAATGTTTGAAAAAGAGATCAAGCTCTGGTAAGTATGGGGGGGCTGGAAAAAAAATGAATAGAATGCAGTAAGGTAACAAACCTTCAGCCTGTAGAACCACTTTAAATATTAATGAGAAAAATACCAGGGAAATTACAGTGAAGGGGAGAAAAAGTAGGAGTTAATTTAGGCTGATTAGGATAAACTAATGGTTTTTAAACTGGAACACTTTTCTAATAAAAAAAAAACTTTAAAAAAAATCAGAGAATTAACCATTCTAATGGGGACACCATTGAAAAAAGTGTGAACCCTTCCCCACTCCCACTTCATTTAAAATAGAAAAGTTTTGGTTGGAGTTGAGCTTTACATTTAAACATCTGTAGATAAGAGGAACAGGAGTTCTCATTGGCTTGATGCAACAACTCTTCTGTGAAAAGTCTTTAGGCATACAGAGTACAATGTGAGAGAGCAGTAAAGCACAACCCCTATACAGCACTGTAAGGCAGTAAGCAGATGACATAATAAGGATGACAACTTCAAAGACAACAGCTTTACAAACAAGTCAGCAAGGGCAGCTTCTGTATACATAGCCTTGCAAGTTCCCTTTATTGCATTAGGTTTATGAGGATAGCTGGCAAACCAGAAAATAGCAATCAGATTCCATCTGTTGCTTTTCTGAACATTAGAAAATGAAGGTTTACCTATAAATGCTTGCTAAGAGTGAAATCTGCATTTTGTTTCTTTTATATAGATTTAAAAAAAAAACTTCTAGTTTTACCTTTCATCAGTTCGATTGCCAGCTTCCGTACTTTCAATTTGTACAGATTTTAAAGTGGACGCGAGACCATAAAATGCTGATTCTATTGTTGGTCACTTGGTGGTTTAGATTGGTGCAGGTGGTGCGGGTTTAGATTGGTTAGTGGAAGAGGTTAATGTTAGAGATTCGGTTATGATTAAAGGCATAGTTCAATTTTCCAAAAGATGAACCTGGGAACACTCACAGATCCAGCACTGTGTAGACAGCAGGTTTCATATGAACTGACAGTGCCCGTTAGGAAGGGCAAAGTGTGGTCTGGCCATCTCATGACCAACAGGAAGATGTCCAGAGAAGTTGCGAGCTCTACGCTTTCACCCCCTGTCAGGAACCTTTCTCTGATATTAGTTCTGTCCCTACCAGGCAGTATGCCTGTCCCTACTCTACCCACTTGAAAAAATGTGCAATAAGCCTGGGTGCCTGGGTCTTTTATAGGCTCTGCTTGACCCAAGATGGCTGCTAGAGTCACATGGGATGGCAACATCCAATGGGATCACTTCCCCAGTGACCCAGAAAACCATAGAGGAACTTTGTTTTTCTTGACTTCCTCTCCAACAGCTGTTCCACTGGGGATTAGCGCCACCTGCAGTGAAGCAAGTAGACTGAATCCCTTGCGCAGTTTAAGATTGAACTGCTTCTCATTCAACTTCATTGTAGGGCACGTCTTCTTTAGATTAAAAAGTTTCCTCCCAATGCTGGGGGTCACCATTGCATATGACTATCATAATCCCTCTTAAGCACCTCATCTCCATGTAAAATAAGTTTAATGAACGTAGTTGTTCCTCATAACTGAGGTCCTTCATCTCCCTTATTAGCTTTGTTGCCCAGGTCAAAAACATCTTTGCTGAGGATCGGTGAATAACACTGGACAGCATACTCAAGATGTGAACTATAGTTTTATGTCCAGAGACTATAGTTTTATCTCCGGAGTAAATACCATTTTAATGCATACCAATAATTTGCAGGTTTTGCTTGCTACAATTTGGCATTGCGCGCTATTGCTGATTCTGTCATCTACTAGAACACCCAGACCCTTTTCCACCCTGGATTCCCCCAGACGTTCTCCCCTAGATGTAGCGTTCATTCATATTTTTAGCTCCCAAAATTACTATTTTTCCACATTAAAATCTGCTATATAGCTGCCCACCCTTATACGTTAATTAGGTCTTCTTGTAAAGTTGCTATATCCTGTTGTGAATTTATTACCCTGCTTAGCTTTGTATCATCAGCAAACACTGAGATTGAACTAGTTTATGAACTAGTTAAACAGAATTGGTCCCAGGACAGAGCCTTGGGGCACATGGCTCACAACTCCAGACCATTCTGAAAACATGCCATTAATCAGCACACTGCGGATGTGCTCCTGCAACCAGTTTTTTATCCAGGTACATACAATATCATCAATGCCAAAAGACCTTAATTTGTACATTAGGCAATTGTATGGTACTGTATCAAATGCCTTAGTGGTAAAACACCTTTGATTTACTAAATAAGGCAGAGTTGGAATCTTGAACCTCTGCACTCCGTTCTGTCTGACAATAAAGGGTGTGTGTATTGTGTGATGACTGAGCAGTACAATTGCTGGTGACTGTCTTCTGTATTCTCTCTCATGCCCATTCTCTGTCAGCTTTCTTCCTACATTATCTCAGCATCCTTTATCTGCCATCCATTTATTTCAGCTAAAGCCAATGGCGTCTCTTGCATCTTTCCAGCTGGTTTTATGTAGGCTCTGAATTCCCAGCTGTGCATGTCATGTGGGTTGGAGTCTGTTTCCCTTTCTTCATAGTATATATTGTAATCACTCTTTATTTACATACTGCGGCAATGTACTACAAGCAAAATCAAAAACAGAAGTCAGCATTAAAGCAATTTAAAACGCAAAAGCAAAAATGTTATATATTGCTGCTTACAAGATCTTAGGTGTGGTGGTTGCATTTGTTTTCTTTGTTGGGCTTTTTTTCCCTATATTTTCATTTTGTGATCTGGCCAGCAAGTCTGTTATTTTTCAACTTCCCTTAGCAGACTAAACTGTCAAGCAAAAGTGTCAGTTAGAGGGTTGAAACAGTTTATTAACAGTGACAGTGGTGCTTACAATGATCAGCTTTTATTCATTTTTGTAAAACCTTCAGTTCAAAAAGGAAAAAAATAACTGTTGCTGTAACTGCTTAAAACATGTTACATGGTGTTTTTCTTTAATTTGTTAATCAAGTCAATTTAAAACTCCTAATGCATTTAACATTACCCTCTACCCAGATTGAAAATGCTGCTATCCAACAGTGGCTCTGCTGCTCCTTTTGTGAGTGGAGCCACAAAAAGATAGGAAGTGTGTTCCTGGCCAGATCATCAGGTGAAAAAAAAAAAAAAAAAAGCAGCCATCTCCTCTAAGGATTGGTAAACTGCAATATACACTCTCCGGCCACTTTATTAGGTACACCTTGCAAGTGCCAAGAAAATATCCCCCACACCATTCCACCTCCACAACCCCCAGCCTGAATCGTTGATACAAGGCAGGCTGGATCCAAGCTTTCATGTTGTTTACACCAAATTCTGACCCTACTGACATCTGAATACATCACAGTAACCCATTCTCCTCTGATCATCAACAAAGCATTTGTGTCCACACAACTGCCACTCACTGGATATTTTCTCTTTTTCAGACCATTCTCTGTAAAGACCTAGAGATGGTTGTGTGAGAAAATCCCAGCAGATCCGCAGTTTTTGAAATACTCAGACCAGCCCGTCTGGCACCAACAACCATGCCTTGCTCAAAGTCAGTTAAATCCCCTTCTTCCCAATTCTGATGCTGTTTGAACTTCAGCAAGTTGTCCTCACCACATCTACATGCCTAAATGCATTGAGTTGCTGCCATGTGATTGGCTGATTAGCCATTTGTGTTACCAAGCAATTGGACAGGTGTACCTAATAAAGTGGCCAGTGAGTGTATGTATTTTTGGGTTTGGGTTTAATACTGCTTTAACCAATTGGTGGACAGCACACAGTGGTTTTCTCCCAGTCAGTAACTCACTAAAAAGGGCTAGAATTAATATGACTGTGGTCTAATGAACCACAAATTGAGTGAGGAGAATTGGGTGTCATAGTAAAGGCAGTGTCACCCATATTGGCCCAAAAGCTTGCAGTTCATTGAGAAAACAAATGAAATTGAATGGTCAGTTTCAGACCCAAGCACACTAGCATAAATTCTATTGATACAGCTCAAGATAAGACAGGGGATCATCATAGATCCTGCTTAGCCCCTGTCTGCACAGCCTCAAAAGACTTCTAATTAAGCCCCTTAGTAAATAGTATGCAACAGAAATTTGGCAGGCCAGATCACTAATAGCAGTTGCAAATGCCCAGACTCATAATAGGGTAAAACTATTTAGGCCGGCCATAGACAGAATTTGCTGAACTGTTTGAATTTCAATCCATCTATGCGGAGGCAGGTTATACTGAAGTTGATCTATCAATTGACTTCAGTTCAACCAGCCTGACGGGTTTTTTTTCTCCTGATTACTTCCAGCAGCTATAGCTTCCCACTGGCAGAACACAATAGTCCTATGGGAGGGATTCCCCTATGCAGCACTGACTGTGGCTGAAGGAAAGAAAATTGCATGATGTATGTCCTGCCTTAGAAGCAATACACTATTGAAATCTAGCTCTACTTGACCTAAAACTGCTCCCTTCATACACCTCAAGCTCTCACACTATACACATAATTCATATTTCCGCTATGATAAAATGACTGGACATATAAGAAAATGATCAGTTGGATACCAAACATTCTATATTACAATTTGCAAAAGGCTGATTGGACACATTATTACTCAAAACATTTTTTTTCTCTAAACGCTCAACAGTATACAAAAACAAACAATATCCAAAGTATCCAAAAAAAAATACAGTATAAACAATATACAAAGTGTCCAAATAAACTTTCAGTCCATGGTGATGTAAACGTGATTACTTGAAAGTGCTCTGTGCGCAAATAGCATACATTCACAGTCCCCTGTAGAATGTATATGTGTAATAATGTAATAATATATATATATATATATATATATATATATCTTCTTAAATTGCTCTGTGCTCAAACATTACCAATAGTGACTGGTGCTCTTTAAAGTGCTCCACCTTGGAGCACTGCTACTTGTATGTGTTCCACCGAACAGAACGTGGGCATCCTCCTGTTTCTGAAGACGCCCAGCGCGAGGGACGAAACATGTGTTAGGCGGTGATGTCACATCCTGTCTGGCAGAACGCACGCAAATAGCGTACTCCAAGGTTGTCCTTATTGCGCGGCAAGTTGAATCGCATTGTTAATGATATAAAATAAGTGCATTACTTTTAATTAATTTTATAATAAAAGCAGTAGTACGCAATAGGGGCCTCCTCTCTCCTTTTGATTTCCTTAAGACAGTAGTATATGCTGAGTGCATGATCTGAAGTAAAGGAAAGAAGGGAGATACCATTATCCACCACCAGACAAAGCATTGTTTGACCCTGTTTCGAGAGCAAAGGCTCCATCTAATCTGGTGAGTGTGGCCAAAAAGAGGGTCATGGATTGGAGAGCACTTTAAAGAGCACCAGTCAATATTAGTATATCAGGTATTGAAATCAATCAAATAAATAATAACATAATATAAAAATTATCAAAGTCATAAAATAGAATAGTCGATATGAGACATGTTGAATTAAATTGGTATAAGTATTAAGAATGTCAGAGTCATATAGAACAGAATAGCTCAAAACCAATATAAAATTATTTCTGATATTTTAAATATAAAATAAAGTATCAAGATCATGTAGAATCAAATAGCTCAAATAAATATGTTAAACTGGTATACATATTTTTACTAAAATACTAAAAAATCATATAGAATAACCTAAAATCAATAAAATTAATATAGAAATCATTAATATTATATGTTCAATGAGGTATAGAAGGATAACGGTAAAACAAGTGCACCACTCAAATAAAATCAAATAAAATAGAGTTTGCAAGTAATAAGGTGACAGATTTATAGTAAAATTAACTGTTGTCTATAAAACAATTTATTTTGAACTCGATATTAAGTCCTGCAGGATGAGATGTATCTAGTTTGAAAATCCATTTAGACTCAAGTTGGGACACTGCCCTTTTCTTATTTGTGCCCCTCCAATGTGCTTTAACTACATCGATGCCCACAAATTGTAATGAAGAAGGATCTCTATTATGGCATAGCCGGTAGTGCTTGGAAAGGGAGTATTCTCTATATCCTTTTTTGATATTAAGTACATGCTCCCTCAAGCGATCTCTTAGGCGTCTAGTGGTCCTACCCACATATTGTTTCATACATGGAAATTGTAATAAGTATACAACGTGTGTGCTGTTACAAGAAATACATTTATCAATTGTATAATTCTTTCCTGTTACAGAAGAAGTGAAATTCTCCACCTTTCTTTTCCTTACTCCATTGCATGTGCAAATGATGCATTTATTACAAGGGAAGAAGCCTTGCATTTCTTCAAACAATTAAGTATTCACAGGGGGATTATTCACATTGTGAGCAATTGTGTTTCTTAGGGGCATGACTTTCCTAAATATAATTTCTGGTTTGTCCGGTAGAAATTTATTCAGAGTTGGATCAGCTTTCAAAATTCTCCAGTTGTTCGGAAGAATTTTGGAAATGGATTTATGTTGCATGGAAAAAGTAGTTATAAAAGGGCATATTTTTGGATTTTTATTCTTCATTGTATTGCCTAACAGCTCATTGCGATTTGTTTTGGCCACCATTTCTAAAGTGCGAGTGCTGATTCGTCATATCACTTCTCAATGAACCTTCTTTTAAGGATCTCTGCCTGGGAATAATACGTTTCTGTATTAGTACAGTTCCTACTAATGCGGAGAAATTGTCCCTTCGGGACATTGGTAACCCAGGCAGGGTAGTGGCAACTATCTATGGGAATGTAGCTGTTGCGGTCCGTTTGTTTAAAGAAGAACTCAGTTATAATTTTCACTTCATGGTTAATCAACGTGAAGTCCAAAAAATGTATGCTTGTGGTGCTGTAATCAAAGGTGAGCTTAATATTCAAAGTATTATTATTAGAGATGAGCGAATTGAACTCGGCGAAGTGGAATTCGTTTCGAATATTAGGAAAATTTTGAATCCGAAAATTAGCAGACTTCGGATGCGCGAATCAAAATTTTTCCTAAAATGGCGGCGACATGTGCGGCGACGGAGCGGGGATGTCTGGGAAGGCGCGCAGACAAGGCGCGCTGACCCATAATGCATTCATTCATGACATGTGATCGCATTAGCCAATCAGCAGCCAGCCAGCCAGCACTGTGTAATGGTCGAGCTATAAATGGCGGCCATTTTAGAATTCTCCATTTGCCTCCAGTCATTCAAGAGAGGCAGAGCTGTCTGTATTGAGGGAGAGAGTTAGGGACACAGAAACATTACTTAGGGCCAGAGAAACGTTACTTAGGGCCAGAGAAACGTTACTTAGGGACACAGAAACGTTACTTAGGGCCAGAGAAACGTTACTTAGGGCCACAGAAACGTTACTTAGGGCCACAGAATCGTTACTTAGGGACACAGAAACGTTACTTAGGGACACAGAAACGTTACTTAGGGCCACAGAAACGTTAATTAGGGCCACAGAATCTTTACTTAGGGCCACAGAAACGTTACTTAGGGCCACAGAATCGTTACTTAGGGCCACAGAATCGTTACTTAGGGCCACAGAAACGTTACTTAGGGCCACAGAAACGTTACTTAGGGCCACAGAATCGTTACTTAGGGCCACAGAAATGTTACTTAGGGCCACAGAATCGTTACTTAGGGCCACAGAAACGTTACTTAGGGCCACAGAATCGTTACTTAGGGCCACAGAAACGTTACTTAGGGCCACAGAAACGTTACTTAGGGCCACAGAATCGTTACTTAGGGACACAGAACCATTACTTAGGGCCACAGAAACGTTACTTAGGGACACAGAATTGTTACTCAGGGACAGACACAGAATTGTTACTGAGGGACACAAAATTGTTACTGAGGGACACAGAATTGTTACTCAGGGACAGACACAGAATTGTTACTCAGGGACAGACACTGAATTGTTACTCAGGGACAGACACTGAATTGTTACTCAGGGACAGACACAGAATTGTTACTCAGGGACAGACACAGAATTGTTACTCAGGGACAGACACAGAATTGTTACTGAGGGACACAGAATTGTTACTGAGGGACACAGAATTGTTACTGAGGGACACAGAATTGTTACTCAGGGACAGACACAGAATTGTTACTCAGGGACAGACATAGAATTGTTACTCAGGGACAGACACAGAATTGTTACTGAGGGACAGACACAGAATTGTTACTGAGGGACACAGAATTGTTACTGAGGGACACAGAATTGTTACTGAGGGACACAGAATTGTTACTGAGGGACACAGAATTGTTACTGAGGGACACAGAATTGTTACTCAGGGACAGACACAGAATTGTTACTCAGGGACAGACACAGAATTGTTACTCAGGGACAGACACAGAATTGTTACTGAGGGACACAGAATTGTTACTCAGGGACACAGAATTGTTACTCAGGGACACAGAATTGTTACTCAGGGACAGACACAGAATTGTTACTCAGGGACAGACACAGAATTGTTACTGAGGGACACAGAATTGTTACTGAGGGACACAGAATTGTTACTGAGGGACACAGAATTGTTACTCAGGGACAGACACAGAATTGTTACTGAGGGACACAGAATTGTTACTGAGGGACACAGAATTGTTACTCAGGGACAGACACAGACTTGTTACTCAGGGACAGACACAGAATTGTTACTGAGGGACACAGAATTGTTACTGAGGGATACAGAATTGTTACTGAGGGACACAGAATTGTTACTCAGGGACAGACACAGAATTGTTACTCAGGGACAGACACAGAATTGTTACTGAAGGACACAGAATTGTTACTGAGGGACACAGAATTGTTACTGAGGGACACAGAATTGTTACTCAGGGACAGACACAGAATTGTTACTCAGGGACAGACACAGAATTGTTACTCAGGGACAGACACAGAATTGTTACTGAGGGACACAGAATTGTTACTGAGGGACACAGAATTGTTACTCAGGGACACAGAATTGTTACTCAGGGACACAGAATTCTTACTCAGGGACAGACACAGAATTGTTACTCAGGGACAGACACAGAATTGTTACTGAGGGACACAGAATTGTTACTGAGGGACACAGAATTGTTACTGAGGGACACAGAATTGTTACTGAGGGACAGACACAGAATTGTTACTGAGGGACACAGAATTGTTACTGAGGGACACAGAATTGTTACTCAGGGACAGACACAGAATTGTTACTCAGTGACAGACACAGAATTGTTACTGAGGGACACAGAATTGTTACTCAGGGACACAGAATTGTTACTCAGGGACAGACACAGAATTGTTACTGAGGGACACAGAATTGTTACTGAGGGACACAGAATTGTTACTGAGGGACACAGAATTGTTACTCAGGGACACAGAATTGTTACTCAGGAACAGACACAGAATTGTTACTCAGGGACAGACACAGAATTGTTACTCAGGGACAGACACAGAATTGTTACTGAGGGACAGAATTGTTACTGAGGGACACAGAATTGTTACTCAGGGACACAGAATTGTTACTCAGGGACACAGAATTGTTACTCAGGGACAGACACAGAATTGTTACTGAGGGACACAGAATTGTTACTCAGGGACAGACACAGAATTGTTACTCAGGGACAGACACAGAATTGTTACTCAGGGACAGACACAGAATTGTTACTCAGGGACACAGAATTGTTACTGAGGGACACAGAATTGTTACTGAGGGACACAGAATTGTTACTCAGGGACACAGAATTGTTACTCAGGGACAGACACAGAATTGTTACTGAGGGACACAGAATTGTTACTGAGGGACACAGAATTGTTACTCAGGGACACAGAATTGTTACTCAGGGACACAGAATTGTTACTCAGGGACAGACACAGAATTGTTACTGAGGGACACAGAATTGTTACTGAGGGACACAGAATTGTTACTCAGGGACACAGAATTGTTACTCAGGGACACAGAATTGTTACTCAGGGACAGACACAGAATTGTTACTCAGGGGCACAGCATTGTTACTGAGGGACACAGAATTGTTACTCAGGGACAGACACAGAATTGTTACTCAGGGACAGACACAGAATTGTTACTGAGGGACACAGAATTGTTACTGAGGGACACAGAAGTGTTACTGAGGGACACAGAATTGTTATTCAGGGACACAGAATTGTTACTCAGGGACAGACACAGAATTGTTACTCAGGGACACAGAATTGTTACTCAGGGACACATAATCGTTGAATTAAAGAGTATGTCAGACAACATGCAGAGGAGTGGCAGAGGAGGCAATGTTTTAGGAGCGAGCAGACGTGGCAGCAGAGGAAGGGGTCGAGGCAGCACTAGTCGCAGCCAGAGGCCATTGCTCCCGGTGTCATCCAGCGGTCGTGTCTCCACCGACAACCCTGCCATCATCGATCGGTCGTCTTCCTCTTCCCAGGTCACCTCTGACACCTACAGCCAACGGTCGGTGGGTACGTCAGACACAACCGTTAGTTGGCATGGCCCGGGACCAAGCCCACTGAAATCACGTGTCCTCGACCTGCCCCTGTCCTTTGGTGTTCCCTCACCAAGCGAAGTATCGCATGCTGTGGGCTCAGCCCCACTGTACAGTGAGGAAGAGCTAACAGAGGGCGGTCAGGAACGGGGGGAGACATCCGCCTCTTCAGCAGCCAGGCGAAGAAGTAGTGGCGAGGAGAGTGGCTCGGTAGCCGGTCTAGAGACAGGTCTGTCTCCTGACCCACACGCAGCCGAGGGGGCTAGTAGTGAGGCGGAGACCCTAATTGATGATGATGAGACTGATCGCACTTGGCAGCCTTGTCGTCATCAGGCTATTGCTTCCGCATCATCAGGAGAAGAGGGTGGCAGCTTGGCAGCGAGCAAAACAGTCGGTGGGTTGCCCAGGAGGCAGCAGGGTCGCAGCAGCGTCAGTGGAGGCAAACGGCCACGGAGTAGAGCACCAGCTCCACTGCAGCCTACCACCACGGCCAGTAGTGGTGCCGGTGTGCACGGAGGAAGTAGCAGTCAGCCAGTGAGGAGTATCGGGGGCAAAGTTTCCTACTCGGCGGTGTGGCAATTTTTCGTCAAGCCGCCCGAGGAAGTAAACGTAGCCGTATGTCGACTATGTGGCCAGAAAGTCAAGCGTGGCCAGCGGGCCCATGTTGGGACTACAGCGTTGCGGCAGCATATGCAGCGTCGCCATTTGGTGGCCTGGGAAAACCGTGATAAAGATACGGCGGTTCTGCCTGCCCCAGCCCCCGCTCCATCACCCGCTCCGTTACTTGCTCCGTCACCCGACGTCAATCGCCCTCTATCAGCCAGTCAAGGCTCCAACACCTCTGCTGAGGGGAGTTGTCGCTCGTTGGCATCTTCCGCTCGTTCAGATGCTCCTTCTCCTGCTACTCCTCTTCACGGATTCCGTCAGCAGTCTTTCTTGGAATCCGTTTCCAAGAGACAACAGTTTGCGAGCACGCACCCGATGGTGCAAAAGCTGAACGTCCTCCTGTCCAAGTTGCTGGTGCTGCAGTCCCTCCCTTTCCAAGTGGTGGACTCAGCACCTTTCCGAGAAATGATGGCTTGTGCCGCGCCGCGGTGGAGAGTGCCAAGCCGTCATTTCTTCGCCAAAAAGGCAGTGCCAGCCCTGCATTCACATGTAGAAGAGATTGTGGGCCAGTCTTTGAGCATGTCGGTCTCTGCCAAAGTGCACGGCAGCGCCGACGTGTGGAGCTGTAACTACGGTCAGGGACAGTACATGTCATTTACGGCCCACTGGGTGAACGTGGTGCCGTCACAGCCGCACCAGCAACTTGGACAGGTCACGCCGCTTTTGCCTCCACGTTTGCACGTCCTTGGTCCACAAAAGATGTCCGCCTCTACCACCTCTTCTTCCGCCGTGTCCTCAGCCGCCACCCCCGTGCCAAGTCCCATTACCCAACCGGCATATCACATGTGCAGGGCGCAACGGTGTCACGCTGTGCTGCACCTGGTATGCCTTGGCGAACGTAGTCACACAGGGGAGGAACTTCTGAGTGTAATGAACAGAGAAATCGACAGATGGCTGTCTCCGCGCAAACTGAAAATCGGAACCATGTTGACCGACAACGGAAAGAACATGGTGTCTGCTCTGCGTCAAGGAAGGTTGTGCCATGCATGGCTCACGTGTTCAATCTGGTTGTCAAGCGGTTCCTAAAATCCACCATCCCACTGCAAGACATCCTTAAAATGTCACGTAAACTTTGCATGCATTTCAGCCATTCCTACACCGCAAAGCACACCCTCCTTGAGCTGCAGCGGCAGAACGGAATTCCACAGCATCGCCTGATCTGCGACGTTGCAACAAGGTGGAATTCAACCCTACACATGTTAGACCGCCTTTACGAACAGCGAAAGGCCATCACCGATTTCCTGATGTTACAAGCGGATAAAGGTACTCCCCTGTGTAACTTCGATGTCAGCCATTGGCAGCTCATGCGTGACACCTGCCGCTTGCTCAGGCCCTTTGAGGAGGCCACGCTATTCGTGAGTCGGCAGGACTATGGGATGAACGACGTCATTCCTCTGTTGCATGTCCTGGAACAAATGCTGTTAACAATGGCTGGTCAGGGTGCGGTAGACGTGGCGCACAGATCTCAACGCCACATGACCCCTGTGGGGGCAGGACAGGAAGAAGAGGAGGAGGTAGAGGAGGACATTTGTGCTCAGGAATTATTGAGTGAAATGGGTGGTTTTTCCACTCAGCGGACAGGAGTGGAGGAGCAGGAGCATCTGGTAGAGGAGGAGGAGGAGGAGACAGAGGACCCAGACGCACCGTGGCAGTATGCTGTGGAGATGGAGGCAGGGAGTCCCTCGCATTCCTTGGCACAAATGGCCCATAGCATGCTCGGTTGCTTGCGTAGCGACAGCCGAATAATAACCATCAGACAGAGGGATGACTTTTGGCTGTCCACCTTGTTGGACCCTCGCTACCGTTCAAAAATGGTGGCCTTTTTCACACCTGCTGAGAGGGAGGCCAAAATAACGTACTATAAAAACCACCTATGTAGTCAGTTGGTCTCTGCCTTTCTGCGCCAACGTCCATCCTCAGACACTGTGGGCCCTGTGTGCTCGCGTTCCGCTGCCATGGCAGCAGGGGAGGGGTGGGGTGGTAGGAGCAGTGGCAGCTCCACCAGCAGCGGCTGCCTCAGTCTGCAGTCGATGATGAGTAGCTTTCTTCACCAGCGCAGTGAGGAAACTACTAACCAGCCGCAGCAGCAGCAGCAGCAGCAGCATCAGGTGGACCTGGAGCAGGACCTCAAACAACAGGCTTGGGCCTACTTGGACAGCACCCTGCCAACCGAGGTAGACAATCCCCTTGACTACTGGGCAACGAAACTTGACCTTTGGCCCCAACTAGCTGAATTTGCCCTTGAAAGGCTGTCATGCCCGGCCAGTAGCGTGGCATCGGAGCGCGTGTTTAGTGCGGCAGGAGGTATTGTAACTCCGCGGAGGACACGACTGTCCACCCAAAGTGTGGAGAGACTCACGTTTGTGAAAATGAATCAGGCGTGGATTAGTCTGGATTTCAAACCACCAGTTCCTGACACAACTGACTAAATCTGCCATGAATCATGCCCCAAACATGTGCCACTTTCAGGTCTCCTCACACTGCTTGTGTGTTCCATTTTTTGTCATAGGGTGCTGGCAGATTACGGGCCTCCCATTGCTGCTGCCAGGCCCGTAATCTGCCATGGGCCCCCGTACCGCCTCCTCATGCTGCTGCCAGGTCCAGAGTCTCTCATGGGTCCCTGTACGGCCTCCCATTGCTGCTGTCTCCATCGCCACACTCTGCCATGTGCCACTTTCAGGTCTCCTCACACTGCTGGTGTGTTCCATTTTTTGTCATAGGGTGCTGGCAGATTACAGGCCTCCCATTGCTGCTGCCAGGCCCGTAATCTGCCATGGGCCCCTGTACCGCCTCCTCATGCTGCTGCCAGGTCCAGAGTCTCTCATGGGTCCCTGTACGGCCTCCCATTGCTGCTGTCTCCATCGCCACACTCTGCCATGTGCCACTTTCAGGCCTCCTCACACTGCTGATGTGTTCCATTTTGTCATAGGGTGCTGGCAGATTACGGGCCTCCCATTGCTGCTGCCAGGCCCGTAATCTGCCATGGGCCCCTGTACCGCCTCCTAATGCTGCTGCCACATCCAGAGTGTGTCATGGGTCCCTGTACGGCCTCCCATTGCTGCTGTCTCCATCGCCACACTCTGCCATGTGCCACTTTCAGGTCTCCTCACACTGCTGGTGGTTTCCATTTTTGTCATAGGGTGCTGTATGGCCTCCCATTGCTGCTGCCTCCACCGCCGCACTGTGGCTCCACACTCTGGTTTTGGCCCCGTGACTGCCCAAATGAGTGAAGTGTGCTGTGATTCTAAGATCGACAGCACTCATCTGCATGTCATACTGACTGACAGTATTATTTCTCTTCCCCAGCAGACTCCAAGGGCATTTAAATTAAAGGTACAGTGTTCTGCACTAATATAAAGGCTCTCTGAAGCCTAGAAACACCCTTTTATAAGTTAAAATCGCAGCGAATATATTCGCATCGAATCAAATTTATTCCTCGAATTCGCCGAATCAGCCGAATCGAATTTTTGAATACTTCGCTCATCTCTAATTATTATTATTAAGCGTGTTAAAGAAGTTTATTAGTGCTTGTTCTTCACCTTTCCAGATTAAGATGATGTCATCACTGGAAATAAAGTTTGAAGCAGTATCACACTATGTGGCCTCTTCCTTTTTTGGTCTCTCTATGAGTCCAACCATTCACAGAGTTCTTTGCAGAGGAGAGGGAAGCTGTTATCATCCAGGAGGCACCCAGGGAGGAATCCATACCAGATGGGAGAAACCCCCTCTAAGGCGCCTCGGTTGACCTACTGAGACATAGTTTTCCTCAAATGCGCAATAACTTTGTGCATCTGGTGAGTGCGCAATTTATATACTTATCACCAGAAGTGGTGGGGAAGAAATCCTCATTACCACATTTTAGATCTTGTCCATCACGTGGACTTTTGTTTGTGCACCATATACCAATCGTTATGCTTACATTTACTGCATGATATATATTGTGGATTTTACAAGCACTGCACCTTTATTTATATTATCCTAAACACTTCAACTTGCTCTCAGCCCACCCCTCAGATACTTTGATTGGTTATGGCACTTCTGTAAACACCTCCTTCAGATACTAAAAAAGATGGTTGCATCTGCAACTTGTCAGCTTTCCTTTTCCACCAAAACCATGCCAGAATGCTAACTGTCATTTCTGAGGGCCAGTGACTCTGTCAGAATCGACTTTCTGTGAAGTGAACTGGACTCTGCACAGGAACATAATAAATGGGATTTACCTCTAAATCCTGTTTATTTTACTGTTGCTTTTTCTGTAAATACTTTCTTGCACCATTTTTCTTTTCTTTCATTAAAACAATATTTAAAATTAAGTGAAATCGCTAAACGCTCTAACCAGAAATTAAAGAACCTTTGCCTCTGTGAGGGCTACATACTTTTAAACTCTGTTATATTCCTGTCTGGTGTGGTAATGAGTGTCACATACATTTATTAAAGGTCAGAATTGCTGTAACAGATGTCGTAAACAGTGTGTGTTTCCATTAAAACATTTGATGGTGGCTTTGGTGTATACGGGGTTAACTGCAGAGTTCATTGACCCCAGTGACAATCACTCTTAGTCTGCTGGCATTTAGATTGTAATCCCAAAAATGGAAGCTTCTCTGCATAAGGTGAGGCTGAGAGAGCAATCATCACATTCTGATGGCAGTGGAGGGATTTGCCCTTTCACAGTGACACCACTGGAACTTATGTAGGGAACATGTTTGCAAACATGGGGATATGCAGTATACAGATCAGATGAAGCAAGATACAAAATATAGGAAACTGTCAGGTGGCTTAGAGGGCAATTTTCAAATGTTTTACACACATGAAATCAGCATTTTTTTTAGCTAGAAAATTACTTAGAACCCTTATACATTATATATTTTCTGAAAACAGAGGCAGTAGAGACAAAATGCAGGCTGTTACATGTTTTTATATCACACGTTATGTGCGCAGCATTTATCAATCACAATTTTTTGGGAAAAAATACACCAAAATGAGCTTTATTGCACATAAACACAATATAATACCATATTTTTTATAAACTATAAAAGATGATATTGTGTCAAGTAAATAAATACCAAACATGTCAATATTCAAAATTGCACATGCTCAGCAAACTGTGGTACCTAGAATTGTCCCTAGATTACAATTTAAAAGCTTTTATAGGTTATCAGTGAATAAATAATCATGAATTATGAAATTAAAATATTTCTCTCCAATGTTCACAGCAATAACTTATATTTGTGATGCAATTGCTGTTTATATACGCATGCTGGACCTACATGCACATTTGTATTTGTGTATGCATAGAAGGGGGGGGGGTGCTTTTAATTTTTTTAAGAACAATTTAATTTAATTTTTTTTTATACTTTATAATAATTTTTTTTACATTTAATCTTATTGCTATTAAAAGGGGCTAACAAGCCCCTTTATGATAGCTGTGATAGCTGTGGGAGGGTAACCAGTATTTTCAGATCATGCTTGGTTAGCTGTTTCCCTGGCTGTAACATCCAGGGAATGACAGCATTGAAACTGGAAATTACAAAATCTTCCTCACTTCCAGGTTCATTCCTCACAAAGGAGATGAAGGAAAATATGTTGCTCCATCTCCTCTATGTGAATCTCTCCTAGCCATTTATCACAGGCGCAGGTTCCCCAGAGGAACAGGAAAGCTTGGGAACCACAGCAGGCAGCAGCTGGTCCTTCACAGCACTGTAAAAGTGATAGGGTGGCTGTAAAGCCACCCAGATCACTTTAACAAAACAGTCAATTGCTGGCTGAAAAAAAAAAACAGTACCAGCCATGATTTTGTAATAATCACTTACTGACAGAACATTTACATACGTACAGTTGCAAGAAAAAGTATGTGAACCCCTTGGGATTACGTGGAGTTTTGCATGAATTGGGCATAAAATGTGCTCTGAACATCATCTAAGTCACAACAATAGAAGAACACAGTCTGCTGAACATAATACTACACAAACATTAGATGTTGCCATGGTTTAATTGCACATAACATGTAAACATTCACAGTGCAGGGAGGAAAAAGTATGTGAACCTTTGGACTTAATAACTGGTTGACCCTCCTTTGGCAGCAATAACCTCAACCAAACGTTTCCCGTGGTTGCAGATCAGACCTGCACAACGATCTGGAGTAATTTTGGACCACTCCTCTTCACAAAACTGTTTCAGTGTAGCAATATTCCTGGAATGTCTGGTGTGAATCGCTCTCTTAAGGTCATGTCACAGCATTTCAATCGGGTTGAAGTCAGGACTCTGACTGGGCCACTCCAGAAGGCGTATTCTGTGCTGTTGCAGCCATTGTTTTGTTGAATTACTTATATGCTTTGGATCATTGTCCTGTTGCATCACCCATCCTCTGCGGAGCTTCAGTTGGCAGACAGATGGTCGTACGTTTTCCTGCAAAATGTCTTGATAAACTCTGAAATTCATTTTCTCATCAATGACAACAATCCGTCCAGGCCCTGAGGCAGCAAAGCAGCCCAAAACCATGATGCTCCCTCCGCCATGTTTTACAGTGGGGATGAGGTTTTGATGTTGGTGTGCTGTGCCTTTTTTTCTCCACACATAGTGTTGTGTGTTCTTCCCAAACAACTCAATCTTGGTTTCATCTGTCCACAGTATATTTTGCCAGTAGTGCTGTGGAACATCCAGGTGCTCTTTTGCAAACTTCAAACGTGTTGCAATATTCTTTTTGGACAGCAATGGCTTCCTCTGTGGTGTCCCCCCATGTACTCCATTCTTGTTTAATGTTTTCCTTATTGTAGATGTGTCAACAAAAATGTTAGCATGTGCCAGAGATTTCTGTAGGTCTTTAGCTAACACTCTGGGATTCTTCTTTACCTCATGCAGCATTCTGCGCTGTGCTCTTGCAGTCATTTTTACAGGACGACCACGCCTAGGGAGAGTAGCAACAGTGCAAAACTTTCTCCATTTGTAGACAGTCTGTCTTAACGTGGACACATGAACATCAAGGCTTTTGGAGATACTTTTGTAACCCTTTCCAGCTTCATGCAAGTCAACAATTCTTGATGGTAGGTCTTCTGAGAGCTCTTTTCTGCGAGGCATGGTTCACATTAGACAGTGCTTCTAGAAACCAGTAAACCCAAAACAGGTGTGTGTTTTTTAAGGGCAGGACAGCTGTCAGCAACACATCCAATATCATCACACTGATTGGAGTCAAGGTTGGCTCACTCCTGGCTCCAATTAGCTCTGGGAAAAGTCATTAAGCTAGGGCCTCACATACTTTTTCCTCCCTGCACTGTGAATGTTTACATGTTATGTGCAATTAAACCATGGCAACATCTAATGTTTGTGTAGTATTATGTTCAGCAGACTGTGTTCTTCTATTGTTGTGACTTAGATGACGTTCAGAGCACATTTTATGCCCAATTCATGCAAAACTCCACGTAATCCCAAGGGGTTCACATACTTTTTCTTGCAACTGTATATCAGTCAACAAGTGGTTAACATAACAGTTCTGGCTGGATTGACCCTTTAATTGCTACTTTTTAGAACAGGGCAAAGTACTCTGTTGAAGTCAGACCAATACAAGATGAATTCTGATTGGTTACTATGGGTTAATCCATTTTGGAAATGGAAAAAAAAAAACCCGTTTTCAATATGGCCGTAGGAGCCTTGCTTCATGCAGCTGATGATAGCAGCTGTATAGCTGGGTGTCACACCAGAAAATCTCATCAGAGTTTAGGCCAAATCCCTTTATACAGTGCCAGATTTGTCCCCTGCTCATCCTGAGCAGATAATGCATGCCAGACAAATTTCTGTGTGTTAGAGGAGATAATGTGCGCAACTAAGCCCTCTGTTCTGAAACCTAAAACAGATTGAACAAGTCCTCTTTTTAATTGCTAGGGCATGGGCTGGGAACCTTTGTTATGATTTGTGCACTTGTGAATTCCCATCCCAATGTGCACGTACTACATACAGTTTTTTTGACCAAGCAATAGTCATCTCTTTGTTGGATGCATGCATATGAAAAAGTCTTTAGCCATCTTTTTCTGTGTAGCATGTTCCATAGGTTTAACCAATGTCTGAGATGAATTCATCATTAGGATTGTGGCTATAGGTAGAAAAGGAGATGAGATTTTTTTCTGTAAAGTTATCAATCACTTACTTTTTTCCTATCATGAGAGATACAGGCATCTCTTATGAGCTTATTAACACACTGTCACAATATTCTAAACCAGTAAAATAGGAAAATGGTCTGTTTATAACTGGAGGTTCTAGCACAGGGATGCAGCTTAGGGTAGCAAAAGTTGTTAGTCTACAGTCTTCGGTGAAGGAAATTTGGCCCTGTCCTGCTTCTGCAATCTAAGCACTGAAAGTGTGATCCAGTTGTGGTGAGATAGCCTAACTTACAGTCTAGTAGCTTGGCAGACAGTGATTCGATACAAATTACATCCTGCAGATCATTGAAAACATTAATCTAAAAACCTGGGAAGATCATAACAGATGAAATCAAATACATCTAAAAATATTAGTGTGTCTAGCTCCAGCAAAATACTGCACATGTGATGAATAGAGACTAAAGCAGGAAGCAAATATTTAAAGGAAAACAAACAACAATGCATGTGTAACATGATAGGCCCCATCAATAGTTGTAAATAACCCAGAGTTCATACTCTCAATACTAACAGTAGAACTGCATGTTATGGAGGTACCTTGACCTGACCATGCAGCCTTTTGCATATATTTGCAATAGTTGAATTTGCACTTTAGGTATAGATGCACCCAGATCATCAGTACATTTTTTAAAATGCACTCTCTAATGTCTTTACATTATCATTAGAAAAGGGATGTCAATCATAGTTCCTTAGTAAGGTTGAAAAAGACATTGGTCTATTCAGTTCAACGTGTGTGTCACTACCATTTTTCATATCCCTGTACATTGTGTTTGCTAAGAAACACATCTAAACGTTTTTAAATTTTTCTATACTCCTCCCTGACCCCATCAACTGTGGAAGGGAGTTTCACATCCTTACGGCTCTAACAGTAAAAAAATCCTCTTAGGCAGGTTAAGATTGAACCGCTTCTCACCCAACTTCATTGTGGGGTTGTGTGTCTTCCTTAAAAAACCGGTAGAATAAATAGTTTTCTTACAATGCTAGATTGACCATTTAAAGATTTGTATATTGTGGTCAAATGCCCTCTTAAAGGATAAGTTCACCTTTAGAACACGTTCCCATAGCTGCAGCTATGCCTGCCGCCCCCCCTCCAACAGATAGTATGGGGAGAAGTGACCCCATATTATCTGTCAGATTTTAAAACAGTGTGGCCGCGAGGGGCTCCATCTACACGGCTGAGTCACTCATTCACAGAGTTCTGTGAATGAGTGCCTACAAGTCCCGACAGCCTTAACAGCTGTAGGCTTGTAGTTTTCAATGAACTACATGGCAGTGTGGAGCCCCATGGTAGTGCATTGTAGTTTCCTGTGAATATATTTGATGCTCGTACATCCCATACGGCAAGCAGATATTCTGACAGATCTGCAGGAGACCTGCATGGCATCACCAATTTATTGATCGCCAGTGCAATGCTTTACAGGCTCCTTTGGACAAAAACAATAAATGCACATTTTTGTTACCTGAAAAAAATGTGCATTTATTATTTTTGTCCAAAAGGTGAACTTATTCTTTACCCCTTCTCCAGGGAGGTTACGTTTAATGTTTGCAATCATTCTTCATAACTGAGGTCCTCCAGCCCTCTTATTAGATTGATACCTTTCTCTTGGCTATCTCCAGTTCAAGGACATCTTTTCTGTTGATTGGTGACCAAAACTGGATGGAATACTCAAGATGTGGTCAAACCAGCGTTTTGTAAAGTGGTAGAAGTAGGCACTCTTGTAAACTTGCTATATCCTGTTGTAAAGTGATTATCCTGATTTAGCTTTGTATCACCAGGAATCATTGAGATTGAACTATTTATTCCAACCTCCACACTGCATGAAGAAGTTAAACGTTGATGATTCCAGGATAGAGCTCAGTTCTTTTCATCTTTCACCCACACCAACTGAAATTTGTAATGGTAGCTGCCATATTTCTACCTTGACAGGTTCCCTTTACTGGTTCTCAAACCATAACACCACAAAAACTGTTTTAATTATCTTCAAATGTTACCATTCCCATCTCTTCTACCATAAAATGTGTTTCAATCTTTGCTGCGCTTCTTCTAGTCTTGCTTTTTGCAGCTGTATGCTTGAAATGCATACTAGAACTGCATTAGCCACTCAACAGAGTGTTAACAGGGTCTGACATAGGAGGCTGTGGCTGGGATTTTTAAACCCGCAAACTAGGGTCAACTTAAGCAATAGCCAATTACTCTACTAGCATGTCTTTAGATTGTGATAGGAAACTCATGCAAGCACAGGAAAGACCCTTAAACTCTATGCAGATAGTGTCCTCTTCAGGAATTAAACCAAGGACCCCATTGCTGCATGACATAATTGCTAACCATGAAACTGCTGTGCTGCCTGTTCACATCATATTTTATGCATTGAAAGTATACTAAAGTAACCAATTTCTATCACATGACCTACCATATGCCTTGGCAGGGATCACTTGGTCTACTGGATTGGTGAATAATGGGGCATTGGTGTCAAATTACCCACCTCTACTAAATCTGCTTAACAAAAAACAGACAGGTAGGTAGGTAGGTAGGTAGGTAGATAGATAGATATGTAAAGTCTGAATCCCAAATCCCCTTCCCTCCACTGGTCTCTCTGTGGGTCTAGTTTATTAAGACTGAAAGTTCACTGTGAGAAAAGGCTTGTGAGCTCTCACATTTAATGGTATCATTTTGTCAAGGTTTTCATCATTAACTAAAGTTAAATACTATTGTCCTTTTATATCCTTCTTGTTCCCACTGTAGGCAGTGTAAATGTTTCCTGTGATCCGTTCCACTGCAGCAGTGATAGTCTTTTCCATGTCAGCTCTTTTTAAGCGCAATCACACTTTTAACTGACTTCGAAATTACTTCCTTAGCCGCAACTGTGATTGAGCCATATATTACCAAAGTGATAGTAAAAAGGGCAAGAGTTGCTCCTCAGGAAAGTTTCATAAAACAGGACCTCGGCTAGGAGTCTCTCAAGGACAATTTAACTCCAAAACGGGAAGTAAGAGCAGTAGCTCCAGGCGTCGGAGACATAAAATAACTCCTTAATATTGAGGCCGTGGAAGTCTGGTCTGGATCTAAGCTGATGGGGGACTCTCAGCAGGTTAGGGCGAAGCTGGCTTTCTTGCTTGATCAGCTTGTGTTAGACAGCGGGAGACTTTAACCCTGGCTATTGCTCACTGCACAGGGGAGGGAAAAGCAGTTATTCAGCTGCTCATATAAAAAGAAATACATGAGTCAGCCAGAACCCCCAGGAAAGCTGAATTCACAGCAGCAAACACAAGATGGAATTGCACAGCGAATTCTCATTATTTATAGTCAGTATAAACTAAACATTGTAGAGGCATTCCAGTCTCACCTGGAAATTTGGGAGGGGGTGAAGTCTACCTACAGAAGACATTTGTTTTTATCCTGCTGATGCCTGAGTACCCAATCCATCCTGCAGGGTCAAAGCCTATCCATTTCTGTAACCTAAGATTTTGGAACACCTTAGAAGTGTACCAGGGTTTGATATGCCACTCATCAAAGTGTCTTTGCATTCAAATTATTCATATTCCTTGCCATTCAGGGGCTGCTAGGTAAGTTGGGTTTCTGTTGTGCGCCTCGGTTCCAACAACAACCTCAGCCCCTCTGACACACCTGGTTGAATTAATAATACGATAAGCACTTACAAGAACATGAGTGTAGATACTTCTCCTTGGCTGTGAATTAGCACCAGGAAATAGACACAAGACTGTTTAGTGGTAAGTGAACTGAATGCTTAGAATAAATGGTGGTTTGAGCATAAATGAACATACAGAAGGCAGGTTCAGACATAGTCCGCTAGAGAGTATAATCACTATGCAAGGTAAGTTTGAATAGAGTTGTGAACCACTAGACTGGGATTAATGCCTGGATCAGCAAAATCAACAATAAACAGTGCATATAGATATTATCTGCAATGTGAATACCTATTCAAGAGTGCATTCTTGGAGAACAGCTAGGATATGGTGCACTATTCCCTGAGAGGTACCTCTTGGCGTAAGCAGCAGATGAAGGTCTCTGTTTAGCAGATGTACAGGGACAGTGTTTAGTAACAACTCTTCAGCTGGCTACTATTGGGACCCAGCTGTACCACTTGTGCATGTAAGAATAGTTCCAGTCAAGCCCGCAGTCAGCAGGCTACTAGATGGTTGCATGGTCAATTCCATCTCGCTAGCAGCAGATAGTAAATCCCCACAGCAGCAGCTCACCTGTCAGGGAATTCCGGTGAGACTTAAATAAATTCCAGTATATGCAACTTGTGCATAGCTATGCGCACATCATTACACATAGAAATGAGCCCAGGCACATTGCTAATAAGAATGAGCAAAGGTTTGCGCATGCACACAAGAATGCTTGCACACGTGCCAGTTTCTGGTGCCAGTCAGGCTATTTAAAATATGCTCTTGCTCACTCTCAGTGCTGACTGGTCTTCAGCTGTACCCTGTGTCCTGCATTCTTCTAGTGTGTTCCCTTGTCACTGACCCGGCTTTCTCCTGACCTGCTTTAGGATTATGCTCTTGAATTGTCACCAGTCCCTGACCTAGCTTGTTCCTGACTTCAGCTCTGCTTATGGTTTGGTACCTCGCTGCCCACCTGTTGATGACCCTGGTTAATCCTGTGACTTTGCTTCTATCTTCAACTTTGGCTTTCCGGCCTGTTCGAGTGCCTGCCCAGCTATCTGCTGTTGCAGCTCTGCACCTTGCTGATAGTTCCAGACACTAGTCTACTGAAAGCTCTGATAAACCACACGTCCTGGGCCTGCAACACAAGTGGAGTGCTCCTTTAACTTCAGCTGAACTACTGAGCATGACTACAGTTCCTGACCTGATGGTGCACCAGTCTCCTTGGGATTGCTACTACTGCGGCAGGTTCTCCTTACAACATCTGCTGGCACTTGTGTTCCTTCTGTCCCTCGGCACTCTCTGTCCCACTCTCAGTGGGGCCTGGGCTGGAAATACAAGAGAGACTGACCTTGTCATTTCAGTCTCCTCAGGTGCATGACATCACCAGTATTGGTGATACTGAAACTCATCATCCAGTCACACAGAGCACTTAGTCCACTCTCTGCTCTGCACCCAGGTGACTCTGGCTGTCAGCACCTCCAAACTCAGCTCTGCAGATCCTGCTCAGGCCACCAATATGTAGCAGTGATGGTGCACACTGGACAGTGATATGCACTCTCTGGTCTCCCTCACAGCAAGAGGAAGCTGTGTCTTGCACAGCCCAGGAAAGTGCAGCTCGTTTTCCTCCTCTTGCTGATAAAGCTGTTAACCAGTTCAGCACTCTAGAGCAGCACTACAGAGAGCAGCCACAGCCAATGTTTCTTTCACTCTCCATTCTTAGCCAAGCACCTGGCTACACACCCTACCCTAAATGGCTAAACGGAAAAAAAAAAGACAGATTTCTCCATTTACACAAGTGAGACATTTTATTCTGACAGTGGCACTCTGCACTGTAAGAATATACTAATCAGTGACTGCAGCTGATTGGCTGCAGTCGCTGATTGACAGATTTTCTCCATATTTACCATTTGACAAAAGTTGATCTAACAATTGACTTATGTCAAACAGGGATGGCCACACGTGGAGCAAAATTCATCTAGTTCCTGATGAACCAGCTGAATTTTGATCTGCAGTATCTGTTTTTGGGAAAAGCCTTAATATGAACTTCCACTCTTGCAGCCAAACTGGGATAATACCTAAATGTGATGCTGAGTCTCCATGGTTGAAACAACTAAAATCCAATGAATGAAAAAAACTTGCCAGGGACTGTAAGGCTGCAGAGAAAAGAGCTAGATTACGCTGGACATCCTTCAGCAAGGAAATGCAGCACACATCTAACTTAGGGCAGCTTGTAATGCACACTGTGAGAAGCTCAGGGTATGTAGTGAAATCAGATAATGTATTTTCAGTATAAGAGAATCATCCTCTACAATTGTGCACGATTTCCGGAAAAGTCAAGAACAGCATTCAGCTTTAACACAACCTCTAAGCTAGCATCTTAACTGAACACTTAGTGTTACTAAACCCCGGACCCGGCATTCACTATATCTGATCTCCCACAGTACACAGAACATTGAAATGCAATTATTTAAGTAACTATAAACTGCTAAATACCTTTCTTCATCAGCAGTTAGAGCAGTCTTATGACTTCTATCAGCATCCAGCTGAGCACTGGTTAAAGCTGGTAGGAAGAGTTTTTTTTCTGCTCTGACTGTCCTATGAGGCTACATAACCTTTGACCCTCTGTCTGGACAATGCTGATTGCTCCTGTGCTGATCACATGCACCAAAGAAAAAAAACCTCTCTAGCCATACACCTTAAACTGAGCATGGGCAGAGTTACTCCTAGAGTTCTGTACTATCATCAGATGGATTGGGGACAGTAAAAGAAAGGGAGGATCAGAGAAGAGAGGATCGAACAGCCTTTTTACACAATGCAGAGGATTAACCCCTTAGGTTCTACAGAGAGTATAACAAGCATGCTTTACTGCATATACAGACTGATTTTACTGCTGTAGGTTTAGTAACACTTTAACTTATGACAACCCTCACAAATGTGGGTTAGACAACACTGAACAGTGATAACGCCTGACATGTGAAAAGTGCTACCCCTCCTGGTCTTTCCCCTGTTGACCTAGTGTTGCAAAGGCTACCCTAATGCACTATATACTATACCTCTCTTTGTTTCTGTGCCACTCCATCATACTTTGCTTAATTAAAAGTGGGAACGCTGTGAACTGCCATGTAATACTTTTTTATGGTTTGTCTGCTCTGGATTTGTTTATTCTTTTATTAAACTTCTATTTGATTTAAAAAAGGAAGTCAGGGTATAGCATTGTTATATAGTTATGTCCAGCTCAGACTAACGTACAGTAACTATGAATATAGCATACCTGTGGGATCCCTGTGGAAGCTGAAAATCACTGTGTAAATACTGCTAGTCCAGTGATCTATACTAGCTTCTGGGTCCTGTGTAAAATGGTTCCTCCCATTGCATTCTGAACACAGGAAGTTGGCCACTTGGCACAAGCACCATTCAGAGAATACTTTGCATTTTTTTCAATGAATGCCAAGCATGCTCTGACTGGAAGAGCTGGAGAGGCGAGGTAGTGATGTTACACTCTCCAGCTCGTCCAATCTCAAAATGCTTTGCATTCATTGAGAAATTGCAAAGCATTCTCTGAATGGTGCCTGTGCTGAGCAGCCTGTGTTCACAATACAGCATGGCAGCAGCTTAGCACGGGACCTGGAAGCGAGTGGAAATCACTGGAAAAGGGGTGTCTACCATAGTGATTTCCAGCATGTAGAAGAATTAAAAAGGTATGACATTTGCATTGTTACATTGGTTCACGCTGGACCAATGTAACTATGTAAAAAAATGCCATACCTGGAATTCTCCTTCAATATGGTCAAGTGTACTAATGCTACCTATACGCTTATTTGATCCCTTTCGGTCTATGAAATATACCATCAAAAGGATTTTGTTATATTTGTTCAATATGTGCAAAAACTGTTCATTCCATCAGAAATCTTCAGAGCTGAAAATTTCCTCTTCTTCCCTGCACTCTTAGTAAGCAAGGTTTCTAGTTCTCTGTGTGGACTACATACCTTCCTCTTTGCTACAAAGATGAGTAAAGAGAGAGATGTTATGTACAATGTTGTAATCCTAACCAGTGATTAGCAGTGGGTTGGACGTCACAGGATAGCAGGCCACTGGTGGTCCAATCAGTTGTGGCCATTAATTCCTTGCTCCACAGCTGCAGCTAACAAAGGGGCAGGGATGATGGGGACAATAATGACCTAACATGGCCCTATGACCACATTTGATCAATTACATTGTCCAAATATGGCCACATGACCATGTTAGGTCAATTAGGTCACCAGCATCCCCTCCTTTCTGTTGAGTTCTTGGGTCATCCACCTGCTATTATGGGACAGTCCCCTCTCGGTTCAGGCCAAAATGGGTTTTACTTGAACCTTAGCTTGTCAGTAGCCCTAGGGTGACAACACTGCTCCACCACAGAGTACAGTGAGTGAGCAATCACCAGGTACAAATGCAGGAAAAAAGCATACAAAATGCAGCCACCGCATCTAAGTATTGGAAAGCTGCAGTGTATTATATTTTTGATCTTGGGTTTTGATACACTTTAGTCTAACTCAGGACCTACCTTACTGCCCATCAACATGATCTCCTAAGGTTTCTGATTTTTATGCCCCATTTGCTTCACATTTTAAAGAAAAGCATTGTACGAGCCCAGGAAGTGTTAAGGGCAACATCTTGCTTTTCTAATTAAGTTGTTCTACAGTGAATGAAGGTCTGCCTGATACAGAAGTATTGTTTCCTGTATCCCAATAAGGTCTGCATCTTCTGCCAACAAGCTGTGTTTATTTTCAGTAGCGGGAGCACACAAGATGTGAGATCTTTTTCTTTCCCCATAAAATTTAAACCGACAAGGACTTGGAAACAGCATGGCTCATTCATCTCTGGGGCATGTAGCAGATTGTCCCCAGAACAAGAACACTAACCATAAACCTCTCGTTAGGCTTTCATGTCAGCATGGAGGTGGCACACCTGTTTCTGGTATAAAGATGTCCTTTCTTACTGACTGTTCCTTGGAGTTCTGCCAGCAGAATTTTCATATTGATGACTCTGTTATAGACGTATTTCCATGAGCTTTACGACAGTTCAAAGCCTCCTCCTGGACATCTTGAGTAAGCATATTGTTTTAATTTGTCTGACCAAAGTGATTTTTCTTCCATCTTGTTCTGGCAAGCTGCTTTTCTTCCAGTCGGCAAAATAGAAAACCCCATCATAAAATGCTTTGATACCTCATTAAAAAGGTTGTCACCACAGACTTGAAGATAGGTTTAAATTATATCTAAACCCCAAGCCAAAAATGTAATATATTACAACTTACTAATTCTCACATATGGTGGCTACATTAGTTTTATTTATTTATTTATTCCCCCTCATTTTCACGTGGTGATCCTGCCAGTACAGCAGCCCATGGATTAGGCTCATAGACTATGGGCTGAGATGCCTGAGGTCACTGGTCCAATGGTGATGATGATCTCATCTTCTTCTGGTTCCTAAGAGGACCCCAATAGGGAGTTTTCATGTCGGGCGTGCACTAATGTGGTCACCTGAAGAAGGACTAAAGAAGGGAGCTGGAAGAACTCAGGGCTGCAGTGCTGCTTGACCATAGCTTAAGTTAAGAAAAAAAAGGACATTTATATAGGGATTTTTTTATAACCCAGGGTTGAGGGAGGTAGGAGGCAGTGGTGGGCAGAAGGTGAACATTACAATGGAGAGTGGATTTTAGGGCGTAATGCAGAGGTGGGCATGTGCTGAGAAGAAGACAATAGGATGAAAATGAGCATGTGTTGAGAAAAAGACCTGCCATAGTTGCCAACACTATATATGACCATGCTTGTTTGCACAGAAATATGCACATGTTCAGATACACCTGCTGCCGGGACGGCACCAAGTGCCAAATATAAGGACAGTGGCTGCACTCAAGAGTTTGCTGGATGATCTTTAGCTACCAGTACTCCTTGATCCTGTGTATCCTGTATACCTTGGACCTCCTGTTACCAACCAGGATTGTCTCTGGGCCTACCTTCTGCCTAATTCCTGGTTTTGACTCTGGCTAGCTCTAAGGACTCTGCTTCTCCTGCCCATCCGTGCATGAACTCTGACCTGTCACCTGACTACTCTTCTGCCTGCTCCTTCTGATTCCTATATATGACCTCGTTTCTGACCACACTTCTGCCCACTCTCTCTTCATGTATGACCTAGGCTTCCATCCTGACTGCACTTCTTCAGTCTGGTCCTGCCAGTCTGACCACACCACCACCTGTGGTGCCATATTGCTTGTGGATGCTGCCTTTGTCCTGCTGCATTTCCAAGGGCAACAGAGGTCCAGCCATCAGCCCTGACAGACCAACTGACAACTATCCTGTAGTCTCCGTTGCCAGCAACCACCATCACAGCTACCTAAAAGGCACCTGTGCTTCTTTGGGATTTGCACTCCCTGTTCTCACTTTCAGGGGTACTCAGTGCACAGCTGCAAAGGAAGCCCTCTCATCAAATCGGCCTCCAACCAGGTACATGACAGGGGCTTTAAAAGTGCAGTAAAGATGCAGTAATTATAATTCTTTTAGTTCAACATATGAAACACACAGAGTTGTGTAGCTAATTCACACAATAGCAGCTGTAAACTTCCTATATTTCATTCTTTCACCTCGTACAGCACATATGTATTTTAAAATATTTAGACAATGCTAAGCTGTGCAATAAGTGTTTAGTTAGCATTGGGCTTGGTTCACATCTACAGGTAAAATCAAGTGCAGATGCACTTTCATGCATTTTTCGTTCATTTCCATGCATCACGTATAAGGAGGCCCATTTATTCAAATGGGCTGCTCCACACATAAGAAATGCAGAAAATAAGTCCCAGAGTCTTTTCCAAGAACTCGCTGCACCAAACCATGTTTGCAGATGTGTGGGGGTCCCATTAACAATTATTGGCACTACTGTGCATCTGCTAAAGGGCAGTGCATTTCTGTGCATGTCAGAAAAGCATGCAATTTTGCTCAAGTTCCTGACACACATAGGTGTAAACGTAATCTTATAGTACATACATTCACCAGCCACTTTATTAGTGCCAAGAAAATATCCTCCACACCATTACACCACCACCAGCCTGAACCGTTGATCCAGGATGGATCCATGTTTTCATGTTGTTTACGCCAAATTCTGACCCTACCATCTGAATGTCACAGCAACCAGTCTGCCCATTCTCCTCTGACATCAACAAGGCATTTTCATCCACACAACTGCCAGTCACTGAATATTTTCTCTTTTTTGAACCATTCTCTGTAAACCCTAGAGATGGTTGTGCATGAAAATTTAAGTAGATCAGCAGTTTTTGAAATACTGCTGTCTGGCACCAACAACCATGCCATGGTTAACGTCAAATACCCTTTCTTCCCCATTCTGATGCTTGGTTTGAACTTCAGTCATCTTCATTACATCTTCCTTCCCATAATGCATTGAGTTGCTGCCATGTGATTGGCTGATTAGCAATTTGTGTTACCAAGTAATTGAACAAATGTACTGAATAAAATGGCCAGTGAGTGTATAGAAGATAAAGCTTTTGTTAATTAAACAATTTCCAGAGCTCACATGTCACTCTAAAACAATAATTGCAAATATATATACGTATGTCCAAATACTGTGACCTCTCCCAGGAGTCAACCAGATATACGCATGATTTATTTCTCTGTGCTAGCTTTCCAGCCCCCCCACCCCCTCTTATTTTTCCATTTTTATAAAGGGAGCACACAGCAGTCTACACATACCAGGTGAACACCAGGAAAATGACAGGTACTTTTACTTTCCCTTCAGTAACCTCTATTAATTGCCCAGCCAGACATTTTGTATTATTTTTTGCGATGACAGAAGCTGTCCCAACCACTTTAAATAATGACACTTAGCTCAGGGAGAATATTTGCCAGGTATGGTCATCTCCCCCCTGCACTTGGTGCTCAGGAGGTAAATTCAAATAATTTATTGCTTTTAGCCTGTGTATTCCACAGGGCCCAGCTGCAAAACAGTTGTAATTTCTTCTGCAGTGCTTGGCACAAAATTAACTTCAATAATGCAGATGTCAATAAGACAGCCTCACAGCCAGAGGAAATTAAATCAAAATAATAAAATAACAAAAACAAAATTGCAACTGCAATTTCAAATAAATAATGTACGGAAAAAAATATTCTATTTCATTTGCGAGTTCTTTCTGCTGAGTGGAAAGAAAGTCAAAGTTGCACGTAAAAAACGTTAGTGTTGTTGGTGCTAGATTGTAAGCTCTCAGCCCTTCCACCATCTGTGCCAGTTTCTAAATGTAAATCAGACTCCATGTACTGTACTATATTGAGGGTGCAAACATTTAAATAACGGTTCTGGTTATAAATACAAACGTTTGTTATGAGGCTACACAAGTTCCAAACTAGAGAAGAGAAGTAAAGTAACTTTTCTTACCTTGTTTATTTTGAAAAGCTTTAAAAGCCTTATCTCAGGTTTTACAAGAACCCGACCCTCCTCAAACCTATTTGTGAAAGAACCCTAGATCCCAACCTTGAGTGTTGCTGTTTTCTAACTGGTCACATGACAGGTCCTTCCTCTTTTCCCCCCAGAGTAGACCGTTGGTAGTACAAATTCCTGGAGATAACCGCACTCCCATAATGACATTTGCACTTCAGTCTGTTCAGGGGTACTGTGAGCCAAGGCCAATGTGATGATGCATCTTCGGAGGTATGACCATGACAACTTCAGCTAGCTTACAGACTTTCCTTATGGGTTGGATGATGGGGAGAGTCAGTTAACCTTTAATAGTACTGGATTGCGGAGAGGTGAGTCTGTAGGAGAAAGTGCCAGAATGAAGATAAGTGTTGCCACGATTGCTGAATTTTCACTTTGTCAAAACTGCATTTAAAAAATTTGTTTACGGATCCTTCTCTAAGCAGTAAGTCTAAATTTAGTGCTGCTAGGCTGTAGTCAGCCTAAACATGGATTGATTGTTCTGCTTTCCTCAGGTTTTTCAAAAGCTCAGAGTTTGCTTCTGCCTGCTGTTAGGAAGGGTCCCTGGCAACTAGTCTGAGAAGATACAATATTCTGAGTTATGAATATTTATGTCTCCTTGGCCTTCCTCTAGGACAGTTAGTTATTGACAATGGCGCATTCAGGGGAAGGATATAAATATTTGGGGTGACCATGGAAAGTTTTCTTGCTGCCCAGGCTCTACCTAGTGAGTTAGTATATAAACTGTAGTTATGCTTAACTTCAACCCAGGCCTGCTGACTGGGGAGGGTGTACCATGCTAAACAGGGGCCTAAGTCTGGGACATGGAACTTCCGCTGTCCTGCTGGAGGCTATAGCCAGGGGAAGAAGTGCTGGAAGGTGTCTACCTTGACTGGAGCATTAGAGGTTTGACATTTGCTAAAGAGTGTCCAGAAGTGCTGGTTACAAGCTTCAGATATTGCAGGGAGTTCTGGTGGCTCATCCAAGGAGTATATGTGCTGCCGTAGAGCTACTGTACAGTTTAAAGAATACAGAGTGCCACTTCAACATAAAGATCCTTTTTCTGTATTGCCTGTGAGTAGAAATACAGAGTCTACATTTTGCTCTTTTTGTGTATCAAGTGCCCTAACCC
The DNA here is from genome assembly GCF_062004578.1 of Staurois parvus. Lineage (NCBI taxonomy): Eukaryota > Metazoa > Chordata > Amphibia > Anura > Ranidae > Staurois > Staurois parvus. The sequence continues at coordinate 2,436,715 of NW_028318028.1, read as the reverse complement.
TTCTCTCTCTGGGTTTGTTGGCCCTAATAAACTCTGTTAAAGCGGTTGTAAACCCTTACATATACTCAGTGAAGTGATTGGCCTCAGGTGATACACAGATATGAAGAAACCTTTTCAAATAAAAGAAAACTGATGCAGCCACCACATCAAATGATTGTTGAGCTGGAATATAATATATTTTTGGTTTTAGGTTTAATACCACTTTAACTGCCATTTGATGTGATGTAGTACATTTAATATACAGTTTTGTTCAAAAGTTTGCATACCCTGGCAGAAATCTTGAAATTTTGGCTAATCATACCAAAAAACTGTCCTTTATTTAAGGATAGTGATCATATGAAGCCATTTATTATCACATAGTTGTTTGGCTCCTTTTTAAATCATAATGTTAACAGAAATAACCCAAATGGTCATGATCAAAAGTTTACATACCCTGGAATGTTTGGCCTTGGTACAGACATACAAGGTGGTACACACGGGTTAAAATGGTAATCAAAGATTAATTTCCCACATCTATGCCTTTTTAAATTGCAATTAGTGTCTGTGTATAAATATTCAATGGAATTGTTAGCTCTCACATGGATGCACTGAGCAGGCTAGATACTGAACCATGGGGAACAGAAAAGAACTGTCAAATGACCTGCATAACAAGGTTATGTAAGGATGTAAAAAAGGAATGAAAGAAGGCGCCACTGAGTGCAGACCGTTATTATTTAATTGTAAACAATGGTGTAAAAGAACACTCATATTTTAAAAGATAGATTAAGGCACATCTATAGTCCAATGCAATGGGATCCGGGAGCATTGGACTACAGATGTGCTTTAATCTATCTTTTAAAATGTGAGTGTTCATTTACACCATTGTTTACAATTAAATATTAATGGTCTGCACTTAGTGGCGCCTTCTTTCATTACTTTTTTACATGTGACATTGGAGATCTGCTTCTGCTCTACTTTGGAGGCTGCCTTGAGGTACTAACCGTTTTGTGGTCCTCTGTGGTCTTTCTAATGGATCCAGCAAGTGGCCCTTGACCCCTCTCCCCCCTCCCCTCCATCATGCCCTTTTTTACCTTTCACCCCTACTGTGGGACTATTGACCTAATTATGGACATCTAATTTTGCGCCAACTCATCCCATGTATGTATTGAACTTTATAAGGATGGAAAAGGATATAAAAAGATATCCAAAGCCTTGAATATGCCAGTCAGTACTGTTCAATCTCTTATTAGGAAGTGGAAAATTCCGAGATCTCTTGATACCTTGCCAAAGTCAGTTAGACCAATAAAGATTGCAGCCACAGCTTACCATAGCCAAAGACCTCCAAACTTCATATGGCCTTCAGGTTAGAACAACAACAGTGCATAGAGAGCTTCATAAAATGGGTTTCCATGGTCAAGCAGCTGCATCCAAGACTTACATCACCAAGTTAAATGCAAAGCGTTGGATGCAGTGGCATAAAGCACGCCACCACAGGATTCTAGAGTAGTGGAGACATGCTCTCTGGAGTGAAGAATCATGCTTCTCTGTCTGGCAGTCCAATGGACGTGTCTGGGTTCGGCAGTTGCCAGGAAAACAATACTTGCCTGACTGCATTGTGCTAAGTGTAAAGTTTGGTGGAGGGGGGATTATGGTGTGCGGTTGTTTTTCAAGGGTTGTGCTTGGCCCCTTAGTTCCAATGAAGGGAACTCTTAAGGCATCAGCATACCAAGACATTTTGGACAATTTCATGCTTCCAACTTTGTGGGAACAGTTTGGGGACATCCCCTTCCTGTTCCAACATGACTGCGCTGAAGTGCAGAAAACAAGGTCCATAAAGACATGAATGAGCGAGTTTGGGGTGGAGGAATTTGAATGGCCTGTACAAAGTCCTGACCTGGTAGAACACCTTTGGGGTGAAGTATAGTTGAGACTACGAACCAGGACTCCTCGTCCGACATCAGTGCCTGACCTCACAAATGCGCTTCTAGAAGAATGGTCAAACATTCCCATAGAGACACTCCTAAACCTTGTGGACAGCCTTCCCAGAAGAGTTGAAGCTGTTATAGCTGCAAAGGGTGGACCAACTCAATATTGAACCCTATGGACTAAGACTGGGATGCCATTAAGGTTCATGTGCGTGTAAAAGCAGGTGTGCCAATATTCTTGGCAATATAGTATTATATATACTGTGTATGTATGTATATATATGTATGTACTGTATGTATATATTGTATGTATGTATGTATGTATATATATATATATATATATATATATATATAGTCCTGAAAAAAATCCACTCCCCCTGCAAGTTATTGGCATAAAGTGCTAGTATGCATCGCATTAAAAGCACATTATAAAAAACTTACCTGTAAAAAGGAGTAGCCATGTGCATTTTATTTCGTTATGATTCGTTTTCAGATGGAAATTTCTGTTTTAGAGATTTGGAAATATACAAATCTACCTGAATGGAAACCAATCCCCAAAAAAAGTTATAACGAAATTAACAAATGCATTAGTTTCATTCAGATAATGTCACATATATTAGTTCAGGCCCATGTAGAAATTAATTACATTTTTGAATTGTTCAATAATTTGGATTCAAATAACAATTGGATCCGAATGTCATTCATTAATTTGAATGCACATGCCAATTCTCTTGGTGGGTTGGACTAGCGTCGGAAAATATCAAATACTTCTGTTTCGAATCTGTCTCATTCAATAATATATATTGACTATATAGAAATTTTCTGGAAAAACTTGTCAGAAGTGATTCATTCTGATAACAGTGGAATGAAGCAGTAGACAAAAATGGCAGTTAGTGCTCTTAATTGAGACAAGTACACACTATAGATGGATAAGCTTTTTTCAAAATTCATGTCTGAGGTTTACAACCACTTTAACCTTACACACGTTAAGCAAAAAAAAAAAAAATTGCCTACACATAGATTTTAAAGAAATCAATAACTATCCCACCCCCTTCTAAATCTGGTGTGCCTAGCCACTTCTCATGTCTTGTCTAGTAAGCAGCGCTTAGGTACAGAAGGCAATGGTTGGTGGTGACTAGTTGGTATTTGCGTATTGGGACATTCCAAGTTTAAAGGGTCCAGTGGAGGTTTGTAAATATACTGGCTTCTGATGATGTGTTTTTACTAATATAAATGTTCATTTAAAAATATTTTTAGTAGAAATATTCAATTTCAAGGAAATCTATAGTGTTTTATATATTTTTTTTATGGTTATTGAAATAAAGAAACAACTTAAAATGTAAAATATATTTTTATTTTTTTTATTCAGGTATGTTGTCCTTGTCCCCCAAGGATTGTACATATATTTTGGGACAACAGAGTCCCCATGAGGCTTCCACCTCTGAATCCTGCCTTCCTTCTGTATTTTTACCATTTCACCCTATCACTCCCTCTCCCATTGTCCTCCTCTCTCATTCTCCTTTCTATTCAGTGTGGCGGCAATTGAATGGGAAAGCTGTTTCCTAGGAAACCAGATTGTGGTTTGTGCCAGGGTCCGTTTTCAGAAAAACACGCACACACACATACACGCGTGCGAGAGAGAATAAAGCAGCTCGGTAACCCAGCTGACCTTGCAGAGAAAGAGTATTAAAAGGAATATTAGAAAAACACAGGGGAACCCATGTCTCCCATGTACAGCAATAAACCCTCAGGTCTGTCCCTCAAGGGCCCTGTTCCTCCTAGCTGCTGAAAAGAACCTGTGTGCATTGTGAACTCCGATGTCCAGAGGTGAACCCTCTAGGGATGGAGAGGGCATGGCTTCTGTGCTAACGTCATTATCATCATTGACATGTATGCTTACCCCCGTGTTAATGCACCCTCTAGGGCAGCCAGAACAGTTCCTACGAACAGGATACAGAATTCTGTTGCCAGGTATGAAAGGTTCAGCTTTGTGAATCTGGCACTAGAATTTTAAGAATAAAGGAAAATTACTAGGATATTATCTCATAATTTATTTCATTTTTGGGCTAAAGTAAACTCCTACTAAAGAGAGCTAGACATAGGATGTCAGCTTCCTTGCAGAACACCCCAGGAACCCCAGAACCTGAGATGAGATGAAATTAAGAAAGTTTGATTAAACCAGATGACTCCAGATGGGAGCCTCTGACGATCAGACCACCAACTAGATAGAGTCAAAAATTCCAGCTCTGCTGTATAAGGAAATGCTCGATGACGGCTGTGAATTCCCTGAGCTGTGACATCACCCATAGACTCCCATTGCTAAGCTGTTGTTGGTTCTCCTTCTACCCCCTGCTGCCACTGCTCAATGACACAGTGGAGCCGGAGCAGCTGGATCATGTGACTGGACCAGAATAAAAATAGGTAAGTACACCTATCTTATTTTATACAGGGCATGGAGGATATGTAGTGGAGGGGACATTTTTAAGAATAGTTACAGTGAGCCTTTTCTTCCACTTCAAGTCATATATGACCAGGGGTTTTCAAGGTACAGTTGTGCTTAAAAGTTTGCATATCCTTGGGGAATTGGTAATATACAGTATGTAGCATTTTTAAAGAAAACATAAGTGAGCAGGCAAAACATTTCTTTTATTTATTATGGGATTAATATTCAACTGTAGGTCATAACAGAATGCCACAAGCATAACATAAAACATGGCAACAGGTAAACAAATGAAATGACCCCTGTTCAAAAGTCTGCATACCCTTAGTTCTTAATACTGTGTGATGGCCACTCTTGAACCTTCATATTTTTATGCTGTAACCACTGGAGGAACAACTTGGCCTTGTGCTTAGGGTCATTGTTGTGCTGAAAATTCCAAGAGTATCTCATGCACATCTTTCATACATAAGAATGATAATTGTCTGCCAGTATTTCCTGATAACATGCTGCATTCATCATGCCATCATCTTTCACAAGATTCACTATGGCTTTAGAGCTCAAACACCCCTAAAACATCAGTGAGCCACCACCATTCTTCATAGTGGGGATGGTATTCTTGTCGCTGTTGACCCCTCTCCAAACATAGCATTTATGGTTCTGACCATACAGCTCTATTGTTGTCTCATCTCTCCAGATTACAGTGTGCCAAAAGCTGTGAGGCGTTTCAAGGTGTTTTCAGGGATATTGTAACCAGACTTTTTTGTGGCGTTGGCTCAGTAAAGGCTTCCTTCTGGAAACTCGATCATGCAGCTCATTCTTGTTCAAGTATTGTTGTATTGTGCTCCTTGAAACAACCATGCCATCTTTTTTCCAGAGCAGCCTATATTTCTCTTGAGGTTACCTGTGGGTTTTTCTTTGTATCCCAAACAATTCTTCTGGCAGTTGTGGGTGCAATCTTTCTTGGTCTACCTGACCTTGGCTTGGTATCAAGAGACCCCCAAATTTTCCACTTCTTAATCAGCGATTTAACAGTACTGACTGGCATATTCAAGGCTTTGGATATCTTTTTATATCCTTTTTCATCTATATAAAGTTCCATTATCTTGTTACGCATGTCTTTTGACAGTTCTTTTCTGCTCCCCATGGCTCCGTATCTAGCCTGCTCAGTGCATCCATGTTAGAGCTAACAAACTCATTCGCTATTTATACACAGACATTCATTACAATTTAAAAAGCCACAGATGTGGGAAGTTAGTCTTTATTTGCCATTTTAACCTATGTGTGTCACCTTGTGTGTCCAAGGCCAAACAATCCATGGTATGTAAACTTCCGATCAGGACCATTTAGGTGATTTATTTATGATAAACCTCCTACTGGCCATGTAATGTATACACGTGGCTGGTGCACATGTACTTATATTATAATCCTTCATATAGTTATATACATCTCTTTACTGTATATGGACATAGATGTATATAATAACATCATGTAGTACCACTAAAGTCCAAATTTCATGAGCTTTTTGACTACAGAACTCAACTGGACATTCTTCTGTTGTATGCTAAGATTACGAAGAGAGAGATTCTTGTCATCTGTGTGGGCTCTGTATGTGCAGAGAGGGCCAGTGTGCCCGGAGTCTGCTCTGTCCTAGAAAAAGTAAATGAAGATTATACTAAAGGGCTCTGCCTGGGACAAGGAATCCCTGAAGTCTGTGTGGAGGGATCAAGGGAAAGCTATAGATAGGAAGTCAAACAAAGACAGACTTTTAAGGTACTTAACCAAATCTTTCCTTTAAAAATAATGAAACTTTTATCAGTATCACAATAAAATCTAATAAACCCATATTGCGCATAATATAGATTTATCTATTACAATGCCTCATTTTTTTGCCATTTTCCCCAACTTATCCACACTCTAGAAGTCATAAGCTGTGTGAATATATCAAGTGTCATCACTGTATGTTGCTATTCTGCTGAAGACTTCTCTTGATGGGTTTCCTGGAACACAATTCTGTTTTCTCTGGAGTACCATTGATGCTAGTTTCTACAATAAGCATAAGATACATATATGTGCAATGACCTTGTGTATTTCAAATGCTAAAGATTCAAAAAATGTTCCATACATTACACATGCAACTTACACCTTGAGCATTATTGCTTAAAGGGCATCTCCAGGGCAAACACAGGGACATCATGGAAAGACGCCTAAGACCTCAACTCCCAAACTTGACCACAGGCTCATTTGAACTAATATGCAAGATCTAACAACAGAAAACCATATAATATATGTTATATTCCATACCATCCAGTTTTTACATTAACCCTTTCCCACTCAGCCCAAGCATCCCCTTAATATGGCCTTTACTGTGTGTGTGTGTGGACTGGCTGCTCACATGACCGCTGTGATTGGCGGTCACAGTGGTCACATGATCAAGAGTTACACCTGCTCCCAATCATCAGTAGAGACCAAGAGCCTATTCACGACCGACCTCAGCTCCTATGTGAACAAGGCCTAAATGGTTAACATCTATATAATAATTTGTATTCAAGAGATCCATGAATGCCATGGAAGTGAGGGCTCTCGACACATTTTTTGGATCAACATTAATTTCATCAGGAGATATGGAGGTGCTTATATACATCATCTTGTGTCTAGAATTATAATATATTCTCCAATACAATTCTGTGGATTCTATTATGTGGTTTCTTTGCAGAGGAGGCTGGGAGGGCCATAGGGGACCAAATCAGGAGCACTTGCTACCTCCAGATGTGCCTATAGGAATAGTGAGGTGGGCTTTACAGCTGTCATGGAACTGTGAGTCCCAGCATGTACTTCCAGCCAGATCATGTATAAATGAGAGTGGAACATGTTACTCCACAAATAATTATTGCGCATGACTGAGAAGTGTTCTTAGAATTCTAATATTTTATCTAAAAATCTACTGATGGCATCTGAGAAATAATCTGACAGTGTTTATCAGTTCAAAGTACCGCAGGTAAGCAATACAGCTTGGTCACCTCTTTACCCTCAGCCTGTTGCTGGGTAATGAAGGAGCAGTAGCAGACTGATGAGGTCTTCAGTCTCCTCCTGTAAGCATGTACTGTGTCAGCACATGTGGAAGCAGTAGAGTCTGATTGGCTAAAAGCACTTATACTGCAAAGCATTTTCTGACATAAGTGCTAAGCAGCTGACTTCTTGTGTTTGAAATGCATCAGGCTGGCTGACCAGAATGGGACCCAGAAGCTAGTGGAGTAGTAGTGTCTATTTCAGTGAGCCCCAGCTTCCAGGGCTAGTATACACAGAATTACATTAGTCCAAGCAGGTCCAATGTAACTATGTAAAAACATATCATGCCTGGAGTTCTTCTTCAAAGTGGTTGTAAACCCTTACATCTACCCAGTGAAGATACTGCCCTCAGGTGATACCCAGAAATGAAATAAGTCTTCCTCCTATGTTGTACCTGTATATCTGCAGTCTTCTATTCCCTACATATGTTCAAAGTCTAGAATTTATAAAGCATGTCTGAGAGTTCAGAAAAAAAGAGGACGGAGAGCTGAAATTAGACACTGCAGAGCTCAGGGAAAAGAGCTCTGAGAGCTGATTGGAAGGAAGAGAACCCCCCCCCCCTCCACAAAACTCACAGGAACAGAGCTGAGGCTGTCAAGCTGCTGGAGGTTCCTCCCCTGTCATCATTCTTCTCTTGGTGTCAGGAAAACTTTTCAGAAGTGATTCATGCTGATAGCAAAGAAATGACACTTAGTGCTTTGAATTGAGACAACTATAGAGGGATATGCGTTGTTCATATTTCATGTCATGACTTTAAATAAAATATCACATTTACCTTTTTGCATCTTTTCTTCCATCCTTGATCTGCTATTCTCCTGCAGACAGTGGTCAATGACAGTGCATTGTGCAACAGAACAGCAACTTGTAGCTTCCATTGGTAGAGTGTGTGACGGGGTGACAACACATGAGAAGGATTGGGAGACAGGGACAGAACTTTATCATCCCATAAGCTTCCTGATAGTGATAATGGTGGACCATACCTGCACAATATGTGTCAGCATCACTGCTTGTAGCCCAACGAGGGGTGCATGTGAAAGAGTGACAACACCAGGGCAAAGTTGGTAAACAGTTGTCTCCCAATAACAAGAAGTGCTTGACCGGAGGCATTCGTGGCAGGATCCCCAGGTATTATTCAAATAAAAACTGCAGATTTAGAAAGACTGAAATTGCTTTTCGCAATTACTTTACCAGGTTAAAGCTTACATTAGATTTTAGGGATTGAATTTACATATACTTTAATATTATTTTAATGAATTTCTAACTGCTCACAGCTAAAGATTGTTTTTTTAATATCTGCCTGGAATTTGTCTTTAATAAATCTGCTTTGTTTTATTTAGCACTCTAATTGGTGGACTTTGTTCACTTGCATTGTTTTATAATACAATTGCATATAAAACTTGGATGACATAAAGTAGAGGTATTGCCAACTGCAGTTACGCACCCAGCACAATAAATATGAACTCCAGACAATCAGAAAAGTACACAGATTAAATACATATACAGTATAGGAACAGTTTTACCTACCAAAGGATTTGTGTTTCTGTCCATCCAGTCCTAAGATTTGCACAGCTCAGCCACACTTCACAGTCTTTTTTGGCAGCAGAATGGACCTAATTTCTATCTGCTGCAGTTTCAGTTTCACTTACAGTTCTCCTGTGACTGGGCAGTGAAAGTTAAACCAGAACACTGATGAGTTAATCTCTTTGCTGTGTCGCTTGTTCCCTCTCCCTCTCTGAATTTTCCTGCACAGGGACAGCAAGGGGCTAATACCAAATCAAACTAAGGTACTTCTGCTGATTGTATTTATAAAATATGTTTTAATTGTTGCACTTTACACAGTACAAAATGCAATCAGAGTGTGAAAAGAATAAATGTGAAAATGAATCTGAACACAGGCATAGTGTTGTCTATGGAAGAATGTGTACAGATCCATAATGCAGCAATGCGTTCAGAGACATAAAAAAAGTACATTTTATATCCTCACCGGCCACTTTAATAGGTACTCCTGTTCAATTGCTTGGTAGCACAAATTGCTAATCAGTCAATCACATAGCAGCAGCTCAATGCATCTAGATGTGTTGAAGACAACTTGCTGAGGTTCAAACCGAGCATCAGAATGAGGAGGAAAGGGGATTTAAGTGACTTTGACCATGCATGGTTGTTGGTGCCAGATGAGCTGGTCTGAGTATTTCAAAAACTGCTGATCTACTGGAATTTTCACACACAACCATCTCTAGAGTTTACTGAGAATGGTCCAAAAAAGAGAACATATCCTGTGAGTGGCAGTTGTGTGGATGAAAATGTCTTGTTGATTGCAGAGGTCAGAGGAGAATGGGCAGATGATAGAAAAGCAACAGTAACTCAAATAACCACTTGTTACAACCAAGGTATGAAGAATACCATCTCTGAATGTACAACACATCGAACCTTGAAGCACATGGGCTACAGCAGCAGAAGACCACACTGAGTAGCAAGGTGTACCTAATAAAGTGGCTGGTGAGAGTATTTGTATGCAGTAATTTACACACATACAGGTGCATGTATATACATAAGTAAATATAAGCATACACTATATTGCCAAAAGTATTAGGATGCCTGCCTTTACACGCACATGAACTTTAATGGTATCCCAATCTTAGTCAGTAGGGTTCAATATTGAGATGGCCCAACTTTTGCAGATATAACAGCTTCAACTCTTCTGGGAAGGCTGTCCACAAGGTTTAGTTGCGTGTCTATGGGATTAACACCACTGCATCCGACGCTTTGCATTGCACTTGGTGATGTAAGACTTGGATGCAGCTGCTCGGCCATGGAAACCCATTCCATGAAGCTCTCTATGCATTGTTGTTGTGCTAATCTGAAGGCCACACCAAGTTTGGAGGTCTTTAGCTATTGACTCTGCAGACAGTTGGTGACTTCTGCGCACTGTGCGCTTCAGCATGTGCTGACCCCGCTCTGTCATTCTACGGGGCCTACCACTTGGTGGCTGAGTTGCTGTTGTTCCCACTTGCTTCCACTTTGTTATAATACCACTAATAGTTGGAAACTTTGGTAGCAAGGAAATGTCATGGATGAACTTATTGCACAGGTGACAACCTATCACAGGACCACGCTTGAATCCACTGAGCTCCTGAGAGCGACCCATTCTTTCACAAATGTTTTTAGAAGCAGTCTGCATGCCTAGGTGCTTGATTTTATACACCAGTGGCCATGGAGGTGATTGGAACACCTGAATCCAATGATTTGGAGGGGTGTCCCAATACATTTGGCAATACAGTGTATATGGCAGCTAGAAGAGGATGATGAAGATTTGTATGCATGTATTAACATATGTTAACATTTATCTGCCTGTATGGACATATTGGCAAGGCCTTGTTTATGCAGTTGAACACATTTATAAATGCAGTACAAATGCATATGCAAGAAAAATGAATGCATTTTAACCAGCCTAGTTTACAACTACGACTTCACTGTGGTGCTTTAATGTGTGCTTTAAATAAGTACAGCGTGCTACATTTTTTTCACATGTAAACATACAAGAATGCCTGTGAACACACATGAATGCACAGCAAATGCATGTAAATGCAACCCAGTAAAAACAAAAATCATAAATAATGCCGTAAAACACACCTTAAACACACAAGTGCAGCAAAAATACACAGCAGAAGTGCCATAAACACTATACAAAAGCATGTAAATGCTCATGCAGAACTGCAAACTGGACTGTAGCCCTCGCAAGCATACACATGTAAAATCTTCAGATCCTATATGTACAACCCTTGGTGCACCCATTTCCTTTTTTTTTTGTACGTCACTAGACGTGTAAATGAGCCCTGTTACTCAGGATCTTTCTGTGTATAAACATCAGTCAATTATTATGACTATATATTCAAGAGGCCTATAACTTGCCAACTTTCTGAGGTAGGACAAGAGGACTGGTTTTATGAGAAAAAAAAACAGCTCAGACCTTCATCATTTCAGGTTGGCAAAAACAGACAGAACATCAATATTTCATGTGCAAAAGACACATTTTCATGCGCTTACAGACACCTACAAAGGTCAACATCAGCAAAAAATGAAATCCACAAGAGCAAGACTTAGGTTGCCAGATTTCTGGTCCTATAGTGTTGACCTATTTAAAAAAACAATGACGGGTAAAAAATCAAAGTTCAGTCACAGGTATAGCACAGTAACAGATGTAAACCCGAACAGGATTGCTAAAGTGGTGCGTATCATAAACAATTGCTGTTTTTTTTTAATTTAGGGAATATTGTTTTATTTTTTTTTTATTATTATTATTATACATTATTATATTATTATATTTGAACTTGTTTTCATCTCCACCAGAAGCCCAGGACACCGTGTGACAATGTAGGAGACAAATTGGGAGACAGAGAGAAAGAGTTGTCACCTTAAGGCTTCATTCACACTTGAGCGATTTGTAGCTTGAAAAACGCTCAAACTTAAAAAATCAGTTGTTCTCCATGGTGTCTGTGCAATCAGGTGTGAACAGGCACCATAGAGAACAATTGATTTTTTTAAGTTTGAGCATTTTTGAAGCTTTAGCCTGGGTTCACACTGATAGGGTGTGACACATTGTATGTGATTCACACAGGGGTGCGACACATTGTATGTGATTCACTAGGGAACCGCACTGTATTTCTGTGCGATTTGTGTGTAGTGCAATTTGAGCCATACATTTTGTATGGCTCAAATCGCACTGCATCGACACCAAAGTAGTGCAGGACCCTTTTTTTTTCCGCACCAGAATTGGATCGCATGGGTATTCATACCTATGCGATCCAATTCTGCACATCGCAGTGTTTTGTGAACCAATTTCGGGGTGGTGTTAACTTAACATACACACCCGCAGCGCTTCGCACAAATGGGGTGCGATCATGATGTTTTGTGGAAATTGCACACAAACCAGTGCAAATTCAGCACCGCATCAATGTGAACATGGGCACAAGCTACAAATTGCTCATGTGTGAAAGCAACCGAACATAGAGGAAGTGCCTGAACAAGGACCTTCATAACAGATCACTACATACTAATTTAACCCCTTCCCGCCACCACCTTCCTACCTTTTTACAAAATCCAAACGCCTGGAGGTGGAAATTCTGATCATGTGACTGCTGTGATTGGCAGTCAAAGCTGTCATATAATCGGAAAGCTGCTGATCATGAGTATGCATTTGGAGCTTTCTGGTACTCACTCATTAATGTGCTGGGAGTGCATAGGGAGCGTTCTCTCAGTACAGCAAAGTGTTTACCTAGGGATGCATATATACAGCAGCTTGGCGTTTAAAGCCCACCCACAGATAGGCCACATTATTATTATTATACAGTATATAGCGCCAATGGTTTGCTTACCGCTGTACATTATAATGGGAGACAGTACATTAGGCAGTACAGATACAATACAATACACGAGGGGTTCAAGAGCCCTGCTCCTTGGAGCCTACAATCTAGGAGGGAGGGGAGAGTGGTACAGGAGGAAATAGCTGTGGGGGATGGAGTGGTGGGAAGAGCGGAGGAGATCGGCAATCAGGTGAGGGTGGGGTAGGCTTCTCTGAAGAGATTGGTTTTCAGGGTGCGCCTAAAGGTGAGGAGGAAAGGTGACAGTCTGATGGAATGGGGTAGTAAGTTCCAGAGAATGGGGGAAGCCCTGGAGAAGTCCTGGAGATGGGCATGGGAGGAGGAGACCAAGGAACTGGAGAGTAGAAGGTCTTGTGAGGAGCGGAGAGTGCGTTTTGGGTGGTATATATGTACAACCAGCGGGAAGTGGTAAAAGCTGCAGATTTGAAAGACTGAAACTTATATGTGAAAAGGCATTAAAGTGACATTAAAGCCTCAGGTTTTAAACACTTTCAGCAGTTGATTTAATCACTTACTGTACTGAGTAGGCAGCTTCTTTATCTTTTAATCCTTGTCTATGTTCTAGTTTAAGCTGGTGCCTTGACTGCTGGCCCAGGTTTCCTGTTTCAGGGTGTCTCGTTTCTCTTGCAGCATCCTTTAAAGTCACCCTTATATGTTGTTACTAGAGTGGGGTCTCCGTAGGCTGTGTGCATCAGTAGAAACACACAGGCCCATAGCCTAGGATGGCAAGACACTCCAAGTTAACAGACTGACTAGCTCCACTGTTAATGCTAACCTTTGAAGATCAAAAGTTCAGGGAAGCAGCACTGAGGAAGCAAGAGCCAATGAGAGTTGGTGCTGGGGCAAGAAATTTCACAAATAGTTTACTGCGGACTATTTATTTTGTTAAGCTCAGTGTGTTCAGATAAAAATTGCTAAGGGTTTAATACTACTTTAGTCAAGCTTTGCATCAGCAGTTTATTGTAGCATTATGATAAACAGGAAAAACTGTGTAATAAAAGTGTTACTTTCTATCTACAGTATGGTAACATTACGTTTTGAAAGTATTAATGGTCAAATTGTTTCTTTTTTAAACCTTAACATATATAGAAAATCACCTAATTATTCTAGGATGACAATGCCACAAAAAAATCCTTATTCATTCCCTCAAAAATAAAAAAAAATATATGTACCATAATTGTAAGGTTAGACAACGTTATTACCAAATCAATAGTCTCATAGGGAAAAAACATAGCAAGGGTGGAATCAGTAAAAGAAATCACCAGTAAACATACATAATGTCAGGTTATACAGGTTTGCTTTTTCTGAGTTAGTCATTTGCTCTGCTGTAGCTTAACACTAGAAGTATTACAGTATGTTGTTCATGGCCCTAAAATCTCTGTCCATGGTCCTGAAATCTCTGTCCATGGTCCTAAAATCTCTGTCCATGGTCCTGAAATCTCTGTCCATGGTCCTGAAATCTCTGTCCATGGTCCTGAAATCTCTGTCCATGGCCCTGAAATCTCTGTCCATGGTCCTCAAGCGAAAGGAGAAAGTGAAACCACGATGCCTTGGAGAAAGGAGAAATCGAAACTGTGATATACACTGTGCATGTATGTATGTGTGTATGTGTATATATATATATATATATATATATACACCCCTCACATTTGTGTAAATATTTTATTCTATCTTTTCATGTGACAACACTGAAGAAATGACACTTTGTTACAATGTGACATAGTGCGGGTACAGCTTGTATAACAGTGTAAATTTGCTGTCCCCTCAAAATAACTCAACACACAGCCATTAATGTCTAAACCACTGGCAACAAAAGTGAGCACACCCCTACGTGAAAATGTCCAAATTGGGCCCAATTAGCTATTTTCCCTCCCCGTTGTGTCATGTGACTCTTTAGTATTACAATATTAGCACAGCTGTCTATGAAATGCATATTTTCAGTTAAAACACACTAATAATAATTCCAGTGCAGAAAAACACAATATATGACCCAATTTGATGAAAGATGAGGTTGGCATCAAGTATATAGATACCAAACATATCAAGCTTTAAAATGGCATGTGCTTGTGAAATGGTGACAAACGTCAGTACCAAATATTGTCCATAGGTGACGCTTTAAAAGCCTTTACAGGTCATCAGTTTATATAGTGAACCATGAATGATGGCCCTAGAGTTATTCCTCTCCCTCTGGTGTGTGCAAAGATATGTACAATGTGTAGTGTGATTGATTTTTTTCCTACATAACTGCACCCAACCCTTGCTATTGCTCATGTATACGGAAACTGGGGGCTTTAAAATGTGTTTTGTGTGTTTTTTTCATTTACAGTGTGTTACTTTAAACTTTTTTTTTCTCTGAACTTTATTATTGCATATTTCTGGTCACAGATCCTCTTTAAAGAAACACAAGAGGTCTATCAGACCCCCAGGCTCCTCCATTCCTCTTACCACTCCATTCCCCACAGCTATTTCCTCCTGTACCACTATCCCCTCCCTTCTAGATTGTAAGCTCAAAGGAGCAGGGCCCTCGAACCCTTTGTGTATCACATTGTATGTTATTGTACTGTCACATGTTCTGTCTCCCATTGTAATATACAGCGCTGAGCAAACTGTTGGCACTTTATAAATACTGTATAATAATAATATTACAAGGTCTCAGGTGTGAATGGGGAGCAGGTGTGTTAAATTTGGTGTTATCGCTCTCACTCTCGCATAGTGGTCACTGGAAGTTTATCATGACACCTCATGACAAAGAACTCTGAGGATCTGAAAAAAAGAGTTGTTGCTCTACATAAAGATGGCCTAGGCTATAAGAAGATTGCCAAGACCCTGAAAGTGAGCTGTAGCAATTTGGCCAAGACCATACAGCGGTTTAACAGGACAGGTTCCACTCAGAATAGGCCTCGCCATGGTCGACCAAAGAAGCTGAGTGCACGTGCTCAGCGTCATATCCAGAGGTTGTCTTTGGGAAATAGACGTATGAGTGCTACCAGCATTGCTGCAGAGGTTGAAGTGGTGGGGGGGTCAGCCTGTCAGTGCTCAGACCACACGCCACACACTGCATCAAATTGGTCTGCATGGCTGTCATCCCAGAAGGAAGCCTCTTCTAAAGATGATGCAAAAGAAAGCCTGCAAACAGTTTGCTGAAGACAAGCAGACTAAGGACATGTATTACTGGAACTATGTCCTGTGGTCTGATGAGACCAAGATAAACGTATTTGGTTCAGATGGTGTCAAGCGTGTTTGGTGGCAATCAGGTGAAGAGTACAAAGACGAGTGTGTCTTGCCTATAGTCAAGCATGGTGGTGGGAGTGTCATGGTCTGGGGCTGCATGAGTGCTGCCGGCACTGGGGAGCTACAGTTCTTTGAGGGAACCATGAATGCCAACATGTACTGTGACATACTGAAGCAGAGCAAGAACCCCTCCCTTTGGAGACTGGGCCGCAGGGCAGTATTCCAACATGATGACCCCAAACACAATTCCAAGACAACCACTACCTTGCTAAAGAAGCTGAGGGTAAAGATGATGGACTGGCCAAGCATGTCTCTAGACCTAAGCCCTATTGAGCATTTGTGGGGCATCCTCAAATGGAAGGTGGAAGAGCGCAGGCTCTCTAACATCCACCTGCTCCGTGATGTCGTCATGGAAGAGTGGAAGAGGACTCCAGTGGCAACCTGTGAAGCTCTGGTGAACTCCCTGCCCAAGAGGGTTAAGGCAGTGCTGGAAAATAATGGAGGCCACACAAAATATTGACACTTTGGGCCTAATTTAGACTTTTTACCTTTTCATTTTCATTTAGGGGTGTGCTTACTTTTGTTGCCAGTGGTTTAGACATTAATGGCTGTGTGTTGAGTTATTTTGAGAGGACAGCAAATTTACAGTTATACAAGCTGTACACTCACTACTTTACATTGTAGAAAAGTGTCATTTCTTCAGTGTTGTCACATGAAAAGATATAATAAAATATTTACAAAAATGTGAGGGGTGTACTCACTTCTGTGAGATAAATATATATATATTTGTGCAAACGTCTTAGGCAGGTGTAAAAAATGCTCTAAATAGAAGTGTTAATAGTTTACATTTATCAATTAACAAAATGGAAAGTAAATGAACAGAAGACAAATTCAAATCAAATCAACCTTTGCCTTCAAAACAGCATCAATTCTTCTAGGTACACTTGCAATCAGTGGTGTATTTAGCTTTTGTGCTGCCCTAGGCAACACAAAAATCAGACACCTCCCTTCACAGCATTGGTCTCCCATCACAGCGCCCACCCGTCACTGCGCCCACCCCTGCTAGAGAGAGAGAGACTGACCTTCACAGCTCTGGACATCCCCAGGAATGAAAGTCGGGCTCTGCCTACACCCTCCAGCAGCCTGAGGATGGAGACTAGGTGAGGCACTGCATAAGATGGAGGGTGTAGGCAGAGCCCAATTCTTGTGTGTCCCTTCTTCCAGGGTGCGGTGTCGCCCCCCCTGAAAAATGTCGCCCAAATCAAATGCCTTGTTTGCCTCGGGGTAAATATATTCCTGCATGCAATACTCCATTTTTGAAAAAATATTGCTTACTGTTCTATTCAGCTGCCCATTTAATTGCCCCCTCCTGTGTCTCCTTGATGTGTGCCCCCCCCCCCAAAAAAAGAAGAAATCGCACTTGGCTTCATTCCCTATCCAGCACACACAGTCTACTCTCTCACAGCTCAACATTCTGTGAGAGGGAAAGTGAGCTGACTGCACATGCTCATTTCTGTGCCCTTCCATTTCCATCCTGCAGATCCCCAGCAAGACCTGGCACACCACAGCCAGCCAGCCAGCATCATCTCCATCCTCTCCCCCAGCTGTCCCTGTCCCTCTGCTCAGTTTTCAGCAATCACAGATCAGCAGAAGCTCCTCCTCCCTTCTGGCTCGTGTGCACCCTGCAGATCCGGCCGCTCAGTGATCTCGATTCCTGGGAGTGTTGCCAGATAAAAGAGAGGAGGAGAGGGGAGGGGTTGGCTAATGCTAATGTCAAACTGGCGGAGTAGGTCTAGCTGGGCTAAGTAACCCACACATTGCGGCACAGCATCTGCCAGTGGTTCAGCCCGTGGAGTAGGACACTGGACACCTTCTCCACCCATCCTTCAGCAGGCTATCACGGATCAGATCCATGCCCATGTAGGTAGCAGAGACATGCAAACCTAGGTAACTGCTCCTGTGTGTCACTACTGTCAGGGGCGGGGAGCGTTGCCCCCCCCCCTGAAAAATGCTGCCCTAGGCAAATGCCTTGTTTGCCTCGCGGCAAATACGCCCTTGCTTGCAATCAGCAGATAGGTTGTCCAAAACATCTCAGAGAACTAACCACAGATCTTCTATGGATGTAGGCTGCCTCAAATTCTTCTGTCTCTTCCGGTAATCCCAATCAGACTCCATGTTGTTGAGATCAAGGCTCTGTGGGGGCCAAACCATCACTTCCAGGACTCCTTATTCTTCCTTAACCTGAAGATAATTCATAATGACATTGGCTCTATGTTTGGGGTCATTGTCCTGCTGCAGAATAAATGTGGGGCCAATAACACTCCTCCCTGATGGTATGGTATTATGGATAAATATTTGCCTGTATTTCTCAGCATGGAGGACACCATTGATCCTGACCAAATCCCCAACTCCATTTGCAGAAATTCAGCCCCAAACTTGCAAGGAATCTCCACCATGCTTCACTGTTGCCTACAGACACTCATTATCATACCGCTCGCCAGCCCTTCGGCGGACAAACTACCTCCTGCTACAGCCAAATATTTCAAATTTTGACTCATCAGTCCAAAGCACCTGCTGCCATTTTTCTGCACTCCAGTTCCAGTTTTCATTCATAGGACATGGAAACAAAGCTAAGCGACTCAACTATGCATGAAAACATAGGAACTGGGCTGCAGAAAAATGGCAGCAGATGCTCTAGACTAAAGCGTTGCAAAACTGTTGGCACTCTATAAATCCTGTATAATAACATTAATAAATCAAAATGTTAAATATTTGGCTGTGGACAGGGTAGTCTTAGATAGACAAAGTAGATTTTAGGTAAGAGTCAAACAAATTAAAAGCAAACCTTGGCTTAAGCCAAGACCCCTGACGCTTCTATAAAGAGTACCTGTCATTCAAAATGTAATTTCACAAGGGGGCTTGTAATGTAATAAGGTTACATTTAAAAAGTTCTAAGTATTAAAGAATAAAAAGAATAAAATAAAAATTCAAGAATAATAAAATAAATGTAAGCATGTGTAGGTAAAAGATGAATTGGAAACACATATTAGATTTCACTATGCATACAGAATGAGGAAATTCTTCTTGGGCCGATATTTATGATTAACTTTAAAATGATCAGCTGTAAAGGTTTTCAAAGTGGCATCTATTAGCAATATTTGGTATCATAGTTTTATGCCAGTTTGCTGATGCATGCAATTTTGAGGCTTAACATCCATTTACAAGACACGACCTCCTATTTTATAGTTTACCATAAATCGGAGATTATATTGTGTTTGTGTGCATTACAATCAACTTGTGTGTGCTGTTTGCTGAAAATATAGATTTGCGAAAAATTTGTGAAATATTGTGCAACATAAAAAAATTGCAACTATCATCATTTTTTTATACAGGACCTCTGCCTTCAGATAATATACATTTTGGAGTTTTAGTGTACTTTCCTATAAAAAAACATTACTCATTTTAGCATGTGTGTTAAAAAAAAAAAAAGGCCCTAGCAGTGAAATGGTTTAACTGTATGAATAAAAGTTGACTATTGTAAGCACCCTTTCAGTGTTAAAGTGGCACTTAACTGTATCTGAGCGCCACAAACTGAAAAAGCTATTTAATTCATTTTTAATATTCAAAGCGAGCGTACCTATGCATTTATGTCTCCATGCTTTTGTAGTTGCCAGATCACTTTGAAACCCCCTAGCATTTCTAGCCATGGCCATCTTGAGTAAGGGCAGAATATTCATGTAGCAGTGGCTTCCTAGAATCCATCTGCCCTTATCTCAGGCATGCATGAGGAAGGCTGTGCTTAGCTGAGAATGCCCCCCTCTCCTCCTTCAGATGAAAGAAAAGAAAAGCCCAGGAAGTCTCCATGTATAACATCATTTTGGCCCAGGCCATAAACCTGGGAGCAACTGAAGAAATGTAAAAGAAAAGTTTAAAGTGATTCTGAACATTTCTTTTCATATTATACTTACCTGCTCTGTGTAATGGTTTTGCACAGAGCAGCCCCGATCCACTTCTTCTCGGGTCCCCACAGGCTCTCCTCTGTGCTGCAAAAAGCCCCACCATAGCAATCCACTTGCTATGGGGGCACTCGTGCGGGCTCGCTCCCAAGCTTCCATGACTGTGTCTATTGACACAGACAGCAGAACTCAGACTGCTCCCTTGCTGTGATTGACAGCAGCAGGAGCCAATGTTTTCTGCTGTTGTCTCTGAGCCAATGAGAAGGGAGAGAGCAGACAAAGGCTCTGCTCTCATGCACATTGCTGGATTGAGATGGGGCTCAGATAAGTATAAAAGGGACTAGGGGTGCTGCATGCAGAAGGTTTTTTTTGCATGTTTTAAAGTAGGTCTTTTATACCTACTTTAAAACAAGTAAATATAATATACCCCCTCCCCCCCATCCTCTCCATCACTACTAACCACGCCACCATCACTCCCACCCCACTTGCCAAGGTCCTGGGTGTCACCCTGGACTCCCACCTCTCCTTCCTACCCCACGTCCAAGTGCTCTCAAGATCATGCAGGCTCCACCTCCGCAACATCTCCAGGATACGTACATTCCTCACCCCAGACACTACCAAACTACTCGTACACTCCCTCATCATCTCACGCCTGGACTACTGCAACTCCCTCCTCACCGGCCTACCCAAACGAACGCTATCCCCACTCCAGTCGATCATGAACTCGGCGGGGAGACTCATCCACCTCACTATCCGCTCCACATCCCCCCTCTGCCAATCACTTCACTGGCTCCCGATTGCCCAACGCATCAAATTCAAACTACTAACCCTGACCTACAAAGCCATTCACAATGCTGCCCCAACCTACTTAACCGACCTGATACCCAAATACTACCCTACCCGTACCCTTCGCTCCTCTCAGGACCTCCTACTCTCTAGCTCCCTGATCTCCTCCTCCCACGCCCGACTGCAAGACTTTTCCAGGACCTCCCCCATCCTCTGGAATTCCCTACCCCAATCCATCAGACTGTCACCTACCCTCACCACCTTCAGGCGCACCCTGAAGACCCACCTCTTCAGAGAGGCCTACCCCTCCCTCACCTAACATCTGACCTCCACTCCTCCTACCACTCCATCCCCCACAGCCACTTCCTCCTGTACCACTTTCCCCTCCCTCCTAGATTGTAAGCTCGAAAGAGCAGGGCCCTCGAACCCCTCGTGTATCGCACTGTCTCTGTCTTGTCTCATGTCTTGTCCCCCTGCCTTTGTACAGCGCTGAGTAAACCCTTTGGCGCTATATAAATACTGTATAATAATAATAATACCTTCCTATCTGTTTACTAAGGATAGAAGCATAAGGATTAAAAATAGGTGATTTTGATTGAGAGAGTTTAGTTCCAAACTGCACAGCACAGGTGCAGTACACATCCCAGCTCATTTGCGGCAAAACAAGAAGAGATCTGAATGTTGGGGACAAGCCAACTCCTGTGTGCAAACTCAGGAGTAACATCTTCAGTGGCCACCCAATGGCCGAGGAGGAGTGCCAATGGGGCCCATAAGAATTGGCAGGGAGATGGTGGTGGTGTCGCACAGAGTAGTGACTGGAGGCTGGACCTTGAATATTACAGCAAAAGCCCACCACTAGTTTTTTTTTTTTTTTTTTAGTTCTGTTTTAAAGGAAGTATAAAATCAAATGATCTACCAGCAGCAACACCAGGTAATAAATTATGTTACAAGGGGATTGAGGAAATCAAAACCTTATGTGTTAATGCTGTTGACAGAGTGCATTATATATGTCATTTTTTATTTTGCCCATAGTACCAATTTAAATTTAGAGTGTCATCATTTTTGATCCCTGACCTCCACTGGAATGACTGAATGAGCCGTTAATGGAGACAAATTGTAGTTTACAAGTCACCGAGGAAAATGTCACATGGTCTCCCTAATCCATTTCTGACAGCTCTTTCTGTGGAGTGACAGACCCGTGTAAACTGTTGACACACATGTATAGATTTTCACAGCTTCTAGACAGACAAATGCCCCGTGATTGGGATTTAGGGGTCACCGGGTGCTAGGAATGTGACAGTTAGTGAAACATTTTCATGCTGGGGTTCTCACAAAAAGGGAACAGTAACCTTGTTAGTTGCTTTGCCGCTGTCTCGAGGAGTGCTCTGATTGGCTGACGTGAAGCTTGATAGTATTACAGCAAGCTGAAACAATGATGAAAATGAAAACATTGTTAGCAAGTTAATACAATCAATATATAGTTACATGAGGTCATTAGCTGAATGGCTGTCAACAGCAATATATCTCTTTTCTGCTCTGAGCTGAAGTGCAGATGTACTTTGTAGTTATTTCAGGACAGTTTTTAATGTTCATTTCAGCAGAAATAAAGAATTAAAGAAGAACTGCAGGCAGAATACAACATTTCATAATAAGCTAGCATTAGATAGGAACTCTAAGAAGCTACTGAAATACCTAAATATATTTGTGCCTCCTTTTTTTTAAATGTGTCTTAATTTGTAAATTAGGAAAATAAAGTATGATATTTACAGATCTAATTTTCATAAATATAAAGATATGTCTCAACTGTAAGTTTAAAGTGGAACTCCAGGAATTACAGCCCTTTTATCCTGCTTTATAAGTGATTATAGTGACACTTTTGCATAAAAAGGTTATACTTACCTGCTCTGTGCAATGATATTGCACAGAAAGGTCCCTTACCCACTCTTCTATCTGTCCCCCACCAGTACTGTCTCCTCCTCCCTACTAGGGAGGCACCCGTGCATGCACACTTCTGAGGCAGGCTGTGTGTACCCATAGACACACACAGCGCCACTAAGCCAGACTCCTCCGTTCCCTCCTCACAGCAACAGTAGCCTATGGTTGCACTGCCCTTAAGGTGGGAATACACGATTAGAAAAATCAACCGATTGGTCATCCGACCAGCGAGAGGCATTTGTTCATTGGTCGAAAATTGTGGCCCACATTAACCAATCTAAAAATGTGTTCGTCGGGCAATACGTAGTGCTGACGTCTTCCGTACAAGTGGAGGTGATGCAGTGTGCGTGTGACCTTGTAGCCACGTCCTTCTGGCCAGAACGAGCTATATACACAATTACCAGCAATGAGTATAATATTGTTTATTACATGACCTATATACATAAATAGTGATACATAAAATATAATATGCAGAATTCTGGGTTCATTATCTCATTAGGCCGATCTACTTTTAACATTTGGATTTTTCTCTCGTGTTTACGAAGATTCCTTGGACACAAGCATCCGGGTCATCTTCTGTTTCCGTTAATGCATGATAGCACTTGATAGATTTTTTTTGTACGACCGTCATACCACCGCATAGAAAATCGGTCATTCGTATGCAAAACAACAAAATTTTTCACTGTTATTCAACCAGATTTTTTTGGTCACAATATCGTTATCGGTTAAAACATCCTGCTCATCAACAAAGAGAAAATCGTTTGATCAGTGGTTCTGCAAAATGTTTCAGACGATTTACTTATGTGTACGGGGCATTAATTTCTACTATAAAAGCAGGAAGTGAGGGGAGTGGTGCTGGAGCTGGAGACAGTGCTGGAGAGGTGACATGGAGCCAGGTGAGTGTTTAGAGATACACTATTTTGCCAAAAGTATTGGGACATCCCTCCAAATCATTGGATTCAGGTGTTGATAGTTTATGTTGATATCATATTAATTTCTAGCGCTTCACTATTTACACTTATTGTTTATTCACTTATGGTATAGGTTGAGTGATAGCAGCTTATAGTAGGTTCACCCATATAAGTGCAGGAGGATCTATTTCTTTTTTTCTTCCACCTCTTGCTTCTTTAAATTTTACCTCACATGTCATCTGATCACCAGTCATCAGTCGTGCAGCTCTAACATAAGAGAGAAAATCCCTTCACTACCTTCCTCTATGATGGCTGCCTTCAGTAATAGGGAAAAGATTAGCTGCAGGCAGCCTTAAAGTAATACCGGCGACTAGATAAAAGTGTGTCTACTGCGCCTACTCTCTTCAAAACTGGGAAAAGCAGTTTTGGCTGAATAAGTTTACATTATATGTACACCCTCACCTCAACCCATACCGTTTAAAATAGAGATTACAGGTAAAACATTCGTGTATAGATATAGAAAAAATAGATAAATTCAATTTTCCCCTTTTTTTAGTGATTGCATACCTTTTTGTTATCAGCTACATACAGAGATGAGGATGGAGAAACAGCAGCACACTGGTCTTCCCAGTAAATGGCTGTGCAGGGAAGGAGGGGGGGGCTCAGCAGCAAAAGTAAGACTGGAGGAGAGCAAACTGAGTTCCCAGCACAGCTACAGAACTGATCGTGCCATGCTCTCATGCCTAGTGTGGTCAGTTTTTAATAGGAAAGCAAAGTAACTGGCAGGATCATCAGGGAAATCATACAAAGGAAGCGATACAAAGAGAACAGGATATGTTTTCATACAAGTACATGGTACAGCAGGCACATATCAGGAATATGAAATGTTTTTACATATTCCTTCATTTTAGTTGGAAGCACACCACTTGCCCCATGGCAAGGATGCTTCCTAACAGAAGTCGGAATTCAATCATAACTCGAATAGTGCTACTCCCAAGCAGAAGTCTTCTAACTACAGCTCACGACACTTCAGAGGGTGCTACTTTAAAACAGACCTTGCATGAAAATACAGTTTTACTGTAGAACTTTGTCACCCAACATGTACGTTTTATACCCAGGGGCGGATTGACCATTCGAGCACTCGGGCACTGCCCGAGGGCCCGGGGTCAGTAGGGGGCCCCGTGAAATGCCCCTGGTACCTTTTTTATAGGCTTTTTTGAGTGTGGGCAAGGACACAGGGGCCCCATGATCCCCTATTGCCCAGGGGCCCCATGAGTTGTCAGTCCGCCCCTGTTTATACCTATATACTATTATACCTGTATACTATCAAAAGTTCTACAAAACTGATAAACCTTTACACAGAAACTGCTGTAGCTTGCTGGAATTTGTAAATCCACTATGTCCAAAATTCTCTAATAAACTAAGTGTTGGCAATTTAAAATCATGTAACACAAAGCAAGCATGGGCATCATTTGTCCTTGGTTTTGGCTGAAGTATTTTATATTACCCATGATGCTCAGCCAACCGCTGACTGACGGATTTGGTTCAGCAACTATAATGCAGATTATCGCCTAAGGACCATACTGCATGCAACAACTAATTCAGATAGTATCTCTGTTATAAAACAATTGTATTGGAAGGTACACAGAAATTTGTAGTTTAAAAAGTATACCTGCAATTATCCTTACTTGAGTGCTTAAAGAATAATTTCACTTTTGTGAAAAAAAAAAGAATATATATATATATATATATATATATATATATATATATACAGTTGCAAGAAAAAGTATGTGAACCCCTTGGGATAACGTGGAGTTTTGCATGAATTGGGCATAAAATGTGCTCTGAACGTCATCTGAGTCACAACAATAGAAGAACACAGTCTGCTGAACATAATACTACACAAACATTAGATGTTGCCATGGTTTTATTGCGCATAACATGTAAACATTCACAGTGCAGGGAGGAAAAAGTATGTGAGGCCCTAGCTTAATGACTTATCCCAGAGCTAATTGGAGCCAGGAGTGAGCCAACCTTGACTCCAATCAGTGTGATGATATTGGATGTGTTGCTGACAGCTGTCCTGCCCTTAAAAAACACACACCTGTTTTGGGTTTACTGGTTTCAAGAAGCACTGTCTGATGTGAACCATGCCTCGCAGAAAAGAGCTCTCAGAAGACCTACGATCAAGAATTGTTGACTTGCATGAAGCTGGAAAGGGTTACAAAAGTATCTCCAAAAGCCTTGATGTTCATGTGTCCACGGTAAGACAGACTGTCTACAAATGGAGAAAGTTTAGCACTGTTGCTACTCTCCCTAGGCGTGGTCGTCCTGTAAAAATGACTGTAAGAGCACAGCGCAGAATGCTGCATGAGGTAAAGAAGAATCCCAGAGTGTCAGCTAAAGACCTACAGAAATCTCTGGCACATGCTAACATTTTTGTTGACACATCTACAATAAGGAAAACATTAAACAAGAATGGAGTACATGGGAGGACACCACCACGGAGGAAGCCATTGCTGTCCAAAAAGAATATTGCAGCACGTTTGAAGTTTGCAAAAGAGCACCTGGATGTTCCACAGCACTACTGGCAAAATATACTGTGGACAGATGAAACCAAGATTGAGTTGTTTGGGAAGAACACACAACACTATGTGTGGAGAAAAAAAGGCCCAGCACACCAACATCAAAACCTCATACTCACTGTAAAACATGGCGGAGGGAGCATCATGGTTTGGGGCTGCTTTGCTGCCTCAGGGCCTGAACGGATTGTTGTCATTGATGGGAAAATGAATTCCAGAGTTTATCAAGACATTTTGCAGGAAAACGTACGACCATCTGTCCACCAACTGATGCTCTGCAGAGGATGGGTGATGCAACAGGACAATGACCCAAAGCATACAAGTAATTCAACAAAACAATGGCTGCAACAGCACAGAATACGCCTTCTGGAGTGGCCCAGTCAGAGTCCTGACCTCAACCCGATTGAAATGCTCTGGCATGACCTTAAGAGAGCGATTCACACCAGACATCCCAAGAATATTGCTACACTGAAACAGTTTTGTGAAGAGGAGTGGTCCAAAATGACTCCAGATCGTTGTGCAGGTCTGATCTGCAACTACAGGAAATGTTTGGTTGAGGTTATTGCTGCCAAAGGAGGGTCAACCAGTTATTAAGTCCAAAGGTTCACATACTTTTTCCTCCCTGCACTGTGAATGTTTACATGTTATGTGCAATTAAACCATGGCAACATCTAATGTTTGTGTAGTATTCTGTTTAGCAGACTGTGTTCTTCTATTGTTGTGACTTAGATGACGTTCAGAGCACATTTTATGCCCAATTCATGCAAAACTCCACGTAATCCCAAGGGGTTCACATACTTTTTCTTGCAACTGTATATATATATATATTTTTTTTTTTTTCCAAGTCAAACTGGGACTTTTCATTTTACAGGTATACCAAGGGATGCTAGCATGACCGTACTACATGCAGTAGTAAGTGACAAGTGTGTCCTATTACTGATAGGCGGTGCACATGTCGTGGGCCAGTCCTGAGACTGTTAATTAAGATGGCAGACAACATTGTAAGGCTGGCCATACACTATACAATTTTCTTTAGAAAATTGCTTTAGATTTACCAAAAACCATATAATATGAGGTCAAACCTAAACAACACTTCCAATTGTATCCAATTAAACGGGCCCTTGTACTACACAGTTAAAGGTAAATCTAAAGAAAATTGGACAGAAAATTGTATAGTGTATGGCCAGCCTTAGTGCGTGCATAGAACAGCGTGTGCTGATGAAGGTTCTTGTGAATGAAGGTGTAGAACCCCTTGATATTTACAGAAGACTCCAAGCACAGTACAGTGATGAGACTTTCAGCTGCATTAAGACATTTGAATGGTGTAAACATTTCAAAGATGGCTGTATGTCTTTCAGTGAAGATCCCGGCCGTGGTGGTTCCCAGCCTACAGCAGTCATTCCTGTTAACATTCAGCACATGGAAAGCCTGATCCTGGATAATCGACGCATAACCTGTTGTGAAATTGCACAAGAGATGAATCTCTCTGTGGGAAAGGTGAACACAATGATGATGAAGTGAAGCAGGCTGCCCTAGGATGGTTCAGGTGACAAATCTTTCTATGCCGATTGCCGAAGCTTTCCAGGCATTAGATAAATGCTGTGATAAGTGTATAAATGTTGCAGGGGAGTATACTGAAAAATAAATTCAGTTTCCACTCCTTGCAATTTGTTCTTTTATTATATAAACTCAAAAGTCCCAGTTTGGTTTGAATGCCTCCCGTATGTATTAAATACAAATGCTACACAAACTGTATTGCAAATGAATGCTATTATAAATGACCTTTCCTTTTTAAATCTGCGGCCACTGTAATTTTCTGTTTAATGCAATATGGCAACCTGGAGGTGGTCTGTACACTGTACATGTACAGAGCACTCCCAGAAAAATCATTTCCTGATTGGCTCGCTGATTTTTCCAGAAGTTTGCACCAAGAAACAATGTAAACTGTTGTCATTCTGCAATAGGAATGTCAGTCTTGGTGAGATACTCTACAAGGGTTTAATACTTGAGTTGTACCGACAATACAACTGTTCTTATAATTAGGGATGGACTGGACTGACTGGGTTTGGTTCTAGTGGTGCTGAAATCAATGTTACATCTCTTAAATTAAAAATGCCCACTTTCTGGACTAATAGGCAAGGGTGTGTCAAAATATATAGGAATGGGATGATGGGGAACATGTACCAATGCAAAAAAAAAAAGGTTTTCAAAATTCCATTAGGCTAGGAGCAGTTTTTTTTAAATGCTTAAAGAAGATTAAGATTAAGAAGATTAAAACAGCTCGTTTTTTAAATAACATGCCTGAGGGGTGCCTTAATCCTGCCTGTGAAGAGGTGCATCTCTGTGATGTACAGAAAGTGCTGCAGCATCATTGAAGTGGTTAAATTGCCAGCAAATGAAATTTAATTAACAAATTCTTAGAAAAAAAAATAAAACACAGACCCCTTCAAGGGTCTGCTTTGTATTTTGGGGGACATTTGGAGGGGTCTTTGTGCTGTTTTTTTTAATAGAGCTGGCAATGAATTGTCATTTTCTGGCAGTTTAAACTGTATCTTTTTTTTCTTTATAAATGTCACTTTTGCTGTAGCACATCCTGCATCATGGAAAAAAAATGTGTACTCTTTGAGTGTGATATGTATTTTAAGGGGAATCTCTGTGCAAAAAAAAGGGTGAGGTCCCCCTAAAAAACCCATACTAGTCCTTTAATCCAAGCATGCATTTTGGCTTGCCAGGAAATGGGGTTGACAACATGTTCCAGTCCACATGCCCTCAACATAGGGGATCCCTTGCCAGGGAGAAAAAAAAGGGCCTCTTCCTCACTCAGCCAGTGGTTGTGGAGGGGTCTTTGGGTAGGGGGCTTATTGGAATCTAGAAGCCTCATCTATTAATAAGGGGACCCCTAGATACCGGCCCTACCCCAAGGTTCCCCCACATAGTTCTCCTACTCGTTCACACAAATAAAAGAATTGCAACCCCAAATGTTTACGTAGTCCAGTTAAAAAAAATAAAGCCCACTGACTTTCCGAATAACAAATTCGGATGAACCAGCATACACGTCCAATCCCCAGTGGGGACAGCACTCCCAAATTGTAATTAGCTAGATAAGGGAAGGAATGGAGACATCATTGACCAAATATGGCCATGGCAATATATGAGCAATGTCATTGTCTAGATATGTCCAGTGGCCATATTTGAACAGTGATGTCACTGCTATCACAGTCCCTTTGCCTACATGGCAGAGGATTCCTGGTGACATCAATGGTTCCTCATACATACTGTAGAAGCAGTAGAAATACCACTTTTATACTGTATATGATGTTTGGCTCCTTCTATATATGATGTTGTCACCTCATCCCTAATTATGAATCATCAATCCCCTCTATTTAGAATCAGTCTACAAAGGATATGGTGAAACAATCAGCTTTCTCTATAGAGCAGAAAAAGGACTCTGTAGCAAATGTTTTTAAAATGACTGGTCACCCAAAGAGGATTGTTTTTTTCACCACAAAAGTGCAGTTAAACATTAAAAGACGAGCCCCCTAAATATGAAAAAAATAACTTCCTGTATGCCCTGGGCATGTAAAGTATATATAGTATAGCAAGGCTGCACAAGTACCGGGCGGGAGCGGAGCCCGTTGGACAAAAGTCCCGATGGTGGAAGTTGCCTCTGGGACTGCGGCTGGATATCCAGACGAAGGAAACTCAGTCAGAGTATCACCTATGGCCTGGGTGGTGAGTGAACAGCAGCATAACTAAAAGGGAACAAGGCACATGCACGCCATTGCATATCTACTACCAAGAACTCATATATTGACTCTCCATATGTCACGTATTTGTTTCAGGATGGGAACATCATGCTTCATCATATAGGTGCATGGCACCCTACACTTATTACAAGGCACGGAAGGCTCTGCCCTTTTTTATTACAACATCAACATTAAGGTGGTCCACAGTCCGCATGTCGCGGTGAGAAACCCCTTAAGGCAGGGCCCTGCCAGATCTACCACATTGAGGAAGCCATATGGTGACCTGTATAACGTCTATTCAGTTCATTCTATACATTATTATGGACATTTATATTGCTGCTTGATACTTCACCACCAACATTTGCCATTATTCACTGTCATTATTGGCTTATCTGGCCACCATAGAGGCTACCGCATCCCTCTCCATATATCTCTATGTATTTTTAGCCCACATTACCTATCTAGGTCCATGGGCAATCCTATCCATTACTTGGTACTTGTTATTAGCCAACTGCACTGCATGCTATACCTATATTGGTACAATTTTTGATATACCTCCTGCTTGGCGGTGTAACCTTTGTGTTGGTGCTGCAAATATATTAGACAATTGTCACTATGTCTGCAGCACTTTACTACTTAGACTTGATGTACAATTTTATATGTTTTTAAGGTCTGTCTTTGAATTATCTCATACTGAGGTGATGGTGAACTGAAGTATTTACCTCATTTGTCCACATTTGTACTGTGTAATAAAGCATAATTTTTGGAATTACTTTGAGTATCGCATTTTGTCCATGATGTAACCACTTTCTGTGAATCTCTTTTTACATCCTCCCTATTTTGCTGAAAGTATACATCAGCCCTGGTGCTCTAAGACTCTATGTGAATTGTGAATATTCTCTTCTTTTTAGTAAATCTTTAGTGAATCAACCTCTGTCTTCATCCCCGTGCATTAGTGTGTTGACAGTGAAAAGACTGCTTTCTTTTTTCCTGGGTTTTCTCTGCAGAAGCCTAGAATGATGAAGAATACAAATTTTTCATATGAAAGTGAACTTATCCCTTATCCCTTAAAAATAATCCTTCCAGGTAATATGACAGGTTCTCTTGATAGGGCACCCTACTTCATGCACTTATACTTACCCTTCCTGTGCTTCACCACCCTCCTATTCCTTGTAAAAACCTTGTATTTCCAGGTATGGGGGAGCACACAATATTTTCCTTTTTCCTATTTACCAGCAGGTACTAACATGTAGGGAGTGGAGAAGGTCATTAACTGTGTGCAAGCATTCACTGAGTTGGAGAGTTCACATTGGGGGAGATTTACTAAAACTGGTGCAGCTGTGCACGGTAGCCAATCAGCTTCTAACTTAAGTTTGTTCAATTAACTAGCTGCCGACCGCAGATAGCCGAATGACGGCTGCACTGCGGCCGGCCAGTTCTGAGTGGATGTCATATGACGTCCTTCCAGAACGCGCTCTCCTGCGCGCCCCAGGGGGCACGCACCCGGCGATCTCCGTGATCGCTGTGTCCTACGGACACAGCTGATCACGTGCTGTGGTAAAAGGCCAATCACAGCGGCCTTTTACCACGTGATCAGCGGTGTCCAATGACACGCTGATCAGAGGAAAATGCAAGTGCCGGTTCTCGGCTGCACTTTCCTCACGCTGTCAGATCGTGAGGAAAGTACTGCCGAGAACCGGCAGTTGTCAGAGCGGGGATCGGCACCGATCATCAGGGCACTGATTATCAGTGCCCTGATGATCGGTGCCCAGCAGTGCCACCCGCAAGTTCCGCCCACCTGTGCCCAGCAGTGCGCCCACTAGCTCCGCCCACCCGTGCCCAGCAGATCACCCACCCGTGCCCAGCAGTGCACCCACCTGTGCCCAGCAGTGCACCCACCTGTGCCACTCTGCAGTGCCACCTACCTGTGCCCAGAAGTGCCACCTACCTGTGCCCAGCAGTGCCACCCACCTTTTCCCACCCACCTGTGCCCACCAGTGCCCCCCACCTGTGCCCACCCACCAGTGCTGCCCACCAGTGCCACCCACCAGTGCAGCCCAGCAGTGCTGGCAGTCAGTGCCACCAGTCAGTGCCCAGCGGTTGTGCCAGTCAGTGCCGCCAGTCAGTGCCCAGCAGTGATGCCAGTCAGTGCCGTCTATCAGTACCCATAATCAGTGTCACCTATCAGTGCCGCCTATCAGTGCTGCATATTAGTGCTGCCTATCCGTGACACCTCATTAGTGCTGTCTATCAGTGCCGCCTATCTGTGCCACCTCATTAGTACTGCCTATCAGTGCCCTTTAGTGCTGCCTATCAGTGCCGCCTATCAGTGCCCATCAGTGCTGCCTCATCAACGCACATCAGTGAAGGAGAAAAAATACCTGTTTGAAAAATTTTATAAAAGAAACAAAGAAACTTTTTTTTTTTCAAATTTTTTGCACTTTTTTTATTTATAGCGCAAAACGTAAAGCACCCAGTGGCGATTAAATACCACCAAAAGAAAGCTCTATTTATGAGAAAAAAATGATCAAAATTTCATATGGGTACAATGTTGCATGACCGCGCAATTGTCAATCAAAGTGCGGCAGCGCTGAAAGCTGAAAATTGGCCTGGTAAATAAGGGGGTATAAGTGCCTGGTAGGCAAGTGGTTAAGCTTTGACTATAAAACCTGGAAGCTGATTGGTTTCTATGCAGAGCTACACCAGATTTTGCTGTCTCCAGTTTTAGTGAATAAGCCCCAAAGTGTTCTCGCAAGTGACCGAAATAGCAGGGATGCATGGGGAAAGTAAGTATCAGTAGTGGGGTTAACCTTCCAAAAAACAAAAAATCAGTTTTTACCTAAATTTTGAAACTATTTATAATAGTCTCTTTTTGCTGCGAAGTCAGATCTAGTATTGAGAAAGCTTTGCAGTGTTCAGTGTATTATCCTATCCTTGTTCAGCTTTCCTGTACTCATTGATCAAAGTAGCTGCCACGTTTGTTGTATTTGTTGAAGATATACAAAGAGGAGTCATCGGCTTCCTTAACCCTTTTTCTACCAGGTTAAGTTTTAAACCAGTGGATTGGTGGCCAGTATTTACCTAGTGCCTTTTATAACTGCAGAGTACTAAGTCGCAATTAGATGTCTCCATACACAGAGATGCTGTACTGAGCCAATCCAAGGGGCTTGGTACCATATGAGCACGGTGCTTGGTCATCGTAGCAATAACATGCTTTTGTTTACATGGTTGATCCCTCCACTTCTTACAACAGAAGGAGAGAGATTGTACTAACTTGTAAATGGGGAAACAATGAATGGATCTACAGAGCTCCACAGCTAGTTGCAGGATCCCAAAAGCAACAGAAAAGTTCATCACACACAGAAAGGCCTCTAACCACCACCAGATGTTACAGAAACACAAAGTGATACATACAGGTTAATATGGCACTTAAAGGTTAATTTCCCATATCTGTGGCTTTTTAAATTGCAATTAGTCTCTGTGTATAAATAGTCAATGAGTTTGCTAGCTCTCACGTGGATGCACTGAGCAGGCTAGATACTGAGCCATGGGGAGCATAAAAGAACTGTCAAAAGACCTGCATAATAAGGTAATGGAACTTTAAAGATGGAAAAGGATATATAAAGATATCCAAAGGCTTGACTATGCCAGTCAGTACTGTTCAATCACTTATTAAGACATGGAAAATTCTGGGATTTCTTGATACCAAGCCAAGGTCAGGTAGAACAAGAAAGATTGCAGCCACAACTGACAGAAGAATTGTTTGTAATACAAAGAAAAACCTACAGGTAACCTCAAGAGAAATACAGGCTGCTCTGGAAAAAAGATGGTATGGTTGTTTCAAGCAGCACAATATAACAGTACTTGAACAAGAATGCGCTGCATGGTCAAGTTGCCATAAAGAAGCCTTCTGTAAGCACCAATGCCTCAAAAAAAGCCAAGTTATAAAATCTACAACACCATGACACACTACACAGCTTCTGGCATACTGTATTCTGGAAAGATGAGACCACAATAGAGGTTTATGGTCACAAGAATACCATCTCCATTGTGAAGCATGGTAGTGGCTCACTGATGTTTTGGGGGTGTGTGAGCTCTAAAGGCATGGGTAATCTTGTGAAAATTGATGGCAAGATGAATACAACATGTTCTCAGAAATTACTGGTAGACCATTTCTATTCTTCTGCACGAAAGCTGCACATGGGACACTCTTGGACTTTCCGGCACAACAATGACCCTAAGAACAAGGCCAAGCTGACCCTCCAGTGGTTACAGCAGAAAATGGTGAAGGTTCTGGAGTTGCCATCACAGTCTCTTGATCTTAATACCATCGAGCCACTCTGGGAAGATTTCAAATGTGCTGTTCATGCAACATGACTAAAGACTTTGCATGACCTGGAGGTTTTTTGCCAAGATGAATGGGCAGCTATTTGCAAGAATTTGGAGAAATATTACAAAAAACTCCACAATTTCATTGATGCTAAAGGGGACAACACACAGTATTAACCTCCCTAGCGGTCTGATTATGTCAATATTTCTGTGTTTAAAGCGGTACATTTTTTTGCATGGAAATATGTCATTTTTTTTATTGTAGGCCTGTAATTTTTAGGAATAACTGAAATCTGTCTGAACAAGAGTCTAGTAAACATCCTGGGTAGGATAAAACTTGAAACACGAAATCATGAATTATAATTTAATAAATAATCATAAAAAATAATAAATCTAATAATAATAGATTTAATTCAATAATATAATCAAACCAAAAACACTGAAATTTGAAATATAGCGCCAAGTTCACACATCACTGAGCAAAGTCGCAAAATCTTTTTCAGTGTCTGATGGCAAATTTCCCCACAAATCATTTATCACTGAATTCTGCAAGTGGTTCTAATTTACGATCGCTGTTCTCTAGCTGGTCTAAAACCGCTTTTGACCTAAAGGGACACTTTTTGGACGCCATGGAATTTTCTCAGTTTCCAGGCAGAAAGAACAGTAAAAATGCAGGCAGGGCACAGGACAAAGCACTCGGGACAAAATGTATGTGAAATGGTTTGATACAGTAATGTTTTACTATGTGATTTTAGTGATTTTAGTGAATGTCACTTTTTGTCATTTTGAAATTTCCTGCCGTTCCGTCCCCCGTACGTCCCGACGCTCGCAGAGGACGGAACCCAGATGACAGATGCCGGAGGACATTGCAGGGGACACTGCAGGAGGGACATCGCGGGAGCGCAGGACAAGGTAAGTGATCGAGGAATCGCGGAGCAGCGCTGCAAGGTATTCCAGAGTGTAGCTTGGGGTTACCGCTTGTGGTACTGAAACTTTACCCCGAGCTACACTCGGGAATACCGCCAGGGGGGTTAAGAAAGGTATGCAAACTTTTCAACAGGGGTCATTTAATTTGTTTACTTGTTGCCATGTTTTCTTTTATGATTGTGTCATTCTGTTATGACCTACAGTTGAAAATGAATCCCATAAGAAATAAAAGAAATGTGTTTTGCCTGCTCACTGTTCTCTTTGAAAATGGTACATAGTGTATACAGTTTTCCAAGGGTATGCAAACATTTCAGCACAACTGTATATTCTACTATGTATATGTTTATTTGGTGAATTACAATGCGCATATTACATACAGTATATGGTTTACTGACCTGGATAAATGTCATCCAGACCTCTATTAGAGTTTCCTGATAAATTTTTTAGGAATTGGTAGGGTTTTTTCATGTTTTAAATGCTTTTAATCTGTGGGTTATTGGTGTGAGTAGTATAAGGGGATGTAGTTTGTAACAAAGGTATGTTTCATACAATTCGTACTGTGGTACATTTGTTTCAGGGGTCCTTTTTTGTGTATAGCCGTATATTTAATGGGCTGCAATGCATTAAAAAAATAGAACTCGCTGTATTTTTTTATGAGCAGCAACATGCATTGTGTGGTGTACTGTGGTGCATTAAAGAACAGGTGTACTGTTGAGATGTGTTAGGGTGCTATTCAAAATAGTACCACAAAATACCTACACTCCTGCATTTTACTACATTACTGCATCAGCCTGGTGTGAATGCTGCAATAGAATAATTAATTTTTTTTTGTGCTGGCTTGCTTGATCAAGTACTGCTCTTTTTTGTATTACTCTATTAGAAAAACGTAAAATGGGGCAAACCAAAATGGACCTACTTTGTGTTTAGTGTGTCCTAAGTGTTGAAGTTCCAACAAAACCATTCCAAGCAATGCTCACCTTCAACAGGTGCATGGGGTTTTTCTTTGCCTGTGGTTGGTTACATCACCTCTGGCTTCCTCTTTCTGGCTTTGCCTTTCTTTAGACCACTCTACTGGGTCATTAGGCAAATCAGATTCTGAGTCATGTGAATCGATTTTCTCATCTCTCTGTATGTCAGGAAATAGTGCTCCCACCCATGAACGGTCAAGTTGTTGTCAGCAGCACTGTACTTGAATTCAAGCTCATCTTGTTATCTTCTATTTTTCTTTTGCATGTTTCCTATCAAAAGAAGACACTTATATTTCCAGTGAGTGGTGATGAAGTCTTGGTCAACCCACCAAGTTATTACAGGTAATTATAGCTGCTTGAAAAGATCTCTTTTTGTATACATCAGAGTTCACTTTTATTCTGGAGTGAATCATTGTCACCTTCTCAATGCATCACACTCTTCCTTAACACATTTTGGTCTCCACTTGGCTGAAGATAGCCATGAGCTGTAAAGTTTAAAAAAAAATCCCACTGCTTTCAACCACTCAGCAACATTGTTATGAGTGCCCGGTGGGAAGAGTATTTTCCTTTGCAGGCCCAACAGGAATAAACAGCCTTGCCAAATCTAGAGGCCAAATGGAAACTCACAATGAGAAATAATACAGGAATTGCTTTTACTCCTTAAATAGCTTTTCACAATCTTGACAAAGACGCAGCTCTGGAATGAATAAGCCTGGTAGGAGAAAAAGCTATTCTACATCAGGAATTCTATAGAAAAAAAAGCCCTCCTGAAAGCAGCATGGAGCAAAGTCCTCGATATTAAATGGCTCCTATTAATGCAGAATCTGAGAGCGTGTTTGCCTGTCATAGTCACTGATCCTTTTCACAGAGCTAAACAGCCAGCATTTGAAATATTAATAAAATTTTTACAAGTCCTGCTTTCCGTGTGAGAGAAGGAGATGTTTGAAATCAAAAACCCAAGAGCAGTTATTTTTTTTTTCTCGTTATAAGTGCCTCTTAGTACAGGAAGTCAGGGCATGAGGACATGGAAATGACATTACCAAACAGTATGATAATAAAAAAAAAAAAAGAAAAAAGAAATGCTTTTATTCCTGAGAAGACTTTCAGCTTCAGACACCAGCAAGGAGGCCTCAGAGTTAAAACACCCACATCATCAGCTCCCTCCAGCTCAAACGTCCCTTCAGCTGAAATACTGAGGATGGTGACTAAGAAAATAAAGTGTAATTAAAGCATAATTCCACCTCTTAGTACAGTCTTAGAACTAAATGCAGCATAATCAAAACATCATTTTCACCCATAGAATCTAATTTGTGTAATTTTGTTTGAATCTCTGATAGATTTGCCTAAGCCTGACAGATCGGTTTGTTTGACTTCTTTGTAGCTCAAAGTTTGTTTATTCGCACAAATAATATAGGGCTATTGCATTTAACATATGAAAGCCCAAAGCCATCCAAATTTTTTTTTTTTTAAGTGAAGGTGGGGAAACATTAAAGCAGAACTCCAGGTAAACACCTATTTACATGTCCTTGTTACTGATTTCCTACCTTCACTGATGTCATCCATCTTCTGGTTCACTCAGTAGTTGCTCTGAAACAGCCTATTAATTTTCATATTTAATCGTTAATTCACTTTGGTTTCCTGTTGGTAAGGGCAGTGGCTACTATTGCTCCTATTTCCCCAGTCACTGGTCTGGACACATCCTTCTGTAGTTCTTTCTCCAGGAAGCAGTGATGTAATTAAGCTACACTTGCAGTGGTGAGCAGACTGAGACTCTGATACATTCAACATGTACAGGCCTGTGTGTACAGCCCACATTCACTTCAATTCCCTGTGGATGATGGGAACTGTAGTTTCCTTTTACTGCAGAGAGAGAGGAAAGGATATAATGTAATCCCCGCTGTTACACCTCCTCCTTGACAGTTACACCTCCTCCTTTTGAATTACAGAGATGATGTCATGAAAACTCAATTAGACTTTTCTCCTAAATGGTAAGGGTTTTCAAATTTACTGTTTAGTGTTTTGTATAAGAGGTTGTACTACTGGGTGATTTTTTTGGCTATACTGGAGTTCTTCTTCAAAACTTTTGTTAGGTTTCTATTGCTTTCCCTACTGGGGAGATTTAGCCTCATTTCCAGTCCAGGTGACTAGT
Source organism: Staurois parvus (assembly GCF_062004578.1). Lineage (NCBI taxonomy): Eukaryota > Metazoa > Chordata > Amphibia > Anura > Ranidae > Staurois > Staurois parvus. Next base: position 2,398,407 of record NW_028318028.1, on the reverse strand, counting down.
TACACACAGAACAAGAAGTGATGGAGAATCTTTTCAGAAGAAGATGCAGACAGGTTTTAAAATCTGTGGAGAAGATACGGCCCCTATAAATATAAAAAATATACAGCTTTATGCTAATATACAGGAACTCCGTTTCAATCTCTGGCACTGTGGGACAGTAATACAGACTTCAGGCCGAGGCCGGCCATAGAAGGTTTGAATCTCAGCAGGTTAAGCAGGGACTGGCCAAGATTTGAACCCATTGATCGACTTGGGTACAACCAGCATGTCAAATATCTAGCAATGTATAGCCTCTAGCAATATTCACTGTGCTCTCCAGGCAGGGATGGCTCCCTGCGCGCCACCTCTCCTGCTGGGAGAACACAATAGCTCCATGGGAGGGATTTCCCCATCAACATGGACTGTGTTGACAGGGGAATTGAAAGATTTTCCTTCCTGCAACCTGTGGTAATGTGTTGTGATTAGGGTTGATAGTATGTGGTGGGTGACAGTAACCTAATTGTTAGGTACTATTATTATTGTTTCTTACATTAGTTTGCATTGAATGGTCCCTTTTTGAGGACCTAAAATTTAAGATGATAACTCAACATGTAACATGTTTATTCTTTGTTAATGCCAATGTATGCAATAAAAAGTATTAAAAAGAAAATTCCCAGTAGAGGCACAAACAATATAAACCTGGCAATTTATAATTTGTCTCTACTCTACTTAAAACTGTAAAAGGTTTTGCTGGAGTCTTCCTTTTTTTGCTTCAAGACTGATTGTGAGGGTGCTATTCAGAACAAACATGAGCATGTGTGGAAAAGGAGTCAGCAGAATAAAAATGAACATGTGCTGAGGAAAAGACTTGGCATAGCTGCCAATACATTACATGGCCGTGCTCATTTGCACAATAACTCGCGCGAACATTCACATGGTGCATGTTCATGCACACCTGTTGCCAGAACTAGCTCCAAATGCCCCATATAAGGACAGGGACTGCAGGTAGACTTTTCTGGATAATCTTCAGCTACCAGTATTCCTTGCTCCTTGTTTTCTGTGTTTCTTGGAATACCTGTTACCAACCTGGCTTGTCTGGACTTCCCTGCTGCCTGATTTTTGGTTTTGACCCTTGCTTGCTCTAAGGACTCTGCTTCTCTTGTTCTACTGTGTATGATTCTGACTTGCTCTTGACTACATTTCTGCTTGCTCCACTGAATCTCTGTGAATGACCTTCACTCTGTACTTGACCACGGTCCTTCCTGCTCCCTGGCTTGCCTTCCTGTGTATGACTTTGGCTGCCGACTTGCCTTCCTGTGTATGACTTTGGCTGCCGACTTGCCTTCCTATGTATGACTTTGGCTGCCATCCTGACTACACTTCTTCAGTCAGTTCCTGCCAGCCTGATCCTGCTTCTTCCTTGGGTGCCACCTTGCCTGAGGTCACTGCCCTGGTCCTGCTACCTTGCAAGGGGCAACTGAGGTCCTGCCATCTGTCCTGAACAGACCAGCTGACAGCTATCCGGTTGACTGTACTGCAAGTAGGTTCCAGTAGACCTACCTAATGTCACCCATGCTTCTTTGAGCCTAGCACTTCCTGTTCTCACCTTCTGGGTGTTTGGCACTTAGCAGCATTGGAAGTCCTCTTGTCAAATCTGCCTCAGACCAAGTACTTGACACTGATATGTATCCCATCAGTGTGCTCACTATACCAGTCAACATGTCAGTAAATGTGCAAAGCCGAAATATCATCTTGGGGTGGAGTTTACCTGTAAAAACCTTTACCTAAGAAATACATTTTAGTTTCTAATGTGGTGTTCATGTGCTTTTGTTCTGTGCTAGACGCTGGCAAAAGATGAGTCATGCATTCACAAGCAGAACTTGAGATGAACTCCAAGATCCTCACCGTTTGGTGGTAATCAGGAATACATTTTAGATTCAGATAATGGAAGCTGCCAAGAGTCATTCCTATTCATATTGGTAATCACAGCTATGCTGTAGAGAATTACATCAGTGTAATTATTGTAGTGTGCTAATGAATTTGTTTAGATAAAAGCCTATTAAAAAACTAGATGTGAAAAAATATCTCAATGAGGATAAGTCCTTGCGAGTAATCAATAAACGGATTATGTTTAAGAAAATGTGGCACGGTTGGAATAATGGAGACAGCATGTAGCTGATGTGTTTTTTCTCCAGTAATCTTCTGTAAAATCCAAGATTGGGAAGAAAAAGAAAAGACTGTGAAATATTCCCATCTGGTTTCATATGTCTGGCTGATTAGATTCATGAGGTTCATTTCAAGTGCACCAAGTACAGCGTATGATTTTTATCTGGCTTGATAATGGAAGGTCAGAGCCCAAGAGTGTTAAATTTTAAGGGGATTTAGGAAAGGCGGGGTCCACCTGTGTGGCTAGTGCAAGGTCCATTCAGCTAAAGGTCTGAACAGTAACTATGCAAATGCAGGCAGCAATGTTCACAACTGTGGGCTCCATCTTTCATTTTGGAAGTCTACCTCATACCTTCCAACCTTCTTTCATGGAAGAAAATTACACTTTTTAACACAGAAAACTTAGCCAAGACACCAGTGGATGCAGGGTACTGAGAAAGAAGGTATGAGTAGGACAGTGGATATTTCATCTGAGCTCAATAGTATTGGCTAATGATGAATTGCAAGTATAGAAGTAGAAGGGCTTAACTTTACACCTAAAAAGAGTTGTAATCATTTAAATTTGCATCTAAAAAAGAGCTGTAATAACTTTTTTTTTCATAGATATCTACAAATATTATAGATAGTTAAATGATTAAAGGGTTTTCTTTCAGGTTCAGGACCCGCCACTAAAGCTAACGCCATCTCAAATCAGCAACATTATATTAATCTGGGTTTGAGGAATTGTTCAGTATTTAAGCCCCCATAATAATTTAAATAATATCATTAAAAATATATTACCTTTAAGAAATTACACTATTCCCCATTAATAACATCTGAGATATGTGAAAAATCTGAACACACCAATGAAACTAGATGTATTACTACATCCAGCAGATAAAGAGGAGTTGTTATTATAAATAGAAAGATTTATTATATGAAAATGAACCATTCATTTCTAGATAGCTTCATGTATGCAGTGATAAAAGAAAATTCCACAGAAATGTATAAAAAGATTAACGCTGTAGTTGATAAAGGAAAGTAGTAAAAAGGGAATTTTGTCGAAGAAAGAGGCAAGATATTTGATACTCTCTACTAGCAGTTCCTGTTATTTATTTTTGCCACAAGTGTATAACAGTATGACGCTTTCTCCTGCAAGGCCCACAGACAGTACAGTGGACATTTAGTCAGTGGAGTAGATTCTTCTCTTTTAGATGAGTATGTTCTTTTTTTCCCTGCAAGTAATCATTTCTAATAGAAAACCTTATATTAACCACTTCAATACCGGGCACTTACACCCCCTTCCTGCCCAGGCCAATTCTCAGCTTTCAGGACAGTCGCACTTTGAATGACAATTGCTCAGTCATGCAACACTGTACCCATATGAAAGTTTTATCATTTGTTTTTCATACAAAGATTTTCTTTGGTGGTATTTAATCACCACTGAGTTTTTTATTTTTTGCTAAAATGAAATTTTGCAAATTGAAATTGAAATTTTGCAAATTGAAATTGAAATTTTGCAAATAAATAAAATTTCTTCCTAAATTTAGGTCAAAATGTATTCTGCTACATTTCTTTGGTGAAAATAATAATAATAATTGAATTTGTGGGTTTTTTTTTCAAATGTTTCTATTTTTTTATAAATTTTTTTCTTTTTTTTACTATTTTATTTTTCATCACACTGTGACCAAAGCAATACAATGTTACCATACTAACATTGAACTACTCTGGGCAAGTGATCAGGTTTTATTTATTTTTTTTAACAGATTATGATTGCTAATACCAATGTGTTTCAATGATATTTGCAATCATTGTTACTGAATGAAACTGATTCATTCAGTCTTTTGTTGTGATTAGCTGTGATTGAGCAAAGCTGATCACATGATACAAATGGGCTGTGATTGGCCCTGTCTGTATCATGTGACTGCCTTGACCAGTCACAGCTAATAACATGATTGTATACAATGGATGGCATGAAAGGAAGCCATCCATTGTATACAATTAAAGAAAGAAAACCATATATACCTGGTCCCAATATGGACCTACAATAAAGTGCAAAAAAACCCCAATCCCAATTAGGGATAAATAAATCAAGTGACACAGTGAGTCCCAACAGATGGGATAACCTATAAACAATAGTGACTAGTGCTGAGGCTCCCAATAAATAACAGATGCATAGATCAAAAACACAGTGCTAAATATGAATAAAAAACACTATGAAAATATAGTTGATAATAGTTGATAAAGTCCGCAAAGTGCAAAAAATATGTGCAAAAAATACAAATAAGAGTGCTTAAATCTTCAGCAATCAGGTGCTTGTAGTGCTTGTGCCACACGCAGGTGGATAAATATCCTTAAATGGCTGAAATGCCACCTTCCTGCGATCCTTAAGAGCCATCCTATAAATAAGAGTGTAAGTCACCAATGGCGCTATCCTGAGGAAGTCACGTGACGATCGTGACGTAACGCTAAGAGCGCGGTAACGTACTTCTGGTAGACGCCATTTTGCTACACCCGGTGTTCTACAATACACCCATAACATGTGGTGAGAACTGACTGATTTTATCAGCTTTACTGTGAGTAAAGTTCAATTGGCGTTTTTTTACTTCATGATATGATTAAACAGAGTTACACTATGAAAGCCTCTTTTGCTTGCTTTTTCATGGCCTTGGTATGATTTATATGATCCTTATGAGCTGTACTGCGGTGGTCTGCTGTTGGAGGGAGAGCCAATATTGTAAGGAAGTTACCATTTGAGTTTATGTGGAGCCACTGGAGCCTGCTTTATGTGATGCTGTAATGTGTGGAGCTATCTGCGGTATAGGATTCAGGGGATCCATAAGGCGTAGTGGCCCTTAAGGGTCGCAGGAAGGAGGTAAGGAGGCATTTCAGCCATTTAAGGATATTTTTCCACCTGCGTGTGGCACAAACACTACAAGCACCTGATTGCTGAAGATTTAAGCACTCTTATTTGTATTTTTTGCACATAATTTTTTGCACTTTTTGTGGACTTTATCAACTATATTTTCATAGTGTTTTTTATTCATATTTAGCACTGTGTTTTTGACCTATGCATTTGTTATTTATTGGGAGTCTCAGCACTAGTCACTATAGTTTATTGGTTATCCCATCTGTTGGGACTCACTGTGTCACTTGATTTATTTATCCTTAATTGGGATTGGGTTTTTTTTTGCACTTTATTGTAGGTCCATATTGGGACCAGGTATACCTGCACTACATCACTTGTTTTGCACGTTTATAGATCCTTGAAGGATCCATCACATATTTATATGTTATATGTTTTAATATATATTTATTATTTACCTTGTATAGCGCTACACCAATATTATTTAATATTCATTGTATACAATTGGCATGTGATCTGCTGTGATTGGTCAACGGGCCGGTGTAGTGATATGTCACCGGCTGTGTCCCATGGACACAGCCGTTGACAGATCACACCGCTGCATGGCCCCGAGGCTGCATGAGCGGCTCGTTTTGACAGGACATCATAGGACGCCCAGTCACAATGGCGAGTGTCCCGCCCGGCCGTCAATCTGCTATAGGTCGGGCAGGAAGGTGTTAAAGGCACCAAACATGTTATACAACAATTAACCCAGTTAGAATATAAACTGGATTAAATATTTTGCAAGGCAGATTTGGCTTGCTCTATTTTAATATTTCACGTACAGAGGGGTTTGAACCAGTAAACACTTTTTTGGGAAATTGTATTCATATTCCACAAGCACAGACATAATTTATTTTGGAGTGTCTCAGTTTTCCTTTTTCAGCATAACTTTTTATACTTTAAAAAACTTTCTTAAAGGGACTCAAAGAAGTAATTTTTTTCTTTGTTCCAGCTGCCACCACCCACAGTTGACTAGAACAGTTCATTAGGATCAGAAGAAATTGTCACTTTATCAATTATTATGAATGAGCTGAGATCTTTAGAATCAGATTTTTAGAAAAGGGTTAAATCAGTGGAATTTTGGAAGAGGAATGATGGGATTGAATAGAAGTAAATTTATGGAGTATAAAGCTGGGAAGGCTAGGAAGGAATGGGCTTATACATGGGACTTGATCACTAGGTACAATATGCAATATAGTTATATTGAAGCAAGTATGCTCAAACATTGGCCAAACCTGTTAACCTCCCTAGCGGTCTGATTATGTCAGTATTTCTGCGCTCAAAGTGGTAAATTTTTTGCATGGAAATATGTAGTTTTTTTATTGTAGGCCTGCAATTTTTAGGAATAACTCACTGAAATCTGTCCGAACAAGAGTCTAGTAAACATCCTGGGTATGTTAAAATTTGAAATACGAAATCATAAATTATAATTTAATAAATAATCAAAAAATAATAATATAATAATAAATTGAATTCAATAATATAATCAAACCAAAAACACTGAAATTTGAAATATAGCACCAAGTTCGCACATCACTGAGCAAAGTCGCAAAATCGTTTTCAGTGTCTGATGACGAATTTCCCCCACGAATCATTATCATTCAATTCTGCAAGTGGTTCTGATTTACGATCGCTGTTCTCTAGCTGGTCTAAAATCGCTTTTGACCTAAAGGGACGCTTTTTGGATGCCATGGACATTTCTCAGTTTCCAGGCAATAAGAACAGTAAAAATGCAGGCAGGGCACAGGACAAAGCACTAGGGGCAAAATGTATGTGAAATGGTTTGATACTGTAATGTTTTACTATGCTATTTTAGTGTATTTAGTGAATGTCACTTTTTGACATTTTTAAATTTCCCGCCAGTTCTGTCCCCGTACGTCCTGACGTCACAGGGAACGAAACCCAGAAGACAGATGCCAGCATCGGTCGGAGGACATTGCCAGGGATGCTGCAGGGGGGACATCGCGGGAGCAAAGGACAAGGTAAGTGAAGAAGAGATCCCGGAGCAGCGCTGTAGGGTATTCTTGAATGTATCTCGGGGTTACCGCTTGTGGTGCTGAAACTTTACCCCGAGCTACATTCGGGAATACCTCCAGGGAGGTTAAATAATAAAATCATAAGTCTGTTGCTGCCTTAAAAAACATAGATAATATGTAGAAAGGTTTATGTTGGCCTCAAGAGTTGTGGATCCTCCAAACAACAGAAACATCTCTTTTTTAATGGAAAGATGTGACAGATGCCTGGCCTCTAAGAATATCTAAGACAAGTATAGAAGAACGTCCAGTGAAAAGTTCATCCCACTTAAAGATATGAGGTTTATTGAAGTTTCTAGTTCACAGTTAATACAAATATCCAATGCATTTTGGGGGGAAATTCCTACCCCTTCATCAGGGCTGTGATGCTGGATGATGTTGTGACAGACCTGGGACTGAAAATCAGCTGCAGGGAAGTCATGAGGTGTTGTCAAACTGTAGAGTGCCAACATAAACTCAGAACCCAGGCCCACACATTAATTCGGGATGGTTGGACCTACACATCGTATGGCCTGTAGGAATGGAAGAGATTTGCCTAGAAAAATAACTGAATTTGTTTCTGCAGATAATGGATTCTCTATTAACAAGATAATTTCATGTACCCACTCATGCAATCACATATTGATTAGAATAACGATGCATTAGTGGTGAAAATCCACATGGGGGAACATACAGTATATGTAATATTAAAAAAGGTCTTAAGACACATAAATTATTAATACATTTTTGTAAATACCAAAAACACAGGCAGCCTTAGCTTTTGTGGTATAGAAACTGTTAATAAATTCTGAGGAGGGAAATTTAAATAGAATGATAAGAGGAGATTTCATAGAATGATAAGAAATGGATAAATATTTTTGATACACAGGCCCCAAAGTGTTTGAAGATAGAATTATACATTCATTGCTTTTTTAGAAATTTTTAGGAGGATGGTTCTGATTAAATATTCATGTTGCAATGCACATGTTGTCATGAAATATGGTATAGAGATTATGCTAGAAAGCATTATAACCTATAATCAGGGGTGGTTTATTTTTTAATCTACTATTTTATATTTTTTTTTATTTTTATATATGTGCTTTTTTTATTTTATATTTATATTTTTATGTTGTATATTTTTATGTTGGAGAATGTAGAATTTTCTGCACCACATACTTTCTTATGTCATCTTATATACACTCACCGACCACTTTATTAGGTACACCTTGCTAGTGCCAAGAAAATATCCCCCACAATATTACACTACCACCACTAACTTTAACCATTGATACAAAGAAGGATGGATCCATGCTTTCATGTTGTTTACACCAAATTCTAACCCTACCACCTGAATGTCGCAGCAACCAGTCTGCCCATTCTCCTCTGATCCCTGACATCAACAAGGCATTTTGGTCCACACAACTGCAGCTTGCTGGATATTTTCTCTTTTTCAGACCATTCTCTGTAAACCCTAGAGATGGTTGTGTGTAAAAATCCCAATAGATCAGCAGTTTTTGAATGTGGCATGGTTTTTGGTGCCAGATGCGCTGGTATGATAATTTAAAGTCATTTAAATCCCCTTTCTTCCCCATTCTGATACTTGGTTTGAACTTCAGCAAGTCATCTTCACTACGTCTACATACCTAAATGCAATAGGTTGCTGCTATGTGATTGGCTGATTAGCAATTGAACAGGTGTACCTAATAAAGGAGCCAGTGAATGTATGTTTGTATAGCTTACATGTCACTTGATAAGATATGTTTGAAATCGATGCATGAACATGTGTCATTGCGATAGCTAAATATAAGGAACATGACAATGAAGAAGTCTAAATGACAAAATATATTGGATGTATTGAACGCCAGTAGCATTTACGTTGGGAGGAGGTTGGTGGTGAATGTTGTGAAACTGATGGGGATTACTGTTAAACTGGCCATAGATGGATCGAAATTTGGCCAATCCCTGCTATACCTAGTCAAATTTTGATCCATCTATGACCATCCCATTCCAAAGAAGTCAATCTAATGATTGACTTCTATCAAATGGGAATGTTGAAAAATTTGTGTTCAATCATCGTTGCAGCCAATTAGCTGAAGCTCTGATCTCTATATTCTAACAGAATTGGAGTCCCCACTGTCAGAATACAACACAGCAGAGGATTTCTCTATCCACTTCGTTTGTGTAGGTAGGGAAAATCGTTAGTTTTTTCTTTTTTATCAGCCCACTTGCTGCTCATAAAAAACTGCCCCATGTATGGCCAGCTTTAATCATAGTGTTTTGCACTACATATTGTATTTGAGAGCATACATTGTTTTATCACTTGGTTTCATAAAAATGGGATTATGTTATGAATCTGTTTCTTTTATGTCTCTGTGGATACTTATGGGTGCAACTGGGACCAGAGATACAGTATAAAGAAAGTTTTAAAACTTTGTTCTATGTCGAGTGCTTGGATAAATACACTATTGCCCATTTTTTTAAATAAAATGTCCCACTTTTCTAGTGAGTTTGCTTTTCAGCAGGTAGTTCTCCAGAGTTCTGCTTTTTATTCCACATATGATATAGGTGGTGGACTCAGTGTGCAGTACTTAGAGACTGTGTGATATACAGAGACTTTCATATTGGTATCTTGATCAGATGGTCATTTGCTTTATATGATTTTCTCTATAGTATATTTTGTGTATATACAAAGTATATATTATAGAGAGTGTTTATGGGTGTAGGAGTTGTTTTTTCTGATATAGGGTTAGCGTGTTTTGTGTATAGGCATATTTTCAGATTTAAAATAACATGGCATTGTTTAGAAATTTGTAAAGGACATGCCTCCACCCCGATGACATGGACCATTACAGATTATTGCACCAGAATGATCACTGAAAATCACTGGGCCTTTTTTGTTACCACATACTTTATATTACCACTTAAAAATAACAAGGGCAATAATCTCATGGATGGTTAAAAATGTAGTTCAATATAAACAATAAAAATGAAACATTTATTTATATAGATCTTTAGATAAGAGATAAAAAAAACACCCACAGTTCAGGTGCATTGCCATGCAGTGCAGAAACTCGCATTAACACATTGTGAATGGCACCCCAACACATTCTACAGTAGAGCATTACAACTTACCATGCTTTGTGATGTACTACATTGCTACACTCTTTCATCTGTTGTGGTACATTGACATCCCATTTATAATGAATGTGCTGCCTTGACATAACACACATTAAAGCAGGCCATTACATGCATGTACATTAACACACCACAACAGAACACTTATGTGCTAATGGATCCTGAAGGAAGGACAGTTGGAAGCTATACATTTGCCTGCAAGCAAGTAAGCCACCATATGTGCTAAACAGGAGGAACTAAGGTGGACACAACTTAATAACATCACAAGCATGGGCTGAAAGGTTATAAAAGGAATGCATTATGTCCCCCACCTCACCACTTGTTGAATGGTGTTAGTGGTGTGGTTCTTAAAGGCTCAAAAATAATTACCATCCCTGCGGCCCATGATGGCTCTTAAGGTGATAATAAAAGTTAATATATACTAAAAGTTATAAATAAGAGTTAATCTAAAAAAGCTGTTCTAGTTACCTGCTCTGTGCAATATTGCACAAAGCAGTCCCTTATCTCTTCTTTGGTGGTCCAAAGACAAGCAAATTGTTTGCTAAGGAGGCACCCCCAATCCAGGCTGTGTGCATCCATAGACAAGTCAAGCCCCTGCTGATCTTTTATTGAAAAGAAACAAGCAACAAAATTTTGTACAAAAGTAAAAAACAAAACCATAGTACAATCAAACTTCAACAGAAAACAAAAGGAATGCACATCCATGTTCAGAGTATATACAAAATATACAAAGTCTACTACCAAAACTTTCAAACTACAGAAAATTATTTACATAAAGCAACAGAGAGAGCCTAAGAGGCACAACCCATCACCTATGTAGCAGCCATTTTTCAAAAATTAGACATCAAGAAAAAAAACTAGGGTGATAAAAGACAGACAGCCATACTCCAGAAAGAGACTCCTGGTAGCCAGGGAGGCTTGAAACCCCTCCACCAAGCCCCTCAACCCCACTTGTCTCTCTCAAGTCCCTGAAACTTCCCCACAAAATGTCACACACTCCACCTGACCAGGAAGGATGTTATGTCGAGTGGTGATCTGACACTGTGAGTTCCAGGTGAAATAATAGACCGCTAGGCTAACTAAAAAAAGTGTATCCAAACTAAAAACCCCACCAGAGTTTAATGCTCTGTACACCCATCAGCATAACCCAGCCTAGAGAGGAAAGGAACAAGTCAAGCCCCTGTTCCCTCCTCACATGAGTTTGACTGACAGCAACAGAAGCCTACAGCTCCTAGGCTCTCAATGTTTCCTGTGAAAGCAGGAAATGAGAGGAGAGTGGTGCTGCAGCCAGGACAGCGCTGGATCAGTGAGAGGAGTCAGGTACGTGTTTAGGGTGGGGGGTGGATAGGATAGCTGGTGGGGAGATTTGTACCTTAATGCAGAGAATACATTAAGGTAAAAACTATTTTGACTTTAGAACCACGTTAACAGCTCTGATTCCTGTCTATTACCATTAGTTACTTATAAGTCCTGGTGAAATATATTTGACAATCAAACCTGGATTTGGAATGTCAGGGCCTAGTTCCAAAAAGATTTTGAAGGGAGCAGACTTTGACACAATACATAAGTCTGGCCTTGGCTTGGCACTAACACTTCTGGTTCCCGGTTATTTCCATTAGTTACTTGTCACTCTCAGCAAAAGGCATTTGACAGTCCTATCTGGACAAGAACATCAGGGCCTACTGCCAAAGGATTTCATGAGCGGAGCAGACTTTGACAAGATACAAGAGTCTGGCCTTGATAAAAAAAACTTAGAGCCTTGAGAGAAATTATTTTAAAAGAAGGGTCATCCCTAAGCAGAAATAGGTGTGTCACCTGCCTGGCTGTGCAGTGGGAAAATACATGTTAGGCCCCTTTCACATGGGCAAATCTGTTTTACTCCACAGGGGATCTGTCCGCTGATGAGCAGACCACAGCAGGCAGATGACCGATCTGTGTCCTCTCCGTTTATGCAGAACGCAAATGGACACAGCCCGCTCCACTCTTTGGGCAGTCGGATGTCAATGGACTGGCTGCCTGTTTATATCTGGCTGCCCTCTGATCCAATACGCCCAGATGTAGGGGAGCGGATTCTCTTCTGTTTGTTTTTGGTGGATCTGATTAAATGTAGGTAGATGTACACAGACACAAGTCCATTTACTGCTCCATAGAGGAGAATGGAGGGTCAAATCGGGTCCACTTGAACAACGGACAGGCAAACCTAATCAGACCGTTCATGTGAAAGGGGCCTTAATCACAAGCCTGACTACAAGAAGGCAAACTTTTTGGCAGGTAAAACAACGTACACATATATATTAGCTGTCTTTTTTGATGTTTGCCAGGAGTTTTGCTTTTTGCCTGGAGTTTTGCTTTCAGTTAAGATTTGGGTGAGATTGAGCTTTACCTTTGTGCTCTGCACATAGTATGCAAACACAGTGGTGGCACCAGGTACACAGACATGTGTCTCTGCTTACCACCTCCACTCCCGTTTTTCTACAGAGTGATTATATTTTTATTTGAAGCCATAATGAGCCACGTTTGTGCAGGATGCTGGCGCGGTGTGAGTGCAGGATAATGACGCTAATCCTCCAATTTCAACCCGTTTAGTGCGGCGCTGGATTGTCGCCGTATCCCATCACACACAGACTGTTGACAGGCCCAGAAAGATAAGTGCTGGGATAATATGATATAGACACAGATGAGTGTCATTTCGTATCCTCCCGGGGAGGAATGCACAGTACAAGCCATTACATATTTCACCCTTTCCTCTGTAATGTACAAGTGTAATTGTATTTTATGATATATTCCGCATCTGGGGAGGCTTCTCCCATGATCTCCGAGAGGCATTATAATGCAAGCGGAGGGGTGATCGGCATTAAATGTGGTGTACAATCAGCTCTAGGTCCCATGGCTTGGATCGATTACAAAAAAGTAAAGCCGTTTTCACAGCCAGAATATAGAGAAAGGACAGGATGCTTACTCATATTTTATCTAGAGAGGGAAATTCCATCTAATACCAAATGTCAAAACTACTTCTTTGCAGCACATATGTTGTTAAAATATTACTTCCTCTGCTTAATTTGTTGAAAAAGGACATGCACAAATTGAATCAGAAATGAAAAGCACATAAAGGACCATATTATTATTATACAGTATTTATATGGCGCCAAAAGCTTTGCTCAGCGCTGTACATTATAGTGGGGGACAGTACATTAGACAATACAGTAACAAAACAATACACGAAGGATTCGAGGGCCCTGCTCCTTAGAGCTTACAGTCTAGGAGGGAGGGGATAGTGGTACAGCAGGAAGTGGCTGTGGGGGATGGAGTGGTAGGAGGAGTAGAGGAGATTGGTTGTTAGGTGAGGGTGGGGTAGGCTTCCCTGTAGAGATGGGGAGTCGGGGTGCGCCTAAAGGTGAGGAGGGTAGGTGACAGTCTGATGGATTGGGGTAGTGAGTTCCAGAGGATGGGGTATGTCCTGGAGAAGTCCTGCAGTCGGGTGCGGGAGGAGGAGACCAGGGAGCTAGAAGGTAGGAGGTCTTGTGAGGAGAGAAGAGTATGGGTTGGGTGGTATTTGGGTATCAAGTCGGTGAGGTAGTTTGGGGCAGCATTATGAATGGCTTTGTATGTCAATGTCAGTAGTTTGAATTTAATGCGTTGGGCAATCGGAAGCCAGTGTAGGGAATGACAGAGGGGGTGTGGCAGAAGTGGAGCGGTTGGTGAGGTGGATGAGTCCGGCCGCTGAGTTCAGGATAGACTGAAGTGGGCATAGCCTGTGTTGGGGTTGGCCAGTGAGAAGGGAGTTGCAGTAGTCAAGATGTGAGATAATAAGGGAGTGAACGAGTTGTTTAGTAGTGTCTGGGGTTAGGAACGTATGTATTTTGGAGATGTTGCGGAGGTCGGAGCGTGCATGAGTTTGCCAGCGATTGGACATGGGGTTGGAAGGACAGGTTGGAGTTGAGTGACACCTAGGATTTTGGCTTGCGGGGTGGAACTGATGGTGGCATTGTTGGTCGTGATGGAGAGGATGGGGGGGGCGGGCTTGGGGGAAAATCAGGTTCAATTTGAGGAAATGGAGCGACAGACATCCAGTCTATGTTGTTCAGTAGTATCTTACAAACACTTGCAGCATGGCTCCCAGTGGGGGTAATGCGTATGGGGATGGAGCCACACTGCAAGTGTTTGTAAGATGCACATGGTCCTTTATATGCTGTGAATTTCTCAGGGGATTTCTGTACAGCGCATGCCGTTGAAAGTTGGGTGCTTTTTTATTGTGAGTGATTCTCTATAGGTTTTAATAAAGTGTGGTTTTAAGCAGAGAACACTATTGGTCCTATTTCTGTGTTTACATGTGGCCTGGTTTGGGAGTGTCATGCTGTGGGAGGTGGAGAGTGTCAAAGTGGAGCGAAAGATATGTCATTTGTGAAGGAGTAATACAAGCTTTTATGACCTTGACATGTACATTGGGGTCCATTTTAGGAGAAGGTGTGCAGCCAGTGTACACTGAGGAGCCATTCATACAGAATGAATGATTCAAGATAAGCAAAGAGGATTAACATATATACACATGCATTCATTATAGTAATGTGAGTGCATTTTTGACAAACTGTGGTCAATTGCTATTGTACAGAGAGTACTATTTTTTTTTTTTACTTTCTTGTTTGCATGTACCTGTATCTGTTAAAGTGGCATTGCGGCAAGTGGAGGAGGAAAAGACGGAAGTGAAATGGTTGAGATATTCCCTCGGTTATGGGGACACATACCTGTATGACCTTGATTTACATTGGGGTCAACTTTAGAAGGTGAGTACAAACATTACACTGGGTGATCAGTGTGCCAGCAAGAGAAGTAATGGAAGACTTTCTGAAAATTTTATATGTTTTTGACACCTTGGTGATGCACTATTGACAATCAGAATTGCAGACTCTTTCAATGATATTGATTAGAGATGAGCGAATCGAAGTAGCCGAAGTGGAATTCGAGTCGAATATCGGAAAAATTTCGATTCGCGCCGAATCCGAAAAATAGCCTAATTCGGACGCGCGAATCGAAATTTTTCCGAAAATGGCGGCTGACATGTGCGGCGACGGAGCGGGGATGTCTGGGAAGGCGCGCAGACAAGGCGCGCTGACCCATAATGCATTCCTCAACGACATGTGATCGCATCAGCCAATCAGCAGCCAGCCAGCTAGCACTGTGTAATGGTCGAGCTATAAATAGCGGCCATTTTGGAATTCTTCATTTGCCTGCAGTCATTGAACAGAGGCAGACCGCTCTGTATTAGGGACAGGGACAGAGTTAGGGCCACAGAAACGATACTTGGGGACAGAGAAACGATACTTAGGGACAGAGAACTATTACTCAGGGACACAGAATTGTTAATTAGGGCCACAGAATCGTTACTTAGGGACAAAGAAACGCTAGTTAGGGCCACAGAATTCATACTCAGGGACAGACAGAATTGTTACTGAGTGCCAGAGAATTGTTACTTAGGGCCACAGAAACGTTATTAGGGCCACAGAATTGTTACTCAGGGACAGACAGAATTGTTACTGAGTGCCAGAGAATTGTTACTTAGGGCCACAGAAACGTTATTAGGGCCACAGAATTCTTACTCAGGGACAGACAGAATTGTTACTGAGTGCCAGAGAATTGTTACTTAGGGCCACAGAAACTTTAGTTAGGGCCACAGAATTGTTACTCAGGGACAGACACAGAATTGTTACTGAGGGCCACAGAACTGTTACTTAGGGCCACAGAATTGTTACTCGCACAGACACAGAATTGTTACTCGCACAGACACAGAATTGTTACTGAGGGCCACAGAACTGTTACTTAGGGCCACAGAATTGTTACTCGCACAGACACAGAATTGTTACACAGGGACACAGAACTGTTACTGAGGGCCACAGAACCGTTACTTAGGGCCACAGAATTGTTACTCGCACAGACACAGAATTGTTACTCGCACAGACACAGAATTGTTACTCGCACAGACACAGAATTGTTACTGAGGGCCACAGAACTGTTAGTTAGGGCCACAGAATTGTTACTCGCACAGACACAGAATTGTTACTCGCACAGACACAGAATTGTTACTGAGGGCCACAGAACTGTTACTTGGGGCCACAGAAACGTTAATCAGGGACACAGAATTGTTACTGAGGGCCACAGAACTGTTACTTAGGGCCACAGAATTGTTACTCGCACAGACACAGAATTGTTACACAGGGACACAGAACTGTTACTGAGGGCCACAGAACCGTTACTTAGGGCCACAGAATTGTTACTCGCACAGACACAGAATTGTTACTCGCACAGACACAGAATTGTTACTCGCACAGACACAGAATTGTTACTCAGGGACACAGAATTGTTACTGAGGGCCACAGAACTGTTACTTAGGGCCACAGAATTGTTGCTCGCACAGACACAGAATTCTTACTCGCACAGACACAGAATTGTTACTCAGGGACACAGAACTATTACTTAGGGCCACAGAACTGTTAGTTAGAGCCACAGAATTGTTACTCGCACAGACACAGAATTGTTACTCGCACAGACACAGAATTGTTACTGAGGGCCACAGAACTGTTACTTGGGGCCACAGAAACGTTAATCAGGGACACAGAATTGTTACTGAGGGCCACAGAACTGTTAGGGCCACAGAATTGTTACTCGCACAGACACAGAATTGTTACTCGCACAGACACAGAATTGTTACTGAGGGCCACAGAACTGTTACTTGGGGCCACAGAAACGTTAATCAGGGACACAGAATTGTTACTGAGGGCCACAGAACTGTTACTTAGGGCCACAGAATTGTTACTCGCACAGACACAGAATTGTTACTCGCACAGACACAGAATTGTTACTGAGGGCCACAGAACTGTTACTTAGGGCCACAGAATTGTTACTCGCACAGACACAGAATTGTTACTCGCACAGACACAGAATTGTTACTCGCACAGACACAGAATTGTTACTCAGGGACACAGAACTGTTACTGAGGGCCACAGAACTGTTACTTAGGGCCACAGAATTGTTGCTCGCACAGACACAGAATTCTTACTCGCACAGACACAGAATTGTTACTCAGGGACACAGAACTGTTACTTATGGGCCACAGAACTGTTAGTTAGGGCCACAGAATTGTTACTCGCACAGACACAGAATTGTTACTCGCACAGACACAGAATTGTTACTGAGGGCCACAGAACTGTTACTTGGGGCCACAGAAACGTTAATCAGGGACACAGAATTGTTACTGAGGGCCACAGAACTGTTACTTAGGGCCACAGAATTGTTACTCGCACAGACACAGAATTGTTACACAGGGACACAGAACTGTTACTGAGGGCCACAGAACCGTTACTTAGGGCCACAGAATTGTTACTCGCACAGACACAGAATTGTTACTCGCACAGACACAGAATTGTTACTGAGGGCCACAGAACTGTTACTTGGGGCCACAGAAACGTTAATCAGGGACACAGAATTGTTACTGAGGGCCACAGAACTGTTACTTAGGGCCACAGAATTGTTACTCGCACAGACACAGAATTGTTACTGAGGGCCACAGAACTGTTACTTGGGGCCACAGAAACGTTAATCAGGGACACAGAATTGTTACTGAGGGCCACAGAACTGTTACTTAGGGCCACAGAATTGTTACTCGCACAGACACAGAATTGTTACACAGGGACACAGAACTGTTACTGAGGGCCACAGAACCGTTACTTAGGGCCACAGAATTGTTACTCGCACAGACACAGAATTGTTACTCGCACAGACACAGAATTGTTACTGAGGGCCACAGAACTGTTACTTGGGGCCACAGAAACGTTAATCAGGGACACAGAATTGTTACTGAGGGCCACAGAACTGTTACTTAGGGCCACAGAATTGTTACTCGCACAGACACAATTGTTACTCAGGGACACAGAACTGTTACTGAGGGCCACAGAACTGTTACTTAGGGCCACAGAATTGTTACTCGCACAGACACAGAATTCTTACTCGCACAGACACAGAATTGTTACTGAGGGCCACAGAACTGTTACTTGGGGCCACAGAAATGTTAATCAGGGACACAGAATTGTTACTGAGGGCCACAGAACTGTTACTTAGGGCCACAGAATTGTTACTCGCACAGACACAGAATTGTTACTCGCACAGACACAGAATTGTTACTGAGGGCCACAGAACTGTTACTTGGGGCCACAGAAACGTTAATCAGGGACACAGAATTGTTACTGAGGGCCACAGAACTGTTAGGGCCACAGAATTGTTACTCGCACAGACACAGAATTGTTACTCGCACAGACACAGAATTGTTACTGAGGGCCACAGAACTGTTACTTGGGGCCACAGAAACGTTAATCAGGGACACAGAATTGTTACTGAGGGCCACAGAACTGTTACTTAGGGCCACAGAATTGTTACTCGCACAGACACAGAATTGTTACACAGGGACACAGAACTGTTACTGAGGGCCACAGAACCGTTACTTAGGGCCACAGAATTGTTACTCGCACAGACACAGAATTGTTACTCGCACAGACACAGAATTGTTACTCAGGGACACAGAACTGTTACTGAGGGCCACAGAACTGTTACTTAGGGCCACAGAATTGTTACTCGCACAGACACAGAATTGTTACTCGCACAGACACAGAATTGTTACTGAGGGCCACAGAACTGTTACTTGGGGCCACAGAAACATTAATCAGGGACACAGAATTGTTACTGAGGGCCACAGAATTGTTACTCGCACAGACACAGAATTGTTACTCGCACAGACTCAGAATTGTTACTGAGGGCCACAGAACTGTTACTTGGGGCCACAGAAACGTTAATCAGGGACACAGAATTGTTACTGAGGGCCACAGAACTGTTACTTAGGGCCACAGAATTGTTACTCGCACAGACACAGAATTGATACTCAGGGACACAGAATTGTTACTCAGGGACACATAATCGTTTAATTAAAGAGTATGTCAGACAACATGCAGAGGAGTGGCAGAGGAGGCAATGTTTTAGGAGCGAGCAGACGTGGCAGCAGAGGAAGGGGTCGAGGCAGCACTATTCGCAGCCAGAGGCCAGTGCTCCCGGTGTCATCCAGCGGTCGTGTCTCCACCGACAACCCTGCCGTCATCGATTGGTTGGCTCGGTCGTCTTCCTCTTCCCAGGTCACCTCTGACACCTACAGCCAACGGTCGGTGGGTACGTCAGACACAACCGTTAGTTGGCATGGCCCGGGACCAAGCCCACTGAAATCACGTGTCCTCTACCTGCCCCTGTCCTTTGGTGTTCCCTCACCAAGCGAAGTATCGCATGCTGTGGGCTCAGCCCCACTGTACAGTGAGGAAGAGCTAACAGAGTGCGGTCAGGAACGGGGGGAGACATCCGCCTTTTCAGCAGCCAGGCGAAGAAGTAGTGGCGAGGAGAGTGGCCCGGTAGCCGGTCTAGAGACAGGTCTGTCTCCTGACCCACACGCAGCCGAGGGGGCTAGTAGTGAGGCGGAGACCCTACTTGATGATGAGGAGGTTGATCGCACTTGGCAGCCTCGTCGTCATCAGGCAATTTCTTCCGCATCATCAGGAGAAGAGGGTGGCAGCTTGGCAGTGAGCGAAACAGTCGGTGGGTTGCCCAGGAGACAGCAGCAGGGTCGCAGCAATGTCAGTGGAAGCAGTGTCAGTGGAGCCAAACGGCCACGGAGTAGAGCACCAGCTCCACTGCAGCCTACCACCACGGCCAGTAGTGGTGCCGGTGTGCACGGAGGAAGCAGCAGTCAGCCAGTGAGGAGTATCGGGGGCAAAGTTTCCTACTCGGCGGTGTGGCAATTTTTCGTCAAGCCGCCCGAGGAAGTAAACGTAGCCGTATGTCGACTATGTGGCCAGAAAGTCAAGCGTGGCCAGGGGGCCCATGTTGGGACTACAGCGTTGCGGCAGCATATGCAGCGTCGCCATTTGGTGGCCTGGGAAAACCGTGATAAAGATACGGCGGTTCTGCCCGCCCCAGCCCGCGCTCCATCACCCGCTCCGTTACTTGCTCCGTCACCCGACGTCAATCGCCCTCCATCAGCCAGTCAAGGCTCCAACACCTCTGCTGAGGGGAGTTGTCGCTCGTTGGCATCTTCCGCTCGTTCAGATGCTCCTTCTCCTGCTACTCCTCTTCACGGATTCCGTCAGCAGTCTTTCTTGGAATCCGTTTCCAAGAGACAACAGTTTGCGAGCACGCACCCGACGGTGCAAAAGCTGAACGTCCTCCTGTCCAAGTTGCTGGTGCTGCAGTCCCTCCCTTTCCAAGTGGTGGACTCAGCACCTTTCAGAGAAATGATGGCTTGTGCCGCGCCGCGGTGGAGAGTGCCAAGCCGTCATTTCTTCGCCAAAAAGGCAGTGCCAGCCCTGCATTCACATGTAGAAGACATGGTGGGCCAGTCTTTGAGCATGTCGGTCTCTGCCAAAGTGCACGGCAGCGCCGACGTGTGGAGCTGTAACTACGGTCAGGGACAGTACATGTCATTTACGGCCCACTGGGTGAACGTGGTGCCGGCACAGCCGCACCAGCAACTTGGACAGGTCACGCCACTTTTGCCTCCACGTTTGCACGTCCTTGGTCCGGCAAAGATGTCCGCCTCTACCACCTCTTCTTCCGCCGTGTCCTCAGCCGCCACCCCCGTGCCAAGTCCCATTACCCGACCGGCATATCACATGTGCAGGGCGCAACGGTGTCACGCTGTTCTGCACCTGGTATGCCTTGGCGAACGTAGTCACACAGGGGAGGAACTTCTGAGTGTAATGAACAGAGAAATCGACAGATGGCTGTCTCCGCGCAAACTGAAAATCGGAACCATGTTGACCGACAACGGAAAGAACATGGTGTCTGCTCTGCGTCAAGGAAGGTTGTGCCATGCGCCATGCATGGCTCACGTGTTCAATCTGGTTGTCAAGCGGTTCCTAAAATCCACCATCCCACTGCAAGACATCCTTAAAATGTCACGTAAACTTTGCATGCATTTCAGCCATTCCTACACCGCAAAGCACACCCTCCTTGAGCTGCAGCGGCAGAACGGAATTCCACATCATCGCCTGATCTGCGATGTTGCAACAAGGTGGAATTCAACCCTACACATGTTAGACCGCCTTTACGAGCAGCGAAAGGCCATCACCGATTTCCTGATGTTACAAGCGGATAAAGGTACTCCCCTGTGTAACTTCGATGTCAGCCATTGGCAGCTCATGCGTGACACCTGCCGCTTGCTCAGGCCCTTTGAGGAGGCCACGCTATTCGTGAGTCGGCAGGACTATGGGATGAACGACGTCATTCCTCTGTTGCACGTCCTTGAACAAATGCTGTTAACAATGGCTGGTCAGGGTGCGGTAGACGTGGCGCACAGATCTCAACGCCACATGACCCCTGTGGGGGCAGGACAGGAAGAAGAGGAGGAGGTAGAGGAGGACATTTGTGCTCAGGAATTATTGAGTGAAATGGGTGGTTTTTCCACTCAGCGGACAGGAGTGGAGGAGCAGGAGCATCTGGTAGAGGAGGAGGAGGAGGAAACAGAGGACCCAGACGCACCATGGCAGTATGCTGTGGAGATGGAGGCAGGGAGTCCCTCGCATTCCTTGGCACAAATGGCCCATAGCATGCTCGGTTGCTTGCGTAGCGACAGCCGAATAATAACCATCAGACAGAGGGATGACTTTTGGCTGTCCACCTTGTTGGACCCTCGCTACCGTTCAAAAATGGTGGCCTTTTTCACACCTGCTGAGAGGGAGGCCAAAATAACGTACTATAAAAACCACCTATGTAGTCAGTTGGTCTCTGCCTTTGTGCGCCAACGTCCATCCTCAGACACTGTGGGCCCTGTGCGCTCGCGTTCCGCTGCCATGGCAGCAGGGGAGGGGTGGGGTGGTAGGAGCAGTGGCAGCTCCACCAGCAGCAGCTGCCTCAGTCTGCAGTCGATGATGAGTAGCTTTCTTCACCAGCGCAGTGAGGAAACTACTAACCAGCCGCAGCAGCAGCAGCAGCAGCAGCATCAGGTGGACCTGGAGCAGGACCTCAAACAACAGGCTTGGGCCTACTTGGACAGCACCCTGCCAACCGAGGTAGACAATCCCCTTGACTACTGGTCAACGAAACTTGACCTTTGGCCCCAACTAGCTGAATTTGCCCTTGAAAGGCTGTCATGCCCGGCCAGTAGCGTGGCATCGGAGCGCGTGTTTAGTGCGGCAGGAGGTATTGTAACTCCGCGGAGGACACGACTGTCCACCCAAAGTGTGGAGAGACTCACGTTTGTGAAAATGAATCAGGCGTGGATTAGTCTGGATTTCAAACCACCAGTTCCTGACACAACTGACTAAATCCGCCATGAATCATGCCTCAAACATGTGCCACTTTGAGGTCTCCTCACACACTGCTGGTGTGTTGAATTTTTTGACATAGGGTGCTGGCAGATTACGGGCCTCCCATTGCTGCTGCCAGGCCCCTAATCTGCCATGGGCCCCTATACCGCCTCCTCATGCTGCTGCCAGGTCCAGAGTCTCTCATGGGTCCCTGTACGGCCTCCCATTGCTGCTGTCTCCATCGCCACACTCTGCCATGTGCCACTTTCAGGTCTCCTCACACACTGCTGGTGTGTAGAATTTTTTGACATAGGGTGCTGGCAGATTACGGGCCTCCCATTGCTGCTGCCAGGCCCCTAATCTGCCATAGGCCCCTATATACCGCCTCCTCATGCTGCTGCCAGGTCCAGAGTCTCTCATGGGTCCCTGTACGGCCTCCCATTGCTGCTGTCTCCATCGCCACACTCTGCCATGTGCCACTTTCAGGTCTCCTCACACACTGCTGGTGTGTAGAATTTTTTGACATAGGGTGCTGGCAGATTACGGGCCTCCCATAGCTGCTGCCAGGCCCCTAATCTGCCATGGGCCCCTATATACCGCCTCCTCATGCTGCTGCCAGGTCCACAGTGTCTCATGCCATGTGCCACTTTCAGGTCTCCTCACACTGCTGGTGTGTTGAATTTTTTGACATAGGGTGCTGGCAGATTATGGGCCTCCTATAGCTGCTGCCAGGCCCCTAATCTGCCATAGGCCCCTATATACCGCCTCCTCATGCTGCTGCCAGGTCCAGAGTCTCTCATGGGTCCCTGTACGGCCTCCCATTGCTGCTGTCTCCATCGCCACACTCTGCCATGTGCCACTTTCAGGTCTCCTCACACTGCTGGTGTGTAGAATTTTTTTGACATAGGGTGCTGGCAGATTACGGGCCTCCCATTGCTGCTGCCAGGCACGTAATCTGCCATGGGCCCCCGTACCGACTCCTCATGCTGTGACGTTGCAACAAGGTGGAATTCAACCCTACATATGTTAGACCGCCTTTACGAACAGCGAAAGGCCATCACAGATTTCCTGATGTTAAAAGCGGATAAAGGTACTCCCTGTGTAACTTAGATGTCAGCCATTGGCAGCTCATGCGTGACACCTGCGCTTGCTCAGGCCCTTTGAGGAGGCCACGCTATTCGTGAGTCGGCAGGACTATGGGATGAACGACGTCATTCCTCTGTTGCACGTCCTGGAACAAATGCTGTTAACAATGGCTGGTCAGGGTGCGGTAGACGTGGCGCACAGATCTCAACGCCACATGACCCCTGTGGGGGCAGGACAGGAAGAAGAGGAGGAGGTAGAGGAGGACATTGGTGCTCAGGAATTATTGAGTGAAATGGGTGGTTTTTCCACTCAGCGGACAGGAGTGGAGGAGCAGGAGCATCTGGTAGAGGAGGAGGAGGAGACAGAGGACCCAGACGCACCGTGGCAGTATGCTGTGGAGATGGAGGCAGGGAGTCCCTCGCATTCCTTGGCACAAATGGCCCATAGCATGCTCGGTTGCTTGCGTAGCGACAGCCGAATAATAACCATCAGACAGAGGGATGACTTTTGGCTGTCCACCTTGTTGGACCCTCGCTACCGTTCAAAAATGGTGGCCTTTTTCACACCTGCTGAGAGGGAGGCCAAAATAACGTACTATAAAAACCACCTATGTAGTCAGCTGGTCTCTGCCTGTCTGCGCCAACGTCCATCCTCAGACACTGTGGGCCCTGTGCGCTCGCGTTCCGCTGCCATGGCAGCAGGGGAGGGGTGGGGTGGTAGGAGCAGTGGCAGCTCCACCAGCAGCGGCTGCCTCAGTCTGCAGTCGATGATGAGTAGCTTTCTTCACCAGCGCAGTGAGGAAACTACTAACCAGCCGCAGCAGCAGCAGCAGCAGCATCAGGTGGACCTGGAGCAGGACCTCAAACAACAGGCTTAGGCCTACTTGGACAGCACCCTGCCAACCGAGGTAGACAATCCCCTTGACTACTGGGCAACGAAACTTGACCTTTGGCCCCAACTAGCTGAATTTGCCCTTGAAAGGCTGTCATGCCCGGCCAGTAGCGTGGCATCGGAGCCCGTGTTTAGTGCGGCAGGAGGTATTGCAATTCCGCGGAGGACACGACTGTCCACCCAAAGTGTGGAGAGACTGACGTTTGTGAAAATGAATCAGGCGTGGATTAGTCTGGATTTCAAACCACCAGTTCCTGACACAACTGACTAAATCCGCCATGAATCATGCCCCAAACATGTGCCACTTTCAGGTCTCCTCACACTGCTGGTGTGTTACATTTTTTGTCATAGGGTGCTGGCAGATTACGGGCCTCCCATAGCTGCTGCCAGGCCCCTAATCTGCCATGGGCCCCTATACCGCCTCCTCATGCTGCTGCCAAGTCCAGAGTCTCTCATGGGTCCCTGTACGGCCTCCCATTGCTGCTGTCTCCATCGCCACACTCTGCCATGTGCCACTTTCAGGTCTCCTCACACTGCTGGTGGGTTCCATTTTTTGTCATAGGGTGCTGGCAGATTACGGGCCTCCCATAGCTGCTGCCAGGCCCCTAATCTGCCATGGGCCCCCGTACCGACTCCTCATGCTGCTGCCAGGCCCGTAATCTGTCATGGGCCCCTGTTGTCGCTTGTTGGCATATTCCGCTCGTTCAGATGCTCCTTCTCCTGCTACTCCTCTTCACGGATTCCGTCAGCAGTCTTTCTTGGAATCCGTTTCCAAGAGACAACAGTTTGCGAGCACGCACCAGACGGTGCAGAAGCTGAACGTCCTCCTGTCCAAGTTGCTGCTGCCAGGCTCGTAATCTGTCATGCGCCCCTGTACCGCCTCCTCATGCTGCTGCCAGGT
Source organism: Staurois parvus (assembly GCF_062004578.1). NCBI lineage: Eukaryota > Metazoa > Chordata > Amphibia > Anura > Ranidae > Staurois > Staurois parvus. The sequence continues at coordinate 2,373,021 of NW_028318028.1, read as the reverse complement.
CCAGAGTGTGTCATGCGCCCCCGTACCGACTCCTCATGCTGCTGCCAGGCCCGTAATCTGTCATGGGCCCCTGTACCGCCTCCCCATGCTGCTGCCAGGTCCAGAGTGTGTCATGGGTCCCTGTACGGCCTCCCATTGCTGCTGCCAGGCCCGTAATCTGCCATGGGCCCCCGTACCGACTCCTCATGCTGCTGCCAGGCCCGTAATCTGCCATGGGCCCCTGTACCGCCTCCTCATGCTGCTGCCAGGTCCAGAGTGTGTCATGGGTCCCTGTACGGCCTCCCATTGCTGCTGTCTCTATCGCCACACTCTGCCATGTGCCACTTTCAGGTCTCCTCACACTGCTGGTGGTTTCCATTTTTGTCATAGGGTGCTGTATGGCCTCCCATTGCTGCTGCCTCCACCGCCACACTGTGGCTCCACACTCTGGTTTTGGCCCCGTGACTGCCCAAATGAGTGAAGTGTGCGGTGATTCTAAGATCGACGGCACTCATCTGCATGTCATACTGACTGACAGTATTATTTCTCTTCCCCAGCAGACTCCAAGGGCATTTAAATTAAAGGTACAGTGTTCAGCACTAATATTAAGTCTCTCTGAAGCCTAGAAACACCCTTTTTTAAGTTAAATTCACAGCGAATATATTCGACTCGAATCGAAATTTTTCCACGAATTCGCCGAATCAGTCGAATCGAATTTTTGAATACTTCGCTCATCTCTAATATTGATCACTATTTGCGATACATCTTATATAGTTTTTATAGAAATTATGAGCTGTCTTGTGTCTGGTGCTCTTCAAAGAATGTGTCATCTCAAAGAGAGTTATTAACCCCTCTACCACCAGCTCCACCTCCACCACCACCACAACCCACCAGTATTTAACTTTGGATTAGAGAATTAGTTTTTATTTGATGTTCATACCACTGGCCTTTAGATATTACTATTTACACTTGGCACATGTATCACATTTTTTATAAATTGTACAAAATAGTCCCAGTTCCTTTTCCTGTTATGAGATGCTCAGAAGACTGAGCATTTTTTTATGGACACCTATTTTATGTATGCCTAAACTTGTTTTATGGACACCTAAACTTATTAACTACTCTGCCTCCCAGACTATAGAATAAGATTGACAACAGGGATGCTTCTTTCAATAAAGCTGTTTGCACCTTTTCTTCCACACATTGTAGGCGAGCCTACAATGCCTTTCACTGCCTGGATTTGTATGTTTGAAAAATACATACTTGCTGATATCCAGGAGGACATAGCTACTGCTAAAAAGCATTCTTTACTTATTAACTGCCTGGGAGCAAAAGGACAGCGTATTTTCTATACTCCACCGGCAGCAGACAACACCTATGATATAGCTCTCACTGCATTAAAGAACTTCTTTGTGCCTAAAATAAATGTGGTTACAGAACTATATAAATTCCAGCAACGTGGACAGCATAATAGCGAATCCACAGTTCAATTTATAGCAGCTTTGAGAAAGTTGGTTGTAACCTGTGAGTTTGGTGCTCTAACAGATAAAATGATAAGAGACCAACTAGTAGAAAACTCAGTCCACATTAGAGGTAGATTGATCTTGGAACATGATTTGTTGAGGAAGTATTTTCAGAACTCAGAGGAGCTATATTCTTTTCTACTTTGGATCTTCAAAGAGCATATATTCAGGTTCTGCTGGATAAGGAAAGTAAGGACCTCACTGCATTTATATATGCATCTGACTTTTAGACCTTTTATACTTTAAGTATTACTTCTTGGTATTCCAAATTTATTCTCTATTATGCTTCAAGATTGTGGAGCCATTGAGAGCATTGCTACATGGAAATGCAAGCACAGTGTGGTCAAAACCCCTCAGCACAGCTTTGAAACAGGTAAATAGCTCATTGTGAACACTCAAGTTGTAGCATTTTTTGATCCTTCTCTAACTACTATTGTTACTATGGATGCATCAGACAATGACCTTGGCATGGTCCTTACACAGTGTCATAGAGGCCAGGAAGAGAGAAGCAGAACAAAAGTATTGGACTGCAGAAAAAAAAAAGCCATAACGTGCTTGGCGACAAAAAATGGAGAACACACCTTGTAGATTGACTATAGTCCTTTATACTGTTTACCTTACGGGACTAGGGTGACCAGGAATGCATATAGCCTGATGATCAGCAATGCTACTCAATTTTAAGTACACAATACAAACAGAAAAATGTTACTGCTGATTGTTTGTCACAGTGACCCTTACCTGCAGCTAATAGTACTCAGGATGAGGATGTTAAAGTTTCTACCTTTACTGATATGGATGCAGCTTTGGCATCTGAATTCAAACAAGCTTGTCTCCAATGCCTTTTACAAGTACAAATATTGCCAAAAATAAATTGAGCCATGTTCTAAAACCTTAATAAAGCATTAGACATGAAGGGGTTTATTTACTAAAGCTGGAGAGTGCAAAATCAGACTCACTTCTGCATAGAAACCAATCAGCTTCCAGGTTTCATTGCCAAAGCTTCATTGAACAAGCTGAGGTTAGAAGCTGATTGGTTTCTATGCAGAAGTCTGATTTTGCACTCTCCAGCTTTTGTAAATAAACCCCGAACTGTCTTTAGTTGATGTCTATATTGTCCATGGATCTTAATGCTTACTGGTACCAGATAATTTGAGAGAACACCTTATACAACAAGAGTCACCAAAGATTTGTAAGAACAAAGCAAAGACTATGTGATCAAGCATGCTTAACCTCCCTAGCGGTCTGATTATGTCAGTATTTCTGTGCTCAAAGCGGTACATTTTTTTGCATGGAAATATTTAGTTTTTTTATTGTAGGCCTGTAATTTTTAGGAATAACTCACTAAAATCTGTCCAAACAAGAGTCTAGTAAACATCCCGGGGATGTTAAAATTTGAAACACAAATTCATAAATTATAATTTAATAAATAATCATAAAACATAATAAATTTAATTCAATAATATAATCAAACCAAAAACACTGAAATTTTAAATATAGCTCCAAGTTCGCACATCACTGAACAAAGTCGCAAAATCGTTTTCAGTGTCTGATGACTAATTTCCCCACGAATCATCACTCAATTCTGCAAGTAGTTCTAATTTACTATCGCTGTTCTCTAGCTGGTCTAAAACCGATTTTGACCTAAAGGGACGCTTGTTGGACGCCATGGACGTTTCTCAGTTTCCAGGTAGAAAGAACAGTAAAAATGTAGGCAGGGCACAGGACAAAGCACTCGGGACAAAATGTATGTGAAATGGTTTGATACAGTAATGTTTTACTGTTATTTTAGTGAATTTAGTGAATGTCACCTTTTGTCACTCTCAAATTTCCCGCCGTTCCGGCCCATGTACGTCCTGACGTTGCAGGGAACTGAACCCAGAAGTCAGATGCTGGCATCCGCTGGAGGACATTACAGGGGACACTGCAGGAGGGACATCGCGGGAGCGCAGGAAAAGGTAAGACAAGAACAGATCCCGGAGCAGCACCGCATAGTAAGCCCGAGTGTAGCTCGGGGTTACCGCTTGTGCTACTGAAACTTTACCCCGAGCTACACTCGGGAATCCCGCCAGGGAGGCTACTGGATGCCTTAAAGTTGTACATGAAGTTATGGAGCAGTGTGAATTAACTTTTTAGAAGGAACTGATGTGTTTACAAATAGTGATCAGGGATCTGTCATTTAGCAACTGTACCACTACTGCTACTAAATTACAGATCCCTAACTGGCTGATGTTTGTAAACAAATGGCCCAGGGATCCTGAGTTACATTATTGACTGAAATGGAACCATATTTGTTCAATAATGTCTTCTAGGATCCCAGTCCGATTAGTTTACAGACAACAGCTAGCTGGAGATCTGTCATGTGAGGCAGGAGTAGTGGTGGGGCAGCACCACGGAGAAGCCAGTCATTGTAGCAATGTGGAAATATTGTCCAGTGATGTAGAAACATCACTAGGTTATCATGATTGACAAGGATCTATATTGCTGGACAGTTTGATGTTGGATTTATATTAGGGGACTTTGATTTTTTAAAAACCTTAATAAGGTACATCACTTACTCATTTTCCTAGGGGTAGATATATGGGAACCTGCTTATTCTAAGGGTTGGGGTGGGGTCCTAAATTCTGATAAGTGCCCCCCCTCACATGCTCTTGGGGAGCAGATGTAGAGATGAGGTCCTTCTCTCTCTTCATGGGGGTCCCCCTTAAAAATACAGACTCCTAGTCAAGCATGTAAAGTGGGTAGCCAGAAAATGGGGGCGGCACTGTCAGATCTATGCAGCAACTGTGGGTCAGGAGATATCTCTGATCCATTTCTATGCAGGAACTGTCAGACAAAGTGCTCAAAAGGACTTCCAGTTCCGGCGCCGCATGAGGTAGAGACAGATTCCTGGGGCTCCGGACCTACAAGCATAAAAATACTGCCTCCTGCACCGGAGGACAGCCATAAACGGCACGGGAGTGCCCCTGCAATACACCCTACCCGATCCGTCATGGATCGGTACATAAGGCCGGCGACACCCGGTCCCGATCCCACTCCTCGAGCCCTGAGGGACAGGTCTTCCCCTGCAGCAGCCAAGATGGCCACCGATCACGCTGCTGGCAGCAGCAATAAACCTGCAAATAAATCCATCCACAATGGCAGCAGCTCTACTTCCAGGATGGATACCATATACACAGAGCCAGACCCAGGAACAGGTAGCGGAGAGGCACAGCTGCCCCACACTCCATCAACAGGACATGCTGATACCAGTAGTCCCACAGACCAATATAAAAAGATTGCACAGGCTGTGCCTTCTCTGTTGCTACCTACCATTACTCAGGCAGTAGACAGAGCCGTAACACAGAGCATAGAACAGCTTAGAAGTGACCTGGGGGACAACGCCAATCACATTACAGAAGTTGAACATTGCCTATCCGACTTAGAGGATGAAATTCAAGCTACAGTTGCAAGAAAAAGTATGTGAACCCCTTGGGATTACGTGGAGTTTTGCATGAATTGGGCATAAAATGTGCTCTGAACGTCATCTAAGTCACAACAATAGAAGAACACAGTCTGCTGAACATAATACTACACAAACATTAGATGTTGCCATGGTTTCATTGCACATAACATGTAAGCATTCACAGTGCAGGGAGGAAAAAGTATGTGAGGCCCTAGCTTAATGACTTCTCCCAGAGCTAATTGGAGCCAGGAGTGAGCCAACCTTGACTCCAATCAGTGTGATGATATTGGATGTGTTGCTGACAGCTGTCCTGCCCTTAAAAAACACACACCTGTTTTGGGTTTACTGGTTTCAAGAAGCACTGTCTGATGTGAACCATGCCTTGCAGAAAAGAGCTCTCAGAAGACCTACGATCAAGAATTGTTGACTTGCATGAAGCTGGAAAGGGTTACAAAAGTATCTCCAAAAGCCTTGATGTTCATGTGTCCACGGTAAGACAGACTGTCTACAAATGGAGAAAGTTTAGCACTGTTGCTACTCTCCCTAGGCGTGGTCGTCCTGTAAAAATGACTGCAAGAGCACAGCGCAGAATGCTGCATGAGGTAAAGAATAATCCCAGAGTGTCAGCTAAAGACCTACAGAAATCTCTGGCACATGCTAACATTTTTGTTGACACATCTACAATAAGGAAAAACATTAAACAAGAATGGAGTACATGGGAGGACACCACGGAGGAAGCCATTGCTGTCCAAAAAGAATATTGCAGCATGTTTGAAGTTTGCAAAAGAGCACCTGGATGTTCCACAGCACTACTGGCAAAATATACTGTGGACAGAGGAAACCAAGATTGAGTTGTTTGGGAAGAACACACAACACTATGTGTGGAGAAAAAAGGCACAGCACACCAACATCAAAACCTCATCCCCACTGTAAAACATGGCGGAGGGAGCATCATGGTCTGGGGTGGGGCTGCTGTGCTGCCTCAGGGCCTGGATGGATTGTTGTCATTGATGGGAAAATGAATTCCAGAGTTTATCAAGACATTTTGCAGGAAAACGTACGACCATCTGTCCGCCAACTGAAGCTCCGCAGAGGATGGGTGATGCAACAGGACAATGACCCAAAGCATACAAGTAATTTAACAAAACAATGGCTGCAACAGCACAGAATACGCCTTCTGGAGTGGCCCAGTCAGAGTCCTGACCTCCACACGATTGAAATGCTGTGGCATGACCTTAAGAGAGCGATCCACACCAGAGATCCCAAGAATATTGCTACATTGAAACAGTTTTGTGAAGAGGAGTGGTCCAAAATTACTCCAGATCTTTGTGCAGGTCTGATCTGCAACTACAGGAAACGTTTGGTTGAGGTTATTGCTGCCAAAGGAGGGTCAACCAGTTATTAAGTCCAAAGGTTCACATACTTTTTCCTCCCTGCACTGTGAAGGTTTACATGTTATGTGCAATTAAACCATGGCAACATCTAATGTTTGTGTAGTATTATGTTCAGCAGACTGTGTTCTTCTATTGTTGTGACTTAGATGACGTTCAGAGCACATTTTATGCCCAATTCATGCAAAACTCCACGTAATCCCAAGGGGTTCACATACTTTTTCTTGCACCTGTATGCAGGCGAGTGCTACACAATCCAAACGCGAGCAACAGAATATATTGGATAAGCTAGATGACCTAGAAAATGCTCCTGCAGGACCAATTTGCGCGTCGTAGGCCTCCCAGAATCCTGCAACGGGTCTGTTATCTGATATCTGCTCTAAACGCATTCCGGCAGCATTAGGCATCACGGCACCCTGCCAGGTCAAAAGGGCACACCGCTTAGGCGCACCCTCAAATGATAGATGCATGCCATGCTCAATAATCTTCAAATATCTCAATTACGTGGACTGGGGAGCTATACTCAATTCGTTCCACAATTCTCGGTCCCTACAGCTAGATGGGCATAAGTTACTACTATTCGCTGACTACTCGCAAGTATCCCGCAAAAGAAAAGCATACCAACAAGTCTGCGCCACACTATTTCAAAAAGGGGTCAAATTCACTCTAGCATACCCTGCCACACTCCGCTTCACTACGCCCATAGCGGAATCCAAATCATTCACACACCCAGAAGAGGCCCTACAGTACTTTCACAACAATCTATCCGACATCTTGGGCCCTCCGCAGCCACAGCATTCCCCACGAGAACCCGGCCTGCGAGACCAGCGCAGCCCACGAAAAGAACCGCCAATGTGTCAATTATACCTCGGCAAAGCAAAAACCATCCTGATGGTCGACACCCACCTCATTCGACTACCTTTTCCGAGTATTTAATTACTTATGTTAAAGTATTTCTATGTCACATATTGTACTTAATCAGCTGTTGATTAAGATGTTCCGTTGATTCTCATGTTCTCAGGTTCTACTTCTTACCTTGCTTTAAATTGATGACTGTGTAATGCCTTAATATGATCCTTGGCAGCTGCGCTGCTGTTAATAATAGGGGCCCTCCTCTCTTCTTTTTCCGTACCTAATTACGCAACCCCATGGTGCAGGATTTACACCCTATCATTTCCGGTAACGCAGGCCAAAGATAGGTGTCAACATGCGGAATAAGTTCATGATGCCTTTGCAGTTTATTGTTACTTTTACCTTTACAATACACCCCTGTTGGGTCCCCCTGTTATTTGTTTTTCCTCCTCCCTCCTCTCCTTCTCTTTATCTCACATTTACCCGGAGACCCCACTACGCCCTACTCTCTTATAAGGCAACGAGAAAATGGGGACCATAGGGATGAGGCTGCAGAACCGCTGCCCCATAGGAGAGATTCTAATTCTTGTTTGAGCACTTTCATAATCGCACACCCATGACTCGAGTAGTATCATGGAATGTTAGAGGATTGAGATCACCCCATGGCCGTCCTTCGTCATCTTAAACGTATGAAAACATATATTGTGTTTCTTCGAGAAACTCACTTAAAACAAAATGATTTCACGCATGAAAAAATTGTGGGTGGGACAGGTGCTAGGATCGCCCTCGCCCAGTGGCAAAGCAGGAGTAATCATCCTCATACATAAACGCCTCACCCCTGACATTATTAACATAGCTACAGATGAGGAGGGACATTACATCGCTGCACACATCAAAATAAACTCACTCCCCACTGGTATTGGTTAACATATATGCAGCCAAACTCCTCACCTACGCCTTCCTTCCAAAATCTGTCCTCAAATTTATCAAATTATTTACATGTTCCATGAGTGTTGGGAGGGGATTTCAACCAATTTATGAATGCGCAAGAAGACAAATCAAAGCCTTCTAACCCAAATTGCCCATTTCTTCCTCTCCCCCCCCCCCCCCCACCAACACACACGTTACTGAGCAAGTTCACAGAAGCACTACAACTCACGGACGTATGGCGTCTAACTCATCCAGAAGGAAGAGAATTTACCTTCTTTTCCCCCGTCCACCATACTCTGCCCAGGATAGATTACTGCTTCGCTAACAACATCCTATTACAAAACATCAAAGACTCTGAAATACATGACATAGCGATTTCCGACTATTCCCCAATCTCCATATTTATACAACACCCACAGAACAACCAACACTCGCGTACATGGCGTTTCCCTTCTTTCCTGGCAAAAAATCAGGATCTACTGCGGGTACTAAATACTGGCTGGAGTGAGTTTTGTAGCACAAATTCAGAGCACCAAACTAACCCTAATCTTTTTTGGGAGACAGGCAAAGCGGTACTATGAGGTAGAATCATTGCGTTTACTTCCACTTACAAGAAAAATCTCCTCCAAAATTTCAAAGCCTCTGCTTAAGACAGGCGCAAAAAGACTTGGCAAGTCTCAACTCATATGAAAATAGGAAAGCATGGTCAGAGGCCAAAAAATACTTCTACACATGGGCAGCAGCTCAAGAAGCCACTCACCAATCCCACAATGACCTACTATTTCATAAATTCAGCAACAAGCTGGGCAAGTTATGCAGAAAACCATTTACACCTACCCTCTTTGCATCTTTGAGGGATACGCAGGGAACACTAAAAAGCGACCCTACAGACATTATCTCCATCTTAGAAAATTACTACCAAACTCTATATGGCTCGGACCCTATAGATACGGCTAAGGCCACTTCCTTCCTTGATCTTATTCCTCTGCCACAGTTAGACCCAACCGCACTACAAGCCTTGAATGCTCCTATCACTCAGATATATCTCTAGCCATCAAATCACTTACAATTGGTAAAGCCCCGGGGCCAGATGGCTATACAGCCGAATTGTACAAGCTCATGGCCGAAACCCTTTCTCCTACCCTACAATTGGTATTCCAAGCCATTCAGGAGGGAGGGGATTACCTTCCCTCAGGTTTTGAAGCCCACATTAAATTGATTGCTAAAAAAGACAAAGACGCGACGGAACCTGGATCATATCGGCCAATATCCCTTCTGAATCTCGATGCAAAACTCCTGTCAAAAATTATCGCCTCTCGCCTACCAATTATCCTACCTACTCTTATCCATCCATCACAAGCAGGATTTATACAGGGCCGTTCAGCGGCTTCAAATATTCGCAAGGTGATATCTGCCCTGAGTCAAGCTTCTAATAACACAAATCTAGATGCAGCAATCATCTCACTAGATGCCGAAAAGGCATTTGACAATGTCAACTTCGAATGGCTCTTCCTAGCACTACGGAAGTTTGGATTCGAGGGCTCTTTTCTACATCTGATCCAAGCCATGTAGTCATCCCCTACAGCGCAGGTCATAGCAGCAGGCCACATATCTAACCCCATCAAACTCCATAAGGGCACCAGACAGAGTTGTCCTCTATCCCCTCTACTTTTCAACTTGGCCCTTGAACCACTAGCACGCTTCCTATTATTTCACTCTGATCTCCATGGTATCACAATAGGACAACAGGAGTTGAGGCTTGCCTTGTTTGCAGATGACATACTAATCTTTACCTCGTGCCCATGTCATGATCTCCTATACATTCAACAGATTTTTTCATCCTTTCGCCTTTGTTGAGGACTTCGTATAAACTTCATTAAAAGTGAAGTGCTTCCATTATTTCACTCTCGCCTCCCGGTGTGGACGCAGAATTCAAGCTTTAAAATTGCTACCAAGTATATCACTTAACTAGGCATAAAGATTGGGAAACTAGCTTCATCTCTTTATAAGCTAAATTATGCGCCCACGATCACTAAAATCATTGGGGAACTGGATATGTGGAAAGATCTACCACTCTCACTCCTGGGCAGATCACATCTCTTTAAGATGGTGAGTTTCCTGAAACTTCTCTACCCACTCCAGACCATACTTCTCCTACTTAGACACAGCGACATAACGAGGCTAAATTTAGCAATCACTAATTTTTTATGGAAAGGTAAACGTCCCCGTATAGCACTTGCCAAATTATTTTTGCCGCGAAGCGAGGGAGGATCCGGTCTCCCAAACGTCCGAGCCTATAATCTCTCATGTCTACTCCGTATATGCCTGGACTGGCTCACCCATTCTTCCAATTATTTCAACTACCACATTGAATCTGCACTAGCACATCCCTACAATCTATCGGCTTTACTACATTCCAATGTTAATTCTCTTCCACCCTATCTAAAACATAATCTACTCATTCGAGACACCCTTATCACATGGAGGGAAGTCAGGCGTAAACTGGGAGTATCTCCGTGGCTTTCTCGTTTCCTTCCTATTCATCATCATAACCCTTCCTTTACTCCCCCTCAAATATATGAAGCTTATGATACTTTGAAGACTCAAGACTTAACTTTGATACAGCACTTACATGACACCTCTATGGGTTCCCCAAAACCTCTTAATACTGTCCTACACACCTAAGGTTTACCAACACACCACTTTTTCTACATGCTTCAAGTATGAAACTTTGTCAACTCTGTGGCGCCTACGAGATCTACAAGATTTCAATCTACATTCATTGAGGCCTTGGCGAACTCTCGAAAATATAAAATATCGAACATATACTGTACAGTCCTCTGAATCTACTGTATGCCAAACCTTTTAAGACATTCAACGCTTTGAAATCCTGGATCAAAGATTTCAAAAATGCATTTACAGCTGACAATCTACTATCAGGTTACAACTCCACATGTGCCTTCAACCACAATGGATTCTGGCGGGAACAACAACTCAAGATTCTCCTATATGCCCTATCTCTACTCAAAAACTGATCCGGCTCTATCTACTTGCCCTCTCTGTGGATGTCAAAAACCATCAATACAACACACATTCTGGCTATGCTCAGCTATTTCCTTATTCTGGAAACAAGTGGTCAACTTCATAACCATAATCACTACCTTCCAACTACCCAGGAACCCGCTACCGCTCATCTTCGGCCATTTGGAACAGCCAGCCATTGGCCTCTTCTTTTCTCAAACGTCATCTTTCAGAAACAACAAGCCATGGATATCCACAACACCTCTAATAGCAAGACGGGCCATACTTCAGAAATGGGTCTCCAACTATCCTCCAACCTTAGCGGACGTCAAACAGGAGCTTCACTCTCTCCTACGCCTTGACAGGCTCAACCTAATCACCTCCCCAACCTCCTCAAAGGAGTCCTCTTACTTCCGTAAATGGGAATCCTACATCACAGGATCCCTATCCGCACAGGAACAGGCATTTTACCTCCAGAATCCTCATTTATTAAACCGTCCAACAAAATCTCCATCGATCCTGGCAATATTGGAGTAATTTTCTACTAGTTTAATTGATATTGATATTGATTGATGAGCTGTAATAATGCACTGTTGTTTCTCCTATTACCTCACCCTTTTCTTCCATACATCTCCTCTCGACCTCCTTCTTCATCAATACCATGACCTTATGCCTAACCCTTTGACTAAGGATTATATACCCACTTGACACGATACTTACAAAATAGATCTACTTTAAACAACTGCATCATGCCATTTCCACTACATTCCCTATGGTGGAACCCCTAAACACTGGCTCCCCTCTCCTCTCCTCTCTCCTTTACCTTCCTTCTCATCTCTCTTTCTCTAATCTAATCTAACTAGGTCTCTGGGTAATACCTCCTTTCTCCTCTATTTTCCTTTTCTTCTACTTCCATATCGTCCTCGCTATTAACCTTCAATAATCTTAACAAACTTAACCACGCTGACTACTCTATCTGTTACTAATTCTCACCCCTTACAATTCTTGTCCTTCAGGCCTTTTGATTTCCCTTTCTCTTACCTTTTTATCTAATCCCAGATCCCAAGTCCACAGACACTTCTTTTTTTATCACTCTTTTCTGGTAGCTTGTCGGTGGATAGCAAATGCCATCTGTGACATCTAAATCATTTACCAGCATTTACTGGCAAACCTCATCTTCATCTTACTCTACGATCACACACTTTCTATTGGCTTCTATTATTATACAGTATTTATATAGCGCTAAAAGGTTTGCTCAGTGCTGTACATTATAGTGGGGGACAGTACATGAGACAATACAGTAACAATGCAATGCAATACACGAGGGGGTCAAGGGCCCTGCTCTTTCGAGTTTACAATCTAGGAGGGAGGAGATAGTGGTACAGGAGGAAGTGGCTGTGGGGGATGGAGTGGTAGGAGGAGATCGGCTGTTAGGTAAGGGCGGGGTAGGCTTCCCTGAAGACATGGGTTTTCAGGGTGCGCCTAAAGGTGAGGAGGGTAGGTGACAGTCTGATGGATTGGGGTAGTGAGTTCCAGAGGATGGGGGAAGTCCTGGAGAAGTCATGCAGTCGGGCATGGGAGGAGGAGACCAGGGAGCTAGAAAGTAGGAGGTCTTGTGAGGAGTAAAGATTACGGGTTGGGTGGTATTTGGGTATCAGGTTGGTGAGGTAGTTTGGGGCAGCGTTATGAATGGCTTTGTATGTCTGTGTTAGTAGTTTGAATTGAATGCGTTGGGCAATCGGGAGCCAATGGAGGGAATGACAGAGGGGGGTGGCAGATGCGAAGCGGTTGGTAAGGTGGATGAGTCTGGCCGCTGAGTTCAGGATAGACTTCACCTACGCATAATCTATCTACCCATCACTCACATGTACTATTCTCTTCATTACCTACTCATGCCAGCTTTATAATTCGATGTCATATGAATGTCTTCTAACAACTGCTTTCCATATGCTGAGTGTATATCTTCTCTTTTTTTGCTGCACCTCTACCTCTCCAATTAGACTTGATGTGGCAATTGTATCTTAATTGTCTACCCATTATGATTTGTTTAACTGTCAAAACCAAATATATATTCTTTAAAAAAAAACCCAAAGTGCTCAAAAGAGCACTGTAGCACTTGCCTTCAGGACATGTCCTGAAACAGCAGAACACATAGATTTTGTATAAATCCCACAACAGTCCAAAGGGATCTGGAAACAGTTGGGAGCTACTGTATGTATTTATTATATCAACAGTGTATTAATCATGCTACCCCACTGTGAGCTGTGGATTTTAGCAAGAGTTCTTAGAGATCTGAAAGTTATTTCAGTGGTTCTTGTATGGAAAATGCAGGGAAAGGCAAGTTTTGATGATACTAGGGAAGCCCTGATGAACTAACCAATAGACTAATACTGTATTTTTTTTTTTTTTTTTTTTTTTTTCTCTCTCTCCTGCTTCCGTCTCTCGCCCCTGATCTCTCCCCTCCGGATGTTGAGGTCCCTCAGAACATTCTGGTGAAGGGAGGGAAGTTAAGATTCTTCTTGAGCCTGGACGTTAGAGAGAAGAGATCTGGGGGGGTCGGAGGAGAGGAGAGCCGTCCATGGGCGGAGCTTACGCCCTAAGTCTTAAATCAAAGGTGGAAATAGATCCACAAATGATTTGTAGGCAGTTTATAAGCCTAAAAACGGGTAGGGGAAAAAAAAGAGAGGGGGGGAGGGAGGGGGAGTGGGAGATGGGGGTCGGGTGGGAGGATGAGGGGGGAGGGGAGGTGGGGTTAAAATGTTGCACGATAGAAGGGCCTAATAGAAAGAGGTTTATTAGAAGAAAGATAGACAGATTTAAGAAGGATGGAAGAAATACAGGTTATAACATATAATGTGAATGGGTTGAACTGTCCTGGGAAAAGATTTAAGTTGTTTAAAGAGCTACACCACAGGGCATCGTCAGTTGTATTTTTACAGGAAACACATTTTGAGATAGAGTCAAATGTGAAATTAAAATCAAAATATTATCCAACATGGTATTATGCTGACTCCCCAATTAAAAGAGCAAAAGGGGTGGCAATAGGGTTGGCAAAGAACATGAGATTCGAGCTGGAGGATAGAAGAACTGATCCGGAGGGGAGATTCCTATTTTTGAAAGGTAAATTACAGGGAATCGAGTGTACTTTAGCCAATATATATTGCCCCAACAAAAAGCCGGAGATCTACTTGAAGGGGCTGTTGAAAAAACTGATGGACTTTAAAAAAGGGCATTTGATAGTAGCAGGAGACTTAAATCTCTGCATGGATCCCCAAAAGGATGCAACCTCCCCTGTGCGGAGAGAGGGGGGTGGGTCTCTGAGAGCTTTGAAGAAGGTGATCCACGAGTACCAGCTGGTGGACACTTGGAGAATAATGCATATGAGAGACAGAGACTACACCTTCTTCTCTAAGGCACATGAGATATATTCGAGGTTGGATTATATTTTGATAAATCATCAACTCATAGAGCTATTGGTTAAAATAGAAATAGAGATGAGTACGTTCTCGGATCATGCCCCTGTCACAATGAAAATAGGATGGGGAAGACGGTGGACGGGAGGTTTAGGATGGAGGTTAAATGAGGCCCTTCTTTTGGATGAGGACATAGCTCAGAAGATTGGGGAAGAGATCAAGCTATATTTTAAGGAGAATGAGACAGAGGAAGTATCAACAGCCACAGTTTGGGAAAGTCACAAGGCATATATAAGAGGTATCCTGATTGCGATGGGAGCAAGGAAGAAAAGAGAAAGAAGAGAGAGGGTTAGTGGGCTCCTAAAAGAAATCCTGGATCTAGAGCAGATACAAAAGAAGAAAATAACAAGAGAAATAAGACAGAAGTTAATGGATAAAAAAGATGAATTAGAGAGATTGATGGACGAAGAGAGGAGAAGAGTATATAACAAAGTACTAAATGAAAGATATAGATGGGGCGACAGACCAGGAAAATATTTAATGAGAGCTCTGAATAAAAAGAAAAATAGAAACTATATAGAAAGGATAAAAAATTCTAAAGGAGAATTGGTTTATTCAACCAAAGGGATTATTAAAGTATTCACGGAATACTATAGAAAACTGTATAATATTAGCCCCCATGGCCCTTTAAAGGAAAATGTAAAGGATATTAATGAAAAAAGGATGATATATTTAAAAAATGCAGGATTACCAAAGTTAAGTGAAATACAATTGAATGCCCTGGATGCGGAAATTTCCCAGGATGAAATAAAAGTAGCATTAAAAAGTACAGGGGGTGGAAAAAGTCCAGGCCCGGATGGGTATACAGTTAAGTACTATAAAAAATACAGTGAAATATTGTTACCTAAGCTGAAGAAGTATATGAATGAACTGGGAGGAGGGATGGAGGGTAGAGGAGAATCTCTTCAGGCCCATGTTGTACTCATTCAAAAGGAGGGAAAAGACCCTTCCCAGTGTTCTAGTTATAGACCAATTTCACTATTGAACATCGATACTAAGTTGTACGCAAAGGTCCTAGCAAATAGGCTGAAAGATCTAATGCCTGAATGGATTCACGGAGATCAGGTGGGCTTTGTCCCAGGGAGAGAGGGTAGAGACAATGGGTTGAGAACTCTGATGCTCATTCAGAAAAGTAGAAAAGGGAAGGCCCCGGTGGTACTACTGTCGATTGATGCCGAGAAGGCGTTCGATAGAGTGGACTGGGCCTTCATGATGGACAACTTAGAAGTGTTGGGGATTGGAGAGAGAATGCGGGAGTGGATAGGTAAACTATATAGAGAGCCCACCGCAATTATCACGGTAAATGGGGAGAGGTCGGAATCCATTGGAATGTCCAATGGAACAAGACAGGGCTGCCCACTGTCCCCCTTGCTGTTTGTTCTGTCATTGGAACCCCTCCTGTCTACGATAAGAAATAGTGGAGCGGTAAAGGGAATCCAGATAGGAAATATAGAACATAAAGTTGCGGCCTTCGCGGACGACCTATTGTTTTATGTAGACAACCCTCGAATAACATTACCTAATATAATAAAGATCTTGAAGGAATATGGCGATTTATCAAATTTAAAAATTAATCCAACAAAAACAGAGATCTTGAACATTAATGTACCAAAGAGTGAAAAGGAAAAGCTACAAAAAGAGTTCCCCTTTACATGGAGAGAAAAAGATTTAAAATACCTAGGAATAAAACTGGCTATCTCATATAAACAGCTGTATAGATTAAATTATATTTCTTTATTAAATGAGACCAAGGAAGAACTAAAAATATTAGAAGGAGGAAACCCATCATGGATAGGACGTATAAACCTAGTTAAAATGGTAATCATACCTAAAATACTGTATAGATTCCAAATGGTCCCAATTAAACTCCCAGAGGCCTTTTTTAAGATAATGAAAAAAATGATAATAAGATATATTTGGAGGAATAAAAAACCAAGAATAGCATACGAAATATTGAGTAGAACTAAAGAGAAAGGGGGAATGGGATTACCTGATGTCAAGAGATACTATAAAGCAGTAATTTTAGCAAGAATTTATGATTGGACATTCAACCACAAGGGGAAGAGTTGGGTACAAATTGAAAACGAATTGAGTGGGATTAGTCTGAGTAAGATGATATGGGTCCCAGCACATTTTAGAAGAATTAAAGAAAGCACAAGTATTTACACCTTAAATGTCTTAAGGGAATGGGATAATTTACACAAAAATAGGAAATGGGAATTCAATTCTATATTAATGCCTCTCGTAAATTCCGATTATTTCCCCCCAGGAAAGGATGAGATATCAGGTAGATGGTTTAAAAGGGAAGATATCCAACTGAGAGATGTATTGGATGAGGGGGAATTGAGACCATTTAAAGAATTAAAAGAGAAGAAGGGAGAAAGTTTTATTGGAATAGACGAGTGGAAATATCATCAGTTAAAATGTTTTATTGGAAAACTACCAAAACCCCTGAGATTAAAAAAGGATTGGAATAGGTTTGAAAGGTTGTTAGAAACACGTAGAGATGGGAAACACGGTATTGCTAAAGTTTATAGAATACTCACAGAATTAGACACAGACACAAAGTTAATTTTTATAACGAAATGGGAAAGAGATATGGAGGTGGTGTTGGATGAGGACCAACAGAACAAGATGTATAGATTGATACACGAGAATGTTTGTATGAGAGACGTGGAGATTAATTATAAATGTCTGACACGATGGCATATTACACCGAGTATTGAGCACAAGATGAGGAGGGAGAATTCTAAAATGTGTTGGAGAGGTTGCGGGGAGGAGGGCACGGTGTTTCACATATGGTGGCAATGTCCGAAAATTCAGGCTTTCTGGAAGACAATAGTGAACTCAATAGAAATAATAACTGGAAATGACATAGGGCTGGACCCAACGATGTGTCTTCTACATAATGCTGGGATCTCAGTAAATAAATATAAAGAATCAGGCATATGGTACTATCTAAACGCTGCAAAGGGGTTGATACCCAAGTTCTGGCAAAAAACAGAGGTGCCGAAGGAGGAGGATTGGATCAACAGAGTAAATCAGATAAGTAGAATGGAAAGATCTTACTATATGCAGGAAGATAGGATGGGAATATACTATACAAGATGGGAAAAATGGGAAAACTCAGGAATGAAAGAGAAGTATAGAAAACTATAAATTAAGATACTATTGTGCCTCGAGAGAGTATAGAACGTGCTAAGTGGAGGGAGGGGGAAGGGGGGCGGGAAAGGGCAGGGAGGGGAGGGAAAGAAAAGATTTATTAGAAGGGGTAAGGTAGAAATGTATGGGATATTTATATGTATTGTTACCTCTTCTTTTGGAATTTTTTGTAATAATATGAAAAACTAATAAATATTTAAATTAAAAAAAAAAAAATAGACTAATACTGTATGTTTTCTACATTCAGAGCATCAGTGTTGGGTAAATTAAGCAGTGTCTAATTATAGAATATCTATGCAATTTTCTTGTGATTGCCCAAAATGGTACCTGAACAAAAAAAAAAAATGAATTTGAATCACAGAGTCCCCTAGTCTACATAACTGTTTTCAGATCTGAATGAGATTGCGTCATTGAATTGTAACATGTGTGGCCAGCTTAAGAGTCACGTACAGGTCTAATGCATTTTAAGAAAACACTACCTGCCATAATGTCAGTTTGCTGGCAGCATGCCCATTTCATTGTCTTACAACTAGAACATTGATGTTTTCAGCATAGACATGTCAATTGACACTCTCTTCTTTGATACACTGATAGATATATTAATATACTTAAATCTCTTAGGATTTACCTGAGCGGCACAATCAAATCATCACTTTAAGGTAATTAGATTGTCTAGCATCCACCCAGAATTAATAACAGGTCGCATCTATGAATCATTGCCATTTAGCTTGGCTACTGGCCTAAGAGGCCCCATATTGATTTTAGCTCAAGGCTTTGTGTTGTCAGCCGAGTAATGACCTTTCATGGAATACGGAAGCATTGTGGAGCTCCTTAAGGGAGAACACACTAAGTCAGTTGACCATAATCAGCTGCATCCTCACTAAGTGACAACAAACCCAACTGAAATCTCTCACATAATCTCTGCTGACACTTTGAAGAAACAGATAATGAAAACATTAAAATATTTATTTGTAAAACTAAATTATGAAAAAAAAATAGAGAAAGTAATGAAATAAAAACAATTGCAGGTCATTTCAGATGGGTGAGTTTGACACTTTAATTGGATGTAGTAATGCAACCTTAGTGGAATATTTACGTATTTTCATTTAAATGGTTTACAAGGTTGCATGAATTAAAAGAAGATCAATTCCAGTTACTTCCACAGGATTAAATTAAGTAAATAGAGTGGAAAGTAATAGATTGTCTTGGAAAGAAAATTTAGTTTGGACTCACCAGAGATACCGATTAGACCTGGATTTCCGATAATGGTGTAATATTAATGGAAGATTCCACCTAAAGTGGACGTAAAGGCAAAGCCATTTTCTTTTGGTTGTGGATAGAGTAGGGAAAGGTTAGACCTTCTGGTAATTTTTTGTGTTCCCGCTTGGAAAATTCACCCCTCTGTTTTTCCAGTTGACATTTGTCACCAATGCAGAAAAAAGAGGGAAATTCAACATTTTTCAAGTTGTCATTAAGGCAAGAGGTTGGGGGAAATCATTCAATAGGTGCAAATGTTCTAGTGACAACCATCTGAGATGGGAATTCCTCCTACACTGGGGAGATTTTCTTATTTAACTGTTGCATCTCCAGGAAAGGAATCGGAAAGGTATTATACTCAGGGGGACACAGACAGCAGAAAACTGCCTGGTATGTTTTTTTTTAAACTTTCTGTTTATTGAAGGAATTCTAAAGAAAATACAATTGTATATGCTTACAAGAGATATGAATGCACAATAAACAAACATTCCAGCAATAGAGTAAAACATCACAGGCAAATTCGTGAGGAACACCATAAAGCAGAGGTTCAAGATTCAGTACATTAGTAAAAATATACTCAAGTATTAATTGAATAACATTTAGATAAAAAAATTCACAGAAGTAGCGATGTTATTACCCAAAGGTTATGTATAGGAAAATAGCAACTATATTTTCCAATGCTGGAGCGTAAATACACGCAAATAACTGATTTCCACTGTAACAAGAATAGTACAAGTGCAACCGAGATAAAGGAATGGTAGAGCAAGAAAGATAAGATAAAGAGGAGAAAAGAAAAAGAGGGTGAAGTAAGGAAGGTGGGGAGAAAAGGTTGTGACCCCTCTTGTCAGGTTGTTCCAAAAATTCTGAGATTGCAATGGGAAATGGAGAGCATATTGCTGCATATAAAGTTAGTGTGAAGCTATAAGGCGCCAGGAGCGACATATTTTGTTAAATTTAGAAACAGTGTTGTTGAGCCCAGCTGTCAAATATTCCATGTTAAAACATCGTGAGTACATTTGTAAAGATCTGATGATTAGGATTAGAGATGAGCGAATTATTCAAAAATTTGATTCGGCTGATTCGCCGAATTTGCGGGAGAAATTCGATTCGATGCGAATTTATTCGCTGCGAATTTAACTTATTAAAAGGGTTTCTAGGCTTCAGAGAGCCTTTATATTAGTGCAGAACACTGTACCTTTAATTTAAATGCCCTTGGAGTCTGCTGGGGAAGAGAAATAATACTGTCAGTCAGTATGACATGCAAATGAGTGCCGTCGATCTTAGAATCACCGCACACTTCACTCATTTGGGCAGTCACGGGGCACGACGAAGAAGAAGAAGAAGAATAAGAATAAGAATAAGAATGAAAAGAAGAATGAAAAGAAGAATGAAAAGAAGAAGAAGAATGAAAAGAAGAAGAAGAAGAATGAAAAGAAGAATGAAAAGAAGAAGAAGAAGAATGAAAAGAAGAAGAAGAATGAAAAGAAGAAGAAGAAGAATGAAAAGAAGAATGAGAAGAAGAATGAAAAGAAGAATGAGAAGAATGAAAAGAAGAATGAAAAGAAGAAGAAGAATGAAAAGAAGAATGAGAAGAAGAATGAAAAGAAGAATGAAAAGAAGAATGAAAAGAAGAATGAAAAGAAGAATGAGAAGAATGAAAAGAAGAATGAAAAGAAGAAGAATGAAAAGAAGAAGAAGAAGAATGAAAAGAAGAATGAAAAGAAGAAGCAGAAGAATGAAAAGAAGAAGAAGAATGAAAAGAAGAAGAAGAAGAAGAATGAAAAGAAGAAGAATGAAAAGAAGAAGAAGAATGAAAAGAAGAAGAATGAAAAGAAGAATGAGAAGAAGAATGAAAAGAAGAATGAAAAGAAGAATGAAAAGAAGAAGAAGAATGAAAAGAAGAATGAAAAGAAGAAGAAGAAGAATGAAAAGAAGAAGAAGAAGAATGAAAAGAAGAAGAAGAAGAATGAAAAGAAGAATGAAAAGAAGAAGAATGAAAAGAAGAAGAAGAATGAAAAGAAGAAGAAGAAGAATGAAAAGAAGAAGAAGAAGAATGAAAAGAAGAAGAAGAATGAAAAGAAGAAGAATGAAAAGAAGAAGAAGAAGAATGAAAAGAAGAATGAAAAGAAGAAGAAGAAGAATGAAAAGAAGAAGAAGAAGAATGAAAAGAAGAATGAAAAGAAGAAGAAGAAGAAGAAGAATGAAAAGAAGAAGAAGAAGAATGAAAAGAAGAAGGAAAAGAAGAATGAAAAGAAGAATGAAAAGAAGAATGAAAAGAAGAAGAAGAAGAATGAAAAGAAGAATGAAAAGAAGAAGAAGAAGAATGAAAAGAAGAATGAAAAGAAGAAGAATGAAAAAAAGAAGAAGAAGAATGAAAAGAAGAATGAGAAGAAGAATGAAAAGAAGAATGAAAAGAAGAATGAAAAGAAGAATGAAAAGAAGAATGAGAAGAATGAAAAGAAGAATGAAAAGAAGAAGAATGAAAAGAAGAAGAAGAAGAATGAAAAGAAGAATGAAAAGAAGAAGAAGAAGAATGAAAAGAAGAAGAAGAAGAATGAAAAGAAGAATGAAAAGAAGAAGAATGAAAAGAAGAAGAAGAAGAATTAAAAGAAGAAGAATGAAAAGAAGAAGAAGAATGAAAAGAAGAAGAATTCCAGTACAGCAAAAAGTGTATCTGCAGAGAGCTCCGCTATTTCTGACAGTTCTCTGACAGTTCCTTCACATTTACAGCGGTTGAAACATTGTATCTATTTATTTCCGAATAAAAACATCTGTATCCTAAATGGAAACAAATAGATACAATGTTTCAACCGCTGTAAATGTGAAGGAACTGTCAGAGAACTGTCAGAAATAGTGGAGCTCTCTGCAGTGACACTTTTTGCCGGCTGATCGGGAAAAATTCGATTCGTGCATCCGAAGTTTGCTAAAATTCGGATTCGGTGCGAATCGAATTTTTCCTAATATTCAAAACGAATTCCACTTCGCCAAGTTCGATTCGCTCATCTCTAATTAGGATGTTTTTTTTTTCTAATTTAAAGTTATCAGGGATTTAGCTGCAGTCAAAATATGGTTGATCAGCTTAGTAGTGAGTCAGCATGGGTAACCCCAGAAGACAGTATATAGGATCTAAAGGAATTGGAGGGATGTGATTTAGTGTGTTCCCAAAAAGGGTGTGTCCTGGGGCAGTCCCAGTAAATACGGTGTAGGATTCCAACTGATTCTTTAAATCTCCAACAGGTGGGAGGTATGATTGGGGTAATTGCATGTAGGGTTTCTGTTGTAAGTTACCAGTGAAATAAAATCTCATATTAGTTTTCCTTGTATAAAGAACACAAAGAAATCGTGTTAGTGCTATCCCAGATATCCTCCCACTTCTCTAAATCTAGGGTACGACTGGGGTTTTTTCCCACCTAAAGTGTTACTAAACCCAGGACCCTGCATTCACTATATATGATCTCCCACAGTATACAGAACATAGAAGTGCAATTATTTTAGTAAATATAAACTGCTAAATGCCTTTTCTCATCAGCAGTTAGAGCGTTCTTCTGACTTCTATCAGTGTACAACCCAGCACTGGTTAAAGCTTGTAGGAGGAGTTTTCATTTTGCTCGAGGAGGATGCAGAACCCCTGACCTCTGTCTGGACAGTGTTGATTGGCCCTGTGCTGATCACATGCACTCTCCCAAGAAAAAAAAAAACCTCTCTAGCAATACACACCAAACTGAGCATGTGCAGAGTGACTCCACAATATGTCTTATCAGGAGATAAGAAGGGGACACTGGAAGAAGGGGAGGATCATATAAGTCAACATCAAACAACGGTTTTACACAATGCAGAGGATTAACCCCTTAGATTCCACAGTGAATATAACAAGCATGCTTTACTGCATATACAGACTGATGTTACTGTTGTGGGTTTATTAACACTTTAAGTATATAATGATGTTTAGAAAAAGGGAGGGTGTCAATGGGATTGAGAAGTCTATAAATGTCAGTGATGAGATGCTGATGCTTGGGACTTCCAAGCATATTTTCTCAAAGGGAAAAAACATAGCAAGCGTAAATTTATCTGTAAGCAGCCTTGCATAGTGTTTGATTTGTAAATAGGTAAAGAATGTCGTAGGCACCAGGGTATAAGTAGATTGTAATGCAACAAAAGGGAGTAGGGTCAGATTGGGGAATATCAGTGATATATCTGTGTCCAGGTGAATGTGTGCATATATTACCTGCTGACAAAATGCCTAGATACTTGGCACAACATATATATACTGTAGGAATATAACAAGTGCAGCACTCACAAACTCACAAAAATAATATATAGTAATAAAAAATGAATCACCAAGATCTTAACCCAAAAGTCTCCTATCCAAGTACTAACTAGGCCTGACCCTGCTTGGCTTCTGAAATCAGATGAATTCACGGTGGTGTGGCCATAGGTCTTACCCCCAATTTCTATTGTTAACAGCAACATGTGTAATCAACATACTTAAATACATTAACCTTGATATTGTGATAATATAAAAAGTGCTTAAATCCAGTAATTCATTTAGAGGCATATACTTTGGAAATTACAATAGGACAGAACAAAAAGAGTCCCACAAGCTGTGGTGAGAAAATAGGATGAGCTCCTCAGGCTCAGCATCAAACACTTGTAAGGTCTTCCATTGTCATTGGTCACACACAAGGCTTACCAAATAATGGTACCCTCCAAATAAGAGTGGTCTCATGCACAGAGTTAAATTCCCTCAGGGAAAGGGCACACTCTCCAGCCTCCCCTCATCCACAGAGACACCAGCAATTTTGCTGTCAGTTGTCACCATATACATCCACAACTGGCATGGAACAGCTGCACTACTGGGAGTTTTTGGCAGAACTCGCATAGGAGCCATGTTTGGAGCTGGATATGTGGAATTTTAATGTAAGTTGCTATTAAATCTTTTACCTATACCTTGAACATGAGTCTTGAGACCCTTCTTGTCTTTTGAGGACCTTGGAAAATTTCTTTGGAGAGGAAATAGAAGATCTCTGATTGAATGCTGATTATATAAATACAGAGGGTAATAGTATGTAATACTATTGGTGTCGGTGGATTCACAGTGTTGCAGTGTTCACGGAGTGGCCACAGTTAATTTATATGTGCACGAGAGATATATATATATAGTTTTTGCACAATTTTTTGTGTTCTTCACTGAGTGAATATATATTGTTTTAAAAGTAATGCACTAGAGTATCTATTTATTTTTCTTTGAGGTATCACGGGATGAAATAGGATTCCTTCCTATTGGATCATAAAGTTTGAAAATTTGGGACTTTTTTTTTTTTTGGACACTGTTTTTTTATTGGGACACTGTTTTTCATTGGACCATTTTTTTCTTTCCAATTTTTTTCTTTTCAATTTTTTGAAAATATTTTTATATGTTTTGAGTGTATTATTACTATTATTGAGTATATATGATATATTAATTTGAATATTAGTTTCTTATTCAATTTTATCACAAAAAGGTTATAATATATGATATATGACTACTGGGAGTTAGCTCAGCAGGACTGATGCACATATAATAAAAGAGACACTACACAGCAAAAAACCACCAATAAATAGGAATTCATGACGTCTAAGCACTTGCAAACATCCAGAAGCATCACAGCATATCACATGGTACAGCAACATGGAATTCCAGCATCAAAGATGGCCACTGTTCTTTCACACATGCTCAGTAGCATGTATCTGGGTCCGCCCTACCAGTTTCGTCACAAATGATGTCTTCAGGGGCACTCATATTGGGGAATGTCTTGTTTATCTTTGATGGAGCGAATGGCTGTGGACAGCCAGTCAGCTCTGAGTTTTCGCACCAACATGGTCCTTGCTACCGTTCTCATAACCTTTTTGACATGTGTTTAACATAGTTTTCTCAACCATAGCCATGTCCAGCTGCTGGAGCTGAGCTCTAGCGTGCTTAACATGTCAGAGATTAGTCAGGGATGGTCTCTGCAACATGGTGACTTCTAGGTGTTTGAGCTGGGGGAGGAGTCTGGTCTTTTGTAGCTGAGTGTCTTTTTTAATTTTAAAAGAGATAGCAATGCAGGGGCCTCTGAGTACTTCTTTGTGAGTTTCCCGTAATGTCCTTTGTAGTTGAACAGAGCCTGTACTAAGCTGGAAGTATTGGCATAGCTGATCCTATAGTTGTAGTTTTATTCAATCATTTTTAAGGAGCCATTCATTAAGTCTCCAGCTACAGGAGGAGGAGGGGGGAATTTTAAAGTAAGAAATATGGGGGCATGATTGGACCAAGTTATAGATGTGATATCTGCAGAGACACTGTTTTTGTGTATCAAAGAGTAGAAGGTGTAGTTTTTCCAGAGGGAGAGATTCATTGATCTCCAGGAGTTGGATAACAAGTATTGCTTGAGAAGATATTGGAATTTTAGATGTAGTTTATATCTATCTCTACAAGACATTTTTACCCTCTTGGGTTAAATTGTCCAGGGATGAAAAGAGAAGTAGGTTAAAGCCACTGTCTATCAAAAGATAGGTATGGGAGAAGGAGGATATCTTGGAAAGCACAGTCTGTAAGAAAGTTTTTTGTTTTGTAATGGGAGCATATATGTTGCATAGCGTAATTGCATCTGAACCCCACCAGCCGTGGATGATGACATATCTACCCTCTTTTTCAAGCAGTGTGGTAGTAAAAGACCCTGAGGTAGCACTTACTAATAAAAATTAAAGTTTGCTGCTAGAGAAAAGTCTATTTCTTGCAGGAAAACTACATCTGGGTCAAAAGATCTAATTTCTCTCATCGTTAAACTTTGTGTAACATTGGAATTCAGTCCCTTAACATAAGTTTGTAACAATTACAGGATGCCATCATAAAATACTTGGAAAGCACAAAGTATGTGACAACTGTGAGTAAGTGAGGGCTTACTGTCCAGATGACCAGGATGAGCAAATATGGAGTGTAGAGAGGGAAACATCTTTAAATCCCTCTTCCATCTGACTATGAAGAACATCCGACAGTAAGGATCAAGGAGAAAGGAAATGAGGAGAGAAAGAATAAACCATTGAGAAAAACATATAAAAGCAAATGTAACACAATCAGAAAAAGATCAGTGCAGAACAGATGATGCAAAATTGTTAAGAGACACCAGGGCACATCAACAGAGGTTCTTTGTTGTCCCAACCACTATGTAGAAGATTGGAGGGAAAGGTATCGTATTGATAGATGAACCATGGTTAAGGTGGATAAAGGCACTAACAAATCAGAGTGTTTATGTTTCCCGTCTATCTGAAAGGGGAAGAGGGAATACAGAAAAAGTGACATTTGTGAAGGGCAATAAAATACACGGTATATACAGATCCTGTAGATTCTCTAGATATGTAGTGATATAAAAAGTTGTGCATTTAAGTTGAAAACAAGCAAGTGCAAAACCACATATAAAAGTAATTTTGGCACTTAGAGAGCACTGAACTGTTAAGCAGCAGAGTTCTAGAAGAGATCCTGATCTTTTGGTCATGTGATCTGTGATTACAGTAACATCTCTCCAGCTAAGGTTATAGCATATATCTCTGCCTAGAGTTCCGCCAGATTTTAATGGCAGGGAGAACACATGAGAGAGAGAAGAAAGTTCACACATGGCAGCTACCTTATATAATTTTTATAAAGCATAATAAAGGCATGCCATTCAGTATTTTTATTGGGTATATTAATCCTGGAAAGTAAAGAGCCAATATTTACAATTTTTTTCTGTATTTTCAGTGGTTTGAATCTGGAGGTTTTGTGTGACCATTATAGATTAGCTGCCTGTTTTGTGTACTGCTGTGATAGTTTCTATATTGCAGTGTATTAGAAAGGTGTTAAAATGCCCCTCTGGGAACAGCCATGTGATTCATTTTGGCAGTATGTTGCCACGTTTAATAAACCAGATGTTGTTTATTTACACCTCATCTAACATATTTTTGTCCAGTCTATTTCAACTAACAGAACTGAGTCTCACGGGATGGTCTAATGAAAACACAATTAAAGGCAACATTTGTAATTCTGAACATAGACCATTAGGACAGACCTTTTTCTGAGGCTACCACTTTGAGGTAGGTATACGTTACAGATGTTAACACATTACATTGCAACTGCATTTACTATACATTGGGGGGAATTTACTAAAACTGGAGCACACATAATCTGGTACAGCTGAGCATAGTAACAAAGCTTAATTTAGCATGCCGAAATAAGAAGCTGATTGGTTGACTGGCACAGCTGCACTCAGAGGAGAAGCTTGAAATGTATTGGCCCTGATGCAAAAGTTGACCTGAGGCCCCCCCACTACCACCTGCCACTTCCACTGCACGCCAAGATATGACTGATGATCTTGAATGTAGAAGAGAAAACTTAGAGGGCCAGTCCTGGACCCCCGCCGACTTCCAGATTTACATACTGTATTAGCTCACTTATTTCACCCGGCAGTTCAGAATGTGGCCTGCCTGCCTGCCCCCACTTTGTGTGCTTGCACGGTTGAGCAGGCCGCAGAGGAAGGGGCTGTACTGGGCTAGGGGGGGAAGCTGAGCAAGGAGAGTGCTGCTGGGGAAGAGGGCTTGCCTCGTCACCTTGTGTAGGTGAAAGCAGAAACTCAGAGGGCCCAGGACAGGCCATCTGGGTTTACTGTATTGCCTGCGCAGGGTAACGGGGCAAGGGCTTTTTCCCAGTGACACAATGTAAAACATGGGTAGGAAACCTCTGAAAGGTGGAGATCTATCTTAACAATATGAAAGAGAACAAAGGTCACCGGGGTTCTGCACTTTTGTTAAAGAGATTAACTAGCAAGGTCTAACTTAATAGTAAGGAAAATTTTGAAAAATATATTTAAAACAAATGTTACTGTAAAAATATAAACTTAGCCTACCTTAAAAGTGGACAGTGTCAGTTGGTAGGGCAGTGTGTGGTGTCAGTAGAACAGTGGACAGTGTCAGTCAGTAGGGCAGTGTGCGGTGCCAGTAGAACAGTGGACAGTGTCAGTCAGTAGGGCAGTGTGTTGTGTCAGTAAAACAGTGGACAGTGTCAGTCAGTAGGGCAGTGTGTTGTGTCAGTAAAACAGTGGACAGTGTCAGTCAGTAGGGCAGTGTGTGGTGTCAGTAGAATAGTGGACAGTGTCAGTCAGTAGAGCAGTGTGCGGTGCCAGTAGAACAGTGGACAGTGTCAGTCAGTAGGGCAGTGTGTGGTGTCAGTAGAACAGTGGACAGTGTCAGTCAGTAGGGCAGTGTGCGGTGCCAGTAGAACAGTGGACAGTGTCAGTCCGTAGGGCAGTGTGTGGTGTCAGTAGAACAGTGGACAATGTCAGTCAGTAGGGCAGTGTGCGGTGTCAGTAGAACAGTGGACAGTTTCAGCCAGTAGGGCAGTGTGTGGTGTCAGTAGAACAGTGGACAGTGTCAGTCAGTAGGGCAGTGTGTGGTGTCAGTAGAACAGTGGACAGTTTCAGCCAGTAGGGCAGTGTGTGGTGTCAGTAGAACAGTGGACAGTGTCAGTCAGTAGGGCAGTGTGTGGTGTCAGTAGAACAGTGGACAGCGTCAGTCAGTAGGGCAGTGTGTGGTGTTAGTAGAACAGTGGACAGCGTCAGTCAGTAGGGCAGTGTGTGGTGTCAGTAGAACAGTGGACAGCGTCAGTCAGTAGGGCAGTGTGTGGTGTCAGTAGAACAGTGGACAGTTTCAGTGAGTAGGGCAGTGTGTGGTGTCAGTAGAACAGTGGACAGTTTCAGTCAGTAGGGCAGTGTGCGGTGTCAGTAGAACAGTGGACAGTGTCAGTCAGTAGGGCAGTGTGCGGTGTCAGTAGAACAGTGGACAGTGTCAGTCAGTAGGGCAGTGTGCGGTGTCAGTAGAACAGTGGACAGTGTCAGTCAGTAGGGCAGTGTGTGGTGTCAGTAGAACAGTGGACAGCATCAGTCAGTAGGGCAGTGTGTGGTGTCAGTAGAACAGTGGACAGTTTCAGTCAGTAGGGCAGTGTGCGGTGTCAGTAGAACAGTGGACAGTGCCAGTAAGTAGGGCAGTGGACAGTGTCAGTCAGTAGGACACAGGATGGCTACAGTAGTTTTGATTTTTATTATTTTATTTTTATTATATTTTACTATTTTTCTTAAACAATTTTTTTCCACTTTTTTTTCAGAGCTTTGGTGAAATATCAGGGGTCTCCCCATCTGCCGACACATACACACTCTATCCCTTGCGACAATCTGCCTGCCCCTCCTGTATACACCATATGACCCCGGAGCAACTCGCACCCACCTTGCTGCATGTGACCTGGAGCTAATAAAAGTTCTTGCTCGGTACCAGAGCTTGTCCACCAAACTGGAACAGGATCTCCGGCAACAGCACCGTCATCTTGAGATGCTGACTCGGTTGCTAGGGCAACCCAGGCAAAGTACTCCTTTCCTGTGGGATCTGTGCAAGCTGTGGGGGCGGGGCCTATCCTTCACCAGATCTCTCCTCCTCACATACATCCTCGAACAATAGGCACTGGACCTCTAACAGTTTGTTCTGGGAAGTCAGAGAGCGGCACAACATATGATAACCATCTGGGGGAAGACACGGTGACCCTGGCAAAAATAAACCAAGTCCAGCCAGCTGAGGGGTCCTATGGAGATAGGCAACTCTTCCTAACAATCTGTGCTTAGAGAAAACTGATGGCAAAGAGAGAGAAAGGCACCACATGAAAAGACAACTACCCTCAGCGGACGGACACCTGATTCATTAACCCCTTCATCTAGAGAGGGAAAGAGAAATGCTGGGCCATTTAGGGGAGATCTCTCATAGTGGGCCCATTACTTTCCATGTGTGACCTGTTGTTCTTGGGTGGCTGGGCCTATATTTTTTTGTATAATATGTTTTTACTTTTATAATATGTTTTAATACATTTAGAAACTTCCAAAATACAGCAAGTAGGGAAAGGAGAAAAAAACAAAGGAATTAAACAAAAAAAAAAAAGGAGGTCAATTTACTAATGGCAAGATGAATATAGAAACTATTAAACAAGAGAACAAAGTTTTGGTACAGAGGGAGTAGTAGAGGCAGTGATATTGGGCTGTGCAGTGTCTGCGGTATTTGCTCTGCATGCTACTAAGTGTAGCACTAACCCTTTAGGATTGCTGAGTTATTTTCAGGCTCCCTGTCGTTCTCGACCCCACTCTGGAAGCTCAACCCCTACTGACACCACTGTACACTTCTGGCCAGGGAAAACCCTCTGAATGTTACCAGAAAGTAGAATCACACACAGTTTAGAGTGAACTGATATTTTGTTTATATTGAAGATAATGAAAGCAAAGCAAAGCAACATAAAGTAGTAGGTGTGCAAATATTAACCTGAAGTATGGAACGAGCTCTTTAATTAGAAGGGCAATGCAGTGAAAGACCTTCTACGTGCTCGGTGGGGCCCAAGTTGGTGCACTACAAGAATTCAGATATCCTTGGATGCCAAAAAAAGGTGGAAGTTCCATAAAGGATTGATGCAAAGAACAACACTACCCCTTACAGTGGCATTCAGCTTGGACAGTACCCCTTTAACACACAAGATGAGATGCAGATTTTACACAGGGGGTTTTAAGGGGTAGGCAGAAGCACTTGGTGGTAAGGGTTAATTCTTGTTTAGGCCACAATAGCAAGTGCCAACAATGAAAGGTGCTCCTTGATGAATATGGGCCAATTGCAGAAGACACAGTGATATGGCTTGGCCTGCAGAGGGCAGATGCTTCCGTAGTCCCTTATGACTGGATTATGCTGTAGGTGTATTTGCTAATAGGCCGGGTGAACTAAGTCTTAATATTTGCAACCTGTGAACAATGTCAGTAACTAAGCAGAGAGTGACCAGCTTGAACAATGTCAGTGATAACTCGTATGGCTTGAGAATGAGACTTTCTCACCCGATCTGTGGCATCATTCAGGTAACTGGTGGTTTTTCTGTAGATGGTGGCCCCCAGTGGTCCTGCGGTTCCTCCTTTAGAGATCCTTCCTGAAAGCAGCACTCCAGATTGTCAGCCAACAGGGTGGTCATCCAGACTCGTCGGTGATGTCAGCAGTCAGCGATTTCTCTCTTTTCCTTCACTCTCTCACTCTGCGGCCTAGTCCAGTCCTCCAGTGTTCCACAAAGCCTTCTCCACACACCCACCTTCCAACTCTCATAGCTCACCCACACGCCAGCTCCTCTGGAAAATGTAGATTTTTAATCCACTATTTTATAGCAAAGTCCTGTGGTCAGCCTGCAAAGTCCATAAAGCTTTTCACCAGTGTGTGTGCCACTGAGTAGCAGGACACTGCCACCTTGGATCTCTTTTAACATCCTGCAGTCTAAATAATAGCAGGGTGTTACTTAAGCATACCTTGCTTTACAGCTGGGGCAGCAGGGGCTGTAGTCTCTCCTCCATACCAGTCCCGGCAACATAAGATATATGAGATGGAGGTGGTGCTCATTTTAGCTGCAGAGCAAGTTGTCTGTGTCCAGGTAGCAAAGAAGGAAGAGAGGGTTCCTGCTCTTAAGCTGGCTCAAGCAGTCAGGACCACTACCCCCGACACCAGCAGCTGCCACTGTGCACATGTCTAAGCCCTTTTCCGCCCAGTTGTCAGCACCAACACTTCCTCCCCCATTACAGGCTGCTCTCATCCCGGCCTCCTTTTTCCTCTGCTCTGTTCAGGAAATAGCTCCAAAAGATCAAAACTTCTCCCTAGCCAATGAGCAGGGGTGTAGAACCGAAGGAAAGGTGAAATCTGAGTACTGGAGCAAGTATTCCACCACTTTGCCATGGGACACAAGATGAAAGGACACATGGGATTGGATCTGGACTCTGGGATTTTGTGTGGATAGTAAGACAATATGACAGAGGGGAAGCAAGTGCCCCTAGAGCATGGGTAGGGTCACAATTGCAACCCCTAATACCACGCTCATGCCCCTGAATTATACTTGGTAAAGAACTGTCACAGAAAGGTTTTGTTCACTCAACAAAACATCCACTGCATCTCCTTTGGTGTTTAGATGAAACTACCTGTCCTAGGCAGCTCCACAATGACATCTTCCCAGCTGCCATAATGTTTTTTCATTTTTCATGCACATTTTATTTACATATTTTCAATTATATCAATACTTTTATTTACATTTTTTTCTTTGTAAGGCCATCCTTATCCAAGTCAAGCAAACACAGGCAGGGATGAAAATCATACTGGGTATATTGGCATATATTGGCAGCTGGAAAGCAGGACCCATTTAGAGTTTGTGGAGTATTCACATTTGGAGGGAGACTCATTTCTATCCCCCCGTGGACCTTCTTAATTTTTTCCAGGGAATCTTTCACCAGGGATAAGAGGATAGGAAGCAGCATAATTTAAAGTGGAACCCTCTTATCAGTGCTGTGCTGAGTTCCCACTGATATTTTCAGCTTCCAGGTACTGATCTCCAGCCGCTTTCATTGACTGGGTTGAGATGACATCACTGCTGTGCATGCGTGAGAGTTTTTTCACCTCAGCATTGCCGAAATTGTACTCTGAATAGATTGTCTTTTCTGTATTACAAATCCTGTCTGTTCATCTTTTTTATGTTAAAGTTCTACTTTATTCATACATTCTTACACCCATTACCCTCTCACCCTCCTGAGAACCTTTGCTGTTAACTGAAATTGCATTGAAAATGT
The DNA here is from genome assembly GCF_062004578.1 of Staurois parvus. NCBI lineage: Eukaryota > Metazoa > Chordata > Amphibia > Anura > Ranidae > Staurois > Staurois parvus. The sequence continues at coordinate 2,340,336 of NW_028318028.1, read as the reverse complement.
ATTTTTGGGTGTTACTGAAGTTATGTACAAGCAGAGATATTTAAAAAAAAAAGTTGACATATAAAGTATTCACTGCTAATTTACTTAATTAATTAACAGTTATTAATTAACAGTTGGGAGTCCAAGAAACTCTGTGACTCTGTCAAAATGTGTATAGCATTAAGGGTCCTCACAAAACTGTAAAATGAAGGATTTGCATCTTTCCCATGTTGCCCCCAAAGCCACATAAAATGCTTCACCTCTGTACACATTTTCCCCTTCTAAAAACCCAAAATGTTCTTGAGGTGTGGTGGGCTTCCCATGCCATATTGTTGTATTTGACTGCTATAGTTGCCCTCCATAGGCTTGAAAAAAACTATTTTTTTATTTTAATGGATATAGATTCAATATCTTCAGAATCCCAAACATTTTCACATTTTTGTGAGGAATACTTACGGTAAGCAAGATTAGTTAAAGTGATCGTAAAGCTTTGTGGGGTTTTTTAAATAATAAACATGTTATGCTTGCCTGCTCCATGCAATGCTTTTGCACAGAGCAGAGCTGATCCTCTCTTCTTAGGTCCCCCACTGGTGCTCCTGTCGCCTCCTCCTCTGAGAGTGCCCCCTTAGGAAGCCACTTCCTATTGCGATACATGTGCAGGCTCGATCCCAAGCATCTATAGACACAGACAATGAGGCTCAGCCCTGCCCCCCTGCTCCCTCATCACAGAATTTGATTGGCAGGAATGAAAGTCAAAGCGGGAAACAATGCTATCAATCTGCCCTGTGAGGTGGGACAAGAGGGGCAACTGCAATAGCATATACAGGAACCAATCCACTCCAGTTTCCTGCTGCTGAAAAGCCAGCTTCTCCTTTTCTCCTTCCCAAAGCCATTCAGCAGCTGCAGGAGAAAAATGTTCATTATGCTATTAAAAAAAAAAATTATAGTTTGAAACCATTTTATTTCATTGTGCCCCATGACTTTATACCAAATGACTTACGTGGCCCTTGCTCTTCAATGGGTTGAGCACCCGTGCCTTAAGGGAATACCTCTCACTAAATGCTACAGAGCATATTTCTCCACTTACTCACTGGGCAGCTCATAAGATGGTTATTAGGGACTCCTGTATCAGTCTGGCTTCTCACCTTAAGATAGAGAAGCACATCCTTAGCCAGAAACTTGAAGCTGCTTGTAATGCATACAGCCTTTCAAGCCGACCCTACTCCAGCAGCTAAACTACGATTAGAAAAGGCAAGCCTTAAATTAGACCTATTTCTATCTGACTCTGCTGAAAACATACTCCATACATCTAAACACAGAATCTATATGAAAGCCAACAAACCAGATACATTTTTTCCCTTACCATGAGAAAAATGGACCACACTGTTAAATCTATTCAGTTAAAGCTTTACAGAGACACCTACACTAGTAACCCCATTAAAAGTCTTCACAAATTTTGCTAATATTTATGCTGTGGAAGACACGTTTGACAGCTTGCAAGCTGACTCACTTTTTTCATGCATTTCTCTTCCGAAACTCTCCACTGTGCAGTGGAACTGCCTTGAGAGTTTTATTTCCACAAAGTGATGAGCACTAGCAAGTCACTGAAACCTAATAAGTACCTTAGCCCAGGCAGGTTATCATCAATATATTATAAAATGTTTCCGCTCTTTTAGCTCCTCTACTGAGGAATGCATTCAACTTCCTACTTGATCACCATTCTTTCCACCATGAAACTTTGATGGCTAATATTTCTATGATACCTAAGCCTGATACTGATGATACCTCCTGGTCCAACTACAGACCTATTTCCCTTCTCAATGTAGATATCAACATTTTAGCTAAGGTTCTTTTAAAACGCTTGAACTTCATGATTGGCTTTGTAATACAAAAAGACCAGGTCAGCTTCATACCATTGCATTGAGCAGGGGATAATGTACGTAGGGCAGCTCTCCTTCTCCTGCGGCTCATACTCAGCACATTCCACCTTGTCTCCTTGTCGTTGGATATACAGAAAGCTTTTAACACTGTTTCGTTGCTTACCTCCATTACGTTTGTCAACACTTGGAATTTGGTCCCCACTTCCTCAGTTGGGTTTCTTCCCCATATGCCAACCCTAAAGCTTATCTGAAATATGCTGGGTACAGATAGAACCTGTTTGACATACGTCGGGGCACTAGACAAGATTGTCTGATTTCACCCCTCTTATTCGCCCTGGTTATAGAATGCCTTGTCCAACTCATTCACATCAAAGGCCTTGAGTTGGATGGACATCAATATGAATGATGTCTTTTTGGTGAATATGTCTTAGTCTTCATTTCCTCCCCAGTCGGCCTCAAACCTTCTCCAGACATTGGACATGTTTTCCAAAGTCTCTGACCTGACAATAAACCTGCACAAATTCATGGTGTTAAATGTCTCCCTACCACAATGTCAGGGTCCTGTCCACGGCAGGAGTTCTGGAAGATCTGGCATTTCTGTCAATACTCTACATGGCCGCAAAAGTGCACATCAACCTCAGCCTGGTGCCAGACGGCCTTTATAAGGAGGCTCATCACTTCCCCTGGTTACTGGATGATCTATAGCTCCACATGCCCTGTTTCTGGTTCCTGTTTCTTGTGGTTCTGACTAGAGATGAGCGAATTATTCAAAAATTCGATTTGGCTGATTCGGCGAATTCGCGGAATAAATTCGATTCGAGTCGAATATATTCGCTGCGAATTTAACTTATAAAAAGGGTGTTTCTAGGCTTCAGAGAGCCTTTATATTAGTGCAGAACACTGTACCTTTAATTTAAATGCCCTTGGAGTCTGCTGGGGAAGAGAAATAATACTGTCAGTCAGTATGACATGCAGATGAGTGCCGTCGATCTTAGAATCACCGCACACTTCACTCATTTGGGCAGTCACGGGGCCAAAACCAGAGTGTGGAGCCACAGTGTGGCGGTGGAGGCAGCAGCAATGGGAGGCCATACAGCACCCTATGAAAAAATGGAACCCACCAGCAGTGTGAGGAGACCTGAAAGTGGCACATGGCAGAGTGTGGCGATGGAGACAGCAGCAATGGGAGGCCGTACAGGGACCCATGACACACTCTGGACCTGGCAGCAGCATGAGGAGGCGGTACAGGGGCCCATGACAGATTACGGGCCTGGCAGCAGCATGAGGAGTCGGTACGGGGGCCCATGGCAGATTACGGGCCTGGCAGCAGCAATGGGAGGCCATACAGCACCCTATGACAAAATGGAACCCACCAGCAGTGTGAGGAGACCTGAAAGTGGCACATGGCAGAGTGTGGCGATGGAGACAGCAGCAATGGGAGGCCGTACAGGGACCCATGACACACTCTGGACCTGGCAGCAGCATGAGGAGGCGGTACAGGGGCCCATGACAGATTACGGGCCTGGCAGCAGCATGAGGAGTCGCTACGGGGGCCCATGGCAGATTACGGGCCTGGCAGCAGCAATGGGAGGCCGTACAGGGACCCATGACACACTCTGGACCTGGCAGCAGCATGAGGAGGTGGTACAGGGGCCCATGACAGATTACGGGCCTGGCAGCAGCATGAGGAGTCGGTACGGGGGCCCATGGCAGATTACGGGCCTGGCAGCAGCAATGGGAGGCCCGTAATCTGCCAGCACCCTATGACAAAATAAAACCCACCAGCAGTGTGAGGAGACCTGAAAGTGGCACATGGCAGAGTGTGGCGATGGAGACAGCAGCAATGGGAGGCCGTACAGGGACCCATGACACACTCTGGACCTGGCAGCAGCATGAGGAGGCGGTACAGGGGCCCATGACAGATTACGGGCCTGGCAGCAGCATGAGGAGTCGGTACGGGGGCCCATGGCAGATTACGGGCCTGGAAGCAGCAATGGGAGGCCCGTAATCTGCCAGCACCCTATGACAAAATGGAACCCACCAGCAGTGTGAGGAGACCTGAAAGTGGCACATGGCAGAGTGTGGCGATGGAGACAGCAGCAATGGGAGGCCGTACAGGGACCCATGACACACTCTGGACCTGGCAGCAGCATGAGGAGGCGGTACAGGGGCCCATGACAGATTACGGGCCTGGCAGCAGCATGAGGAGTCGGTACGGGGGCCCATGGCAGATTACGGGCCTGGAAGCAGCAATGGGAGGCCCGTAATCTGCCAGCACCCTATGACAAAATGGAACCCACCAGCAGTGTGAGGAGACCTGAAAGTGGCACATGGCAGAGTGTGGCGATGGAGACAGCAGCAATGGGAGGCCGTACAGGGACCCATGACACACTCTGGACCTGGAAGCAGCATGAGGAGGCGGTACAGGGGCCCATGACAGATTACGGGCCTGGCAGCAGCATGAGGAGTCGGTACGGGGGCCCATGGCAGATTACGGGCCTGGCAGCAGCAATGGGAGGCCCGTAATCTGCCAGCACCCTATGACAAAATGGAACCCACCAGCAGTGTGAGGAGACCTGAAAGTGGCACATGGCAGAGTGTGGCGATGGAGACAGCAGCAATGGGAGGCCGTACAGGGACCCATGACACACTCTGGACCTGACAGCAGCATGAGGAGGCGGTACAGGGGCCCATGACAGATTACGGGCCTGGCAGCAGCATGAGGAGTCGGTACGGGGGCCCATGGCAGATTACGGGCCTGGCAGCAGCAATGGGAGGCCCGTAATCTGCCAGCACCCTATGACAAAATGGAACCCACCAGCAGTGTGAGGAGACCTGAAAGTGGCACATGGCAGAGTGTGGCGATGGAGACAGCAGCAATGGGAGGCCGTACAGGGACCCATGACACACTCTGGACCTGGCAGCAGCATGAGGAGGCGGTACAGGGGCCCATGACAGATTACGGGCCTGGCAGCAGCATGAGGAGTCGGTACGGGGGCCCATGGCAGATTACGGGCCTGGCAGCAGCAATGGGAGGCCATACAGCACCCTATGACAAAATGGAACCCACCAGCAGTGTGAGGAGACCTGAAAGTGGCACATGGCAGAGTGTGGCAATGGAGACAGCAGCAATGGGAGGCCGTACAGGGACCCATGACACACTCTGGACCTGGCAGCAGCATGAGGAGGCGGTACAGGGGCCCATGACAGATTACGGGCCTGGCAGCAGCATGAGGAGTCGCTACGGGGGCCCATGGCAGATTACGGGCCTGGCAGCAGCAATGGGAGGCCGTACAGGGACCCATGACACACTCTGGACCTGGCAGCAGCATGAGGAGGCGGTACAGGGGCCCATGACAGATTACGGGCCTGGCAGCAGCATGAGAAGTCGGTACGGGGGCCCATGGCAGATTACGGGCCTGGCAGCAGCAATGGGAGGCCCGTAATCTGCCAGCACCCTATGACAAAATGGAACCCACCAGCAGTGTGAGGAGACCTGAAAGTGGCACATGGCAGAGTGTGGCGATGGAGACAGCAGCAATGGGAGGCCGTACAGGGACCCATGACACACTCTGGACCTGGCAGCAGCATGAGGAGGCGGTACAGGGGTCCATAACAGATTACGGGCCTGGCAGCAGCATGAGGAGTCGGTACGGGGGCCCATGGCAGATTACGGGCCTGGCAGCAGCAATGGGAGGCCATACAGCACCCTATGACAAAATGGAACCCACCAGCAGTGTGAGGAGACCTGAAAGTGGCACATGGCAGAGTGTGGTGATGGAGACAGCAGCAATGGGAGGCCATACAGGGACCCATGACACACTCTGGACCTGGCAGCAGCATGAGGAGGCGGTACAGGGGCCCATGACAGATTACGGGCCTGGCAGCAGCATGAGGAGTCGCTACGGGGGCCAATGGCAGATTACGGGCCTGGCAGCAGCAATGGGAGGCCGTACAGGGACCCATGACACACTCTGGACCTGGCAGCAGCATGAGGAGGCCGTACAGGGGCCCATGACAGATTACGGGCCTGGCAGCAGCATGAGGAGTCGGTACGGGGGCCCATGGCAGATTACGGGCCTGGCAGCAGCAATGGGAGGCTCGTAATCTGCCAGCACCCTATGACAAAATGGAACCCACCAGCAGTGTGAGGAGACCTGAAAGTGGCACATGGCAGAGTGTGGCGATGGAGACAGCAGCAATGGGAGGCCGTACAGGGACCCATGACACACTCTGGACCTGGCAGCAGCATGAGGAGGCGGTACAGGGGCCCATGACAGATTACGGGCCTGGCAGCAGCATGAGGAGTCGGTACGGGGGCCCATGGCAGATTACGGGCCTGGCAGCAGCAATGGGAGGCCCGTAATCTGCCAGCACCCTATGACAAAATGGAACCCACCAGCAGTGTGAGGAGACCTGAAAGTGGCACATGGCAGAGTGTGGCGATGGAGACAGCAGCAATGGGAGGCCGTACAGAGACCCATGACACACTCTGGACCTGGCAGCAGCAAGAGGAGGCGGTACAGGGGCCCATGGCAGAGTGGCGAAGCGTAAGCAGCTTAAATTGAAGGCCATACAGAGGCCTATGTTAAAAATAATAACATGTTTGGGGCATGATTCATGGCAGATTTAGTCAGTTGTGTCAGGAACTGGTGGTTTGAAATCCAGACTAATCCACGCCTGATTCATTTTCACAAACGTGAGTCTCTCCACACTTTGGGTGGACAGTCATGTCCTCCGCGGAGTTACAATACCTCCTGCCGCACTAAACACGCGCTCCGATGCCACGCTACTGGCCGGGCATGACAGCCTTTCAAGGGCAAATTCAGAAAGTTGGGGCCAAAGGTCAAGTTTCGTTGCCCAGTAGTCAAGGGGATTGTCTACCTCGGTTGGCAGGGTGCTGTCCAAGTAGGCCCAAGCCTGTTGTTTGAGGTCCTGCTCCAGGTCCACCTGATGCTGCTGCTGCTGCTGCGGCTGGTTAGTAGTTTCCTCACTGCGCTGGTGAAGAAAGCTACTCATCATCGACTGCAGACTGAGGCAGCCGCTGCTGGTGGAGCTGCCACTGCTCCTACCACCCCACCCCTCCCCTGCTGCCATGGCAGCGGAACGCGAGCGCACAGGGCCCACAGTGTCTGAGGATGGACGTTGGCGCAGAAAGGCAGAGACCAACTGACTACATAGGTGGTTTTTATAGTACGTTATTTTGGCCTCCCTCTCAGCAGGTGTGAAAAAGGCCACCATTTTTGAACGGTAGCGAGGGTCCAACAAGGTGGACAGCCAAAAGTCATCCCTCTGTCTGATGGTTATTATTCGGCTGTCGCTACGCAAGCAACCGAGCATGCTATGGGCCATTTGTGCCAAGGAATGCAAGGGACTCCCTGCCTCCATCTCCACAGCATACTGCCACGGTGCGTCTGGGTCCTCTGTCTCCTCCTCCTCCTCTACCAGATGCTCCTGCTCCTCCACTCCTGTCCGCTGAGTGGAAAAACCACCCATTTCACTCAATAATTCCTGAGCACCAATGTCCTCCTCTACCTCCTCCTCTTCTTCCTGTCCTGCCCCCACAGGGGTCATGTGGCGTTGAGATCTGTGCGCCACGTCTACCGCACCCTGACCAGCCATTGTTAACAGCATTTGTTCCAGGACGTGCAACAGAGGAATGACATCGTTCATCCCATAGTCCTGCCGACTCACGAATAGCGTGGCCTCCTCAAAGGGCCTGAGCAAGCGGCAGGTGTCACGCATGAGCTGCCAATGGCTGACATCTAAGTTACACAGGGGAGTACCTTTATCCGCTTGTAACATCAGGAAATCGGTGATGGCCTTTCGCTGTTCGTAAAGGCGGTCTAACATATGTAGGGTTGAATTCCACCTTGTTGCAACGTCGCAGATCAGGCGATGCTGTGGAATTCCGTTCTGCCGCTGCAGCTCAAGGAGGGTGTGCTTTGCGGGGGAGGAATGGCTGAAATGCATGCAAAGTTTACGTGACATTTTAAGGATGTCTTGCAGTGTGATGGTGGATTTTAGGAACCGCTTGACAACCAGATTGAACACGTGAGCCATGCATGGCGCATGGCACAACCTTCCTTGACGCAGAGCAGACACCATGTTCTTTCCGTTGTTGGTCAACATGGTTCCGATTTTCAGTTTGCGCGGAGACAGCCATCTGTCGATTTCTCTGTTCATTACACTCAGAAGTTCCTCCCCTGTGTGACTACGTTCGCCAAGGCATACCAGGTGCAGCACAGCGTGACACCGTTGCACCCTGCACATGTGATATGCCGGTCGGGTAATGGGACTTGGCACAGGGGTGGCGGCTGAGGACACGGCGGAAGAAGAGGTGGTAGAGGCGGACATCTTTGCTGGACCAAGGACGTGCAAACGTGGAGGCAAAAGCGGCGTGACCTGTCCAAGTTGCTGGTGTGGCTGTGCCGGCACCACGTTCACCCAGTGGGCCGTAAATGACATGTACTGTCCCTGACCGTAGTTACAGCTCCACACGTCGGCGCTGCCGTGCACTTTGGCAGAGACTGACATGCTCAAAGACTGGCCCACCATCTCTTCTACATGTGAATGCAGGGCTGGCACTGCCTTTTTGGCGAAGAAATGCCGGCTTGGCACTCTCCACCGCGGCTCGGCACAAGCCATCATTTCTCGGAAAGGTGCTGAGTCCACCACTTGGAAAGGGAGGGACTGCAGCACCAGCAACTTGGACAGGAGGACGTTCAGCTTCTGCACCGTCGGGTGCGTGCTCGCAAACTGTTGTGTCTTGGAAATGGATTCCAAGAAAGACTGCTGACGGAATCCGTGAAGAGGAGTAGCAGGAGAAGGAGCATCTGAACGAGCGGAAGATGCCAACGAGCGACAACTCCCCTCAGCAGAGGTGTTGGAGCCTTGACTGGCTGATAGAGGGCGATTGACGTCGGGTGACGGAGCAAGTAACGGAGCGGGTGATGGAGCGGGGGCTGAGGCAGGCAGAACCGCCGTATCTTTATCACGGTTTTCCCAGGCCACCGAATGGCGACGCTGCATATGCTGACGCAGCGCTGTAGTCCCAACATGGGCCCCCTGGCCACGCTTGACTTTCTGGCCACATAGTCGACATACGGCTACGTTTACTTCCTCGGGCGGCTTGACGAAAAATTGCCACACCGCCGAGTAGGAAACTTTGCCCCCGCTACTCCTCACTGGCTGACTGCTACTTCCTCCGTGCACACCGGCACCACTACTGGCCGTGGTGGTAGGCTGCAGTGGAGCTGGTGCTCTACTCCGTGGCCATTTGCCTCCACTGACACTGCTGCGACCCTGCTGCCTCCTGGGCAACCCACCGACTGTTTTGCTCGCTGCAAAGCTGGTACCCTCTTCTCCTGATGATGCGGAAGCAATAGCCTGATGACGACGAGGCTGCCAAGTGCGATCAGCCTCATCATCATCAATTAGGGTCTCCGCCTCACTACTAGCCCCCTCGGCTGCGTGTGGGTCAGGAGACAGACCTGTCTCTAGACCGGCTACCGAGCCACTCTCCTCGCCAGTACTTCTTCGCCTGGCTGCTGAAGAGGCGGATGTCTCCCCCCGTTCCTGACCGCCCTCTGTTAGCTCTTCCTCACTGTACAGTGGGGCTGAGCCCACAGCATGCGATACTTCGCTTGGTGAGGGAACACCAAACGACAAGGGCAGGTAGAGGACACGTGATTTCAGTGGGCTTGCTCCCGGGCCATGCCAACTAACGGTTGTGTCTGACGTACCCACCGACCGTTGGCTGTAGGTGTCAGAGGTGACCTGGGAAGAGGAAGACGACCGAGCCAACCAATCGATGACGGCAGGGTTGTCGGTGGAGACACGACCGCTGGATGACACCGGGAGCACTGGCCTCTGGCTGCGACTAGTGCTGCCTCGACCCCTTCCTCTGCTGCCACGTCTGCTCGCTCCTAAAACATTGCCTCCTCTGCCACTCCTCTGCGTGTTGTCTGACATACTCTTTAATTCAACGATTCTGTGTCCCTGAGTAACGATCCTGTGTCCCTGAGTAACGATTCTGTGTCCCTGAGTAACGATTCTGTGTCCCTGAGTAACAATTCTGTGTCCCTGAGTAACGATTCTGTGTCCCTGAGTAACGATTCTGTGTCCCTCAGTAACGATTCTGTGTCCCTGAGTAACAATTCTGTGTCCCTGAGTAACGATTCTGTGTCCCTGAGTAACAATTCTGTGTCCCTGAGTAACGATTCTGTGTCCCTGAGTAACGATTCTGTGTCCCTGAGTAACGATTCTGTGTCCCTCAGTAACGATTCTGTGTCCCTGAGTAACAATTCTGTGTCCCTGAGTAACAATTCTGTGTCTGTCCCTGAGTAAAAATTCTGTGTCCCTGAGTAACAATTCTGTATCCCTGAGTAACAATTCTGTGTCCCTGAGTAACAATTCTGTGTCCCTCAGTAACGATTCTGTGTCCCTCAGTAACGATTCTGTGTCCCTGAGTAACAATTCTGTGTCCCTGAGTAACAATTCTGTGTCCCTGAGTAACAATTCTGTGTCCCTGAGTAACGATTCTGTGTCCCTCAGTAACAATTCTGTGTCCCTGAGTAACAATTCTGTGTCCCTGAGTAACAATTCTGTGTCTGTCCCTGAGTAACAATTCTGTGTCCCTGAGTAACGATTCTGTGTCCCTCAGTAACAATTCTGTGTCCCTGAGTAACAATTCTGTGTCCCTGAGTAACAATTCTGTGTCTGTCCCTGAGTAACAATTCTGTGTCCCTGAGTAACAATTCTGTGTCCCTGAGTAACAATTCGGTGTCCCTGAGTAACAATTCTGTGTCCCTCAGTAACGATTCTGTGTCCCTCAGTAACAATTCTGTGTCCCTGAGTAACAATTCTGTGTCCCTGAGTAACAATTCTGTGTCTGTCCCTGAGTAACAATTCTGTGTCCCTGAGTAACAATTCTGTGTTCCTGAGTAACAATTCTGTGTCTCTGAGTAACAATTCTGTGTCCCTCAGTAACGATTCTGTGTCCCTCAGTAACAATTCTGTGTCCCTGAGTAACGATTCTGTGTCCCTGGGTAACGATTCTGTGTCACTCAGTAACAATTCTGTGTCCCTGAGTAACAATTCTGTGTCCCTGAGTAACGATTCTGTGTCCCTCAGTAACAATTCTGTGTCCCTGAGTAACAAATCTGTGTCCCTGAGTAACAATTCTGTGTCCCTGAGTAACAATTCTGTGTCCCTGAGTAACGATTCTGTGTCCCTCAGTAACGATTCTGTGTCCCTGAGTAACGATTCTGTGTCCCTGAGTAACAATTCTGTGTCTGTCCCTGAGTAACAATTCTGTGTCCCTGAGTAACAATTCTGTGTCCCTGAGTAACGATTCTGTGTCCCTGAGTAACGATTCTGTGTCCCTCAGTAATGATTCTGTGTCCCTGAGTAACGATTCTGTGTCCCTGAGTAACGATTCTGTGTCCCTGAGTAACGATTCTGTGTCCCTGAGTAACAATTCTGTGTCCCTCAGTAACAATTCTGTGTCCCTGAGTAACAATTCTGTGTCCCTGAGTAACGATTCTGTGTCCCTGAGTAACGATTCTGTGTCCCTGAGTAACGATTCTGTGTCCCTCAGTAACGATTCTGTGTCCCTGAGTAACAATTCTGTGTCCCTCAGTAACAATTCTGTGTCCCTGAGTAACAATTCTGTGTCTGTCCCTGAGTAAAAATTCTGTGTCCCTGAGTAACAATTCTGTGTCCCTGAGTAACGATTCTGTGTCCCTGAGTAACGATTCTGTGTCCCTGAGTAACAATTATGTGTCCCTGAGTAACGATTCTGTGTCCCTCAGTAACAATTCTGTGTCCCTGAGTAACAATTCTGTGTCTGTCCCTGAGTAACGATTCTTTGTCCCTGAGTAACAATTCTGTGTCCCTGAGTAACAATTCTGTGTCCCTGAGTAGCGATTCTGTGTCCCTAAGTAACGATTTTGTGTCCCTAAGTAACGATTCTGTGGCCCTAAAGTCTCTGTGGCCCTAACTCTGTCCCTAATACACAGAGGTCTGTCTCTCTTGAATGACCGGAGGCTACTGGAGAATTCTAAGATGGCCGCGATTTATAGCTCCACCATTACACAGTGCTGGCTGGCTGGCTGCTGATTGGCTAATGCGATCACATGTCATGAATGAATGCATTATGGGTCAGCGCGCCTTGTCTGCGCGCCTTCCCAGAGATCCCCGCTCCGTCGCCACACATGTCGCCGCCATTTTTGGGAAAATTCGATTCGTGCATCCGAAGTTTGCTAATTTTCGGATTCGGCGCAAATCGAATATTTCCTAATCTTCGAAACGAATTCCACTTCGTCATGTTCGATTCGCTCATCTCTAGTTCTGACTTGTGATTTCCTGTTACCGACTCAGCTTGCTCCTGGACTGTCTACTCTGATTTACCCCTGATCTGACCTCGGCTTGGCTTACAGATACTCTCTCTCTCACTCCTCTGTGAATGACCTTGGCTATCCCATCTGACTACGACCACTCTGATTCCCACCTGGTACCTGACCTTGGCTTGAACCGACTATCCAGTAAACATCCAAATCCCGGAAGGGCTTGCATACCACGCACAGGCGCCTCCTGTCTGAAGACCTATCTCCGTGCACCAGCTGTGCTTCTGAGTGGATCACCAATCAGCACGCCTACAGGCGACCTGTGCAACTTTGGGCCAGACTCCCGCTGTCCCACTCTCAGGGGAGTCCAGAACCTAGCTGCAAGGGAAGCCCTCTCTCCATTGGCCTCCATCACCAGGTATGTGATACACAATCTGTCCTTTCTCTGCCATTTTTGTGTTCCACTTGTCATCTTCCGTACATAGGTATTTGGCTACCAGTAAACCCCTCTGATCTCTATACCGCTACCTACCTTCCCATGCTGACTCACCTTACCAAATTATTGACACAGTGTTTTACCCTTCATTTATCCTGGCTAGGCAGGATTGCTGAAATAAAAATGTCTATTCTACCTATTAATTATATTTGTTAAAAGTACTTCCCGTACCAGTTCTGGCACATTTTCTGTGGATACTACAGTGTCAGGTGACCTCTTATATCTGGGGTACACTCAAACCCCATCTCCCAAAATCTGTCTTGGCAACTCCAAGACTCAGATGTGACCTTGGATTGCCGAATATCACTAAATATTACTATGCAGCTCACCTCGAGCAACTACCAAATACCACTCCACTCACAAAACTTTGCTCTGGATAGCCCATGAATCTGTAGACTGTGACCCTTTGTCAGTAGCTAATAATTATTATTATTATCATTATACAGGATTTATATAGTGCCACCAGTTTGCACAGTGCTTTACAATATAAGGGAGACAGTACAATTACAATACATTTCAGTACAGAAGGAATGTGAGGGCCCTGCTTGTGGAGCTTACAGTCTAAAGGAAGGGGGAGGTGATATAAAAGGTGATAGCTGCGAGGGTAATCTGGTGGAGATGATTCAAGTACAGTTCTTGGGTGGAGGTGGGGCAGGCTTCCCTGAATAAGTGAGTTAAGTGGGGGCTGTCAGAACATACTGTGGTAGGGAGTTCCAGAGGATGGGAGAGGCTTTGGAGAAGTCCTGGAGGTGAGCGTGGGAGGAGGTGACGAGGGAGCTAGAGAGGAAGATGTCTTGGGAGGAGCAGAGTGGGTGATTTGGATGATATCTACAGATGAGGTTGGTGATGTAGCTAGGGGCAGTGTTGTAGATGGCTTTGTAAGCTGTGATTAGTATTTTGAATTTTATACATTGGGTTAATGGAAGCCAATGAATTGATTAGCAGAGAGGGGCAGCAGTCACTGATCAGTTTGTAAGATGTATGAGTCTAGCAGCAGCATTCATAATAGACTGAAGGGGGGAAACCTGTGTAACAGTAGATCTGTGGGGAGGGAGTTGCAGTAATCAAGGCGGGATAAAACCAAGGCGTGGATAAGTTATTTTGTGGTGTCAATGGTCAGAAGGGGGCGGATTTTGGAAATGTTGCAGAGGTTGAGGCGGCAGGATTTAGTCAGTGATTGGATGTGGGACCCAAACGAGGTCAGAGTCTAGGAGTACACCTAGCACTCTGGCATGAAGAGAAGGACCAATGGTTGTGCTTTTGATCTTAATGGTAAAGTCATGAGTGGAGGATTGGGGAGGAGGAAATATTACAAGCTCGTTTTTGGAAAAATTTGTAGATTTGTGATAGGTGAGGATATTGAGGGGGTGGGCTGGGGAGTGGAGAGATAGATCTGGGTGTCATCAGCATAGAGGTGGCATTGGAAGCCATGGGAGGTTATCAATTGGTCCAGGGAGGAGCTGTAGAGAGAGAAAAGGAGGGACCCAAGGACAGAGCCTTGGGGTACCCAAATGGAAAGTGGGAGAGGAACGGAGGAGTTGTTGTATGTGACGCTGAAAGTGCACTGAGAAAGTTTTGAGGAGAACCAGGAGAGAGCAGAGTCACAGAGGCCGATGGAGTGGAGTTTTCTGAGGAGGAGCACGTGGTTGACTGTGTCAAAGGCAGCAGAAAGGTCTAGGAGTATGAGTATAGAGTAATGGCCATTGGTTTTAACAGTTAGTAAGTCGTTAGTGAGTTTTAGTAGGGCAATTTCAGTGGAATGTTGTGGGCGGAAGCCAGACTGTAGGGGATCAAAAAGTTTGTTGTCGGTGGGATAGCAGTTCATATGGTTGTGAACAAGGCACTCGAGAAGCTTGGAGGCAAATGGGAGCAGGGAGATGAGTCTTAAGTTATTCAAACAGGTGGGGTCCAGCAAGGGTTTTTTAAGTATGGGGGTAACCAGTGCACTGTAACCAGTAATTTACTTTGGTAAAATCCTACAGTTCGCAAAGCTATCTGAAATCCAATCACTAAGCATTTTCTTGTTTTGTTGGATAGACTCAAGTCATGTCATGGTTTTATATTTCCCCATGTCCCCCTACTGTCATTCCTCAGAAATCCATCATTTTACTCAGCTTGGGTTTCTCCCTCCTTTCAAGCTTGGTCAACCGCAAATCTTTTATAGAGCTTATAAATTAACCACCTGAAGTCATTAGATACTTACAAATCAAGTGGTTAAAGTGGTTGTAAACCCTTACATATACCCCACAAATGAATATGCAAGCAGGTGCAAAATTACTAATGAATAAAGGAGACAATAAAGTGCATCACATAAAAAATATATCACTTTTGAGAAAACAATAATAGAAAATAAATAGAACTATATAGTGCATCATAAACTGTATGTGCCAAAACGGAACAATAAAGTGCATCATATGAGAGTGCAACGAATCTTCAATAAATCAAATTCATAAAATGGAACAGTAAATGCATCAAAAACTATATGGATAAGGCGGAACAGCAAGGTGCATCATATAAGAGTGCAAAAACCATCGGGTGAATCAACTTCAATAAATATAAAGTGCCTCATAAACACACAGGTAATGTGATGATGTCCGTAATGATGTGTAGTGTTAAGTGCAATATAGGTAAAAATATTACAAAAATATGCGGATGGTAAAACTGATAATGTCCGTGATTACGTGTGATCAAACGTAAATGTCCGTGAAACAATAAAGTGCAGCAAAATAAAGTGCTGGGTGCAAGTGCGATATTAACCATGCAGGAGAATCCACTACCTCTAATGGATGTACACTCACCAGAATGAAACTGGTAACAGGCATTTCAAGCCAGAAAGTTGTATATAGTGTAGTATTTATTGCATGTATTTAAAATATAAAAGCATCCACGTGGAGACAATAATAAAATGTAAAGGAAATACCAAAATGGCCGCCGCTCCGTCCTTCGGTAGCGGCGGGTTGACATGAGCAAGAGGCTCCACCCGATGCATTTCGTGCACATGCCCGTCTTCAGGGGTACGTGGATGCTTTTATATTTTAAATACATGCAATAAATACTACACTATATACAACTTTCTGGCTCCTGTGGTGAGCTGTTTTCTTCAGGACAAAGGCTTCCTTTTCGTCCAATGCCCTAGATGAAACAGTCCATCCTAACCTCTTGTCTGTCCCCTACCTCAAGATGTATTATGCTTGAAATGCCTGTTACCAGTTTCATTCTGATGAGTGTACATCCATTAGAGGTGGTGGATTCTCCTGCGTGATTAGTATCACACTTGCACCCAGCACTTTATTTTGCTGCACCTTATTGTTTCACGGACATATACATGGATCACATGTAATCACAGACATTATCAGTTTTACCATCAGCACATTTTTGTAATATTTTTACCTATATTGCACTTGATACTACACATCATTACGGACATCATCACATTACCTATATAGTTATAAGGCACTTTATATTTATTGAAGTTGATTCACCTGATGGTTTTTGGACTCTTATATGATGCACCTTGCTGTTCTGGTTTATCCATACAGTTTTTGATGCATTTACTGTTCCATTTTATTAATTTGATTTATTGAAAATTTGTTGCACTCTCATATGATGCACTTTATTGTTCCATTTTGGCACATACAGTTTATGATGCACTACACAGTTCTATTTATTTTTTTTATTGTTTTCTGGAAAGTGATATAATTTTTATGTAATGCACTTTATTGTTCCACTTTATTCATTAGTAATTTTAGTGATGTACGTGCTTACATATTCATTTGTGGGGATTGTTAGCAGACTTTTCTGCTAGCTGCTTCCCAACCATTGCCAGTGCTCACCTTTTTCTACTATTCACCTTACATATACCCAGTTAAGTGACTGTCCTCAGGTGATGCACATAAATTAAACAAACCTTCCTACATCAGTTGTACCTGTTCATCTGCTGTATTTAATTATCTACAGCGATTCAAAGTGCTGAATTTATAAAGCTTGTCTTACAGTTTAGAAAAAATGGGGCAGAGAGCTGAAATTACACACTGCATAGCTCAGTGAGGTGATTTCTGAGAACTGATTGGAGGGAAGGGACACACATCCCTCCACACAACTAACAGAAACAGAGCTGAGGCTGTCACTCTGCTAGAGGTCCCTGCCCAGTCACCATTTTTCTCTTGGTGTCAGGAAAACTTCTCAGAAGTGATTCATGCTGATAGCAGAGGAATAAAGTAGAAAACAGAAATTACACTTAATGTTCTTCATTGAGACAAGTACACACTCAAAAGGGATATGCTTTGTTCATATTTCATGTCTGAGGTTTACCACCACTTTAACCAGTATGACACATTTTGAATGGGTATGTAAATGTGACCCTCAATGGGCCTTATCTTAACTCTATACACCCAACTACTTCCTTAGCCCAACTATCCCCTGCCTCATTATATAACTCAATAGGAGGTAGACCTCTGAGTCTCCTTTGGAGTTGACCCATAGAAAACATCTGGAGCATCACAAATCTTCCTCACAAAAACATTGCTGCATTAGAAACCAACTGCAAAGTCCTCATGCGCTGGTACTAAGTCCCTGCCAGAATTACCAAATTTGTCCCAAAGTACTCTCCCCTTTGCTTTAGAGGCTATGGAGGTGACTGTGCGCTCACATCTGTTGGGATTGCTCCATAGCACAGACACTATGGACGGTAGTTTTCCGCATACTTTCTGAGCTATTCTCCATGACTATTTCTTGCGACCACTCAGTAGCCCTTCTTAACATCCAACCCATGAATCTGACTTTTAAGCAATTCAAATCAATGTCGCAGGTCACTACTGCTGCCAAGCAAAAAGCTGAAAAACTCCTCACCTTAGTATAACTAAAGTATAACCAAAACCAAGAACAGAATTACCCAGGTCATGATCAATGCCAAAATTAAGGCTGTCTATTTAGACAGAGTAGGCAGATGTTAAAAACTTTGGAAGTCCTGGGTAACTCATTTCCTATCTTTTAATTTCGATGATTCTCTGCTACTAATGTGAAGCCTATGGCTGGCATTACCCTCACAGACCTTATGCTCCCAGTGTCAAGCCATCCCCAGGGGCGTATCCACTTTTCCCCTCTCCACCCCCCTTTCTTTACCTACTACCTTTCTCTTTTTCTACTTAGCTTCTCTCTTGTTCTTATCATAACACCTGTTCAGTAGTAAAATGATGGGTTATGGTATCTTCCACATTCATTCTCTGAGCTAGTATTACCATCTCTTTTTACTCAATGCCACCCTGTTCTCTGGCAAAAGACTACCTCAAACTACTCCATCAGGTGCCTCCTATGTTGAATGCAGTATCACAGATACCTTTAGGGCTCGTTCACACTTGACTGTTTTTCCAACTCTTGCCAAACGCCCCTATAGCATTTGACAAGCGTTGGTCCGGCGTTTTTAATGCTCTGCAAATGCATCGCAAACGCCACATGCAGTTTAGCGGCGGTTGCTAGGCGCTTGCCAAGCGTTAAAAACGCCCCACAAACGCCTATAATGAAGTTTGAATGGTGCTACCGCTCCACAAACACCTCGCAACCGCGTCGCAACCGCACCGCAAACGCCGGTAAGGCTCTGCATACATATCTTTTTCGTAACACCATATGTAAATGTGATGTAATATGGTCCAAATGGATAGATATAATGAACTCCTCAGTTATCTACTGTTGAGTAGTCTAGACTTTTTATCAGTTAATGTAAAAATGGTTACTGTGAGGTTGATTTACGAAACCTGGAGAGTGCAAAATCTGGTGCAGCTGTGCATGCTAGCCAATCAGCTTCAACTTCAGCTTCAGCTTGTTCAATTAAGTTTTGACAAAAAAAAAAAACTGGAAGCTGGTTTCTATGCAGAGCTGCACCACATTTTGCACTTTCCAGTTTTAGTAACTCAACCCCTGTGTGTTTATTGTTGTATCTTGGTCTCACTTTTTCCTGCTTTTTTTCCCTGCATTTCAGATTGTCTATATATTACTTTGTACACCCAAAAATATTTCAACTTCTAAATAATCCGAATTGAAAAAAATATATTTATCCACCCTAGGCTGCAGTGGAAAAACACAGCAAGTAAAACAAGTAAATTAGAACACTGTGTAGCTAGACTGTAAATGCCTGGCAGTTAATATGCAACATTGTTATGTATAACTACAGTGGTTCTTTAAAATACTTTGGGTTTTGATTGCAAGGAAAAATATGCAGCTATGACAGACCAGAAAATTATTCCATTCTTCGCAAAAAAAGATGAGTCTAAAAGAAGTTTTCAAGAAGACAGAATAAGCCAGACCAGTAGTAAAATGAAAATCTTTCATAATTGAGGATTAAACAGGCTTGTGATTCAGGGGTGGAGTTCAGGAACACCTACTATAGAAAGTTTATATAAGCTTTGATTGCTGTCATTCAGAAGGGCAGGCTAATTTCTTCTATGAGATGGGAAGTAAAAGAAAGCTGTCTCATCCAATCTAAAATGAATGGGCATTTCATCTAAAAAGGAAATATTACACAGAGCTGATGTGATAATGCTTGCAAGGATATTGTGAAAATATTAATAAACCCAGACAGCGAAGGGAACGAATGGAATCCTACCAGAAAAGAGAGGATAATGAAAATTACATACAAGTATGGATGAACTTGAAAGCCCATTTGAGATAGTGTGTAATTGTCAAATAGTAAAAAATGCTCGGCAAAAGAGATTAAGGAAGATGGGCACTGCTGTCTTTTTAATTAGGAAGAGGGGAGTAATAAAGACCCACATCTCTATGAACAAGGCTCATTTTCTGTATCGTTAAAGTATATGCATACCCTAACAATGAACTTCTTTTACTTTCTCCCTGTTGGTCTGTATATATATATATATATATATATATATATATATACACACATACAGGATATATATATACACACGCACACTACATTTTTTTTCAGGACTACCGTATATATATATTTATATATATACTCTATTGCCAAGAGTATTGGGACGCCTGCTTTTATGCGCACATGAACCTTAATGGCATCCCAGTCTTAGTCCGTAGGGTTCAATATTGAGTTGGCCCACCATTTGCAGATATAACAGCTTCAACTCTTCTGGGAAGGCTGTCCATAAGGTTTAGGAGTGTGTCTATGGGAAGGTTTGACCATTCTTCCAGAAGCGCATTTGTGAGGTCAGGCACTGATGTCGGACAAGAAGGCCTGGCTCACAGTCTCCATTCTAATTCATCCCAAAGGTGTTCTGTGGGATTGAGGTCAGGACTCTGTGCAGGACAGTTAAGTTCCTCCACCCCAAACTCACTCATTCATGTCCTTATGGACCTTGCTTTGTGTACTGGTGCGCAGTCATGTTGGAACAGGAAGGGGCCATCCCCAAACTGTACCCACAAACCTGAGAGCATGAAATTGTCCAAAATGTCTTGGTATGCTGATGCCTTAAGAGTTCCCTTCACTGGAACAAGGGGGCCAAGCCCAACCCCTGAAAAACAACCCCACACCATAATCCCTCCTCCACCAAACTTTACACTTGATACAATGCAGTCAGGCAAATACTGTTCTCCTGGCAACTGACAAAACCAAACACGTCCATCGGATTGCCAGACAGAGAAGCATGATTTGTCACTCCAGAGAACATGTCGCCACTGCTCTAGAGTAAAGTAGCGGCGTGCTTTACACCACTGCATCCGAAGCTTTGCATTGCACTTGGTGATATAAGACTTGGATGCAGCTGCTTGGCCAAGAAAACCCATTCCATGAAGCTCTCTATGCACTGTTGTTCAGTCACTTCCACTTTGTTATAATACCACTAACAGTTTACCGTGGAATATTTAGTAGCAAGGACATGTCACGGATGGACTTATTGCACAGGTGGCAACCTATCACGGTACCACACTTGAATTCATTGAGCTCCTGAGAGTGACCAATTCTTCACATCACAAATATTTGTAAAAGTCTGTATGCCTAGTTGCTTGAGTTTATACACCTGTGGCCATGAAGGTGATTGGAACACCTGAATCCAATGATTTGAAGGGGTGTCACAATACTTTTGGCAATATAGTGTTTGTACAGTATACATAATTATCATTGAACTCATTTGGTTATAGCTATTCAATAAATGCAAAAATGCAAAAAATACCCATTGATCCCATCAATAATCCAGTGCACTCTGCAGTCCCAACTTAAACAGTGTTATCCGGCAGTATATTAGAACTACAGAACACCTTGTGGAAATGATGAGAGAGAGTTGTGTTCTGTAGTCCTAGAACACTTCCTGACATTGCTGCACTTCCATGGATACAGTACAGTGAGGCTAGGTACAAACTAGTGCAGCGTGATTTTGATCCAATTTTCAATTCGGTTTTATAGTGCAGATGCAGTGCAAGTTTTTATTTTATATGTTTTTAAATGCTGTTTTACTACTGCGACTCATTCTTGCTGTCAGCCAGCAGTGGTGAGTTATTGGTTGTTAAGGAGTCAGCTACCACCAGCATCCTAATAACAATGAGTTATCCCTGCTGTCAGTGGGAGATTCCCTACTGAGAGCAAAATGTAAACAAAAGAGCCAACATAAAAAATTTAAATATAAAACATCATGCAGCATGGATTTTGAAGGATCCCCACACCAATAAAAAGAAAAAAAATGCGTGGGGTCCTCCCCAAAAATTCGCACCAGGCGCTTTGGTTTGGTATGGATTTTAAGTTGAACCCAGTTCCCCAAAATCCATGCCAAACCCTTACCAAGCATGCAGCCAGGCAGGGAGGATGGGGCCCAGGCAAAGCACCTTGCCCCTATTTTGATGATAACAATGGCCTCTTCCTCACAACCCTGGCTTGGTGGTTGTAGGGGATACAGGGGAGTAGTTTATCGGAATCTGGAAGCCCTCTTTAACAAGGGGGCCCCTAAATCTTGGCCTCAATATGTGAAAGAGTATGCCTGTTCATTCACACAAAAATTTCAAAAGTAAATAAAAACACAAGGAAGTCCTAATAAATAAATAAAAATGTCCCCCAATGTAAATCCATCATCAATTACAAACATGACCACTCTTGTCACTTGACACTCACTGAATGACCAGGCTGCTTCCCTCATCATGAAGGAAACAAAGGAGCATGGTCACCAGTTGACATCACGGGTAACCCCTGCCCCTATGATGTTAAGAGTGGGGTCTCCGAGGTTGGGCTGTGCCGTGACAGGGGGCAGAGTCACCAGGTGACATCACAGGGTGACCATCTTCCCCCATGACATCATAGGGGGGAGTCTCTTAGGGACGTCATAGGGGCAGTGGTGCTGTCGTGTTTGGCCAATGGTGTTTTTTTTTATGATGGTTGGCAGCTGGCGTTCATCATGATTGAAATTGGATTTACATCAAGGAACTTTTTTTTTTTATAAAGGACTTGTTAAAAACTGTCTTGTGTTTTTATTTACATTTGACATTGGTTTGGCAAATGAGTGAGGGAACTATTTATCCCATGCTTATTCACATGGGGCCTGGGATCTGGGGGCCCCCTTGTTAAATGGGGCTTTCAAATTATCCTAAGATACCTCCAGCAACCCAACAACAATCAAGCCAGGAATGTATGTGGGAAAGAGTCCCTTGTCCTTATTAACCTTGTATGGTTTGGGAGGTGTGCTCGCTCGTCCAGCATTCCTAGCAGGCTGGGCTGCACGCTCGGAGTCCAGTTATGGATTTTGGGGGCCCATGCCATTTTTTGATATAGGCATGGTGTTCCCCTTAAAATCCATACCAGACCGAAGGACCTGGTATGGATTTTGGGGGGGGACCTCATGCATTTCTTTTTTTTGGATTTTAACTTTAGATTTCAATGGTTGATTATGAAATGTTGGGTCAAATAAGGAGCATTAATGATATCACAATAAATAAACAGAATATACTGAATTTCACACTGTAACCCTGTAGATCACTAATGGGTAAACCCATACATCAAAATTACCTTCTATTACTTGGGAAAAAAATACTGTATACAGACATTACTGATCCACTAAGCACCAAGTAAGTGCAGATATAAAGTGGATGAAGTGACATGATGTCATAAAAGATGAATGTTACATTATGGTAAGAATCATCAATTTTATGGCCTTTGCTATAAAGTTTGTAAAAAAAAAATCTTTTATAGTTATTTTTCTTGTGCCTTTCTTGGTTGCTCAAAAAAGTCCTCAATATTTTTGAACATGGCACACCGAGTTGAAACAGATCATATAGTCTTTCTGTTTCTTTAAGTGAATGGTGGTAAAAAGGACTGTGGATCACTGGTCTCCACTACCTGAAGAGGCGCTGTGGAGGGTCAAATGATAAATAAAATGAGTCTTACACATTTAAAAAAAATTTTGAATAAGTAAGAGGGGTAGAATGGGAGATATTTGGAGGTTTTAACCCGTAGAAGGGCTATAATCTGAATAGATTTATTACCTGGATCAGATTACTTTAATACACCTTTTATGATTTTCTGCCTGGTATTTCAGCAAACGCTGCAGAAATATATATAACCACTGTTTTGTTAATACACTTTATTGGAGCATTGCAGGGAGAACTAAAAATGTTGTCTTATTGATGGCTAAATTGCTCTTAATATACAACAAGGCAGACCTTATTACTTGGCCTGATAGAACTATTTACTTGTGAAGTTTTCGCATTATAGCTTAATAAGGGATCTCTGAAAAGAGTGTGACTGTTTAATTAGATAATTAAATGGAGCGCAACGCCTTCAAACCTGTTTATTTATTGACTAAAATGTAAAATTACTCTTTCACCCGAACAAAATTACTAAACTGCTAATGTAGTTGCTGGAAGCAGATTTTGCCGGTACGTTAGGGACATAAAATTTCACCCCCGTGGGGTGAAGTAATAAAAAAACATCCCCTATTTCCTGTTTTCTAATTAGCCAGGTTTGAGACGTTATAGCTAACTGAAAGTCTTCGTTTCTGTTGCAGTGGTGAATTATCTTCGCACAACGCACGTAGCTGAAATCTGCTCTTAATGATCAGAATTATTAATTAATTGTAGACATTAAAAGCCAGGCAGATGACCTGTCCATGCAATGCATCTTCGGCTAATGAAACGTGTAATTATGTTACACTAAGGATACTTGGCCTGCGCATACATAATGCACAGTGGAAGTGGGAGGGAGTAGAAGTTTTTACAGATCGATGGCTGGTGTTGCATACCATTATGGAAATAGTTGTATTAAAAGTGATTATGCTACCTTAGGCTCATAGCATGCCAGCATCCACGTATACAGGTGCTACTCATTATCAAATAGTCTATCCATTTGCACAATAATAATCAATATTGTGATAAATTCTATACGGAGGGCTGTACTCTGCAACTGGTGGTCAACTTACAAGGTATTGGGAACCTCAATAGCATCCCTTGACATCACCAAGCTCACCTCTTAAAGGCTAAGTTCGCCTTTTCCAGAAAATAGCCTATGCAGTTAATGGGGCCCCAGTAAATGTTAAATAAAATGCACAGCCTTGTAAAATATTCATTAATTTTGTTGTCATGCCTGTAGGCCATTTGGGCCTCCCAGAAGGTAGGCTGAAAAACTCCCAGTTAGCAACCTCTACATCTCGTCTTGTTGCTAGGATGTGAAAACTGTTGAACGCTCACTCCCAGCATTACAAGAGTGAAAGACAATGGTTTTTCACTTCGTAGCAATAAGTTAGGAAGTGGGAATTGAAACTGGGAGCTACCCGCCTGGCCTACAGGTATGACAGTAAAATTAAAGAATATTTTTCAAAGACGCACAGATTTGTAACTTCTGCTGGGGTCCCCTGACTGCATAGACTATTTCTGAAAAAAAGTGAACATAGGCTTTAGAGAGTATTTGAATCCCAAACCAAAAATGTAATATGTTGCAGTTCACCTGCATAACTATAGACACAGAAATGCCTAGGCACATGCATATACCCAGGAGTAGGGATGAGCTGCAAAAATAATGTTAGTTACCAAAAAATTGATTAAAGCTGTACTTACCCCAAAAATAAAATTTAAAGTCATAAAGACATTTTTTTTAAAATAACAAACATATCGTATTTACCTGCTCTGAGTTATGCACAGAGCAGCCTTGATCCTCCTCTTCTCGGGTCCCCTGCTGGGGCTGATGGCCCCTTCATCCTGCTGGGACTGATAGCCCCTTCATCCTGCCGGGACTGATGGCCCCTTCATCCTGCCGAGTGCCCCCTGAGCAAGCAGCTTGCTATAGGGGCACCCCAGCAGGCCCTCTCCTGAGCCTCTGCACTGTGTGTCCATTCACACACAAAGCCTAGGCTCGACCCCACCCCCTCTCTCCTCAATGGCTCACCTGCTGTCTCATCCTATGAGAAGGGAGAGTCCTCCAACACAATGCTGGATCCAGAGGGGCTCAGGAAAGTATTGGGGGGGGGGGCTGCTGCGCACAGAAGATGTTTTACCTTCATGCATAGAATGCATAAAGGTAAAAAACCTTTGAGCCTTTAGAACCACTTTCATTATATTGCAGCTTACCAAGTTATAGATGTGGTTACATAGTTAGTCTGCCTGAAAAAAGACAAAAGTCCATCCAGTTCAACAATAGTATGAGTTTTCTAATAAGACCAACTCAGTCTGTGCTGTTGCCCACACTGAGGATATACCACTGTACAATTGCACTAGACTATAACCTCCCTGTATCAGCCAGCCTAGCTATACTGCTTCATCACTGTGTCTTACAACAGTTGTAAAGCCTAACATATACCCAGTGAAGTGACTGACTTTAGGTGATACACAGAGATGAAATAAATCCTCCAACATAAATTGTACCTGTCTATCTGCAGTCTTCTCTCCTCTACCCCTGCTTAAAATGCAGAATGTACAAAGCTTGTTTGAGCTCAGTGAGCAGAGCTCTGAGAACTGATTGGAGGGAAAGGACACACACCCTTCACACAGCTCACAGGAACAAAGCTGAAGCTGTCAATCACAGGTTGTGTGCTGGAGCTCCATCCCCTTTCACCTTTTTTCTCTTGATGTCAGGAAAAGCTATCAGAAGTGATTCATGCTGATAGCACAGGAACAATGCAGCAGACATAAATGACACTTAGTGCTTGTAATTGAGACAAGTACACACTATAGAACAGGGGTGTCCAAACTTTCGAAACCAGACTGTTGTCCTTCAGACTTTATGGGGGTCAGTCTGTAACCAATAAATCATGCGTCAGGCTTGGTGCAATTACATAGCGTCTGTGATCAGTAGAAGGAGGAATAGTGCCCCATAAATGTTATCAGTGGGAGAAATAGTGTTCCACCATCAGTGTCAATGGGTAGAATGATACCCCGTCGGTGGTGTCAGCGGGAGAAATAGCTGCCTATTCTTGGTGTCAGTGGGAGGAATAGCGCCCCATTGTTGGTGTCAGTGAGAACAATAGTGCCTCGTATCCGTGGGAGAAGGGCCAGATAAAGGCAAGCAAAGGGCCGCATCCAGTTACTGTTTGGAGACCGCTGCTATGGAGGGATACGCTTTGTTCATATTTTATGTCTGAAGTTTTAAAAAGTTCAGCTGGGACCTGTGTAGGGGCGGAATGACAATTCATGGGGTCCCCGGGCAATAGGGGATCATGGGGCCCCTGTGTCCTTGCCCAAACTCAAAAAAGCCTATGAAAAAGGTACCAGGGGCATCTCATGGGGCCCCCTACTGACCCCGGGCCCTCGTGCAGTGCCCGAGTTTACAAATGGTTAGTCCGCCCCTGGACCTGCGTTGTGCTTGTGTGGAATGAGAATTACTAGACCTGTTACTAAGTATTACTGCACCTGTTGCTGAGTGCTACTGAGCCTGTTACCACAAGAGTTACTGTATATGTGTAAGATAAAGCTGCTAGTGCTCACTTCTGTGCTTTGCACATGAAAGTGTTATATGTGGAACTTTATTCAACTTAGTACAATACTGTGAAACTGCCTTGGACCCTGAGTGTGCTGTTTCCTCCCATTGGGTACCAAACAGCTGGCCCCACCCGCATTCTCTCCAGATTGGCAATGGTGCTGTCCAAAAGGTATCTCCATTGCTGCTCCATCCGCAGTGCAGATACCCTAAGACAAGAAGTGTATTACTGGCCGTATCACCAGGTGAAAATAACGGGAAAAGAAGAAAACTAATGCATCCACCACATTTAAGGATTGGTAAGCTGCAATAAATAACAATTTTGATTTTGGTTTTAATATCACTCAGATTTGTCAGTCTTCCTATGCTTCCAGGAAACCTGGATGAAGTCACTGCTGCCTTCTGGAATAGCTGGGCACTGGAGATCTGCCCTGGAGGCAGCAGTGAGGCATAACGACATCACTTGTCTTTTAGAGATTTATGGTAAATACAACCCCTCTCTCTCTCTCCCTTTGCCATCCTTTCTCTGCCTCTTCCTTGCTTTGTCTATCTATCTCTCTCACTCTCGCTCCATAACCATATTTCACGATTTCCTCTCATTTTTTTTCCGTCCCGACGTCTCTATCTCTCCCTCATTTTTTTCTTTTATCCCTCTCCTCTATTTTCTGCCTCTGTCAGATGTTTTCATAATGAAGCTACAGGAGAGGATGACGGCTGTTTGTGTTGTTTTCTTACAGAATTCCGGGGCAGTTGGTTGGTTTCTCGTATAGCCCCAGTGATACCCATGGGACCGACTAGTAAATTATTCAGGAGCAAATTACATTCCAAAGTGGCAGCATTTTTAATGATGTGTCCAGCTGCATTTTTAATATCAGCCCAGTGTTATTTATCTTCATTAAATTGTTTTATTGCTGCGTACTGTGCGGTTGTCATCCACTTCTGTGTTTTCCCCAAAACCAGAGACCCCCACTCCAGCACAGATCCACCTTCATCCAGGCAATTTCCATGTAAATACTTTGATTTTCTTTTCCCCTTGGTTGCAGCTCTTTGCCTTAAGGGCAGAGGAATTGAAGAGCTTTCTCTCCTACTGAGGAGGCACCGACAGCTACCATTAATATTTTAAGAACTATCTGCAAGAGCTGAATGAATTCTTGGAAAGCCTATCATTACTGCCATTAAAAAAAAATACTTTTTTCGCCTACATTTCTGCTGTAAGCAACAAGGTAAATTATTGGTGTTATGTGACCTATATTATCACAGGGCAAGGACCCCATTCTAACACCAAATGCAGGTGTTAGCACAGTAAGGCATTCTGGGATTAGTAGTTCTTTAGGATGTATTATCTTAAAGGGACATTTTATCCAAATAAAAATATACACAATGTAATACATTTTTCATAGTGCATATCTATTTGTCTGTTCTACTGAAAAAGAAAAAATCCAGGTATGGATATTTTACAATTATGTATATACCATACATGTTGGCAGATGCAGGGCCTACTGAGGAAGCCCTAAGGGAGGGTGCAACGTGTATAGGGAGTAGGAGCCAAGCCTGTGACATCACACTGTTGCCATCTTGCTAGCGGAGTGGTGAGCTGTGTGTGGACTGATTTTAAAGCGATACATGTTCCATTATTTCTAAGTGTTATTTTAATGCGAGGGGTGCAATAATGTTTTATATGGACAGCACTATGTTATGGCCTATCTGTTGTTTGGGGTCCATATCGATGGTTGGAGTGGTGGAGTGTAAGGAGGGTGTAAGCAGCCTGGAAAAAGACCATGGTTCCCATTCAATGGAGGTTAGAATATCCCACATGAGCACATATTCATATATATAAGGTGAGCAGGTTTTCGACCTGGTGCGGTGGAGGTGCACTGACCACTAGAGAAGAGGAGGAAGTTATATTTCACATTTCAATCGTCACCAAACACTTCATGGCGGTTTCATTGAACTATCGTATGTGGATTGGACTTTTATGTTACTTTGTACAAATTCATTGTTCAGCATTTGTCATATATATATATATATATAACAGATATATGAGAAATGATGAACAATGAATTCATATATATATATATATATATATATATATATATATATATATATATATATATAAATAAAGGTTGCACTGTACTAATTTAATTTGAAGATTTAATAGAGTGTGATGGGAGATTCACTTGTCAGTGTTTTGCGAGCAGCAGGGGAGTTTTGTTTTACACGGGAGATAATTAAGTTTGTTGGGTTGCAGGTGCAGCATATACTGTAGTATAGGGCAGTGGTCTCCAAACTGCGGACATTAACTTGTCTTTATCCAACCCTTGGGCATTATTCCTCCCACTGATTTGAGGCACTATTCCTTCCACTGACACCAACAATAGGGCAATAATTCCTGCTCTGACAACAACGGGGCATTATTCCTACCACAGACACCACGGACAGGCATTATTCCTTCCACTGACAAAAACATTGGAGCATTATCCTTCCCACAGACACCAATGATGGGGCACTATTTCTTCCACAGACACCAACAATATGGCACTATTCTTTTCAAAGACATCTCCCACTGACATCAACAATGGGGCACTATTCCTCCCACTGACATCAACAATGGGGCACTATTCCTCCCACTGACATCAACAATGGGGCACTATTCCTCCCACTGACATCAACAATGGGGCACTATTCCTCCCACTGACATCAACAATGGGGCACTATTCCTCCAACTGACATCAACAATGGGGCACTATTCCTCCCACTGACATCAACAATGGGGCACTATTCCTCCCACTGACATCAACAATGGGGCACTATTCCTCCCACTGACATCAACAATGGGGCATTATTCCTCCCACTGACATCAAAAATGGGGCACTATTCCTCCCACTGACATCAACAATGGGGCACTATTCTTCCCACTGACACCGATTGCACAGATCTATTCCTCCCACTGACACCAATGATAGGTCACTATTATTCTCATGAACACCAACAATGGAGCACTAAGGCCTCTTGCACACTGCAAGATCAGTACAGCATTTTTGTTTTTACTAAGGTAAAATGTAGCCCATTATTTACTGTGTGCCTTTGCAGACAGGTGCGTAAAGAAGCGGCGTGTATTCTTAAGTAAAAAAAATAGGAAAATCTGCATTTTTGGTCAGTAATTTACATCACGTTTGTGTATTTGTGCGCAAATATGCGCATATGAGCATAAATATTAATGAATATTTTGTGCATGAAAGTGCATATGTGCACAAATACATGCAAATACACAAAATGCCTGAAATTATGTCCAAAAAAGCAGATCCTCAAACATCAGTACCGTGTGAAAGAGGCCTAATAATTCCCCTAATACCAAAGATGGGACTTTTTTTCACTCCCACTGATACCGGGACATTTTCGACTCTCATTGGCCACCCCCTAAAGTCTAAAACACAGTAACCTTCCCCCTTGTTTAGAAAGTTTGCAGACCCTTGGAAAAGGGTATGATGCCTTTTAGAAGATGCCAATCCCCTGATAATGTTAGTAAGTGGAGTTTCTGCAAAGGGCTTTAGCTACTCCTAACCTTCTTTTAGCAGGCCTGTAGCTTGCAATGCTTTTTGGGCCTTGGTCTTTAGGGACACCTTCAGTAGGGACCCACTGTTGGGAGCCTCATGAAGAGGTAATAGGAAAGAAGGCTGGACTCCTATGATTTGCTGGCCTTCCCACCAGCCATAATCTGCCTGCATTGCATATTGAAGCACCGAGACCCAATGATGGTGTCACTGGATCTAAAATAAAGTATGTAATGAAAACAGGTTTTATTTTATTTTATTAATTATTGGCATATTGATTAAGGAAGAGGGAAGAAAAGAGGTATGACAAACTATAAGCAGATTAAACTTTAGATTTAAAGCTGCTGTAAAACAGTAAGAATTAGACAACTCCTCATTAGGTTACTGGGCGAAGGATACTTCACTGTTTTAAAAAATCGACCCCCAGTCATATGTGATTAGGATTTTTTTTCCTGTCTGATGATCATGTCAATGGCACATTTACTGTGCTAGAGTGACCATGCTCACCCACTGTACTATAGCTATGGAGGAGCAGCATTGTCACCCAAGAACAGGAAGTGTGTTACAACAATATAACACCCCCCTCTCTTTAGGGGGAGGAGTTCTGCAGTTCACAAAAGGATCTGAGAAAAATCCTTATATGAATGTGGCAGAAGTAGAGAGCACAGAAAGTTATTGGCTCACAAGATTTCTGGCAGGATCAACAGGTATTGTTTACACTTATTAAACAGTTATAGCAATATACTTGGAATGGTATATCTATCAGACCAAAAGGGAGCAAATGAGGGCAGTTCATTGTTAGGGTTTACATACACCTTGAAATTAAACTAAACCCAATCACTAAAATGTAAGATAATCTTTAACAAAAGTTGCTTTTAATATTTTTAAATCTGCAGCTTTTATTAAATATTAGCTGATGATCCTGCCATGAAGATCCTTCTTCAGGCACTTCCTGTTAAGGGGTGACACTATGCCAGTAGTGATCCTGCTTTGTCATCTTGTCAGATGCACTGTTCCTGGAGATTGTTAAGTGGCAGTGCCAACATAAATTCAGCAGATGTGGTCCAC
This sequence comes from Staurois parvus, assembly GCF_062004578.1. Taxonomy (NCBI): domain Eukaryota; kingdom Metazoa; phylum Chordata; class Amphibia; order Anura; family Ranidae; genus Staurois; species Staurois parvus. Next base: position 2,309,164 of record NW_028318028.1, on the reverse strand, counting down.
CATTCTCACTATTATGAAGCCAACCCAGAGCCATGAAGTACAGCTAAAGCACCATTTCTTCATTGGGCCCTGGTGTTCTGCCACTGTGGGGGGCCCCAAAAGCCTAGACTGTGGCTCCATGGCAGGGAGGTTGGTTACAGCTGTGAGAAGAGAGTGTCTATTACCCTCTCTCTCACACTGCCCAGAGCTACCACTGACAGCCTTCCCCCACTCCCCTCCCTCACATTAGAGCTCCCCTTTAAATCAGGGTTTTCAGTGCACCACTTACATCAGAGTTCCCCTTTACATTACAGTCCACAAAGCTCCCCCTTACAATGTAAGTGAAAATTCTGTGGATTCTGATGTAACGGGGCTCTGGGAACCCTGATTGAAGAGGAATGCTGGGAACTACAATGTAATTGAGGTTCTGGTTACTAGAGACCCCCTTATATCAGGGTTATCCTTTACATTAGGGTCTAAAGTGTTCCCCCAAACATCAGAGTTCTCAGTGGTCTTCCTTAAATAAGAGTCCCCAGAGTTCTCCCATACATCAGAGTCTGCAAACTCCCTCCTTACAGTGTAAGGGAACTCTGCAAGTTCCAATGTAAAGGGAAACTCTGCAGATTCAGATTTAAAAGGGAACTCTGTGAGTTCAGATGTAAAGGGGAACCTCTGCAGACTCTGATGTAAGGAAGGACTCTTGTGATTAAATCCATATGATTAAAATTGTTATTTAATCACAAAATATATGCATAGTGTATACTACAAAAACCATTTGCAGTGCACCGCTAAAGTGTTCAGCTTTGGCTTGAAGAAAAGGTGGCAACCCTACCCAAGATGGCAGGAAGGGGGCCTGACGCAGAACATGTGAAAGAGTACCACTGCAGGACTGTAATAAAGGACCCCGAGATCAATGGGAGAAACCAGAGGTCAGAGAGGCCCTTCATGGTTTCTTGCACCAAGGCCCTTAAGGTTCTAGTTATGCCTCTGCTAACAGCTTAAATCTCCTAAATGTTCATCATGTTAATGTCATTTCAAAATTACTTTTCAATATTTTTAAACCTGCAGCTTTCATTAAAATAATACTTGATGATCCTGCCATGTAGGCTCTTGTTCAGGAATTTCCTGTTACAAGGTGACAACAAGTTATCCCTGTCTCCTGCATGGTCACCCTATCACACAGGCTTCAACTGGAGACTCCCAAGTAGTAATTTCAATATACATTAAATCGGCATGATCTTCCTTAGACCTGAAATGCAAAGCCAAATGTCCTCCTGATCTCTTAAACTATATTTAAAACCCTACCTTGTAGATCAATCAATTCAAAATAGAAATGAAAAGCAAAACATTTGTGTATAGGTATATAAAAAACATTATAAACACGTTTTCCCTATTTTTTAAGCGATCACATCCCCTCTGTGCTCAGCTGCATAAACAGTACACTGAACTTCCCAGTGAATGACTGTGCAGGGTGGGCATTCCAGCAGAAGCCTGATCATTAGAGGAGAGCAGGTTGAGCTCCCAGCATAGCTAGAGAACTGGCAGGAACAGCAGGAATTTCACATAAAGGAAGTAATACAAAGGGAACAGAATACTTTTTCATACAAGTACGTGGTACAGCAGATACATATCAGGAATATGAAGTGTTAGGTTTACATATTCTTTAAGCTGGCCATAGATCGATCAGATTGATCAAAAGACTGGCTGAACTTCAATCCATGTGTGGCCCCTCCCTCTCAACAGAAGTCAATATAATGATTGGAATATTTTCTCGATCAGCTCCCAATGGGCTGTAGCCGCTGATCAGTATATTCTGGCAGAATATAATGTAAAAATACACTGTCCCAGCAGAGAGGATTCCTCTATCCATCTTGATTGTGTGAATGGAGGAATCTGTTTTGTTTTTTTCATTCAGACCCCTGACTGGACAAAAAAAACACAAACCATCTATGGCCAGTTAAAGGTTCCATGCACACTAGCCTGCAAATAAACTCCTAGCAGCTACTTATGGACGTTTTTCTTTTCTGCCCCTAGAAACAAATAGTGTTATCCTAGGTGTCCAGGCACCCTATTGTACTCTAGAAGTGTTTTTGAAGCTTCAGCTTCTAGGAGCATTGAAAACACACCTTTTTGTGTGTTTTGGGGAGAAATTTGACAGCAGAAAAAACTCTAAATGCTCCTAAATGCTGTTTCCAGGCATTTTTTCCTCAGTAGTTAGCTGATGTTAAAGAGAGGACCACTGTGACCTGAACTACAGATGACTCATCAGCTGTCAACAGAGTTCCCCTGTAACAGCTGAGAACAAACAAAAGAATTGTCGGAAATTACTTGAGAAAAAAACAGCGTGGGGGTCCCCCCCAATCCATATCATGCCCTTCCGGTCAGGTCAACCTATAAAGAGCCCCCACTGACAACTGATGAGTCATCTGTTAATAACGAGGTGGCCAGCTTGCCAGTCTGCTCCTTAATAACTAGCTAAACTGCTAAACACGACAAAATGCTAGTACACAAAAGGGAAAACCGCTGGGAAAAAAACATTTACTGTATATTGAGCGTTTTGTTTATACAGCGTTTTTCCTGCACTTTTTTCAGCTCCTAGTGTGCATGGAGCCTTAGAGACCTGCTCTGATGTTGGGAAATATAAAATCAGCAACTTATTTTTATAGCTAGGAAGCTTATTGCACGGAAAAGGGGTTTTATCAACAGCACACTCCATAAACACACTATATTGCCAAAAGTATTGTCTCCGCCCTCCAAATCATTGGATTCAGGTGTTCCAATCACCTCCATGGTTACAGGCGTATAAAATCAAGCACCTAGGCATGCAAACTGCTTGTAAAAACATTTGTGAAAGAATGGGTCGCTCTCAGGAGCTCAGTGAATTCAAGTGTGGAACTGTGAAAGGTTGCTACCTGTGCATTAAGTCCATCCGTGAAATTTCCTTGCTACTAAATATTCCATGGTCAACTGTTAGTGGTATTATAACAAAGTGGAAGCAACTGGGAACAACAGCAACTCCGTACAAAACGGTAGGGCACGTAAAATGACAGAGCAGGGTCAGCGCATGCTGAAGCGCAAGGTGTGCAGAAGTCGCCAACTGTCTTCAGAGTCAATAGCTAAAGACCTCCAATCTTTGTGTGGCCTTCAGATTAGCACAACAACAGTACATAGAGAGCTTCATGGAATGGTTTTCCATGACTGAGAAGCTGCATTCAAGCCTTACATCACCAAGTGCAATGCAAAGTGTCGGATGCAGTGGTATAAAGAACACCGCCACTGGCCCCTTAGTTTCAGTTTTTAGCGTCAGCATACCAAGACATTTTGGACAATTTCATGCTCCCACCTTTGTGGGAACAGTTTGGGGATGGCTCCTTCCTGATCCAACATGACTGCACACCAGTGCACAAAGCAAGGTCCATAAAGACATGGATGAGTGAGTTTGGGGTGGAAGAACTTGACTGTCCTGACCTCAATCCAATAGAACACCTTTAGGATGAATTAGAGCGGAGACTGCAAGCCAGGTCTTCTCGTCCCGACATCAGTGCCTGACAAATGCGTTTCTGGAAGAATGGTCAAACATTCCCATAGACCAGCAATGGGCAAACTACGGCCCGCGGGCCGTATACGGCCCGGCGGACCTTTTAATCCGGCCTGCGGAGCGTGATACTGTCAGGATGGCTGTCAGGATGTGTGTAGGCAGGGCAACGTGACGAACGTGAGGGGAGCTAGGCTCCTCTCACAGTCCGCCCTGAAGACCGGAACGGCGCGGGAACACGGCGAGAGGAACGCGCGGAGCAAAGGTAAGTGAATTGAATTACTATAGGGGGGATGAATTACTATATGGGGGATGAATTACTATATGGGGGATGAATTACTATGGGGGATGAATTACTATATGGGGGATTAATTACTATATAAGGGATTAATTACTATGGGGGATGAATTACCACGGGGGATTAATTACTATATGGGGGATTAATTACTATGGGGGATGAATTACTATATGGGGGATGAATTACTATATGGGGGATGAATTACTATGGGGGATGAATTACTATATGGGGGATGAATTACTATGGGGGATGAATTACTATATGGGGATTAATTACTATGGGGGATGAATTACTATATGGGGGATTAATTACTATGGGGGATGAATTACTATGGGGGATTAATTACTATGGGGGACGAATTACTATATGGGGGATGAATTACTATATGGGGGATGAATTACTATGGGGGATGAATTACTATGGGGGATGAATTACTATGGGGGATGAATTACTATATGGGGGATGAATTACTATGGGGGATGAATTACTATGGGGGATGGATTACTATGGGGGATGAATTACTATGGGGGATGAATTACTATATGGGGGATTAATTACTATGGGGGATGAATTACTATATGGGGGATGAATTACTATGGGGGGTGAATTACTATATGGGGGATGAATTACTATGGGGGATGAATTACTATGGGGGATGAATTACTATATGGGGGATGAATTACTATGGGGGATGAATTACTATATGGGGGATTAATTACTATGGGGGAATATTACTATACTTACTATGGATGACACATACACATCATTCATCTACTCTTGGTCTGGCCCCCGGCTCCAATATATGAACCCATTGCGGCCCTCAAGTCAAAAAGTTTGCCCACCCCTGCCATAGACACACTCCTAAACCTTGTGGACAGCCTCCCCCGAAGAGTTGAAGCTGTTATAGCTGCAAAGGGCGGGCCAACTCAATATTAAACCCTGCGGACTAAGACTGGGATGCCATTGTTGCAAGAACATGTGCATGTAAAGGCAGGCATCCCAATACTTTTGGCAATATAGTGTATGTGGACAGAAGCTGTAAATTACATGCTCCAACTCGTCAAACCAGTCTATCAACGCAGAGCAGCTGAACTTAATACATTATGGCAATCATACACCAGGTCTTTCCCAGCCAACCTTACTAGATATAAGCTGCTAGTTCATTGACTATTTAAGATGTAATTTGTTGTCCCTACTGGTTTATTCAAGTGAGCTATATTTGTATATATTACAGTACATTATAATATTGCTGCAGTATCAATAAGAAAATGCATAGTGTTTTGGATACCTTTCAAGTGTCGTGTGACCAGGCACTCCTTTGTTTCTCCTATTAAGTACTTGTAACCAACTACATAACATACAATTATTGCCATGATACACAGGCATATTACTTTTTTCGAGACCCTTTGGAAGGCTGCATTTGTTTAGTCGATACAAAAGCTTTACTTATGAAAGATTTCTTATTCCAGTATTTGTTTTGTTACCAGAACTACATAACTTGATAGCATTCTTGGCTTCGATTCAACTAGATGTCCATTCCATTGAGTTTTCTGTTGACATTGCCAAGAATACCTTAGACATTCTGGCTTAATCCATATAAGGTCTACTTACTGAACTTGCAGTCGCTTGCATTAAAAACGGCTTGGCACTTGTTCTCTTTACTTTTGTTATCATTATACCACTCACAATGTTGTTCCTGATGATTTTTCCTGTTTTCTTTTTTTTTATGATAATGACTTTTATTTAAACATTTTTTGTGAACAAGAAAAAAAGAAAACCTAGAATGCTTATTTTTATTCAGCAATAAAACATTTAATCTAAACATACTGTCATGATCCACTGTTGATGACATTAGGAAATCAGTTCTGAGAAATGTCCCACAGCCATCGCTTGAGGGCGTGTAGACAGGAAGAGGCTACAAGAAATCAGCAGCACTAAGATGCAAAAAAATGAAAAAAGGTGAAAGCTGTATTTATTGAAAAAAAGCATGGTAGTTAAGTGTTCTTGCTTGGCAAGACCACTTACTGTTATCTCACATATATATTCTTATTATTATAGCCAAATTTACCACCCTAACTCCTCCCACAGTTTTTACACTACATAGACAGTAATATACCGAAACGTGCGGATTGTTCCCGATTGGTGTGCTATTACTTTGTGGAATGTTTCGCCGAATGGTTCACGAAATATCGGTGTTTTTGTTGTGAAATTGGTCCCATAGGAATGAATGGCGGAATGTTCAAAACTAGAGTGGGAACTAACAAAGCTAGAGTTTGAGCTGAAAAATCAGGACATGATTTCTAAACTGCCATCACTCCCTCATTTTCAAGCCCACCTACACAAATCTTATATCAAAATGTTCAGCTATCCCTGCTGCCACTAAAAATGGCAAAGCCATAGTCCTGATAGTTTTCACAATATGACCATTTGTTTGCAACTCACGCCGCCCATTGACATTCATTGAAACTCCACTCTAACCACCTCAAATTTGAAGGGTAATTTCTAAACTGCGACTGTGCCTTCATTTTTAATATTTCAGAGACATACTATGCATCAAAATGTAGGTCTGGGTCTTGTAATTCTCACAATTTAAAGCTCTTCAGTGTAGGATTTATAATTTTTAAACTACAGCCGTTTGAATATGGCAACCGCCAGTGAAGTGAGCAAGTTGGAGCAGTTTGTTTTTAACCGCTTTTCTCTGCCCTTGCTGTAGAGTGAGTTGCCATAGGAACCCACGTGTGTGAGCAGGCAGCAGAGTGACAAGCCACTCCACCCAGTTACTCCACCCACTCCAGTTGTAGACTACTGGTGGAGGCAAGAACACTTCACACAATTTCCCCAGAAATTGTAGCTTTTCTAGTTGTTTATGATACACAAAGCTTTAGGAAACCAATTGTCATCTAATAGGGGGCAAGAAGTGATATTCTGTATTTTTGTGTTAATAACAAATATGTCATACTCACCTACTCTGTGCAATAGCCTCGATCATCTCTTTCTCGGGTCCCGCACCAATGCTCCTGGCTCCTCCCCCTTGTCTAAAGTAAAATAAATCTTCACATTCTTGTGTCAGAAGTTTCTGTTCATGTTTATACATGACATATTCAGCATGCAGTGGAGAGGTAGTGTATGATTATTGTCTTTAGTCTGAGAACTGACATTTCCCATGAAGGTACTGCATATCCCACAATCCCTGCATCTCTCAGTATAGCACTGGGTGCAGGTGCAGTAATTAGATCTGACACAGCCACAAACTGGCAGAACATTCATAGACACAGAGAGCTCACTGATGCAGCTGCAAGATGTTTTTATTAAATTAGCACTCCCAAATTGGTGATGAGACACACAGCGCATGGCAGTGCATGCATTAGAGGTTGTGTGACCTGGAACAGGAAGTTGACCTATCCCTTTGGCAAATAGAGAGTATAGCATCAAGTCAATTAAACTCCTGGGATATTGATCTGGTCAAGTAAGTAGCAGAGGGGTTTGTTAATGAGTTTCAGCTGCTTTGGTATTAATGAAATTAACAACAGGTGCACTAGATGGGCAACAATGAGATGATCCCCAAAACAGGAATGGTTTTACAGGTGGAGGCGACTGACATTTTTACCCTTCTCATCTTTTCATTAATTTTGCATTTGGCTAGGGTTAGTGTCACTACTGGTAGCATGAGGCGATACCTGGACCCTACAGAGGTTGCACAGGCAGTACAACTCCTCCAGGATGGCACATCAATATTAGCCATTGCCAGAATGTTTACTGCGTCTCCCAGCACAGTCTCAAGAGCATGGAGGAAATTCCAGGAGACAGGCAGTTACTATACTCTTACTATTACTCTAGGAGAGCTGGACAGGGCCGTAGAAGGTCCTTAACCCATCAGCAGGACCGGTATCTGCTCCTTTGTGCAAGGAGGAACAGGATGAGCACTGCCAGAGTCCTACAAAATTACCTCCAGCAGGCCACTGGTTTGAATGTCTCTGATCAAACAATCAGAAACAGACTTCATGAGGGTGGCCTGAGGACCCGATGTCCTCTAGTGGGCCCTGTGCTCACTGCCCAGCACCATAGAGCTCAATTGTCATTTGCCAATGAACACCAGAATTGGCAGGTCTGCCACTGGTGCCCTGTGCTTTTCACAGTTGAGAGCAGGTTTACCCGGAGCACATGTGACAGACATGAAAAGGTCTGGAGAAGCAGTGGAGATTGTTATGCTGCCTGTAACATTGTTCAGTATGACCATTTTGGTGGTGGGACAGTGATGGTCTGGGGAGGCATATCCATGGAAGGATGCATAGACCTCTACAGGCTAGACATTGGCACCCTGACTACCATTAGTTGTCGGGATGAGATGCTTGAACCCATTGTCAGACCCTACGCTGGTGCAGTGGGTCCTAGGTTCCTCCTGGTGTGTGACAATGTCTAGCCTCATGTGGCAAGAGTATGCAGGCAGTTCCTGGAGGATGAAGGAATTGATACCATCGAATGGCCCCCACACTAGCCTGACCTAAATCCAACAGAACACCTACTGGATATCATGTTTCAGTCCATCCGACACCACCAAGTTGCACCTCAGACTGTTCAGGAGCTCAGTGATGCCCTGGTCCAGATCTGGGAGGAAATACCCCAGGACACCATCCATTGTCTCATTAGGAGCATGCCCGGACGTTGTCAAGCATGCATACAAGCACGTTGGGTCCATGCAAACTACTGAGCGTGATTTTGAGTTGTTGCAATGAAATTTCATCAAAATGGACTGGCCAGCTGCGTCATTTTTTCACTTTATTTTTGGGGCGTCCTTGAATTCATTCCTCTGCAGGTTCATCATTTTCATTTCCATCAAACAATGGGGCATCCTTATGTTCCTAACATATTACCCAATCTATATCAGTATAGATATCCAGCATGATATTTGTCGTCCTTTGAAAACACATAGATCTCAAAGTGTTCCTTTAATTTTTTTGAACTGTACAACTGTATGTACAACTACACTGACACAAAACATTTGTAATTGTAAATATATTCTTCAATAGATATAACTCCACTTTGTGTACACCCAACATCTTTGCACACCAAGTCATTGTCTTTTAAGGTAGCAGTAACATCATCACTGCGCTGTACATTGCATGTGCAGAGAGCAGAACTGTAGGAGGGACCCATCAGGCTCCACCCACTATGGGCTGCCTGCAGAAAACCTCAAGAGGAGGCAGAGACAAGACCAGTCACCCGCACAAGGAGGGAGGGCAGCAGTGACCGGTCTTAATACAGGAAGCTCCTGCAGAGAGGAACATTTTCACATTGGATTACTGCACAAATCTGGAAGAAATCCACAAAGCACACCAAGATTCAAGGAAGAATACATAAGGCTCTTGTTTTTAGACAATATTGCTTTTTCTAGAGTGTATCTTTACACACAAACCTGTAAATTTACAATAAATGTATTTATCAGTAAATGCAGTATGTCCAAACATAGCAATGAAGAATAAATGCTAATCTATTCAATCCTCTGTACTCTTACCGGTTTCACATCCATCCACTTAGTATTATGGAACAGTAGCCTCTGGATACTTCAAACTGAGCATATTGTGGAAAAATACATAATCAGAGGTTACCTTCTGTGAAAACTGCAGGTTACAATGACCATTAATAGCTGAAGGTACAGTATATTCAAATCCCAATTTATTTCATATCCTAAACCTGCCTATTTTGCATTGAAGCTACCCATCATATTAAGGCAAACCTATGTCTGTCCAGATCTGGGTAAATTGCCAGGTTTACTGTAAAGGTGGCCTCTACCAGATATTTACACTCATTATCACTTTATTTGGTCACCGCAAAAAAAACATTGTTTGGTGTTGTTGGGTATGTAAGCAGGGCCCTGATTTGTAACTAGCCATGACTATGCTGCCCAGTAGTTCCTCCCACTGTCCTTCTGCACAGGGAGGAGATAGGGCACACACACCTCTAACATGGAGAAATTCCACCATCTTTGGCCATTCACATTCTCCTAGCCCAAGGCCTACCTCCAGAAATAAGGAATTCCCACACATTCAGCCTTTTAACATTTTTACTTTAGCAAAAGCATAATGAACAGTTCTTGTTTAACACTCTTTCACCTCCACTCTTTGTCCTGACTTCAAAAGCTCTGCACAGTGCAAGTCCAACAATAACATATAATGCTGCCCAACTCTTTCATTGTCCCCGCAGTAGGTCACCATAGGCTATAAGCTTACATGGCAGTATACTAGAGGTAGCCTTTTTTCATCACTCTCTGGCCCAAGATCTTCTGACTCTCGATTAAAAGGGACTAAGCTAACTCCACCCACCACATCCACCCAGGGGATCTGTTTCCTTAAAGGGCACTAACCCCTGCTTACTGCTATGGGGAGCATGCAAAACACTCTTCCTATTCCTGGGTGACAGTGCTGATGCTTTTCCTAGTACTGGTACTGGTACTGGTGCTGGAGCCTAGTACTTATACATCAGAGATTGGGAGAGAGTCCTCAATTATGTGCAAGTTTGATAATTTTGTTGCGCAGGAACATAAATTGCCTGCACAGAGCCCTGACCTCAACACTACTGAAGAGCTTTAAAATAAACTGAAAAACAATTGCAAGCCAGGACTTCTCATCCAATACCTGACCTCACAAATGCTAATTGGCTAAATTGGCACAAAATCACACAAACACACTCCAAAAATGTAATGAAACCAAGTAATAGCCACAAAGGAAGAGGGTGTCAATTTTGTAATAAAACCCATTGTTTTTGGGTGAGATGTCTAACAAGCTCATAAAAGTTTACCTCCTGTATCAAACATCATTTTGTAATTTGGCTTTCACTGAATGTAATGTATCTCTAAGCATTTTTTTACATTATATGTGTGGTTTGAATAGTTAAAGAAAAACTTTAGCCAGCAATAACAAGACACAATAGAATAATCCATTAAAATAAAAACGAAAAATAAATAGTTTTTGATCAACCCACTTCCTCTGAGTCCATGTTGTCTTGGACTCTCCCCAGCCAGTGACTGAACAGTGAATGGAGAAGCAAAATGCTGAAGGTGTACTGGCCTTTTAAGAAAAAAAATAGCAAGAAAAAAATGGCATAGGGTACTCCTAAAAATCAATACCAAGTACCATCTTATCCAGGTTATTCGGATGGTCACTCTCACTGTCCCCCCAACACCTCCCTCCCCCGCCTTGACCCATCTCAGACCACTATCCTCAACCTTACAGGGGGGGGCAGTAAAGCACACCATGTTGATGAGGACAAAGCCTCATCCCCACATCCTGTATACCACAAAAGGCTTAAGGGGATCTGTGGAAGAACTCTTTGGGATCTGAAAACCCCCTTTAGAACAAGGAAGCTTTCAAATATTCAACTTCCCCTCTACAAATGTGTACATTAAAAAAAATGTAAATAACAAGTAAAACACAGGCACAGTGAAAAAGTCATCACTTATTAAAACAGGCAATGTCACCCAATGTAAATCCAAGGTCCATCAGCAAAGTATTCAGCATCGGTCATGATGACCCGCTGCCAGGATGACACAGTGTTGCCATTGCTAAATGACAGTTCCCCAGCTGCTGCAGTAACAAAAACAAAGCACCCATGGATACTGGATGACATCATAAATCAAATCTAGTCATGACTATATTTGGTGAATAACATCATCCTGGATTCCCAGGCCAGGGATCTGTCATTTAGCAGAGGTCTTTTTTTTCTTTTTAAGGTCAATTTAAAATGAGTATGTTTTATTGGTGTGCAACTTCACTTGCGTGTTTAGGGCATCCCCAAGCATGTAATTTAAAGGATCTTTGTATTTTTAATGTTTCCTTAAAAGACTCTCCACTGAAATATATTTTTTACTTTCACTCATATTAATTGAATAAAAGAAAGCAAAGAAACAGCAATACAATGTTGCTCGATACATAGGGTACAAAATACAGGAACATAAAGCCTTCCTTTGGTATATCAACAATATAGTAGACATATACCAAAGTTCCAAAAGGAAATGCCCAGATAAAACACTACATTACCTTCCACTAAAGACATCCCCTCTATGGAGTATAAACCTTAATATTATCTCACTGAACTATATCTTTAAAAATGTTTTTGTACATGTCCCCTATAGGCAATTTGTTTTTTCACGTATATCCTGATCTGAGTGAAAGGATACTTTTTTCCAGAACGTATTACCGATCTGCTATCATCCCAACCTAACAACATCCAAAAAAAAAAAAAAAGGCCGAAGCCCAACCGGACTTTAAATGTATCTTTTAGGAATCATAATTTAAAATTACAAATCTGAGTATTTTGTTTCATCACAGAATGAAAAGGAGCCACAGACATGCTCACTGTAAAAACATAGACATGTCAACTGCAGGTTACATACCAAATTGTCATTGCAAGACATATCAATTGCGGGTTACAGATAACAGTATCATTTGTTGGAATAAACATCCTGCAACTTTCAGCTTTCCATTTTTGCTGTCAACACATTTCACGGAAAACTGCTTCCTCAGGATTAAGTATTTTTGGTGTGTATCTTCATCAGTACTTTAATACATTTTACTGTATATACATTTGGAAAGAATATAACATTAAGCGATATGCATATTAAATCAAATATGAAAATGCCCTACCCAAAAAAGCAACAGTTTCAGAGTATTTGTCATAGAACTTCATTTTACTTCATTGTACAATCTATAGGTTATTATATTTTATAAACATTTGATCATTTTCATTTTATATTGGGAAAAATCATCACAATACCAAAACCAGCAAAATATCTCAACTCTTTGTTGATGAATATTTACAAATTGATTCATTGTAGCTGATTTAGATCACATCGGTATTGAAAAAAAGTTTTTTAACTGCATAACAAATTTTTTTTTGATTGAAACAAAAGAATCCATTGTACTTCTTTCTTTCGCTCTCTCCCTCAAGGGATAAAAGGAAATTGAGCTCTGAATATTCAGTTAAGTTTTAATTAACTTTTTGTATCCTAAAAGACAGGCAGGTGAAATAATAGGTAGCACTTGTAAATCTCCTTGCATGATGCACATACTAATTACTATAGCAGTGGAGCCCTGAGCCATACATCCCAAAGGAGCCCTGCTAAAAATACTGGTCCACTTTAAATACATATTTCAAGTGCATATATTCTACAATTTTACATACCAAATGATTTCGCCATTCAGCTTTTAATATTTTTCTATTTTTTCTTTAAAGTGTTACTAAACCCAGGACTTTTAATGTACTATATCTAGTCTCCCACAGTACACAGGACATGGAAATGCATATATTTTAGTAAGTATAAACTGCTAAATACCTTTTCTCATCAGCAGTTGGAGCAGTCTTGTGACTTCTGTCGGTGTTCAGCAGAGCCTTGGTTAAAGCTTGTAAGAGAAGTTTTCATTCTCCTCTAGGAGGATGCAGAACCCCTAACCTCTGTCTGAACAGTGTTGATTGGCCCTGTGATGATCACATGTACTCTCCCAAGAAAAAAAAACTCTCTGTAGCAATACACACCAAACTGAGCATGTGCAGAGTGACGCCAAACCTCTGTTCTGTCAGGAGATATTTAGGGGATAATGGAAGAAGGGGATGATAAGAGAAGACAGGATCAAACATCCTGTTTACACAATGTGGAGAATTAACCCCATAGGTTCCACAGTGAGTATAACAAGCATGCTTTACTGCATATACAGACTGATTTTACTGTTGTGGGTTTGGTAACACTGAAAGCTTTGCAGGTTCCTGGGTCACCTGCCTTTGTGCAGGACAATGCCTAGTGCTGTGATGAAGCTGATACATTATCTACATTTCAGGTTGGAGCTGGAGAAGTGGCACAGAAAACCACAAAGCAATAGTGGTATCCCCTCTCTGGCCGTGCACAAGTGTGTGAATCACAAGATTAGATGAACAGAATTACACATCCTTTTGCAGGTAAAACAAAAATATACAAATATTACATTTGTGAAGCTTTTTTTCATAGAGTTTTGCCTAAGCAAGAATAATATCCATAGGCTGGATTATTAAAGCCAAACTCTAGGCAAAAGGCTAAATACTCCGTTGGAAAACATGTATGTGAATTGCCTTGTGTGCCAAAGGATTTGTAATTCTGTCCGGTCTCTTTTGTGATTCTCTGTTGAGGACACCACTCCCTCTGTTAGTGTTAAGGATTATAGTGGTGCCACCTTCCCACCCATAGACTACTGATGGATACTAAAGGAGCAGTAATACACTGATTGGTCTGCTCTTCTCCTGTTGGCATATTCCCTGTTTACACAAAGCCTAAGTAGCTTCTAATGCTTCCACTCTCTCTCTCTATGTGTCTTGGTGAAAACAGTAAAGTCATTGACCAAATATGGTCATGCCCAGATATGGTCAATGACATCATTTGGGAAACTCCACCCCTTTATTTGCATTGTAGCTGTAGCTGCAGGGACTGGGTGACATTGGTCACATGAGGAAAGCACTGGACGGTGTGATTAACAATGGATGTGCATCATAGGCCTTTTTATATTTACACACAGTAGGTGTATTCATTCACATGGGGGGAAGTGCACCCCCCCCCCATTGAGGGCACATAGCGTATGAACATGTGTATGAACGATCATACCTAAAAACATTATGTCTATTTTTTAGATAATGCCAATGAAACTGTAAAGAACATAGTTGCCTATTGTACAGGTTGGATAATAACTGGAAGGATCCAGCTGGTTTCCTTGAGAAATACAGACACTTTTCCTTTCTTTTAGTTTTATATAATATTTAGCGTGAAAACCCCACATTAGCCAGAAATTCTATCCACAAGCCCTCCCCTTCCTCCTATGGTTCCCTACATGCCTGTGAATTGCAGAATCATTGATTGCATGAAGTATTTGATTAACAAAGTAAGGCTGAAGCCACTGTCCTGGCGGTAAAGCAAATCTCAGGAATGAACAGCTATCGGTTCAGGTTAATGTCCCGGAACTAATTGTCTCCTGCAATTCTCAAATGTTAGATTCTTTAGACGTGATTAAAGGTGGGAATTAAAGTGTTCTCTTCTTCTGATGGACTACATAAACATGTATATTTCCATGGATCAGAATTAATAACCTGAGCTCTTCCAGCCATCGATGATCATTTCATTAACTACATTGTCCAAATAATTTTTAAAGATTCTTTATAGAGGGATTGTTTTTTAATCCCACTCAGCTCTGCGGGACATAGATAAGATTGACTGTCCCCGGAAAGAAGCTTGTTTCATGATTACAGTATGAACCACATGCTGTAGATAATTAAAGGGAAATTACATGTGTTCTCAAGGAGCACATATTCTGCCTGGATACATGGAGATACCTTGTGCTTAAAGGCAAACTCCTGACAAACAGCTAAGTACATAGATAAAATACATATAAAGAATCTGTTTTAAACATTTGTATTGCTGTCCAACCAGTCCAGAAATTTTCACAGCTCCATCACACAGCACAGCCAGAGGAATCACACCACCACAGTTTTAGATCATAGAATCAATACATTGGTGTCCTTTCTCTCTATTCCCAGCTTGCTGATTACTGATTGGACAGTGAAAGAGCAGCAGCAGACTGAAAAGGTCACCTCTGCTCACTCTACTTTCTCTTTCTGGCTGGTCCATTTGTATGCAGCACATACAGAAGGTTGCAAAAGGTTGGTACCAAGTAAAATGTGGGTATGTACACTGGCTGTAATAAAAAAAAATACATGTAATGATGTACAGTATTACTGAACACATAGCTGCAATAATTTATGTATTTTGTATCTGCCTGGAGTTCAATTGTAACTGACTAATCCAGGCAAGTCTGTCTGTCATCTAATCTCTGCAGGTGAATGCTCTGTATTGTCTGCTTTGACAGCCCACCCTTCTTATGCAGCCAAGTGGGATGCTGAGCTGAGGCGCCACATATTGGAATAGGAGTGGTCCTGAATGTAGACAAACATGGCCAAGAGTTCACCCCATGTGTTAGTTGTAGAGGTGAACTACAAGGTTCTTCTTAGATTCTTGATTAGGGTCAATTAAATGCTTTATACGATTACAGGAATATTCTTTCACAAAGATCCCTATGAAACCCTATGGCAACCTGAGGAATGAACGAACACCCATTTCAAGCTTGTTATGCACATTCTTACACCTAGGAAACAATATTTTAAATCAAAATAAAATGCAGCAAAAACGAAAAAGTCCAAAAGTTCAAACAATCAATAATGTCCAAAATATTTCATCACCAAGTAAATCCACCACCAAAAATGGTTAAATAGAACTCACCAGAGTAAAATGCTGATTGTTGAAAAACCAGCATATAGTACTTGTTATTCTGGGAGAAATTAATAATATGGTGACAACAACACTGAAGAAATGAGGGATGAACTCCAACAGATGATGTGCTGCAAAGTTGAAAATCCACACATCCGCTCCATGAGGACTTCGATGACGAAAAGCTTAGGCAGTGCCTTTGGATGTGAGGTTCAGAATACTCCTGGTTTGTCTGCACGTTGCATGTGCATGTTTGGCTGGGTCTGAGTTGCCTATATTCATTACACATGCTGTCTATACTGGTGTCAGTCTGGACACCTTGCTTGTAAGTGCATTTCTTCGTTAAAGTTTGATGCTTTTTAAATCATACTGCACCATGATTGTTCGCTTTTTTCTTTTGAGTGACGGTCTGATCATCTCTCAGTTTGGATACTAAATCACCTTTGGAGTGGATTTTCAACTTTGCAGCACATCATCTGTTGGAGTTCATCCCTCATTTCTTCAGTGTTGTTGTCACCATATTATTCATTTCTCCCAGAATAACAAGTACTATATGCTGGTTTTTCAACAATCAGCATATTACTCTGGTGAATTCTATTTAACCATTTTTGGTGGTGAATTTACTTGGTGATGAATTATTTTGGACATTATTGATTATTTGAACTTTTGGACTTTTCGTTTTTGCTGGATTTTTATTTTGATTTACAATATTGTTTCTTATTGTTTTATTTATTTTGTTGTTACACTTTTGTATGTATTTAAGCGCAACCTATTTTTTTGAAGTTTTGTATATCCTATAAGTTTATAGGCTAGGTTTTGCAGCTTACTGTTTTATATCATTTCCGTGGCGCTGGTTCTTTATTTATATATACATTCTTACACCTGCAAGAGCTTGGAAGACCCCAACCAATCCCTTTACTTAAGTGAAGTGACAAGTCTCTTAAGTGATGGTCTTTGAAAAAATAACCATTTGACAAAACGATAAGATGGCTAAATTTCATAAAACCTGGTAACCATGGATTGACTCCTATATGCCACCCTCATTTGATTCAGAGTCATAACTTCTGCAGAAGAGGAAAGTTGTAGCTTAGGGAAGTACTGAGAAACACCTCTCTTCTTCCCAGTCACTTTTTTTGCTCCTTCCCTTTCCCACCCTATTTCCCTTAACTGGTCCTTGTTGGGGGTTTAGGGGTCTTGTGCTTGGTTACAGTTGTCATTTGAGTTTTTTTCTTTCCATTTTTAAGTTGGGGCACACCTCCAACTCAAATTTTTTTTTCTGTGCTATGCTGTGTTTTTGACAGCTTTGGTCCCCTTGTGTTCGGTCTGTGTAATGTTTCATTATGCCACTTTTCATTGATATAATTATTGATGTGCACATAAATGATCTTATTTCTTTTGTATTGTTATGTTTGCCAAACCATTTTTTTCTTTGAAAATCTGAAAATTCTATAAAAACGTATTAAATGAATAATCAGCAGGTGCCTGGTAAAATTCTAGCTAGCAGATTCCATAACAGCATCAAGATAACGAGGGGGCTTATGCTACACTGGCAAAGAGTAGCGGTGAGTGAATCTTAAACAAGTCCAAAAAATCAGCAAACTGTGAACTTCAATGCAAACCTTGTTGATGCCAATTGGAGGCGAAGCTTGAAACCAATTCTCTCCATGTTCAAAGTTAATAGGCCTGGGATTGTCAAACAAAGAACACGAGGAGCTGGGAAATGCCAATGCAAATAAATAAATACATAAATACCATTTGGTAGAAAGCAGCTCTTTAATAAGAAGTAAAAGGCAACATTAAACATATGGAATTCCTTCAAATATAAGGAAAAACAAAATATAATTTTTTATTGTAAAACACATGAGGACCTTCTCAAATCAAACATAGGGCATAGGGAGCTGGGCCCTGCCCTAAGGAACATGTACCAATGCAACAAAAACATGTTTGCAAATAACTTTCAGCAGGGATCAATTCTCTTAATAACATTAGAAACACAGAATGAAATATGCTTGAGATGCATTCCTTAATGAGGGTCTGGTATGGATTTTAAGGGAGACCCCAAGCAAAAAAAAAAAAAATGTGGGGTTCCCCCAGAATGTACACCAGTCCTTTATTTGAGCATGCTGCTTGGCTGGCCAGAAAAGAAGGGCCATCAAACGTGCTTTGCTCTGTTTTGTTTCTTCTTTGAAGAATTCTACTTCTTTCCCTCCTCATTTAATGAAATTGGATCTAATTTCTTTTTTATTATCATTATTTAAATACATTTTTTTTGGTGTAAGCAGCCAGCACTTCCACCTTTCTTAGCTAGACAAGAATGATGTCCCCAGCTGCCTGAAACCTCCTGGAATACTGATGTCATGCTTCCCAAAAGACTTTGAGGGCAATGTAGAATGCACTGTAAATTCACTATTGCTGGTCTCAAGAGGCCAGCTGCAAGAAAACGGATGTCGCTAGTGAAGAAGATGGCGGTGTGGGACTCGGCACATGGCAGCCTTCGATGGATTAAAGCATAATAATGCTGGATTTTGTGAATATGTGGGTTTGTGAGGGTAACCCTGGAAACAAGATATAAGAGGAGAAAAATAACACACTAGGGGTGAAGTCTTTCTTTAAACACTTATCCATGTCTGTTTTTCCTTATGTACATCAGCTTTTATTTGCTTGATTTTATTTGATTCTGTACTCAATGGAAAGGCTATACCCCATTTGATATGGAAAAGAGTTTGGCAGTTAATGGTTCTCACGTGCGTCCTTTGATCTGACAAGAGCCATAGGATTCATTAAAAGCACTTAGCGCACTCTTTAATGTGCCATCTAACTGCTCCCTGGTTGGATGTGAAAAGGCGTAAATTACAAACTTTACCTCTCGGCCCAGGTGGAGTCTGGGAAATACACAGTGGTTAACCCATATCCTGCCAGAATGTTGTGAATGGCATAAAGCGAACGATGGAATTCCAAAGGACAGAAGTCAAATGAACAGTTTTAGATCCTAAGAAAGGGATTCCCAGCAGGTTCAGATGTGAGGTTTTCTTACCCTTTGAGGAAAAGAAGATGCTGATGTTGAAAGTGATGTCAGTGTGAGAACTTGTGATTAATGGATGGAAGAATAAGAGGAGATAGAAAGCCAGATGTAGGAAAGACAGAGATAAGAAAGTAAGGGGAGCAAATGAGGGAGATAGGAAAATAGGAATGCAGGGGGAGGAAAGAAGGTAGCTAGAAAGGCAAAGAAAGGTAATGAGGAAAATAACAAGGAAGAAGGAAGAAAGGACGGCAAAGGAAGGAGAGAAGATGAAAGGTAAGAGGCAAATAGAGTAGGAAAGGAGGAACAAATAAAATCAAAAGGGGAAAGAAGAAAGGAAACCAAAAAAGGAAAGGAAAAAGAAAGGAAAGTAAATTGTAAAAACAAAGGGAAAAGACAAACAGGAAAAGAAAGGAGAAAAAGGAGAGAAGAGAAGAGAGGCAACTAACAGATTAATTCAACAATGGTATCCAACATACTTCTCTATTCATAAGCAGTGATGAGACTCTCTAAACTGCACATCCTCATGACAGAAAATGAGACCCAGGGGAGAAAAAATGGATGGAGGGGCTGCATGACTAAGGTGGAGCAACAGGTCAGAAAAGGGTTAAAAATGTGAGTTCTATGAGTAGGGGGTGTAGGTATTACCTTAAGCCTAAAAGTCAGATGGGCAAGGGGGATCCACAAGGGTTGTTCATGTAAAGGATGTTGGGTATTAATTTCAGAAAGTTCAAGAAAAGAGTAAGTTTCCCCACCAACCCACCCTTGACTTTCAGTTCAGTAGGTCAACGGTAGTTTGGGAGTTGTTACTTTGTACAATAAATAACTATGTATATTAAGGTTTTTGTCACTGAAAGCTTGGAGTGTTAGTGCATACTTGAATTGTTACAAAACTTGGGGGCTCTCCCAGGAGCTTGGTCCCCTGGGGAAATAAGTAAGTGTGTGAGTTTGTAATGTCTTCGAGTTGGTTGGGGTGCAGCTGAGGATATGGGAAACTCTAGCTGTAAATTTGCGCCTTTAAGGACACCCAAAGACCCTCTCCTGGTTGCATTGTCAAAATTGTTTATTGTTAATGTTAAAGCTATGAGTTACTTTTCCTTTTTAAATGGCTGCTGTGGACTTTTAAACCCATGTCAAGCAGATTTTGTTGTTATTTTAATGGGTTAATAGAGGACCCAGGTTGATTAATCCCTTAGTCATGTGCTGATTATAAATATATCTTCCAGGAAGTGTACAGGGTATTATGTTATTTGTTTTACTTCCATGGATGTGAATGTGTTTACTGTGTATATATATATATATATATATATATATATATATATATATATATAGCTGCGTAAATTGACGGTGCTATATATAAACCTATAATACATAAAATAAAATATATCTTCCAGGAAGTGTACCAGGGTACCATTATACTTGGTTATGTCTTGTTGGCTATCCCTCTGGCATTGTTGCTTGTTCTTTTCGAAAATGCAAAAATCAGATGGCAGCAATTCTATTGGTCCCAATCAATGATAGTCCTATACAGTCTTTTAATATGCCTTGTTTGTCTCCTCTGTAGACCAGGATGAACTCTGATAGTTGGAAATGTATTTATAAATAACATGCAAGCTAAGTCATTTCACAGATACAGTTTGAGATTTATTGGAAGTAAGCATTTATTGTTGATGTAATTTATCAAACAGAACCAGGCTAGCTAATTCCATTGTCTGGCTCTGACAAATGGTGATGTGCTTATATGGAAGATGACATTTTCCAAAATACAGTATATCTTTATATTTTTGATGCATATATTTGTATATACATACACACACATACAAATATACACACGTGTTTGTAGATGGTGTTTGCCAAATCTCCATCACGATGTTATGTCAACTATCTGTTGTAAGGTCCACTGTTAGGTAGCAACACTAATAAAATCCTGAAATCATTGTGTCAAAAATCAACAGCAAAACTGATCACCTTGTAATCCTTCTACTGTACATTGTTACTGCAGTCTACTCTGATCCATAGGACTTGAAGGTATACTGTAGGTATGGATAGATTCCACCTGCTGATTGATATAGCAGCTACAAGGCCAGTCCCCATCCAGCCTGTCAATCAACTTCAATATTTAGCCACACTCAGGCCACCACCTGTTGACTGAGCAATAAATTAGATTTCTAGACCAAGGCTTCAGGCAGTGTAACTCTTGAGCTCCTGCATTCTTGGTTACCAATTTTGACTTGTATGGACTATTTTGTTTGCTCCCCATCCTAACTTTTGGCCTTTCACTGTTTCTATATCTGCCTGTCAACTTTGTACAATGCTCCAGTTTAACGTCAGGTCAGCTGCCATCTGCACAGGTGTGCCCAAGGGTCGAAACTTGGTATACCCTGCAATAAAGTCTATAATCCCTTGCAGGGTGCTCTGGTGAAGACCTAGTGGCATGTACTTGGACTCTCTGCTTCTACAATTTTTAGGCCTTACACACTTTCTAACATGCAAAAAATACAGCGGGTCCACTACCCATTATTGACTGTAACAAGCTGTTCACCCACTATAATAAGAAATGAGATATGCAGGCAGGATGTTCATCTAACAAAAAGAAAAGAGCCACCTAATAAGACACGTATATCCGTGTCAAAATAATATCTCCGTCTCACTTATAATATAAATGTGGATTTATAAACCCAAGGTACATAATAGAAAATATGGTAGTATGACAAGAGCAACACTGCCTACAAAAAGTGGTTAATTGAAAATCCAAGCGGAGTAATATAACTGCATACAATAGCTACAAAAATATTTTATTTGATCCCATGGATCATAAAGAGGTTGGACATGGACACGGTGAACAAATCATGATAAAATTACAAAGTTAAAAGCATTCAGCGTCTTCAAATCTGGATAATTATCGGCAAGCAGGAATCCACATAAGGCAATGAAGTTTCTTAACTACATGATCACAGATTTTCATATGTATATGAATATTTTCCACATTGTATCTGAATAGGGAGAACATTCTTCAAAGATATTCTTTGGTAAATACCACAATAAGCGGAATGACTTCCTATAATGGAAACCAAAGAAGGATCATAGTAGTGGAAACATAAAAATAATATATGCACAAGTCATGTACTAGAACAGGGCAACCAAACAAAATGGTAAACTAATAATTCCATTACCTTCTCATGAGCTTGACCATCATGAAAAAATGATGAATGCAAGGCCTTCCTGGGTGACCACCCCAAGTGGAAATGAATCCACAGTAACAAGTGATTCGAAGAATGTATAAACATAAATCATGAATATTAAACAAAATACCTGAATAGAAAAAATATATAAATATAAAGGTAAAAAATATATATTACCATAAGTAGGATCAAGGAGACTTCACCTCACTTGAAATGAGATCAGGTCTTTGTGTTTTCGATAGTGAATATGGGGGTGGAGAGCCAGGTGGTCTTTGTATATAAAATCCAAGCTGATTGTAACAGGCAAAGTATACCTGAATATATATACCCAATTTAGGGTTTCCAAAAATTACTCTTACTGAGAAATGATGCGGTTCCTTATAGATATATGAGACTACTATCACATACCACAGCACATATGTAGCATAATGTAATGTAAACATATTCCTCCAATAGGAGTTCAAAAACTCCCCAAAAATAGGGCTGATGGGCACATGGTTCCCAATATGTGGAGTATGCTCCCCATATATAAATAGCAATAGAGGTTATCTGAGCCAACAAGCACCCTATGAAGATGCCGAGCGTAATGATGTCATCACGTTGACGCGTTTCATCTGCCAATCACCGCTGACTTCGTCAGAACTGGGAGGGGACATTTTTATGTTTCCACTACTATGATCCTTCTTTGGTTTCCATTATAGGAAGTCATTCCGCTTATTGTGGTATTTACCAAAGAATATCTTTGAAGAATGTTCTCCCTATTCAGATACAATGTGGAAACATATGGAAATCTGTGATCACGTAGTTAAGAAACTTTATTGCCTTATGTGGATTCCTGCTTGCTGATAATTATCCAGATTTGAAGACGCCGAATGCTTTTAACTTTGTAATTTTATCATGATTTGTTCACCGTGTCCATGTCCAACCTCTTTATGATCCATGGGATCAAATAAAATATTTTTGTAGCTATTGAATGCAGTTATATCACTCTGCTTGGATTTTCAATTAACCACTTTTTGTAGGCAGTGTTGCTCTTGTCATACTGCCATATTTTCTAGGATGTTCATCTAGCCTTTTGTGGCTCTTTGACATGTTCCTTGGCTGAATAGTTTGTGATTTACAGAGGGAATGTAAACTGGAAGATGTGCCCAAAATTAGCTGTCCATGTTTCTGTGTGTAGAAGTTCTAATCCTTCTCCACCAAAAAATCTTGCAAGTTACTCAGCCATTTTCCTGCAGCACATTCATAATATGTCTGCCTTAACTGGCTACATAAGGTGTTAGGCAAAGCCATCTTTAACCACTTAAGCTCTGGCAACACTGTACCCGCATAAAATTGATATAATTTGTTTAACTCAAATGGAGCTTTCTTTTAGTGGTATTTGATCACCACTGTTTTTTATTATATAAAGGAAAAAAGACCAAACATTTTAAAACCAAAAAAAATATTTCTGTTATAAAACATATACGATTAAAAAAAACTAAATTTCTTCATAAATTTAGGATAAAATGTATTCTACTGCATGTCTTTGGTAAAAAAAAGAAAATCCTAAAAAGTGTATATTAATTGGTTTGTGCAAAAGTTATAGCGTCTATAAACAATGGTATACAGTATATAATGGATTTTTTTTAATATACTAATAATGGCAGTGATCAGCAACTTATAGGGAGCTGTGATAGTGCGGTGGGCAATCTGACACTAACTGACACTGGGTGGAAACTGACTAATTGACACTCACATCTCCAGTGACACTAATACAGTGATCAGTGCTGATACTTTACACTGTCACTGTACTAATGACACTGGCTGGGAAAGAGTTAATCAAAGGGTTGACTGTGTGCCTAACAATGTGTAATATGTGCTGCTTTTAATAAGCAATGTAACTTTTATATACAGCCACATCACTGCGCTTCGTTCAGAGCCCTGTGTTCTTAATCAACACAGAGCTCTGAACTGTCAATCACTAAGCTGATCAGCAGGTCCCGGCCATAAATCATTGACCAGGACCTGCTGAGAGGCTTGTGCGAAAGGGCCCCCTCTCCAGAAATGCAGACTCATGTGCAAAAAAATATTTTTTTCTATGATAATGCAGTAGGCCGGTGCTCCCCCTATTTGTTTTTCTTTGTATCACATGCATATACCTGATCTGGTGCTGTGGGGCCACTCTGCAACAGTAAAACGGTGGTAGGTGGTCCACAAGCGGTTAAAATCTTTTTTTTTTTTGCCGTCTGTATCCCATTGAGGATATTTTCTTCATTTTCTATCCTTTAGACAGCCACAGAAGCTTTCAGATTTCCTCTCATATAGTTATACAGGCTGCTGACAGTAGGCTGGAAGGTGCGCCTGTGCCTTTCATCCGTATGTGCTGCTGCCTTGGTGTGCCATTGATTAATGCGATGGTAAGGGGGAATGCATGCCAGTGGTCGGAAATCTGAGAACATTCATTTTGTATCAGATAAACTCATCTCAATAGCAAGTTCATTTTAATTTTCCAGGTAGCCGTTTGTGAACATACCTTCTGTAAGTGAGTACATGAATTCAACATTTATTAAAGACATTTAAAGGTTTTCTGAAATCCCATGCATAGTGTAGTATTCTTCTCCTGAGTCCTATGTATGTAGTCCCCAGACTTGGAAATATGTCCAGCTCCAAGCAGGCCCTATTTGTCTGGAGCAGGCAGCAGCAGTGGGACTTGTGCCCGGAAGTGAAGCTGTTTTAATTTGTATAATATTTGGCATCTAGCAAAGATTCATAGCATTGGAGCCGGGAAGAGGTTATAAATCTGCCTGGGAAATCAGATTCTCTTACAAACAGCCCTGTGTTCTTGCTACATATTTAGTGAGTAATGAATGGCAGCCGCCTGTGCTGGAAAGACCAATAGAGCATCCTGAATTCCAAACGCCGTAGCGGATGTTGGCCTGGTAGCAGCGGATTTGTGATATTAGATGAAGCTGGGGAATAAACAGTGATGCTGTGTAGCATGGAATTTTTGATAACATAAAAACAATGGAATTTGTTTACTAAAGGCGAATAGACTGTGCACTTTGTAAGTGTAGCTACACTCATTATCTGATTTCCATCATCCAATCATGCGGAAACAAAAATGCCTTTTCTTATTTTTTTTATTTTCCTTGAATCTGATTTGGTATTCATTACAAAGCAAAGCTTTACTAAATTGACATTTACTAAGAAAAAAGAATGCAACTGCACTTTACCTTTAGTAAATCAGACTCATTGTTATTGGTGAAGAAATGCAGAGAAAATACTTTCCATGATAATCTATAAGGCTAGGTTCACACCTATGAAGGTTGTGTTTGAGCCGTTTCTGCATTGCGTTTTTGCACCTGCGTTTTTGCCACATTTTTTATGGGTTTTGCATTTTTTGTTTTCATTTTTAACATTTTTCTTGTTGCTAGGCAGATTTAAAATGCAAAATGCATCAAAAACGCACTACATGCTTTTCTGCAGCATTTCCATTGAAGTCTATAAAACCAAAAAAGCAACATTTTGCATTCAAAAAAGTCCCTGACCCAACACACTGGGTGAAAACGCACATATGTGAACATGTCCTATAGGAAAACATGTTAAATAGACTGTACTGTGTTTCTGCAAAGCAGAAAACGCTTAGGTGTGAACCTAGGGTAAGGGTCGTTCCAGGGGCGGACTGAGAACTCATGGGGCCCCCGGGCAATAGGGGGTCATGGGGCCCCTGTGTCTTTGCCCAAACTCAAAAAAGTCTATGAAAAATGTACCAGGGGCATCTCATGGGGCCCCCTACTGACCCCGGGCCCTCGGGCAGTGCACGAGTTTCCAAATGGTCAGTCCGCCCCTGGGTCGTTCACACTGGCCCAGGCTCCGGCACAGGCAAAGGGACATGCTATCGGGATAATATTGTCATGGCGACAAATCGCTGTAGTGGGCAGAGCCTAACAGGGTGTGCAGTCTCAGCTTACAGAGCAGAGGTTATCCACATCCAGCATGGCCGACTGCATCATCAGTGTGGTGAGAGTGCCTCAATTGTGCTGGGGGAGTTGACAGCCTATGTCCATGACGGAATACTGTTGTTAATATGTAAGAGCATTACTGTTTCTAATTAATGAAGGTGCTCTTATGTCTTCTCCTCCCCATACTCATATCTAGGACTTCTCCAGAGCCTCTCCCATCCCCTGCAACTCTCTAACTCAGTCTGTCTTGCTATCTCCTACTCTGACCACCGTTGATGATGATCATCGAAAACTCTTCTCTTTAGGGAAGCCTATCACGCCTCCATGCCCTCTAAATGAACTTTTATCACTTCCATCAGCTCATAACCCACAATCCAATTTAGAATTTGTGACAAGACTTGAAAAATGCTGTTCACAGATGCTCTCCATCCAGTCTGACAGAGCTTGCAAAGAAGAATCGGCAAAAATATCACTCTCTAGATGTGCAAAGCTGGTAGAGACATCCCCAAAAAGACTTGCAGCTGTAATTGCAGTGAAAGGTGGTTATACAAAGTATTGACTCAGGGGGGCTGAATACAAATGTACATCACACTTTTTAGTCATTTATTTGTAAAAAATGTTGAAAACCATTTATCATTTTCCTTCCACTTCACAATTATGTGCCACTTTGTGTTGGTCTATCACATCAAATCCCAATGAAATACATTTAAGTTTTTGGTTGTAACATGACAAAATGTGGAACATTTCAAGGGGTATGAATACTTTTTCAAGGCACTGTATATCTGTTCCACTCTTGCAGAAAATCTTCTTATATACCGTGCTTCAAAAAAGTGTATATTTTCATACGTGTGTACATCATGTGTGTTTCAGTATAACATGCCAGTATGTTCCACCAGTGTATGTTACCACACTAAGGTAAGGTCAAAACACGCTTTCCCAGTTACCTGGATCAGAATACTCCTCAGTCCACCATTAAAGTAAGCCACAGATTTATCATCAATTTGATATCTCAGGATACAGCCTGTTCAGCAGAAAAGAAAAAAACCTCCCATGGTGCAGCACAAACACACTCAGTGCTTTATTAGCCCAAAAGAATAAAATACTACTCATAAAATAAGTGCACTATAAATCCAGAAAAATCACCTTTTTAAATGCCCATACACATTGCCCCATTAAAGCGGAGCTCCAGGCTCCCCCCAGAAAATTTAAAGTCGGCAGCTACAAATACTTTTAATATAATAAATATATATATAATATATATATAATTAATATTTGGGCAGCATAGTCGCTAAATAGTTAGCACTTCTGCCTGGCAGTACTAGGGTCGTTGGTTCGAATCCCAACCATGGCACCACCTGCCTGGAGTTTGCATGTTCTCCCTGTGCCTGCGTGGGTTTCCTCTGGGTACTCCGGTTTCCTCCCACACTCCAAAGACATGCTGGTAGGTTAATTGGATCCTGTCTAAATTGGCCCTTGTATATGAATGTGAGTTAGGGACCTTAGATTGTACACCCCTTGAGGGTCAGGGACTGATGTGAATGTACTATATATATGTAAAGCGCTGCGTAAATTGACAGCGCTATATAAGTACCCGAAATAAATATAAGGACACTTACCAGTCCAGGAATCCAGCAATGTCCTCACCAAGAAGATTCTTTAATCAACTTCGGGTGCAGGGGCTGGCATCTTAATCTCTTCCTGTCCAGCCCATGTTGATAAACAGCTGGATGGGAGCACTGCCAATGTGGGTGGACGTTTCTAAATGCCCCCTGCATCCATTGCCTGTGCACGCTCCCCGGGAGAGCGTGGCACTGCTATCGGTGGACACAGCGGAACACAGATCGCTGTACGGGACCTCTGTGTGAGGTCCCGATTCATATGATCACTGATTGGCTAATCAGTGATCACTGATTGGCCAATCAGTGATCACTTATTGGCCAATCAGTGATCACATGAACAGTAGTAAACAAGATGTCACTTCCTGACATCATTGCTTACTACTTGTGAAATCTGTGAATGATCACAGAGGTCACATGGTACAAGGCTATTCACAACAGCCTTGTACCATGTGACAAGCTGTGACCAATCACAGCTCACACAGTATTTCTCAATGGCTGCAGAACTGCAGCCAGAGAGAAGTAGAAATGATTGCTTTTACAACCTTTATGGGTGTAAAAGCAATCAGTGTAAAAAAAAATCTTCATCACCCCGCACAAGTAGTACAGTGTCAGTATGGTGACACTGTACTGCTAGGGTGACAGTATGTAAAAAAAAAAATATATAATATAAAAATGTAAAAAAAGTTTGAAAAATTATAATTTTTGGTTATAAACTAATTTGGATATTTTTTTTTACTAAAATGATAGCTGAATACATTTTGGCCAAGATTTATGAAGTAAGATTATTTATTTGCAACAGTTTTTAAGAAAAACACTTTTCATTTATATAGCAAAAAAATTTAAATCCCAGTGGTGAATAAATACCACCAAAAGAAAGCTCTATCTGTCTCAAAAAAATCCTAAAAATTGCATATGGGTACAGTGTTGCATGACCGCGCAATTGTCATTCAAAATGTGATAGCATTGAAAGCTGAAAATTGGCCTGGACTGGAAGGGGGTGAAAGTGTCCGGACTTGAAGTGGTTAAGTAAGGGACACCTTGGGGCTTTACATCCAGTTTTCTACTGTGCGGGCACGAAGCACACTCCGCTTTGTAAATGGGTCACAGTACTCTGGGACCTGTGAAGTGGCTCAGAAGGCTGCGAGGGAAGGAGGGGGGGAGAACCTCTGGCTCAGAATGCTGTGGTTCATCTGACCAAAAGCAGGAGTGGGAACCTGTCAAAACCAGGTACCCGCTATCCCCAGAAAGTGCCAAATGTTGTAGTAGAAGGGGGGAGGATGCAGACAAGCAGAACTTCCCCTTTTGGGCGAAGTTATGCTTTAAGAATAAACATCAATTCAGAATGACATGTAAAATAGCTGACCTTGGACTTCTTGCGTGATGACGTCATGTAGTCCTGCCCCAAAATACAAATACAATACAAAAATTCAATACTGAAAAAAAATCTCTCTGACTCTAAAAGATGATGAAATAAACTCTGTATCATGAAAAACAGCCTATTCAAAAATGTGCTGCTCATACGAATATGTATCCATTAACACTGCACCATGTGATATTCACCATCCTATGCGCTCGCCTCCATGTTAGACCTCAGAGGGTCACTGCATGCCTTCCTAACCATGGGGGCAAATCCACTTTTATAGGATATCATCTGCTTCATCAGCTGCTTCTGCTTCGATAAGATGGACTCTCCAGCAAGGCTCAAGTAGAATCAAAAAAGGCCATCATTGTGCCTTATCATATTAAAAGATACACTGTTTATTAAAACACAAAAACTCCACTCACGTGCTTGTGGGTATACAATATGCTGTCCCCTTAAGAAAAGTCAGGAAATCGGCATCTCCTTCTAAGCATGAATTCCAACCACACTTACTGTCTGACTCTGAATAGTTGTGTCACTGGTCATGGGACTTCCTCAAGGAGATGGAGTTAAAAGGCATCTTATGTCCTTAAAGTGTTACTAAATCCACAACAGTAAAATCAGTCTGTATATGCGGTAAAGCATGCTTGTTATAGTCACTGTGGAACCTAGGGTTTCTCGTCTGCATTGTGTGAAAAGAATGTTTGATCCTGTCTACTCTGATCCTCCACTTCTACTGTCCCCAATATAGAACATAGTCTTGAAGACCAGCTGCACATGCTCAGTTTGGTGTGTATTGCTAAAGAGTATTCTTTTATTGGGAGATTGCATGTGATCAGCACAGGGCCAATCAGCACTGTCCAGACAGAGGTCAGAGGTTCTGCATCTTCCTAGAGTAAAATGAAAACTCCTCCTACAAGCTTTAATTAATGAACACTGATAGAAGTCACCTGGCGATCGCCGAGTGCCGGCCGGGACCCAGTGATTGACATCCCTAGCCGCCAATAGCGGCGCTTGCATGTCCTCTCGCAAAATGCAAATTATGTATATATACATGATTTTATTTTGCGCAGCCCTGCCACCTTGTAGCAGTACTTGTGCTATAGGGTGGCAGGAAAGTGGTTAAATTATATTAAAGGCAATTAAAAAAAATAATAATAACAAACTTGTTATATTTACCTGCTGTGTGCAGTGGTTTTGCCCAGAGCTGCCCCGATCCTCCTCTTTTTGGTTCCCCCACCGGCGCTCCTGGCCCTTCCCTCCTGCCCAATGCCCCCAGAGCAAGCAGCTTGCTATGGGGGCGCCCAAGCTGGCTCACTCCTCAGCCACTGCTCTGCATGTCCATTCACACACAGAGCTGTGACTCAGCCCCAACTCCTCTCTCTCCTCATTGGCTCACTGTGCAAATGGCTCCCACTGCTGTCTCAGCCAATGAGGAGAGAGAATCCCCAGAGAGCCAAGGCTCTTGTGCACTTTGCTGGATCTCAGTGGAGCTCAGGTAAATATTGAGGGGGGGCTGCTGCACACAGAAGACTTTTTACTTTCATGCATCGACTACATGAAGGTGAAAAACCTTTAGCCTTTACAACCACTCTAACCCCTTCTCACCAGTGCTTCCCGACGCTGAAACCTCTTAAAGGTCCGGGACCTCCGTGATTGGATGTCACAGCGGTCACATGATCAGAAAGCTCCTGATCGCAAGTAGAGATTGAGAGCATTCCGATACTCGCTGGTAACTGCCGGGAAGGCTCAGAGTGCAGGCTCTCGGCCCAGCATTGTTTACATTTTGTACACATATATGCGACCTCTCAGTGTTGAGGCCCACCCGCTGAGAGGCTGCATATATGTGAACCGTCAGCAAGAAGAGGTTGAGGATAAATCGCCTGATTTGTTTTGACGCTGGGTGGATTGATTTCATAGTATATTATTTATTTGTATATATATAATGTTTTGATTGGGAGCATTGTGTATGGAGATTTTGTTATTGCTGTAATACGTCAGTATCTAATCACATCAGCACTTTGTAATGAAAAGATCTATACAGAGGTGAAACGCTGCATTGAGGATTGTTATTGATTCTCTGTTTACATGTATTTTTTGAGGGGGATTAATGCATCAGCACACTAAGTCCTCATGCACACTGGGCATTTTTACAGCGGATATTTTTGGCTTTTAATATAACAATCGACTTAAATGCTCTCAAAATTCAAAAGAAAAGTGTCCAAAAATCCCAAAACAAATGTCCAAAATTAAGTCCAAATCTTGATGAATAAGTGCTCACTAAACCGAAATAAAGATAAATCCCAGATGCTCTTCATACACCTCAAAAAAAGAAAAATCTAGACAGTGTATTATCTTAGGTATCAATAAATAGTGCCACACGTGCAGCATGGAAAACACTATGGTGTCACAGCAAACTTGTAACCCTTATACTCAATATATGTCACTGCAAGCCATATATAAAGTGCATAATTAGCCTAAATTCAGTAATATCAGCATGTGTTCTAAATAGGCATGGAATATCCTCAAACTGGCATCCTCTTGTTCAGCCACTTCCCTCAGACCTCACAAACAGACCAAGGATCAGTATATGGATCAAAATAACATATAACTTTTTAATGTAAGTGGCTACTATAAAACTGATAAACACGGCTTCCTGGTCCTGATGACATGTACACAGCCACATTGTGGTATCAGAAAGTCTCCCGATCACAAGCAAGTCAGACCGCCACAATCCTTCCCAGCATTGACCCTTCAGCTAAGGAGGAGCGCCAGGAATATACTGCGAGTCCCAGGAAAGCCACACAACAAACGCTCCAGAATCCAAAATGGGGAAGGATTGTGGCGGTCTGACTTCCTTGTGATTGGGAGACTTTCTGATACCACACTGTGGCTGTGTACATGTCATCAGGACCAGGAAGCCGTTTTTATCAGTTTTTAATGTAAGTGGCTACAATAAAAGTTATATGTTATTTTGATCCATATACTGATCCTTGGTCTGTTTGTGAGGTCTTAGGGAAGTGGCTGAACAAGAGGATGCCAGTTTGAGGATATTCCATGCCTATTTAGATCACATGCTGATATTACTGAATTTAGGGTAATTATGCACTTTATATATGGCTTGCAGTGACATATACTGAGTATAAGGTTTACACGTTTGCTGTGACACCATAGTGTTTTCCATGCTGCACGTGTGGCACTTTTTTTTGATACCTAAGATAATACACTATGTCTAGATTTTTCTTTTTTTGAGGTGTATGAAGAACATCTGGGATTTATCTTCATTTCGGATTAGTGAGCACTTATTCATCAAGATTTGGACTTAATTTTGGACATTTGTTTTGGGATTTTTGGACACTTTTCTTTTGAATTTTGAGAGCATTTAAGTCGGTTGTTATATTATATTGGTGCTTCAGGGGAAGGATAGTGATACGACTTTAAGGGGTACTGTATTTATTTTATGTGTGCTGACTTTCAGTTATTTCATTTGTTTTTGGCTTTTGACGTTTTTTTTTCTACAGCCAATAAACCCCCCCAGCATGTTATCCTATGTGTCCATGCACACATAGACTGTAATCAACAATTTTTGGCTGGAACATTTTTTTGGCTGGAAAAAAACCCAGGACTAGTGGGATTCTAGAGGAGTTTTTTAGGTGTAGAAACGTTCTAAGGCTCCATGTACATGGAACTTTTGGAAAACACTTCTAAATGATGGAAACTGACTGCTGTAAAACATAGATTAAAAAACATCTGTTTAGCGGTGTTTGCATACTGCGTTTATGTGTTTATGCGCATTTATGTGTGTTTGCGTTTAGAAGCGTTTTTTAAAGATAACATCAGGAGACCTTCCAAAATGCCCAGAATGCACTGAAAAATTGTAAAAATTTTACTATTTCAGACATTTTGAGAGAAATAGAGCAGAAGCAGAGAGAGCAGTATGTGTTGAGATGACCTGTCTTTTCTGGTTGTATTCACTATGGATCCCATCATGAGTATAATGCGGCACATTCTGCCATTTTTTCCTTCACGCAACATCTGGAACTGACTGCGCTGGTGTACCGGGTCCATTTGAATACATGGAAAATGCTTTTCATGCATTTCTGATGATGAAAAAAGGCTCTGGACAGCATTTGGATATGGAACAGTTAAGAAAAACACTTCAAAACGCAACCGCTTATAAATGTGGTTAGCCGCATTTACATGTGTTTACAAGCATTTGGCGTTTGAGACACTGAGAAAATCTAATCCTGAAAGCAAGTTTGGTGCGTTAAAAAAACCGACTGTAAACTCAACTGTCTGTATATGACTGTAAACGACGATGTGTACATGGACACATAGGAAAACATTAGGGAGAGTTCAGGGGCTGATGAAAAAACGCAGAAAAGCTGAACGTCAGTTTATCAGCTGCAGTGTACATGAACCCTAACGCTGAAAAATGCAGCAAGACACAGTAAAATGCCGCAAACCGGTGTTGCATGTAATGAGTCTCTCTCACATATAAGTTTCACCTTTTAAGTTGCATTACTGAAATACAGTAAATGAACTTGTGCACGATATTCTAATTTTTCGAGTTTCACCTGTATGTTCACATTCATTTTGATTGATATATTATTTTTACCTTCCTGAGACTAAGCAGTATAATATATTACTAACTCTATGCATTATTCAAGGAGTCTGTAGTTACACTTTTACATGTTGAAAGGTAGAAACTTAGTCCTATTAATAAATATGTAATGCAGGTACACACTCGGGAGAGGACAAGGATCATGCTGATTTAGCAGTACTAAAGTTGTACTTGTTAGAAGCATCACCAGCAGGTGGTTCCCGCACAAACTAACTGCTCCGGGAGCTTGAAGGTTTGATGGCACAAAAAAAAAAACAATAAAGTTAGGTTTACACCTGGGGTGGAGGGTAGTATTTTTACTCACATCTACCTGCTCTCCCTTAAAGTAGTATTAAACCCAAAAGCAAACATTTGTTATATTGCAGCTTACCAATTCTTAGATGTGGCGGCTGCACTACTTTTCTTTTTTAGGCTTTCTGTCTTCTATCTTCAGCTGGTGATCCAGCCAGCAAGTTTGTTGTTTATCAAAAGGACAAACTCTCCAGCAGAATGTATCAGTTTATACGGATGATACAGACCATTTAAAGCGGATCTCCTCCCAAAAGGGGAAGTTAAGCTTCAAGCCACTGTCTCCCGCTCCCCATTAAGGATTGGCACCTTTGGGGAGCGGGAGGGGGGTACCTGAATTTGACAGGAACCCGCTCCCACTTCTGCTGCGATCGGAAGCAGAAGTTGTCCTCCCTCCTCTCTCCCCATAGTCTTCTGGGACACGTGACAGGTGACACGTGACAGGTCTCAGAAGACTATGGAGCCATTCACAATGCGCAGCGCTTCTTGCGCATGTGCAGTGGGCACCCGGCTGTAAAGCCGCAAGCTGTCACAGCCGGGTGCTCACACCGAAGATGCTGGCGCCAGGGAGAGAAGACGGCCGGTGAAACCAGAGGTGGTGAGGACACCGCTGGACCGAGGGACAGGTAAGCATCTGTATTTTAAGAGTCAGCAGCTACAGCTATTTTTTTTTTCAGGTGGAACTCCGCTTTACCATCGGTAGGGGGATATTAAAATGACCAGCTTTATATTAATTCATGTAAAACCTTTAACCAAAAAGGAAAACACTGTTTGCTGTAATTGATTATAAATTGAGCTGGAGTTTGGCTTCAGTTAGTTATTGTTTTTAAATCTGCTAATACATTTAACAGTCCCCTCCCCCTCCAGACTCTCAATGATGCTCTCTGCTGTGCCTTCTGTGCTCATTCATTCAGAGTGGTGTCTCACTAAGGCTACGTTCACGCTAGCTTTGTCAGCAGGTGTCAGACAGGCCTTTGGGAAGTGTTTTTAATGCTTCTCAAACGCCTATGAAAAGTTTGCACATGGCAGCACATAGTGCTGTTCACACGGAAGTGTTAGTGTTGCAGCAAAACTGACGCCTCGTGTCCAGTCAGGAGGAGTTGAAGCCTCCCATTCAAGTCCATGGTGCTGCTCCGCAAACGCCTGGCAGGCATTTGCAGTGCGGTTGCAAGGCAGTTGCGGAGCGTTAATACCATTTAACTTCATTATAGGAGTTTGTGGTGCGCCTCAAAACCGCACATAGGGTGTTTTGGGAGCATTTGCGGAGCGTTAAAAACGCTTCACAAACGCCTGTCAAACGCTATAGGGGTGTTTGGCAAGAGTTAGAAATAAAGTCAAGTGTGAACAAGCCCTAATACAGGAAGTGTGTTACTGGCTAGATCACCAGATGAAAACAGAGGGGGGGGGGAAACATAAAAAAGGAAAACTAATGCAGCTACCACATCTAATGATTGGTAAGCTGCAATATAATAAATGTTGGCTTTTGGGTTTAATACTGCTTCAGCCTGGGTTCACACTGATGCGGTGCGATGTGCAGAATCGGATTGCATGGGTGTGAACTCCCATGTGATCCGATTCTAGTGTGGACAAAAAAAAAGGGTCCCGCACCTTTTTGGTGCGGATACGCTGCAATTTGAGCAATACAAAATGCATAGCTCGAATGGCACTGCACAGAATGCGCATGTGATTTGCACAGGAATGCGGTGCGGTTCCTGTGCGAATCACATGCGATATGCCGTACCGCATCAGTGTGAACCCAGGCTTAAAGGGAGAGCAGTTGGAGGGGGAAGTAAAAATGCTGCATTTTACATATTAAATATTACATTTTTGGTTTTGGGTTTGATGCAGCTTTAACCGCTTAAGGACTGCACTATAGCAGATATACTGCTACAGGGCGGCACCTGTGTGCAAAATCACGTATACATACATGATTTTGCATTTCCGGGTAGGGGATGCATGTGAGCCGCGCACGTGCCATACCTACGATGTCATTGTGGCTGTGGATGGCAATCAGTGGGTCCTGCCCGGTAATTATCCGCCAGCACCCGGTGACTACCGAGCATCTCCGACGGGGAGGAAGATTGTTTTGTTTAAAAACAATCTTCCTCCCTGTCAGCTTGAGCATACTACTCTGGATGGCTGTGCACAGTACAGCTATCCCAATCAGTATGCTTATAGTGAAGAACACCCCCCTCCCCCGCCCCCTAGTAAAACACTCCCAGCACATAGTTAACCCTTTGATCGCTTCTCACATTAACCCTTTTCTGCCCAGTGCCATTAGTACAGTGTCAGTGCTTTTGTAGCACTGATCACTGTATTGGTGCCACCGGAGATGTCAGTGACATCAAATTAGTTCCCCCCAGTGTCAGAATGTCCGCAGCAGTCCTGCAGTCCTGCTAAAAGTCGCTGATCGCCACCATTACTAGTAGAAAAAAAAATCCCAGTATATATACAGCCATTTGTAAACACTAACTTTCAGGTAAACCAATTAGTTTAAATGTATTGGGATATTTTTTAGCAAAGACATGTCGCAGAATACATTTTGTCCTAAATTTATGACATTTGATTTTTTACATCTTTTTACTGGACACGTTTAATAGCAAAAAGTCAAAAATATAGTTTTTTTTCTCAAAATTGTCGGTCATTTTTTGCTTATAGCGCAAAAAATAAATAACACACAAGCGATCAAATACCACTGAAAGAAAGCTCAATTTGTGGGGAAAAAAGATGTAAATTTAATTTGGGTGCAACGTTGCATGACCGCGCAATTGTCAGTTAAAGTAATGCAGTGCTGTAACGCAAAAAATGGCCTGGTCATGAAGTGGGGTAAATCCTCAAGAGGGCAAGTGGTTAAGATGCAAAGAGAACCGGGGTGCACACATGTCGCTCCATCGATGATTTGCATCACATGTCAAAAATGATTCCTCCTATGATGGGAGACCTAACATGTTCTACCCACGGTACCTTCTTCTGAACATGACCTATTCAATTGCACATGGTTGCAGGGTGGCTGTAGCACTGCCCCATTCAATGTTCTTGGTTATGGTGTTAAGTGTAGGGGTTAAAACAGGAAAGTAGTTTACTCATAACCTGTGAAAAGCAATCCACCATGGATTGCTCTTAAGTGGGCGCCACCAGTGTAAATGTGCCTTAAGGGTTTATGTGTGTAGACAAGCATCAGACAGAAGCAAGTCTAATGCTACCATCTTTCAGGCATTTCAGGGAAAAAAATGGCTTGTATATGAGATGCTTTTGAAATGCTTTTGTTTACAGCTCTGTTGACTGTGTAGAGAAAAAAATCCCAGTTGAAACACAAGAGAATAGGACTTGCTACTTTTACAAATTCACAATGCAGTATGATGCACAGCAACAATAAATGCAAACATTGCTCTATATAAGAACAATTCAAACCCAGTATTGCAGATCCTTCGATAAGGCTTCTCAAATGCCCATAAATCCTAGCAGAGTATTCCCTGCTTACATACTGCTCTTCAACAACAGCATTCGTAATGCATTAATACAGAACACTCCAGAAAAGGAAAAACTCCCAACTAAACAACAGCCCCAAGCATGACCTTATATATTTTTATAAATCTACGTAAAGCGAAACTATGCGGCAACTGAGCACCACAAACCAAACAAGAGATTTAATTCATTTTTAATATTCAAACATTTCGCATCCATCCATGTATCCATGTTTTATGTTGCTGAGAAATCACTTTGAAAAGCACCCTGTAGCATTTGGCCGTGGTCAACTTGAGTAAGGGCAGATGATTCACGTAGCATTTGCTTCCTGAAATCCATCTTCCCTTAGCTCAAGCATGTGGGCAAGAGAGTATGCTTATATCTTCCTCTCTAGCGCTCTCATCACCTCCTCCCACGCTCGCCTCCAGGACTTCTCCAGAACCTCTACCATCCTCTGGAACTCCCTACCTCAGTATGTCCGGTCAGCCCCCACCCTGTCTACCTTTAGGTGATCTTTGAAAACTCACTTATTCAGGGAAGCCTACCCCACCTCCACCTAAGAACTGAACTTGAATCACCTCCACCAGATCATCCCTCACAGCTATCACCTTTTCTATCACCTCCCCCTTCCTTTAGATTGTAAGCTCCACAAGCAGGGCCCTCCTATTCCTTCTGTACTGAAATGTATTGTTGCTGTATTGTCTCCCTTATATTGTAAAGTACTGCGCAAACTGTTGGTGCTATATAAATCCTATATAATAATAATAACAGGGCTTGAAATTTCCACTCGCCTGCTCGCGAATGGCGATTGGAAATTATGGTGGGGGCGAGTGTGTCCCCCAGGGCCGTCTTGCTGAGCAGGCTCGGCGCTCAGGCCGGATCTGTCATTGGCACTGAGAGCCGTCAGACTTCTCAATAGCTGAGCGCAGTGAAAGCAAAGGAAGGAGAGTGTGCTGTGCTCTCTGCCTTCCCCTAGAGTGCAGTACCCGGCTCTGTGAACAACAAAATACTGCAACTTTTTCTGTGGGGGGGGGGGGGTGGCGTATGTGTGTGTGTACGTGTACATTTGTGTGTCTGCAATTGTACATGTGTCTGTGTGTATGTACATGTGTGTATCTGTACATGCGTATGCGTGTATGTACATGTATGTGTGTGTGTGCAGGGGCAGACTGACCATTCGAGCACTCGGGCACTGCCCAAGGGCCCAGGGTCAGTAGGGGGCCCCATAAAATGCCCCTGGTACCTTTTTATAGGCTTTTTTGGGTGTGTTTTGAGTGTGGGTAAGGACACAGCGGCCCCATGATCCCCAATTGCCCAGGAGCCCCATGAGTTGTCAGTCCGCCCCTGTGTGTGTACATGTGTTGTGTGCATGTACAAGTGTGTGTGTGTTTATTTACGTACATGTGTCTGTGTATGTATGTACTGTACATGTGTCTATGTGTATGTACATGTGTCTGTGCGTGTGTATTTTTGTGTATGTACATGTATCTGTGTGTATGCGTGTCTGTACGTGCCTGTGTGTGTATACATGTGTCTGTGTGTACATGTGTCTCTGTGCGTGTCTGTACATGTTTCTGTGTGTGTATGTGTATGTACATGTCTGTGTGTGTGTACAGGTGTCTCTGTTTGTGCGTGTTGGTGGCGAGTAACTCTAAGGCCAGGCTAGTAGCTCAGGACTTGAAATTTTAAGCCCTAATAATAATAATAATAATTAGCTGAGAAAAGCCCTCCTGAGGACTCCTGGGATGTATGACATCATTTGCCTAGGCCAGAAACCAGAAATTAACTGAAAAGATGTAAAAAAAGTTTAAAACAAGTAAATATTATATGGCTTCCTATCTACGGTATTTACTAATGCTGTCAGCATAAGGATTAAAAATACCGTAGTCAATGTTTGAGAAAATGAAATTCCGCTTTAAAAATTTGCGTACCCCTGCACTACTAGGCCATTTTTTAGTTTTCAGTGCTGTGATGGTTTGATTGACAATTACTCTGTCAGGCAACACTGTACCCATATGCTTTTTATGTAATTTTACTTTAGAAAGATAGAGCATTCCTGTGGTGGTGTTTAGTAACCACTAAGTTTTGCATTTCTTGCCATAAGACGGATAAAGGTCAAACATTTTGAAAAAAAAGATGTTTCTCTTAATTCCCGCATTTGATAATGTTTTTTTTACTTCTTTTACTATAAAAAATGAAAAAAAAAAAGACCAAAAGCATTGAAAAAAAAACCCCTGTTTCTCTTACAGTCTATAAAACATTATAAATGAAAATGCCAGGACCAGACAATAAAACCCAAAATGACATACCATATTGTAGCCATTAGAGCTAAGGACCATAGTAAATATATATTTCCTATGATCATCAGCTCCATCTAGTGGCCTGATACTGTATTTTTCTGATTCTTGCTATACTTTTGAATGAAGAACATCCAAGATGGAGAGAAAATAGCCTAGTAGCATTCAATTTTGCTGGAATTTTCACTGAACAAATGTACATGCAAACGCTATTGTTCATACACCCCAAAGTGTCAGACCTTTGCCCAATTGTAAAATGTGAAAATTGGACATAGAGAAGTTTATGGAAGCTGCTGCAGGTAGTTGAGGCATCTAAGGTGCTCCACTTTACAGCTGCTAACAGTCTTTTTTGTTTTTTTTCAAACTTGGAGACAAGGGGGCTAGCTATAATAAGATGTACATTTGGAAAAGTCTCCACCAGCATTTGCAACTAAACCTCCAATGAGGGAAAGAGACTCTGAAGGGATCCCAGTTCATTATGTACATTCATGAGACTTAAATCCCAGTCACAACAGTGGGTGCCCGCTATTATCCATATAAGGTGCACCCATTGTGTGCATTGTGTAGGTGCAATGTGTCGTATCATGTTGCAACAAGCTATGTAAATATAGCGCCCTCTAGTGTAGATAGTTTATTTAGTGTAGCTAGAGGCTTGCTAGAAGACAGAAGGTTTACTTCAGGTCAGACTGGAGGGCTCTACAGGTCAGTCCTTTGATACCTCCCCCTACTCTAAAAGCTTGGAGAAGCTTCTAGACGTCAGTAGACGGAAGTGAGGAGGAGCTGATCTGCATATTTACGGGATTCTGACCAATCTCAGGCAGGAGACCTGGCAGTGTGGCAGACTGGCCAAAAAATATGACAGAGCCTAGCCAACAAGAAGAGTCGGGTGGAAGATGGAGGATTGAAGTGCTGCTGTGTAGCCTGGGAGGGAGCCCTGGAGGAGGGGGGTTCTGTCTTCAGGCTGGAGGCTGGAGGAAGGAGGAATTCTGAAAGAGGAAGCTCCACTGCTCTGCAGACCACTGGGGAAGGATAGCCTGGAAAAGAACCAGCCCAGTGGAGGGCTTCTATTAAACAGCTGCAGGACAAGACCAGTGTGAGTACCTCTACACCCCCACGGCCTATAAGGAAGACATCTGCTAAATGCATGTTTTTGGCAAGTTTTCAGGTGACAGTTTAGTGCATACCCAATCCCTTGCCTTGGGATCAGATACCATGGCCGGGTGGGCTGGTATTTTGCATTAAAGGGACAGAGAGATTCTACAAATTGGAACTTTGCTAAAAATCCACTCAAAGGAACACCACAGTCCTAGATGGGGATTATTTTGCTGTTCTGGAGGGAACACAGTCAAGTATCTGTCGTTGCAGTGTGCCAGAGAAGGCAGTTGTCCTCAATTTGTTGTTCTTCAAGTCAAATTGAGCATCCCATAATCCCTTTTCCCTATCCAAGTAACAATCCCTATTAAATACAAAACAACAAGCCAATGGACTGTTTCTTTGTGTCTGGATACCAGTTGGAAAATGCATGTTGCCTGGCAGTGTGGGAAATAAGGGGGACCCAAAACCAGCGGCTCTCAAGGGGGTAGCACTACACAAAAATGCAACCTGTCCTACTTTTTTCCAGTGTACACCAGTTCAACACATTGGTGTGAAATGAAACCAGAAAATATAGAGCTAATTGCCTGGTCTATGTGTTGGGACTTCAATGGGTAATGCTGTCCAATGCAGTCCAACAAGGCTGGTGTGAAGGAGCCCTTAATTATCTCCACCATGCACCCACCAGAAAAGCATTGGAATTCCACAGATATATTATCCCATAATGAGTCACTTAGATCCCATGGGTGCAGTTGTTGCATTTATGAAACATTACAAGGAATCCATACAGAAATGACATAAGTGTTATATATGGAGGGTTATTGCCTGAATATTTATTGCCTGTATTGATCCATGGTGATGCTACACTATCTTCATTGATTAAGATATTGATGTGCTCTTAAAATATTGTCCTGTCATCAGAAACTATCTCCCATGGGCATAAATAGAACATTCTGGAACCCTTATCAAACACCAATATGAGATTATTTCAATAACACATCCAGCTATGCTTTTTTTCACCCTCATGATTAATGGTGAAGGGATGATGCACCTTCTGCTGCTTTAGTAACCATAAGTCATTCATGCCTAGATGTCTACGTCAAATTTAGCAGCATGAGCATGCAATGGTTAGTTAGACAATGATGCACTTATTTATCATATACAGGCAGCCCCAGGCTTACGAACAAGATAGGTTCTTTAAGTGTTTTCTTAAAATTAATTTGTATGTAAGTATTTTT
Source organism: Staurois parvus (assembly GCF_062004578.1). Taxonomy (NCBI): domain Eukaryota; kingdom Metazoa; phylum Chordata; class Amphibia; order Anura; family Ranidae; genus Staurois; species Staurois parvus. The sequence goes on along the minus strand of NW_028318028.1, from coordinate 2,266,950 downwards.
TTAAGTGTAACTCCAGCCAAAAAATTATTTTTAAGTTTTGGATAGCATAAGGAAGGGTTAACTGGCTATGTAGTGAAGTGGGATTACTGACAGGTCCGCCGGACAGTAGGTGGCAGCATGTCGTGAGTAGTAAGATGGTCGCCAGATGGTTTCTGGAATCAGTGTGATGCCATGCTGCCTCCATTCATAAGTATGAGTCATATGTAAGAACTCGGGGACTGCCTGTACATGTCGATAACAACTCATGCAAACCATACATACAAAGAAACAAAAACAAATAAATTCAGAAACTTAAGTTATGTGTAATAAAATGGAATGACACAGGGAAAAAGTATTGAACACATGAAGAAAGGGAGGTGCAAAAAGGAATGGAAAGCCAAGACATCAGCTGAACTCTATCAATAATTAGAAAGCAATCCTGCCCCTTGTCAGTGCAAATTGATATCAGCTAGTTCAGTCTCAACTGGTGGCCTAAAGTGGCGTCACTAAGGTTGGTGTCACCTGGTGTGGTAAAACCTGGTGTCACCCCCCTCCAACAAGTATAGTCCCCCTCAGTATAAACCCCCCTTCTTTAGTACAGACCCCCCTCCCTCAGTACAGACCCCCCTCCCTCAGTAAAGAACCCCGTCTCTACTAAGCACAGACCCCCTCCCTCAGTACAAGACCCATCCTTCCTCAGTAGAGACCCCAAACCTTCATTACAGACTCCCCCCTCAATATAGACCCCCTCCCTTGGTAAAGACACCCTCCCTCAGTACAGACCCCCCTCTCTGCTGAGTACAGACCCCCCTCCCTCAGTACAGACCCTCCTCTCACTAAGTACACAAGTATTAAATAAATTTCAGTTAGCGTGTTCAATCTTTTTTCCCTGTGTCTTTAAATGTTATTACACATATCTTAATTCCTGAATGTATTTGTTTTGGTTTCTTTGTATGTATGGATTGCATGGGCTGTTATCGACATGTGGTGAAAATTTCATGTCAACAGCACCTTTAGAAATATAATTACTTAGAAAATGGTAACGTGTTCAATATTTATCTCACACACTGTGTGTGTATATACAGTCAGGTCCATAAATATTGGGACATCGACACAATTCTAACATTGTTGGCTCTATACACCACCACAATGGATTTGAAATGAAATAAACAAGATGTGCTTTAACTGCAGACTGTCAGCTTTAATTTGAGGGTATTTACATCCAAATCAGGTGAATGGTGTAGGAATTACAACAGTTTGCATATGTGCCTCCCACTTGTTAAGGGACCAAAAGTAATGGGACAATTGGCTTCTCAGCTGTTCCATGGCCAGGTGTATGTTATTCCCTCATTACAATGAGCAGATAAAAGGTCCAGAGTTCATTTCAAGTGTGCTATTTGCTTTTGGAATCTGTTGCTGTCAACTCTCAAGATGAGATTCAAAGAGCTGTCACTATCAGTGAAGCAAGCCATCATTAGGCTGAAAAAACAAAACAAACCCATCAGAGAGATAGCAAAAACATTAGGCGTGGCCAAAACAACTGTTTGGAACATTCTTAAAAAGAAGTTTAACAAAGCTAAAAGTATCTAAAGAATTAAACAATAATAAAATAAATGTAAGCATGTTTAGGTAAAAGATTAATCAGATTTGTAATCCTGATATTTCAAGGTTTTTTTTGCCTAGTTTTTTCGGTTTGTTATCCTACACTTCCATATATGACATACAGTATACTTTTACACTGCTGAGAATTGTGATCTTTTGGCTGTAATGCTGTTGAATATACACTTTGGATATGTCCATTTATATGTTTGTTGTATCTGTGAGTCTGTGAGGCAATTTCAATAAAACTTCTTAAGGAAAAAAAAGATGAACCGGAAACACGTTAGGTATCAAAGTGCACAGAGAAGTATGAGGAATATTTCTAGATCTAATATTTATGAATAACATGATGAGCTGTGAAGGTGTTCAAGGTTGGCAAGTGTACAAAGTGTGCAAGTGTAAGAAATGATGCTGGTTTAAAACCAAAAGGTAGTCACACCAAATATTAATTTGATTTAGATTTTGGTTCAGGTCGCTCACTTCACATTTTATAAACTGATAAAAAATAATCAATTAAAATATATATTATTGAAAGCATTCTTAGTAGACAGTATTTCTTCACACCTGCCTAAAACCTTTGCCCAGTACTGCACATATATATATATATATATATATATATATATATATATATATATATATATATATATATGTATAGGACATACAAGGCATTTTGGGTTGCTTTTTAATAAAAATCTTTTTTTTATTACAGGCTGGGAAAATGCATATAAAAAATTGATATCCTAAATAAAGCTTAATTATAGTTACGTTTGCATTTTTTTAAATCAGCACAAGGGACAGTAGTTACATACAGTAGTTATGGTAGTTACATTTATTGTTAAGTGTCCATTGTGCTGGTGCTGGCTGTTCTAGTGAACATCTAGAAAAGTCCACTGACCCCCCACATACCACCACAGCTGTAGTTTTCTGGTGTTGTGGGGATTAATACAAACAATGGACCTGTCACAAGCTCTCATCAAGAGTGCCGACTATGCCTGCCGTTTCTGTCCCCCCCACAGTTCATCAATAAAAAGTGATCTATGAATGAAGGAGGCAAACAATTCATTCATCCAGTCATTCTCCATTCATAGATCTCTTTTCATTCATGGAAGTTAGAGCACAGCTTCTATAAGTGGAGGAGGGGGCAGGAAAGAGCAGGCATAGTCTGCACTCTTGATGGGTGTCTATGACAGGTCCAGTGCTCGTAATAAACCCCAAAACACGGGAAGGGGTATGGGGGGGGGGGGGGGCAGAGGACTCAAGATTTCAGGTAGCACGTTTTCAGGTTTTAATGCCCTTTATTTGTAACCCTTTCTGTAGTGATCTAGTTGGGGGGGGATAGCGTCCCTTCATATGTCAGCTGTGGATGGGGCCCAGTGGAGAAAGGTTATGGGAATAGGACACCCCTGACCAGCATGTAGCCCTGTATACTGACAGAGGGAGAGTCCTCTGCCGGGCTGAACCACCGGAGTTTCCAGAGAAGGACACATTGGGGGATTGAGGATGGAAAGAGAATCCTTGCCACCCCATGACCCTCATCAAGCGAATCCTTTGGCTTGGTTTAGGATGGACTTGAGGTCTATATGAGAATCTCTCTTTGTGTGCACGGATACACACTATGTGAAACATCTGAGGTAGGAGACTGTAGCATCTGGGGAAGATAGCTGAGTCTGCACACTATGATGATATTGATTGCTCTGCACTAAAGGGACTACTGGTAGTAAGAAGCTGGATGATATATGGTGTTCTGCACTGAAGACTGCTGTCAGAAAGTCATGAACTGTTTAAATATCTTGCAAAGAAGTGGTGTCATTGTGCCAGTGTGAGTTGCACAAATGTTGCAGTAAAGCATTAAAAAGGCTTTTGGATTGGACATTCTTTTATTCTGGGTAAAGGGTCTCAGACCAGGAATATGTGGGTGAGTGGGTCTGAAGCAAAAAGTGTGACACAATATGGTGGAGTTTCTTCAAACAACAGATGGTTGACTAGTCCATCCAAGAAAAAGCCTATTTGGTGCAGCTGTTTGACACAATTTTTGCTGTATATTTCGAGGTGTGTCACTATATTCTTTGTATGCAGCATTGAATTACTCACATATGGTGGCTTTACAAGGTATAGCTGTGATCCATGGGGTAAGGAGGTGGCTATATAGTCTGCAGGAGCTATCTTAATATTTATGCTAATGTTTTGTTTTTTCTGTGTTCCAAAGGGACAAAATTGAAATTGGTGGCTATTTGAAATTATATCAGGGCTGTTTTGGTGCCGATACTTTAGATAGGAGCCTGTTTTACGCCTATGTAAGTTAAATATGCATTTGGTGTCTTGCAGTTGGAGCTACTTGTGAAGTATGCTAACTAAAGTTATGCCTTCATTCATTTTGTAGCTCCATCGTGCCTTCTCTAACTGATGGACTCTGATATTTTGATGTTCACCTGATGATTGGCCCCTTTATATTAAGCAGTGGGTTGGTGCATATATGGTTAGGGAATTGGTGACCTTTTTGCCACTAAACGTAGTATGGTGGTTATTATACTATGGTTAATTACTATATTTGTTGTACAGGTTCCGTGTATTTTTGGTATATCCTTCAAGTAAAGTGTCCTGTAATGGTGCGCTCAGCTGCAGTAGGTGTATTTTCAGTAAGTATGTATGTTTGTATCCTTTGTGAACAAGAAAGAAGGGATTTTATAGCCACATATACTAATATGCAAGTCTGATACCTCTTCTTTTTTCTTTTTTGGTTTTGTTTTTTTGCTTCTCTTTTCCTGTTTGGTTTATGATGTAGAAAGCATCCACTTACAGTGAGATATGCCTTTCTTGCGTGAATAACTAATATGGTCTGCTGCCACATATGCCACTGGGGGCTGCCTCTCTGTGCTGCTGTGGATGGGATGTAGAGATGCATGACTGCAGATATATGATAATTATGTGTAATGATTCTGTGATATTATATAATTTAATTTATTGTTTATTTAGTTACAGTAGGTTGCTCTCTCACTGGATTCCAAAACATGGTCCTGAAGAAGATACACCTCAAATGCGTTGATCTTGTGGATTCTTCTAGAAGATTTCTATACATCATTCTGATTATGAGATTCTGTATAAATGTATTGTGAGAGTTAAATGTTTCATATTAGGGGGTTTATATACTTTTCTCTCCCTTTTTTATCTGTGGGTTTTTGGTAATGAAATAAGTGTATAAGAGATGTTTTGACCACTTCATTACCGGGCACTTTTACCCCCTTCCTGTCCAGGCCAATTTTCAGCTTTCAGCGTTGTCGCACTTTGACAGACAATTGCACGGTCATGCAGCACTGTACCCATAAGACATTTTTATCATTTTTTTAGACAGATGGAGCTTTCTTGTAGTGATATCTGGTCACCACTGGGTTTTTTTTATTTTTCGCTAAGCAAATGAAAAAAGACCAAACATTTGGAGGAAAAAAAGTTTTTTTCTTAGTTTCTGTTATGAAATTTTGCAACTAAGTATTGTACTTTTTCTTTTCACTTCACTGATGGGCATTTATAGCCTACATTGATGAGGCTGCACTGATGGGCACTGATGGGGATGCACTGTTAATCAGGGCACTGATGATCAGTGCCCTAATTATCAGTGTAAACCATGTACTGACAGCCTTGCTGATTATCAGCTTTCCTTTCCTCACACACACAGCCTGTGAGGAAAGGACTGCCGATAACCTGCAAGTATGTTTACATGTGATCAGCTGTGAGTGCACAGAGCTGATCACATAGTAAAGCACAACTGTGATTGGCCCTTTACCCCAATCTCTGATCAGCTGTCACAAAGCATGCCCAATGTGCATCCCAGGGGTGAGCAGGGGGCAGGTTCTGGGAGAACGTCCATGGGCATCCTCCCAGAACTTGATGTGCTGTAGCCAACTTTCAGCTGTAGCATGGTTGGCAAGCGGTTAAACAACTACTGTGTCATTCTCTGTACCAGTAAAGTCTGGTCTATTTTCCTTTTTTGTGGAAAGCCAAGAAAAAGCAGGGCAAGTCTGGAGTTAAAATGGCAGGAATAACTGCTCAAAGTGGAACCCTTACAGACAGCCACCACCAACACAAGGGATCCTTCTCTTTTTTTTTTTAACCGATACTTGGCATTTAAAAGAGAAGTATGATTTTAACAAACAAACAAAAAAAAAACTAGATGGCTTCAGCTCCTATCCCAGCTGCATCTGTCCCCTGCCACTGAGCAAGTGAGCCAGTGAGAGATCAAAGCCCGCTGATTGCTCAGTTCCCAGTCTTCAATAAGCACAGAGCTGGTGTCTGTCAGTCACCAGCTCTGTGCTCTGCCCCTCCCCCAGCACTCACTGGAGAACCGAGCTGTGGAGGGGGTGGGACCAGCTGGCTTAATCTCCCAGAAGCTCAGTGAGAAGCTTAGCCATCTGCCAGTCCAAGTACCTGGGTGGTTCCGCAGTGACCCTTGGGGGAGGGAAGCATGAGGAAATGCTTCCTCCAATCTGCAGCAGACCAATGACTTCATTCTCTAGGATCCTACCTCTCAATTGAGGCACAGCCTTAGTCTAAGAATCTTGGAGCTAAAATACTTTTATCATGACAAAATGGTACTATTATGCTATATTGGGACATGTCAGAAACGTACTAATGCTGACTTTTAAAGTTACTGATAAGTCCACTTATTATAGAAAAAAATATGTTGCCTGGCAACTAATAAGGAGCCCTGCAAGCTAGGGTCGATAAAAGCAAACAGCACAAAAATTATACTTGACCTTTTTTTTCCAAGATTTCCAGGTGTGTCTTGAGACAAACTCTCACTCTGTTTGCTGGGAAGTAATGAGAAAAAAATTATGCCTTTTTAACTCTGACTGGATGTCCACGGGAATCCAATCAGAGCAGCAACTGCTCTGCTTTAATAAATAACTAAGCTAACATCCTACAAATGTATTTATTCTTGCTCGTACTGTGTGATATTTTATAAGGTCAAGCTGCAAGAACAATATGTTTTCAAATAAACATATTGTTCTCTCCTAACTACTCTATCAATACTTTCCTATCAAATCACATCCAAAAAGATACCGGGGGTTTCCAGATTTCACATGTGCTGTGCAACAGAGTAAATTGTGCCAGTCACTGTAAGTCTTGTAAAGATTTACCCTGAATGTGGCAAACTTTTTCGTGTATAATTAACCCAACATGGGTGAAATATGTCAGAGGGATGTGACCTATGGGCTGGGATTTGAGCTTATGCCTGTCTTTCATTTATCTGACATTGGAGTTGAATATAACGTATAGCAATACTGGCATACTATATTAGACTTTGCAATCCCTTCCTCCTCCTACCTTTTAACACTTAAGGATGTATTTCTAATTGCAAAGCAACTCGCCCCGTGCATCTACATTCACAAATAGTAAAAAAGACGAATGTTGTTAGGAAATTTCCTGTGCTGGAAGAATGTTTTTCATTGACTTCAAACAGAAAATACCATATTTGGCCACTAAATGGTGCTACATAGCATAAGAAATTCCTATAGTGCTATAGTAGCCAAATGTGGTATTTTCCATTCTGAACCAATGAAGAATATTTCCTCAGAACAGGAAATAGCCTAATAGCTTTCATTTTTTGCCACTATTTACACTGTACTTTCACAGGGTGAATTACTACGCAATTTTTTTTATATATAAATACACCCCTTGAAGGGTTAATAAACCTGATGCTTTCTCCATGCATTTAGGCTGTACTCAGAAGCCTTACATGAATTGCAAAAATAAAATTTTAATGTCATTTGTGCAGGTCACATGATTGCTTTCTCTCCCCTCTGCTCTGCATGGCCTGGGTCGGTGAACAGAACTAAGCCTAGTGCTACATTTATAAGGGGGTGTCACGTACCTGACCGGAGGCTGCAATAGAGAGGGATCCCCTTACGGCTAAGTGCAGCGCGCCCAGAGGCATAGCTAGGATATTTTGCGCCCGGGGACGAATGGCCACCTCTGTTCCTGTAGACACCCCCCGTCCCATTCACATTGCCCCCCCCTTCATCCATGGCACTACTCACCCGGCTTGGCTCTCCCCTCTTCCCCTCCGGCACATGCCTGACTCACTGCCCTTCTCTCCGCTCCTCTCCTGGCCGGCTCCTCTCTCCTCTCATAACTCACTGTGGATGGCAGACGTATAAGATGACACGTCTGCTGCAGCCGCTGCAGTGATCTTGTGACCTCATTTTGGCGCCCCTGTACCTTGGCACCCGGGTACATATGTACCCCCCTGCCCCCCCCTAGCTACGCCTCTGAGTGCGCCCCTGGAGGTGGAAACAGGAGGCGCAGTGCCCAAAGAAGCACGGGTTGCCAATGGTGTTGCTGCTTAGAAATGCCTGATGAGATGGAACCTGTGGGTGCTCCAGTTGCAGGAGGAGTTTCTCCAGAGAACACGTGAATCACGGATGATGAGTAGAGTAGTCAGTAGCCAGAGCCAGCATCAATATGGAACAGCAGACAAGAGCAACGTCAGGATCAAGCCGGGGTCATACACAGAGTAGCAGCAGACAGGAGCAACGTCAGGATCAAGCCGGGGTCATACACAAAGTAGCAGACAGGAACAAGGTCAGGAGCAAGCCGGGATCATACACAGAGCAGCAGACAGGAACAAGGTCAGGATCAAGCCGTGTCAGTAACAGGTTTTCAGCAGGAAACTCAGGAACACAGGAACAAGGAGGGACTGACGATAATCCAGCAATCACTGAGCAGAGTTGCAGTCCTTATAAAGGCCACTGAGTGTCAGAAATTAGTGCACCCTGTGTGTGCTGGTGCATTTTCGTGCACATGAATGCATGTTTACGTGTCGCCCGCCTATGCGCATGCACACTTCTTTGCGCAAATTGGCATGGCCATAATTGCGCATTGGCGCATTTGCCCAGGCTTCCTCGTCTTTTCCTCTGACAGGGGGAAAAGGGTCAAAAGAGTAAATTGCCATGGGCCCCCCTGCCAGAGTGGGCCTAAAACTTATTTTATAAAAAAAAATAATAATTATAAAATAAGTTTTTTTATTACAAAAATTACCAAAGTGTGTGTGGGTGTCAGGATACAGAACAGTGAAGCCTGACTTCAGAGGTAAAGAAAATGATGAGGACTTCTGGCAGATGTTTAACATTTCAACTTGTCATATTATTTTACTATTTGAGATGTTTGTTCTAATGTTACAGAATTATTGGCAATTTGAGTGCGAGGTATGACAAAGATGCAGACTTCAGTATCTGTATCAAAGAGGAGAGCTCAAAACATGTGTTGCTCACTTGCATTTTGAGTTTAATGTGAGCTTGTTGGTATCAGTCTCCCGAAGTCACACTACAAATCGCTCCCTCTGACTGCAGCCAAGTAACAACATTACTGGGAGGTTTATTGATTTACTTAGATGGAATATATTGCCTTGTTTATGAGAGGCAAGTGGGACAAGGGGAAAGTTTGAGAAATGTTGGAAAGTACCAGGCAACAGCCTTAACCCCATCACATGGGAGTAAAGTTAATGACCAGAATTGATTTCTCACAGTGAGAAACATGAGAGAGAAGCTTACTTTCCCGCTTGACCCTGACTAGGTCAAGGGGTAAGTCCAACACTCCATGATCTCAAAAAGAGTAAAACTTTCTTAGTTTTACCCAAAATTACGAAATTGGTAGAATTTGAGACAGGCGTGGCCTTGGAATGACATATCAGAGTGTTTGATGAAATCTGCAGAGAGTAGAGGACCTTCCTTCATTCCGTGTCTTGCAGCGAACGTAGAAGGGACATGGACTCCTAACCAGTGTTTTTTTTCCATGTCCTGCCAGTTCCATTTACCTGTGTAATGTGTATTCTTACAGTCAATAAAACTGAGGAAAAAAATCAGACAAGTGCCTTCTGCGGAATCTATTTTTTTTCTACAACAAATGCAGTTTATCATTCATTTCAGTTCACTTTTTTTTATTTGTCATATAATTTAATTTCCATGTTAAGGGGGCCCTGTGCTTGAAGTTCCCCCGGGCCCCCCGAGGTCTAAATCCAGAACTGACTAAGCCTCAGTCTGTCACATAATGTTGCTGCTTCTTTTTCCCATCTTCTGCCCCGAGCATAACAAAACAGAGTAAAGACAAAAAAAGCAATTATGTGTATAAACAAAGTAAGTTAATATTGCACATTGTAATTATTGAAACATATTTGTGATTCACAGTTCAATGAAAATAGAGAAATGAAATAGAGCTGTTCCAGCAGATGATTATTCCATTAGCACAGAAGAGTGACTGTGAGTGAAGATGGAGAATTGTATAACGGGGAGATCCTGTGCTCTTTCTTTGGGGGAATCCTATCACTGTGTGCTGCTACTCTGAAACCTTTGTGTAGTGTAGCGCCACCACCACAGAAACCGCTTAGTAAATTTGGGTTCTCTGTTCTGTGCCTCGATTCCAAGAACAACCTTGGCCCTTCTTTTGTTCCAAAAATACTTTATTGTTTTAAGAGAAGACAAAAGCATTTAGAGCATGTACAGCCATAGATCACAGTCAAAACATAGACATGACATGTTGCTTCCCGTTTCGCAGATGCGACTAATTGTAATCAGTTGTGCAAAACAAAAACATGTAGAACAGTACAACCATCATACAAAGTAAAATGGTGGAAACCGAGAGGAAAATGGATAAAGTGATGTTAGTGAATGTTATCTCGTCCTGACTCTCATCAACTTTTTATTGGCAAAGCAGTGTGATGATAGAGATAAGGGTAGGGGAAGCATTGGGTACTGTGACGGTCATTGTTTACATAGTTATAAGTAGCGCATGTGCTATGGTCGAAGTTAGTCATATCTGTGTGCAGGTAAATGCTCTATTTGATTGGTAGAGAATAAATAATACAGAGAAATAGCAGGTGTGAAGACAAGAGGTTAGAAAGACCGATAGTAATAGAGGGAACTGTTGGGTGAGATGTTGGGGAATCGAAAAAAAAGAAAAGGGGGGGGGGAAGGCATTACATCCTCATATATAGGCCCAGCCAGACAGGTAATATTAGCGCTTAAAATATGATGTGTGAAGGATCAGTCAGTGGGGTGACACAGGTATCAAGAACCCCAGACGTTGAGATATGGATGTACAGACCATCCTTGTGCATGAGAGAATTGTCTTTGGATATCAGGGTATATCCCTCTACAGCATTGTAGTTAGACATTCAGCCAGAGGGTTTTGGTGATCGTGTACTATTAGATGATAGTTAAGGGTGGATTTGAAATAACTCCAGCATGCCCATGTTTTCCTGAATCTCTCGGGATGTTCCTTAGCTACAGAAATCAGTTCCTCCATTTCCTCAGTTTTGTCGATCCTGGCAAACCATTCTCGTATAGTGGGAACATGTGTTGAGCGCCAGTGGACTGGGATACATTGCTTAGCAGCATTTATCATATGCAAGGCGAGTGATTTGCGGTATGTCCGAAATGGAAGTACCGTATTATGGAGCAAAAATTGTGCTGGGGAAAGGTCTAGGGCGTACGTGGTGACTTGTGCAATTATAGATTGAACGTTCCCCAAAAAGGGTTGCAAAACCTTGGCCCTTCTGACACACCTGGTTGGCTAAAAATCACGGCAAGCAGAGATAAATACACAAATGTAAAATGCCTTTAACCTGGCTGTGGGCTACCAGTAAATAGACACACACAAGTTTAGTGGTAAATGTTCTTAACCTATTAATATGGGTTAGAATAAATAGCAAGTTGAACATAAATCAGTATGTAGCTGATTGATTATGACACAGTCTGCTAGACAGAGTAATCACATGTTAAATTGGCAAAAATTAGATTGTATACCCATAACTAGGGTCAGAAGGGTAAGTTAGTAAATCAGCAATAAACAATATTAGTAAACGTTAAATGCAATATAAATGATGATAACACTTCACTGGGTTAGATTGCACTCTAAGGGATTGGTAGGGATTCAGCATCTCTTATGAGGTAATGTACCCCTTTAACTAAAAAAAAAAAAAAAAAGGCCTCAGGACAGCAACTGTTTGGGGCAGGCTTTAGTCTTAACTCTTCAGCTGGCTAAACTTTGGGGCCCATTGGCATGCGTTAAGGCAGTACTTGGTGTCATTCTGGACTCCAACCTATCCTTCCAGCCCCAAGTCCAATCACTAACAAACTCGTGCAGACTCCACCTTCGCAACATCGCCAAAATCCGTACGTTCCTAACCCCAGAAACCACTAAACAGCTCATCCACTCCCTCATCATATCACGACTCGATTACTGCAACTCCCTCCTCACTGGCCTGCCTCGCCACAGGCTATCCCCACTTCAGTCGATCCTGAATATGGCAGCCAGACTCATTCACCTTACCAACCGCTCCGTTTCTGCCATCCCCCTCTGCCAATCCCTCCACTGGCTTCTGATTGCGCAACGGATCAAATTCAAAATCCTAACACTGATGTACAAAGCTGTCCACCATACTGCCCTAAATTACATCACCGACCTAATATACAAGTACCACCCAGCACGCACACTCTGCTCCTCACAAGACCTCCTTCTCTCTAGCTCCCTGGTCTCCTCCTCCCATGCCCGCCTCCAGGACTTCTCCAGGGTGCCACCCATCCTCTGGAACTCCCTGCCCCAACCCATCAGACTATCACCTACTCTCCTCTCCTTTAGACGCACCCTGAAAACCCACCTCTTCAGGGAAGCCTACTCTACCCCCTGCTAATTTGCCGACCTCCTCCACTCTCCTACCACTCCGTCCCCCACAGCTATCTCCTCCTGTACCACTATCCCCTCCCTCCTAGATTGTAAACTCGAAAGAGCAGGGCCCTCGAACCCCTCGTGTATTGCATTGTATTGTTACTGTACTGTCGCATGTTCTGTCCCCCTTTGTAATGTACAGTACTGAGTGAACTGTTGGCACTTTATAAATACTGTATAATAATAATAATAATAAGATCTGCAGGCAGTATTAGAATTATGGAGTAGCGATAAGGTAGTTCCTAATGGCTCAGTCACTAACAGTGGTAACAAGTAGCAGACACCGGCCACGAGGCCTTCTCACCTGACCCATTGACACAGCAGCAGTGGTCTCTCCAATCGGGTATCTGCTCACTCTGAGTTGCCCATGATGACACTAGGAGGGGAGCTGTGGGCTCTGCTGACACAGGCTCTTTCTCTGATAGGTGGTGTTCCTTGACACAGTCCTGTCACATCCTGAAGTGAATCCACACCCTGTGTTGGCTCTGTGTAGTATTGTACCATCAGATGGAGGAACTGGTGTCATGGGTGGCAGGCACGGGACTACCTATATGTTTGAAAGACAGGCTGCCCAGGGGCTAGGTTGTTTAACTGATTGATGGCTAATATACCTTGTTTGCAACTTTGCAGGGGTACAACAGATTGGCCAACTTTCTCCACTAGCTCTATATACACAAATAGGTTTCAGAAACATCACCCCCTAAGGTCTGGACACCTTAAGGTCCGATAGTCTCAAGGCCTTAATTCTGCAAGTTTTTTCAGACCTAGTCCTTAGGTGAGCCCTGCATCTAGTAAGAGGACTACTTTGCAGTGGCTCAAACATTCTAGTGAGTCCATCCATAGAACCTACCCACCACTCCACTATCAGGGATACCATCTTCAGACCACCATCCACTCCCAAACTGAGCCAGTTACTGTCTTCTTAGGTTTTTGGCTGTGCTTTTTAGCCTTCAAGAGGCACATGACATTCCCCTCAATACTGGTACTTGTTATCACATACTTGCATCCATAATCACTAATGATGCATTGCAGTGGCTTTCATGAACTTTTTTGTATGCTTCCTAGCACATTTTACCTTCCATGGTGCAATGTACATCCTAGTCCCAAAAATATGGCAGTTTCTAAGTCCAAAACATATGGCAGTTTCCTTCCTTACATGTTTGATAGCATGCCTGTAATGTGAGCTGGTGGGAGACGGAATGGGACAGAGAATGCACACCACTGCCACTGGCTATATCAGTCTGTAAATCGTTCTCACCTGTTCATGGAACAACATCTGCATCATCAGGAAAATAATGGCAATTTCAACTGTTCAGAGGTCTAGAACGATGTATAACACATTTCAAGGCATAATATCCATAGATGGTTAATAATAAATTTTAAAAGGTTAACATGCAATTACATTAAGATTTCATAAAATACAGTATTATTATTATACAGGATTTATATAGAGCCAACAGTTTGCACAGCACTTTTCAAAATGAAGGTAGACATTACAGTTACAATACAATTTGGTACAAGAGGAAACAGAGGGCCCTGCATGTTAGAGCTTACAATCTAGGAGACATTCAATCCAGTGTCTCATCCCTCACACATGGAGACCAGAGAGAATTTAGACATCAAGACCTCCTCAAGCCCACCTACACTGGAAATAACCCAGAAAAGTAAGAAAAAGTGCCATAAATAACCCAACACACAAACTCTTTAATGTAAAACATATTTTAAACATTTATTCCAGCCTCATGGACAACCTATCTAGGCTCCATGAAGATGAGGGTGTGGTGGGGGACATGGTTCCCTTATATCCCCATGAATGTCCATGCCACCCAATAGACCTTCTGGATGGACAGGAGCCCCACAGGTTGTGTGCCAGGAAGTGTCACATTCCAAGCTGGAGTGCAACACAATGTAAGCACTGCGTGTGCAGGTGATGTTCCTGGGCCTCTAGTGCCTCTAAAAGCAAGACCCATTATCTGTCTACAGCTATTAATAATGGGTATCCCAACACCTTGTTACATCACTGGGACACCCATTACAAGAGGGGAAAAAGTAATGGGAAATGAAAAAAAGTTTAAAGGTATAGAGAGAGAAAGGAGAAAAGAAAAATACATGTTTTATTGGACCTATTTGTTCTTTTAATGTCTGAGCACCTGAGCTGTTTTATAGTGTGAATGTTTACCGCCTACGTATGAAGGTTAAACTGGTCATGTACAATGAATATATTTAGCCGTGTTTGTTGATGTTTTGAAGATCTAACTGGGTTGCTAAAAAAAAAGTTTTCCTTTTCAAATGTCTTCTGAAATATAGCTTGAAACGAATAGAAAGAAGCACAGATGTTTTGAGTAATGGTTGTCAGGTGCTCACAAAATCCAAGTTTATATTCTTTTTCAGTAAAATGTTCTGTGGATTATTTTATAGCTTTGTGTAAATATTGATTCCATAACCCCACATTTCAGTATAATTTTATATGATTAGAGATGAGTGAATAATTAAAATTCCAAATCTGTTTCTACATTCCAGGAATCCAGGTTGCTAGTATGTCTTTCAATGTCTTGCTTAAAAAAAAAAAAAAAAAAAATAGTCTGCGTTCCTGCCAAAAAGATACCAGCCTGGTACCCAGGTCGCACTGCCTAGTTTTTGATGGCTTGGTGTCTATGCTGATAAAGACCTTGTACCCTTCAGTACGGGGTGGGCAGTTTAGCAGTGTCACAAAGACTTGGGTCTCTGGGGTCCTCAAAATAAGCAATGTTTAGGGACATTGGAAATTATTGCCCCACCATAATTTTGCTGGCATTTCAACATCAGATGAGATGCACTGGAGTCAATCCGGAAGCAAAAAAATATTTTTGTGTGTTTTTTTTTTAAGGGTGAAATTGGCTCTAAATGACTCTTGAGGGTTACATGAGCTCCTTTCCACTATTCTCGGCCTGATATTGTGCCAAAAAAATGCAGACTCCAATTGTAATTTTAAACATAGTGCTCAGCCTAGCAACAACCTTAACCCTTTGTTTAATATCAAAGATATGTTACACAACAACAATGCCTGATATGGATTTTTGATTAGGCCATTTAACTTAGTGTTGGAGTTTTACAGCTAGGAGTGGGGGTGAGGCCTAAAGGATAAGTAAATCTCAGTTGCTCCTATAGGCAAGGGCAGGTCTACTACAAAACCAACAGTAGGGTTTCCAGATCAGCATTGACAAGCAGTTTGGACTCAGTACAGAATCATGCTAGTTTTTAGCTATTGCCTGCTGCTGCTCAAGGGATGTCAGATGATTCTACGTTGTTACACACTTCACTGGTCACCACATTTCCTGTGTAAGTGTGCACTGATTGTTTCAGCCTCAGTTTCCCTGGATATTGCTTGTTTCTAGATAAATAACCAATATCCACTTCAGGACAGGCCCACTTTATTAGGTACACCTGTTCAGTCACTTGGTAACACAAATTGGTAATCAGCCAATCAGATGGCAGCATTAAGGCATCTAGACATGGTGAAGATGACTTGTTGAAGTTCAAACCGAGCATCAGAAGGGGGATTTAAGTGACTCTGAACATGGCATGGTTGTTGGTGGCAAACGGGCTGGTCCGAGTATTTAAAAAACAGCTGATCTACTCTGATTTTCACACACAACCATCTCTAGGATTTACAGAGAAAGGCCGAAAAAGAGAAAATATCCAGTGAGCAGCAGTTGCGTGGATGAAAATGCCTTGTTGATGTCTGAGGTTGGAGGAGAATTGGCAGACTGGTTCGAGATGATAAAAAGGCAACAGTAACTCATGTCAATATGAACCAAAATCTCTGAGGAATGTTTTCAACACCTTGCTGAATCTGTCATGAAGGATTAAGGCAGTTATGAAGGCAAAAGGGGGTCCAACCCGGTACTAACAAGGTAATAAAGTAGCTGGTGAGTGTATATAGTAGTAAAAAATGAATTACAAAATGATGTGCTAATGATGTTCAGTTGTGTATATGATTACCACTTGCCCTCCAGAGGATTTACCCCCCTTCCTGACCAGGCCTTTTTTTTGCGTTACTTTGAAAATTGCGCAGTCATGCAGCAGTGCACCCAAATGAACTTTATGTCCTTTTCCCCCACAAATAGAGCTTTCTTTTGGTGGTATTTGATCGCCAGTGTGTTTTTTATTTTTTGCGCTATGAAAAAAAAAGACCGACAATTTTGAGAAAAAAAAAAACAATATTATAGACTTTTTGCAATTAAACATGTCTAATAAAAAAATGTAAAAAATTAAATTTAGGCCAAAATGTATTCTGCTACACGTCTTTGATAAAAAAAAATCCCAATACATGTAAATTAATTGGTTTACATGAAAGTTATAGCGTTTACAAATGGTGGTATATAAACTGGGCGGTGGTCAGTGACTTATAGCAGGACTGTGGCGAGCATTCTGACACTGGGGGGAACTGACTTGGTATCACTGGCGTACCCAGTGACACCAATACAGTGATCAGTGCTAATAAAAAGCACTGACACTGTATTAATGGCACTGGGCATGAAGGGGTTAACATCTGGGGCAATCAAAGTGTTAACTGTGTGCTGTTTGCTGTTTTACATGATGTTCTGTGTTTGTGCTCATGTGCACAGCCATGCAAAGCAGTGTGCAGGAGCTGACAGGGAGAACTGTTTTGTTTACGAACAGTTCTTCCCCCCCCCCCCCTCCCTTCGGAGGTCTTCGGCAATCACCGGGTTTCGGAGAGTAATAACCGACCTGGACCCGGTGATTGACAGCCATGGCAGCAATTATATCTTACACGTGACTGGGGGATTTGCAGAGTGCCGAAGCTCAGAATATCTCTATTTTGGTAAAAACAGCTGGACCCCTTCCCAAAATAACCAGACAACAAAATGTTACTTGGAGTACAATGGCCATAGCAGCCCATTTATTTTTATAAAAAACAATTAAATGCAACATTAAAAGAGAACAAGATCAATGCATAGAATACAGTCAATGCATAACAAATAAACAAACATCAGATTGATCCTGCCAGGTCTAAGGTCTTTGAAGGCTGATATAACCTTTTCACGTCTACCAACCCACCCACAATGTACTATGGATGGGCGGTCGCTGTAGGCAAAGCAACATATTGGTTCATCACTGCCTACTCACGCTTATCACCCATCTACACCTACCCCCCACATGTACAATCACAACGGGTGTCTGTAGGCAAGTTCTGGTTAATGATTTAGAGCCAGTACCTGCCACAGTAGTAAAAAAAAAAATTAAAATACAGTATTTATCTCATAGTTTGTAGGTGCTATAACTTTCACGCAATTCAATCAATATACACTTTTTGGAATTTTTTTTACCAAAGACGTGTAACAGAAGACATTTTGGCCAACATTTATGGAGAAATTTGATTTTTTAAATTTTTTTATTGGATATGTTTTATAGCAGAAAGTAAAACATTTCAATTTCAAAATGGTTGCTTTTTTGTTTATTTCACAAGAAATAAAAAACCCAGCAGTGATCAACTACCACCAAAAGAAAACTCTGTCTGAAGAAAAATGATATAAATTCCATTTGGGTACATGACTGTGCGATTACCAGTTAACGTAGCGCAATGCAGTATAGCAAAAAATGGCCTGGTCGTGAGGGGAGTACAATCTTCCTGAGATGAGAATGATTGTATCTGCCACCAAATAGCAAGGCCCTCAGCTGCTACCACACCACCTCAGGGACAATTAAGCACTTATGTACAACCAAATACAACTTAATTAAACCCAGATTATATTATTTGGAAAGGATACCCATATCTAAGATGATCCAAACCCATAATTCTCCACAAATATGAACCAGCACTGCCTTCAAAGACGAAATAGACCCTATGACCAAAAATAGAATGGAAAGCAAAAACGCAAGCACAGAGAACCCACCAAATATATTCCATCAACCTCAAAAGGCATGGAGTTCCAACAGACCAAACCAGGGGAGGGAGAGAGAGAAAAACCTGTCTGATGTTGGCAAAAAGCTCCGACTGAACTCCGACAAAATTCCCCTCCTCTCTACTCCCTACAAGAAATACCCTAAGCCCTGAACCCTCCAATCTGGTAAGCAATATTCACTGTTCATAAATCACCCTACTAAACACCCCCATAACACTCTGCCTTTTCTGCATGCCCCAGTCATACTGGCCCTCCTTTCATTTTCACTGAAATCCAGGCCATGTACAGTACTTTATACATCACTCAGACTGTTATGCTGTACCTTCACTGTATATTGTGTAAGAATATTTAGAGAACGGTCCTCTGGAGATGTTCAACTCAATTGCCCTACTTAGAAGTGAAGACCAGATGTGTTCCAATAAACCTTCCCTTCCACAAAACTATCCTTAGGGATGTAAAGTCCAAGTTTAGAGTTGGCCTCTGCAAATCACTGCTGTCCACTGGTAATTCTCATTAAGTTTAATATAAATACCAATTGTAAGGTTAAAGATGCAGGAAGGATCAGGACAGACTCTACTCCTTTAAGGGTAACTCCACTTTCATGGAAAAAGTGATCAAATAAAAAATTGATATAGTATATACAATTGCTACACTTGCCATATTGTCATTTTAATGGTATTAAAATTACCCTTTCAATCTGCAGCCACTATAATTTTCTGTAAAATCCAATGCAATTTGGCAAACTGGAGGCATTCTGTACACCATCAGTGTATGGAACACTCCAGAGAACACTCCATTCTGTACACTATCAGTGTATGGAACACTGTGTAATTTCCGGATTGTATGACTGTATCATTGATTTTCCCAGAAGTCTGCACTTCAGCTTTTTTCATTAGAACACCAAGAATGCACCACCTAATGAACCAGACCCTCCTATTCAGAAACAGTCCGCAAAGGTGAAACAAACAGCTATTTCTGCAAACAAATTGTAGGATTCGGCAACAAATTTTGTGAAAATCCCTGCAATTGCCATAGATCACCCAGAGGATATTCTTTCTTCAACAAAAATTTAATTTTTTTCTAGGTTCATATTTTTGACTCATGCTATTATTAGCATTCAACCCCTTGCACATGTCTTATTTATCAATATATATGTAATAATGCTCAGACGTATCCTATCTCACCCCTCCTAGCAAAGTCACCTTCTCCCAAAGCCCTCAAGCAGTTTTTTTAAAAAATTGCCAATGCCATGTTAAAATTGAAAAAGCAGCTCTGGCTGCAGTACACACCTCCCCCTATAGCACTTCACCTACAGACTCCCTGTTCCAACTCTGTTCTTCCTTACGGCTGAAATACACCCAATCCACTTCCCGTGAGCATTGGGCCATCCTGGACCCACAGGAGAACGCTGTGTATCATTAACCGGAGTCAGTTTCTGCAACATTCAGAGCTCTCCCACTACAGGAGGAAACAAAAGAAGAAAGAATACCAACAACATCACACAACTGGACTGAAGACATGTGGAAATATGGTTGCATATAGATTTATTTAAAAAAAAAGGGGTGGGGGTCTCCAAAGGGGGGTGGGAGGGCAGAAAAAGGAGATGAGATGGAGGCTACAGTTCAACTTTAGATGGCTATAAGCAGCAAGTAGTCATTGTCCTCATCATGTCTATAGGAACCAGAAAATACCTTCACTTAACCCATGTCAAGGGAAAGAGCACTTGGATAGCTTGGAAAACCTTGTGAGATTACTATTGTTTTCCACCAAGGTAAGTTACATGTTTATGTCATGGCTGGCATCCAAGATTTGGGATGGATTAATTGTTACATAGTTAGATAGGTAGTCAGGTTGAAAATAGATACAAGTTCATCTAGTTCCACCAATAGAAAAAATAAACAAATGGAAAAGTCCAGTTTCAGCCTGTTTCTAAGGCTGTATTTACAAAGGCGCTGTGGGCCATACAGCAGAAACAAGCTATTTGTTTAAGGGCTCGTGCACACTGCTGCTCCTAAATGTGAGTTGAGGGGCTTTGGGCATTTTTTGCCAAAACCCCAGAACTCAACCCAATAAAAGCCTATGTGTCCATGCACACATAGGCTTTTATCAGAGTTTAACAGCAGCAGAGTTTAGTGGCAGTTAACTGTCCCTTTCCTGAATGCAGAAGAATTGCATTCAGAAGAATGTTTTGGCCAAAAAATGCTAAATGCGCAAAAACATGCTTAAACAAGTTTAGCACTTGGGCGATTATTAATTTTAATAGCAAGTACTCTGGCTAATAAAATGAATAAACGTTTAAGCGCTAAATGCAGGAAACATGGTAGCATGTTTACATGCATTATTGCTATGTTTAGCGTTTTTCTTCTGCCAGAAAAACGTTTGAGTGTACATGGAGCCTATATGCCTGAAGCCTCATACTGGCAGGCTATGTTAGTGAATAGGGACGCATCGGCTGTATGAACATCCTACTCTTCCTAATTTGGTAGGCCGGCAGGAGTGGGTTCACCACCCCCAATGCAGACAATGTGCATTCAAGGCCACACATCCTGGATGCCTGTCAAATTAGGACCAGTGGCTATATATGTATACAGCCTCCGCATCCCCATAGAGTAGCATAGGCTGCTTGTGCACAGCTCCAGGCGGCTCCAACTACATAAACAAGCAGCTTATTCACACTGTAGGTGCAACAGTGCCCATGTGAATGAAGTCTAACTATTTAAAAAAAAAAAAGACTGCTTACCTTAGAAGGCTAATAGGCTGCCAAGATCTCTTTAAAAATACATTTCTCCTAATGCTTCTAGATGTGGAGATAAATGAGTGCTTGTTTTTATTTGGAACTCTGGTGACTGTTTTTTATTTATGCTGGATATTACAGTTCCCACTGTAGTTCCAGCTCACTGCTGATTTGAACTGGAGTGCACAATAATGTTGTTTATCTGGCATTCCTCTCTCCCATCCATTCACTGTGCCTTGTATATCAGAAGTAGTTCTCAGGTACAGGTTAGCCCCAGATACAGGTTAGCAAAGAATGGCGTACACATTGTCCCCATCACCACTCCCTACGCGTAGTGGAAGCCACCAAAAGGAAAGAGACTATTCCTTAAATTGGTTTTGTTCTGATACAGCCATTTCATCTAGAAATTGTTAATTTACAATGATGCCCTTATAATGTGGAATACACGACTAAAGAACCTGAACATATATAGCCATTAATATGGCTTCCTTGGGTAAATCCAGGCTTTCTAACTGACTCAAAGGATGTAAAATATCTTGTGTATTTGACACAATCTTAGCACATGTGCTATTATTATTATTATTATACAGGATTTATATAGCACCAATAGTTTACGCAGCGCTTTACAATATAAAGGGAGAAACTACAGGTACAATACAATAAAAAACAAGAGGATTAAGAGGGCCCTGATCATAAGAGCTTACAATCTAATAGGTTGAGGCAAGTGGTACAAAAGGTTATACCTGTGGGGGAGATGGAAGTGATAAATGTCTAGTTGGAGGCGTGATAGGCTTCCCTGGAGAGATGAGTTTTGAGGGACCGCCTAAAGGCAGCCAGAGTAAGGGAAAGCCATACAGATTTATGTAGAAAGTTCCAGAGGATGGAATATTATCAGCTCAGTTTTAGAGAGATTTAGTTTAAGCAACTGGTGTGACATCCGTGTTGATTTGCTCTTGAATATTTATCTATCGTTTTACATTTCTTATGCATTTACAGTATTATAATCAACCCCCAAAATTATAGACCTACCCAGGGAATTTACTATATCCTTATAAATTTTAGAAAGTGTGTAATGGGTTCTATAGAATACTACACTTTTAAAAAGTTTCCAGTACGTTTTGAAATAATTAATTCCACCACTGCTTTCTCTACTACCACAAAAGGCTAATTTTGAAAAGCCTTTACTATTGCATAGATTTTTTTGTACCATTTTTCATTGCCTAATATTTTTTGTACAACTCCTCATATTGCTGATTCAGCATAATATTGGCATTACATACCTAATCTAAGGGTTTTATTATTAAGATCTTGGTATTTTCTCGGTTTCTGAATTGCTGCTAGTTGTGTTTCCATAGTAATACTTTTTCTGATTTCTAATTCCTCAAACTCATGTAATACTTCCTGAACACAAGAGACTAGAATTTATTGAGAGAGAGTGAAACGTTTTACATTTCGGATTTTTTCGATTCTGTTTAATTTTTTAGATTCTGTTGTAACAGAAATAGCAGCAACATCCTGCTTTGTCCAAGTGTCATACGCATGTAACATTTGTGTAACAGTTGCATGCATACAAATGTACGGTTAATGCAGTCTATTGGTTGTTAAGATGCAGGCGGCCATTGCTGCCTTCGTTGCTAGGACACAGGTGGCTCCTGCCTTCTAGTGTCCTTCCTTGCTAGGACACAGGCAGCTATTGCCTCCTATCATTCTTTGCTGCTAGGAGTCAGATTAGCTATGGCCGCCTAGCATCCATCGTTTCTAGAACATAGGTGGCATCCTGCAACTGAACATGTGCGATTTGTTTTGCTATGAATTGAAATTCGGATAATATTTAATTTATTCTGAGATTTGGAGGTATCACAATAGTATCAAATGTCAACAAAACCAAATTAAATTATAACAAAAACAACAAATTAGCTTGTATTTATTTGTTTGACATGATGCGACAGTTTGGGCCTTTTGTTAATGTTTGAAACATCTGAAATAAAGTAATGACAAAACAAATTATCAGCATTCATTTGAATCCATTTCGTTTTTATTTTGCATTAACATTTTTAATTATTATAAAAAATGCACTACATATGAAATGGAAACATATTGCAATAAATATAGTAAGGTATAAAAGTGAAATAAGATGCTGCTTCTTACTTACTTTGGGTTGGATGGAGGTGGATCCATCAGAATCTCTGAATCACAACATAACAAATGAATCCGAAATTAATTTCTTTCTATTTGTTCTTTTGGATCCATTTGAGCTTTACTTTGCAATAACATTTTTCATTATTACAAAAAATGCACTTCACATGAAATGGGAAAACATTTGCAATAAATACAGTAAGGCATAAATGTGAAATAAGATGACGATTCCTACTTATTGTGTTTGAGTTGGATGGAGGTGGATCCATCAAAACCTCTGACTCATAACGTAATGAATTAATCCAAAATTAATTTAATTCCATTTGTTCTTTCGGATGCACGTTGCTCCAGTCAATATTGTCCAATCAGCTCATTCCATTTCTCTTTGTGAGTTGGGCTAGCAGGGATGACTCAGTGCATAAGTAATCTCCTGAAATAATGGATTAACATGTTAAATTGAATATCTTCCAATCTTCCAAAATACCTTCAGAAAATATTAAGCAATTCAGAACAACAAATATAAGAAACAAATCCAAATATACAAAACAAATTCTTAAAATGAATTCTATCATAATGAATATGACAAAATGAAATGATTAAATTAACGAATTAATCTGAAATTAAATGAATGTTTTTATCATGTACATCTCAGCCTGCAATCCATTAGGGTACATTTGCACTGTACACATGTAAACAGCACAAATGTTTACATAAGTAAAGCATAAAATATGGTCCATAGGCAAGTCCGTGGATGCAAATTTCTCTACTTTGAATTTTCTGATCTGAATGCACAGGTTTCCTCATCATTACAGAGGGCTACAGCAATACACTTGTGTTCAGATCAATTAAAAAAAACAGAAAAGAAAAACACTGTTGTTTGTGCAGCTGTGTTTATCAGCCCTAATTGTGTTGAATTCCATAGCCTTTGTATTCTTGCCTTGTTACCTCATTCCAATCTTCAACTGTCCCTAAAACTGGACATTGACAATTTATTTTTTCATTTAATTTTTCTCACAAAAGGATATTCAACTAATTCAAACTTGTCAATATTCCTCTCCAAGCAAAATTTTAAGCCTAGACTTAATAATGCCCTCATGTTATTTGTCAATGTTGATGTAGAAAGATCAATGATATTCAGAGTCTTTGTTAGTTTTCCTACATCATGTATTGATCTTTTCCCCCATTTTATGGAGGAGCATGTGCCTAGTTTGACATATTAGTGATGTTGTGTCCACAATCCCAGTGTTTTTATGTAGAAAAAAAGAAAGAGCTTCTTTAGGAGTGTCCCATCATTCCATAGAGCTGGCTGCCAGCGTGTCTTTATTTCTTCTGTGGCTTGAGCTTCATTTGATGTTTATGGACTGAAAATACTCAACACTGACACATAAATAAAATCTCAAACCATAGAAATACGAAAAGGAGTGTTAGATCAAAACTGGATGAAAGAGCCCAGGAATATAGTGATTTCTGACAATAAAAAACAGCCAACATGTTTCTGGGGCAACATTACATCCCTTCATCAGGGCTTAACACAGGATAAAACTTGGATGGACTCAGGGAAAATAGTGACTTCACCGATTTACATTATGTTTTAGAACCAGTACTGAATTCTCTTCATGGAGGAACAACCTAAAAACAGTCATTGAGCGGCAATGGAGGCTCGGTGTCTGTCCTATAGGGGCATCCATATCTTATCTTTCACTTATAGTGGCCTACCATATTGGGTACCTACTGAAGGATGATTTTTTTTTCTACATTGTAAAGTATTAACAAGTCCTGAACAAGTAATTTTTGATCCATTGCATGGAGTTCTGTATTTGGCATTTTATCAGATGGTGACCAAATAATGTACATACGTATGTTACTTATTTGATATGTGTTTATAAGATTATTGTTACTACTCAAACTGCATGTGCATGCTTGAAAAGTCGACTTTGTTTCAAGAAACGTGTTGGATGAAAATGAACATATCTGTTATGTACTCTATACAGCAATGGTGTTGTATTGGGCCCTCTTATGGTTTTAAGAAAGATAATTGTTAAAGAACCCTTTTTATGTGTAAAAATAAAAATTGAGATGTATTATTTATGTGTCAGTGTTGAGTATTTCCATACCACAATTATACCTGTCTTTTCCTATATTTTTTATACAGATGTGATTCTCAAGACTGGATAAATAGACATACAACACCTTTGGCAGGTAAAACAACTCCCTTATATATACCATATATATATATATATATATATCATATATATATGTATATTTGTTTATCTGAGGAAGAAGGTACTACCTTCAAAATGCGTCAGCCAGTTGGTATCCTGGCAGTGTCCTCCCAAGTGCTCTGAGGAAGAAGGGATCTCCCTTAAAATGCGTCAGTTCACTCTGAGAGTCTCCCCTCTCGGTGGGATTCACATGTGTCTCATACTTCAGTGTTCCTACCTTGGATTTTATGTGCCTTTTATACTGCCATGTTTGTGAGTATACATCTTATTTTAATAAAATCACATCTTTTTATTGAGGTAATGTGCAAGGTTGGTGTGCTTTATTTTTGTTCCTATTTGCAGTATTGATCGGGCTTCCTCATCTTTGTATAAGAGCTGCACAACCTTTGATCCACTGGTGGATGAACTTCTTTAGTGGTTGATCCATCCACCCACTTCTGATCTGGGTCCCTGAGTGCAGGAGGTGTTGTTTCTGGTGTCCTCCCAAGCCCAGAAGCACATGGAATGGACCTGCTAATTCTAACATTTTGATGAGTTTTGCCTGATATGGTGTTTGCGAGTAGATTTATTTTTATCTTACAATTAATGCTACATTGGGATGATGCGCTAGGCTGGTACACCAGTTCTCTCTCTTGCACATATTTAGTTGTTTGCCTGGATCTTAGTCTTAAAGCTGAGCTCTAGCCAGTTATAAAAGGTGCAAAATAATGCAGCTCCATAATCAATAATACAATAATACTTCCTTAAATGTATCTTTAAACATAAGCAATTTAAGTATTGTGATTTGACTTGGTAACAGCCTTTTCAGATTCTGTACAGCAGGGCTGGAGTGTGAGAGGAAGAAGCAGAATTGGAGCTAATTAGTACATGTGTTGACAAGAAGCATGCTAATAAGAGGAGAAAGCATAGGGACAGATAAACCCATCACAATGCTGCTTCTCCTTTCACTTTCCAGTCATATGCTGGAGCAGGCCAAGGACAATCTGGACTGGTCTGGAGAGGAAGTGGGTTGAATGGTGCTAGCCATCAGACGGAGGGCATCTAGTGGCAGAAAAAAAAGTATGACAAAGTATGACCTTAATGCAAAATCATCTTATTTTGCTTTAAGGTCTGTTTTAGGCTACATAAATATGGGCCTCCAGGAACAGATAACTCGCTGCTTTCAGAGGCTGCTTGTAGGCAGGTGCAGCTAGCTAGTCTGCCACTAGGTGGCTCTGTTCCAGAATAGTGTCTGGTTACAGCAGGTAGTGTCATCAGGTGCTAGGCCCCTTTTAGTTAGAGTCCTTCTGTAGTGATGTCTTGGGTGAGTCAAGACCCGGATATACAGTTGCAAGAAAAAGTATGTGAGCCCCTTGGGATTATGTGGAGTTTTGCATGAATTGGGCATAAAATGTGCTCTGAACGTCATCTAAGTCACAACAATAGAAGAACACAGTCTGCTGAACATAATACTATGCAAACATTAGATGTTGCCATGGTTTAATTGCACATAACATGTAAACATTCACAGTGCAGGGAGGAAAAAGTATGTGAGGCCCTAGCTTAATGACTTCTCCCAGAGCTAATTGGAGCCAGGAGTGAGCCAACCTTGACTCCAATCAGTGTGATGATATTGGATGTGTTGCTGACAGCTGTGCTGCCCTTAAAAAACACACACCTGTTTTGGGTTTACTGGTTTCAAGAAGCACTGTCTGATGTGAACCATGCCTCGCAGAAAAGAGCTCTCAGAAGACCTACGATCAAGAATTGTTGACTTGTATGAAGCTGGAAAAGGTTACAAAAGTATCTCCAAAAGCCTTGATGTTCATGTGTCCATGGTAAGACAGACTGTCTACAAATGGAGAAAGCTTAGCACTGTTGCTACTCTCCCTAGGCGAGGTCGTCCTGTAAAAATGACTGCAAGAGCACAGCGCAGAATGCTGCATGAGGTAAAGAAGAATCCCAGAGTGTCAGCTAAAGACCTACAGAAATCTCTGGCACATGCTAACATTTTTGTTGACACATCTACAATAAAGAAAACATTAAACAAGAATGGAGTACATGGGAGAACACTACAGAGGAAGCCATTGCTGTCCAAAAAGAATATTGCAGCACGTTTGAAGTTTGCAAAAGAGCACCTGAATGTTCCACAGCACTACTGGTAAAATATACTGTGGACAGATGAAAGCAAGATTGAGTTGTTTGGGAAGAACACACAACACTATGTGTGGAGAAAAAAAGGCACAGCACACCAACATCAAAACCTCATCCCCACTGTAAAACATGGCGGAGGGAGCATCATGGTTTGGGGCTGCTTTGCTGCCTCAGGGCCTGGACGGATTGTTGTCATTGATGGGAAAATTAATTCCAGAGTTTATCAAGATATTTTGCAGGAAAACGTATGACCTTCTGTCTGCCAACTGAAGCTCCGCAGAGGATGGGTGATGCAACAGGACAATGACCCAAAGCATACAAGTAATTCAACAAAACAATGGCTGCAACAGCACAGAATACACCTTCTGGAGTGGCCCAGGCAGAGTCCTGACCTCAACCCGATTGAAATGCTGTGGCATGACCTTAAGAGAGCGATTCACACCAGACATCCCAAGAATATTGCTACACTGAAACAGTTTTGTGAAGAGGAGTGGTCCAAAATTACTCCAGATCGTTGTGCATGTCTGATCTGCAACTACAGGAAACGTTTGGTTGAGGTTATTGCTGCCAAAGGAGGGTCAACCAGTTATTAAGTCCAAAGGTTCACATACTTTTTCCTCCCTGCACTGTGAATGTTTACATGTTATGTGCAATTAAACCATGGCAACATCTAATGTTTGTGTAGTATTATGTTCAGCAGACTGTGTTCTTCTATTGTTGTGACTTAGATGACGTTCAGAGCACATTTTATGCCCAATTCATGCAAAACTCCAGGTAATCCCAAGGGGTTCATATACTTTTTCTTGCAACTGTAAGTCAGGTCGTGAGGATCCTTAATGCAATTGGAGTATGGGAGCCAAACCACCCACATCTAGTCAGATGTGGCCAGCAAGTGGAGGTCCTGGACAGGGCTGTAGACTGTGGAGAGGTGGATCTGCACAAAGAAGAGCTGGCTGTGGACTTCCTGACTGTTACGGGAGTGGGGACTAGGGAGTTGCAAAAGGCATTTTGGGTCTAGGCAATTGTTCTCTGAGTGAAGCTATTCCCCTTTTGGGTCCCAGGAGAGGTGTACCTATAGAGCAGGTGTCTGCAGAGATCCTATTCTTGTAAGTACTAATGACCCCATGTGAAAGGGAAGATGACTTACTTAAAGTGCTGCAAGATGCTTTCACATGTGACTACTGTGGATTGTCCACTAAATGTGATTGGCAGTGTACTGTTAATTGACCTTGGATAGTATGTCGGTGCGATGTGATTGTTATGCCATGTTCCACAAGTAAAGAGCATAAACTCTATATATGTATGGACATGTGTGACTCCAACACCCAGCCAATGGAAAGCCCCTACTTACAAGCTAATGTAGCTATGACTACATATAAACTGGCCAATTAGCTGTGTCTATTTTGTGTGCAACCAGAAACTCAGCAGAAATGCTGTCCCTGGACACACATGGGTTTATTTACTAAAGCTGGAGAGTACAAAATCAGTCTCACTTCTTCAAAGAAACCATTCAGCTTCCAGGTTGTATTGCCAAAGCTTAGCTGAACAAGCTGAGGTTAGAAGCTGATTGGTTTCTATGCAGAAGTAAGCCAGATTTTGTACTCTCCAGCTTTAGTAAATAAACCCGACACTGTCTGCGTCCATTGTTGGTCAGAGGCTCAATTCACATGTAACCACTTGGACTTTACTTGTAAATAGTGCACAAGCCAGTGATTTGT
This sequence comes from Staurois parvus, assembly GCF_062004578.1. Classification (NCBI taxonomy): domain Eukaryota; kingdom Metazoa; phylum Chordata; class Amphibia; order Anura; family Ranidae; genus Staurois; species Staurois parvus. The sequence continues at coordinate 2,237,807 of NW_028318028.1, read as the reverse complement.
ACGGAGTACAAATCTGGATGCTGCGGCTGATAGCCAGTGCTGTACGCTCACACTGTGTTTGCAATGTGTAGCATCTCTGGCAAGAATCTACTGATTCTCACTAGCAGATTCCCCTGCCTGTAAATCTGAATGTAGCTTTACTTATAACTTATTCCTTCTCTATGTCTCACATTCTCTTCCTCTACCCACTATTCCGCACTTTTAGGTCCCATTCACATTTGGGCTTTTGCGATCTCAATTGCAGAGTGTTCAGGTGTCATTCATTTTCAATGGCACCAAAACATGGTGTGGTTTTGCCTCAATTGTTGTTAATAAATCGTGCTGCAATCAAGTTAAAAAAAATGGCAGTAAAAAAAGCTCCTATTGCTTTTTGAGCGACAAGTTTCACGTGATGCGTTTTTCCGCAGTTGTACCACATTTTGGTGCCATTGAAAGCGAATGGCACCCAAACACACGTGATGCAATTTTTCCTTTTTGCAGAGTGTTTTGGGATTGCGGGCAGAATCATGGCGATTGTGCCCGAGATCACAAACACCCAGATGAGAATGGAACCTTAAATATTTCTTCAAGCTTTCCCATTCTCCATTTTTCTTTTCATTCTGTTGTTCATATCTCTCGCTGTCTTTTCCCTCCACCACTTTTATCTCCCATATTTTTTATTTTTTGGATGTATTACTAAAACCAATGAACTGTAACTATTTTATGTAGTGATATTCTTGCAAGTTATTGAAAATTTACCAGCAATATGTTTAAAGACACCAGGGAGACATGACAGCTCATGCATGGCTAAATCAGTGTCCAGGGACAATAACAGCTAATGATGCTGGATGAGCCACATAATATAAATGGCACTGCATTCAGAAAAAGTCATAAAGGTCATATTTACATAGAGCGGACATTGATGTGTCATATATATAGCATCATATGATTAACCTATGTCACCCTATTAGCATACTACCCGATGGGAGCAAAGAATGAGGATGGAATGTTGATTGATGCTGGTTATAAATCAATATTAACATTCTTGAGTGAAACAATTGCTTGTGAGATATGTTTTTATAGTTAATCCAGGCTGTGAACACTCTTCCGAAAGTGATCTTGACATTTCTTAGTAGACATAATCCTATATTTTTTGTCTCTGCAACTCCATCTTTCTTCTGCCCAGTTTCCCAGGAGAACAATAGCATCAATCATACCTCATGCTAAAAGAAATTGTTTCTCTATCCAAACATGTACTGCTGTCTTATTTTCATGTTGGTCACAACACCGGATTTCCCGCTAGGCCACATAGGCTACAGCCTTGAGCGCCATGTCTAAGGCTGTTCATGTACTGTGAATCTGACTAGGGCAACCATACTAGATATCGCAAAACTGCTCTGTCCACACAGATGATTGAAAATAAATTAAGATGCAATATTTCATTGTGAGTTATTCATAACACACGGTGAAATAATTGAGTTTTTGAGCCATTCTGCAGCTAGATTCTTTTTTTAAACCTCTTTCCCTGACACCATATTAAAGTGTGTATGCACTAGAGATGAGCTGCAAATTCAGCTGCTAAATGGGGCACGTTCCTACTCAGCAGCTACCAGCAACCAATGACACATTCTGGTTAACGGTTAGATGTAAACAATGGGGTGGGATGCTGACTGACCTCACTAATGGCCATATTTGGTCAGTGACCTTAGCCATCATCTCTGCCCCTTTGTTTACAAACCAGCTATCAACTGGGAATCTGTCATTCAGTGAGGAGGGAAAATGGTAACTGATATGTCAGCATTTGCCCTTTTTTTTTCAGAGGGCATGGTTTATGTTGATTGATAATGATCTGCATGGTTGGATGATGTGATTGACAATGGTTTTAATTGTTAAAGTGTGTGGTGTGTTTAGTTACTGTTCATATTTTTTTGTAAATGAATAGAGGTGCTATGTACCCATTACTCATGTGGGGGGGGGGGGGGGCAGTACCTGTGGGCCCCCTTATTTCCAAAGGAGACCTTCAGATTATGATACACATGCTACCCATGGCCCCCCATAACCACCGGTACAGGATTGTGAGAAAGAGGCCCTTGTCATCATCAACATATGGACACGAAGTTGGGGGTTCATGCTCATTTTCCACCTTTCCTGGCCAGGGTCTGGGGGAGGGGTCATTTTTTTTTTGTTTTGTTTTGTTGCATGGGGTACCCACTTAAAATACATGCCAAACCATTATCAAAGGGGAGGGTTTTGGCATAAAGTTTGAGGGGACTCCAGAGTGCTCAGCCTCCCATACCATTTGTTTGATAATTCTTTGCCTATTAGTCTTGAAAATGGATAGAACTGATTTTAAGATTCAGCTCCCATTGACGTCAGTTGGGTTCAGATTATTGTTCAAAACAGTTAAACAAACCTTCTGTGAATCGAACCCAGGTAAATGTGGCTCATCCCTGGATGTTACCTAAACAAAAAGTGAATATAAATCTTCCAATGAGGACACCTGTCCAAGAGGAGAATTCCCTTTACTTTAAAAAAACTTCAGCTCACTTCCTCTTGCATTTTCAGGACAGGAAGTAAATGGAAATCTCTATAATGGAGCATAGCATATAAAAAAAAGCCAGGGATTTTAAACCTCCCCTGTTCTATCCAAAATCAAAAGGAAACATTTTGGCTGTATGTACACTTTAAAGCCCATCCCCCACCTCTCCCTTCCATTGCACTTCTAACTGATCAATTATAATAATAAAAAAAATCCTTATCTAAATACCTATTTCATTACACGATAGGAAGGTCATATTTTGCCCAGAGTGGGGATTTAGCTTAAACATCTTTGAATTTGTGTCATTACACTTCTAATTCTATATCCGTAGACGCATTTGTTATCATGTTACATCAGTACTGACTGTGTCTCTGTGCACATGTTCACTGTTCTCTCATTACAGTACATTACTATATTAATTGTGTCTCTGCTAACTTATACCTGGTTGTGTGAGTATAGCATTGGTTGTGTTTTTGCAGATATGTTTCTGTTTATTTCAAAATGAAATCTATGCTGGACGAGGGTGTGTATCCCTATGCACCATCTGGCCAATTGATGAATCTAAAATATAACATTTATTCAGATATATTTAAAAATGTATGCTCAGCTGTAATTAATGCGGAATGTACTGCGCACAACAATAAGACTAGATACCATTACAATTATTTACCTTACATCCATATGGTTAATAACACCAGACCAGATCAAATACCATACTGTTTTAGATGAAGTGACGGCATAAAGAAGACACTGTAGTTTGATCATAAACTTTTCAGATGGAATATATAATCTCTATTAAGGAGATAAAGTAACCCCATGGACAAAACTAACTTGATAGTATAATCTGTCTTGCTACAGATATGTAATACGGGTATACTCATCCACGCAACTTAATGTCGGTCTCTCATGGACAAGCCCCATACATCACCAAATCCAGTCAAAAATGCCTCATTATCTTGAGGAATGCAAATGCTGCACTATAAAGTGCAGTACAAACCACTCCAAAAAAGGGGGTGAGGAGTAAATACCATGTACATTCAAAAAGTGCTCCCAAGGAAAGACCCAAAGAAAAGAAAAAAAGAAACTACATGTTTCGCTCCAAAAAATAGAGCTTTGTCAGGAGCATAAAGAAATAAAATAGGTCACATAGTGGCTAGAAGTTGTGCTCAGTTTCACATGGTGGCAAAATAGCACCTATCGTTTGTTTCACCTCTATATATAGAGATAATGGCTATTAAAATGGCCCCGCACATGCTCAGTACCTCAACAGATGCCCTCTTGTGAACAAAAAACAACACCACAGCAGCACATCAATCCACAACACAATACATACATTACCAAAGATGATGATTTACAATTAGGGCTTAGTCCAATAATTGTTTCAGTATGTTGCTACTTATGTTTCCGTGGGCATGTTACTGGTTGTATCGATCTCGTGACAATTAGGTCTCTGCAGAGACGTTTGATAATCTAATAAGCAGTCTGTTTTTAATATATGTAACATGTTTTATCCACTGTGTCTATAATTATGTCATTAAGCAGTATATATATATATATATATATATATATATACACACACACACATTGTTCAAAGAAATGAAAAAGAACACTTTGAAAACACATCAGATCTCAATGTGTGAGCTCCTGCACAGTCTGAGGTGCACCCTGGCAACATCGGATGGACCTAAACATGATACCCCAGAGGTGTTCTATTGGATTTAGGTCAGGTGAGCGGGGGAGATGTTCAATGGTATCAATTCCTTCATCCTCCAGGAACTGCCTGCATACTCTCACCACATGAGACCAGGCATTATCGTGCACCAGGAGGCACCCAGGACCCACTGCACCAGCGTAGGGTCTGACAATGCATCCAAGAATTTAATTCCGATATCTAATGGCAGTCAGTGCCAATGTCTAGCCTGTAGAGCTCTGTGCGTCCCTCCATGGATATGCCTCCCCAGGCCATCACTAACCCAACACCAAAACAGTCATGCTGAACGATGTTAAAAGCAGTATATATTCTCCATGGCTTCTCCAGACCCTTTCATGTCTGTCAGATGTGCTCAGGGCAAGCCTGCTCTCATCTGTGAAAAGCACAGGCGCCAGTGGCGGACCTTCCAATTCTGATGTTCAATGGCAAATGCCAATCTAGCTCTATGGTGCCAGGCAGTGGGCACAGGGACCACTTGAGGACGTTGGGGCCTCAGGCCACCCTCAGGAATCTCCTCCATGCTCTTGAGACTGTGCTGGGAGACACAGGAAACCTTCTGGCAATGGCACATATTGATGTACCATCCTGGAGGAGTTGGACTGCCTGTGCAACCTCTATAGGGTCCAGGTATTGCCTCATGCTACCAGTAGTGACATTGACCCTAGCCAAATGCAAACCTAGTGAAAAACAGTCAGAAAAGATGAGTGGTCTTCACCTGTAAAACCATTCCTGTTTTGCGGGTCATCTCAATGTTGCCCATATAGTGCACCTGTTTTTAATTTCATTAACACCAAAGCAGCTGAAACTGATTAACAACCCCCTCTGCTTCTTAAATGACCAGATCAATATCCCAGGAGTTTAATTGACTTGATGATATATTCTGATTAAAAAGTGTTCCTTTCATTTTTTTGAGCAGTGTATATGTAGCACTACCCTCGTAAGGGCCACTGAGTTTGGTCTGGGCACCCCTATGCTCTACAAGATCACGCAACATGCACCTTTCACACTTGTACTTTGAGAGTCAGTAAAACAATCCTTGAGCTGGTTTTTAGTTTTTTTTATTAGGGGTTAACAACTTGAATGGGGTATATGGGATAACCAAGGATCTGTAGATCTCGAGGACAAACTTCTTAGCAACTATGTACAAAAAGGGAGGACTGGCAAAAATAAAGCACTGTCCTGTTTTTGGTGTACCTCCTCAGACCCCGGATGAATCCTCCTCTTCACCCAATTGTGCTGAGGGTACCCCTGAGCAAGGGGGTCCCAAGAGCTTGCAGTTAAGCAGTCCCAGGTGAAGACTAGTTGGGCAATGCACCTGACCGCCCTCTCCCCTTATCCTGGCCCAGGGGGGTGTAGGAGTACTCATACTGTACGGTCAGTGTGATGGGTTGGTAGCTGCTTTCATGTCTTTCACTGGGCTGGCTCCTTCCCTGCTGCTCAAGATGTGCTCCCTAGGAGGTTTTAGGCACGGGAGATGCTCCAGTGCAGCAACCAGCCTGTAGGTAGGCTCCCCTCCCTGGGGCCCCCTCCCAGGCTGCACACTGCAGCCTTCCTCTCAGTCCATCTTCCACTTGACTCCCCTTCCTCCCCAGGCTCTGTGATATTTTAGGATTAGTCTGGTCCCCATGCCCAGCCTGCTTCCAGAGGATTGGCCAAAATCCCTCAAACATGCAGATCTTGGCCTCCATCCCTCCTCCACCCCTGTTCCAGAAATTTCTCAGGTTTCTGGAAAGGTGGGAAGGCTTCAGAAGCCCTGACCTGTAGAACCTCCCAGCCTGTGCTGAGGTGAACTCACTACCTCACTCCTAGGTTGACTCATTCCTGGCTGCTACTCAGCTTCTATATGAACAAAAACTATCTAGCTAACCTGGAGAGCATTAAATATATAACCTGTTGCTCATATCCCTTTCACTTTTCCATCCACCAATTGAAAACCAAGGAACTGTAACTATTTTATGTAGTGATGTTCTTGCCAGTTTTAGAAAATTTTGTAGTAATTTGTTTAAAGACACCAGTGGGACATGACAGTTCATGCATGGCTAATTCAGTGTCACAAGCAATATGGAACAACCTATACTGGAGCACATAGCCTTTGCCATTGGTCATTTGAGTCTCAAGAGCTAATAATTTCATGGAATGGATAACCCCACTAGACACAAGGTATTGCTGCTCATTGCTCATTTTTGGAAAAAGCAACCCCAAAGTTTCCCCGAACCTGGAAACGGGCAGTAACTGGATACAACACCACACACGATTATCCAAACTGCCACCACCCACAAATTACAGGGACATGAGGAGCCATACTCCTGACTAGAGATGAGGTTCAAGTTCAGGGTATTGCAGGATTCACTCTGAACTCTAGCTGTTTAAGCGTTGGTGAACAGGCAAACTAAATTTCCTGTTTGTCCATCCACCATAGTGAGTTGGCTGTGCAGAAAGTCACTCGTTAGTGGTAGTATTACTACTGCAGCTAATAAATTACAGCTTCATTAGTTGCAGTGGTTGCTAGGACACCAGCATTTACAAGCATCCTAGCAACCAATGACGTATCCTGGTCTTGTTAGGCTGAATGTAAACATTGGGCTCAGGTATGCTGGTTGACATCATTAACCTAATATAACGTTGTGGCCATGTGGCTGCTGCAAATTAGCCTGTTAGGCTAATTTTTCAATAACAACCTTCAAAACCCCATAACTGTTTCCAGTTGTGGATTATGGACCCGTAAAAGCAATGATCCCAGATGTTGTTTTTCAAAAAAGTTTGTCAAAACTCTAATATTCTACATGTACCAGAACCAGTAGCATCAAAAGCCATACCGATAATAATAAACTTCCCATATTTATAATACAACTAGTATGTGTGAAGTTGAACAGTTCATTTGTGTGCCACCAGGTTGTTCCAGAGGGTTTTATGATTGTGTGTTGCACAAGATGGGAGTTATGAGATATTACCCTTTTTCAGATTTTCTTAAGATTGAACTACACACATTTGACTTGTAACTAAAAAAGGGTTTCACACAAGTCTGCTAATTTTGAGATGCAGACATATCAGATAGCGTTTCCAGGGAGAGCACACAGTGTGGTGTAGATCCCTGCTGGGTAAGCACACAAATCAAACATTTTGCCTCTCCCCAACACAGTATTGCTAAAATGCTTATACAGATTGTTAATTAACTTTTCCCTGGCAGGATCATGACTGATTTTAAACATGTTTCTAAAAATAAGAGAACCAGCAAAACTTGAACCAGAATCTATGCTCTCTTTTTTGTCTATCATGACAGACTGCAAATGAGTTTGCTGCAAAGTTCCCAAACTTCAAGTAAGATTCATGAAACTGGGAACTGAACTCAGGCAGATAAGCGTATCCCAGATAGAAAAAGTCATAAGTTTAATATTACAATTTAAAAATATATATTTCTTCTTCCAAATCATTAATTTCCTGCCTATGTTCTACACATATCAGAAATCAGATATGCAGTGTTCAAATAAAGGGACTTTTTTAGTACTTTACTTTACAATACATAATAATTCATATATCGGATAGAGGAGATTGACCTTCGTTGGCTTAAAGGTTCACATTTCAATAAAAGGTGATCAAATGCAAAAAAGACTTATCATGGGAAGCTTTAATTGTTACTAAAGTATCACATTTCACCCTATTTTTGCATTACAGCATTATCATAATCTCCATTCTAATGCTGTGCATGTACCTGCTAACAATATTCAATCTGTTCTTTCACATGTTTGCATTAAAAACAATCATTCTGCCTGGTGTCTTGATTCTAATCCGGTGCTTATTTTCTCACATCAGGTTCAGTATACTGTATACTATTCTAAAGCTTGGCATGAGAATTCTTTAAAGGTAGTAAGTCATCTTTGAAATGTCTTAATCATCAGTTTGATGCAAGCTATGGAATACTGTAATATTGTTATTGTAATGTTATTATACTCTAAGAACAGCCATTTTCAGAGCTATTGAATTCTGTGGACACAGCTGTGTCTGGCTAATCCTCTGCTTTTTCCCTGCATAATAGGACAAGTTATGCTGTGGCTTACATCTAACTATGACCTAAGAGATGTAACATAAAATATAAAAGAGGGCACAACTGCATGAACATACAGTGGCACCACATCGGGGAAGTAATAATAATAATTATTACTATTTTGTTCACTAACGTCACCAAATGGGTGCGAGTCACAGTACCCAAAAGATACAGTAGAAAAAAATATTTATGGAGGAAAAGCCTCCATAAGAAAAGAAGGTACTACAGAATGACCCAGGTAGTTTAACTGAAAAAATTGTTTATTGAAATCACATCTAAACATTTATGCAGATGCATATAGAAAAATCAAAGTATGTTTCCACCTGTCACCATTAAAAACATGACAACGTTGTCACTATAAAAATTAAGGAACCCCGGGTTAAATGTTAAAAATACATAATGTCAAGTCCCCAAGGTGGTTTATCACTAGACTCTGAACCACCATTGAAGAAATAAACCCGATAGTGGTCACCATCAGGGGGTGTATGGAGGCAGAGTCACGATATAGCATAAAGGGGAATAACAGATCCTAGCATATGCAAGGCTGAGGCTAAACATCAGTTATTCATATATCCATCTAAATTGGATTATTTGAATTCCATAAACCTCGGCAAGACCCTGTCCATACCATGAAGACGTTGTCGATGTACCTAAACCATGTCATCGCATGGGCCAGGTACAGACGAGAATGGTACCATTCTCATCTGTACCCTTGGGGTTAATGTTTGCCAGTCTGTTTTTTCCACACTGACACTCTGCCTAAATGGCCGACTTTAAGCTATCTGGAAATTTTTGTTTTGTGTAGTTATGTGAGCGTTGCTTTAATTAGAGTGGATGATAGCAGCTGAGCTTCCTTTTGGTGCCATTCTGTGTTTAAATTACTTCGTTAGAAGGTTGAGTAAATAAATTTAGTAGTGAAGGGCTCCCTCTACTGGTCTTGATAAAGCCTGTAGTCAAAGTAAACGGGCGAAACGCGTCAAAAGTAGCTCCTGTATTAGGATGCCTTGTTTTGATGTCAAGCTATCTTTAATTTGCCCTATCCAATGGAGGTCTGGACTTGCCTTGAACCTGGAAGGAGTGATGTGAAGTTAACATGGAGCTAGGACGTTGGATCGTCCACATGGTTGCTGTTTGCCTTGAGACAGTGTCAGCCACTTGCACATGATACAGTGTCGAACCTATCTCCAATTGGTATGTGGATGGAGTCTCACAATCTCAGCTATTTTATCCGCAACCATTGTGGCTTGATGGTCACTATCTGAGGCATCCTGCTTTGCTATACTCTATTTGGGCTCAATGTTGAGATTGCCTAACCAGACCAGATAAAAGCCACGCTCCCCAACCAAATTTCCTCCTGAAGGTTCACAATGATTGCACTCCTAAATTCACCAGATGGCGCTGTATCCATCAGTTTGCTTCCATCACGACCTTTATTGCCTATTTGATGTTCAGACTTGACTGCGCTCTTATGATTCATTTGCCATTTCCTCACAACCTTTATGGAGCTGAAGGTAGCCGGACTTTCGGTTGTTTTTGATTCTTGCTTGAAGCTTTAGTTTTTTCATACTGCATGATCGGCCGAGGGTTATGGAATTCAAATATTCCAATTTAGATGGATATATGAATAATTGATGTTTAGACTCAGCCTTGTATATGCTAGGACCTGTTATTCCCCTTCATGCTATATCGTGACTCTGCCTCCATATACCCCCTGATGGTGACCACTATTGGGGTTCCTTAATTTTTAAAGTGACAACATTGTAATGTTTTTAATGGTGAGACATACTTTGATTTTTCTATATGCATCTGCATAAATGCTTATATGTGATTTCAATAAAGCTATTTTTTCAGGTAAACTACCTGGGTCATTCTGTAGTACCTTCTTTTCTTATGGAGGTTTTCCCTCTTTTTCCTTTTTTCCTATGACCTAAGAGAGCAGTTTAACGTGCAGGCACTGCTGGCAGGGTTACACTTCTATTTTAGAATCTCTTTTGAGAAGTTTAAGGATCTTTGTGAATGAATAACTTTACATAAAAATCAGCTGGAGTGGTTAGTGTTGGTTTGTTTTGTAACTCTTGCTGTTTGTTAGGAATGTGTAGTTTAGTGTCCATAGTTTGGGCACAAGTGCACTTTAATCATGTATTCTTGAATATAGTGTTGCATTAATTTGTTCAGTTTTAAAGCTACCCTGTCAACATGAAGCCTCCCTTCAATAGAAAAGCCTCTCTCTACTTACCTCTCTGGTGGCCTGCAACACCTTCCCTCTGCTACAGCTTCCATGAGTCTCTTCATCATTTAACATTCCTCATTCAACACCAGTTGTGTCTGTGTCTGTGTCACCCATCACACACATGGATGTAAGATAAAGAAAGGAGTGTTTTCTTCTAGTGTACTGTATGATTGCTACTTTTTATATAGTGGGTGGGAGGTCTAAAAGTTGTCTGATGTTTGCATATTGATGCAACGTCTGCTTGATCAGAGTACAGGATCAGAAGCAGTAATTATCATAATGTTATTTCATACTGTGACATAATTACTTTATATCATTAATACAAACATTTTCTTATTTAGAATTTTATGGAAAATTTTTATTTAAAAAATGAGAAGTCGTGTTACAGCATGGACAAATATGGATCAAGATTCAGGTGAACCTCATGAAAGACAGATTTGACAGTCAACATAAAAAAACAATGTTGTACAGAATGACGTAATAAGTGTATCTTCTGTTTGGCCTTCAGAGACCCAAAGACAAGATCTGCAGTGATGGGTAGACCCTCCAGCCATTGTCCAGCCATCCTGGAAAGCAGTCTTTCACTGGTAAGACCCATGGTGTGGCAGTGGAAATCAGAGTTATCCTATCTGTTCTGCAATTTAGTTCCTAATAGTATCTTAACTGACATGCAACTGGACTTCTAACTACCAGAAGTGGCCGTCAGATGCCTATCCTGGCTCTAGTTTATGCTAGTTATTAAGCTCTAAGCTGAAACTAGCTATAGAATCCCAGGCAAAAAGGGACATGGTTTCCTAAATAAGATGGACTGTATATAAATTATATTGCACTAATCAGATTTACCTACTAATATACAGCAAGGTGACTACTACATACATAGAGTAGCACAGGCTTAACTACCTGTTACTGTGAATGTGAGATAATAACAATAGGACCAATATGCTCCACCAGCCATATGTAATATTGGGTTTTTTTTGTGTATTTCCTCCAGACGTGCACATTAAACCAACATGAAACAACTCCTGTACTTTGCCTCAGTACAGGAATTTCCTGCAATAAAGGGCAATCCCAGCTGCTCTTTTTCTCCTTGTACTGGGTGACTTGTATCTGCCCTTTCTCTTGTAGCTTACTTTAAGCAAATTTTTATGGAGGGAAGCCTGTTGGCCCACACCCACAGTTCTGCTCTCTGCACAGGCTATGAACAGCACAGTGACAACCATGGCTATTTGTACAAGGAAATACGTAGATTTGCAAAGGCAAAAACACATTAAGCTAAAACCAAGTGGCTGACATTAAAATGGTACAATGCAACTGGATGTTTTATGTCAATATATGTAAAGCACATGTCCTGAGATTGAGTGAGAACAGAAGCCACATCAACCTCCCAAGTGATTCAGGTCTTGACTTGAGCCGCAGCTTCAGCCACGCCCTCTGATGCATTTCCCCCCGCCCATGAGGGCTTGGTCACAAAGGTGGGGAGGACTGACAGACCTGCTGGTTAAATGTGCATCATCATCCATTATACACTGTATGATTAGTGTCATGTACGAATGAAATGAAGTGAAAAAAACAAGAGTGAAAAATAAGAATAAAAAATTAATTAAAAATATGATAAAATTGAGTGTGAATAGATTATTAGAAGCAGAAGATGTTTTAAGAGGAACGGATTGAAGAATCTGAACTTTTGTATCTGAAATTTTAAGAGTTCATTAATTATATCATCAGATATCCAAAATATTAAAGATATTGAAAAAAAACATTCAAATCACAGATCCATAAGAGGGAAAAGAAAAGGACAAAAAAGAGGGGATGGAAGGTGTAAGGGGGAAGGAGAGGGGAGGAAAAGAAAAGGAACAGAAAAAAACGGGGAGGGGGAATGGGGGGGGGGGAAGAACAAGAAAAAAGAAAAAGAAAAAGAGGTGGCAGTCACTAATAAAAATGGGTGACATCCCTCTCAAAATTAAGTCCCTTCGGAATATGGGTCTCTAATTTACAAATCCAAAATATATCTCTTTTACAAAAGGGAACATCGCTCATCTCTTCTAGTGTGGGTATCTTCTCTTTCAATTATTTGTATTTTGAGAGAGGTAAAATCTTAGGTTATGATTCAATCGAAAATGCTTGGCGACATTTGTATCTTTGTTTTTTTGTTTACTATATGATCTCACATTCTGTCGCAAAGCCATCTTATTGTCTGACCTACATATTGGATATTACACCTTGAACAAGTGATTACATATATTACATATCGAGTTTGACACTTCACAAGTTGTGTAATGTTATAATGATTATTGTTTGTACAAGCTGTGACCATATGTGGATCCCCAGTGTGTCGATAACTGGAACGTATTGCATTGCACTTGAAACAAATGGTTGTATAGTGTGGAAAATAATTATTTGATCCCCTGCAAATTTTTTAAGTTTGCCCACTTACAAAGAAATGAGGGGTCTATAATTTTTATCATAGGTGTATTTTAAATGATAGAGACAGTGTATCAACAAAAAATCCAGAATAAAACACATGGTACAAATGTTATAAATTGAGTTGCAGTTCAGTGAGTAAAATAAATATTTGATCCCCAAGCAAAACATGACTTAGTACTTGGTGGAGAAACCCTTGTTGGCAAGCACAGAGGTAAGACATTTCTTGTTGTTGGTTACCAGGTTTGCACACATCTCAGAAGGGATTTTGGTCCACTTTTCTTTACAGATCTTCTCTAAATCCTTAAGGTTTCTTGGCTGTTTCTTGGCAACTCAAAGTTTCAGCTCCCTCCATAAATGTTCTATAGGATTAAGGTCTGGAGACTGGCTCGGCCACTCCATGACCTTAATGTGCTTCTTGAGTCACACCTTTGTTGCCTTGGCGGTGTGTTTTGGATCATTGTCATGCTGGAAGACCAATCCACGACCCAACTTCAGTGTCTGGCTGAGGGAAGAAGATTCTCATCCAAGACTTTACAATACATGGTCTCATCCATTGACTCCTTAATGCGGCAAAGTTGGAGTGTTTCCATCTCTGTGCTTGACTGTAGGAATGGTATTCTTAGGGTCATAGTTAGAATTTTTCTTCCTCCAAACACGACGAGTCAAGTTAATGCCAAAAAGATCAATTTTGGTCTCAGCTAACCACTGCACTTTCTCCCAATCCTTCTCTGAATCATTTAGATGCTCATTGGCAAACTTCAGATGAGCCTGTACATGTGCTTTCTTGAGGAAGGGAACCTTGCGGGTGCTGTTTGGTGACTGTGGTCCCAAATCTCTTGAGATTATTTACAAGCTTTCCCTGTGTAGTTCTGGGCTGATCTGTCCCTTTTCTCATGATCATCCTTACCCCATGAGGTAAAATCTTGCTTGGAGCTCCAGACCGGGGGCGATTGATAGGTATTTTGTATTTCTTCCATTTGCAAATAGTCGCTCCAACAGTTGTCTCCCTCTCACCAAGCTTCTTCCTGATGGTCTTGTAGCCCATTCCAACCTTGTGATGATCTACAATCTTGTCCCTGACATCCTTTAAGAGCTCTTTGGTCATCTGCCCACAATGGTGAGGTTTGAATGAACGAAAGAGATTCTGTGGACAGGTGACTTTTATGCACATAACAAGTTGTCATTAGGAGCACCTTCTTAGTCTGTGTACCACATATGCACATAGCCAGTGTGGGAGCCAGAATTATTGTTGGTTGGTAGGGAATCAAATACTTATTTTACAATTGTCCTTGCCCTCCTGGCCACATACTGTAACTTGTTTAGATAAGATGGTTTTACACTCAGGGTTGCCGTATAGTCCTGGTAAATACTGAGAGATTATTTGTTTGATGTTGTAAAATTGGTTACTATATTGCGTTGACAATACTATGAATGTTGTGGCCACATCTCTTCTTCATTGGCCCTAAGGCTCTGTTATCTCTCAAAAGACTGTCTCTAGACATGTTGCTAACTGAGCAATAAGCTTAATTGACCACATTTTTGTAACCACTTTCCAAGAACATTTCTCCCATGGTCTTGGCTTCAGTCTCAAAATCCTCCATAGAGGAGCAATTTCTTTTTAAATGGGTAAACTGACCCTTTGGAATAGCATGAATAACATGCTGAGGATAGCAGTTGGAGGCATGAAGTATTGAATTCTTTAATGTCAGTTTTCTGAATGCTGTTACTGTGACACAATGTTTTTTGAGAACCATTCAGAGTGATATCTAAATAATTGATTGAATTCAACTGTTCTTCTCTAGTAAATTTTAAATTCAGCGAGTTTGTGTTCAAATATGTAAGAAAATCTTCAAATGCTAGACTTTTATACACAATGAAGATCAGATCATCTATGTAACAAAAAAATGCTCTAATAAGATGTCTATGAGGATTACGTATGCTATAGATTAACTGTTCTTCCCATCTCCTCATGTAGTAGTTGGTACATGTCGGCGAAAACCTGGCTCCCATTGACGCCCCTTGTTTTTGAAAGTTGAATTTTTGGTTGAACAGAAAACTTTTTATAATAAACCATTTAATCTCCTGATCATATTCAGTAAATAATTCCATCTGGTATTGTAAGGTCTGAAGGCCTTAAGTGTGTGGAATGCATGAATATAGTGACTGTACATCACAGGTAAGCCATTTAATATTGTTTGTCCAGGGAAATTCTCTAGCGTTTGGATGATATGTTGAGTATCCCGAATGTAAGACTGTAATTGCGTAACCAAAGGTTGAAGCATATGATCAATAGTATTTCTCAATGGTCTTAGAGAACCTATACTGGTTACTGTGGGTCTTCCCTTCAAAGGGAGTCCAGGTTTATGAACTTTTGGTAAGTGATGAAAAATCAGAATAACTAGAGAAGAAGGAACTAGATTTTTTTGGCTTCATCTGATTTCAAAACTCTGGGACTTATAGCTTCTTCCATGATATTCTCGTAGATATTTGTATGATATGTGGGATCTGTTGTCAAACATTTATATACTTGTAAATCGGACAGTTGTCCAAGTGCTTACTGATGATAATCAGTGGTGTTTAGTACGATGACTGCACCACTTTTGTAGGCTTCTTTCATCATGATATGTGAGTTCTTTTTAAGAGCTTGAAGGACTGTTATCTCTTTTTGATTCAGATTTGATCTACAAGGCCTAGGAGATGCAGAATCTGTTCTCCCTCGACTGTGTCTGAATCAATGACAGGATGCCAACTTCCGTTTCTCCTGGTACCAACTGGGTTACTCTTAGACATCCGAATTTGAGCGGTGCTACAAGTTTGCACACATCCTGAGATGTTTAATAAAGGCCAGACTAGAGATGTGCAGGATGGAAAAATTAATTTTGTTTTATTTCGAAATAAGTTAATAATTTTGTTTAATAATATTCAATATGTTAGAATGGTTAATTTTTGGAATTCATTTGGTATATTTGGATTCATTTCGTATATTCGTTATTTTCAAATTGATTCAAAATTAGAATTTTAGAAATTTGAATAAATGTTTGTTCTATTCTATTCTTTTCTATTATTTTCTATTATGTTCTATTCTATGCTAATCCTTTATTTTCTATTTTATTCTATAATATTCTGTTTTCATTTTATTTTTTTATTTTGTATATTATATTTTCTAATATTCTATTGTATGCTTTTCTTTTATTTTCCATTTTATTCTGTTGTATTCTGCTCTATTCCTTTATATTCTATTCTGTTTTATTTTATTATATTCTATTCCATTCTATTCTTTTCTTTTCTATTTTATTACAGCCTTTTATTTTGTATTCTATTTTATTCTATTCCTTTCTATTCTATAAAGCAGCCTAAGTAGGAATCATCATCTTATTTAACTTTTATACTTTACTGTATTTATTACAATATGTTGCCATTTCCATTTCAAATCCAAATTCATTTTTGAATTTGAATTTATTTTCGAAAAAAAAATGCAACTGTGCATAGTAACCAATCAGTTTCTAACTTCAGCTTGTTCAATTAAGCTTTGACCATAAGCCCTCATGCACACTGGATGTTTTGATAATGCTGGTAACATTAGCTGTGTAAAGTCACAGTGAAAGTGTGTAAAGTGAAAATGTGAGTTTTTCAGCTTTTTTTTAGCTTTTTTGCATTAGCGTTTAGTGGCGTTTTCCCATGTTTTTCCACGTTTGCATTTTTTAGCATTTTTTTTTACACACAAAAAAACAAAAATGCCGATTTGCAGCATTTTACCATGTGTGACCGAGTTTTGCTGCATTTGTCAGCGTTAGAGCATTTTTACAGCTAGAAACCCACTAGTCCTGGGTTTTTTTTCCAGCAAAAAAATGTCCCAGCCAAAAAACGTTGATTACAGCCTATGTGTGCATGGACACATAAGATAACATGCTGGTGGGTTTACTGGCTGTAGAAAAAAATGTCAAAAGCCAAAAACAGCCGCTGTAAAAATGTCAAGTGTGCATGAGGACTTAAACCTAAAAGGTGACTGGTTACTATGTACAGCTGCACCAGATTCTGTGTGAACCAGTTTAGTAAATCTCCACCAATGGGCCCCTTGGCAGCCTCAGATACCATTATGTAGTACAACTATTATAGAGTTGAGGATTTTTAAAGAGGACAACTGACAGATGCTGTTTGGCTTCCAGGGCTATTCTATCAGGATATGATGTCTTTGATGATTTTGTTTATAACAGTTTGGGTTATCTCACCCTTTTTCTTTCAGTGCACCTTTTAAGGATTCGTGAGACACCACATACATATACCTATTTTTGATTTGACGCATCCTATGATGGGGAGATTTTCCAGCTGACTGAACCTTTTTGTTTTTAATTCAAGACTAATGGGTACTTTTCTGTACAATCCTTGATGGTGCGTACTCTGTTCTATGAGAAAGGGCTTATTGAGACGTGTTGGATCACCACATAGTTATCTCATAAGGGTCTGGCCTTCAATAAACATTTCAGACAATGTAGTCTACAGATATAAAAACACACAGTGGTTGCCAATTAAGTGCAGCAGTAAGACATTTTTTAATGATAAAACAAAGTGTCAATTACATGAGGTAAGTTGGTGAAGGCATGTAGAGTATAAGAAATCAGGACATCCAGAACCCTGTGACAGAGGCATTTAATTGACAAAGAGGCAGGAATACCTTGAAATGTGTAGCCACACCCCAGAATATCACCTGGCACCATCCATTGTGTTTTTATGGAGTCTACTCCCAACCAGGGGCGGACTGACCATTTGGAAACTCTGGCACTGCCTGGGGTCTGTAGGGGGCCCCATGAGATGCCCCTGGTACCTTTTTCATAGGCTTTTTTGAGTTTGGGCAAGGACACAGGGGCCCCATGATCCCCTATTGCCCAGGGGCCCCATGAGTTGTCAGTCCGCCCCTGCTCCCAACCAGGAAGTGCTCTGAGCTTCCTATGCCTACCCGGCCAATGGCATTGCTGCACAATCCCTGGACTGGATGCCTCTGCTACAGGATTCCCTGGATATCCTGATTTCTTATGCTCCTCATGCCTTCACAAACTTACCTCATATGAGTCGCCAATTTGTTTACATCATACAACAAACATTTTAATGCTGCACTTAGATGGCGCCCTCCACAGTGTGTGTTTTTATGTCTTGATTCAGAGATTTCCTCTTTCTTTCTGGAGGTCCTACATCTTATGAAAGGAAGCTTACAGGAGTCAACCCCTGGCATACTTGATAAACACTGGTTTATTGGACTCATGGTTATGCATTCCAATGTTTTTTCTCTGCTGTAAGGAGGTTACCTATACACTACTTGCACCATAAAAACATTTCTTCTTTAACTTATGTGTGGTCTACAGAAATAAAACATCTAGTTGTAATGTACCATTGCAACATCAGCCTCTTGGTTTTTTCTTAAAGTATTTTTGTCAAACAATTTTGTACAGCAACATTTTTATAGTGTACCTTGTGAGTGTGTATTGCTTCTTTATTGTTTGTGCCTATAAAGTCTCCCCACAATTGTTTGTTTTTGGTATAGGAAATGAAAGATAATCTCTCTGAAGTCAAGGAAAATCTCCTTTTAGACAGTTCTCAACAGAGTAGGTGTCCCCAATGGAAGATTTCCCCTCGTGTTCCTGTGACGGTACTAAAATTTTGGATATCTTATCACTTTCTGTACCAGAAACACTAGTGACCAGGACAAATAGAAAAGTAAATCTCACCAGCACATAGGCAGGGATCACACCATTACCCCTTTAAGAAGGATTTTTCTTTAAAATCTTTCCAGGAAGGGGAATCATTTAATTTTCTTCCCTGCAGGATTATGTTTATGCTTGAAGTGGAACTTAGCTCAGGGCAGACCTGCCTGGGTTGTGGGAAGAGAAAATCATATAGGGATGGGTTGAGGAATATAAACTTTTTCTCTACTACCCCAGGGATGGGTCTCCTTGCTGTTGGGTACAGAAGGTATGCTTCCACAAAGAGAGAGAAAAATTATGATTTACTGAATGTAATTGAACTGTTATTGTAGGTGAATACCTCAATAAAATTGAGTTGGACACAGCCTGTTGCTGCTTCCAGTGTCTGGAGTGGATCCTTAGCAACCCTGCTGGGGTGTAGGGGAATACTGTAATGTTAAGTTTATGCTAGACTGTGCATCTCATATGGAACACACATAGAGAAGTAGGAACCCAGTGGAACCCACTGTATGCAAACCTGGTCAGGATAGAGGATGTTCGTGGGTAGGGGGGCAGGAGCTTTATCCTGGAAACATGTCCAAGATGTCAGGACCGGCACAAGAGGTGTCCCCAGCCAGGGTAGTGATGTTGCAAAGAGTGACCCAGAGAATGGTGAGTGTGTGCACGGTGTACACCATGTCTCAGACACACTATACGTGCATGTGTGTGGGTACAATGGAGCACCAGGAGGGATATGTACTGTGTGCAGCCTGTGAGCTGGCTTTAGTCTAGGTTCACACCTAAGCGTTTTGCGCAGCATTTTGCATAAACGCACTACAGTCCTTTTTAACATGATTTCTTATGGGACACATTCACATCTCTGCGTTTTCACCCAGTGCATTTTTTGCAAAGGGGCAGGGACTTTTTTAAATGCAAAACGTTGCAATTTTGGTTCTATAGATTTAAATGGAGATGCTGCAGAAAAGCATGTGGTGTATTTTTGCTGCGTTTTTTGCTGTGTTTTGTGTTTTAACCTGCCTAGCAACAAAAAAACCCCCACAAAATGCATCAAAAACGCATGTGCAAAAACGCAAAATGTACCGCAAAAAGTGTGACGGGCGCGGCGTCAGACCCCAGCCCTTCTCACCAAACTTGTGACCGAAGGACTAGCCAATCTAAAACCGCGCTGTCACATGCATAACAATGCCACGCCCAGCTGCATCTGCACAAAGATTTTCCAGCTAATTGGATCACAATCTATGTACCTGGGAGCATTTGTTACTGGGTCAGGTTAATTACGCAATTAACCCTTCACACTGCCACCACCTCCTTTTTATACAGAGAAAGAGGAAACTCAGCAATACACTAGGATGATTGGTTAACCTTCAGTATCCCGCTATCTCTACGGACCGGTTATACAGAGGGTTAAATACTCATAGTAGCGCTCTTTTAGAGGCAGGAATTCGTAATTTGCAATTAAGAGCTATAGAAACAATTCAACACTTTCAGAAAGTAAGATTTATTACCAAAAGGTTAAAAGGGTGCAGTAAAAATATTTACAGAAAGAAGATGTAACTAATATATATATATATATATATATATATATACAGTTGCAAGAAAAAGTATGTGAACCCCTTGGGATTACGTGGAGTTTTGCATGAATTGGGCATAAAATGTGCTCTGAACGTCATTTAAGTCACAACACTAGAAGAACACAGTCTGCTGAACATAATACTACACAAACATTAGATGTTGCCATGGTTTAATTGCACATAACATGTAAACATTCACAGTGCAGGGAGGAAAAAGTATGTGAACCTTTGGACTTAATAACTGGTTGACCCTCCTTTGGCAGCAATAACCTCAACCAAACATTTCCTGTAGTTACAGATCAGACCTGCACAACGATCTGGAGTAATTTTGGACCACTCCTCTTCACAAAACTGTTTCAGTGTAGCAATATTCTTGGGATGTCTGGTGTGAATCTCTCTCTTAAGGTCATGCCACAGCATTTCAATCGAGTTGAGGTCAGGACTCTGACTGGGCCACTCCAGAAGGTGTATTCTGTGCTGTTGCAGCCATTGTTTTGTTGAATGACTTGTATGCTTTGGGTCATTGTCCTGTTGCATCACACATCCTCTGCGGAGCTTCAATTGGTGAACAGATGGTCGTACGTTTTCCTGCAAAATGTCTTGATAAACTCTGGAATTCATTTTCCCATCAATGACAACAATCCGTCCAGGCCCTGAGGCAGCAAAGCAGCCCCAAACCATGATGCTCCCTCCGCCATGTTTTACAGTGGGGATGAGGTTTTGATGTTGGTGTGCTGTGCCTTTTTTTCTCCACACATAGTGTTGTGTGTTCTTCCCAAACAACTCAATCTTGGTTTCATCTGTCCACAGTATATTTTGCCAGTAGTGCTGTGGAACATCCAGGTGCTCTTTTGCAAACTTCAAACGTGCTGCAATATTCTTTTTGGACAGCAATGGCTTCCTCCGTGGTGTCCTCCCATGTACTCCATTCTTGTTTAATGTTTTCCCTATTGTAGATGTGTCAACAAAAATGTTAGCATGTGCCAGAGATTTCTGTAGGTCTTTAGCTGACACTCTGGGATTCTTCTTTACCTCATGCAGCATTCTGCGCTGTGCTCTTGCAGTCATTTTTACAGGACGACCGCACCTAGGGAGAGTAGCAACAGTGCTAAACTTTCTCCATTTGTAGACAGTCTGTCTTACCGTGGACACATGAACATCAAGGCTTTTGGAGATACTTTTGCAACCCTTTCTAGCTTCATGCAAGTCAACAATTCTTGATCATAGGTCTTCTGAGAGCTCTTTTCTGCGAGGCATGGTTCACATCAGACAGTGCTTCTTGAAACCAGTAAACCCAAAACAAGTGTGTGTTTTTTAAGGGCAGGACAGCTGTCAGCAACACATCCAATATCATCACACTGATTGGAGTCAAGGTTGGCTCACTCCTGGCTCCAATTAGCTCTGGGAGAAGTCATTAAGCTAGGGCCTCACATACTTTTTCCTCCCTGCACTGTGAATGTTTACATGTTATGTGCAATTAAACCATGGCAACATCTAATGTTTGTGTAGTATTATGTTCAGCAGACTGTGTTCTTCTATTGTTGTGACTTAGATGATGTTTAGAGCACATTTTATGCCCAATTCATGCAAAACTCCACGTAATCCCAAGGGGTTCACATACTTTTTCTTGCAACTGTATATATATATATATATATATATATATATATATATATATATATATATAAATATACAGAGCACAACAGCACAGCAAACAGATAACAGAAAGAAGTTTAGGTGAATAAGTACTTGCCAAATAAATGCCTGGGGTTAAGCATTTTCAAGTCTGATGAGCTAAAAAAGGGATTTCTGGTCTTGCACTTAGTTGCAATGGTACAACAAGACTCTTGGTCAGCTAGATGGTAGAGAGCCAACGGTCCTCACTTTTCTGACTAAACACAAAAAGAACAGCTTCTTTTTTCTACTCAAAACCTCTTCCCACAACGGCCAAGCCAAGCCTTATTTGGCCAGGAATTGTTAGGCAGGGACTCAGCACAGTACGCTGGTTGCATTCCTGAGGGAGGGGGAATGAAGAGATACATGAAGCCTTCTTACTACAGGGAGAGCTGTGTCTGAACACCAGAGCTGCTACACCTCCCCCCTCAGGTGACTGCATATTAGTTTAAGAGAAATACCCCAATGCAGAAATATGGAGCAAAATGGAGAACTGCACCTCTCCCTATGTGCATGATTGTGACAAAAAGCACTGCAGAAACGGATCAAACGCAAACTGCATAGGTGTGAACCTAGCCTTAGTCTCCCCTGATCCTGGTGGAGAGAATGTGGGTGACTCACGTGTTTAGTTCCTACACACAATTTAGGATACAAACAGCAATATAACCTGACAGGGATTTTTACACTTTATTACTTTACCTAAATCTACAAAAAATGGTTTGGCTTCACATACAATTTAAAAATCAGGCCAAAAAGAAAAAAAACATTATTATTGAATGCTATCTGCAGGATTCTTATAAGCACAGGAGCCAGCTGGTACACACATCTTTAGCTTGACATTAAAAGAGGCACACAGGTTTCAAAATACATATTTTTTCTAGTCAAGAAAGTAGCTCTTGTTTAGTCTCCGTATATTAGCAGACCCCCTGTAATCTTATACACACTTCCCATCATCCAGCATTTGATTCTTTTAATGA
Source organism: Staurois parvus (assembly GCF_062004578.1). NCBI lineage: Eukaryota > Metazoa > Chordata > Amphibia > Anura > Ranidae > Staurois > Staurois parvus. The sequence goes on along the minus strand of NW_028318028.1, from coordinate 2,214,967 downwards.
TAATCTGCAAAATAACAGACCCCACAACATATAAGGTGACTCAGTATGCAGTTTCCAACAGAAATATCCCTCTGTATGCAGATAATAGCAAAAAACTTGTGACTCCCCATAGAGATTCTTCCAGTTGGGAGCTGACACTCAGTACAAGCATGATATAAAGCTCTGAGCAATGCGTTTGTTAAAGTTACCTTGAGCTGCACGAAGCATAGCAGCCTCCACTGTAAATAACATCATACATTTATTATAACAAGATATCTACATTGTAGAGGTGTCTAAACTGGTCCAATAAAATTTAGATAATTACACAATATGACCAGAAGATTAAAAAAAAAATCTTTTCTAAAAGAAAGTTACACAGAACAAAAGCTGTCTTAGCTAAGGGAAACTACTTTTTCTACACATTGATAGAACTGTTACAAAAAAGCCGCTTTGCAGTTATTAACCTCCCTGGAGGTATTCCCGAGTGTAACTCGGGGTAAAGTTTCAGTACCACAAGCGGTAACCCCGAGCTACACTTGGGCTTACCATGCGGCGCTGCTCCGCGATCCCTCGATCCCTCGATCACTTACCTTGTCCTGCACTCCTGTGATGTCCCCCCTGCAGTGTCCCCGGCAATGTAATCCAGCGGATGCCGGCATCTGTCATCTGGGTTCCGTCCCCTGCGAGCGTCGGGACGTACAGGGGACAGAACGGCGGGAAATTTGAAAATGACAAAAAGTGACATTCACAAAATTCACTAAAATCACATAGTAAAACATTACTGTATCAAACCATTTCACATACATTTTGTCCCGAGTGCTTTGTCCTGCGCCCTGCCTGCATTTTTACTGTTCTTTCTGCCTGGAAACTGAGAAAAGTCCATGGCGTCCAAAAAGCGTCCCTTTAGGTCAAAAGCGGTTTTAGACCAGCTAGAGAACAGCGATAGTAAATCAGAACCACTTGCAGAATTGAGTGATAATGATTCGTGGGGAAATTTGTCATCAGACACTGAAAATGATTTTGCAACTTTGCTCAGTGATGAGCGAACTTGGCGCTATATTTCAAATTTCAGTGTTTTTGGTTTGATTATATTATTAAATTACATTTATTATTATTATATTTTTTTTTATGATTATTTATTAAATTATAATTTATGATTTTGTGTTTCAAGTTTCATCCTATCCGGGATGTTTACTAGACTCTTGTTCGGACAGATTTCAGTGAGTTATTCCTAAGAATTACAGGCCTACAATATAAAACGCCAAATTTCCATGCAAAATAATGTTACTGCTTTCAGCACCAAAAATCTGAAATAATCATACCGCCAGGGAGGTTAAAGTGGAGCTCTACCCAAAAGTGGAAGCTCTGCTTATCTGCCTCTTCCCCCCTCCTTCCCCCGCAGCCCTCTGGGACATTTCACAGGTCCCAGAGGACTGTGGCCCACTCACAAAGTGCAGTGTGATTCATGCATGCGCAGTAGGGAACCGTCTCTGAAGCCTCAAGGTTTCACTGCCGGCTTCCCTTAGTCAAGAGGGTCTGCATAACTAAAGTGGGAAACAGGTAAAAAAAAAAAAAGCTACCCACCTGCCCTCGACTTGTGGTTAATTGTAAGCAGGGACCGGCCGAGATTTGAACCATCTATGGGCAGGTTGACTGTACCCAAATCAATTGTTGTACGACTTGGATACAATCAGCATGTTGGATTTTTCATGTGATTATTGCCAGCGGCTATAACCACTAGCAATAATCATAGCCCCCCCACCACCAGGAGAACACAATAGCTCAGCATGAGAGAATCCCCCATCAACACTGATTGTCATATCATCCACGGCCAGCTTCAGTCAAGGGTTGTTGGGAGTTAATTAGAAAAAAAAATTGACAAAGCAGCTAGGCGAGTCAGGGGCGGTCAGTAAATATTTGATTTGTTACAACACTGTAGGCCCATCTGGGGTATGGTGCTTCTACTTGGTTTGTTATTGGTATTTCTCCAAGGAGATACAAGTAAATCATCTGGGGAAAAAGTAAGAACATGTGAGTTTATAATGTCTTTCAGCCAGTTGAGATGAAGCTTTGAACATAGGCAACTTTGGTATAAATTGTGCCTTTAAGGGGAGCTAGACTTCAACCATCAATACACATTGGCTCAAAGCCTTCTGATTTTATATACTGCAACACACAATGCTAATCATTGGGAACTAACCCAGAAAATAGTGTCCAGATGGTACTACATGCCACTTAGTTTATCCAAATTTTCCTCCACTGGCTCCCCTATGTCCTGGTGGGACTGCAGATAGGTAGGATCTCTAAATCATGCGCTCTGGGCATGTAAATGTTTAAACTGCTATTGGCGCAAAATATCTACCATCATTTCTGATATCACTTGAATATTAATGTCTGTCAATCCAGTTTACCACTAGTAAACTTAGAGCAGTGGTTGAAAGCAGGGGCGGACTGACCATTTGGAAACTCGGGCACTGCCCGAGGGCCCGGGGTCAGTAGGGGGCCCCATGAGATGCCCCTGGTACCTTTTTCATAGGCTTTTTTGAGTTTGGGCAAGGACACAGGAGCCCCATGATCCCCTATTGCCCGGGGGCCCCATGAGTTCTCAGTCCGCCCCTGCTTGAAAGAATACCACACCATTAGTACCCATATCCTCTTGGCAGCCAGAACTACGATTGTTAAATACTGGAAATCCCAGTTGACACTAATCCATCAGAGACCCTCTCTTTGGTTAGAACCTGTTTCTCTTATGAAAAATCCCTAGTTCTGAGGTGCAAATCATACCTGACTTTCTCGAAGGTTTGGCAACCTTGGATAGAGTGGAGTTCTGTTCACGAAACCTACATTTAGAGATTGAGATGTTTCTTGGTCTTACGGATATGATGTTATTGATCTTATATTATTATTATACAGGATTTATATAGCGCCAACAGTTTGCTCAGTGCTTTACAATATGATGGGAGACAGTACAGCAAGAATACAATTCAATACAGAGGGAAAGGAGGGCCCTGCTCCTTGGAGCTTACAATCTAAATCCTGTATAATAATATTATTTACTGATATTATTTACTGATCCAAATTGGCTGTGTAATATTGTTTCTGATATTTCTTCCTTTCTTTTAACCTTGTACTATATATGGAGTATGAGCTCCAAAGCATCTGCGTATGCTATATCCTCTGTATTCGTCTTTGAAAATTCATAAAAAATCTATTAACACAAAAATTGTGCCTTTAAGGACACCCAAAGACCCTCTCCTGGTTGCATGGTCAAAATTGTATATTATTAATTTTATGGTATTTATTTTGCTGTTTTGTAAATAAAATGACTGCCTTGGCTGTTTAAACCCATATAGCTCAGTCCATGTCATTATTTAAAGGTTAGTAGAAGAACCGAGATCCCGCAAGATCCTTGTTCAGGTACTTACTGTTATAGACTGACAACGGTCTATCTTTCACTCCTAATTTTGCTCCTGCATTGTCAACCTGTCACATGAGATTCTGATGGAGACTACACATGGCTCTTATACTACACATTACAGAGGCATGGCCCACTCTTGTCACCATCATAAAACATGCCCTGAGAAATTCCATCATCACTGGAGTACATGGCAATAAGAAGTGGCTGCCAGTAGACTACAGATCAGCAGCACTGAGATGCAACAAAAGTTTCAAGAAATGGTGAAACAATATTTTATTTAACAATTGTAGCTATTTATACCACACAGCACTTTTGTAAACTAAAAAAGCAATTCAGTTTAGGTTTACAGTACATCTACTTCAATGTAAAAGTGCAGGAATTCCCAGAAATGCTGTTAGGGTAAGTGCAGCAATTGTTTCCGTATTATTGATGTAAGAATGGTCCACATCTAGATGGGTGCAGTGTTTCTTACTACAACCATGACACATGATTTTAGTGAGCACTTATTGTACCAGTCACTTTCACAGAGCTTGGTCTATCTCAATATCCAAAGAAAAAGAAGATTGTAAGAATCCGCAATTCAGTTTGATTAAAATCTTTGCTCGCTCCCACTCTTCATATATAGTATGCATACATATGATCTGTAGTATAGATGTCAACAGATTTTACAACAGTCCAACATCTTGGTCCTCTGTCCCGCCAATGCTGTGTCCTGGGCCATGCCTGAGATCACAGCATTAACCTTGTTTGAGTTACTGCACATTCAGGATCTGGACCTGTAATGTTGATTAGTATGTTGTAGACTCATAGCTCTTGTTTTGAACTAAAATTCAGGGCATGGTAAGGGTACAGCAAGTATTCACCATCATAAGATTGCTTGTGTAGAAGTCCTCCAATAGTATTGTTTACAAACCAGTCACAAACCAATTTCCACATGCATTCAAGGAGTGTTTAAACATGATCTGCAGTTGACCAAGCAGGGTTTATGCATCCAACTGCAATTTGACATTCTGTTACAATTGTGAATGCAAATCTGGTGTTTCCTTGGTCTGGCAAAGAAACCATCAAAAGTATGACTTTGCCTCATTAAGAAAGCCAGGTTTTGCCGCATTTGCGAATATGATTTATCTATTAGCTGTACCCTAAGACAACAAAAATATTTCTTCCTTCAGACAAATTCAATGCTGAGACCCATGATGAGTAAAAGTGTCCTGTAAGTGACCTGCAGCGACAGAGTATACAGATTAATGCATTCTTGCTCCTGGTACCCACGAAGGACATCTTTCTCCCAATTAGGACAGATGATGAATAACTGAGCTGTGCATGAACACCGAGCTCTGGGGACGATCGACATGAAGGGGACGCAGTGTCAATGAAATAGATCAACAGTTTGTTGACAAGTTATTAGTGATCAGACAGATTGCCAACAGCTCAAATTCAATAACAGCAGTCCAAATTTGAAAGAGAGACAAAGAAGACACCAGCTAGGGACAATTACAAAAAATGGATTTGTTCTGACTCTAGAACTTTAGCAACAGGGGTTAGAGGTAAAAATAAAGAGTGTTTTTTGCTTCTCACACCTTCCTTCCTTTCCTGCTGACAAATTAATTAAACTTGGATGGAATAGACAGATCTGGGTCCAGTTAGTGACAGGTACATTCCCAGTCATGGTGACTCTCAGGATATTGGCTGCCCGTTGAGGATTAAATTTCATAAATGACATATCTGCATTCATTGATAAGCTTTCTCGACTCCATAAAACCACAAACTGGCAGCCTCAAGATGTAAGCTCACAACTCATCTAAAAGTATATATTAAGGAAAGCTATCATCAAAGATGTAGGAATAAATATCGCTTATGGTTCCAAGTAAAAGCAATAGGACATTTATAAATGCTTTGAATAGGAAAAGATCCATTACTTAAAGTATTGCTTTGCTTGATAGTTTCCTAGAAAAATGTTGAAAACTAAGTCTTATTTTATGGCAATAGCTTTCCCACTTTAAACTGGACATATTCTCAAGCCTGTCCTAAAGTCCCTATCTCATAAGTGAAATTCAGAGGTTTGGGATTTTTAAAAGGGAAATATAAAGAATAGTCTTGTTTCAGCTCAAAGACGAGTGCACTTTAGTAGAGTAGGTAGGGAAATATAGACTGTATCTGGCTTGTGACTTACTGGAATGGAATCCAAAGTCTGAATGTGATTGGAGCTATGATGACACATCATATGAAATCACAACAGAAATTTGTAAATAGAAATAATGCTGAGTAAGAAGGTGCAGGGGATGTATATATTCTAATTGGTCCTTTAGGTGATGAACATTTTAGTGCACTGTATATTGTGTGTGTTTAAAGTGGAACCTATAATGCAAGTTCCTCCATCCCACTCCAACTGAACTCCAGACAGACATCGTTTACATCTCTTTCATATTCCTGTTGTGAGATGCCCCCTCTATATTGTCATATCTGTTGAACTATTGGAGTCAACATGAATTGAATTGGTGGTGTCCCCTGATGGATTCTACATATTCAACAGTAAACAGCAGGGATAAGTTTCAGGATTACTGTTACTATGAGTTTGCTGTGAATCTTTTGGCTTTGCAAAGTCTACAGACTTTTGGCCTAAAAATTTAGAGGTTTGCCACCAGAAATAAGGATTAACCTATGCAGTGCATAGCCTTTGCACTTGGTCAGCTGAGCCACAGGTGTCAATATTTGAAGGACAGGATAACCCAGCCCCTTTTAATAAAGGGGTATTCTCAAACTAGCCATATTGTTAATTTTCCTCTTGGTGAAGTCACGTGCCCTGTGATGAAACACGTACAGGCGGGGCTTGGATGATGTCATGCCGCTCAAGGAATGCTGATGTGCGGTAACTCACAGGAGTTTGCGATATTGCACACCATCACTATAGTTTACATTATACAGCTGGATATATCTGGTGCAATTCTGCACCTGGCTTATGTGAGTGCATTGTTTAAAATTGTATAACTAATCAAATGTTTTAAGGATACGCACTATCTTAGTGTTTTTTGTATGGTGCTAAGCAGAGGAGTAAAGGAGGAGAGTGCCAGTAGAAGTAGGATTGGAAAAACAACAACGGCTATACTGTGATCTGCATTCCTTGGTCCAGTTAAAGGGACAAAAGCACATTTTGACTGAGTATGTTATGTGAGGTCAATTTGTCCAGGTGAGAGTACATCTAGTAGGTGTATCTGCACTGGAGTGGATTTACAAGCACACTTATGGTTTAAGGTTGCTATTAGAAACAGCACCCCGGATATTTTTCAAAAGAGACTTTGAAGGACTATGTAGATTATGAATTTTGTGCACTATATGTTTCTTCACTAGTGTGGCATTTGTATATTTATTTGATTGACAGTGTATTGGAACTGTTAGAGAGAGCTATTAAATTTGTGTAGGGTGGGATACTATTTTTTATACTTGTTTCATTTTAATTTTCTCATTGCTACTGTACCTGTCCCTCATGGCAATGCCAACATCCCATGCCTTTTGTTTGAACATAGCTTGACCCCGATGAAGTCACATGTGCCGTGACACAACGCGTAGGTGACGTGGTGATGCAACGTCCGGCGTGGACGCCATCTTTGTACTCTCATAGAACTCATGCAAGTACACCCATCACATGAGGTTCTAAGGCTATTGGAAATCTGAAATTGAATGTGAGTGTATTGGCTGTATTTACTTTTTCTTTACAATTAAAACGGTATCACACTATGGAGGTTCTCTCTTTATGTGGATCCTGTGGGAGCTGGTCATATTAATTAGAGCCAACTAGAGGGGAATATCGAGTTGATCTTGTCCTGGAAGGCTCATACGCTTTTTCCTGATGTGAGCTTGTTTGGAGGATATTATTAAAAGGAATCCGGTCTTGGAGGGTCCAGGAGTGATCCAAAAAGCTTTTAGGCCCTTTTAGTGTCACAGTAAGGAGGTGAGGAGCCAATTTAGCTGTGTGTGGATTCATCACCAGAGGCTGCAGCGCACAAGATCACCTGCATGTTTTTTGTATTTATGTGGACACTGGTGTCACACATTATTTTGATTGGACTTGTGTTTATGATTTTTTCATAGGGGATTTATATGTTCATTTTTGTCTATTTGCCACTGAAATTATCACCATTCATTTTATTTTGTGCATTATGATTCAGATTGTATTTTTATAGGGGATTTATATATTTATTATTTGTCACTTATATCATTATCCATTATCACACATATATATATGTTGTTTTGAGTGTTTTGCAACACTGAGCACTTTTTTCACTATTTGTAGTTACCTGTCCCTCAGTGCTGGGATCACGTGTGTGTTTCACTTTTTATTGATATACTTTATTGAGTTTTTTCACTTCTGAGATCTGGATTATCCAGCACTGGATTGTGTGGTATTGGATTACAATTAGGTCGTTTATAGACCATTTATTTATTCACTATTTTTTCACTTACTTATCCCAATAGGGATTGGTTCACTATTTTAGTATTATATTTATTTATTAGAGCGCTACACCATATTTGTTTGTATTTTTAGCTTGTTTATTAATCCTTCAAAGGACCAGAATTGAAAAACAAGATTTTCCTCTATAGATCTCAGTTGGGTTTGCTATAAAATATGCAAGCTTAGAACCTCAAGCAAAATTTGTTAAACCATTCCCTAACCAAATCCATGCAGATTCGTTCATCCCTAGTAACAATTTGAGGAGAACAGCTTTGATAGAGTGACATTTTCAAAGTGGACATCTGGGAGACACAAACTACAGTGACTTCTCAAGAGATATAAGCAGCCAGCAGTTGATTCAACCAATTGGTGCCAAACAAGAGTGACATATCAACTTTGACTAGAGGTTAGCAATTGAAACACCATCTAAACCAAGGCCCATTGACTTCTGGAATGTTTCCACCATTCTACTTTGACCAAGAAGCATTCAAATGAAGAGACATGTGTTTCCTAAAATATTAGAAAGATTAATTAGATGTTGGAGTGTTTATTAAAGATTCACAGCACATGGCTGAGTGGTATCAAGGGAATTCCCACAGTCTGTGGAAACTGCAACTAAAGATACACACTAATCTATGTAAAAGCGGGACACAATGAAGCATCTTTTCACCCAGTGCGCCCTGCCTCTTTATTTCTTTAATGAGCTCTGATTTGTACAAACATGTTGCCTCACATCTTCCAACATCCCATCAGTTAAGGAAACAAAATCAGCTCTGTGTCCATTAATTATTAGCAGCACTGCATTTTCCTCCCACGGGCCTTATTAATTAATTATGTGATTATACCTTTCGATTCTTTCTCTTCAGGGCTGTTTCACTGCACACACGGATATTCCATAGCGGAACCTAAAGTGGAAGGGAATGAATGGGGCTCTCTGCTTTCCCAATACAGATACTTATCTGCAGATCTTATTTACTGAGAAATAGAAACACTCTTCTCTGTTTGAGTTAACCTTCTTTGGAAAATGCTTATATTATAACATGAAACAGGTTTCTGAGAAGGAACAAGATGAATTCAGAAGATCGACAAACAGTCGACGTTTGTAAAGATGATTGAGATAAACAAATGCAAATAAGACAGATAAATATTAGACTTTGTAAGCTGGAGCTGAAATGAGAAATTGTCCAAGAGGTGGATGAAAAGGGAATTAATTTTCTTCCAAAGCTTTTATTGCTTAAAATGGATCCATACGCTAAGGTTTGATCTACTTTAATCAAATAGATCAGTGTAACAGGAAACTAGGGGTTTAAGCTTTTGCAGAAACTTAGCTGCTAAAAAAGAAAATTGTGTGTTGATCTAGTTCTGAGTCATATGACACAATCAAATGATGGGGTGTTGGTGTTAGGAACCTTCACCCAAAAAAATAACATTTCTCCTCCCAGTTCATCTCTCTTCCCTCAATTCCCACAATTTGATAAATTTCCTTTTTTTTGTAAAAGGTTTCTGACCTTTTTAATAGCTTTTAATTCCTTCTTTGTCTCCTGGGTGAGTATGGTGTAGTGCCCATTTGCTGACTCCATATCCACATCACTGCATGATGTGGACATGGAGGGATTGGAAGCTTTACTGATGGGGACATGCACACCCCTGGATTCTATGGATGCTACAGGTCTTTGTGACTGAACAGAGACCTGGGGCGTGTGTGCACACATGCAGAAGTTTCCTGTACATACATGCTGCAGGTATCAGAGTCCTAGGTACCAGCGGCATATGCACATGTGTGGGGAAACCCTGCAGTTTTGCAAATGCGCCACAGATCTATGCCAGGTCCTGAAGGCCTGACAGAGGCCTTTGGCACATCTATGCAGGGTCCTGAAGACCTGAAAGAGGCTTTTGGCACATCTGCGCACATGCAAAATAATCAAAGATGGAAGCGTGGGTGAGGAGGTGCTGGGCAAAAATATTGGAGAGCTCAAGTTCCTTTTTAGGGGTGTCCATTGACAAAGAATGCTATAGACTTTGCTTGCTTGACCTAATAGCCCTGTGGCACTTATGAGAAAGATTGGGGGGCGGGTTCAGGAGAACGGATCAATGGCCAGATGTTGAGAATGCCTCGGGGGGGAACAATGATATTGGAACAGTTCTTCCAACCTGTTAAGCGTTTCCCCAAAAACAACTGTCCAACAGGTGTAAGTGTGACCCCATAGACCTGAGATTGTCTCTCCATCCGGCTGAAATCACTCAACCGTCATCTCACGTCTGTGAAAAGTTTTAGTCCCTGGGACTGGAAAAGAACACAGTAAACAACATATGTGAATACACAGAATAAGATCTCTTCTGCTCACTAAACAATAGATAAAAACCCCTTTGATTAGCGTGTACTAATGGTGCCCAATTCATCAGTATACTTGGGATATTTTCATTTGTGGATCATGTAAGGCTAGAATAATTAGAAGTAACTGAACTAAAGTATGATCTGTTTATATAATTAGCGGATGTTCAGCTGGTGTCTGGATAAATATTTATGCAATGTGTCACACTTATTTGGACTAATCTGCACAGGAGCACACAGTAATAAGCATAGATGCTGTTTAATCCCAAGACTATTCACCTTTTTAATTATTACGCACACACTAGTCACTCGGCAACCAGGCACCGGTGACTGAAAATAGAATGCGTTCACATCATCATTGTTCTTTTGAACTTCATGTGGATCACACTATGGGGGAAGCTTTGATAACAACTGCATAGTGAGCCATAGGCATTTAAACAAACAAGGATCATGTGTTGTCCATGGCAACTATACCGATTTCCACTTTGGTTTTCTCATTGTGGTGGCACATTAAAGAAGAACAATCCTATCATAAATATTTCCTAGTCCATTCTGCCTAGTAGGTGGCAGGAGTTTTTTAGCTTACCTTATACTTTACACTCCAAAAGTATGCTTTATACTTATACTTTATACTCTATAATTATACTGTATACTTATGTTTTATACCTTTATACTTATCTCACCTTATACTTTATATTTACCTTTTTGTCTTTAGAAGTTCACATGCCATACACATCCACCTCACTCCTCTTTGCCATTTCCATTTTGTACACCAACTTCGATGCACAACATGATGGACATCCTATGATGTGTTCTTGCATTCCCTGTAGACACCAAGCTGTAAGAGGTTTGCTGGAGTCTGTAGGGAATGTGCATCATAGGGTGACAGAACTGCTTCTGCTTAGGTTGCTGTTCAGGAAGTGTTGTTACCAGGGGCGGACTGACAACTCATGGGGATCATGGGGCCCCTGTGTCCTTTCCCAAACTCAAAAAAGCCTATGAAAAAAGGTACCAGGGGCATCTCATGGGGCCCCTACTGACCCCGGACCCTCGGGCAGTGCCCGAGTTTCCAAATGGTCAGTCCGCTCCTGGTTGTTACCCTAGGACAGGTGGTCAAGCAGGATCCCCAAGCAAAATAAGGGAAATTGAAGACACTGCTGGAACATGTGAAGAGTAAGCAACTATTTTGTGGGTTTTTAAGTTTAGGTTTACAAATACTTTAAGTTTTCTTTTTCTTTCAGTTTTGTATAGAGTAAAGAAGGATTAAAACCAATGTGAGTTTTTTTTCCCCTGGTGACAATGTTGTCACTAAGATAACAAGCAAGTGGAACTCTCCAATGGAGAGACTGAGGGCAATAAAAAGATAATGGAGTTTCTAGCCTTCTCCTGCCCTACAAATAAAAACTTTTTATTGCCATTGTCTCTGAGAACTTTTATCCAGCTTCTTGTGCTGGTGCCAACATTGTAGCTGGGACAAAATGTTGTGTCTTCTAGATATGATCACTAACAATTAGAAAATCTGATTAAACTAGACATTTGCAGAACATAAAAATGTGTTTCGTATCAATCCGTTAAGTTACTCATTTCATTTTGTCATTTGTTTTTGACCGGATTCAAATTTTTCCAATGGAATAAAAATATTTGAATCAAATAAAAAATATTGAATTGATCTGAATTCATTGTATTCAGAATACCTGTTTCTATTCGAAATTCAAATTTCAGAAGATGGTTATATTTTTTCTATTCATCTCTATTCTATTTTTTAAATTCTATTCTTTTCTATTCTATTCTTTAATATTATATTCTATTATTTTCTATTCTATTCCTTAATTTTCTATTCTGATTTATTCTATTATTTTATTTTATTTTCTATTCTGTTCTGTTTTACACTATTCTTCTCTATTATATTTCGTTTTATTCTATTCTATTCTATTGTTATCTTTTTGAAATTCAAATTTCGAAACATAGCTATATTCTTTCTATTTTATTCTATTCTAATCTGTTCTATTTTTTTTTATTCTTTTCTATTTTATTCTATTCTTTTATCTTCTATTCTATTTTAATCTATTCTTTTCTAATCTATTTTTCACTATTATTTTCTGTTCTGTTCTATTCTATTTGTTTCTTTTGTATTCTTTTATTTTCTATTCTGTTTTATTCTATTGTAGTCTTTTCGAAATTCGAATTTTGGAAGACAGCTATATTCTAATACTAATATACATAGTCGTTGAAGGAAATCAGCAACAGTCAGCAATATATTTATATTTGAAATTTGTTTTCGAATTTGATTTCGTATTCACATTTGATCCTACTTTGATTTGAATTCGATTCAAATTTCAGACGAAATTTTGTTTTGTAGTTTCAGATTCATTTTAATTTGTTACTATTGTAATTCAGATAAAGGGAAATTCGGTGATACGGTAAAGTGGAGCTGAAGGCATTTTACAACAAACTGCAAGCAGGCAGGCTATTATCACAGAAGCAACATACAATGTCTCTTCTGCGATAAAGTACACCTACCTGCCTTCATGAAGTCTTCTGTGGCATATAAATTGAGCTGTGCATGCGGAGCTCAGCTTACATCGCCGGCATGATCTCTGTGTACTGGGATGACTGACTCCATTATATGTGCAGGAGTTATGGCATCCTACACCCACCAAAGGAGATGCCCAAAGCCCAGCACCTGGGGAGAAGATGCCGGCACCCGAGGGACCCGGAGACTTAGAGAGGAGGTAAGTATACCACCTTTATTTCCACTTTAAAGCATATCTAAACACAAAAAATATATAATATTTTGCAGCTTACTAGTCCTTACAGTACATGAGCTCCCTGCATTATTTTGTCTACTCCTTTTTCCTTTATTTTTTTTCTAGTAACCTTTTCAGTAGCACATTTCCTGTTCTACTTCCTGTGACTACTTGTATTCCTCTTCTCTTTCTATAGAGGGAGCCATGGTTGCTGGACTTCAAACATCTCCGTTAACTGGGTAAGGTGAAATGAGTAGTTTACATAGAGAATATAATATTGTTTTTCCTTCCAGGTCAGCTCACAAGAAGTGACAAAGACACTGCATTGATGGCAAGATCCTCAGCTATTTTCTTGGCTTGGTAAAAAAAAAAAGATCTAGCTTAAAAAAAATAAAGTTAATGCAGCCACTACATCTAAGGTCTGGAAAGCTGCAATATCATATTTTTGTTCTTGGGTTTAGTTATCCTTTAAGACTTATTTCACTTGCACTATTCATTTTGGTAAACAATAGGCTTCTGTTAGGAAAGGTGAAAACTAATGTAACTGACTATATAAAAAAGAAGAATACAGCTACACCTGCTGGCTGGGTAGAGGACTACATAATATTCATATGTCAATTTCTTGTTTACTTGACTAAACCAAATTTCAGTTTTAAAAAAGTAAGATGTAAAATGTCCTGTAGCAGTACCTCCTTAGGAGTTGCTGAGTTATTTTCAGGACTCCTTTCTGAAATGCCAACCCCTGTTGACACCGCAGGATTCTTTTGACCAGAGTAAATTACCATCAGAAAGTAGACTCATACACAAATTAAAGTGAACTGATATGAGTTTTATATTAAACTTCAATGTAAGCTTGATTAGTACAAAATGGCATTGGTATGTGGAATGGGAATTATTACTCTTAACAACTCTAAGCAAAGAAACAACACGTACAGCAGAATCTCAGTTTTAGCAGGCCTGCTTTTCAGAAGATAACACAATACCTTCAACCTGAGGTGTCAACCCCAGTGAGCAATGAAAACTAGTAACAGTAGAAATAGCTCACTTTGTGCCCTTAGAATCTGATGGCAAGACTTAAATCTGAGATAGAAAGAGCTCTTTACCTAGGGTGGACAATTTCCCTTCAAATGCAGTGGGTATTCTTCTGCGTGCCTGTTGGGGCCCAGTTGGTGCACAAGTAGAGAGGGGTGAAGGTAACAGTCACTCAGAGGCAGGGGCGGACTGACCATTTGGAAACTTGGGCACTGCCCAGGGGCCCAGGGTCAGTAGGGGCCCCATGAGATGCCCCTGGTACCTTTTTCATAGGCTTTTTTGAGTTTGGGCAAAGACACAGGGGCCCCATGATCCCCTATTGCCCTGGGGCCCAATGAGTTGTCAGTCCACCCCTGCTCAGAGGATTAATGCGATGAAAAGAAGAAAGAAAGACAAGTGCTTTCCCCAAAAGTGGCACTTGACTTGGGTGCTGTCTCCTTTAATGCACTGAAACAAGGGCAGCATTAGCCAAATAAAGTGTCAAACTGGCAATAGGGCTTGTTGGCAAAGAACAACTCCCCTCAGGGCTGAAGTAACCAATGGCAATGATGGCAGAAGTTCATTTAGGAGAGCAGGCCGATGGTTAAGAGAGTACTGGTTTGATCGGTCTGTAGAAAGCGTGCACTGCAGTTAGTGATTGGACTATGCTGCAAATGTGTTCAACTGTAGCGTCTGTGGGAACTAGGCTACAATACGTGTTAACTGAATGCAATGTCCGCAACTGTGTGCAGAAAAAGTAGCAGGCATGAGGAGAATGTTGGTGTTCTCTTGTTTAACTGGTGTATGGGACTCTCTCACCTGATCGGTGGCTTCCAGCAGGTTCTGGCTGTCTCTTTTTATCTGCAGATGGGGACCCCCACATGTTCTCCAGCCTCACTTGCATTGTTCTGTCTGGTCACCACACTCCTGGTCACCTGCTGGCAGACTGTATTGCTGAACAGGGGTGCAACACTAGTGGTCAGCAACTCCTCCTTGACTCTCCTCTCTCTAGCTCTGTGGCTTGGTCCAGTTCCCCAGCAGTCAGCACAACTGTCTCTCTCTTGCTCTCCAGCTCTCTCCCCTCTCACTTCCTGTCCAGTCTACCGGGCTTCTGTATATATCTGCCCCCGCCCACACGCCAGCTCTTCTGGAAAATGTAGTCCCCTGAAACATTGCTCCCCAGCAAAGTCCTGCAGTTCAGCATATGAGGTCCATGGGGCTGTTATGCAGAGCGTGAGTGCCACTGAATTGCAGGACACTGCCATCTTGTGTTGGTTTTAACTTTCTGCACCTGACATTACAGCAAGGTGTTACAGTCCCTTAGGGCTATGTCTATCTCATGACTGGAAGGATAGAAACACAAATCCTTTGGCAGGTAGAATAGCTCCCATATATGTATTTCAAGTGTGCATCTATCTGTTTCTTGGGTCTTCAGCTTTAAAGACATATAGCAGGTAGGGCTTACAGTGTAAAGCTGCCTGTAGATGGATCAAAATTCAGCAAGTTCAGTAGGGAGCTGCTGAATTTTGGTCCATCTATGGTCATTCACACTTAAAAGACGTCAACCTAATGATCAACTGCTGTTAAACAAGACTGTTATAAGATTTTTCTTCAGCTGCCTACACTCACTGATCAGTGTAATCTGAAAGCAGAGGGGTCCCACTGTCATAATACAGTGGCACAGCAGGGAGGATTCCTCCATCCACCTCAATTGCTTGGATGGGGTATCCATTATTTTTTTTCAATCAACCCTCTGGCTGATAAAAGAAAAAAATAAGCCATCTATGGCAAGCCTAAGTAAACTCTAACAATGAACTCCTATTTGCTCACTTTTGGTTTGTTAAACATACCACTGGCAACTTTTGTTATATCTCTTTGATAAGTGCAAAAACCTACCTGTAGATCTTTTAAGAAAATTGGTTCCTTCCTGTGCAGTGTTATGTCAGCAGCATTATCAACCCTTGGCTAGCTCACTTTTTTAGAACGCCACTCAACTCCGTAATGGAGTGGCGGAAAAGGGGGAAGAATTCTGTAGTCCTAAGACAGTTCCTGTCCTAGGGTGACAATGCTGCTTCTGCATAGACAGAGTGTAGTGTGTAAGCGTTGTCACCCTAAAACAGGAGGTGTGTTACTGGCAGGATCACCAGGTGAAAGGGGTAAAAAAGCCTGAAATAAATAGTGCACTAACACATCTTAGGACAGGTAAAATAAATATATTGTATTTTGGTTCTTGGGTTTAGATATACTTTAATTACATAGGCAATGTGTTTATTCTCACACCTATCATATTCAATAGAATCTCAAATACTGAGATAAAAAAGACAAAGACTTTCTTACTTATTCTCCTTGTTTTACAGCACATGTGATCCTTAACGTGACCATGCTGTAGTGCAGTGCAACTATCTTGCATAGCAAGGAGTTATCTTCAAACAATACAGAATAATGGTCTTTTATTGCAGCTCTGTTCCTAGATAAACCTCTTGCTGTCCATGAATGTTAATTGTTTGTTCTGCATTCTGCTGTGACATATTCAGCATTCATGCACATAAAGAAATATGCTAACTCTGTTTTGCTGCAGACAACCCTTTCAGTCAAGGTCCTTTGTCTGGTTTAATAGAGCCTGTGTACACCTGGATGGCCGTGCAAGTGGGCGTACGTGGGGAGACTGAAGACTTTAAAGGACACATTTAAAGCCACAATGGATTCTTTTCAGGCCAACTGTACAGAATGTCAAGCCATGTAATAGGTTGATTTGAAGTGTTCAAAGCCTTTGTATTTTTCTAAGTGTATGATAATGGCTATTTCAGAGTGAATGGAAAATGTTCTGTCCTAAAACAAGTGGACAAAGCAGTAAAAAGTTTTAAACTTTGGTAAAGTCTTCTTTTCACAAAGATGTGGCACAGTTAAAGGAAAAAGAAAAACACTTTGGTATCAGGACATTTTCATTTTATAGGGAAAGAATCTATGGTGGCATAGTTAAAGGTGAACTGAACTCTGGAAGCTGTGCCAAAAAAAAGGCAGCTGGGAGTAAAGGTCTAGTCATCAACATTGCTTATGGAGTCCCCCCAGATCTTTGCCCAGTTACTGACCTACCATGCCTTATTCTGACTTATTCTGTGTCTCTGTGTGGAGGTGCCATCTTGGTAAAAGATAATATAATCTGTATGTAATCTAAATCTTTTTACTTTCTGTTTGACAGCTGGTCCCATTCGATGTATCAAGAGTAGATGTAGGTGCTCCTGATATACAAAGCTGCACCAGTTGTCCCAAACTGTGCTCCTCCACAACAGCTCCCAAGGCAAGCCTCTAATCTGTCACTTTATAAGATAACTAATGAGGCGAGAGGGTGTCCAGGGAAGCTTACTCTGGCTGGGACCCTGGTTGGACACACCAGTGACTCTCTTCTACATTTGGTCTCTGATCCCATACCTTAGTTACCATCTGTTTAAAGTCAAACCCTCCCCTCTGGTTTTGCTACTTCCCCTGTTTGGGCTGGAAGACAGAATGTTTTGACTTTTGGGACAACTGCTAACATCGTACCCTTCTTTTTCTTTTAGTAACTTTTTAATGTGCTGGGAGCCTGGGTAGAAACACTCTCTAATAGCATACATGTGTGCAGTATTTTTATGTCCAATTGCTTACTCTGGAGTTTTTTTTTGTTTCTTTTTAAAATTTGTTTAATGTAAGTTTTTTTCTTCTTGTTTAATTTTTCTGATTGTGCATATATGGATGTACCTATTTGTTGCTGCGGTATGTGTGGAATTTACAGGCTTTGATACTCCAGAGCTGTGACAGTTCCCTTTGTGTATACTATTTGCTGCATAGTATTTTGCCACTGTATTGGCTTGACAAGTATAATTTGTATGTGCAATTTGTTTTTTTTTTCAATAAACTAAGTTTAAAAAAAAACTCTACTTTGTATGTGTTTGACTAACCCTGCTTGTGTATGGCTTTATATAACTGCGTTAGTACAGCTGGAACCCTGAAATTGGGCATCTGTCAGGCAGTATTTTTGACACCTGTAAGCTGACCTGCCATCAGTCCTTTTGCTGTTGACCAGTAAGGTGGCCCATCGTAGTGAAAGACCAACAGGAACCAATGTAGGGGTACAGGCCAGCCTTCAACAAAATCAGGAAGTATTAAAGATTCCATGTCACTTTAAGTAAAAGGACTTTAACAATACATTTCACCTGGAAGACAAAAATGGCAACCTTGAAAAAAAAGGTTTACATAGATTTGGCAGCAAACACATGGCATTACGAAACTTTCCAAGAACAGCTTTGAATCAGGAACACTGCAATAGATACAACCCAAAATGTTATGAGAGTAGCCCAAGATAACGTTCAGAAGCAATAGCCTTCAAAAAAAAAGTAATTACCTCTCCTGAAAACTTTAATAACTGGGGCTTCAATAGAACAATATCCAAAACACCAATATCTGGTTCAGTTATTTCCACAGGAAAACAAAAGTTAAAAACTAAGCTACAGTGGAGAAAGTCAAAGACTTTCAAGTTCAAAACCCTGTAGATTTTATCACACAGAAGAAACTGAAAAAAAAAATGGCAGAAGGATAGATGGAATCCTTTCAGAGATGATCAGTTATATACAAGTTTCAGAGCAAGCTGGAACCAAAGTCATGTAACAAACAATATTGGAGACTGTCACAACATCTACCAAGGGATATGTGTCAGTAGTAACAAACAGCCAGGATAGAAGCCCTTATCCAAATCTTTTCAACATATAATAAAAGACTACAGCTATATATAATTGCTCTAGATGTCCTCCTGCTACTATCACTAAGACAGATGTCTCCAAGACACTGTAGCCATACTGGAGAATCATGAGTACTACTCATCAACACAAGTAGTAAAAGATATGATGAGGAAAAAAAATCAAGTGGATGCATAGCAAAGAAACTTGAGCATTTTATGATGCATAAATGTGCTCTTTCTATTTGTCCTGATGACCATTGTCACCAAGACAGAAAGTGATTAGAAATACAATTTGTTAAAGTTGTCACCAGAACAAAAAATAAATGATAACTCTTCCAAGGGACAAACTAAATCAGAACTCCAAGATTTCAGCCTTCCCCCACACGTTGAATCCCCACCATTTTTTTAAAACACAAAACGCCTTATACATGTCTTTCCTACAGTCTTTTAGCTGGTCTGGTGACGTCAGTTCATCATTGCATTCTTACCGTCCTGGAGTATGGTGAGCCTAGAATAGCTGCAAGTCAATCAAAACACTAACTTGATCTTCTTAGTTAAACCACTGTGTATTATAAACAATTTTTCTTAAAAAAAATCCTGTTAAAAATTGTTTTCATACTTTTTTTGCATCTCAGTGCAGTTGATCTCCTGCAGCTTCTTTGTAGTCCCTTTCTATCAACATGCATTTGCTCCAGCTAAGTCTGCATGGCATTGCTCAGTATGGACTTCCTATTAGACAGTGGAACATGCCTGAATATTGAGCAATGGTATGGCCACATACAGTCTCTACTGAAAATGCAGTAGCAGGGTGTCAGTAAATGCCAGCAATTAAGAAATATTGACAGAACATTGCCACCTGATCTGTTAAGAAATTACATTGATCTGTTAAGGATTCTATCATATTTAAGTTGGTTTTACATCTGATTGGTTTTACATCTCTTTAAACAAACCAAGAGTCTGTCAACCAAATTAAACTTATCTAATGAAACCTTTAGCCACGCCTAACATGGTCTCTAAATTAACCAGTCTTATGCGGGCCATAGATGAGATGAAAAACGACCGAAAATCAGCAGAAAAAAGAAATCGTCCAATTTTCGGATCATTAGTGCGGTAATCGGTCGGCCGTTTTTCGTGATTTTTGACCTTTTAGATTATCGGTCCTACTGGAAAATAATCGGCCAAATTTGTCGTTCTGCCGATTTTCGCGGCAATGATGGACAAATTTGCCAATATTTTTCCGATGTTTAAAAATGCACATGAGCAGTGACATGAAAGAAGAAGGAAAAGAAGAAAAGGAAAAAAATAGAATATGAATGAGAAGAAGAAATAGAATATGAAGAAGAAGAAGAAAGAGAAGAAATAGAATATGAAGAAGAAAAAAAAAAGAATTTCAGTCCGATACTATATTTGACATTTAAAAGTATAGCAACATTGTATCTATTTGTATCCGAATAGAAACATCTGTATCCAAAATGGATACAAATAGATACAATGTTGCAACTTTTTCTTCTTCTGCATATTCTATTTCATCTTTTTATTCGTATTCTATTTCTTCTTCTTCATATTCTATTTTGTCTTCTTCTTCATATTATATTTCTTCTTCTTCTTCATATTTAATTTGTTCTTCTTCTGCATATATTCTATATAATTGCCAGCCGTAGACGGGACGAAAATCAGCCGACCTTTTTTTACCAATAGTGGTAATGTCGGCTGATTGAGCGACCGATTTTTAAAAAAAAAAAAAAACAGGCTGGTTTTCTTCCCGTCTATGGCCTGCAATAGAGTTTTGATCCAGCCCCAGAGGAAACAAAAAGGCAAGCAGAGCCCTGTATGCCTTGTTTCACTCCACCATTGAGTGAGTGATTTAAAGTGGTATAAAATCCAAAAACAAAAATGTAATATATTGCAGCTTTCCATTCCTTAGTTGTGGTGGCTGTATTAGGCTTTTTTAAGCTTTTTTCCTTAATTTCCTGGTGACGCAAACGCCTTTGGACAGCAATGTCATTAGACTGGGGGGAGAGAGTTATAAAGGGACTAGCAGATTTAGGTGGACTGGACTAACAAATTAAAGCGGAAATCCAGCTAACACTTAATAGGAGTTTAGAGCAAACAGTTTTTTTCCTTTTATGATAAAGGTTTTACAGTCAGGTCCATAAATATTGGGACATAGACACAATTCTAACATTTTTGGCTCCACAATAGATTTGAAATGAAACAAACAAGATGTGCTTTAACTGTAGACTGTCAGCTTTAATTTCAGGGCATTTACCAATCAGGTGAACGGTGTAGGAATTACAACAGTTTGCATATGTGCCTCCCACTTGTTAAGGGACCAAAAGTAATGGGGCAGAATAATAATAATAAATCAAACTTTCACTTTTTAATACTTGGTTGCAAATCCTTTGCAGTCAATTACAGCCTGAAGTCTGGAACGCATAGACATCACCAGACGCTGGGTTTCATCCCTGGTAATGCTCTGCCAGGTCTCTACTGCAACTGTCTTCAGCTCCTGCTTGTTCTTGGGGCATTTTCCCTTTAGTTTTGTCTTCAGCAAGTGAAATGCATGCTCAATCAGATTCAGGTCAGGTGATTGACTTTGCATAACATTCCACTTCTTTCCCTTAAAAAACACTTTGGTTGCTTTTGCAGTATGCTTTGGGTGATTGTCCATCTGCACTGTGAAGCGGCGTCCAATGAGTTCTGAAGCATTTGGCTGAATGTGAGCAGATAATATTGCCCGAAACACTTCAGAATTCATCCTGCTGCTTTTGTCAGCAGTCATATCATCAATAAATACAAGAGAACCAGTTCCATTGGCAGCCATACATGCCCACGCCATGACACTACCACCACCATGCTTCACTGATGAGGTGGTATGCTTAGGATCATGAGCACTTCCTTTCCTTCTCCATACTCTTCTCTTCCCATCACTCTGGTACAAGTTGATCTTGGTCTCATCTGTCCGTAGGATGTTGTTCCAGAACTGTGAAGGCTTTTTTAGATGTCGTTTGGCAAATTCTAATCTGGCCTTCCTGTTTTTGAGGCTCACCAATGGTTTCCATCTTGTGGTGAACCCTCTGTATTCACTCTGGTGAAGTCTTCTCTTGATTGTTGACTTTGACACACATACACCTACCTTCTAGAGAGTGTTCTTGATCTGGCCAACTGTTGTGAAGGGTGTTTTCTTCACCAGGGAAAGAATCCTTCGGTCATCCACCACAGTTGTTTTCCGTGGTGTTCCGGGTCTTTTGGTGTTGCTGAGCTCACCTGTGCGTTCCTTCCTTTTAAGAATGTTCCAAACAGTTGTTTTGGCCACGCCAAATGTTTTTGCTATCTCTCTGATGGGTTTGTTTTGTTTTTTCAGCATAATGATGGCTTGCTTCACTGATAGTGACAGCTCTTTGGATCTCATCTTGAGAGTTGACAGCAACAGATTCCAAATGCAAATAGCACACTTGAAATGAACTCTGGACCTTTTATCTGCTCATTGTAATTGGGATAATGAGGGAATAACACACACCTGGCCATAGAACAGCCGAGAAGCCAATTGTCCCATTACTTTTGGTCCCTTAACAAGTGAGAGGCACATATGCAAACTGTTGTAATTCCTACACCGTTCACCTGATTTGGATGTAAATACCCTCAAATTAAAGCTGACAGTCTGCAGTTAAAGCACATCTTGTTTGTTTCATTTCAAATCCATTGTGGTGGTGTATAAAGCCAAAAACGTTAGAATTGTGCCAATGTCCCAATATTTATGTACCTGACTGTAATTACAGTAATAAAAGCTAACAATTGTAAGCACCCCTATCAATGGAAAATAGCTTGTCTCAACCCTCTAACTACAACTTTGTCTGGGACAGCTTGGTCTGTTAAAGTGATAGTAAACTAAGCTTTTAATAAGACTTACCTGTAGGTAAAATTAATATCTCCTAAATATGAGCCCTTTAGGAGATATTCACATCAGCAATAGCTGATAATGTCACTGATACATGCACAGTGACGTTCTGCATTTAGGGTGCCTAGAGTGTGCCGTGGAACTCACAGCACCATGCCCCAATCCTGTATACTGTGTGCATGCAAGGGAGTAACAACATCACAGCCTGGCCATTCAAATGTTTGGAGGATGTAAACCCATGTGGAGAACCAGGTGATGATGGAAGCAGCTGCAGCACTGACAACATCCTGCTGGAGGAATTTGTTTCAAAGGTAAATCCGCCATGTGGTATATAGTAGGTGGTGTCCCCTGTGGTAATTTCTTTCCACAACTAGATGTCTGCTGTTTTTGGGGTTGAACGACTCTCAGCACCATTCAACCAAGAAGACAGAGGACATCCTCTGACTACAGAGTGTCACTGGTCTGATGTCAGTTCTGATGCTGTGGCTTCCTTGAGGAATGCCCAGCATTAGAAATAAACAAAGAGAACCCTGTCACATAAGCATCTGGATAAGGTAGGTACAGTATATTAAAAAAAAAAAACTAAAAAAAAACCCTAAAATGCAGTGGTGTTGTCTCCATGGGGAAGCACTAGGAGCTGGTGCAGGGAGCTCGGAGTTAAGCCTGAAAATCATCAGTAGTGTTATGAGCTTAATTTTCCTGTTGAATATAGAAGCTTGTCAATTTCTGATCACTCTAAATAGGTTTTAAATCCAACTGAAATATTCAGTCTGTAAGTACCTCTATGTAAAAAAAAGGATATGGCCTTCCTATAATTAAACAAATTTTTTATCTGCCATGACAATCCATTTTCTTTCCTTTTTTTTAATATATATTTTGTGTCTGCTTTACTCTCTGCACGTTCATTTGCTTCAGCTATGGTTGCATGGCATTGCTCAGGGTGGGCTTCCTCACGCTGACAGTAGGGGAACATGCCTGAGCACTGAGCAATAGTATGGCCATTTACACCCTGTAGTGGAAATGCACATAACATGGTGACAAAAAAGACATCAATTAACAGATGTAGACAGACCATTACTACCTTTGAAATGACACTGATATGTTAAGTATTATATCAGATTTTAGTGATTGGATTTACATCTAGTTCTGGTGCCCCTGGTGACAATCAGGTATATCCTCACTTTCGAGGGATATTCTCTCACTTCCTGTTTGGCTATGGGACAGGAAGTGAAGGAAGATCTCCCCAATGGACATAGATGTAAAAAAAAAACTGACGGGTTAAAACCCTCACTACTCTATCCAAAATATAAAAAAAGGTTTGCCTTTACCTCTACTGGTCATAGACAATGACAGTCATTGAGCTTTTAGCCCATACCTGAGGTAACAAAAAGCAACAAGAGCCTTGTATGCCTAATTTTATTCCACCATTTTAAAAATTTATTCAGCTGGGGTTTGAAATAAAAAATGAGCATCTCTGGCTGCAGTCTCCACCTCCTCTCTGGTGGTGTCCTCTATGGTAATTTCTTTCCTTCATTAGATGCCCACAATTTTCAGGGTTGAATTACTCCGGGCACCATTTAACCAACACGAGTGAGGACATTCTGTGACTGCAGGGTATCACTGACCCACCCCAGAGAGGGGCAATACCCAGTTGCCCTGTGCTTATGATGTAATGAAGCCAGGGCTGATGTCTTGGCTTTCCAGTTACTAAAACTGAAGAATGCAAAATCTGCTGCAGATGTGAAAGGTAGACAATCAGCTTCTAGCTTAAGCTTGTTTAATTAAGTTTTGACAAAAAAAAAATAACTGGAAGTTGGTTTCTATGCAGAGCTGCAACAGATTTTGCACTCAAATTTTAGTAAATCAACCCTGTAAGTCACATGACCAGCCAAATATCTGGAAAAGGTAAGAATATTTTTAGAAAAACATATAAAATACAGTGAGGTTGCCTCCGTGGGTGAGCATTGGGGCTGGTGCAGGGAGCACAGATGTCATGTACCTTGGTTGGAGACCAAGTTTGCCAGAGGGCTTCCATTGCAGCGCTGGTCTGAGCATTCCTGAATTTGGTGACAAGGGTACAAGGCTCAAAATAGCACAGGTGCCAGTAGCTTGATAGCAGATGACTGCTATGGTTAGAGACATAGTCAAGGTGAGCCAGGGTCATACATGGTTAGAGAGCAACATAGTCAGGAAACAGGCTGAGGCCAATGCCAGGGAAGCAGGCAGAGGCAAGCCGAGTTCAGTGTCCAGAATACACAGAGTGAGGTAAGGAACATACTGGGCCAGCAATGGAAGATCACACAAGAACAGAGATCATGAGGAGCTGATTATCATCCAGCGATTAGCACACAGAAGGATCTCCTTAAAATCATTAACTTGGTGCCAATGCTTGAGGACATGTGCACCAATGTCCCCAGGTGTCAGTGCATGCTAGATATTAGCCCAAGCTCGCCTGTGTGCTGGTACATGTGCATGAACATTAGGTGCATGGGAATGAGCAATAGCTGAAAGGAAATGAGCGTTAGCTGCATGGAAATGAGCATTAGCTGTATTTATTTCCTAACAAGTTGAGTTGAGGCTTAAAATCATCTACAGTGTCACGAGCCCAGTCTTCCTGTGGAATACAGAGCTTTATCATTTTTAGATCACTCTAAATGGGATTCCAGTGAAACATTTGTAGCATCCTCTAAAGTACAGTTAGAAATAAGGCAAAGTTAAGATTCACAGTAGTGTAGTGAGTCTGGGGAATTGCTTTGGGTTTATTTTAGGTCAGTCTGGAGGGCTCTACAGGTCAGGCCTCTTGTACCTCCCCCTTGTCCTGCAATCTTCCAGAAGATTCTAGAAGCTAGTGGGTGAAGGCCAAGAGGCTGTGAGCTGTATGTTTTTGGGAATCTGACCAATCCCCAGGCAGGAGACCTGGCAAGGTGGCTGGTTCAGCCCATAAATATTGAAGAGCCTGGCCAGTGAGTAGTCTGTTCTGATGATTGGGTTGAAGATGGAGTGCTGAGGATCATGAGGTCTGGGAGAGGACCCAGGGGAAAGGGGGCTCTGCCTCCAGGCTGGAGCTGAGGAAGGAGAGGGAAGATAAGGAAGCTGGAAAGAGCAATCTCCACTACTCTGCAGTCTGAAGAAGAAGACAGTCTGTCTAGCTTGGAAAGACTAGCACAGCAAAAGGTCTGGAAGCAGTCTCATCCATAGCAGCAGGATACAAGGGAAAGTGTGAGTACCTCTACACCCCAGGGCTTACAAGGGAGAGGGCTGCTAGATGCAATAGCCAGCAAGCTCTCATTTGAAGAGTGTCCCAGAGCAAGGGATTTAGGTAGCTGTGACACCTTTCTAGGCAAGCAAGTGGGCTGATGATATTGCCAACCTGGGCTTTGAGAAGTTAATTCAAAGGGACTTAGTGCTCCTTAAAGTAACATTGCTACTGTTCCTTAAAGGAACTGATACCAATCCAGTGGGGGTAATGTCCAGGATCCATTTTTCTTGTACATATTGTTGTGTAGGAAGTATTGTCCTCAGGTTGTTTCACCAAGTCAAGTTGGGCATCCCATGATCCCTAATCACTATCCAAGTTACTTACTCTTAATAAAAAAACAAAAACAAGCCCAAGGACTGGTCATTACCTCTGCAAGAAAGTTGAAAAATGTGTGTTGCCTGGCTCTGCAGGATCAGGGGGACCCAAAATTCAGGGGGTAGCGCTACACATTCAGTCTGCAAGGACCTCCTCTAGGACCAAAAAATATCAAATTTTATGGTCTTCCCATATTTAAACAAATTTTTTTTTTCAACCAAGGCAATCTATTTTCTTTTCTTTTTTCTACAGTATATTTTTGTGTCTTAGTTACTCATTGCATTTCTTTCTTTCCCTCGTGTATTCTTCTTGCTATGTTCTTCTGTTTGCAGGTCAAGGAACACTTCAGTTATATTGATACCATTCAGGTCTTCCTCCCCTGGCTGCCACCCTCTGTGCTTTTCCTTACAAATGTGGTAATCCTTTGTGTCTGTGTTACAGTAAAGAGTACATAAACCAAGGAACAATATATTACAGCTTACCAGTTCTTAGATGTAGTACATTAGTTTTCTTTTTTAGGCCTTTTTTTACTTTGTAACTTTGCCAGTAACTCAATTCCTCTCCTAGGGTGACAACTTTTACTCACTGCACTGTAAATTAGAGGGCAGCCTAGGGTGACAAACTGCTCCTCCATAGATAAACTACAGAACACCTTCATATGTCCTCATCTCTACATGAGGGGTGGAAGGTTATTTTGTAGTCTGAAGAAAATAATTGAGAGCAACATGGATAGAACTTGGGACAGGTGCTTATGAGGTTTTTAGGGCATGTACTTAACACTAGAGATGAGCGAATCGAAGTAGGCGAAGTGGAATTCGTTTCGAATATTAGGAAAATTTCGATTCGCGTCGAATCCGAAAATAAGCAGACTTCGGATGCGCGAATCGAAATTTTTCCTAAAATGGCGACGACATGTGCGGCGACGGAGCGGGGATGTCTGGGAAGGCGCGCAGGCAAGGCGCGCTGACCCATAATGCATTCATTCATGACATGTGATCGCATTAGCCAATCAGCAGCCAGCCAGCCAGCACAGTGTAATGGTCGAGCTATAAATAGCGGCCATTTTAGAATTCTCCATTTGCCTCCAGTCATTCAACAGAGGCAGACCTGGCTGTATTCAGGGAGAGAGTTAGGGACACAGAAACGTTACTTAGGGACAGAGAAACGTTAGTTAGGGCCACAGAATCGTTACTTAGGGCCACAGAAACGTTTACTTAGGGCCACAGAATCGTTAGTTTGGGCCACAGAAACGTTACTTAGGGACACAGAATTGTTACTCAGGGACAGACAGAATTGTTACTGAGGGATACAGAATTGTTACTGAGGGCCACAGAATCGTTACTTAGGGCCACAGAAACGTTACTTAGGGCCACAGAATTGTTACTTAGGGACAGACACAGAATTGTTACTGAGGGACACAGAATTGTTACTGAGGGCCACAGAATCGTTACTTAGGGCCACAGAATTGTTACTTAGGGACAGACACAGAATTGTTACTGAGGGACAGACACAGAATTGTTAGTGAGGGACACAGATTTGTTACTGAGGGCCACAGAATCGTTACTTAGGGCCACAGAAACGTTACTTAGGGCCACAGAATTGTTACTTAGGGACAGACACAGAATTGTTATTGAGGGACACAGAATTGTTACTGAGGGCCACAGAACCGTTACTTAGGGCCACAGAAACGTTACTTAGGGCCACAGAATTGTTACTTAGGGACAGACACAGAATTGTTACTGAGGGACACAGATTTGTTACTGAGGGCCACAGAATCGTTACTTAGGGCCACAGAATTGTTACTTAGGGACAGACACAGAATTGTTATTGAGGGACACAGAATTGTTACTGAGGGCCACAGAAACGTTACTTAGGGCCACAGAAACGTTACTTAGGGCCACAGAATTGTTACTTAGGGACAGACACAGAATTGTTATTGAGGGACACAGAATTGTTACTAAGGGCCACAGAAACGTTACTTAGGGCCACAGAAACGTTACTTAGGGCCACAGAATCGATACTTAGGGCCACAGAAACGTTACTTAGGGCCACAGAAACGTTACTTAGGGACACAGAATTGTTACTCAGGGACAGACAGAATTGTTACTGAGGGATACAGAATTGTTACTGAGTGCCACAGAATCGTTACTTAGGGCCACAGAAACGTTACTTAGGGCCACAGAATTGTTACTTAGGGACAAACACAGAATTGTTACTGAGGGACACAGATTTGTTACTGAGGGCCACAGAATCGTTACTTAGGGCCACAGAAACGTTACTTAGGGCCACAGAATTGTTACTTAGGGACAGACACAGAATTGTTATTGAGGGACACAGAATTGTTACTGAGGGCCACAGAACCGTTACTTAGGGCCACAGAAACGTTACTTAGGGCCACAGAATCGTTACTTAGGGCCACAGAATCGTTAAATAGGGCCACAGAAACGTTACTTAGGGACACAGAATTGTTACTCAGGGACAGACAGAATTGTTACTGAGGGATACAGAATTGTTACTGAGGGCCACAGAATCGTTACTTAGGGCCACAGAAACGTTACTTAGGGCCACAGAATTGTTACTTAGGGACAGACAGAATTGTTACTGAGGGACACAGATTTGTTACTGAGGGCCACAGAATCGTTACTTAGGGCAACAGAATTGTTACTTAGGGACAGACACAGAATTGTTACTGAGGGACACAGATTTGTTACTGAGGGCCACAGAATCGTTACTTAGGGCCACAGAATTGTTACTTAGGGACAGACACAGAATTGTTATTGAGGGACACAGAATTGTTACTGAGGGCCACAGAACCGTTACTTAGGGCCACAGAAACGTTACTTAGGGCCACAGAATTGTTACTTAGGGACAGACACAGAATTCTTACTGAGGGACACAGATTTGTTACTGAGGGCCACAGAATCGTTACTTAGGGCCACAGAATTGTTACTTAGGGACAGACACAGAATTGTTACTGAGGGACACAGATTTGTTACTGAGGGCCACAGAATCGTTACTTAAGGCCACAGAAACGTTACTTAGGGCCACAGAATTGTTACTTAGGGACAGACACAGAATTGTTATTGAGGGACACAGAATTGTTACTGAGGGCCACAGAACCGTTACTTAGGGCCACAGAAACGTTACTTAGGGCCACAGAATTGTTACTTAGGGACAGACACAGAATTGTTACTGAGGGACACAGATTTGTTACTGAGGGCCACAGAATCGTTACTTAGGGCCACAGAATTGTTACTTAGGGACAGACACAGAATTGTTACTGAGGGACACAGATTTGTTACTGAGGGCCATAGAAACGTTACTTAGGGCCACAGAAACGTTACTTAGGGCCACAGAATCGTTACTTAGGGCCACAGAAACGTTACTTAGGGCCACAGAATTGTTACTTAGGGACACAGAATTGTTACTCAGGGACAGACACAGAATTGTTACTGAGGGATACAGAATTGTTACTGAGGGCCACAGAAACGTTACTTAGGGCCACAGAAACGTTACTTAGGGCCACAGAAATGTTACTTAGGGCCACAGAATTGTTACTTAGGGACAGACACAGAATTGTTACTGAGGGACACAGAATTGGTACTGAGGGTAACAGAACCGTTACTTAGGGCCACAGAAACGTTACTTAGGGACACAGAATTGTTACTCAGGGACAGACACAAAATTGTTACTGAGGGACACAGAATTGTTACTGAGGGCCACAGAACTGTTACTGAGGGCCACAGAACTGTTACTTAGGGCCACAGAAACGTTACTTAGGGCCACAGAAACGTTACTTAGGGCCACAGAAACGTTACTTAGGGCTACAGAAACGTTACTTAGGGCCACAGAATCGTTACTTAGGGCCACAGAAACGTTACTTAGGGCCACAGAAACGTTACTTAGGGACACAGAAACGTTACTTAGGGACACAGAATTGTTACTCAGGGACAGACACATAATTGTTACTGAGGGACACAGATTTGTTACTGAGGGCCACAGAACCGTTACTTAGGGCCACAGAAACGTTACTTAGGGCCACAGAATTGTTACTCAGGGACAGACACAGAATTGTTACTCAGGGACACAGAATTGTTACTGAGGGACACAGAATTGTTACTGAGGGACACAGAATTGTTACTCAGGGACACAGAATTGTTACTCAGGGACACAGAATTGTTACTGAGGGACACAGAATTGTTACTCAGGGACAGACACAGAATTGTTACTCAGGGACAGACACAGAATTGTTACTGAGGGACACAGAATTGTTACTGAGGGACACAGATTTGTTACTGAGGGACACAGAACCGTTACTTAGGGCCACAGAACCGTTACTTAGGGCCACAGAAACATTACTTAGGAACACAGAATTGTTACTCAGGGACACAGAATTGTTACTGAGGGACACAGAATTGTAACTGAGGGACACAGAATTGTTACTGAGGGACACAGAATTGTTACTCAGGGACACAGAATTGTTACTGAGGGACACAGAATTGTTACTGAGGGACACAGAATTGTTACTCAGGGACACAGAATTGTTACTGAGGGACACAGAATTGTTACTGAGGGACACAGAATTGTTACTGAGGGCCACAGAACCGTTACTTAGGGCCACAGAAATGTTACTCAGGGACACAGAATTGTTACTCAGGGACAGACACAGAATTGTTACTCAGGGACACAGAATCGTTTAATTAAAGAGTATGTCAGACAACATGCAGAGGAGTGGCAGAGGAGGCAATGTTTTAGGAGCGAGCAGACGTGGCAGCAGAGGAAGGGGTAGAGGCAGCACTATTCGCAGCCAGAGGCCAGTGCTCCCGGTGTCATCCAGCGGTCGTTTCTCCACCGACAACCCTGCCGTCATTGATTGGTTGGCTCGGTCGTCTTCCTCTTCCCAGGTCACCTCTGACACCTACAGCCAACGGTCGGTGGGTACGTCAGACACAACCGTTAGTTGGCATGGCCCGGGACCAAGCCCACTGAAATCACGTGTCCTCTACCTGCCCCTGCCCTTTGGTGTTCCCTCACCAAGCAAAGTATCGCATGCTGTGGGCTCAGCCCCACTGTACAGTGAGGAAGAGCAAACAGAGGGCGGTCAGGAACGGGGGGAGACATCCGCCTCTTCAGCAGCCAGGCGAAGAAGTACTGGCGAGGAGAGTGGCTCGGTAGCCGGTCTAGAGACAGGTCTGTCTCCTGACCCACACGCAGCCGAGGGGGCTAGTAGTGAGGCGGAGACCCTAATTGATGATGAGGAGGCTGATCGCACTTGGCAGCCTCGTCGTCATCAGGCTATTGCTTCCGCATCATCAGGAGAAGAGGGTGGCAGCTTGGCAGCGAGCAAAACAGTCGGTGGGTTGCCCAGGAGGCAGCAGGGTCGCAGCAGTGTCAGTGGAGGCAAACGGCCATGGAGTACAGCACCAGCTCCACTGCAGCCTACCACCACGGCCAGTAGTGGTGCCGGTGTGCACGGAGGAAGCAGCAGTCAGCCAGTGAGGAGTATCGGGGGCAAAGTTTCCTACTCGGCGGTGTGGCAATTTTTTGTCAAGCCGCCCGAGGAAGTAAACGTAGCCGTATGTCGACTATGTGGCCAGAAAGTCAAGCGTGGCCAGGGGGCCCATGTTGGGACTACAGCGTTGTGGCAGCATATGCAGCGTCGCCATTTGGTGGCCTGGGAAAACCGTGAAAAAGATACGGCGGTTCTGCCCGCCACAGCCCCCACTCCATCACCCGCTCCGTTACTTGCTCCGTCACCCGACGTCAATCGCCCTCTATCAGCCAGTCAAGGCTCCAACACCTCTGCTGAGGGGAGTTGTCGCTCGTTGTCATCTTCCGCTCGTTCAGATGCTCCTTCTCCTGCTACTCCTGTTCACGGATTCCGTCAGCAGTCTTTCTTGGAATCCGTTTCCAAGAGACAACAGTTTGCGAGCACGCACCCGACGGTGCAAAAGCTAAATGTCCTCCTGTCCAAGTTGCTGGTGCTGCAGTCCCTCCCTTTCCAAGTGGTGGACTCAGCACCTTTCCGAGAAATGATGGCTTGTGCCGCGCCGCGGTGGAGAGTGCCAAGCCGTCATTTCTTCGCCAAAAAGGCAGTGCCAGCCCTGCATTCACATGTAGAAGAGATGGTGGGCCAGTCTTTAAGCATGTCGGTCTCTGCCAAAGTGCACGGCAGCGCCGACGTGTGGAGCTGTAACTACGGTCAGGGACAGTACATGTCATTTACGGCCCACTGGGTGAACGTGGTGCCATCACAGCCGCACCAGCAACTTGGACAGGTCACGCCGCTTTTGCCTCCACGTTTGCATGTCCTTGGTCCACAAAACATGTCCGCCTCTACCACCTCTTCTTCCTTCGTGTCCTCAGCCGCCACCCCCGTGCCAAGTCCCATTACCCGACCGGCATATCACATGTGCAGGGCGCAACGGTGTCACGCTGTGCTGCACCTGGTATGCCTTGGCGAACGTAGTCACACAGGGGAGGAACTTCTGAGTGTAATGAACAGAGAAATCGACAGATGGCTGTCTCCGCGCAAACTGAAAATCGGAACCATGTTGACCGACAACGGAAAGAACATGGTGTCTGCTCTGCGTCAAGGAAGGTTGTGCCATGCGCCATGCATGGCTCACGTGTGCAATCTGGTTGTCAAGCGGTTCCTAAAATCCATCATCCTACTGCAAGACATCCTTAAAATGTCACGTAAACTTTGCATGCATTTCAGCCATTCCTACACCGCAAAGCACACCCTCCTTGAGCTGCAGCGGCAGAACGGAATTCCACAGCATCGCCTGATCTGCGACGTTGCAACAAGGTGGAATTCAACCCTACACATGTTAGACCGCCTTTACGAACAGCAAAAGGCCATCACCGATTTCCTGATGTTACAAGCGGATAAAGGTACTCCCCTGTGTAACTTAGATGTCAGCCATTGGCAGCTCATGCGTAACACCTGCCGATTGCTCAGGCCCTTTGAGGAGGCCACGCTATTCGTGAGTCGCCAGGACTATGGGATGAACGATGTCATTCCTCTGTTGCACGTCCTGGAACAAATGCTGTTAACAATGGCTGGTCAGGGTGCGGTAGACGTGGCGCACAGATCTCAACGCCACATGACCCCTGTGGGGGCAGGACAGGAAGAAGAGGAGGAGGTAGAGGAGGACATTTGTGCTCAGGAATTATTGAGTGAAATGGGTGGTTTTTCCACTCAGCGGACAGGAGTGGAGGAGCAGGAGCATGTGGTAGAGGAGGAGGAGGAGGAGACAGAGGACCCAGACGCACCGTGGCAGTATGCTGTGGAGATGGAGGCAGGGAGTCCCTCGCATTCCTTGGCACAAATGGCCCATAGCATGCTCGGTTGCTTGCGTAGCGACAGCCGAATAATAACCATCAGACAGAGGGATGACTTTTGGCTGTCCACCTTGTTGGACCCTCGCTACCGTTCAAAAATGGTGGCCTTTTTCACACCTGCTGAGAGGGAGGCCAAAATAACGTACTATAAAAACCACCTATGTAGTCAGTTGGTCTCTGCCTTTGTGCGCCAACGTCCATCCTCAGACACTGTGGGCCCTGTGCGCTCGCGTTCCACTGCCATGGCAGCAGGGGAGGGGTGGGGTGGTAGGAGCAGTGGTAGCTCCACCAGCAGCGGCTGCCTCAGTCTGCAGTCGATGATGAGTAGCTTTCTTCACCAGCGCAGTGAGGAAACTACTAACCAGCCGCAGCAGCAGCAGCATCAGGTGGACCTGGAGCAGGACCTCAAACAACAGGCTTGGGCCTACTTGGACAGCACCCTGCGAACCGAGGTAGACAATCCCCTTGACTACTGGGCAACGAAACTTGACCTTTGGCCCCAACTAGCTGAATTTGCCCTTGAAAGGCTGTCATGCCCGGCCAGTAGCGTGGCATCGGAGCGCGTGTTTAGTGCGGCAGGAGGTATTGTAACTCCGCGGAGGACACGACTGTATACCCAAAGTGTGGAGAGACTCACGTTTGTGAAAATGAATCAGGCGTGGATTAGTCTGGATTTCAAACCACCAGTTCCTGACACAACTGATTAAATCCGCCATGAATCATGCCCCAGCCATGTGCCACTTTCAGGTCTCCTCACACTGCTGGTGTGTTCCATTTTTTGTCATAGGGTGCTGGCAGATTACGGGCCTCCCATAGCTGCTGCCAGGCCCCTAATCTGCCATGGGCCCCTATACCGCCTCCTCATGCTGTTGCCAAGTCCAGAGTCTCTAATGGGTCCCTGTACGGCCTCCCATTGCTGCTGTCTCCATCGCCACACTGTGCCATGTGCCACTTTCAGGTCTCCTCACACTATGGTGTGTTCAATTTTTTGACATAGGGTGCTGGTAGATTACGGGCCTCCCATAGCTGCTGCCAGGCCCCTAATCTGCCATGGGCCCCTATACCGCCTCCTCATGCTGCTGCCAAGTCCAGAGTCTGTCATGGGTCCCTGTACGGCCTCCCACTGCTGCTGTCTCCATCACCACACTCTGCCATGTGCCACTTTCAGGTCTCCTCACACTGCTGGTGTGTTCAATTTTTTGACATAGGGTGCTGGCAGATTACGGGCCTCCCATAGCTGCTGCCAGGCCCCTAATCTGCCATGGGCCCCTATACCGCCTCCTCATGCTGCTGCCAAGTCCAGAGTCTGTCATGGGTCCCTGTACGGCCTCCCATTGCTGCTGTCTCTATCGCCACACTCTGCCATGTGCCACTTTCAGGTCTCCTCACACTGCTGGTGTGTTGAATTTTTTGACATTGGGTGCTGGCAGATTATGGGTCTCCCATAGCTGCTGCCAGGCCCCTAATCTGCCATGGGCCACTGTACCGCCTCCTCATGCTGCTGCCAGGTCCACAGTGTCTCATGCCATGTGCCACTTTCAGGTCTCCTCACACTGCTGGTGTGTTCAATTTTTTGACATAGGGTGCTGGTAGATTACGGGCCTCCCATAGCTGCTGCCAGGCCCCTAATCTGCCATGGGCCCCTATACCGCCTCCTCATGCTGCTGCCAGGTCCAGAGTCTCTCATGGGTCCCTGTACGGCCTCCCATTGGTGCTGTCTCCATCGCCACACTGTGCCATGTGCCACTTTCAGGTCTCCTCACACTATGGTGTGTTCAATTTTTTGACATAGGGTGCTGGCAGATTACAGGCCTCCCATAGCTGCTGCCAGGCCCCTAATCTGCCATGGGCCCCTGTACCGCCTCCTCATGCTGCTGCCAGGTCCAGAGTTTGTCATGGGTCCCTGTACGGCCTCCCATTGCTGCTGTCTCCATCGCCACACTCTGCCATGTGCCACTTTCAGGTCTCCTCACACACTGCTGGTGTGTTCAATTTTTTGACATAGGGTGCTGGCAGATTACGGGCCTCCCATAGCTGCTGCCAGGCCCCTAATCTGCCATGGGCCCCTATACCGCCTCCTCATGCTGCTGCCAGGTCCAGAGTCTCTCATGGGTCCCTGTACGGCCTCCCATTGCTGCTGTCTCCATCGCCACACTGTGCCATGTGCCACTTTCAGGTCTCCTCACACTATGGTGTGTTCAATTTTTTGACATAGGGTGCTGGCAGATTACGGGCCTCCCATAGCTGCTGCCAGGCCCCTAATCTGCCATGGGCCCCTGTACCGCCTCCTCATGCTGCTGCCAGGTCCAGAGTCTCTCATGGATCCCTGTACGGCCTCCCATTGCTGCTGTCTCCATCGCCACACTCTGCCATGTGCCACTTTCAGGTCTCCTCACACACTGCTGGTGTGTTCAATTTTTTGACATAGGGTGCTGGCAGATTACGGGCCTCCCATAGCTGCTGCCAGGCCCCTAATCTGCCATGGGCCCCTATACTGCCTCCTCATGCTGCTGCCAGGTCCAGAGTCTCTCATGGGTCCCTGTACGGCCTCCCATTGCTGCTGTCTCCATCGCCACACTGTGCCATGTGCCACTTTCAGGTCTCCTCACACTATGGTGTGTTCAATTTTTTGACATAGGGTGCTGGCAGATTACGGGCCTCCCATAGCTGCTGCCAGGCCCCTAATCTGCCATGGGCCCCTGTACCGCCTCCTCATGCTGCTGCCAGGTCCAGAGTCTGTCATGGGTCCCTGTACGGCCTCCCATTGCTGCTGTCTCCATCGCCACACTGTGCCATGTGCCACTTTCAGGTCTCCTCACACTATGGTGTGTTCAATTTTTTGACATAGGGTGCTGGCAGATTACGGGCCTCCCATAGCTGCTGCCAGGCCCCTAATCTGCCATGGGCCCCTATACCGCCTCCTCATGCTGCTGCCAGGTCCAGAGTCTCTCATGGGTCCCTGTACGGCCTCCCATTGCTGCTGTCTCCATCGCCACACTGTGCCATGTGCCACTTTCAGGTCTCCTCACACTATGGTGTGTTCAATTTTTTGGCATAGGGTGCTGGCAGATTACGGGCCTCCCATAGCTGCTGCCAGGCCCCTAATCTGCCATGGGCCCCTGTACCGCCTCCTCATGCTGCTGCCAGGTCCAGAGTCTCTCATGGGTCCCTGTACGGCCTCCCATTGCTGCTGTCTCCATCGCCACACTCTGCCATGTGCCACTTTCAGGTCTCCTCACACACTGCTGGTGTGTTCAATTTTTTGACATAGGGTGCTGGCAGATTACGGGCCTCCCATAGCTGCTGCCAGGCCCCTAATCTGCCATGGGCCCCTATACCGCCTCCTCATGCTGCTGCCAAGTCCAGAGTATGTCATGGGTCCCTGTACGGCCTCCCATTGCTGCTGTCTCCATCGCCACACTCTGCCATGTGCCACTTTCAGGTCTCCTCACACTGCTGGTGTGTTCAATTTTTTGACATAGGGTGCTGGCAGATTACGGGCCTCCCATAGCTGCTGCCAGGCCCCTAATCTGCCATGGGCCCCTATACCGCCTCCTCATGCTGCTGCCAAGTCCAGAGTCTGTCATGGGTCCCTGTACGGCCTCCCATTGCTGCTGTCTCCATCGCCACACTCTGCCATGTGCCACTTTCAGGTCTCCTCACACTATGGTGTGTTCAATTTTTTGACATAGGGTGTTGGCAGATTACGGGCCTCCCATAGCTGCTGCCAGGCCCCTAATCTGCCATGGGCCCCTATACCGCCTCCTCATGCTGCTGCCAGGTCCAGAGTCTCTCATGGGTCCCTGTACGGCCTCCCATTGCTGCTGTCTCCATCGCCACACTCTGCCATGTGCCACTTTCAGGTCTCCTCACACTATGGTGTGTTCAATTTTTTGACATAGGGTGCTGGCAGATTACGGGCCTCCCATAGCTGCTGCCAGGCCCCTAATCTGCCATGGGCCCCTATACCGCCTCCTCATGCTGCTGCCAGGTCCAGAGTCTCTCATGGGTCCCTGTACGGCCTCCCATTGCTGCTGTCTCCATCGCCACACTGTGCCATGTGCCACTTTCAGGTCTCCTCACACTATGGTGTGTTCAATTTTTTGACATAGGGTGCTGGTTGATTACGGGCCTCCCATAGCTGCTGCCAGGCCCCTAATCTGCCATGGGCCCCTGTACTGCCTCCTCATGCTGCTGCCAGGTCCAGAGTCTCTCATGGGTCCCTGTACGGCCTCCCATTGCTGCTGTCTCCATCGCCACACTCTGCCATGTGCCACTTTCAGGTCTCCTCACACACTGCTGGTGTGTTCAATTTTTTGACATAGGGTGCTGGCAGATTACGGGCCTCCCATAGCTGCTGCCAGGCCCCTAATCTGCCATGGGCCCCTATACCGCCTCCTCATGCTGCTTCCAGGTCCAGAGTCTCTCATGGGTCCCTGTACGGCCTCCCATTGCTGCTGTCTCCATCGCCACACTGTGCCATGTGCCACTTTCAGGTCTCCTCACACTATGGTGTGTTCAATTTTTTGACATAGGGTGCTGGCAGATTACGGGCCTCCCATAGCTGCTGCCAGGCCCCTAATCTGCCATGGGCCCCTGTACCGCCTCCTCATGCTGCTGCCAGGTCCAGAGTCTCTCATGGGTCCCTGTACGGCCTCCCATTGCTGCTGTCTCTATCGCCACACTCTGCCATGTGCCACTTTCAGGTCTCCTCACACACTGCTGGTGTGTTCAATTTTTTGACATAGGGTGCTGGCAGATTACGGGCCTCCCATAGCTGCTGCCAGGCCCCTGATCTGCCATGGGCCCCTATACCGCCTCCTCATGCTGCTGCCAGGTCCAGAGTCTCTCATGGGTCCCTGTACGGCCTCCCATTGCTGCTGTCTCCATCGCCACACTGTGCCATGTGCCACTTTCAGGTCTCCTCACACTATGGTGTGTTCAATTTTTTGACATAGGGTGCTGGCAGATTACGAGCATCCAATAGCTGCTGCCAGGCCCCTAATCTGCCATGGGCCCCTGTACCGCCTCCTCATGCTGCTGCCAGGTCCAGAGTCTCTCATGGGTCCCTGTACGGCCTCCCATTGCTGCTGTCTCCATCGCCACACTCTGCCATGTGCCACTTTCAGGTCTCCTCACACTATGGTGTGTTCAATTTTTTGACATAGGGTGCTGGCAGATTACGGGCCTCCCATAGCTGCTGCCAGGCCCCTAATCTGCCATGGGCCCCTATACCGCCTCCTCATGCTGCTGCCAGGTCCAGAGTCTCTCATGGGTCCCTGTACGGCCTCCCATTGCTGCTGTCTCCATCGCCACACTGTGCCATGTGCCACTTTCAGGTCTCCTCACACTATGGTGTGTTCAATTTTTTGACATAGGGTGCTGGCAGATTACGGGCCTCCCATAGCTGCTGCCAGGCCCCTAATCTGCCATGGGCCCCTGTACCGCCTCCTCATGCTGCTGCCAGGTCCAGAGTCTCTCATGGGTCCCTGTACGGCCTCCCATTGCTGCTGTCTCCATCGCCACACTCTGCCATGTGCCACTTTCAGGTCTCCTCACACACTGCTGGTGTGTTCAATTTTTTGACATAGGGTGCTGGCAGATTACAGGCCTCCCATAGCTGCTGCCAGGCCCCTAATCTGCCATGGGCCCCTATACCGCCTCCTCATGCTGCTGCCAAGTCCAGAGTATGTCATGGGTCCCTGTACGGCCTCCCATTGCTGCTGTCTCCATCGCCACACTCTGCCATGTGCCACTTTCAGGTCTCCTCACACTGCTGGTGTGTTCAATTTTTTGACATAGGGTGCTGGCAGATTACGGGCCTCCCATAGCTGCTGCCAGGCCCCTAATCTGCCATGGGCCCCTATACCGCCTCCTCATGCTGCTGCCAAGTCCAGAGTCTGTCATGGGTCCCTGTACGGCCTCCCATTGCTGCTGTCTCCATCGCCACACTCTGCCATGTGCCACTTTCAGGTCTCCTCACACTATGGTGTGTTCAATTTTTTGACATAGGGTGTTGGCAGATTACGGGCCTCCCATAGCTGCTGCCAGGCCCCTAATCTGCCATGGGCCCCTATACCGCCTCCTCATGCTGCTGCCAGGTCCAGAGTCTCTCATGGGTCCCTGTACGGCCTCCCATTGCTGCTGTCTCCATCGCCACACTCTGCCATGTGCCACTTTCAGGTCTCCTCACACTATGGTGTGTTCAATTTTTTGACATAGGGTGCTGGCAGATTACGGGCCTCCCATAGCTGCTGCCAGGCCCCTAATCTGCCATGGGCCCCTGTACCGCCTCCTCATGCTGCTGTCAGGTCCAGAGTCTGTCATGGGTCCCTGTACGGCCTCCCATTGCTGCTGTCTCCATCGCCACACTCTGCCATGTGCCACTTTCAGGTCTCCTCACACACTGCTGGTGTGTTCAATTTTTTGACATAGGGTGCTGGTTGATTACGGGCCTCCCATAGCTGCTGCCAGGCCCCTAATCTGCCATGGGCCCCTGTACCGCCTCCTCATGCTGCTGCCAGGTACAGAGTCTCTCATGGGTCCCTGTACGGCCTCCCATTGCTGCTGTCTCCATCACCACACTCTGCCATGTGCCACTTTCAGGTCTCCTCACACACTGCTGGTGTGTTCAATTTTTTGACATAGGGTGCTGGCAGATTACGGGCCTCCCATAGCTGCTGCCAGGCCCCTAATCTGCCATGGGCCCCTATACCGCCTCCTCATGCTGCTGCCAGGTCCAGAGTCTCTCATGGGTCCCTGTACGGCCTCCCATTGCTGCTGTCTCCATCGCCACACTGTGCCATGTGCCACTTTCAGGTCTCCTCACACTATGGTGTGTTCAATTTTTTGACATAGGGTGCTGGTTGATTACGGGCCTCCCATAGCTGCTGCCAGGCCCCTAATCTGCCATGGGCCCCTGTACCGCCTCCTCATGCTGCTGCCAGGTCCAGAGTCTCTCATGGGTCCCTGTACGGCCTCCCATTGCTGCTGTCTCCATCGCCACACTCTGCCATGTGCCACTTTCAGGTCTCCTCACACACTGCTGGTGTGTTCAATTTTTTGACATAGGGTGCTGGCAGATTACGGGCCTCCCATAGCTGCTGCCAGGCCCCTAATCTGCCATGGGCCCCTATACCGC
This sequence comes from Staurois parvus, assembly GCF_062004578.1. Classification (NCBI taxonomy): domain Eukaryota; kingdom Metazoa; phylum Chordata; class Amphibia; order Anura; family Ranidae; genus Staurois; species Staurois parvus. The sequence continues at coordinate 2,174,359 of NW_028318028.1, read as the reverse complement.
CTCCTCATGCTGCTTCCAGGTCCAGAGTCTCTCATGGGTCCCTGTACGGCCTCCCATTGCTGCTGTCTCCATCGCCACACTGTGCCATGTGCCACTTTCAGGTCTCCTCACACTATGGTGTGTTCAATTTTTTGACATAGGGTGCTGTCAGATTACGGGCCTCCCATAGCTGCTGCCAGGCCCCTAATCTGCCATGGGCCCCTGTACCGCCTCCTCATGCTGCTGCCAGGTCCAGAGTCTCTCATGGGTCCCTGTACGGCCTCCCATTGCTGCTGTCTCTATCGCCACACTCTGCCATGTGCCACTTTCAGGTCTCCTCACACACTGCTGGTGTGTTCAATTTTTTGACATAGGGTGCTGGCAGATTACGGGCCTCCCATAGCTGCTGCCAGGCCCCTGATCTGCCATGGGCCCCTATACCGCCTCCTCATGCTGCTGCCAGGTCCAGAGTCTCTCATGGGTCCCTGTAAGGTCTCCCATTGCTGCTGTCTCCATCGCCACACTGTGCCATGTGCCACTTTCAGGTCTCCTCACACTATGGTGTGTTCAATTTTTTGACATAGGGTGCTGGCAGACTACGGGCCTCCCATAGCTGCTGCCAGGCCCCTAATCTGCCATGGGCCCCTCTACCGCCTCCTCATGCTGCTGCCAGGTCTAGAGTCTCTCATGGGTCCCTGTACGGCCTCCCATTGCTGCGGTCTCCATCTCCACACTGTGCCATGTGCCACTTTCAGGTCTCCTCACACTATGGTGTGTTCAATTTTTTGACATAGGGTGCTGGCAGATTACGGGCCTCCCATAGCTGCTGCCAGGCCCCTAATCTGCCATGGGCCCCTGTACCGCCTCCTCATGCTGCTGCCAGGTCCAGAGTCTCTCATGGGTCCCTGAACGGCCTCCCATTGCTGCTGTCTCCATCGCCACACTCTGCCATGTGCCACTTTCAGGTCTCCTCACACACTGCTGGTGTGTTCAATTTTTTGACATAGGCTGCTGGCAGATTACGGGCCTCCCATAGCTGCTGCCAGGCCCCTAATCTGCCATGGGCCCCTATACCGCCTCCTCATGCTGCTGCCAGGTCCAGAGTCTGTCATGGGTCCCTGTACGGCCTCCCATTGCTGCTGTCTCCATCGCCACACTCTGCCATGTGCCACTTTCAGGTCTCCTCACACTATGGTGTGTTCAATTTTTTGACATAAGGTGCTGGCAGATTACGGGCCTCCCATAGCTGCTGCCAGGCCCCTAATCTGCCATGGGCCCCTATACCGCCTCCTCATGCTGCTGCCAGGTCCAGAGTCTCTCATGGGTCCCTGTACGGCCTCCCATTGCTGCTGTCTCCATCGCCACACTGTGCCATGTGCCACTTTCAGGTCTCCTCACACTATGGTGTGTTCAATTTTTTGACATAGGGTGCTGGCAGATTACGGGCCTCCCATAGCTGCTGCCAGGCCCCTAATCTGCCATGGGCCCCTGTACCGCCTCCTCATGCTGCTGCCAGGTCCAGAGTCTCTCATGGGTCCCTGTACGGCCTCCCATTGCTGCTGTCTCCATCACCACACTCTGCCATGTGCCACTTTCAGGTCTCCTCACACACTGCTGGTGTGTTCAATTTTTTGACATAGGGTGCTGGCAGATTACGGGCCTCCCATAGCTGCTGCCAGGCCCTTAATCTGCCATGGGCCCCTATACCGCCTCCTCATGCTGCTGCCAAGTCCAGAGTCTGTCATGAGTCCCTGTACGGCCTCCCATTGCTGCTGTCTCCATCGCCACACTCTGCCATGTGCCACTTTCAGGTCTCCTCACACTGCTGGTGTGTTCAATTTTTTGACATAGGGTGCTGGCAGATTACGGGCCTCCCATAGCTGCTGCCAGGCCCCTAATCTGCCATGGGCCCCTATACCGCCTCCTCATGCTGCTGCCAGGTCCAGAGTCTGTCATGGGTCCCTGTACGGCCTCCCATTGCTGCTGTCTCCATCGCCACACTCTGCCATGTGCCACTTTCAGGTCTCCTCACACTGCTGGTGTGTTGAATTTTTTGACATTGGGTGCTGGCAGATTACAGGCCTCCCATAGCTGCTGCCAGGCCCCTAATCTGCCATGGGCCCCTGTACCGCCTCCTCATGCTGCTGCCAGGTCCACAGTGTCTCATGCCATGTGCCACTTTCAGGTCTCCTCACACTATGGTGTGTTCAATTTTTTGACATAGGGTGCTGGCAGACTACGGGCCTCCCATAGCTGCTGCCAGGCCCCTAATCTGCCATGGGCCCCTATACCGCCTCCTCATGCTGCTGCCAGGTCCAGAGTCTCTCATGGGTCCCTGTACGGCCTCCCATTGCTGCGGTCTCCATCTCCACACTGTGCCATGTGCCACTTTCAGGTCTCCTCACACTATGGTGTGTTCAATTTTTTGACATAGGGTGCTGGCAGATTACGGGCCTCCCATAGCTGCTGCCAGGCCCCTAATCTGCCATGGGCCCCTGTACCGCCTCCTCATGCTGCTGCCAGGTCCAGAGTCTCTCATGGGTCCCTGTACGGCCTCCCATTGCTGCTGTCTCCATCGCCACACTCTGCCATGTGCCACTTTCAGGTCTCCTCACACACTGCTGGTGTGTTCAATTTTTTGACATAGGGTGCTGGCAGATTACGGGCCTCCCATAGCTGCTGCCAGGCCCCTAATCTGCCACGGGCCCCTATACCGCCTCCTCATGCTGCTGCCAGGTCCAGAGTCTGTCATGGGTCCCTGTACGGCCTCCCATTGCTGCTGTCTCCATCGCCACACTCTGCCATGTGCCACTTTCAGGTCTCCTCACACTATGGTGTGTTCAATTTTTTGACATAAGGTGCTGGCAGATTACGGGCCTCCCATAGCTGCTGCCAGGCCCCTAATCTGCCATGGGCCCCTATACCGCCTCCTCATGCTGCTGCCAGGTCCAGAGTCTCTCATGGGTCCCTGTACGGCCTCCCATTGTTGCTGTCTCCATCGCCACACTGTGCCATGTGCCACTTTCAGGTCTCCTCACACTATGGTGTGTTCAATTTTTTGACATAGGGTGCTGGCAGATTACGGGCCTCCCATAGCTGCTGCCAGGCCCCTAATCTGCCATGGGCCCCTGTACCGCCTCCTCATGCTGCTGCCAGGTCCAGAGTCTCTCATGGGTCCCTGTACGGCCTCCCATTGCTGCTGTCTCCATCACCACACTCTGCCATGTGCCACTTTCAGGTCTCCTCACACACTGCTGGTGTGTTGAATTTTTTGACATTGGGTGCTGGCAGATTACAGGCCTCCCATAGCTGCTGCCAGGCCCCTAATCTGCCATGGGCCCCTGTACCGCCTCCTCATGCTGCTGCCAGGTCCAGAGTCTCTCATGGGTCCCTGTACGGCCTCCCATTGCTGCTGTCTCCATCGCCACACTCTGCCATGTGCCACTTTCAGGTCTCCTCACACACTGCTGGTGTGTTCAATTTTTTGACATAGGGTGCTGGCAGATTACGGGCCTCCCATAGCTGCTGCCAGGCCCCTAATCTGCCATGGGCCCCTATACCGCCTCCTCATGCTGCTGCCAGGTCCAGAGTCTCTCATGGGTCCCTGTACGGCCTCCCATTGCTGCTGTCTCCATCGCCACACTCTGCCATGTGCCACTTTCAGGTCTCCTCACACTATGGTGTGTTCAATTTTTTGACATAGGGTGCTGGCAGATTACGGGCCTCCTATAGCTGCTGCCAGGCCCCTAATCTGCCATGGGCCCCTATACCGCCTCCTCATGCTGCTTCCAGGTCCAGAGTCTCTCATGGGTCCCTGTACGGGCTCCCATTGCTGCTGTCTCCATCGCCACACTGTGCCATGTGCCACTTTCAGGTCTCCTCACACTATGGTGTGTTCAATTTTTTGACATAGGGTGCTGGCAGATTACGGGCCTCCCATAGCTGCTGCCAGGCCCCTAATCTGCCATGGGCCCCTATACCGCCTCCTCATGCTGCTGCCAGGTCCAGAGTCTGTCATGAGTCCCTGTACGGCCTCCCATTGCTGCTGTCTCCATCGCCACACTCTGCCTTGTGCCACTTTCAGGTCTCCTCACACTGCTGGTGTGTTCAATTTTTTGACATAGGGTGCTGGCAGATTATGGGCCTCCCATAGCTGCTGCCAGGCCCCAAATCTGCCATGGGCCCCTATACTGCCTCCTCATGCTGCTGCCAAGTCCAGAGTCTGTCATGGGTCCCTGTACGGCCTCCCATTGCTGCTGTCTCCATCGCCACACTCTGCCATGTGCCACTTTCAGGTCTCCTCACACTGCTGGTGTGTTGAATTTTTTGACATTGGGTGCTGGCAGATTACGGGCCTCCCATAGCTGCTGCCAGGCCCCTAATCTGCCATGGGCCCCTGTACCACCTCCTCATGCTGCTGCCAGGTCCACAGTGTCTCATGCCATGTGCCACTTTCAGGTCTCCTCACACTGCTGGTGTGTTCAATTTTTTGACATAGGGTGCTGGCAGATTACGGGCCTCCTATAGCTGCTGCCAGGCCCCTAATCTGCCATGGGCCCCTATACCGCCTCCTCATGCTGCTGCCAGGTCCAGAGTCTCTCATGGGTCCCTGTACGGCCTCCCATTGCTGCTGTCTCCATCGCCACACTCTGCCATGTGCCACTTTCAGGTCTCCTCACACACTGCTGGTGTGTTCAATTTTTTGACATAGGGTGCTGGCAGATTACGGGCCTCCCATTGCTGCTGCCAGGCCCGTAATCTGCCATGGGCCCCCGTACCGACTCCTCATGCTGTGACGTTGCAACAAGGTGGAATTCATCCCTACATATGTTACACCGCCTTTACGAACAGCAAAAGGCCATCACAGATTTCCTGATGTTAAAAGCGGATAAAGGTACTCCCCTGTGTAACTTAGATGTCAGCCATTGGCAGCTCATGCGTGACACCTGCGCTTGCTCAGGCCCTTTGAGGAGGCCACGCTATTCGTGAGTCAGCAGGACTATGGGATGAACGACGTCATTCCTCTGTTGCACGTCCTAGAACAAATGCTGTTAACAATGGCTGGTCAGGGTGCGGTAGACGTGGCGCACAGATCTCAACGCCACATGACCCCTGTGGGGGCAGGACAGGAAGAAGAGGAGGAGGTAGAGGAGGACATTGGTGCTCAGGAATTATTGAGTGAAATGGGTGGTTTTTCCACTCAGCGGACAGGAGTGGAGGAGCAGGAGCATCTGGTAGAGGAGGAGGAAGAGGAGACAGAGGACCCAGACGCACCGTGGCAGTATGCTGTGGAGATGGAGGCAGGGAGTCCCTCGCATTCCTTGGCACAAATGGCCCATAGCATGCTCGCTTGCTTGCGTACCGACAGCCGAATAATAACCATCAGACAGAGGGATGACTTTTGGCTGTCCACCTTGTTGGACCCTCGCTACCGTTCAAAAATGGTGGCCTTTTTCACACCTGCTGAGAGGGAGGCCAAAATAACGTACTATAAAAACCACCTATGTAGTCAGCTGGTCTCTGCCTGTCTGCGCCAACGTCCATCCTCAGACACTGTGGGCCCTGTGCGCTCGCGTTCCGCTGCCATGGCAGCAGGGGAGGGGTGTGGTGGTAGGAGCAGTGGCAGCTCCACCAGCAGCAGCTGCCTCAGTCTGCAGTCGATGATGAGTAGCTTTCTTCACCAGCGCAGTGAGGAAACTACTAACCAGCCGCAGCAGCAGCAGCAGCATCAGGTGGACCTGGAGCAGGACCTCAAACAACAGGCTTAGGCCTACTTGGACAGCACCCTGCCAACCGAGGTAGACAATCCCCTTGACTACTGGGCAACGAAACTTGACCTTTGGCCCCAACTAGCTGAATTTGCCCTTGAAAGGCTGTCATGCCCGGCCAGTAGCGTGGCATCGGAGCGCGTGTTTAGTGCGGCAGGAGGTATTGCAACTCCGCGGAGGACACGACTGTCCACCCAAAGTGTGGAGAGACTCACGTTTGTGAAAATGAATCAGGCGTGGATTAGTCTGGATTTCAAACCACCAGTTCCTGACACAACTGACTAAATCCGCCATGAATCATGCCCCAAACATGTGCCACTTTCAGGTCTCCTCACACTGCTGGTGTGTTCCATTTTTTGTCATAGGGTGCTGGCAGATTACGGGCCTCCCATAGCTGCTGCCAGGCCCCTAATCTGCCATGGGCCCCTATACCGCCTCCTCATGCTGCTGCCAAGTCCAGAGTCTGTCATGGGTCCCTGTACGGCCTCCCATTGCTGCTGTCTCCATCGCCACACTCTGCCATGTGCCACTTTCAGGTCTCCTCACACTGCTGGTGGGTTCAATTTTTTGTCATAGGGTGCTGGCAGATTACGGGCCTCCCATAGCTGCTGCCAGGCCCCTAATCTGCCATGGGCCCCTATACCGCCTCCTCATGCTGCTGCCAGGTCCAGAGTCTCTCATGGGTCCCTGTACGGCCTCCCATTGCTGCTGTCTCCATCGCCACACTCTGCCATGTGCCACTTTCAGGTCTCCTCACACTGCTGGTGGGTTCCATTTTTTGTCATAGGGTGCTGGCAGATTACGGGCCTCCCATAGCTGCTGCCAGGCCCCTAATCTGCCATGGGCCCCCGTACCGACTCCTCATGCTGCTGCCAGGCCCGTAATCTGTCATGGGCCCCTGTTGTCGCTTGTTGGCATATTCCGCTCGTTCAGATGCTCCTTCTCCTGCTACTCCTCTTCACGGATTCCGTCAGCAGTCTTTCTTGGAATCCGTTTCCAAGAGACAACAGTTTGTGAGCACGCACCCGACGGTGCAGAAGCTGAACGTCCTCCTGTCCAAGTTGCTGCTGCATGGCTCGTAATCTGTCATGCGCCCCTGTACCGCCTCCTCATGCTGCTGCCAGGTCCAGAGTGTGTCATGGGTCCCTGTACGGCCTCCCATTGCTGCTGCCAGGCCCGTAATCTGCCATGGGCCCCCGTACCAACTCCTCATGCTGCTGCCAGGCCCGTAATCTGTCATGGGCCCCTGTACCGCCTCCTCATGCTTCTGCCAGGTCCAGAGTGTGTCATGGGTCCCTGTACGGCCTCCCATTGCTGCTGTCTCCATCGCCACACTCTGCCATGTGCCACTTTCAGGTCTCCTCACACTGCTGGTGGTTTCCATTTTTGTCATAGGGTGCTGTATGGCCTCCCATTGCTGCTGCCTCCACCGCCACACTGTGGCTCCACACTCTGGTTTTGGCCCCGTGACTGCCAAATGAGTGAAGTGTGTGGTGATTCTAAGATCGACGGCACTCATCTGCATGTCATACTGACTGTCAGTATTATTTCTCTTCCCCAGCAGACTCCAAGGGCATTTAATTTAAAGGTACAGTGTTCTGCACTAATATAAAGTCTCTCTGAAGCCTAGAAACACCCTTTTATAAGTTAAATTCGCAGCGAATATATTCGACTCGAATCAAAATTTTTCCACGAATTCGCCGAATCAGTCGAATCGAATTTTTGAATACTTCGCTCATCTCTACTTAACACATGAACATGAGTGCTAGAGATTTGCACTTATTGAACACATTTAGCAAAACACTTTCAATGGTACATTTAAGTTATGTCCACCATAGTCCATTCATCAGTAAGTTGGGTAAATCAGCATATGAGTTCATGTGTTAAGTCCATGCCCTAAAAAAACCTCATGAGCCCCTGTCCCAAGTTGTATACATGTTGCTCTCTTGTGATAGCGGTGCAATCATCCAGTCTGTTTCCTGACAGGTTATGGCTGAGGGGGCATACTGGCATGCCAACATGATCAAAATCATCTGGCACCACCTAAACTGACATAACCGAAGGTCATTACATTGCTAACTAATCATCATTTACACAAAGGACCAAGGGATGTTCTTGTGTTGTATGTTAATGTATTGAGATGCTGGGGATGACATTAATGAATTATGATTCCTTATTATGATAATTAGGTGTTTTGGATGTGATTAAATCATTGTTATAATGAGCTACAGTCCAGAACTGATCTAATGAGATAACGGGGTGCTAATAAAATCATACCTGATTAACTGATATGACTGACATGTCAACAAGACACAATGGCAGGTAGATGTGACATTTGCGCTTGTCAATAATACACCTTTTGTAGAAAGTACCCATGTAATTTATTGTATATGATACTTGTATAGACAGAACATTCTGACATAAGAGCCTGCTATGTCTACAGCCTGAACTGTTTAATTAAACATTTCAGCTCCGGAAGATTTTACCCCTTCATGACCAGGTCATTTTTTTGCTATACAGCAACTGGTAATTGCATGGTCATGCAACACTGTACTCAAACTTTGTAAAATTTTATTTTCACACAAATAGAGCTTCCTTTTGGAGGTATTTGGTCACCACTAGGATTTTTTTTTTTGCAATATAAATGAAAAAATACATTATTTTTTACTTTCTGTGATAAAACATCCAAAAAATGTTTTAAAAAATCTAATTTCTTTATAAATTTTGGTCAAAATATATTCTGCTAAATGATTTTGATAAAAAGAAAAAATCCCAATAGGTGTATATTGATTGCTTTCTGTGAACGTTATAGTGCCTACAAACTATGCTATACTGTATATACTGGGGAATTAAATTTTTTTTATACTACTAAAGGCGGTGCTCAGTGACTTATAGTGTGACTGGGAACTGACTAACTGCCACTGACATCACCAGCATATTTCACAGAGTGCAGAGGTCAGGAATGCATATTGCATTGAGTGCAGGGTTCAGGAATGTGTATTACACAGAGTGCAAGGATTAGGAGTATGTGACACATAAGCCAGCCTATGGAGTGCAGGGTTGGGGTTTTTGATGTAAGTAATCCCACCCCTGCAAATCCCTCCCCCAAGCAAAATTTTCAACTAATATAAATCTTACCTCCAGAAAAAATCCACTTAGCACAAATCTCAGTCTCCCTTACCAACTTTTAACAAAAATTCACATTCTGCCCTCTTCCCATTGCAATTCTCCCCATCATGCCCCTCACCACTCCCAACCATAAATTCTTCTAATAGCCAAAACAGTCAACAACCCCCCCACAGTACAAATTTCCCCCTTTGTGAAATCAACTTAATGTACAGTGGCAGTGTAAAGTGGGGGGAATTCTTCACCTTGCTAGTGTCTTGGTAGGTGTTCTGGGGGCTTTGGGACCCATTGGACTCTTCAAGAGATGAGGGGCACATACTCTGGGTACCTGACACTAATGCTGCCTATGAACAGCACAACAAATTCTTTAGAGTGTTACTAAACCTACAACAGTAAAATCAATCTGTATTTGCAGTCAAGCACTCACTGTGGAAGCTAAGGGGTTAATCATTTGCATTGTGTAAAAACTCTGTTTGATCCTGTCTTCTCTGATCTTTCCCTTCTTCCAGTGTCCCCCTCCTATATCCTAATAAGACATATCGTGTGGAGTCACTCTGCACATACTCAGTTTGGTGCTTATTGCTAGAGAGGTTTTTTTTTCCTTGAGAGAGTGCATGTGATCAGCACAAGGCCAATCAGCACTGTCCAGACAGAGGTCAGAGTTCTAAATCTTCCTAGAGCAGAATGAAAACTTTTCCTACAAGCTTTAACCAGTGCTCGGCTGGACACTGCTAGAAGTCATAAGACTGCTATATATAGCTGATGAGAAAAGGTATTTAGCAGTTTATATTTACTAAAATAATTGCATTTCCATGTTCTGTGTACTGTGGGAGACCAGATATAGTGAATGCAGGGTCCTGGGTTTAGTAACACTTTAAATTAGCAGCCTCCATCCTTTTGGTATATGTTTTCAGCACTCATGCAGATCATAGTACAATTGCTCCTGCTTGCTACAACTAAGACCTATGCCATACTATCAACCACTTTGTTATTTAAATTCTTCATGTTGGAAAATAAAAACCCTTTGCTTCAGCAAATGTCCTCCACTGGAACCGCCAGACATTTTTAACTTAGTCCAACTGCAAGATTCAGTAAATATCACTTAATTAAGCTGCAAACTATCCACTAGTGAACTCCTTATTACATATTATAGGGAATAACTTACGGCCTCCAATAAATTGGATTTCTGTGACCTTTACAAATGCACAAGGTGTAGCCTTCTGCGTTTCTATTGACATTGAACTTCTCTGTGAATCCTGATATTCTTATAATTTACAGCAGGAGGTACATTATCATGTCTGTCTATCTATGTAACTTTTGTGTGTTTTATCTATCGTTTTTGACATTTACATAAATAATGTTTTATAAGTATGACAATTCGGAGTGTTTCATTCCCTTGGCTGTATTTTAATTGGAAATCACAGCATGTAGATTTCTCATTGACCTGATGATCATTGCTGTGAACCTTTTAGACATGATGAATTCCCTGCAAACGCAGATGGGGGCTATTTCCCCCCCAGGGCCTCTGTTGCATCATTTATTAAGGGCTGTTTCTGTTACATGCAGTGCCTACTTGATGATGGATATGGGTAGGATTTCTGTTTATGGTGGCGGTCTAATGCTGCTACTATCTGTGCATTCTCATCTACAGTTCACATTATTGTTAAGCTGCCCATACAATAATCATCTTGTTTTTTTGTTCAACCACAAATGACCCTATTTCCCCATCCACATATTCAAGGTAGATGGGAGAATCACTATCGCTAAACTATTATGTTTTGATGGAAGGGAAACTTCCCCACTGTCAGAATACAATGATAAGGGCTGCTGGTTATAGATGGTGGCATAGATTGAGTGGGAAAAACCCAACAGGATGGTAGATTGACTTCTGTACAAGCACTGTCCCCCATGGATCAAAATGTAGCCCCTCCCTGCTGGATAGGTCAAATTTCAATTCATGTATGGCCACCTTTCCATAGTTTCATAAAATGGTAAAAAAAAAGACACATGTCGTTTAGATTCAACCTAAAGACAAAAATAGAGCAATTCTCAGAACATTAAACCCATAGTTGATCATGAGAGACAAAATAAACTCATAAAGCATTGCCCAGTTGCACCAGCGAGAAAAAGAATCCTTCCTGATGCACAAGGGAGATTGGATACTCCCTGGATCAACAATCTACAGGGTTATTTCTTATACAGATATGGAAGTGGAGAATCACTGTAGTAGTTGTCACTTGTATAGTGATCACTGCTGTCTTCTGGGTTCCATGTTGAGTGGCTGCCCTGTTGCAAAGTGATCACAGGGGGTCGCTCTGTAAGCAGGTGCTTCCAGTGGGATTTTTCTGTTGTGCTGACTTATGTTCTGGGTTCATCAGATCAATAGTTTTATTAGTACAACTAAACTGTTATAATGTGGATGTGTGTACAGTGTCCTTAGGTTGACCTGCTAGGTTGGTGGATCTAAGAAGGAAGGGTTAACACTGATGGCTAGTTTTTCTTACTCTTTCTCAGAGGTTTAGAGATTCTGGACACTGGGCTGTCATACTGGACTCTCACTTCCGGCTGGAGCAGGCCAAGGTTTGGTGTCTCCGGCGACTGGTGTCACCTCAGTTCACCTTCCTGGTCAATTCTTCCACCCTGTCCCATTCGGGTTTAGCATCTTCCACCCAGAGGGCTTGTGAGTCTTATGAATTCATCTTGTGAATTGGTATGTTGCTGCTTATGTGACTTTTTTCATTATAAAGTTGTGACATTTTATGCATATTTCCTGGTGTTCCTTGGGCTTTCAGAGTGGGGTATTTACCCTCAAGTTGTTGCAGGACTAGACGCTCCTTGTTTTGTGGTTCTTGAACTCTCATCACTGGTCAGTTGAGTAAATGAGCAGCCTAACTTCTTGCCTTTCAACACACACCATCCTATTGTGGCACCTCTCAAGCGCCCCTCTCCATGTGTATTTCTGTATACTGGACTATCGCACTACTGCATTGGAGACCGGTACGTTCTCCACCTCGTCTGCCCAAATTGCCATCCGTGCTCCTCTAACTTTTCACTGTGGACTCACTGCTTGAGCTGCCAGACCTTGCTGTGCATCTGTCTAGTGCTAACAGGAGAACCACAGGACTTGGGGGTTGATGGCCTGCCACTTCTGTCTACCTCCTCTGCTGCTGCTTCACCTCAGGTGTTGTTGCTAGTATTGGTCCCGAACCCCATTCTTGGTTCTCTAGGTCCCTCACTGGTTGGGCTGGAGGGATCATGTCTGGATTCGCTAAAGCTGGTCAGGGTTGAGTCCATGCCAGGATAACCCTCTGTGGGAGTTACACCTGTAAAAGAGCCCATGTCTGCTGTACCTTCCCCATGCTTGGATGAGTATTATGGGGCCTGCTCTTGTTGAATCGCTGCCTGTCTGGCCAGTCGGTCCAACACTAGACCAGTCAGGTTGGGACTCTAGTCTATACTCACCCAAATCACCAAAGTTGCAAGTTGCCTCTGCACTTGAGCTGGTTAACTCCACATCACTTGCCGTTCAGGACACTTGCCTTGATCCTGATTGATTGTTTTATTAAATTTTGCAAGGTAAAATTGCATTATTGTCTTTGAGTAGCTTAATGTGTTTGGGAGGTTATTCATGATCCATGGTTGGATCATCTATAAGGGAGGTGGAGTGTAAGCAGGTGCTTCCAAAGGGTTAAAGTTTTTTTTTGTTGTGCTGGGTCCATCAGGTCAACTGTGTTATTTGTACACCTAAACTGTTACAATGTAGATGCGTTTACTGTGTCCTTAAGATGACCTGCTTGGTTGGTGGATCTGAGAGGGAAGAATTAACACTGCTGGCTAGGTTTTCCTGCTCTTTCTCAAAGGTTCGCCACCCTCTACAGGTCATACCATATAAATAGGGGCTCTTCTCTGCCCCAGGATGTCGGTTGGGGAAAGACTGCCAAGATGTAGCCGTTACTTTGTCAGTCTGTGTTCCCATCTAGGGGCCCAGTTGGGGTTCGCTATGGGGTTGAGAACTTGAGGACTCACATGGACTTGTTGTTACCAATTATGGACTTACTGTCTTTTATGGATCACTGACAGATCATGGACTGTTGGGGATTACTTGCTACCTATGATGATTTACTGTCTTAATGGACTCTTGCCTTGCTAAGGATTACTTTTATGGACTTTGCTGTAAATTCAGGTATGATGACTTCATGAGCACTTAGAGAGAACTCTCTACAGTAATGTGCGTGAAGATGCTTGAGAACTGTTCCTGTGTTACCCTGAAAGGCTTCATTAAAATCTTCCTTGTTGTTCCTTTAACCTGCCTGGTTTGAAGTCTATCAAGGGGTGCATGCATGGCATACCACATAACAGGGCTTACAAAAGGGGACTTTTGGTTAGAGAAGATACAGTACATAAAGTCCAGCATGTAGAATTCTGTCTAGTGTAGGCTGTGTTGATGTTGCTAGGGACAACCGTATATGTATCATTTGCAAAAAGCAGCCAACCAGCCAGGAAATGGATGACTGGCAAGGGTGACAGCCACTCTGGCAGTGAAGGAGTGTTATGTTTAGCCCCTTCACTAGCAATCAGCTCCCCACATACTGGAACTTACCTTGCAGCACAGGTTGCTTAGGGACTTAGCCGGTTGTCACGAAAGAGAGAGATGTAGCAAGGCCTTGGGAGGAGTACAGGCATGTAGTTACAGTAAAAGTTTGTTTCCTGCATCCAATAGCAACATATGTCCATGGGTGTGAAGTGACAAAAATCGCTGTGTTGGTGGAGACCGGTACTGGCTCTGCAGAACAGGCTCAGAAATGTTGCACACCTGGTAAGAGGTGTTCTCTAACAATAGCTGTGCCCGGAGTGCTTAGTGTTAATAGTGTGACTAGTTCAGCTATGGGTTACAAAAGAGTTAACTGTGTAAGCTGCGGCTCTCTTCTATGTCTGGAGTTGTTCCTTAGGCCTCTCACACATGGTACTGATGTTTGAGCATCTGCCTTTTTTAACATAATTTCAGGCGCTTGATTTGGGCGTATTTGCGTGTGCATTCGCACATTTGTGTGCACAATATATTCTTAGGGCAAATTAATTAATATTTATGCTCATATACGTGTATATGCACATATTTGTGAGTAAGCGGCGTACATTACTGACCAAAAATGCAGATTTTACAATTTTTTTTTTTTTATACTGAAGAATACACAGCACTTATTTATGCACCTGTACATTGTAAATAATGGGCTACATTTTACCTCAGTAAAACAAAATCTGTGCTGAGCTTTTTCAAGCACTGCAGCTGATAAACTCACGTTTAGGAGCTGTTCAGCATTTTTTTCAGCAGCCCCCGAACTCACCCTAATGTTTTCCTATGTGTCCATGTACACATCTTCCTTTACAGTCATTTACAGGCATTTAAGTTTACAGTCGTTCTTTAGAATGCAGAAAACTTGCGTTCGGCAGTCGATTTTATCAGCATTTCAAATGCAAAACACTTGTAAACGCAGCTAAACGCAATTTACGTTTATAAGCATTTGCGTCTGAAAATGTTTTTAACTTTTCCAGTTCCCAATGCTGTCCAGAGCCTTTTTTCATGATGAAAAATGCATGCAAAGTGTTTTCAAGGTACTCAGATGGACAAAACACTGAACACAGGATGTTCCTACCAAGCTTTTCACACATTGTAATGACCAATTCACACCTCACACCTCTCCCACCCTTGGAAACAAAAGATATGTTAATGACCATTCACACCTCAAATTCCTCACGAAGACCCCCTGCCAGGTGACCTTAATGACTCCACCAGATACCTTTCCCACCCTTGGAAACAAAAGAAATGTTAATGAGCAACTTACACCTAGCTAATGTCAACACATACTGCTCTTTCAGCTTCTACTCTCTGTATTTCTGTGAAACAGTCTGAAATAGTTAATAATTGACCACTTTTAAGTGCATTCTGGGCATTTGGGAGGTTCTCCTGTGCTTATCTTTAAAAAACACTTCTAAACGCGAACGCACATAAATGCACATAAATGCGTTATGCAAACGCGGCTAAACAGACGTTTTTCAACCTACGTTCCAGCAGTCAGTTTCCATTGTTCAGAAGTGTCCCGTGTACATGGGGCCTTAATATTGATTTGACATGATCGTAAACTCCTACCAAGTGTTTAGGCATTAGCAAGTGCAGTTCCACAGTGTTCCCACTAGGGTAAATGGAAACAATCTATCATTTCAATAGTGAGTTATAAGCAAAGACCAAAAATTGTGACTAAATAAAAAATGCAATACGTGAATAAAAGGCTTTTTTTCACGTATTGCATTTTTAATTTAGTCATAATTTTTGTTCTTTGCTTATAACACATGATTGAAATTATAGGCTGTTTGTATTTATTTATTAACATACTGATTTTTTTAAAGGGGTTTCACTGCAGCCCTGTGGTTAGTGTTAGTTTGAAGGTGTTGTGAGATTGCCTTGCAGTGTTTTCAGCTTGCAATCTTTTTATTAAATAGCATCACATTTTATTTATGTTTTTTTCATCACATAATTATTTGTGTCTTTGAGTGTGCTGATTGGTTGTTTTGCACTAGTCCCCACTATGGTGCCTTAAGCCCCACCCACAGCTCACTTGGCATGAATACCATTCATAGTATACCTCATAATTTTACTCAATGAATGCAAGGCATTCTCTGATTGATGAAATGGAGATTGTGATTCCACCGCACTATCTTTCTACCTCATCCAAACTGAAAATGCCTTGCATTCATTAAGAACAATGCAAGGTGTTCTGTGAATGGTGCCCATGCCAAGTGACCACCTGTGTTTGCTATTTAGCAGGGCAGCCTTTAGGCCCCTAGTGCCCAAGCTGTGGAGCTGAGGACCACATGCAGCCCTCTGGCACTTTTGTGCAACTCTCTGGACTCCTACAGACACTAATCTATGCTTCCCTATTGTCCTATTATAGCAGTGATTTTTAGCAGTCTCATGTAATGGGTCTCCAATCTATGAATGTCTCCAGCAAATCTTGTATCATATCTACAATCTCCTGCAGCATGTCCATAGTGACAATCTCTTTTATAATGCCCATAGTATTCCATAATCTCTGACCATCTCTTGTATCAGGCTCATAGTCTTTGACAATCTCTGATATGATCCCCATAGCCTGTGTGACCATCTCTTGTATCAGGTTTACAGTCTCTGACAATCTCTGATATGATGCTCACAGTCTCTGACCATCTCTTGTATCAGGTTCATAGTCTCTGAGAATCTCTGATATGATGCACACAGTCTTTGACTATCTCTTGTATCATGTCTAGTCTCCGACAATCTCTGGTATGATGCCCACAGTCTTTGACCATATCTTGTATCATATCCATAGTCTCTCACAATCTCTTGTATGATGCCCACAGTCTCTGACCATATCTTGTATCATATCCATAGTCTCTCACAATCTCTGGTATGATACCAACAGTCTTTGACCATCTCTTGTGTAATGCCTGAAGTCTCTAACTATCTTTTATATCATGCCCACAGTCTTTGACTAATCCTGGTGTGTGTCTGCTGTCTCCGCCACTGAATTTTATGTGTGGTCCTTTGGAGATGTTGGGGTCCACTTGAGGCCTCCATATCAAGAATGTTGACCACCACTGCTCTAGGTATTTCTCTGATTTTACCAGCATTCTCTGATTATGCGAGGTGGAGGGGTAGGGCGGTGATTTCAGAATCTCCACTTCATGCAATGAGAGAATGCTTTGAAAGTGCAAAGTGTTCTCTGAATGGTGCCTAGGCCAAAGAAATTACTTCACATGTTCAGCAAGGCAGCTGCTCAACATGGAAACCAGAAGCTAACAGCGATCATTTTAGTAGTGGTGTGTACTATAGTGATTTCCAGATTTCACATGGATGTAAAAATTGCCATACCTAAACTTCAGCTTAGACATGCGGTCCTCCAATGGTTAATATAGTGTATGGCATCCATGTGCATTGGTATGTAACAGAGACCGCTACTTTTATTAAAATATTAGAAATAGGTTTTAATGAGCCCCCCCTAGCCCGCCAGCTGAGCTGACTTTGGAAAGTTTGTGTGTAGGGCTCTCACAGGCAACACAGATAATTTTCTTTCTTCCACTCTTCATAAATCTGAGAATTGTCTCCCCTAACCACTGGTTATGATCGCATATGTACTTTGGAAAAGGCGTGTAGTCTCTGCTAAGTCACTATTTGAATTTCAGAAAGGAGAAAATGAGGAACAAGTAATTGAAATACACAAGGTGCAAGGGATAATAACATCGGGTAAGTGCTGCAACATGGAGAATGTGTGATAGGAAGAGGGATGTTAACCAGAGATGAAGAAGAAGGCCAGAGGCGAAATGCCAGCTAAGAGTCTTCCCCAGCGCCCATCACCAGTTCTTGGATCCATAATTTATTACCTGAGTAGCTTTCCAAACACCCTCCCCTCTCCCCGCGTCTCCAGCAGCTTCTTCTTCTTTGTACAAAGTTGGCGTTTGAAATAGGATTGTGCAGCCTGTGAAGCAGCAGCAACTGTGCTGTAAGGAGTGATCCAACCAGATGAAGGGAACCCAGATGAGTGGCTGACAGCCAGAGCTAGGAGCGGACAGTCAGAAATAACCTGATAAACTGCAAATACACAAAGGACCCAATGCTGGGCCTAGATCATTGCTGCCTCCCAATATCACACTCCCGCTTCAAGGAAAAGTTCATTTTATTTTCTGTTTTGAATGTTCCTTTTCAGAGCAGATTATAAAGCGCAGTCTCAGAATCGTCTTTTCTTCCTTTCCTGGAACAGTGAATATACAACATATGCTGCGACTGCAAGATTTTATAGGCGATAACTGACTGCCTCTTGTTCCGTCTTTTCATCATATATCTTTTTTATGGAGGTCTTCAGAGAATATCATATTAGGTAATCAACATTTCATCATATATAGAATGAACCTATTATTATTCAGTACTAGGAAGCAGGAAACATCTTTGGCCCTATATTTTTCTTTATGTGTGCTCAACACAGTGCATTAAAATGTCCGTCCTTCCTTCCTTCCTTCCTTCCTGCCTTCCTTCCTTCCTTCCTTCCTTCCTTCCTTCTTTTATCCTCCTGCCCTCTCTATCCCTTGCTCTCTTTTTTCCTTCCTTCCTTTCATCCTCCCACTTTCTCTCTCTTCTCTTTTCTCTTCTCTTTTCTCTTCTCCTGTTTTACTTCCTTCCTTCGCTTCTTATTATTTTGTAACATATAACCTTCTTTCATCTCCTTTCTCTCTTCTGCCATTTCTTCTTTCTTTTCTCTCATCTTAAGTCTTCCTTCCTATTTTTACTTCCTGACTCTCTTCTTTTCTTCCTTCTTTTTTTTTCTTTCCTTCTTTTTTTTCTTTCTGCCTTTTTTCATTCCCTCTTTCTTTCCTTTTTTCCTATAGCACCTTCCTAGGTTGCTAGAGTTAGGAATTTTGGTTGAGCTCCTCTGTAGCCAGAGTAACAGGGGTTAATTGGTTTAGAAGGCTGTGCAGAGCTTCATAGGCTGTGGTCTTGTTACCTCCTCTTGACTTCTTGAACTTTCTGAATAGTTCCAGAATCTAGTGGGTGGAGGGACAGAGTCTGCAGCCTGAATATTTATATAGTTTCCACAAATCCCAGGGGAAGCAGTGCCCAGAAGGGGTGGAAACAATCCATAAACAATCAGAATCCTGGTAGTCTAGGTGGAGAACTGTGAGGAAGAACAAAAAAGAAAAAGAAGCGCAGCAACCTTGCGCATTACCTCAGTAACCAAAATTTATTAAATAAAAGAATGGTACTCACAAACAGCGAATAAAAACAGGCATGTCAGTCCTCAAAGGGACTTTAAAGGCAAGATGCAAATGCGAATCCCATCATGGAGGAAGCCACTCAGTACTTGTGACGCGTTTCGAAGGACAAGCCTTCTTCCTCAGAGCTTGTCCTTCTAAACGCGTCAGATGTCTTTTATTTAATAAACTTTGGTTACTGAGGTAATGCGCAAGTAACCAAATTTTTTGTTCTTCCTCACAGTTCTGTTTGGGCTTCCCCAGCCTTGGTGTGGAGCTGCACGACCTTAACTATTTCGGTGGTCCCCTCCTTCCTTTTTTGGAGTTTTATTCCATCTGCTCACCACCGGTCTGGGTCCTGGAGCGCAGGAGATATCGCATTTGGTTCATAGTCTAGGTGGAGAATCTGGGGTCCAGTCATCTGGAGGGACCCCTGTGCTGGGGTCAGAGAAGGAGAGAAAAGAAGGCAGCTCCAGGACATAACTCAGCCATAGTTCCAGCTAGGCTTAGCTGGTAACTTCAAACCAGAATCAGCCTGTACAGCAGCATGGCCTGTTCAGCAGCTCTCTGGATTTAAGGAGCCACTTAAAGGGACTGAATGAGTACCTACCAGTCATCTCACCGAAAGCCACAGAAAGGACAGTGTTGTGTAATACCGCACACATCTGGGATCTAGGGGACATCTTGAGTACAGTGCAAGACAGCCATGAGAACCTCCAATAACTCTAGCTTGGGTCGAAAGCAGCCAGGTGCCATGCAATACAGCCAGGTGCTGTGTCTACAGTTTTAACTTTTTGGAGCTTTTTGTTCATTTTGCGTCTCATCATTCCCATTGGTGTGCAGCTCAGTCTGAAGTAGTCTACAGAAGCTGGAGACTTTAGCAAGTCCTCAACTGTTTGTAAATAGTTTGCAGCATTTCTTCAGATTGAGGCATTCCATGTATCCCTAATCCTATCCAAGTTCTACTAAAAAATAAAACAAAACAAAAAAACTAAACCCTTGACTGCTTTCTGGAGCCTTTTGGAGAATGTGGAAAATTCCTGTTGCCTGGCAGTGGGTGTTGTGTGTGTAGGGGAAAGGCCCAAAAATCAGTGGCTTTTTCGGGGGTAGCACTAAATCCCTTCTTTCCTATCTTCCTTTTTCCTTCCTACCTTCCTTCTGCTTTTCCCTTTTTTTCCAATCTTCCTTCCTTCCTTCCGCAAACCCCCATTAAAGGAAACCTGTACCTAAAGGTATATAGGCTGCCATTGCTAGTTGCGTGGCTGCCTTGCTGTAGAAATGGCTATACGCTTTAAGTCACTGTTCTGAAACAAGTAAGATAATTAGGAAATAATTTTGATGTTAATATGTGGACTTGATTTGTGTCAGTGTATCAAATACTGAAGCCAAAGACATCCAGGCAAATAGCATTCTTTGAGAAGGTCAGTAATGACAGGCTTGTATTGCTCTCAGTACAAATGGGCTTTTATAGTGCTAGATAGTTTGTTTCCTGCAATAACTCCAGTGCAGCAGAAAATAATGAAAGAGACACATCAGCAGGAGAATGTCACCCCCTAAAGATCGCAGACTATAGAAAGGGCTACCGATGCTTCGCTAAGTAGATTAATTTCATTTTGCATAGTACAATGAAGATTATATCCCGCACATCCTGTAATATTCACTTATCTCCAGTCTCACCATTGTCCTCTGCGGTATAACCCTTCACTTTCAATGCATGTTGCCTGTGATAAGTTGTTGAGTCTCAGTTCTCATATCCATCAGTTTGTGCATCTACAGGTCCTTCCACCAAGCACATAATTCCCCTAAATGAAACTTTCACCGTGACACTAATTGTTAGAGCCTGTCACTCACTGTGACAGAGTGGACAGTAACAGTAGCACAAAGGATCTAAGACAGTCAGTGCCTGGGAGTTGGGACTTAACAAACGTGATGTTATAAAGAACTTGTCATTACAATTTAATTTCCAGGAAAAGCGGGTCACTGGTTAAGTGCACTGATTATAACAATAGCCGCGTGAGAATCTGGAGAACCTGAATGGAATTATGAGGAGCAGTACAAGGGGCCAGAAGTGCAGTGATATTTCTAATACTTCTATATATAGAGACACCAGTACACAGTGATAAAAGGAAGAAAGAGAAGAGGTAAAGGTAGGGAGGAAGAAAGGAGAGAGAAAGGGAAGGAAGAATGCAATAGAGGAAGGAGGGACTGAAGGGAATGAAGAAGGGATGGAAGGGGAAAAAGAGAAGGATGGAAAGAAATAATGAAGGGAAGGAAGGAGAGAGGGATGGAAAGTAAAAAAGGAAGAAGTGAAAGGAAGGAAGT
Source organism: Staurois parvus (assembly GCF_062004578.1). NCBI lineage: Eukaryota > Metazoa > Chordata > Amphibia > Anura > Ranidae > Staurois > Staurois parvus. The sequence goes on along the minus strand of NW_028318028.1, from coordinate 2,153,390 downwards.
TGGGATGGAAGGGGGACAGAACGATGGAAGGATGGATGGACAGGCAGAAAGTAGGGACTGATGGGAGGGAAAGAGGGTTGGAAGGGGAGCAAGAGAAGAATGGAAGGAAAGTAGAAGAAGGATGGAAGGTAAGAAAGGAAGGACTGAAAGGAAAGAAGGAGGGATGGAAGGGTAGCAGCAGAAGCATGGAAGGAGGGATGGAAGGGCAGGAAGGAGGGACTGATGTGAAGGAAGGAGGGATGGAAGTGCAGGAAGGAGGGACTGATGTGAAGGAAGGAGGGATGGAAGGAGAACAAAAGAAGGATGGAAGGGGGAATAGAAGGGACATAAAAGAAGGATGGAAGATAAGAAAGTAAGGGCTGAAAGGAAGGAAGGGGGACAGCAGAAGGATGGAAGAAGGGATGGAAGGGCAGGAAGAAAGAACTGATGACAAGGAAGGAGGGATGAAAAACAAGAGAAAGATGGAAGGAGGGATGGAAGGGAAGTAGAGGAAGGATGAAAGGTAAGAAAGGAAGGAATTACTGAATTGAATAACAAAAAAAGGAAGGGCTGAAGGGAAGGAAGGAGGGATGGAAGGGGGGCAGCATAAGAATGGAAGAAGGGATGGAAGAGCAGGAAGAAAGGACTGATGGCAAGGAAGGAGGGATGAAATGGGAACAAGTAATGGATGGGAGGAGGGTTGGAAGGAAAGTAGAAGAAGGATGAAAGGTAAGAAGGGAAGGAATTACTGGATTGAATAGTAAAAAAGGAAGGGCTGAAAGGAAGGAAGAGACACAGCAAAAGGATGGAAAGGCAGAAAGGAGAGCTGATATGGAGGGATAGAATGGAAGCAGGAGAAGGGAGAAAGGTATGAAGGAGGGACTAAAGGGAAGGAAGGTAAGATGCAAGGGAGAACAGAAGAAGGATAAAAGAAAGGATTGAAGGTAAGGAAGGAGGGAAAAATGAGGGATAGAAGCGAAATAGAAGAAGCATGGAAGGTAAGAAAGGAGGGTAGAACTGTAGAGAAGAAAATAAATATGCAAAAGAAACAGGAGAAGAGTGGAAAGAAAAAAAGAGTGATGGAAAGGGGAGCAGAAGAAGCATCAAATTTAAGGAAGTATCTGAAGGGCAGAAGGGTGGGATGAAAGAAGCAGGAAAAGGACGGTATGAGGAATAGAAGAAAAACCCCAAACAATATGTCAAGATTTACAACTGATATGGGTATAAGGGAAATGTGAGGAACTAGTATTCACACACAAACATAAGTAAATGTAATTAAAATAATAGTAAAGCGAGCACTGGTAATACAATTATAAAGTTCTAAAATATTAAAAATGATATATAAATATAAATATGAATATAAATGTAGCTGCTAGCACTCAGGGTATTGGCAACAGTCCCAGAATTGCAATTTCTAAAGTATTAGTGCAGCGCTATAAATGCATGGAACAATTTCATAAATGCATGTAAACTTAGCGTATAGGTGAATAAAGTGCAAAAAAGTGCAATATTGGTGTACACTACATACATCATTCAAATGGTGCTAAAACAGGCTGTAAAAGTTCGTAATGAATATTCGCTGCACTAATACTTTAGAAATAAGTAAATGTAACATTTCCATATTTTATTGTTACATTATTAAAAACATGAATAAAAACACTGTTTAGTTGATTATTCAATACTCACTCTCATCTAACATGTCCACCTTACTACAGACAATGTTGGTCTTTATTGGTTCATTTCTGTGATATTTGGTATTTTGGTGGCTATATTCTTCATACATGTGTAACAATATTCATTGTAACTGTAGCAACCTCTAGTGTGCTACTAGAATAGTGTTGTGTATTGCAGGTAAAAACATTGTGTATGACTCATGGTAACTGTGTGAGTCTGTAAGTGAGGTTGAGTTATTGCAGGTCAGCTGGATGATTTAGCAGGTTGTGGCTCTATCTCCTCCTCCTGACTCTGGAAGACAATAGAACCTTCCAGAGGTCAGTAAGCAGGAAGGAGTGGAGACCTAATCTGCATGTTTATGAGCATCCAGCCAATCCCAGGTTTGAAGGCCCTGGTAGAGCAGTGGACTGGCCCATAAATATGGAAAAACCAGGCTGGCAGAGGAGTTGGGTGGAAGATAGAGTGCTGAGGAGACTGTCGGTGTCTGGCAGGGGTCCCCTAGGTCTAGGGGGGTGACCTCCAGGCTGGGCTTGGGCTGACTCAAGAGGATACATTCAGCAGTGTAGCATGGATGGGATCGAGACCTGGAGCAGAAGGGAGCAAAGAGGACAAAGTGAATACAGCAGAACTCTATGATTTACAAGGGGAAATACTGCCACACGTAGCAAGTAGAGATGAGCGAATTATTCAAAAATTCGATTCGGCTGATTCGCGGAATTTGCGGAATAAATTAGATTCGAAGCGAATTTATTCGCTGCGAATTTAACTTATTAAAAGGGTTTCTAGGCTTCAGAGAGCCTTTATATTAGTGCAGAACACTGTACCTTTAATTTAAATGCCCTTGGAGTCTGCTGGGGAAGAGAAATAATACTGTCAGTCAATATGACATGCAGATGAGTGCCGTCGATCTTAGAATCACCGCACACTTCACTCATTTGGGCAGTCACGGGGCACGACGAAGAAGATGAAGAAGAAGATGAAGAAGAAGAAGAAGATGAAGAAGAAGATGAAGAAGAAGATGAAGAAGAAGAAGAAGATGAAGAAGAAGATGAAGAAGATGAAGAAGAAGATGAAGAAGAAGATGATGAAGAAGATGATGATGAAGAAGATGATGAAGAAGAAGATGATGAAGAAGAAGATGATGAAGAAAATGATGAAGAAGAAGATGATGAAGAAGAAGATGATGAAGAAAATGATGAAGAAGAAGATGATGAAGAAGAAGAAGATGAAGAAGAAGAAGAAGAAGATGAGGATGAAGAAGAAGAAGAAGAAGAAGAAGAAGAAGAAGATGAGGATGAGGATGAAGAAGAAGAAGAAGAAGAAGAAGGAAAATAAGAAGAAGAAGAAGAAGAAGAAGGAAAATAAGAAGAAGAAGGAAAATAAGAAGAAGAAGAAGAAGAAGAAGGAAAATAAGAAGAAGAAGAAGAAGGAAAATAAGAAGAAGAAGAAGAGGGAAAATAAGAAGAAGAAGAAGAAGAAGGAAAATAAGAAGAAGAAGAAGAAGGAAAAGAAGAAGAAGAAGGAAAATAAGAAGCAGAAGAAGAAGAAGAAGAAGAAGGAAAATAAGAAGAAGAAGAAGAAGAAGAAGGAAAATAAGAAGAAGAAGAAGAAGAAGAAGAAGGAAAAGAAGAAGAAGAAGAAGGAAAATAATAATAATAATAATAAGAAGAAGGAAAATAATAATAAGAAGAAGGAAAATAAGAAGAAGAAGAAGGAAAATAAGAAGAAGAAGAAGGAAAATAAGAAGAAGGAAAATAAGAAGAAGAAGAAGGAAAATAAGAAGAGGAAGAAGAAGAAGAAGAAGAAGAAGAAGAAGAAGAAGAAGAAGGAAAATAAGAAGAAGAAGAAGAAGAAGGAAAATAAGAAGAAGAAGAAGAAGAAGAAGAGGAAGAAGAAGAAGAATGAAAATAAGAAGAAGAAGAATGAAAAGAAGAAGAAGAAGAAGAAGAAGAAGAAGAAGAAGGAAAATAATAATAATAATAATAATAAGAAGAAGAAGAAGAAGAAGAAGAAGGAAAATAATAATAATAATAATAATAATAAGAAGAAGAAGAAGAAGAAGAAGAAGAAGAAGAAGAAGAAGGAAAAGAAGAAGAAGAAGAAGGAAAATAAGAAGAAGAAGAAGAAGAAGAAGAAGAAGAAGAAGAAGAAGAAGAAGGAAAATAAGAAGAAGAAGAAGAAGGAAATTAATAATAATAAGAAGAAGAAGGAAAATAAGAAGAAGAAGAAGAAGAAGAAGAAGAAGGAAAATAAGAAGAAGAAGAAGAAGAAGAAGAAGAAGGAAAATAAGAAGAAGAAGAAGAAGAAGAAGAAGAAGGAAAATAAGAATAAGAAGAAGAAGAAGAAGAAAAAGAAGAAGGAAAATAAGAAGAAGAAGAAGAAGGAAAATAAGAAGAAGAAGAAGAAGAATGAAAATAAGAAGAAGAAGAATGAAAATAAGAAGAAGAAGAAGAAGAAGAAGAAGAAGAAGGAAAATAATAATAATAATAATAAGAAGAAGAAGAAGAAGAAGAAGAAGAAGAAGAAGAATGAAAATAAGAAGAAGAAGAAGAATGAAAATAAGAAAAGAAGAAGAATGAAAATAAGAAGGAGAAGAAGAAGGAGAAGAAGAATGAAAAGAAGAAGGAGAAGAAGAATGAAAAGAAGAAGGAGAAGAAGAATGAAAAGAAGAAGGAGAAGAAGAATGAAAAGAAGAAGGAGAAGAAGAAGGAGAAGAAGAATGAAAATAATAAGAAGAAGAAGAATGAAAATAAGAAGAAGAAGAAGAATGAAAATAAGAAGAAGAAGGAGAAGAAGAATGAAAATAATAAGAAGAAGAAGAATGAAAATAAGAAGAAGAAGAAGAATGAAAATAAGAAGAAGAAGGAGAAGAAGAATGAAAAGAAGAAGGAGAAGAAGAATGAAAAGAAGAAGGAGAAGAAGAAGGAGAAGAAGAATGAAAATAAGAAGAAGAATGAAAATAAGAAGAAGAAGAAGAATGAAAATAAGAAGAATTCCAGTACAGCAAAAAGTGTATCTGCAGAGAGCTCCGCTATTTCTGACAGTTCTCTGACAGTTCCTTCACATTTACAGCGGTTGAAACATTGTATCTATTTGTTTCCGAATAAAAACATCTGTATCCTAAATGGAAACAAATAGATACAATGTTTCAACCGCTGTAAATGTGAAGGAACTGTCAGAGAACTGTCAGAAATAGCGGAGCTCTCTGCAGGGACACTTTTTGCCGGCTGTAGAAGGGATGAAAATCGGCTGATCGGGAAAAATTCGATTCGCGCATCCGAAGTTTGCTAATTTTCGGATTCGGTGCGAATCGAATTTTTCCTAATATTCGAAACGAATTCCACTTCGCCAAGTTCGATTCGCTCATCTCTAGTAGCAAGCTTTCTAAGGACAGCGCTGGGCTCAATTCTTTATCCTTGTCCCAGGAGATCTCCTGAGAAGCCAGGAGGGCTGTTATTGTTTACAGGTGATGTAGCTGGTAGCAGGTCTACAGTGAAAGAGAAGATATCCCTGCATGTAGTTATGAGAAGTTAAGATGATTTTGAGAGGCTGCTAGTTCCTCGCCCACATAGGGCTGTTGCTACTGATCTGCAATGACCGATGGCTTTCAAGAAGAGAACAGTCCAGGTTCTGCTTTTGTATATAGGAAGGAAGTTGTGCCCCCCTTCATTGATTAAAGCCAACTAGGCATCCCATAATCCCTATTTTCCTATCCACGTTGATTTCCTGAAACTGAAAATAGTTGACGCTCACAAAGCTGGAGAAAGCTATAAGAAGATAGCAAAGCGTTTTCAGATGTCAATATCCTCTGTTCGGAATGTAATTAAGAAATGGCAGTCATCAGGAACAGTGGAAGTTAAAGCAAGATCTGGAAGACCAAGAAAAATATCAGACAGAACAGCTTGCAGGATTGTGAGAAAAACAATTCAAAACCCACATTTGACTGCACGATCCCTCCAGAAAGATCTGGCAGACACTGGAGTTGTGGTACACTATTCCACTATAAAGAGATACTTGTACAAATATGGTCTTCATGGAAGAGTCATCAGAAGAAAACCTCTTCTACGTCCTCACCACAAAAATCATCGTTTGAACTTTGCAAATGAACATATAGACAAGCCTGATGCATTTTGGAAACAAGTTCTGTGGACCAATGAGGTTAAAATTGAACTTTTTGGCCGGAATGAGCAAAGGTACGTGTGGAGAAGAAGGGGCAGAGAAACTAATTAAAAGAACCTCTGTCCAACTGTTAAGCATGGGGTTGGATCAATCATGCTTTGGGGTTGTGTTGCAGCCAGTGGCACAGGGAACATCTCACGAGTAGAAGGAAAAATGGATTCAATAAAATTTCAGCAAATTTTGGATGGTAACTTGATGCCATCTGTGAAAAAGCTGAAGTTAAAGAGAGGATGGCTTCTACAAATGGATAATGATCCTAAACACACCTCGAAATCCACAGGGGATTACATCAAGAGGTGTAAACTGAAGGTTTTGCCATGGCCTTCACAATCTCCTGACCTCAACATAATTGAAAATCTATGGATAGACCTTAAAAGAGCAGTGCGTGACAGACAGCCCAGAAATCTCAAAGAACTGGAAGACGTTTGTAAGGAAGAATGGGCAAAGATACCTCAAACAAGAATTGAAAGACTCTTGGCTGGCTACAAAAAGCGTTTACAAGCTGTGATACTTGCCAAAGGGGGCAGTACAAGATATTAACTCTGCAGGGTGCCCAAACTTTTGCAGACGCCATTTTTTTGTTTTCTGTTATTTTGAAAGTGTAAATGATGGAAATAAAATCTAACTTTTGTTGACATATTATAAGAATGTCTAATCTGTAATTTGATGCCTTTTGGAGATTTTTCCATCTTTCCTTGGCTTCTTTATGCACATGAATACAAATTTTTAGCTGGGTTGCCCAAATTTTTGATCCCCACTGTATATATATTTCATGTCAGTGATTCAGGAATCATTGGAGCCAGAACATCACCATGACAGACAGTCAGCTACAATTTTAAAAACGATAGGTTGCAAATGGTAGCCCACTTCTCTTACAGCAGTATTTTTCAGTTGTTCCGTGACTCTGCATCTGTAATCTTTTCAGATTCTACAGTTATCTGTGCAAGGAAAAACATAATAAAACAGTCTTCAGGTTTCACCGCATGCACCATTTCTCTCCTAAGACTGCTGTGCATTGCACTGTGCATGGCTGGCAGGTACAATCAGGTCAGAGAGACTGCGGCTGGCATTTTGTACTGTACACATATGGGCTCTCTTGAGTACAGCTCTTCCATTGCAGTCAGCAATATGTGAAGAAGTGGGTAGGACCAGCAGGGCAGAGAAAAGTATAGAAGATGTGTAAAAAAAGTGAAAAAAGAAACAAAACAGAGCTAAGATAATTAATAATGGCTAGAATGGGGGAGAGGGTGAACTGGGACCTTATTTCACAACTGTCTGGGGATCTAAAGGCCATGTACTCAAATTTACTAGCATTAAGGCATATTCAAACCCAAAAACATAACTAATATATTAAAGCTTACCAATCATTAGATGTGGTGGCTGCATCCGTTTTCTTTCTTCAAGTATTTTTCTTCCTATCTTTTCACCAGTGATCTGGCTTGTAACACAATTCCACTCCTAGGTTGACAATGCTCATTCACCCTTCTGTATTAGGAGGATATCAAAAACAAGATGGGACTACAGAACCTCACCCCTTCTGCTATATTTAGTGTAACATATAGGGGCCTAGTTTTATAGTCCTGAAAGATAACTGTGAATAATGCAACTGATACCAATGCATTACAGGTGGAGAGTACAGGAATTGTCAGCTAACAAGATTTCTGGGAATACCTAGGTATTTTCTTGCAATTTTCAAATGGGTATACCAAAACACTTTCAGTGGTATATTTAATGGACCAAAAAATGGAGCAAATAGAAGTTCATTGTTAAGGTTTACATACACTTTACAGCAGAATTAACCTCTTGCCATCCACACAACACACATGTGCAGCGGCAAAAGAGAGAGTGTTTTAACACCTATATGCCACACATATACATCCATGGGTGGCAGAGCTTTATGTGCTGAAAGTGCACTCATTATGTCAGGGGTGGACTGACAACTCATGGGGTCCCCGGGCAATAAGTGATCATGGGGCCCCTGTATCCTTTCCCACACTCAAACCACACCCAAAAAAGCCTATGAAAGGTACCAGGGGAATCTCATGGGGCCCCCTACTGACCCCGGGCCCTCGGGCAGTGCCCGAGTTCCCAAATTGTCAGTCCGCCCCTGCATTGTGTGCTTCCAGCACAGCAAACGAGTTTTCAAAGACTGCTAGTGAGCGGGATCAGCTCCCAATCATCAGACCACTGTGATAGCCAATCATAGTGGGTGCATGATTGGCCAGTCCTTTATGTCCCCCAGGTTTAAATGCCCTATTAACCTCCCTGGCGGTATGATTATTTCCGATTTTTGGTGCTGAAAGCGGTACCATTATTTTGCATGGAAATATGTAATTTTTTTATTGTAGGCTGTAATATTTAGGAATAACTCACTGAAATCTGTCTGAACAAGAGTCTATTAAACATCCCGGGGATGATAAAATTTTAAACACAAAATCATAAATTATAATTTAATAAATAATCATAAAAAATAATAATATAATATTAATACATTTAATTCAATAATATAATCAAACCAAAAACACTGAAATTTGAAATATAGCGCCACGTTCGCACATCGCTGAGCAAAGTCGCAGAATCGTTTTCGGTGTCTGATGACGAATTTCCCCACAAATCATTATCACTCAATTCTGCAAGTGGTTCTGATTTACTATCGCTGTTCTCTAGCTGATCTAAACCGCTTTTGACCTAAAGGGACACTTTTTGGACGCCATGGACGTTTCTCAGTTTCCAGGCAGAAAGAACAGACAAAATGCAGGCAGGGCGCAGGACAAAGCACTAGGGACAAAATGTATGTGAAATTGGTTGAGGCAGCAATGTTTTACTATGTAAAATGTAAAAAAAAAAAAATGACATTATTTAAAATTTTTAAATTTCCCGCCGCCAGCGGCGCCCGTACGTCCCAGCGTCACAGGGACAGGACACAGAAGCCGGATGCTGGCATCGGCCGAAGGAGATGGCCAGGGACACTGCAGGGGACACATCGTGGGAGCGCAGGGTAAGGTAAGTGAAGAACAAATCCCGGAGCAGTTCCGCATGGTAAGCCCGAGTGTAGCTCGGGGTTACCGCTCTTGGTACTGAAATGTTACCCCGAGCTACACTCGGGAATACCGCCAAGGAGGTTAAAGGGATGCTGGAGCTAGATAAGGGGTTAAACCAAACCTGTGCAATAAAATTAGAAAAATTGGCCCCAGGAGCTTTTATCCATAATAGGAGTTATTTACTAAAACTGAAGCGTGCAAAATCTGCATAGAAACTAATCAGCTTCCAGGTTTTATTGCCAAAGCTTAATTGAACAAGCTGAAGTTAGAAGCTGATTGGCTACCTTGCAGAGCTGTACCAGATCCTGAGTGCTCCTGTTTTCATAAATCTACCCCAGTGTGTTAATATGCACGGTGTATTAGCCTACTATGGCAGACTTTCCTGGCAAGCAATCCCCTCCAGTATGTGGGAAGCTGTAGCATGGTGCGGGCAGTAAATACACAGGGTCTACTTGTATTAAACAAAACGCCATTGTTGCAAACACCCTACTGGGAGAGCGCCGCTTAGGGAGACAGCTCACAGTTCAATGTAGTCACAGATGAGGCTAAGAAGAGGTGACAACAGCGTCTGTTTAGAGAGTGAACTGCGGCCTTACTGGTCCGGTCCCAAGAGGGGAGACTTCTAACAGATTAGGGCCTTTCCCTCATTGTCAGGAACCTTTCCGTATCCCTAGTTTCTGCCCCTGACAGTTGGTGTTCCTCTCCTTACACTAGCCACTCTCATTATGCGCACCAAAACCTGGGGGCAGGGACTTATAAAGACCCTGCTGACCCAAGATGGCTGCCAGGGGTCACATGGATGCAGTGAGCTGCACATTACTCCTTGACCCAGTCAGCCAAAGAGAAACCAGGTTTCCCTTGACTTCCTCTCTAGGCTGAGTGCCACATATAGTGGAGAATACAGACTGCACTGGCCTACACCATTCCAGCTGGTCAAGAGCGCTTCCATCTTCCTTTAACTTCCTGTCATCAAGTCACAATATGACAACAAGGGCAGCTCAAAGCATACCTAGGGACATTCACTGGTGGTGAATTAATCACTGCCATTTAAAAACTTGCACCAGGAAGATTCACTTGAAGTGAATGTCAAATTTACTCATTTATAAAACAACCTTTAGTGAAGAATAGCAAACAGTGTGGAAATATGTAGAAGTGCTTCAGGCTCAACAAATGCGATTCCACGCAGTGTTTTAAACTCTAGTCACCCCTTATGGTACTTCAATAATCTGTTCATGTCAATGGGGACTGTGTTTACTAGAGCATTGCAGCCCATTTTCAAATTTTGCTTTATATTTTAATTTTGTGTTCAACAAATTAGTTCATTAAGTTCCTTCTCTTAGCCTACTTTAATGAAGACATTCAAAACTACAGGGTATTACATACAAAAAACTCATGACAATGCATGTAATAATGATTCCAAAACTGCATCCAGTGAGTTGCATCTAGTGAACTTTGAACATGTCTTTATTCACTGCTACCAAGGGCCAATGTTACCCATGTTTGTTTATGTACTATACGGGCCTTACACTTGCTATCTTCTGATCACTGCCGTCCCATCACAGGTTCCGTAGAAGAACCTTCCAAGGCTCTGTGCATGCCATTAGTCCTCACTGACTATTGTATTGGCAGCTGTATGTTGACCAAGTTTCCACAGGCTCACTTGAAAACAAAGCCCATGCTGTATGGGAATAGAATGTATACATGCATTTCTGGAAGCTCATGACTTCAGACTGTCTGCTACCAGCATTACACACTTTCAGGTGTTCTTACCAGCTTGTATGTCACTACAGGATGTATAAGCCGGTGGACATAACCATAGCGTGCAGCAGGAAGATGGGGGGGGTGGATGGAGGCATACACGATCTTCTTTTACAGTGTGGGCTTTGTTTACATTTGAACCTGTGGTGGCTTTATTCTGTTACAAACCTCTGAGTTCTCTAAGTAATAGCACAGTAAATGGCCTTAAGTTTAGGCTAATGAGAGATCATTGATCTGCCTGCCCAGTGCCATAGGAGAACAATGGGTGTCTTTGACACAATTACCATAATTCTTTAAGGTCCAAAGCATTTGCAGCAATAGCTAAGGAAGGTGTAAATTTGAGGGTAGGAGGGAAGGCGGGGTACAACGTTTGTGATTACAAATGAGCTGGACATGTCCATTTTTGGTCAAAGCACTAAAAAAAAGCAAAAAAAAAAAAAAAACAGCTTAAAAATTCTGGTTGGCAGGGAGCAGTGATTAAAATTTCTTAAACGACAACATTAAAAATGCTAAATTTCTTTAAATAACATGCCTGAGGGATGCCCTTAACCTACCCATGAAGTGAAAAATCCATATGATGCAGATAACCTACTACAGCAAGAACTGACTACTAACACAAAACATTAAAATGATCAGTAAATTGCATTTCTTGGTTGCTTTATAAACAAACAGCCAGGTCTACTTTCATCTATACCAGGCCCTTATTCTAGATGGCGGTCACGTAGAGAAGTTAATGGGTGCCCCCACACAAAAAAAGGCATAGGGTTGACCCTAAAAATACATACCAGGCCCTTATCCTTGATCAGTCCCCCTGTATATGAATGAGTAATAAGTACATACGGTAGAACTCCATCACAGAAAAAATTTCAGTAGTAAATAAACACATACACTTGACAAGTCCACCTATTAAACAATAAAAAAAAAACAAAATGCCCCATGGTGTAAATTCTCATCAAACATGATGAATGGAACCCTCTGAGTCAGTGAAAGAAAAAAACCTACTGAAAACTGCTTGCTGTGAATGACCGCTCCGGATCCTGCCAAGCAATGTAAATAAGAGGGCGAGGTCTCCTGGGTAATGTAATTGACCAAATATGGATATGGCATTTTAGTCAAGACATCATGATCATTCCAAGACATCTTTGATGAATATGGCCATGTATTAAAGGAGAAGATTGTGGTATTTAAATAACAAAGACACACGCTGCAGCATTGGTGTGATTCTGCAGCTGTCTTACATTGGCTCTAAGACCGAGAACTGAGCAAAAACATGACCACTGATCACTCAGTTCTTGGTCTACTCAGAGCAGAGAGCAGTGACTATCAGTCTCCGCTCTCTGCTCTGTTCCTCAACTGCTCAGTGGAGCACCAGGCTGGAGAGGGGGTGGGCACAGTTGGCTCTGGCTGTCAGCCTGATGCTGAATGGTGGAGTCAGCTGGGTGGATCTCGACAATATTGTAGGGATCCTACTAGAGCCTAAAGTGGTTCGGCCACATCAGCTAATAGTATGCTTTAGTCCTCTGTCACCCGACTCTGAGTCACAGAAATTAATTTAAATCGTAACCAGTGTACAAATGTCCCAAATCCAAAACTCCCCAGCAGCCAGACCACAGAACAGCACCCCTTGGCGAATTCCAATAGATTTAATCCAAATGGCGCAGCACTCAAATCTCTTCAATTTGTCAGAAGGTAAGTATATCCTAGTGAATCCAATCTCCCAGACTCTCACCAGATTTGCCAACCCATACATCAATAAACGGGTCCAATAAAGCTTAATCACACTTATTTATCTTCTTGACTTCTCCTGTGTATCACCAAAAAAGAAAAACTCATACAGTGTAGTATCTTCTATAACCTAATAAACTCTCAAAGTAAGTGCACTCCTGAGACCCACAGGAAAAGTAAGGGTAAAAAAGCTTTAGCCATATTTTTCTTTTAGGTAATGTCTTTTATATCTGTGTGGCTGTATAGTATCTTTTATATCTGTCAGGAGTTCAGTTTTAGGATACTCTTTGCATGTATTGGGGGAGATTTGCTAAAACTGGTGCACTGAGAATCTGGTGCAGATGTACATTGTAGCCAATCAGCTTCTAACTTCAGCTTGTTCAATTAAAGTGTTAGTAAACCCAGGACCTAGTCTCCCACAGTACACGGAACATGTAAATGAAATTATTTTGTAAATATAAACTGATAAATACCTTTTCTCATCATCAGTGTATAGCAGTTTTGGGACTTCTATCTCTGTCTGGCTGAGCACTGGTTAATCTTGTAGGAGGAGTTTTCATTCTCCTCTGACTGTTCTATGAGGCTGCATGACCCCTGAACCCTCTGGACAGTACTGATTGGCTCTGTGTCGATCACATGAACCCTCCCCAAAAAAAACTATCTAGCAATATACACCAAACTGAGCATGTGCAGAGTATCTCCTAGGGCTATGTACTATCAGCAGATGGATTGGGGACAGTAGAAGAAGGGGAAGACAGGATCAAACAGTCTTTTCACATAATGTGAAGGATTAACCCCTTAGGTTCCACAGTGAGTATAACAAGCATGCTTTACTGCATATACAGACTGATTTTACTGTTGTGGGTTTAGTAACACTTTAAACTTTGACAATAAAACCTGGAAGCTGATTGGCTTCTATGCAGCGGTGCACCAAATTTTGTACCAAGCTGGTTTAATAAATAGTCCCCTATAAATCTGTTTTAGTTACTTTAGTAACCCTAAGCAGCCAATTAGATTTCAGCATTCATTATTTTACAGCGGTTTGAGTAATCATCATAAGTTAGCTGCACATTGCCTTATTAAATCAACCTGAAAGAAAAAGATGAATGCTTGCCCATGTAATTCCTGGTCCCTTGTTTCAAAAAGGGCCAAAATAGACCATTCATCAATAGATACTGTTTTTTTCTCCCCGGCTACAAAAGTGCAGAGAACGGGTCTGATTTGTATTTTCTAAACAGGAAAGATTTCGAGGAAAAGGCTGGTAGCTAAAACTGAATTATTTTCCTATGGGGTTTAAGCTTACTTTACACGAAGATGAGACTCTGGCAGCCTACATTACTTCGTCAGAACAATACACAACTTGGCTCAGAAAAGAGATATTAGGGATATATATTTTTTTTCTTCTTGGCATTGCTCATCTGAAATTCTAAATAATTTATCATCTCCCAGCCCTGTCAGTCAAGAGAATAAAAGCAAGGCTCCGTTTTGTAATATCTAGGACACAGAGCACTCATCCTTAAAACAATGTTCATTTCTGATTAATCATTAAATAATAGTTTCTGTTCTGTAGTATGTAGAACCAGTGTTTACTTAGTCCCGGTAAGGCCAGAAGCTGTAACCCCCCCCCCACCCCCCACCCCCACCACCCCCCACCGCCACCACCACCCTCCTTTCTTCTTTTAGTTTCTTCTTCACTCTCAGCTGCAGTTAACATGCTTATATAACCTGAGCTTGTCCCCGAGAATTTAATTACTGAGCAGTGTGCACAGAGTACTCAGTGCACTTCATTACCGAGGCTGCAGAATCCCCTGCGTTCAGCACTTTGCAATACATACAGATTGCCTTAACCCTTCCCTGCCTGATTCTCCTGTATGTTCAACGCCAGGCCTAAATACGTATTGTGGATTTCTCAGGATTGAAAATGCTTTCATGTTCTGCCAGTGTTTGGGCGGCCCAGTGGTAGAGGAGAGACACAGTGGTACAGGAGTCAAGCATCCTATCCTATAAAAGGGGGGAGTCCTGATCTTGCCAGAGGGATTGCAAAGCAGATAGAGGATGTGGGGAAACTGGTACTGGCCAGATCAAAGTCTTTGTTGGGAGGGTTTGGCTTGCAGTTCCAATGCTTTTTTTAAAGCCCAACTGGGATCACAGAACTAGATTTGCAGTCAGGTAGACATTATACCAGCATTTCTCAACCTGGTTTCCATCGAACCCTTAGGTTCCTCCTGAGAAAGCTAGAGGTTCCTTGAGTAGTGAGCAATGGTCAGTTGTTCTCCTACCAACATTGACCACCAATACAAGGGGGCAGTTTTCCACTATCAATGTAAGAACTTACTTCTACATTGGTCACACTTTTTAATGTCTGCATTTCTTTTTTGCAATTATTTTTTTATTTTAATATAGTTTTGAATATAGTTTTGTAGGGGTTGGTAACAAATTTATCCAAGCTGGGTAGAACCTTGGCCTCCCTAAACATGAAGGCAGAGTGTTCCCTTTGGTCTCCAGCAATAAGGGTGCTGGTGTCAGAATGAACTCATCCAGAAAGTGTCAGGCATGTAGATAAAGTCACCTCTATGACAAAGCTATTTCTAAGGGGTCACCTCTATGGCTAAGCTATTTCAAAAGGGTCACCTCTATGGTTAATCCCCAGTGGGTGGGGTGAAATGCATCAGAAGGGTGTGGTTTGCAGAGGAGCGACATCTGAGGCTGCTTTCTGCTCTTATCCCACAAAGGCTGGCAAGGAGAGTGGCATCCCTTTTTACCTAGTGTACATGCCTATCTAAGCCAAGTGTCAAATATGCTAGGTATGACACTTTTTATTCAAAACTTTCTTATTATTATTGATTAAGCTAATGTATTGTGAGTTGTAGATGTAATCTTTCCGGGGATTTTCCAAAATCCTGAAAATTATTTCAATGGTTCTCCAGGGATAAAGTTGAGAAAGGCTGCAGTTTACTAACAACTTCCATTTTTATAGTCTTGCCTCTACCCACTTCTATCAATAGCAGTTGTGCACTTACTGTGCAGTCCAGTAGGCTTCCTTAGCATTACAGGCCTGTGGAGGACACTGGTGAGGAGGGGTGTGGTTGATTCTCAGCTATGCTGGCACAGTAGGAGAGTGGGAAGAAATTTCTTCAACATTGGTCACAAACCATAACATACAAAATCAATTATTTCAGTACCCCATAATAAGTCTATGGCTACAACAATAATTCAGATAATTACTTTTTTATACAAAGATAAGCAACATAAAATTAAAAAAACACAACACCAGAAATAGGAAGCAAACTCCTAATTAAAATGGAAAGTAAATGCAATCAAGTAAATATAAGTGGACATCATAAGTCATAGCATGAGGGGCTATAAAGAGGCACTAAGCCTTGTCTGGGCTTTAAATGAACACTTACTTCTTAACTTAAACTGAGCACATGGAATAAAATGCAAACTTTCAGTGTATCTAGTAGTCATTCACATTCATGTGGTCTTGTTCTGTAATGCTGAAGACGTTACATAGCTTGTGCAAGTCACTTCTTCAGTGCTGACAAAATGACCAGAAGATCCAAAGATAAAGGCAGTTGAAGTTACTTTAAAACCTTGAGTTTTCCTGTTAAAGTGGAGCTTATCTGTGCTTCCACTTGCCTTCTCAGCCTTCCTATTGGTCAACAGGACTGCTTATTTCATAAAAGAGCCCACAGAGAAGCTTGGGAGGTGGTAGGGGTGAGTCAACCTTGAACTTTACAGGAAAAGCACAAAACTTCAGCTACCTAAAATGTTGGATCTACTGATAATTCTGACATCATACTAGCAGGTATCCCTTGCAGCAAGGTTTCATCATAGGCTCAGTTCCAGATTTTTAACAAGTTGGAAAACAATTCATATTGTCCTGATACATTATGAAATCAATAGAAGGAACCAGGGGTGGACTGACAACTCATGGGGCCCCTGGGCAATAAGAGATCATGGGGCCCCTGTGTCCTCGCCCACACCCAAAAAAAACCTATGAAAAAGCCAATGAAAGGTACCAGGGGCATCTCATGGGGCCCCATACTGACCCCGGCATTGCTCAAATGGTCAGTCCGCCCCTGGAGGGAACATAACTTATCCTTCTAAGATTTCTTCTTTTCATTGAAGCACAGGGTACCAGATTACTGCACTGCTTAAAGCAAACCTGTACAGATACATGGTTAATAGGTGGAATGGATAACCTCCTTCTGAAAATGCTAGTTACTCGGCTGTGTTCTCAATAACCCATAACAAGCAAGCATATCATAAAAGCCAAAGTGAAGTCAGGGCTTCTACACAACATGCCTGTTCTGGGTTCATGATTCAGAAAGCTAAAGCTGCTGGATCACAAAGAGACAGAAAATCAGTATCTTAGAGGAGGTCAGGAACGGCTGCTTTCTTTCTGCTTTCTTTCTTCTCTGAGTAGTTTGTCACTGGTAATGTAGTCTCAACAAAATGAAAGGCCTAAGGCGAGTACAGAATATGGGGCAAAAATGCAATGTCTATTGTTCTATGTGTTGCCAGCCTCTAGTGTCAGCGAAAAGGATATTACAAGCCTTTGCTGACTGTAAAAAACATAATGCCAGCCCCTAGTGTCAATAAACGTATAATGGCCGTACTTCTGATACCTGAAAAGATTTAATACCATTTTATTTTGTAACCTCACACCACGCTGCAGTAAAAAATAATCTAAAGCTCTCTAGCAAAACTGAAATGTATCTGCCAACTCACATCACAAGTAATCCCAAAAGGGGGCTTTTTATGTCACTATTTAAATTGCAGTGGCAAATCATTATGTCTTTCCTGCAATCATCCAGAGAGGTTGTATCATATTCATATTCAACTTAAAGCGAAAGTCCAACCAAAAGGGGAAGTTCCACTCACCCCCCTTTACACTTTTTGGGAGGGGGAAGTGAGTACCTAGTTTTGACAGGTGCCTGCCCCCCTCTGGTGCCCACCCTTTCCCCGCAGCCTTCTGTGACATATTACAAGTCCCAGAAGACTAAGGAACCATTCACAAGGTGCAGCTTGGCTCGCACATGCTCAGTTGGAAGCTAGCTCTGAAGCCACAAGGCTTCACTGCCAGTTTCCCTTAGTTAAGATGCTGGCACATGGACCCAAAACCAAATGAAGAATCGATCCAACTGAGGACACCGCTGGATCGCTGGACAGGTAAGTGTCCTTATATTAAAAGTCAACAGCTACAGTATTTGTAGCTGCTGACTTTAAAAAGGAGTTCCAGTCTCCTTCCCAAAAATTTAAAGTGAACTTGTGCTTTCTCCATGTAGGACAAAACAACAGGTGTGCTTGAACCTTTTCCCACTAGCACCCCACATATGTGCACTTATATGCGTTATGTGGTTCTGAGGGCCTGCTCATTTGGCATTACCAGATGATCAATAGCTTGTGGATGGGGATCCCAATTAAAGCATCACTCCACATCAGTCACGATGAGCACATAATGGCGTGCCCTGCCTGCTGGCCTCTAGCGTCACAGGTTGTTTAAAGGGCCAGTGACAAAGGGTTACTGTCCCTCCCCTGCAGCATATACCTACCTTTTATCTCTCCCACCTATCCTTTCAACTTTCAAGGAGTAAAGAAGGAAGCCACCCTATGTAAGCGCTTAGTCACTCCAGTTAAAGCCCTTACAAGGCTGTGAACGCGACCATGTGCAAGCACTATATCAATCATCAGGTGCCATCATCGTCACATGGGAAGAAGGGAACTGAGTAACAAGTTCCTCTATAAATGGAAATATTGGGTGATTTCTTAGCCTCCAACAGCTGAATAGAGTGGCGGGGGTGGAAAGGACAGGTGAGCACTGTATCTGCTGCTGGTAAGAGGCACTAAAGCAAACATTTTCCTTTGCCTTGAATGAGCAAAGTGCAGGCTTGCTTTAGAGGGTATCTAAGCAAACAAGCAAAAATGTAATATATTGCAGCTGACCAATTCTTAAAGTGTTACTAAGCCCAGGACCCTGCATTCACTATATCTGTCTCCCACAATACACAGAACAAGGAAATGCAATTATTTTAGTAAATATAAACTGCTAAATATCTTTCTCTCATTGGCAGCTAGAACAGTCTTGTGACTTCTATCAGTGTCTAGCTGAGCACTGGTTAAAGCTTATAGGAGGAGTTTTCATTCTCCGTTTTGGCCTAAATTTATGATGAAATTAGATTTTTTAATTTTTTTAACTGGACATGTTTAACCACTTGCCTACCAGGCACTTATACCCCCTTTCTGCCAAGTCCAATTTTCAGCTTTCAGCGCTGTCACAATTTGAATTACAATTGCGCAGTCATGCAACACTGTACCCATATGAAATGTCAATCCTTTTTTTCACACAAACAGAGATTTCTTTTGGTGGTATGTACTTGCCACTGGGTGTTTTATTTTTTGTGCTATAAACAAAAAAAGAGCAAATATTAAAAAAAAAAAAGTTTTTCATTGTTTCTATTATAAAATTTTGCAAACATGTAATTTTTCTCCTTCACTGATGTGCGTTGATGAGGCTGCACTGATAGGCGGCACTGATGGGCACTGATAGGCTACACTGATGAGGTGGCACGGGTAGGCAGCACTGATGGGCACTGATAGGCAGTACTGATAGGTGGCACTGGTGAGGTGGCACTGATGATGCTGCACTGATAGGCAGCACTGATCGGCACTGATGGGTGGCACTGACTGATGGCACTGACTAGTGGCACTGCTGGGCACTGACTGGCCGCACTGCTGGGTACTGCTGCGTGGCACTGCTGGGCAGCACTGATGGGTGGCACTGATGGGGAGCACTGGTTGGTGACAATGATGGGGAGCACTGGTGGGTGGCACTGATGGGCACAGGTGGGTGGCACTGATGGGCACTGATGGGCACAGGTGTGTGGCACTTGTGGGCGGCACTGCTGGGCACAGGTGGGTGGCACTGGTGGATGGCACTGCTGGGCACTAATCATCAGGCCACTGATCATCAGTGCCCCGATGATCGGTGCTGATCCGTCCTCTGACAATTGCCGGTTATCGGCAGTACTTTCCTCACACTGTGACAGCGTAAGGAAAGTGCAGCCGATAACCGGCAACTGCATTTACCGGTGATCTGCTGTGTCATTGGACATGGCTGATCACGTGGTAAAAGGCCGCTGTGATTGGCCTTTTACCACATCACGTGATCAGCTGTGTCCATAGGACACAGCAATCATACAGATTGCCGGGTGCGCACCCCTGGGGGCGTGCGGGAGGGCGAGTTCTGGGAGGCCATCATATGACGCCCTCCCAGAACTGGCCAGCCACGGTGAAGCCATCATTCGGCTATCTGCAGTCGGCAAGTGGTTAATATCAAAAAGTAAAAAATATTGTATTTTTCTAAAAATCTGACTTTTTTTTTGATAGCGCAAAAAATAAAAATGCACAGGTAATCAAATACCACCAAACGAAAGCCCAATTCGTATGGAAAAAAGGACATAAATTTCATTTGGGTGCAGCATTGCATGACCGCATAATTGTCAGATAAAGTAACGCAGCGCCATAACGCACAAAATGGCCTGGTCAGGAAGAGGGGTAAATTCTCAGGAGGGCAAGTGGTTAAATAGCTAAATACACGTCCCACAGCACCTGGTGTGAATGGATCCTTACTCCACTTCCTCCTCCTATCAGTATGCTTCTTGTTAGCACAAAAGAAAGTGTAGGAAGACCTTGTTTTTCCCTTTCTCTCAATGTGATCTCTCCTGTACAGGGACTGCAAAAGGCTGATACAGGTCAGATTCAGGTACTGCTTTATTTATTTGTAATGCCCTCCAGGTTAGCTAGATAGGCTGTTTGTTTTTTTCTTTTTTAGGCAAAAGCTGAGTAGCAGCCTGGGATGAGTCAGCCTGTGAGTGAGGCAGGAGTTCACCTCAAGTAAGGCTAGGAGGCTATACCAGGTCAGGGCTTCTGGAGCCCTCCCACCTCTCCAGAAACATGAGAGCTTTCTGGGGGAGGGGTGGAGGAGGCCCAGATATGCATGTTTGAGGGACCCTGGCCAATACCCTGGCAGGAGGCTGGGCATAGTGACCAGGGCAACCCTCAAACGTGGCAAAGCTTGGGAAGAAGAGTCAGTGCCGGGTGGATGATGGAGTGAGGAAGGCTGGAGTGTGGAGTCTGTGAGGGGAACCCAGGGAGGGGAGCTACCTACAGGCAACTTGCTGGAAAAGAGGATCTCCATTGTACCATCATCTCCTGTGGAAGACATTCTGAGCATCAGGGAAGGAGCCATCCCAGCAAAAGGTCTGAAGGTAGCCACCAACCCACTAAGCTGAAAGGAAAGGATAGTGTGAGTACTCTTATACCCCCTGGGCCAGTTAAGGGGAGAAGGTAGACCCAACTAGCTTCTCACCTGGGACTGCATGTGCTAAATTGACAGCTTGCCTGGAATACCCTCAAGGCAGCTGGGTGAAGAGGAGGAATCATCCGAGATTGAGGAGGTACACTAGGAAGAGTCTTTTGGGCTCTTCACGGAAAGAGACTGTTGCTATTCACAATGTAGTACATAGTTGCAAAGAAGTTTGTTCTCAAGTTCTACAGTACTTCTGGTATCTCATATACCCCTAGACCCCATCCAAGCCCTAAACCCCTTCATAAAATCACAAAACCAAGCTCAAGGACTGTTCTTTGACTCCAGTGTGCAAAGTGCGAAAAATGCATGTTGCCATTCTCTTCAGAGCTTAAGGGGCACCCAAAAGTCAGCAGCTCTTAAGGGGGTAGTGCTACATATTTAAAAATAAATGTGACAAAGTGTTAATGAATACAGACCTGCATTATTTTATATCTTCTGTATCTGTTAAAATAGCCTAATGTAGATAATTGTGTTATTATTTCATTAAAAACCTTGTGTCCTTTTTTGAGGAGTTCACCTCAAGTAAGGCTAGGAGGCTATACCAGGTCAGGGCTTCTGGAGCCCTCCCACC
The DNA here is from genome assembly GCF_062004578.1 of Staurois parvus. Lineage (NCBI taxonomy): Eukaryota > Metazoa > Chordata > Amphibia > Anura > Ranidae > Staurois > Staurois parvus. The sequence goes on along the minus strand of NW_028318028.1, from coordinate 2,132,089 downwards.
TCTCCAGAAACATGAGAGCTTTCTGGGGGAGGGGTGGAGGAGGCCCAGATATGCATGTTTGAGGGACCCTGGCCAATACCCTGGCAGGAGGCTGGGCATAGTGACCAGGGCAACCCTCAAACGTGGCAAAGCTTGGGAAGAAGAGTCAGTGCCGGGTGGATGATGGAGTGAGGAAGGCTGGAGTGTGGAGTCTGTGAGGGGAACCCAGGGAGGGGAGCTACCTACAGGCAACTTGCTGGAAAAGAGGATCTCCATTGTACCATCATCTCCTGTGGAAGACATTCTGAGCATCAGGGAAGGAGCCATCCCAGCAAAAGGTCTGAAGGTAGCCACCAACCCACTAAGCTGAAAGGAAAGGATAGTGTGAGTACTCTTATACCCCCTGGGCCAGTTAAGGGGAGAAGGTAGACCCAACTAGCTTCTCACCTGGGACTGCATGTGCTAAATTGACAGCTTGCCTGGAATACCCTCAAGGCAGCTGGGTGAAGAGGAGGAATCATCCGAGATTGAGGAGGTACACTAGGAAGAGTCTTTTGGGCTCTTCACGGAAAGAGACTGTTGCTATTCACAATGTAGTACATAGTTGCAAAGAAGTTTGTTCTCAAGTTCTACAGTACTTCTGGTATCTCATATACCCCTAGACCCCATCCAAGCCCTAAACCCCTTCATAAAATCACAAAACCAAGCTCAAGGACTGTTCTTTGACTCCAGTGTGCAAAGTGCGAAAAATGCATGTTGCCATTCTCTTCAGAGCTTAAGGGGCACCCAAAAGTCAGCAGCTCTTAAGGGGGTAGTGCTACATATTTAAAAATAAATGTGACAAAGTGTTAATGAATACAGACCTGCATTATTTTATATCTTCTGTATCTGTTAAAATAGCCTAATGTAGATAATTGTGTTATTATTTCATTAAAAACCTTGTGTCCTTTTTAATTAGCAGTAATTTTGTTTCAAAAAAATTCTGTGCAAGATCTATTATTGTTTAAAGTGTTTATAAAGTCAGAAAGTTGTTTTACCTTAATGCATTCTCTGCATTAATGTAACAACTCCCCAATACATGTTTCTCCCTGTCCCCGTCCCTAAACATTTACCTGCCTGCTCTCACAGTCCAGCGCTGTCCTGGCTGCAGCACCATGCTTACTGAATTCACAAAAGATACAGGTAGCAGTGGGAGCCACAGGCTCCTCCTGCTGTCAGTCAGACTCCTGTGAGGAGTGTGGGGAGAGCTTACTGGCCCTGTCTGTGTCTATGGACTCACACCACCCAAATTGAGAGTATGTCCACACAGGTGCCCCCTCAGCACACAGCTAAGGGAACACCCATGGGAAGGAAGAGTGGAGAGACTCGGAACTCCAGAGGAAGAGGTAAGGTACCATTGCACAGGCAGCAGGTAAGTATAACATCTTTTTTGATATTAAAGTGGTAGTAAACCACAAGAAAAAAAAATAAAAGACAACGGTCTGCAGGTTTAGGTTATAGGGGACTAGTATGTGCATCATACTGGTACATTATGACATACCTACCTTTACATGGAGCCCTCCAGCACAGTGTGGTCATGGCTCCCAAGCATTGTCATCTTCACCCGGTCTTCCTTCCAGATTCGCAGGCTCTGGCCATATGAATGGCCGGGGCAGCGAAGACATCACTCCCGCGAATGCATGCGAGAGCCCTTGGCTATGACATGAAACTCCAAAGGTCCAGCACGATATACTGTCCCTTCAGTATATCGCCTAGCCTTTACAATCATCTTAAAAGTGTAAAACAATCAAACTATAATGAATAAATGGTTAATTATTTAACCATATCTACAAATCTGGTTTAATAAAATGGAACTGGAAATGGAACATTTATTAAATAGGTCTTAAAGTGGAATTAAACTATATCCGAGCACCAAAAACTGAAAAAAGTGTTTAATTAATTTGTAATATTTAAAGCAAACTCACCCATCCATCCCTGTCTCCATGCTTTATTTTGTAAGAAATCACTTTGAAAAACACTGTAGCATTTCTAGCCATAGCCATCTTGAGTATGGGCAGATGATTAATATAGCATTTGCTTCCTGGAATCCAACTTCTCTTGGCACAAACATGCAAACAGGAGGGTTTGCTTAGGTGCGAATACCCTTATTCCAGATGAAAGTACAAAAAAAATGCCCATGAAGACTCGTGGGATGTAGGGCATTATTTTGGCCTGGGCCAGAAACCAGAGAGCAATTGAATAAATAATATATCTACTTACTAATGCTAGCAGCATAAGGACTGAAAATAGTTCATGTTGATTGCGAGAGTTTAGTTCTGTTTTAATTCAATGTCACGCTTAGTACCATACCTTTATTCTCTAGGAACACAACCTTACTCCAGGGCTGCAGGGAAACAAAAGAAAAAGATCACTATGCTATTATCTAATTGGACTAGATAATATATAGCAGCCTGCCTCAAGCCTTGTTACTTCAAAGGAACCCCTAACATTATTTTCAGGTCTCAGGGAACCCTTACTAAAACAAAATCATTGGGGGTCACAAATGCCCATTACAGTGATGGTCAGTGGAAAAAATACATCTCTTATAGGTTAGGCTATTGGTTCTAGAACTTTGCAGGCATCATCAACAGGGAGGTTAATCAGCCATAGCACAAAGAACCGCAAGCAACCTCTAAAGGAACCCTATGGCTCTACAGAGCTCTAGATGAAAATGACTGGTGTACATATTGATAGCGTCATTAAATTTTCCCATTCCTATTTACAAATTATGTAGCCATAGCTTCTATTTAGAAAATGAGACAGTACTAGAAGGTGTCACTAATATTTTTAAAAATGACCACCATCTTTGTCCTATAAAAATATATAAAAATGTACAACAGCAAAAAATAAAAGTAAGAGAAAAATACTATGTTTCTTCCCTTTAAATGTGACATTTATTTATTCTTCCTTCTGTCTGAGAGCAGAATTGTCTTTTCTGAACACTTTTATTCACTAAATAAGTGAGCAGCTGTGCCATTCCTCTAGTTCCCTCCACCCACCTCCCTATTGCTCAGGATAGCCTCAACTCCCCACCATGGTCCGATGATGGACAGGTCAGTCAACCTTTTAATGTGGCAATAGAGCATTGCATTTAGCATAAGCATCTAGAATCAGATCTGGAATGGTGTACGGAACACAGACTGCTTGGCATACACAAGAAACATTTACTATATCCCGACTGACAGCTAAAGATTGTTTATTTTCACTTGCTGCTTAGCCAATAGATCATTCGGTGTTTGCTGCTTGGTGACATTGTATTTAAACTGGGAGATAGATCGTTATACGCTCGATGGATGAATAATTTCCATTTTAAAAGGCTGAAGATCTGCTCAGTAGTTGGATATACAATTGTTTCATGCAGCTGTATGCCTTTTGTTTTTCTTGATCCAAGTTATAGATATGTAATCCTTTAGTTCTGCCCTAATCCATAGACCCTGCTGCAACCTCAGATGGATTATAGACCTTGCATTGTATACTGTATTTCATTTAGATGTGCTCAAAAACTGTGGGAAGCTCAAGATTTAATGGATATGCCACCTTAAAGTGATCCTGTCATGACATAAACATGGCAGAAGCAACATTACCCACAAGATAAGAGACGTAATACGTACCTTTCTGCTGCCTGTGATGGCACCATGTTGAGTAAAAAAATTCTCCACTGAAGTAAAAACAAAAACACTTTTATCAGAATTAATCTCCTTGGACTCTCACAGGTTTCACTGGTTCTTCTTCCTGACATCCATGTCACCACTGTGCCTCTCACACATTGGAGGTCAGCAGGAGGAACTGGTAACAGCTGTAAGGGACCCAAAAGTCCAACACTCTTGAATGTGTTGGATTCAGTGTGGAGCTCAGTCATCAATTTTGAAGGACATCCAAAAAGTCTGCAACTCCTGCTGCTATTTGAGCTCATCACTGAGCGATTGACATTTTTCCATACCTCCCAACTTTGTAACTTGGAAAGGAAGGACACCTTGGGATGGAAAAGACATGTAATGGTGAAAATGAGTAGCATGCCTACATTGGACGAAGTTTAAGGGCGCGTAGCTGAATAGAGTCTATGCCTACATTCTTTATACACTGTACAAAGTCCTTGTAGGCACAACATGTGTTTTTATTGCTGTCTGTGGTCCCACTTGGGAAATTCATTGTCTCTATTTGTTCTTGTGATCATAGTCATGAAGGCTGAAAGTGAGGGAAAATCCAAAATTTTGAGAAGTCAACAAAGCAGGGAAAGAGAGAAAATATTTAAATTGGACATTTCTTGTGTTGACTATGGTCTAAGCTAGCCTTTTTCAGCCAGGGTGCCTTGGCACCTTGAAGTGTTTTCTGGCTCCACAGGGGTGTCTTGAGAAAGAACATACAAATTGCCCAAAAATTGTGTACAAGCCAATGGGTGGATCAAACCAGACATTTTGTTATACAAAGCCATAAGTTTTCATTATGCAGCATTACAGTTTTGGGCATGTGCCAACCAGCAGTCAGCATCCTAACAATTAATAATATCATTGGTTGATAAGGAGGATGTTGGGTGCTTGCACAGCATCCTTGTTTGCCCCTCTCCTGTCTCTCTCCATCAGTACTGAGATCATGTTAGGTGAGTTACGGAGAGAAACTGAGGGAGAAGGGAAACACTGGAATACTAGTCAGTACCAGTGTGCAAAGGTGGAAGAATAAATCACCTTTAATGTTGGGTGGCCAACGTGTGTGGATGCTACTGCATCATGTAAAACTGCTTAGTTCTTTACATTTTAGAATAGGATGTCTTGAGATTGTGCAGAATTGTAAATAGTACGTTGACTGATACAAGGTTGAGAAACACTACTGTAAGTTACTCTGCGTAATCTCACTTGTGAGAGATCTTTAACTTTATGTTGTGTTTGCCTAACAGAAATTGAAAGGTAATCTACCCAATGGAACATCCAGGTGAAGATACTGACCATGCTTTAGTAGTCCCTAACTTTATGTCGTGTTTGCATAACAGAAATTGAAAGGTAATCTACCCAATGGAACAACCAGGTGGAGATACTGACCATGCTTTAGTAGTCGCTAATCCTAAACAGTTCAGGATCTGATCTGCATACTTGTTCTCGTTAATCCTAATACTTGTTAGTCGCTAATCCTAAACCGCTTAAGTTCTGATCTGCATACTTGTACTGTGTCAGTGAGCAAAATAGTCAGATAACTAGAATTTTTAGAAATCAACCATTAATGGGAGTCCCACACTTCTCTACAATTCTAAGCTCCTCCAGCTGGAGCAAACCCAACCCTTTACAAAAAAGATCTGTATTCATACCTACTTTTCAGGTGTCTTCAGCCCAGTTTGCTGACATTACAGCTCCTCTTCACCCTCTTCTTCTGTGGCATTCAGCAAATCTTAAATACTGCTTTCTTTCTTCGGTGAGCCTCGTATTGGAGTGGAGCCTTCAAATTTAGAGCTTACATGAAGCAAGTTGATTAATTCTGGGTGTCACTCAGTTTGAAGGTGGACTGGTGCTGGATTGATAAATGGATGAAACTGATGGGGTCAGCACTGGAGAAGAGGTGAGTGTAACAGCCAGAGTAGTTTTTACAATTAACTTGTGCTGGCAAGTTACAGTTTTATCTTTTTGCTCAAGGATAACTTTGACTTTAATATTTTTACTTTTATCTCCCAACATGTACGTCGAACCATCTTCTTCTCTGCAGCTTTTTTCTGTGCCCGCAAGCTGGCAGCGCTTTAAATCTCTAACTTTAGGCAACAGCTAATATGAGCACACCATAACAAGTGGTTTGTGTGTGGCCTATGTTTAGACTAAATGTGCCAAATAAAACACGTGTTTCGCGTGTTATCATCGCATTCGGTAACATGTCACTAGGCAGATGATTAAACAATTCCATGAAAAAAAAATGCCGTTCAACATCTCGCTGCCAAATGGCAATTAACACCCCGGCAGCTGGCGTAAACACAGAGCTGGCTGGAACGCCGTTACCTTCCTCTAATTTTTAGACCTCGAAAAAAAAAAAAGAAATTGTGCAGCTCGTTTGTTTCTTTCACTTGAGGAATTCAGAGACCCTCCCTCTTCCATCCATCACTTACCAGCCCGCCGTGTCTGACCCGCCTACACCTCGTTCCATCTAAATTAACCAAATTATGAAAGTAATCTAATTTGGTAGCACTCATTAGGAGAAGCTTAGCAGCTTGCAGCATAGAAAAATACAATGCTTCATTGTAAACACATCTGATTGATAGTCAGGACCCCCTTGGGGGATTCGTGTTCTGTAATTAACTAAGGTCACTTTGCTGTGTAATATTAATGACTCTCATTTTATTATGCAAATGAAACGCAGTGTGACCGATATCCTGGCTTAGGTGATTGGGAAAACATATTGGTTCTAGGTTAAGCTATATTTCTGAACAAAAATTTACCTATTATATATAAACAGCAAAAAAAATCATATTTTCACCCTTAAAAGTATTAAAATCATTATAAACGTGAACAGAAAATTAGCGGTAAATTACTCCAGTGGGGACACAGTGGTAATAATAACTTTTTTTCATTAGCAGTGTAAGGAAGGTCTGAACCTCCATTGGGAGTTTTCTCCTCAGTTACTGCTACAATGACAACATTCTGGAAAGGAAGTAGAGAAGAAATTCCACTAATAGAACCAAGATAGGGAAAAAACTGACAGGGGTTCTAACCATTTATTACTTTGATCAAAATGCTAGCGATGAACAGATATGCACTTGTAAGAATAACCACTGCCTTATCTGGCAGATCCCTGTGTATCACTTTTTTTGCTCTTTGTAAAATTCATGGTCATATATTACAAGCTTTCTTACTAGTGTTAGTCCTCTACTTTGCCATTGTGACTATCCCATGTCCTCTGTTTGATTTCTATCAATAGTATGGACATACATGTGTATATGTATGACCTGAGAGCAAATAAATGGTGTCTGTAGGTAAGGCATAGTTGCAGATCCTAATGTAACAATGTCTTATATATGCGACCATGTTTCCAGCATCCTTTACTTTTTAACCGCATGGTTTAGTTCAAGAGCAACTGTTTATACATCAGCTGTATTGCCCATAGTGGTCAGTGAAGACCTTATACACTGTCAGAATTGCCCCATTAGACCATATACCTTGAAAGGCAGTTTGCCTTCATCAGCATACCTTGAGCTAAAGACCAGAAGAGTAGGATGTACTGCCATTCTACTATGTTGGCAGTTTGATTCTAGGTATACTGGACCACTCAGCTACTTAATGTGTGGCTAGCTATGCACTGCCCTCAGGAAGCCTTGCTGCCCTAGAATGTTGATTTTTCCAAAGAGTGGCAGACACATCATAGGAGGACATGCAAACATGTTCGTCTATGAATGACAGGACAGGACATGAATGACAGGAATGTAGACATCTGCATGTTCTCAGTCATAGTAGGACCCACTGTGCATCCTGCAGTCTGGCACACAGACAGCATTATTGGACTTTATTACTTCTTATTGTCTTCTCTATAACAAACGGAAAGGATAGGCCCAGCAAGTTGGAAAGAGTGCAATAGAAATCACTTTTAATGGTTGAAATCACTTATTTTTACCCTCCTAGGGTAGTATTATAGCAAAATGTATTTTAGGCTTGATTTTTGCAGTGTATTACTGAAAAGACCAGGAGGTCTCTTTGAAATAAGTGCTTTGGAAGGTCACGATCACTATGATACCATCTGAATTAGAATAACCTCAATGAAAGGTGAAGACTTAAAGAGGAGCTTCAATCATATTTGTAAAAATTAAAACACAGCAACTACAAAAACTATAGCTGCTGACTTTTAATAGCCAGAAAGTTAAATTGTCCCAGGATCCAGCACTGTGCTCACCCGAGCTGTTTTCTCCATCGATCTTTGGTCCCCAGCGCCAGCATCTTAACTGTGGACATCCGGCATGTGCAAGCTGCACTGCGCACTGTGAATGGTCTTGTAGTCTTCTGGGACCTATGACGTGTCCCAGAAGACTGTGCGGGGGAAGGGAAGAGGTGAACTTCCTTTCGGATCGCCTAGGCCATCCAAGCAGTTGTGGGAGTGTATACTTGTCAAAACCATGCCCCCCCCCTCCCAAAAAGGCCATTTCTTAAAGAGGAGCAGGGGATGAGGCCTTAAAGCCAAACTTCCCATTGTGGGTGAAGCTCCACTTTAGGAATTTAACTTTTAATGCACAATTAATTCTGTTTGTTTGGTATGGGGTATGGGTCTGTGTACAGATGTGAAGAAAAACCTCATCCATAAAGACAGCACAGCCACATCTTTTAAAAGAGCTCTGTGACACACATTTCAACACATTGTTAGAAAGTGCATATTCGTCTTTGTCTAGATTCAATAAATATGACTTTTTCACCCTGTAAAAATGGATCAGCTTGTGTCTTTTATTTTTTCCTTCAAGCTCAACGCCACAGAGAACATGAATTATTGAATATATCATATTGGAACATTATGTTTTATTGAAAAACCAATAGAAATCTTGCATGTACTTCTTGCGCGAAGTTTGATGGGAAATGCACTACTAGCCACCTATTAACACTGGGCAATAATATGTGAATTTCAGTTCATTGATCAGTAGTAAAACACAACATTCTTGAATTGCTCAGTCAGCCAGTATATGATGTGTTTATTTGATTAATCATTACATTGGATGAAGTGGAACAATAAGTTCAGAGATAAGTGTATGTGGTAGACAAGATACATCTAAGATTATCCACCACAACCACCGCCACTACATAGGTGATCTTTTTGTATTTCTGTAAAGAAAGAAAGAAATATTCACTTCTTTTGCATTTCACTGTTATACAAGCTACAGTATATAGGACTTAGGGCCTTACAATGTTTAATATACCTGTAGTGCTACCCCCAAAGGAGCCGGTTGGTAATTTGGGTTCTCTGTTCTGCGACTAGACTCCAAGAGCAACCTCAGCTTCTCTGACACATCTAATTGAATATAAGTCACTGCAAGCACTTATAAGAACATAAGTATAGATACTTTTAACTTGGCTGTGAGTTAATAGCAGGAAAGAGATAAGTTTAGTAGTAAATGAACTCAATGTATTGGGACAGGTAAGAATAAATGGTGATTTGAGCATAAATAAGCACACAGAAGGTAGGTTCAGACACAGTCTGCTAAACAGTATAATCGCTATGCAAAGGTAATTTATAACTGCGTTCTGTACCACTAGACTCATGATTCAGTAAACTCAACAATAACAAGTAAAATTAAGCATTAACTAGAATGTAAATAATAGTACTATGACAAGTTTAGAGTGCACTCTAGAAGAATGACTAGGAAATAGTGCAATGTCCACTGGGAGGTACCTTTTAACTTAAGCAATAGGTAAGGGTCTCTGTGTAGCAGCTGTATAGGGACAGTCTTTAGTCCTAACTCTTTAGTCTACTAGCGTTGGGGCCCAGTTGTACTGTTGGTCCCAGTCACACCTGCAAGCAGCAAATAAGGCTACTAGATGGCTGTATAGCCAGTTCCTGAAGGGCTCAGTCTCAATTTCTAGCAGTAGATAGTAAATTCCCACAGCAGCAACTCACCAGTCCCAGCAATACTGCAGCATACCATCCAGTCACACAAAGTGGTAAGTCCACTCTCTGCTCTGCACCCAGGTGACTCTGTTGGTACCACTGAAGTCAACATCCCACTCAGGCCACTGATATGCAGCAGTGATGGTGCACACTAGAGAACTATGTGCACTCTCCAGTCTTCTTCACAGCAAGAGGATACTCTATCTACACAGTGGAGTCTCTCCTCAGCACTACAGTTCCCTCATCTATTGAATTCTTCCTGCTCAGCAGTTCCCTCCTTTTGCTGAAACAGCTGTTAACCAGTTCAGCACCACAGGATATCAGCTACAGAGAGCAGCTGCAGTCAGTGTTTCTCTCATTTTCCTTCCTAGCCAGGCCTTGTGGCTATATGCCCTACATTGTACATGTACTGGTAAACCATTCTCCCCATCAGGGGAGGACAAGGCAAGGGATAGTAGCCCTGAGTGGAGATATTTTACTATTTATACATTGATCACAGTGGGACCTGTCTTTTGTGACGCCCTCTGCTCCCCATTCAGACCTAGGGTCAAAGCTTCTGGCAGAAGAAAGTCTTCCAGCGCTAACTTCTCTTGTAGCTTTATAATTTCATGTGAGCAAATGCAGAGAACCACAAAAGAATAACATTGTAATGAGTTTCACAATAAAATACTTCCACCTAGACCACCTAGATATTCCAAATGATGAGTATGTCCCATTGACAATCTCTGAGGGCTCATCCACACCATGCCTGCAGAGCTGCCCCCCTTAGGAGACCACAGCACAAGCAGTGCACACAAAAACAGTTGTTCTCCACTTACACCCTCCATTCCACAAACGCATGGTGGCATGCAGAAAAAATTCAGTCCAAAGGACATGGTAGAAATAAGCCTGGAAAACTCTGAATCCATCCAAATCTCTGGAACATCTGAAAGTTGATGTCATGTTGCCCGAGCCAAGTGTTCCCTTAGCAGGAGGTTACCTAGGAATCTCACAATGGGAATACTACAATGGTGCAGTAAGGCTAGTTCTGGGTCCAGCACACTGTCGAACACCCTAGGTTCTGATGAGAGGCCCAGGGGCAGGACGAAAAAAACACCCAAACTGGTAGCACATAGGCTCTATGGCAAGGTATGGTTATTTCTGATGTGCTGAAAAGAAAGGGACATCTTCTTGATCCAGAAGAATAGAATATGCAGAGGTCCAAAGTAGAGAATTGAAAATTTATGTCTCTTAATAGAGCAGGAAAAAACTTTCAATCTGTACAATGAAGAGACACTGTCCCCCAGAAGTCTCTGCAGTCTACTTCCTCTGTCAAAGAAAATGCTGTATCACATTTCCCATCTAGAGCCCTTAATAAGTAATTTTACATTTGTTGAAAAAAAAAACAAAATCCTCTGGATGATTAATGTACATTGCAAGTATTTTAACAAGCTTTATTACAGATTCCTACCTGTTTCAGCTCTGAAGGAAAAGCTGTATGTTTAATTATGTCAATGTGCAAAGTGAATCTGAAAGGGAGTTGCTATTTTATTATTAATCAACTGATGCACGCGCAGTGTTCTAATGAGGAAAGTTGCAGGGTCTGCATTCCATTTGAAGTAATCACCCTTTTGGGAGTATTTCACTAAAAATGACACTTTTGTTACAGAGGATATCTAAAATCTCACTTGCATCTTAGTGCAGACTTCTGGGAAAATCAGCGAGCCAACCACACAAGCAGAAATTGACATTTCCAAGAAAGTTCTGTACACCAATTGTGTACAGAAAGCCTCCAGGTTGACATTTTGCATTGAATTTTACAGGAAATTTCAGCATTGTGGATTGGAAAGGAAAAGTAATTTTTAAAAATTTCAAATACAATGTAGCTTGTGTAGCAATAGTATATGCTTCCCATGGAAGTAGTGTTACCCTTTAAGCTTAACCACTAAAAAAAATGGCTTAGCGGGGGCGAAGCTGCAACCTGAATATATCTTACTAGGTTCTCCTTTCTGGACCTCCTTGCCAGTGGAAGCTTGCCTGCTTTCTTCTGTGAGGGGCTCTATGCAGTATATTGCAACAGTGTTTAAAATGCACCTTGAGTTAATTTGCAATAACTTGTTAAAGACCTTGCTATGACCTGAACCTGCATCCCTATTAACTTGAGACAGATATGATACTGTTAAGCCTCGAGATATCTTTATGTGAGGGGCCTGGCTGAGAGGCCAATTCTGCCAGAAATTTCCCTGCCACCTGGTGAAGGGCAGAGGCTATTCTGCTTTATGTTTATATACACTGCTGAAAAAAATTAAAGGAACACTGTGAAAACACATCAGATCTCAATGGGGAAAAATATCATGTTGGATATCTATACTGATATGGACTGGGTAGTGTGTTAGGAATGTAAGGATGCAAATCGTTTTATGAAAATGAAAATTATCAACCTACAGAGGACTGAATTCAAAGACACCCCGAAAATCAAAGTGAAAAAATGATGTAGCAGGCTAGTCCATTTTGATGAAATTTCATTGGAGCAACTCAAAATGGTACTCAGTAGTTTGTATGGCTCCCAAGTGCTTGTATGCATGCCTGAAAACAACGGGGCATGCTCCTAATGAGACGATGGATGGTGTCCTGGGGTATTTCTTCCTAGATCTGGACCAGGGCATCACTGAGCTCCTGGACAGTCTGAGTTGCAACCTGGTGACGTTGAATGGACCAAAACTTGTTTTCTGAGCGGTGTTCTATTGGATTTAGGTCAGGCGAGCATAGGGGCCATTCAATGGTATCAATTCCTTCATCCTCCAGAAACTGCTTGCATACCCCTGCCACTTGAAGCCGGGCATTGTCAGGCACGAGGAAGAACCCAGGAGGAACCTCCATGGACATGTCTTCCCAGACCATCACTGACCCACCACCAAAATGCTTATGCTGAACGATGTTACAGGCAGCATAATGTTCTCCATGGCTTCTCCAGACCCTTTCACATCAGTCAAATGTGCTCAGTGTGAATCTGCTGTCAGCTGTGAAAAGCACAGGGCGCCAGTTGCGGACCTGCCAATTCTGGTGTTCAATGGCAAATAACAATTGAGCTCTATGGTGCCAGGCAGTGAGCACAGGGCCTACTAGAGGACTTCAGGCCCTCAGGCTGGCCTCAAGAAATCTGTTTCTGATTGTTTGGTCAGAGACATTCACACCGGTGGCCTGCTGGAGATCATTTTGTAGGGATCTGGCAGTGCTCATCTTGTTCTTCCTTGCACAAAGGAGCAGATACCGGTCCTGCTGATGGGTTAAGGACCTTCAAGGCCCTGTCCAGCTCTCCTATAGTAACTGCCTGTCTCCTGGAATCTCCTACATGCTCTTGAGACTGTGCTGGGAGACACATCAAACCTTCTGGCAATGGCACATATTGATGTGCCATCCTGGAGGAGTTGGACTGCCTTTGTAACCTCTGTAGGGTCCAGGTATCACCTCATGCTACCAGTAGTCACACTGACCCTAACCAAATGAAAAACTAGTGAAAAACATTTAGAAAAGATGAGTAAGGAAAAAAATGTCAGTGGCCTCCAGCTGTAAAGCCATTCCTGCTTTGGGGGTTGTCTCATTGTTGCCCATCTAGTGCATCTGTTGTTAATTTCATTAACAGCAAAGCAGCTGATGATGATTAACAACTTCCTCTGTTACTTAACTGACCAGATCAATATCCCAGGAGTTTGACTTGATGCTATACTCTGATTAAAAAGTGTTCCTTAAATTTTTTTGAGCAGTGTATATATGTCCTGTAATGCAGGGTTCACAGCTACAGATGTACTGGCATGAAAATCTTTCCTGTGGACACTATATCTACTGTATAAATCCACCAGCTTTTGAAAACCATTTTGTCCACTCTTCTGCCTCCCCCTGTCTCCTGGTCAATCTGCTCATAGTGCACATTTTCAAGATGTCTGCTGGTCAGGGTTTGGCCAAAACTGAGATGGGCACTGTGTGAGAGCTATCAAACTCATGCTCAGAATGATGCATCATTCACTTTTGTTTTAAATTTCGCAATGGCCACAATGGAGTTCCTTGCCTTACTGGAGCCTTTATTATCCATGAGGGACTGTACTACAGGAGAGGTTGAACCTACATAGATAACCACCAGAGGTGGCAGGTAAGGGTTTCTCCTATTCACACTGATTGTAAGTTCTGTGATGCGAAAAAATGCAATGGGCTGTTGTGTTGCAGTGTTAACACTTTGCACCAGTCCTGTGGGCAGAAGTAGGAGAGGCAACTACCAAATGTATGCTACAATGTCACGAAGAAAACCTTTTTACCCAGTGAATGTGATATGCCCTGTATATTCCACATGCGAAAGGAAGGCATTTGCATCCTTCCCTTTATTGGAGTAACTTTTCCATAGCAACCAATATACTAGCCAGCGAATGCTCTGGTATCCCTCCAGATTATGTGTAGTTTAATGTACTGATATTTTAAACACCATCAGCAAGTGTGTGTGGAGGGTGGTACTCATAACATCTAATCTGATTTCAATATCCCAAGCTGATAAGAGGCATGGGGGAGGAAAGATTAGCATGTATTAATTCATAAGTGGTTCATATAGTGAATCTGATGTAGAGCAGCAGTCCCCAGCCTCCCCAGCACCAGGGACCGGCCTTGTGGAAGACAACTCCTCTACCCTCACGGACCATGAAGGGAGGGAGTTAAGGTGCAGCCCAATTGTCACCTATCACTAATAGGAGTCTCCGTGCAGCCCAAACCTCTCTGCCAATTATCTGCATTCGCAGCCACTCCGCAGCAACACCACCCCAGCTCCACCCCAGACCGCCAGGCACTAGAACCTTGCAAGGAGCGCATAACCCAGATCCCTGCCCATGCTCCCATGAGAATCCAATATTACTGGCAATTCAACAAGAGGTGGAGCCCAGGCAGAAACACAAGCAGCCTTAAATACAGATCAAGCCTCTTCCGCTACCTACTCCCCACCATGTGGTCTGGCCCCCAACAGGCCATGAACTGGCTGGGGGACCTCCGGTGTACAATTATTCACTTTAAGGTTATTACAAAAGATATGGGGGTTCTCTTTATGTTTAGAGAAAAGGGGATTTAACCTCCACATACAGAAATGCTTCTTCACAGTAAGATCTGAGAAAATGTGAAATAGACTCCCTTAGGAGCTAGTTCAGGCCAGCTCAGAAGATTATTTAAAAAAAGAGCTGGATGCATTCCAAAATGCACAAAACATAACTAGATATTAACAGTTATAGGTAATAATACTAGAGATTGTTGATGCAGGGAATATCCGGTTACCATCCAGGGGATCAGGACGGAATTAATATTTGCCCTGCTAGAACAAATTGGTCCATGCTTTATAGGGTTTTTTACTTTCCTCTGGATCTTCTGTGTGTATAGGATTCTGTATATTGTGGTTTTCTAATTATTATGTATTTATTTTTTCTATTGGTTGAACTAGATGGATGTGTGTCTTTTTTCAACCTGACCAACTATGTACTGAAACTATAACTGACTATAACTATGTAGTCAGCTAACGTGATTTCTGCTTGTTATAGGTTTTTGCACCTCCCACATCACTAATGCCCTTCACTGTCCTGTTGCTTATTATCTCATAGGGATCCTTTTAAAAACTAGTAGTATGTCCATAACCCCCAATTTTCTCTTTTTCTTTTTGGCAGGAAGTGGAAGCGCAATAAAAGATTATGCCAACCTGCACATTTTCTAGGATCATAAAAATTAATAACAGTTGATATCATGTAAAATTAATATTCATATTAAACCTATGAAAGAGATTGTAGGTACAATAGATAAGATAAGAGCAAATAAGGAGACAAACTCAAAAAATATGCTAAGCCTATTTAGATCATAAATTAACTGAACTTGGTATAAATGGATGAGTGGCTTTACATATTGGTAAGCCAGAGATGATTATGCACATATTTCTAAAGAGGAATGTTCAGTAATTCATCATATTTAGATAAAAAGATAAAAGCCAATTTCCAAGACAGGCAGTCATACTGTGAACCTAGAGAATTTTAAACCTGAGCTTTTTATAAAGATTCACCACACATTAGAAACACATTTACCACACAGCTATCAAAATACATTCCTATTGTACATCAGACATTCACTACACATTCACCATTTCGAACATTTATCAACATCATGTACCAAGCTGTATTTAGACGTCTTGGTCCCTGCTTTGTAATATTTAATAAATATTACTGCTAGAATGGGCAATTGGAGACCGTTTGTGGTCTAGTGTAACTGCAGAGTTCTTATAAATTATAAAGACCACCAAACAAAAATGTCCTAACTACACTATTTGGCCAAAGGTTTTTAACACCAGAACATCCCACTTACTATAGGGTAAAAGGTACAATGTGTACACGCTTCAAAATATTGGGGTTTATTAACTAAAGGCAAATAGGTTGTTCACGTTGCAAGGGAAGTTACACTGCACAGGAATTTTCCTCGCAACTTCATGAATGTGGCAAATTTCATTTTGCAAAGAATACTCAATTGTGTGCAAGGTAAAAAAAAAAAAACTGGCATTTTTTTACTTGTATGTCATTGGATGATATAAATCATAAGAGCTTCACCTCTGCCACTAAGTTGTGGCACAAATTCCTTTGCAAAATGTAACTTCCCTTGCAAAGTGCACAGTCTATTTGCCTTTAAGGTGTTTCCAGTGAAGGATACAGTTAAAGTGGAACAAAATTCTAATATTAAAAAACTGTAAGGAGACATGCTCTTTATTGCAGAGGGGAGACACAATGGGGTTTATTTACTAAAGCTGGAGAGTCCAAAATCAGACTCCCTTCTGCATAGAAACCAATCAGCTTCTAACCTCAGCTTGTTCAATGAAGCTTTGGCAATGAAACCTGGAAGCTGATTGGTTTCTATGCAGAAGTGAGTCTGATTTTGGACTCTCCAGCTTTAGTAAATAAACCCCAATGTTTCTTCTGCAATAAAATAAACCTACCCACACAGCATAGTTTACATTCCAATGCCTGTGTGCCAGGATGACTGCAGTCCTTTGCATGCATGGGAGTGACATCGTACCACACTGGTCAATCAAGATGGCTGAAGACCAGCACCCAGCAGAAACCAGAGCACATATGCCATCAGCATCAGTGAGGGACCTGGTGGCCATTGGACTGTTGAAGCAGAGGTAAATATTTCTGATTTTAGTTCTATTTTAATGCTACAATATACTACAAATTGTTTGCAATTGTGGGAATCCATCCTTGTTAGTTTCATAAGAACATTGCATAATGGATTTGGTGTTGAGAAATTCAAGAAGCCTGCTCAGTCTACCTCAGCCCTATTAAACACCTTTGGGATGAATTGGAATGTTAATGGCCAGCCAGATGTTCTCATGAAACATCAGTCTCTAATCTCATAAATTCTCTTTTGGCTGACATTGAAATTCCCACAAGCACACGTCGAAATCTTGCAAAAAAGCCTTCCCAAAAGAGTGAGGGAGCTCATAGGTGCAAAAGGGGGCCGGTTTTATATAAATATCCATGGTTTTGGAATGCAATGTCCAACAAACTCACATAAATGTGATGGTTAGGTGTCTACAAACCTTATCCATGTAGTGTATAAACTCTCAACATCTCCTGCACCCTCTACCTCTAATGTTTTCTTGATGGAGTTAGCCACAAAAGTTCTGAGGTGGACAGGAGAGGGAAAGAAAATGTGAACATTTTATTATAATGTATATTTTCTTTGGCTGGGTTCTTCCTCCTGTAACCATAGGCATTGGCCAGACCTGAATATATTTTGAGTCATTATAAGCAGACTTTGATGGGCAAATGCAGAACAATATTGATATTAAACTGAAATGTTTCTGTGATCATTCAAAATGTATACCAGTGACCTGCACTTGTCTTGAATTTGACCTGCTTCAGCTTCTTTTTCATTATCATAGACTAGTGTTTCTTATACTATGGGCCAGGACCCCATCTGGCAATAGCTTGAAATGTCTACTACTAAAAAAAATTAAGGTCTTTTTTTTGGGCAATACTTAAGCTTGTAGAAATGGAGAAAAATGACCTCAAGGGGTTCTATGTGGAGACGTTTTTTGTATTTAGCCTTAAATTTAATGATATTAAAGGCATTTTAGACAAAATACTCACATCTTGAAAATAAGCCCAGTGGATCCTTAAAAGGAAAAGTTTGGGGTTGCAAAAAACCAAACATACATACCCACCTCTGTGCTGCTGTATTAGTGTAATACTGCAGCTGTCCCACGTAGGCTCTAAGATCGAGAATTAAGTGAACACATAACCACTGATCACTCAGTTCTTGATCTGCTCCTGCAGTGCTCATTGGAGTGCTGGGCAGGTAAGGGGGTGGGCACAGTCAGTTCCACCTCTCAGCTGATCTCTGAGAGGCAGAACCAGCTATCATACAGCCAGCTGGGTGGATCTCGACATAATTGTCAGGATCTTTCCAGAGTTTGAAACGGCTCTTCCATGTCAGCTGGTAGCTGGCTTTAAACCTTCTGTCAGCTGATTAATGGTTACAGGAAAACAAACATAAGTGCATTTCTGTGACCTACAAGAGAAATATGACCAAAAAAACTTTGGTAAAGCTTCTCTTTTAATGGTAAAGCAGCAAGCTTAAGAAAAACAGTATTTTGGTGGGGCTACCAATTCTTCTTAAAGGCACAAATCTCCAGCCTCTACTGAATCGCTGACTGAGAGGACATGGAAGGATTTCTTAGATTCTCAGCACCATCTCCCAGCTCGGCTATGTCTGAGCTCCTCCCCACCTCCACATGTCAGAACTGGAGAGCTGTAGAACCATGCTTTTTTGCTTAAAATCTCTGATATGCTGGAGAAAGGCTTAGCCAGAACAGCAACCTAAATTACTTCTGACATTAAGTCTGACATACAGGGCCTGGGGATCCTTATTGAAGCAATAGAGGACAAACTGCTATTCACTATCACACACTCTAATCAGAATACCCAGCTTATCCAGGATCTTCAGGAACAATTGAAAGCTGCTCTGGCAAAAACTGATGATTTAGAGAATCACTCTAGGATATATAAAAAGATAATATGTGAGCGCTATCCGGGGATCTCAAAGGACAGCGGCTACAACACCAAAAAGGTAACCAAGAGAGAACCTTCCAATAAAGTACATATAAATATATATATATAAAAAACATATATAAGGTGCAGCGCTATAATAGTAAAAATGGCATATATAACATATTATAAATAAAGTGCAAATGTCAAGCCCCCCTGCTGCAGTATCTGGACGTCTGACCACCGCAGGTGGCCATCCTGATTATTATCTGGTCAGTGTTTTATTTGCATTTTACCTCTACAATTCATGTTGTACCTTTAATAAACTCAGTGTATACGGTATCACGCTATGTGGTGTCCCTTATTGGGCTCTCTTCAATGAGAGTCCCCACTTGCAGAATCTGCTCTAAAAGGGGACCCCGGATGGTGACACACCTGAGACACGTATATGAAATTTAAAGTATTTACCCAAGTTGCGATTGGAAGGTGTATGACCCTGTCCCTATCTTGGCAATTGATGACCGCTATCCGATACTACAGGATAAATCTTACATGCGGTTTTTTGACGCACTTCTGGTGAGTGCGCAATTTTTACCCCAGATTTACCGTGTGATACACAGAATCTCATCCCACGCACCTACTAGAATCTATTGGATCCCCACGTTTGACCTTATTTTGGGACTTTTTATCTCACTTAACCTCACAGCAGTGTGACTTGACATTTGCACTTTATTTATAATATGTTATATATGCCATTTTTACCATTATAGCGCTGCACCTTATATATGTTTTTTATATATATATATTTATATGTACTCTAGGATATATAACTTTCGCATATGGGGGCTCCTGGAATCAGTGAAAGATGTTGACTCAGCAGGCCGTACGTTTTAAAAGTGTCTCTTTGCAGACGTAGCGGAACACCGATTTGAAGTTAGATAGGGCCCATAGTGCCTTGTAGGTGGCCTGCCCTAAACGATTTCCTCATGATATTATAGTCAAACCGAACAAAGAAAATGGTCATGAAGGCTGCAAGGGATTCAACTGAACTATCCATCATGACCCACCCTGTGCAAATCTTTGCAGATATCTCTCCCTATACTATAAAAAAAACAGTATTTTAACTGTGGAAGGGTAGGTCATTTGAGGCAGAATCAGCTTGTAAAACAGTAGCTGTGGGTACTTAGCATCATACCACCAATTTAGGTAACATGGCTTTGCAAATGAGTTTTATGCACACTCCACCCCATGATGCATTATGAATTCAGAGAGGCAATAATTCATACTTATGTTTTTTATTATATAGGCATTACATTTTGGTAAAAAAAAAACTGACATAGACTTGTATGGGGAAGAAGTAGTTCTAAAGTGAACAAAAGTCTGTTGACATAGGCCCCCATTGCAATTAACATAATGGTGAATATGTAGTCACTGAATCATTTAATGTGAGTGCACCTCAATTATAAATATGCCCCAAAGTCTGAAAGATATGAAGTAATAGAGCAGCTCAATGAAAACTACTCCTGCCATTCCATCAAGTATTGTTTATGCTCATTTAGCAAAGCTAAATATCGTTTTCTGTCTCTTCGATGTTTTCCAGTAATGAATGTACCACATTAGTGACATATCCCTTTCTGTAGTAGACCATATATCAATTATGATGGTTATCCGAGTCTAAAATCCATCCAGCTAATGTGACTTCTGATATCACAGATCCAAACACCTGTAGAGGTTATATAGCAGTCTTGGATGCTGCAATCAATAGACACTGTTATCACACACTCACACACCAGGAATGACTGTCACCCAACTATTGGATTCAAGAATACAGTAATTAGTGACTGCTTGTTATCTCAGTTCCACACACTGGTGATGATGGTCAATCAAGGATCATGTTTACACATCAGTACCCATTGTGGATTCTCCTGGCATGCACTGGTGGTCATTGATGTCTTCAATTTGAGCAGGGAAAGTAGATTTCCTTACGTTTATCTAAGCTGCGTTTAAAGTCAAGGCACTTTAGATCTAGATCATACATTAAGTGTATAAAAAAATGTTCAAAGACTAGACATGCTTAACAGTCTGCATCAGCAAACCCTTTGATAGAAGGAAACTCTTTTGGAACTGTAAGATCATATTTGATCGCTGTTGAAAGGCTCTTTTCCTCTGCTCTTTAACTCAACCCTTTTCCCCTATAAGTAACATACCTCAAGGTTTAGTGTATTTTCAGTGACTACAGAATTTGGATATTTATTATATGTTTACCTTAACCCCTTGTACCACTATACATCCTAGATGTTCTATTATGTATTAATAAGTCTTAAGTCAATACATAATAAATAAGTCAATTATAATCAAGCTATATCTTGCATGTGGACATTCCAAAATGTGGCAAGGGCACTTGATCATTGATGACCACAGGCACAAAAGGGTTACATAGTCCCTTCTAGCCGACTAGAGGGATGAATAACATATACTATAAAAAGCATGACACACTAGTAATAGACAATCTCATGGTAATATGGTTGTATTTAAATATTATAATTATGAATAGTTACAATAAAAAAGTGATTAATAGCTGTTATGGGAATACAGAATAACAGAGATAAAAGAAATGATGGATTCCTATATAAACAGTTCAAAATCTACAGTATGTACATAGTAATAGCTAATTAAGTCAAGACTGACATAAATCTGTAGAATATGTTACAGAATTAGCAGTTCTACAAAGTAAAATATCCACAAAGATCTACAAAGTAAAATGAGATTTTGATACCCAAAGTTTTGAGTCTACTAATGGGGTCATTCCTGTTAAAGCCAGGAGTCCCCTCAGGCTGCTCTGTTGTGACATGACACAGAAAATTATCTACAGGCATTTTAATATGACTTTTTAACTTTTTATGTTGTTAACATAGGAAAACATAGTGTTGTACTCCGCAAAAGGGCATGAGCTATGCTATATTTAATTACTTCTTTCTTTCTATGTTAATTTACATTAGCTCTCCAAACATTAATCTGAGACAGGATTTTTTAATAAAGAGCACACTATATGTGATTAACAGAAGACTTAGTATTATTTAACCCTTACTGGCTAAACAGAGAGGTGGGAGGGTGCTTTTTTTTTTAAAAAGACCCTGTTGCCACAACATTAATTTGAGCACCATTCCTGCATTTAATATATTTATTGATTTTATTTAAAAGCCAGAGGCTGCTGCTGGGTGCCACCAACTTGAATGGGATGGCAGCAGCCCCAGAAGATTCAGAGCTGTCATTCAAGCAACACTCTATAGCACGGGTGTCAAACTGGTGGCCCTCCAGCTGTTGACAAACTAAAAGTCTAATGAGGCACTGCAAGACTGACAGTTACAAGCATACTTTCAAAGGCAGAGGCATGATGGGACTTGTAGTTCCACAACAGCTGGAGGGCTGCCAGTTTGACACCCCTGATCTATAGCATTCCCATTGGCTCCTTCCCGAGCAACTGTATCATTATGTAAGCAGAAAAGGGGAGGGGTGAAAGAGCTGGGCCAGCACAGACATGAACTAGACACTACTGGAACAGAAGGAAGCTAAGACAGGTGAGGATGGTGGGGGTAGGGAGTTGACTGTTTCTAAAAACATTTGCTAGTAATTTCAAAGATACATTTAAAGTCAATAAATAATTTATGCAAAAGAAAGAGGCTGAAAGCAGGAATTTAGACATTCACTAATCTGATTTTCCTTCATCTCTTCATCCTCATTTCATTGAATGCATGCATGTTTGTGAATATGCGTGCATTTTTGGATGCACGCATGTGCATATACATGTCTGTATCTGTTATCCATGATGTTTTATAATTGTTAGGCTCATGATTTTATCAGTCACAATTAGTTTTACATTATATTACGTTATATTGTATCCCTGATGAAGGGGGAGTCCCTTTGGGTTTCTTTTGAGATAACATCAATAAATTAATTTGGATTATTATCTTTTGGTCTAGCGCTCCTTCCATATAGGCACAATTTTTCAAGTTAGTGACAGAGTCTTTTTTGGAAAAGTTTTTCAAGTTTTTTGTTTTAACTTTGCTTTGTTCCAGTTGCATGGTCAGAGCTTTTAAAAGCTTTCAAACTTCAAAGCTTGCACTTTCATTTTTTAAGTGTGCCAGTAGTAACTCCCCGGCAGCAGGGGTAGCAAGTTTATCGCAATGGAGAGAAGGATGGTTTTATGAATCATACCTCTCAAACTTCAAAGCTTGCACTTTCCTTTTTCTTGTGCACCAGTAGAAACTCATCACTCCAGATGTGTTTATGGGGGACCTTTTTTTAGGGCCTTTCTCTTGAAAAAGGTGTGTATGTGGTGCCCGATCATAGTGGTATCACAGCCTGGAGAGTAATTCAAGAGAAATTCAGTTTCTGTATGGTTTCCTGGTTCCTAGTTGGCATTCCAATTGGCAACGCTGCATCCAGGTGACCTCCGGTGGCCATCTTTGGGTCAGCAGAGTCTTTATAAGTCCCTGCCCCCAGGTTTTGTTTAGGTTGTTATGATAAGGAAAGAACTTTTCTCTGTCTGTCAAGGAAAATTATAGTGGCAGGGAAAGGTTCCTGATGAGCAAGGACAGGCTAGGGACTCACGATCCTGTACTGTAGCCTTCCTATTGGGACTGGACCAGCCAGGCCGTATTCCATCCTCTGAAGACAGATGCTGTTGGTGCCTTTTTATCTTTCTGCAAAGAACTGAACTGTGAGTGTTACCCTTAGCAGGGCTCTCCCATTGAGGTTGTTTGTAGTTGTCATTTTCTACAATACAAGTTATAGTTTATCTACAACCTGTGTCTTTACTGCCACCTCATCCAGCTGCACCCACCCACAACCTGTATTTTTGCTAAAAGATATAATGCACAGGCATATTCATAGTCTTTAAGCCAAGGGCATAGCAAGTCATCCACCTGGTATAGGGTATTGGTGTCTTTATAATCCATGTGTCATCTATTCTTCTTGCCTTCAATCCTTGTGATAATTTTCCAATACAACCAAAAACATCTGGTTGGTGGCTGTTTTTTTTATTATAATTATATTTTTATTGAGATTTTTGAACATGGAAAACTGACAACATAGGCAGTTAGTTAAGACATATTCTTTTACAATGTTACAGTCAACTTCTATAAGAAATATCCAGCAGAGTACAATAAACAATCGTAATGAAAATAAGACTGAACGTACAATTAGGTGGGATTTGTTTTGCCAGATAAATTGGAGGAAAGATTTCTGGAAAGAGCTTGGACATGGGGACAGGCACTGGGAATGTTTCAAATAAGTACAATAGTTTGGGTAATATGGCCATTTTAAGTATGTTGATCCTTCCCAGGAAGGAAATATTGTATAGGTCTCAAGTTTTCAAAGATTGTGTGATAACATGATACAGGGATAGGAAATTGGATTCATAAAGGGAGTGATATGAGGATGTAAAGTTAATACTGAGGTATCTCAGGGAGTGGGAGCACCAGCGGTAGGGATAATTTGACTTAAGAAAAGATAGGATGGTAGAGGGCATATGAAGTGGTAGTGCTTCTGTTTTGGAAGTGTTAACTTTATATCCGGATAAGGCACCAAATAGTTGGAGAGTACGGTGGAGAACTGGGAGAGTAGTATGAGGGTCTGTCAGGGTTAAAAGTAAAGCGTCTGCAAATAGGGAAAGTTTGAATTCACGGTTGTGGTTATATATTCCATGTATATCATGGTTGGATCTGATGGCCATTGCCAGGGGCTCTAAGCAGATGATAAATAGAAAAGGGGGCATCCCTGAAGTGTACCATTGCTCATCTGAAATGTAGGAGATAAATAAGAAGCCAATTTGAACTGGGAAGAAGGGGTAGAGTATAGAGATTACAAAGCTTTAACAAATGGGACACAGAAGCCAAACTTCTTCAAGGTATGAAACATATAGGGCCAACCTAATCTATCAAACGCCTTTTGGGCATCCAGGCTTAACAGAAGAGTGGGAGTTGGAGACTTGTTTATGATATCAATCAAATCTCCTAGTTCTCCTAGTGTTATCTCCCACTTTTCTGGCTGGGACAAAACCCACTTGGTCCCTATGTATAAGTTTGGGGATGAATTAGGTTAGCCTATTGGCCAATACTTTTGTGAATATTTTGTAATTGGAGTTCAGCAGGGCTATGGGATGATAATTATCTAGGAGGGAGTGGTCCTTGCCTGGTTTTGGGATTACAGAAATATATGAGTGGTGTCTGTTTTTGTTTTGTTTTTAATGTTTATTTGTATTATGTTCTACCAATGCCACACGTGGCATATTCAATTTTTTAGTTTTTCACCTGGGAACTACACCCAAACAATTAAAAGTCAGCTGCTGCAAATACTGTAGTCTTTTAAGAAACAAATACTTACAAGCCCAAGAAGTCCAGCACTGTGTTTCCCAAAGCTGATTATTCTCGGCTACTCCTCTTTAAGATAAAAATGCAGACACACCGCTGACTGGCTGTTTTAGTTGGCATTTTGGCCCGACCTATAGTAGTGGTTGTCTAGACACTCAGTGCCCATTATTTATGCACATAATGGCTGTATATTTGCTTTGTTTCTCTCTTTTTCTTTGGGAAATGAAAAAAATTTAAGTTGAAGGTTGAACACAATGGATATATATCTTTTTTCAATCTGACTATAGAGGAGCCCAAAAAAATGTATACGTACTTCAACAGTTGTTATCTATGTAAAAAGACAAAATAAAAAAGTGAGCGCTCTCCCATCAGCAGCCAATGCACCAAAAGGTAATCTCAGCAAAACCTTCAAAAATACACATAGATAAAAAGTGCGGCGCTAATACATATAAGATCTGTGAACACATATATATCTCAGTTAATCTGAAAAACACACTGTGGTATATAGCACTAGACAGAGGAAATAACCAATAACTAATGCATAGGTAAAATCACTGGTAAATCAGGTAGAAATTGATGGTAATGTCCAGACAAGTTGTCGCAGGGTCCTACATAGAAGCTTAATCTGCCAGGATCAAATAGTAAAATTGCGCACTCACCGGACGTGCTATGGACAAGCGCATATGTTGTATGACCCCTGGAAATCCCTCATCTAGTGGGGAAGATGGATAACCATCCGGGAGCAGATAATCCTGATGTAATAGGCAGCTTCCAGATCCAGGAATCCCCTCTCCTCCTATAGTACACGGCGGAGGTGCTGTACCTCCGCCGTGTACTATAGGAGGAGAGGGCGATCCTGGGGCGGGGCCAAGTGATAGCTGGAGGCGTGGTTTGTTCCTGTCAGGGTCATTGGATGCAGAATCCCGGATATCCTATTACTCATCTGCACCACTGGACAGAGTTCATTACCTATCCAGCCTTAAGGGGATTCCTGGATCTGGAAGCTGCCTATTACATCAGGATTATCTGCTCCCGGATGGTTATCCATTTTCCCCACTAGATGAGGGATTTCCAGGGGTCATACAACATATGCGCTTGTCCATAGCGCGTCCGGTGAGTGCGCAATTTTACTATTTGATCCTGGCAGATTAAGCTTCTATGTAGGACCCTGCGACAACTTGTCTGGACATTACCATCAATTTCTACCTGATTTACCAGTGATTTTACCTATGCATTAGTTATTGGTTATTTCCTCTGTCTAGTGCTATATACCACAGTGTGTTTTTCAGATTAACTGAGATATATATGTGTTCACAGATCTTATATGTATTAGCGCCGCACTTTTTATCTAGTTGTTATCTATGCCCTTTTTTTTAAAAACCGAATTGAATTATGGCAGCAATGTGTTCTCTTAAACATATTAGTAGTTGCACCATTGTTGATGTCATCATGTGACTGTCAGGAGAGAGTCATAGAGAATGGCAGAGGTACACTTGACTTTCAAGCAACACAAGACCATTTTGAAGTGGTATTGTAAATTTGAAAATGTGTGTGAAGTTCAACAAAAATGGCGTCATGAGTTTGGAACAGAACAACCAACATGACTAACAATTGCACAAATTCGTGATAAGTTTGAAACTGATGGCACTGTGTGTGATGTGCACAAGCAAAGATATGAGAGGCGTTGCACAGCAAGTTCTCTTTCCTCAGATATGGTGTTGCCTCACTGCCATCAAGATGTGAGAGTCTATGCCATTAATATTCTGCTAGGATGTTGGATGGGACGTAAAGATGCTGTTGAATTCCCCGCACATTCCCCGGACTTAACATCCCTAGATTTCTATCTGTAGGGTCACTAAAGGATGTGGTGTACCATAGGAAACCACCTACATTTACTGCACTATGGCAAGAAATTAAAACATCATGCAGAGCAATTTCAGTGGACACTCTAGTCAATGTTGTTCATGCAGTAGTTTACCAAAATCAAAAGTGAATGGATGCTAATGGTGACCACTTTGAGCACCTAATGTGATTGCATAATTCAAACATGACTTACAGCTACCCTTTGATGTTTATGTAAATCTAGTAATACAATATTTATGCATGTTTTCATGTTGAAGTGTGTATACATTTTATGGGCCCCTCTGTATACATAAAACGTCTTGTGTTACTGTATTTCTGCAGTGGCAGGCCTTGCATTTCACACCTAGGCCTTCAGAAATGTCCTGCCTGAATTAATCCAACAATTTTTGGCTGTTACCTTAAAAATTCAGTGTGGAAAAAAACAGGGACATGGACAAAGCGGACGCTGGATTAGCCAGGGTTGACTGTATTAAAAAATATAAATAAAATGCCTCATACTTACCAAAACTACTTATTATTTGTACACCAAATCCATTCTCCATTATTTCCTCAAGAAGGATTCAATTACCTTGTTGTACAAGTTATCTGCATGTTTCAGTTCCAACAATAAGTGCTTTTCTATCGCAATGGAGGCTAATGCTAAAAGTCGAGTCTGCCCAGTCGTACTTCTGGAAGAAGTTATTGTATGCCTTCTAGATGGCCCCAGTGTCCATTTACTGTAAGCTACAGAAGCCAGCACTATTGATTCTGGAGACCTCAAGGCAGAATTCTTTGACCCTGGCAACACATGATGGCTATGATGGCTGATACATGATTGGATAAAATCTCTAACATAAACATACACTGCAGGAAGCATTGCAACCAAGAGAAAAGCTATGAAATGAAGAGAATAAACTACAGGGAATAATTCCATATACATTAATGGAAAAAATATATTAAAATGTAAGTCAGTGATTCTGATCATTCAGCCCACCTTTGTATTTCTGCAATGCAGAACTGTGTATCTATAGTACTTTAATTATAAGTACTATATAATATATATATGTATAAGAAAATGCAGCGCTCTGAGAAAACAATGAGAAGTATGAATGAAACACAGTCCAATAAAAAGGTGCTCCGTGATTCCCCGTGAAAATGGTAGAAATACACACTAACCAGAGAGCGTATAAGTAATACGCATATATATATATATCTCCTGAAGGCTCCCCTCTCCTCTCAGGTCTGGTCAAAGGAATGGCTGGGAAAGATAGAGCTCCTACGCCCTCTTGTGGTGGAAATGTGGTCCAGCAGGTCACTGAAGTAACTGGATAAACCTCATCCCTCACTGGAACTGACACCAGGATCACTTGGGGCCTTATAGAATTCAAGGTGGCCTCCGGGCCTCCTTGTGGCACCGGCGGCGTAGTGTCAACGGCGTCCTGGGTTCCACCTGACGCGTTTCGTACACACATTTCCACCACAAGAGGGCGTAGGATCTCTATCTTTCCCAGCCATTCCTTTGACCAGACCTGAGAGGAGAGGGGAGCCTTCAGGAGATATATATATATATGCGTATTACTTATACGCTCTCTGGTTAGTGTGTATTTCTACCATTTGCACGGGGAATCACGGAGCACCTTTTTATTGGACTGTGTTTCATTCATACTTCTCATTGTTTTCTCAGAGCGCTGCATTTTCTTATACATGAATTTTGGGACTTTTTATGCGTTTTCCTTTATGTTCAGCTGCTGTTACTGTTGTTGAGCGCTTACTATATATTTTATTATCCTCTTATATAATATATATAATTACAGCAATATAAATATAATAATTGATATTTTTTGGAAAGCTGGTTGCTATTGCTGCTCATTTTTGTTCTTTCTAAAAATCTAAAACCCTTGTGAGACCGAATATTTGGAATTTGTAATGGCTTGTAAGGGCTTTAAAATGGTACTTTTTTGTGATGTATCAAACAAAAATGGTTAAGTTTTCAAATTGCAGTGTAGAACATGAATGGGGCACAGATCGGTGCAGAACTTCAATCATAAAAGGTTGGTGGGGGAGAAGCTAGTGCCAACAATGGCAGAGCCTAGCAAATTGACAGCTTCAATGATTTTGACCGCTTTAATCTATTATTAGGGATGAGTAAAATTATGAGTTTTCATTTGCCCCAAAGATTTTGACAAAATCTTGCCATTTTGGCAAAAAGTGCATTAGAGGCAATAAGAAAGGTTATATTAAGATGTTTTTCTAATGATGCAGTGTGCTTTATGTGCTTGTTTTGATAAATTTAAAGGAAAATTGTATATTGCATGTCCAGCCTTAAAGAAAATGATAGCAACTTTACTCAGAGTTTACAGCAGTCTTTCAACAAATGGTCTGGCAACCAGCACTCCCAGAAAATCATGGCAGCTCTTAGGTCCCCACACCAGGCACCAAACAGCAGAAAAGAGCAACCCAGGTCTCAGTATTTATGTTTCCGCTCTCTGGGTCCTGTAGAAGCATGCAGTAGCTAGATAGGGAAGCTGGTCTCTCTGCAATAACTCAGTCCACACTGGCAGGTGTGCAGTGTGGTGCCCTATGCCTGGGTTCAGTGACCTTTTCTACAGCATCAGTTAGTCAGAGATCCTTTTCTAACTCTTTCCTCAGTCTGCAGCACACTCAACTACCAGTGCCTGCAGCCTCTGTATCCCCATGTGTTTCTCTCTCCACCTGAATTTTCAGTCCTCTTTTTCCTCCTACTTGCTCTGTCTGCTCTTCCTAGGCACCCTGGGAAATGTAGTTATTATTATTATTATACAGTATTTATATAGCGCAAACAGTTTGCTCAGCGCTGTACATTACAATGGGGGCAATACATGAGACAGTACAATAACAATACAGTGCGATACACGAGGGGTTCGAGGGCCCTGCTCCTTGGAGCTTACAATCTAGGAGGGAGGGGATAGTGGTAAGAGAGGATAAGCTGTGGGGGATGGAGTGGTAGGAAGAGGGGAGGAGATCGGCAGTTAGCAGAGGGTGGGGTAGGCTTCCCTGAAGAGGTGGTTTTTAGGGTGCGCCTAAAGGAGTGGAGAGTGGGTGATAGTCTGATGGATTGGGGTAGGGAGTTCCAGAGGATGGGTGATGCCCTGGAGAAGTCCTGGAGGTGGGCATGGGAGGAGATCAGGGAACTAGAGAGAAGGAGGTCTTGTGAAGAGCAGAGATTGCATTTTGGGTGGTATTTGGATATTAGGTCGGTGATGTAGTTTGGGGCAGAATTATGGACAGCTTTGTACATCAGTGTTAGCAGTTTGAATTTGATCCGTTGGGCAATTGGAAGCCAGTGGAGGGATGGGCAGAGGGGGGTGGCGGAAACGGAGCAGTTGGTAAGGTGGATGAGTCTGGCCGCCGTATTCAGGATCGACTGTAGTGGGGATAGCCTGTTGTGAGGCAGGCCAGTGAGGAGGGAGTTGCAGTAATCGAGTCATGATATGATGAGGGCGTGGATGAGCTGCTTAGTAGTTTCTGGGGTTAGGAATGGGCGTATTTGGGCGATGTTGCGGAGATGGAGTCTGTATGAGTTTGTTAGCGATTGGACTTGGGGCTGGAAGGATAGATTGGAGTCTAGTATGACACAAAGTACTCTGGCTTGCGGGGTAGGCTTGATGGTGGCATGGTTGGACGTGATGAGAGGTCAGTGGGGGGGGGGTGCGCGGGCTGGGGGTAAGACTAGGAGCTCGGTTTTGGAGAGGTTCAGTTTAAGGAAGTGGGGTGACATCCAATCTGATATGTCGTTCAGTAGGCTGGTGATTCGGGCGGAGACTGAAGGGGTGAGGCGAGGGGCAAGAGATAGATTTGCGTATCTTTGGCATAGAGGTGGTAGTTGAAGCCGTGAGAGTGTATCAGTTGGCCAAGGGAGGAGGTGTAGATGGAGAAGAGAAGGGTCCCGAGGACAGAGCCTTGAGGGACCCCAACAAAGAGGGGGAGTGGGGGGGAGGTGGTAATGTTATAGGTAACGCTGAAGGAGTGTTGTGATAGGTAGGATGAGAGCCAGGAGAGAGCGGAGTCTCTGAGGCCAAGGGAGTGTAGTTTCTTGAGGAGGAGGGGGTGGTCGACTGTGTCAAACTCAGCGGAGTTCCTGCTGCTCCTTCCACAGGTCTGTGTCATAGTCCATCTACCATCAGCCACAGTTCTTCCCAGCAGGCTTTTTGACATTCTTAGTAGGCATAGCAGTCCATATCCTCTCTCTCTGTGGTCCTGGGTAGTGCTGTCTGTAGTTCTGGGTGGTGTGCGGGCTTACTCAGGCTGCACACAAAACCCAGCAGTAGCAATGATAATAGCCCAGCTACGGAAAAATTACTAAAAACAGTCAGGACCCAAGACATGCCACAGAAGACTGTAGACTTGGTGTATGAGATGTCCAGGGTCAGTGAATATGTTTTAGGAGTTGTTGGTGAATGGAGACAGAGAGTCACAGGAGTTGATTTACTAAAACAAGGAAGTACAAAATCTGGTGCAGCTGTGCATGGGAGCTTCTAACTTCAGCTAGTTCAATTAAGCTCTGACAAAAAGCCTGGAAGTAGGAAAGTAGTAGCAGAGTAGAACTCTGAACAGCCTAGGAGGCTCTATCAGGTCAGTGCTTCTGGAGCCTTCCCATCTCTGCTGAAGAGAGGTGAGAGCTTTCTGGAGGAGGGATGGAGGAGGCAAGGAGGCCCAGATCTGCATGTTTGAGGAACTTTGGCCAATCACCTGGCAGGAGGCGAGGCATGGTGACCAGGGCAACCCACGGGGAAGGTGTGCAATGTTAGGTGGAAAATTGACTGACGATGACTGGAGTGCGGAGCCTGGGAGGGGGGCCCACCTACATGCAGGTCACTGGAGAAGAGGAACTCCACTGTACCACTGTCTCTTTGGGTGAACAGGGAAGGAGCCAGCCCAATGAAAGGCCTGAAGGCAGTCACCAACTCACTAAGCTGACAGGAAAGGACAGTGTGAGTACTACACCCCCCGAGCCGGATAAAGGGAGAGGACAGTCAGGTGCAAGACCCAACTAGCTTCTCACCTGCGACTGTTTCTAAGCTAACAGCTCTTGGGCTCCCTTGCCCAGGTATACTCTCAGACAGCTGGGTGAAGAGGAGGAATCAACAAGGGTCTGAGGAAGTACACCTAAGAGCCTTTAATGTTCTTCAGGAAGAGACTGTTGCTAACACAATCTTTGTACATACAATAGTTGCTTAGCAGTTATCCTCAAATTCTACAGTTCCTCAGGTATCAGATATATCCCTAGACACCATCCAAGTTCTTAACCCCTTAATAAAATCACAAAACCAAGCTCAAGGGCTGTTCTTTGACTCCAGTGTGCAAAGTGTGGAAAATGTACGTTGCCTGCGAAGGGATGCATGTGAAGAGCAAATCAAATTACTTATAGTCCACCTAAAGTTTATTGTGCCACAGCAAGATCTATAATAAAAAATCAGATAGAAAAAAAAATAAAAGGAGAAGAGAAATGAACAGCATGAAAAGTATGACAGTGTGCAAGGTATTAACTAGAATATTTAAATAACAGAACCCAGTCTAAAGAACATTTTCCACCAGTAACATCTAGGTAATGTGGTCTTAGACTACTATTTGCAAGGACTCTGAGGGCTGCAAAGTAAGAGACAAAGGGCCTCATGGCTGTGCATCAGGGTACTATAGTCATGACCAATGCAAATCACA
The DNA here is from genome assembly GCF_062004578.1 of Staurois parvus. Classification (NCBI taxonomy): domain Eukaryota; kingdom Metazoa; phylum Chordata; class Amphibia; order Anura; family Ranidae; genus Staurois; species Staurois parvus. The sequence continues at coordinate 2,099,580 of NW_028318028.1, read as the reverse complement.
ATTGTTGTCAAATCCATGGCTTGCAACACCACCAGTGGTTGTTGCTACATTTACTGCAACAAAGGCAAAAAATGCCCATAACCAGAAAAATACCTAAAATATAATTAGTTAGTAATACAGTACAGCTGCTCTCTTCCAGTTTTTCTAAACAAGCTTTGGATTTAATATATTTTCAGGCCACAGAAGGAGACATTGCCTGTGACATCTTTGTGTTGGTGGTGTAAAATACAGGTCCCATGCTTCCTCCTTACACATTCACATAATCCTTTATTACAGAGAGGGGCCTCTGCATACCCATGTTAACAACCACTATGTAAATACAGGATGACTTCCGCACATCGATCTGAAATTCCACTTTGCTTTGTAAATATGTTTGTTGTTTTCTGGTAATAGCTGAGCGATTAGGGGCTGTGGTGCCTGGCAGCCGACATTGATTTTTTGGTATTCAATATCAAATGCAATATATTCTGCTTTTCATCTAAAAGTAATTGCTGCAATGAGATATTCTGCTTCTACCAGGAAGAATTGGCTTTATAGACACTTCAGACACTGTTCCTTTCTGAATATTGCAGCCAATAAAATGTGCGTAATGATGAAAGATTCTTTATTCAGAAAAAAATAGGTTTCAATGTTTTGACCCATTATCTTGACCATACAAGGAACCACTGGGATAAATCAAGCTGAGATTGGATAGCTCAACATTCAATGACTTGATGTAATGTGAAAATCAGTATTTTGAAATAGGCAGTATATACCTCCAGACACTATGATGTCATAAAACCAACAACATCTTATTAAAGCAGAACTACATTTTTATATTCCTTTAGTCATTTCACTGTCAGGTCTGTACATGGCTTATGGAACTACAGCACTGATTCCAACTGGCCAGGTCCATACACTGTTGAACAAACTGATAGCTCTGATCAGTGGCTGATAAGCGAGTTGCTTTTTGAACCCTTTTTTTATTTTTATTTTATTACTAACAGCAGGCTTTAGCCTAATGTCAGCTTAATCTGGGTGACAGGGCTGCAGAACTAAGTGCACTTCTGTGAAACACAGTAGAAGTATTGCCAAAAGAGCTTTGGCCAAACTTCTCCTTTAAATAAATGACTTTTTATTTTTTTGATAGTATAAAAGAACAGGTATAGTGCTTCATAATACATAGTGCTGTAGATGTACACCTGACTGGAGAAGACCTTACTTACAGAGACATGTGGATTGATCCATAGTGACATAGCATAACACATAAGCTAAAGCTCAAGTATTAAAAATGGTTAAACATTTGTATTACACAAACATAGCTACAGTGGCCAGTACACATGGATATGAACTGTCCAACAGTAGTTTTCCATAATCAGTAGTTTTCAACAATCAGTAGCTTTAATTGATAAACAGTCTATGGAAACTTTCCAGTCTAGTCGATCCTAGCTAGTGATGCCCTCAACCATTTATAGTTTAGATTAACTAAAGTATGCAAACATGCATATGAAGCAAATATTATAAGAACACTGTTATGGAAGAGAATATTAATGCAAAAAAAATTTTTTTAGACAAAGGTAGGAAAGGGGAGCATAGAAAAGGAAAGGAAAGAAAGACGATAACCAGTCTCACCGCAGTCCGACACCAAATGTGCAACACATTGCTCCCAACAAAGATCCCTCAGAACAGGATGGCTTCCAGGTAGCAAATCATCCTGAAGGTGCCATAGCTTCCAGATTTTATTAAATTGCTCTAGAGTGTTATGTATACATGCAGTTAGATTCTCCATTAGCTTAACATCTTAACATTCCTAAAACTAACATGTAGGTCAAGTGAAGTTGGGGGTTCCACTTTCTTCCAATTAAGGACTACCAGACATCTAGCTGCCATAAGAATTTGCAATAGCTCTTGGCAAGTTGGAAAATCCCAACAGAGTTAAACTCAAAAAGAAAGACTTAGGGATTAGGGGGGATTCTTGAGTCAAATATCTGGTGGGAAAGAGTTTGAACTGATTCCCAATAGAGTTTAATAATCAGGCATTGCCAAAGTGTGTGATAGAGGGAGCCTAGTTATCTCTTGCATCTCCAGATTCTATCACTGGCTGTTGTATAAATAGTGTGGATTAACTCTGGTGTTTGGTACCAGTGGCAGACAAGGGCGGACTGACAACTCATGGGGCCCCCGGGCAATAGGGGATCATGGGGCCCCTGTGTCCTTGCGCAAACTCAAAAAAGCCTATGAAAAAGGTACCAGGGGCATCTCATGGGGCCCCCTACTGACCCTGGGCCCTCAGGTAGTGCCCGAGTTTCCAAATGGTCAGTCTGCCCCTGGTGGCAGAGTATATTGTATACATTTTCTTTATATATTGTACAAATCAAGCTTTTAGCTGCTTGAGACCAAGTGGTTTGCAACACCTCCAGAGTCAATTCCTTCCCCAATATCTTCTCTCATTTGTGCATGTAGGAGTGCTTACCTGTATTTTGTGAGGAAATTATATTTGGCAGTTTGTAATTGTCTGATACTAATCATTTGCATGAAAGTCCCATTGGAACAACATCATCAAAGGGTTTAAACTTGAGAGTTTTGGTGTATTTTAAATAGCCATAAAATACTCAGTTCGGTTGTTCAAATTTTTCTTTGAGATCCACAAACAAAAGTTGCTTCCTAGTTTTGACATTTACCAAGTGTTCAAATTTAAATAAGGCCTTAGACATCCAAGGGGCAGTCATCAAACAGGTCAGGCTGTCCAAGTATTAAATAAAAAAGCAGTCATCAGAGATGCCCCAGAAATCAGAGAGAATTAGTAAATCACAGTACGCCATATGGTATGAAAAATGACATTGTATGGAAAAGCATGTTCAATTCAATGTCAATAGCACCATTCCACAGTAGAAAGTAGAGTGGAAAGATGCTATCCATAGCTTTTCTGGTTCTCTTCATTGATTATAAACATACAAGGTAGACCACGAGGCAATGGCTCATAAGAGGGTTCCATGATAGCATTAAAGTTAATTCAGGAATACTAAGCCACCTTGACTGAGGCATAAAGGACCAATTTAGAGATTCTGTGTCTCTTGTATTCCCAAGTGAAATCCAGTCCATCTGGATGCAATTTTGCAAGGTGCATAGCAGGGATGGGAAATAGCAGGGTCATTTTGGCAAAATAGTCTTTTTAATAGAGGCTATTTGGCCAAAGAAAAGTATGGGTCACAGGAAAGCTTTGCCCATACATCTCTTTAACATTCCAGCAAAGAGGTGCAAGAAATACACAGGAGCACCAGACCAAAAGTTTAGAGACCATTTTAGAATAAAATGTACAATGTAACACTTTTCAGGGGTTTGCATAGCCTTTGCAATCAGCTGTAGAAGCTCAAACCTAATACTGTCATTTTAATGTTTGGAATTTTTAACTCATTCAATCTTAATACCTTCTAGATTCTTAACATTTTAAGCTCTGATGAAGAGGGTCCACTAGCACCCCTGAAATGAGTTTGTTCTTTTGACAATTTATGATGAAAAAACTCTTCATGGTTTTCCAAAATTTGCTTTGGCTCTCCTAGGCTGACCTTAAAGTTCACATCTAAACTTACATTCATTGTAGCAAGATGTTGGTGCTCAATAGTATTTCACCATAAGCTTCAGTATAATATTCACAATTCAAGATATCTTCCAAGGGCACACATAGGCCTAATTTATTTTATTTAGAAGCTTGCATAGATTATAAAGAGAATAAAATCATGGTCAATGATATAAAGGTTTGTGAGAATAAAATCATGATCAATGATATAAAGGTTTGCAAGGCCTTGTAAGGCAGATTTATTTTTATAACAAACATGTCATACTTACCTGCTCTGTGCAACGGTTTTGCACAGAACAGCTCCACTCCTCCTCTTCTCGGGTCCCCCACCAGCGCTCCTGACCACTCCCTCTTGCCAAGTGCCCCCCATAGCAAGCAGCTTTCTATGAGAGCAAGCAAACAGGCTTGCTCCAGAGCCATTGTTCTGTGTGTCCATTCACACAGATGTGGCTCGGCCCCACCCTCCATTTTCTACTCATTGGCTCACTTACTGCAATTGACAGTAGCAGGAGCCAATGACTCCTGCTGCTGTCTCAGACAATGAGGAGGGAGAGACCTGGGTGACATGAGGCTCTTGTACACATCGCTGGATCAACATGGGGCTTAGGCAGGGGTGGACTGACCATTTGGAAACTCGGGCACTGCCAGAGGGCCTGGGGTCAGTAGGGGGCCCCATGAGATGCCCCTGGTACCTTTTTCATAGGGTTTTTTTGTTTGGGCAAGGACACAGGGGCCCCATGATCCCCTATTGCCCAGGGGCTCCATGAGTTGTCAGTCCACTCCTGGGCTCAGGTAAGTATTATGGGGGGCTAGGGGGGTGCAGCACACAGAAGCAGGAAGAATATGCATAGAATACATGAAGGTAAAACACCTTGAACCTTTAAAACCACTTTAAAAACCACTTGCCAACCAATCAAGTCCCTGGTACGTCACTGGCCTTCATGTACCGAGATGATGCCTGCAGCTGCAGGAATCATCCCCATAGCATTATTTGCAGCCGAACTAGCCAACCAATCAATCCCCATTACAAGCAGCGGAACCCCAGATCCCTCCATAAAGTGTACCTGTCACATGCCTATTGCTTTCACAAGGGATGTTTACCTACTTTGTGATAGCAATAAATGTATCTTTTTTTTTAAGTGACAGTGTAAAAAATTTAAAAAAAAAATAAAGTGCCCCTCCCCCCCTCAGTGCTTTCATGCAAAGGCGAAGTCGTGTTGGTACTGCACACACGCAAACAACGATCTTCCCACTCATATAAGGTATCATCACGAACGTCAGATCATTGGCAGTAATTCTAGCAGCAGACCTCCTCTATAACTCTAAAGGGGTAACCTGTAAAGGCTTTTAAAGTGCTGCCTATAGATAGTAAAACGTACGTCATTTGTTGCAATTTTAACCACTCGCCTACAGGGCACTTATACCCCCCTCCTGCCAATTTTCAGCTTTCAGCGCTGTCACACTTTGAATGACAATTGCGCAGTCATGTAACACTGTACCCATATGACATTTTTATAATTTTTTTGAGACAGATAGAGCTGTCTTTTGGTGGTACTTAATCACATCTGGGTTTTTTATTTTTTGCTAAACAAACCAAAAACCACTGAAAATTTAGAAAAAAAAAAGTTTTTTCTTACTTTTTGTTATACAAATTTGTAAATAAGTGATTTTTTTCCTTCACTGATGTGCGCTAATGAGGCTGCAGTGATGGACACTGATAGGCTGCACTGATTGACACTGATGAGGAGGCACTGGTAGGTGGCACTGATGGGCAGTGACGGGCATCACTGATGGGCACTGAATGGCAGCATTCATATATGGCACTGATAGGTGGCACTGATAGGCGGCACTGACTGGCACTGATAGGCAACACTGATAGGTAGCACTGACTGGCATTGCTAGGTGGCACTGACTGAGTGTAACATCATCTTTTATATTTTACAAAACAATTCGATTATGTATTGTGGGCTTTTTTTTCAAAAAGGTATATTTTTTCCAAAAAAATGCATTTGAAAAACCACTGCGCAAGTATCGTGTGATATGAAAATTTGCAAAACCCACCAATTTATTCTGTAGGGCCTCTGCTTTAAAAAAAAAAAAATATATATATATATATATATACAGTCAGGTCCATAAATATTTGGACATCAACACAATTCTAACATTTTTGGCTCTATACACCACCACAATGGATTTTAAATGAAAAGAACAAGATGTGCTTTAACTGCAGACTGTCAGCTTTAATGAGAGGGTATTTACATCCAAATCAGGTGAACGGTGTAGGAATTACAACAGTTTGCATATGTGCCTCCCACTTGTTAAGGGGCCAAAAGTAATGGGATAAATCAAACTTTCACTTTGTAATACTTGGTTGCAAATCCTTTGCAGTCAATTACAGCCTGAAGTGTGGAACGCATAGACATCACCAGACGCTGGGTTTCATCCCTGGTGATGCTCTGCCAGGCCTCTACTGCAACTGTCTTCAGTTCCTGTTTGTTCTTGGGGCATTTTCCCTTCAGTTTTGTCTTCAGCAAGTGAAATGCATGCTCAATCGGATTCAGGTCAGGTGATTGACTTGGCCATTGCATAACATTCCACTTCTTTCCCTTAAAAAACTCTTTGGTTGCTTTTGCAGTCTGCTTTGGGTCATTGTCCATCTGCACTGTGAAGCGTCCAATGAGTTGTGAAGCATTTGGCTGAATATGAGCAGATAATATTCCCGAAACACTTCAGAATTCATCCGGCTGCTTTTGTCAGCAGTCACATCATCAATAAATACAAGAGAAGCAGTTCCATTGGCAGCCATACATGCCCACGCCATGACACTACCACCACCATGCTTCACTGATGAGGTGGTATGCTTAGGATCATGAGCAGTCCCTTTCCTTCTCCATACTCTTCTCTTCCCATCACTCTGGTACAAGTTGATCTCAGTCTCATCTGTCCATAGGATGTTGTTCCAGAACTGTGAAGGCTTTTTTAGATGTCGTTTGGCAAACTGTAATCTGGCCTTCCTGTTTTTGAGGCTCACCGATGGTTTCCATCTTGTGGTGAACCCTCTGTATTCACTCTGGTGAAGTCTTCTCTTGATTGGTGACTTTGACACACATACACCTACCTCCTGGAGAGTGTTCTTGATCTGGCCAACTGTTGTGAAGGGTGTTTTCTTCACCAGGGAAAGAATTCTTCGGTCATCCACCACAGTTGTTTTCCGTGGTCTTCCGGGTCTTTTGGTGTTGCTGAGCTCACTGGTGCGTTCCTGCTTTTTAAGAATGTTCCAAACAGTTGTTTTGGCCACGCCTAATGTTTTTGCTATCTCTCTGATGGGTTTGTTTTGTTTTTTTAGCCTAATGATGGCTTGCTTCACTGATAGTGACAGCTCTTTGGATCTCATCTTGAGAGTTGACAGCAACAGATTCCAAATGCAAATAGCACACTTGAAATGAACTCTGGACCTTTTATCTGCTCATTGTAATTGGGATAATGAGGGAATAACACACACCTGGCCATGGAATAGCTGAGAAGCCAATTGTCCCATTACTTCTGGTCCCTTAACAAGTGGGAGGCACATATGCAAACTGTTGTAATTCCTACACCGTTCACCTGATTTGGATGTAAATACCCTCAAATTAAAGCTGACAGTCTGCAGTTAAAGCACATCTTGTCCCTTTCATTTCAAATCCATTGTGGTGGTGTATAGAGCCAAAAATGTTCGAATTGTGTCAATGTCCCAATATTTATGGACCTGACTGTATATATACATATACACAGGTGAAACTCAAAAAATTAGAATATCGTGCAAAAGTTCATTTATTTCAGTAATGCAACTTAAAAGGTAAAACTAATATATGAGATAGACTCATTACATGAAAAGCAAGATAGCTCAAGCCGTGATTTGTCATCATTGTGATGATTATGGCTTACAGCTAATGAAAACCCCAAATCCACAATCTCAGAAAATTAGAATATTGTGAAAAGGTGCAATATTCTCGGCTCAAAGTGTCCCACTCTAATCAGCTAATTAAGTCATAACACCTGCAAAGGGTTCCTGAGCCTTTAAATGGTCTCTCAGTGTGGTTCAGTAGGAATCACAATCTTGGGAAAGACTGGTAAAGGTAATTGCAAAAGAAGTTGGAAATATTTTTATTGAAAAAAATATCTTGCAACCAGCAACATAGTTTTATACAAAAGTAAAAAAAAATAAATAACATAAACCACCTACTTGGTATCAGACAAAGAAAAATACTGGATAACTCTCCCATGACAAATATAAACAATAGGACAGCCCTATATATCATCCATATTTATATATACCTTACACAGCACAGATTTACTTGCTCAAGTGTTTTATGCCTTTCTGGCCTGCCAACATATATAAACAACCTTTCCTTTGTGAGGAAAAAAACCTCACTTATTGTAAATTAGCAGCCTATATACAATTTTAAAGAAAAAGCCTAATACTCTACCCAACAAAGGCTAAGTAACCTAGACCTTCAGGTATACATAGCCATTTAAAAAAAAAACAAACTTCCAACAAAATCTAAGGGAGTGAAAGAAGAGAAAAGACACAGGACAGCAACCACACCAAGAGATCAACAGACTGCTGCTACAGGCCTGATATTCCTCCACGCCTCTATCCAGACCCTTTGCAAAAGAAGGTGGATGTTCCCAAAGTGCTGTATCAAAGCACATTAATAGAAAGTTATGTGGAAGGGAAAAGTGTGGAAGAAACAGGTGCACAAGCAGCAGGGATGACCGCAGCCTGGAGAGGATTGTCAGGAAAAGGCCAATCAGAAGTGTTGGGTACTTTCACAAGGAGTGGACTGAGGCTGGAGTCAGTGCATCAAGAGCCACCGCACACAGACGGATCCTGGACATGGGCTTCAAATGTCGTATTCCTCTTGTCAAGCTGCTCCTGAACAACAAACAACGTCAGAAGTGTCTTATCTGGTCTAAAGAAAAACAGACCTGGTCTGTTGCTCAGTGGTTCAAAGTCCTCTTTTCTGATGAGAGCAACTTTTGCATCTCATTTGGAAACCAAGGACCCAGAGTATGGAGGAAGAATGGAGAGGAACACACTGCAAGATGCTTGAAGTTTCCACAGTCTGTGTTGATTTGGGGAGCCATGTCATCTGCTGGTGTTGCTCCACTGTGCTTCATTATGTCCAGGGTCAACGCAGCCGTCTACCAGGAGATTTTGGAGCACTTCATGCTTCCTTCCGCAGACGAGCTTTATGGGGATCCTGACTTCATTTTCCAGCAGGACTTGGCACCTGCCCACACTGCCAAAAGCACCAAAACATGGTTCAATGACCGTGGGATTACTGTGCTTGATTGGCCAGCAAACTCACCTGACCTGAACCCCCATAGAGAATCTATGGGGCATTGCCAAGAGAAAGATGAGAGACATGAGACCGAACAATGCAGAAGAGCTGAAGGCCGCTATTGAAGCATTCTGGTCTTCCATAACACCTCAGCAGTGCCACAGGCTGATAGCTTCCATGCCACGCCGCATTGAGGCAGTAATTGCTGCAAAAAGGGCCCAAACCAAGTACTGAGTACATATGCATGCTTATACTTTTCAGAGGTCTGATGTTGTTCTATGTACAATCCTTGTTTTATTGATTGCATGTAATATTCTAATTTTCTGAAATTGTGGATTTGGGGTTTTCATGCCATTTTCACAATTATGACAAATCACGGCTTGAACTATCTTGCTTTGCATGTAATGAGTCTATCTCATATATTAGTTTCACCTTTTAAGTTGCATTACTGAAATAAATGAACTTTTGCACGATGTTCTAATTTTTTGAGTTTCACCTGTATATATGTATATACAGTATGTGTGTGTGTGTTTGCGGTTCTAACTAATTTTATAGCAAAAAAACCTGATTGTTTCATGTGAACAAAAAGTGCCAGAAAAAGCCTGGTCCTTAGGTGGCAAATAAAGTGTGCAAGATACACATTCAGTGTATTCAGTGTTCATGATTTTCATCTCCTTAGAACTTATGCAAGCTGCTAAATACATTATGTTGCAAAGGGAATTAATACCATGAGTGTCCTCAGATCATTCCTTGAAATGTGAAACTCAAACATTATGTTAAGGTCCACTTTAACACGTACGTATATTTTACATATATAAAAAGTTTTTCTAAGGAAGCCAAGTGTGTTTTTTCTTTCCTATATCATTTGAGAGTTTGAGATTTTTCTACAGTGATTACATTCTGAGTTCACACAACAAAAAACAGCATTATATTTCTTTCTTACTGCCATTCAATTACATTGTTATTTGAACTATTCGAGGCTGTGTCAAAACTCCGCACGTTCAGTTTCCTATAATGGCTATAGCCAACTTTAACCTCTACAAGGTCATAAGGTGGGTTCTCCAAAACATTTGTAGACAGAAAACCCTGCTGGAACAAGCTAGCTGGCACTACCCCATGTAATACCATTTCTTGGATATCTGCACCGTAAAATTACATTGCAGTCAGTTCCAGCCTGGGCTATGAATTCGGGAAAGACTTGTGTATATATTTACAGTGGTTAAAAAAAAAGCAGCAGAAAATAATGGTGTCTACTGGGGCTGATAGCTTGCTATCACTGCAGGTTCTGATGAATCAGAGTGCAAGGGGTTAGCACTGGGAAGAAAGCATAAAATAAATGCTATTTCTGCTAAGAGAAGCGTGAACGCCAGTCTCCGTTTTTTGGCCGCATTTTTTGTGGAGAAGCGGAGGATGTTTTCACATCAGTATTCAAAGTAAAGACTTATTTGTAAGGGAGGATATCATGCATCTTCTGTCAGTTCCCATTTGCATTAATATTGTAAAGTTGATCGGAAAGTAATTTTTTATATCATTTTAATTTTTTTTTTTTGCTTGCTTGCTGTGCCATTTGTTTTTCTTTTAAATTTTACATATAGATTTGTGTTTTCTATATTTTTTTTGGTTGCTTTTATTCTTTCAGATCAGCTGCAGCAAACAAACCAATTACAAATCTCTTGAAATGTGTATCGTTTTCAGCAAAATCTTAGTGAAAACATTATGCCCTTAACCCTTTCACTGCCAAAGCTGTTTCTGTGGTTCTTTTTCCTGGAGAATAAAATAATAGTAGTTCCAATCTTTTTATGTCACACAATATTTGGTTTATCAGACAAGTTTTCAAACACACAAAGTATTACCTAAGTTTTTTGTAAATGTATTATTATAAATAAGGTTACATCAAGTCTATAGATACCCAACATGTCAAGCTTTAAAACTGTGTGCGTCTGTAAAACAATGACAAATTTCAGTACTCTTTTTTTTCCATATGCAGTGTTTGAAAGCCCCTACATGTTATCACTTTTGGAGAAACCATGAATAATGACACTAGAATTATTGCTCTCACTCTGCCATGCATGACAACATGTAAAATTTGTAGCACAAGCAACATTTTTGTACAGCAGCAGATCCGTTGGGTGAGTTTACATGGGGCGGAGTGGGCTCAACATTTTTGTGGAGGCAGGAGTTTTGTGTAACTTTAAGTGCAGAGGTCTGACATACCCTTTGCTGAACCAGAGCTAAAGCTTTCCAAGCCGTAGGGAGAATATTGGACTTCTACAGAGAGACCACTGCTTCCACAAAGAGGGCAAGGGTCCTTTTCTGCAGCATGGTGACAGGCTGTTCTAAATAAGTTCTGAATAAGTCCCACATAAAGTTTTCATAAAAGTGCAATGTGACAGCAACGTAAATCAAAATCTTCCTTAGTGATCTTCTCCCAAATGCTGTTCCACCACTGTGCCAAACATGGAGGCTGTGCCAAGCATGCTGGCAGTGGACAGGCTGTTCAGGCTACTCAGACTATGACTGTACTACAAGACTTTGCACACCCTTTTCTTTGGTTTACTAGAAAATTGTTTTTGCTTATTTAAATGTAAAGTTTAGTTTAACTTTACAGAAACTGTGTTATGGAAAAAGAAATGCTGCAGGTATAGTGCAGTTACATAAAATATAAAACTGGTGCTGTACTAATCATAAATAATAACAATGTGTATAATCACAACCATGAATAAACATGTGTATTTCAATGAATGAAAACAACAAAAATAAATAATAATTAAAAAGTGAATAAATCCCACATAAAGTCTTCATAAAAGTGCAATGTGACAGCAACGGAAATCAAAATCTTCCTTAATGATCTTCTCCCATATGCTGTTCCACCACTGTGCCAAACATGGAGGCTTAACAAAGGGAATTAGCCTCCCGCTACAGAGAGGTCATTTAATGCAAGACAATCACAAATTCCAAGATCCAATACTGTATGGGAATTCACAGCTGTTTACCAGGATTGCCTCCACAGCTCACATTTATGAAAGTGAAAAAAAAGAGCCAAGAACTCCCACTAGTGTAACTCCAATAATAATTGAATTAAAATGACTAGGTAAACACTCATATGTAGGTAAGGCATAAGCACATATGCATGTAAACAATCTTGGGCTCAATCAATACAATCTTGGCATGCATGGTGACGTCACAGCATCTAGCTCTACCCTACTCATTTCGTCATTGAGGTCATCTGGGGATGGCCAATTCCCTTTGGTAAGCTTCCATGATGGGCATAATGGTTGAATAGCATTTGGAAGAGGATCACTAAGGAAGATTTTGATTTCTGTTGGTATCACATTGCACTTTTCAGAAACCTTCATGTGAGACTTATTCAGTGTTGATTATTCGATTTTTTTTGTTTTCATTCACTGAAATGCACATAGGTTTATTCATGTTTTTTTTTTTTGTACACATTGTTATTATTTTTGATTAGCACAACACCAGGTTTATATTTTAGAGTGTTATTTATCTTTGATATCCCTTATAGTGCACAGTGCTTTTCCTTTCTATTTTCATTACAATTTTAATATTCCACTAACAATTCATTTTATATTCACAATATAAAATTCATATTATACATTCACATAGTGATGCCTGAATATACCTTCAGGAACCCTTCAAACCTCCCTGCCTTGGCTGAATGCCAGGCCTTTATGACAGGCACATCTCCATTACTTTTAAATAGGGCTGGAGCTTTCAGTTAAGTTTTGCCCCACATTGGCCCAAAATTATGATGGGCAGATTCACTGGTCAACAGAAATGTGCAGTAGGTAGGTTTGGAAGTTTTTTTTCGGGACAGGTAGGTTTGGAAGGCTGTTGTAGGTAGGTGCCAGGGCCTTGGATAAAGGGATACCACCAGGCCTCCTGTACGAGGCCCAGGCCAGCAGGGGGGGCCCAGGCACCTGGGTGAATTTGATGTGGGCAGGGAGGGTGATTGCCACAGTAGGGGGGTGCAATTACTAGAACTGATCCCCTATATGGCTCTCTGTCCAGCAGCTGAAAGCTGGCTTCTTCTCCTCTCCCTCCCACTGGATTTCAGCTGCTGCAGAGAGAACCTTATAGAGGATCAGTTCCAGTAATTGCCCCCTGCTGCACCCATCACCCTCCCTTTGAACCATATGTGTCCCCCTGTGTGCCCCAGTGCTGTTGGCTTCCCTTCTCTTCTTCCCACCGGCAGCTACAATCACATAATAGGATCGTTCAGGATGAAGAGTGGGGGAAAGGTCTGCCAAATATGTCACAGTTACCATCCCCTTCCTTTCCTGAATTAACACAATGAGTGATCGGTACCAATCACTCATAATGCTCATTCATAACTGAAGCATAGTAAACTGTGGGGGGGGGGGGTTTGGGGGGGGCCCTGTCAGGTGGCTGTATGGGGCCCCATGATTTCTATCAGCAGGCCTGGTTGGTGCAAGCATCTATAGATGTCTGCATTTTATATAAGTGGCAATTTTGGGCTTTAAAACTGAAATCCACCCTGATATAAAAACACATATTAAATGACATATTTTATTTACAATTAAAGTTATTTTTAAATGCAGGCAGTGTAAGTACTTAAATTTGGCTTGATTGTGGCCTCCTGTATTCTGGAATTAAACAACACTTAGGAGTGGGAGGGGTAGTTCTCTGAGCCAATCAGGTTTTGAGTCATGCACATGTGCTAATAGAGAACATGCTGCCAGGAGGAGAGAGAACGGGAATGACCTTACCATATCAGTGTACTGCTGCCACATTAGAGCCCATTTTACAGGCAGAGGTGTAATTTCCCCTGGCCGTCTTGCTTCTGTCTCAGGGGAGGTCAGTACTGTCTGGTAGAGGTGCTCAGGCCAAAAAACTAGTAGCACATAGTTAAAAATCTTAACACAGGAAATTGATTCAATATTTGTATTTCATCTGCATATTTCAATGCCTGTCTTGAGTTCTGCTTTAAACTGATCATATTGGCCATATCAATCTTTCAAAAGTAAGAAACAGTCTAAGAACAGGCAATGCAACAAACCATCTTTGTTAGCCAGGAAAGCCTCTTCTGTGTGCCTTAGGCTGGCAGTATGCTAACCCGGTGCTTATCAGGCAGAAGGTCGTACATAAATATATAATATGGCAGGCGGGCAAACAGGGAGCCATAATCTAATTACATTCAGCCTGTAAGGGAGTAGCAAGGATAAGACCTCAGTCCAGGACTCTCATTATTAGTTGACTTTTAATACCACAAAAACTTTTCTGGTTGTTTTATTCTTCAAACTGTGGATAAAATAAAATGTGCTGTGATATGCCTTAACAAAAGCAGGAAGAAATAAATGATTTCTTTAATAAACAGAACACGGCGTCATCTTTGGAAGATTCTTTGCTGTAGACTACATCTGTTAAATAATTATAACCTTTTCAATTGTCCTTGTGGGCCTTTATGTTGAAGTCTCTTTTTACTTTGAGACACTCATCTCGCCAGACTGTTCTAAGCATCTGTGCTTCAGCATCCTCCATTGCATTATTATAACTTCAGTCTTTATCACAGTTCAGCCAATCTCACAGGTGCTCGTGAGGACAACCAGCTATGACTGTGCCTTGTCTCATTCTGCAGAATGTTTCATCCCTGCTAAACAGAAGCTCTGCTATGTCTGCGGGTTTTAACTCAGAATGCAAAACAAGACACCTTACATGTGTTTTCTGTGTATGCCAAACACTGGTGGGGTGTCTCCTCATGTTGCAAAATGCTACACTAACCATACTACACCAGCCAAGCTATGGATATTAATATGGAGTTGCCCCAACCACCCCACCTCTTTTGCAGTTTAAATGGCCTCCACTCTTTTGGAAAAGCTTTCTACCACCAAAAGAACCTTTTTAAGGAGTTAGACATCAAGATCTGGCTCACAATCCATCCCACAGGTGTACAATATGGTCAAGGTTTGGGAGTTAGGGAAGGTCTTCAGGGACCGTGCAAATACCCTTTCAGTTGAAAAAAAAATAAATGGTAAATTAAGCCTGCCTTTTCACAAAACCAACCCAAACAAAATGAAAATGTATAGGCTTGCTCCTGAAATGCCATGGTTCCAGAAGCTAGTGCTTCCTGTAGCCTCTCTAGCGGTCTGATTATGTCCATATTTCTGTGCTCAAAGCAGTACTTTTTTTTTCATGGAAATATGTAGTTTTTTTATTGTAGGCCTGTAATTTTTAGGAATAACTCACTGAAATCTGTCCGAACAAGAGTCTAGTAATCATCCCGGGTATGTTAAAATTTGAAACACGAAATCATAAATTATAAATTAACCTCCCTGGAGGTATTCCCGAGTGTAGCTCGGGATAAAGTTTCAGCACCACAAGCGGTAACCCCGAGCTACATTCAGGAATACCTTGCAGCGTTGCTCCGGGATCTCTTCAGCACTTACCTTGTCCTGCGCTCCCGCGATGTCCCTCCTGCAGTGTCCCCGGCAATGTCCTCCAGCCGATGCTGGCATCTGTCTTCCGGGTTCTGTTCCCTGCAACGTCAGGATGTACGGGGATGGAACTGGCAGTAAATTTGAAATTTTTAAAAGTGACATTCACTAAATACACTAAAATCACATAGTATAACATTACTGTATCAAAGCATTTCACATACATTTTGCCCCGAGTGCTTTGTCCTGTGCCCTGCCTGCATTTTTACTGCTCTTTGTGCCTGGAAATTGAGAAATGTCCATGGCGTCCAAAAAGCATCCCTTTAGGTCAAAAGCGGTTTTAGACCAGCTAGAGAACAGCAATAGTAAATCAGAACCACTTGCAGAATTGAGTGATAATGATTCGTGGGGAAATTCGTCATCAGACACTGAAAATGATTTTGCGACTTTGCTCAGTGATGTGTGAACTTGGTACTATATTTCAAATTTCAGTGTTTTTGGTTTGATTATATTATTGAATTAAATTTATTATTATATTACAATTTTTTTGATCATTATCACTCAATTCTGCAAGTGGTTCTAATTTACTATCGCTGTTCTCTAGCTGGTCTAAAATCGCTTTTGACCTAAAGGGACGCTTTTTAGAAGCCATGGACGTTTCTCAGTTTCCAGGCAGAAAGAACAGTAAAAAGCAGGCAGGGCACAGGACAAAGCACTCGGGACAAAATGTATGTGAAATGGTTTGATACAGTAATGTAATACTATCAGATTTTAGTGTATTGAGTGAATGCCACATTTAAAATGTTTGAATTTCCTGTCGGTTCCATCCCCCATACGATCCGTACGTCCCGACGATCGCAGGGAACGGAATCCAGAAGACGGATGCCGGCATCGGCCGAAGGAGATGGCTGGGGACACTGCAGGGGGGACATAGCGGGAGCGCAGGACAAGGTAAGTGCAGGAGGGATCCCAGAGCAACACTGCAGTGAAATCCCGAGTGTAGCTCGGGGTTACCGCTTCCGGTACTGAAAGTTAACCCCGAGCTACACTCGGGAATACTGCCAGGGGGGTTAATACATACAACTAACATACACATATGTGGTATCACTACGATCACCAGAAGTAGAGTTTATGTTCTTTGGTGGTAGGTTATGTAGTAGCCAGAAATACACAGCTAATGTTATGTACTATTTTGGGCCAGTTTTCCTTTGATATCTATGAGATATTTATTACTATTTACCACCAAATGAAAGCCCAATTTGTTCTTAACACACAAGGTATTATTGTCAAAGTAGTTGTGATGATATGTATGGTTTTGTATGTCAAAGTTGTAAAATTGTGCTTAGGCATTAACTTTTGTTTTACCCTTAGGTGGCAAGGGGTTAAATTACATGACAGATCAGATTGCTTGTAAACAAGCTGGCAGGGATCCTGGGAGACATCATATTTGGTCAATGACATCACCTGGGTTCCCTGCTGCTGTGTTCACATTCCAGCAGCAAGAGTAGTGATGTGTGAAGTCTGTTGGATGTTGTGGGTTGTTGTAGCAGAAGGTCAATATTGTTGAATGTTGCTCATTGTGATTGAAGTGGATTACTGGAAGCCGATTGTGGTTGATGTTGAGTTTTCATCGAGGAGCATTGTTTATATTTTTTTCATGGTGTGGATGTTTCTTTTTACATTTTTTGTGAATTACATTGAGGGCCTAGTTGGCCAAAGTGGTCTTGGTAATAGGTGACTGGGATATACACTCATCGGCCACTTTATTAGGTACACCTGTTCAATTGCTTGACAACAGAAATTGCTAATAAGCCAATCACATGGGAGCCACTCAATGTATTTAGGCATCTAGACGTGGTGAAAACAACTTTCTGAAGTTAAAACTGAGCATCAGAATGGGGAAGAAAGCGGATTTAAGTGATTTTGTACGTGGCATGGTTTCTGGTGCTAGATGGGCTGGTCTGAGTGTTTCAAAAAGTACTAATCTACTGGGATTTTCCATCACAACCATCTCTAGGGTTAGAGAATGTTCGGAAAAGGAGAAAATATCCAGTGACAGGCAGTTGTGTGAACGAAAAAGCCTTGTTGATGTCAGAGGTCAGAGGAGAATGGGCTGACTGGTTGCTGTGACATTCAGATGATAGGGTCAGAATTTTGTGTAAGCAACAGGAAAGCATGGTTCCATCCTGCCTTGTATCAATGGTTCAGGCTGGTGGTGGTAGCGTAATGGTGTGGGGGATATTTCCTTGGCACTAGCAAGGTGTACCTAATAAAGTGGCATGTAAATGATGTTAGGGTATGTTCTGAAACTCATTAGAACTGAAGAAGTGGTGACATTTCTTCTACTGTACATTACAGAAGATGTCCAGTTAAATCAGGCTGACTACTGAAAGGATGATTTTCTTTATCCCCTCAGAGACCCCCGGTCTGTGGAGAGATTCCTGGTTTATCAGCAGAATTCTAGGAACACCCCTTGAACACGGAAATAACGGCAGCTAATGTTCAGAGATGTTCAAAGTTTATTAGACATTACTAAGATTATATAGAATACAGAAACAATAAGGGAGGGGGGGAGTGAGTTTCAAAATTGTAACTTGCAAATTTCCATCATGAGCTGACTACATGAAACATGACATATACATTTCTTGGTACAAATTGTTTTGGCTAACTTTCTGAGAAACAACCAGACAAAGACATTGTCAGGGTTATGTTAGCTTCTGTTGATACATCCTTGAACAACTAAAACAGTTTCATTAAACTTCTAATATATCTGCAAAAAGCTAACTTAATACTTAAAATGGTGTATATTAACAAAATGGAGGTTATCTAGATCCTTTCAACTACTATTAGCTAAACCAGTATAAAAGTCTCTCTGCCATCCTTTTTAGGCTAATAGACTATTACTATTATATGATGTTGTGAGCTCCCCTTGCTATTTTACATTATGTTTTTCCTTATCTCTTCCTCAGGCTAGAAGTCGGGAGGAGAAACAACTCTGAATGTACAGTATTATATAAAGTGTCTTACTGTAGAGAACCACTCAGCATCCATCCCTCAGAAGGTAACAATTTGTTTAGGACATAAATGGACTTTCCAAACAAAAACAGTCATACAGTACAGGGCATTTGCTTCTTTAATCATTGGCTTCTTTAATCACTATGACTGAGTTATATGCAGCAAAGTTCAGATGATTGGACACCGGCAAAAGAAAACTGCTGAGATATCTCTCTATATACCCCATCTACCTTCAGTTTTTTGTTAGTGTCCTTAGGTGATGAACCTCTTCTCTCTACTGTGAAAAGCTAACCTTTTTCTAAGGAGGTTTCTCTATATACAGGGTGAGCACAAAAGCACTCCTTGATTTCAAGTGGATATAAAATCAAAATATTGGAGTATGTTTACAAATATGGTGACCCAGATACATTAACACAAAAAATTTTCAGTTTCACCCTTACAAGCATTAATCCATAAGTTACACTTGCAAGATAATGAACCGCAACTTGAATTTTGCAGGAATCTCCAGGCGTTAATGGAAAATGATGATAACCTGCTGTCAAAGATCATTTTCAGCGATGAGGCAACCTTCCACTTAAGTGTTAAGGTCAACAGCCACAAAGTGAGGATATAAGGGAGTGAGAATCCGCATGCCACTCTGGAGTGAATGTGTCTCTCCAAAATTGAATGTGTTTTTTATCAGAGCGGACTGTGCATGGCACATTTATCTTTGAGGGACAAATTGTTACTGGCCAAAGTTACCAACCAATACCACATTAAACTTTATCAGTTGATGCAACTGTAGCCACCAATGTGTAAGAATATTTCAATAAACTTGCATTCTATATCTGTTGGAAATCAAGGACTGTTTTTGTGCTCACCCTGTATATCCAGATAAATATATTGCAAGATCACTCAGCTGCACCACAGTCAATAAGGCTCTTTATGCATATTTCAGATTGGTTGACTGCTTGGCAGAGCCTTGGGTGACTGTACCTTGACCTATCCTGGTGGAAGATGTAGGGTCAGCCTGTAATGTTGCTTCCATCCACTGGATTCAGGCATTGGTGCTTCCCTCGGCACTTAGTGGAAGGTGTGGAGTTAGTCACAGGGTGCTTTACAAAATCGGGGCCAAGGTCTTCTTTGCACAGAGTCCTGTCCCTGAAGACCCCTGATGTGATAAGCCTATTGTGAAGGGCTTCCTTATTCTAAAGGTGGATTCCAGATTCTGATAAGATTTGACCCAAGTATATTAACTATATGGGACTGGCAAAAGGATAAAGATTACCCACCATTAGTGATTTATGTTTCATTACTGTATGAACACAATATATGACTGAATGTTTTTATAATCTATGGAAATTAAACTCTATATGGATATATGAGGGGATATTCTACTTTCTTACAAAACAAATGATGAGTATTTTTCTAAAACAATTGTGTCACAGATATACACTGCTCACAAAAATTAAAGGAACACTTTTTAATCAGAGTATAGCATCTAGTCAATTAAACTCCTGGGATATTGATCTGGTCAGCAGAGGGGGTTGTTAATCAGTTTCAGCTGCTTTGTTGTTAATGAAATTAACAACAGGTGCACTAGATGGGCAACACTAAGATGACCTCCAAAACAGGAATGGTTTTACAGGTGGAGGCCACTGACATTTTTTCCCTACTCATCTTTTCTGACTTATTTTCACTAGTTTTGCATTTGGCTAGTGATGTGAAGCTCAGTGATGCCCTGGTCCAGATCTGGGCGGAAATACCCCAGGACACCATCCCTAATCTCAATAGGATCATGCCCCGACGTTGTCAAGCATGCATACAAGCAGGTGGGAGCCATACAAACTACTGGGTACCATTCTGAGTTGCTGCAATGCAATGTCAGCAAAATGGACTACCCTGCTGCATACTTTTTCACTTTGATTTTCGGGGTGTCTTTTAATTCAGTATTCTGTTGATTGATAATTTTAATTTCCATCAAACAATCCAGCATCCTTACATTCCTAACACATTACACAGTCCATATCAGTATAGATATCCAGCATGAAATGTTTCCCCATTGAGATCGGATGTGTTTTCAAATAGTCCCTTTCATTTTTTTTGAGCAGTATATGTATATATATATATATACACGCATATATATATATAAAAATATATGTGTAGTAACCATTGCACCAAAATATATGTGTAGTAATCATTGCACCAAACGGTCTCCACCTGCCACTACTCCCATCGCAAATGAAAGATCCCCAGCACTGCTGGAATGTAACAGCTGCGGGGATCATGTGATGTCATTAGACGATACGACTGGTCTGGACCCTGGATTCTCTCTGTTTATGTCCATGTTGCGCCTTTGTGCATGTTTAGGTCTTCTTGTGAGCACACAGTAATCCATATACCTGTCTGGATGTTCTTTGGGTCCAGAACCTGGGATCGCCTTTTAAAATTTGTTTGGCTGATAAGCATATTTTCATCTTGTGTGATATATAAATACTCTTGCCCCTGTGTTGGGCAACTTCTCGTTGATAAAAGTTGCACAAGAGATTTGACTGATGTTAAAGATGGAGTATCTTTATAAGGAGAATAAGTGGTATCTATGTTGTCAGCTGATACCTTTATGTTTGTTTTTATCAGTGTTATAATGAAATATTGAGTATTTTTACAGATATGTGATTTTACCAATGTACTGTATGTGCATGGAAAGTCCCACATACAGAACCCAAAAATCTGAACTTCAGGGAAATACCTATTGGCCTGCAAAAGGATTTGTATTAAATCTATCCAGTCCTGAGATTTACATGGCTCTTCCACACAGCGTAGCTTTCCCTGAAGGAGAAACATTAGACTGATGTGGTTACCCCTATCTCTCTGATCTCTCCTTATCAGCGCATTCCTTGTTAGCACATGAGCAATGCAGAAAAACTGACTGTCTCCTTGTTTCTCCTTCCCTCAGTCTGAGCTCTACTGTTCATGGGAGTTCCAGAGACTGATACCAGGTCAAATTTAGGTTCTTACACATAAACAAAAACACATGTAATGATGCATACAGACCTGTAATATTTTATTTTTTTCTTGAGTTCAGATTTAATCTAGAGTGTTGAAGAAGGTAAGTGTAATGTACAATGTACAGTGTCCTTTACTGTAAATCCTGCAGTATGAACCTGTCTGTCAGCAGAATTGCCATTACCCACACTTCCGGTAGCAGAACTCTGTATTGTTTAATTTGAAATAGTCAGCCCTATAGACTACTACAGGATCAATTCATCATCATTTGTCGCCAATTGGAAGCTCTGTCACATTTATGAAGTACAATTGCCAGACAGATGTGCCTGAGCATCTGACCCATCATATCTCGTTCACCACCACTTGTCCAATATCTGGATTTCCCATTCATCAGTAACACTTGCTGTATTTTTAATATACAAATAATACATTTCCATGCCCTGACTACTTTTTAAAGTATTACTAAACCCACAATAGTAAAATCAGTCTGCATATACAGTGAAGCATGCTTGTTATACTCACTGTGGAACCTAAGGGGTTAATCCTCTGCATTGTGTAAAAACACTGTTTTATCCTGACTTCTCTGATCCTCCCCTTCTTCCAGTGTCCCCCTCCTATCTCCTGATAATACATATCCCGTGGAGTCACTCTGCACATGCTCAGTTTGGTGTGTATTGCTAGTGAGGTTTTATTTTTTCCTTGGGAGAGAGCATGTGATCAGCACAGAGCCAATCAGCACTGTCCAGACAGAGGTCAGGTGTTCTGAATCCCCCTACAGTAAAGTGAAAACTCCTCTTACAAGCTTTAACCAGTGCTCTGCTGGACACTGATAGAAGTCACAAGACTGCTATATACTGCTGATGGGAAGAAGTATTTAGCAGTTTATATTTACAAAATAATTGGATTTCCATGTTCTATGTACTGTGGGAGACAGATATAGTGAATGCCGGGTCCTGGGTTTAGTAACACTTTAACCGGTTCATGCTGTCTCCCAGCAAATTTTAATCAGGCTTTATTGCCCAGGAGATGGTGCAGCTTCTCTATCATGTGACCACTGTGTTTGGCTGTCACAGAGGTCACATGATCAAAGGCCAGTGCAGCTGGCTACCAATCAGAAACCATGACCAGGAGCTGTCAGTGACAGCAGAGTCAGTGTGCTGGGAGCACCCAGTAAGGTCTCAACACACAATCTCAGGTGGCCATGGACACATAAGTGCAGTGGCATTAATGCCCACTTTTCTTGCAACCACATGTATATACGTTACATGGCCAGCAATGGTTTAAACAAGCTCTCAGTCGTGTTTACTCATTGACATAGATATGTGTTGTACATATAACACTATTCAAATGAGGAGTATTTCCTAAATTCCTAATTTGCATATGGAGGGATTTTCTCTCTACACTTGCTGACAGGGAATGATATTGGCTATGTAAATGTGTAGAATATGAGCCTGGGTTCCATCTACTTTTATATAACCCCCCACCACCACCACCAAAAACCAAAAAAAAACTGTAGCAAACCCCAACAGTACACAACAGTGTTCCAACAGAGCATCAGTGAACTGAAATCACCTGGAAAGTGGTTCTAAAGGCAGAAAGTTCTTTACCTTAATGTATTCTCTGCTCAGCTACTCCCCCCCCCCCACCAGCCCATCTTATAGTTACCTGAGCCTAATCTCGATCCAGCACTATGTGCGAGAGCAGAGGTTCTCTCCACTTTCTCCCTCCTCCTTGACTCAGAGACAGCAGCTGCAGCCATTGGTTGCTGTTGCTATCAGCCACAGCCAGTAAGGCGGGAGCAGGTGGTGGGGCCAAGCCACGCTCTGTGTGTCATTGGACACATAGATATGGCTTGGGAGCAAGTACGCATGAGTGCCCCCATAGCAAGAGGCTATAATGCGAGGGAAGAGCAAGGAGCACCAGCGGGGATCCAAGAAGAGGAGGATAGGAGCTGCTCTGTGCAAACCATTGAACAGAGCAGGTAAGTATGACATGTTTGTATGTTTTTTTAAATAAGATGTGATACTTTACAATCACTTTAAAGTTTATGTAAAGTCAAAAGTTTCTTGTGAGAGCTTAAGACCCCTGTCAGCCTTCCTTCTATTGCCTGTGTTCTTAGAGGAGCTCTCTCTTCCAGTCTCAGAGACTCAACAAAAAATAAAAGGGGGAATCTCCAAACAGAGAGGATATCCCCTGTTTGAGTGGATTGCTTTAAAAAAGGCCTGGATTCTTAGATACACAGAATATAACTGGATACTAAAATTTATAGGTAAAGTTGATCCAGGGAATATCCAATTGCCTCTCGGGGGATCAGGAAGGAATTTGTTTCCCTGCAGGAGCAAATTAGATCATGCTTTGCTGGTTTTTTTTGCCTTCCTCTGGATCAACTGTGGGTATAGGATTATAACTTTTTTTATGGTTGAACTGGATGGTTTTTAGTCTTTTTTCAGCCAGACTAACTATGTAACTATGTAACAATTCTTCCATTGGAAGATTTTTTTTTACCTCCTGTTCCTACGACAACTCAAGAATTGTGAATTTCCCTTCACTTTCTGTAACAGAGACAATGGTCATTACCTTAGATCCAATAGTGAGAATGCATTTGTCCAGTGGTGACAGAAATAAAAATCTGTCAAAGATTGGGGTTATATGTATCTAAGACTTCATTGAATATGTGCCCAAAATTTACTGGTGAACATTCATCCTATGGATAAAGTTGAATTCATGGAAATTCTCCCAAGATTCACCCAGTGAAAGCTGCCTTCCCTGATATTCAGCAATGTCTATTATTCATCATCTGTTGTTCAAGAAGTAAAGGTCTTTACCATAACTTTGCTGCACATTCACCTGACATTCCCTCAACTTACTTTTTCTAAAAATGTATTTGGTTTGAGGTGTAGCGTGATTGCATTTACTACTAAATAAACTACTGCATAATTACAGCGTCAGCACCATGGAGAGCTAGTGCCGGCAGATTTTCCTGCAGGCTAAATCCAATCCTTCACTGATACTGTACATGTGAGATCCAATGGCTGATCACCTGCAGCTGTATTCGCCTGGTATACATTCATCCTATTCTAAATGGGGTGAATGAGACTGTGAAATGCAGGGAGAATGCCAATGAAACTCATTTGGGCAAATACTTATTAATTATTCACTGGGTGAATTGCCTAGTGAATCATCCATCTTCTATCCAACACTTAAAAAACGCATTAAATACATTTTAACCACTTCAGCTCTCATATCTGTTGCCCGCCAATGGGCCAGAGCCATTTTTCCATTTCTGCTATGGGCCTTTTTATTTGAAAATAGCTTTGATAACAAAGTACATACAGTATATATTGCATATTGGTTTTTTTTTATGCAATCCTTAGACAAAACTAAAAAAGCCACACTTTTTCCGGCTTTGATCCGTTTTAGTTCCAAAAAAAAGTGTTATTGCAGATTAAAAGTATATATATATTCTTATTATTATTATACAGGATTTATATAGCGCCAACAGTTTGCTCAGCACTTTACAATATAAAGGGAGACAATAAAGCAACAATACAGTTCAATACAAGAGGGATAGGAGGGCCCTGCTCCTTGGAACTTACAATCTAAGAGAATAAATATTATTCTACAATTTGTCCTGCCTAAAAAAATTAAATAAATTCTGATTCTGGTCCAAAGCATTGCAATGTTATTTACAAACGAAATTAAGGCTTTTTCCTCTGATTTTTTTGCCTTTTTAAATGTGATGATAAAAAGGTTGAGGTATAATAACAGTTGATAAATAAAAACAGAAAACAAATTTCAATAATAATGGTTGGAAAATAAAAATTAAAGAGAAGCAGTGAAATTATAGCTATTGGGAGAAGGCAAAGGAGTTACTTAAGTATGATTATGATAAACTAAGGGTTAGGACAGGTTTAGAATTATATTTAATAAAAGAAAAAAGATAAACTTTTTTCACATTTTCAAGTTGCTTTAACTGACATATACAGATTGAAGCTCATCTCTTTAGCTCTCATTCACGCCAGCAAGCTGCATTGAGTGAACAGTTCCTGGTGCGTGCTTAGCTGAGTAAACAGTACCAATACGCACATTGCACAGTACCAATACAGTACCAATGACACCTTGCACTTTTTTTTTTTTTCATGTAGAGCCCTCCTCTAGTTTGGCTGTTAGGCTAAATTTAGTTTTTAGTTTCACTGCAGCCAGAGAAGCAGTAATTGATTATTTTTGTCCGGTCAGGGATACTTAGGTATTTGATTTCTCCCACATGCTTCTGGAAGAAGCTTCCAAATTATAGGGCAGAGAGAGTCAAATGACCAGTATGAATATTTATCATGTTCCAGCCAATACCTGGAAGGAGGCATCAAGAAGGTGTCTGGTGGAAAGGCCAATACCTAGAAAGAGGCTTTTCCAGAGTGTTCTTTCCTCTCCAGGGAGGGTTTACATTCTCCTGGGGCTGCTGTCCTTGAGGGATAGTTACTGAGAGAAGAAAATTGCAGTCTAGGCCTCAGCAGGTGCTGCGCTGAAGGTCTGTAGAAGATTGCTAAAGGATTATTTACTGGAGGACATCATCCTGGAGTCCTGGTCCAGAGAAGGATCTTTTGCCTCCTTCACTGAGGAATTACCTGTGGATGCTGGGTGCAATACAGCTACTAGGACTTTGTGATTAAAGACCTTACTGTGGACTGCTGGGAGTGCAAATGTTAGAAGGGAACTAAGTGCCAGAGGATGCCATATGCTTTGCGGTCACATGTTTGATCACATGGATTTGGAGACACGACTGCATAAGAGGTCCATTCATGTGACTAACTTTTATGCTCCACGCTACCACTGATCATTTTATCACAAACATCTAGGGTGGTTCTGTCCAGTTTGAACCTCCCATACATAGTCTATGCAGGAAGTGTATTTGCCATTCTCTTCCTCATGCTTTTCATGCTCAGTTTGGTTTAGACGTATATGGACTGAGTCCTAGATACACTAGCCATCCCCTGTTACCTCCAGGAAAGCCTGCTTAGAGAAGTTTAGAAGTTTAGTGAGAAGCTGACTGTTGTTATTTCTTTTACTGTTTGGAATATCCTGATCCCTGAACCCCTCTCCTGTTTCACGTTTTTCAGAAATATATAGTTAAAAGGCATCCCTTAGACTAAGCCTGAAATGTCAGTGTGCATGGAACTATGCTTGTGCCTGGCAGCCTGTATAACACATGTCAAACACAAGGCCTGCAGGTTGTTTCATGTGGCCCTCCCACATCTCCTGCAGCTGCAACAACCCCCTTTTCTCCACTCCCACCTTGCCTGAGCAGTTGGCAGCCGAGAGGAGGACAAATCTCATCCATGAGATCCTGCTCTTCTCCACGCAGCCGCAGAGAGTTTAGTCTCTGCTCCCCACCCCGTCTCAGCAGTTGGCAGCAGAGAGGAGGACTGAACTCCTTCTACAATCCTGCATCTCTCTGTGCATCCGCAGCACACCCTTGCCTACATCTCAACGTTCAGAAGACTCACTGCTATGGCAACTGACTCCAGTCCTCCTCTGGTGCTCCTCCAGACCCTACACTTTCTGTTTCCATGCTCTGCCCCCAGCTTCTTCCAGGCAGAAGCACAAGGTAAGGGGGGTGCACGCTAGCCTTACAGATAGAACATGACACCCTTTTATAGTATGTGGGAGACCTGGGTATATTCTCAGTGCCCCCTTTGAGGATGAAAGCTATATTTTTATTTTTAGAAGATTTATTGAAATGATATTCCAGTAGATTCTCTTCACATAGCGCAGATATGATGCAGTAGTATGCAATCCAGCGTACTACAGTTTCTTTATAGGGAACAAGGCGCAGCTGTTGTGTGCAAGACCTAAGCCTGCTTCCTTATGTTTTTAGAGGACCAGAAGTTAGGAGAAACGGGATTAATTTGGCAAAATACCATTTAATAGGGGTTTTTAATCGTAAACCTACACTTTGTAAAAAAAAAATTACAAAGTTTTGGCTTAAAATATACTTTAAATTTAAAATTCATATAATCAATGCAATGTAGCACCCACTGTTTTATTGAATAGGCCAGTTATTTATGCTACGCTAGGCTGTAGATCACAGGTTAGATTCTTCACTGGACAAAATACAGTTTCAAGAAGTAGAGATGGCCTTGTGGTGTCCACAGCCCACGCTAAGCTCGGGCAAGCTGACATGAAAATTACAACCGCTGACATCTCACTATCATGCACAATAAATAAAGCTGAGCACATTGGAAATGTCCATATCCCCCTGCAGCCAAGCTTGAGATTTACACACTGCGCTGCCTTAATTTATTGCTAATCAATTAGTACGTTTTTTCAATGTAGATACTGAATCTTTGCCTGCGAAGGCACCTGGCGCTGATTTAGTGCTACAGATTTGCTCCATCAACCCCACTAATGTATTTTCTGACAGGCCTGTGCACATTTAACATATTTGCATGGATGCGCCCTGTACTGCTAGGCCGCACACAGCATGGTGATTGAAAGCAAGTCGCCTGCAGAAGGTATTTAACAAAGGCTCCATGTAATAAATAAGACAGTGGGGCATCCTGTGCTCAGGTAATGAATTTTTGATTGTCTGCCTCTCAATCAGAGAACAGGGCTAAACCAATACCAGAATGCTTCAAAGACAGGCCACTAAGCTGCTTGGACTGTTAAAGTGACAGTAAACTTGGGTTTAACCACTTGCCTACTGAGCACTGTAACCCCCTTCCTGCTCAGGCCAATTTTCAGATTTCAGCACTGTTGAATGACAATTGCGCGATCATGCAACACTGTATCCACTGTGTTAATTTTGTAAATAAGTAATTTTCCTCCTTCACTGATATGTGCTGATGAGGCTGTAGTGATAGGCGGCACTGATTGGTGGCACTGATGGACAGCACTGATAGGTGGCACTGATGAGGAGGCACTGGTAGGCGGCACTGATGGGAAATGACAGGAATAACTGATGGGCACCTATATGTAGCACTGATGGGCACTGATATGTAGCACTGATAGATGGCATTGATAGGTGGCACTGATGGGCACTGATAGGTGGCACTGATTGGCATTGACAGTCATCACTGATGGGCACTGAAAGGCAACACTGATGGGCACTGATAGGCAGCATTGATGGATACTTAGAGGCAGCACTGATGGGGCTGCACTGATGATCAGTGTCCTGATGATCAGTGTAGATGTCCCCTCTGATGATTGCGGCTTACCGGCTCTCCCCTCCGCACACACTGTCAGCGTGAGGAGAGAACTGCCAATAACCGGCATTTCCTGTTTACATGGGATCAGCTGTGATTGGACACAGCTAATCACATGATAAAGAGCCTATGTCATTGGCTCTTTACTGCGTTTGGTGGTCCACTGTGTCTGAGGGACACAGTGCACCACTGATGGTCAAGTATATGCAGCTAGAGTGGGAGGACATCATATGACATCCTTCCAGAACAAGAGAGCTCTTGCCTGTCCATCATTTTCCAATACAGTGGGTAGTATGTATTATAAACTCATAAAAGTCCCTTCTATTGCTCTCAGCCTCCCACAAATCTCCAAATGTTTTATCTTTTTATTTTTGTTTGCTGCTGTGCTTTCTTTTGGATGGTGAGTGATTAGGGTTGTTCTTCATG
This sequence comes from Staurois parvus, assembly GCF_062004578.1. Taxonomy (NCBI): domain Eukaryota; kingdom Metazoa; phylum Chordata; class Amphibia; order Anura; family Ranidae; genus Staurois; species Staurois parvus. Next base: position 2,070,662 of record NW_028318028.1, on the reverse strand, counting down.
TAGATAAGAACGTAGCACCCTCTCTTGCTCACTCCCAAGATGGACTAGGGCCTAGGGATGTGTAATGTGCATAGAGCAGTGAACATGACTACAAATAACAAGCACTAATTGTTTCAAACAGACGGAGGTAAGGAAAATGAGGATTACAAGGAAGCAGAAAAACACAGTAAGAAACAATTTTGTGAAAAATAGATTACAAGGCCATTAGCTAATGGATGTTTATGTTTTATTTTCGGAGAATATGGATATTGCTTAGTGTCACTTTAAGGGTCCATACACATTGGCTTAAAAAATGCTAATTCCACAGGAATTTTGAGTTTTGCCTGTAGAAGCAGCTAATGTTATCCTATGTGTAAATGCAAAAGATCAAATCCTTATGCGCTGCTATAAATCTAAACCTTATTGTGCTAAACACACAATAAATAATCCGTAAAATATGTGATAAAAAATATAGTCCAAAATAATGTTTAATAGTATCTAGCAGCAGTGCACTTAGTGACCTCTCATACTAGTCATACAGCACAAATAAAAAATAGTGCTGCGCTAGTCCCATCATAATAAATATGATACTAAATACCATAAAAAATATTCCACATAACATAACTACTATAATGCTCTATAAATACTATAATATATTCCTGTGTATATAATTCAATACATATATAGCAAGTAAAAGAGTGTCCCAATCTCAAACCACAATGTGCAAACAAAGTCCAATAGTAAGCTGAAAATCAGCCGTACTTCAAAACAAGACTTCACCTTGGTGCAGAAATATTCAGCATAAATTCCAGTGCCAAACTGTCACCAGGTGAACTCTATGTTCAGTCATAGCGCTTTTTGGTCCTGCCAGCGGGACCGGATTCAGTTCCTCCTCTCCAGTTAAAGTTCAAGTATTACATACATATCTCCTCCTCCTTTCAGCTCCACTCCATGACATGCAAAGAATATTGCAAATAGTGCCTAATTCTTAAAATAATTTATTAATCTTAACCAACATACATATTGCACTCACATGTATAAGGTGCCAACCACCACCAAGGTATACAGCCAATAAATAGGTGTTGCAATATTCGCAATAGCCACTGTGCACTATCCAGACCACTATGCCGAGTTCCGTATGGACGTGGTAATGCAATCCAAGCCCTGTCCGACACGTTTCGTCACACCACATAAATCCAAAATTTAGGCATAGTCACCACAGCAAGCAGTAAGAAGAATTTTTCCAATCTGTACACTTTTTTGGGGTGACAACAGTCTAAGCGGGCAATTTCCCTAGTTTTATAAAACACTTCTCTCACAGGGGCAGGGGTTTTCAACCTTCCCTACTCTAAACAAAGCAAAAAAAATGTCTGTACATAACTTTAAACTTTTGGTTTCATATGGCCATGGGTTCCTCATTATCTTATCACCTTGTAGGGGGATCTAATATTAAATGTGGGGAATGGGATAGTGGATCTGCAGTTGTATTGCCTAAGAATATTAGTATTCACCAAGGAGCCCAATAAACATAAATATGCACCTTGTCGCCACTGTGTCATTAATCATCCTACACTTTTTACAATATAAATTTTAGTTCCTCAGAGGAGTTGTATAATGGACATACATAAATCTAAAAGTAAAAAAAAAAAAACATAAAAAATAATGAAGCCTATTGCACCCCCCAAAATAAAATCTATGTACTGCATATTGTATGACTGCATTGAAGATAAAAATGAATATAATTATAAAATATACACATTAACATAAAAAATGTTGAAAATGGCTTTCAAATAAATTACCCTTGCACTGGCCCCCATGCTTCAATAAAGATTGGGTCTAGTTAGCACCCTGTGACAGAACCAATAAAATGTCAAGCCAGATGGCAATTAGAGGTAACTATTGTCATTGAATACCCAAAACCTTTTCTCAGGTCATGTTAATTAAAAAAAATTGCAAAGTCTATATAGAGTGAAGCTTATTTACAGGCTCCATCTTAAAGTGTAATGTTGATCTCCCATATCCTTCACCAACGTTAAAGGTCCTTGCCATTTCATAATGATTGCTGCATAAAATAACAGGGACCAAAATAATGTGGTGATGTCAAAAGATGTAAAAATGTTGAAGCAAACTATGCATGCCAAAAAGGAACATAAACAGAGTATCATATACTATGAAGCATAGACATTTTGCAAAGGTATAGGCTCAGAGTGCTTCTTTAAATACACAGGGTCAAACAAAACGTTTTATTTTTGGTGATGACTTGAAATGGCTTCCAACTCCATTGACCAAAATTCCCAAGGGCAAATGTTCAAAACCAGTTTTGTTACAGGAATCCAGCACATATTTTTAATTTTGTCTTCAGAAAGATTAGTATACATTACGCAAGTGCACTATACTTTCCGATGACACTTGCATGTTCAGTTCTCTCTGACTATACTACATGGAATTAGCTGCATGGGGATGGAGTACACTCACTGCGCATTAATGGGGCATTCAGCTCTAAATACCAGGCTAATCTTCCCTTGTTTACACAGCTCCCACCATTATGAAGTTAATCCCAACACACAGCACAGAATCTCATTTGCCCAGAACTCTCATTAACCTACAGAAGAACCCAATTCCAGAAATAAAAACAACATATATTAACCACTCCAACCTCAGGAAGGTTGCCCATGTTTCAGTAGACCAGGATAAAGGATAAGGTTAATGGCTAATGAATAGTTGGGATTATTATTATATGTTCTTTTTTTAATTTTAATTTACTGGCCTCATTTTTTTATCAAGATTAAATATTTTATTGCTCTGTTTTGAGTGACTAATTCAATTTTGCAGGGTTTTTTTTCAGCATTTAATGGACCCTTTGTGTTGCCTTTTTGTTCTTTCTTGTGTCTGGTTGCTATTTCCCAGAGCCGGTCAAGAGGTATTCAGCCATCGCTAAGCTATAAATGCTTTGTAGAGCAAAATGGTCACCTTTTTTCCCCGAGTGTACTCAAAGCTTGATACATCCGTGTTACTCAAAGCCTTTATCAGTCACAGTGTGCATTGGGGCTTGGTGTCATTCATCATCCTCGCATTGGTTAAAGAGTATTTGATAAATTACAATGCTCGCTATAGCCTGTCAATTATCTCAGTTTCCACTTAGTGGTATAAACAATCACAGAAACATAAAAGAATGATGGCAGAAAAAAGACCAAGCGGTCCATTGGGTCTGCCTCGTTTTTATATTTATATGTTTTGGGAGGTTTTGTATTTGTTTTTTTTTGTTCTTTAACTTTTTTGTCTGATTATAGATCTATGTTTATCCTAATCACAACTGAAAATATTTACTGTTGACTGACTCACTACCTTTGTGGGAGATCTATTCCAAGCATCAACTACTCTTTTGGTAATATAATACTTTCTAAGATTAGTTTTGAACACTCCTGCTGCTAGTTTGAGGTCATGTCCCCATGTTCTTGATCTTGGTTTCATATTGAAAATAATGCCCTCCTGAACCTTGTTCACTCCCTTAATCTTCCTAAAGATTTCAATCATGTCTCCCTTTTCCCTTCATACCTCCAACCTGTACATATTAAGTTCTTGAAGTGTCTCTTGATATGTTTTATCCCCAAGACCTTTCACCATTCTGGACTTGTTCTATCTTAGCAATATCTTGTTTGTGAGGTCTACATAACTGGACACAGTATTCTAAATGAGGTCTAACTAACGATCTATATAGGGGAATCAGGACCTCCTTCCTCCTGCTGGTGATCCCTCTAGTAATTAATTATAGAATTCTATTTGCTTTCCCCATTGCCTGGCCACATTTGCTAAGTTGTAATGTTGGCTACAAGCTGCCACTAATCAGAGGAGCAGGGTGGTAGGCACACTCACATACTGTCTGCAGATTTTATGTATATTTTGTTTTGTTATTTAGTTCACAAAAAACAAATCTGCTGTATTTCATTAAAAAAATAAAATAATGTATTACGTGAGTATCTTGTATTCTCCTTATTAACCAGGAGGTGGAGCACCAGGCCCCATTTTACATGCTTTGTCTACTTAGATCCTTAAGGCCCCTTAAGGATCTGTGAACAAATTTCCTGTTGAACTGGAGCATAACAGATAGGATGTCAATTTTGTGACATCTGTGTCTGTTCAGTTTTATACTGCATTAAAAACAGGAGATTTTTTTGGGACCCATGTTAGATCTATGGGCGGCCATATGTAAGACATTTTTCGGGGTTTTTTTTCTAGATCTGGACAGACTCAATGGTAAATAGATGGAAAGAGGTGTGAAAGAGCAGTAATTATAGCAGCAGACCTCCTGTGTAGTTCTAAAACATCACCGAAGGAGATTTTTAGGTACCGTACAGGGGCAGACTGAACTCTCATGGGGCCCCCAGGCAATAGGGGATCATGGGGTCCCTGTGTCCTTGCCCAAACTCAAAAAAGCCTATGAAAAAGGTACCAGGGGCATCTCATGGGGCCCCCTACAGACCCCGGGCCCTCGGGCAGTGCCCAAGTTTCCAAATGGTCAGTCCGCCCCTGGTACCATAGTTTGGCGCCATTCCACGAGCGTGCACAATTTTAGAGTGTGGCATGTTTGGTATCTATTTACTCAGCATAACATCCTCTCTTATATTTTACCAAACAACTGAGTATTATGTTGAGTTTTGTGCATTAAAGTTCATTAAAATGTACTTTTTCCCCAAAAAATTACTTTAAAAATCCACTGCATAAATACCATGTGACATAAAAAATTGTAACAACCACATTTTTATGTTCTAGGGCCTCTGCATAAAATATATATAAAATCTTTGGGGGTTCTAAGTCATTTTCTAGCAAAATAAAGTTGATTTTTACATGTAGGAGAAAAGTGTCAGAATAGGCAAAATGGTTAAGCAAAAAAAAAAAAAAACAGATCTTTTTCTTGCTTATTATCTTATTGCCTACTGGTTTGTCATGATACTGTCAAAACCTTGTTTTTGTGCTATCCTTTAAATGCCCCCAGCCCCATATGTGGGAAAGCAAATCATGCACTATCCTGAAATGAATGATATAAAGAGGGGACAGGTAGGTGACACAGAATGCCTCCACATTTTGGGTCTTGTTCCATGCTTTGCTACCACTCGATCTTGCACCTTTAAAACATGTCGGTGATGCCAGCCTCACAAGCTCACTTTTAGGAAGTTTGCTCATTTCTTAAGGCTTCCATATATGCATTTTTAAATATGTGCAATAGAGAATATTTCTGTTATTTATGGGACAATCCAGCCGCAACACAGAACTGAATAATATCTGCAAAAAGTGAAAAGCTATTTGGCTGCATCTATATTTATTTCTTTATTTATTTATATGCATTGTTTGGGATAAAAAATAACATTCCATTAAGATTTTAGCTTTTAGCAGGATACAAAGCCTGTCTCAGACTTCCTCCTATTTATGTGAATTCTAGATAACATAGTAGCCATTAGTCAGAAGCAGGCAGCACTTGGGCTTACATTTATTGTGGCAGCAATAACATTAGACTTTATTCCATGGCATGAAAAGAAATGAGAGTGCTCTCCCTGTCTTTTTCAAATAGGCTAAAGCCTAATTTTACAGTTGCCATGGCTAATGGAATCCAGCATAAAGCTTGTTTTTACCCTTGTCTTATGAGATGTGTACTATCTATAGTGGATGCTGTGAAGGTTGGTGGGACTTTTTAAAGGCAATCTACACTGCTCAAAAAAATTAAAGGAACACTTTTTAGTCAGAGTATAGCATCAAGTCAATTAAACTCCTGTGTTTTTTATCTGGTCAGTTAAGTAGCAGAGGGGGTTGTTAATCAGTTTCAGCTGTTTTGGTGTTAATGCAATTAACAACAGGCGCACTAGATGGGCAATGATGAGATGACCCCCAAAACAGAAATGGATTTACAGATGGAGGCCACTGAAATTTTTTTCCCTACTCATCTTTTCTGATTGTTCTTCACAAGTTTTGCATTTGGCTAGTGTCAGTGTCACTACTGGTAGCATGAGGCGATACCTGGACCCTACAGATGTTGCACCAGCCAATTGCACCAGCCAGTACATCTCCTCCAGGATGGCACATCAATACGTGCCATTGCCAGAAGGTTTGCTGTGTCTCCTAGCACAGTCTGAAGAGTATGGAGGAGATTTCAGGAGACAGACAGTTATGCTAGGAGAGCTGGACAGACCCCATAGAAGGTCCTTAACCCATCAGCAGGACCTGTGTCTGCTCCTTTGTGCAAGGAGAAACAGGATGAGCACTGCGAGAGCCCTACAAAATTACCTCCAGCAGGCCACTGGTGTGAATATCTCTGGCCAAAAATCAGAAACAGACTTCATGAGGGTGGCCTGAGGGCCCGACATCCTTTAGTGGGCCCTGTGCTTACTGCCCGACACCAAAGAGATCGATTGACAGTTGCCATTAAATACCAGAATTGGCAGGTCCGCCACTGGCGCCCTGTGCTTTTTATAGATACGAGCAGGTTCACATGTGACAAACGTGAAAGGGTCTGGAGAAGCTGTGGAGAATGTTATGCTGCCTGTAACATCGTTCAGCATGATCGTTTTGGTGGTGGGTCAGTGATGGTCTGGGGAGACATATCCATAGAGGGACACACAGACCTCTACAGGCTGGACAATGGCACCATGACTGCCATTAGGTATCGGGATGAAATCCTTGGACCCATTGTCAGACCCTACGCTGGCGCAGTGGGTTCTGGGTTCCTCCTGGTGCACAACAATGCCCGGCCTCATGTGGCGAGAATATGCAGGCAGTTCCTGAAGGATGAAGGGATTGATACCATTGAATGTGTAAGGGACCGCCTGGCGACACCACTAGCACTCCACTAATCAGGCGTCCCCAGCGCACGGAGTCTAAGTCCCAGAGTACTTGTTCACCAGAGCCCCTGATGGTGGGGATGGACTTGGAGTACCCCGGGACCAGGTCGTGCTTACTGAGGATACCCGTCAGTGGTAGGGGTGGTCGCCAGGGGCTCCCACAGGAGAGAGCCTGATATGAGGAGGTCTGGGAACCCCGCTGAGAGGAATGGATGGATGGATGGCGGAGCAAGTGCAGAGTCAGGCAAGCCGGGTCAGTAACGGGGAGGACAGCACGGTACAAGGCAGCGGGCAGAGAATAGTCGGGTCACACGCCAGGTCATCAACAGTAGGTCAGATCCAATAGGGGACATGCGGAAGAGAGGTCAGGCAAAGCAAGGGTCTGGGCAGGAGAATTCAGCAGTGGTCAGGTACAATCCGGGTCAGCAACTTACAGGTACAGGTTCAGATTCAGGATACAGGATACAGGGCAAGGAGAAGACCAGAAGGCACTGAATGACAGCTCAGGGCCGTTTAAATATCGCGCCCTGCGCTGCCATTGGTGCCCAGCGGCTCCTACTGCGCATGCGCAAACTCACGCGCCGCGGCCGGCCCGGACCTAAAGCCCGCGTCCCTGCACAGGGCGGCATACTGCGCCTGCGCCGGGACCATCGCGGCGGGGATCGAGGGGATCCCTGACATTGCCCCCCCCCTACGGGCAACCTCCGGATGCCCACCCGATCTCTCCACCACGGGTGGTCACGAAGAAACCGCCGGACAAGTCTGGGTGCATGGACATTATGGGCTGGTTCCCAAGAATTGTCCTCGGGGCCATAGCCCTTCCATTTTATAAGAAATTGGGTCTGGCCCCCCCTTCTTCGGCACTTCAGGATCGTTTCCACCTCATATTCTTCTTGTCCCTCCACCGTTATGGCCTCCGGAGGTCTGGATTCTCGTTCTGGGAAGGCATCCGGGATCACAGGTTTAAGTAAGGACACGTGGAAAACAGGATGAATTTTGAATGTTTCAGGGAGGGTAAGTTCATATGTTACCTCGTTGATCATTCGCTTCACACAAAAAGGCCCCATGAATTTAGGTCCCAATTTCTTTGAGGGACAAAGCATTCTCAAGTTGGTTGTTGCCAACCATACCTTATCCCCAGGCTTCAGCACCAGATTCCCTCTTCGTTTCTTGTTATATGCATTCTTGTTATCCTCCTGGGCCCGAGCGATGGCTTCCTGTAGTACTTTGTTGTTCGAGGAGAAGAAGTTTAATGCGTCTTGCGTTGCCGGAACTGGGCATTCAGAGACCAAATCAGGAAGAAAGACAGGGTGAAATCCGTAGTTAGAGAAGAACGGAGATTGCCCTGTCGCTGTCGCTTCAAGGCCTCAAAGGCTTCCTGAGCCTCCGGCGTCCATCTGAACCGGGTTCCAAGCTTGGTCAACTGAGTTATGGGGGAGACCAGACCCGAGAAGTTCTTAATGAACTTCCGGTAGAAATTCGCAAAACCGATAAACCGCTGGACGCCTTTTTTGTCCGCGGGTACCGGCCACTCCAAAGTCGCCGAGACTTTCTGAGGGTCCATTGCGACCCCTGCGGTGGAGATAATCAACCCCAGGAACGTAATGCTAGGTTGCTCAAAGCAACACTTATCTGCCTTGGCGTATAACCCATGCTGACGTAACCGCCCCAACACCCTTGCCACATGTATCCTGTGATCCTTCAGGGAGGATGAGAAAATCAGTATATCGTCCAGGTAAACGATAACGAAAATGTCTAGGTAATCCCTAAAAATATCGTTTACGAAATGCTGAAATGTGGCTGGTGCATTGCACAGACCAAATGGCATGACCAGGTATTCAAAGTGCCCAAACCGTGTACGGAACGCAGTTTTCCACTCGTCCCCCTCCCTTATGCGAACTAGGTTGTACGCCCCCCTTAGATCAAGTTTAGTAAATATGACCGCAGCCTTCAGGCTCTGAAATAACTCTGGCACTAACGGTAATGGGTAACGATTTTTAATCGTGACCCTGTTCAGCTCCCGGTAGTCTATACATGGTCTCAGAGATTTGTCTTTTTTTTCCACGAAGAAGATCCCCGCCCCTGCTGGTGAAGTGGAGGAACGGATGAACCCCTTCTGGAGACTGTCCTCTATGTATTCCTTCAGGGCCCCCAATTCAAGTTCCGATAGGGGAAAAATTCGCCCAAAAGGAATCTCAGAGCCGGGTAACAGGTCAATGGGACAGTCATACGGGCGGTGGGGGGGCAGGGCATCTGCTCCCCGTTTACTGAACACGTCCAGGAATTCATGATATTCTGTGGGAATAACCTGTTTCAGATCAGAATCCCCCTCGGAGCATAGGAGGACCTGGGGGCCTGCCGGGCCTGAAGTGCGACAGTGTTCCTGACAGTATGGGGAAGGGAACAAGATTGACCCGGTTTCCCAGTCAATTTGGGGGTTATGGGCCCGTAACCAAGGGAGCCCCAAAATGACTGGGAACAGAGGTGACGCAATGGCATCCAGGCGGAGGAATTCCTGGTGTTGGTTGGCAATGGTAGTGGCAATGGGGGGAGTTTGCTGATTAACCACTCCTGATTTTATCTGGGAACCATCTGCCAAAAATATGTTAAAACCCCTCTTTCTGGGTTGGAGGGGAATTTTCTGTTGACGAGCAAAGTCTAAATCCAGAAAACAACTGCATGCCCCCGAATCAATTATGGCTGTCACTTCCACGGTCCTTTCGGGAAGCTGAAAGGAGAGGGGTACAACTAAGTATTGGGAAGGACTGACATTGCCAATAGACAAGGAAGAACAAGAGGTACACTTACTCATTTTCTGAGGGCAGGATCGTACCATATGACCGGCTTCCCCGCAGTAGAGGCAGAGGTTCTGCGAGCGTCTCCGCTGGTGTTCTTCTGGCGATAATTTGGGCCGAGCCAGGCCTAGTTGCATGGGTTCTGGAACATCTCCTGGGAGTGGATTCTGGATACTTGGTCTGGGTGGTTGGCTGGGGCCTAGGAATGGACCCCAGTTGTTTCCACGACCCTGGCCGGACCTCTCAAACCTGCGTTCCCGCAGTCGTCGGTCAATCTTTATCGTCAGGGCAATTAGGTCCTCTAATGACTCAGGAACCTCTACCCGGGCCAGCTCATCCTTTAGGGGTTCTGATAGCCCCATGCGGAACTGGTGCAACAAAGCAAACTCGTTCCAGCGAGTGTCCCCCATCCAGCGCCTAAAATCTGAGGCGTATTCCTCTGCCGCCCGACGTCCCTGTCGGAGTGTGTATAAGATTGCTTCGGCAGAAGCAGCCCGCTGCGGGTCATCATATAGGATGGCCATCGCCTCAAAGAAGTCCTTGACTGTTCCTAGGTGTGGGTCATTGTTTCCCCTTAACCGATGGACCCAATCTTGGGGTTCGCCCTGCAACAGTGATATTATAAATCCCACCTTCATTGATTCGGTCAAAAAGGTACGGGGTTGAAGTTCAAAAAATAGGAGGCAGGACTCACGGAATGACCTGAAGCGTGTGCAGTCCCCGTGAAAACGCTCCGGTAGGGGTACCCGGGGTTCCGCCATAGGTAGCGGGGCGGAGGCCCCTGATGCTGGCTCAAGAGCAGCCGGGGGTGCAGAAACTGGGGCCTGTGGGGCTAGGTCAGATAGGGAGCAGGTCTGGAAGCGGTTCTCCAGCTGCATACATTTATCCTGCAGGGCTGCTACGGCCTGCGTCAGGTTAGATAGATGCCTGCAAATTTCTTCCAGCGGGGAGGGCCCTCCTCTAGGCTCAGTCATGGCCTTCTGGTACTGTAAGGGACCGCCTGGCGACACCACTAGCACTCCACTAATCAGGCGTCCCCAGCGCACGGAGTCTAAGTCCCAGAGTACTTGTTCACCAGAGCCCCTGATGGTGGGGATGGACTTGGAGTACCCCGGGACCAGGTCGTGCTTACTGAGGATACCCGTCAGTGGTAGGGGTGGTCGCCAGGGGCTCCCACGGGAGAGAGCCTGATATGAGGAGGTCTGGGAACCCCGCTGAGAGGAATGGATGGATGGATGGATGGATGGCGGAGCAAGTGCAGAGTCAGGCAAGCCGGGTCGGCAACGGAGAGGACAGTACGGTACAAGGCAGCGGGCAGAGAATAGTCGGGTCACATGCCAGGTCATCAACAGTAGGTCAGATCCAATAGGGGACATGCGGAAGAGAGGTCAGGCAAAGCAAGGGTCTGGGCAGGAGAATTCAGCAGTGGTCAGGTACAATCCGGGTCAGCAACTTACAGGTACAGGTTCAGATTCAGGATACAGGATACAGGGCAAGGACAAGACCAGAAGGCACTGAATGACAGCTCGGGGCCGTTTAAATATCGCGCCCTGCGCTGCCATTGGTGCCCAGCGGGCGGCCGCGGCTCCTACTGCACATGCGCAAACTCACGCGCCGCGGCCGGCCCGGACCTAGAGCCCGCGTCCCTGCACAGGGCGGCATACTGCGCCTGCGCCGGGACCATCGCGGCGGGGATCGAGGGGATCCCTGACAGAATGGCCCCCACATTTGCCTGACCTAAATCCAATAGAACACCTCTGGGATATCATGTTTCGGTCCATCTGACACTGCCAGGTTGCACCTCAGACTGTCCAGGTACTCAGTGATGCCCTGGTCCAGATCTGGGAGGAAATATCTCAGGACACCATCCGTCGTCTCTCAGAAACATGCCCCTACATGCCCTGGGGACCATACAAACTACTGAGTACCATTTTGAGTTGCTGCAATGAAATGTCAGCAAAATGGACTAGTCTGCAGCATAATTTTTTCACTTTGATTTTTGGGGTGTCTTTGAATTCAGTCCTCTGTAGGTTGATAATTTCCATTTCTATCAAATGATGAGGCATCCTTATGTACCTAACACATCACCCAGTCCATATCAGTATTGATATCCAGCATGATATTTTCCCCATTTTGATCTGATTTGTTTTCAAAGTGTTCCTTTAATTTTGTTGAGCAGTGTATTTTGCTTTAGCTACTTTCAGGACTAAAACAGTAAAAAATAAAAATGCCTTTTTCTTAGTCACCTAAATATACTATAGTAAATACAAATATGTTATATTGTCATATCCAGACAACAGGTGGAACTCTTGGCTCCTTTTAACATGTCTTCTTATATGTAAGAATAAACCTGTTATTTATATAGCTCAGTAGCTCAAGCTGAAATTTACACAAATTAATGGGTCAATGATGTAATTTTCTGAGTTACTGGGAATACAGGTGAAAATGTCCCCGTGGTCCGTGCAAGTATAGGACACAGTGAGATAACATGTACAAAGGGTTATGTAGACAGCAACCTGACTTGTGGGAGGATGGGACGGGGGAACTCAAATTTAGGTGGTACTCCAAAAGCTCAGAAAATGTATAGCATAACTCCACTTATTTTTTTCTCTTGGCAACCTTTCCCCCTCCTGTGGACAAAATACAAAATAGTATAGCACAACTCACCCTTGTCAGGATCTAGTGCTACCTTTCAGGTTCTGCTCCATTATCCAGCATTGGTTCATTTCCTGTTTGAGCCCCGATTATCAAGACCACCCATCTTCACCACTTGACTTTACCACTTGACCACTTCACTTGAATACACAGTTTTTATGGTATGTATCCTGGCAACTTTTAATTTTTTTGCAGATAGGCAATCAGGGAGATTGGCCACTAACTGGAGTTCTACTTTAAAGCTGAACTCTGGGTTAAGTAAAAATGACCATTAATGTGAGTCCACCCCCCCCCCCCTTTGCAAGGCTTGAAATGGTTGTAAATCCCTAAAATGAAAAATTAACAGAACATATCCTTCTATAGTGTGTACTTGTTTTAACCCAGAGCACCATATGTGATTTCTGTCACTCCTCTGCTATCTGCGTAGATGGCCTCACCCTCACAGCACACAGAAGGTGATCGACAGCCTCAGCTGTACATATGAGACTGTGTAGGGAGTGTTTTTTCCCTCCACTCAGGTCTCGGATTACACTCAGTTCACGGCACTATGTGTACAGTGTGTGACATCAGATCCACGACTCCTGCCTGCTGGAGCTGAGAAATGCTGTGTAAATTCTGTACTTTGAATGGCTGTAGATGAGAGTAGACTGCAAATAAACAAGTAAAACATATGTAGGAAGATTTGTTTTATCTCTGTGTATCACCTGAAGCTAGTCACTTCAGTTGACGGTTTACAACTATTTTTAAATGCTCTTTTTGTCTAAGAACTAAATATTAGTCTATACTTACCTTATTCTTTCCTCTGACTACCCTCCTAATTGTCTTTCTAATGCTCCTGAGCAGGCCCTTGACATCCTTGCGTAAAATGCAGGACGGCTGGTCCTGCACTGTATCTGGTGATGTTGGAAGTAAAAAAGAGAAGTAGCTTTAGAGAATCAATCATGTAGCTAAGTGGTAGTCTGTGGGAATGAGAAATAATGTAAGTATAGCTTTTTATTTCTATCCCCCTAGACTCAACAGATACTGTATTTTAATCTTGTAGTGTTGGTGGGGAAAAGGAGTCTGGCACCGGTCATTTTTTTTCAGCTGCTCAGAGTATGGCTCTAACAGTTCTAGGGCATGCTTGTTTAGCTGTACACTGATTTTGTACAGACTGTATCTGTGTGACAGTGCTCTGATGTCACTCGGAATAGACTGCGACTATGCCCTGATATTATGCAGAATGGACAGCTTATATGTGACAGTTTGCATACAGCACACAATAGTGGATTAAGTGAGTTCCCCTGACATTGATGGAAAGAGACATCAGAGCTTTGGAGCTGTCACTGCCAGACCCTCTGTATTTGGAAAGGGAGAAATTACAAGCATGGTATAGGCATCTGTGTCATTACACCAAAGCACAGCGATTGACAAGTGGAGCAAAGGTCTCAGATCCATATGCTGATGGCACTCCGTAAAATGAGGAGAAATTGCCAGTCCAGATAAAGTAGATTGTAATGCACTGTGACACAATGAACTTCACTGCATCAATGTTACATTGCCCAGATTGTTGTGAAAAGAGGACACATATGTTCGTGATACAGGACACATTTGTCACTCATCCCCGATTGATCCTTCGGTTGCCCTTGAGAGTTGATGGTCCCCATCCCATCTGAGACCTGGGAGGTTTTCAGCATCTCAGGCAGAATATGATCAATGTTTAATCACAAGGCGTGAAAGTTGTGCGTGTGAAGGGTAAGACCAGTCCTATTAATCACAGCATTGATTGGAAACTGCTCCAAATCACCCGGCCATGACACAGAGAGCATAGAGAGCAAGAACCACTGTGAAAGAGGCAGATGCATCTTAGAAAGAGATGGTAAAGAAGGTTTTCTACAGCATTTTGGCCTGTGGCAGAAATTAAGTCTTTCTTATACACAACCTGCTATTTTAGCATACCCCCAACTGTCCTGCATTTGGAGGAACTGTTCATCTTTTGGAACCAAATCCCTCTGTTCCCCTTTCCTCCTCAGTTGTCCCTCTTTTGGTGTAATGTACTGTATAGACCTTTATTTAAAAAAATGTATTGTTTTACTAAGCTAAAATATATTACAATTTTGTTCCTGGATGTAGATATCTTTTAACACTCCAGACAATATACTAGCCATCAAACATAATACATTTCTATCCATCAGCAAAACACTCTTTTGTGAGCATTTAGGGCCCTTTCACACCTGTCTGTTAATCTGCCATAAAACACACATTTTATAGAATAAAGAGGCATTTAACTAGAAATCCTATTCATTCCTAATAGGCTAGTGCAAACCTATACACTGAAACTCAGTGTTTATTTATAATATAGGTCATGGTGCATTATTGTTCATCAACCTGTGTTAAGCAAGCTCATTGAAATGAAAGGTATATGCACAAAAATGAGGGTGTCAGAGTCTTTCTTTGTGTTTAAATACATCTGAATGTTTATTGTCTTTTCTATTATATTACAACAATAAGATGATTATAAAAATAAGACCCACAGCAGGAAAATGGATGGACAGGCTGTTTGACTAGGAGGAGGAATGGGCCAGGGAAATGTTGAAGTAATTAACCCTCCTATAAACATTCCTTTATCTACATTGCAATGTCCCTGCTAGACGTCTGTATTTTTTTTTTCTTTAAATGTCCATACAGCAGGAGTGTCCAACCTGCAGTCCACGGGCTGTATGTGGCCCTGGACAGCTATGAATGCGGCCCAGCACAATATTGTAAACCTAATAAAAAAAGTTGATCTTTTGGGGGGTATTTTTTTAAAATGTGTTTACCACTTAGCGAACACATGTAGCCGAAGAAAAATTTAACAGTGTTTCTTTGCTGGATTTTATAAGTTTTATCTTCCCAAAGACAAATCTCCCACTTTTCACAATCACACCTTATTCATGTCATCAGTCTTCGGCAGCACCTATATTTGTGAGCAACTAATTTCAAGGATGAAGCACACTAAGGGCAAAATTAGAATCAAAATATCTGATGAGCACTTTGAGAATTAATTGAGAAACTGCTACTATATCCATCAAACCAGATACTGATGCATTAGTTTATCAAAAACGGTGTTAAATATCACACTTGTTGCATGTTGCCCTCTTTTACTTTTATAATTAAAAATATTACAAAAAATTAAGTTTTATTACTCAGATTGGTACAATATCTATATTAGTGATTGCTAACTTGTGAGCTGCCTGAATTTTTCTACTCATCAGGTATCCTTATTGTTAGTGTATTTTGTGTGGCCCAAGACAATTCCTCGTCTTCTAATGCAGCCCAGACACCCCTGGGCTTTGATATACAGCATCCATTCACCGCACTCTTCTTGGCAGAGCTCTTTTTGTGCACCCTTAGGTGCACATTTCCTTCTAATGACTTGGACATCTTATGATGCCTTGAACTCCCTGTGGACTCCAAGCCGTATTTTTTGGCACTCTGTGCATCAACACATCAGATTCCAGTCCAGACTGTGGCCAGTGGGAGTAGAAAATGCCATATCACTGGTTTTAGTGGGAGGAATAGTGCCTTGTTGTTGGTATCAGTGGGAACAATAGTGCCCCATTGTTGATATCAGTGGGAGGAATAGCACCCCATCATTGGTGTCAGTGGGAGGAATAGTGCCCCATCACTGGAGTCAGTGGGAAGAATAGTGCCCCATCATTGGTGTAAGTGGGAGGAATAGTGCCCCATCATTGGTATCAGTGGGAGGAATGGCGTCCCTTCATTTGTGCCAGACACAAGAAAAGTGGCACATCTGGCCCCTGGGCAGCAGTTTGAAGACCACTGCTTTATAAGGATAACAATAAAAATATACTGATGTAAGCACCCCTTTAGTAAGCCAGGGGAAGCTAGCTAGGTTTTTAGTTAGAGGCTGAATAGCAACCTGGTATGAGTCAGTCTGGGATAAGTTAGCCAGGTTACTCTGGGTCAAAGCTTAGGGCTCTGCAGGTCAGTTCCTTGATACCTCCCCTTGCTCTAGAAACTTGAGAAGCTTCCAGAAGGCAGTGAGTGAGGGTGAGGAGGGGCTGATCTGCATACTCAAGGGATTCTAACCAATCCACAAGCAGGAGGCTCGGCATGGGGTGAGGGAGCCTGACCAGGAAGGGGTCAGTGTCGGGTGGAAGATGATGTGAGAAGGCTGGAGTGTGGAGCCTGGGAGGGAGCCCACCTGCTGGCAGGATCTTGGAAGGAGGATCTTTCCATCTCAACCATCCCCTGAGTTAGGACAGACTGGGAAGTGGGGAAGAAACCAGTCCAGCGTAAGGCGTGAAGACAGCCACCAACCCACAAGCTTACAGTAGATGACTAGAATGAATAATCCTGTACCCCTTGGGCCAGATAAGGGGAGAGGGCAGTCAGGTGGCAAACCCAACTAGCTCTTCATCTGGGGCTGTTTCCATACAGTGGTAGTTTTTAATCCCCTTGCACAGGGATTTCCTCAGGCAGCTGGTGAAAGAAGAGGATTCATCTGGGGTCTGAGGAGGCACACATGAAGGGCTGGAGAGCTCCTCAAGGAGAGACTGTTTATCTATGGACTTGTACATAGTTACTAAGGAGATTTGTCCTCATGTTCACGGTTTCTTGGGCATCCCATGCACTCATCAACCTCATCCAAGTCCAATACCCCTTAATAAAATCACAAAAAACAAGCTTAAAGACTGTTTACTGTCTCCAGTGTGCAAGTGTTGAAGAAAATGTGTGTTGCCTGGCTGTGCAGGACTATACGGGGACCCAAAACTCAGAAACTCCTAAGGGGGTAGTGCTACACTGCAATTTAATTTTAGTGTATTTTTCTTGTATATGTGAGGGCATCTTAAACGTCTTATGTACTGTATGTTTGGTTTTGTGGGCTTAAGATTTGGTCTTTTTTGAACCTTAAACCACTTATAGCCCTAGAAAAGGAGCACAAAAAGCACAGTGTCTCTTTTTATCTCTTGCCTAAGCTCCTCATGGCATGGCATGGTTTAATTCCTCATATCTTACTAATGAAATATCAGGGTGTGTAGAGCAAGCCTTTAAATAAGTGAGAAAAAAAAACCATACAGCTTTTGAAAGGCTAACTGGACTGCAGTAAACTGGCTTACTGAATGAAAAATTGTGACAGATAAAAAGTCTGTTTCGGGCAGTATAGCAAGCATGGAATAAATCATGGCTGCAGCCGTACTGTAGCATAAGGACAAACAGGTCTTATAGTACTATCATGCTTTATGACTTTTTCTTTATGACTTTAAAAGAGTGGGGATACAAACACTGAATCTCTCCAATAATACGGAGGATGCGATGTGTCCCTGGAAGACACAAAGCAATAATAACGCATAACGAATGGGAACATACTCATTTCACTTGTTCAAGGTAGAATAACACTGCAAAATGAATACACATTTATTGTAAAATTCAGGGTGCCTGATTTGTTAAAAAGGTTTCGCATATATAAGACTTTGTATGCAGCACTGAGAATTTTCAACAAAACCAAAACAAACTTAAAAAAGTAGCACATTTTATTATATCCAAAGCTGAAAAACATTTCTATTGAGGACTACCTTTATTGTAGCCTAGTTATCTCTCTTTTGGACCTGAGGGTAGCATTGAGGGCATAAACCTTAAACCATGAGATTTTCCCTGTAAGTTTATATATTTAAGTCAAAGAGTGAAAATGTGTTATTTTAACTCCTTGTCTACCAAGGTATGTCCTGGTATTAAAGTAATTAAAGCAAGCTTGATTTTGATTTTTAGAGCTGGTAAAAATCTTTCAGGTAAAAGTGATCTGAGTGAATGTAGAGCCGCCTGATCAATTTTGCAGGTCTCCCCTTGCCCCTCTTTGCCACTGGTGGTTGGTGGTTCCCCGGCTCTCCCATTCCTCTGGGAACGGCAGGACTGCAGTAAATGGTGGAAACCTTGCAAGCAGGAGAAGGTTGTGAAACCAATGAACCCAGAAGCTATGTTTATTATGTCACTTACGGGTTCACATCTGTCAATCCCTGGCTACTGTAATTGAGGATGCAACTAATCTGTGTTTGATTAGTTGTAGTGGAGGGCAGAGGAGACATTGGGGGTCTAATAGATATCTCCATAAAGAGGACATTTCACCTGCTAAAGCTATCACATAGGAGGCTTGCTAGCCCCATTGTGATAGCAATAAAGTACAATAAAGAAAAATAAATAAGAATATTGAAAAAACACAATTATAATAAATTTAATAAAAATAATTTAAAAACTTACATGCACCCTTGCACATGCCCCCATGCAAATATGTACTGTAGGGCACACATCTAAACATAAATTGTGCCACACATATGAGGTATCACCATAACCACTGGAGTGAGAGAAATGTATTTAGGGCCAATATTCATGGTTCACTGTGAACTGATAACCCGCTAAGGCTTTTAAAGCATCGCCTATAGAGAAATTTGGGTACCAGAAAATATATAATTGTTTGGGGGTTATAGTCATTTCTAGCAAAAAAAATCTAATTTTAATATGTGTGTTAAAAATGTAAAATATTCCCCAGTACACACGTGGCTAAATGTATGTATGTAATGCATTTGATTGAATATGCTGTTGCACTATTTTCTGTATATTTATGTGTTTATGTACATGTTCAATCAACTTGTCCTTGTTACACATTGTACAAAAAAGGCCAAGCCACAATAAACATATAAACTACATACATAGTTCCAAAATAATTCCCCTCTTGGATCATACACAAACATTCAATGTATGTTCTGTTTTCAGATGTATTAAGTTTGCAATTGATAAAGTTTGTATATCGTGTATGGACCCTATCCTGAAAAAGCAGACGTGAAACGCGTTAATAAGGTTCTCACACTAATGTTGTAAACATGCAATTATACCTTGGTGAAAGATGTTACCAATCACTGGTAGATATGAAGGACACTTTCACATAACTGTTTTTTAAATGCCCAAGAGTGCTAATTCTTTCATGATTTGTATAAAAAAAATTGGTACTTTTTATAATTGGTTATTTAACACATACAAGCAGAGTTTATATATTTGGGACAGCAACAACTGAGATATTTTAACAGCTATAGCCTGTATCCTTATATTTTTTAAAGTGGCCATGCTAAATAGGTAATCAAAGTGTCCAAAAATGTATTTTATTTGTTCAAAGAGTAATCTGTGTCCCACCAGAAGATTAGGTCAGGAGAATAGAGTCTGTTGGTGCGGGTTAGGAGTCTGTTGGAGCATTAAAAGTAACTGTAGTCTGGGCTGATCAGATGGACAGAACCAGTCTTCTTGCAAATCGCTTTTCTCTGTTCACCTAACCAATGGATGGTAAGACATTGAATAGATTGTTCTTTGCCCATGGCGTGGGGGCCATTCAATGGAATCAATTCCTTCATCCTCCAGGAACTGACTTTATAATCTTGCCACATGAGGCCGGGCACTATTGTGGTCCATGAGGAACCCAGGATCCACTGAACCAGTGTAGGGTCTGACAATGAGTCCAAGGATTTCATCCCGATACCTAATGGCAGTCAGGATGCCATTGTCTAGCCTGTAGAGGTCTGTGTGTCCCTCCATGGATATGCCTTACCAGACCATCACTGACTCACCACCAAAACGGTCATGCTTAACGATGTTACAGGCAACATAATGTTCTCTACGGCTTCTCCAGACCCTTTAATTTCTGTCACATGTGCTCAAGGTAAACCCGCTCTCATCTGTGAAAAGCACAGGGCGGACCTGTCAATTCTGGTGTTCATTGGCAAATGACAATGGAGCTCTATGGTGCTGAGCAGTGAGCACAGGGCCCACTAGAGGATGTCAGGCCACCCTCATGAAGTCTGTTTCTGATTGTTTGGTGAGAGACATTCACACCAGTGGCCTGCTGGAGGTCATTTTGTAGGGCTCTGGCAGTGCCCATCCTGTTCCTTCTTGCACAAAGGAGCAGACACCGGTCCTACTGATGGGTTAAGGACCTTCTACGGCCCTGTATAGCTCTCCTAGAGTAACTGCCTTTCATCTGGAATCTTCTCCATACTCTTGAGACTGTGCTGGGAAACACAGCAAACTTTCTGGCAATGGCACGTTTTCATACGTACGTGCCATCCTGGAGGAGTTGGACTGCCTGTGCAACCTCTGTAGAGTTCGGGTATCACCTCATGCTACCAGTAGTGACACTGACACTAGCCAAATGCAAAACGAATGAAAAATAGTCAGAAAAGATGAGTAGGGAAACAAATGTCAGTGGCCTCCACTTGTAAAACCATTCCTGTTTTAGGGGTCATCTCATTGTTGCCCATCTAGTGCACCTGTTGTTAATTTCATTAACAGCAAAGCAGCTGAAACTGCTTAACAACCCCCTCTGCTACTTAACTGACCAGATCAATATCCCAGGAGTTTAATTGACTTGATGCTATACTCTGATTAAAAAGTGTTCCTTTAATTTTTTTGAGCAGTGTAGTAATAACTTGAGCCATCTGAGCCCTGAGTCCTTTCACTAAGAATAAAATAGACTAAGCTCTTCAGGATACTAGAAACAATGTCCCTTTTGAATGAAGCTGACTCGTTAGCACCAGAGGGGTGGAGGATCTCTGATACCAGTTTGTACTCTCAAAAGTCCTTAGATGATTGGTTGCTTGCATCCAATATATCCCAGACATCTTCTCCCTGTTATACTAGACTAGATCCTTAGAAAACAGGTCCCTCAGTCAGCTTCAGCAACGTTAAAAAAAAAAAATCAGCCCCCCAGCCAGGCCAGCTGGGACCACGATGAACAGCATAGACGTATCAGGCTTGCTCAAGGGGCAAAACAGCCCTCCTAGGCTGTGATCTCCTCCCCAGGAACAAGGCACTCCTGTTTAAGATCCCAGACTATTTATACACTTTCTCAGCAACAGTCTGTGCACCCTCCCACAGGGACTGGGTGAGATGGTAGAAATATTCATGCTGTCCACTTGCCTTGCTCCACACCTATGTTCTAGAAAGTTCTGGTTTCCAGGAAAATCAATCACAACCGCAGGCTTTAAAAATCGGAACAGACCTCAACAATCACAAACAGCTGCACTGATTGCAGAACTAGAACTAGATTTTCCTAATCATTGCACCTAATCTACTAACTATAATGAGGATGAGCAAAGAATAGAAAATCTGCTCAATAGAGTGGAGTCCATTACTATCCCTTTAGATAAATATTTAATTTGCCAACAACATATAAGTGAA
Organism: Staurois parvus; assembly: GCF_062004578.1. NCBI lineage: Eukaryota > Metazoa > Chordata > Amphibia > Anura > Ranidae > Staurois > Staurois parvus. The sequence continues at coordinate 2,049,202 of NW_028318028.1, read as the reverse complement.
CAGGTTTCTAACATTTATAGGTAAAGTTGATCCAGGGAATAACTGATTGACTCGGGGGATAAGGAAGGAATTTTTTCCCCTGTAGGAGCAAATTGGATCATGCTTTGCTGGGTTTTTTTTTGCCTTCCTCTGGATCAACTGTGGGTGTAGGATTATAATTTTTTTTTTTTTATGGCTGAACTGGATGGACTTTTGTCTTTTTTTCAGCCAGACTAACTATGCAACAGTTAAAAAGGGGCTCACAATTCTCACTATTGGAAGAGTGCCCAGCTGCCCCCCCCCCAATAAAATACACACAAGCTCCTCCCCTGTTGACTTCTGGACATCTGTAAATGGCTATGGAGTAAGCAGCTTCATCCCTGTAATGGCTTAATAAGGAAATGGCATACTTGCTTGTTGAAATCTATCTTTAAAAAAGAATGGTTTCCTTTTTAGGGCTGGGATTTTACTATTATTATGCATTGTAACAATAGACAGCCGCTCCAGAGAAATGAAGGAGAAATGAGGGGCCGGAGAATTTGCAGCAGCGGCTGGATGGCTCGCCATAAGTGGGTATACTCACACCACAGTGCACACATCTGCATATATGTGCAAAAAATTCTGCCGTCCTCAATTTTTTTACAGAACACACTAATGCAACGCTTTGGTTTGAGCTGTCATAATACAAAAAATGATTTTTGGCCCTGCCCATACATTGGGACCTCATTGACCAATCCCAAAGCATGTGGTGTGTAATGAATATTTCCATAAAAGAAGCAGAGATTCACTTTAATGTACCTTTTCTCATGGGCGCCTCTTGTGCTTTGTGACCCCTGTACAGCAGCGAAGGTGGCATGCAGATCTGAATATGTGGAAAGGTTATATACCCTGGGATCTATGGTGGCAAAATGGCAAAGGGTAGCAAGCTGCCCTCTGTTACCTGGTTGCCTTCATATCTGATGTTAGAGACCATAAATAATAACCTGACATTTAATTTACCCAGAAAAAATGTACTTCTTTCATATAAGTTACAAAACAGACCTGCGGTCACAGTTGATGAAACATAAATCAAAGCTTGGGGGGGGGGGGGAACACCGGATTGCAAGCTATCACTTGCAGTATGTCCACTACCGATATGAAATATTATCAGCTGCCTTACAAAACGTCTTCCCCTTCAGATGTGAGCTGAGACATAAGCATAGTACATCACAGCTAAACGACGTTGAGACGAAGGAGAAGGAGAATCTGTGGCCTTGTTTTCTTTGGCTTTGATGGGAACTTGGAAGATTAAAGGGCAGTAGGAGAAGCAATTTATTTACATAATTTTATAAGCTGAATAAACACACTGAAACAACAAACAATTTCTGAGCTTCCCTACCGAGCTTTACTACATTGCGGGCCTGCAGAAGGCGATGCATTTAAAGAGCATTTTCAATATCCGTAGCTGAACCTTGATCACAGGCAGACTTCAATGCAATATCACCCTTTTTAACCACTTTGGTACTTGTGCTTGTTTGCTATATATGGATCAGAAAGAGTCTCTCATTTCCACTCTGAGCCAATTGATTCAGCAATAATTGTAATTACAAAAGTTGTGTTTTCCTTTGCTGGGGTGACATCATTGACTAATTTGCCCACATAGCTGTACAGCTGCCCAAATGCTTTCACAAACTCCCATAAGTGCCACCTCCTGCTCATGTCACTTCCTCCTGCCATGTTTCCTGGACTCCACTGTCACACTTGCAGGCCCAGGACTCACATGGTGGATGTCACTGGGTAGAAAGGGGAACTAGTAAATGTCCATTCACTGATTTCCCAGTCTAGTAAGAACCCAGAAGTGAGGAGTATTTTATCACCTCCAGTTTCTGCTGTCACTTTCCCTGGCTGCTGTGACAGGGAAAGAGGATAATAGAGTACAATCTGTGCTCCATTAGTTTCATTGGCGTTCAAAGGAGACATCAGGTTTAACATTAAAGGATTTTCTCACTCATAATGGGACTTTGAAGGCAACCTGCTAACAAACAAGAATTATTTCTTTAAAAAGACGACATTTATTTTTTACAAAAGTTATACTAATGTATAAAAACCTTTAGATGCTCCAAATCATATTAGAGGGCTATTTAGAATTGCTTATTGAGTTTTAACAATGCAACATAACCCCCCATAGCTGATTTCCATCATACAACCATTTCAGTTTAATTGTAGATTTATTCAGCCAGGGATCCAACACGTTTCGAATGTTTTAGAAAAGATTATCTTCTTCAGGGAAAAGATACCACTATAGTCACGGTAAGTATTCCACAAAGTGTTTCATCATGCAGGGAAAGATATCACCCCATGGTTGGAATTGCCATTTTGGTATGCAAGGACCACAAGCACATCACCACAACACAAATGTTGTATCAGTTTAATTGATTTAAGACTCTCCAAAAGTTATCGGCAGCATAGAGTTTGGAACGTAGCTTGGTTATGGGATCCCTTAGGGACTGATGCATTTTGGCTTCTGAACTTCCATTAAACTAATGAAAACATATCAAGACTTGTCAACCTGCATTGTAATACATGGTAAAAAACAATCACGGTGCATTGCAACATGCTTTAAAATGAGCAATCTGCAAGCAATTTGATGTGTTTCATTAATTTTAATAAGTTCACCTTTTAGATAAAAATAATAAATGCAAATTTTTTTGCAGGTAAAAAAATGTGCATTTATTACTTTTATCCAAAGAAGCCTGTAAAGCATTGCACCAGTGATCAGTAGATTGCTGATGCCATGCAGGTCTCCTGCAGACCTGTCAGAATATCTGCTTGCTGTATGGAATGTACAGTCAAGCAGATATTCTGTCAGGAAGCTTCAATGAACTACCACAGAGCTCCATAGCACTGTGGAAGTTCATTGAAATCTACAAGCCAACAGCCACTAAGGCTGCCGGGACATGTATGCACTCATTCACAGAACTCTGTGAATGAGTGACGTGGTCATGTGGGCGGAGCCCCGCACAGCCACGTTGTTTTCAAATCTGACAGATAGTAAAGGGAGACTTCTCCCCGTACTATCTGTCAGAGGGGTGGGGAGGCGGGCACGGCTGTGGCTATGGCAACATATTACATGTTCCACCCTAAAAATGGGTGGAACATGTAACATGTTCCAAAGGTGAGCTTATCCTTTAAATTAAAAAACATCAGAGAAAGCAAAACACTGTACAGTAGTGGCCAATGCACAATGCGCAGCAACACATTACAAAGTATATACCCCACTGCTCTATATTGTAATAAGAGTTATGCAAATTTTTTTGTAATGTTGTGGTGCATTGGGTAGCAAATCATCTGCCTTGACGCAACACATTTTACCACACGGCGACTAAATGCTCAAGTTTAAATCCACCTTTAACTAAATTTAAAAAATATTTAAAAAAAGCTCAAATGTTCATATTTGACTAGAGCATATCTTTACAGCAGTTCTCATACCCATCTGATCAGTACAGGAAGGGTGGAGGGATAATGATTTTTGAACATTTCATTCTGCTGTGTGTGCATCAACACAGACGAAATTGAAGTAGAGTCTGCAGTTTGTGCTTTCCAAGTTAATTGATGAAAACATATAAAACTAAAATTGAAATGCATCAGGGGAAGACGTTATGATATCTGATAGCAGATCTAGCCAAACAGAGAAATCAGAGCTGCTTTGCTTTTTTAAAGGGAATCTTTCCTGAGAGAAACATGGAAGCTGCCATTGCTGACATATTATATAAATTGGGGGTACTCTGATTTCTGTAGTGTGAGGCACTTTCCCCAAACAAGTTTTCTCATAAGGACCTGAATTTGCTCTGACTTGACTTTTATGTCCATTTTGTGATCAACCCTAGCTACTAAGAACATGGACACAATGTGTATTACATGACTTTCAGTTTCTGCTCTCATTTCCCTGGCTGCTGTGGTCAGGGTATAAACTAACGAAGCACAAGCTGTGCTCCATTAGCTTCAGTGTAGTGCAGGCAAGACATTGATGTCTCCATAAAGACAGCCTGTCGGTATAGGATAGTGTATATAGGATTGTTTAATTTTTTTCCTCCCTATTAATGTTTGAACTAGATGGACGTGTGTCTTTTTATCAACTGGACTAATTATGTAGCCTGCCAATATAAGCCTTTCAAACAGAGAGGGGCACTGGAAATGGTTTTCACAGGTGTAACGTACCTGGTGGAGATCAAGCTGGAAAGGGTACTTCTCTTGCACCTCTTGTCCAACATCCCTGGTAGTGATGAAAGGAGCTGTGAGGACATGGAGTGGTATGAGGGCCAATGTTTGCAGGAAGTAGATTATCATATATTACCAGGCAGGAACCAGAAACTGAAATACTGTGACACTTGATCCGCAGACAGGAGTGTAGCCAGTACACAATCCAAAAGATCATCAACAGCCAGGCAGCAAGGTACAGAACAGTTGGCAGAGTCAGGATACAAGCCATGATTGGTACACAGGTAGAGGAACATAAGACAGGATCAGAGTACAAGCTGGGGTCAGAGCATGCAGACAGAAATCCAGAGAAGGTGTCAGGAATGGACTTGCCAATAGTGGTGGGACTCACCTGCCTTGTGGGCTGCAGTACCAGGGCTGGCCAGCGGGTGCTCTCAAGAACCAGAGGTTCACTTCGGCAATTAGCCATCACCTGGGGCTGATTGCAGGTGGTGTATTTAAGGGATGGCCAGACCTGCAGTCTGTGCCTTGGTGTGTGTTTTTCCATGGGCCCCTGTATCTTGTAACCTGCATTCCTGTTCCTGTTCCTGTTTCTGCCTGACTTGTTGCCGACCCTGCCTGATCCTGACCTGTGCTGACTTCTCCTGTTTGATCCCTGGCTTGTGACCCTGACCATTCTCTCCGCCTGCTCCTCCTGTACCTACCTGCCCGATAGTTATCGACCCGGCCTGCCTGACTACGTTGTGCTTTATACAGTCATGGCCGAAATTGTTGGCACCCTTGATATTTCTCCAGGAAATCATGTATTTCTCACGAAACGTATTGCATTAACACATGTTTTGCTATACACATGTTTATTCCCTTTGTGTGTATTGGGACAAAACAAAAAAAGGGAGGAAAGAAAGCAAATTCGACATAATGTCACACAAACCTCCAAAAATGGGCTGGACAAAAGTATTGGCACCCTTTCACAACTGCGGATAAATAAGAATGTTACAAGCATGTGATGCTCCTGTAAACTCACCTGGGGCAAGTAACAGGTGTGGGCAATATAGAAATCACACCTGAAAGCAGATAAAAAGGAGAGACGTTCACTTAACCTTTGCATTGTGTGTCTGTCTGTGCCACACTAAGCATGGACAACAGAAAGAGGAGACGAGAACTGTCTGAGGACCTGAGAACCAAAATTGTGGCAAAATATCAACAATCTCAAGGTTACAAGTCCATCTCCAGAGAACTAGATTTGCCTTTGTCCACAGTGCGCAACATTATCAAGAAGTTTGCAACCCATGGCACTGTAGCTAATCTCCCTGGTCGTGGACGGATGAGGAAAATTGATGAAAGATTGCAACGCAGAATAGTCCGGATGGTGGATAAGCAGCCCCAAACATGTTCCAAAGACATTCAAGCTGTCCTGCAGGCTCAGGGAGCATCAGTGTCAGCGCGAACTATCCGTCGACATTTAAATGAAATGAAACGCTATGGCAGGAGACCCAGGAGGACCCCACTGCTGACACAGAGACATAAAAAAGCAAGACTACAGTTTGCCAAAATGTACTTGAGTAAGCCAAAAGCCTTCTGGGAAAACGTCTTGTGGACAGATGAGACCAAGATAGAGCTTTTCGGTAAAGCACATCATTCTACTGTTTACCGAAAACGGAATGAGGCCTACAAAGAACAAAACACAGTACCTACGGTAAAATATGGTGGAGGTTCAATGATGTTTTGGGGTTGTTTTGCTGCCTCTGGCACTGGGTGCCTTGACTGTGTGCAAGGCATCATGAAATCTGAGGATTACCAAAGGATTTTGGGTCGCACTGTAGGGCCCAGTGTCAGAAAGCTGGGTTTGCGTCCAAGATCCTGGGTCTTCCAGCAGGACAATGACCCCAAACATACGTCAAAAAGCACTCAGAAATGGATGGCAAAGAAGCGCTGGAGAGTTCTGAAGTGGCCAGCAATGAGCCCAGATCTAAATCCCATTGAACACCTGTGGAGAGATCTTAAAATTGCTGTTGGGAAAAGGTGTCCTTCCAATAAGAGAGACCTGGAGCTGTTTGCAAAGGAAGAGTGGTCCAAAATTCCGGGTGAGAGGTGTCAGAAGCTTATTGATGGTTATAGGAAGCGACTGATTTCAGTTATGTTTTCCAAAGGGTGTGCAACCAAATATTAAGTTAAGGGTGCCAATACTTTTGTCCAGCCCATTTTTGGGGTTTTGTGTGACATTATGTCATATTTGCTTTTCTGCCTCTGTTTTATATTTGTTCCAATACATACAAAGGGAATAAACATGTGTATAGCAAAACATGTGTTAATGCAATACCTTTTTTGTGTGAAATACTTGATTTTCAGGAAAAATATCAAGGGTGCCAACAATTTCGGCCATGACTGTATGTGTATGTACCTGTGTATCTGTATCAGTTTAGGTTTGGGTTTGTTTCACCTTGTTGTATATATTTGTGTTAGCTTGGGGTTTGGTGCACTGCGTTTATGTTTGTATTGTTAGTCTTAATAAATTGTCTTATTTATACCATATCTGAAGCTTGCGTTTCCCTGTGTCAGTCCACACACTTCTGGTCACACCTGCATCCCTGACAGAAGGTCAGGGGCAAACTGGGTCGTGCAGAGTTTGGCAGGTACAGCAGGTCAAGGTGCAGGTAAGCAGGAACTAGCTGAACACCATGGTCTTGCTGGAAGAATACCTTGAAGAGAATAGCTGTTGGCAGGCTGAAGTCACAGCAGGGCAGACTGGGAGCAGACAGGCTGGTAGCAGGCATACGTCACAGCAGGACAAGCTGGTGGCAGACAGGCTGGCAGCAGGCAGATGTACCAGATGAGGGTGTGCTAGACTGAGGACCTGTAGCGGACTGAATGAAGCAGGATGCAGAGTCAGACGAGCCGAGTTGGCAATAGACAGGCAGATCAGACATAAACAGCAGACAGGAGAGAAGTCTGGTCACAGGCCAATGTCAGCAATGGTGGAGGCAGATCAGGCAGAGGCAGTAGGCAGAGGCAGAATCCAGAGAACAAGCCGAGGTCAGGGCAGGTAGCAAATCAGCAGAGTATGAAGCAAACTGGGTCAAGATCAGAGGGCAAACACAGGAATCAGGATATACACACACAGAAGCTGCAGACCAGACCAAAAAGCAATTAGCCAGTGCAGTAGCTCTGTTTAAATAGGCCATTTGGCACCAGCCTTGGTGACAGGTGAGCGCCCGACTGTGCAAGTGTGCATGTCTATATTTGTGCACATCTGCCCAGCCAGTTGCCGGTCTGCGCATAAGCATATGTCTCGGAGATCACCTCCGCAATGGGCTCGGCGCAGGCGCAGTGCACCGCCCTGTGCAGGAACGCGGGCACTGGGACCTGGCCGGCCGCAACGAACGAGTTTGCGCATGCGCAGTAGGGACCGCGGGACCGCGTGTGGCACCAATGACAGCGCAGGGCGGGATATTTAAATGGCCCTGAGCTGTCATTCAGTGCCTTCTGGTCTTCCCTGTATCCTGTACCTGCGAACCTGTGATTTTTAAGTTGGCGACCCGGATTGTGCTCTGACCTTGTTATATTCTCCTGCCCAGACCCTTGCTTGCCTGACCTCTCTCTTGAATGCCCCCTATTGGATCTGACCTGCAGTTGCTGACCTGGCGTGTGACCCGACTATTCTCTGCCCACTGCCTTGTACCGTACCGTCCTCTCTGTTACCGACTCGGCTTGTCTGACTTCGCACCTGCTCAGCCATCCATCCGTCCCTCCCAGTGGGGTCTTCAGACCTCCTCATATCAGGCTCTTCCCCGTGGGAGCCCTTGGCGTATACCACTACCACTGACGGGTTTACCCAGTAGCCACGACCTGGTCTTGGGGTGCTCCAAGTCCATCCCCACCATCAGGGGCCCTGGTGAACAAGCACCTCAGGACTTAGATTCCGTGCTCTGGGAACGCCTATTCAGTGGAGTGCTAGTGGTACCGCCGGGTGGTCCCTTACAATATGTGTGCACCGAGAGACTTCATTTGCGCTATGGACAAGCCTTTTCTGACAGCAGGACATTTAACTGAGTTGAGAAATCCAAGTGCATAGGGTCAAGGAGAGCAAGGGCCCCTGCCACTTCTACTGTGACTTCTACTGTGACTGTCAGCACTGACTGTTTTTTTATATACAATATATATATATATATATATATATATATATATACTGTATATTGCTTAGCATAAATGAGTACACACTACAAATGCGGGCCATTGATTGCAAACATGATTTATTAATTTGCATACACAAAAAAGTATTTTTTCTAACAGTCATTAAGGACCATGTTGCAAAAATGAATACACCCCACTGAAAGTCTTAGGAGCAAAGCTAAATTTTAGACAACAAAATCCTAATTAACAAGAATTCAACTACAGGTGAGTCTAATTCTTCATTAAAAAGGTGACCAGCGGACAGTTGATTATACTTAACAAAGAAAACCCCTCCCATTTCACTCTGTCAGCAATAGCTCCACATGGAAGAGAAATGTCACAAGACCTGAGAAAGAAAATCATTTCTCTACACAAGAAAGGTGAAGGCTACAAGAAGATCAGCAAAACTTTACTTATCAGTCAGAACACTGTAGCAAAAGTGATACAAAAATTTAACAAAGATGGAACAGCAACCATCTCACAGAGACTTCCAGACCGTCCACGGAAGTTAACACCTCGACAGGAGCGTCTTCTGATTGGTTGAAGAAAATCGCCATGCAAGTTCACTGCAGTTAGCTAAAGAACTAGAAAGCCAAACTGGGGTGATTGTTTCCTGTGACACAATGCAGCATACACTGCAGAGGAATGACATGCATGGGTGTCATCCATGAAGGAAGCCTCTCCTAAAGCCCATGCACAAGAAAGCCTGCCTAGAATTTGCTGGGGCCCATGCTGAAAAAGAAGAAGACTACTGGGACTCTGTACTCTGGAGTGATGAGACCAAAATAAATGTTTTTGGAACTGGTGGCTTCAAAACTGTATGGCGTTGCAAAAGTGAGGAGTACAAAGAAAAATGTCTGGCGCCTACAGTGAAACATGGTGGTGGCAGTGTCCTTCTGTGGGGCTGTGTGAGTGCTGCTGGTGTCGAGGAGCTGCATTTCATTGCTGGTATCATGAACTCACAGATGTACTGCTCTATATTGAAAAATAAGATGCTACCATCACTCTGTACCCTTGGTTGGAGTGCACTTTTCCAACATGACAATGATCCAAAACACACATCTACTGTATGGCCACTGTTGTATTTCTGAAGAAGAACAGGGGGAAAATGATTCAGTGGCCAAGTATGTCTCCTGATCTGAACCCAATTGAATACCTATGGGGAATTCTGAGGAGACAAGTTGACCATCACTCTCCATCCAGCATCCAGGCTCTAAAAGAGGTTGTTCTTGAAGAATGGAAATATATAGATGTTGCAATATGTCACCAACTTGTTTATTGTATGCCTAGACGACTGGTGCTGTCCTTACAAATCATAAAGGTCATACAAAATACTAAATGTAGTAGTTGTTGTGGGGTGTATTCATTTTTACATTATTTTTACTAATTTGAGTAAAAGTGAAGATTTAGTAATCTAAGTTAAATGCTTAACCTTACTTTCATGTGATTAGCTAAACAAATGTTCTATAAAACTCAGTTTTGTAAAAATTTTGGAAATTTTTCCTGTGTTCATTGAGATATTGATTAAAATCTTACTTTTCAAAAGGGGTGTACTCATTAATGCTGAGCACTGTATATATAGTATAGTATATACTGCTGAAAAAATTAAAGGAACACTTTGAAAACACATCAGATCTCAATGGGGAATAATATCCTGCTGGATATCTATACTGATATGAACTGGGTAATGTGTTAGGAATGTAAGGATTGTTTACTTTAAATTAAAATTATCAGCCTACAGAGGACTGAATCAAAGACACAAGAAAATCAAAGTAAAAACTATCCTTTCAGGGGTTTGTTTTTCACAGAAAGAAAACACATCCCACAAAAAATAACAAAAAACGTGAAATAAAAATATGAAGGTAGCACAAACAACAATAAACACACAGAAAGGGGAAAATAATAAAACTACAAAATTAATAAAGTGGAGCTTTACTAGAAAAATTATCACTTTCCACTATCCCAATCCTCTGCCTTCCCCCCTGAGCATGAAAAACAGTGGGTTTTTTTAAATTCATTCATTGTCAGCCCTCCCCATTTTTGTCTAAATGAGAATGACATGTCCCAGAGATGTATAGGATGCTGCTGTTCAGAAGGGCTGAATGTACATGGCAGTCCAAATCTAGTACATATGTCTAGTGTCTACCTGGAGGGCCATAGACTGGTCAGATAACCACCAAAAGGCCTGAACCAATGGGCTTAAGAATTAGATCATTTAGAATTCATGGACAGGTACTTTTAACCTGCAGCTGATCTCCTTCTTGCCTGCATTTGACCAGGTTAGAGTAAGTTTTGCATTCCTAAAAATTTCTTTGGGAATATTCAGTCCATCTTATGCAAACAAAAGCCAGTTTGCACATGCCTTATATGGCTCAAATCACAAAGTGGCTATAATGTATTTACAGGCCATTGTTTTGACAGGAGAAAAATTGGAGTCAGCTTTAAGACTCATTCCTGGAATGCATGGTATATATGAAAGGTTCTATTTGACTTTGTGTTGCTTTACACAACTAAAGTCACATATGTGCAGACATGCTCCACAGTAGAAGTAGAAGAATAAAACTGTCATATACTGTATAGCAGCAGTAAAAAACAGTAATAGTATATGACCTTCGGACCCTAAAATTCCAACATTTGGGGCAATGCCCAAACAAGCACTGTTTGGTCCAAATCAGTGTTCAGGCTAAACCGAGAGCTTCACCCTAGTGGTGACAATTTCTTTTTATGGAGACATCAGTCTAAATTAGATGCCTAATATCTTCTCTGTATCTAGGATATGTGAATCATAGACTGACCCACCTGTTGGTACTTTGAAGTTAGAAATATACTAGTGCCCATGGTTAAGTTTCTGTGCTGAAGGGGAATACACTCATCTCCCACTGCTCACCATCATGAGGCTCACAGAGGAGCAAATGCAGGACTTTGAAATGGGGAGGGCACCACTATACAGTAATCCAAAATCACCTGTCCAAAGAACTTCTTCAATATGCAGACAAGCTGGTCGTTAAAATTTAACAGCAAACTATGCAGAAGATCCAGGTTAAGTTTCTAAATGTGTCCCACCTTTATATGCCTCTTAATCAAATTATCCTCCTTACATTTAGATTGTGGTGAGGCTCTTCAATAGAGTTATACCGAAAGTAGTACAGCTATCATTAAGGCCTCCTGTACAGGAAAGGCTTTCAGCTACAATCCAGATAAAAAGAAGTACATGTTGTCAAGCTTTTATATCAGGACTATCATGGACAACAGCACTGTGGAATAGATAAGTAATCTCAAAATTCTGAAACAAAAAAGAAAAAAGTGAACAGTTGAGAGGAACAAACTGATCGTTGGCTCCAACTGTTTTGTGAGCACAGGATTACCTTAATTTCCCCATCCTGTCCTCATTGAGCTTGATAGCAGCTGACAGCTATTGTACTCTTAGTCTGAAACTTGATGCAGAGACGGGGAAAAGTAAAAGTAAAGAAAACAAGTTAAAGTGAGAGAATTTATGCATGGCACTGCTTCGTGCTGATTTATTGGGGATATTTAAGTGCAAGAGAGGCTGCGTACACATAAAAGCACCAGGCTCGGCTCCCAGGCCTCAGTCAGATGTGCTGACAATGGCTCTCTGTGGTAGAAAGTGTTGAAATATACATGGGTCATAAATGCCTGGATTCTGAGGTTATAACACCTGTCAGGGCAATTTATATCACGGTATAAAACTCCATCATGCTCTGCAGCACCTGGTGAGGCCCGAGCTGCCCACACATGCACTACGTCAGCAGAGGCTGAGAGGAGCATGAAGGCCAAGAAAACAGCTCTGCTCAGCTATTAACATAGAAGATGGCAGGCCTGTCAAACCTCTCAGGAGTCAGCTCCTCATGCATTGTGGGACATCTGGCTGCTGCTTCTGCAGTTAGCATCCTTTCATGTTCAGCGCTGCTTTCTTTTTCGTGATTTACAGTTTAATTAATAAGGAGCTCTTGTAGAAACAAATACTTAATATGCGCAGGTTGTAATAGAGGGGTGTAATCCCAACAGATGTGTTTATTCTTGTTAGAAAAGGTTGGCAGAGGATTCTGGGTAATTATGTTGTAAACGGACATCTGAATGACAGAAAGCATTCTGTAGGTTGGGACCCCAGGGAGGATGTGGGAATCAATCCTTCTGGTGACCACTGTGGACAAAGTAAAGTTGAATTCCAGACAGACAGCTACTGGAAGTGCACAAAAATTACATATACAGGAGCTGTTTTACCTGCCAAAGGATTTTATATTTCTGCCCATTAATTCTTGAGATTCACACAGCTCAGCCATGTCTAGCAGGGCAGGAAACTTAATATTTCTTTGCTACAGTTAAAGCTGAACTCCAGGAATTCCATTTGCTAAAATATGCTGGCTTTCTGTAGGTCAAGGCCAACAAGGTGCATGCCAACTCATTGACTTCCGCTGCTCCGATGCTGGACCATAGGGTCTCAGCTTCTGCAGCTGCAGAGTCACATGCAGACACTCTGCCTGCTTGCCCAGTCATGGAGAGCTTTGTGTTATGTGAGCCCATTCACAAAATACAAAGCCTTTTCTGAATGGACAGCGAGGGGGGGAGCTTTTGTCAGAACACCAGAAGTAGAGTGATATATGTACTCCTGGTGCTCATTAAAACTGCCAAAGAGACAAGTCCACAAGGTGACAGGCAACTCATTGGCCTTTACCCATTGTAGGCTATCACATTTTAGAAAGTGGCTGAATTCCTGCAGTTCAGCTCTAACTACTTCAATACCCAAACAGTTCTGACAATTCTACATGCATGTAGAAATCAGCACTTTTTTGTTAGAAAATTACTTAGAACCTCCAAATTTTATGTGTTTTTTTAAGCAGAAGCCCTAGAGAATAAAATGTTGGGTTTGCAATTTTTTATGTCTCATGGTATTTGTGCAGTGGTTTTTAGTAAAAATAAACACCATATAATACTCAATGTTATAGTAAAATATAAAAGATTATGTTACACTGAGTTAATAAATACTTTACATGTTACTTTTTAAAATTGCATATGCTCGCGGAACAGCGCCAAACTACAGCACCTAAAAATCTTTATAGGCGATACTTTAAAAGCCTTTACAGGTTACCAGTTTAGAGTTACACTGAAGAACTGGTACTAGAATTATTGCTCTCACTCTGACGTTCATGATGATACCTCACATGTGTGGTGTGATCACCAAGTGCGTGACTTACGTATGCATTCTCATTTGAGTGTGAGGACAGGGGGACAAGGACACTTTTTTTATTATCATTATTTATTTTGTTTAAAACCTTATTTATGTGCAGGTGGTGCCGCTGAGGGACCCGCACAAATACCTGCAGCTGCACCACCCACACAAAGGAATGAGGAACCCGCAGACTGGTTCCATTAATTCTAATGGCACGCCACCTGCACTTGAAATCGCAACTGTACTGGGAACCTCGGTTCCCGTGCAGGCTAGTAGAGCAGGGACTTCTTCTCTGCGTGTCCCAGGACACGGGAGTCCATTCAAATGAATGGGCTCTCGTGCCTGCGCAAATCCCTCAGGACTGCACAGATGTGAACCACTGTCCCTTTATTTTTTTTTTTACCAATTTTATTACTATCACCAGAGATGAAGGCCTTTGAAATTGAAAGTAAACAGCAGAGGAGAAGCTGCAAAACATTCAGGGAATCCAGGACGTTGTGGAAAGAGATGGCCAGCAGACAGGTGGAACTCACAACTTGAAAGGAGATTTTTCAAGTAAACCTATATTGGATTGTGAAAATTAACTATTGTTTGTATTGCTATTACAATGCTGTCGTTATACAATAAAAGTGTAGGCTGTGACTACAGATTTCTTATAAAGGCCAAGTCACATTTATGGGTTGAGGTCATGCACCAGTAATTATTTTGAATGGCACCCCAATGCACTGTTAGGCCCCATTCACATTTGTCAATAGGGCCATTAGCAGTTACATGGTTTCTTGACCAATAGCTAAATGCAGCTGCATGCAAATAATCACTCATGGAGCAATTACCTTTGAATGATTGTCCATGAACGTAGACTGTCTGCGTTCAGGACTGATCATTTGCAGGTTATTGCTTCATGATCGATTACATGCAAGTGGCTGCAATTAGCTTTGGCAGCTGTCAGTGTCCCATCTTATCCATCATCTCCTCTCCCCCAGGGACCAGACTGCAGTTATGTAACTTTGTAGAAAGTCGTCAGTTATGAGTTGCAGCAGAGGGGTCTGATCTGTGTTAGATGTTCGTATATGCAGCCAAGAACTGCACTGACACCAGGATTTACATTATAATCTGTGAATTAGCATATCAGATAAGGAAGTATATGTTGACCATGGACAGTATCTGAATGGTGCCATCCTTCTGGAAAGAAAAGCAGATGAAGTCATTGTCATGGGGAGTCCTGTGGTCACTATTGGAGGTGTAAATTAAAGTGACACTAAACTTTGTTTTTTTGTTTGCTTTTTAAATATGTTATACTTATCTGCTCTGAGCAGTGGTTTTGCACAGAGCAGCCCTGATCCTCTTTTTTTTGGGTTCCTGCCGGTCCTCGCCCTGGGGGCACTGCTGCATGCTCATCCCCGAGCTGCTGATCTATGTTGGAGATACAACAGCATGTACTATATAGTATTGTGTGTTAATATCACTTGACCAGTAGATGGCACTGTACACTAAGGTTACTAGTTTTGCATTTGTGTAAAACTTGTTGGTTCTCTCTCTTCCTCTCTCTCTCTCTCTCAAAGCAAGATGTCTGCTATCACTGTCTGCTGAAATGTGCTCTGTATGTTTGTAACTTAAGCCACACAAGTAAAACAGAATTCTGCCTCATCACAAGCTACCAGTGTCTTCTCTAACACATAACCAACAGGTTATGGGCCCAGCTTCAGACACTGGAAAAAGGAAAACTACAAGCAAGTAAGTGCTGCATTTATAATCCTACCAAATCCTGTGTGAGGAAACAAGAGCTGTATCCAATTCACTGAAAGATGGTAAGTGCTTCAGATATGAAGTTTACAATAGCAAAGCTCAACAATACCAACTACCAGCTATGGAAGTTTAAGCTTGAAATGCTGTTTTCCAAAGATGACTTGTGGCAGGTACTAGATACACACAGACCCAATGACAACCCGGAAGAATGGGACAGAAAAAACAGGCAAGCAAAAGCAGTCATAAGCCTGTTAGTGGAGGACGATCAACTCATTCATATAAGGAAAGAAAGCACAGCTAAAGGTATGTGGACTGCATTACAAAAACTGCATGAACGTGCAAACCTAAACAGTAAACTATATCTGCTAAGCAAACTGTATAAGATGAGGCTGGAAAAAGGGCAGGAAATGGGTGAACATGTAAATGCTATGCTAGAAATTGTGGACCAGCTGGGTGCAATAGGTGAAGAAATAAAAGACAACCATGTTGTGGCACTACTTCTATGCAGCCTTCCAGAATCATACAGTGCCCTTATAAATGCTCTAGAAACTAGACCGGAAACTGAACTGACGCTAGATCAAAACCTAACGTAGGACATATCAGAGTGTTTGGCTGTAAAGCATATGCCCACATTCCAAGTCAGAAACGCTCCAAGTTAGACAACAAAGCCATAGAAGGCATTCTGGTGGGCTACAGTGAGCAGAGTAAGGGATATAGAATTCTTTGTCCAAAGACCAACAAGATCACAGTAAGCCACAGTGTTTATTTTGATGAAAGTAAAGCACCAGATAATACAATTCTTGAAAAATGTGGAGAGGATTTATGCGCTGAATCGGCAAGAGACACTGACCCATGCGAAGCAGGACAAGAACCAGAACAAGAAGTGGAACTTACAATCAATGAGCCCATAGAACCCACTGAACAACAAGAAATCAGAAGATCCTCTCGAATGACAAAAGGAATACCACCCCGCAGGTTATCATACGTTGCTAAAACACATCAAACACAGGAGCCAACATCCTGGGAAGACATAGAAACTTTGCCGAAAAGGGAAGCCGATCAGTGGAGAAAAGCAGCTGAAGAAGAAATAAAATCACTTCAAGAAAATAAAACTTGGCCACTAACAGAACTCCCTCCTGGTCGCAAAACTATCGGAAACAAGTGACTGTTGCACTCTCTTCAACTGAAGCGGAATACATAGCAGCAGCACATGCATGTCAAGAAGCCATTTGGATTCGTCAACTTCTACTAGACATGGGACTGAATATGTCACAACCCACACCCATCTTTGAAGACAATCAGGGAAGCATAAAGCTTACACACTCTGAGAAGATTAACCCAAGAACCAAGCACATTGATGTAAGATATCATCTGCTCAGAGACATGCAAGAACAAGGGGTTATCGATATCCAGTACTGCCCATCAGAGGAGATGACTGCAGACGCACTCACCAAACCTTTGCCAAGGGAACGTCATTGTTTTCTACAAAAGAGACTAAATGTCATATAATTATGCACATGCCGTTGAGAAGGGGTGTTGGAGATACAACAGCATGTACTATATAGTATTGTGTGTTAATATCACTTGACCAGTATATGGCACTGTACACTAAGGTTACTAGTTTTGCATATGTGTAAAACTTGTTGGTTCTCTCTCTTCCTCTCTCTCTCTCAAAGCAAGATGTCTGCTATCACTGTCTGCTGAAATGTGCTCTGTATGTTTGTAACTTAAGCCACACAAGTAAAACAGAATTCTGCCTCATCACAAGCTACCAGTGTCTTCTCTAACACATAACCAACAATCTATGCATCCATAAGACATATAGAACCACGGCTCAGCCCTGCCCCCACTCTCTCCTCATTGGGTCACTGGCTGTGATATATAGCAGCAGAAGCCAATGGGCTCCTGCTGCTGTCTCAGCCAATGTGGTGGAAGAGTCCCCAGACAGCAGATGCTGTGGAGAACGTTGCTGGAACAGAAAGGAATTCAGGTAAGGCTGGGGGGTCGCTGCACACAGAAGGTTTTTTACCTTTATGTGTATGAAGAAAATATGCCATGCAAGATCCAATTGCTATGATAAAGGAGGGTCCAGAAACACAAGATACCTGTAGGTCTTTAAAAGCAATGAGGAAGACATCATATATTAATGCTACCAGGGCACTTTGTAAGTTAATGTTTTTAAAGCTGACCTTTCTATTTCTGTCTGCAGACCATGTAATTTTCTCAAACTGTCAAAAAGTTGAAATGTTGCTTTCCTGCAATATAGCAGCCTGGAGGCTTTATATATTCTATTTTTGTGCAAAATACCATCAGAAATCTTGCTTCTGTTATTGGCTTTTTTATTATGTAAAATATATGGTGCCCCTCCTTTAAGAGATTCCTTTTTAAATACAAAGATTGCACCGGGTGCTTATATTGAAGCTTCACCCTCCCATTCAAAAATCTGTTTGAGACATAACATGCTTAAAAGGACTTCAGCTTATGGGCACTGGGTGTTTAGCCCTGGTAAATGACATTCCGGTGTTGTAGTGTAGATAGAAGGCATAGGCGCACCATCAAGCTCTGCTGCTGGAAGCCTGTAAGCACTCCTTCACACTGGGGCACCAACCTAAGTGCGGTATATGTAAAAAGTTTATTGATAAAATAGACAAATAGCTACTCACAAGGAAGATATGAAATAAGGCGTTGAAAATATGTCCTGGGGGGGGCAGTATAGGGGCCAATGGTGTCCAGTGCTGCCCAAGTCCCAGGAGTGGGATGTATGGTAAACTGTCAGCGGTGGACGCCATGACAGGCACCGTAACCAGCGTGGAACGCACGAAAGTCTGGGATCAGAGGGCAACCAATAAGGATACAAGGACCGGTCAGGTGATGAGTCAGGTGACACATTTCAAAGCTTCCGCTTTTTCTTCAGACCTGATTGTATGGTTGGGCAGTCAATTTTTTCTGGGGAAAGTTTACTGATAAAATAGACAAATAGCTACTCACAAGGAAGATATGAAATAAGACTTTGAAAACATGTCCTCGGGGGGTCAGTATAGGGGCCGAAGGTGTCCAGTACTCCCCGAGTCCCAGGGGTGGGATGTATGGTAAACTGGCAGCGGTGGATGCCGTGACAGGTGCCGTAACAAGCGTGGAATGCACGGAAGTCTGGAACAAGAGGGAAACCAATAGGGATGCGAGGACGGGTCAGGTGATGAGTCAGGTGACATGTTTCAAAGCTTCTGCTTTTTTTTCTGACCTGCTTGGATGGTTGGTCAATCTTTTATGGGGAATGGTGTGGACGGGGTGGATCCGGCTCAGTCGATGGACATGTTTTCAACGCCTTATTTCATATCTTCCTTGTGAGTAGCTATTGTCTATTTTTATCAATAAACTTTTTACATATACTGCACTTAGGTTGGCGCCCCATTATGTTTTTCTTAAGCAACGGGGCTGGACAGTGCCCCTGTGCCTTTTAAACTCACCGGAGGCTCATGCATTGGGGCTAAATGCCCAATGTGCATGAGGACTAAATCTGCAACAAAATTGCTAAAAACTCCTGCAAAGTACAGAAATTACCTAGATGGGGCTGTATACTTTCAACAAATCTAGTGTTACACTTAAATGCATGATAAAACACCACTGATGTCTCAAAAAGACTCAAAGTAAGAAGCTTTAAATAAAGTTGCAATATTATAAACAAATATCAAAGTTCATAAATGTAAGGGCTTTATCAGATTTATAAATATTATTTTTTTATGTGGAATTATTGTAGATATAGGTTGTATTTTTAATGCAGTATTATTTTTATTTAATTAGGAGGGACCTTGAATGGCTATTGAAAAAAAAATGCACTCACAAAGTGCACTGTCAATGGGGAGGGGCTTAGGAAGTGTGGCGAAATATGGATGTAACCTTGTTTCGTGGGGAGGGATGACACTTCCCAGAAAGTTTACGACTATCAATTTTTGACACATCTGATAAACTAAGAGCCAGGGCCTCCACATGGGTGGCAGATATCAGAGGTTCTTCTCTAGCACAGTGTCTCCACTAAGAACGGTATTGAGCACTTCAAATGAGACCCCAAATTCAAATGTAATTCTTGAATATCTTTTCAAAACGTTTTGTTTGCATACAATGGGAAGGCGGCATAGCCCAAAAACTTCCCCTACATGAGTTTTTGGATGGGGTTCAACTGCACAAGTACATAGCAAGCTGCAGTACTCCCCAGAAATACATGGTTCTTGTGTCTACTCTGTATTGGGTCTCTGACTAAATCTGCAGACCACTGAAGGTTCTTGTGTGTGCTCCAATGTCCCCTAGCTCCAGGGTCCCACACAAGAACAGCTAGGATGGGGCCTTCCCAGAATGACAACTTAGAGCACTCAGCCCTCAGAGCCTTGGCTCCAGCCCACAGGCAAAGACCCTTCCAGAAAGTGGCTGAGTATGTTTGTTGAATCTTAGTTCAGCCCTGTGATGACCAAATTTTCAGAGATTGGGTAGTCAACACACAGGAGTTACCAACATTATGCTTTAGAATCCTAGAACCTATTCAGCAGAGTCTGGGAGGTAATGTAACACAAAGAACTCCCGAGCATAGCAATTTTAGAGACACTTTGGCTTCATGGCCTGTAGCCTTTCCAATGCAAAAAATTCCAGGACCCAGCATCTGCTGCCACTTTAGATTTCGACTCCCGCAGGATAGCCTAGAGAGCACTGACACTGGGACAATTTTCAAAATCGAGGAACTATCCTGCAAGATCCAGGATGGTTGGCAATTATTATGGGGAAATGCATAAAGGGTGTTGTAGACATGGCATTGCCATTCTTGAGTGTTAACATCACCACTATGCCTGGTCCCTTTGGTTACATTCAGCTTTTTTCCAGGGAATCTCCTGGCCAAGGATAGAACCTTGTGTGGGAATCTGTCAGATAGATGGCTCCTGTCCAGCACAGACATGGTTCACCTTGACCACGGGCATACCTGTGTATGGCTTAATTACCAGCAGTTTCCAAATCTGCAACAGGTGACAATTCTTAAAGAATCTATCGCTACCAAAATGGTGCAAATGCTTGTCTGAATTAGGCACAGATAGTTCTGAAGGAGACTACCAACAGTACAGTGTCATTACTATTTTACTGAATTGCATTGTGTATGCTTGTGTATTCTGAATAGCATGGAGAAAGTTACCAAGTACCATGACAGGAAATGTTAGATGTGATTAATGAGCTTGCAATTCTTCTTCCTGTTCCTGTGTGTATTCTGCCAGTGTATATTATGCATCTAATCCATTATTTTTTCTAATAAAGGCTTTGCTCGGAGAAATCCTCAAAAAGAAATCCAGTTTCTGTTTTAGCAAATATCTTGTTGATGCTCCTTTTTGTCTAGTGAAGGTATATTCAGCACTGTATTCTGCAGTCACCTGTCTATTTACGTCCCTTGTACAAGTGATCCTTTACAGATCTGGGTATTACTTACAGCATATTTCTACTGTTACAGATAAATTTGATAAAACTCTACTATATATTTTTTATGTGGTCCTATTTACACAGCATGGTTAAAAAAACTATTTTATTTTTATATATCTTTTTGGTGTTTTTCTGAAGATGTCATGGCTGACTGTATATACAGTATATACTGTGTATATATATATGTGTGTGTGTATATATATATATATATATATATATTTTTTTTTTTTGTAAAGGTCTACACCTTTAAACCTTTGTTAGAGCAAACAACGTTCAAATCTAATTATAATTGATAATGAAGATATGCTTGCATAGCACAGACATTAGTTAGGGCAAGTGTAGCAAACTTGCTCATCAGAGATGGACGTGGAGTTCCCCTTTTTTATTAGAAGTATTCCTCAATCCTTTATTCCCTACCCCCTCCCTTCCTGAGAGGCACAGGGACAGATGTGTAAGTGTTAAAAGTTGCTGGCAGATTCGAGCAGCAGGGGACCCAGCGCTACAAAGCCCCCCACATAGAGACAGCAGACTCTCTGTCCCAAGGCCTGTGTAAAATCACACCTCCCAACCAAGATAAGATAGTTTTTCCCTGGACTTGAAAGAAGTTGGAACCTCATAAATAGAGATGAGCGAATCGAAGTATCCGAAGTGGAATTCGAGTCGAATATCGGAAAAATTTCGATTCGTGCCGAATCCGAAAAATAGCCTAATTCGGACGCGCGAATCGAAATTTTTCAGAAAATGGCGGCTGACATGTGCGGCGACGGAGCGGGGATGTCTGGGAAGGCGCGCAGACAAGGCGCGCTGACCCATAATGCATTCCTCAACTACATGTGATCGCATCAGCCAATCAGCAGCCAGCCAGCCAGCACTGTGTAATGGTCGAGCTATAAATAGCGGCCATTTTGGAATTCTTCATTTGCCTGCAGTTATTGAACAGAGGCAGACCGCTCTGTATTAGGGACAGGGACAGAGTTAGGGCCACAGAAACGATAATTGGGGACAGAGAAAAGTTACTTAGGGACAGAGAACCATTACTCAGGGACACAGACTTGTTAATGAGGGCCACAGAATCGTTATTTAGGGACAAAGAAACGCTAGTTAGGGCCACAGAATTCATAATCAGGGACAGACAGAATTGTTACTCAGTGCCAGAGAATTGTTACTTAGGGCCACAGAAACGTTATTAGGGCCACAGAATTGTTACTCAGGGACAGACAGAATTGTTACGGAGTGCCAGAGAATTGTTACTCAGGGACAGACAGAATTGTTACTGAGTGCCAGAGAATTGTTACTTAGGGCCACAGAAACTTTAATTAGGGCCACAGAATTTTTACTCAGGGACAGACAGAATTGTTACTGAGTGCCAGAGAATTGTTACTGAGGGACAGACAGAATTGTTACTGAGTGCCAGAGAATTGTTACTTAGGGCCACAGAAACTTTACTTAGGGCCACAGAATTTTTACTCAGGGACAGACAGAATCGTTACTGAGTGCCAGAGAATTGTTACTCAGGGACAGACAGAATTGTTACTGAGTGCCAGAGAATTGTTACTCAGGGCCCCAGAAACTTTACTTAGGGCCACAGAATTTTTACTCAGGGACAGACAGAATTGTTACTGAGTGCCAGAGAATTGTTACTCAGGGACAGACAGAATTGTTACTGAGTGCCAGAGAATTGTTACTTAGGGCCACAGAAACTTTACTTAGGGCCACAGAATTGTTACTCGCACAGACACAGAATTGCTACTCGCACAGACACAGAATTGTTACTGAAGGCCACAGAACTGTTACTTAGGGCCACAGAATTGTTACTCGCACAGACACAGAATTGTTACTCGCACAGACACAGAACTGTTACTGAGGGCCACAGAACTGTTACTTAGGGCCACAGAATTGTTACTCGCACAGACACAGAATTGTTACTCAGGGCCACAGAACTGTTACTTAGGGACAAAGAAACGCTAGTTAGGGCCACAGAATTCATACTCAGGGACAGACAGAATTGTTACGGAGTGCCAGAGAATTGTTACTCTGGGCCACAGAAACTTTACTTAGGGCCACAGAATTTTTACTCAGGGACAGACAGAATTGTTACTGAGTGCCAGAGAATTGTTACTCAGGGACAGACAGAATTGTTACGGAGTGCCAGAGAATTGTTACTCAGGGCCACAGAAACTTTACTTAGGGCCACAGAATTTTTACTCAGGGACAGACAGAATTGTTACTGAGTGCCAGAGAATTGTTACTCAGGGACAGACAGAATTGTTACTGAGTGCCAGAGAATTGTTACTTAGGGCCACAGAAACTTTACTTAGGGCCACAGAATTGTTACTCGCACAGACACAGAATTGTTACTCGCACAGACACAGAACTGTTACTGAGGGCCACAGAAACTTTACTTAGGGCCACAGAATTGTTACTCGCACAGACACAGAATTGTTACTCGCACAGACACAGAACTGTTACTGAGGGCCACAGAACTGTTACTTAGGGCCACAGAATTGTTACTCGCACAGACACAGAATTGTTACTCAGGGCCACAGAACTGTTACTTAGGGACAAAGAAACGCTAGTTAGGGCCACGGAATTCATACTCAGGGACAGACAGAATTGTTACGGAGTGCCAGAGAATTGTTACTCAGGGCCACAGAAACTTTACTTAGGGCCACAGAATTTTTACTCAGGGACAGACAGAATTGTTACTGAGTGCCAGAGAATTGTTACTCAGGGACAGACAGAATTGTTACGGAGTGCCAGAGAATTGTTACTTAGGGCCACAGAAACTTTACTTAGGGCCACAGAATTGTTACTCGCACAGACACAGAATTGTTACTCGCACAGACACAGAACTGTTACTGAGGGCCACAGAACTGTTACTTAGGGCCACAGAATTGTTACTCGCACAGACACAGAATTGTTACTCAGGGCCACAGAACTGTTACTTAGGGACAAAGAAACGCTAGTTAGGGCCACGGAATTCATACTCAGGGACAGACAGAATTGTTACGGAGTGCCAGAGAATTGTTACTCAGGGCCACAGAAACTTTACTTAGGGCCACAGAATTTTTACTCAGGGACAGACAGAATTGTTACTGAGTGCCAGAGAATTGTTACTCAGGGACAGACAGAATTGTTACGGAGTGCCAGAGAATTGTTACTCAGGGACAGACAGAATTGTTACTGAGTGCCAGAGAATTGTTACTTAGGGCCACAGAAACTTTAATTAGGGCCACAGAATTTTTACTCAGGGACAGACAGAATTGTTACTGAGTGCCAGAGAATTGTTACTCAGGGACAGACAGAATTGTTACGGAGTGCCAGAGAATTGTTACTCAGGGCCAGAGAAACTTTACTTAGGGCCAGAGAATTTTTACTCAGGGACAGACAGAATTGTTACTGAGTGCCAGAGAATTGTTACTCAGGGACAGACAGAATTGTTACTGAGTGCCAGATAATTGTTACTCAGGGCCCCAGAAACTTTACTTAGGGCCACAGAATTTTTACTCAGGGACAGACAGAATTGTTACTGAGTGCCAGAGAATTGTTACTCAGGGACAGACAGAATTGTTACTGAGTGCCAGAGAATTGTTACTTAGGGCCACAGAAACTTTACTTAGGGCCACAGAATTGTTACTCGCACAGACACAGAATTGTTACTCGCACAGACACAGAATTGTTACTGAAGGCCACAGAACTGTTACTTAGGGCCACAGAATTGTTACTCGCACAGACACAGAATTGTTACTCGCACAGACACAGAACTGTTACTGAGGGCCACAGAACTGTTACTTAGGGCCACAGAATTGTTACTCGCACAGACACAGAATTGTTACACAGGGACACAGAACTGTTACTGAGGGCCACAGAACCGTTACTTAGGGCCACAGAATTGTTACTCGCACAGACACAGAATTGTTACTCGCACAGACACAGAATTGTTACTGAGGGCCACAGAACTGTTACTTGGGGCCACAGAAACGTTAATCAGGGACACAGAATTGTTACTGAGGGCCACAGAACTGTTACTTAGGGCCACAGAATTGTTACTCGCACAGACACAGAATTGTTACACAGGGACACAGAACTGTTACTGAGGGCCACAGAACCGTTACTTAGGGCCACAGAATTGTTACTCGCACAGACAGAATTGTTACTCGCACAGACACAGAATTGTTACTCGCACAGACACAGAATTGTTACTCAGGGCCACAGAACTGTTACTGAGGGCCACAGAACTGTTACTTAGGGCCACAGAATTGTTACTCGCACAGACACAGAATTCTTACTCGCACAGACACAGAATTGTTACTCAGGGAAACAGAACTGTTACTGAGGGCCACAGAACTGTTACTTAGGGCCACAGAATTGTTTCTCGCACAGACACAGAATTGTTACTCGCACAGACACAGAATTGTTACTGAGGGCCACAGAACTGTTACTTGGGGCCACAGAAACGTTAATCAGGGACACAGAATTGTTACTGAGGGCCACAGAACTGTTACTTAGGGCCACAGAATTGTTACTCGCACAGACACAGAATTGTTACTCAGGGACACAGAATTGTTACTCAGGGACACATAATCGTTTAATTAAAGAGTATGTCAGACAACATGCAGAGGAGTGGCAGAGGAGGCAATGTTTTAGGAGCGAGCAGACGTGGCAGCAGAGGAAGGGGTCGAGGCAGCACTATTCGCAGCCAGAGGCCAGTGCTCCCGGTGTCATCCAGCGGTCGTGTCTCCACCGACAACCCTGCCGTCATCGATTGGTTGGCTCGGTCGTCTTCCTCTTCCCAGGTCACCTCTGACACCTACAGCCAACGGTCGGTGGGTACGTCAGACACAACCGTTAGTTGGCATGGCCCGGGACCAAGCCCACTGAAATCACGTGTCCTCTACCTGCCCCTGTCCTTTGGTGTTCCCTCACCAAGCGAAGTATCGCATGCTGTGGGCTCAGCCCCACTGTACAGTGAGGAAGAGCTAACAGAGGGCGGTCAGGAACGGGGGGAGACATCCGCCTTTTCAGCAGCTAGGCGAAGAAGTAGTGGCGAGGAGAGTGGCCCGGTAGCCGGTCTAGAGACAGGTCTGTCTCCTGACCCAGACGCAGCCGAGGGGGCTAGTAGTGAGGCAGAGACCCTACTTGATGATGAGGAGGTTGATCGCACTTGGCAGCCTCGTCGTCATCAGGCAATTTCTTCCGCATCATCAGGAGAAGAGGGTGGCAGCTTGGCAGCGAGCAAAATCCTTAAAATGTCACGTAAATGTCACGTAAAATGTCACGTAAACTTTGCATGCATTTCAGCCATTCCTACACCGCAAAGCACACCCTCCTTGAGCTGCAGCGGCAGAACGGAATTCCACAGCATCGCCTGATCTGCGACGTTGCAACAAGGTGGAATTCAACCCTACACATGTTAGACCGCCTTTACGAACAGCGAAAGGCCATCACCGATTTCCTGATGTTACAAGCGGATAAAGGTACTCCCCTGTGTAACTTCGATGTCAGCCATTGGCAGCTCATGCGTGACACCTGCCGCTTGCTCAGGCCCTTTGAGGAGGCCACGCTATTCGTGAGTCGGCAGGACTATGGGATGAACGACGTCATTCCTCTGTTGCACGTCCTTGAACAAATGCTGTTAACAATGGCTGGTCAGGGTGCGGTAGACGTGGCGCACAGATCTCAACGCCACATGACCCCTGTGGGGGCAGGACAGGAAGAAGAGGAGGAGGTAGAGGAGGACATTGGTGCTCAGGAATTATTGAGTGAAATGGGTGGTTTTTCCACTCAGCGGACAGGAGTGGAGGAGCAGGAGCATCTGGTAGAGGAGGAGGAGGAGGACCCAGACGCACCGTGGCAGTATGCTGTGGAGATGGAGGCAGGGAGTCCCTCGCATTCCTTGGCACAAATGGCCCATAGCATGCTCGGTTGCTTGCGTAGCGACAGCCGAATAATAACCATCAGACAGAGGGATGACTTTTGGCTGTCCACCTTGTTGGACCCTCGCTACCGTTCCAAAATGGTGGCCTTTTTCACACCTGCTGAGAGGGAGGCCAAAATAACGTACTATAAAAACCACCTATGTAGTCAGTTGGTCTCTGCCTTTGTGCGCCAACGTCCATCCTCAGACACTGTGGGCCCTGTGCGCTCGCGTTCCGCTGCCATGGCAGCAGGGGAGGGGTGGGGTGGTAGGAGCAGTGGCAGCTCCACCAGCAGCGGCTGCCTCAGTCTGCAGTCGATGATGAGTAGCTTTCTTCACCAGCGCAGTGAGGAAACTACTAACCAGCCGCAGCAGCAGCATCAGGTGGACCTGGAGCAGGACCTCAAACAACAGGCTTGGGCCTACTTGGACAGCACCCTGCCAACCGAGGTAGACAATCCCCTTGACTACTGGGCAACGAAACTTGACCTTTGGCCCCAACTAGCTGAATTTGCCCTTGAAAGGCTGTCATGCCCGGCCAGTAGCGTGGCATCGGAGCGCGTGTTTAGTGCGGCAGGAGGTATTGTAACTCCGCGGAGGACACGACTGTCCACCCAAAGTGTGGAGAGACTCACGTTTGTGAAAATGAATCAGGCGTGGATTAGTCTGCATTTCAAACCACCAGTTCCTGACACAACTGACTAAATCCGCCATGAATCATGCCTCAAACATGTGCCACTTTGAGGTCTCCTCACACACTGCTGGTGTGTAGAATTTTTTGACATAGGGTGCTGGCAGATTACGGGCCTCCCATAGCTGCTGCCAGGCCCCTAATCTGCCATAGGCCCCTATATACCGCCTCCTCATGCTGCTGCCAGGTCCAGAGTCTCTCATGGGTCCCTGTACGGCCTCCCATTGCTGCTGTCTCCATCGCCACACTCTGCCATGTGCCACTTTCAGGTCTCCTCACACTGCTGGTGTGTAGAATTTTTTGACATAGGGTGCTGGCAGATTACGGGCCTCCCATAGCTGCTGCCAGGCCCCTAATCTGCCATAGGCCCCTATATACCGCCTCCTCATGCTGCTGCCAGGTCCAGAGTCTCTCATGGGTCCCTGTACGGCCTCCCATTGCTGCTGCCTCCATCGCCACACTCTGCCATGTGCCACTTTCAGGTCTCCTCACACTGCTGGTGTGTAGAATTTTTTGACATAGGGTGCTGGCAGATTACGGGCCTCCCATAGCTGCTGCCAGGCCCCTAATCTGCCATAGGCCCCTATATACCGCCTCCTCATGCTGCTGCCAGGTCCAGAGTCTCTCATGGTTCCCTGTACGGCCTCCCATTGCTGCTGTCTCCATCGCCACACTCTGCCATGTGCCACTTTCAGGTCTCCTCACACACTGCTGGTGTGTAGAATTTTTTGACATAGGGTGCTGGCAGATTACGGGCCTCCCATAGCTGCTGCCAGGCCCCTAATCTGCCATAGGCCCCTATATACCGCCTCCTCATGCTGCTGCCAGGTCCAGAGTCTCTCATGGTTCCCTGTACGGCCTCCCATTGCTGCTGTCTCCATCGCCACACTCTGCCATGTGCCACTTTCAGGTCTCCTCACACTGCTGGTGTGTAGAATTTTTTGACATAGGGTGCTGGCAGATTACGGGCCTCCCATAGCTGCTGCCAGGCCCCTAATCTGCCATAGGCCCCTATATACCGCCTCCTCATGCTGCTGCCAGGTCCAGAGTCTGTCATGGGTCCCTGTACGGCCTCCCATTGCTGCTGTCTCCATCGCCACACTCTGCCATGTGCCACTTTCAGGTCTCCTCACACACTGCTGGTGTGTTGAATTTTTTGACATAGGGTGCTGGCAGATTACGGGCCTCCCATAGCTGCTGCCAGGCCCCTAATCTGCCATGGGCCCCTATATACCGCCTCCTCATGCTGCTGCCAGGTCCACAGTGTCTCATGCCATGTGCCACTTTCAGGTCTCCTCACACACTGCTGGTGTGTTGAATTTTTTGACATAGGGTGCTGGCAGATTACGGGCCTCCCATAGCTGCTGCCAGGCCCCTAATCTGCCATGGGCCCCTATATACCGCCTCCTCATGCTGCTGCCAGGTCCACAGTGTCTCATGCCATGTGCCACTTTCAGGTCTCCTCACACACTGCTGGTGTGTTGAATTTTTTGACATAGGGTGTTGGCAGATTATGGGCCTCCCATAG
Source organism: Staurois parvus (assembly GCF_062004578.1). Lineage (NCBI taxonomy): Eukaryota > Metazoa > Chordata > Amphibia > Anura > Ranidae > Staurois > Staurois parvus. The sequence continues at coordinate 2,020,335 of NW_028318028.1, read as the reverse complement.
CTGCTGCCAGGCCCCTAATCTGCCATGGGCCCCTATATACCGCCTCCTCATGCTGCTGCCAGGTCCAGAGTCTCTCATGGGTCCCTGTACGGCCTCCCATTGCTGCTGTCTCCATCGCCACACTCTGCCATGTGCCACTTTCAGGTCTCCTCACACTGCTGGTGTGTAGAATTTTTTGACATAGGGTGCTGGCAGATTACGGGCCTCCCATAGCTGCTGCCAGGCCCCTAATCTGCCATGGGCCCCTATATACCGCCTCCTCATGCTGCTGCCAGGTCCACAGTGTCTCATGCCATGTGCCACTTTCAGGTCTCCTCACACTGCTGGTGTGTTGAATTTTTTGACATAGGGTGCTGGCAGATTATGGGCCTCCTATAGCTGCTGCCAGGCCCCTAATCTGCCATAGGCCCCTATATACCGCCTCCTCATGCTGCTGCCAGGTCCAGAGTCTCTCATGGGTCCCTGTACGGCCTCCCATTGCTGCTGCCTCCATCGCCACACTCTGCCATGTGCCACTTTCAGGTCTCCTCACACTGCTGGTGTGTAGAATTTTTTGACATAGGGTGCTGGCAGATTACGGGCCTCCCATAGCTGCTGCCAGGCCCCTAATCTGCCATAGGCCCCTATATACCGCCTCCTCATGCTGCTGCCAGGTCCAGAGTCTCTCATGGGTCCCTGTACGGCCTCCCATTGCTGCTGTCTCCATCGCCACACTCTGCCATGTGCCACTTTCAGGTCTCCTCACACTGCTGGTGTGTAGAATTTTTTGACATAGGGTGCTGGCAGATTACGGGCCTCCCATAGCTGCTGCCAGGCCCCTAATCTGCCATGGGCCCCTATATACCGCCTCTTCATGCTGCTGCCAGGTCCACAGTGTCTCATGCCATGTGCCACTTTCAGGTCTCCTCACACTGCTGGTGTGTTGAATTTTTTGACATAGGGTGCTGGCAGATTACGGGCCTCCCATAGCTGCTGCCAGGCCCCTAATCTGCCATAGGCCCCTATATACCGCCTCCTCATGCTGCTGCCAGGTCCAGAGTCTCTCATGGGTCCCTGTACGGCCTCCCATTGCTGCTGTCTCCATCGCCACACTCTGCCATGTGCCACTTTCAGGTCTCCTCACACACTGCTGGTGTGTAGAATTTTTTGACATAGGGTGTTGGCAGATTACGGGCCTCCCATTGCTGCTGCCAGGCCCCTAATCTGCCATGGGCCCCTATATACCGCCTCCTCATGCTGCTGCCAGGTCCAGAGTCTCTCATGGGTCCCTGTACGGCCTCCCATTGCTGCTGTCTCCATCGCCACACTCTGCCATGTGCCACTTTCAGGTCTCCTCACACACTGCTGGTGTGTAGAATTTTTTGACATAGGGTGCTGGCAGATTACGGGCCTCCCATAGCTGCTGCCAGGCCCCTAATCTGCCATGGGCCCCTATATACCACCTCCTCATGCTGCTGCCAGGTCCACAGTGTCTCATGCCATGTGCCACTTTCAGGTCTCCTCACACACTGCTGGTGTGTTGAATTTTTTGACATAGGGTGCTGGCAGATTACGGGCCTCCCATAGCTGCTGCCAGGCCCCTAATCTGCCATAGGCCCCTATATACCGCCTCCTCATGCTGCTGCCAGGTCCAGAGTCTCTCATGGTTCCCTGTACGGCCTCCCATTGCTGCTGTCTCCATCGCCACACTCTGCCATGTGCCACTTTCAGGTCTCCTCACACACTGCTGGTGTGTAGAATTTTTTGACATAGGGTGCTGGCAGATTACGGGCCTCCCATAGCTGCTGCCAGGCCCCTAATCTGCCATAGGCCCCTATATACCGCCTCCTCATGCTGCTGCCAGGTCCAGAGTCTCTCATGGGTCCCTGTACGGCCTCCCATTGCTGCTGTCTCCATCGCCACACTCTGCCATGTGCCACTTTCAGGTCTCCTCACACTGCTGGTGTGTAGAATTTTTTGACATAGGGTGCTGGCAGATTACGGGCCTCCCATAGCTGCTGCCAGGCCCCTAATCTGCCATAGGCCCCTATATACCGCCTCCTCATGCTGCTGCCAGGTCCAGAGTCTGTCATGGGTCCCTGTACGGCCTCCCATTGCTGCTGTCTCCATCGCCACACTCTGCCATGTGCCACTTTCAGGTCTCCTCACACACTGCTGGTGTGTTGAATTTTTTGACATAGGGTGCTGGCAGATTACGGGCCTCCCATAGCTGCTGCCAGGCCCCTAATCTGCCATGGGCCCCTATATACCGCCTCCTCATGCTGCTGCCAGGTCCACAGTGTCTCATGCCATGTGCCACTTTCAGGTCTCCTCACACACTGCTGGTGTGTTGAATTTTTTGACATAGGGTGCTGGCAGATTACGGGCCTCCCATAGCTGCTGCCAGGCCCCTAATCTGCCATGGGCCCCTATATACCGCCTCCTCATGCTGCTGCCAGGTCCACAGTGTCTCATGCCATGTGCCACTTTCAGGTCTCCTCACACTGCTGGTGTGTTGAATTTTTTGACATAGGGTGCTGGCAGATTATGGGCCACCTATAGCTGCTGCCAGGCCCCTAATCTGCCATAGGCCCCTATATACCACCTCCTCATGCTGCTGCCAGGTCCAGAGTCTCTCATGGGTCCCTGTACGGCCTCCCATTGCTGCTGTCTCCATCGCCACACTCTGCCATGTGCCACTTTCAGGTCTCCTCACACTGCTGGTGTGTAGAATTTTTTGACATAGGGTGCTGGCAGATTACGGGCCTCCCATAGCTGCTGCCAGGCCCCTAATCTGCCATAGGCCCCTATATACCGCCTCCTCATGCTGCTGCCAGGTCCAGAGTCTCTCATGGGTCCCTGTACGGCCTCCCATTGCTGCTGTCTCCATCGCCACACTCTGCCATGTGCCACTTTCAGGTCTCCTCACACTGCTGGTGTGTAGAATTTTTTGACATAGGGTGCTGGCAGATTACGGGCCTCCCATTGCTGCTGCCAGGCACGTAATCTGCCATGGGCCCCCGTACCGACTCCTCATGCTGTGACGTTGCAACAAGGTGGAATTCAACCCTACATATGTTAGACCGCCTTTACGAACAGCGAAAGGCCATCACCGATTTCCTGATGTTAAAAGCGGATAAAGGTACTCCCTGTGTAACTTAGATGTCAGCCATTGGCAGCTCATGCGTGACACCTGCCGCTTGCTCAGGCCCTTTGAGGAGGCCACGCTATTCGTGAGTCGGCAGGACTATGGGATGAACGACGTCATTCCTCTGTTGCACGTCCTTGAACAAATGCTGTTAACAATGGCTGGTCAGGGTGCGGTAGACGTGGCGCACAGATCTCAATGCCACATGACCCCTGTGGGGGCAGGACAGGAAGAAGAGGAGGAGGTAGAGGAGGACATTGGTGCTCAGGAATTATTGAGTGAAATGGGTGGTTTTTCCACTCAGCGGACAGGAGTGGAGGAGCAGGAGCATCTGGTAGAGGAGGAGGAGGAGGACCCAGACGCACCGTGGCAGTATGCTGTGGAGATGGAGGCAGGGAGTCCCTCGCATTCCTTGGCACAAATGGCCCATAGCATGCTCGGTTGCTTGCGTAGCGACAGCCGAATAATAACCATCAGACAGAGGGATGACTTTTGGCTGTCCACCTTGTTGGACCCTCGCTACCGTTCAAAAATGGTGGCCTTTTTCACACCTGCTGAGAGGGAGGCCAAAATAACGTACTATAAAAACCACCTATGTAGTCAGCTGGTCTCTGCCTGTCTGCGCCAACGTCCATCCTCAGACACTGTGGGCCCTGTGCGCTCGCGTTCCGCTGCCATGGCAGCAGGGGAGGGGTGGGGTGGTAGGAGCAGTGGCAGCTCCACCAGCAGCGGCTGCCTCAGTCTGCAGTCGATGATGAGTAGCTTTCTTCACCAGCGCAGTGAGGAAACTACTAACCAGCCGCAGCAGCAGCAGCAGCATCAGGTGGACCTGGAGCAGGACCTCAAACAACAGGCTTAGGCCTACTTGGACAGCACCCTGCCAACCGAGGTAGACAATCCCCTTGACTACTGGGCAACGAAACTTGACCTTTGGCCCCAACTAGCTGAATTTGCCCTTGAAAGGCTGTCATGCCCGGCCAGTAGCGTGGCATCGGAGCGCGTGTTTAGTGCGGCAGGAGGTATTGCAACTCCGCGGAGGACACGACTGTCCACCCAAAGTGTGGAGAGACTGACGTTTGTGAAAATGAATCAGGCGTGGATTAGTCTGGATTTCAAACCACCAGTTCCTGACACAACTGACTAAATCCGCCATGAATCATGCCCCAAACATGTGCCACTTTCAGGTCTCCTCACACTGCTGGTGTGTTCCATTTTTTGTCATAGGGTGCTGGCAGATTACGGGCCTCCCATAGCTGCTGCCAGGCCCCTAATCTGCCATGGGCCCCTATACCGCCTCCTCATGCTGCTGCCAAGTCCAGAGTCTCTCATGGGTCCCTGTACGGCCTCCCATTGCTGCTGTCTCCATCGCCACACTCTGCCATGTGCCACTTTCAGGTCTCCTCACACTGCTGGTGTATTCCATTTTTTGTCATAGGGTGCTGGCAGATTACGGGCCTCCCATAGCTGCTGCCAGGCCCCTAATCTGCCATGGGCCCCTATACCGCCTCCTCATGCTGCTGCCAGGTCCAGAGTCTGTCATGGGTCCCTGTACGGCCTCCCATTGCTGCTGTCTCCATCGCCACACTCTGCCATGTGCCACTTTCAGGTCTCCTCACACTGCTGGTGGGTTCCATTTTTTGTCATAGGGTGCTGGCAGATTACGGGCCTCCCATAGCTGCTGCCAGGCCCCTAATCTGCCATGGGCCCCCGTACCGACTCCTCATGCTGCTGCCAGGCCCGTAATCTGTCATGGGCCCCTGTTGTCGCTTGTTGGCATATTCCGCTCGTTCAGATGCTCCTTCTCCTGCTACTCCTCTTCACGGATTCCGTCAGCAGTCTTTCTTGGAATCCGTTTCCAAGAGACAACAGTTTGCGAGCACGCACCAGACGGTGCAGAAACTGAACGTCCTCCTGTCCAAGTTGCTGCTGCCAGGCTCGTAATCTGTCATGCGCCCCTGTAACGCCTCCTCATGCTGCTGCCAGGTCCAGAGTGTGTCATGGGCCCCCGTACCGACTCCAAATGCTGCTGCCAGGCCCGTAATCTGTCATGGGCCCCTGTACCGCCTCCCCATGCTGCTGCCAGGTCCAGATTGTGTCATGGGTCCCTGTACGGCCTCCCATTGCTGCTGCCAGGCCTGTAATCTGCCATGGGCCCCCGTACCGACTCCTCATGCTGCTGCCAGGCCCGTAATCTGCCATGGGCCCCTGTACCGCCTCCTCATGCTGCTGCCAGGTCCAGAGTGTGTCATGGGTCCCTGTACGGCCTCCCATTGCTGCTGTCTCTATCGCCACACTCTGCCATGTGCCACTTTCAGGTCTCCTCACACTGCTGGTGGTTTCCATTTTTGTCATAGGGTGCTGTATGGCCTCCCATTGCTGCTGCCTCCACCGCCACACTGTGGCTCCACACTCTGGTTTTGGCCCCGTGACTGGCCAAATGAGTGAAGTGTGCGGTGATTCTAAGATCGACGGCACTCATCTGCATGTCATACTGCCTGACAGTATTATTTCTCTTCCCCAGCAGACTCCAAGGGCATTTAAATTAAAGGTACAGTGTTCAGCACTAATATTAAGTCTCTCTGAAGCCTAGAAACACCCTTTTTTAAGTTAAATTCACAGCGAATATATTCGACTCGAATCGAAATTTTTCCACGAATTCGCCGAATCAGTCGAATCGAATTTTTGAATACTTCGCTCATCTCTACTCATAAACCCTACCAGCCAGGTGACAGAAGTTAAATGAACATTCCTCAGGTCAGCTGTCACCTATGTTTCATATCATGGATTATGAAGCTGTCAGTTTTAATGCAGAGTCCATCTGACGATCCCACCCAAAACAAGGTATTGGCCAGTACTCAGAGCCACCCCCCCTGCAGGGGGACTTTCAAAAGACAGGTGTCAAGGTCCTACCTTTTCCCTGAGGTTATGTTACTCCATGTGCTGGCGTCCATCTTGGATTCTGCTGTGCATGATGGGAATCCTTTTATGCCTTCAGGTCTCTGTGGTCCATCCCCCAGAGGGGTGTGGCTGATGACATATAAGCCTGTGGCCCGCACATGCTCTTTGCACTTGTGTCTTGTGTCTTTGTGTCGCTATTACTCTGTTCTGACTCTCGTGACTCTCCTGGTATCTGATTCGGCTTGTGACTTGACTATTCTTTGTATTCTCCCTTGATCTGACCCTCTGTTGCTGAACCCGGCTCGTGACCTGTGATTCTCGTCTGCTGTCCTGTACTGTTTTGTCCTGTTATTGTTGACCCGGCTTGTCTGACTACTCTTTTGTCTCTTCCACCAGCTACACGCCATTGGCGGCGGCCATTACCGCAGCTGAGGTGTCTCGGGGGCCGTGACCTGGTTCCTGGCTGCGTCAAGTCTATCCCCACCATCAGGGGCCCTGGTGAAGGGCAGCCTGGGACTTAGACTCCGCGCCCTGAGGGACTTCGGTCTGTGGGTAGTGGTTGTCGTCAGCCAGTGCGTTACATTGTTTAGGCCTGCCTGTCCGTTCCTCAGCTCCTGCCCTGACAACAGGCTGGCAAGCCTAAAGAGTTAAGCTAAACACATCTCCCAATTTTAACATCGTAACAGCAGGAGATCAAAGACCCTCCTCTCTGCAACTTGGATCTGCTTACCTTAAGGCTTAACATGGCAAGTAACTTAACCTTTTAAAGTCTCCCTGTTATCTCTTTGCAGTGCTGTGCTGTTTTATATATATATATATATATATATATATATATATATATATATATATATCTTAGTTACATTTTCTTTGTAAATATTTTATTGCACCCGTTTGACTCTTTTAGTAATAAATCTTTCTTTCTGAAAGTGTTAAACTGTTTCTAAGCATTTACTTTCAATTCACGAATTCCTGCCTTTGAAGAGACACTACTGTGTTTGTTTAATCCTCTGCCCAATCGGCCTGCGGTGACCGTATTGGACAGGCGATTTTTCAATCATTATAGTGTATTAATTGATTTGATAGAGTTTTCTTTTTCTCTGTACAAAAGAAGGTGCTGGCAGTGAAGGGTTAGTTGTGTAATTAACCCGACCCAGTAACAAGCGCATTCAGGCTGCCGGTGCGTCAATTGCGTTCCATCAGCTGGACAATCATTGTGCAGGGCGCAGCTGAGTGTGGCATTGTTACGCGCGTCACACCGCAGTTCTAGATCGGCCGGTCCTTTGGTCACGGGTTTGGTGAGAAGGTCTGGGGTCTAACGCCGCGGGCGTGACGTATTGTTGGTCGCAGTCGTGTGATTGTCGCATGTTGAGGGTGGCGATCGTGCGATCCGTGACAGCAAGCACAGCCTCTTCATAAACAAAGAGAACTAGTAGAAATTTTCCTTGCTGCAGGGTCCAGAATAGAACGTCCAAAAAAAGTAGGCTGCAATTTAAAAAAAAATGTAATGTTATGTATAGAGAATGGGGACATGCAACAAATATAAAACAGGTGTTATCCCAATTTGGCTGCAAAACTGGAAATACACTTTAAATTTACGAACAGTGGCTGAAGTTTTCATTTGATGCATCAACAAATCAATAAGCCTTACCAGATACAAACAAGGCAGAAGATTTGGGCTTTCTTTATACGCAGCAGTTAGAATGTTTAAGATCGCTGAAGAAATGTCACATTTTGTTTTGGTGTCCAAGTGTGTTTGTTCACAAAGCGATCGCCGGAAGGCAGTCTGAGACCCGGCTGTGAGACCGCCATAAAACATACCTCACTGGAGGCATGTATAACATTTTTCACTTCCTGACAAATTGAAAGCAATATCTAGAGGAGCTGCACACTAACACAAACAATATGTCACCGCAAACACCTACTGAAAGAAACATTGACGTGGGCTGAAGCTTATAGCACAATACTGATAGCTAGCCTCAGAAATTCTTTGTGTTATTTATATTTCATATATGTGTGTGCCTGTGTAGAGCTTGGACGTTTTGCATTTCTGAGACTTTCTCAAATTTGCTCCAGTTACCTTGGCCCAAACGCCTACAGATACTGTAGGTATATTTCCTTAGACTCAAAAGTACTTCTTGTACATATGTGTGTCTGTATCAGTGTGGAAAAGAAATTAAGCTGTAAATCACCCTAAAGCCCAACTGAACTCTCATGTAAAATGGCATGTGACCGCAGTCTTATCTTTGTTTTAGTTTAGAGGTCTCCAACCATTCCAAACAAAGGGCCACTGTCCTACAGAGTTTGGAGAGCCTGACTGTGGCCAGTGGGAGAAGAAAATGCCCAGCATCAGTGGGATTAAATAATGCCCCAGGCATGGTGGTCAGTGGAAGTAAAAAAAATTACATAGCACCTGTGGTAGGAAGGAGTGGGCCGTGGTTGGTATCAGGGTGATGAATAGTGCCCCACTGTTGCTGACAGTAGAAGGAATAGTGTCCCACTGTTGGTGTCAGTGGGGGGACTAGTGTCCCATCATTGATATCAATTGGAGGAATAGCATCTCATTCTTGGAGTCAATTGGAGAAATAATATGCCATTGTTTATATCAGTGGGAAAATTATTCCCATTGTTAGTGTCAGTGGAAGAGATAATGTCCAATCATTGGTGTCAGTAGATGGAATGGTGTCTCATTGTTGGTGGCAGTGGGAAAAATAGTGCCCTAAGGGATAAGGCAAGCAGAAGACTGGAAACCACTGGTTTAGGCCAAGCAGTCCCACCCATATAAATAAAAGCTTGTCCTTTGCTCTTTTTGTGGAAACAGTGGTCTCTCCCTTGTTGGGTCAGACCTACAACACATGCTCCCTGCTGATTGAAAAGTTCTAGCTCTAACATATCAGGGAGCTTGTCAGACTACTGCAGAGAGACTGCTGATCCACTCCATTAACTGTATAAAATGCACTGACATGCAGGCTTTAATTTATAGCTTATTTATTGATAGCTTTTATTGATAGTCTGGCTTCACCTTCTTCATGCTGTACAGGAGGAAAATGGCAGCTCTCAACGGAGGGTAACTGGATAAGTGGAAACAGCCATTGTAATAATAGTGAGGTCTGATGGGCTGACATGGAGTGAATATGCAAGTCATACTAAATACAAACCAATCTCATTTTCTGTTCTAGGCAGCTGTGTAAGATGACACATTTTAGAAAAAAACATTCCAGTTTTAAGCATAATTGGCAGAAAACAGCTCAAGCTAGGAGCAAAGCAAAGATGTTGTAAAGTTTCCATTAGCAGGGTCTGCAAAGGATTTCTAATGAGATCCATCTTAAAATTTGTATTTTTATACATAATTCATAATTCTGTTGTGATGAAGGTACCTTCATTAAAAATGGTTGCACTAATGTACAGAAAGATGCCAACCAGTTAGACATCAAACAAGGACACATTTAACCTGCTAAGAGAGAAATACATACACTATACTGTCAAAAGTATTGGACCGCCTGCCTTTACATACATGAAATTTAATGGCATCTCAGTCTTAATCCATAGGGTTCACTATTGCATTGATCCACCCTTTGCAGTTAGTCCTCAAGGTTTAGGAATGTGTCTATGGGAATGTTTGACCATTCTTCCAGAAGCGCATTTGTGAGGTCAGGTACTGATGTCAGACAAGAAGGCCTGGTTTGCAGTCTCCGCTCTAATTCATCCCAAAGGTGTTCTATCCGGTTGAGGTCAGGAATCTGTGCAGGCCAGTCAAGTTCCCCCACCCCAAACTTGCTCATCCATGTCTTTATGGCCTTGCTTTGTGCACTGGTGCGCAGTCATGTTGGAACAGGAAGGGGCCATCCCCAAACTGTTCCCACAAAGTTGAGAGCATGAAATTGTCCAAAATGGCTTGGTATGCTGACACCTTAAGAATCCCCTTCACTAGAACTAAGGAGTCAAGTCCAACCCCTGAAAACACCATAATCCCCCCTCCACCAAACTTTACACTTGGCAGAATGCAGTCAGGGAAGTACCATTCTCCTGGCAATCGCCAAACCCAGACAAGTGCATTGGATTGCCAGACAAAGAAGCATGATTCATCACTCCAGAGAACATATCTCCACTGCTTTAGAGTCCAGTGGTTTACACCACTGCATCCAACGCTTTGCATTGCACTTGGTGATGTAAGGCTTGAATGCAGCTGCTTGGCCATGGAAATCCATTCCATGACGCTCTCCATGAAAATTGGAGGTCTTTAGTTATTGATTTGGAGGGGTGTCCCAATACTTTTGACAATATAGTGTAATAGCTATATTATTTTGGGACTTCATAAAATCATAATTTAATTTCAGTGGGTAAGAGTTGGTTCTGCAATGACCTCTGCAGATTTAAGAAATAACTGTTGCAATGGCAGCCCTAGAGCTCTTGTTTGACATTGAAACTAAGGATTCTGAGAGAGTACCATTTCTGAGGACCAGTGACTCTGCTATAAGGTTTGACTTACTTTGGGTCTCTGCAGAGTCTAATTTTCCAGCAAAGACCAGTAGAACTTAAGTACTTTTCACTTTTAATCTCATTTATTATACTGTTTATGTCAGTTTTGATATCTTTTCTGTAAATATTTTCTTGTGTCATTTTTCTCATCTTTTCAATAAAAACTTTTGCTTCTGTGATTTAAAACTCTGTTACATTCCTTTGTGACTGTGACAGCAGGTGTTGCAGACATTTCTTAGATATCAGAATTGCACCAGGAAATGCTGTAAATGGTGCATGTTCATGTGGTGGCCACTACTTTGTATGTATAGAGGATTATCTGATCAGTTAACCTACTTAGGTTTCCTGCTTCATTCCAGGCTCTCCTTTGCCAGCAACATCAGAACCCTTTCTTCATTACTCTAATGGAATGGTCAAATCACCAGGCTCAACCTCATCCATGTAAGGGGGCAGATACATTATCTCACCAGGCAAGTTCTCACACCCTCAGAACATTAGCTTGCCCAGGATGAATTCCTACAATGGGGAGGCACCTAGAGAGCTTAGATCAATAAGTATATCTTGCTGGTAGGAGGTAGGTTATTTGGAGACTCTGACACTGTCACTTTGCCTTGAATAAAGGGGCCACGTGTTACAGAATGTAGTTCTGTGTGGTTGTTCTAAGCCTTTTATGTTTGTGTGAATAAATAGTATAAGCTGAAATCTCCAATTAGCAATCAAGTGCAAACGTTGGGGTAAAAATGTTGCAGCTATTGTTTTATCAAATAAAAAACAAAACACTTGAAACAATACACACACCACCTGTGAGCCTGCACTAACACAAAAAAAAGAAAGAAAATAAATGTTGCAGCATACAATTGAGCTGTAAATAAACATAAAGAAAGCTGCTACTCTGGCTCTGCCATTTGTTTTTGGATATATTGTTCAGCAGAAATGCTAATAAACTATAAAAGATGTTCATCTACCATATATCAAAACCCTGCTTGTGTCACAAGGATCTCTGTCTATGTTCTGAACAAGTCATCCCAAAAAAAGCAAAGACTGAATGATGTTAGCAAAAATTAGACCCACCCAAATTCCATAACTGCAATCAGTGCAGCAGCTGGAAATCGAGGTGCTGAAGCTCTAGTGTAACACCTTCCTAGATAGATGCTAGGATTTCTACACTTAGGATAGTATAGTTGTGTTTCTTTGCCTAACATGGAGACTGGTAGACACATTTAGTCTGGCATCCTGCTTAACAGAGTACTGCAGTCTACTAGTTAGAGACTTCCAGAACATACAGTAGGTAGGAACTAGGAAAATGAACAGCATGAATATGAATAAAGTTCTGGTAATTACAGAGGAGGGTGGGTCCATTGCATGCTGGGAGCTGGTATTTATATTCTGTGAGCACATGGGCTCAGCATCTTTCCAGAAGTGGATTGCACCAAGCCAGGCTGGAGGAAGGCTTGCCTCCCCTGGAGTCTGCTGCCTAGCAGCCTCAGGTGGGTTACCTGAGGGCTTGAAGTCAGAGATCATGATCCAGGTTCTACAGAGAGCTGGCTGTCTATTGAAGATCTAGTCTGGTATCACTGGTATCGAGTGTTGCTGGAAGGAGGCAACTAGCTGTCCCTGGACATTTTATGAGTACAGACAACCTAAAGGATCTATAGACTTTTGCTTTTAACCCCCTTATGGTGCTATAAAGTCAGCTACGGGTCCAGACAAGGGAATATTTGCTAGTAGTCTGATGAGCTCTGTCCATTTACTCTTTACTCTTTTGCCCTGACCTGAAGATACTGTTACTGAAAAGGATAAGACTTTATGTGCTCCAGCAAGGACTTAAAGTGACACTAAAGCTTTGGTTTTTTTTTAAATAACAAACATGTTTATACTTACCTGTTAGTAGTAGCAGCCCAGATCCTCTCCTTTTCAGGTCCCCGCTGGAGCTCTGGGCTCCTCCCTCTCAAGCAGTGCCCTCAGGGAAAGCCACTTGCCGTGGGGGCACCGCTGCATGCTCATTCCCGAGCCGCTGCTCTATGCGTTCATAAGCCGGGACTCAGCCCTGCAACCCACTCGCTCTTTATTGGCTCACTGGATGTGATTGACAGCAGCAGGAGCCAATGGGCTCTCGCTGCTGTCTCAGCCGATGAGGAGGAAGAGTCCGCAGACAGCAGAGGCTGTTGAGAATATCGCTGGATCAGAAGGGGCTCAGGTAAGGATTGGGGGGGCTGGGGGGACTGCTGCACACAGAAGGCTTTTTACCTTCATGCAGAGAGTACATGAAGGTAAAAAGCCTTAAGCTTTTAGAACCACTTTAAAGCTCAGCCAGAAGTCAGATAGTGTCCTTGTTGTAATTAGTTCTTTTCTTGGAGTAGCCTACTAAATTCCCCATCCCTATATAAGTTCTCCAATAAAACAACAAAACAAGCATCCCCTAGCCTGGTCATTGGAGACAACGAGCAAAAGTGTGTGTGCACCTGGCTATTGGAAATACTGTGTGTTTGGCTGCCGGTGAAGATCTGGGGGAGGCATGGGCAAACTACCATAGGGTAGCATTACACTAACAACACCTCTAGTGTACTTTCTGTATCTACACTATCTTTCTGTATCTACACTATCTTTTTGTAGCTACATTTGAGCTATTATGGTTGGTAATATTTTCCTTAAAGGAATTTTAAATGGACATTTATATCTTCATGATTGACCTTCCATATTTTTAATTTCCATGCAGTCTATTAATATGTTCTCTAATGGCCACCTGTACATCAAGATTGGTTATCCATGCTAACAGACACCTATCACCAACTTTATTTTAAGTATTTTAAATGCTTACTTGCAGCATTTTCCCTTTATGTTAAAGATTTTTGTTTCATTGGCTAGCAAATTTGACTACTTCAGAAGTAGTGAGTTTCGTAGCACAACCTCCTCTCTCATTGCACATCATAGCACTCTCTTTTTTATAGGTGTGTCTAATTACTCTCTTTGCTGGCCCTGATCCTCCCTCACTTCCATACATAACCCACACTTCATAAGTTAAATGCTTGTTTAGTCTGAGGGGATAGGAATAAGTAGTAATACCTTATTTTACACTCCCACGGGCTTCCTCTTTGTTGCAACATAGTGCCCCAGAAGCCTCTTCTACACTTGCATGATTTCCAACATTATCATGTACAAGGTAGGACAAGTAATGTGTACATGACAACCTGGGCTCACAGGAAGTGAGTTAAATAGTCTTGGCTGTCATTCAACTCAGAAGAGGACTGCCATCTAGAGGAAAACAGGACTTTCTACAAAGGACAACACTAGACTGGAGATGAGTAGGCAGCAAACACTGCATTTTTTTTATTTTGACATTTACTGGAATATCTCTTTTTTTGCACCAGTATTCTTCTTTAAAGTAGGACAACACAAATGCCCTCATTTAAGAGCCATTAAATGCATTCACACCAATACCTTTGTCTCTACATTGCCCACTTGTAATCCCCTACACAGCAGGATTCAGGCTGAAAAAAAGGGGTAGCATTGTAAGCCAATTACTGTAGACTTTTGGGAAGGGTCAGGAGGCTTATACGATGGGACATCACAGACCTATTTCTTTGGTGCGTTGCTGTTCCTTTATTATAAAACCACAAGTTAGGGTGATTCTTGGCCAAAAGAGATAAAGATGGAAGAATCTGGCATTGCTGCCTAAAGGGAATTGCAAACTTGGCCCTTTTTTTTGTTTTTTTGGCAGGTTCAGATCACATTTGTGTAATTCTATTAATTTAACTCTTTTCTTATTCTTCTCCTTTATACCCTTAGTCTCTTCCCCCTGTCGTGTTTCTTTTTCACCTATGACTTGCCAAGTTCCTGGGCTTCTTAGGGCCTGATATGGTCAAAGTTACACCTTTCAGCTCCACCTACTGCCCACAAAACACCTACTGGGCTCTCACAGGAAGCAAAACCTCACTAAAAAAGTAGAACAGGCATCACTCATATTGATCCTCCGTGCAGCGCCGTAGATTCCCCATTTACTCAAATGGATGAAGCAGATTGTTTGTAATTTAAGAGGTCGCTTACAATAACAACATGGAAGTCAAGGAGCTTGAATAATTGATGTCCAGGAAAAAAAAGACCAAATTGATTTTCGTTCCCTCTCTCTCTCCATTCTTCCCCCGCTCCCCTTCCTATTGAATAAAATGCGTGGTATTTAGAGCATTGTTCATGACCATGGATGAATACTCTACTCTCCTTTAATTTGTAAGTGTTCATTAATAGCTGCAGACCGTGAACTTGGATTCTTATCCAGAGGACGATTGCTGGCTCTGGGTGGTGTTTTCTGTCTCTAAGACTTTCGCATAATACAATATACAATAATACGAACAGAACTGATTGCACTGAGTGGGGTGAACACACAGAGAAAGTCCTCCACCTTTCACACAATGTTACATCTTTAGAAAATGTGGCCTTTGAAGAACAGTAATTTTGCCGAGATACATCAATGCATTTTCAACTGCAAGTTCATGGTCTTGATAACAAATGCTTGAAACCACAAAGAAATAATGCAGCATTGCCTGAATACGGTAATCACAGGCTGCAGAGTCCAGCATACTGTGGGCCTCCGAGTGACACCTAAATAATGGCCTCAGAAGGATGAATGGTTCCCCTTTGGTCTTTCACCTTGGAAAATTCAGATTACGGCTTTGAAATCTAAATGCGGACACGATTGCTGTAAATGATATGTTTTACGTCTTGGCCTGATTGTATAATGATATGGCTTGGCGTAAAAATAATGTCAATAATTACAACGCTGTGGAGGATTGCAGAATGAATAGAATAGGCTATACAATCAGACAAAGGAAACAGAGCTGATTTTTGCTTTTTGCTTTTTTTTTTTTTTTTTTTTTTTTTTTTACGTTAAAGAGGACATGGCAGTTTTGTGGACTGAGTTAAAGAGCTACACCAAAGGGTACTTGTATAAAAAATAACCACAGAGCAAATATACAGTGTGTGTACTTGTATGTGTGCATAAAGGTTCCCGTCATCCTTTGATCAGCTGACATTTTTCAGGTGCTTTTGTCATCACTGTCAAACCATTTATCATAACCAGGAACCAAAATATCTCACTGTGTACAGACGTCAATGATGGAGGGAACAGAGAGTTCTTGTCCTTTGGATGTTTGCACTTTGGAGGAGAGAAATGAGAGATGCTTAGAAAAACACCACTGCCTGCTGGGGGAATTGCCTGCCTCCAGCCTTGGCGTTTGTTAAGAGTTTGAAGACTTTGAGTTTGAAAACTCTTAATATGTCGGTTCACATTAAGTATTGAAGGCCAATTACGGGGGGGTCATTGTGCTCTTTTTTTGTATATGCAGGTCCATTAGTAGAGCAACTAGTTTTGTTAAGTTTGTTTTCACCCAAAACTGATGTTTTTTGTATGCCTAAAGGTAAATATTTTATTTATTTTAAGACTTTTTCTACCACTAAGATGCCTCAGTAGGATGGAATTCTGGCTTCTGCAAGATTAGTTGCTACATAACCTTTTTAAAATCCTATCCATTCAAAGCTAATATTTTAGTTTTGTGTGGTTGCTGTCAAACTGACACACAAGATGGCTTCTCTCAGGTACTCCAGTGGTGAGATTTGCATTTTCTCACTTCCAGCCAACCACTCAAAAAAAAAGCCAAAAAGATGGAGTCAAACTTACTCTTAGCATTTAATGGGGAATCCAAAAATGTATGTTTTGGCTATGTCTATATAGAGGAGGACATAGACATATACATGAGGTAATAAGGGGAAAACTTGTCAGATATAGAAAATAGGTCTCCTGTTCACATTTAAAGATATAAAGATAACCTGTAATCTAAATTGCCTTCAATGTTCAAAGTCTAATATGAAAAACACAGTTTTTCCAGGATCTAGCCATCTCTGGGTCACATGGCCAACACCAAATCAAAAGTCTTGTTGTCAAAGTTGAGGATCACTGGTATTTGCCAATTTGGCTTGAATGCTAGTCCCACAAATTTCTTTTGGACAGACCATGTTACCATTAATTTATCATTAGTCATTTGACCCAACTTTGACCTGATTCCGTCATCATTTTTTTCTTATTACGGTAACATTTTTAACATTCTTGGTCAGTTCCTTATACAGTCTGGATTGGCAACTGAACTTTAGTTAATGGGTGCATTTTAATTATCAGTGCTTTGTTTTATTAAATGTACTTTTCTTTCGATTTTCAAAAATACAGTAATGAAAAGAGAAAAAAATGGTGACTAACGCGTTACAATCCACAAAATAATACATTGCTATGTATTATGGTGCCAGGCAGTGAGCACAGGGCCACTAGAGGGCATCTCATGAAGTCTGTTTCTGATTGTTTGGCGAGAGACATTCAAACCAGTGGCCTGCTGGATGTAATTTTGTAGAGCTCTGCCAGAGCTCATCTGTTCCTTCTTGCACAAAGGAGCAGATACCGGTCCTGCTGATGGTTACGGCCCTGCCCAGCTCTTCTAGAGTAATAGCAATAGTAATAGTAAGAGTAGAGTAACTATCTGTCTCCTGGAATTTCCTACATGCTCTTGAGAGACACAGCAAACCTTCTGGCAATGGCACATATTTATGTGCCATCCTGGAGGAGTTGGACTGCCTGTGCAACCTCTGTAGGGTCCAGGTATCGCCTCATGCTACCAGTAGTGACACTGACCCTAGCCAAATGCAAAACGAGTGAAAAACAGCCAGAAAAGATGAGTAGGGAAAAAATGTCAGTGGCCTCCAGCGGTAAAGCCATTCCTGTTTTGGGAGTCATCTCATTGTTGCCCATCTAGTGCACCTGTATATAATTTCATTAACACCAAAGCAGCTGAAACTGATTAACAACCCCCTCTGCTACTTAACTGACCAGATCAATATTCCAGGAGTTTAATTGACTTGATACTACACTCTGAATAAAAAGTGTTCTTTTAATTTTTTGAACAGTGTATTAAAAATAGAAGGGGTGGCAAAAGGGAATTGATATTAAAAAAATGAGAAATGTATTTTAGTGAATGTTTAAACATGTTACAACTTCAAGGTCCAAATTCTCATTCTGATCTGCATTTGTTCCTTTGATATAAGATATGGATTCATTGATAGTGACATTATCCTTATTATGGAGGTAAGTCTACAATTTATCATTTAAAATCCATTTATTTTTGTGATTTAACTTTCACTTTTAGGCCAGGTTGACACTACCTGTAGAGAAAAACGTGTGGGTGAGGTCATCTTCGCCCTGCACACGGGGGGTACCTTTTTGTGCAGAGCATGCTCATCAATTCCTGGAACCAGGCAGAGACTGTAATCATGTGAAAAATCGAACATTAAGGCAGTTCCCCAACATAGAGATGAGCTTACACTGTGCAGTAAAAATACAGAGTTCCTCTGAAGACTTGGTGTCCCATGTCACTACACACTGTGCCTTTAGTAGTTGTTGCATTAGGAGGGACATGCTGAGCTTGCGCCTACTCCACCATTCTAGCGTACCTTTGTTACCTCCCTCCCAGTAACAGAATGGGGTGCCATCGAGCACAAAATGCAGACCACATGCATGCTCATTTTGAACGCTTCGCTTCCTACAGGTCATTGATCTCTCTAGCGCTGGTCTGTTCCCCATTGCCATGGGAGCTGGACCGTTTGGCAGGGTGCCAAAAAGTGACCCCCTTGTCAATAGAGGACCTGCCACCTTACCAGATACCTCGCCTGCGACTGATTGCTTCTTGCCTTGAATTTGTGCTTGGTTACTCTTAGCAATGGCTTTATTCTGCCTTGACTTGCTGATGTAAACCCCTTCTTAAAGCAGCGTGACTTTATACCCCAGGTGTGCTTTTTAAGGCCCTGATTCTTTAGATATGTCAGAATCATCATACACCCCTTTAATAACTTCAGATCAGGCTCAGAACAGTTAATGTAACTTTACTGGAGAAGCTTCAACATTACAGTCAAATATGAACACATCCATTCCTTAATCCATACTACAGTAGTGTGGTTGCCCAGGCATACCTCTATGAGGTGATAGTCCATGCTGGTAGTCCTCATTGCTGGCTGTCCTCCTGAACACCAGTGTCCTCAGCAGACTGCAAGGCGCAGCAGTCTCTCTCATGAGTCGAGCCAAGAGCTGGAAGAATCGTGCCCAGGATCTTATCCTTGCCCCTTTTCATATATCACAGGTGGGCTGGCTGAGACCCAAAGGCCCAGAATCTGAGCACACGTAAGTTAAGAAGTGACACAAATAATGATGCTGCACAGCTAAAACAGTGTCTCTTAAATAAATAAGTCCCAAATGATGAAACAAAAGTACTTGAATATATAGGTGTGACCAACCACAAGTGAATTCTAGATATGACAGTTTTCTCTTCAACAGATTACCCACATGTCATATGCATCACCCAATGAACCATATGCGCTCACATCCTGGATTGGACCAATAATGACGGTCAAACGCACTTTTGCTCCTCTAGGGCTATACTCCAACTGGCTACTTGCTCCCAGTGACAGTTACAGGCATCAACAAATGGAATGGAGCTTCTGTTCCTTTTTGGGGACACGGGGCAAGATTCACCTCTGGGTCGGTTAGGTCACCTGCGACATAATTTCCTGTCTGGCCTGGATTGCTGTGGAGTTCAGTCAGCCAGTATTTTATATAATGAGGTTGTGCTTGCTGGCCTAGTCCTACTTAGGAAGTCTTTGGAGGTGTAATGTGTATGGGAATGGAGACAAGTCAGAACATTTCATGCCACCACCGGGTGGCGAGAAGACTGCTCTTTGAAGGCAGTTTTACTTTTATACAATGCGAAGAATATGGCACTGAGAGTGCATTTGTCTGTGAGTGTCACATTTTAGATTTTAATAAATTGTTTTAAAATGTATGGAGAGCACTATTGGTTTTATTCCTTTGCATCAGTACGTCACACAGAAAGGAGGAGGTCGAACAGAAGCTCCAGTCAATGTGTTGATGCCTCTAATTGTCACTGGGAGCCTGGAGCCAGCTGGGGTATGGCCTTAGAGGGGCAAAAGTGCATTTCACCTTTATTAACCCCTTGGCGCTGGCGCCTCCCGGCCCTTTAAGGGTTTCAGAAGTCGGGAGGCTGGGCGGGGTTTAGGGTCTTGTGACCGCCGTGACACGCCATCACGGCGGTCACATGATCGGGAAAGGCCCCAAATCCCGATCGAAAGAGGAGATTGGGACCTTTCCGTGAGTACTGGACATGTGTTCTGGGAGCGAGCAGGGCGCGTGCTCTCAGCACATATGTTTTTTTTTTAATAGAACGCAAATGTGCGGCCGTTTGGCATCTAGGCCCAGATTCCGGGAGGCCACACTTTTGCGTCCGGCCGGCGTGAAGAAGTTAAGGTCAAATCCAAGATGTGAGTGCATATGGTTCACTGGGTGATGTATGTGACACATGGGTAATCCGTTGAAGAGAAGATATCTAGATATATGTGATATCTAGAATTTACTGCTGGTTGGCCACACATACATAGTCAAGTAATTTTGTTTTATCATTTGGGACTTATTTATTTAACTGTTTTAGTTGTGCTGCATCATTATTTGTATCATATCTTAGAGGGGTGGAGTGAACATGCGGTGGTGGGCAGCAACAAAGAATTCACAGATTTGTGAGCACGTTGATGTGCTTATGATGTATGTTTGCACACGTATACACGTTCTGTTTTTCTCTACGTGTATTGATCACACTAGGCAGGCTTTTTTTGAGGCAAGGCACTGTTTCCTCCTTTTTTTTGTCTTAACTAGGAATGTCACTAGGAGCCACGGTGCGTAAAAATGCAGACGTGTTGCAACTAACAACTGTGTGAAAATGTGAATGGGACATACAGAAAACCACTGTTAGCCCTTGGGGATGTAGGCAGGTTGCCTACAGGTGTGGGTTCTATGTTAGCTAAGCTGGCTGGTCTGCCAGGGTTAGGGAAGGGTTAAATCTAGCTCTCCTGGGCTTCTGCTGGGCTCTCCCCTCCTCCCTGTGCTCAAATAAAAATGGGGAAAGCTCTGCACTTGCAGTCCAGCTGCATCGTAATAGAGGCAGGAGGCTCACAGAAAAAGATGTAACTCTTTACAGCCAGCAACCACAGGGCTCTCAGGGTTTCTGAACTTTCTTTCTACCACTTTATGGACTATCTCCTCTTATGGTATGCCTGGGCAGCCATTAAACAGTCAGTTAATTAGGGTTAGGACTCAATGAACTGTGTTGCACTTTACGCTGTTATACTGCAGAACTCTCATTAAAGTTTGTTAACTTTTCCCTTAGTCTAGTCTGAAGTTACTAAAGGGGTGCATGGAGGTTCTATGGCAAACAAGCTTAACTAACTTAGGTCAGTTAAAGCACATACAGCGTATAAAGTAAGTCAGTCACAAGAGGTTAACTTAGCATTGAAGTGGAGGAAGAGCATAGTTATCATGGGTAACCAAAAGGCTGGTGTAGAGCAAACAGCAGCCTGTCGTGAAGCGTGGTACCTGAGTTGGGGAGGTGTCCTTCGGTAGTGAAGGGCTGTTGCTCAGGCTCTCTTCCCAATGGTCATTTTCCCATAGCAGCCGGGACAGAACCTATTACAGACACCAGCCTCACCACCCAGTATAGAAGAAAAGGAGTTAATGAAGTGGTCCACGCTAGGTGCATGACGGGACCTCATTCTGTCACTGGGAGTGAGGTAGCAGAGGAACCTTGTACAGGTGGAGTGGGAATAGGCTCAGCAGTGTCTCTCCTAAATGCAACAGTTACAAGAAAGTGTGTAGTGACACGGAACACAGCACTTCACATAGGAACTCTGTGCAGTTGAGTGCTAAATGCAGGACAAAGAGATGTGATGTATCGAGGACTTGAAGAGGTTGTGGTTGTTGCATTATGACAAGGTTTGAAATACCTGTTGGTTTGTGAATACATTACTTACCACTTTTTTTAACAATAAAAGACATGTTTTGAGGATAATGCACTAGACTGGTGTGCCCTTTCTTCCCTGGCTTCAGTAAATCCAGACTTCTCCAGTCTTGA
Source organism: Staurois parvus (assembly GCF_062004578.1). Taxonomy (NCBI): domain Eukaryota; kingdom Metazoa; phylum Chordata; class Amphibia; order Anura; family Ranidae; genus Staurois; species Staurois parvus. The sequence continues at coordinate 1,998,831 of NW_028318028.1, read as the reverse complement.
GAGGGCAGCAAGGCATGGCATGTCCACAGACGCCAGGATGGAAATATAGACCACTGCTACAGTTGCAAGAAAAAGTATGTGAACCCCTTGGGATTACGTGGAGTTTTGCATGAATTGGGCATAAAATGTGCTCTGAACGTCATCTAAGTCACAACAATAGAAGAACACAGTCTGCTGAACATAATACTACACAAACATTAGATGTTGCCATGGTTTAATTGCACATAACATGTAAACATTCACAGTGCAGGGAGGAAAAAGTATGTGAATCTTTGGACTTAATAACTGGTTGACCCTCCTTTGGCAGCAATAACCTCAACCAAACGTTTCCTGTAGTTGCAGATCAGACCTGCACAACGATCTGGAGTAATTTTGGACCACTCCTCTTCACAAAACTGTTTCAGTGTAGCAATACTCTTGGGATGTCTGGTGTGAATCGCTCTCTTAAGGTCATGCCACAGCATTTCAATCGGGTTGAGGTCAGGACTCTGACTGGGCCACTCCAGAAGTCGTATTCTGCGCTGTTGCAGCCATTGTTTTGTTGAATTACTTGTATGCTTTGGGTCATTGTCCTGTTGCATCACCCATCCTCTGTGGAGCTTCAGTTGGCGGACAGATGGTCGTACGTTTTCCTGCAAAATGTCTTGATAAACTCTGGAATTCTTTTTTCCATCAATGACAACAATCCTTCCAGGCCCTGAGGCAGCAAAGCAGCCCCAAAGCATGATGCTCCCTCCACCATGTTTTACAGTGGGGATGAGGTTTTGATGTTGGTGTGCTGTGCCTTTTTTTCTCCACACATAGTGTTGTGTGTTCTTCCCAAACAACTCAATCTTGGTTTCATCTGTCCACAGTATATTTTGCCAGTAGTGCTGTGGAACATCCAGGTGCTCTTTTGCAAACTTCAAACATGCTGCAATATTCTTTTTGGACAGCAATGGCTTCCTCCGTGGTGTCCTCCCATGTACTCCATCCTTGTTTAATGTTTTACTTATTGTAGATGGGTCAACAAAAATGTTAGCATGTGCCAGAGATTTCTGTAGGTCTTTAGCTGACACTCTGGGATTCTTCTTTACCTCATGCAGCATTCTGCACTGTGCTCTTGCAGTCATTTTTACAGGACGACCACGCCTAGGGAGAGTAGCAACACTTTCTCCATTTGTAGACAGTCTTTCTTACTGTGGACACATGAACAACAAGGCTTTTGGAGATACTTTTGCAACCCTTTCCAGCTTCATGCAAGTCAACAATTCTTGATCGTAGGTCTTCTGAGAGCTCTTTTCTGCGAGGCATGGTTCACATCAGACAGTGCTTCTTGAAACCAGTGAACCCAAAACAGGTGTGTGTTTTTAAGGGCAGGACAGCTGTCAGCAACACATCCAATATCATCACACTGATTGGAGTCAAGGTTGGCTCACTCCTGGCTCCAATTAGCTCTGGGAGAAGTCATTAAGCTTGGGCCTCACATACTTTTTCCTCCCTGCACTGTGAATGTTTACATGTTATGTGCAATTAAACCATGGCAACATTTAATGTTTGTGTAGTATTATGTTCAGCAGACTGTGTTCTTCTATTGTGACTTAGATGACGTTCAAAGCACATTTTATGCCCAATTCATGCAAAACTCCACGTAATCCCAAGGGGTTCACATACTTTTTCTTGCAACTGTATCTCTTGGGTCCACTCTCAAGCTCAGGAGGATGTGTACTTGTTTGTTAGTTTAGAAGTAGTGCTACACCTGAGAAAGAACAAACTTTACTCAAAAGCGTTTATGTATATGAGACGCTGTTTTTGACCTTTTCTCTAACAAATTAAGAATGTTGCAATGACAGACTTTTTTGACTATATAAGAAGAGCTCTTGGGGTTGGCTCTGTTTTTTTTGTGTGAGGCAAACAGACACCCAAGTAAAAGAACATGAAGTGGACTGATGAACTTCATCAGTCATTAATTAAAAAAAACCGAAAACATAAAAAGCTGGAGCCCTGAGCAGAGACGATTTGCTTTCTGCATGCAAATCAAAGCTATATTTTCCATTCTGAATGTAACAGTAGTAAGCAAGTATCTGTGTCATCTTCTTTTGAAATGTAAATAAAACCACTTGCTGTCCAATTGTTTAGTAGGTAAGAAACATAGAAAAGAAAAAAAAAGCAGCTAATAAATCTCCCTAGGGTCAAATGAAATAACACGTCTCAGGGAGCTTCCCTCTAGAAATTCTCAGAAGCCAGGAATCTCGGTTCTTTGCCAAGGTTTACTAGAAAAATAACCAACATTGCTCAAATCCTGTACAGATGCAGCAGGCTGTCTACCACGCATCATGATCTGAGCCACCATGGAAGGAGCTATTGATCACCAGGATATGAGGATCAGAGCCAAGGGCAGCTTGTTAACCCTTGCTTGTTTGGATTTTTAGTTGAGTCACTTCTTTTTTTGTAGAGAGGTTACTAAGAGTTAGAGTGACACAGAGTTTCTAATATTCTTAAAATGCCATCATTCCACATAACCCGAAAAGAAGAAATTGTAGAAGAGGGGACTTTAAATCTATACTCATGCAGAAGATAAAATATATATATATATATATATATATATATATATATATATATATATATCACAAAAATGCATTTAAACATGGTTTGAAATACATTAAAGTTATTTAGATGGTTTATAAACTGCAATTACAATTATTAAAACATATTATAATCAAATTTCATCAGGAACACTGCGACAGATGATTGTAGAACACACTATAATACGGTCTTCACACTTATCTAGGTCAAAAATAGCTATAAGCAAAAGAAAAAAAAACAGATAATGTTTTTACGCAGGGAAATGCAAGAGCGCAATAGGGAGACAGCTGTAACCCCCATAACAGTGAGTGCTTGAACAAGGACCTTCATGGTGGGATTACAGGGTAATCAATAACAATTAACCTGTTAAGGCATATATGAGATTTTAGTAATTTTGTTTTGCTCTACTTGACTGTTGGAAGCATGTCAATAAATTCTCGGTAATGAACATTACCTTGCTCAATAATGACATAGGAATATATTGGGTTGGAAAGATGTAGGCCACAGCTTTATCGTGGCAGGGCAATTTCACATAAAAAATTCCATTATTACAAATGTAACCTGTGTTTATGTGTCACAGGCATTCTGCAATTACCTTTCAGTCATAAATGAACCACAGTCTAAATGCCTACCCTTATCCAAAACACAAGACAGTTGCTCAACTATTCCATAAAAGCAACTTATGTGCAAAAAGCATTAAACAACCCACCAAAAGCTGGCAAGATAAGACTGCCAATGAAGCTGTGGCAACCACCAAGCTTAAGAAGCATGTTTCGGAGACTCACTTCGATGATGAAGTGTTCTGGATCAGTAGCTGTAAACATTTTATCACAGCATTACATAGACACTTAAGCCCACCTCTTTATCATGTACCCAGTAAGGCTGTAACTGTTATTAAACAATATTAAAATTCGCAATTAACCTGCACTTCAGTGCATTTTCATGCTCCCAGCAGATAACTTAACACTGACCTAGCCTTACATTTAAAACATTGTCTTTCTATTATGCAATAAACCACAGGCATGAATGTGGCACCTAAACATAAAATTCTACTCTTACCCCTGAAAGGGCTACTGGAAACAGTCAGGTACTACTTACGTAGTACAGAGGCCATTGGTCACACCACCACACCGACAGTTAAAACCCATTCTCGGGGATGGCTTTTTATTTGTACATTGCTCAAAAAAATTAAAGGAACACTTTTTAATCAGAGTATAGCATCAAGTCAATTAAACTCCTAGGATTTTGATCTGGTCAGTTAAGTAGCAGAGGGGGTTGTTAATCAATTTTTCAGCTGCTTTGGTGATAATGAAATTAACAACAGGTGCACTAGATGGGCAACAATGAGTCGACCCCGAAAACAGGAATGGTTTTACAGGTGAAGGTCACTGTCATTTTTTTCCCTACTCATCTTCTCTGACTGCTTTTCACTAGTTTTGCATGTGGCTAGGGTCAGTGTCACTACACCGTACCTGGACCCTACAGAGGTTGCACAGGCAGTCCTACTCCTCCAGGATGGCACATCAATATGAGCCATTGCCAGGAGGTTTGCTGTGTCTCCCAGAACAGTCTCAAGAGCATGGAGGAGATTCCAGGAGACAGGCAGTTACTCTAGGAGAGCTGGACAGGGCTGTAGAAGGTCCTTAACCCATCAGCAGGACCAGTATCTTCTCCTTTGTGCAAAGGGGAACAGGATGAGCACTGCCAGAGCCCTACAAAATGACCTCCAGCAGGCCACTGGTGTGAATATGCATTTGCCATTGAACACCAGAATTGGCAGGTCCGCCACTGGCACCCTGTGCTTTTCACAGATGAGAGCAGATTCACCCTAAGCACATGTGACAGACATGAAAGGGTCTGGAGAAGCTGTGGAGAATGTTATGCTGCCTGTAACATTGTTCAGCATGACCATTTTGGTGGTAGGTCAGTGATGGTCTGGATCCATGGAGGAATGCATAGACCTCGACAAACTAGACAATGGCACCCTGACTGCCATTAGGTACTGGGATGAAATCCTTGGACCCATTGTCAGACCTTATGCTGGTGCAGTGGGTCCTGGGTATCTCCTGCAATATGACAATGCCCTTCCTCATGTTGCGAGAGTATACAGGCAGTTCCTGGAGGATGAAGGAATTATTACCAATGAATGGCCCCCAAGCTCACCTGACATAAATCTAATAGAACACTTCTGGGATATCATGTTTCAGTCCATCCGACATTGCCAGGTTGCACCTCGGACTCTCCTGGAGCTCAGTGATGCCAGATGTCCAGATCTGAGAGGACCTACCCCAGGACACCATCTGTCGTCTCATTAGGAGCTTGCATCAGTGTTGTCAGGCATGCATACAAGCACGTGGGGGCCATACAAACTACTGAGTACCATTTTGACTAATATACTAAAATAGACTAACCTTCTACATAATTTTTTCACTTTGATTTTCAGGGTGTCTTTGAATTTAGTCCTCTGTAGGTTGATAATTTTCATTTTGATCAAACAATGGGACATCCTTATGTTCCTAACACATTACCAAGTCCATATCAGTATAGATATCCAGCATGATATTTGTCCCCATTGAGATCTGGTGTGTTTTCAAAGTGTTCCTGTATATTGCTGAAGAACTTTAACAGGAGAGAGGTTTAGGGTCATGGGATACTCCAAATTGGTCAGCAACAACAGCAAAAGTACAAGCTTCTCTCAAGTCTTATAGTAGCAGCTTCTCTGGAGGTAGCTGGGGATAGTTGACATATCTGAGGCTCCACAGCTGTAGACCATGGAACAGCCATCAGAAGCTGGTTCCCCTTTGCTTCTACACCAGTAAGGTCTTTACTCACAGTGCCTCAGAATCTGTCTGCGGCCTATCTCCATGAGTAGATCCTTAATGAAGAAAAAGAAAAAGTCCTCCGTCAGACCTGAAATAGTATCCCTCAGCAGGTCTCCCTTTTATTCAACTTTTCTTCTGAGGCTGTTAATACATCAAATGCTAATGCTCAAATGGTAGTTTGTTCTCTTAATGTTATTTATCCAAGGGGAAACAGCCCCAGGAGAACTGGAACCCTCCATGACAAGGAAATAACAACCTACTCAGGCCTCCTGTCTATTTATCACCTCCTCAGGCACCCTCTGAATGCCCCCTTCCAGGGATTGGCCAGGGTTTGATAAATATTCCACTGATCTGCAATCAGTTAAAGCTTATGCCACCATTGATTGGACAGCTCTGTTTTTAAAGAAAATCAACTGTAAGACTTTGCACAACTCTTGTTTTAATGCACCTAGAATGTATTTAGGTCACTTAAAACTGAATGTTTAATTGGGTTTTAAAGGGAATGTATTATAGTTCTGTGGAAGCATATATGAAGCACACGTCTGTGAGGTAAAAGATAAGCTTTATTTGTCACAATTTAAAAATTCCATAATTGGTTCCAGCACTTGCAGGTTTCTGTCCAGTACAGGCCTTAGTCGTAACTATGACTAAGGCCTGTACTGGTCAGAAACGCATAAGTGTTGGGACCAATTATGTCATTTTTAATTGTGACAAATAAACCCTTTTACTGTCAAGATGTATGCCATCTATATTCTTCCATATCTGGTAAATGGCATGCAGGAGCCAGTAGCGAGCACTGTGTCTGTGCTGACAGCTGAGGAAACCGGTGGTTGACAGGCGGTGAGTTGTTTACATTATAGTTCTGTACATATTGTTATTTTATTATTATGGTCAGAGTTAAAGCTGTACAAAATATTCCACATTTTGATGTGACACCTGCATCCATGAAAGTGCATGTTCTCCAACCCTGATCCTGTGATCAAGGTGAATGAATTATTTTAAAGCTGAATTCCAGGCAAACAGTTGGAAACCAATTAAAAACATATATTGGGGTTTTTTTTACTTGCCAAACTATTTATATTTTTATCCATCCAGTCCTAAGATGTAGATACCACTTTACCTTTAAACTGTGGGAGGGATACAGTGAAGTTGTCTCACCACCCAAACCCTGCTAACTGGACAGTGAGGGAGCAGCAGGAGCCTGACAAGGACATCTCTCTTCTCCCTCTGGTGTATCCTCCTGTCAGAATGTTTCTTTTTAGCATATCTGCATGCAGCACACTTAATTTCTCTCAGTCCTTCCCCCGCTCTCCGCCTCTGAGCTCTGCAGTGGAATGCAAGAGACTGATACTAAGTCAAATTTAGGTACATACACTAGTTTAAAAAAGAAAAAACATTCATTGCTTCCCGACCGCCCTATAGCAGAAATACTGCTACAGGGAGGCACGGGTGCACAAAATCACGTATATATACGTGATTTTGCATTTCTGGAATGGCAAGGTGCGCGCCACCATTCACAGCTGCGGCTGTCAATCACTTGGTCTCGGCCGGTGATTACTCGCCGCCACCAGTGATTGCAAGGATCTCTGACATGTAAACAATACAGCTCTCCTACCTGTAGGCTCGGAAACATTGCTTTGGATGGCTGTGCTGTGCACAGCCATCCAAAGCAGTGTACTTACAGTGAAGCACAGGAACACAGGACAGAGTGAAATAGCATATAGCACACAGTTAACCCTTTGATCGCCCCTCTCGATAACCCCTCCTGCCCAGTACCATTAGTACAGTGTCAGTGCTTTTTTTTAGCACTGATCACTGTATTGGTGTCAATGGGGATGTCAGTGACACCAAGTCAGTTCCCCCCAGTGTCAGAATGCAGTCCCACAGTCCTGCTATAAGTTGCTGATTGCCGCCATTACTAGTAAAAATATATATTTTTTAAAAAAATCCCAGTATATATATCACCATTTGTAAATGCTTTAACGTTCTTGTAAACCAATTAATTTACATGTATTGGAATTATTTTTTAGCAAAGTCATGTAGCAGAATACATTTTTTACTTAAATTTATGATGAAATTTAATTTTTAACATTTTTTTACTGGACATGTTTAATAGCACAAAGTCAAAAATATTGTTTTTTTCTCAAAATTGTCAGTCTTTTTTTTTATATGAAAAAAAAATAAAAAACACACAGGTGATCAAATACCACCAAACGAAAGCTCAATTCATGGGGAAAAAAGGACTTACATTTTATTTGGGCGCAACGTTGCGTGACCGCGCAATTGTCAGTTAAACTAACGCAGCGCCGTAATGCAAATAATGGCCTGGTCGGGAAGGGGGGTAAATCCTCTGGAGGGCATGTGGTTAAGTATCCCTTCACACTACCTGCATGCTAAAATGCTAGTGTCTGTTTTGCCTGCAGTGAGTAGGTGATGCGATTTGCTATTTCAGTGCATTACATTGTTTCCATTTTTTAAAATCTTTAATAAAAAGTGTACAAATGTGCATTCTGTTTGTTTGCAGTTTGGTGCCATTCACTGCAGTGCCATCCAATATGCTGCAGTAAAATGCAGTAGTCTGAATTTGTTCACACCGCACATTACGGCAGTGTTGTAGTGTTAATGGGGCAGGTAGGAAACAATTGTTACTTATATGCCCTAACAAAGATCTGCATTGTTCTGTGCAGAAGGAGCCCTTAATGATTTATTAAGAGATAACGAGTTGCATTAATTCGTGCCTTTTATATCTGCCTGGAGTTGAGCGGTAATGTCAGAAATCAACTGTCGCAGTGAAAACAATAATTTCGCATTTTGATCGATTGTCTTGTTCACCTGGAAATGACACGGCCAGCACTTCCTGTGAGTATAAATCAATTGTAATGATGCCGGTACAAACAATAGCCTGAAAAATCATTTGCCAAAACAATCAGAAGTTTCCAGCCCATCTAATCATTTTCATCTTCGCTTTAATACAGCAAAATCAGCCAAAAGAGATTACAGTTTAGATTTTTTTTTAGGTTATAGTGGCAAAAAAACATTGAATGTACAATGGATTCAAATGCATTACGAAAGCAATTGGTTCATCAAATGATCAGATCAATACTTGTACAGCTAGCATTAGATAAATGAGCAAGTGACTCAGAATAGCCCCTTTATTTCAAACTGTTATCTTACCGGTATATAGTAGATATCCTTAGAAATAAAGTTTAACAACTTCCCAGTACTCTGATACTCTTTCATTAACAGCTTCTGTGCCATGTAGACTACCCACCATAAAAAACAAATTATTCTATACATTTTGCCTCCAAGGTTAATGAGAGGGTGTTTGATGAGATCTGTAGTAGCCCACATAACAATACCGATTGCTAATACATAATTATAACAGTACTGGTTGGCAAAGATTTGTTTCTCAGAAAATAGGTGCAGGAACTCAACCACGAGCCCCCAAAAAAACTCTCCCCCCACTCACCCTCCAAACAGCATAAAATAGTGGGTGTGGTCAAATTTCACTAACAGTGGGAGGGTCTTACAGGAGCATTAAATAGCCAGAGTGCATTACATGCAGATTGCTGAGTTGGGGGGGGGGTTTACACACAGAGTGCAGAGTTCAGGGGTGCGCTACGTGCAGAGTGCAGAGTTTAGGGGTACACTACATATAGAGTGCAGAGTTCAGGGGTGCGCTACGTACAGAGTGTGGAGTTCAAGGGTGCGCTACGTACATAGTGCGGAGTTCAGGGGTGCTCTACGTGCAGAGTGCAGAGTTCAGGGGTGCTCTACGTACAGAGTGCAGAGTTCAAGGGTGCGCTACGTACATAGTGCAGAGTTCAGGGGTGCGCTACGTACAGAGTGTGGAGTTCAAGGGTGCGCTACGTACATAGTGCGGAGTTCAGGGGTACACTACATATAGAGTGCAGAGTTCAGGGGTGCGCTACGTACAGAGTGTGGAGTTCAAGGGTGCGCTACGTACATAGTGCGGAGTTCAGGGGTGCTCTACGTGCAGGGTGCAGAGTTCAGGGGTGCTCTACGTACAGAGTGCAGAGTTCAAGGGTGCGCTACGTACATAGTGCAGAGTTCAGGGGTGCACTACGTACATAGTGCAGAGTTCAAGGGTGCGCTAGGTACATAGTGCAGAGTTCAGGGATGCACTACATATAGAGTGTAGAGTTCAAGGGTGTGCTACGTGCAGAATTCAGGGGTACACTACATATAGAGTGCAGAGTTCAAGGGTGCGCTAGGTACATAGTGCAGAGTTTAGGGGTGCGCTACGTACAGAGTTCAAGGGTGCGCTACGTACATAGTGCGGAGTTCAGGGGTGCGCTACGTACATAGTGCGGAGTTCAGGGGTGCGCTACGTACAGAGTGCGGAGTTCAAGGGTGCGCTACGTACATAGTGCAGAGTTCAGGGGTGCACTACGTACAGAGTGCGGAGTTCAAGGGTGCGCTATGTATAAAGTGCAGAGTTCAGGGGTGCACTACATATAGAGTGCAGAGTTCAAGGGTGCGCTACGTGCAGAGTGCAGAGTTCAGGGGTACACTACATATAGAGTGCAAAGTTCAAGGGTGCACTAGGTACATAGTGCAGAGTTCAGGGGTGCGCTACGTACAGAGTGCAGAGTTCAAGGGTGCACTACGTACAGAGTGCAGAGTTCAAGGGTGCGCTACGTACATAGTGCGGAGTTCAGGGGTGCGCTACGTACAGAGTGCAGAGTTCAAGGGTGCGCTACGTACATAGTGCAGAGTTCAGGGGTGCGCTACGTACAGAGTGCAGAGTTCAGGGGTGCACTACGTACAGAGTGCAGAGTTCAGGGGTGCACTACGTACAGAGTGCAGTGTTCAGAGTTCAAGGGTGCGCTAGGTACATAGTGCAGAGTTCAGGGGTGCACTACGTACAGAGTGCAGAGTTCAAGGGTGCGCTACGTACATAGTGCGGAGTTCAGGGGTGCACTACGTACAGAGTGTGGAGTTCAAGGGTGCGCTACGTACAGAGTGCGGAGTTCAAGGGTGCGCTACGTACATAGTGCAGAGTTCAGGGGTGCGCTACGTACAGAGTGCGGAGTTCAAGGGTGCGCTACGTACATAGTGCAGAGTTCAGGGGTGCACTACATATAGAGTGCACAGTTCAAGGGTACGCTACATGCAAAGTGCAGAGTTCAGGGGTACACTACATATAGAGTGCAGAGTTCGAGGGTGCGCTAGGTACATAGTGCAGAGTTCAGGGGTGCGCTACGTACAGAGTGCAGAGTTCAAGGGTGTGCTACGTACATAGTACGGAGTTCAGGGGTGCGCTGCGTACAGAGTGCGGAGTTCAAGGGTGCGCTACGTACATGGTGCAGAGTTCAGGGGTGCACTGCAGAGTGCAACTTCAGTCTTCTTCCACAGCTGCGCACCTCTGCATCCCCCATCCACATCTCACTTTCATCCCTCTTCAGCTCTGACCTCTGCATGTAACCCCCCCTTCCCTGCCCCCATCGTCTCCTCCCCTCCTTAAAAGCTCCACTACCTTCCACATGTGTATCAAGAAATGGGGAAAACCTCCTGCGCTCAATCCTACTAAACTAAAAATAAGCTGCTACACCTGCACCTTATTACCTAAAGTGGAAAACCAAAATATAACATTCAATAAGTGTAGCACTCTGTAAAACAAACTAAATCTCAACATAAAAAATGTGACATAATGGTGGAACAAACAGTGAATCCTAATGATATAAATAAATGCTACAATCGTGCAACATCACACAATATTGTGCATATGGTGGAAATAACTGATATTAAGCCCCCTAATACAGGGGATGTACCCTATAAAACAAGTGCTCAGTGTCAACACAGTCTATTCATAACCATAAATAAACCGCTGAAATCAGAAAAATATATATATATATGCAGCAAGTGAATATATATGCAACAAGTGAATATAAATGAACACATCACTCAAAATTATATCTTATATAACAAAAACGTGCCACCAGTGTCCACAACAATGAATGCAAACATGCAGGTGAATCTTGTGCGTTTGTATGCTCTGGTGATGACTTCACACACAGCTAGATTGGCTCCTCACCTCCTTGCTGAGACCCTAAAAGGGCCTAAATGCCTTATGGATCACTCCTGGATCCCCCTGGGTTAAAGCGTATCCTCAAGGAATATCCTAAATGGCTCTTATCCATCGTGCAACATATATTGTGTGATGTTGCACGATTGTAGCATTCCCCCCCCCCATCCTATCCATCATCACCAACAACTCCACTATCACTTCCGCCCCGCAAGCCAAAGTCCTTGGCGTCATTCTTGACGCGAACCTCTCCCTCCAACCGCATGTCAAATCACTCACAAACACATGCAGGCTCCATCTTCGCAACATTGCCAAGATCCGCTCCTTCCTCACCCCAGACACCACCAAACTTCTAGTACACTCCCTCATCATCTCACGCCTTGACTACTGCAACTCCCTCCTCACTGGCCTACCCAAGTGCAGGCTCTCCCCGCTCCAGACCATCCTGAACTCAGCTGCCAGACTCATCCACCTTACCACCCGCTCCACCTCTGCCACCCCCCTCTGCCTCTCCCTCCACTGGCTCCCGATTGCCCAACGCATCAAATTTAAACTCCTTACCCTGACCTACAAAGCCGTTCACAACACTGCCCCTGACTACCTCACCAATCTGATCACCAGGTACCACCCTACCCGTACCCTTCGCTCCTCACAGGACCTCCTTCTATCCTGCTCCCTGGTCTCCTCCTCCCATGCACGACTGCAGGACTTCTCCAGGTCCTCCCCCATCCTCTGGAACTCACTGCCCCAATCCATCAGACTGTCGCCTTCTCTATTCACATTCAGGCGCTCCCTCAAAACCCATCTCTTCAGGGAAGCCTACCCCACCTTCACCTAACGGCCATCCTCCCTCATTCCTCCTACCACTTCATCCCCCCCAGCCACTTCCTACTGTACCTTTACCCCCTCCCTCCTAGATTGTAAGCTCGTAAGAGTAGGGCCCTCTTACCCCTCGTACGCTGTCTGTCTTTGTTGTACTGTGCCATGTATTGTCCCCCCCTATTGTACAGCGCTGAGCAAACCCTTTGGCGCTATATAAACTCGTAGTAATAATAATAATAATAATAATAATAATTTATATGATTAGGATTCACTGTTTGTTCCACCATTATGTCACATTTTTTATGTTGAGATTTAGTTTGTTTTACAGAGCGCTACACTTATTGATTGTTATACCTTCCACATGTCTTACTTTTGTTGTTGTATTAAACTCAATGAACAAAAATATATAAAAATTGCAGGGCATGAAAACATATAAAGTGAATAAAGAGACAATTTGTGACAAAAAACAAATGAAATATAAATGAATCTCAGTGTAACAAACAAAATGGTTAACAATAAAGTCCTTCCAATGTAAATCTGTATGTCGGTGGTGTGTTGATATCAATCACGGCAAATAGTGTTCAGTCCCACGCAGTGCTCTGAAATCCAATGTGCGATCCATCACCACTATGCACTCACCAGAGAGCTACTTGTTCAGTAGCTTGTATGTCATTGGATCTATACCATCCAATCTCCGTCGGCTCTACTAGTCCGGTTCAATCCTAAAGAAAGATGCTCACCACACGGAGCCCAGAGATTGATATGTAGTGTAGTATTTATTTTAAAATATTTCCTAAAAACATTCCACGTGGAGAAGTAAAAATATCATATATGCCACATACCAGAACGCAGCGTGACGTCAGCACGTAGGCTCCATTTGTCAATCTTCGGGCTGAACAAATAGCTCTCTGGTGAGTGAATAGTGCTTGTGGATAGCACATTGGATTTCAGAGCACTGCGTGGGACTGAACACTGTCTGCCGTGATTGATATCAACACACAACAGACATACAGATTTACATTGGAAGGACTTTATTGTTAACCATTTTGTTGGTTACACTGAGATTCATTTATATTTCATTTGTTTTTTGTCACTGAATTGTCTCATTATTCACTTTATATGTTTTCTTTTAACCTCCTTAGCGGTTTTCCCGAGTGTAGCTCGGGGTAAAATTTCAATACCAAGAGCGGTAACCCCGAGCTACACTTGGGCTTACCATGCGGCGTTGCTCAGGGGGTCCCTGCAGTGCTTACCTTGTCCTTCGCTCCCGCGATGTGTCCCCTGCAGCATCCCCAGCCATCTCCTCCGGCCGATGCCGGCTTCCGTGTTCCGGGCCCTGTGATGTCGGGACGTACGGGCACCGGAACCGGCAGGAAATTTAAAATTTTTAAAAAATGTCATTTTTGCTGTCATTGCTGTTTCAATGCATTTCACATATATTTTGTCCCTACTGCTTTGTCCTGTGCCCTGCCTGCATTTTGACTGTTCTTTCTGCCTGGAAACTTAGAAAAGTCTATGGCGTCCAAAAAGCGTCCCTTTACGTCAAAAGCGGTTTTAGAACAGCGATAGTAAATCAGAACCACTTGCAGAATTGAGTGATAATGATTCGTGGTGAAATTCGTCATCAGACACTGAAAACGATTTTGCAACTTTGCTCAGCGATGTGCGAATTTGCCTCTGTATTTCAAATTTCAGTGTTTTTGGTTTGATTATATTATTGAATTACATTTAATATTATTATATTATTATTTTTTATGATTATTTATAAAATTATAATTTATGATTTCGTGTTTCAAGTTTTATCATATCCGGAATGTTTACTAGACTCTTGTTCGTACAGATTTCAGTGAGTTATTCCTAAAAATTACAGCCTACAATAAAAAACTACATATTTCAATGCAATAAAATGGTACCGCTTTCAGCACAAAAAATCGTAAAGAATCATACCGCCGAGGAGGTTAATATATTTTGTTCCATGAGATATTTGTCACTATCTCTTGTGCTAGCTGCTCCCGTCTCTATAGCGTTTGCCATTTGCTTCTGAAATTGTTGTATTAAACTGAAGCACCCAACTGGCTCTAGAACCTCCCCACACATTGTAGGTGACTCCACCTCTCTCACTTACAGGGAGATCATCCAGTGGGGGTATTGGCATCTGCACTGCCCTCTGGGCATCTGCATCTTCCTTGTCCCCATCCTGCACTCAATGGGGGCTTCTCAGCAGATCAGATCTGTGGGAGCCGTTGGTAGACAAGCTGTTACATGTAAACACAGATGCAAGACTTCTGTGTTTACAAGTGATAGTGGTTGACAGGGAGCAGCATGCCTGAGCCAGAGGTGGTGGAACCCACCAAGTCCCACCAAGTTCCAGCTAAAATAAAAAACCCTGCCATTTGGTAATACTTTAACCACTTGCTGATTGCCATACATACTGTATTTACAGTATATGGCCTGTCAGCAAGTGGTGCTACCAAGATACTGAGAAGGGCCACCCCCCCACCCTCTTTCTCACACCCGTGGTGGTTCGTGGCCTCTCCTGTTCCTCCAGGGAACCCAGAACCATGATAACAAGCCCAAACCTCTTCACACAGAGAAGATGGAGAAACATCCAGAAACGACAATGATTTCTAAATTTCTGGTTTCAGAGCTGTCATTCCCTGGCTGTTACAGCCAGGGAATCAGCTAATCAAGCATGATATGTGCTTGATTAGCTGCTTTTGAGGGCATGGGAGACATTGGGGGTCTAATAGACCCCAATGTCTTCATAAAGACTTATCACCTAGAGGGAGTTTGTTAGCCCCCTTTGTGACAGCAATAAAAAATTTAAAAAGTGCATAAAATTTAATTGAATTTAATTCAATCAAAATAATTAGAAACTGCACATCTATGTACACAGAAATTGTTGTGAGTGTCAGAGTAAGAGCAATAATTCTACAACCATCATTCACAATAAACTCTACATTGATAGCCTGTAAATACTTTTAAAGCACCATCTTTGTAAAATTTTACGTACTGTAGTTTGTCGCCATTTCACAGGAGCATGCAATTTTGAATCTTGACATGTTTGGTATCTTTTTACTCAATGTAACATCATCTTTTATATTTTAACAAAGAATTGTATTTCATGAAAACTTTTTCATGCATTTTTTCCTGAAAATTTGAGTGTGATAAAAGGCTTTGCAAATATAAACTGATGTAAAAAAAATCCAACAGCCACAATTGTATTCTCTATGGTCTCTGCATTGAGAAAATAAATAATGCTTGGGAGTTCTAACTAACTTTCTAGCTAAAAATGCTGTGTGAACTTAAAGTAAAAAAACAATATTTGTCACAAAACAAATTCAATATCTATAAATAAATCAATGAACATTTAATACATTTCTTGTGTTTAAACAGTCCCATGTGTGATAAACTAAGTAGTAATTGTTTCTTTCTTATTTCCTATTTTTCTTCCACCAACACCACTGTGAATCCACCACCAAAATATACTAACTATACTCACCAGAGGTAAATGCTGGTGAGTGAACAGCCAGCTTGCAGCTCATTCCCCTCTGGGAGTAATAATCTGCAGTCCCAATTAGTCCTCAATATATTCTCGATCATCAATATTGTCCCGATCATTAATAATAAAGGAGGAGGAGAGAAAGCACTCGCATAGTGTAAAATCCTTAAAATCTGTTTTTTATTTATAAAGCATTTGCACTCACATTTCCGCGTCTCCACTGACACAAGTAACACAGCATAAATATAAAACTGGGGCTTACTCCGACTGAAAGCTCTGGCCACGAGCAGACAACCCGGCGTACGTGGTGACGTCACGCCAGGGGTGTATTTACCACAAGGCAAACAAGGCACTTGCCTAGGGTGGCATTTTCCAGGGGGGGGCAGCACCTCCCCCTAGAAGAAGGGATCAAAGAAGGGACACGCGCACCATGGGAACCAGGTGGGATCCAAGAGAGGCTGTGGGCTGTTTGATGGTGTATGTAGAGCCTGGCTCTTGCTTCCGGGGATGTCCAGGGCTGTGAAGATGAGTATCTCTCTATCGCCGGGGGGGGGGGTAGTAGAAGGCTCTCCCACTTGGGGTGCAGGGATTTGTTGGTTAATGTCAGGCTCTCTCCGTGGGGGGGGGGGTCGGTGCCCATGGGGGCAGACGATTTATGTGTTGCCTAGAGCAGCAAAACCTAAATACACCACTGCGTCACGTGCAGCTACCACCGGTACCATATCTGCTTTGGCTTAGTTTCATTCTTATTTTTTTTACAAGAGTGAAAAGTTAATTTGATCATGCATCTTTTCTTCCAGATATTGGGAGGCAGAGTTACAGGACACTGTGCAGACACACAGTGGTGTTTATTTACTAAAGCTGGTTCACTCCGAATCTGGTGCACCTGTGCATGGTAGCCAATCAGCTTCTAACCTCAGCTTCTTCAATTAAGCTTTAGCAATCCTGTAATCTGGTTTCTATGCAGAAGTCCATGAGATTCTGAGTGAACCAGCTTTAGTAAACAAACTCCAGGGTGCCTGTTTTCCATAGTCTGTTTGGCCTAAGACAAGATACAGGTAGGGGGTGTTCAAGAGGCAGGCTGTGATTGGGTTGTGATGACTGAACAAACTACCCAATACAGGCATGCTGTATGTCTGTACAGTGTCCTTACCTCTGAATGACCAACCAAAGGATGAAAACTGCCCACGCTAACTCAGATCAACTTCTGTGCTTTATGTGGTCAGTTTACAACAAGGAAGAAAGGTAATTGTCAGGATCAATTAGGTACTTTAGATGGATAAAGGGTATGAAAATGATTGAGACTATGGGGGTTGATTCATGTTCTGTCTGTCCAATCTAAACATTGAAAGTGTGATCTCTTTAATTTACAGTTGTGATGAGATAGAGATAACTCCAATCTTAGTTGAATAACACAGGCAGTGACTCGATCCAGACGATACCTTGTAGATCTTGTGACGTTTATTCCATAAACTGAGAGAATCTTACAACAAAGAACATCTGATAGGTCAAAAGATCATAATGTGATCTACTTCCATAAGACATGAGGCTTTGAGCTGAAATGCATTACTGGGGAAAAGGGTGGGCTATCTATACAGCATGAACTAAACCAAAGGAAAGGGAGGAGCAGAGACAAAATACAAAGAACACTTAAAGGCATATGACAGTCATGTGACACATTACAATTTACTAAAGCTGCACAAATATTGTACAGCTGCATGGTGGACAATCAGTTTCTAACTTCAACTTGTTCAGTTAAGTTTTGACATAAAAACTGGAAGCTGATTGGTTTCTATGCAGAGCTGCCCCAGATTTTGCCAACAAAGGACGTCCGATCAGCTGCATTCCAAACAATCCACTTTATTGAACCAGGATAATATGAATACAAACAGTGGAAATACAGTGGGGGACTGGCAGATAAATGCGTTTCACGCTAAAGACAGCACTTGCTCATTTCCACTTCCTTAAACTGAACCTCTCCAAAACCGAGTTTCTTGTCTTCCCCCCAGCCCGGACACCACCCCCCATTGATGTCTCCATCACATCCAACAACGCCACCATCAAACCTGCCCCGCAGGCCAGAGTACTTGGTGTCATTCTGGACTCCAACCTATCCTTCCAGCCCCAAGTCCAATCTTTAACAAGCTCGTGCAGACTCCACCTCCGCAACATCGCCAAAATCCTCACGTTCCTAACCCCAGAAACCACTAAACAGCTCATCCACTCCCTCATCATATCACGACTCGACTACTGCAACTCCCTCCTCACTGGCCTGCCTCGCCGCTGGGTATCCCCGCTTCAGTTGATCCTGAATACGGCTGCCAGACTCATTCACCGTTTCCGCCACCCCCCTCTGCCAATCCCTCCACTGGCTTCCAATTGCGCAACGGATCAAATTCAAAATCCTAACACTGATGTACAAAGCTGTCCACCATACTGCCCCGAACTACATCACTGACCTAATATCCAAATACCGCCCAGCATGCACACTTCGCTCCTCACAAGACCTCCTTCTCTCTAGTTCCCTGGTCTCCTCCTCCCATGCCCACCTCCAGGACTTCTCCAGGGTGTCACCCATCCTCTGGAACTCCCTGCCCCAACCCATCAGATTATCACCTACTCTCCTCTCCTTTAGGTGCACTCTGAAAACCCATCTCTTCAGGGAAGCCTACCCCACCCCCTGCTAACTTGCCGACTTCCTCCACTCTTCCTACCACTCCATCCCCCACAGCTATCTCCTCCTGTACCACCATCCCCTCCCTCCTAGATTGTAAGCTCGAAAGAGCAGGGCCCTCAATCCCCTCATGTTTTGCATTGTATTGGTATTGTTCTGTCACATGTTCTGTCCCCCTTTGTAATGTACAGCGCTGAGCAAACTATTGGCGCTTTATAAATACTGTATAATAATAATAATAATAATTACCCCCCGGATTTTGCATTCTCCAATTTTAGTAAATCAACTCCTATGATTTATTAATTACACTTAGAGAAAAAAAAATATTTAGGGTAGCATACACTCTAAAAAAAAAAGAAATAGTAAACAGTGCGATGAGTTGTAATAGCACATCACACCGCCCTTCACATTGAACAACACAAATTGTACACAGCATAAGATGTGTGGGCTGATGTGAATGTGCCCTGAGGCTGTCCATAAGCAAGACTATGGTTCACATTCCCTGATCTAGAAATGGCCAACAAAGGGCGCACTTACAAATCTGCACAATAATCAGAATATGGAACAGCAAGAAAGTACAAATTAAATTGAAAAAAAAGAACTTCCAGGAAAATGTTTAAGGATATCTCAGACTTTGTACTGATTTTATAAGTACAGATCACCTTTACATGTTTGCCTTGGTTGCCTCGCCAAGAGCCTGCCCTGTCTGCCGTACAGTTGACTCCGTCAGTCAATAAACTCTCTAAATACTGCACTGAAAAGGGCAATCCAACATCATTCCTCAGGATGATGTCAATCTGTTTTCACTAGAATTTCTTGCAGTTGTCAGCCATGTAGAATCCTGTTTAAGATATGTTTTATCCTTTTCCCCTGTGGAAGCAGAGGAGGTAGAGCACGCTACAACATAATCTTCCGCTTTGTCTGCTGGGGACCCGGTCTGCCTCTGTGTACATAGCGGCATAATGCAGCCATTTGTGTCCTGATGTCTGTAAGAAGGTTTACATAACATCTGTCCAGAAAGAGCACAGCTGCCTAATATCTCCAACTGCTCGCTCATATGAAACAGATCTGATATGCCTCTCCGCTCCGCACTGGCCTCTCACAGCCCCCTATAAGTTATGCTGTGAAATTGACAGGTCATTTGACATTTATTTCACTAATGCATGAATGAATGGTGTGAGCAAAACACTATGATTGGCATTTTGAAGAATAAATCCTGGGCTTTTATTTTTTTTTTTTAGGTATTAAATATGTCTCTGGATTACGGTGCGTTGACCTATGACTACATTTGATGAACTACATAAAAATGCAGACATACTTCATTTTTGGTCAACACTGTATGTGCATAGTGTGAACAGGGCACCTAGAAAACATTTGTTTTCTGTGCGCTCTTGTGTTGAGTCTGCAATGATCAATGCAAATTAAAAAGGCTCAACACATCTGGTGTAAACAAACTCTGTCACTAGGTTCAAACCTATGCGTTTTCTGCTGTGTTTTGCGGAAACACACAGCAGTCCATTTAACATGATTTCCTATGGGACAGGTTCACAGCGTTTTCACCCAAGAAGTTTTTTGGAAATGGTCAGGGACTTTTTTAAACGCAAAACATTAACTTCAATGGAGACGCTGCAGAAAAGCATGTAGGGCATTTTTGATGTGTTTTTGACGTGTTTCTGATGCATGTTTGATGTGTTTTGAGGTTTATTCTGTCCAGTAACAAGTTAACAAAAATGCAAAACGCATCAAAAACAAATGTGCAAAAATGCACTGCAGAAACAGATCAAACGCAAACTGCCTAAGTTCTGGTGAGAGAGAGAGAAAGTAGGCATGTTCAAAAATGCAGCAGTAGTAAAATCTCAGTAAAATCACATTGCTATTCAAACAGAAACACATTGATTTGCACCACAACAGCTCCCTGAATCGCATCACAAAACGCAGTGATTTTACAATGCATAATCTAAGCTTTAAAAAATCCAGATATGTCATTTTTACAGTTCTATTGGTCCAATTTGGACTAGCTTCCAGGTACTGTGCCGAGCAACTGCCCTGCTATCTTGTAAACACAGGAGTTTGGCTGCTCGCCATGAATGCCATGCAGACAATGCTTTATCAATGAATGCAAAGCATTCTCTGAATGAACAAGGTAGATAGTATGACATCACTGCTTTGCCTCTACACCTTGTACAATCAGAGAGCACTTTGCATTCATTGAGAAAATGCAAAGAATTCTGCGAATGGCGCCCATGCCCATTTGCCAGCTTCATGCTAACAGGGCAGCTGCATAGCACAGGATCCAGAAGCTAGTGGAGATCACTGGAGTAGGGGAGTCTACTACAGTGATTTCCAGCTTCTAGAGAGATACCGCAGGTACAATATTTGCGTGGACCAAGTTGGACCAATGTAACTATGTATAAAATATTCTGGAATTCTTCTTTAAGAGCTTTCCGACTGCCCTATAGCAGAAATACTGCTACAGGGTGGCATGGGTGCGCAAGATCACGTGTATATACGTGATTTTGCATTTCCAGGTACAGGGCAAGTGCAAGGATCGCGCCCGCCCTACCCGCGCCACCAATCGCGGCCGTGGCTGTCATTCTCTGGGTCCCAGGGTGATTACCTGCTGACACCTGGTGATTACCAAGGATTTGCAACGGGGAGGAGAACTGTTTTGTTTACTAACAGTTCTCCTCCCTGTCCGTTCGGCACACTGCTTTGAATGGCTGCACACAGCACATCCATCCAAAGCAGTGTGCTTACAGTGAAGCACATGGACACCGCCCCATAGTAAAACACATACAGCACACAGTTAACCCTTTGATCGCCCCTCATGTTAACCCCTTCCTGCCCAGTGCCATTAGTACAGTGTCAGTGCTTATTTTTTTAGCACTGATCACTGTATTGGTGTTACTGGGGATGTCAGTGACATACAGTAAGTCAGTTCCCACTAGTGTCAGAATGTCTGCTGCAGTCCCGCTATAAAATTAAAATTGTCTAGGGGTGGGCAGAAGGCTCATACTCACCCGATCCTTCAATCCTCCGGAGGTCCAGCGCACCCCCACAGTCCAGAGGTGTACAGTTCCTGGTCTATGGAGCCTGCTCTGGGATTCATGATGTCAGGAAAAGTCCACTATTCAAGACCACTGGAGCGCAGGGGTGCCAGATCGGTCTTGTGCTGGGAGGATTGGAGGATCAGGTAAGTATATTTCCTTTCTCCTTTCCCCTAGAATAAAATGAGCAGTTAACCCATGCAGTGCAGTCACAGCTCCACTGCATGGGGAAAAAAGTGTTTTGCCTAGAGTTGGGATTGAATATGCTTTGTACATGCTCATTTTTGCTCTTGGCTGGAGGAACACTTCAAACATTTTAAAAGGTTAAAAAGGGAAGAAAGGTAACACTGCCTTTTGTAATGCTGCAGCCCTTTTTTCTGTTCTTTTTCCTAGCTGTCACGGCTCCAGGCCCTGGGCAGTATTGCTGAGTATTGACATTGGTGGGGTAACATGACTGCTTTAGGAGTTCCTCGCCAGTAATGTCTCTCTCCAACCTATTCGGGACACAGTACTGTTATTTCAACATATTATCTATCTATTTATCTATCTATCTATCTATCTATCTATCTATCTATCTATCTATCAAAGGGTCAGTCCACCTAAAACAAATCTTTTGATTTAGTAAATGCTTCAGAGTTTAGTATTTTGAGAGTTTCTTTTATCTCTCTAGTGAGTTATCTGCCCTTGCATTCCTGGGTCTGCACACCCATTGGGGCCATTATGGGGTTTCCCATTTGCCCCACTTATTTTATATTTTAATGAATGCAACATGAGGTGATGGGGATATCTTCAGGTTTTTGCTGAAATTGTGTGAAAATAAAAACTCAGAATTTTACTCTGCCATAGACATGGTCTGACAGTCAGATGGATCCATACAGGTGTCTAGAGAGTGCAGAGTAGGGATTAGCTATTCTACCGGGCTAAAGTTTAAGAAGTGTTTCATGGTACCCCCCTAGAAATTCATCCCGAATCCATGGTAGCAGTGAATTTGAACCTCATCCCTAGTACACAGCAATATTGGGTGAGCTCTGTAGGAACAAGTTCAAGGTGTGTGATCAAGAACCACATGCGTCTATCAAAGAAGCCTGTAAGTTAGGCAAATTTGAAGCAACTTGTGAGCATCCACAGACCCCAACATTACCCTGTGTGGGATGTCCACATTTAGAGACTGAAACTGTAAATAATATAATTGCCTCTGTATGGTTTTCTCAGGGGATACCTTGGTCTGTGTACCCATCAAGAGACCTGCAAAAGAAATCTTCCAACATTGCTCTTGTGACCCCATTACAGTATCCCTATATTGAGGCTCCAACTATCTAATAGGTTTCAGAGAAAAGAGAATCGCTGTTGATCATTTCATAAAAGAATGCTTCCAATTACGATGGATGGAAGAATGTAGAGAACATAACATCAAATTGATGAAATTGATAGGTGCTGGCAGAGTTGCTCATAGAGAACTGGAAAATGAGGCAGGATAAAGGAATGTTGCATTTTTCTGAAGAACAAACAGAATTTAAAGCTCTATTATGGGCAGTTGTTAAAAAAACATTTTCTCTTCCTCCATTCCTTTAGCTAATATCTCATTTTTATCTTAAAAAAATTAATTCAAAACTCCAAGTATTTTTCAGGAACAGGGGTCATGCCACAGGTCAAGTCCATTTTTTCCTTTTTCTGGTCTTCAGTATGGGAGGATCTTCTCTGCAGTGCCCATGTTGTTTACTAATGACATGAATGCTGCCCATTACCCGTCCCTTAAGAGCCCATTCACACTATACACTACATTATTGAATAGGTGTTAACACAATACATTGCTACACATAAGACGAGCTGCATTTAGGCAACCCACTAATTTTGAATTGGCTGGCAGCATACGTAAATGCATGAATAATGAAATGCACATATGATAAGATGCACTGGCAAGGTTCTTTGGGTTGCCAAATGAATCGTACCACAAAGCACTTAACTGCTGAACATATCTTAACAAGCATTGTGGTACCGCAGGACAACATGCATCATACCATAAGGCTCCAGTGAGAACAGGTCTTTACTGATAAAGGAGCATTGCTGGGATGTCACAATGAGGCTGTAACATTTGGCCATTTGGCTGAGTAATGAAGAGTAGTATTGAGCAGCTATCAGGTATCGAAACCTTTGGAAGAGGTACCTGTCAGGTGATCCATCACAGCTGCTGATCTCATTCCAGCCTCCTGGTTTTGGCTGTGATGCACTCTCCCTGTCTGTCTGTCCACCTGCAATGTGATTGATGTGGCCAGTCTCTTGGGGAAAACCAAACCTAATTTAAGCCAGCCAAGTCTGCAATCTCATACTTGTGAAATTGCATTTGTAACACGTGCTGCATGCTGTCTGTCTGTCCTGTTCTGATGTTTGGATTCCCTCGTTGATGACCTCAGATCGGATGTTGACTACTCTCTAAACTCTGCCTTCCTTTTGACTATGGATCTGACCCTGACTATCCTGGACCTTGCCTGCTTTGTACCTGGACTGTCATTGAACCACTCTGCCTGTCTGCCAACCCCAAGTTTGTTGTGCTCAGTTCACGCATGCCCCAGAGTGGTAGCCGGGCACAATAGCATTGTTTATAAGTCCTGGGGCAACCGAGTACTGGTAGTTATGAGAAAGGGGTCTGCTATAGGTGTAGAACACAGAAGTCAGCTATAGTAAGCATGACAATACCACAGAGTAACACGCGGCATTGGCTTTAGATAAGTCATTTGGGGTTTTAGAAGCATATTTATTTTAAAATCAGACACAGATAAGTGCACAAAGGAATGGAAAATAGGGCTTTTTGCCTGGAGATTGGCTTTAATAAAGCAATTAAAATACTGAAACATGCGTTTTAGTGAATTGACACGTACACCAAAAGTTCAATGAATAGGAAGACAAGTTTGAGAAAGGAAACCAGGACGTCTATAATTTATAGGAAAAATCAGAAAATGAGGTGAGGTAGAAATAAGAAGAATAAACAAGGTAAGAAGCATAATGTAACAGACTTCCAAAGAGAAACTGGAGCAAGCCAAGAGCAAAAAGAAACCAAGCTTAGGTCATTCTACCGCTGAGTCTGAAAATGTCATTAATTTGACAGATTTATAGTGAAATAAACATCATATTTCCTTTCTCGATATGGGTCTTTCATTTCCCACTTGGCAGGAAAAAAATAATTTGATCTATACAAAGACGTACGTTTCCTCATGGAGCTACAACGTCTTCTCTTCTCAAACCCAGGGATAGTTTGGAGGCCAATTTTGGGTCAGAAAGGAAGTGCTGGGTACAAAATGATTTGCAGGTGCTGCTCTGAGGAAATATAAGAATGTTGAAAGCCAAGTACACCATTGTCTACAACTTGATTGCAGTAATCTCCTCCCTAGAGCGAAAGGCTTTCAATTAACTGAAAATACTGAAGGGATTATTATCAAGCCTAGTGGAAAGTGGGGGCAAAGGGGATGGGGGGGAACAATTACCTTCTTAAAGGAGAATACTATGTACAAGAATGAATGTGCCAACTATTAGAATAATTTTGTTTTTCTTTAGTTTCCCAAGAATTCTTTTTGTCTTAATATATCTAGAAGGTGGTTTAGAATGGATATTTTACCATCCAAGTATAAATCTGATATGCTTTTCTTTTAGAAATCAGAATGAAGGGCAATCACTTGTGTGACAATGTTAGGCCTTGCCACTGTGTAAGTACAGGAAAAATGCACATAGGATTCACATCAAGGCAGAGCGCAAAGCTCCAGAGTTTTGTTTTTGAATAGAGATGACTAGCTTGTCAGTCTTCTCCAGGTTTTGTAACCCTGGATCAGGGCCTGGAGCTTGAAGACATCAGAGTATCTTGGGGTTGGACAAAGCCTTTAATTCTGTGTACAAGTCTTGCTGCAGACCTGCAAATCGTGTGAGTGCACAGGTGTGTAGATTCCTTATAAGCTGGGCCTAACCAAAGCTCAAGGCTCCCATTTTGAGACAAAGCCTTAGTGTGGAGATAGGGGTGTGTTCCTGGCAAGAGACTGCACCCCATGCCGGGGGGGGGGGTTCCTTTCTTACAGCAATGGGAGAGTTGGGACAGCCTTGAGAGTCTGGGAAGACTGAGAAGGCTGAGGTGACTAGCGAGTCCTGGGGACTGGGGGGAATCCATAAGTCTTGCAAGGAGTGTGAGAACTCAGGGTGCCTGGAATCCCCATATTGAGAGGCCATGGAGTGGGCCCATGTAGCTGGGATACTGTATCTGTTCTGGCTGGTTTAGCTGAGAAGTTGGGTGGAACAAGTCTACCAGACCAAAGTAAAACGAGCAGCGGTGCTACTGAAGACAAGAAGTGCTAAGTATTTTCTGTTGACTGTTTCGTTGTTGGAGTGTGAATCTTTGCCTAAAATTTGCTTTCCTTTTAATAAAAGTGGGCCAGAAAGCCATTATACCACAGTTCAGACTGGCATAACTCATTAAAAACTCACAATTCCTCATATCACATCTGGTAGTCCAGATATTTTATCAACACTATGTTGCATGTAGCTAGTTTTCAATTTAAGGCACCAAGTGAATGGTATGTGGATGATTTTAAAATAAGGCTCTTGACCTGTACAAGATAGAGTAGGGATTAACAGACAATTGAGGGGGTGGTAGGGGTTAACCACATGTTCTGTACACAGAGGACTGGAAAGTCTCAATAATACCTCTCAACCGCCCTGCCCCCCACCACCCTTAACATCCCGCACACTATACCCTCCCCAACACTCCGCTCCTTCAGCCTTGCCACCACTGAGGAGGTCACCAAGGTCTTCTCAGAAGCCCACCTCACCACTTGCCTCCTTGACCCTGTCCCCACACAACTCCTCCGGGCACCCTCCCCCTCCATCCTACTCTCCCTCACCCACATCTTCAATCTCTCCCTCTCTACTGGCACATTCTCCTCCCCCCTAAAGCACGCGCACATCACTCCCATACTCAAAAAACCCTCTCTGGACCCCACTGACCTGAACAACCTTAGACCCATCTCCCTGCTGCCATTCACTTCCAAGGTCCTTGAACGCTTAGTCTACAACCGCCAAAGCGCCCACCTCACTGACAACAACCTCCTCGATCCACTACAATCTGGCTTCCGTCCCCTACACTCCACCGAAACCGCCCTACTCAAAATCACTAATGACCTGCTAACCGCCAAAGCTAATGGCCACTACTCAGTCCTCTTACTCCTTGACCTCTCCGCGGCCTTCGACACAGTTGACCACCCCCTCCTCCTTGATAAACTACACTCCCTCGGCATCAGGGACTCCGCTGTCTCCTGGCTCTCCTCCTATCTCTCCCAACGCTCCTTCAGCGTTACCTATAACGCTACCACCTCTCCCTCTCTCCCCCTCTCTGTCGGGGTCCCCCAAGGCTCTGTCCTCGGGCCCCTTCTCTTCTCCATCTACACCTCCTCCCTTGGCAAACTGATACACTCCCACGGCTTCAACTATCACCTCTACGCCGATGACTCGCAAATTTACCTCTCCACCCCTCAACTCACCCCTTCAGTCTCCGCCCGTATCACCCACCTGCTGAACGACATATCAGACTGGATGTCGCTCCACTTCCTTAAGCTGAACCTTTCCAAAACCGAGCTCCTAATTTTCCCCCCAGCCCGCGCCCACCCCCCTTCTCCATCACAACCAACAACGCCACCATCAGTCCCACCCCGCAAGCCAAAGTCCTAGGTGTCACTCTAGATTCAAACCTGTCCTTCCAACCCCATGTCCAATCGTTAGCAAGCTCATGCAGGCTCCACCTCCGCAACATCTTCAAAATACATACGTTCCTAACCCCAGACACTACTAAACAACTCATTCACTCCCTTATTATCTCACATCTGGACTACTGTAACTCCCTCCTCACCGGGCTACCTCATCACGGACTATCTCCGCTTCAGTCTATCCTGAACTCAGCGGCCAGACTCATCCACCTTACCAATCGCTCCTCTTCTGCCACCCCCCTCTGTCATTCCCTCCATTGGCTCCCGATTGCCCAACGCATTAAATTCAAACTACTAGCACTGACATACAAAGCCATTCATAACGCTGCCCCAAACTACCTCACCGACCTGATACCCAAATACCACCCAACCCGTAATCTTCGCTCCACACAAGACCTCCTACTTTCTAGCTCCCTGGTCTCCACCTCCCATGCCCGACTGCAGGACTTCTCCAGGACTTCCCCCATCCTCTGGAACTCATTACCCCAATCCATCAGACTATCACCTACCCTCCTCACCTTTAGGCACACCCTGAAAACCCATCTCTTCAGGGAAGCCTACCCCACCCTCACCTAACTGCCGATCTCCTCCACTCCTCCTACCACTCCATCCCCCACAGCCACTTCCTCCTGTGCCACTATCCCCTCCCTCCTAGATTGTAAGCTCGAAAGAGCAGGGCCCTTGAACCCCTCGTGTATTGTTTGTTGCTGTATTGTCTCATGTTCTGTCCCCCACTATAATGTACAGCGCTGAGCAAACCTTTTTGGCGCTATATAAATCCTGTATAATAATAATAATAGTTAAGATGTCCACTGAAAAAAATAAAAGCCCTCATTTATAAATTTGAAAGTATTTTAAAGCTGATCTCCAGTATAAGGAGTCTTGCACACAATAATGAAGTATTAACATCCCCCTCCAAAACTTTTTTGAGGCCCACCCCCACATATACGCACGTACGAATGTAAATGCACATGTCTGGGATCCTACACGTGAAAATGTTGATTGCAATACAACTGTTACATATCACCGGATTGAGAGGACTAATTCTAGCACCAGACCTCCTCTGTAACGCTAAACTGATGACCTGTAGGAGCTTTTGAAGCATCGTCTATAGAAAATATTGGGTTCTGAAGTTTGAAGCAATTTCATGGAGACACACAAATTGAATGTTGGGTATCTATGTACTCTGCACACCTTCACCGTTTATATTTTACCAAAAATGTGGGTCATTTATCACTATTGTTTGCCCCTAGAATTCACTTCAGTGTGATTTTTACTGAAATTTTGCATTTCCTAGACTTTTGCAATAATATTGTGTGACATAAAAAATTGGAACTACCACTACTTTATTCTCTAGTGTGTCTGCTTTCAGAAAATATATAATGTTTAGGGGATTTGGTGTAATCTTCAGGCCTAAAATGATTTTTTAAACGTGTGCAAAAAATGACTCTGGCAGGGAAAGGGTTAAAACAAGTAAATATGATCTAGTTTCCTATCTATTTACTAGTGCTAGCAGCATTATGATTAAATAATAATCAAAGTTGGTTGGGAGAGTGAAGATCCACTTTAAGGAAACAATTCAATGAAAAATATATACCTGATTCCCAACCTTTGTTAATGCCATCAGACAGATGTAGTGTATAGAAGCGTCCATTGAAAAATGAGGTTGTGTCTTTCGGTGCTGGCCTACGCAGCAAACTGTCAGCTTTCCAGCAGCTGTAGCGTCACAGTCATCAGACACTCAGACTGAAAAGATGAGTACTGAGTGTCACACGTTCAATTAATAATAATTTACATGAAGCAACTTAATATAACTCTGTGAATATCACACAGCCTTTCAATCTTTCACAATTGTCACTTCCAATGGAGCTTTTTTTATCAAAGGAGTAAAAAAATAAGCATGAGTTGTCGCCTTGTCAAAGAAGACGAGAGAAGGTGGTGATTACATTGTCCATCTCACGAAAGATAACCAGCCAAGGATTTTTTTCCAGTAATCATGGCCGTGGTGAAGCTGTAAAATCATTTCTTTTTTTATTTTCTGGGCAGTCAGTTCTTGGTTCTCTCTGTGATTTCCACTTCTGCAGCCAGTGTAGGTACTCCTAGTGTCACCCTGAGCTGGTGGGCAGGGGATGTTTGGACTTTTATATAAAGAAGGCTTACAGGTAATTATACAAATTAAAGCTTAACTACAATCATACATGTAGCACTCTCCTAGGAAAGCTAGGGGGAGCTAGGTAATTAGTTTTTTAGTCAGAGGCTGAATAGCAGCTTGGTACAATAGTCAGAGGGTCAAATATTGGTCAGGGCTTAGAGACTCTGCAGATCAGCTCTCTGATACCTCCCCTGATCTAGAGACTTGGAGAAGTCTCTAGAACTCAGTGGGTGGGGGGTGGAGAGTGGCTGGTCTGTATGCCTAAAGGACCTCAACCAATCCCCAAGCAGGAGGCTTGGCAAGGAGTAAGGACAGCCTTTAGGGATAGCTGAGCCTGTTCAGTAGGAGAGGGAGAGTTTGGGAGGAAGATGTGAGAGCAGGAGCTGGAGTGTGGAGCCTTGGAGGAGGCCCAGGAAAGGGGCCTGCCTCCAGGAGGGAGCTGAAAGGAGGAAAACTGGACCTCACCAGCCCCCTGAGAGAGGACCATCTGTGGAGCTAAAGAAGGAGAGAGCCCAGGAGAAAGCCCAGGCCTGAAAGCAGCTACCAACCTGCAGCTTGCAGAAGAGGGACAGTGAGTACTGGACTGGAGCAGGGTAGAGGGTATTTGGGTGGGAGACTTGACTAGCCCCAGCTGGATTGTGCTTTTAAAGAGTCAGACTCTAGGTCCCCTTGTCCAGGGATTCCTACACCAGGAGAGGCTGGATAGCTCTCTAAGAAGATAAACCCTTCCAAACACTTGTATATAGTTCCAGGAAGCTTTCCTCCATTTAACAGTTCCTTGGGCATCCCATGTTTCTCTCACCCCCATCCAAGTTCAAATCTTCTAATAAAATGCATTTAAAACAAATTCAAGGACTGTTTACTGTCTCTGGAGTGCAAGGCTGGAAGGAAATGCGTGTTGCCTGGCTGTGCAGGAGTATAGGGGGACCCACATCTTCAGCAACTCCTAAGAGGGTAGTATTACAGATGCAAAAGGTGTTAGATTAACGCAGCTCTATATTTATTAATACATCTTAAAATGTATTTCTTGCAACGCAGGCAGTATTATTACCTTAATATGATTCAATATCAGTCTCTTGCAGACCTTGTAAAGCAGAGTTCTATCTGAGATAGGGGGAAGTAGCACAAGCAGACAGCCAGCTGCACTGCAGTCCTCATCTCAATCCAAGGAACATGTTGATAGGAAGAAAGAGCAGAGAGATCAGTCTGCTGCAGGGGCGGACTGACCATTTGGAAACTCGGGCACTTCCCGAGGGCCCAGGGTCAGTAGGGGGCCCCACGAGATGCCCCTGGTACCTTTCTCATAGGCTTTTTTGAGTTTGGGCAAGGACACAGGGGCCCCATGATCCCCTATTGCCCGGAGGCCCCATGAGTTGTCAGTCCGCCCCTGGTCTGCTGCTTCTCATTTCACTGTCCAGCCCAAGGCTGGGGAAGGAGCAAGACCCATAAGTGTTACTGAACTGCAGCAGAGAAAAATTCAGTCTCCTGTTGTTCCATACAAGGCTGTGCTGCATGGCAAACCTGTGTAAATTTAAGGAATGGATGGACAGAAATACAGATTATGTAGCAGGTAAAGCAGCGTATCTAGCAGAAATTGCAGGATATAATATAAAAATCAGGATCTCAATAAATGCAACTAATAAACATATTTATATGTCTAAGAGAGAGTGGCAAATGTGCAATATCTGACACTTTAACAAGTATTGTGTCTGTAACCACCTACTTCAATCATACTGATTAAAGCACTACTTTTATGGAATAATATATTATTTTATATATTTATTTTATACAATATATATATATATATAGTTTTGTTTCCTACTTCAGATATGCTAAACTATAATCCTTATGCACGGTCATTTATTTATTTTATTTATTACTGGTACTTATATAGTGCCATCAGTTTACGCAGCGCTTTACACATATATTTGTAGCACTACCCCCTTAAGGGTTGCTTAGTAATTTTTGGGTTCCCTGTCAATTTGAACCTCTTGTTGAAAGCCCAACCTCTGCTGATACCACTAAACCAGTATGAAGTTTATTTTTGAATTAAAGGTAACTTGGTCAAAAAGAACAAAATGACACTGATATACGCAGCAAATATAATCACTCTTGGTAATTGTGAGCAAAAGTAACGACATTCACAGTAAAGCAACAATTACTGTTAGCAGGCCTGCTTTGAGAAGTACTCCACTGCCTTCAATCTGGGGGGACTGCTGAATCCCCAGTGAACAGGAACAGCTATCAAGAAACAGGTAATCTCACTGTGGGTCTTCAGAATTAGATGACAAGGATTAGATGTGAATTGAAGAGAATTCTCATTTGAAATTGAGCAATGTCCCTTTATGAGCACTACAGTGTCTTCTGCATGCTTGTTGGGACCCAGCTGGTATGAAGTTGAGTTGAGGTGTGGAATATAGTTCCTCAGGATGGCAACACAAATATAGTGAGGGAAGAAAAGGGGGAGATTTAACACTTTTTCTCTCGGTGGTAGCGAATTAGTGTGGGGTTCCCTTTAAAGCACTAAGCATAGGGCAGGCTTGAAGTAATGAATAGCAACAATTGGTGTAAGTGTCTATGGACAAAGACAACTACCTCTGAATATCACAGGCAAAATGAACATTAGTAGGAATTTTGTTTTGTTGAAAAATGAAACTTGTTGTCTCAGTTGGCACTGCTGTATCCTGGCCTGCAACTGTATGTCCTGTGGTCAGCTTGTATGATAAACTGTAATGCAGATGTATCCCAACGATGGCAGCTGGGAGAACTAGGCCGAAAACCGGGGCAACTGTATGTAATGTTCACAACTATGTGTAGGTAAATAGCTAAGGTGGCAAACTGTCAGTATTCACTTGGTTAGTGGGGACATGGGCTCTCTCACCCAATCAAAGTAATCTGGCAGATCATAGCGGTTTGTCTTTCCCTGCAGATGGGGTTAGTCCATGGACGTTCCGGCTCAAACTCTGGTCTCCTGCTGTCAGATTGGTCTGCTGGGCAGCATGGCAGACCAGGTGGTCAATTGGCTCTTTTTGCTCTTCCTCTCTCTCCAACACTGGCTCCACAGTCTAGTTCAGCACTTCAGCCATCAGCACACATTTTTCTCCTTCAGTCTCTCCCCGCACTCTCCTGGCCAATCTCCCAGGCTTTTATATTTATATGACCCCGCCCACATGCTACCTTTCTTGGGAAATATAGTCTCTGACTGCCCCTGCTCACCAGCTGAGTCCTGCTATACAGTATACAAGTTCCAGAGGGCTGTTCTGTCCATGTTAGCTACCCTGACTGGCAGATCGCCATGTCCATCTTAATGTATTGCAAGTAATACCATTTCAATGGGTTACACATTGTACATTCACCTCAGTTCCTGCCCTCAAGGAGCTTACAATCTAAGGTCCCTAACTTACATTCATACATACACATACATACTAGGGCCAATTTAGACAGGATCCAATTAACCTACCAGCATGTCTTTGGAGTGTGGGAGGAAACCAAAGTACATGGAGGAAACCCATACAGGCACAGGGAGAACATGAAAACTGCAGGCAGGTAGTGCCGTGGCTGGATTCTTCAGCTTGTGTATCATTTTGAGGGACCAGATATAGAATCGGGGCTAAAACACATTGTTCCACTATGGAATATTGTGGTAACGCATGAATTGCCACAACTCACATTAATTCATTCTATATGCAATTTTACAATGCTATTCATTTTGAATGGCATCCCAACTGGCTAAGGCAACACGGCTCCAATGCAAAGTGAAGCACTACCATGTGTTGTGGTGCACTGCGTTGCCAAAAATGGTGCATGTTTGTTTTTAAAGGGCATTAACGTGTTAATATGTGCCTTAATTCATGTGCGTTAACGCAATGCACCAGAATCTCAAGGTTAGTAATATCGGAGTATAGCTTTGCATTAAAAATGTTATAATAAATACACAGATAAGCCATAACATTATGACCACCCACCATATCATGGTCACCCACCAATACTGAGTAAACCCCCTTTAGTTGTGAAACCAGTTCTCACCCATTGGGACATGGATGCCACTAGACCTCTGAAGATATTCTGGGTATCTAAGCTGTCAGTAGCAGATTAGCAGGTTTGCCTTCTTCCTATAGTGTCCTGGTGCCATCTCTTCCCCAGGTAAGTGACGCACATGCACCCGGCCATCCACATGATGTAAAAGAAAACATAATTCATCAAACCAGGCCACCTTCTTCCACTGCTCTGTGGTCCGGTTCTGATGCTCACATGCCCATTGTAGGCATTTTGGCTGTGGACGCGGGTCAACATTGGCACCCTG
Organism: Staurois parvus; assembly: GCF_062004578.1. Lineage (NCBI taxonomy): Eukaryota > Metazoa > Chordata > Amphibia > Anura > Ranidae > Staurois > Staurois parvus. The sequence continues at coordinate 1,965,157 of NW_028318028.1, read as the reverse complement.
ACCAGTCTGCAGTTACACAGCTCCATACGCAACAAACTATGATGTGTTTTGTGTTCTGACACATTTCTATCAGAACCAGCTCTAACATTTTCAGCAATATGAGCTACAGTAGCTCTTCTATTAGATCGTACTACACAGGTCAGCCTTCGCTCCCCATGTACATCAATAACCTTGCTTGTCCATGACCCCATTGCCGGTTTGCCAATTTTCCTTGCTTGGACCACTTTGGTAGTTCCTGACCACTGCCGACTGGGCATATCCCACAAGAGCTGCAGTCCTGGAGTTGGTCTGACCCATTACAATTTGATCCTTGTCAAAGTCCATCAAGTCCTAATATCCCTACAACACTTGCCATTTTTTCTGCTTTCAACACATCAACCTCAGGCACAACATGTTCACTTGCCTAATATATCTCACCTACTTTCAAGTGCCATCGTAATGAGTTATTCAATGTTATTCACTTTACCTTTCAGTGGTCATATACACTCTCCAGCCACTTTATTAGGTACACCTGTTTAATTGCTTGGTAACACAAATTGCTAATCAGCCAATCACATGGCAGGAACTAGATGTGGTGAAGATGACTTGCCAAAGATCAAACCGAGCATCAGAATGGGGAAGAAAGGGGATTTAAGTGACTTTGAACAAGGCATAATTGTTTCTGCCAGACGGGCTGGTCTTAGTATTTCAAAAACTGCTGATCTACTGGAATTTTCATGCACAACCATCTCTAGGGTTTACAGAGAATGATCAGAAAAAGAGAAAATATCCAGTGAGCAGCAGTTGTGTGGATGAAAATTTCTTGTTGATGTCAGAAGCCAGAGGAGAATGGGCAGACTGGTTAGAGATGATAGAAAGGCAACAGCAACTCAACGCAATATGGACCAAAATCTCTGAGGAACCCAGTACTAGCAAGGTGTACCTAATAAAGTGGCCGGTAAGTGTATATAGCATGACAGTGTGGGGGCAGCTCAGTGGCTAAGTGGTTAGCACTTCCGTCTAGCAGCACTACGGTCATTGAATCCCAACTATGGCACTACCTACCTGGATTTTGCATGTTCTCCCTGTGCCTGTGTGGGTTTCCTTCCACACTCCAAAGACATGCTGGTAGGTTAATTGGCTCCTGTCTAAACTGGCCCTAGTATGTGTATGTATGAATGTGAGTTAGTGGCCTTCGATTGTACGCCCCTTGAGGGTTAGGGACTGATGTGAAAATTGCTATATACTGTAAGGACCTGTAATACATAGAGTAGGAATTGGCCACAGAGGGATCACTTTGACACAGTTGGCCAGCTTGAACATGTATTGCAATACATGGTAACTAAGAATCCCCATTTTAAAAGCAAGCATTTGATTTAGGACCTGAGCACGTAGGGCTCTTTCACACAGACGTTCCGATTGGGTCTGCCTACCCGTTTTTCAGGCGGACCCAATCAGAACCTCCATTCAGCTCTATGGAGCGGCGAGTGTAAAGGGACATGTGTCCATTTACACCCGCCCACACCTGATCCGCCAAAAAGGGATGGATGGGGATCTAATTCCCCTTCCATCCGTCAGATGAAAATGGATAGGCGGTCCGTTTTCATCCGGCAGGCCATTGAGGAGAGCGAGCAGCTCTGTGTCTGCTCTGCAGCAGCGGAGCAGACACAGAGCTGGCAAAGATATCCCCTGCTGAGCAAGCGGATCCGCAAAATGGATCCGCTCTGAGTGAAAGGACCCATATGGTATATTTCCCTTTCTACTGCATGGTGCAGCTTGGTAAATAGAAGGCCAGGAATCCTGGAAGTTGCTATATTACTGATTATAAGTGTATGCTTACTGTGCTGTAACCCCTTCATAATAAATATTTAAAAACTAAGGTTTTTTACACTTGATCGAACTTCTATAACTCTGAAATATAAAAAAGAACACAAGAGAAAAAAAAAATCATTTTATCTGTGAACTAAAACCCACCTGAATTTATGGGTAAAGGAAGGGAAAAAAAGACAGATAGACAAAAGTAAAAAAAAATAAATAGGAGCTGCCATCCCACTGACATTTAAATGATATGTCCACGCTCCATGGCGCAATGATTGATGGCCGCTTCGTATTTTATGTCAGGTTCTGCTCCCGGCTGCCAAGCAAACATTCCTGCTTTCAAGTCCCAGTTGAGCTAGTTAGTATTCACCGAGAAACGAGCCATCCAGCCTGCCGAGCTCGTGCCTCGCCAATTCTGAGCCGCAACTCTGCTCCGAATACCAAATCAACTTAGCGTGGCTCTGACCGCCAGCTTAACCAGGCGTCTTTGTCTCTGTGTCTAAGCAATTTTCTCAGTGTGCGTGTGTGTGTGTGTGTGTAAAAGAAGGGAAAATGGGAAAAGAGGAGAGACCAGGAGAGCAAGAATGGAGAGTAGGAGAGGGAGAGACAATTAAGAATACACATGGAGAGGAGGAAAGTGAGAGAAGCCAAGCCAGTAAGGGCTCATTCACATTGACAATTCCAAAATACGTCCAAATAATACACAAGTTCTTGCTGGCAGAGGCTGGAAAAAAGATCCTGCTTCTTTGCTGTGACATTTGTGCTAAGGTTTCAATGTGTCCTATTGGCTGCTGCTGGCACCAACATGTCAATATCAATGATGTGTAAGCATGAGCTGCTCTTTACACACTGTTGGTCTGAATGAGTCATTGTGGATTTAAAGTGGCATTAAACCCAAAACCAAAAATGTATATTGCAGCTTACTAAGCAGTAATTGTGGTGGCTGCATTAGTTTTCCTTTCTTAGTTTTTTTTTCCTGGTGATCTGGCAGTTAACACTCCTCCTGTATTAGTGAGACACCACTTTGGAGGAATGCCCCAGGATACAGCAGACAACAACATTGTCAGTCTGAAATTGGAGAGGGGGATCGTGTTAAATTTATTAGCAGATTTTAATACAAATAACAAATTGAAGCCAAACTCCGGGTCACACTTTATCATCAGTTTCAGCAATTTTTTTTTCCTTTTTAGAATAAAGGTTTTACATGAATAAATAAAAGGTGATCTTTTCATACACCCCTGCCATTGGTAACTGAATGGTTTCATCCATGTAAACTGATACATTCTTCTGGAGAACTTGTGCTTCTGAAAAACAACAGACTTACTGACCAGATCACCAGATGAAAATAAGAAAGCCACAAGAAACTAATACAGTCATCACATCTAAGAATTGATAAGCTGCAATAAAATAAATGTTTGCTTTTGGGTAAATACCGCTTTAATAAAAGGCAAGTAGATGGTGCATTTGCACGCGCAGTTGCTCCAGAGCTTAGTAAATGAGGTAAAGCTTCACTTTGCAAAGAATACCCAATCAAGTGCAAGGAAAAATAAAAATAAAATAAGCAGCATTTTTTGTTTGCATGATAGAAGTCAGCAGAGGTTCCCCTCATTTACTAAATAGCAAATTTGCTGGTTAGGATCGATCGATCATTGAAGGAAGGATTGATCAATCGATTGAAGGGAGGATCAAAACCAGTGTGAGGGTTAAAAAAAACACTGATCCATCAAAGTCGCATAGGAATGCTTCTTATTTAGCTGATGCGACTTCTGTGAGATAACATAGTAGTCTATGGGGCTGAGTTGATTAGAAGTGCATCATTAAATAGAATGTGATTTCCCTTGGCATGAGATTCTGTGAGCCTCGGCTTGAGAACTTCCTGCAGGTGCATTGCATTTTTGATACATTTTACATTTGTTTTTGATGCCTTTTCAATTCATTTCAATGGAGGGATGAGGTTTTTTTTTACCGGACCAAACATGCACCAAAAATGCAGCAAACAGGAATTTTTAAATATAATGTGATTTCCCTTGGCATGCGGTTCTGTGAGCCTGGGCTTAAGAACTTCCTACAGGTGCACTGTGTTTTTGATGCATTTTACATGCGTTTTGAAATTATTTCCATTCATTTCAGTGGAGGGATGAGATTTTTTTTGGCAGACCAAACATGCACCAAAAATGCAGCAAGCAGGATTTAAAAGATTTCTTATACACTGATCTGTTTTTCTTCTGCATTTGCATAAAACAAAAGCGTGTGACCATGTATTCCTATGGAACTCTTCCCACTGATCCCTTGCAGGTCCAGTGCGTTTTTCAAAGTCCTACTTTCTGCATTTTTGGTGCGGTAAATAAAAGCGCACCAAAAATACACTTTTCTATTGAAATCAATGTAAAACATGGCAAAATACATCAAAAACTCACCTGCGGTGTGCTTTTTGAGTAACATATCCTTTAAAAAAATGCACCGCAAATGCAGTAAAAACACAGCAAAAAATGCAGTAAAAATGCATGTGAAAGTAGTTTTGACACAACTGAAGGATTAAAAGGGATGCAGTTTTCTTCCACTTTTCTTCCGGCTTTTTTAACCGAACAACTGAACAAAAATGGATCAGTGTAAAAGGAGCTTGGGGTTTAGACTAGCATTGCTCTCTGAAGAGTGATCTGCATTCAGATCACTCTTCAAAGCACATTTGACAAGCAGTATAGAGGCGTTGTATCAGCGCTTCACCACCTCTTTTAACTCCATAAACCCAGCACTAATACGACACAACTGTACGCATCAGGGGCGGACTGACAACTCCTGGGGCCCCTGGGCAATAGGGGATCATGGGGCCCCTGTGTCCTTGCCCAACTCAAAAAAGCCTATGAAAAAGGTACCAGGGGCATCTCATGTGGCCTCCTACTGACCCCGGGCCCCCGGGCAGTGCCCGAGTTTCCAAATGGTCAGTCCGCCCCTGCTTGTGGAACAGTTGCAAGGCGCCCCGTTCAATTGAAAGGGTCATGTTCAGCAGGCGGTTCTGCCAACTAAACACAACAACAGGGATAACATTTGCTGAAATGCAATGCAAATCATTGTGGCCACAGCATATGTATTCCCACCTTTGCTGCCTTTACAGCACAAGGGGGAACAATTGGGGGGGGGGCATTAAAATGCATCTCAGCCAAATGTTTCTACTGCCCCCAAACACAATCCCTTACTTTCATGCATTGCAGTGCGATTTACTACACATTATCACAAACCACAGATCTGCCCAGACCCATATCCCGTCAAATATAATTTTTTTATAATGCGTCTGATTTGTGAAGCACTACCCTTATGCGCATTATTTTCAATCCAGCGCCAGAAAACATTACACAAATATGGCGTGCCCCACACCTTTCCGCTGCTGGAATTCCCGGTACCTATTCTAAGCAACAGAAAAATGTATAAATAAACCTCAAATTATATATGACCGTTGACCTCATTTGCGGCACATTTGCATTAAATAAATGTTAATCAGATTCAGGATTATTTCTATTTGTGTTTTCCATTAATCTTGAATAAAATCTGCAATCATCGATCTTAAAAAAAGCCGAGGACCTTCATTTTCGCATATTTGCATGCCGAACACTAACTTGATTGCGATCTTCTATTTAGTGAACCACCATAGATTTTAATGTTGTGTTGTCTCCTAATGTACAAATTAGCCTGAAAACTGTACCATTTGCTTGACTTGATTTTACAAGTATTCCACTCTGGGGTTTTGGCTTGGGGGAGGCTGAGCACATAAAGCACGATGTAATGTAAATGGAAAAATATTATTTGCCCCAGAGTTCCATTAATGTCCGCTTCTGGTAGGCTGTTAGCTTTAGAGAGAACTGGCAAGAGTGTGCGCATTTGTTAAATGGTTCAGACATAAACCGAAGCAAACACATTTTTACTATGAGAAATCGCAGTACATTTTTCTGTTAATAGATAGACTGGAATGTAGTTAAACGGATAAATAACTTAGAACTCCAGCCAATTTTTTTTTTCTATCTTGAGTTTTGGATTTTGCGGGGGGAGCGGTTAGAATCTCTGTTGGGATTTTATTGCTCTCCTTGTCCCTGCTGGCAGAATTAACAGAAGTCACCCTATTTGTCCTGGTGACCAAAGTCATTGGGAGTTAAAGTGTAGCTAAACACAAAAGCAAAAAATGTAATATTATATATTGTCAGTCCGTAAATGAGGTGGCTGCATTAGCTTCCTTTTTTTTTCTAAGCGAAGTACATTTTCTGCAAGTACAGAAAAGACCTGTTGATCCACAAATGTTATGTCCTTGTCATTTTCTAAGCATAAAGACAACAATCTTTTCTTGCTTCTGTTAGTATTATCACTATACAGGATTTATATAGCGTCAACAGTTTGCGCAGCGCTTTATAATGTGAAGGCAAACAGTACAGTTACAATACAATTGAGTACAGGAGGGCAATGCTCATTAGAGCTTACAATCTAAAAGGGGAGGGTCAAGTCATACAAAAGGTAATAACTGTGGGGGATGAGTCAATGGAGAAAATACATGTACAGTTTTTAGATGAGGCAGGATAGGCTTTCCTGAAGAAAAAAGTTTTCAGGGATCTCCTAAAAGTGAACAGAGTAGGAGATAGTCAGACAGATTGGGGTAGGAAATTCCATAGGGTGGGAGAGGCTCAGGAAAAGTCCTGCAGGCAAGCATGGGAGGAGGTGACAAGGGAACTAGAGAGCAGGAGGTCTTGGGAGGAGCGAAGAGTGCGATCTGATTGGTATTTTGAGACCAGGTTGGTGATGGAGCTGGGGGCCGAGTTGTGGATGGCTTTGTAAGTTGTTGTTAGTATTTTGAATTTAATTTGTTGGGTGAGTGGCAGCCAATGGAGGGATTGGCAGAGAGGGGTAGCAGACACTGAATGGTTGGTAAAGTAGTTGAGTCTGGCAACAGCATTCACGATGGACTGGAGGGGGGATAGCCTATGTAAAGGTAAGTCAATGAGGAGGGAGTTGCAGTAGTCGAGGCGAGAGATAACCTGGGAGTGAATTAGGAGCTTTGCGGTGTCATTGGTTAGGAATGGGTGTATTTGTATTATGCTGCGGAAGTTGAGACGGCAAGCTTTGGAAAGTGAGTGGATGTGGTGCTGAAAGGAGAGTTCAGAGTCCAGGATAACACCTAGCACCCTGGCATGCGGGGACAGGTTGATGGTTGTGTCAATGATCATGAAAGAGAAGTCAGGGGAAGGGGCACGTGGCGTAGGAAATACACTGCTCAAGAAAAAATTAAAGGAACACTTTTTAGTTGGAGTATAGCATCAAGTCAATTAAACTCCTGGGATATCGATCTGGTCGCAGGGGGGGGGTTGTTGATCAGTTTTTCAGCTGCTTTGGTGGTAATGAAATTAACAACAGGTGCACTAGATGGGCAACAATGAGACGACCCCCAGAACAGGAATGGTTTTACAGGTGGAGGCCACTAACATTTTTTTCCCGATTCTCTAGTGGGCCCTGTGCTCACTGCCCAGCACCATAGAACTCGATTGGCATTTGCCATTTAATACCAGAATTGGCAAGTCCGCCACTGGCACCCTCTGCTTTTTACAGAGGAGAGCAGGTTCACCCTGAGTACATGTGACAGATGGGAAAGGGTCTGGAGAAGCTGTGGAGAATGTTAAGCTGCCTGTAACATCGTTCAGCATGACCGTTTTGGTGGTGGGTCAGTGATGGTCTGGGGAGGCATATTCATGGAGGGATGTACAAACCTCTACATGCTACACAATGGCACCCTGACTGCCATTAAGTATTGGGATGATATCCCTGGACCCAGTAGTAGGTAGTAGTACAGAATAGTGTCCATTGGTTTTTACTGTTAGTAAATCATTTGTGAGTGTTAGGAGAGCAGTTTCTGTGAAGTGGAGAAGTGAGCTTAGCCACCCATGGACAGGAAGTGTAATATTTTCAGGATTACCAGGGAAAAATAAACCAATGCAAGCACCTCATATAAGGACTGGTGAAATATATAAAATTTTTATGGATTTAGATACACTTAAATGGATAAACTTTTCAAATTGTAGTTAAAGACAATTTTAAACAAATATAATTGGGTACCATCCATGATACTTGATTTATTTGCACTAACATACAATTTTCCTGGACAAGTTTTCGGTTTGTACCCTTGAAGAAGGGGGTACATCCCATAAGCTTGTCCTGAAAAATTGTATATTATAAAAAAAAATGTATCACGGACAGTATTCAATTGTTTCTGTCAAAAATGCACTAATACAACTACAATCACCTAAAAAAATATAGCAAATATGTTATACTTACATGCAGTGGTTTTGCACAGAGCAGCCCCGATCCTCCTCTTCTGAGGTCCCTCACCAGTGTCGCTGGCCTGTCCCTCCTGCCGAGTGCTCCCAGAGCAAGAAGTTTGCTGTGGGGGCATCCAGGTAGACTCGTTGCTGATCAGCTGCTCTGTGTGTCCATACATACACAGAGCTGTGGCTTGGCCCTACCTCCTCTCTCTCTTCATTGGCTCACTGGCTGTGATTGACAGCAGCAGGAGCCAATGTCTCAGCCAATGAGGAGGGAGAGTCCCCAGAGCGCCAAGGCTCCTGTGGACATCTCTGGATTGCTATGGGGCTCAGGTAAGTACTAGGGGGAGGGGTACATAGAATGCATGAAAGTAATAAAAAAAAAATCTTCACTCCAACCACTTTAAAATGTCACCAGAACAAAAATAGAGGGAAAATCTTCCAAAGAGGACAGTTGTTCCAATGGCAACTGTGTAAGGCAGGCCATACATGACTCATTTTCTTTAGTTTAGCCAGGGGGTTGTACAAAAGAAAATGAATCGATTCCTTCATCCACACATTCAAGGTGGATGGGGATTCCCTCCCATGCAGCTATTATATTCTGACAGTGGGGAGAGTTCCTCACCATGAGAATACACTCATTAGCACCGCCAGCTGTAGCCAGCGGCACTGATCAAGAGAAAATTTCCAACAGGCTGGTTGTACAGAAGTTGATTGAGAGTTAGACTTCTGTACAAGCAGCCTTCCCATAGATGGATCACAATTTGACAGGTCCCTGCTGAACAGATCAAATTTTGATCCATCTAAGACTGGCTTAAGAGAGGGTTTACCTTATTTTAAAGATATTTCATATCACTTCCTGCTGTACCTCCAAGCCAGAAAGTAAAAGTAAAGCTCCCCAATTGGACAGAGATAAAAAAAATATCTTTACAGCTATTTTATACAATAATATAAAGCTGAATCAAGGGAAAATTAAAAAGTACCCATGCAAGTCAAAGTGGGGGTGGTGTAAAAAGGTGTAAATGACCTGGATTTGCTGCTGTTTTCCACCAAACTGGCCAAAGGTACCATCTCTGTTTTCTTTACCACAGGACTTGTGCAGGAGTGCACATACATGTTTTAGAAAGCAATTCCACCATTTTTACTGCTTCTGTTCTCCTGGCCTGAGGCCCATACTCCATATACTTGAGAATTTTTTGTAATAAAGGATTGTCCATACCTGCTGCTTTTCTAATGCTTTACTTGAACCAAAACAAATCACTCCATAACACAGCACATTGCCATGCTTCCTTCCCTCCTCTCCAACACCTTACTTATCATAATTTCAAGAACCAGGGTTTTCACACAATCTTTCCAAAATAACAAATTTCTTCACCTCACTTCTTCCTTAATTTAGGTCCCTTTCAATAGGGACGTTCCAAGACCCACCCCAGAAGAGCTTCTCCTCAGCTTTTCTTCCTTCAAGACACAAAGTCCTTCTGAGACCAATTCTTTCCCACATGTCTCTGAAGCTCTTCTGTAAGCAGACATTATATAGACAATGGAGTGACCCACCCTCATTACACAACCCTAGGCTGGACTTAACTATGCACAGGCTTAACCCTACCTACAAGGGGAAGAAGAACATGTGTCTATAGAAATGTGGTGCTTGTGCCTAGTTTTTGGCTATGTGAAGTTTATGTGTGCAGCTTTCTATGCATGCCAGCTGAATCCTGTTCTGCTGTGTTGAGCCTTCCAGGAAGATGGATAAACCTTTAAGAGGAGGGTCCTGGAATAAATAAAATGTGATGGGCGATAGATCTGAAGTGAGCCAGCCACTAAAGATTTAGTAAGATCTGGAAAAGCTAATGGTAAATATTGAATAGTTAGGTACTTCTTTCAATTAGGTAAAGAGGAACTGTAAATCAAGTCCCTTCTTATTCCTTTTTCTAAGAAAAGGTTAAGCCTATATTTAGGTTGCAAAGACTTTGAGACCGGTTCTGGTCTGAAACACAGGTGCTTAGTAAAGAAGAGTCATTTTGTCTGGCTGTGGTAAGAATGGTAATCCTGCAGTGCCATGCATCCAGGAACCTGGCGCTTCCATGTTATGTTGGCTTGGGTGTTTAGTGGAACCCTCTGCAGACTAGCTTTGGATCTACCATAAGCTGAGAAACCCCTGCTGTGTATATGTGCAAGTGTTTCTCAACATAGGCAGAAAGCCGAGGAGTAATAATATAAAGTGGAGGCTTTGTTACGGGACTTCGCACCCTCCCTCACTGAAAACTCACAGCAGGCGATGTAACAGAAACAACCTGCCACACTCTAATGTGTAAAGCAAGCAACCTGCTTTTTTTAACTAGCTGATGGACTATTGTTGCACAGAAATAGACCTTTACCTCTATGGTTTTTTTTACTTTCAGTGATACTGTTAGGGCTAGTGTCATTGGGCTTCTGACATCAGTTTGAGATGCCTTTGAGATCACTCAGGATTCATTACAGATGCAGTTCACCTGCAATTCACCTTTTTCTGCTTTTGCATTCCTATAGACATGTATGGGTAGAGAGGCAATTCTGAGGCAAGCAAAAACCCATCATCACTGGTGTTTTGAAGGATTACCTTATATGTCCTGTTCTGGTGGCATCAGTCAGTAAGGCCCAGGAAAAAACTAGAGAGTACACCTGTCTAAAATAAAAAAAAAATCTTCTTTGGCCCCAGCCAAAATAGTTACAGTAACTACCTGTCCTGTAAGCAGTGACACCTATCATTGTTCTCTTGTAAAGAGTTTGTTGGATGTCTAGTCCCTCCTGTGCTGGGAAAAACACATGAACCAGTACCACTGAAGCATGCCAGAAAAGAGGACAAACTACAAAGGGATGCTTCCAAAATTCCTCCTTCGAGAAAAAATTTTGCACTGCTAAAAATTAAACCCAAATATTATCTTAGATAAATAGTGTAATCTTTATTGAACAAATGATGCTTGTCTCACATAGTAATATACACTACACACATGTGGCCTCAGTTCACAGCCGCAGACCAGGCTGTCACTGAAAATGTTGAAGAGCCAGCATTGCAGCTCCTTTCCTTCCAGCCACCAGCGAGTGGCTGTGTGAGGAGAGAGGACACAAAACACTTGGTAAGGCTGTGTTTGTAGCCATAGTGAGTTGAAGGAAAGCCCTGTCCTCCACCTTGGACAACAGAAGGAAAACGAAAGACAGAAGCCTGAGCTTAAAGCAGTCTCCTTGGAAAAGTGAAAGGTGACCATCAGCGTGTGCTACTAGAGAGAGAGTTTGGGCTGCACCATCTACAAGGAGGTCATAACTACCAGAGAGAACATCATTGCCAGATCTTGAGCTGGAGATGATGCAATTGATTCTGTGAATGGTTGCCATTTCCAGGTCCTGAGTCATTGCCAACATCATTGGTTTTGGATGCTAAAGAGTGGGTGGAATCGTAATCATAGGCTACTTGATGATGAGAGACCACTGGTCACAGCTTACCTGCCCACTGTTTAAAGAGACAGTGTTACCTCCAACTTGGGATATAATTTGTACCACCTGTACTGTGGGATTCATATTTGCCTGAGTGCTCCAAGGCAGGACTTTTGGGCCCCAACACTTAAAATACACGGGCTAGTAGGAGAGGTATGGAAAGACTGAAGGACCTTTAGCTACTAGTACCATCCCTTTAGTTAGGACCCCCAGTTTCTGGGTTCTGGTGCAGAGACAATGGATCATTTGTGGTGTTGCATAAATTCATTATCTGATCTTGTTTATTGTTATTGCTCGTCTGCTTTGTTGTCTGCTGGAATAATTTTTCTGCATAAATACTCCTTATTTAGCCTTAGTGTGTTAGAGGGTGTAATATAGCCAAACAGGTCATTGTCATTTGGAACCAGAGGATTCATACATCATTGGCTCCTTCGGGGGCAAATGCTACATACTGTACATAAACATGATTAAAAACATTTAGAGTTACCGTCTTTGGGTCATACAGGTTACTACAGGCAGACTGGGGGCATTTTATACACTTTATGCTATGCTGGTTTCAAGATATGTTTGTCATATTCCATATCTCTGCAATATATCTAACACTTTCTTTATAGTTATATAAACAATGTGATCTGTATTTAGTGTATACAACTGTGACCCGGGTCAGCCCAGCACTGGACTCAATTTGAGTTTCTTTTTAGTGGGTTAATTTAGTTTATATCTAACGATGAATGGGGTTGTTTGGGGTAATTTTGAAATGGTTTTAATCATGTTTGTGTGCAATGTATATTACTACACTGTATTGCCAAAAGTATTGGGCCTCCTGCCTTTACACAAACTTTAATGGCATCCCAGTCTTAGTCTGTAGGGTTCAATATTGAACCCTACAGACTATAACAGCTTCATCTCTTCTGGGAAGACTGTCCACAAGGTTTAGGAGTGGGTCTATGGGAATGTTTGACCATTCTTCCTGAAGAGCATTTGTGAGGTCCGGCACTGATGTCAGACAAGAAGGCCTGGCTCGCAGTCTCCGCTCTAATTCATCCCAAAGGTGTTCTATCAAGTTGAAGTCAGAACTGTGTGCAGGCCAGTCAAGTTCCTCCACCCCAAACTCACTCCTCCATGTCTTTATGGACCTTGCTTTGTGCACTTGTGTGCAGTCATGTTAGAACAGGAAGGGGACATCCCTAACTGTTCCCACAAAGTTGAGAGCATGAACTTGTCCAAAATGTCTTGGTATACTGACACCTTAAGAGTTCCCTTCACTGAAACTAAGGGGCCAAGTCCAACCCCTTAAAAACAACCCCACACCATAACCCCCCCTCCACCAAACTTTACACTTGGCACAATGCAGTTAGGCAAGTACTGTTCTCCTGGAAACTGCCAAACCCAGTCACATCCATCAGATTGCCAGACAGAGAAGTACGATTCGTCACTCCAAAGAACACGTCTCCACTGCTCTAGAGTCCACTGGCGTGCTTTACACCACTATATCCAAAGATTTGCATTGCACTTGGTGATGTAAGGCTTGGATGCAGCTGCTCGGCCATGGAAACCCATTCCATGAAGCTCTCTACACACAGTTGTTGTGCTAATCTGAAGGCCACACAAAGTTTAGCTATTGACTCTGCGCGTTGTGAGCTTCAGTATGCTCTGACCCCGCTCTGTCATTTTACGTGGCCTACCACTGGCTGAGTTGCTGTTGTTCCCAGTTGCCTCTACTTTGTTATAATACCACTAACAGTTCACCGTGGAATATTTAGTAGTAAAAACATTTCATGAATAGACACAGGTGGCAACCTATCACGGGACCACGCTTGAATTCACTGAGCTCCTGAGAGCAACCCATTCTTTCACAAATGTTTGTAGAAGCAGTCTGCATGCCTAGGTGCTTGATTTTATACACCTGTGGCCATGGAGGTGATTGGAACACCTGAATCCAATGATTTGGAGGTGAGTCCCAATACTTTTGGCAATATTGTGTATGTGCTTTTTGAAACAAATGTCATTTTTTTCAGTAAATGAACTTGAATTGATCATTTCTATGACATATTTGGATTTATTCCTAGCAATGCAGATTTTTTTTTAAGAAGGTGATGTAGGTAGTGTGGCTGTTCCACCCGCTACATCACTACAGGAAACTATAGTATTTTAAATTTTTATTTAGCCCTCTGATGGGGGGCACAGTCTCTGATGGGGTGCTGCTTCAGATTGAGTGCGGCTTCGAACGAGTGCATAGAAGAAGCAGTTAAACGCAGCAGTTGAACTAAAGCAGGAGAACCCAAGCAGCAGGAAGACACAACAACAGTTAGAAGCTCTACTGCATGCTGGAAGACTGCAAGCAAACACCCTGGGAAACCTCTTACATGCCTGAGACCCACTCTGTGTGCCTTTATATAATACGCCCCTCTTCTCATCATATTACTACCCTCTGTTCCCAAATCTCATTTCTCTACCCCTCTTCTCCACCCCACAACCTGTACATCTCCCCCTCACTGCTATCATCTCCCTACTACTGCTCTCTTCACCTCCCCCAAATGTCTCTTCCACTCCTCCTTCTCATTTTCCTCTCCTCCGTTCCCAAATTCCATTCACTATATCCCTCTGCCCCTCCCAAACATTTGTATATCGTGTCCTCACTGCTTCCCTCACCCCTCTATGGCACCCACCACCTCCTCCTATTACTCCACTCTCCCACTGACCCCAACACCTCCACTAGGAGTTTCTCACGCTCCTGCACATCCCGCTCCCATGCCACCTTTCTCACCCTTCTCCTCCTCCTAGCCGCGGGGGACATCTCCCCAAATCCTGGCCCTCCACCTCCCTCACCCGCTCAACACCCTCCCACTTCCACGTCCTACTGCAACCCCCGCAACTTAGTATCTGTCTCCCTGCTCCCTAAAATCTCTCCCCCGTTTTCATGTGCACTCCTGAACGCCCGTTCGGTGTGCAACAAGCTTACCGCCATCCACGACCTCTTTGTTTCCCGCTCCCTCAACCTCCTGGCGATCACGGAAACCTGGATCCAGCCCACTGACTCTACCTCCCCTGCTGCACTCTCCTATGGAGGTCTCACCTGGACCCACTCACCCAGGCCTAACGGTCGTAAAGGTGGTGGGGTTGGTCTGCTCCTGTCACCGCAGAGCACCTTCCGAGTCCTCCCAAACCCCCCCTCCCTATCCTTCTCCTCCTTCGAGGCCCACTGCGTCCGACTATTCTCCCCAACCCCCCTGAAGATTGCTGTGATATACCGGCCTCCTGGATCCATACCCCGCTTCCTGGATGACTTCTCCTCCTGGCTACCCTTCTTCCTCTCCTCTGAGCTACCCACCATAATTCTTGGGGATTTTAACATCCCTGTCAACCTCGACAACCCGGACACAGCCCGTCTCCTCCACCTAACCTCCTCCTTTGCACTTGCACAGTGCATACAATCCACCACCCACTCCGACGGAAATATCCTTGATCTTGTCTTCTCCAACCGATGTGCTCCCCACAACCTCACTAACACCCCCTTCCCTCTCTCTGACCACAACCTGATCACCTTCTCTATCTCCTCGTCCTCCAACGCCTACCCCTCCAAATGTCACACTACTACCAGCCGTAACCTCCGCAACCTTAACCCTGCCTCCCTCCACTCTGCAGCTGATCAACTCCACGACCGCATCCTCCCCCTGTCCTGCCCCGACTTGGCTTTGACCGCCTACAACAATGCGCTCTCAACAGCCCTTGACTCACTAGCGCCTTTAACCACACGCAACACCAGACCCCGACCGCTCCAGCCCTGGCAGACTGATCACACCAAAACCCTCAAACGACAAAGTCGTGCCCTGGAGCGACTATGGCGCAAAACCAAATCCAAACAAGCCTTCACCCGCTAAAAATCTGCCTTCCGCACCTACACCTCCTCCCTCCATGCTGCCAAACAGGCCTACTTCTTGACCCTCATCAAGGCCCTCTCCTCCAATCCTCGCCGACTCTTCTCTGCCTTCAACTCTCTACTCTCTCCACCCCCACCTCCACCCAGCACCTCACTCACTGCCCTTGAGATTGCCAATCACTTCAAAAACAAAATTGACACAATTCGCAAGGACATTGCCACAACTCACACGCCCTCTCAACCTGTCCCCTCTCACACAGCTACCCCCTTATCCCCCCTCCCCCTCGACATAACCCGCAGGGACTTCGTCGCTGCTCAAACTCTCTCCAACCCCCTTCACCCTCACTCAGCTACCCCCTCATCACCCCTCTCCCACGGCCCCACCACTGCTCTGACCTCCTCTTCCACCCCACCCTACATTCCTCATACTGAAGCTCCCCCAACACTCCACACCTTTGACCTTACTACCATCGAGGAAGTCTCCAAGACCCTCTCTGATGCCCGCCTCACCACCTGCCCCCTCGACCCTATCCCCTCACAACTCCTACGACCTTCCTCCTCCTCCATCCTACACTCCCTCACCCACATCTTCAATCTCTCCCTCTCCTCAGGCACTTTCCCCTCCCCTCTAAAACATGCACACATCACCCCCATACTTAAAAAGCCCTCCCTGGACCCCAATGACCCGAACAACCTCAGACCCATCTCCCTGCTCCCATTTACATCTAAACTCCTCGAGCGCCTAGTCTACACCCGCCTATGCTCTCACCTCAACGACAACAACCTCCTCGATCCCCTACAGTCTGGCTTCCGTCCCCTACACTCCACCGAAACTGCCTTACTCAAACTCTCCAACGACCTGCTAACCGCCAAAGCTAATGGACACTATTCAGTGCTCCTACTCCTTGACCTCTCTGCGGCCTTCGACACAGTCGACCACCCCCTCCTCCTCAAAAAACTACACTCCCTCGGCCTCAGAGATTCTGCTCTCTCCTGGATCTCATCCTACCTGTCACAACGCTCTTTCAGCGTTACCTATAATGCTACCACCTCCCCCTCACTCCCCCTCTCTGTTGGGGTCCCTCAAGGCTCTGTCCTCGGGCCCCTTCTCTTCTCCATCTATACCTCCTCCCTTGGCCAACTCATACACTCTCACGGCTCCAACTACCACCTCTATGCCGACGACACACAAATCTATCTCTCAACCCCCCACCTCACCTCCTTGGTCTCAGCCCGAATCACACACCTACTGAGCGACATATCAGACTGGATGTCGCTCCACTTCCTTAAATTGAACCTCTCCAAAACCGAGTTTCTTGTCTTCCCCCCAGCCCGGACACCACCCCCCATTGATTTCTCCGTCACATCCAACAACGCTACCATCAAACCCGCCCTGCAGGCCAGAGTACTGGGTGTCATTCTGGACTCCAACCTATCCTTCCAGCCCCAAGTCCAATCTTTAACAAACTCGTGCAGACTCCACCTCCGCAACATCGCCAAAATCCGCACGTTCCTAACCCCAGAAACCACTAAACAGCTCATCCACTCCCTCATCATATCACGACTCGACTACTGCAACTCCCTCCTCACTGGCCTGCCTCGCCGCTGGCTATCCCCTCTTCAGTCCATCCTGAACACGGCTGCCAGACTCATTCACCTTTCCAACCGCTCTGTCTCCGCCACCCCCCTCTGCCAATCCCTCCACTGGCTTCCGATTGCGCAACGAATCAAATTCAAAATCCTAACGCTGACGTACAAAGCTGTCCACCATACTGCCCCGAACTACATCACTGACCTAATATCCAAGTACCGCCCAGCACGCACACTCCGCTCCTCACAAGACCTCCTTCTCTCTAGTTCCCTGGTCTCCTCCTCCCATGCCCGCCTCCAGGACTTCTCCAGGGTGTCACCCATCCTCTGGAACTCCCTGCCCCAACCCATCAGATTATCACCTACTCTCCTCTCCTTTAGGCGCACCCTGAAAACCCATCTCTTCAGGGAAGCCTACCCCACCCCCTGCTAACTTGCCTCCCTCCTCCACTCTTCCTACCACTCCATCCCCCACAGCTATCTCCTCCTGTGCCACCACCCCCTCCCTCCTAGATTGTAAGCTCGAAAGAGCAGGGCCCTTGATCCCCTCATGTTTTGCATTGTATTGGTATTGTTCTGTCACATGTTCTGTCTCCCTTTGTAATGTACAGCGCTGAGCGAACTATTGGCGCTTTATAAATACTGTATAATAATAATAATAATAATAATTTAGCAGTTTTTCAAGAGTTCAGCTTTTAAGTACATGTTCACTATAAAAGTTAAAGCAAAAGTAAAATATTTTTATTAAATATTAGAAAGCAGTCTGTTTAGTGCAGAAGAGTCTTAACTGCAATAAAATAAACCTACCTATCTGCTTGCTCATGCATAGATTTGTATACATTGCAGCACTGTACCTGTGTGCCAGGATGACTGAACTCTGGCACCTGCCATTCAAGATGGCCAAAGACCAACACCCAGAGGAAGCCAGGGAGATGCTAGTACCGCCTTGTAGATGTCGGACCATTGGAGCCAAAGTACATATTAAGGATTTTAATTCTGACCACAGGTCCATACTAACCTCATATGATGGCTGTGGCCTCCTGCGATGTCTACAGCCCAGCTGGAAGAAATCTAGTGCCAGGCTGCTAGCAGTAACATTTCATAGAGTTAAATGGGATATATATGGCAGAAGCATTCCATACAAGACTATGGACTGTTACTGTGCAAATACAGGCAACTGGGACTTCACTTCTAGTGGCCAAGCTGCAAACAATGCGGAAGGCCACGAATGTGGTACAAGGCAAGTAAAGACCTGTGGTGAGGGACAGGGCCACTGATAAGGCAGTACAGCTGACTCTCCTGTACCGGGTCCAGGCTCCGTCAGTTCAAGAGAGGGGCAGGGGCACCTTCCAAGCAGGAGGGCCGGCTGTATAGCTTCATTGCTGACACTTGTGACTCTTGTGGATCCCCCTGCAGTGCTGCCAGCATCTACCCCACGTTCTTTCTCCGGTTGTGCTGCAGAGGGATCAGTTCATGGATTTATGCCTCCTTCCACCTACTGTTGGGTAACACCCCCTCCCCCCACCCCCAGTGCTACCAGCTTCCCTTCTCTCATCTCCCAGCATCCCGGGATTGTTCACGATGGAGAGGGAGCAGGGATTGGCAAATATGTCATATTTACCATCCTTTTCTTTCCTGACTGAACACAGTGAGCGATCAGTACTGATTGCTTGTGTGCTCATTCATCACTGAAGCATAGTAAACAGATGCATGCCCCCTTCCCCGATCCACCTTTTTGGGGATCTACCCCCACTCACTGTCACAATTAAAAAAAGCTCAACCTGCCCAGCCAAGTCATTCTTTCACAGAGTTCTGTGAAAGTGAAAACTACAAGTACCGACAGCCTTTGCAACTATCAGGGCACTGTTTTGTGCTCTAGGTAGTTTGTTGAGTCTTCCTGGCAGTGTGTAACTGCCTACCCATACGAGGTATGAGCAGATAGCTAACACAGACTGTCTGCAAGAGCCCTGCATGGCACCAGTGAATTGCTGACTGAAGATGCAATGCTTTGCAGGTTCATAGTAAAAAAAATTTTAAATGCAAATTTTTTTACATCCAACAAGATGTGCATTTAGCCTTGGTTCACATATATGCATTGTGCATTTGATGCTCTCTCCAGTGCTTTTTGCAGTTTGTTTAGAGTTTTTGTACATGCATTTTTAACATGTTTTTACCGTGTTTTAACTGTGTTTTTACCGCGTTTTGCTTAGCTCTTGTGGGGGGGCCCAGCTCTGTATGTGCAGGGGGCTAAAGAGGAGAGCAGGATGGCTGAATTGTACATTTAGCCCTGGTTCACACTGATGCGGTGCGGAATTCGCAGTGTTTTCTGTGCAAATTCCACGTCGCATCAGAATCGCACCCCGTTCATGCGAACTGTTGTGGGTGTGTATGTTAACTTAACAACACCCCAAAAGCAGTCCGCAAAACGCGCTGCGATGTGCAGAATCGGATCGCAAAGGTGTGAATACCCATACGATCCGATTATAGTGCGGACCCAAAACAGGGTCCTGCACAGGGGCGGACTGACCATTTGGAAACACGGGCACTGCCCGAGGGCCCGGGGTCAGTAGGGGGCCCCATGAGATGCCCCTGGTAGCTTTTTCATAGGCTTTTTGAGTTTGGTCAAGGACACAGGGGCCCCATGAGTTGTCAGACCGCCCCTGGTCCTGCGCCTTTTTGGTGCGGGTGCAGTGCGATTAGAGCCATACAAAATGTATGTCTCCAATTGCACCACACACAATTCGCATGTGATTTGCATCGGAATGCGGCTCGGTTCCTCTAATTGTATTAATTGCTTTTATGCTCCGCTTGTGTCATCTGCGATTAATTGTGTAAATGGACAGTGTTGTCCTCTGTCATCACGTTATCAGGCGGGGAAACATGTCAGAGACGGAGCTGCTGTTATTAGACACAGGCTGGCTAGTTTCACACCTATGCAGTTTGCGTTTGATCCGTTTCTGCAGTGTGTTTTGTGGTGTGCTTTGGCACATGCGTTTTTTATGCATTTTTTATGCGTTTTGCTGTTTTTTTTCTTGTTGCTAGGCAGATTTAAAATGCGAAATGCATCAAAAAAGCAGCAAAAATGCACTAAATGTTTTTCTGCAGAGTTTCCATTGAAGTCTATAGAACCAAAAAACGCAACTTTTTATGTTTAAAAAAGTTACTGACCCTTTCCAAAAAACGCACCGGGTGAAAACGCAGAGATGTGAACGTGTCCCATAGGAAATCATGTTAAATGGACTGTAGTACGCTTATGCAAAACGCTGCGGAAAACGCTTACCGTATTTGCCGGCATATAAGACGACTGGGCGTATAAGACGACCCCCCTACTTTTCCTGCTAAAATGTAGTGTTTGGGCTATACTCGCCGTATAAGACTACCCCTCTTCCAATGCACACCAGTGGGAGGAATAGTGCCCCATCATTGATGTCAGTGGGAGGAATAGTGCCCCATCATTGGCATTAGTGGCAGGAATAGTGCCCTATCATTAGTATCAGTGGAGGAATAGTGCTCCATCATTGGTGTCAGTGGGAGGAACAGTGCCCCATCATTGGTGTCAGTGGGAGGAATAGTGCCCCATCATTGGTATCAGTGGCAGGAATAGTGCCCCATCATTGGTATCAGTGGGAGGAATAGTGCCCCATCATTGATGTCAGTGAGGGGTGGAATAGTGCCCCATCATTGGTGTCAGTGGGGGGTGGAATAGTGCCCCATCGTTGGTGTCAGTGGGGGGGGGAATAGTGCCCCATCATTGGTGTCAGTGGGGGGGAGGAATAGTGCCCCATCGTTGGTGTCAGTGGGAGGAATAGTGCCCCATCATTGGTATCAGTGACACCAATGATGGGGCACTATTCCTCCCACTGAGACTTGCTGGCCCTGTTCTCGTATGGTGCTGCTGCAGCCAGCATATGTGGTTGCAGCAGCACCTCTACACAGAACACTTACCTGCTGCTCCGGCACTCAATTTTCGCGGGGCCGCTCGGCTCCGCCCCCTCGCCGGTGATTGGCCGCCTGTGTGCCTTTCCTGAGCTACAGTTCTGGCGGCCAATCACCGGTGAGGAGGCGGAGCCGAGCAGCCGCACGAACATCCAGTGGCCGAACTGAAGGAGACGCCGCGCTTCCTGGACCGGATCGTCGTGGGACTGGATCCAGGTAAGAGACATCAGCCCCTGCAAACCCCTGTACTTAATGCCGCAGCCCCCCTAAACATGTGTACCGGCGTATAAGACGACCCCCGACTTTTGAGAAGATTTTCAAGGGTCAAAAAGTCGTCTTATACGCCGGCAAATACGGTAGGTGTGAACCTAGGGTAAGGCTAGGTTCACACTATGCAGTTTGAGTTTGATCCATTTCCGCAGTGTGTGTTATGGTGCTTTTTTGACACCTTTTTTATGCTTTTTGCTTTTTTTTTTTCTTGTTGCTAGGCAGATTCTAAATGCAAAATGCATTGAAAATGCAGCAAAAATGCAGCAAAAAGCACTACATGCTGTTTTGAAGCGTTTCCATTGAAGTCCATTTAACCAAAAATGCAATTTTTTGCGTTTAAAAAAGTCCTTGACCCTTTCTAAAAAACGCACCAGGTGAAAACACAGAGATGAGAACCTGTCCCATAGGAAATCATGTTAAATGGACTGTAGTATGCTTCTGCAAATGCAAAACGCTGCGAAAATGCTTAGGTGTGAGCCTAGGGTAAGGCTAGTTACACAATATGCAGTTTGCATTTGATCTGTTTCCGCAGTGTGTTTTACTGTGCGTTTTGCGTTTTTGACACATTTTTTATGTGTTTTGTGTTTTTTCTTGTTGCTAGGCAAATTTAAAATGCATCAAAAACGTAGCAAAATGTAGTAAAAACGCACTACATGCTTTTCTGCAGCATTCCCATTGAAGTCTATAGAACCAAAAACGCAATGTTTTGCGTTTAAAAAAAGTCCCTGACCCTTTCCAAAAAAAGCAGCGGGTGAAAACGAGGAGATGTGAACCTGTCCCATAGGAAATCATGGTGCGGGTGCAGTGCGATTAGAGCCATACAAAATGTATGTCTCCAACTGCACCGCACGCAATTTGCATGTGATTTGCACCGGAATGTGGCGCGGTTCCTGTGCGAGTTACATGCGATATACCGCAGCACATGTATGTGAACCTGGGCTCATAGTGAACAGAAACGCTGAGACAACTTGATGGGTAAAGCCCAGGGGAGGACTGACAATTCATGGGGCCCCCGGACAATAGGGGATCATGGGGCCCCTGTGTCCTTGCCCAAACTTAAAAAAGCCTATGAAAAAGGTACCAGGGGCATCTCCTGGGGCCCCCTACTGACCCCGGGCCCTCGGGCAGTTTCCAAATGGTCAGTCCGCCCCTGGTAAAGCCAGATCTATATACATAAGTGCTAAGTGACTACGACTTAGCAGGCGAGTTACCCCAAGTGACTGTTCACTTTTCCATTCCCCGACACGTCTTATTTTCCAAGTGTGGCTAAAGATGTGCTATTTCTGTCTAAGCCGTATTCACAGAAAATGATTATCGCAGTGCTGCTACCTTATGTCTATTTCATTAGAACTAGAAAAGCATAAACAGATGGAGATCGCAGTCTCTAGTCACCACATGTCCACGTCTCCAAACCTCTGCAAATAGCGCCAGCCTGTGTCTAATAACAGCAGCTCCGTCTCTGACATGTTTCCCCGCCTGATAACGTGATGACAGAGGACAACACTGTCCATTTACACAATTAATCGCAGATGACACAAGCGGAGCATAAAAGCAATTAATACAATTACATCTGAGCTTGTCCTGCTTGCCCTTTTATAAAATGGCAGAAGAATGCAGCACCGTGGCGAAGATTTGATCACATGCCGAAGACGGATCTTTGAAAGAGGATTCATTAAAGGGACAGCATTCATTATCAGTCCTCATGCACACTTGGCGTTTTTACAGCGGCTGTTTTTGGCTTTTGACGTTTTTTTCTACAGATAGTAAACCCCCCCCAGCATGTTATCCTATGTGTCCATGTTCATGTGTCCATAGACTGTAATCAACATTTTTTTCCTGGGACGTTTTTTTGGCTGGAAAAAAAAACAGAATTAGAGGGTTTCTAGAGGAGTTTTGTAGCTGTAAAAACTCTCTAACACTGAAAAATGCAACAAAATGCGGTAAAACACCGCAAACTGCTGTTTTTTGACCCCAAAAAATTATTTTTGGTTGTAAAAACACTAAAAAATGCAAACGTGGGAAAACACCACAAAGCGCGGCACAATGCTAATGCAAAAACACTAAAAAACGCACGTTTTTAACGCGACTTTACACAGATAATGTTACCAGCGTTATCAAAACAAGTGTTCAGGAGGGCCAAAAACATCCCGTTTTTCAGTACGTTTTGATGTTACCTAATATGTTTATTTGCCACAAATGGCTTTTTTCCCCAGGTATGTCTTTCCATAGATCCATCTGGCCAGATCCTGGTCCTAAGGTCAATACGCTATTGCTGGTTCTCTGTGCTTTTCCCCAGCTGACATCTCTTTCTTGATCAGTTAGAACAGGGTCTGCCTAAAGGCTAGATTCACACCTATGCAGTTTGCATTTGATCCATTTATGCAGTGCGTTTTGCGTTTTTAATGCATTTTGCATTTCTTTTCTTGTTGCTAGGCAGATTTAAAATGCAAAACGCATCACAAACACAGCAAAAATGCACTAGATGCTTTTCTGCAGCATTCCCATTGAAGTCTATAGAACCAAAAAAATGCAACATTTTGCAACTCAAAAAGTTGACCCTATATTTCTGTAGCGTGTTTTGCGCATGTGTTTTTGGGTATTTCATTCATTTTTTCGTTTTTTTATTGTGGCTAGGTAGATTTAAAATGCATACTTTTTTTTGTTCTTTTTCTTGTTGCTAGGCAGATTTAAAATGCGAAATGCATCAAAAACGCCGCAAAAATGCACTACATGCTTTTCTGCAGCATTCCCATTGAAGTCTATAGAACCAAAAATGCAACTTTTAGTGTTTAAAAAGATCCCTGACCCTTTCCAAAAAACGCACTGGGTGAAAACGCAGAGATGTGAACCTGTCTCATAGTCAATCATGTTAAATGGACTGTAGTACTCTTCTGCAAAATGCAAAACGCTGCGGAAAACACTTAGGTGTGAACCTAGGGTAAGGCAAGTTTCACACTATGCCGTTTGTGTTTGACCAGTTTCCGCAGTATGTTTTATGGTGCGTTTTGGGGTTTTGCACATGCGTTTTTGACACTTTTTATGCTTTTTGCTTTTTTTTCTTGTTGCTAGGCAGATTTAAAATACAAAATACATAAAAAAAAATGCAACAAAAATACAGCATAAATGCACTACATGCGTTTCTGCTGCGTTCCATTGAAGTCTATAGAACCAAAAATTCAACTTTTTGCGTTTAAAAAAGTCCCTGACCCTTTCCAAAAATGCACCGGGTGAAAACACAGAGAAGTGAACATGTCCCATAGGAAATCATGTTAAATGGTCTGTAGAATGCTTCTGCAAATGCAAAACGCCGCAGAAAACGTTTAGGTGTTCAGTTTCACACCTATGCAGTTTGCGTTTGATCCGTTTCTGCAGTGTGTTTTGTGGTGTGTTTTGGCACATGCATTTTTTATGCATTTTTTATGCGTTTTGCTGTTTTTTTTCTTGTTGCTAGGCAGATTTAAAATGCGAAATGCATCAAAAATGCGGCAAAAATGCACTAAATGTTTTCTGCAGAGTTTCCATTGAAGTCCATAGAACCAAAAACTGCTACTTTTTATGTTTAAAAAAGTCACTGACCCTTTCCAAAAAACGCACCGGGTGAAAACGCAGAGATGTGAACGTGTCCCATAGGAAATCATGTTAAATGGACTGTAGTACGCTTATGCAAAATGCTGCGGAAAACGCTTAGGTGGGAACCTAGGGTAAGGCTAGGTCCACACTATGCAGTTTGCATTTGATCCATTTCCGCAGTGTGTTTTATGGTGCTTTTTGCATTTTTGACCTTTTTTATGCTTTTTGCTTTTTTTTTTCTTGTTGCTAGGCAGATTCTAAATGCAAAATGCACTGAAAATGCAGCAAAAATGCAGCATAAAGCACTACATGCTTTTCTGGAGCGTTTCCATTGAAGTCTATTTAACCAAAAATGCAATTTTTTGCATTTAAAAAAGTCCTCGACCCTTTCTAAAATACGCACCAGGTGAAAACACAGAGATGTGAACCTGTCCCATAGGAAATCATGTTAAATTGACTGTAGTATGCTTCTGCAAATGCAAAACGCTGCAAAAATGCTTAGGTGTGAGCCTAGGGTAAGGCTAGTTTCACACTATGCAGTTTGCATTTGATCTGTTTCCGCAGTGTGTTTTACTGTGCGTTTTGCATTATTGACATATTTTTTATGTGTTTTTTCTTGTTGCTAGGCACATTTAAAATGCAAAACGCATCAAAAACATAGCAAAATGCAGTAAAAATGCACTACATGCAAAGTTTTCTGCAGCATTCCCATTGAAGTCTATAGAACCAAAAACGCAATGTTTTGCATTTAAAAAAAGTCCCTGACCCTTTCCAAAAAAAGCACCGGGTGAAAATGAGGAGATGTGAACATGTCCCATAGGAAATCATGTTAAATGGACTGTACTGCATTTCTGCAAAACACTGCAGAAAACGCTTAGGTGTGAATCTAGGGTAAGGCTGCATTCACACTTGAACGTTTTGTAGCTTGAAGCTCCCAAAAAGCTCAAGCTTAAAAAATCAATTGTACTCTATGGTTCCTGTTTGCGCGATCAGATGTGAACAGGCACCATAGAGAACAATTGATTTTTTAAGCTTGAGCTTTTTGGGAGCTTCGAGCTTCAAGCTACAAAACACTCAAGTGTGAATGCAACCTAATACCCGTGCATAGAAGGAAATCTGGAGGCACCATGTCATCACATGCTATGCTTTGTGAATGGCAGAAGCACAAGAGAGGGAGCAGAGTCACAACACAGGGACTGGAGCTGACATAGACACCGTGCTTATGCTGCAGGGAGCTGGATCTGGAGTTCCCATGATACTTTCTTGGAACAGCTCAATACATCCTAGAGAGCAATATTCAACTAAGCAAAGACTTACTGTTTGGTACATAGAATATCTAAGAGGCTAAGGCTAGGTTCACACCTGATGCGTTTTTCCAGCTTGTTTTACGGTACATTTTGGAATTTTTTGTAGGTTTTTTTTTTTTGCATTTTGCGGTTTTTGCCAGTAGGAAAGTATTGACTTTGACGCAACTTTAATGTGACTTTGGATGGGTGTGACTTGAATGGGACTTTGATGGGAGTTTGGATGGATGCAACTTTGATGTGATTTGGATGTGACAATCGATGGGTGCGACTTTGCTGTGACTTGGATGCGACTTTGGATGGGTGCAACTTAGATGTGACTTTGATGCTACTTAAGTGCCAGAGAGCGTAAAGTCACATCAAAGTCACATTACATGAACAGAACTGTCTCCTCCGTTTAGGCAGAGTGGGCCAGAGGTAGCCGGGTGCACATGGTGAGCGGGATCTGTTTACTTCCGGGGTCTGCCCATGTCCACTCTGCAGATACTGAGCAGGCACAAATGTGTCATCTGCTTGCTCTTCTTCGATCAGCAGTAGATCAGCACATAGATCCCCTGCTGATCGCATTGGAATCTGCCCCGTGTGACAGGGGCTGAATGATTGACTAGGGTAACCCATATGTCTCCAAGTCCTTCTACATCCTTCTACATCACACCATAGCTACCCTTCCCAATTTATACTAAGTAAGAAATAACCAAAGACCCGATTTGGAGAAACTTGGCCAATATTTATTAACACATAAACCAAAATAACATTCCTTAAAACAGGAAACCATATACATGAACCAATTGCCATAACATACAGGTTGCTGGTCTTGGGAGGCACTTGAGAACCAACATCAGGTTGTGTATCTGTTTTACTACTTCATTATCTCCAGCCGCAAAACACCGGTTTGGGGTCAAACCCACTTTTCTGCAGATACCAACTTGTTACCACTTCCCAGATAATACCCCATTAACTGGGATCCAACAGAGTACACCATACCTTAGATGGGTCACTGCTATGAACTGCTCCAAAATCTTAACGCCTCCAAAGTTCCCAACTGCCAAAGGACCCATGGTCCAAACAACAACAACAGGGCGGGAGGGCGGGAAGATTCCTACTCGTCCACTGCTCCCAAGGATTTTCCACTCTTGGTCTCCTCCTCGTAAACCTCTTCACCCCCAGGAGCTCCACCTACCCTCTGCAACACCCAATCCGATAAGTGACCTTCTTTTCTGACCAACTGTATCTTTAACCCTCTCCTGCCTTGTATCCTCTGTCCCCCCTTGTCATGTAGCCCTTCACCTATTTTTATTTTTTTTTGCTTGGGGCTTATCTTTAGCAGTCAAAACACATTTTGCAGGCATGATCCAGAAAAACAGTGCCTGACCAATTGAATATATAGATCCTCCTGGGCTGCCAGTAACACCAAAAGTGCAAGAGTTGCAGCAAGCACCCAACCGTGATCCAATCAGTGTAAATAAATATAACTAAAACATGAATATGCAAATTAATTTGAAGCATGAATAACCCGTTATGGTTCTTGGCTGGAGGTGAGCGCGCACGCTAACTGGTGGAGGAGTTTTATCAGTGGTCATTGGTTGATTCACAGTTTACTGAAGATTTATGTATTGATTGGGACTTTGCACTTTATAAATGATTTCACCTATGATTATTGGTCACTATTATTTATTTTGCAGTTTACTTAAACACTGAATGAATTCACTATTATATCAATATTTATTGGTCTATTATTTATTATTGCATTTATGTCACCATTTTTGTGTTCTTTTCACTTATGATTGCATTTAGTGCTCGGTGGGGTGTTTATTTCCATATTTAGCCTGATTTTTGATAAGGTATTTTCTGAGTAGCGCAACATCATGTTTTAATTATATTTATTTACACTGAGTGCCTTCTCCTCCGTCCTATAGCAAAAGTTCTGCTACAGGGCGGCAGGGCTGTGCAAAATCATACATATATATATATATATATTATTATTATTATTATACAGTATTTATAAAGCGCCAATAGTTTGCTCAGCGCTGTACATTACAAAGGGGGACAGAACATGTGACAGAACAATACCAATACAATGCAAAACATGAGGGGATTGAGGGCCCTGCTCTTTCGAGCTTACAATCTAGGAGGGAGGGGGTGGTGGCACAGGAGGAGATAGCTGTGGGGGATGGAGTGGTAGGAAGAGTGGAGGAAGTCGGCAAGTTAGCAGGGGTGGGGTAGGCTTCCCTGAAGAGACGGGTTTTCAGGGTGCGCCTAAATGAGAGGAGAGTAAGTGATAATCTGATTGGTTGGGGCAGGGAGTTCCAGAGGATGGGCGACACACTGGAGAAGTCCTGGAGGCGGGCATGGGAGGAGGAGACCAGGGAACTAGAGAGAAGGAGGTCTTGTGAAGAGCGGAGTGTGCATGCTGGGTGGTACTTGGATATTAGGTCAATATATATATATATATATATATATATATATATGATTTACCATTCCGGGTAGGGGGCACGTGCGCCGCCCTATCCGCGCTACCATTGGCACCACAGATGTCAATCACCGGGTCCCGGCAGGAGATTCACCACCGCCACCCGGCAATCACCGAGTAAAATGGAAAGGGGATAGACCTATGTGTAAACAACACAGGTCTCTCACCTGCCAACAAGAACATGCTGCTGTGTATTTCTCTGCACAGCAGAAAAGTACATAGTAGCATGTTTCCCAAGTAAAACACACACAGCACATAATGTAAAACAACACACAGTTAATCCATTGATCGCCCCAGATAACGTCTTCCTGCCCAGTGTCATTAATACAGTGTCAGTCGTTTTTCTTAACACTGACCACTGTATTAGTGTCATAGGGATGTTGGTGGCAGTTGGTCAGTTCCCACCCAGTGTCAGAATACCCGCCGCAGTCCCGCTATAAGTCTCTGACTGCCGCCATTACTACTATAATAAAAAAAAAATTCCAGTATATACAGTATACTGCCATTTGTAGACGCTATAACTTTCAAGTAAACCAATTAATTTACATGTATTGGGATGTTTTTTTTTTAGCAAAGACATGTAGCAGAATACATTTTGGCCTAAATTTATGAAGAAATTTGATTTTTGAAATGTTTTTACTGGATATGTTTTAAAGCAAAAAGTCAAAAATATTGTTTTTTTTTTTAAATTGGCGGTCTTTTGCTTTTTGTTTATAGCACAAAAAAATTAAAAAAAGAACAGCTGATCAAATACCACTGAAAGAAAGCTCCATTTTTTGGAAAAAATACATAAATTTAATTTATGTACAGCGTTGCATGACCACGCAATTGTCAGTTAAATTAATGCAGCGCAGTATCGCAAAAAATGGCCTGGTCAGGAAGGGGGGTAAATCCTCTGGAGAGCAAGTGGTTAAGCAAGGGATTGCCTTGACTATAGTAACATAGCGGGAATATATGCAAAACATGCAAACTTGTAAAGTAACTGACAGGTCCAGGTCCATGGTGGGGCTTTGGGACTTATGTACACGGGAATCATATGGAAGAAAAATATGTTTGAAATATATTTTAAAAATACTCTTCCCAAATATATTGACATATATCTGAAATGCTACCATTTTGGCCATATTCAATATATATATATATATATATATATATATATATATATATATTTTTTTTTTTTTTTATATATATATATATATATAATATCTGAAAAATATTTTTAATAATACATTTCAAATATACTGTATGTCTTTAAAAATACAAATCCACATTTTTGGAATGCATTTACAAATATATGTAAAAATATATGTTAAAATGACATTTTTACATGTTAAAAAAATCTGAAGAATATATTTTAAATATATATATATATTTAAAAATATATATGTTTTTACTATATTCTTCAGATTTTTTTTAACATATAAAAAAGTAATTTTAACATATATGTTTACATATATTTGTAAATGCATTCCAAAAATGTGGATTTGCATTTTTAAAGACGTACAGCATATTTGAACTGTATTCTTAAAAATATTGTTCATATATTTTGTAATAAAAATGCATTTCAACATGATATAGATATATAAATATATATATATATATATATATATATATATATATATATATAGGAATATATTTTGAAATATATTAAATATGGCCAAAATTGTAGCATTTCAAATATATGTCAATATATTTGGGATGAATATTTTTAAAATATATTTCAGATATATTTTTCTTCCATGTGGGAAGCCAGAGCCATTTGCAGTATGCTTTATAGTTCTTTTAAATTGTTTAGATTTGCTTCTGAATTGCTATAAGTTAATATAAAGAAAAGTTTTTTAGGTTATGAATTGAGCAAAGAGAAGGGTGACAACCCTTGTCGAGTTTGTATGTTTGCTATTTTTTATTAAAGTAATGTACAAAATACAATCCAGGTGACGAAAATTGTAACATTCTGAGAGAGCAGTAAAAGGTACAATGCATTAACTAAAGATGTAACAGCAGCCAAATAAAGAGTAGGTACTCAATCAGAGTTTCATACAAAAAAAATGTAACTGTACACCCAAGAGAATAATACAGTGCTCTCAATGATAGTAGTCCCTAGCAACAAAAAGTATCTGTTACAAAATCAAATAAGTACAGAGGTAGACATGGAAAAAGAAAGAATAGAATAACAGAGAAGGGAAGTAGAGGAGAGCACAGATATGAAAAACCCAGAAACCTTTCACCATATTCAATTGAGATGCCTATTCAGACCACAAAGAGATGTGCATATATGGGGCCCAAGGGTCCCACATCTTTTCAGATTGCTTGCAAGTATCTTTCAGGAAGCTAGCTATCTTTTCATGAGATATTAAACAGGGCATTTTTTGCTTAGCTTGAGACAGAAAAACCAAGGTTTTTTTTCCCATGATCTAGCTATGATCAATTTATCTGCCAGAATAATAAAAAAAATCAATCTTTTTAGGTTAAGAGGAATGTTCTCGACTGGTTCATCAAAGTGGAAGTAAACTCCCACTGGACATCGTATCTACAAGTAAGTTTATAATAAAGCTTACCTGTAGGTACAAGGAATATCTCCTAAACATGAACCATGTAGGAGATATTCAGTGTCTCTGCAGTCAATGGTGTCACCGGTGCATGCACTCTACAGGAACAGCATACCCATGCAGACCTCTGTGCTGTGGCCAAGATTCCCATGCACATGAGCGGAAGTGACATCGTCACGGCTCTGCCAATCAAGCAGCCAGAGCCCGCAAATCCAGAAGAAAGACCGGGTGAAGACGGAAGCCCTGTCAGTGATGACAGCGCACATCTGGAGGGCTTCGTTCTAAGGTAAGTCTTTCATAATGTGCTAGCATGTGATGCATACTAGCACATTATGACATTAATTTGCAGGAGAAACTTTTTTATTTATGTTTTTGGCAGATTACTACTGCTCTAAGTAGTACAATTTGAGGGAATTGCTGTATAGAAATTCCAGTCACCAGTCATTCCTTTCCAAAAGCCCCTAAGTCTAGGACACTCCCACCATATTTGGTACATGGTGCCTTGTGAATACAACCTCTAAAACAAAGAGGGAATAGGCAAAAATTAACCAAGTACACCTCATTAAGACATTAAGACTGGCTTCAATTAACAAAACATTTAGAATTCCCTTAAAAGTGAAACAATAACATCTATGCCAGAAATTCAACTCCATTAATCAAGAGATCTCTTTCCCACTCCCCCATATACACCAACATATTTGAGGTGTCTGGTAAGCCCATAAATTGTAGATACACATCCCCTCTGACCCAAATCCTGCAAGCACCATTTTTCATAGGCCATGAGTTTCAGGGTTGCTGTATGATCAGACCACAGTGATTGCAACAAGTGGGAAATTTGGTAAAAATAAAAGATGATGAAGCCATTTCCAATTTATCTCAGCAATGTTGCAACATGAAAGGTCCTTTAGGAGTAAAATAGTGACCAATTTAATATTACTCTTTATCAAACCAGCATCAAAAAGCTTTTCAAGGCCCCGAGGGAACATGGTATTGTTGAATAGACATGCTAATGGACAGAAAGGTGAAGTGAGGTTTCCGTTATGTCATGATTTGTCCTACTGTATATAGGTAAAAATGGGATAGCATTGGGGTGAGTACAGGTGGTCTCTGCTTTGGAGATTTCCATTTTAAGTAATCTATGGTATAAGGACAGACCACCTATCTTTCCACTGTGGCCCAATCACGTTTCTCCTGTCAAGATTACACCATGGATAATTGAGTTAATTGGACTGCTTGATAACATAGCATTAAATTTGGAAGTCCAAGACTGACCTCCTCTGAGATCTGGAGGAAAACAACACCTCCTTTGCCACCCCAAACATAACAAATGACCTTTGATTAAAATTTCAATACATCAGATTGACTTTAACTGCGATAGATAATGGACTGAAAAATATAATAATCTAGGCAACAGGGTCATTGTTAAAGTATTAATTCTATCTATCAAGGATAGATCATATAGTGACCACTTTGTGGCATCTTCTAATTTTGTTTTTAAGAGAGGATTAGGCTAGTAAAGTTGAGCGATCGAGGAAGTAAGCTGAATACCTAGGTAAGGAATTTGACCATCTTTTCAAATAAAGGAGAACTTTTTTTTTTTTTTAAAGCCAAGAAGGAAACAACACATTCAGGGCAACTAATTTAGTTGTATTTATTGTAAGCCCAGAAATTTCTCTGAATCTCCTCAGAAGACACAGAACATTAGGAGTTGACCTTAGTGGGGAAGTCAGAAATAAAAGCTAGTCATCCACAAAAAAAGCACATTTATGAGTCAGCCCCTACAAGACACTCCTTTTATATTAGAATTGTCCCAGATTGCTATCGCTAGGGTCTCAATTGCTACAGCAAAAATCAAAGACGATAGAAGACAACCTTGCCTACCACTTAGATTTTATAATAGGTTGAGAAGCAATCTGACATTTTTTTGTAGTTGTGTAATGATCTAAGCCTATTAATGCCAAATTCCCAAGTTTCAAGGAGCATGAACAAACATGGCTACAAAACTCAGTCAAATGCTTTATGAAGATCTACAGTGAGTAAAAAACCCTTTTGAGGAGCGCCACCATCCCAACGAGAATTGAGGGACATGATATTTACTGCATGCCATTTTTGGTCAGGACCCTGCCAACTGGGATAAATCCTACTTGATACTTATGAATATAATCATGAATAAAGGAGGAGAAGGTCCTTGTTGTGTTTTTATTGCTGACTGGTTCTCCGCTAGGGAGAGTCACTTGTTCTGTTTTCCTTAGTGACCAATATCTTCAGTATAGAAACAGAAGAGAAATCCAAAATTTTAGAGTTGTCACAGGAACAAGAGAAGATGGGAAATATTCCAATGGGGCAATTATTTCAGTGTCTAAGTGGGCATTTACCTGTGCGTTGAAGATATTTCTTCATTCTTCCTGGTTTTAATCATTCCCTACTCTATTCAAAATAAACATTTTGGCTCTAGATGGATTTTAAGTTTGCTTTTTTTATGTTCAAGGAGATGCTTTGAGCTACTTCTAAAATTCTGCTGAATCGATATTGATGGGTAAAAGAATTTCAGATGAGAACAAATGCCCCAGAATCCCTTATAGGAAAAGCAGCTCACTCCGCTACACATAGCTAACTTTGCATTACCCAAACTAAAGGTAAAGTGTTATCTGGACATATTTAGTAATTTTAAGAGCATCCTATTTAAAACAACAGTCTGCTTTTTTCCATCAGGCCTGAGGTTTTTTTTATCTAATTGAGAAGAAAGAAAAAAAGCTAACACCTTGAACATAAGCATTGCAGTCTATGGGATGCTTTCTAAGTACAGTCACGTATCAAAGAGAAGGTCTTGTGTTCAATAACTGAGTAAACAAAGGCATGCATCTGAATGAAAGCAGAATGAACTCTATTTACACCTAAAGTACAGAAATCCAGAAAATTGCATCCATAAATCACATTACATCACATTACTGCACAAAACACAAGGAATTAAATGCTGCAGGTCAGTTTCATTATAAGAAGTGAGGGAAAGCTAGCCGTCAGCAGAGGAAACTTATTAGTGAGGGACAAGAAGTCTGTAGCATGATGTTATCTGTTATCAGATTGCTTTGGAATATGGGGAGAATGGAGATCCTAGTATTGGCGAGAACCTAGGCTAGTCCTTTTAGACCAGGCTTGAGCAATAAATTGTTTGAATATGAGATATGAAGGGAACTACATTTTATAAATGCTGTATATTCTTAATTTGGAATAACGGGAATCCCCACAGTTTAAATGGGCAGTTCTATCCTATTAGAGATCAATATGAGATATCTAGGATCACACGTTTTCATTCCTCTAATCTGAAAAAGGAAAATCAAAATTCTTAACGAGATGTGGCAATTTTTAATCTTGACCAAAAAACTACAATTGAAGGCTATATCTTTTTTTATAATATACTGAATGGCTGCCCAGTTGATAAAAAACATATATATGCAATAATGGGAAACAGAATTATCCCAATAATAAGGTAAAAAGTCCTTCATAAATGGTCCTTGATCCCCTATAGATTATTGAAGATGTTTCCTCCTACCTCCCCAATATGTTGGAGGTGTAGTAACCAGTTCTGCAACGTATTCTATATTTTGTGGTGTTGTAAAAATATATATAGTTTTTGGAAATCAATTTTAGTATTTCTTTTCTCACTTACATGGAATATATTACCACTCACTCCTGCCATGGTGCTTTTCAGCTTGGGTATAGAAACATATTCTATACATCATAGAATGGTTGTGGCCCATGTGCTATTTGTGGCTAGATTAATGCTAACTAGTCAAAGGAAATAATCTGAAACTCTAAATCTATCCAGTATCATTAATAGACTGGACACCCTATGCCAATATGAGCTAAGGCATCTGGTTACTTAAGAAAGCATAATAAAATCTAACCTATCCTCTTTGATTCAAGTCTACCATTAGGAAGTATTAAGGAGTGTGGCTTTTTAATGTTGTGTTTATAATATACAGTTTTTTTCTGTATGTTTTCTATGTACTTCTACCTGTTTACAGTCTGATCTCATTTGTGATAACAGGTATTTCTTTATATTTTGGCTGTTCAAGCCTTCTCCTTTTATGCTTGTTGAATGGATATCATTTTATTAATCCTTTACAAGATTGTTGTAAAGAATGGGAAAAACTTTCCTAATAATGGAAACTGATCTCTCTTATTACATTTGTACTGTTTCCTTTATGTATTGACTTAAATTTAATTAAAAAATATTGTTGCAAAAATAAATACATAAATAAATTGGCAGTTGTATAAATGAAGTACAGATACATAATAACATAGACACAGATCACCAAGATAACACTGTTGGTTCCCCACAGCCACCTGTGAAAAGGATTAACTGGACAAATACTAGGACAACATGAGAGAATGACCCTGGCCCATTAAGCACAGTATTGACAATGCAAATAATTATACCATCAACAGTATCACATCAATACTGCCTACCTACTGCAGAAATGCCTTACAGAGCCACTGGCTGGAGGTCATTAGCAGTCTGCCGACATCCAGGCCCTTACTACTAGTGGAGAAAAAGGGAGATTTGCAATTTGCTGCATAAAGAAAACACAGTGACCTCCTGGAAAAACTTTTCTGTGGACAGCAACAACAGTGAACCGTCAAAATAGCCATCAGGCTTCTCACTAGCTGAAGCCTCTTCTACAACAGTAGCAATTCTGAAAGAGCAGAATATTATTATTATTATACAGTATTTATATAGCGCCAAAGGGTATGCTCAGCGCTGTACAGTAGCAAGGGGGACATAACATGAGACAAGACAGTAACAATACAATACACAAGGGGTTCGAGGGCCCTGCTCTTTCGAGCTTACAATCTAGGAGGGAGGGGAAGGTGGTAAAGGAGGAGATGGTTGTGGGGGATGGAGTGGTGGGAGGAGTGGAGGAAGTTAGTTGTTAGGTGAGGTCGGGTTTTAGGTGAGGTTGGGGTTGGCTTCCCTGAAGAGGAGGGTTTTTAGGGTGCGCCTGAAGGTGAGGAGGGTAGGTGACAGTCTGATGGATTGGGGTAGGGAGTTCCAGAGGATGGGGGAAGTCCTGGAGAAGTCCTGCAATCGGGCGTGGGAGGAGGAGACCAGGGAGCTAGAGAGCAGGAGGTCCTGTGAGGAGCGGGGGGCATGGGTAGGGTAGTATCTGGGTATCAGGTCAGTTATGTAGTTCGGGGCGGCATTGTGAATGGCCTTGTAGGTCAGGGTTAGCAGTTTGAACTTGATGCGTTGGGCAATCGGGAGCCAATGAAGGGATTGGCAGTGGGGGGAGGCAGATGTGGAGCACTTGGTGAGGTGGATGAGTCTGGCTGCTGAGTTTAGGATCGACTGGAGTGGGGATAGCGTTCGTTTGGGTAGGCCAGTGAGAAGGGAATTGCAATAGTCTAGGCGTGAGATGATGAGGGAGTGTACGAGTTGTTTGGTGGTGTCTGGGGTGAGGAATGTGCGTATCTTGGAGATGTTGTGGAGGTGGAGCCTTCAAGATCTAGATAGCAGTTGGATGTGGGGTAGGAAGGAGAGTATATTACACAGTAGAATATTGGTACAGCAGAGTAACTGAACCTGGGAATACTGGAACAGCAGGATATTGGAACAACTGGAACACTGGAACCACAGGAAACTGGAACAGCAGATTAGTACTTTCAGCATATGGTTTTCTTTCAGCTGACAGTCTTTCCTGCAGCAGCACTTGGTCTCTGGAGTCCTTTCCATGTTCTGTCCCAGGAACAGCAGCACTTTTCCTGGGCTCAGCAGCAAAGTCTCTGGCACTCACACAGCAGCAGATCTTCCCAGCTACACTTTCTAGCCAGGCAGCCTTGAACCTGGCTTCCAGTCATCAGTTCAGAACTGTACAGGTCCCTGCAGGTTTAGGCAGCCTTATGGTTCGGCATACCTCCTGGGCACACTTATATCCAATAAACCTGTGGGTTTCCTTTTTTGGCTTTACACAGCCATGTGGATCCTGGCCTAACCCAGCCAGCCAATCAAATACCTCCTAATCCTGTTGCTAGAGAAGGCAACACTTCAGCAGGGAACAGTCTACATTTTTTTTGTGGACACACTTAAGCAATGACTATTTTAAATTGTAAGTATATCATAAGTAGTCCAGGTTTGGAAGAGTTACCGGGGTACTTGTCTAAATCATTCTTTTTTAACCAGAGTGCTCAGGCACTCTGGGG
This sequence comes from Staurois parvus, assembly GCF_062004578.1. Lineage (NCBI taxonomy): Eukaryota > Metazoa > Chordata > Amphibia > Anura > Ranidae > Staurois > Staurois parvus. The sequence continues at coordinate 1,927,829 of NW_028318028.1, read as the reverse complement.
TGCTTTGAGGTCTCTTCAGGGGTGCTTTGGCAAAATGTCTAAAAATTACCCAAAGCTTATATACAAGCCAGCGGGTGCAAGCCTGCTTTTTAGTTACACAAAGCCACAGGTTTTCATTGTGCACCATTACAACCTTCTAGTTGCTGGCATCCTGACAACCAATGACATCATCAGTTGATAAGGAGGATGTCGGCTGCCTACCAGCGTCCTTGTTTGACTCTCCCCTGCCCCACTCAGTGATGGAGAAAAACTGAGGGAGAAGAGAAACACTGGAATACTAGTCAGTACCAGTGTGCAAAAGTGTATTTGCTTTGGGAGGATAAATCATCTCTAACGTTGGGTGTCCTATGTGTGTGGATGTTGCTGCATTATAAAAATCTATTAGAATAGTTTTTTACATCTTACAATGGGGTGCCCCAAGACTGACCATAATTTTAAAGGGTGCCTTGGAACTGTCCATAACTTTAAAGGGTCCCTTAATTAAAAAAACATTGGGAAACACTGATCTAGATGAAAAGATGTCCAGGGACACTTCCCACATTAGTGTGAGTTAGTAACAGTAAAAGTACTTATGAAATGTCCATATACTTATGATCCAAAGCTGGCTTTATTGTCAGAGGTCAGAAATTCAATTAGAAGTATAGTGGCCAATAAAATTCCTGCCTCCATTTAGACCACAGACTAGATTTTTGAATTTTTTGTATGAATTTACATTCCCATTCCAGCTGTTCTTTCTGTGATTTAAAGTTCCCTATCTGTACTTTTATCTTTAGATCATTTATGCTGTGACCTCTGCTGCAGACCTGGACCGCTACAGGAGCATCTGTTTTGTTGTTGTTAATTGTGAATCTCTGTAGGTAGGTATCTTAAAAGGCTATACTAAAGAACAAAAGCAATATCTACGGCAAAAGACAACATATAAGTAATGAGAAAATATAATAGCTGCACTTGTGTTTCTCTTCCTTTATTTCTTGATTTTCAGGAATAAAACTCTCCCAGTTGGAGATATTTTCTGTTGTTGTTCAGCCCCTTTCAATCTTTTCATCCTTTTTTTTTGTGCTATTGAAACTAGTTAAAGGGGACCTTGTATGAAAATGCAAGGTCTGCTTATTCTGAAGCAGTCGCCGCATGTATTAATGCTAACTGAAAGCATTAAAAGCATAAAATATCATAAGTAGAAGGTTGCCAAGTAAGAAGAGTATATTTTTACAATTTACTTCTGATGTTTTATGTTTTTAATACTTTTATTTAGCATTTTTTATTTTTTAATTATATTAAAGCTTTGATTTTTTTAAAAATAACAAACATGTCATACTTACCTGCTCTGTGCAATGGTTTTGGACAGAGCAGCCCAGATCCTCCTCTTCTCAGGTCCCCCGAGAACTCCTGGCTCCTCCCCCTTGACCAATGCCCCCAATAGCATGCTGCTTGCTTTGGGGACACTGGTGCATACTTGCTCCCAAGTGCCACTCTTTCCTTATTTGCTCGCTGGTTGTGATTGTGATAGTGGTAATGCACTAAGCATTTTGCACCCTCCTGTGTGTGTTTTTGCAGTGTATTGAGAACAACCTGATCTGAGGGGGGCTGCATTGAGTACAGCATTACAAGCCAGAATACTATATGAAGCACCTTGATCTGAGTGCAGGAGTGTTCAGACTTATATTTGTTATGTTGAACCAGGGGCAGACTGACAACTCATGGGGCCCCCAGGGAATAGGGGATCATGGGGCCACTGTGTCCTTGCCCAAACTCAAAAAAGCCTATGAAAAAGGTACCAGGGGAATCTCATGGGGCCCCCTACTGACCCCAGGCCCTTGGGCAGTGCCCGAGTTTCCAAATGGTCAGTCTGCCCCTGTATTGAACAGATTAATTTACAGCATACGTTTCTTGTTTTCATTGGTCCTGGTGGATTCGTAAAATGTTTTAGTTTTTTCCAGAAGATTGCTATATATATTCGATGTATTATCAAAACGGACAGATTCAATATTTTCAAACACTAGTCCCACCCACCAAGAGAAATGTCATGATCTGACTAGACAATATTGACTGGCGTCATGTGCATCTGCATTAAAAAATGGAATGAAATTCAAATCCATTCATTTCCTGAATTTGAATGATCAAATAATTCAAAAAATTTGATTAATTTCCCCATGGGTCCAAACTACTATCGCATTATGTGAAGTCATCCAAATGAAACAAATGCATTTGTTAATTTCGTTACAACTTTTGCTTGGTTTCGTTGCCATTCATTTCTGTGTCCATTCGTAGATTCAGGTACATCTGAATCTCTAAAATGTATTTTTTGTCCAAGAAATGAATCGCACATGTCTACCTGTAGCCAGACCATTCATTTCAACAAAAATCTTCTCATAAGATTATATGTGAGACCCATATTTGTCAGTTCAACAGGGTTTCCAAAGAGAGAGTGGTCCCTTGAAGGACTTTTGCTATTGAAGCCCATAGGACAAGGACTCTGGGAGGTTGCTATGAAGGGAGGCAAGAGCCCTGCATGAAAGAGAGAGATAGCCACTGCTTGATATGCACTGAACTCAAGAGTTCCAAGAGCTCAGGGCTTGTGCTATGCTGCAATGTAGGCTGAGTGCTGAAGAGTCTAGAGAAAGAATGCTGTAGGAGACCTTTTCTGCGGAGACCACAGGCTGAGGTACTGTGCTGTGAGAGGGCCACATGTTTCAGGACTGAGCTGTGTGGGTGACAAGGCTGTTGTAGAATCTGGACCGCATGCAGCTGTGCTGATGTCTGCCAGCTGTGGTGACCAGAAGGAAGAGAGCATGTGCTGCTGTGAGTAGTTCCAGAGACTGTGGTAATGTTCCAGTATCCTGTGATGCCATTTTTTGTTGTTGTTTCTGCATCCACTGAAGGTATGCAATTTCATTCTACTACCCAAGCACCCTAAGCAGAAGTGCAAAACTGGACAGTGAGCAGAAGGACTTCGCCCTATTTCGGGTTTGGTGAAAGTCCTACTAGCTCCCAAAGAATGCTAATGTTGCTATTGTCACTATCTGCAAGAAGGTCTGCCAATAGAGGATCATGCTTTCCTTTGTCCAGTGGATTACAAAATCCCTATTGTGGAAAGAGGTCTTTGCCATAAGATAAGGTCCCTAATGTCAGTGGGATTGTATTACAATATATGGTAAAAATGTAAAAGCAAGCGCTATCCAATCAGCAGCTGAACACTCAAGGTAACCAACACAAACCTTACAATAAAATAAGTAAAATAGTGCAGCGCTAAAACTATGATTCAACAGAAAAAAGGGGATATTAAACAACAAACTGATAATGTAATATAAATAAAAGTTCAAAATGAATGACAGTCTGTGTGAATGTAAGGTGCCAAGTAACTGGTTAAGATTCGGTGGTGGTGCTCCAAGAAATAAGGTAAGATTACGCACTCACCAGATGCGTAATATATATACGCATTAAGTCTCACATCCAGGATTTCCTCATCAGGTAAAGGTCTGGTCAGGGGCATAGGTAATCCTCCCTCAGTGTTATGATCAGCAATGCTCGGTAACAGACAGGGAAGGGTGCCCATAGTGTAGTAATTCAAAATAGTATTTATTGGTAAAAGTGAGTGTTTGCAAACAAGGAACAAGCAATAAAAGCAAATAAACAGTGTCAGGACTGCAGAGATGAACTAACCCTCCAGAGTCTAAGATGGCCACCGGACCTCCACGTGGCACCGGCGGTGTAGCATCACGACGTCCTGGCTCCTCCTTACGCGTTACGTGCGCACACACTTCATCAGAGGAAGATACCATTGAATGGTATCTTCCTCTGATGAAGTGTGTGCGGCCATCTTAGACTCTGGAAGGTTAGTTCATCTCTGCAGTCCTGACGCTGTTTATTTACTTTTATTGCTTGTTCCTTGTTTGCAAACACTCGCTTTTACCAATAAATACTATTTTGAATTACTGCACTATGGGCATCGTTCCCTGACTCCCCTGAGGAGTACTTATTTGCAGAACCCGTTTTTGTGATCCAGTCATCTACCTACCATCCATATCCAGAGAAGGGAGTTCCCTGTAAGCAGGCATCCTCACCTACCCATCCCTTAAAGGGACCTCTGGTTACCTGGATCCGTTTAATCTGTTACCGGGCATTGCTGACCATAACCCTGAGGGAGGATTACCTACGCCCCTGACCAGACCTTTACCTGATGAGGAAATCCTGGATGTGAGACTTAATGCGTATATATATTACGCATCTGGTGGGATTGTATTACAGTAGATATTGTCTCACTGGCTAGTGGAGTAAATAGGGCCTACACAAAGGTAGTCCATCGTTATGACACTTGTGTTTTGGCACTATAAATTGTTAGATACTACATTGTATTTGATGTCTAACCCCTTTCTTTTACAGGGTTTTCTATTTAATAAAGTCCATTCTAAAAAGTTCTAGGTGTGTCAGTGTCACTTGGGTCTAGGAACAGAGCAGGTCATTACTGATGCAGGGAAGGAGGTGCCCAACTAATCCAGAGTTTCCATCAGAGGTAGTGCTACATGTGCATTGAATGTACTGTATGCATATTAATACTTGTGTTGTTCAAAAGCCTTGAGGCTGCTTCAGGGTACCATAATCTTGGATGAGATGACAGCAGTCAAACCTGTCACTCTATTGACATGCTATACTACTACCCCTCAGAAGCATTATAAAAGGTTAGTAAGGGAAGGGGAGGGGCAGAGGAGCTGAGTCAGCACAGGCAGTAAGTATGCACTCACAGAAAAGGAGAGGGCTTTGGCATACAAGTAGAAAGGGTGTTGTGCTACAGAATTCAGTCTTCCTGGAGCAGTCACATTTTCTAGCACATTCAATGGTACACTGCAAGTGAATAAAATATAATTTTTGGAAAGCATGATTATGGATTATCATTTATCATACTTAATTTTTCTGTGCTTTTACCTGAGAGTTTATAATTTGGTGACATGATCTTTTTATGCATCATAACAATTGTAGTGTGTTCAATATCAAAGTAATCTTAGTGTGTCTCGATAGCAAATTGAACTCTTCTATACAAATATACTGTTATGTGCTTGTATGCCTATATACCATAAATCCTTCAGCTGAAACTTTTATGTGATATGTTTTGTTCAGAATTATAATACTTGATGCAATGTATTTTATGAACCATTGAATGTCTTGTATAGAGATGAGCGAATTTTTCAAAAATTCGATTCGGCTGATTCGGAGAATTCCAGGAAGAAATTCGATTCGATGCGAATTAATTCGCTACGAAGTTAACTTATAAAAAGGGTTTCTAGGCTTCAGAGAGCCTTTAAATTAGTGCAGAACACTGTACCTTTAATTTAAATGCCCTTGGAGATGAGGAAGGAGAAGGAGAAGGATGAGAAGAAGGAGAAGGATGAGAAGAAGGAGAAGGATGAGAAGAAGGAGAAGGAGAAGGATGAGAAGAAGGAGAAGGATGAGAAGAAGGAGAAGGAGAAGGTGGAGAAGGAGAAGGATGAGAAGAAGGAGAAGGATGAGAAGAAGGAGAAGGATGAGAAGAAGGAGAAGGATGAGAAGAAGGAGAAGGAGAAGGATGAGAAGAAGGAGAAGGATGAGAAGAAGGAGAAGGAGAAGGATGAGAAGAAGGAGAAGGATGAGAAGAAGGAGAAGGATGAGAAGAAGGATGAGAAAAAGGATGAGAAGAAGGAGAAGGATGAGAAGAAGGACAGTTCTGTGACAGTTACTGTCTATTTCTGACAGTTCTGTGACATTCACTCCATACAGCGGTTTCAACCGCTGTATGGAGGGAATGTCCCAGAACTGTCAGAAATAGTCTATTTCTGACAGTTCTGTGACATTCACTCCATACAGCGGTTTCAACCGCTGTATGGAGGGAATGTCCCAGAACTGTCAGAAATAGTCTATTTCTGACAGTTCTGGGACATTCACTCCATACAGCGGTTGAAACATTGTATCTATTTGTTTCCATAAATGACATTCTGCAGATACACTTAGAGGAGCTCTGCAGATACACTTTTTGCCGGCTTGGAATTATTCTTATTTTCATCCTACTTCTTCTTCTTCTTCTTCTTCTTCTTCTTCTTCTTCTTCATCCTCATCCTCATCCTCTTCTTCTTCTTCTGAGGATGAGGATGAGGATGAAGAAGAAGAAGAAGAAGTAGGATGAAAATAAGATTAATTCCAAGCCGGCAAAAAGTGTATCTGCAGAGCTCCTCTAAGTGTATCAGCAGAGCTCCTCTAAGTGTATCTGCAGAATAGAGGAACTCTGCACATACACTTTTTGCCAGCTTGGAATTATTCTTATTTTCATCCTACTTCTTCTTCTTCTTCTTCATCCTCATCCTCATCCTCTTCTTCTTCTGAGGATGAGGATGAGGATGAAGAAGAAGAAGAAGAAGTAGGATGAAAATAAGATTAATTCCAAGCCGGCAAAAAGTGTATCTGCAGAGCTCCTCTAAGTGTATCAGCAGAGCTCCTCTAAGTGTATCTGCAGAATAGAGGAACTCTGCACATACACTTTTTGCCGGCTTGGAATTATTCTTATTTTCATCCTACTTCTTCTTCTTCTTCTTCATCCTCATCCTCTTCTTCTTCTTCTGAGGATGAGGATGAAGAAGAAGAAGTAGGATGAAAATAAGATTAATTCCAAGCCGGCAAAAAGTGTATCTGCAGAGCTCCTCTAAGTGTATCAGCAGAGCTCCTCTAAGTGTATCTGCAGAATAGAGGAACTCTGCACATACACTTTTTGCCGGCTTGGAATTATTCTTATTTTCATCCTACTTCTTCTTCTTCTTCTTCTTCATCCTCATCCTCATCCTCTTCTTCTTCTGAGGAGGATGAGGATGAAGAAGAAGAAGAAGAAGTAGGATGAAAATAAGATTAATTCCAAGCCGGCAAAAAGTGTATCTGCAGAGCTCCTCTAAGTGTATCTGCAGAGCTCCTCTAAGTGTATCTGCAGAATAGAGGAACTCTGCACATACACTTTTTGCCGGCTTGGAATTATTCTTATTTTCATCCTACTTCTTCTTCTTCTTCTTCTTCTTCATCCTCATCCTCATCCTCTTCTTCTTCTGAGGATGAGGATGAGGATGAAGAAGAAGAAGAAGTAGGATGAAAATAAGAATTCCAAACCGGCAAAAAGTGTATGTGCAGAGTTCCTCTATTTCTGACAGTTCTCTGACAGCTTCTTCACATGTACAGCGGTTGAAACATCTGTATCCTAAATGGAAACTAATAGATACAATGTTTCAACCGCTGTACATGTGTTCCTTCTGTCAGAGAACTGTCAGAAATAGCGGAGCTCTCTGCAGGGACACTTTTGCCGGCTGATCGGGAAAAATCCGATTCGCGCACCCGAAGTAGGCAAATATTCGGATTCGCCGCGAATCAAATTTTTCCTGAAATTCGTATCGAATTCCGGTTCGCCTGGTTCGATTCGCTCATCTCTAGTCTTGTAACTTAATATAAAACAATAAACAACAAAGGGGATAATAGAGGATTTGTCTGTGGTGCGTTATTCACCTTATCTGTCCTAACAGCTAAACGTAACCAATACATAACGAATGTTTGCAGATAGTGTTTTTTTTCCAGGTACATACAATAGAGGATTCCCTTTAAAGAATGTGCAAAGCCTAAATAAATAGAATTTGTCTGATAAAGCTCTGAGAATCATAAGCAATTGCATTTTTTTATGTAGTGGCCCTACCAAAATTGGAATACGTCTTGGTAAATTTGGTGAGGCACCTTGACTGTAGCCAGCCTCAAAGTGTTACTAAACCCAGGACCCTGCATTCACTATATCTGGTCTCCCACAGTACGCAGAACATGGAAGTGCAATTGTTTTAGTAAATATAAACTGCTAAATACCTTTGCTCATCAGAAGCTAGAGCAGTCTTGTGGTTTCTATCAGTGTTCAGCCAAGCACTAGCTAAAGCTTATAGGAGGAGTTTTCTTTCTGCTCTAGGAGGATGCAAAACCCCTGACCTCTGTCTGACCAGTGCTAATTGGCCCTGCTGTGCTGATCACGTGCACTCTGCCAAATAAAAAGAAAATAAAACCTCTCTAGCAATACACACCAAACTTAGCATGTGAAAAATGCCTATCGTTCAGTCTGTCTTATCAGGAGATAAAAGGTGGAGGAACAGAGCAATCAGGAACAAATGGCCTTTTTACACAATGCAGAGGATTAACCCCTTAGATTCCAAAATGAGTATAACGAGCACGATTTACTGCATATACAGGCTGATTTTACTGTTGTGGGTTTAATAACACTTTAACTTTAATCTTTACCTTTCTGTGTTTGTTGGGTTTCCCTAAGTTTAGAATACAGTTTCCTTCTACCTGTTGCTGAGGAGCATTCTCCAGTGCAGGGGTCTCCAACCCCCAGGCCGCAGATTGATACCAGTCCGTGGCCTGTTTGAAACTGGGCCTCACACTGCAGGAGGTGATTGGTGGTCGAGCAGAGACCTGACTTGGTGTCTGCTTCCTATGAGATCAGCATTGCATTTGATTCTCATAGGAGTGAACCCTACTGTCAACTACGCATGTGAGGGTTCTACGTTTCCCGCTTCTTGAGAATCTAATGCCAGAGCTGAGGCAGTAGTGCTGGGAAGAGGCTGCGTATAGACAGAAAGATTTTACTTTACTGAACAGAGAAAACCCTGCCAAAGCTGCATCTGGCAGGCTACAGGGACAAGTGACAAGTTGCATCTGGTGGCAGGCTAGATTGACAAGCTGCATCTGGTGGTAGGCTACAGTGGCATGTGACAAGCTGCATCTGGTGGTAGGCTACAGTGGCACGTGACAAGCTGAATCTGGTTGCAGGGTACAGTGGCACGTGACAAGCTGCATCTGGTGGTAGGCTACAGTGGCCCGTGACAAGCTGCATCTGGTGGCAGGGTACAGTGGCACGTGACAAGCTGCATCTGGTGGTAGGCTACAGTGGCACGTGACAAGCTGCATCTGGTGGCAGGGTACAGTGACTAGCTGCATCTGGTGGCAGGCTACAATGGCATGTGACAAGCGGCACCTGGTGGCAGGCTACACAGTGGCATATGATAAGTTGCACCTGGTATCAAGCTACAATGGCAAGCGACAAGCTGCATCTGATGGCAGGCTACAGTGAAAAGTGAGGAGCTGAATCTGGGGACAGGCTTTAGTGGCAAGTGACAAGCTGCATCTGGTGGCAGGCTTTATAGTGGCAAGTGACAAGATGCATATGGTGGCAGGTTTTATAGTGGTAAATGACAACCTGCATATGGTGGAAGGGTTTATAGTGGCAAATGATAAGCTGCATATGGTGGAAGGGTTTGTAGTAGCAAGTGACAAGCTGCATCTGGTGCAAGGCTTTAGTGGCAAGTGAAAAGCTACATCTGGTGGCAAGCTTTATAGTGGCAAGTAAGTATCTAGTTGGAGAAAACAAGCTCAGGGCTCCCAGAGATTCTCCATTATGGTGAGTTTAATTATTTCATTATATATTACAATGTAATAATAGAAATAATGTAATGCGCTTCATTCACCCTGATCCCATATCACCAACCAGTCCGTGGAAAAATCATCTTCCAATAAACCAGTCCCTGGTCCCAAAAAGGTTGGGGATCACTGCTCCTGGGTAGGAAAAGCGATAAATAGTCAGGGAATCCTTCTAGTGGGGTCCTTAGTCTCCCAGACTTGTCCTGGAGAGGATGTGTTAGATGGACCTCTAGCCTTCCAGGCTCGCCCCGGAGAATATGTCCTTCTAGATGGGTCTTTTTCTACTGGGTGGAAATGGGACAATGCTTGGGACTGGAAGAAAAGAAGATGACTGATTAAGAAGGGAACCTTAAAGTTAGGCCAAGAGTAAAAGGAAAAGAAGCCTAGATGCAGGGCCAACATGACTGAGTTAAAAGGGGTTTGGTCAAAGGTGGAGTCATTGTGGGATTAAATGTAAATAGGTTTTAGGGGTATTCCCCGGATTAGTAGAAAGGACTGGAGCAGGTGAGGCTTTAGGAGCTGGAAATGTGGGAGGGTCGCAAACGTGTTCAGTCGGAAGAGAGCCTGAATGGGACAACTTACCACCCCCCTCCCTTAGAGGTTGGGTTATTTGGTTTTGTTTGGTCTCTTTTTGCGGGGTATGGAGTCTGTATCTTCTTGTCATAGAGTCTGGTGGGTCACAAGGTCCTTGGATGTGTTATGATTAGGGGCAAAAAGATACATTTATAGGGATCTGTCTTGGGTATGGCTCCCTTTATTCTGGCTGGTGGTACCTGCGATACTAATTTGTTTCCAAGCCACTATTTCTGCAGCTGGAGGCCTAAAATGGTAGTGTACGCAGGTACTTGAAGTTCATGCCCACAAGGGCTTTGAAGTGTATGCCCATAAGGCCCTTTGAATACTGTCTATATGTTTATATGTTGATATGTTTATTATGTTATTTATATTTTGGTTAATAAAAGGCAGATATGGCAATTTAAACTTCAGTTGGTGTCATGTCTGGTCATTCACTGTAGTGGTTGGGGGAGTTGGGGTCAGGCAGCTTGGTCAAGGCATCTTTAATACCTTAGTCAAGATGTTTGCTCAAGTCCAGAGCTGGTTATTGCTTAAAGACACATTGTTGGTCCCAGTTTAAGAGCACACCCTTTGCCTGTGAGAGGAGTTTAAGTTACTTCTTTTTTTTAACAGGGAACACTATGTTTCTTTTTTGTGGTATCCTGTAGTCCTTGCCCCTCTCTCCCCTGGACTTTGAGCAAATGAATGGATTGGTGGACTGATGTCAAGTAAGTGGTTTCCAACGAAGGGTTGGTGAGTGCTGTTGGGCAACAGCAAGTTAGTACACTGGCAGTAAGGCTGGGAGGGGGGGGGGGGGGCAGCAGTCCAGCAGCTCCATAGGGAGTCATTAGTACAATATTTTCAACATCACATCTCTACTGATCTCTTGCAGCCTCTTTGCAGCTGCTTCCTTTCTACAGAGAAAAGACTACATCAATTTGCATTTCATGATGGTGATAGCAGTGGACAATTTTGGCATAATGTCAAAAAGGCCATTTGTAGTCTAAATTGGAAGCTCATGCTGGAAGAGGTCTATGCAAAAGCATAGTTCGGAGACAGGAACACAGCGCCTCTACCCCATAACAGAAAGGATCCTCACAGCAGGATCACCAGATATTATTTTAATGAAAGCTGTGAATTTAAAAGATTGAAAATGGCTTTTGAAATATCATTAACATGCTAAAGCTTTTTTGAGGTTTTAGTGATTGAGTTTACATATACTTCAAGGTAACCCAGATACCAGGATGGAGCTGTCCATTATGGTGAGAGCTTACAATTTACAGAGGGAGTGGAGAAACTTTGCAGAATAAGAAGACTTTCTTCCTTAATTCTTCCATTTGAAGCCGGCTGAAGAGCGCAGGTGAGTCTGTTATCAACGTGTCACTCATTTTTCTGTCCTGCCGCAAGTGAATGAAGATCTCGGCCTCCTTTGATGTGAGTCAGTCAATAAGCCATTACCTGCTCTCCTAATCGCAGGCTGCCAGCTGTCTCCCGGGTGCGCTGATAAAGGCACGGTGCAAAGTACAGGATGACTGCCCCAAATGTGGCGATGGATGGCCAGATCACCACCAACAGGAAGGAAAACAATTGAAACAAAGACGTAAAGACCAACTCCAACCAAACAGCTAAATACAGAGTTAAATGCATATAAAGAAAGTGATTTGCCTGTCAAAAGATTTATTATATCTGAACTCCAGTCTAAAAGTCTGAATTACACATATGGATTCAGTTTTATATGCCAAAGGATTTATATTTCTGTCCATCCATTTCTGAGATTTACACAGAACAGCCCTTTCTGACAGATGAAGAGACCTGATTTTTCCTTACTGTAGCTTAGTAACACAGATCTCGTTCCTCCGACAACCTGCGACTGGTCAGTGAAAGGAGAAGTAGTAGACTGATGAACTCAACTCTTTGTCACTCTGCTCTCTTCTCCTTTCATTGTGGTGTTAGACAGCTCTCTGGCCTCCCCGGCTTGCCCTGGAGTAGATGTGCTCCTAGATGAATCATTGCCTACTGGTTCCTAGGGGTGGAAATTGAGCTATGTAAGGGCCTAGAAAGACAAAAAGGTAGCTGATGAAGAGACAGCCTGTGACTGGTCAGGGAAATGAGAAGCGGTAGACTGATGAGCTCAGCTCTCGGTCACTCTACTCTGTCCTCCTATGATTATGTTTCTTGTACTACTGTTCAACTAATTGAGTCTTTGTGCTTCTCTTTCTCCCAATCTGAGTTCTGCTGTACAGGGATGGCAACATGTTAATACCAAATCAAATTCAGGTATTTACAATGCTTGAATATAAATATAAATAAAATACATTAATTAATAGAAGGCTGTATTCATTTTTGTGCTTTATAACTGACTGGAGTTTAGTTTTAAGAGGATAGAAATATGGGAGTTGGCATTATTGACTTGTCATCTTCCTTCATTACTCGATAAGTTACTGACCTAGAAAACACACACCTAGGGGGGGATTTACTAAAGCTGGTTCACTCAGAATCTGGTGCAGCTGTGCATGGTAACCAATCAGCTTCTAACCTCAGCTTGTTCAGTTAGGCTTTGGCAATAAAACCTGTAAGCTGATTGGTTTCTATGCAGAAGTGCACTTGATTTTAAATAAATCAGTAAATAAACCCCATAGCAGCTGTTTCGACACTTCAGTTGCTGTATACTTATTCCAAGATCAAAGACTCTAGAAGCCAGCACTGGTCAGCTTATGAGCTACTGTATATACGCTATATTGCCAAAACTATTGGGAAGCCTGCTTTTACAAGCACATGAACTTTAATGGCATCCCAGTCTTAGTCCGTAGGGTTCAATATTGAGTTGACCCACTCTTTGCTGCTATAACAGCTTAAACTCTTCTGAGAAGGCTGTCCACAAGGTATAGGAGTGTGTCTATGGGAATGTTTGACCATTCTTCTAGAAGCCCATTTGTGAGGTCAGGCACTGATGTCGGAGGAGAAGTCTTGGCTCGCAATCTCTACTCTAATTCATCCCAAAGGTGTTCTGTTGGGTTGAGTGAAGGCCAGTCAAGTTCCTCCATCCCAAACTCACTCATCCATGTCTTTATGGACCTTGCTTTGTGCACTGGTGCGCAGTCATGTTAGAACAGGAATGGGCCATCCCCAAACTGTTCCCACAAAGGTGGGAACATGAAATTGTCCAAAATGTCTTGGTATGCTGATGCCTTAAGAGTTCCCTTCTCTGGAACTAAGGGGCCAAGCCCAACCGCTGAAAAACAACCCCACACCATAATCCCCCCTCCACCAAACTTTACACATGGCACAATGCAACCAGGCAAGTACTGTTCTCCTGGCAACCGCCAAACCCAGACATGTCCATTGGATTGCCAGCAAAGCGTGATTTGTCACTCCAGAGAACATGTCTCCACTGCTCCAGAGTCCAGTGGTGGCGTGCTTTACATCACTGCATCCGATGCTTTGTATTGCACTTGGTGATGTAAGGCTTGGATACAACTGCTTGGCCATAGAAATCCATTCCATGAAGCTCTCTACACACTGTTGTGCTAATCTGAAGGCCATATGAATATTGGAGGTCTTTAGCTATTGACTCTGCAGACAGTTGGCGACTTCAGCGCGCTGTGCGCTTCAGCATGCGTTGACTCCGTTCTGTCATTTTACATGGATTTTTCATGGCTGAGTTGCTATTGTTCCCAGTTGCTTCCACTTTGTTATAATACCACTAACAGTTGACTGTGGAATATTTAGTAGAAATTTCACAGATGGACAGGTGGCAACCTTTTGGGGGAATGCGCTGTGGACACAACACAAAAAACAGAATTACAGTATTTGGTAAAGCCCATCATTCTACTGTTTGCAGAAAAGGAAATTAGGCCTTTACAGAAAAGAATACAGTCAAAAATGGTGGCGGATCACGGATATTTTGGGGTTGCTTTGCTGCAGTGGATGTCTTGACCTTGTGCAAGGCATTATGAAATCTGAAGACTAAAAAAGAATTTTAGGGGTGAAAATGTAGGGTCCAGTGTCAGAAAGTTGGGTCTCCATCAGAGGTCATGGGTCTTACAGCAGGACAGTGACCCAAAGCATATGTCAAAAAGCACCCAGAAATGGTTTAAGACAAAGTGCTGGAGAGTACTGAACAGGCCAGCAATGAGTCCAGATCTCAATCCCATAGAGCACCTGTGGAGAGATCTCAAAATAGCAGTTGGGAAAAGGAACTCTTCCAATCTGAGAGACCTGGAGCAGTTGGCGAAAAAATAGTAGTCTACAATTCCAGTAGAGAGGTATAAGAAACATATTGATGATTACAGGAAGAATTTTGTCCATTCCAGTTTTGGAGTTTTGCATGGAATGTGACAGATTTGGCTTTTTGTTTCTCCAAATCTCATGCAATTTGTACAGAAATGCAGTGTGATTCCTGTCCAAATTGCATGTGTTTTCCCACACAGTTCCTGCGTGAATCTAGGCTCGTCATAGTGACTTTGAGCCTGAGTTCACACAGGAGTGGTGTGGGAAACCTCCCTGCATGATGGGTTTGCACCAGCAGCTCTAAATCCCATCAGCGGCTGCAACTTTGACTCCTCCTGCCTCTCCCATTGGTTTGTTCCCCCCAGCCTCTAGCGGTTCGAGCGATCCACTGAACCCCCTCCTCATCCCCCCTGGGGATGATTTATTCCGCAGCAGGACAACAACCCCAAACATGCAGCCAATGTCATTAAGAACTATCTTCAGCATAAAGTAGAACAAGAAGTCCTGGAGGTGAAGGTTTAGACCCCACAGAGTGCTGATCTCAGCATCATGGAGTCTGTCTGGGATTACATAAAGCGGTGGATGGATTTGAGGCAGCCTGCATCCACAGAAGATCTGTGGTTAGTTCTCCAAGATGTTTGGAACAACCTACCTTCCATGTTCCTTCAAAAACTGTGTGCAAGTGTACCTAGAAGAATTGTAGAATTGATGCTGTCTTGAAGGCAAAGGGTGGTTATACCACATTTTAATTTGATTTGTGTGTATATATATATATATATATATATATATATATTTATTTATTTTTAAATTATTTATTTATTTATTTAAACATATAGCACCCTTACTTTGATGGTTAGATGGACCATTTCCTAAAGGCCTGCAGTCCTGTATATCCGATTTCCTAAAGTGCATGCAAACCATAACAAAGAACTTCCCTTATTTGCTTTTTTGTGGTCTGTTAATTATACCATTAAAAGTGTTTGGCTATAACTGTTTGATAAGGGCAGAAGAAAATCTGTTGTTTAGGACTGAGTTTCAGAGCTGTTCTGTGCACACTTAAGGAATCTAATTAGCTCTCCTAGTTCTTATCTTGGACTATGTATAGTACCTACTCTGTGGAAATGAGAAGGATAAGGATTCCATAATTTACCAAAAGACAACTGGGTAGGGCTGATACTATTCAGTCAAAAACAATGTGTGTTGTCAGCCTACAACAAGACAATAGGATCCCACATTTCAGGAAAATAAACAGGTATTTGTAGGTACTGTACTTTCAGTCTTTCTTGCAGTTCATAAAGGTTTTTATAGTGATAAAACATGGGGGGGTGCATGTATTGCAAAGATCTGTCCAACGGTTTCCAAGCAAGACACTCCCAGTCCAAGTCTGATTTCATTACTAATAACTGATTTGTTATTGATTCATTGCTGACACAGAGTTCTGTGGTTGATTGAATACAATAAAAGCAAAAGTTGAATCTAATTATCCACAAAAACTGTGCAACTCAGATATCAAGAGTTGAGTTGGCACTTAATGTGTAGCTCAGTATAAACAGAAATTTAATGTAATTACATTGGCTGAATTGAAAAGAATACACAAGTGAACTAAGGTTTTGTTTATGTTCTGAGTGTCCATGTAGATCACAGAAGCAATTACAGCCTGCAATGCCAATATAGGGCTTCTAAAGCAAGAAGATACTTTCTTGTAACAAAAGAGTTATAGACTTGAAAAAAAAAGAAAGTCATTGTTACAAATTGAATGTTGGCTGAAAACAAATCCAAACAAAAGAAAGTCTCCAACTCCTACAGAAAATGGGTGGGGATGTACCAGTAAATGCAATATCAAACAAAGATACAAAAAGCCAACTGTAACCAAATTAAAAAATGATAACAAAAAAGCATCCTAAGGAATGCAAAAATGAAGGGAAAGAGCTATGACTTTGTTCAAATCTTCATTATCCCACATAAAAATATAATAATATACTGTACATAAATCCAGCCTTTCTTAGCCTTTTTATACCAGAGGAACCCTTGAATTAATTTTCAGGTGTCATGGAACCCCCACTTAAAGGAATTAATCGAGAGTCAGTGGGAAGAATACATCATACATGATAGTCAGTGGGAAGAATGTCCCTTATATTGGTGGGCATTGGGAAGCAGAGTCTGGACAAGGCGTGGGCAGGAGGAGAAGTCACCCCTGGAGCAGCGGTGGGGGGCCCCGTACCACACAAATGCTCCAGATCAGTGGCTAGAAATCACCAGGATGCTCTGACAGCTACTGTGCTCCAAGGTGCCCACTCTCCATACAGAATGAAAAACACTTTGCATTTACAACTACCTTCTAGTTGCTAGAAACAAGCAATTGGCCACTCTTGTACAGTGCACATGCCATGCCAGCCTGAGCAAGGGAGCAGAATTGGCACAGGGAGTTATCCCCCACTCTACAGCATACACCAGTAGAGAGGCACTTCTTGCCCTGGGCGTTGAACCTGCCTGCCCCGGTACTGTTGGGAAGAATGCCCTCTTTACATTAGTGGTCAGATTGCAACCCTAACTAAAAAATCTATCAATTGGTGTTGTACCTGACATTATGCAGGTGCCATCACATGAGAGGTGATCTGGCCACAGCTCAAGGAACCCCCTGAAACTTCTGGGGAAAAACTAGGGCTCCATGAAACCCTGGTTGAGAATGGCTGCATAATTCTACTCAATAACAACCTACAACACCATGGTCATGGGCTCATACAAAATACAATGAAAAATACATCCTACTACAGTTAGTATGGAAATTTATTGAAAACAAAGCATTCAACTGAAGTATAGATCCTTATAACATGTATATAGAAATATGTTAATTATTTCCAAAAATAACACACTATGTGGATCATGTGAACAAGTAATGTGCTAATACATTATAACCACCAATGTAATTTCAATAAAAACAGCATGGACATACATGAAAAACAGTGACAAAGACTCCATAAATCACAAGGTAATAAATCCAATAAGTGGAGTGTCCTTATCTGACTATTCCAGGAATCAAGTGGTATAAATAGTTAGGTTTGTGAATCAGGAGTTCAGTAGCAAAGGCATGCATGGCCATATAGTCACCAGCAAAAAACATGTTGTAGTAGCAATAGTCCAACGGTGGCTCCATATTCCAAACTGTAAAAATACAGTACCCTCTCTGAGTTAAAGGCATTATAAATCTTCCACCTGTAACTTGTGTTGTATTGAAATGTAGTTTATTGTCCTGTATGCAAAGCCTATAGTAGAGTAAATCTTCACATTCTGGTGTCAGAAGTTTCTGTTTGTGTTCAAACAAGAGGCACAATGCATGGCAGAGCACAGGTAAATGCATGACCTTTGTAGTCTAAGAACTGACACTTCCTGTGAAGAAAATACATATCCCCCAATCCCTGGACCTCTCAGTCTAGTACTGGTGCAGGTGAGAGCTAAATAGTAATTAGATCTGACACAGACACAAACAGGCAGAACAATTAACAGAGAGATCACAATGCTGGAAGAGGCGTGTTTTCATTGCATTAACACACTGACATTTGTGATGTAACATAGAGGTAATGTCAAGGCATGGATTAGACACTTGGTGGCATGGAACAAGAAGTTCTGTGAATGGGAAACTACAAGTACCAACAGCCTTTGCGAAGTTCTCGTAGTTCATTGTCTCTTCCTGTCAGTGTGTATCTGCCTTCCTGTACAAGGTACGAGCAGACAGATACCCTGACAGTCTACAGGAGTCTTGCATGGCACCCTCAAGCTTCTAATTGCGGGTGCATTGCTTTACAGGCTTTAAGTAAAAAAAATAATAAATGTACATTTTTTTACCTGCAAAAATATGTGTATTTCATTTTTTTTAAAGGTGAACTTATCCTCCAAGGATGTTCATAATGTTCAATCTTTGTCCTGTGTATCCGTGAGGGAAGGGGCTTGGTAGAAAGGGGGCATACATAAAACAATGTGAGAATGCACTTTGGTGAACAACTTCTACACATTTAAAATTTTAATTGATCTAAATGTATTCTCCAATTTGAGTAGGTAGATTATCACTTTGTATACATATATACATTTAGTTGTAACTTTCCCACTATAAAGTATATGCAGTGCCCTCTAGTTTAGATAGGATTTTTGAGTGTTTAGTTAGAGGCTTGCAAGAAGCCTGGGTATGAGTCAGCATGGGAGTGAGTTCAGGTTAGGTTCAGGTTAGGCTGGGAGGCTCTACAGGTTAGGGCTTCAGGAGCCCTCCCACCTTTCTAGAAACTACTTGCACTTTCTAGAAGAGGGGTGGAAGAGGTGAGGAGGCCTAGATTTGCACATTTGAGGGAATCTGGCCAATCCCCAGGCAGGGGGCCTTGCATGATGGCTGGGTCAGCCCTTAAATATGGGGAGCCTAATAAGAAGAGGAGTCAGATGGAATGTGGAGTGAGAAAGTACTGTTGATGTGGAGCCTGGGAGGGGGCGCCTACAGGTTGAAGCTGGACAGAAGGATCTCCACTGTCCCACAATCTACTTAGGAGAGATAGCCTGCCAGCAGGGAAGGAGCCAGCCCAGGTTAAGGTCTGAAAGCAGCTAGAACCATTAAGCAACAGGAACAGGACAGTGTGAGTACTTCTACACCCCCTGGGCCAAACAAGGGAGGGGACAGTCAGGTGTAATGCCCAACTAGTTCTCCCTGAGACTACTTAATTTGTACATCTTGGAATCCTTTGCTCAGGGACACTCTAAGGACAGCCAGGTGAATGAGGAGATTTTCATCTGGTGTCTGAGGAGATTCACCTAAGGGGACCAAGTGCTCCTTGCAAAGACTGTGATTTTTTTCAGTTTGTCCTTCAAAGTTGTACAGTTCCACTGGGCTTCCATATACCCCTATACCCTATCCGAGTTGTTAACCCCTAATAAAAAAAAAAAAAGGGCTCAAGGACTGTTTTACTGACTTTGGATAAAAGTGGAAAATGTGTGTTGCCTGGATGTGCAGATCTTAAAGGATAAGTTCACCTTTTAAACAAAAATAATAAATGCACATTTTTTTGCAGGTAAAAAAATGTGCATTTATTATTCTTGTCTACAGGAGCCTGGAAAGCAGTCCACCAGCAATCAGTAGCACCCAACAAACACATACGTATACACACCCACTGCTCCTTGATCAACAATACACAAATTGCCCCAAAAGATGACCCTTTCAAAGAAACTTGTTTCTAACACATACAGGTTTCCACCCAATAATAACAGATGCAGCTTCTCTTCATACAATACTAAATATTCCTACAACCCCCTTTCACAAGGGCACCCTCTGTTCTGCCTCATCAGGGGATCCAGGTACAGGATGGGTGATCAGTGGAGCAGGACATGAGGACCCAAACAATCCAGCAGCTCCTCAGAGGGTGGTGCTACATAGGCTTGTGTACATGGATACCGTACTCTGCTGTAGTCATCTCCTAAATTAATATCACTGAATTCATACTAGGTTTGCAGCCCTGACAGAAATACTTTTTAAAGGACTTTTTTATATGCCTACTGTAAAAGTGCTAGGCCCTGACACTGTGTGAAAGTAGGCAAATTTCTCCCCGGGGTCCCACAAATGCAGAGTAAGGCGCTCCAATCTGTACTGAACAGAGAAAACTGGCCATTCAGTTTTCTCCAGGTTTTGTAATCCCACTCCACTCAGGAGACAGGGCACATGTTGAAGGAGAGATTTGTTACCCACTGGACTGAGAGAGTCAGGACAGCTAAGTGAGTCTGGAGGACTGGGAGAGCTGAGGTGACTAGGTGAGTCCAGGGGACTGAGGGAACCTGTAATTCTCAGAGGAGTGAGAGAGCCCAGGGTTCTAGGAGATCCTCTATTGTAAGGCCAGGTGACATTGACAAGGGTCAGGCTAGGAGGCCAGTAGCTAAAGTAGTAGAGAAGCAATCAGTGACCAGCTAGAGAAATACAGAAGCAGGTCACCCTGGTGGATGACACAGGCTCACCTGAGGTACAGAGAAGTACTAACCAGTGTTCACCAGAGCTCTTGATGGTGGAGATTGGCTTTGCTGTGTGTTAGCACCCAGATGGCAGTCCTCAGGATCACCCCACCAGGAGGTGAGCAAGCTGGGATCCAGTAGCAGGTATAGCAGGTAGGGATAAGCAGCAGCGTAGTTAGTAAACAAGCCAAAGGTTGGTAACAAATGTTTGCAGGTTGGGATCAAACAGAAGCATGGCCGAGGAACAAACCAAAGGTCGGTAATGAGTGGTAGAGAAGATACAGACAGCAGCAGGAGTGACAAGAATGAGATATTGACTGGAGAGAGTACAGTAATCTGGCAAGCAGAGACTTGGCTTAAATCAGAAAGTTCATAGGGAGAGCCAAGAGTTCAAGGTTAAAAAAAACAAGGTTCAAGGTAAAATCATTTATGGAATTGTGTGGGGTGCTGTCCAGCATCCCAGGTGACACAGCAAGCACAGACATCACCAGACAGAGCAGAGTTTACAAGTTCAGACCCAGGTCCTGACACCAGGAGTGGGCCCATGTAACTGGGTACTGTAACTAAACTCTGAGAGAGCCAGCAGAGACAGGAGGTGGGTGATACAGTCTGAGGGACCAGTGAAAAGACCAGCGGTGCTGCTGATGGAAAAGGCAAGAGGCTTGGTATTCTTCTTTTATCTGTTTTGCTGGTGAACATTCCCTCTGTGAGTAACTGTTTTGTGGACTTTACTCTAAGTTTGTTTAATAAAAGTGGACTGGCAAACCACAGTTTGGACTTACATGGACTCATTGAAAAAAATGCTTTTACCACTGAGCTAAATTCCCCACAATATCACACTAGTTAATGCCGGCGTAGACACAAAAAGGTGCTTGATAATGATTCTAAAACTGTCTTTTTTCTGGGCTTACTAAATACTAGTGATGGGAAAATCTGTATAGGTTATACAATTCACCAAAGGATTCGGGAAAGTTTGGCTTTGCTGAACTTAAAGGCAAATCCCTGTATATAGTGGCTATTTTTAGGGCTAATAGGCAAAACCACTATAAAAAAAGGTATGATGGGAAGCTAGACACCATTCTGCTGATAAAAGGTCTTTTAATGCAACTTTGAGGGCAAGATTGAAAATACAGAATGTGATGAAGCTAAGTAAACACTACTTTTCAAAGAATACCCAATCATGTGCAAGGAAAAAAAAATAAGATATTTGATTGCACATTATTGAAGTAAGCACAGCTCATTCACTAAGCTAAGTGAAAACTCCTTTTGCTAACCATGCACACTTGCACCAGATTCTGAGTGACCCAGTTTTAGTAAAACCCCTCATTGCCTTCTTACGCTGAAAAAAGACTGGAAAAAACATCATATGTACTGCAATTAGCCGTATGTAATCAGAAGTGCGTTAGATTCAATTTCTGTGTCTTTTGAAGAGTTAAGCTGCCTGTGGATGGTGCCACGTCAGCAGGTGAGCATGCTGTTTGGACAGACTGGGTCTAAGGTATGTCAATGCATAGAGCGGCACTGGAAACAGAACAGCAACAAATGACATTTGAAAATCTGGACAGGGACAAAAGAAGCATGGCAAATAGAGGAAGTATAAGGAAGGGATAAATAAGTATATCCAAGAGAACAAAAAGCACAGAAAATGTATTAACAGGTAGAGAATGTGTAATAAATGAACTTCAAATGTAAGCCGATGTTAATGGATGCAGCATGCAAATAATATGAATTAATAAAGGCTTTAGGCTTTCTATAACATTTGTATGCTTATTTAACCAAACAAAGAGCAAAGGACAATATGCCATGGCAACTATATGTCCCATAGATGGCTGCAGTCATCAGAAATGTAACTGGCGGCTATGGCCTCCTGCACTGTGCACACCATCCATGCCCCTTGTGCTGCCTAATTAACAAATTATCGATGAAGAGGAAATACTATGACTTAGTAAACCACAATTATCTTAAAGGGCAACTATCACAAAATCCTTTTTTAACTAACTTTGCATACAAGGTCATTAGTCAAGATATGTATTTTTTTCAATAATTACTTAACCTTACTTGAGCTCTGGGCAAACAGCTAAATACACGGGTAAAATGCACCTAGATAAAGGTCTGGTCTGCCAAAGGATTTGTAATTCAATTCCACTGTCTTTATATACCTCTGTAAGGGCTCATTTACACTGGCATTTGGGGGGCAAGAAAAACACGTGGTTAAACACCATTTTCATGGCTCACCAACAGCTCCCCCTTAAGCTACATAGGAAGCATACAGGGGTGTACACATGCCACAAGGTCGATGCTTTGATCCTACCCTAATAGGGCACTACCTCCTGCTCAACGTGACCTATTCAAGTGAACGGAGCCACCCTGCAACTGCCCTGCAACTGCGTGCAATGTATGATATGCTGATATCAAGACAGATTCAATCACAAGGACTGTAAAGCAGTCAGGAGGTGCTACTGCCACCTGTTATTTATTTATTTATTGCTAAACAACTAATTTTACATTATGGGACTATGCTGCAACTGTTTGGCTTGTGTTTGCAGTGTGACCCCAGTGATCTCAATAGGCGAGTTTGATAGGTGATGCCGCCTGTCAAGCTCTGCAGCCTGAAGTAAATTTCTGCAGCCATGAAAAAACCCTTTCAGGCTGTATTATTAACATTTCATTGGGCAGCTGCCAAGAAAGGCAGAAGGTGGAGTGTCAAAACCATGGTTCAGCTGCCTGTTTTTACTGCCCCCTGCCTGCCAGTGTGAGAGAGACACTTTACATTATTTCATCATATATAGGATTGATCAAGGAGAATGTTTTGATATGTTTTTGGGAGTTGTATTTGATATGTTTAAAGAGAGCTCACACAAATACTCATAAGTATAACATTTATTACAAATAATGACAGATACAGATAAATAAAATATAACAAGAATACTTAAAGTGGAGCTCCACCCAAAAGGGGAAGTTCCACTTCAAGGACTGATCCCCTCCACTCCCCGTTAAAGATTGGCAGATTTGGGGAGTGGGTACCCAAAATTGACAGGCACCCGCTCCCACTTCTGCTGCGATCGCCTAGGCGATCGGAAGCAGAAGTTGTTCTCCCCCCTCCCTCCCCATAGTCTTCTGGGACACATGACAGGTCCCAGAAGACTACAGGACCATTCAGAAAGCACAGCACTACTCACCCATGCGCAGTGGGCACCCGGCTGGGAAGCCGCAAGTTGTTACATTGGGGTACCCACAATGAAGATGTTGGCGCTGGTGAAACTGGCTGCAGGGAGGACACTACAGGACAGGTGAGCGCTGGGTTGAGACAAATATTTCCAGTCTACCTGTATGTTATATACTGGACTTGTGTATAAGCAATCAACAGCCGACCCCCCCCATGCAAACAACATGATGACCTTCTAAGAAAGCTAGCACATTCCTGAAAGGAGAGTAGTGGCCTGGCTTGGCTCATCCAAATAGTCAGCTTACAATGAAATTCCTATAGTCAGCTAAGGTAACCAGAATAACAATATATAATTGTGAGGCCAACATTAATAACGAATATGAAATATGCAACTTCCACATCACTCCACTTTCAGCTCACAAATATCATACAGTAATGCCTCCCCCGTACATAAAGGCAACATGTCAACAGAGGAGAGAAAGCACCTAATTATTTAAAAAAAAATATATAATTGTGTTCTTCCACCCACCCCAGCTAAATTTACCATAAATGAAAAATGGGGGATCTAAAGTGTATCTATATAGAGTGTAGATGCCTACTTTCCCTATCTGATTTACCTACACAGAAATCTATATTGGCTATTAGAGATGAGCGAATTATTCAAAAATTCGATTCGGCTGATTCGCCGAATTTGAGGAAGAAATTCGATTCGATGCGAATTTATTCGCTGCGAATTTAACTTATAAAAAGGGTTTCTAGGCTTCAGAGAGCCTTTATATTAGTGCAGAACACTGTACCTTTAATTTAAATGCCCTTGGAGATGAGGAAGGAGAAGGAGAAGGAGAAGGATGAGAAGAAGGAGAAGGATGAGAAGAATGAGAAGGATGAGAAGAAGGAGAAGGAGAAGGAGAAGGATGAGAAGAAGGAGAAGGATGAGAAGAAGGAGAAGGATGAGAAGAAGGAGAAGGAGAAGGATGAGAAGAAGGAGAAGGAGAAGGATGAGAAGAAGGAGAAGGATGAGAAGAAGGAGAAGGAGAAGGATGAGAAGAAGGAGAAGGATGAGAAGAAGGAGAAGGATGAGAAGAAGGATGAGAAGAAGGAGAAGGATGAGAAGAAGAAGGATGAGAAGAAGAAGAAGGATGAGAAGAAGGAGAAGGATGAGAAGAAGAAGAAGGATGAGAAGAAGAAGAAGGATGAGAAGAAGAAGAAGGATGAGAAGAAGGAGAAGGATGAGAAGAAGAAGAAGGATGAGAAGAAGAAGAAGGATGAGAAGAAGGAGAAGGATGAGAAGAAGAAGAAGGATGAGAAGAAGAAGAAGGATGAGAAGAAGGAGAATTCCAAACCGGCAAAAAGTGTATCTGCAGAGCTCCGCTATTTCTTAGCGGAGCTCTGCAGATACACTTAGCAGAGCTCTGCAGATACACTATTTGCCGGATTGGAATTCTTCTTATTTTCATCCTACTTCTTCTTCTTCTTCTTCTTCATCCTCATCCTCATCCTCAGAAGAAGAAGAAGAGGATGAGGATGAAGAAGAAGAAGAAGAAGAAGAAGAAGTAGGATGAAAATAAGAAGAATTCCAAGCCGGCAAAAAGTGTATCTGCAGAGCTCCTCTATTTCTGACAGATACACTTTTTGCCGGCTTGGAATTCTTCTTATTTTCATCCTACTTCTTCTTCTTCTTCTTCATCCTCATCCTCATCCTCTTCTTCTTCTTCTGAGGATGAGGATGAGGATGAAGAAGAAGAAGAAGTAGGATGAAAATAAGAATTCCAAGCCGGCAAAAAGTGTATCTGCAGAGCTCCGCTAAGTGTATCTGCAGAGCTCCGCTATTTCTGACAGTTCTCTGACATTCACTCCATACAGCGGTTGAAACATTGTATCTATTTGTTTCCATAAATGGAAACAAATAGATACAATGTTTCAACCGCTGTATGGAGTGAATGTCAGAGAACTGTCAGAAATAGCGGAGCTCTGCAGATACACTTAGCGGAGCTCTGCAGATACACTTTTTGCCGGCTTGGAATTCTTCTTATTTTCATCCTACTTCTTCTTCTTCTTCTTCATCCTCATCCTCAGAAGAAGAAGAAGAGGATGAGGATGAGGATGAAGAAGAAGAAGAAGAAGAAGAAGAAGAAGTAGGATGAAAATAAGAAGAATTCCAAGCCGGCAAACAGTGTATCTGCAGAGCTCCTCTATTTCTGACAGATACACTTTTTGCCGGCTTGGAATTCTTCTTATTTTCATCCTACTTCTTCTTCTTCTTCTTCTTCTTCTTCTTCATCCTCATCCTCTTCTTCTTCTTCTGAGGATGAGGATGAAGAAGAAGAAGAAGAAGAAGTAGGATGAAAATAAGAAGAATTCCAAGCCGGCAAAAAGTGTATCTGCAGAGCTCCGCTATTTCTGACAGTTCTCTGACATTCACTCCATACAGCGGTTGAAACATTGTATCTATTTGTTTCCATAAATGGAAACAAATAGATACAATGTTTCAACCGCTGTATGGAGTGAATGTCAGAGAACTGTCAGAAATAGCGGAGCTCTGCAGATACACTTAGCGGAGCTCTGCAGATACACTTTTTGCCGGCTTGGAATTCTTCTTATTTTCATCCTACTTCTTCTTCCTCTTCTTCATCCTCATCCTCATCCTCAGAAGAAGAAGAAGAGGATGAGGATGAAGAAGAAGAAGAAGAAGAAGTAGGATGAAAATAAGAAGAATTCCAAGCCGGCAAAAAGTGTATCTGCAGAGCTCCTCTATTTCTGACAGATACACTTTTTCCCGGCTTGGAATTCTTCTTATTTTCATCCTACTTCTTCTTCTTCTTCATCCTCATCCTCATCCTCAGAAGAAGAAGAAGAATGAAAAGAAGAAGAAGAAGAATGAAAAGAAGAAGAAGAATGAAAAGAAGAAGAAGAAGAATGAAAAGAAGAATGAGAAGAATGAAAAGATTCTTCTTCTTCTTCTTTTCATTCTTCTTCTTCTTTTCATTCTTCTTCTTTTCATTCTTCTTTTCATTCTTCTCATTCTTCTTTTCATTCTTCTCATTCTTCTTCTCATTCTTCTTTTCATTCTTCTTCTCATTCTTCTTTTCATTCTTCTTCTTCTTTTCATTCTTCTTTTCATTCTTCTTTTCATTCTTCTTCTCATTCTTCTTTTCATTCTTCTTCTTTTCATTCTTCTTTTCTTCTTCTTCTTCTTCTTTCATTCTTCTTCTTCTTCTTTTCATTCTTCTCATTCTTCTTTTCATTCTTCTTTTCATTCTTCTTCTCATTCTTCTTTTCATTCTTCTTCTTCTTTTCATTCTTCTTCTTCTTTTCATGAATAAGAAAAGAAGAATGAGAAGAATGAAAAGAAGAATGAAAAGAAGAATGAGAAGAAGAATGAAAAGAAGAAGAAGAAGAATGAAAAGAAGAATGAAAAGAAGAAGAAGAAGAATGAAAAGAAGAAGAAGAAGAATGAAAAGAAGAATGAAAAGAAGAAGAAGAAGAATGAAAAGAAGAAGAAGAAGAATGAAAAGAAGAATGAAAAGAAGAAGAATGAAAAGAAGAAGAAGAAGAAGAAGGAAAAGAAGAATGAAAAGAAGAAGAAGAATGAAAAGAAGAAGAAGAAGAATGAAAAGAAGAATGAAAAGAATGAAAAGAAGAAGAAGAAGAATGAAAAGAAGAATGAAAAGAAGAAGAAGAATGAAAAGAAGAAGAAGAAGAATGAAAAGAAGAATGAAAAGAAGAAGAAGAATGAAAAGAAGAAGAAGAAGAATGAAAAGAAGAATGAAAAGAAGAATGAGAAGAATGAAAAGATTCTTCTTCTTCTTCTTTTCATTCTTCTTTTCATTCTTTTTCTTCTTTTCATTCTTCTTCTTCTTCTTTTCATTCTTCTTTTCATTCTTCTCATTCTTCTTTTCAATCTTCTCATTCTTCTTCTCATTCTTCTTTTCATTCTTCTTCTCATTCTTCTTTTCATTCTTCTTCTTCTTTTCATTCTTCTTTTCATTCTTCTCATTCTTCTTTTCATTCTTCTTTTCATTCTTCTTCTCATTCTTCTTCTTCTTCTTTTCATTCTTCTTTTCATTCTTCTTCTTCTTCTTTTCATTCTTCTTCTTCTTCTTTTCATTCTTCTTTTCATTCTTCTCATTCTTCTTTTCATTCTTCTCATTCTTCTTCTCATTCTTCTTTTCATTCTTCTTCTCATTCTTCTTTTCATTCTTCTTCTTCTTTTCATTCTTCTTTTCATTCTTTTCATTCTTCTTTTCATTCTTCTTCTCATTCTTCTTTTCATGAAGAAGAAAAGAAGAATGAGAAGAATGAAAAGAAGAATGAAAAGAAGAAGAATGAAAAGAAGAATGAGAAGAAGAATGAAAAGAAGAATGAAAAGAAGAATGAGAAGAATGAAAAGAAGAATGAAAAGAAGAAGTATTCCAGTACAGCAAAAAGTGTATCTGCAGAGAGCTCCGCTATTTCTGACAGTTCTCTGACAGTTCCTTCACATTTACAGCGGTTGAAACATTGTATCTATTTCCGAATAAAAACATCTGTATCCTAAATGGAAACAAATAGATACAATGTTTCAACCGCTGTACATGTGAAGGAACTGTCAGAGAACTGTCAGAAATAGCGGAGCTCTCTGCAGGGACACTTTTGCCGGCTGATCGGGAAAAATCCGATTCGCGCACCCGAAGTATGCTAATATTCGGACTCGCCGCGAATCTAATTTTTCCTGAAATTCGAAACGAATTCCACTTCGCCTGGTTCGATTCGCTCATCTCTATTGGCTATCTTAGTGCTGAAAAACATAAAAATATCCAAAATTCAAAAGACATAAAAAAACTAAATGTTGGACTAACAAAAGAACACCAAGAATTTGAAAGCACTGGAGCATATATGAACATCAGACTTTCATTTCCAAGAGTTTGGAAGCATAAAAGCTTGTCACAGTCCCCCATATCTGGACAGCAGAGTCTTAGACATCCAATGTTCAGATCGTAGCTGCAGCACAGCAATTGCAACACTGTAGAACTCAAAGAACTATAGAATACAGAGTCCATTTCATCCCCACGGACCATTACAGTTCACAAATCATAGATGTGCAGGTTCACTTGACCACCATGGTAGATGGAACTTTTGCTTATTTATACAACACAGTTCAGGTACTTTACCATGATAGCAGATGGAACAATTCAGGTAGTTAACCATCAGAGCAGGTGGAACATGCACCAACAGTTCAGCTGCTGGTCAGTGGCAAAGTCTTTGACAGTTGCTGCTGTCAAAAGCATTTGTCTTCTTTCTCCAACATGCTTCTGGTTGATGTGAAGGCAGGCATTATCAAGACTGTTAGTCCAACATTCTATAACTAACAGCAATGCCCATATAGCCTATTATAGATTTCTCAACAGGTAAATCCATAATCCCTAGTGACTTGATCTAACACTAAAGAAAAACTCATATTTTCTGTTAAGGATGAAATATTGTTACATGAACACCACCCATGTACCACCTGAACTTTACACTACTCTGAATCTACTAAACTGTCAAATTCTAGGCTGAAACTTCACAATACTTAATGCTTGTGTTTCCTCTGTATACTGTGGTCTCCTCCCACACTCTAAAGACATTCTGGCAAGCTAACTGGCTCTTGCCTACACTGACCCCAGTATGTGCGTACATATTACCTATTTCATAATGATTGACCAAGCAAATTCAAAATAAGGTGCTCCATATATACATTGTTATATCTGACGCTCAGCGATTCTTTGGCCACCACGTTCAATACACTTGATTTTTTTCTTTAACCACCTCCCGCCCGCAATATAAGGAAATGATGGATGGGCGGTGGTTCTCGTTCTGGGAGGACGTCATATGATGTCATCCCACTCTAACCGAGCATGCACACGCCCAGGGGTGTGCAGTGCGGTGATCAGAGGTGCGCTGTGTGCCTGGAACACAGTAGATCACCGTTTAGTGGAAAGAGCCAATGACTTTGGTTCTGCCATGTGATCAGCTGTGTCCAATCACAGCTGATCGCATGTAAATATGGAAATGCTGGTAATGGGCATTCCTCAGAGGGGACATCTACACTGATCATCAGTGCCCTGATGATCAGTGTAGCCCCACCAGTGCTACTTGTCAGTGTCCATCAATGCCAACCATCAGTACCCATCAGTGCACATCAATGCCACATATCAGTGCCTACCAGTGCACATCAATGCCCATCTGAGCTGCCTTTCAGTACCAATTATCAGTGCCAGTCAGTGCTGCCTATGAGTGCTGCCAATCAGTGCAACCTATCAGTGCCAGTCAGTGCCGCCTATCAGTACCTGTCAGTACCGCCTATCAGTGCCCTACATTGCCACCTAACAGTTCCAGTCAGTGCCACCTAACAGAGCCAGGCAGTGCTGTCTATCAGTGCCGCCTATCAGTGCCATATATGAATACTGCCCATCAGTGATGTCTGTCAATGCCCATCAGTGCCACCTACCAGTGCCCCCTCATCAGTGCCCATCAGTGCCGCCTGTCAGTGCCCATCACTTCAGCCTCATTAACGCACATCAGTGAAGGAGAAAAATTACTCATTTACAAAATTTTATAACAGAAACTAAGAAAAAAAACTATTTTTTTTTCAAAATTTTCAGTTGTTTTTGGTTTGTTTAGCAAAAAATAAAAAAAAACCCAGTGATTAAATACCACCAAAAGAAAGCTCTATCTGTCTAAAAAAAATGAAAATTGGCCTGGGCAGGATGGGGGTGAAAGTGCCTGGTAGACAAGTGGTAGGACGTACATTAAAATTTGCATCAATTGCAATAAACCAAAATTATATAATTAGCTTACATTTAAGCTGTCATTCATGTAGTAAAATGTACTTCAAAGCAGATACCAGTTGTATGTTAAAAACAAGTTATACCTTTTACTGTAGTATTACCCTTTCTCTCCCTGTACTGTGCACATGCTGTGGATTCTGTTTTTTCACTCCGCCAATGGTTCTGCCTTACAGTTCCACTAGATGACTATGGTAGAATGTACCAAAGTACATGCCACCATAATCTAGCTTAAATACACACAGGAAGAGACAATACAGAAAGATGTACAACCACATTTTTAGTGTAAACGTTTAGGTATTCATACACCCTTCGAAGCATTAGGAATAAGTAAACCGTCCAAGATGTGAAAACAACATTACCATTAACCAAGCAAGTTTTTCTTTATTGTTGTTTCATATTCAACTTAACCAGAGAAAACTCTTAAATAGCCATCATGTAGTATCAAGATTATTAGCTGCTCAATTGGCTCTAGCAAAAACTTTCATTACATTGATGTATTTCACAGAATCATGAATAACAATAATACAATGGCGCAAATTGTCCAGGCTGTGATCTTCTCCTTTAATTCTTTTCAATCAACCATATATTAATGCTGTTTAGTATTATCTACAAGCTAAACAAAATAAAAGGTCTTAGTGAGGTATCAATACATTTTTATGTTCACATATTACACAAGACACAAAACATATGGCTATTATGCTTGATTCATTAGTGCACTCTACTCATATTTACTTAGCTCATATCAATTAATTAATATTATTATCACCACATGGATTTTCATGAAAGGACGTCCATCAAAAGGTGTCAATAATTTACGATTGTTGAGATGACATTCACAGATTAATCACATTTGTGCACAAACATTATACGTCACCATCCATTTAGATTTTTCTATTTCAGCCTCTTGTTCAATCCCATACAGATCTTGGAAACTCCTTAATTTATAGGAACAGATCTGGTTCTTTCTATGTTAACAAGAAAACGTGGAAAAATAAAATCATTAGTGTTGTTTTCTTAAAACATTACACTTTATTACAATCACCGGTAAGGACAATATAAAGATATACATGTACATATCTAGTGATCATTCACCATTGTCCTAACCAGGGGCGGACTGACAACTCATGGGGCCCCCCGGGCAATAAGGGATCATGGGGCCCCTGTGTCCTTGCCCACACTCAAAGCACACCCAAAAAAGCCTATAAAACGTACCAGAGGCATTTCATGGAGCCCCCTACTGACCCCGGGCCCTCGGGCAGGGCTGAGTGCTCGAATGGTCAGTCCGCCCCTGGTCCTAACTTAGGCTGTTACTCTTAGCTTAGTCGTACATTTTACATGTTATACAGACGTTTATTAGTCAACTATCTTGTTCAACTGACTGTGGTTAAAGGGGTACAACCAGGTTTTGTCAGTGGTTGGAGCCTTCTTCTTTTTGCATGCCCAGTAGACTGGAATAGAGAACGAAACATTTAAATAATTATAATAATCATGACTACTTTTAGGAATTTAAAGGGTGTTGGCCACAATCAGCAAAAGCGTGTCAACCACAATCAGCCATTTTCTGTTCTTTGTTTCAAATTACCTAATGAGTTACATAATAAAAACTAACACTTTCACCAATTTTTATTTTATTTTTGCAAAAGTTTTTTAAACATTTCCTATTGCCTTATAAAATCTCTCAGGTCACCCACAACTGAACATCACGTTATATGTCATATTTCTCAGATGGTGCTTGAAGTCAAAAGATAAACATTTCTCTATATTACAGGGAAAGGGTGGGTTGAGGGAGCTGCTGCAAACTGCAAGCTCTGTCTCTCTCTTCTCTCACACAGCCATCCTTAACAACCATTGTCCATCAAGGAACAAGGGAGAGGTCATATACACATGCAGTCACTAACTGCAGCAGAAACACACTTAGACCCACAAACATAAGTAGCCAAACTTATTTTACAAATGATCAATACTTAGTGTTCTTAGCTACAGTATCTCTCAGAGAAGTAAGTACACCCCTCACATTTTTGTAAATATTTTATTCTATCTTTTCATGAGACAACACTGAAGAAATGACACTTTGCTACAATGTAAAGTAGTGAGTGTACAGCTTGTATAACATGTAAATCTGCTGTCCCCTCAAAATAACTCAACACACAGCCATTAATGTCTAAACCACTGGCAACAAAAGTGAGTACACCCCTAAGTGAAAATGTCCAAATTGAGCCCAAAGTATCAATATTTTGTGTGGCCACCATTATTTTCCAGCACTGCCTTAACCCTCTTGGG
This sequence comes from Staurois parvus, assembly GCF_062004578.1. Lineage (NCBI taxonomy): Eukaryota > Metazoa > Chordata > Amphibia > Anura > Ranidae > Staurois > Staurois parvus. The sequence goes on along the minus strand of NW_028318028.1, from coordinate 1,895,357 downwards.
CATGGAGTTCACCAGAGCTTCACAGGTTGCCACTGGAGTCCTCTTCCACTCCTCCATGATGACATCACAAGCTGGCGGATGTTAGAGACCTTGCACTCCTCCACCTTCCGTTTGAGGATGCCTCACAGATGCTCAATAGGGTTTAGGTTTAGCTAAAAGCAAAACATGTTCGGACATACACACATCTCTTATTACAGTACTCACAAATTAAGCATCAGCTCATCATTTCTAAACCTTAAAAAGCTAATTTATCTGAAACTTGCCTACAGTCCAGAGGCCAACACTTTTACTATTATCACAAATTGAAGCTTCATGACAATGCAACCATTCCCTTGTATATCAGTCTCTTGCTCAATTTATCAAAACAAAAACAATATCGCGAGCAATAGTGTCCAGTTGTGGACACCCAACACAGGAATGGGCTGTCACCTAATCCCCCACTAGCATCTCAATTAAGCCAGCAAAGTATCTTATACATTTTCTATGCTTTCTGAATGTACTATGGCTTACAATACAAAAACGCAACATTAAACCCGGCACAATCTAGCAGAATTCTGCATCATTATTTGTATCTCTAGTTTACACAGATCGAACCCCACTTCTGGTACCATATATTTTGTTATGTTTTTAAGTATAACACTTATTACAAGTAAAGACAGATAAAGAAAATATAACAAGAATACTTAATTACAGATGCTGTTTCCACCACGGGTCCCTCCATTATATGGCGTGGCCGATGATCAGAACAGATGCATGCTTAACACAAGCTCTGGGTCAAGAAAAATATTTCCAGTCTAGCTGTGTGTTATATACTGGACTTGCGTGTAAGCAATCGACAACCCCCCTCCATGCAAACAGCATGATTACTTTCTAAGAAAGATAGCACATTCCTGAAAGGAGAGTAGTGGCCTGGCTTCCAAATAGTCAACTTACAATGAAACTCCTATAGTCTGCTAAGGTAACCAGAATAACCAGGATATTAGAGGCTTCATTAGATATTCCTGAGGCCAACATTAATAAGGAATATAAAATATGTAATTTCCCTATCAGATAATTGCCAATTTACTGATTTCTGATTCACCTAAATGTCAGCACCAAGCTCTTCAACTTTAGTAGCCTATATATATAGAAAAACCTTCAGCGCAATAAATGCCTCCTAATAGATGTGCAGCTAGATTGTGATGTGTTCCTACATATAACAAAGTAAATAGTGAAAAATGCAACAATTAAATAAATGCAATGGTTCTATAATGTCAACTGCAACCTCCTAGATGTGTATTGATCAATAGTGCCAGTAAATATTACTCCTCTGTGCTTGTGAATACTTAATAATCAATATATGCTACTGATCATATATTTCAATGGATGCATATAGACCCATACAAAATCTGTAACATCCACAGTGCTTTGTGATATAAATACAACATAAATCGTGCAACTTAATATAATATAAATCATTGCGAACTGTCCCTTTAAATCTACAGTAACTTTGTGTAGACCAGTGTTGTCACACTACTGTATGCAAGTGTACGGTGCTCCTGTATCACCCCTTAGTGCTCTTCCACCTCCACCACACTTATGCGCTCACCTCAAAGTTTGTCTCATAATGACAGGTCAAACTGAACTTTTTCCCTTTTAACCCAGGTAGGTATAATGGTACACAGGTCTTTCCACTCTTTGCCAGCACTTTTATATAGATCCAATCCACTCTGCATGCATGTAAAAAAATGCTGACTATAGTGTAGTATGTATAACCAAAAATAGCCTTTATTTAAAATAATATCCACTCACATTAAAATGTGTCCTCCTGGGACACCACAGGGTTAAAAACTCACTATACAGTGCTCCAAGTTGAATATATGTTGTAATCCCTCTTTCAAAATGGCAGCACGTAGACTTCCGGCTTGATGTCATTGGCATACCCTACGAGTTACGTCACATCACGTGACTTCATCAGTAGTACACGTGCTGTGACGTAACGCGTAGGGCATGCCGATGACGTCAAGCCATAAACTGGAAGTCTACGTGCCGCCATTTTAAAAGAGGGATTACAGCATATATTCAACTTGAAAGCATATAATAAAGTGCAGCGCTGCACTTTATTATATGCTTTGTATTTGAAGGTTTCATTTGGTTACCTTGAGGTGCAGCGCTGCACTTTATTATATGCTTTGTATTTGAAGGTTTCATTTGGTTACCTTGAGGTGCTAGCTGCTACACTGGGAAGCGCTCACTATCTTTATTTCATTATTACTTATTATATATTCAACTTGGAGCATTGCATAGTGAGTTTTTAACCCTGTGGTGTCCCAGGAAGACACATTTTAATAAGTGGTGGAAGTGGAAGAGCACTAAGGGGTAATACAGTAGTGTGACAACACTGGTCTACACAAAGTTACTGCGAATTTAAAGGGACAGTTCACAATGATTGATATTATATTACGTTGCATGATCTATGTTGTATTTATATCACAAAACACTGTGGATGTTACAAATTTTCTGTGGGTCTATATGTATCCATTGAAATATATGATCAGTAGCATATACTGATTATTAAGTATTCACAAGCATGGAGGAGTATTATTTACTGCCACTATTGTACCAATACGCATCTAGGAGGTTGCAGTTGACACAATAGCACCATTGCATTTATTTAATTGTTGCGCTGCATTTTTCACTATTAACTCTAGTAACCTGACTTCGTATATGCAGGTGAATCAAACAAACTCCCAGTTTACCTGATTTCTGAGTCTATTTGTTCATCACTAATTGTAAAGAGACATGTACAGATACGTCATGTGTTCGTACACTGCAGTAGGCTCAGTCGTGTTGCTTCCTTAAATAACGTGATCTCTTCTGATTAAATACATAACTTTTCCTGGGACTATTTAAAGTGATGACAACAGAAGATGAAGCCCCACAATGATTCATGGCTATTTTTGGATCCTAACCCTCCCACCTCTGAGATCAGAGCAATCCGTAATTAGCTGGCGTGGACTTGGATAAAGGGTCCACGCTAATTTGCCTAGTTACATTTGTGAATTCTTTTGCTTGATAAGTTATCCAGCCTTGCAGGGATAAAAAAAAAACTCAGTGTTGATGAAAAAAAAAGCCTGTAGTTTATTCCTTGCAGACAATCCTCGGGAGAGGAGACATTTCAGCGAATTAAACCAGAAATCCTCACCGCTCATGATGGAAGAAATAAAAAAAAACATTTTTCTAAATTAAAATCTTGCATACAGGATATTGTCGGCATGTTCTATGTAATCATTTTTTTTCAAGGGTTTCTTGACAAGCAACAGACACGACAATTAGGCTGACTGTGAATAAGGATTTTTTTTTTTTTATCATGGACAGATCTGCATTCTAGATTTGGAGGTCAAGCTCATATGAAATTGATAAATGCTTTGAGGGAGAATGTAGCATGAAAATATGTTTATCTAGAGGAGCCCGCTGCCGTAAGACCAAATTCCCAATGTATTTGTGAATGACCCAGATTTTTTTTTCTTTTCATTCCTTTTTATCTTTTTTTTTTTTTACTTCATTGTTCCTAGACAGATGACAGAGCTTGCACAAAGGTTTATCTTGCAGGCATGTGAAACACCAACAAAACTAGGCCACATATGGATGCTATTCTGGAGCCACACAGCTGTGCCCCTCTTTCTCCCTTTTACCAGTTGCCTGGTGTTAAAGAGCTGCTGGTTGACATATACGCTGAATTAAACCTTCCATCCCGTTAGTCCAATGGATGCTCTCTGATAAAACTGCTACGCAACTTTCATCTCATCTCTCGAAAGAAGCTGCTCTCCCGACTGTGCTTTTTTTTTACATGAATAATCTTTATAACGCGATTAAATATACAATCTCTTCAAAAGCTGAAATTGCCAAGGGAGCAACACAGCTGAAGTAGACACCACTATTCACAAACACAGCTTTAGAGATGTCAGAAGGGAAACAGTTATGGAGATGATGGTACGGACAAATATTTTGCAAATAGCTTTTTACAAAGAGGCCGGCGAAGGGGAAAATGATCTGTGTGATGTCTAAGGTTGTATGCCCTACGCTCTACATGCAGAATCCCATTGTTTGTAATTGTGCCTATTCACATTTCAAACTTAGTCACTTGTACACTCAACAACCTATACTCAAAGAAGCATGAGCAATTTTATGAGCGTAGTCAGGTGTTTTTGGCCCCAGAGATCTCCGGAATGGGAGCCTGTAAATGCGCATTTGTTTTGGTGCCTGAAGTACTCTTCTCCAGCCAAAAACCTTGATACACATATAAATCACAAGCACAAAGCTTGTATGATGCTTTAAAAATGCCCGCCCAAAAAGCTTCACACAACCAAGAATACACCCTGCTCATGCTCAGGCTAGAATACACTATAGAACCAAAAGTATGTTGACTCCCCTCCAAATTGTCATGTTCATGTATTCCCATTTAAGGGTATTTTCATACTACAGCATGTAAGCAGATTGGGTACTGCTTAATAAGTCTGTGTTTGGCCCAGGCTGGACTGTAAAAGGGTTAAATTTACTGTTCCAGGTGCACTGGCTTTGGGGGCTTCAACCAGCCCACTTGTGATATATATTGAGGGAAGGCTGAGGTCCCAGAGTCCCTAGACCCCGAGTGTATTGGTGTGCTGCTGTGTTGCTGCTGTTACATTCAAGGAATAGGAATAACCATTTTTTCCACCGTCTAGACCGAGGATCCCAGGATGCCACCATCTATGGAATCTGCTCTTATGGACTAACGCCTGGGCAAATTTTTAGTCTGTCAGAGTTAGGAGAAATGTATTGTTTGCACTTTGTATCTTGTTTACACTAAGTGAAGACTGTTAAACTTTATGAATAACCTCAGACCAGGCTCGTGAACAAAGGGTTACATAATGGGGCTGGTGTATACAAAAGGCCCTGGGTCTGTAATAGCACTAGAGGGGTATGAAGAATCTATAGTGTCAAGTCAGTATGTCAAAGAACAACAAGGTTATTGCCACTGGGAATGAGATAACATCTAAGACACTAAGCAACCAGTTGAAGTGTGGTACCTGGGAGAGGTGGCGTCCGGTAGCAAGGTACTTGGGCGCCCTCCTTAGCAGTCCATCTCCCATAGCAACCAGGAGCAGTCCCATGTTCCGGAGGCCCTCAGACTACTTGTATGGTATGGAAGAAGAAGAGTTAATATCGTACACACATGAGGTCCACACTATACATCCGGTGGGATCTCATTCTGTTACTGGGAGTAACAGAGGTACACTGGCTGGTGGAAGTGGTGTGGCTTTACCTGCCACTCCAAATGTAACACTTAATGGTCACTGTATGTAGAGCTATGGGACAACACCTTTTATAAGAACTCAGCTTCATCTTACAAGCAGTGTTGGCTCATCTCTAGATCGGGAGACTGCCTTACGTACACATGACCGCAGTTCCCGCCCAGTCCCGTGCACTGATGAGGGCGACTCTTGCAAAGGTACCCCTAGTGCACAGGCATGGTAGGTCCCGCCCACAATATGGCATAGTTGGTAAACACAACTAGAACACACCTCTTCAAGCATTCAAAGACATTTTAGACAATTATGAAAATCCAACCTTGTGGCAACAATGTAGAGAAACTGAGCACAATCCAGCTTTATAAAGACATGATTTGATGAGCTTTGTGTGGAGTAACTCAAGTAGTTTGCACGCAACCTTGACCTCAACCCTACTGAACACTTTTAGGGATGGGCTGGAACAAAGATTGCCAACAAGGTCCAATATCAGTACCTGACTTCACAAGTGCTCTTTTGGCTAAATGGACAACAATTTCCACAGGCATACTCCATAGTTTTTGGAAAGCCTTCTCAAAAGGGTGGAGGCTGTTAACACCTTTACCCCCACATAGTCTACAGCAGCCGGAATGCATGTACATTTTACAAGCTGTCAGCTTTCAGGTGAGAGTGATCTGGTGGCTGTACAGTGCCCCAGTCACTTCCACTATAAGAATGTGACACCCCCCCCCCCCCCGCAGAACCTACCCACCACACCGCTTTCCATTTTCAAACTTTCAAAGTATGGGAGATTAGCAAATGGGTGTTCTCTGGTATCTCACAGGTGGATAGCAGAGCCTAGGACCCACATGCCAGGTATCACTGGGAAGAGGGATGGGAGACCAGTGATTGAGACTAATGGCCAAATTTGATTAATGATGGAAATCTCTTGGCCCACAGCTAAACAGGGCTGGGGATGCAACACTGGTTGTTATGATGCTGACAGCTGCACAGCTCAAAGTGTCCTAGTCACCAATGAGCAATGTGTAGCCGGGAACATGCACTGAACATGGGGTGTCTGGGGTATGGACATTCGGCTCTCAGTGTAATCCCCAACATGCCTCTAATTAATAAATAGATGTACGTGTTTCAAACAGGTACATACACTCACAGGCCACTTTATTAGGTAGACCTGTTCAATTGCAATACAAGTTGTTAATCAGTCAATCACAGGGCAGCAATTCAATGAATTTAGGCATTTAGATGTGGTGAAGACAACTTGCGGAAGTTCGAACTGAGCATCATAATGAAGAAGAAAGGGGATTTAAGCGACTTTGAATGTGGCATGGTTGTTGGTACCAGACAGGCTGGCCTGAGCATTTCAAAAACTGTTGATCTACTGGAATTTTCATGCACAACCATCTCTAGGGTTTACATAGAATGATCCGAAAAAGAGAAAATATCCAGTTAGGGGCAGTTCTGTGGATGAAAATGCCTTGTTGATGTCAGAGGAACTGATAAGAGGCATGGAGGAGCTCAGCTATGAGGAAAGATTAGAGGAACTGAATTTATTTTCTCTTGAGAAGAGGAGATTAAGGGGGGATATGATCAACATGTATAAATACATCAGTGGTTCATATAATGAACTTGGTGTAGAGCTATTCACCATTAGCTCATCACAGAGGACAAGGGGGCACTCTTTACGTCTGGAGGAAAAGAGATTTAATCTCCAAACACGGAAAGGTTTCTTCACAGTGAGAGCTGTGAAAATGTGGAATAGACTCCCTCAAGAGTTGGTTCTGGTCAGCTCAGTGGATTGCTTTAAAAAAAGGCCTGGATTGTTTCTTAGATACACAGAATATAACTGGATACTAACATTTATAAGTATAGTTGATCCAGGGAATATCCGATTGCCTCTCGGGCGATCAGGAAGGAATTTTTGTTTCCCTGCAGGAGCAAATTGGATCATGCTTTGCTGGGGGGTTTTTTGCCTTCCTCTGGATCAACTGTGGGTATAGGATTATAACTTTTTTTTTTTTTTTAATGGTTGAACTGGATGGACTTTTGTCTTTTTTCAGCCATACTAACTATGTAACTATGTAGCTATGTAACTCCTTATGAATATTAAAGACTTGATGATATGATGCTAATCTGTTTATTTAGCAGTATGGCTGGAAAACATTTTAAGGGCATGCTTTAAAATAGAAAAATATGGTATTTTTGCCTAGGAAATCTCTTCAGCAAGGAAATATATATACCAAGCAAAGGGACTGGCTCACCACAAGCTCCACTGCAAAATTCATGGGAGCTGTCCCAACTCATACACTGGCCTACAAACGGAAATGGTAAAATAAAAGATCTACAAGCAGAATCAACAGGTAAAAAACTGTTACAAGGGTACTTGAAGGGGTTAACATAATTGTTTTTTTTCTAAGTAAAATATTGCAGCGTTGACATGTGTTAGTAAAACTGTACATATCATCACAACTATTTGTATCCAGGTGGATTATACCTTTTTTTTTCAGAACAAATTAGGCTTTCATTTGGTGGTAAATGGTAATGGATATCTCATGATTTCTTTTATTATCAAAGGAAAACTGGCCCAAAATAGTAAAAAAGATATATTTTTTAAATTTAGCTGTGTGTTTCTTGTTACTACCATAACCTACCACCAAAGAACAACCCAAAATAAATTCTCAAGCCCCTGACGATCACAACAATACTACATATGTGTGTGTTATTTTTTGTTTGTATCCGTAGTATAGCCCAAAAACAATAGTGCTCATTTTTCTTTTTTTTTTTTTTAAATCCTGACCTTTGACCCAAACACTAACCTGACTTTTCCCTGGTCAGGGTCAAAGGTCAGGATTTTTTTTTCTAATTATTATCAGTCTCAGTTAGTGTCAGTGTTTTAGGTAGGACAAAAAAGAAAGAAAAAAAAGAAGCAAAATGCGCAGTATTGTTTCTGGGCTGTACTACGGGTACAAACAACAAATAATATACACATAGGTGGTATTGCTGCGACCTTGACCCAAACACTAACCCTGGCATTGACCTAGATAAAACCTTGATCTAGGTATTTTTTCTACTGATCACTGTGATAGCCAATCAGAGGCTAGCACAGCGATCAGGTGACCAGTAAGTGGGAGTTCCAGGTTCCGATCGTTAGTATGGGACCTAGGGCTCTCAGTGACACCCTGGTCTTTGTGCTGGCGGCGCGCTCCCAGCACAAAGACAGATACGCAAATATGAGGCCCCATGGAAAAAAGCCCAATTCTGTGAGGCCATATATTTGGGTGAAGGGGTCAAGGGGTTATTGTTATCAAGACTGCATCATAATAATATTAATATTGAATACCTGAATAAACTTAGGGAAGGGGTAGGCTGGTATGGGATACTCTAAAAACACAGAATAATGACAGGAGGACACACTTCACTTTGTTACGCCTCTCTGAACAGTCTCTGTCCAGGAGCAAAGAAAGATGGCCAGAACCAAATCTTTCTAGAAGCTCAGAGCTTCCACTGGCACTTTTAATCAAAGGGAGATGACACACCATCACTAGAACCCTGAGTTTAGGTCAGTACTCACAATGTCACAGGCTCACCAGATGCCTCTTTCCAGTATCCTCCACCACTTTTCAATGAGGGAGAGGTTATTGCTCACAATGTCACAGGACAGCTGAATGCCTCCTTCCAAACATCCACTGGACACTCTTCATTGAGCTCTCCAAACCAGGTCCTTAGGTGACATCTCTTGGTTAGCTGCAAAGAAGGGTTTTAGAAATAGCCTCCCCCCAGCTATGCCACAGCTAGGACCTCAATGAACATGAAGGAAACCACTGCTCATACAAGCACAATCACGTACCTGTATGTCGGCAGTGTCTCCCGGGTTCAGGTCCCCCAACGGAAGACTTCCACTGTGATTGGACACAGCAGTATTTTGCCAGCAGATATCAGCCAATGTTTCAAGGCTGAGACCTGCTGATGTTCAATCACAACCCTGTGTTAACAAACAACAGAGGGCTCTGTACAGAGCGTTCTATTTGTTTCTTCTCTCTGCAAAGCAGAAGATATATTTAGTAAAAAGCAGCATACATTACACATTGTCAGGTACACAGTCAAAAAAGGAACAGAAAACAATTGGGATTTTCACAGTGCTGATACCTTCTCTCAGAACACAGACAACCACTCTTTAAAATAAAATCATCAACTTTTATTATACAATTGATTAAAATTGATGGGGTAAAACATTCCCCTAAAAACAGTAAGATCAAAACAAGCCTCATATTTGCCATTAGTAACTCAACCCTAAAAATGCACTTCCTTTCTTTAGTAGACTCATAATACAATGTGGTACTATACAGCAAATCAGACAGTATGTCGATCTGTAAGAGTGGGAGTCAGATTCCAACGCGTTTTGCACTATAGCTTCTTCAGGGGTTCAAGAGGTGCAGTTGTGAATAACTGCTAAAGACACAGAAAAATACCATATTATTATAATACCATATGTTCTGAGAGAAGGTATCGGCACCATCAAAATCCCAATTCTTTTGTGTTCCTTTTTTGACTGGTTTTTCATAGATAGGGATGTGGTGGCTGAAATTACCAACTGGACCTATTATTATTATTATTTTCTATTGTTAGGCACACAGTTAACTGTTTGATCTCCCCTAGATATTTACCCCTTTTCATTAACCCCAGTGTTATTAGAACAGTGACAGTGTTTAGCAGGCGTCTCCAAACTTTCTAAACAAAGGGCCAGTTTACTATCCTTCAGTTTTAGGGGGGCCGGACTGGGGTCATTGGGAAAAGGTCCCAACGCCAGTGGGAAAAAATGCCCCATCTTTGATGTCAGTGGAAGGAATAGTGCCCCATTGTTTGTGTCATTGGGAGGAATTGTGCCCCATCATTGGTGCCATTGGGCCCCATAGTTGGTGTAATTGGGAGAAATTGTGCCCCTTCAGTGGTGTCAGTGGGGGGAATTTTGCCCCATTGTTGGTATCAGTGGATGAAATAGTACCCCAGAGGTCAGATAAAAGCAAGCAAAAGGCAGCAGTTTGGAGACCACTGGTGTGTAGTATTATCACTGATCACTGTACTAATGTCAATGGTGATGTCAGTCAGATAATGTACCTCCCATCCAGCATCAGTTAGTGTCAGATTGCCGACCTCATTATTGAAGTCCCATTATAAGTCACTGATCACCACCATTACTAGTATAAAAAAATAAATACAAATTATAGTATATGTACCGTAACCCTATCCCAGTTCAAAATCCCTTAAATAAAGCAGCAAAACCAAAGTTCAAGGACTGATTTCTGATTCTGGATGCAAGCTCTTTGTGAAGATATGCAATGTCTGGGTGTGAAGGACTATTGGGGGACCAAAATCTTATAGCAACTCCTAAGGGGGTAGTGCTACATACACTTATTGGGATTTTTTTTACCAAAGACACATAGCAGAATACATTTGGCCTAAATTTATGAAGAAATTACATTTTTTTTCATCAGATATGTTTTATCGCAGAAAGTAAAAAATATTAGGGTTTTTTTTCAAAATTTTCAGTCTTTTTTCATTTATATAATAAAGATTTAAAAACCCAGCTGTGATCAAATATGACCAAAAGAATTCTCTATTTGTGTGAAAAAAAATTTAAAAATTGATTTTGGTACAGCATTGCATGACCGCCCAAATGCCAGTTAAAGTAGCATAATGCTAAAAAGCAAAAAATGGCCTGGTCATGAAGGAGGCAAAACCTTCCAGAGCTCAAGTGAATAAGTCACCGGTCACACGGCTGTGATTTATTATCGAGTGATTTGTGCGCAATTTCAACACAATTTCAGGTGCGATTTCTGAAGACTTTATCGCTACTTGTGAAGATTTTCAACAATTTCTTGCAATTTTCAGTGCGATTTCCAATATATTCTAGGTAATCGCAACAAAACTGCAGAAAAAGTAATGCAAGAACTAGTTTAGAAATCGCGCTGCAGCAAGTCGCACATGGTAGGACCAGGAGCGGACTGACAACTCATTGGGCCCCCGGGCAACAGGGGATCATGGGGCCCCTGTGTCCTTGCCCAAACTCAAAAAAGCTTATGAAAAAGGTACCAGGGGCATCTCATGGGGCCCCCTACTGACCCCGGGCCCTCGGGCAGTGCCCGAGTTTCCAAATGGTCAGTCCGCCCCTGGATAGGACACTGACATTCGCATTCATTAGATGCAATTTCAGGTGCGATTTCAATTCGCAAATCGCACCTAAAATCACGTAGGTGTGACTGGCACTAAAGTAGGAATCAACCCATTATTTTAACAGTTTCCCAAAACAGTAACAATCAAGGCATGCTGTATATGATAACTGTCACGGTTGTCAACTAGGCTGCCAAGCCACCAGATGGCTGGTGTCATAACTGATTTACAACACCATGGCAACTGCAGATCAAACAGAAGTTAAGATGACAGCTTCCTTGGCTGTAAAGGAGAGGGGGGTTTAGTTCCACTTTAACCGCTTTACTGCCGCCCTATAGCAGAAATACTGTTACAGGGCGGCAGGGGTGCACAAATTCACATATATATGCGTGATTTTGCATTTCCGGGCCTCGGCTGTCAATCCCCAGGTCCCGGACGGTGATTACTCGCCGGCACCTGGTGATCACCAAGTAATACCAACAGGGGCAGATAAATGTATGTAAACAATACAGTTCTCTCCCCTGTCAGCTCCAGCACACTGCTTTGTACGGCTCTGTATAGCAGAGCCATACAAAGCAGTGTGCATACAGTGGAAAGCACAGACACAGCCCACATAGTAAAACACACACAGCACACATTTAACCCTTTGATTGCCCCAGATGTTAACCCTTTTCTACCCAGTGCCATTAGTGCAGTGTCAGTAATTTTTATTAGCACTGATCACTGTATTGGTGTCACTGGGGATATCAGTGACACCAAGTCAATTCCCCCCCAGTGTCAGAATGCCCGCTGCAGTCCCGCATTCCTGCTAAAAGTTGCTGATCGCCGCCATTACTAGTAAAAAAAAAATTTAATTTTAATTTGAATTCCAGTATTTATACCGCCATTTGTAAACGCTATAACTTTCGCATAAACCAATTCATTTACATGTATTGGGATTTGTTTGTAACAAAGACATGGAGCAGAATACATTTTTCCCTAAATTTTTGATGAAACTTGATTTTTTAAAAATTTTTATTAGACATGTTTAATAGCAAAAAGTCAAAAATATTGTTATTTTTTCTCAAAATTGACTATCTTTGTTTATAGTGCAATAAATAAAAAGCACATTGGGATTTTTTTTAGCAAAGACATGTAGCAGAATACATTTTTCCATAAATTTTGATGAAATTTGATTTTTACATTTTTTTCACTAGACATGTTTAATAGCAAAAAGTCAAAAATATTGTTTTTTTCTCAAGGTTGATGGTTTTGGTTTGTTTATAGCGCAAAAAAAAATAAAAAGCTCACAGGCGATCAAATACCACCAAAAGAAATCTCTATTTGTGGGGAAAAAAGGACATAAATTTAATTTGGGTGCAGCATTGCATGACCGAGCAATTGTCAGTTAAAGTAACGCAGCGCCGTAACGCAAAGAATGGTCTGATTAGAGGGGGGGGGGGAATCCTCAGGAGGGCAAGTGGTTAAGCTAGCTGCTTGTAAAAATATTGAATTGTTGGAAAGCAGTACTGTGGTTACCTGTGTTGTGTTACATCTGCCCGGAATTCTCTTTCTCACAGGGCTGCTTTGAAGACAGTTCCATGCAGAGAATATCAAAGAAAATGAGGATGGTGGGTGCTGCAGTATGTGTAAACAATGTTCATGTAGCTAACTAGGCATCATCTTTTAACTCATCTTTCTTCTCCAAAGAAATAATGCTGCAGCATCTGATGCATCTCAGTCCTGTAAAACTGGGTCTGATTGCTGAGGTGTAAAATATGTGACTTGTAAACAAATGAGTCATGTATTCATCTATTTCATGTAATGCACTTTTTTATGTTCTTTTCTTTAGTTTTATTAGTATCTGGGCCACAAATGATATCATTCTTTCATGAATCGTGAAGAGTGTTCTGATCGGTGAGGTGTAAAATATTTCTCATCACCAGTACTGCACAGAAGTGACATTATACTTTCATCAATAGAACATTAAGCTGCTTGATTTTGAACACGGTTTTATTTACAATGCTGTTTAGGGTTTAAGTCCCAAGGCAAGTGTGGCTCTTCACAGGGTTAATGTTTGGTCCTATTTTTCATATGTGCAATCATATACATATAACCATATTGAATTTAAAGTGTTACTAAACCCAGAATCCTTCATTCACTATATTTGGTCTCCCAGGACCCTGCATTCACTATGTCTGGTCTCCCAGGACCCTGCATTCACTGTATCTGGTATATCCAGAACCCAGCATTCACTATATCTGGTCTCCCAGGACCCTGCATTCACTATATCTGGTCTCCCAGGACCCTGCATTCACTATATCTGGTCTCCCAGGACCCTGCATTCACTATATCCGGTCTCCCCGGACCCTGCATTCACTATATCCGGTCTCCCAGGACCCTGCATTCACTATATCTGGTCTCCACGGACCCTGCATTCACTATATCCGGTCTCCCAGGACCCTGCATTCACTATATCCGGTCTCCCAGGACCCTGCATTCACTATATCCGATCTCCCAGGACCCTGCATTCACTATATCCAGTCTCCCAGAGCCCTGCATTCACTATGTCCGGTCTCCCAGAACCCTGCATTCACTATATCCGGTCTCCCAGGACCCTGCATTCACTATATCCGATCTCCCAGGACCCTTCATTCACTATATCCGGTCTCCCAGGACCCTGCATTCACTATATTTGGTCTCCCAGGACCCTGCATTCACTATATCCGGTCTCTTAGGACCGTGCATTCACTATATCCGGTCTCCCAGGACCCTGCATTCACTATATCAGGTCTCCTAGAATCCTGCATTCACTATATCTGGTCTCCCAGGACCCTGCATTCACTATATCTGGTCTCCCACAGTACATACAAAATGGAAATGCAATTATTTTAGTAAATATAAACTGCTAAATCTCTTTTCTCATCAGCAGTACAATATATAATAGTATTGTGACTTCTATCAGTGTCTGGCTGAGCACTGGTGTAATGCCTATGAAATGTGTTGGCCTTGGACCCTTTGTTTCTTGGGTAAGTTTTACAATAAAGCATTATTGCCCAAATGCCAGGGGCATGAGAGGTGACTGATGTGTCATTTCTCTAGGCCAAAGGAACAGAGTCACAAGATATTCTGCTGAGAGCAAGATAAAAACTTGTTTATGGAAATTGAATGTGTTTATGACATCTAGTATGTCTCATTAGAAGATAAAAACCTGTTTAAAGACATCTACTTGCTTGAGAAGTTAGAAATCCATAAATTTGGGGTAGATGAGTAGAAGTTTAGGGAAGATAGGAGGCAAAAGTGTGACTTTTCAGAAAACGAATGTGGTGGTTGAACGTGACTCTGTTATCCTTGTGGAACCCTTCTGCTAGCTCCTCCTATGGTGGGTGTGGCACCCGCCCACTATTGGACAGCTTCCAGAAAACTGGTTTAAAAGCCGGAGGTCCAGGCAAGATCAGTAGGAAAGCCCCCCTAGTGGCCAGAGGACACTCTGACGCTGGGATTTTTGCCAAGACTATATGGGCTTATCGACTGGTCATGCCTACAGCTTCCCCATGACCCCCTGGGCAGTATGGTTCCAATGGGATTTGTTCCTCCCAGCTTCTAACATAGCTTTGGTAATGTATTAATTCTATGCTGTGACGTTGTCAAATGATGTGTCTATTTCATGCTGTAATGCTCACATTATTATTGGTGAGTTATTATGCAGATTGTGATGACTATTAGATACTGTATATCCTCCTGTGTGTCGTGTAATAATAAAAGTGGAGGTTTTGACAGTGCAAGAATATTGCAGTTGAATTCTGTTATTTCTTGGAGTGTCGGGTGAATGCTATGACGTGCCAGGGCAGGTGTTCATTTGGTAGAGGGTCTTTCACATGCTTAGAAGAATATGTAATCGTTCAAATGCTGAATAAATGGTACCTGCATGACTACATGTTGATTGTGTGCGTGTATATGACTTGCTTTTAGTTATTGCACCCAGAATTTGCCATTACAACTGGTTAATCTTGTAGGAGGAATTTTCATTCTCCTCTGACTGACCTATGAGGCTGCATGACCCCTGACCCTCTATCCAGACAGTGCTGATTGGCCCTGTGCTGATCACATGCACCCTCCCAAAAAAAAACCCATTTAGCAATACACTCCAAAAGAGCATTTGCAGACTCACCACTGTTGCTCTGTACTATGGCAGATGGATTGGGGACAGTAAAAGAAGGGGAGGATCAGAGCAGACAAGATTAAACAGCCTTTTTACACAATGCAGAGGATTAACCCCTTAGGTTCTGCAGTGATTATAACAAGCTGCATACACAGACTGATTTTACTGTTGTGGAGTTAGTTACACTTTAATGAATATGTAAACCTAAGATTTCATATTCCTGATATTTGTCTGCTGTACCTTGCATTAAACTGTATAGTCTTCTCTTTGTATTGCTTCTGTTGTGTGAAATCCATGGTGTTCCGGTTAGTTCCTCTGCTTTCTTATTAAAAACTGTCCACGCTAGGCAGGATAACAGACCGTGGTAAGTTCTCTAGCTGTGCTGGAAACTCCGCTTGCTCTTCTCTAAAGATCAAATTTGCCCCCACCCCCTGCACAGCCATTCATTGGGAAGATCAGTGTGCTGCTGTTTCTCCTACACTAGTTCTTATACATCTGAGAATAGATGGTATGTGATCATATAAACAGGGGAAAATGGTATTTATACTTTTTTTTATATTTATACACAAATGTTTTGCCTTTCATTTCTATTTTATACTCAATGGATTGTTTTACAAGGTGAGGTTTACAATCACTTTAAAAAATGTCAATAAATCACACTTATATGTATAGGTCAAACCTTTCTGTACACAAGGCTAAAAATCCAGTTGAATCCAGGATTGTCCATCAGTGTTCCCCCTTCTTCCATGTGTACCTATCAGAAACTCCTGTTACATTCAGGAGTGTCCTTCAGAGTCCCCCCCTTGCATCCATTTGTGCCCATCAAAGTTCCCCCTTTACATCCAAGAGTGCTCATAAGAGTCCCCCATTCATCAAGGCGTGCCCTTCTGTGCCCCCTGTCAATTCTAGGAGTCCCCCTTACATGCAGAAGTGTACAGCAGAGTGCCCCCTTACATCCAGCAGTGCCCATCAGAATCCATACTTACATCCATGTGCGCCCATCAGTGCCTCTTGTTACATCCAAGAGTGTCCATCAGAGCCCCCCTACATCTGGGAATGCCCATAAGAGTCTCCCTTACATCAAGGATTGCCCATCAGAGCCCCCCTTACATCCATGTGTGTTCAGTAGAGTCCCCCCTTACCTTTCAGAGTGCGGAACAGCAGGGCAGAAGCCGGCGACCAAGTAAGCCTGGATAAAAAAAAGTCTTCCTCTAAATCCTTAGGGTGGTGCAACACATCACTGGTTTCTTGCAGTCCTAGTAGCCAACCATGGTGGAGGGAAGCTGGGAAATCTGTGTTGGGGACTGGGGGAGGGTGGTAGCTGACTGGATTTCTGGTAGTGGATGCTTAGCTGTCCGTATTACTGTACAACACAAAGACTAGCACCTCCCATTGCCAGCCAGTATTTTCAGGGACAATTGCTATGGGCTGGATACAATCTTTGTGGCATACTTTGTAGACCCCTGGTATAGGAAAACTTAACTTAATGTACACCATTATATTTTTATATACAGTAGGTCTATAGTAAAGCAATGGCGGTAACAGCAGGAAAGAGGTTCCCCTGTTTACCAGAGGAACTGTTGGGGTGGGGAACTTGTCTGACCATTTTTTAATGATTTTTACATTTTCAGCAATAAGGACAAAAATGTGATAGACAAAGCCAACAAAGTAAAACAAAAACAACCTGCGCCACAAGAACTATGTGAAAAATTTGAAAGTGAATGCTGCTGTTCCTTGATAAGAATCAAAAAGATTGATAAAAATAAAAAAATCAGTGAAACAATAAAACAGCTTAAAACATGAAATTAATCAAAAGTAATTATACACAAATCATAATAAACTCTGTGGTTATAAAATAAATGTCCAAAATCACAAAACTGAAAAAAAAATATCAAATTTGTGTCCAAACACAAAAAGTGATGAAATCAAAAACAAAGAAAGTCCCCTTTAAACATGCAAATAGTGCTCCAAAAATTTTTTAGGATAAGTATAATACAGAGAAAAGACTCCATGGATCCACAACGTCCTGTGAATACTGATGTATTCTGCACTCACCAGAGATGAATTAATGAAAAGTTTTGTGCTGTTTTATTGTTTCACAAAGCCAACAAAGTGGCAGAAAAACAAAGTGGCAGAAAGCATTCACTTTCAGAAGCAACCACAAAGAAAAACACAGCAAAAAAATCTTAGGAACCTTAACATCTGTGCCCAATACACCACATCAAAAACTATGCCTAATAATAGAAAGTCCAAAAACAATGTAGAGCCTAGGTTATTACACCGAGGGGTCCCTATCAATAATAACATTTTGCATTTTCACAGATACTCCCTTTAAACTATAATATAAAATACCTGTAATCCTATCTTTATATGAAACGTCTATCCTTCCCTTTACGAAACTTAAATTTCAGATCAGACTGATACTGTGAGCAAGCAGGTGGAGAGCGGGAGTGATTAAGAGAATTTCCTATTTGCGCTGCCTCATATCACCAGCTCTAAGCGTACACCGGGGATGAGTGCAAGAAGTGTTTAGTACAGCTTAAAGTAAAGTTATAACATATTCTAAATTGTATAGAAAACATTTCAAAGTAGCAGAGATCAAAAGGTATCTGTATTTACAACTAATATTTTTTAGATACTCTTTCTTGTACCCAGGGGGATCCCTCATCTTCAAAGCATGCTTTAAAGGAGAAATATTGGCCACGCTTCTTCTGTAGGTCGGACCAATTCTAGGTGAGTATGATTGTTTTTTTTTTCTATCTCGCACTTTTCTTTTAACTGTGGCCTTGACTTAACATACAACTCAAAACTCTCCAATGAACAAGTTAGGGGGGCAAACAATTGAAAACAGAGTCGTGGCTGGCATTTTAATTTTTTCTGCCATGTCTACCAGCTCTGAAGACATTTCCATGAGTCGCCTCATGCCCACCAAGCTCATCCATAACTATAGTTATATGATCATGTAAATTATCTTAAAGAGCATCTAAACCTGAAACATTACTTTTATTTTAGTTTTGGGTAGATTGGTAAAGGGTTAGAACCTCTACTGGGTTTTTATTGCTGAGAAAAGTGCAAGGTGAAAAAATAGTGTTGGGACCATGAGGTTTGCTCATTGTTATTGCTATATTACAGTATTTACCACTTGCCTACTGGGCACTTTTACCCCCTTCCTGCCCAGGCCAGTTTTTTGAGACAAATAGAGCTTTCTTTCGGTGGTATTTAATCACCACTGGGGTTTTATATTTTGCTAAACAAATGAAAAAAGGCCAAAAACTTTGAAAAAAAAAGTTGTTCCTAGTTTATGTTATAAAGTTTTGTAAATAAGTGATTTTTCTCCTTCACTGACGAGGCTGCACTGATGGGCACTGATAGGCTACTAGGTTGCACTGATGGGCACTGATGAGGAGGCACTGATAAGATTGCACCGATGGTCACTGATGGGCATTGATAGGCGGCACTAATCGGCACTGATAGGTGGCACTGATGGGCACTGACATGCATCACTGATGGACACTGACAGCCAGCACTGGTGGGCACTGATAGCCAGCACTGATGGGCACTGACAGCCAGGACTGAGGAGGCACTGATAGCCAGCACTGATGGGCACTGAAAGCCAGCATAGATGGACACTGATGGGTACTATTGTCCACACTGTTGGGGCTACACTGATCATAAGGGTACTGACGATCAGTGCCCTGATGATCAGTGTAGATGTCCCCCTTAGAAATGCTGCTTATGGGCTCTTCTTTCCTCACATGCTGTCAGCATGAGGAGAGGACTGCCATTAACCAGCATTTCCTATTTACACTGTGATCAGCTGTGACTGGACACCATTGATCACATGGTAAAATGCGGCTCTGATTGGCCCTTTAACTGGACACATGAATAGCTGTGTCCGAAGGACACAGGGATCACAGGAGGGGTGCAAGGGGTGTGGTTCTGGGAGGGTGTTCACGGATGCCTTTCCAGAGCTAGCCGAATGCACTGCAGCTGTCTTTTGGCTATGGCACAGTCGGGAACTGGTTAATGTTGATGTATTGTAAATAATCTGGTTCCCGGGCAGGTGGATTCTACATCCCAGAGGATCTCCACAGTCTCATTGGCTTGCAGTGTAATGCAACAAAAATGAAAACTGATGCACCACACCACTGCAAAGAGATCCAGACAACTCTATTCCAATAATGCCCCATTCACACCTGTGAGTGATTTGTAGCTCAAAGCTCGAAGCTCCAAAACACTTAAGGAGAAATAACATCAACTCTCAAGTTAAATAAATAATATAGACACATAAATAAATAAAAATAATAATAAATAAATAATTAAAAAATAATTAAAACCTAACCTTAACCTCCTAACCCTAAATAATAATAATAATAATACATTAACACCCTAAAAAATTAATTATTAATAAATAAACAAATACATTTAGAGGTGCACCAATACTGGTATTAGTATCGGTGTCGATGCTGAGTATTTTCATGAGTACTTGTACTCGCGAAAATGCTCCCCATACCCTAAACTGATACTTTACGATGCAATTTGTGTCAATACAAAATGATAATTGCACCAGAAGGAATAGCATGCGATTTGAACATGAATGCAATTTCTATTCAAATTGCATGTGGGTTTCCTTGCTGCCTTTGTGTGAACCCAGGTTTGTCATCCCTGCACCGATCCTATGCTGAGTGTGGCTGTGTGGGAATGTGTACCATGGAGGCAGATGCTCCGAATTCTCAGCTGTAGGAGAGGAGAAAAAGCCACAGGGATTTGACATCTCTATGGCTGACTTTCTCTCCTATTCTTGCAGGGATGACAGTTCAGGCTAGAGGGCTTATGACTGGTCACCACCGTCACATGGACAGTGCTGACCAATCAGAGGCTGTTTAGCCAGTACTGTCATCCCTGCAAGAAGAGGAGAGAAAGCCCTGAGGATCTAAAATCCCCAGACCTGTGAAGCAGCTTTCTCTCCTATTCTTGCAGGGATGACAGCATGGACTAGACACCTTCTGATTGGCCAGCACCGTCCTTCTCTCCCACTATCCTCCCTGCACTGCTCCTGTGTGAACTCAGGCTATGACAAGCCATGTTTCATACAGGAGCAGTGGGTAAACTGCATGTGATTTGGACAGGAATCACATTCCTGTTCAAATCGCATGCTATTTTTTGTGGTGCAATTTGTGTCCATACATTTTGTATTGAAGCATATAGGAGCGCAAAGTATTGGTACTTGGTATTGGCGAGTACTTGACCGAACGTATCTGTACTCGCCAATCAAATAAGGGTATCAAGGCATCCCTAAATAAATTAACACATTAACCCTAACAAAAATAAATACATTTTAAAGAAGACAATACATAAAATATTCACTCTAACTCTCAACCCTAACACCTAAGCCCTAACCCTTAACTTAACCCCTAACCCCAGACCCTAACCTCTAACCCCAACCCCTAATCCTAACCCTAAACCTGCACCTAACCTTAACTCTAACCCATTACGCTAACAGAAATAAATAAATAATAAATGAATAATAAAAATATAAAAAATAAATAAAAATTAATGCAAAAGCTAAAAAACCTAGCCATTCAGAGAATGCATTGCTTTACAATATATTCTCTGATTGAATGAGGTGGAAAGTGTGATGTCACCACCTCACCTCTACCAATAGTAGAATGCTTTGCTTTAATTAAAAAAATAGAAAGCATTCTCTGAAGGGTGCCTGTGCTGAGCGACTGACCCTGTATTCAGTGCATCAGGCCAGCCATTCAGCATGGAACCCAGAACCTAGTGGAGATCACTGGAGTAGCAGTGTTTACAGCAGTGATTTCTACATTCCCAGGGAATCAGCCAAGCATGGTACGTATATACATTGTTGTAAAAATATACAATTTTTGGAATTCTTCTTTAATCATTCCCTACTCCATCCAAAATTAAAAAAAGAAAAGTTGGCACAAGGTGTAAGCTCAAAGTTGCTGCTTGGAACTTACAAAGAACTTTGTCCATTCAGTCCTGGCAGTTGAACTGAATGGCTGCAAAACGTGGGTTCATTTGAAGAACAGTGTAAAAACTTCTGCACTTGGAATGAATGTGTTCTTGGAACCATGTCACTATCACATCCCAGCTTCCAGCTGTCAGTCTCTCGGCCAGATGGGCAAGGAGTTGCTCTCTAGCTGATGGAAATGCTGCAGAATGTAAATTACCAGCTAGGGAGCAACGTCTCTCTCATCCAGATGGTGAGGAAGTGACGCATAGAAACAGGTAAGCATTTTTTCTACCCTGTTTACCCCTGTATAGTGATCCTGTCACTGGCTGGAATTGCGAGTTTGACATGGCTAGGGATGAGTTTGTTTGGAACAACTGTAGGTTTGGGTCCAAACCCAGAAGTCAGCTGTCACTCCTGGTCCATTGAGCTGTAGGCAGGGAATTCTCTGCATTGTGACTGATGTTACAAAGGCGATGTTCGATCAATGATGTCACAAGCATTCTCACCCCTTTGACACAATCAGCTGTGCGGAGGTGATGATACATGTGGCCACATTAAGTCAATGATGTCACGAGCATCCTCGACCCTTTGTAACATCAGCTGCAGGGCGGGGAGTACCCCACCCACAGCTTATTGGATCAGGACTGACAGCTGACTTCTGAGTTTGGAGCCAAATCCACAAACTCATCTCTAGACATGGTCCATGGTGTGCTTACGTGGTTAGCTTTGTTACCTGTGTTACTGAGTTGGAATAAAATAAAAAACACTCTCTGCATGGAGTTTGCAGGATTCTCCTGTGTTTGTACGGCTTTTCTTCTACAATGTAGAAAACAAAATACTGCTAGGTAAACAGTCATCTCTGTAATTGGTCATACAGTGAGAGTAAGACCGGGACATTGGACTTTAAAGTGGATGTAAACCCTATGTACAGGATGACAGGGATTGGTCCTAGATGGAATGTATATTTCCTCACTATTTGGGTTGTGGTCTATTTAAGGGGAACAATGGGAACACATTTTTAGTACTCAGGGATTCTCACCCATGCAAGGTGAAGGGTTCCTTGTCAGTCTGGTCAGAGAGGAGAGAACTGATTTGCTCTCCGGATTAGTAAGTTCTCACTTGCGAATTCGGAAGTTCAGAAAGCCTCCAACCCTGATTACAGGGTCTTTGGTTCCAAAAAGGTTAACCCATCTGCAGAAGAGGTGAAAAAAGGAACATGAAAGAGCCAGCAGATGTTGATGAGGTGGAGAGGAGTAGTTCACAGCTGTGAGTAAGAATAGAGACAGTTTGTTTGCTGAACTCCTTTGGCCTTTGCAGTACCCCTGAAGCAGGCAGGAACCCTAAGCCCTGGTGTGGGGCTGGTATACTGGGGGTGAGCCATTCTGTAGTCTTTATTATACCATAATTATGGACTGTTTGCCTTATATTTGCTAAAGAAAGCTGCTTTTGTTTGCTTGTTTTGAGAGTTCAATAAAGACAGTTTACATTTAAAACAGGCTGACTGGTGATTATGGGCTCTCCATATTACGCCTAACAATGAACTTTTGTTATATGTTAAAACAAACAGAAAAGTATGTAGTGAGCGCTTAATCCTAAAGCAGCTATGCACTCAAAACAACCAATATATGCAGTAGAACAAATAATATAATTAGTACAGCGCTAAAATTATATAAAAACATATAAAAGAATCAATAAATTCAAAACAATGTCCATAAAGTCTATGAATTGTGATTGTTGAAACTAGTGAATACTGGTGGTGCTCCTTGGGAAATGAGAAATGCGCACTCACCAGAAATAAAGAGGGTATGAGCGTTGTATAAAAATCCCTCATCAGAGGTCTGGTCAGCTTGGGCAATCCTCCCTTCTGTGTGATGACAGGACTCAGTGAAGAAGAATAGGATCCAGGTAACCAGAGGTTTCCTCAAAGGGGCTGGCTGGATGGAACTGCCTGTTTACAGGAAATCTTCCACCTCTTGGTATGGTGCCTGGGTCTGAAAATAAGTACTCCTCTCAGGGAGTTTAGGGAAGGATGCCCATAGTGTAGTAGGTTGTCAAAAAGAACTTTATTAAAAACATTCAAAGGTAGGGTTCCATTCCTCTGATGATGTGCGTGCGCACGTAAAGCATAAGAAGGAGCCCGGACGTCGTGATGCTACGCCGCCGGAGCCACGTGGAGGCCCGGTGGCCATCTTTAATATCCACAGGGTTAGTTCACACTATACCTGGATGCTATCCTAACTTCTAATCGCGATTTGGATACCTTTGAATGTCCTGTCGTCACACGGAAGGGAGGATTGCCCAAGCTGACCAGACCTCTGACCAGACCTCTGATGAAGGATTTTTATACAATGCTCATACCCTATTTATTTCTGGTGAGTGCGCATTTCTATCATTTCCCAAGGAGCACCACCAGTATTCACTAGTTTCAACAATCACAATTCATAGACTTTATGGACGTTGTTTTGAATTTATTGATTCTTTTATATGTTTTTATATGATTTTAGCGCTGCACTAATTTGTATATTTTGTTATATGTTACCTTTTGGTTCCTTAAATATGAAATCAAAAGAATTATGTTATACCTGTTTATAAGTGAAAAAAATACCTGTTCATTTCAGTGCTGTCCTGTGTCCTGTATACTCTTTAGTCTTATCTCAGTCAGTGTTATCATCCCTGCCCAATTCTCTCTCTGGACTACAGAACATCTCGCTCTTTTGTCATGGAGATACAGAGAGGGGGAGGTGTTCTGTATTCCTAACACACTTCCTGCCCTAGGGTGAAATTGTCACTTCTCCAATGTTACCTATACAGAGCATTATCACCCTAGGATAGGAAGTATGTTACTGGAAGTGTTGCCAGGTAAAAATAAAGCCTGCAAAAATAGAAAAAATGCAACCACTAAAGATTGGTAAACTGAGATTTATTACATTTTTCTTCTTCAGTCAGAATATTCTTTAGGTGTCTTTGGGGACATGGACCAATGTGGATAGTTCTAAGCACTCTGTCAAGCACTGCGTGATAAGTAGATGCTGTATAAAGACAGAAAATAAATTAACAGAAGACATACTACTTCCATCTACTGTAAGCCCCTAAACACATGGGCTTAGTTGAAACTTAGGCTGTAAACACTAGTTTGAAGAGTATCAGCAGTATTCAGCATTTGTTCCTTTAGAAACTATTTAACAAACCTATGGCAATTTTCTCAAAACCCTTAAAGAATTCTGTTATACAAGATATATGGGATCTGCCATTTCAGTTCTTTTTCTGAAAATGTTAGATGTCTAGTTGTCTCTCGATTTAGTACTGATATGCAGAACAGGCACCTATCAGTGACAGCCAACTGAGCCACAATAAGAGCAATCTATAGAAAAAGTGTGCTTTTGCATTGTGTTTAAAGGATATGTTCACCTTTTCATGAAAATAGCCTACACAGTCATAGGGCCCCAGTATATATTGTGCAGCTTGTAGTCTCAGACCCCATATGAATTATATGGTGTAAAAAAAGTAAATATGTGCAATAGATTTATTGTACCTGTTGTGATATGTATAAATTCTTAACATGCAAATTGGAACAACAGACTAAAACCAGTATAATTAATTGTTGACACATATGTCATGGTTACTTTCAGGAGATAAAGAATCCTTGTTATGTCAATACCAGTTGCCCAACATCTTTAAGACACCTAGTTGAAGGGTATATTCATGTCTATGGGGAAACAACAGATGCAAGATTTTATCTATTTCTGTAAGACCCGTGGCTTTTTGCTGTGATCTACATAGGAGGAAAGAGAGCCACACACAATCTAAAATGGAAAAAACATAAATGTTACCTATTAATAGAAAAATGGAGCCTGGGATAATATACACAACCACCGTGATGAAATTAACTTCACATCAGAAACCCCCTTTACATCAGGGGTTCCTCCATCACATCAGAGGTTCTCCCTTCATGTTTAAGTTCCCCCTTTCCTATCAGAGGTCCTCATTTCACATCAGAGTTGCCCATAAACATGGATCCCCCATCACCTCATAGTCTCACTCTTCTTATTGCCACAGAGCCCCCCAGTCACACAGGCACTATGTTTAGTACCAGCAGCACTGCAGAGGTAGGGAGGTAGAGGAAGTTTGGGGAAGGTGGACTTTCATCTCCTCACCTGCATGCTACCTGCCCTGCAGCAGAGTCATGCAAGCAAGACAGCAGCCCTCATTATAGCAACAAATGACGCCATGCGTCCTGGCACTAAATTGGTTGTTATGGTGCTGGCAGCTGGACTGCCTGCACCATGACAACTCATGATGTTGATCCAGGGTAAACTAGGTCTTGTGCTCGCGGCACCCTGGAGGAACTCAGATGGAATCCCATTGTGCCACAAGACCCTTGTTGTGAAAGGGTCCATTCACATTATTTTAGTCTTTAGCATTAGCTTTTTCCAAGTTCGTAAGTCACTGTCCACTGACATGGTGCTGAAATTACAGAATGGAATCTGCAGCACAAAATCATTGGGTGCACACCCAGACATAAGGATCAATAAGGATCAATTGACAAAGTTAACCTACCAGGATAAGGATATATATTTTTAAAATGTGACAGTGATTTTCACCAGTGAGTCCAATGAGATTTGAAAATTATAGTCTTAACCTTGTGTTAAAACATTGTGCATGGAGCCTCTAGGGTGTAAATGAAACCAGTCATGAAAGGAATGCAGCATGCTGATTTCCATTGGTGAGCTCCTTCAAATTCCTGGTGCCTGACCATCATGCTTTTAATCACAGTAATTTCTCTGTCAGTTTTTTGCAGATATAATCAAGGTCCAACACCTCTAAAAACACAGAATTTAAAAGATCAGCATGCCAGCCAGAGTACTAGCAGTTTTAGAAGCACCACAACAAGATAAATTGTATTAAAGTAAATGACAATGTGCATAGTGATGTCATTTATCACAATCAATGGGGATTGTTCTTTCATTCTTTTGCTCGCTCTAAGCTGCTAAAATTTGAAATTGGTCACGGATTCTTATTTTTAACATAAAAGGTTTTATGCTTCTGCTTCAAGGAATATCACAACCTGTGTCTGTCATTGAGGGCTTGTTCACACCAGAATCACTCAGGAACATGATCCACAGTCCCCTGTAATGTGAACACAAAAAGTAGTGCATGAAAAATGCGCAGCACCACATGTGCATGGTACTGTAAAACCATGCAATCTGGTGCCTGCAAAGGCACTGGGGGCTATTTACTAAAACTGGAGAATGCAAAATCTGGTGCAGCTCTGCAGAGAAACCAGGTTCTAGGATTTATTGCCAAAGCTTAACTGGACAAGCTGAAGTTTGAAGCTAATTGGCTACCATGCACAGCTGCACCAGGTTCTAAGTGCTCCAGCTTTAGTAAATCTCCCCCACTGAGTTTTCAATCAGTGTTTGGGGTGCCTATAACAATGTATTGGCATCCACTGTGGATCACAAAGGCAGTGTGTTTTGAATGAGGTGCTGGAAATGTGCACAAAAGTTGACTTTCCTGCTCAGCGTTCTGGTGTGAACCAGCCCTGACTGCTAATTAGAAAAGGTGTAATCTATAGGTGAATATATAAAATGGATAAAAATAAGGATAGTAGCCACAGTATATATGTGGCTTTGATGTTTTGTACAGGTAAAGCATATCTAAATGAAACTCAAAAATGTAATACATTAAACACTATCAGTCTCTTGATGTGGGGGTTGCATTAGTTTTCCTTTTTTCTCAGGGGTGTTTCTTTTATTTTCACATGGTGATCCTGCCAGTAACACATTTTCTGTCCTAGGGTGACAATGCTCAGTCACAGTACTGTATGTTTGGAAGAGCAGCATTGCCACCCTAGGTTGTTCTCCTGTTTAGGACTACAACAATCTCCACTCCTTATATCTGTATCATAGAGAGAAAGGTGATTTCTAGTTCACAGAGGATGAAATCTCAGAAGTGACTGAACAGTCGTCCAGCCTTCTAATCTTTAATGTAAATACAGAGCAGCTGGAAGAATCACTTAAAGGATATAAGTGCTTCTGCTGTGAACTTTGTAACTGCAGGCACTGTGGAGTAATTCAGCCTCAAAGATCATTAGGGCTTGTTTTTAAGCCTATTTTCTGCTTGTTAAAAATATGTTATGTACCTGAATGTCCATAGCCTGACTATGGATTTGCTTTAAAACTTGTGTCAATTGCACTGTATATAAAGTAGGTGGCAGAATGTTAGAGTGGTTGAAAAATGTATTTAATCAGCATGTTTCTTACCCATGTATTATTTTCTTATGAAGTGCCTGAACCCAACCATGTCACAAGTATGTAATTGAGAAGGATAACTGGATAAATATTTGTAATGCCCTCTAGGTAGGCTGGATAGGATTTTTGTTAGACAGAGGCTGGGTAGCAGAAGCCTGGGATGAGTCAACCTTGGAGTGAGGTAGCGAGTTCCCCTCAGTACAGGCTGAGAGGCTCTACAGGTCAGGGCTTCTGGAGCCCTCTTACCCTTCCAGGAACTTAGAGAACTTTCTGGAAGAGGGGTGGAGGAGGCCCACATCTGCATGTTTGAGGGACCTTGGCCAATCCCCAGGCAGAAGGCTAGGCATGGTGACCAAGGAAATCCCTTACATGTGGAAGAGCCTAAGCAACAAGGGAGTCGGGTGGAAGATGGATTGAGAGAAAGCTGGAGTGCAGAATCAGGCAGGTTACTAGAAAGGAGGCTCTCCAAAGCTCAAGGTCTCTTACGGAAGACATCCTGAGCGGCAGGGAAGGAGCCAGGCCAGTGAAAGGCCTGAACTCAGCTACCAACCCACCAAGCTGCCAGGACAGGACAGTATGAGTACTCCTACACCCCCTGGGCCAGATAAAGGGAGAAGCTGGTCAGGTGCAAGACCCAACTGGTTTTCATCCAGGACTAGCTGACTTGCAAATATTGGAATCCCTTGCCCAGGGATACCCTCAGTGCAGCTGGGTGAAGAGGAGGATTCATCTGGGGTCTGAGGAGGTGCACCAAGGGGACTTCAGTGCTCCTTAACAGGGATAGTTGCTATTTTTGATCCATTTTTTTTCTTGTACAATTTTGTGGCTAAGAAGTTTGTCCTCAAGTTTGCAGTTCCTTGGGCATCCCCTATACCCCTAGACCCTATCCAAGTTGTTAATCCCTTAATAAAAACAACTAAAAACCAGCTCAATGACTGTTTACTGACTCCTAATGTGCAAGTGTGGAAAATGCATGTTGCCTGGCCACGCAGAGCTTAGGGGGACCCAAAACAAATTCAGTGGTCCTCAAGAGGATAGTGCTGCATATCCTAATCATTTTGGTATGCTGTTCATATAATGGGTGATATAAGCAATCAACTTCTTATACCAGGCTTCACAGACCTCTTGGGGTTTATTTACTAAACCTGGTTGACTCAGAATCTTGTCCACTTCTGCATAAAAACCAATCAGCTTCCAGGTTTTATTGCTGAAGCTTAACTGAACATGCTAAGGTTAGAAGCTGATTGGCTACCATGCACAGGTGCCCAAGATTCTGAGTCAACCAGGTTTAGTAAATAAACCCCCTTGTGTCTAAAGCTCACTACATTTTAGAGGTTGTATGGGATTACCTGACCTGGAACTAATCTCAACATATGTAAACTGAGCATAATCAAATATGGCAGCTCTAACATACACTAAATATTTCATTCCTATCACATGTGGACCAAGATGATGGCAAATCCTTGGCCAAAATTGGATATCTTTTTATAAATAGTGTTTTATAAAACTGCATGTTGTTAGGGATACTGATCTTTGCACATCTTTCTTTATCTTGTTTATGAAGCCCACTAATCCTTTATGTCTCCCACCAAACACATTGCGTTTGTTTATAAAACCTAGATTTGACAAAGAGAAATGGAAATGTGGAATATCCAAAATGATGAGGCTGCTCTTACCAGTACAGAAGGAAGGAGGATGAATATCCTTTATTGCAAATTCAATATACCATGCTAAGTGGCACTTGACCTTTCCACATTCCTTTAGCTTTCATGCTCTATCAAAATTCATAAATCATATTTCCAGAGCCGGTCTCTTTGTAAGTAAATGAGATGACACGTTGATATCCACACCATGTGCTCATTGCAGGGCAGCAGGCGAGGGGGGGGCATCGCCTGCGCCAGTCCAATAGACCGCTGAGCATAGTAATTGCACTAATATAACACAGATGAAAACAGCCTTATCTCCAGAGATTTTCTAGGTAGCATATAATGTGGTGGGGAAAAGCACTGGGTGACTGCAGAGAGGTTTATCAACTTGCAATTAGTGACACTTTAGTAAACGAAGCATCTTCTCTATAATTAAAGGGGATAGCATCTCCAGAGGCATACAATATTCTATAGAACACATAGAAGTCTTTATATCTGGGTCATGGTATCACCAGCTGTATCCACTGAGATCTGCATGTACTGTAGTTGCAAGGAAAAACACCACTTTTAGAAAAGGAACTGTAAAGAATAAGCTAATCCTGCCAACGTGACCCATTCTGTAGGGTTCAATATATTCCACTCCTACCTTATTCTCTTTTCCTTTGTGATTAAAATTTGACATTTATCATTCACGGGAGTTCACTGACTTAGCCAATTTGATTTTATCAGAAAGCTAGAGAGATGTTCAGGAACAGAGAATTATGTGGGTCGTGCTGGTGGGTGAGAAAATAAAACAAAATGCATTATGTTTGTAGCACCCTCCTAGCTTGCTAGTTGTCAGGAAAACTCAGCTGGCCCCTCTGTAGGCAGAAGGGCAGGGGTTAATTGTGTTAAGTAGGATGTTCAGTGCTTCATAGGCTGCGGTTCTGTTACCTCCTCCTGCCTTCTGGAACTCACTGGAAACATTCAGAATATAGTGGATGGAGGGACAGAGGCTGCAGTCTGAATATTTATGGAGCTTCCACCAATCCATGGAAAGGCAGACCTAGAAGGTGGGGGGCAGCCCATAAATATTCTGAAGCCTGGCAGTCTGGGAGCAGAGTCCAGGGTGCAGTCATCTGGAAGGGGCCCCTGTGCTAGGGGCTCTGTCCCTGGGGCAGAGAGTTGAAGGAGAGAGAGAGAGAGAGAGAGAGAGGAGGAAGAAGAAGAGAGCTTCAGGAACTCACCCAGCTTTAGTCTCAGGTAGGCTTAGCTATAGACTCCCAGCCAGACCAGAAGCAGCCTGTCCAGTAGAAAGGTCAAGAATGCAGCCACTCTGGATCCTGGGAGTTTCTCAAAGGGACTGAGTACAAACCAGCCATCATAATGGAAGGAGAGGACAGTGCAGTGCAATACCTCACACATCTGGGACCAAGTGTAGCTCAGGAGCATGCTAATTCTCTAACCTTGGGACTAGAGTAGCCAGGTGCCATGCAATACAGCCATGCTGTGTCTTTAACATAATCGCTTGGAACTTTTATTCCTTGTTGCTGCTGTGCTATTACTCCCACTGTTGTGCAGCACCGTGTACAGTTTGGATTAAAAAAACAGGGACCTCAACTGTTCATACATAGTTTTACAATGTTTCTTCAGTTTGGGGTATCCCATGTACCCCCATTCCCCATCCAAGTTCATTGTTCCAGAAATTGACACCAAAATCAAAACCCCTAAACTATTGAGCCATCTATAAGTGTATGAAAATACTATCTGCCTAACTATGGGTGCTGTGAGGGGAAAACAGGCCTGAAATCCAGGGGCTCCTTTGAGGGTAGCGCTACAAGTTCAAACTAAGTGCCTTTCAATTTGTTGTAGACCTTTGATCTTCAGTCATCCAGTGGGATCTATTAGAGTTTCTACAAAAACAGTTTC
This sequence comes from Staurois parvus, assembly GCF_062004578.1. Classification (NCBI taxonomy): domain Eukaryota; kingdom Metazoa; phylum Chordata; class Amphibia; order Anura; family Ranidae; genus Staurois; species Staurois parvus. Next base: position 1,863,999 of record NW_028318028.1, on the reverse strand, counting down.
AGGAGGTAATAGGACAGAAAACCCACCCCTGTAATGTAATTAGCATAATATGGAAGGTGTAATATATTTATTAGGAATAAATAAGTATACTGCTTTCTTAATAGGGCAATGATGTCACACAGAGGACTTCCATGAAAGACACATTTCTTGCTTGGGGAATCCAGCTGTGCACTGTACTTTAGACAGTGAACTGGTTAAGTGATCCTTGATTTTATGAAACAAAAATGGAAACTCAAGCATCACATTACTGGTTTGCCTGCCACGCCAGCTGCTGACAAGGCCTCTGCTTGTAATTACACTGAAAGAACCCTGATGAAGGATTTTTAGACACCCGAAACTGGTTTTTAGATTGCCCCACTGACATTTATTGGAATAAAGTTGTCTTAGCAGTGGTGTGGTGTTTCAATTTCTATTTTTGTTACGTTACACTACAAACCAAGGAGACCGTGGAAATCTTCTGGTGTGTAGAAGCTGCCTGCCCAGGAACCAAATTATGTACATCAATACTTTACGATAGCAATACTAATAAAATAATTTTATGGGTCCAGCTCTATTTTTCCACTTCCCTCATTTCAAATTATGAAGGCTGCCATTACTCAACCCCTACTGAGACAAGTTGCCTGTTTGTCTTTGACTATAATATTTGAGTCCTTTACCCACAACACATATCCAGCAGAAGTCAAAACTCATAATCGATATGAGTGTCTTAGAAAGAACTGTTTTCAACAAATCGGTTTGTCAGAAAGGGAAAATGTATATTAGGAAGTAATTGATAGCAGTGACAACAAATTTGCCTAATTGAGAGTCGGATTCTTGAAAGTGCCCTTTCCTTACTGGTTCTCTTTAAAGTTGAAGTATAAGCAAACAACTAAATATACAGTTGAAATCAGAGGCATAACCAGAACCTTCAGGGCCCCAGTGCAAGAAACCATGAAGGGCCCCCTTGACCCCCAGCTGAGGACCTTCCCTCTGAGCCTAGTGGCTGAAAGCCAGGGCCCAGTTGCAAGTGCAACCTTTGCGACCCTGGTAGTTTCACCACTGGGGTCAGTGTTTTTTTATTTTTGTTCTTGTTTTGTTATTGTTTTATCATTTTACTTTATTTTTATTTCTTTTATGATTTTATTTTTTATTATTTTTTAGGAGCCCCATTAGAGGGCTTTGGTGAAATATCAGAGGTCTATGTAGAGCTCTAATGTTTCACCTTTAAGACACAGAAAGGAGACTGAGGACACAGCCCTCAATCTCCATCTCTGCAGCCTCAGCTGCACAGAATGAATAGACAGGAATAGCTCTGTACAGTGCTTCCCATTCATTCACAAACTGAATTGTATTAAACACAGCCACCCCCTCCACACACACCTCTCTCTGTGCTTAGCACCCCCACCCCTCCCAAAATCCACTTACCTCTCTCTCTGTGCTCAGCATCCCCCTCCCCATCCTCACACCTCTCCATCTGTGCCCAACAACCCCCCCTCCACACACTGCTCCCTCTGAGCCCAGCACCCCTCCCAATCCACACACCGTTCCCTCTGTGTCCAGCACCCCCAGACCCACCCACTCACACACACTGCTCCCTCTGTGCCCAGAAACACAAGCCCCCCTCAGCTCTCACCTTTCTGTGCTGCACACTCTAAAGCCCTCTAAAATCCTACTCACTTCACTAGCAGCGGCCAGCACAGGCCTTTTATGTATTTGTAATCACATAGCACACTCACTGCTCTTGGGCAATGGTAGTGTGAAGTAAGCTTTGAAGGTGGGCGGCAATGGCACCCGGGGGAAGAATGAATCAGTTGAGAAATGTAGAAAAGTGTCCTGGATGCCAGTGCCAGTATTGCCCCTGCCATGGAGTCTCAGTTAGGAGATCAGCAGGATAGACATGAGCATTAAGACCAGGGCAGCGTCCCCAGCAGCCTGGGGGAGCGTTGTCACTGAAACCTGGGAGGGGGTGTACAGGGGAGCATCACAGGCCCCTAGAGCATGGGGTCGGTTTTACAATTGTGACCCTTGAAACCCTGTAGTTACAGTCAGGGCCAGTGGTGGACTATTTTGCACCCTAGGCAAGACCAGTTACATGCATCCCCCACAAAAAAGTAAAACTTAACCTGTAGTTCTACTTCACTCCTCCTAGCACGCATCCTCTTTCCCATCAAGCTTTCCACCCTAGCAAAAATCCTCTCCCGCAAACCCCCCACCTAGCATAAATCCCCCCAAACCCGCCTCCTAGTACAAATTCCCCTAAATCCCTACTCCTAGCACAACCCCCACCAAATTCTCCTTCCCAGCGCAAATCCTTCCTCCCCACTCAAATCCCCCCTCCTAGCACAAATCCCCCTTTTAGCACAACCCCTCCCAATCCCTCTTTCTAGCACAATCCCAATCCCCACTCCTAACACAAATCCCCCCAATCCTCCCTCCTAGCACAACCCCTCCATCCCCTCTTCTAGCATAAATACCCCCCACTCCCCTCTCCTAGCAAACATTCCCCACAATCCCCTTTCCTAGCACATACCCCCCCCCCCCAATCTTCCTCGTAGCATACCTTCCCCCTCCTAGCACATATCTCCTCCAAATCCTCCCTCTTAGCACAACCCCCCAATCCCCTCTCCTAGCACATATCGCCCCCCAGTACAAATGTCCCTCCAAACACAAATCAGCTCAAATACCCCCTCCTAACACAACTCCCCCCCAATCCCCTCACCTAACACAAGTTTCCACAACTCCCTCTTGTAGCTAAAACCCCTCCAAATAACCCTTCTGAGCATAAAATCCCCCCACCTTACCCAAATCCCCCCTCCTTTAACACAAATCCACCCCAACCCCCCCCCCCCCAAAACCTCCCTTTTACTCCTAGCACATATCCCTCCATTCCTTCTCCTAGCACAGTGGTCGGCAAGCCGCGGCTCGCGAGCCACATGCGGCTCTTTACACACTTTAATGCGGCTCTTCTGTGTGCCGGGCGCCCGCTCCCCTCCCTCCTCTCAGGTGGCCGCCCCAAAAGTCAGGACTCTGCAGCTAGCCCAGCAATGGGCAAACTACGGCCCGCATACGGCCCGGAGGACCTTTTAATCCGGCCCGCGGAGCGTGGCAAACATTGGCTGTCAGGATGTAGGTGGGGCAGCGTGACGAACTCCTCTCCTCTCACAGTCCGCCCTGAAGACCGGAACGGCGCGGGAACACGGCGAGAGGAACGTGCGGAGCAAAGGTAAGTGAATTGACACAATATGGGGAATGAATTACTATAGGGGGGATGAATTACTATAGGGGGGATGAATTACTATATGGGGGATGAATTACTATGGGGCATGAATTACTATATGGGGGATGAATTACTATGGGGGATGAATTACTATATGGGGGATGAATTACTATGGGGGATGAATTACTATATGGAGGATGAATTACTATGGGGGATGAATTACTATATAGGGGATGAATTACTATATGGGGGATGAATTACTATATGGGGGATGAATTACTATAGGGGGGATGAATTACTATATGGGGGATGAATTACTATGGGGGATGAATTACTATATGGGGGATGAATTACTATGGGGGATGAATTACTATGGGGGATGAATTACTATATGGGGGATGAATTACTATGGAGGATGAATTACTATATGGGGGATGAATTACTATGGGGGATGAATTACTATATGGGGGATGAATTACTATGGGGGATGAATTACTATATGGGGGATGAATTACTATGGGGGATGAATTACTATAGGGGGGATGAATTACTATATGGGGGATGAATTACTATAGGGGGGATGAATTACTATAGGGGGGATGAATTACTATATGGGGGATGAATTACTATGGGGGATGAATTACTATATGGGGGATGAATTACTATATGGGGGATGAATTACTATGGGGGATGAATTACTATGGGGGATGAATTACTATATGGGGGATGAATTACTATGGGGGATGAATTACTATATGGGGGATGAATTACTATATGGGGGATGAATTACTATGGGGGATGAATTACTATATTGGGGATGTATTTTCAGTTTTAAAAATGTGGCTCTCAAAATAAATTTCAATCGTGGTTTTGGCGAGATTTGGCTCAGTTGAAAAAAAGGTTGCCCACCACTGTCCTAGCACAAACTCCCCCCCCCCCCGCCCCATCATTATTCCCACTACCCTTCCCAGCACAAATAGCCCCCATCCTCCCTCCTGCATAAACCACTTATACCAGCACCCCCCCCTCCTTTCATTGTGTACAATTCCCTTGGCCTATAAACCCCCCCCCCCCCCCCCGAACCTACAGGTGGGAAACCAGGTAGAATTGCCAGTTGTGCTGTGCTCTCACTCCTGTCCATGGTGCACTCCTCCATACAGCAGATGACATAAGATCTCTCTTGGATCACTGAATGCAAAAGCAAATCAAAAAGAGGGCGCACCAGCCTAGTGCATTATGGTAAAAAATATTTAATTAAAGAATAAAAAGTAGGTATCATACCCACAATAGACATATAAAACACAAGCACACCACAATGAATAGCGGTGTTCAATTCATATAGCATCTGAGTCCACAACAATGGATCCCTGGAAGACCAACCTTCTAACGCGTTTCGAGGACTCAGCCTCTTCCTCAGAGCCCTAGGAAAGGGTATTGGGGGGAATTTTTGCTAGGAGAGGGGATTGGGTAGTATTTATGCTAGAAGAGGGGATGGGGGGGATATGCCTGTGTTTTATATGTCTATTATGAGTATGATACCTACTTTTTATTATTTCATTAAATTTTTTTTAGGATAATGCACTAGGCCGGTGCGCCCTCTTTTGTTTTTCTTTTGCATTCAGTGACTTTGGACTACCCCGGTCCATTGAGGGCAGCCTCTTCTGAGTCCATCCCCAGCGCAGTATTACAGAATTTGCTGTGTTTGATCGCTCTTGGATCAGGTTGTACACAGTTTGATTACCCTGCCCTCTATCTCCTCCAATGGCCGCTCATCTCTCAGCAGCAGGTAGCCAGGGAATTATTCAGACAATGAAAATGTAAGAGCGATCATGTGTCATCTGCTTTATGGAGGATCATGCCACTGACAGGAGAGAAGAGCACAACCCACACCTCCCAGCTGTCTTGTCATTTCTCCTTTTTGGGCTTCACTGCTCCAGGCTATTTTCCCCTTGTCCCAGCCATGAGTGTGGGGATGAGGGGAAGGCATTCAACAGCCAGGGGGTACAACTGAAATCTGGGGGGGGGCATAGCACTCCCCAGCACCTTCCCAAATCTGGCCATGGTGGGGAGTAGGGAAACCAGTGCCCATGGCTGCATCCTAGGTGACAGTTCACCTAGTGGTAGCGCCTAGTTCACCTAGTGGTAGCTACCTGCCTAGTTCACCTAGTGGTAGCGCCGGCCCTGGTTATGCCCCTGATCAAAATAGATATGTGTGAATGATTTAACATGCCAAAGGATTTGTAATTCTAAGTAGTCACTCTTTAGATTCGCTCACCCATGCCAGACAGCACAGCCCTGACCTCACTTTTGACCAAGGCAGTTAAAGCAATACAGCTGGTGACTGTACAGTGAAGAAATAGCAGCACACTCATGAGACCATCCCTGTTTGCATACTATGCAATGCAGTACTGCCTTACTGACTGCGCTGCAGGACCGATATAAAGACAGACTGATTAACCATTTAGAAATTAATTTAGTGATTTGTTTTAATGAATATATACAGTAGTTTGGTTAAATCTGGGTGTTTACTGCCCATATTTCTATTTCAAAGGTCCTCTCTAAAAAAAATAAATACAGAAAATACAGAAACCCCTGGCTTCATACTTCATTCTGGGAATGCATTCAGAAAATGTGTGTTTCTGAGCGTGCTTCCAAAAATGTGCATCTTGTTTGCAGTGCCATATTTTTTTAATGACACCCCAAATGCAGCTAATAGACTGTTTTGCCACATAACAAAACGAGCAAAAAAGGTGCCACAAATTACAAAACGCACAAGACTCACTGCCAAAAAAGGTGCAGGAGCTACTTTGTCATTCAACAGCTTGAATGGGCTTCCCTACATACAGCAAATGTGCCAAACAAAATATAAACACCCACACATAATGACACCCAAGGATGTCATGTGTATAAATTGGAGTCCTGCTTTATGCTCCAAACAGTGTGTTCAGCAGTGGTATATTGCAGGGTTCAGGGAGATAAAGGGCCTTCCTTCATCCTGATCATCTTACTCCAGACATGGCTCCTTCGGCAGGTCACTCTGACTGGGCAATACTGATGTCAATTGTAACATCATGAATCCATAAAGCAGGGGGATCAGTTGCATATCCATCGCCCGTCATCCTAGCCAATCATTGTGGAAACAGTGAAAAAGAAGGTGCTTTGCAGGTAACATTTATGTGAATAGCTTGTTTGTATTTCGTATTTCTGTCTCTACAGAGTTCTTCTCCCGCTTTGATGGATCTATCTAATCTGCCAGGAGGAGGACTGCTCAGGCACTGAGTTATTCATTGGATTCTGTACTTACTGAATGTTTTACACAAATAGAATTCTGAATTTTTTGAATACAAATTACAACTATTGATTCTATTAATATTCCTTGCGAAATTTAAATGTAACATGCAGTAGGTTTCTCTGGCACAATACAGTTAGCAAGAAAGTGTCTCGGTTGGGGGTGTCCCTCTCACTGCGATGCAATCTTTTACTGAATTCCATCCCACCAGCAGAAAACTGGCACCTCGGAGCAGCCACAACCTGTGATCCAGGCTCTGTTCATACACTGCCAAACAATCGGAATAATGAGTCATTATTTTAATAAATAACATCATTTGTCAGGCTCTAAGAATCAGCTCGACATGCTGCACTAATCCCAAATGGAATTTCTATGTAAAAACCTTGATTAATTGGCCTTAGTAAACCTGGCTTCTGCTTCATGCTCACAAGCTTTACTAGATGTCCTTTTTCTTGTTTACTCTCTGAGGCGCCCAGCTTCTCTCTCTCTCTGGATCCCACTCACATTCTACTAGATAGCTCTCTCCTCTATTTCTTGCAATCTACCTGTTGTCTCCTTCTATTCATCTCACATTTTCTAACCCTCTGTTAGATGCCTCCATTCTCTCTCTCTCATAGTACTACTCTTGTAGGAGCCGTGGGAATACTGTCCAGGTCATCCCCAGTTACCTTGCCCCACAGCCAGGCGCAGAGGCTCAATTACTTGTTTCTCCCATAATCAGTCTAGGCGCGTTGTTTTTGTTTTGTTTTTGAAAAACAGGGATGGGGATGAGGGAGATGAGAGGAATACTTCAGATTAGGAACTATGTACACTGAGGACTTTGTCTAATCTTCAGAACAAGCTATATCCAAGTACGTTCTTGAATCAGTGACCTTCAGCTTAAGCAGTAGCAACAAGTAGTAGCAATAAGAGCAGTCATGTCTTTGGAGATCCAGAGCAGTGTCCCTTTAGGTAGTAGTGGACATATGGACAAAGTTCTTTGGAGCACCAGCCGTTATTCCCTTTGCTAAACTCACAGCTGGCTTCCTAGTACCAGAAGGGGTTGAACAGTACACTGTCTCTAAGATCCTTAGGGATGTCTGTACTCACAAGGCCCAAGAGCAACTGGACACCTTCCTCTGTGGCATCAGACCAGATCTCCAGGAGACAGCCCCTCAGTCAGTATAGCAGAACCTGGGTCTTCAGCAATGCAGGCCCTCAGGTAGCCCACCCGAGTCCTTCGGCAATAGCTGCCTGCAGGGCTCAGTGAAGGGGGCTCTGAGAGCTGATTAGAGGGAAGGAACACCCCCCCCCCCCTTTCACGCAGCACCCAGGGACAGAGCTGAGGCTGTCAATCACAGATTGTGTACTACAGATCCCTCACCATCACCTTTTTTCTCTTGGTGTCAGGACACTATGTCCAAAGTGATTCATGCAGATAGCAGAAGAACAAGGCAGAACACAGAAATTACACTTAGTGCTCTGGATTTAGTCAAGTACACACTACAGAAGGATATGTTTTGTTCATATTTCATGTCTGAGGATGGTTTATAACCACTTTAAATAGAGGGTTGGAAAACCACAGCTCAGCCACCTGCGGCAAGTTGTAATGAGGCCAGATTTCACACGTTTTCTCTCAAGTACATTCTGACTTTCTCTTTTTTTTCCCTTGCTCTTTAGCCTACCTGGTCCTAATACTCTCTCTTTTAACCCTCTCTTTCCTCTTCCCCTCTAGCACATATTATTTCTCTGTTCCATTCATTTTTGGCTGCATGGCTCTCTGGGTTCTTTCCATCTCCTACTCTCTCCTTCTCATTTTACACTCTCTCTTTCTTGTGTGTATTTGTCTCTGTGTCTCCCTGTTCTTCGCTCCACTTGTCTCCTTCCTTATACCAATGGCTCTTGGCACCATCTCTGACATCCTATTTACTTTTTATCACTCAATTGCTTCTCTCTCTCTGTCTCTCCCTCTCTTTCCCCTATTTTCTCCTTTTTCATATCTTATGGGGCTGATTCACTAAAAACTGTAGAAAGAAAAACAGAACAAAGTAGAGTTTTTGCCAACAAGAACCAAACAGGCTTCCCCCTTCATACTATAAAAAAAAATAAACCAAAAATCTGGTTTGTTTCTATGGGCAATTTCTCTAATTCTAGAATTCTAGAGCCCTTACGTTCTTGTTTTCATTTATTATTATTTCATTATTATCTATGAATCGGCTCCTGTTCTTCTCTTTTTGCTGTTTTCGTCTCATTTGCTCTATTCCCTTCAGTCTGTCTTTTTTTCTATATAATCCCTGTTCCCTTCCATCTCTATCTCTCTCTTTCTTTGTTCTAAAGAGGAATAAATTTAGCATCAGAAAAAAGATGTCTGCGTTTTGACCCTTGGAAAAAAAATAACATTTGCATGAGATATAGGTCACCCCAGTACAACGTTTTCTTTGTCTTGCCTGAAATGCCTTCTTCTAAAGTGGATGTCATGGTATCACGCGGAAAATGTAGCAGCACGGCTTCCATTGACATGGTGTATGTCTTTTCCAAATCTGAAATCACAGCTCTTATAGATAACACACTAGCACTGCTCTTACAGATAATATATTAGCTATATACAAAATTTACAAGTGCTGCTCCTATGCATCACGCTCTGCTGCCATTGCTATAGGCAAGCTGCAAGTATCCTATAAATAATTTGCCAGTGAAGTTCCCGAAGAATCAAGAGTATCATTGTTATAGATGAAGGTGCTTGGTGCTACTTAATGCTGTTTTATAGCATATACTGATAATACAGAGAGGAAAACAACTTTGAAAATGGTCTGGCCTGTGTGAAATTTGGCACCCTTTGATACATTATTTTCTTTAAAGGACTGATATCAGCATGAAGGCCATTATCTGTATTGCAGCACAAATGTTACTTGAGTGCCCCTTACAATTCTCATCATTTATAGTTGTCTATATCATGTATATATAAAAAAAACAGACTATACCTGCCACTTATAGTAATCAATCTCTTTCATTTTCCTATGCTACATTGAAAGAAAACTTAGCTACCTGCCTCTCACATATTTGGCCAACTGACCAGAAATATTCCCTGGGTCAGCTATCAAACTGAGGTGTGCTCTGGCATCAGGTGGTCCAGCATTTGTTGGGCAGCTACTGGTTGCTCATAATTTCCCTGCTTTGGTCAGGTGTGGCCCCTTTTTCCACATCCACAGAGGCCTAGTATTCTCATGGGCCTCTCTTTATGGCCTCCACTCATGGGTCAATTCCCCATGATGCTACCATCATTGGCCTCTCCCTATGGCTTTTTCTCACAGGTCTCTCTTGTGCTCCAACACGTCTAAATGATTATCGTTTTTGCACTCAGGTGTGGTAGGGTGGCATGAGAGGCCAGTGACAAAATGGAGTCTTGCTGTGCGCCCAATGCAGACCTCATGCATGCACTTTGTTTGTCTTACTTTATGGCGGCTAGGCAGAGGATCTGCTGATCTGCTCCCGTTATTTTGGGAGATGAACCGTTAGGGGAGGTGATGCTACAATTCTAACTCATTTTTCTTCATTCCTGTTCTAAAGCCTGGCTGATTCATTTCTGTGAAGGATTCAAAAGGTGGTAAGTTAGTGAATAAATGAGCCAGACACCTGTATAGCGAACAAAATTCCTATCGCACAAGTTCCAGTATTAGGCTAGGAAGTAGGTGGGTCATGCAGCAACAGCCAGCTGGAAACTGGCAACATCATGGAACAACGTACATATTGCCAGCACACTGGGGATCTTCAACTATTACGTGGTATATTTACATAGTTAGTCAGGCTGAAAAAAGACAAAAGTCCATCCAATTCAACCATTAAATTAAATAGAAAAAAAAAGTTATAATCCTATACCCACAGTTGATCCAGAGGAAGACAGACAAAAAAACTCCCAGCAAAGCATGAACCAATTTGTTCCTGCAGAGAACAAAATTCCTTCCTGATCCCCCGAGAGGCAATCGGATATTCCCTGGATCAACTTTATCTATAAACATTAGCATCCAGTTATATTCTGTGTATCTAGGAAATAATCCAGGCCTTTTTTAAAGCAATACACTGAGCTGGGGTTGTATATCTTAAGACCATTATTCTTGTGATCTATTCTTTTGAATAAGACTAATAAAGAGGTGTTACTAAAGAATTGTGTCTTTTGCAATATTATTCTATACTTTGAAATATGTCTGAACCCAGAGCGTCAGAGGGGTCGGTAGGCTTGCAAGGTCAGGGCACCACTGGGTACAAGCATTTTCAAGCAGCCCCTGTGGGGGTAGAGCTTCAAGTGCAACATTTTGGGAACTGCAAAGTGTCCCTAGAAATAACAGTAAAAATAAACTAAACAATAAATATGCCATAAGAGCAGCTAAAACACTCCTGTGAAATCCCCAAAAACACAGAAGAATATAATATAAAAAGCAGTGTAGCATGCTTGAAAGTAAATTTGTAACAACCATTGATAAATATTGAAATATATACTCTGCAATATACAGTATATATATATATATATATATACACTATATTGCCAAAAGTATTTACATGCACATGAACTTTAATCCGTAGGGTTCAATATTGAGTTGGCCCACCTTTTGCAGCTGTAACAGATTCAATTCTTCTGGGAAGGCTGTCCACAAGGTTTAGGAGTTTGTCTATGGGAATGTTTGACCATTCTTTCAGAAGCACATTTGTGAGGTCAGGCACTGATTTCAGATGAGAATGCCTGGCTTGCAGTCTCCGCTCTAATTCATCCCAAAGGTATTCTGTCGGGTTGAGATCAGGACTCTGTGTAGGCCATTCAAGATCCTCCCCCCTTAACTCGCTCATCCATGTCTTTATGGACCGTGCTTTGTGCACTGATGCGCAGTCATGTTGGAACAGGACAGGGCCATCCCCAAACTCTTCCCACAAAGTTGGGAGCATGAAATTGAAATTGTCCAAAATGACTTGGTATGCTGACACCTTAAGAGTTCCCTTCACTGGAACTAAGGGGCCAAGCCCAACCCCTGAAAAACAACCCCACACCATAATCCCTCCTCCACCAAACATTACACTTGGCACAATGCAGTCAGGCACGTTCTCCTGGCGACTGCCAAACCCAGACATGTCCATCAGATTGCTAGATAGAGAAGGATGATTTGTCACTCCAGAGAACACGTCTCCACTTCTCCAGTGGCGGCGTGCTTTACACCACTGCATCTTTGCATTGTACTTTCTGATGTAAGGCTTGAATGCAACTTCTCGTCCATGGAAACCCATTCCATGAAGCTCTCTACGCACTGTTGTTGTGCTATTCTGAAGGCCACATGAAGTATGGACGTCTTTAGCTATTGACTCTGCAGACAGTTGGTGACTTCTGCGTACTGTGCGCTTCAGCATGTGCTGACCCCATTCTGTCATTACACGTGGCCTACCACTTGGTGGCTGAGTTGCTGTTGTTCCCAGTTACTTCCACTTTGTTATAATACAACTAAGAGTTGACAATGGAATATTAAGTAGCAAGGAAATTTCATGGATGGACTTATTTCACAGGTGGCAATCTAAGGTACCATGATTGAATTAACTGAGCTCCTGAGAGCAACCCATTCTTTCACAAATGTTTGTAGAAGCAGTCTGCATGCCTATGTGCTTGATTTTTTGCCCCTGTGGCCAATAAGGTGACTAGAACACCAGAATCGAATGATTTGGAGGGGTGTCCCAATCTATATATATATAGAGAGAGAGATTAGGTGCAAAAAAATGTCAACACAAAAAACTGTTTTCCATTTTGATACTTTGATAAGTGGTATTAAATCCCAGAAAATGTATTGTATTGCAGTCTACCAATTCTTAGATGGTGTGGCTGCATTCGTTTTCTTTTTTTTTCCTTTATTTTTACTTTGTGATGTGACCAGTAAGTCTGTTATTTTGTAACAGGCCAAGCTGTCCAACAAAAGTGGCAGTTAAGAGGTTGAGACAAACTATTTAACACTGACAGGGGTGCTTACAATGATCAATCAAATATTTATCCCAAAATTAAAAAAACTATTGCTGTAACTGCTTAAAGTGTTAGCTGGATTTTGTCTTTGATTTGTTAGTCAAGTCAGTCTAAATTTGTTTATACACTACTACATTTGTGAATGAACATTTGTATGAAAATTAATGCAAACATTCTCAAGGTTTTAGAACAAATGGATTCTACTGAACAAAAATAACATATATTGCTAGAAATGTGTTCATTTGATAGAGAAATTCCTTCCTAATCCTTCAAATTTTCTTCTCACTGCAGTCAAAAGCGAACAAAATTTGATTTAATTAATAATTATAAAGTCTAATGAATGTTCTTAAAATGAAACATTTCCAATGAAGTCCTGCTAGTTTATAGCCATCCTACATCAGCTAGTGCACCTAACATTGCCCTCTCCCCAGACTGACAAAGTTACTGTCCAAGGGTGTTCAAGCGGAGCCCCCCTAAGACAGGAAGTGTGTTATTGGCCAGGTGATTAGGTGAAAATAAAGGGGAAAAAAACTAAAACAATTTGGTAAGCTGCAATATATTACATTTTTGTTTGAGGGTTTATTAACACTTTAAGCAGGAACTCAGGACTAAACAAACACCTTTTATTGTAGTTGTTAATGACAAAACTGCTTAGATCCTAATTTTAACCTAATTTGTTTCAGATTCCAAAGCTGGAAGAGCTGCTAATATGCAAATGATCTCAACCAGGCAGCCAAAAATAATTAGTAATTTATCTGCTCTGCTTTATAGAAAACCTGTCATGAGAGAGAAAAAGTAAGATGCTAATACTGACCATTTCTAAAAATATTAATCCCCTGGCTGTGATGCTGATTCTCTGTCTTCAACATTTACTAAGTCACTGACTCAGAACATGGGCGTAGATCAGTATTTTGACTTTACAATTATTCCAGGTCAGTGACACACAAAGGATTAGCACCAGAGGCAACCAGACAAGTAGTATATTCAATAGAGGGTGGGTATCAGCATCCTTCATACTTCTTTCATGAGATGTTTACTTGAGGATTTCCTACCAACACTTACCAGCCAGCCTGCAAAACCACCAATCTGGCCTTGTCTAACAAGCTGGGCATCACGTGCGTAAGCTGGGAGTCACGTGCATCCCTGTACCTTTAAGGAGGGATGGGCTCCTCCAGGCACACCTGCCCTTAACCTATCCAATGATATATGTGCTCCTACTATTGAGGCTCTGGAAATTTTAGAGTTAGGTGCACAGGACACATAGGACCCTTGATGCGGGACTGTGGCTTACATAGTTACTTAGTTAGTATGGCTGAAAAAAGACACCCACAGTTGATCCAGAGGAAGGCAAAAAAAAAAACCACAGCAAAGTATGATCCAATTTGCTCCTGCAGGGGAAAACATTCCTTCCTGATCCCCGAGAGGCAATCGGATATTCCCTGGATCAACTTTACCTACAACTTTTAGTACCCAGTTATATTCTGGGTATCTAGGAAAGAATCCAAGACTTTTATAAAGCAATCCACTGAGCTGGCCAGAACCAACTCTTGAAAGAGTCTATTCCACATTTGCACAGCTCTCATTGTGAAGAAACCTTTCCTTGTTTGGAGATTACATTTATTTTCCTCCAGATGTGTCCCCTTGTCCTCTGTGATGACCTCAGGGTGAATAGCTCTACACCGAGTTCACTATATGAACCACTGATGTATTTTTACATGTTGATCATATCCCCCCTTATGTATTTATACATGTTGATCATATCCCCCCTTAATCTCCTCTTCTCAAGATAGAATAAATTTAGTTCCTCTAATCTTTCCTCATAGCTGAGCTTCTCCATGCCTCTTATCAGTTTGATTGCCCTTTTCTGTACTTTTTCCACTTCCCCAATGTTCTTTTTGTGAATTGGTGCCCAAAACTGAACTGCATATTCCAGATGAGGTCTTACTAATGATTTGTACTGGTGGAAAATGATCTCTCTCTTTCTGGAGTCTATACCTCTTTTAATACAAGAAAGGATTTTGCTCACTGTAGAAACCACAGCTTGGAATTGCATGTCATTATTAACCACTTGCCTACCAGGCACTTATACCCCCTTCCTTACCAGGCCAATTTTCAGCTTTCAGCGCTGCCGCACTTTGATTGACAATTGCGCGGTCATGCAACATTGTACCCATATGAAATTTTGATCATTTTTTTCTCACAAATAGAGCTTTCTTTTGGTGGTATTTAATCGCCACTGGGCGCTTTACTTTTTGCGCTATAAATTAAAAATGTGCAAAAAATTTGAAAAAAAAAAAAGTTTATTTGTTTCTTTTATAAAATTTTTCAAACAGGTATTTTTTCTCCTTCACTGATTTGCGTTGATGAGGCGGCACTGATGGGCACTGATAGGCGGCACTGATGGGCACTGATAGGCAGCACTAAAGGGCACTGATAGGCAGTACTAATGAGGTGGCACGGATAGGCGGCACTGATAGACAGCACTAATTAGGGATCACGGATAGGCGGCACTGATATGCAGCACTGATAGGCGGCACTGATAGGTGACACTGATGATGGGTACTGATAGACGGCACTGACTGGCATCACTTCTGGGCACTAACTGGCGGCACTGACTGGCACAACCCCTGGGCACTGACTGGTGGCACTGACTGGCAGCACTGCTGGGCTGCACTGGTGGGTGGCACTGGTAGGCAGCACTGGTGGGTGGGCACAGGTGGGTGGCACTGGTGGGCACAGGTGGGTGGCACTGGTGGGTGGGCACAGGTGGGTGGCACTGCTGGGCACATGTAGGTGGCACTTCTGGGCACAGGTAGGTGGCACTGCAGAGTGGCACAGGTGGGGGCACTGCTGGGCACAGGTGGGGGCACTGCTGGGCACAGGTGGGGGCACTGCTGGGCACAGGTGGGGGCACTGCTGGGAACGGGTGGGCGGGGCTAGTGGGCGCACTGCTGGGCGGAACATGCGGGTGTCACTGCTGGGCACCGATCATCAGGGCACTGATCATCAGTGCCCTGATGATCGGTGCCGATCCCCGCTCTGACAACTGCCGGTTCTCGGCAGTACTTTCCTCACGATCTGACAGCGTGAGGAAAGTGCAGCCGAGAACCGGCACTTGCATCTCCCTGTGATCAGCGTGTCATTGGACACCACTGATCACGTGGTAAAAGGCCGGTGGGATCGGCCTTTCACCACATCACGTGATCAGCTGTGTCCGTAGGACACAGCGATCACGAAGTTCGCCGTGTGCGCGCCCCCTGGGGCGCGCAGGAGAGCGCGTTCTGGGAGGACGTCATATGACGTCCACTCAGAACTGGCCGGCCGCGGTGAAGCCGTCATTCGGCTATGCGCGGTCGGCAAGAAGTTAAACTTGTGATCTACCAGAACTCCCAGATTCTTCTCCACCATTGATTCCCCCAGTTGTACTCCCCCTAGTATGTATGATGCATGCATATTCTTAGCCCCCAAGTGCAGAACCTTACATTTATCAACATTAAACCTCATTTGCTACATAGTTGCCCAATTAAACAGTGCATTGAGGTCGGCTTGTAAATTGGAGACATCCTGTAAGGATGTTATTCCACTGCACAGCTTGGTGTCATCTGCAAAGACTGAAATGGGATTCCTAATCCCAGAACCTATATCGTTTATAAATATATTAAAAAGTAAGGGTCCGAACATTGAACTTTGGGGTACACCACTGACAACCCTAGACCATTCAGAGTATGAATCATTAACCACTACTTTCTGAATTCGGTCTTTTAGTCAGTTTTCTATCCATTTACATACGGATTTTTCCAAGCCTGTAGACTTTACCTTACACATTAGCCGTGTGTGGGGAACTGTGTCAAAATGCTTTTGTAAAATCCAAGTATACCATGTCCACCACCACCCCTCTGTCCAAGGTTTTGCTCACCTCCTGATAAAAAGAAATCAGATTTGTTTGACAACTTCTGTCTTTCATGAATCCATGCTGTCTGTTGCTTAAAATATTTTTTTACAGCAAGAACTTATCTATGTAGTCTTTTATTAAACTCTCCAGTATCTTCCTAACTATAGAAGTTAAACTAACAGATCTATTAGCTTCTCGTCTTTCCCCCTGCCCACCCCCCCCCCATCCTATCCATCACCAACACCACTATCATTCCCGCCCCGCAAGCCAAAGTTCTTGGCGTCATTCTTGACTCGAACCTCTCCTTCCTGCCTCATGTCAAATCACTTACAAACACCTGCAGGCTCCATCTCTGCAATATTGCCAAGATACGTGCCTTCCTCACCCCAGACACCACCAAACTTCTTGTACACTCCCTCATCATCTCACGCCTTGACTATTGCAACTCTCTTCTCACTGGCCTACCCAAGTGCAGGCTCTCCCCGCTCCAGACCATCCTGAACTCAGCGGCTAGACTCATCCACCTCACCACGCGCTCCACCTCTGCAACCCCCCTCTGCCTCTCCCTCCACTGGCTCCCGATTGCCCAACGCATCAAATTTAAACTTCTAATCTTGACCTACAAAGCCGTTCATAACACTGCCCCTGACTTACCTCACCAACCTGATCCCCAAGTACCACCCTACCCGTACCCTTCGCTCCTCACAGGACCTCCTTCTATCCTGCTCCCTGGTCTCCTCCTCCCATGCACGACTGCAGGACTTCTCCAGGTCCTCCCCTATCCTCTGGAACTCACTGCCCCAATCCATCCGACTGTTGCCTTCCCTCCCCACATTCAGGCGCTCCCTCAAAACCCATCTCTTCAGGGAAGCCTACCCCACCCTCACCTAATGGCCATTCTCCCTCATTCCTCCTACCACTTCATCCCCCTCAGCCACTTCATTCCCCTCAGCCACTTCCTATTGTTCCACTACCCCCTCCCTCCTAGATTGTAAGCTTGAAAGATTAGGGCCCTCTTACCCCTCGTACGCTGTCTGTTTTTGTGGTACTGTGCCATGTATTGTCCCCCCTATTGTACAGCACTGAGCAAACCCTTTGGCGCTATATAAACTCGATGTAATAATAATAAATAATAATCTATAATTACTTGGCACAGATTTTGACCCCTTTTTAAATATTGGCACCACATTGGTGTATTTGCAAATGTGTGCAAACAAAACCCTCTGTTTTTAACGTAAACAGACAGGGCCAAATTGATTGTTTTGCAGACTGGCTGGTAAGTGTTGCTGGGAAATCCTTTGTTTGTTTGTGGTGTGCATTGCCCTTCCATGTGCACCTTACTGCTAAGGCTGGGTATAGGTTGGGACGGGTGCCATTTATTGTGTAGAGGTTTACTGGAGGGTCATGGGAATACAGCAAGAATAATTCTGGGTCTGTTAAACCTATATGCGATTAGGCAGGCCAGGACTTAATAGTGGCCAACTTGCTGGAGGCATGGAGAGGCTAAGCATCGCATCACAACCATGAGAACAATGTAGATGTAGCACCATCTTATCCCCCAGAGACTAAGGATCCCCAGAGATCTAGGGATCCCTAAAGGTCAGGTGGGATAACATTTCACCCCAAAGTTGAGTCCTTGGCTTATAGTGTGGTTGTGGGCAGATGGCACCTATCAGTTTACAAATATTATGCAGAAGCAGTAAACTCCAGGGAGAGGGGATTAGGCAAAAAGATACCCCAAAAATGTAGTATAGACTACAGACTCCAAATAATACTTCCAGTTAGACTGGCATATTGGAACAGACTGTGGAGCAGCAAAAGCCCTATTTAAAGCCATACCAGAAAATAACTTTTAAGCCAGAGCAGCACACTGTATTCTTCCACCTGTGTGCAGTTGCAGCACTTATCTTTCTCCAAACAAGTCACCAGACGTCCCGTGAGATCCAAGCTATACCCAGTTTCTCAAGGAACCTCCAGCAGCTGAACTTCTTCTATGGTACTCCTGTTCAGAATTCTGCTTTACTCTTCCTGGCCAAACACCTCCAACCAGGCAGTGCAAGCTTCAGGCCCCAGCCCTGATGCACACCCAGGGCAGCAGGTCAGGAACCATCAGCATATGCTCTCCTCGAGCAAAGCCTGGAGGTAAGAGAGCTTCCAGAAGGTTCTTGTGAATACTTATACATTTCCCCAACATGCAACACTGGCAATAAACCTCCTGGTGGTTGGGCAGGGAGATATAAATATTCACAACCCTAGTTAGTGGTTAGCGAATCTTCTTACACTATTGCCAGGGAGATGCCCAAGTAGCACACAGAAGCAAACAATAACCAAAGCTTATGTGAGATAACCAACAGAAAGAACTGTCAGTTCAGCTAAAGTTGGCTACAGCCTGGCAGAACTAAACCTAAAGAGTCACTCATGCTTGGGGCAAGGAGGTTACACTGACTTGACTGCACCTGAAGGCCACCAGACATACAAGTGGGAACACAAATGCTTAATTGTATGGCATATGAATTGCCTATGACTGATTCACCATGCCAGAACCTGTTACATTTCACAGCATGCAACTGCAGGGCAAAACAAGCTTAATAGAGGAGCATGTATGCAGGTTCTTGTTAGCCTTCGAGTTTCTTTCTTACCCATAGAAATCAGTGTTAATACAAAAGCAACTGAGAGGAAGCTCAGTGCAATTTAAAGGCAACTTGAAGCAACACACTCAGCAAATGAAAATCAACTGAAACCTGAGTCTGAGCCTCTCAGAAGAACATGAAAGCATGTGACTTGCTTGTAACTCTGAAGTCTGTACTCTGATTTAACACATATTTTTGGGTAGTGTAATTTATGTTTGATGGACAATATCTGGAAAATGAGGATTCTGGCTGAACAAAGAACATCTGTAGCCTGCAGTACTACATTCTTGTACTGGACTTCTTCTTAGGTATACCCTATCAGGACCAGTACAACCACCCTGCTCTTAAAGTCCTCCACTTTTCCCAGGTAGCATATTAACTATATTGGCCACTGGTCATTGACATGGAATTCCACCCTAGAATTGAAGCATAGGAAATGAGACTTTATATGCTCTTTATGTATATGTATAACTCCAACTACAGTGAGAAATATTATCACTAAGCAGATGTATTGACCCCAACTACAAAGAGGTCAAATACACTTGTTACAAATTATATTCCACTTGTGAAGATCCTGTCACCAGATATTATAAATGTGCACTCAGCAGATCCCAAGACCCCATTAGTATAGAGGTCAAAATGCTTTGTAATCCTTAACCAGGTGACAGAATCCCTTTGAGAAAAAGAGAACTCTCCTCCGGTGGTCAGATCGGATCTTAGTTACTAGTATGGAAGTCAGAAGGTCTATAGAATCTTTGGCATGATAACCAAATCCCTCTGGGTGCAGAAAAATACCTGGCAGGTAGATCATATAAAGAGAGAGTGCTTTCAAAGTGTAGCAATGCAAATTTATTATAAAACAACCATATACAGAAAGGCCAGCAGGTTATCACACATAAAATGTTGCTGCCTGACTGTGAGAAGACAGTGTGTGATCATGTCAATGCATCAAGCTAATGTCACAGACAGTTGTTTCATGGATGGGAGACAACGTTTTATGTGTTAATTTGCTGGCTGTTATGTTTATACCTTGTTTTTTTATGTGGCACTACTCACTCAGGGTCCGCTGAGTCATTTTTGGGTTCCCTGTTTTGCCTGACCCTGCACTGAAAGCCCAGCTCCTGCTGACACCACCTTATACCTCTGGCCAGAATAACCCTCTGGCTTCAACCATAAAATAGGCTCACATAGTTTAAAGTGAACTGGTATTTTAGTTTTATTAAGGTCAAAAGTAAGCACAGCAAGGCAACAAAGAAGTATGTGCATGAAATAACAGTTATCACTCTTAATAACTTCAAATAAGGGTCACAACACATCACAATCTCAATCAGTTGTAGATGTCCTGCAATTCAGAACTTAAACGGTAGCCCTGGTCCTGAGATATTGCTTCCCCAGTGGGCAAAGAAAAACTACAAAACAGAGTAGCTAGCTCACTTTGGGCTCTCAGGGGCTGGTGACTGGGTTTAATTCTGAGAAAAGAAGAGCTCAATTAAATAGGCCAATGTCCCTTTAAATTGCAGTATCTGATCTTCAGTGTGCTTGATGGGAACCAAGTTGGTGCACATAAAGATTAAAATTTTCCTGTAGGGAAAATCCTAGTTTAGCTAGTGGAGCTAGACTCCAATGGTTAGACAGGAGCTGAATAGAAGCTTGGGTGCAATAGCCAGAGGGGTCAGATTGTGGTCTGGGCTGAGAGGCTCTGCATGCCAGTCCCTCTGGAATTTCCCCCTGCTCTGAGGCTTTCGGAGGAAGGCTTTAGAGGCAGTGGGTGGATCTGAGGAGTGGCTGGCTGCACTCTTGAGGGACCTTAACCCATCCCCATCAGAAAGTTTGGCAAGGGGCTGGGCCTCCCTTAAAATTGCTGAAGCCTGCTCAGTAGGGTGTTGGTTGGAGTGTGGAAGAGAGGAAGATGTGAGGATGGATGTGAGGAAAGCTCGGAACTCACTGGCCCCCTGAGTGAGAACCACCTGTATGGCAGGAAAGGAGTGATTTCTGACTTTGAATGCAAGATGGAGAATGCAGATTGCTTGGTTATGCAGGACTATAGGGGACCCATATCAACAGCAACCCCCAATTGGGTAGTTCTACATTTCTGAAGGCAAAGGTTTACATTCCTTCTTAGAGGGTGCAAAGGAGCTGCCCCTTTAACTCCCACAAGATGAATGTAGGATTAGGCAAAGATTAATGAATGGGCAAGACACGCTTCTACAGAGATTATTTATTTTTGGACCACAGTGGCAAACTGCGGCAATGAAGGAGCTCCTTGGAAAATGAGGCCTGCTGTGTTGAAAGCAATAGTACAGCTTGACCTGTAGAGGGCAAACACTGCAGTAGACTCTTGTGATTGGATATGCTGAGAGTGCAATAATTAGTAGGCCAGAAGAACTAGGCTTTAACACATGTAACTTGTAAAACAATGTCAGCCAACTGGGTGGAAAGAAGCTGAATTGAGTAGTGTTATTTGCAACTTAAATGGTTTGAAAGTGAAACTTTCTCACCTGATCAGTGGCCTTGGTCGAGTAGCAGACAATCTCTATGTAGATGAGGGCCTGTGCGTTCTCCTTTCTCCTCCACTCTTGTTGGCCTGGCCTGGTCCAGACCTCTAGCTTCCCGCACAGCCTTCTCCTCACACCTGCTCTCCAGCTATCCTCATTCACTTCCGGTCCCTGGATTCCTGGGCTTCCATACTTATTAGCCTCTACCCGCACGCCAGCTCCTCTGGTAAACGTAGTTCATTAGCTAGCTGTCCTGCAGTCAGTCTATGAATCCCATAAAGCTTTTCAACAGAAGCTGTACATCTGGGCTGCAGGACATTGCCATCTTGTGTCCACTTAACATACTGCAACCAGTATTACAGCAGGGCGTTACTATTAAAATAAATGTATGTTTTCATAATACATTTATATATATTATTCCTTGCTCTCAACAGCACTCTTTTTTATGTATCTATGTTTAAGAGTGCTCTGCCAGCAGCATGCTGGAGAGCCAGACTGCTGTTCTCCAAAAAGGGTTAGTTCACCCTTACCAAAAAAAGACTTGTGCAGGTAAGGGTGGCTGAAGATAAAAAACAAACTGTGCTGCTTTATCCAAAGTTAAATAGTGTCTTTGCTATAAGCGTAGGCCATTTCAGTCCAAAAGCCTGACTGAAGAACTCCAGAAGATGGCATCCTCCTGTCCTACCTTGTTGCTAGGACGTTGCTAAGACACTCCCAGCTGATTCAGACCCCTCCACATGCACTTTCTCTCCCCTGTTGCAGAAACTCTGAGCTCAGAGATGCCAGGATGGAGAAGATAGTGGAGCACACATGGGCAGGCATTTGAGAACTAGCTCCTTTGATGGTGGGAGTGAACAGTAACAACTGGGAGTGTCTTAGCAATGTCTTAGCAATACGACAAGACAGACTGATGTCTTCTCTGGGAGTTTTTTGGCCAGGTTTCAAGAGATACATAAATGACTGCAGTTTGTTTTTCTCTACATGCGCCCTTTACCTGAATAGGCAGTTTTTTGGTACAGGTCAACTAATCATTTACAGAGTGTACAGTGCTCCAATCAACACCAAGGCTGGATGTAGGAGGGTGCTGTCAGTGGCCTTCAGTCCAATAAATACAAATCAGGACTGGGGTGTCTTGGGATTTTGCATGCTATTAAAGGGTGCCATGACTAAAAAAAAGTTTGTGGAACACTGGTCTAATATATGTGCTTTTCAACTGTAGCCACATAGAGAACTAAGAGAGGAGAGCAGAGGATAAAACAAAAGTGTATTGACATTATGCCCCCTTGACTTTTTATGGCATTCCCAGATCAGGTTAGATCCAGCCCTGATCTGCACCACCCATCCACTAATTGTATTATTAGTGTACATACCATGCAGCGGTATTTGAACATAGCCTGACATTGCATGTTTCCTGGAGTTACATTTTAGGCCAGAGCCTAGGACACATCACATGGTCCTCTGCCTGACTTCAGAGGTGACTGTGGAAAGCATGGTGCATTGTCACTGCTGAGCAATAAATCTTCAGCTTGTCAGACGGGAGCAGCCCAGTACATATCTGTTACAGATAATTTGTAAGACTCCTTATCAGCTCATGAAATGGAATAGGAGTTGAACACAGGGAATTGAGCAAATCTGAAGCAGTGCCATAGTTTATCTCTGTCCTCAATACTCAACCATGAATGGTATCAAAAGAAAAATACACATTGTGGAATTCACATTTCAGTGAGTGGAAAACGCATATGAAATGGCTTGAAAACATGGAAGCTTCTGCCAATTGTATGTCCTAATCACTAGACATACCAATGTTGATGCCACTGTACTAAAAAATAAAGGGTTGAATAAAAATGAGCACATTGAAGGGATTTTTGTACAGGTGGAGGTGAGATGAGTAAGAGCAGAGTACAGTGTACAGGTGGAGCAGAGATGAGTAAGAGCAGAGTACAGTGTACAGGTGGAGGTGAGATGAGTAAGAGCAGAGTACAGTATACAGGTGGAGGTGAGATGAGTAAGAGCAGAGTACAGTGTACAGGTGGAGCAGAGTACAGTGTACAGGTGGAGCAGAGATGAGTAAGAGAAGAGTACAGTGTACAGGTGGAGGTGAGATGAGTAAGAGCAGAGTACAGTATACAGGTGGAGGTGAGATGAGTAAGAGCAGAGTACAGTGTACAGGTGGAGCGGAAATGAGTAAGAGCAGAGTACAGTGTACAGGTGGAGCGGAGATGAGTAAGAGCAGAGTACAGTATACAGGTGGAGTGGAGATGAGTAAGAGCAGAGTACAGTGTACAGGTGGAGCAGAGATGAGTAAAACCAGAGTACAGTGTACAGGTGGAGCAGAGATGAGTAAGACCAGAGTACAGTGTACAGGTGGAGCAGAGATGAGTAAGAGCAGAGTACAGTGTACAGGTGGAGCAGAGATGAGTAAGAGCAGAGTACAGTGTACAGGTGGAGGTGAGATGAGTAAGAGCAGAGTACAGTGTACAGGTGGAGTGGAGATGAGTAAGAGCAGAGTACAGTGTACAGGTGGAGCGGAGATGAGTAAGAGCAGAGTACAGTGTACAGGTGGAGCAGAGATGAGTAAGACCAGAGTACAGTGTACAGGTGGAGGTGAGATGAGTAAGAGCAGAGTACAGTGTACAGGTGAAGGTGAGATGAGTAAGAGAAGAGTACAGTGTACAGGTGGAGCGGAGATGAGTAGGAGCAGAGTACAGTGTACAGGTGGAGCAGAGATGAGGAAGAGCAGAGTACGGTGTACTGGTGGAGCAGAGTACAGTGTACAGGTGGAGCGGAGATGAGTAAGAGCAGAGTATAGTGTACAGGTGGAGTGGAGATGAGTAGGAGCAGAGTACAGTGTACAGGTGGAGTGGAGATGAGTAGGAGCAGAGTACAGTGTACAGTTGGAGTGGAGATGAGTAGGAGCAGAGTACAGTGTACAGGTGGAGCAGAGATGAGTAAAAGCAGAGTACAGTGTACAGGTGGAGCAGAGTACAGTGTACAGGTGGAGCAGAGATGAGTAAGAGCAGAGTACAGTGTACAGGTGGAGCAGAGATGAGTAAGAGCAGAGTACAGTGTACATGTGGAGCAGAGTACAGTGTACAGGTGGAGTGGAGATGAGTAAGAGCAGAGTACAGTGTACAGGTGGAGGTGAGATGAGTAAGAGCAGAGTACAGTGTACAGGTGGAGCAGAGTACAGTGTACAGGTGAAGCAGAGTACAGTGTACAGGTGGAGCAGAGATGAGTAAGAGCAGAGTACAGTGTACAGGTGGAGCAGAGATGAGTAAGAGCAGAGTACAGTGTACAGGTGGAGCAGAGTACACTGTACAGGTGGAGCAGAGATGAGTAAGAGCAGAGTACAGTGTACAGGTGGAGCAGAGTACAGTGTACAGGTGGATCTGAGATGAGTAAGAGCAGAGTACAGTGTACAAGTGGAGCAGAGATGAGTAAGAGCAGAGTACAGTGTACAGGTGGAGCAGAGTACAGTGTACAGGTGGAGGTGAGATGAGTAAGAGCAGAGTACAGTGTACAGGTGGAGGTGAGATGAGTAAGAGCAGAGTACAGTGTACAGGTGGAGCGGAGATGAATAAGAGCAGAGTACAGTGTACAGGTGGAGTGGAGATGAGTAAGAGCAGAGTACAGTGTACAGGTGGAGTGGAGATGAGTAAGAGCAGAGTACAGTGTACAGGTGGAGGTGAGATGAGTAAGAGCAGAGTACAGTGTACAGGTGGAGTGGAGATGAGTAAGAGCAGAGTACAGTGTACAGGTGGAGTGGAGAAGAGTAAAGTGCAGTGTGCAGATAATGGGGAGGGAACAGAACACCTGTTAGGTTTTTATGGTTACTTTTATCACCGAAAGTGAATGTAATACCCAAAGTTTATGTTATCACCAGAACAGAAATGTAGCAGGAATTATCCAACCACTACTTCTGGTGACATTTAGCACTCCTCCTGGTGCTGAACAAAATACAGCTTCAGCGCCATGGAGAGCATTTCTGGTCAGCTACATCTGCAGGTTAAAGTATAACTAAAGGCTATTTTTTTAAACATTTGGATAGAGTGGAAAGGGATTAGAATACCTGTCATGTTTTATTTTCTGTCCATGCACCCATTAGACAGATTCATTCTCTCTAGATTTATTGAGATATAATAGCTGCTCCCAGATGCTGCATTCGCCTAGTGCAACATTCATTCTGTCATAAATAGGATGAATGTTACTGTGGAACTCATGGAGATTGCTTTCAAATTTTACTTGGGTGAATGTCAGAAATTTCCCAATGAACCTTTAACAAGTAGACCTAGTAATGCATCAATACTATTGAAAGTAATTGGCATTGAAAATGTAATGTTCTAAAAACAGGGGTCTCCAAACTTTCTAAATAAAGAGCTAATTTACTGTCCATCAGGCTTTAAGATGGCCGGACTGTAGCCAGTGGAGGTAGCAAGGTAGCAAGTGTTCTGGAGTTAGTAGGAGAAAACAATGACCCATCTTTGGTGTCAGTGGGAGGAATAGTGTGCCATCATTTGTGTCATTCAGCCCCATCATTGATATCAGTGGGAGGAATTATGCCACACTATTGGTGTCAGTGGATGAAATAGTGCCTCAAGGGCTAGATAAAAACAAGCAAAGGGTTGCATCTGCCACCAGGCCAAAGTTTGGAGGCCACTGATCTAAAGGAAACCTACACCTTAGCATATCAATGATGAAAATGTTTTGTTTCAATTGTTTTTATTGGTTTTACAAATAATAAGGAACATCACTAGCTTGTACATTATATGACAGTCAAAGCAAAAATGCTGACAATAACAACAAAATCAGAGAGGCACATACAAGGCCCTAAAGACGTTAACATCTGAACAGAAGGGAAAATTCCATGCTCACAAAAATTGAACCATAAATCAAAATGGCAAGCAGACAGTTAACCATCAGTGTGGTCCTGCTGTCTTTCCAAATGGTGGGTCTAGGCCAGCCTTCACCTATTATCTAGTAATCTAGCAGACTAACGCTATTGTCAATACAACACCAGACAGCAAAATGTATCCAATAAGATAGCTTGACTTGTGGATATCAATGATGAAAATGCTGCTACCCAATCCGTCATAATAACATTATTTAAAAAATGTACAATACAATTACAATATTACAAACATGTTGTATATATTATTAGATCAGTTGCAAGTTTTTTTATTGATTTTTTTTAATGATGAAAATTTTGCTACCAAATAGCTCATAATAACATCAATAAAATATTTTTTACCAAGTGCAACTGATCCAATAATATTTACAAAATTATTTGTGATAATAATAATAATAGTTAAATTATTATTATTATTATTATTATTATTATTACAGATAATTTTGTTTATATTAATAGATCACTTGCATTTGGCACAAGTTTTTTATTGATTTTTATTATGCAAATTTTGCTATCAAATGGGTCATAATAAGATCAATAAAACTTGTGCCAAATGCAACTGATCCAATAATATATATAAAATGATTTACATTAATAATAATAATTACATTCTTATTATTAATGACTAAATTAAAACAAACAATGCAGTCAAGTACTATTTAGAGCTTCAATCTGTTTAGTTTTTTTGATCTGGAAAATGTGTTACCTCTTCTGGTAAGGGAGGGTTTATTGTACACTGACAACTGTAAAGTGTACAGTGAATCCTTAATGTATTCAAAATGGCAGGCTGCCTATGAAGTCTGTAATTTTGAATGACACTGTACAAAATAAATAATCTAAAAAAAATATATACACATACACTCGAATCCACAGGTTAGGAATTTCTAGTCACTTATTTCTTTTTTAAAGGTACCTTCTAGTCGTATATTAAAAGCTACCTCAGTTTCAATATGGGAACTTCCATTACTTACCAAGGTGCCTACTTCACCTTAGTGCTGAATTTTACTGCATTTGTATAATGGTTTGTAAATAGTGTACAGTGCAATGACTGTATTTTCTGAGCCATGTTGATGTTGCCCCCCCAGGGGGCGGGTTCATGACAGCCTTGGCTTATAGAAAGCACTGGTCATTATTCAGCCAGGAAGACTGAGGACATCTAGTGTTGCAAAAAAGAACTGCTGATTGAAACTGAGTATTGTAGCAAAAGTTACTGTTTCTGTATCTTTTAATGGGTGAATGTGTTTCTTTTGCCTGGAATTCTGCTTCAGTAAGATTACACTGTTGGCTTCTGTGCTTGGCTTTGGCCCAAACACAAGTAAGTTAAAATTCCCATAGGCTGTTTTCAAGATGGTACATAACTATTTGCCATTTTCTATGTAGAGTGGAATCCTGCTCCTTTAAAAAAATGTGACTAATATATTTATATGTATATTTAATACTGTATTGCAGTGGCGAATTTTAATTTGCTATGCACGCCGCCTCTCCAGCTCTCTTACAACCTCCGAACATGCACCCAGCTGTGTCACCAAATAAGTGTCATTTCTCCTTCACCCAGAAGTGCAGCATGTCACCCCTCCATTCTGCGGGCGAGATTGTGCACACAATGCGCTCTGGCGATCAAACCAATCTAAAAAACAAAGCTGGAATCCTAATAAGTCGACTTATCACCGGCTTCAGTTGCGAAAATATAATAATTCTATTTCATGCTCAGATCATTCTTCAAAGACACACAGAGAATGAGATATTAAAGGCTTTACAAAATAGGCAGGCAGTAATCTGCACATAAGCCAGGACACAAATAATGAGGTGAAGCCTAGCCTTCCTTGGCTTCCTCTTTAGAGGCAGAAAATTGTAATTTGACCAGAAAAGCGTCACCTCACTGAAGAAGGGAGATCATCTTGTGATCTTAAAAAACCTCAAGCTGCACCGATGTCACATGTAGTGAATAAAAAATAGAGAAGAGGTAGCAGATTCAGGCTTTGCGGTGAATAACAATGCTTGGCTTACTTAAAGAAACACTGGCGCTTTGCCATTTCAGGGTCGAGTGACAATGCCTCCTGATAGTCCATCATCTATCTGCAGTATCTCAATGCCTTCCAGCTCTGCCAGAGCCTTTGCTAGGTTGCTGTAAAGCCTTGTTTACTGGTGGCTGGAGGGCAGTAAAAATAGGTAGTTGAGCCCCCCCTTCCCGACCATCCAGCCTCAAGTTATCATAGCCTATTGAAAAAGTTGTACCACATGTCTCATTTAACAGACAGTACCACCACCAAATGTGATGATTTCAAGGGAATGGGGCTGTACTATAACTGACCTGCAACTGCATGTAGCATGGTTGCAGCACAGTGCTGCAGCCTTTCAAGGGCTAAAACAAACAGTCATCTCCGAGCCAACTATCAAATGTCTCTGAAAAGCAGTCAACTGAGGGTCATATTACAAAGGGTCATTGAACATTTCAACAAGTGTAAATGAGCCATAATGGAGTAGATCTCTATGTGACAGTGCTCAGACATGATCAGCTATTTCTCAAGCCTACGTGGTCAATCAGGAGGTCCAAACACTGTCACGAGGAGAGGCAGTCACATCATCCACCTGGTAAGCTCCAATGCCATCCAACACTGGAGATTATTCCAGGTGGTGAGGAAGTGTAGATAGAGCAATGCGGGACCCGCTGGTGGGTGCCATTAATTCTAGTGGCATGCCGCCCGCACTGAAAATCACAACCGTATTGGGAACCGAGGTCCCAGTGCGGTCTGCGGTTTTCCAAAAAAATGCAGGGACTTCTTCCCTGTCCCGGGGCACGGGAGTCCGTTCAAATGAATAGGCTGTCGTGCCCTCGCAAAACGCATCCAGCACGGCCGCATATATGTGAACCAGGGGTAATAGTATGTTGAAAAATGTAAGGCTTTGCAGCTAAGGTCATAGCAATTGCATTGACCTCTCTAGATGACATGGAATAATGGTGTGCATAACAGAGCTGGAGAAGAAGCTAGGAATAGTTCACCTTTTGGACAAAAATAATAAACGCATAATTTTTTTTGCAGGTAAAAAAAAATCTTGGTTGGAGGTCAACTTTCAGGAGGCACTACCAACTTTCCTATATATTGTCAGATGAGAGTGTCTCTTTATAGGGAACCTATCAGGATAGAAATATGAAAGATGCCAGGATGTCAGCCTCTTCCCTGCTTTACAGCAATCTGTACTATTGATAGGTGGCTTGAACCCCCTCCAGTGTCATTATTGTGTTGAACTGGGACAGAATCTGTGTGGAAGCTCTGTTTCTGACTGGCTGCCCATCTGCACAATCAGTAGTACTCACTACACGTAAATCCACCACTGTGCCACAGCTCTGCATGGTTTTTGCTCCCAGCAGGGGACCAATCAAGGGACAGAGAGGAGGATCGTAGCACATGTAGTCCTGGAAGACAGGAAGTCCTATTTGGAACTGACAGGGGGGAAACTACAGCCCCAGCATGCCCTGGGCAGGAGAAGGAGGAGAAACCATTTAGCCCGGGAAAGAGCTCAGGCAGTGCAGTGCAACCTGGGGTCAGAGCAGTAAGAGGACTGTTCTGAAGGGAAGCCATCAGGGAGAGAGAGCCGAACCGCACAGCACCATCCGAGAAAGAGAGAGATCAAGCCACTGGAACACCCCTCGCTGTGTCAGTTTGTGCAGAACTGTGACCTGTGCACAGGGAGAGAGACTGAGCTACTGCCAGGGTACAGATGTGCTGCACTACAGGCCAGAGTCACCCAGGTAACCCAGAGTGAGCGAACATCCAGCCGGAGGGAACATCGCTGCAGTATCTCTGGGTCTGGTGGGAGGGCCTGTCAGCCTTTATCTACTACCATCTCTAGAGACTGAGCCATTAGAGACCACTAATCAGCTACTCTATAGTTCTAATACTGCCTTCAGGCCCTATCGACTGCCTCAAAGCATACCAACGATTTAGCCGGCCAAAAACTCAGGACTAAAGATTGCCCCTGCATGAAGTTGTTCTTGGAGTCAAGAATGCAAGTGTGCAATCCAAACGCACATGTTCCTGCATTAAAAATGGCTGTGTATAAGTGGGTGCTGCAGCGACCATCGACTACAGCCGAATAGAATCGGCAAGGGAGAATGTCATCAGCACACTGAGGATCACCAATATGGGTCCAAACGTTTTATTCAACGATCACATAGTTACAGCAAGGCAACGTTTCGAAGTCTCACAGGACCCCTTCATCAGGCATGTGACAGAGAACCCAAGTTTACCAAGCAGCTCCTTTGGGGGTGGCGCTACAATCAGAGAACCAGCCCATAGACATGCAGAGAGTCAAATACCAATGAACGGATATTTACATACTGTATATTACCTGATGAAATGTCATCAAATAGGCCAATGATTTTTGGTGGATTAAAGAATATGTTAACCCAGCATTTCATATTTCTGATATATGCCTGCTGTACCATACAGTATACTTATATGAAAAAGCATTCTGTTTTCATTGTATTGCTTTCTTTGCGTGAAATCCCTGGTGTTCCTGCCAGTCCCTCTGCTTTATTTAAAAACTGACCACACTAGGCATGAGAGCACATCCTTATCAGCGTGGTTAGTTGTCTGGCTGTGCTGAAACTCAACCTGCTTTCCTCCAATGATCAGACTTCTGCTGACATGCCCCTTCCCTACCCCCATCCTCCCTCGCACAGGCATTCACTGGCAAGACCAGTGTAATGCTGTTTTTTCTCCCCCTAGCTTTCGGAGCTCCCAATGCAGCTGGGAACAGAGAGTATGTGATCACTTATAAAAAAAGGGGAAAAAAAGATATTTACAGTGTTTTTTAATCTACATTATATACACAAATATTTTACTTTTCAATCCTCTTTTAAACTGAATGGGTTGTTTTACAAGGTGAAGGTTCGCATACACTTTAAGACACCTTCTTCAGGGCTATAGTTAAAAACACAGTATAAAAAGTATCAATTACATGGTTGATCTATGTCTAGAGGAACAATGATTAGAATTACACTTAGCTAAAATCACATCACCCACACAAAAAAAGGTACACTGGGATTGGAGATGATGGCATCTCAGGCCTGATGGCATCACTAAGGCAACATTTCTTTAAATAACAAACTTATTATAATTACCTCCTCTGTGGTATTGCACAGAGTGGCCCCGATCCTCCTCTTCTGGGGTCCCCCACCAGTACTCTCGATGCATCCTTTTCTCTGTGCACCACCATAGGAAGCTGCTTCCTATGAGAGCACGTGTGGGCTTACTCCCAAGCTGGGCTGTGTGTGTACATAGACATACACAATGTGGCTTGGCCCTGCACCCTGCTCTCTGCTTACAGGATTTGATTTACAGCAATAGTTCCTGCAGCTGCCTCTCTGTCCTATGAATGCAGGGAGAGGAGAGAGCCGCTATAGACAGGCACAGCACTGGATATGAGTAAAGACTCAGGTAAGTATTGGGATGGGGCGATACTGCTACTGGGACATTTGTTACCTAAAAGCAGGGAATGCATTATGGTAAAAAATATATTTCATTTACAACTTCTTTAAGATGAGGAGGAATGGGATGGTTACTATTTTTATAAATCACCCTGAACAAGTATGCAGTGTAGGTCCTCAAATATCACTAGCTGCACTCATGCATCACTGGCTTACTAATTAGATGAGATTACAAAAAGCTGCATTTAGGGCACTCCAACATGGACTTTGGGCCCCAACAACCAGCCACCAACAGATATTCACCACTGGCCAGATATTTATCACTGGAAGGTGATGAGAAGGGACTGTGTCTTTATAGCCCCCTATAATTAGGTCACCCCCTAAGACTGGATCTACAAGGTCTAAACTCTACAGTCGAATCAGGTTGCTGAGTGTCCATTGTCTGTGATTCTGTTATTATCCCGTTTGCAAACTGTGTTATTGGTGTAACAGTTTACTGCCATTGTCGTTGCCACTTGGTATTACTAGGTAAACAGCTTTAAACTGTTTTTTTTTATTTTTAGCTTGAAGAACTGCAAGCAGCTATCAATTTTTAGCCGAGGAGACACTGTGGGATTCTTTACAGCCTAAGGAAGACTACATTAGGCATACAGGATTCATTTCAGTGCCAGCCGAGATGACCAGAAGCTCTGAGGGCAATACATCTACACCATTAAGACAGCTAAAAAAATCCTCCTAACTGCACAGCTCCTGTCAAAGGGATCTGTGACTAGCAACAAAGATTCTACAGTCTCCCCCTGTACATCTGATGTCAGCACTTCTTGTTTGAAGATGCCCCAGGTGGCACAGGGTGAGCGTCAACAGCAACCTCTGCAATCTTTAATGATATTGTACTGAATTTGTACTATCTCCATATGCACAAAGATTTTCTATATCTAAACAGTCCTCATGATGGGTCCCCTTCTACCCCCAGGCTCCATAAAAGATGCATAGGTTGCTATGCTATTGTTATGCCATTGGCTATAGATAGCTTTAAACAGTAAGATGAGATTTCTTGAAAACACTACACATTATTTTTATATCCATATAATTCCATTCTCTTCTAAGTAGCTTTTCTTGTTAATGTATTTATTTATCTATTGATATAGGAATAGCCAACTGAGGGGGTATCTATTTGAAAATGCAATAAATGTTAAGGGCATTGTGAAAATGTGAAGGTCCACCATAAATGTATTTCAGGTAAATTTTACAATAATACCTGAAAGCATCAACTGGCTGAAAATATACTATAGTATCCTTTGAATATGCTGTACAAAAGAATCTGTTAATGTTGATTTTCTAAGGCACCCTTGGAACACTTTAAAAGACAATTGTTATCTGGTGCATTCATGTTACCATCCTTTGAACAAATGATCATTTGATCAAAGTGTCATTTGTAAAAGGCATAATTTTGTCCTTTGTTGCTGTGCTCCTTTAGTGTAATGGGATTAACCCCTTAATGGCAGTGTGTTCAAAATGAGGTATCTGCCAACAGAGAAAGTGGAACCAAAGCCAAAACCTTTTGTTTTGGATGGAATGGAAATGGTTTTGAACCTTTGTCAGGTCTTTAAAGCCCAACTTCAGGTTGGTAGACCCAACAGAAATACACCATTCACTTCTTTGAAACACTCTGCTCCATTTTTTACCGCCATTTTTTGTATGCGTACCTCTTTGGAGCTGTCTTCTACAACTTTGTATGTGGATTTCCAGGGGTCCTCTTCTTCCCACAGCAGCAGTGGATGGTCCTTGGTGTAGAGGAGGACCCCACATGATGGAGAGGGAGCTGCCCTTGCATCATTCTCCTGTGAGCCCAGGGTAGCTTGAGAATTCAACCACAGTGGGAGTGTCTTTGACACCTAGAGCTCACAGGAAGTGAGTGGAATGATATTAAGCATGTCTGCAGTGCCCATTCTACCATTATTGTAATATTATAGAAGAGATGTCAAAACGAAGCACTTCCACAGCCTAACTTTGCCTGCAAACTTTCCCAAGTACATTGCTTTAAAAAGCTTATGGTTGCTATATGAAGTATCCAAGAGGTCATCCATTCTGACCAGCCACCATGCCAGTGCCTTGTGACAAGCTCTATGAT
The DNA here is from genome assembly GCF_062004578.1 of Staurois parvus. Classification (NCBI taxonomy): domain Eukaryota; kingdom Metazoa; phylum Chordata; class Amphibia; order Anura; family Ranidae; genus Staurois; species Staurois parvus. The sequence continues at coordinate 1,830,061 of NW_028318028.1, read as the reverse complement.
GATTCTTTAATGAGTCTATTAACAAAATCCTAAATGTGTTTTAAATGTTACTAGTGTACATACCTGATTTTGACTTACAAACCTCTGTACATCAGCACCAAGAAGGTGCTGGCCAGAACTAAGAGCCAATCAGATATGCTGCAGAACATATGAGCCAGCAAGGAACATTCTGACAGGTGGAGAGAAAACAGTGAACAGAGGGATAATCCTTCACTATGCTACTGCTGCTCCCTCACTGCCCAGTCATGGGCTGGGGGCAGAGAAGAGACAAAGCTATATTACTTAACTACAGAAAACGTCATGTCACCAACCTGGCTCTGTTGTCTAGTTGTGCTGTGTAAATCTCAAGACTGTGTAGACAGAAATACAAATCTTTTTACAGGTGAAATAGCTTCCATATACTGTATGTATTTCAACAGTGTATTTAGCTATTTACCTAGAGTTTAGCTTAAAGAAGATCACATTCAAATATACTTGTAAGGGGTCTTCCACCCCAGATGTACACTAAATTCCTTTTTTTTCAGCCAATACTGAGGAATTAGATGTTTTTTCTCAATGCACAGAACTCTGGCAGCTTTCCCAAATGTTAAGAGCCTTTGCTTTCCTAAGCCAGTCTTCGCTACCCACACTCCGCTGGCACAGGGACAAGGGCCCAACAATGAACCCCAGATCCCAGACAAGCAGAAAGATCTAACTTCACAGGACTTCTCTTTAGACACAGGAACCAACATCTAAAGCCACAGTCAGCCCTCATTTGGAATTTATACCAACTTCAACAAGTTGCACCAACCGGACCAGAGGTTAACCCCTCAAGTCTTTATCTGACCCATGCTTCATGAGGTGTGCTACACACACCAGCAGGACAAGAATGGTGCTCTAATATTTTCTTCGGTCCCAACCAAAGACTAGTCCCACTCAGCTGCATTATTCTTCAATGTAAACAATGATGTACAACCATTCTCCAACATTTAGCAATGCTTAATCAACAAAAATTGGTGCCTCCGCAGTTTTGTTCTAACTCAGTGTGGTCCTCATTAGGCAGGAAAACTGATGCTTGTCCCCTTCCCTAGATGGAGGTAGCCCTGCTGCAAGAGGCCCCAGTGCAAGGGTCAATTTTTTTGAGCTACCTTTATCTTATGATGTATGTGTGGTCTTATATTCAGGCTCAGTGTGCTGTATATGGTGGAGATATTGACAGTGTGCTGCATACAGTGCAGATAATGACACTCTATATCTTTTTATTTTTTTGGTAGTCATATTATTGTCATGCATCCACTGATGGTATCTAAAATCTGATTGGCTGCTGTAGCTGCTCTGTAAGATCATTATTCTATGTGCTGCTTCATTAAATAACCTGTTTTTTTTTTTTGGAAGCCCACAACTTATCCTGCTCCTACCAGCTGCTGTACGCCAGAAGGGATTTCTGCAGTGTGTGTGACCTATTCTGACTGCTGATAAAGCAAAAGGTAGAGTCCCTGATCTGTGTAGCTTGCAGCACTGCGCTCCCCTCACTCCCCTCCCCCTCTTCCACTCACTTTGTACGAGCCCTGTGCAGCCAGGCTCTCTCATCCATTCCAATGACACCTCTGGCTTCTCCTGTCTCCATCAACTTGGAATTAGTTAACTTTCAATGCTGACTTCCTAATGGGCCTTTAATCAGCACGCACAGTGCTTCTCAATCCTTGCACATTTCCAAGGCCTACAATTAGACACAAACAACACATTGTTCTTCATCTCAGTGCCAAGACTCTGTACAAAGTAAAGGGCAGAAAGGTGACAACTCACGCGGTAAAATGTAGGCTGGCCATGCAAGCAAAAATCTCACCAATGAAGAGGCGGTGGGAAATCTGCCAGCACAAGTTATAATCATAGATTCATCAGAACAAGAGTGACTTTCTTCCAGGTTTGTGGAATGCTTCAATGAGAAAATGAACAATGAAGGCAGTAGTCAAATATCCTTTGGGAAATAAAAACACATCATTCTATTTTAGCACATTTTGCACCTTTTTTTTTAACCTTATATCTTTATTAGATATAAAGAGTAAGTACATAAGTAGTAATTTTACATTTTTGCACCTCTTTTTATTTTACTTTATATTTTTATTAGATATAAAGAGTAAGTACATAAGTAGTAGTTTTACATAAAGAGGTACCATACAAAAGAGGTGACTATATACTTCACAAGATAAACAACAATATAATTTGGGTCATGAAAAAGATCAAAATAGTGGTATGAGTTTCCCTCCAATTGAGTCTAGTAGTAGGAATAAGTAGAACCAGTAGAAGGATCTAGTACTTTTACACTTCTTGATCTCCAATAATTTAAAAATTGGTATGTAGAATGTGCCCTGTTTGGAGTACTTTGATTCTAATGAAGGACCATTAGATCTTAAAATAAGGGTTGGGTTTGTTTACAAATGGATATACATAGATTCTGATTACAAATAGGGATATATTTTCATACATTATAGTTACTGTAGCTGTACCCCCATTGGAGCCACTAGGATTTTGCCCAGGTCTTCCCCACTCTCGTCTAGCAGCTGGGCACAAGGTAGGTTCACAGCTAGGTACACACACACACATTCTCTCATTGTCTTCATTGATCAGTCTTGGGGTTGTTGTTTTGTAAATTTATTATTGGAGAACATGGATAGAGAGGTGGGGATTTCGTAGGATACTCCAAGATTACAACTATATGCAACTGAGGAATCTATCTGATCTTTGGTTGAGCTTTAGGTGAAGTCCTTGCTGGGAGCAGATAGATGAATTTTCCTTATAGCTAGTAGTGACAGTAGCAGTAAAGTCGGGCAGCACAGTGGCTAAATGGTTAGCACTTCCGCCTGGCAGTACTAGGGTCGTTGGTTCGAATCCCAACCCTGGCACCAACTGCCTGGAGTTTGCATGTTCTCCCTGTAACTGTGTGGGTTTCCTCCCACACTCCAAAGACATGCTGGTAGGTTAATTGGCTCCTGTCTAAATTGTCCTAGTATGTGTATGTATGAATGTGAGTTAGGGACTTTAGATTGTACGCTCCTTGAGGGTTAGGGACTGATGTGAATGTACAATATATGTATGTAAAAGCACTGTGTAAATTGATGGCGCTATATAAGTACCTGAAATAAATAAATAAGTTGAGTAAAGTCCCTGACTAGCCATGCAAGCTGGACAGAGCTCTTTGGGACACTAGCCAGTGCTCCCTAGACTGGACCTTAGCTGACTCTAGCACATAAGAGGGGGTTAAAAGCAACAGTCTATGAGATCTTTAACCTCCCTGGCGGTATTTCTGAGTGTAGCTCGGGGTAAAGTTTCAGCACCACAAGCGGTAACCCCGAGCTACACTTCTGGAATACCCTGCAGCGTTGCTCCGGGATCCCTTCTTCACTTACCTTGTCCTGCGCTCCCACGATGTCTCCCCTACACTGTCCCTGGCAATGTCCTCTGGCCGAAGCTGGCATCTGGGTTCCCTTCCCTGCTATGTCAGGATGTCCGGGGATGGAACTGGTGGGAAATTTGAAAATTTTAAAAGTGACATTCACTAAATTCACTAAAATCACATAGTAAAACATTACTGTATCAAACCATTTCATATACATTTTGTGCCTAGTGGTTTGTCCTGTGCCCTGCCTGCATTTTTACTGTTCTTTCTGCCTGGAAACTGAGAAATGTCCATGGCGTCCAAAAAGCGTCCCTTTAGGTCAAAAGCGGTTTTAGACCAGCTAGAGAACAGCGATAATAAATCAGAACCACTTGCAGAATTGAGTGATAATGATTCGTGGGGAAATTCGTCATCAGACACTGAAAACGATTTTGCGACTTTGCTCAGTGATGTGCGAACTTGGCGCTCTATTTCAAATTTCAGTGTTTTTAGTTTGATTATATTATTGAATTAAATGTATTATTATATTATTATTTTTTATGATTATTTAATAAATTATAATTTATGATTTCGTGTTTCAAATTGTAACATACCCAGAATGTTTACTAGACTTGTTCGGACAGATTTCAGTGAGTTATTCCTAAAAATTACAGGCCTACAATTAAAAAAACTACATATTTCTATGCAAAAAAATTTACCGCTTTGAGCACAGAAATATGGACATAATCAGACCGCTAAGGAGGCTATGCATGTCTGTACTCACAAGGCCCAAAAAAACAATTGGCAGCCTCTTCTCCATGATACCAGACCAGATCCTCAATAGACACCCCGGCAGCCAACTCTCTGTAGATCCAGGGTCACTCTCACTCTTTTCAGGCCCTCTGGTCACCCATGTTAGGCCACATGGCAGCAGGTGCCCGGGAGGACAGTAGATCCTATCCCAGGCTGGTTCAATCCTCTCCAGGACAGACCCAGGACTCAGTATGCCAAAAAGAATGAATACCTTCTCCCCACATCCTACAGGGCCACCCTCCTTGTGATTGGCTGGAGTGGCGTTAATATTCCTGCTGGGTTTTGCATGAGTTCCACCTAGTCGCCCAAAAACTTCCTAAGTTTCCTGGATACAGAGGAAGTAAGAGACAGAACTCCCAGCACTTAAACACACTGAGCAAATATTGCTGAATAATTGCAGCTCTCTGTTAAGAGAGCCATGCTAACAGTGGAGTCGGGTGGAAGATGGATTGCTGAGAGGTGTTGCTGTGTAGCCTGGGAGGGAGCCCTAAAGGAGGTGGGTTCTGCTTCCAGACTGGAGGCTGGAAGCTGAGGGAAAACTGAAAGATGGAGCTCCACTGCCCTGCAAAGCTTAGAGAGGAACAAGCCCAGCTAGAAGGCCTGAAAGAAGTTCTATCCACAGTTGCAGGACAAGGACAGTGTGATTACTTCTATACTCCCAACACCTAGAAGGGAGAGGTCTGCAAGTTCTCAGAGACTCCTAAGGAGGTAATGCTACACTACCACCTACCAAGGAAGGTGCTATATTACAAATAGTATCACATTTGGGTGGAAGACAGTGCAGGCCTGGTGCAAGTTACTGTGTGGAGGGTATAGAGGGAATTTCTTCCAATTGGTTATATCCCAATTGTAGGTGTTGAGTAATAGACTCTATTGGGGTCTAGAGCTGCTACCTTTCTGATAATTACAATTGAGGCGAACAGGTTTAGGTAGGTTTGGGTAGTAAATACCCCCAAGGGTTCCACTGGTCAAGATGCTGACAATCTTAGGCATTCCTCTAATCCTTTTGTTGATGGTAGGACTGTAGTCCTGATAGTACACTGCTCCAACAAATTAAAGGAACACTTTTTAATCAGAGTATAGCATCAAGTCAATTAAACTCCTGGGATATTGATCTGGTCAGTTAGGTAGCAGAGGGGGTTGTTAATCAGTTTCAGCTGCTTTGGTGTTAATGAAATTAACAACAGGTGCACTAGATGGGGAACAATGAGACGACCCCCAAAACAGGAATGGTTTTACAGGCGAGGGCAATGACATTTTTTCCCTACTCATCTTTTCTGATTGTTTTTCAGGAACCAGTATCAAGCAGGAGAGTAATCAGAGTCAGGTCAGGAAGAAGCCGGGTCAGCAACAAGGAAATCACACAGGAACGAGCAGGAAATGGGGAACAGCTGAATAACAGTCAGCACTCAACATGGACAGAGACACTCTTTAAATAGTCTGTCTGGTGCCAATCTTCGCCGTGCGTGTGCGCGATCACGCATTTCCGTGTGCATGCGTACAACCGATCACTCTTCTCCGGACGTTTCTATGCGCATGCGCATTTCTATTCACAATTTGTCTCACCGGAAATCGCTTACAGTGTCGTACGGTATCACACAATCGTTCGCTTTGTTTTTCTTTTCTTTTCTGAGCCTGTATATGAAGTTCTTGGATTTTGCTCTGGAAGTTTTCGCCGCTGAGTTTATAGATCTGCAGAGTATTGCTCCCAGAGAGGATAAATAAGTGTCTGGATATCTGAGTCTCCCTGATTTGCAATATACTACATCAACAAGCTGAGAGAGGAATAATTTGAAAAGCTGGTCACCGCTGAGTCTGCCTGCACAGTATGGCCCCCAGAGCAAACAAGTGCAATTGCTGGTTTATAATTTAACTGGCAATTTGCTCTGGTGAGTTTATTCATTTCTCTTGGTGGTGGATTTGCACAAATCTCTTCGTATGGTGATGGACATTTTCCACTGTTGATGGAAAGATATAATTCTTTTGGTCATTTAATTTTTACTGTTTTATTTATCACTGTTTGATTTGGACATTTAATTTGATAGCGCTACCTTTTTTTGTTTTATGATAGTTCCTGGAGGATGAAGGAAATCATACCATTGAATGGCCCCCAAGCTCGCCTGGCCTAAATCCAATAGAACACCTCTGGGATATCATGTTTTGATCTATCCGACACCGCCAGGTTGCACCTCAGATTGTCGAGGAGCTCAGTGATGCCCTGGTCCAGATCTAGGAGGAAATACCCCAGGACACCATCCATCGTCTCCTTAGGAGCATGCCCTGACTTTGTGAGGCATGCATACAAGCACGTGGGGGCCATACAAACTACTGAGTACCATTTTGAGTTGCTGCAATGAAATTTCAACAAAATGGACTAGCCTGCTGCATCATTTTTTCACTTTGATTTTTGGGGTGTCTTTGAATTCAGTCTTCTGTAGGCTGATAATTTTCATTTCCAGCAAAAAAATGGGGCATTCTTATGTTCCTAATACATTATCCAGTCAATATCAATATAGATATCCAGCATGATATTTTTCCCCATTGAGATCTGATGTGTTTTCAAAGTGTTTCTTTAATTTTTTGGGGCAGTGTATATAGTGGAGAGGAGCTGACCTACCTGCCTGGGAGTGGCCATGATAGCTGAATCCCACCGCTGTATGGGCTTGTGTTTAACAGCTATTAAAGCTGAAGCGCTGTAACAAGGAGTAGTTATTTGTGCTTGCCTATCATCACTGAGATAAAACATACAATCTGGTGAGTGTCAGTGGATTGGGGGAAGTCTGTTTAGAGCACAAGGTGTTTTGGAGCAGAGCCTGCTTGCTGTTTTACATGCATTGAAGATTCATGTAATCACTTGTTGTTTTGATTGGGAAGATGGACTTTTACCAGTTATTGGTGGACTTTCTTAGTGCCTTTTGTGCACGTGTATTTTTACACTTTTATGGAATGAATGTATCTATTTATTTATGTGTATAATTTAGTACTTTATTATTGTTGGATACACTCATGCTGCAAATTGTTTAAATGTTATTTATCAAATGAAAACATTTTTGAAAGGATCCCACAACAGTTATAGCCTTTCATGGAAGAAGGGTCTGAAAGAGTGTAGGGTTCCCAGGTACCATGATAACTGGAATTGATCATTAGTTCTCAGTGCTGCTATTTAGGTGCAGGCTTGAGACTGACAGCTTTGGGCACTTTGCACATCCAAGGTACAATGTGATTCAATTATTTTTGGAATTAAGTCTTAGTAATGGGTTAAAATTTATCTAAACCCAAAAAGAAAATGTTAATATATTGCAGTTTACCAGTTCTTAGATGTGGTGGAAAGGTTTTCTTTTTTGAGCTTACTTAAAAGGAAAAGCTGCCCAGAAAAGGTGTCAACTAGAGAGTTGAGAAAATGCATTTACTATTGACAAGGGTGTTTTCAATGGTCAGCTTTTATTCGTGCAGTTCAACAAAAAAAATTATCTCAAAGAGAAAAAAATGTTAACTTGAATTAGGTCTTATTTTCTGAAACCGGTCATAGACAAGTTTGAACCCTGACTCCTTCAGCAGGAACCGAGATTTGAATCATGTATGGGCAGGCTGAATGTACCCAAGTGATTGATCAACTTGCGTACAACCAGCCTGATGGATTTTACATGCGATTATCGCTGGCGACTGTTATAGCACTTAGTAATAATCACTGTCTTCTCACGGCAGGTATAACCCCCCCCCAGCCCCACGGGGGGAACACAATGGTTCGGTGGGAGGAATTCCACTGTCAACACTGTCAGTGATGCTGGGGAATTAAGTGAATTTCTTTCCCACAACCAATTTGCACCGTCTATGGCCTGCTTTAGTCATTTATGTAAAGTCCACCTAATTCTACTAGAACATTTAACACTACCCTCACCACAGTTTGAGAATGTTGCTGTCCAAGGGAGGCTATGTTGCTCCTCTATAGTGTGTAACCATGCTAAGCCAGGAGGTGTGTTACTGGCCAAATCACCAAGTGAAAAAAATAAGAAAACGAAAGCGGCCACCACCACTAAGTAAGCTGCAATATAATAATTTTTTATTGTTGGATTTAGCTATGTTTTAATGGTTAAATAAGGTGAACGAGAATTAGAATTCCTGCCAGGTTCTTACTCATATCCAGGGCTTAGTTGGAGAGATTTACCTTCACTCCCTGTCCTTCTGGTAGCAATTACTGGACATAAAGTAAGGGGAACCCTTCAACAGCAACATAGACAGAAACCAAAAAGCTGTTCTTTCTGATCTACTCTACTTTCATTTACCATTCAAGCATACCCTTGCTGCTGAGCACAATTTGGTAGTTTCATGCAGTGTGGCATACTATACTAGTAAGCCATATGGCTCCCTGAGCTGAAGGAAACTTTGTGTTACCTACAGGCAAAGAGCGTTACTGAATGGTAAAGTAAGCTTTGACCATCAAATAGACATGGCTTTATTAAAGTACAGTAAAGTCAGATTTCTGATTAGCTACTACTGTCAATAATGGCACAATTCTTTAATTAAACAAATGTTCCAAATTTGTATGTATTACAATGAGGCAGGGGAACCTTTGCAAAAAAACTAATTTAAAAAAGGGACAGTCCTTCAGAAATGAATCTCCCACTTAGTGTTGGGGGATTCGCCATGGTGCTAATCAAAGTTGGGTTGATCAATAACACCTGATGATGTCACCTGGCAATATTGCAGATCAATTGAACTGGGTGTAACCTTGCCTGATCAGGTGTTGATCTATTGTCTACCTTCAACTTAGTACCAGAACTGTCAGCTGTCATATTGGTGGTTATTAATCATTTGTACTGCATAGCATGTGCTTGCAGCATAGCTTAATAGGCCATCAGACCAGTCTTTAGGTATTGGGATACTTGAGAGCCTACCTAACTTTGGACAGGCATCGTAGTGATATACAGCAGAGCGGCCCCCTAACACAAAGGTAAGGTGCCCTTTCTCTAGGTGAAAGGCTGATATGTATGTTAAGGCTTCTCCAACCTTTTTCAGGCTACAGCAGAACTATTCAGTAATTATATGCTACTAGTTTCCAGCTAGAAGAACTGGAGGGATTTAATACAAATTAACAGCTCCCTCTACTGAGTAAATTTCCAATTGATTTCTGAAGGAACTGATTCCTCCAAAGGTAGAAGAATGCAGGAATCTCCACACCAGCTCTATTCCAGATTTGAAATAGATGGAGTTCTTTCCACCCTCGAGAAAAATCCATAAAAAAACACAGAATCATTTCAGTATCATAAAGAATTGCTGGGTGCCCTTGGGAGGACACTGTGTACTGACGATAAACACTGGAAAAATAATTGCATTTCCATGGAGTCACCTTCACAGACAGTCCTGGACGGCCGCTGTCTTCTTCCTAGCAGAGAAATTATCTGGGTGGTTAGACATGGCTTTTAAAAGGTCTGAAGGGAATAGATTATAACTAATGAAACGTGTTCTTTCCAGGGCCACTGTCCTGATTGTAGCGTGTGCATCGCCTAAGCCTATATTCTGGTTGGGAAATTGTTCTGCCTTTCAGCAGATGGATCTTTTTTGATACAGCATATGCTCATCCCCACTGTAGTTCGTACGGTAAATAAAGGTCAACTCTGCCGAAAACTGATCTTTCAAATGTGTGCGGCTGCTGACAAGATGAAGCAGATAATGATTCTCTTTCGCTTAGGGATTCCAAAGATGGGATATTTGTAGTTTCTTCCTACAGCTTTGGTCATTGCAAAGCCAAATGATAGTGTCCAGTTCCCCTGATGAATGTATCTCCAAAACTAGATATGCCAGTAATTAGGGAGTCCAGCTGCAAACAGTGACACCTGTGTAACAGCTTTGAGGGTAGGAGGACACAAGGAGAAGGATCTCCCTTGTGGGCTGATCGTATTGCTGAAATATCTAAGCAATACAAAAAGCTGAAGGTGATTTAACAAACTGATGTCCACTAGAAAGCTCACAGTTGGTTGGCACTGGCCTTTGAAGGTCATTCTGCCCACTAAGAGTTTCCAACTGCATATTAAAGCACTTTTAAAAGTCTGTTACGTGACTGCCAATACATTTGTTAGCCAAAAAAGATTCCTCTTTGCCCCCCTCTATACAGCACATAAGAACACATTTCCTGCTGCAGCTATTTTAGTTTAACAACCAGCCCCATAAGCTGTTAAAATACCTAAACAGCTGTTGCATCTGATTGGACATGTTCGGCTGACCATTTTCCATCTGGCTCCTTTGATTTTTCAAACAATGTTGGACAGGCCCACCTACTGATCAAATTTTGAACAAGAACCAGACAAACGTTGTGCAGTGTATGGCCAGCTTAAGGAATCATCTTCCTTGACCTTCTTTAAGCCCCTACAGCTAAACAACATCTGCCCCTGTAGTGGTCTTATTGGAATGAGGGACAAATGTTTGTAGGTGAGGCTTAGCTCTAAAGTCAGGCAAGCTGAGCCCCAAGTAGCAGTGAAACTAGTATCAGAGAAGTGCACACAGGGCAGGTGCTTCCACTAGGCAAACTAGGCAGCCGCCTAGGGCGTACTGCCACATAGGGGTGCCTGGGCAAGCACAGGCTGGCACTCTTTCTGTGTGGGAAACTGCCATGTCATGAATGATCCTTCAGCTGAGGGAAGGACCAGCAGAAGGGAGGAAGATGCCGGGTATCTGGGGCCAGTGTAGTAGCTGAGCTGCCGCTCCTTCCAGTTTGCCTCTCAGACTAAGTCCCTTACATAAGCCGGCTGATGGCTGCTGATCACTGTGGAGTTCCAGCCCTTCTCCTCCCATTCATCAGTGGAGGCAGAACTACGCCTGTGGAGGAAGGTAATGTCTGACTCTGATGTCTCGTGTTTGCACATGTGATGGCCGGCCGGGTCACACGCACACAATGTGTCAGTGAGTGATGACATCATCACGATCCCACAGCCTGCTCTTCTAGTGCCTGCTGTTCTGTGTCAGTGTTGTTGGTGGTGCGTTCTGTCCGATCTGTCACTGTGTGGGATCGCTGTGTTGTCTGTGTGGGCTGGGCTGCCTGCTGTCACAGCATTTTATTTCCCCCCATTGCCTAGGGAATTCCAGCCTGGGATCTGTCAGAGTATGGATCCATCATCCTCCACTAACTGCAACTGTCACCCTGCCACTGCCAGCCACAGATACAGTCCGTTCGTGACACTGATTTTGTCTTTAATATTGGTGTTGGTGGCATATTATGGCACTTATTTTTGCAAATCAAAAGAAATTTAGCAGTTTCACTGATTTAATATTTTCTACTGGTTTTTAAACTTTTTTTTTTTTGGAGGGAGGCAAAAGTACCTGGTCTTGCCTAGGATGCAAAATAGTCTAGCACTGGCCCTGAGTGCACAGAAAGGGCTTTGCTGGTAATAGTGGACACACTGTGGTGCCTGCTATAAGGGAGGCATTTTATTTTTAGGCATCCTTCAGATCTTTGTTGGTCATTGGATTTATGGCACACAGATTTAAACCTGGCCTACACTCATGTAATATCAAAACTTTGAATCTGCATCTTTCAATAAATGAAAAAAAAATGGTCATCCTGCCATTAAGGTCCTTCTTCTTGCACTTCTCATTATAGAGTCCCAACTGTCTCACAGTTGTGCTGCTGCATTTTCACCCTGTCACATGCATCCCCAAAGAAGACCACAAATGGCTGTGTCAACACACATAGGTATGGTCCACCTTTGTCACTATCAAAAAACCAGTCGAGAATACTGAAAACAGAGTTCCACCCAAAAGTAGAAACTCTGCTTATCTGCCACCCCCTCCACTGCCACATTTTGGCATCCTTTGGGAGGAGGAGATATTGGGTACCTGGAGGACTGAGGCCTATTCACAGAGCACAGCGCAGTAGGAAATCGGCTGTGAAGCCGCAAGCCTTCACCCCCGGTTTCCCTTAGTCAAGATGGCAGCGCCATCCACTGCTGGATCCCTGGACAGGTAAGTGCCCTAATAGTAAAAGTCAGCAGCTACAGTATTTGTAGCTGCTGACTCTTATTTTTTTTTTTTGGAAGGGGGGAGCTCCACTCTAAATGCAGCCAACTCTAAAGAGAGCACTAGTAGAAAGAAAGTGCCTGCAGAAGATCAGTAGCAATGAAATGCAACATATTATGAAAAAAGGTGAAAATGGTACATTATTTTTTTTAAAAACTCTGATAGTTTATGTTGTACAATGCTTTAAAAAAAGCTAAAGATGGCCATAAAGTCAGCAAAATTCAGTTATTTCCTATTGAACAAATCAAACTTTTCCCAGTGGGTGGCTCTGTCAGCCCACTCCCACCTGTCATCCTTTAAGCTGGAAAATTGAAGGAGTAGGGAGGAAAATTGAAGGAGTAGGGAAGAAAATTGCCAGCCAACGGCAGCTGCATTCATTCAAATGCAGCCACTGTTCAGGTATTCTGACAGGCACTGGTATCAGCTGTTGGAATACACCAGCAACAGTGAGAGATTCACCCATCCATGTTGTATAAAGTGAATAGAAGAATTTGTTAGATTTTTGTCTTTCAGCCTGCAGGTGTATGGTGCGTGACCTTAGTGTATAGCCAACCTAAATTTCATCCAATTATGGCTTTGCTCTACATTAATAGCTTAAAAACGGGGGGCAGCACGGTGGTTAAGTGGTTAGCCCTTCCAACTAACAGCAGTAGGATCCCAACCTGGCACTATCTGCATGAAGTTTGCAAGGCTCCTTGTGCCTGTGTGGGTTTCCTTCCATACTCCAAAAACATGCTGGTAGGTTATGCTGGTCCTCCCACACTCCAAGAACATGTTGGTAGGTAGGTTGGCTCTAGTATGTATGAATGTGAGGTAGGGATCTTAGACTGTAAGCTTCTTGAGAGCAGGGACTGATGTGGATGTACAATATACTGTATATGTAAATTGATGATCAGCTGACTGGCTCAATTTAAATACAAACAATGTAACTATAATCTGTCTTGAAGAAAAAAATAATCCATAGTGAAAAGCAACAGATGGAAGCTGACTCAAAAATCTGTTCTTACTTAAAGAGTACTGTATATACCATAATAATGCTGCAAATCACTATTTATTAGCATGATTGTGCTCCTTTAATTTTCCTGTTTACTCTTCTGGAAAAAGGCCGTCAGCCTGGTACAAGACATACAAATGTGTGTCTCATTATGCCGTGGAAAACACACACTGGCAATTCCCCCGTTTAATCCTCTGTGTGTCTCTTATGTAAATGGATTTCATTTGTCATGTACCTTGTGAACATGCAATTTGTACAAGCACATTAAAAATGTAGAGGGCCCATGCAGACCATCAATGTCGACATCTATACAGCGCTGCAGGCTTTCTCTGCCTTAAGTGCAATTAGATTTTTCACAAGTCCGACTTGTCTGTGTTCCCTAATTATCCAATCTACCATCAGGGCTCGGGTTCCTGCTGAGTAGATTACAAATTGCATCTTCTTACTGCTGTCTTTTCTGCATGCTGGTCTTTCGCCCTCCAGCCAGAGAGGAAAGGCTTGTGTAAATCAGCCTCTTGTCCCATTCTTCAAGTATTTTTATGTAAGTCAGTCAGTAACTGTGACATTATTAAAATGTTAACGGAAAACAATCCTCCAATAACGCTCTTAAAAGAACTTGACCTCATTTCAGGTCTATGGAATAATGCACTGGATGTGAGCAGAGCAATATTTCAATGGTACACTATATTTTAGTGCCAGATTTTGGCAAGGTGCTGTAGTCAGCGCTGAAAACAAGTTAACATCCTGAAATTTCTATAGCTGGCACTAAGCTAAAGAAAAGGTCCCTACATGAACTTCAAAGAACTTAGCCAGGTTATAGCCAGAACATTATTTCTAATTTTTATGGACAGCTTAAGGACTGGAATGGTACCAGCTTGTGGGGAAGTGCAGCATGGTGCAGGTAATAAACAGAGTCCAGTTGCAGCAAAATTTGAATTGGACAAAAATGCCAGTGTTACAGACATCCTGGCAGGGGAACACCGCTGGAGAAATAATTCACAGTTCAATTAAGATAGATGTAGAAGAGGACAGGTGCCGACAGCGTCTGTTTTAGAGGGTGAAGTGTGACTCGGCTGGCCTGGTCCCAAGAAGAAAGCTCCTTTCCAGAGTGGCAAGTCCATAATATTTCCCTCCTCATCAGGAACCTTTCCCTACCGCTAGATACTTTCTCTAACAAGCAGGGTCTCTCTCCCTAAACTACCCACATGCCCAAGTGTGCCAAAACCCGGAGGCAGGGACTTAACTAGACCCTGCTGACTGAAGATGGCCACCGATGGTCACATGGGTGCAGCCTAGCTAACCAGAATGCTAATGGTTAATTATGGTAAACATTAACTTTACAGTCCTCTCAATAACATTACAGAAAAAAGATAGCTAAGCAGGAATTTTCAGCCCTAAAATGTTCAGAAGAGAGCATTTAAAAAGATTAAGCAGCAATTTTTACTCTTTTTTTAACTTATGCTATGTGAATGGGAACACGTAACAACTATAAAGTATGAGTTATCTCAATTTGGTTTTGGAAGTGGAAATAAGCTTTAAGTTCCAAATAAAACATCTCCCTGTAAAGAAGAATATAAAAAATTACTTCCGCTGCTACTTGCGCCACTGAATGCTGCTCCACTAAAAAAGAATCACGAGGAAACGTTCTCATAAAACTGATACTGACAGGGTCTTTGTCACACGCAACACTCAGTGGTTCCTCCTGCCAACCTCCTTATCACTACAAGACAAACTAGTGAAGCGGAGGACAGCAGGAGGAACCATTTTGTGCTGTGGAGGGGGGGGGGGGCAGGAGACTGACACTTCCAGAAGTGTCAGTTTTAGACGGAACGTCACCTACAGGAGCGGTGTTCACTGGAGCAGGCAGAAGGAGAGGTAACTGTTTTATTTGGAATTTGATATTGGTGACAAGGTTGTTTTAACAGCGTATGTTAAAGGTGATCGTTCTATACGTTTAATTTCTAGTCTTTCTTTGTATTCTGGATTTCCCACAGCTCCCACTCATCTTAAAACAACCCAGATATCGTCATATGTTATATATGACCCTGTTCGACTTTTATTTTACTTCTGTATGCTCTATCCAAGTTAGAGACATTAATTTAGTTTTATCTCCCTTCAGTTGCTGCATAACAAATCCTTAGACATTTACAGACGCCATCAAGCATAATGACATCAGAACTCCGTACAGCCCCAGAGCTCACAAATTTGGAACCATATTGAATTATTTCAGAAGTTCCGTTGCCATGGCGACCTGTTGCAGGTTTTTTTTTTTATTTTTTATGTATTCCATAGCTACTTTGATGTTGAGTAAATTGGGTGAAATCATACTAACTTTCCAAAGAGGAAAAAAAAGAACGATTCATTGCCCCGGCATTAAATACAAATATAACAGAAAAAGAATAGGTAATTACATTAGATGGATCTGTCTGTAAAATGGTTTCCTTGTCTTATTTTATAAATCCCCGGTATACCGCCACATGATAGAGAATCCCAGGATGGATGCTGGAGCGCTCCGATCAATTATTGATGACTATACGCACGGAAGGGAAATATTATAGGAGGAAGGAAATTGTTATGTAGAACATTTGAAAAGAACAGTAAACTATTACAAAGAAGGCACTTGGCAGAAGATGGATAAGGAGAAGGGCCTGTCTAACTCGGTGGAAGAAGATATTAACAGCTCATTAGCATACAGTCTCAGAACCGTTAATCTCTTCACAAGGGTGGCTATGAACATTAAAGTGTGTGGATTGAAAGCAATGTGGTATGCTGCAAGATTGCCACTAGAATATTTGGGCTCAGGGTGACCATTAGCAAGGAGCCATATCTGCCAAACACAGGTGGCTGGTGTGACCATCACTCTCAACAACAGATTCTTGCACTTGTTACATGCACTATAATATGTTAACATAAACTTTATTTGTTACTCTAGAACAGGGTTTTTTCGACTTCACTCACAATACCATTTGAAAGTATGCAAAGCCTTTAGGCATCCCAGTCTATAAAAGGGTACCCCATCACATCAGCTGGATTTGGCGTGGGGGTACATTGGTTGCCTCCACATGCCATTGTGCTCTTCCTGGGAGTTCAGTGTGTCCTTGCGCCTTTTAAGGAGGAATGGGCTCCCTCTAGACAACCCTGATCTTAAAGGATAAGTTCAACTTTTGACAAAAATAATAAATGCACATTTTGTTGATGGTAAACAAAATGTGCATTTATTATTTTTTTGTTGCAGGAGCCTGTAAAGTATTGCACCAGCGATCAGCAGATCAGTGATGCCACGCAGGCCTCCTGCAGACCTGTCAGTATATCTGCTTGCCCTATGGGATGTACAGGCAAGCAGATATACTGACAGGAAGACTCAATGAACTACCAAGCTGCTCCACAGCTGTCACAGGGAGGGGGGATCTTGCAGCAGCTGCAGCATTGGGAACATGTTACATGTTCCACCCTAAAAACGAGCTGAATATGTACAGTAGCATGTTCCCAAAGGTGAACTTATCCTTTAACTTATCCACTGTGGGTAACAGTGGGTTTTGTTTGCACACATTTGCAAATACATACGTAAGCCACAGTCCCACATCAAGGGTCCTTTGTATATTGTGGACCTAACTCTATAATTTCCAGAGCCACTGTAGTAGTAGCATATATCAATGGATAGGTTAAGGACAAGTGTGCCTGGAGGAGCCCATCCCTCCTTTTTTTTTTTTTTTTTTTTTAAACAAACAAGCAGTACAGTGAGACAACAATATCCAAGAACAGAAAGCAAGAAAATACAAAATAAGTCAGTGCAACCTATCAGTCGTAGAAGAGCAGGGCTCACAACAAAGTCAGTGGCTATGCAACCAGTTAACAAGCAAAACATCAACAAAGTAGCATATTCACTGTTCCGCCCAGGGTTGCCAAACCTTATCGAACTTCCCAGGACAACCTCTATTAATATATGTCAACTTGTACATAGGTAACACTGCATTAATGGATGCTTCCCACAAGGCCACCGAGGGGGCGGTGGGGGAGGTCCAATGATGAAGTATCTCCATCTTGGCATAATATTATAGATAGGAAAGAAGCAATTTGGTGTGGCGAGGCCTCTGTTCATCATCTTGTATTCCCAACAATGCAAGCTCAGGAGAGAGTGAAAGAGACAGCCACAGCCGGGTGTTGACACAGGTAAACACTTCTGTCCAAAACTGCTCCACTTTAGGACAGATCAAAAACATAAGGAAGTAGGTGCCCCCCCTGGAATAACAACAGGGACAGTCAGCGGACCTCTGTGGATAAATTCTGTGCAGTCTCTGAGGTGTGTAGTATACCCTATGAAAAAATTTTGTCTGCAGCAATTTATCTCTAGAGGGGAATAAACAATTTAGAACTATCTTCAAAACATTCTTCCCACGTTTCCCTATCCAAGCTTGGAATGTCCTCCTGCCATTTCGCC
This sequence comes from Staurois parvus, assembly GCF_062004578.1. Lineage (NCBI taxonomy): Eukaryota > Metazoa > Chordata > Amphibia > Anura > Ranidae > Staurois > Staurois parvus. The sequence continues at coordinate 1,812,451 of NW_028318028.1, read as the reverse complement.
CATAACCTATCCATCTTGGGGGAGTCCACACTGACAAGAGCCAAATAAAGAGAGGACAATGGTTTAGAAAGGTCCTCTATTGGGTCAGTCTCCAGGTTAGGGGAGGTTGGAAATTCTGCCCGCACAGCATGGTGCAATTGGTAATATCTAAAGTACATCCACCCAGGTAATCTGTGTTTGCAGGAGAGATCTCTAAATGATAGCAAGGTACCCATAGGCATGATGTCCTTAATCAGTCTGATACCATAACGTAAAATCAACTTATATTATTATGGCGCCAAGTGAAACTGTGCTAAATAATAATAATAGTGTGCCCACTCTGTGACAACAGCGTGTGTTTGAGGCTGCCCCTAAAAATTTACACTTATATAAGTAACAATTGTGGATAGGTAGGTACTGTGAAACAAAAAAATAATATACAAAAGAAGAAACAATCAATCCCACCATCTCTATGCATTTGTAAACCAATAGCACTAGATATGGTGCTATGTCCTCCCAGTATAGTGCTGATCAATAAATGTCCATACCAATAATAATGTCAATACAAATAATATATGTGATAACAAATTTGATAGTGACAGTCCTTTTGAGACACAGTGCTGTAAACCATATATCCATAAATCTTCACCACGTGCCAATGAAATTAAGTGAATTGCTCACTCTCCAGACCTTTTTGACCCAGGTTAAGGTGGTCAAGGACGCATTTTGATAGTATATGCTGGAACATCCACCTCTTGGTTATCCCAGTATGTTCCTAATCACCAACACACCACAGAGCATGACCCAAGGAAATGGTATTTAGGATTGCCAATATACTCTTCAATGAAATAGATGCTCTATAACAGATTCTCCTTGTCTTATGAGGATTGTTGCCAAGCCACTCAAATAAACCAAAGAGATTTAGGCATTCTAAGTGTAGCATTTATTATTAAAAGGAATACATAAAAGAAAGCTATGCACTCACATGTACAGGTGCCTAGTATACCGGCACCAGTATGTACAACCTATGAAACCAAAAATGGCTGACGTGCATGCCAAGCCTTGCTCTCGCTAGGTCCGGACATGACATCACCGGAACCCAGAAGTGATGGAATTACACATTGACGTAGGTTTTGCCTGGCGGCATCTTCAGGAAGCGAAAACAACTTCCTGAAACCACCGCCAGGCAAAACCTATTGGTGATTGGTGGGATTGTTTGTTTCTTCTTTTGTATATTATTTTTTTGTTGCACCTATTCACAATTGTTATTTGATACCATAATATGCCCACACTTGGGGGTCAGGTAACCATCGGAAGCGAGACAAGGTCAGATTGCCCCACAAGAGGCAGTATAGGGACCACTGATGAGACTGCAGAAAACATTTCCTAGCTACAACCCAGTCCTGAAGGGTGACCTTCGTAGGGAGTGGAAGGGAGGCGTAAGCCCTAGGGCCTCTATATACAAGATTACTCAGTTCTGTAAGGGAAGTCAGTATGACCAATAATAGATCAGAAAATTGGGTAGCGCCAAGCCTCCACATTGTACCAGCAATTGGAGCCCACACAATGGTCAATCTCCCCAAAGAAAGTACCAGGTATCCAAACAGGACAAGTATGAAAAGCATAATTGTCACGTACCTGATTGGAGACTGAAATGACGAGGTTGGCCTCACTTGTGTCACTAGCCCTAACCCCACTGGAAGTGGAACAGAGGGTGTCCAGGGACCAGGGGGACAAGAGCGCCAGCAGATGTTGTTTGCAGTTCTTGCAGCTGGAGACTTTGGAAGACTGATGAACCTCCGATTCAGGAACAGTAGTGATATGCAGAGCTGGTAAAGTAGGTCGCCAGGTGTGCACCAGAGCAAGGCAGGAAGCGGAGCAATGTCATAGGAATAGCTGGGGTCATCAACGGGCGGACAGCGAGGTACCAAATCATAAGCAAGCCGAAGTCAGGAGCAGAGCCGAAGTCAGAAACAAGTATCAAGCAGGAGAGTAATCAGAGTCAGGTCAGGAACAAGCCGGGTCAGCAACAAGGAAATCATACAGGAACTAGCAGGAAAGGGGGAACAGCTGAAGACCAGTCAGCACAGGCAGAGGCACCTTTTAAATAGTCCGTCTGGCGCCAATCTTCACCATGCATATGCACGTGCGTATGCGTGATCGCGCATTTTTTTGTGCATGCACACTTCTATTTGCCAATCTTCTCACCGAGTAACTCGTATGCATAAATGTTTGAACTCATCAGCCCACAGCATGAGGTAGAGGTCGCGGAATGCCTAGCTTGGGGATTGAGAAGAAAAAGGACCGATTTGGATTAGTTGATACAAATCCCAGAAAATTGTCCAAATTCATCAATGACCACGAGTGCAGCTTGTTGAGAAGAATCTGCATCATGTAAATTGTCATCAGCATAGAGCAAAATTTTCTCCTTCAATAAACCAACTTGCAGGGAGCTCCACATCCGAATAGCCAACGGCTCCAATGCCGGAGCAAAAGAGCCAGCAAGAGGGGGCACCCCTGCTGAGTCCTTCTGCTCAAGGGGAAAAAGTCAGACAAATGGTCATTGGTTCTGATCCTAGTTCGAGGAGCATTATAGAGCATACCCAACCATTTAAAAAACGGAGGTCCAAACCCGAATCTACACAGTACCTCCCAAAGAAACACCCACTCAACCGAGTCAAAAGCCTTTTCAGCATCTAAGGAGTCTATAACTCGAGTGCCACCATTAGCATGAGTGGAAGCCAAGTTAAGAAAGAGGCAGCGAATATTATTATCTGTGCCCTTCCCTGGCATAAAACCTGTTTGATCTCTTTGGTCAACGCTGATACAAAACTCTTAGCCAAAATTTTGGCCATTCATCTCTCAACAGTGATGGATGATCTTATTCACATTGATCAGTCGATAAGAAGCATAATCTTTAGGATCCTTGCCAGGTTTGGGCACCAACATTATGAGGGCCTCAGACATAGATTTTGGGAGAGATCCCAGGGAGGTAAACTGAGCAAAGAGGGAAGTGAGCCTGGGTGCCAATAACGCCTAATAAAGGGAGTAAAATTCAATGGGTATCTCATCAATACCAGGGGCCTTCCCGGTTTGCATATGGCCCTGTACCTCCTCAAGGAAATATCACAGTCCAGTCTGTCTCTTGCCTCCGGATCAAGGGTAGGAAACTCAATGTGATCAAGATGGGCACAGAGGTCAGTCGAGCCATAAGCAACTCTGGAAGAATAGAGAAGGCTATAATATTGTAAGAATCTAGCATTTATACAGTCATGGGTTGTCAATAAAGCTCCATCCAGTCCTCTAATCCTACCAATATGCGTAGCAGCAAACTGTTCCCTAGCCAGCCAAGCCAAAAATCTAGCATTTTTGTCCCCATATTCGAACATCCTCTGAGCTGTGGAAAGTAGAGACTTTTTAGTCAGGTCTACTCTGAGTAATGATATCACCCTAAGAGCTTGCTGCCAAGTTGCATAGTGATCACAGTCAGGATGAGCAATATAGTCTGCCTCTCTTTGCCGTGCCTCGACCGCCAGTTGCTCCAGAGACAGCACAGAAGATCTCTTCACATTAGCTATGCGAGAAGTATACTCTCCCCTAAGCCAGGTCTTAAATGTGTCCCATACTATCAAAGGACTAGCAAAGTCCTCATTATGCAACCAAAAGGCACAAAGGGCCTCAGGGATAGATTATGAAACAGATGGGTCCATAAGACAGAATCTAAACAGTCTCTACAAAGCCCCTGGCCCCCGGCCGTCTCCAACTGCAGGGAAATCATGACCGGTGCATGGTCGGAAATGCCCCTGGCCACGATCTCAGCCGAGAGCACCCGCCGCAATACAGGGGAGGAGGAAAAAAACAGGTCTATGCGAGACAGAGATCGATGAGTGGCAGAATGACTTGTATATTCATGATCAGGAGGATGAAAATTCCGCCACCCATCAATCAAGGCAAAAGAGGAGGCCCATTGAGAAAGGCCCTGGGCTCAGGCAGCGAAGGCCGGGAGACTATCAAGATCCCAGGAGGACACCAAGTTAAAGTCCTCCAGTGATCAACACAATAACTTTACCATATTGAGCCAACAATTGCATAAGTGTATACAGAAGAGTCACATCAGCAGGTGGAGGCAAGAATAGACCCACTATCACGAAGGCAACATCTGCTACTAGAGCATGTAAGAGAACATATCTGCCCTCCGGATCTATCTTAATCTCCAAGAGCTGAAATGGCAAAGATCTGTGTACCAAAACACTAACTCCCCTTGCATAGTTGGAATATGTGGAGTGGTAATGGGCACCCACCCAGGCCTTTTTTAAACTGAATATATGGGAACCCATGAGGTGAGTCTCCTGAAAGAGACAAATATGTGGGTGGTGTCTGAGAACATAGGAAAATACCAGAGATCTCTTTACGGCTGAATTAAGGCCATGGACATTCCACGATATAAGAGAGAGCTTAACCATATCATGGCAGAGGTAGATAGCGAATAAGGATTAAGACACAGAGGGCTCTGCTACCAGAGTTAGGATAGTGCAGGGGGGAGCTCCCACCCTTAAAACATACCTGTTCCACACAATAGGTGCACTGCAGCCCCGAAAGGTGGCCTAACATAGCAATTGAATGTACATGCCATTAAAAGAACTAAAACATAACAAACATTGTAAAAAACACATTATAAGACACATTATAAAACCCACAATAGTCCAAACAAGGTCAGCAACGGCCAACCCCCACCCTACTGCACCCCAAACTCTGGGAGTTGCTTGTATCCCAAAACCTTCCCCATAGGAGCCAAACTATATGTAAAACATGGTCACATGTCCGGACCCCAACCGAAGGAAATTAGCAACTTCCCCTCTCTTAGGAGATGCTGGAACATTCAGGGTAACTTGAATCAGTCTCCTGGCCTAGGCCAGGGGCACAAACGTAAGGACCTAACAGGTAGGCATCAAGGTACAAAATGAAGCATAGAGATCAAAGTAGGAGACAACGCCTCCAGGTGGCATGTAGGAGATCATCCCAGTAATAGAGAATAGACATTGCAAAGTCAAACAAAAGGATCTAGGCTGGATTACAGTGTCAGTTTCCCCTGTAGTGAGCAAGGGAGGACCACAGGCCACAGCCAGGAGGCCGAAGCGAAGCAAACCAGTAGAAAAAGAAATAATCTCGGAATAGGTATGTCAGGAATGGACTTGTCAGTAATGGTGGGACTCACCTGCCTTGTGGGCTGCAGTACCAGGGCTGGCCAGCGGGTGCTCTCAGCAATCAGAGACTCAACCCTGCAGTCAGCCAAAACACCTGAGGCTGATCACAGGTGTATTTAAGGGATGGCCAGACCTGCAGTCTGTGCCTTGGTGTGTGTTTTTCTATGGGCCCCTGTATCTTGTTACCTGCATTCCTGTTCCTGTCTCTGTCTGACTGATTCGTTGCTGACCCTGCCTGATCCGGACCTCTGCTGACTTCTCCTGTTTGATCCCTGGCTTGTGACCCCGACTATTCTCTGCCTGACCCCCTGTACCTACCTGCCCGTTAGTTGCTGTACCCAGCTCGTGACCTGACTACTCTCTGTCTGCTCCTCCTGTTCCTACCTGCCCGATTGTTATTGACCCGGCCTGCCTGACGACGCTTGCATTGTATGTATTGTTATCTGTGGGTGGTTTGGTTCGTTTGCACTGTGTTATGTTTTAGTATTGCACTGCGTTTATGTATTGTTAGTATTAATAAATTATATTGTTTATAACATATCTGAAGCCAGTGTTTCCCTGCGTCAGTTCACATACCTCTGGTCATACCCTGGAGCCCTGACAAGGTAAGTACTCCAGCCAGGTTGCCGCATCCTTAGGTGTAGTGAAAAAGCGTACAGCCTCTCCATCAATCACACGCAGTTTGGCTGGAAAAAGCACACTGTATTTAATGCCCTTGGCTTGCATTGAGGCCTTGACAGAGACAATAGACTTACACAGTTTTTGGGTTTCCACAGTATAATCCATAAATAACAGCAGCCTAGAGTTATGGTAGGACAGATCTCCCGTTGCTCGAGCAGCCCGTTGGAGTTCATTCCGATCTCGATAGTTTAGCAGCCAAGGATAAATGTGCGTGTCGGAGAACCCTCTGGTCCAGGCGTCTGCGGCACCTGGTGTGCCCGCTCTACAGTAAAATATGGGGAAAGCTGGGCCGAGGGCAGGAGAGATTTCAGCAGCTCTTCCACAAAAACTGTGGGGTGCTTACCCTCCACGCCCTCCGGGTGTCCCACTATCCACAAGTTGTTTTGTATGCTGCAGTCCTCCGCATCTTCCGCCCTGTATTCCAGGGCTCTAAGCTTTGTTTGCAGGGAGTGGAGGGAGGCCGCAGGTTCCTCCACCGCGTCCTCCACATGTCCAACCTGCTGTTCAGCTGCGAAGAGTCGGGAAGCAAATCTTGTCAAAAGTCCTGGCAGAGCAGCCCAACATCCAGGTGAACTGCCTTGATCTTATAAGTCAGTGCCACCTGGCAGGTGGAAATAGCCATCATAACCTCAGGAATGCCCGGCGGTGGAGGGACCGCACCCTCCCCGTGGTCTGTTTGAGACACGTTATTGGAGAGCCGTGCCTGCGAGGCCACCCCAGGCAGACTTGTGCTGACAGCGATGGCTGCAACGTGGGGGGAACCAAAGTCTCCTGCCACCTTTCATGCACCTGGAGGACCTACAAGACATCCAGAATGCAGGCACCGCCACTCAGCGATCACTAGGTGCAGGATAGGAGAAAAGAAGGATAATTGACCAGCAGAGCTCTGGCAGGTACGCCTGATCAGTCCACCCTCTTGGCCACGCCCCCATCCCATCCCCCATTAAAGTGTTACTAAACCCATGACCCTGCATTCACTACATCTGGTCTCCCACAGTACACACTACATGGAAATGCATTTATTGTAGTAAATATAAACTGCTAAATACCTTTTCTCATCAGTCTTGTGACTTCGATCAGTGTTCAACAGAGCACTGGTTAAAGCTTGTAGCAGGTTGCAAGACCTCTGAACTCTGTCTGGACACATGCACTCTCCTGGAAAAAAAAAAAAACCTCTCTAGCAATACACACCAAACTGAGCATGTGCAAAATGTCTCCATGCGATATGTCTTATCAGGAGATAAGAGAGGGACACTGAAAGAAGAGGAGGATCAGAGAAGTCAGGATCAAACATCCTTTTTACACAGTGCAGAGGATTAACCCCTTAGGTTGCACAGTGAGTATAACAAGAATGCTTTACTGCTTATACAGACCGATTTTACTGTACCAATAATGGGGTACTATTCATTCCACTGACACCACAGATGGTAAACTAATTCTCCCTCTAAAACCAGTTATGGAGTTCCATTCCTACCACTGACACCAATGAAGGGGCACTAGTCCTACCACTGACACCAATGATGGGGCAATATTTCTCCTATTGACATCACAAATGGGGCACTATCCCTCCAGCTAATACCAATAATGGGGCACTATTTCTCCCACTGACACCAAAGCTGGGGCACTTCCACTGACATCAAATATGTAATTTTTTTTTACTCCCACTGAACGCCAAGCCTATGGCATTGGTTACTCCCACCAATGCCAGGGCATTTTCTGTTGACCTTCTGTTTAAAAAGATTGGAGATCCCTGCTTTAAATAAAACTTTAAAACTGTTCATCAGACTCCTTTAATTTGTTTGTCCTTTTACTTAAAGTCCATTTAAAACTTCATGTCCACCTGTCTACAGAGTGTCAACACTGCTGTGCGACTTCACTGCAGAATGAATAGTGTTGTCACTCTATAAAAGTAAAACAAATAACAGCTCCACTGACAGGATCAACAGGTAATAAAACTGTTATAGCGGGGGGTTGAAAAACAAAAAACTGCTGTGTTAGTGCTCACGACAGACTGCATCATATAGGTAATTTTTATATTTTGCCCGTAGTTATTAGTATTATTATAATACAGGATTTACATAACGCCAACAGTTTGAACAGTGCTTTTGTACGTTAATCTAATCTTATTCACATACATATGTAAAAATAAATAAAAGGCTTAGGCCTCATGCACACTGCTGCTCCTAAACTCACTTTTAGAAGTTTTCGGGGGTTTTGGGGTTTTTTTGCCCAAGCCCTTAAACTCAACTCAATAAAAGCCTATGGGGTTGATTTGCTAAAGCTGGAGAGTGCAAAATCTGGTGCAGCCATGCATGGTAGCCAATCAGCTTCCAGTTTTTTGTCACACTTAATTGAACAAGCTAAAGTTTGAAGCTAATTGGCTACCATGCAGAGCTGCACCAGATTTTACACTCTCCAGTTTTAGTAAATCAACCCCTATGTGTCCATACACACATAGACTGTTACCAGAGTTTAGGAGCAGCAGCGTTTAGAGGGAATAAAAACACCAAATGCGGCAAAAACAAATGTAAACACACGTTCATGCTAGGCACGTTTAGCGGTTGGGCATTTTTCATTTCAATGACCAGAATAAATTATTTGCATAGTTACATAGTTAGTCTGACTGAAAAAAGACAAAAGTCCATCCAGTTCAACCATTAAAAAAAAAAAAAAAAAGATATAATCCTATACCCACAGTTGATCCAGAGGAAGGCAAAAAAAACCCAGCAAAGCATGATCCAATTTGCTCCTGTAGGGAAAAAAAATCCTTCTTGATCCACCGAGAGGCAATCAGATATTCCCTGGATCAACTTTACCTATAAATGTTAGTATCCGGTTATATTCTGTGTATCCAAGATAGAATCCAGGACTTTTTTAAAGCAATCCACTGAGCTTGAGGGAGTCTATTCCACATTTTCACAGCTCTCACTGTGAAGAAACCTTTCCATGTTTGGAGATTACATTTCTTTTCCTCCAGATGTAAAGAGTGCCCCCTTGTCCTCTGTGATGACCTCAGGGTGAATAGCTCTACACTGAGTTCACTATATGAACCACTGATGTATTATACATGTTGATCATATCCCCCCTTAACCACTTCCTGTCCGGACACTTTTACCCCTTCCTGTCCAGGGCAATTTTTAGCTTTCAGCGCTATCACACTTTGAATGACAATTGCGCGAACATGCAATACTGTACCCATATGAATTTTTTACCATTTTTTTGAGACAGATAAAGCTTTATTTTGGTGGTATTTATTCACCGCTGGGATTTTTATTTTTTTTACTATGTAAATGAAAAAGTTCAAAAATTTTGAAAAAAAGTGTTTTTTTAAATAAAATTTTGCAAATAAATAATATTTCATCATAAATCTTAGCCAAAATTTATTCCGTTATTTTTTTAGTAAAAAAAAAAAATCCAAATTAGTTTATAACCAAAAATTATAATTTTTAAACATTTTTTTTTACATTTTATTTTATTTTTTTATATTATTATTTTTTTATTTTTTTTTTACATACTGTCACCCTAGCAGTACACTGTCACCATGGTGACACTGTACTACTTGTGGAGGGTGATGAAGATTTTTTTTTTTTTTTTACACTGATTGTTTTTACACCCATATAGGATGTAAAAGAAATCATTTCTCTTTCTCTCTGTCTGCATTCCTGCAGTCATTGAGAATTACTGAGTGAGCTGTGAGTGGTCACAGCTTGTCACATGGTACAAGGCTGTTATGAATAGCCTTGTACCATGTGACCTCTGTGATCATTCACAGATTTCACACGTAGTAAGCAATGATGTCACAAGTGACATCTTGCTTACTACTTTGCATGTGATCACTGATTCGCCAATCAGTGATCACATGATCGGGACCTCGTACAGAGGTCCCGTCCGACGATCGGTGTTTCACTGTGTCCGGAGGACACAGCGGGCACCGGATCGCGGTGGTGCGCGCTCCCAGGGAGCGCGCACAGCTAGAAAAGGTGGGTGCCTTTTATGGACGACAACCCGACCCTGGACTGCCACCGCCCTGCCGTTTATAAACAGCAGGCGGACGGCAAGAGGTTAATCTCCTCTTCTCAAGAGAGAATAAATTCAGTTCCTCTGATCTTTCCTCATAGCTGATCTCCTCCATGCCTCTTATCAGTTTGGTTGCCCTTCTCTGTACTTTCTCCAGTTCCCCAATGTTCATTTTGTGAATTGGTGCCCAAAACTGAACTGCATATTCCAGATGAGGTGTTACTAATGATTTGTACCGGGGTAATATGATATCTCTCTGGAGTCTATTTATTCTAGACAATGAAATGAATAAACGCCCAAGCGCTCGACGTGAGTCAACGTGTGTAAATGGGGTATACACATTTACCAGTATGAATCTGGAACAAACATCAGCAGTTGTTTTATTGTCCAATGTACATGTACTCTTAAAGCGGTATTAAACCCAAAACCAAAAATGTAATACATTGCAGCTTACCAATCATTACATGTGGTGGCTGCATCAGTTTTCTTTTCTTCGGCTTTTTTTCCCTCTCTGTTTTCACCTGGTGATCTGGCCAGTAACACACCTTCTGTATTAGTGAGGCACAACTCTGGATCAAGGAGCACAGGAGGTACAGCAGACAGCAGCATTGTTAACCTGTTGGAAGGGTAGTGTTAAATGTATTAGCAGATTTAGATACACTAAACAAACTGAAGTCAAACTCCAGTTCACACTTTATAATCAGTTACAGCAACAGTTTGTTTCCTTTTGAGATAAAGGTGTTACATGAATAAATAAAAGCCGATCATTTTAATTGCCCTTGCCAGTGCTCTGAGGAAGGGAGCTTGACTCCCAAAATGTGTTAGCTCTACCTACCAGACAGTTCAGAGACCGGACGGACTTTTAAAACTCTATTTTCATAGATGTCTGCTTTATTGATGCGTTTGTGAGTATGTTTTTGTCTCATAGCATTTGATTACATTTTATAAAAGCAATGCACGAGGAGTCTGAGCACTCTTGTATGTGTTTTTACATTTCTCTGGAATTTTCCCGATTCGTGGAGGGTTGCAGCCAAGGAAGCATTACACACTGTCTGAAGTACCCTGGTTTGAGCGTTGGAGTGTTTTTTAGAATTGAAATCGCCCCTTCCAGTGATTAATGGATTGTCTCATCCATGTAAACTGATAAATTCAGCTGGGGAGCTTGTGCTTTTGAAAAACAACAGATTTGCTTACCAGATGAGAATTGACCAAAGAAAGCCCCAAAAAAGAAAACTAATACAGCCAGCCCATCTAATAATTGGTAAGCTGCTATGTAATAAATGTTTGCTTTTGGGTTTAATACTGCTTAAAATTAATTTAACCCTCCATGCTACGAAGTAAATACATTTTTCCATACCTCTCACTCTTCGTAGAATATCTCAGTCTATGTTGTACCAAGTATGCTCACATCTATAGAGTAATCAAGCTATAATACGTAATGTACACAGTTCAGACATCTAAGCTGTACATATTAAGCTAATTAACCTTCCTGTTCCTTCTGATAAGAACTGGCCATTATCATTGACACCTCCATGGAATTTCAATTAGAAGATGGAGGAATGTTACCTGCATATCTCACAATCGATATCTAAACACGCACATTAGTGTCTGCTCCATCTGGGGACATTATGAAGCTTCATATAGATGCAGCAATGACTAAAGCTGGATGAGGAGAAAAATGTCTTGTCAAAAGCAGCATAGGAAAACATCCTGTGTGTATTGGTGCAAATGGAAAAATGAGTTAAAACAACACCAGAGAAAACAAATACAAAAATATCTATATAGATATCAACAGAAGATAATTATTTGAGTGGTCCCACATCACTGTCAGAGCACGAGTGATACAAGAGTTGATGGTACTCTACTGTTTATCCACATATTTCATTTTCAGTACTTTGTCTTTCTCCCTCCTGGTTTTTGAAACTTTCTTTTGATTGAGCCAAAGCAACTAGAGTCACATTCATACCAAAACACTATATGAGAACAGTGCTTATAACTGGCCATCCACAATGCTGAATGTAAATGAAAAAGTCCTTTTATAATCAACATGTGTCCAAATGTGCCAACACCTCATAAAAAAAATAGAAATATTGTATTCCAGATCATAGAAAGGTCAAAATAGGTGTATATTGTTAGTCAAGCTTGTGAAGACTCCCATACATCATCCAATCTGATCAAGCCGATAATTTACACACGCTGGCCACTTGATTAGGTACACCTGTTCAAATGCTTGGTAACACAAATTGCTAATCAGACTATCACATGGCAGAAACTCAATGCATTTAGGCATCTAGACGTGGTGAAGTCGACTTACTGAAGTTCAAACTGAGCATCAGAATGGCGAAGAAAGGGGATTTAAGTGACTTTGCACGTGGTATGGTTGTTGGTGCCAGACAAGCTGGTCTGAGTATTTCAAAAACTGCTTTACTGGGATTTTCACGCATAACCATCTCTAGGGTTTACAGAGAATGGTCTGAAAAAGAGAAAATATCCAGCAAAATGCTTTGTTGAGATCAGAGGTCAGAGGAGAATGGACAGACTAGTTCGGGATGATAAAAAGGCAACAGTAGCTCAAATACCCACTCGTTACAACCAAGGTATGCAGAATACCATCTCTGAACGCACATACCATCTCTGAACCTTAAAGCAGATGGGCTACAGAAGCAGAAGACCACACTGGGTGCCTCTCCTGTCAGCTAAGAACAGAAAACGGAGGCTACAATTTGCACAGGCTCACCAAAATTGGACAATAGAAGATTGGAAAAACATTGCCTGGTCTGATGAGTCTCGATTTCCCTAAGGATGGTTGTGTGTGAAAATCCCAGTAGATCATCAGTTTTGAAATATTCAGACCAGCCTGTCTGGCACCAACACCCATGCCACGTTCAAAGTCACTTAAATCCCATTTATTTCTCATTCTGATGCTTGCTTTGAATTTCAGCAAATCGTCTTCACAATGTCTAGATGCCTAAATGCATTGAGTTGCTGCCATGTGATTGGCTGAATAGCAATTTGTGTTACCAAGCAATTGAACAGGTGTACCTAATAAAGTGGCCAGTGAGTGTACATTGCCAGTGATATCTCTTTATATTTTTATTAATATTATTATTATACAGGACTTATATTGCGCCAATAGTTTTCACAGCTCTTTACAATATAAAGGGAGACAGCACAACAATAGAGGATGTAAATGGGACCTATGTGGATTCAGATGTAAGGGGAAAATCTGCAGATTCAGATGTAAAAGGGGAGCTCTGTGAACTCTGATGTAAGGGGGGGCTCTTATGATTAAATCTATATAATTAGAAACGTTATTTAATCACAAAATACTGTATATGTATAGTGCATACTGCAAAAAAAAGGTTGCTGTGCGCCACTAAAGGGTTTGGGTTTGGCTTGAAGAAAAGGTGTCTCCTACCCAAGACTGCAAGAAGGGGGTGCACTGCAGAACATGTGAAAAGGTCCCACTGCAGGACTGTAATAAAAGACCCCGCAACTGCAGTAAAAGGCCCAGAGATCAGTGAGAATGGTCTCGGGTTCAGAGGAAAGGGGGTGTCAGTGGGGTCCTTCATGATTTCTTGCACTTGGATCCTGAAGGTTCTAGTTATGCCTCTGCACAGCACACCTTGAATGCAACTGTTTCGATAAACACATAAATACAGTTGAACAATTTTATATTTTATGGTTACATTAGTTTTCTTTTTATGCTTGTTTTCCTATATTTTCACCTGTTGATCCTGCCAGTAATTCCTTTTTAAAGAGGAACTAAACTCTCCTATCCATTTCAGCCAAGGAGGCTCCCATATCAGACTCTGTTTGATCTGCAACTGCATTGTGCTGCACATGTGATCAGATATGACTCTAGCCAATTAATTTAAAAGTTTGGTTGAAAGTACAAGTAAAAGTGACATTTAGCATTCTGGGCATGCCAGGAATGTAACTGTTTTTTGAAACCATTTAATTGATGGGTTTAGTTATGCTTAAACAGACCAAGCTGTCCATCAAAAGTGGCAGTTGGAGTGTTGAGACCAACCATTTAAAGTAGAAGTTAGAGATATATAACATACTGTACATATATAATCACCTCAACTCACATGACCAAGTTAAAAATTTATTGTGAGTACCTGGAAATCACTGAGAATACTGGAGGAGTTAAATGAAGTTTGGTCCTTGGTGCCATTCATTGTGTATTTATAACTAGTGTCATATCTTGAAAGCAGCAATTGCTGACAATACAATATAATGACAGACAGTCAATTTAATGTAGATTGCTGGTAAACCTGTATATTAACATAGGTTAAGTGGGGCAGATGTGCTTTAACCCATTATAAGCACTTTGGTTGGGAATACATATTCTGCCGGACGCTAGAAGGGTGATACCACGACTCTGGAAATCAGTTGATGCTCCCACGCTAAATTATCTTTGAACCTCCCTGGCGGTATGAATATTTCAGATTTTTCGTGCTGAAAGCGGTACCATTATTTTGCATGGAAATATGTAGTTTTTTTATTGTAGGCTGTAATTTTTAGGAATAACTCACTGAAATCTGTCCGAACAAGAGTCTAGTAAACATCCCGGGTATGATAAAACTTGAAACACGAAATCATACATTATAATTTAATAAATAATCCTAAAAAATAATAATATAATAATAAGAAATTTAATTCAATAATATAATCAAACCAAAAACACTGAAATTTGAAATATAGCACCAAGTTCGCACATCGCTGAGCAAAGTCGCAAAATTGTTTTCAGTGTCTGATGACGAATTTCCCCACAAATCATTATCACTCAATTCTGCAAGTGGTTCTAATTCACTATTGCTGTTCTCTAGCCGGTCTAAAACCGCTTTTGACCTAAAAGGACGCTTTTTGGATGCCATGGACTTTTCTAAGTTTCCAGGCAGAAAGAACAGTCAAAATGCAGGCAGGGCACAGGACAAAGCACTAGGGACAAAATGTATGTGAAATGCTTTGAAACAGTAATGTTATTCGTTTACAAAAAAATGACAGTTTTTAAAATTTTTAAATTTGCCGCCGGTTCCGGCCCCCGTACGTCCCGACGTCACAGGGGCTGGAACACGGAAGCCGGATGCCGGAGATGGCCGGGGACGCTGCAGGAGGGACATCGCGGGAGCGAAGGACAAGGTAAGCGCTGCAGGGAATCCCTGAGCAACGCCACATGGTAAGCCCGAGTGTAGCTCGGGGTTACCGCTTTTGGTACTGAAATTTCTCCCTGAGCTACACTCGGGAATACCGCCAGGGAGGTTAAGAGCGATATCTGAAATCAGGGAAATTGAATATCTTACAGCTCTAGTGGGTGAACACGTAGGTCACTTTCACTCTATATGGGAGCTATAGGATCATTCTCCCTTTGGTAGACTTCCTTCCTCTCCCCCTCTTCACCCCCCCTTATATAGTCCAGACACTTCTGCCGGTAACATGCCTTTGACAAATAATGTAATCCAATGATGTGCAGGTTTATGTCGATTTATGTTTTTGATTTCTGTTTTTGAATTGTGCAGATTACCATGCTGTTTATTTATTTTCATATTTCTCCTGATTTTGTTTTCTTTTATACTAATGATGGCTTTCTTTCATTGCAACGTTTACACTTAAAGTGTTGTTGTTGTCACTATGTTCTGTTTTAAAAAAAAAATAGGCACTGGCCCTTAATAAAAATTTACAATATTAAAATAAGCACTTTGGTTTATACAGTATGAAGTGACACTGTCAAGGGGAAGTATGGAGACTGCCAATGCTGGCCCCCTAAACAAAATCCTAATTGCTTAGCTGTGCCTAACGTAGGGTGCTTTCACATGGGTGGCCGGGCACTGGTAAAAACAGACGGCTGAGCTACGGTTTTAGTGCCCATGAGCCACTCAACGAAATCCTAACAATACAGCTGGACAGAGCTGTACACATGCTACAGCCGCTGAATTTTTAACTGCAGATTTTGACATGTGGCACTGCCTGTAAAACTCGCCCCTTTTATTCAGTGGGGCCATTCCAGAACCTCAAGCCAAGCACTTGGTCCCTTACTGGTGCTGGCATCTTCTTCTGTCTTGTTCCGAATGATGGACTATGGGCCATGGCTATGTTCATTGGCCAGTGTGGGATAATGTCATTCCAACGCATGTCCAGGAGTCCAGTCATCCCGAAACATGGGATCTGACCTGAAATGTAAACTGATCTGTTCATGTAGTCTGGGCAAAAGCACTCGGTAGCTAAAGAGGAGAGAATACACATGAAAGTCAAGCAGTGCAGAGAAGTACTTTCTATTAACCTGAGAGTTCCAAGACTGTGGAAAGCCTGTATGCATGGCTGCACTGGCCTGGCAACACTTACAGAGAGCTGTGCACAGGATACCTGTACACACAGCCAGGCCCGGTGCAAGGATTTTTGTTTACACAGGCGAAGGTGCATTTTGCCACACCCTCCACCATGCACCCCAATCCCCTGCTTCCCTTCACTGGCTATGACCAGCTGGCAGGTGAGGCAAAATAAAATGTCCACACTGCACCCTCTCTCCTATGGGGTTCAGTGTGCAAGTCTTAGCTTGGGAATGGAAGACTGATATTTAAAAAATCTGAATCCCCAGCAAGTTTGGATTTTAACCCCCCCCCCCCCCATCCTGGCACCCTAGAGCAGCTGACTAAGCAGCCTCATGTTGGTCAGTGGGGTTTCTGGGGTTAAGGGATCACTTACAGTTTCAATAGACCAGGTATGGGGGAGGGTATGGTGCGGTATATAGGTTATTGGTGGGTACGCATGGTTCCAGTACACTAGATAACACTCCCTCTTGGTGGGGTTGATTGGGAGTAGGTAGGTATTAGGGGAATGTAGTCAGTAGGTACTCATGGTTTCAGTACCTGCTCCAGATCACACAGGCACGATAGTTCCCTCTTCCTCCCCCGGATCTGCCACCTTCAGTTCCCCAGTACTGAGCTCCAGCAATCTCAGGTAGGTGCACTGCAAGCGGAGGGGGCCATAGTTTCCAGGTCTTCTGCTCCGTAGCACCAGTGTATTTCCTCCAAGCCCTGCTTGGTAACAATCTCATATTGGCCGGGAGATTCTTGTATGGGCCCTCCTCCAGATAGACACAGGTAATCGGTCCTGTGTTCCAGGCTCCAGGGAGAAGGTGATCAGTTTCAGGCTCATTTCCTGGTGGCAGGGGAAGGCTCCCCTCTCCTTCCTCCTCTCATCACCCCCTACCTTCCACAGTGCACCTCCCCAAGACAGGTATTTTAAAAATCTGAATCCCCAGCAGGTTGATGGAGATTTGAATTTTAACGCAACCCCCCCCCCCCCCCATCCTGGCACTCTAGAGTAGCTGTCTAAGCAGCCTCATGTTGGTGCTGGCCCTTTTGGTCAGTGGGGTTTGTGGGGTGGTTAAGGGATCACTTACAGTTTCAATAGACCAGGTATGGGGGAGGGTATGGTGCGGTATATAGGTTATTGGTGGGTACTCTAGATAACACTCCCTCTTGGTAGGGTTGATGGGGGGAAGGTAGGCATTAGGGGTATGTGGTTAGTAGGTACTCATGGTTTCAGTAGAGGCTCGATGGTTCCCTCTTCCTCCCCCGGATTCTCCACCTCCAGTTCCCCAGTACTGATCTTCAGCAATCTCAGGTAGGTACGCTGCAACCAGAGGGGGTCATAGCTTCCAGGTCTTCTGCTCTGTAGCACCAGTGCACTTCCTCCAGGCCCTGCTTGGTAACAATCTCATATTGGTCGGGAGATTCTTGTATGGGCCCTCCTCCAGCTAGACACAGGTAATCAGTCCTGTGTTCCAGGCTCCAGGGAGAAGGTGATCAGCTTCAGGCTCATTTCCTGATGGCAGGGGCACGGCTCCCCTTCCTCTTCTCATCACCCCATCCATTCCACAGTGCACCTCCCCAAGACAGGTGTTTTAAAAATTGGAATCGCCAGAAAGTGGCTGGGGATTCGGATTTTACCGCCCCCTTATCCTGGCACCCTAAGGCAGCTGCCTAAGCTGCTTTGTGATAGCTCTGGCCCTGCAAACAGCTGACGCCCAACAGCATCCGACAGAGGAGGTGGCTCAAAGGCAGAACAGTGATGAGGCACCTGGACAAGGAAGGGCTGCTGCCTGGAAAACAAGTGACAGACCCTACTCTGTCCCTCTTCCACTGGAACAGCACCACCTATGCAGGGAGGACAAATTACACCTGCCTATACGCATGCACAGCCCACTGTACATTCCAAAGAAGACTGCAAGTCTATTTTATTGCAGAAGAGATGTTATATATCTCTTCTGTAATAAAGAGACAATAAAATGATATGTTATTAGAGGCTTTAATTATGCTTTAATGAATAATGACCTTTGCCCATTATGCTGAATGAGGAATAAACTTCTTTTGTGGGATTTGTAATGGAAATGAGGCATGCAGATATCTTCGCTTTTATGTGCTTTGTGTATGATACAGTGCAACATATAAACATTGTTTCATTGAAAAATCCAGTTTATTAATGACTGTTTTCTCTCTGAGCTTTAATTTATATATTTGATCTGGGAGAGAGGATACAGGATTTTTAGTTATCATGGCACTCTTTTGGACCTGAGCCAACACCCTCAGCAAAATGTATGGCTGTGCCTATCTGTGTGCACATCTGTAGAAAACAACACGCTTTGTGCATGACTTGTGATCACACATCCCGTCAGCATCTAATGGCTGTCAGCAACTTAACACCAGGCCTTTAGTTTACCCTGTTTGGTCAACAGTAAACAATGCAGCGGCTGGCTGTCTGAAGGTTTCCAGAATTTGCAATGTGTCTCTAATTGTATGTTAATTTGTACAGCGGCATCTCCTGTCGTGACAGGTAATACGTTATGATTTGGAAGGAATGAGCCTTTTAACATTCAGTTCAGCGGCGATCGCACTCTGCGGGTCTCAATATTTGCATTTTTATGTCCCCTCTTCTGGTTTTTAATTCTGTTTCTTGTTCCCTCACATGCCAGGATGCAGCCACTCTGACCCGGCGGGGGGGCTCCCGTCTGGCTATTCCATTTTACCTGATTAGGCTGCACTTGTAAATAAAGGGCTGTGACAATATCACGTCGCCTTAATGTCGTCCTAAAAATTGGAACCAGGTGGGCATAGTAACAAAAATGTAAAGTAGGTTACCGCAAGTCCTTGGCTCCTGACAAATGTTCAGGCGGGAGGCAACCTAGGAGTGACAATAGCAAGGAATCTCAATAGAAGGATCTTTTTAAGCAAAGGTCCTTTTTTTCTTTTCTCTTTCTCTCTCTTTTTCTCTCACTCTTTCTTTCTTGCTCTCTCTTTCATTTTCTCTCTTGTTCTTGCTCTCTCATTCTTTCTTTTTTAAGCTCGAGTTCTGCTTTAAATGTATAGCTTGCTCTAATAAAGAAAATATAGTATATGCAAATCCACTAGTATAGTATATACAAATCCCCCCCCTCTCTCTCTCCCCTCTCTCTATCCTCTCCTTCCCTCTCTCTCTCCCCCCTCTCCCCCCCCTCTCTCTCTCTCTCCCTCTCACACTCTTTCTCTATCTCTCTCTCCTTCTCTCTTCTTCACCCTCTCTCTCTCATTCGCTCTCTCTCTCCTTCATTCTCTCTCCCCTTCTCTCTCTCTCTCTCTCTCCATCACTCTCTCTCTCTCCATCACTCTCTCCTTCACTCTCTCTCTCCTTCACTCCCTCTCTCTCCCTCATTCTCTCTCTCTCTCCATCACTCTCTCTCTCTCCTTCACTCTCTCCTTCACTCTCTCTCTCTCCTTCACTCCCTCTCTCTCCCTCATTCTCTCTCTCTCTCCTTCACTCTCTCATTCAACATTCATTTAATCCTTATGCTGCTAGCATTATTAAATAGATAGAAAGGCATATTACGCTGTATTTACTTGATTTTATTTTTTTTTTAGATTTCCTCAGTCACTTCCTGCTTGCAGGCCTGGGTAAATGATATCATACATAGAAGAAGTCTTCAGGAGGGGCTTTCTCAGCTAAGCACACCCTTATTTCAGAATGCCTGAGCTAAAGGCAGATGGATTCCAGGAAGTAAATGCTACATTAATGATCTGCCCTTACACAAGATGGCCACGGCCAGAAATGCTAGGAGATGTTTTTCAAAGTGATTTCACAGAAAAAAATGGAGACTTGGATGGATGGTGGAGTTTGCTTTAAAATTAAAATGTAATTAAATAAAGTTTTTGATTTGCAGTGCTCAGATGTAGTGTAGTTCCGCTTTAACAGTCTTTTGAGCAAATCAACTCTAGGGTGTGTTGACTTTGGTTTTACTGGAGCTATAATTAGGAGTCACCCTTTATGCAGAGTGACACCAACAAGCAAGAAAGCAGATGAGGGTAGAACTTTTTGAACCTCATTAAAGATCTGTGAGATGTGCATTGATCCCAATGGCCCCTGTGGGCAAGTACCAGATTTTTTGGCGCAGAGCAAGCAGTGCAGTTGGTGCCAAAGGGGAGATGGCATGAGTTTCTATGAGCACTAAAAGAATGTAGCTAGAAGATGCAATGTTCCCTGAGCCTAAAGTTGTTTGGGGTAAGAGACGTGCCATAGTGGTGAGATTGGCAGAGGCAGAGACCACAGCCTTCTAGGAAAACAATGGCAGTTAGATCTTTAAATCAGTAAAAAACTTGACAAGTGTAGCCCTCATCCCTTGTATGACCTCAGCCAATTCCCCCTTGTTGTTAAAAAGGTTTCTTTGAAGTTCTGTCATAACTAACTTCCTTTAATGAGCACTCTTCTGTTAATCAGTTGCTGCATCTTCGGTAAAGAAGCTGTGGCTGATGATCAAACAATCTGTGAGTGACAAGGTCCATAGCCACCAGGGACCTGATAACATTGGAATAATTATCATGAAAATACGAGATGGAGTCAAATAGATTAAAATCAAATTATACAATGATAACAATGATAAAAAAGGCACAAAAACTTTTTTTTGGCTGGAAAGGCTGCAATATTTACTAATGGTAATATTAAAGTTGAGAATAATATAAATCAATAATTGGCCCCCTATAATAAGACATGTCTAGCTGTTAAGGAACAAGTCTCATCATAAACATTTGTTCATCCTGTCCCAAGGGGACAAAATGCACGTGGCAGCGTGGCAAAAAGTGCACCCCTCTGCCGCTGTCCAACCATGTAGCTCTGTAGGAGACACATAACTAATTAGTGCTAATTGACAGCGTTAGTCTCTGGCAGGAGGCACAGGAGTGCCGTAATTCAAAAAAGCAAGGGGATTGGTCAGCACAGATCCCAACAAAGAACTTACAATAGTAAATACTGGCTGCTGGTAAATGTTCCCCCATCATTACTATAGTATGGTCCAGAAAATGAGCGAGCCCCCATGACACACCTCTCAATAGCACCTCCTGCATCCATACAGGTTGTCAGGAAGGGCATGCCAGCATGACTCCTCAAGATGAATTCCTGTGCACAGACGCAGACTGGCATATAGTCATACATGTTCACATAGAGGAAGTGCACATATGTGTGTATGGGCACAACCACATTCACATCTGTCACTAATGTTGGCACCAGATGGTCAATTTAAAAGATAAGCTCACCTTTTGAAACATGTTCCACCCATATTTGGCTTGGAACATGTAACAGCTCCTGCTGCTGCTTGCTCCAATCCCGCTCACATTGAGACAGTGGGCAAGGGATATTCTCCCCTCACCCTCTGTCAAAATTCAAAAACAGAGTGGCTGTTTCTGCCCACACAGCCACGTCATTCATTCATTCACAGAATTCTGTGAATGAATGAACTACAACTACCATTAGCCTTTGCAGCTGACAGCTTGAGGTTCTGAATGGACTGCAAGGGTACTGATGAGTGCTCTTATAGTTCATTTGCAAGCCCTGAAGCTTGTAATGAGTCAGTCCGTACCTCCAGAGCTTGTCTGCAGAAGCCTGACATTTCACCCCTGATCCACTGATCATGGATGCAATGCTTTCCAGGCTCCTTATGGAAAAAAGTAATATATGCTTATATTTTTGTGCAAAAACATGTATATTTATTATTTTTTTCCCAACGTGTGAACTTACCCTTTAAACTGAGCCTTTGCTTAGATTCAGTGCTATCTTGTCTACAGCATTCCCATGAGACCTGTTTTCCATTATCTGCATTTGAATTATCACTTACTGACCTGGCTTGCTTTCACAACCCTTGAACTCTGCCAGCACTGACCCCAACTTGCTCTTGACCTCTACTTCTGCCTGTTCCTCTTGCCATTACCCTGCTCATCTGTTACCAGCTCCGGCTTGTAAAGAAGAAGCAAAACCAGCTTTCAAGTCTTCATGGACCACAGGATCACGATAACTGACACTCACTGGGATGCCGCCCTCTAAAAGATTGGGTAATCTTGATGCTGATAAAAGAAAACACAAAGAGCATTCTCTCCTTGTGCATTACTGTGATTAAAAACGGATTTATTTTAAAAATAGACAAATGTATACTCACAAACCAAGGGTCATGTAAACAGGCAAAGATCTCAGCTCTGAGGAAGGGAGTTTGACTCCTGAAAAGCGTTAGCATGCTTTGTCGTAGGATCTCTATTTCCAGGGACTGTTACCTTTGGTTCTTTGCCTGTTTACATGACCCTTGGTTTGTGAGTATACATTTGTCTATTTTTAAAATAATCCATTTTTATCATGGTAATGCACGAGGACAGTGTGCCCTTTGTGTTCTCTTTTATCAGCTCCAGCTTGTACCTTGACCACCTTCCTGTCTGTGTGTCTGCGCTGAATCCAATTATCTGCTACTGACTCGACTTGTTGGACTTCACTGTTTATCCACCATGCTGCCCAGCAGTCTGCTCTGTGTACCTTTAACCTATATAAATACCTTTCAGGGAAAGTGTGTATAAATATGCCAACTCATTAATTTGTAAAGTGGTCTCAATGGTCTAAACCAGTGGTCTCCAAACTGTGGCCAGAAGTAGTCCTTTGCCTGTCTTTATCTGGCCCTTGGGGCACTATTCCTCCAATTAACACCAATGACAGGGCACCATTCTTCTTGCTAACACTGTCAATGGGGCACCATTCCTCCCACTGACACCATCAATGGGGCACCATTTCTCCTACTGACACTATCAATGGGGCACAATTCTTCCCACTGACACCATCAAAGGGGCACCATTCCTCCCACTGACACTATCAATAGGGCACCATTCTGCCTACTGATACCAACAAATGGGTTCTATTCCTCCTGCTGAAAACAATGATAGAGATTTTTTTACTACCACAGGCTGGTCCCACTGAAGCCTAAAGGACAGTAAACTGGCCCTTTGTTAAGAAGGTTTGGAGACCCCTGGTCTAAACATATCTTACCATACAAAAAATGTCCAGTATCAGCGTGACGTCACGCTGCCACCATTCTTAAGTATGCCTGTATATATAATCCTGGTGTCAGGGATTGCGGGTCTCGCCGCGGCGCACGGGTCTGCGCATGCGCAGATTGCCTAGGTGCACCAATGTGCAGGCACTGGTACCTGGGCGCCCGCGGCGGCAATTGCGGCCGTGTATGTGCACTCGTGCACGTGGGCGCGTGCCTGGCACCAAGGACGGTGCAGGGCGCGCTATTTAAACTAGCCAGGCGGTGTTCAGATTGCCGCAAGGTCTAGTTCCTGTTTCTGAAGTGAGTTCCTAGTTGCCGACCCTGCCTGTCCTGAATCCTGCTGACCATCTCCTGCTCTGATCCCTGGCTCATTCCTGACTATTCCTCTGCCTACCCCTTTGTTATTGGACCTTCTGTTGCTGAACCTTGGCTCGTGACCCAGTTACTCATCGCCTACTGCTCTGTACCGATCTGCCTCCACCGTTACCGACCCAGCTTGTCTGACCAGTCCTGACTGTCATCCATCCGGCACAGGTCCAGGACCTGTCAGTCCCTTCATGTCAGTCTCACCCCTGGTGCATACCCTCCGCGGGACCCCTCTACCACAGTTGAGTACACTCAGGGACCGCGAACTGGTTTCAGTCTTGCATCAAGTCCATCCCCACCATCAGGGGCTCTGGTGAAAAGGCAGACTGGGGCTTAGACGCCGCATCCTGGGGAATCTCGTTCTGTGGGTCACTAGAGATCCCGCTGAGCGGTGCATGACACCTGGCCTACACATCTCCTGTCTGCTACTAGCCAGTGCCAGACCTTCATCTATCTTCTGACCCGCCAATGCCTGCTTATCTTCTGTCTGCTGCCAGCCAGTACTTACGTATGCATGTAAGAGGAAGTGATGCATGGATCCAGGTGGGTATTTACTCTGCTCTACACAACCAATATCTTTCTGATGTTTTTTCTCTGCCATCCAGTGTTTCCTTTCCATCTATGGCCCAGACAATGGTGAAATGATCTCCTCCTGACAACAGATATTGCACTAACTTGTAGTGGTTAGTCAGTGGGCACAGGTAGGCATCTTTCTGTCGACTGATCATTAATAAAAGGGAGCATTCTTTCTCCTACTGATCAACAAAGGTAAGGAGCATTCTTCTTGCTCCTGATCATCCGTATAATTGGAGCATTCTTCCTCCCACGATCACCAATTTAAAGCGTTACTAAACCCAGGACCCTGCATTCAGTATATCTGGTCTTCCACAGTACACAGAACATGAAAATGAAATTATTCCAGTATATATAAACTGCTAAATACCTTTTCTCATCAGCAGTTAAAGCAATCTTGTGACTTCTATCAATGTTCAGCAGAGCACTGGTTAAAGCTTGTAAGACTTTCCTTTCTAGTCTAGAAGGATGAAAAACCGCTGACCTCTGTCTGGACAGTGCTGATTGGCCCTGTGCTGATCACATGCACTCTCCCAAGAAAAAAAAAACCTCTCTAGCAATACACACTAATCTGAGCATGTGCTGAATGGCTACTGGTTTAGTCTGTCTCATCAGGAGATAAGACGTGGACATTTGAACATGATATGTCTTATCAGAAGATAAGAGGGGGACACTGGAAGAAGGGGAGGAGCAGAAAAGACAGGATCAAACTGCCTTTTTACGCAATACAGAGGATTAATCCCTTAGGTTCCACAGTGAGTATAACAAGCATGCTTTGCTGCATATACAGACTGATTTTATTGTTGTGGGTTTAGTAACACTTTAAGAGGCATTCTTCTTCCTACTGACCACCAATGTAAGGTGGCATTCTTCCTCCTACTGGTCATCACTTTCTTCTCCCCTCTGACCACCAATGCAAGAAAGGTTTCCTCCTCCTACT
Source organism: Staurois parvus (assembly GCF_062004578.1). Classification (NCBI taxonomy): domain Eukaryota; kingdom Metazoa; phylum Chordata; class Amphibia; order Anura; family Ranidae; genus Staurois; species Staurois parvus. The sequence continues at coordinate 1,787,352 of NW_028318028.1, read as the reverse complement.
GCCCACCAATGTAGGAAAACATTCTTCCCCTACTAACCACCAACATAAGGAAGCTATCTTTCTCCTACTGACCACCAATGTAACTGAGCACTCTTCCTTCTACTAACCATCCACATAAAGGGCCATTCCACCTTCTATTAGTCACTAATGTAAAGGAGCATTCTTCTCCCTACTGATCCCACACATAAGGTCTTACTGACCACCAGCATAAGAGAGAATTGTTCCTCCTACTGACCACGAATGTATGAGAGCATTTATACTCACACTAACCACCCTTGTAAAGGGCCATTCTTCCTTATTTTAACCATCCATTTAAAAGGGAAGATTCTTCTTATAGATCATACATGTAAGGGAGCAGGGGCGGACTGACAACTCATGGGGCCCCTGGGCAATAGGGGATCATGGGGCCCCTGTGTCCTTGCCAAAACTCAAAATAGCCTATGAAAAAGGTACCAGGGGCATCTCATGGGGCCCCCTACTGATCCCGGCCCACGGGCAGTGCCCGAGTTTCCAAATGGTCAGTCCGCCCCTGTAAGGGAGCACTCTTCCTTCTACTTATGCCCAATGTATGGGAGCATTCTCCTCCTACTGACCACCCCACCAACGTGAGGCCGCATTTTTCCTTCCATTAACTATGAACATAAGAGAGCATACTTCCTTTATACTGATCATCCATTTTTATTTTTAGTGGCCACCAACACAAAGGGAAAAACTTTCTTATGCTGTCCATCAATGGAAGGGAACATTCTTTGTCCTTTTGTCCACCAGTACAAGATTTGGTAGAAAATGATATATGCTGTATCTCCATGCGTGTGCCACATGAATGTAGTAATGATTGTATTGTTAAAGGTGATTTTTTTTTTCTGCTTGGCATGGGGGGGCATATGGGACCATGTGAATTCTAGTTACTTCCCTGCTCAAGAGCCATGGCCTCCAGCAGAATTTGCAGTATCCATCACTTTTGGGTGTGTCTGATACTTTCTTGCCCCACCACATGCTGTGGTTCTACTCACAGGCTGCTATATGACATTTTAGTGACGTAGCAGGCAGTGGAAGCAATCACGATGCAAAGTTGTAGACAAGATCGACAATCCCAGGAATGTGTTGAACACTGAAGATTTTTAATATGTCAAAGGTTTTGAATACAGGAAAGTTTGAGCTGGGGAGGTAAGTAATAATAGACTTAATTTTCAAGAAGGTTGCTGTTTTAACATTTACTAGATCCACATCTGTTGTTCAGAATAGCTCTGATTTCATGTGATTTCCAGGAAGAGATCTCAGATCAGCCCAAATTATGAGCCTGCAAATTGTGAAGATGGACTTTTAAATATTCTTTCACCTCCATCTATGACTTTATTCTGTATCCAGGCAGTTTTTGTTTCCCACTTCTATTCCCATTTAATTAGCATTCCTATGATCTGTGACTGTATTCAGTGCTGCGTTCATGTTTGGCTGGCTTTAAACCCAAATGTACAATTGCTGCTGTGATCTTGCTATTGTTGTGTTATCTTACTTTATTCCACAAGGGTCTGCAATTGCTTAGATGCGCTTCCAGGCCCATAATGCTGCAGAGCAGGTAATTGTGCTGTTTAATTCTCAGGAAGATCTCTAATTTCCAGATTGCAGATGTGATGGTGAGGAAATGAGTCTGGATGTGTAGCATAATGTAAAGAGCAGATTGTTGATCTATAAGACAGAAGAGTAATGGCTCATTAAGTCTACGTCTAGACACAACCCATTGAAAATAAAAAGAGCCAGTGTTTCCTAATACAAAGAAATCAGTACTCAGCAGTCTGTGTATTCTGCACTTCTGCACAAAGCCTGCTGGCGGATGTTACATGTTGTGTATGTGCTGTGCACAGTCTATATAGCACCCTAGTTTTCATACCCTATTTATTTAACCCTTAGAGATCTGATTTATGAAGACAAGAGGAAACCAAATAACTTGTGCTGCCCTTAGCAATCAGCCAACTTTCCACTATCGTTTTTATGGGTTGATCATAGGAACCAGCCAGCTCCAGTGGTTATGGGTTGCCCATAGCAGTGAGCCAGCTCCCAACTGCCATTTTCACATGCTAAAGAAAATATATAAAACTTCAGCACCATATTGAACAGTAATATAATACAAAGAAAAAGGAAAAGTGTTGGAAAGGGGAACTGCAGTGAAATACAGGCATTTGGGATATAGAAAGTCAACTAAAATGTCACTATAAAAACACTATAGATGGTTGTAGCTCATCCAGATTGGACTACTTTGTTTTGTTTCTGTCCACCCCTCTTCCTTCGACTTGAGTAATGGGTGTTTCCAGCCCTGAAAGGTGTAGCTATGCCCACAATTTACTTCCTGACGTCACAAGCCGACTCCTACAAGTTACATTGAGTGGAGCCAAGTTTAGCCACATCTAGCCAAAGCAATTACTGGAAGCCTCCAGCCACATCTGTCAGAGCTTGAGCTCCAGCAGTTTCCAGCACAGCTCTGCATCTACCTGCTGTCTCCCTGCTGAACTCTGCATACCATGGCCTGCCCTCAGGAGGACTCCAGATGTCTTATACTATATGCCCACCTTTATTTTAATGCAGCCGGTGCATTTTATTTTAATATATTGGTTTTAATAAATATTCTACACTACATATGCTGGCACCCTCTTTTGTTTGTTCATTTTCACATACAGCTCATAGCAACTAGCCAGACTCCAACTGCCATTTTCTTGTTCTGCCAATAGCAAACAGCCAGCTTCTAATTGCCATATTCATGTACTGACCTAAGCAAATAGCTAGATTTCTGTCATTTCAATCTACACTACATATGCTGGCACCCTCTTTTGTTTGTTCACTTTCACATGCTGCCCATATCAACTAGCCAGACTCCAACTGCCATTTTCTTGTGCTGCCCATAGCAACCAGCCAGCTTCTAATTGAATTTTTATGTGCTGCTTACAGAAACCAGTTACATTCTAGTTTCCATATTCATGTGCTAAACTAAGCAAATAGCTAGATTTCTGTCATTGATGCAAATAGATAGCTATGGGCAACACATATGTTAATCTGGATGGTTATAGCTACTAACACACTAAGCTGAGTGCCAGGACAGGTGGCAGTTATACAGCACAAGCACAAACTGATAATAGTATAAAATGATGTTATCTGAGGGTTATTTGTTGTAAAACATGTTCTTGGTGGCTCCATGTCTATGAATCTGCTCTAAAAATTGCAGCCACAATTCTTTGCTACAATATCAGCTTTTGTATTGGTTGTCACTTATAATGTGCATCTAAATTGTACAAAAAATTTACAAAATCGTAATATATTGCAGTTAACCATTCCATAGTTTTGGTGGTTACATTAGATTTATTTTTATGCTATTTTTCCTATATTTCGTCCTGCTAATCCAGCTAGTATCACACTTCCCGTCTTAGGCTAGCTACGCTCACTCAATGTATTCTATGGAGGAACAGCATAGCCACCCTTGGACAGCAACATTGTCAACCTGTGGAGAGGGTAGTGTTAGATGGATTAGTAGATTTAGATGGACTTTATTTAAAGGATAAATTCACCTTTCATAACATGTTACACCCATATTTAGGGTGCAACATATAACATGTTGTGATCGGACTGGACCCTCCACACCTCCGCTAGCTGTCAAAAAAAAAACCTCTGGCCTCTGTGAATGAGAGACTACAAGTCCCAACAGCCTTAGCAGCTGTGGCGAGCCATGGTAGTTAATTCATTCTTCCTGTCAGTATATCTGCTTGTTCGTTCATCCTGTACAGGCAAGCAGATAAACTAACAGGTCTACAGGAGACCTGCATGGCGCCAACAATCTGCTGATCGCTGGTGCAATGCTTTACAGGCTCCTGCAGACAAAAATAATAAATGCACATGCATATGTTTTACCAGCAAAAAATTTACATTTTTAATTTTTTACTAAAAGGTGAACTTATCCTTTAATTAACTAACAATGTTAACCCAAACTTCAATTTGCACTTTTTTAATTATTACAGCAATAGTCTTTGTTAACTTTTGGAATAAAGGTTTTAACTGAATAACTAATACCTAACCATTGTAGGCTATTGTCTCAACACTCTTAACGCAGCAGTCACTAAATTGCAGTCCGCCGTCCGCAAACAGCCCCAGCAGCGCTGCCTCCCGGACCACCAGCACTGTCAGGGCTCCGGGGTGTGACCAGAGGTATGTGACTGACGCAGGGAAACACAGGCTTCAGATATGTTATAAACAATAAGACAATTTATTAAAGACTAACAATACAAACATAAACGCAGTGCAATACTAAAACATAACACAGTGCAAACGAACCAAACCAAACCACCCACAGATAACAATATATACAATGCAAGCGTCGTCAGGCAGGCCGGGTCAATAACAATCGGGCAGGTAGGAACAGGGGGTCAGGCAGAGAATGGTCGGGGTCACAAGCCAGGGATGAAACAGGAGAAGTCAGCAGAGGTCCGGAATCAGGCAGGGTCAGCAACGAATCCGACAGAGACAGGAACAGGAACAGGAATGCAGGAACAAGATACAGGGCCCAGGAAAAACACACACACCAAGGCAAAGACTGCAGGTCTGGCCATCACTTAAATACACCTGCATAAGCAGTTTCAGGTGTTTGGCTGGCTGCAGGGTTGAGTCTCTGATTGCTGGGAGCACCCGCTGGCCAGCCCTGGTACTGCAGCCCACAAGGCAGGTGAGTCCCACCATTACTGGCCAGTCCATTCCTGACATACCTATTCCGAGATTATTTATTTTTCTACTGGTTTGCTTCGCTTCGGCCTCCTGGCTGTGGCCTGTGGTCCTCCCTTGCTCACTACAGGGGAAACTGACACTGACACGGGTCTGGTAACTGGCGGGATATCAAAGACTGGCACATCGGGCAGGACTCCGGGCAGCGGCACACCAGGCAGGACTCCGGGCAGCGGCACACCAGGCAGGACTCCGGGCAGCGGCACACCTGGCAGAGGCACATCGGGCTGGACTCCGGGCAGAGGCACATCGGGCTGGACTCCGGGCAGAGGCACATCGGGCTGGACTCCGGGCAGAGGCACATCGGGCTGGACTCCGGGCAGAGGCACATCGGGCAGGACTCCGGGCAGCGGCACATCGGGCAGGACTCCGGGCAGCGGCACATCGGGCAGGACTCCGGGCAGAGGCACATCGAGCTGGACTCCGGGCAGAGGCACATCGAGCTGGACTCCGGGCAGAGGCACATCGAGCTGGACTCCGGGCAGAGGCACATCGAGCTGGACACCGGATCACCAGGCGGAGCAGCGGGCACCGGGCGACAGGCATCGGGCCCCCAGGCGGGGCGACAGGTGTCGGGCCCCCAGGTGGAGCAGCGGGCACCGGGGGCGACAGGCATTGGGCCCCCAGGCGGGGCGACAGGCATCGGGACCCCAGGCGGGGCGACAGGCATCGGGCCCCCAGGAGGGGCGACAGGCATCGGGCCCCCAGGAGGGGCGACAGGCATCGGGCCCCCAGGCAGAGCGGCGGGCACCGGGCCCCCAGGAGGGGCGGCAGACACCGGGCCCCCAGGCGGAGCGGAGGGCACCGGGTCATCAGGCACCACAACGGGCATCGTGTCATCAGGCATGGGATTGTCTGGCTTGACAGCGGGCATCGGGTCACCAGGTATGACAGCGGGCACTGGGTCACCAGGCATCAGGTCATTTGGCTCGCCAGCGGGCACCGCGTCATCTGGCAAGGCAGTGGGCACCGAGTCACCAGGCACGACAGTGGGCTCCGAGTCAACTGGCATGACCGCGGGCACTGGGTCATCAGGCATTGAGTCGTCTGGCAAGACTGCGGGCACCGAGTCGTCTGGCAAGACTGCGGGCACCGAGTCGTCTGGCAAGACCGCGGGCACCGAGTCAACTGGCGGGACAGCGGGCATCGAGTCAACTGGCGGAACAGTGGGCATCGAGTCAACTGGCGGAACAGCGGGCATCGAGTCAACTGGCAAGACTGCGGGCACCGAGTCAACTGGCAAGACTGCGGGCACCGAGTCAACTGGCGGAACTGCTGGCACCGAGTCAACTGGCGGAACTGCGGGCACCGAGTCAACTGGCAAGACTGCGGGCACCGAGTCAACTGGCAAGACTGCGGGCACGAGTCATCTGGCAAGACTGCGGGCACCGAGTCGACTGGCGGAACAGCGGGCACCGAGTCGACTGGCGGAACAGCGGGCACCTAGTCGTCTGGCAAGACTGCGGGCACCGAGTCGCCTGGCAAGACTGCGGGCAACGAGTCAACTGGCGGAACAGCGGGCATCGAGTCGTCTGGCAAGACTGCGGGCACCGAGTCAACTGGCAGAACAGCGGGCACCGAGTTGTCTGGCATAATAGGATCATCAGGCTGGATCAGTTCATCAGGCTGGGTAGAAACATCAGGCTGAATGGAGGCATCAGGCTGAGTGGAGGCATCAGGCTGGGTGGAGGCATCAGGCTGGGTGGAGGCATCAGGCTGGGTGGAGGAATCAGGCTGGGTGGAGGCATCAGGCTGAGTGGAGGCATCAGGCTGAGTGGAGGCATCAGGCTGAGTGGAGGCATCAGGCTGAATGGAGGCATCAGGCTGGGTAGAGGCATCAGGCTGAATTGTGGGCGCCGAGGCACCAGGCTGCACCATGGAAGGCAGGTTCTCAGATGGGAGGCTGACCGGTTTGGATACTGGCAGGATGGTATTGGTTGGAAAGAACTTTCGCCTTTTCCTGGTTTTAGTTACCGGAGTACTGTAAGTAAGCGCAGGTTTGTAAATGGATGGAGCAGCTGGAGACAGAGAAGAGCTGGAGGATGGAACAGGGGAGGGAACAGTTGCTACAGAGGGCTTCTTTACAGGGTTAAAGGCAGGATAGGTGCAGCGAGTGGGAACAGGGTACTGACATGCGGTAGATAGCAGGGTATACTGGGCTGTAACTGGAGGTGCTGTTGGGAAAGCAGGAATAGAGCTTTGAAGAAATAGATTTGAAGCAGGACTGGGTTTTTGCAAGCTGACTGAGGCTGGGTGCAACAAGTCTGACCATGTCTGCAGTATGGGTTGAACAAAGCTCAGCTTACACAAAGCCTGTCTGACCAAAGACTGCACTGCGTTTATACAATCCCTTAATACCTGTGGTGAACATGCAGCATAATGCTCCAAGAAGTAATCCACATCATCCTCTAATAACCATACCAGGGACTCTACCTGGTCTGCACTAAATGGCGGCAAAAATTCATCCCTGCATTCGGGGGAACCAGATGAAGCCAACTCTACACAAACCTGAATCAATGGCTGCACCTCAGAGAATTCTGTGCCCTGATCTACTAGAACATGAGCGATCCGTATACATTCTAGCAGTTCATCCCTGGGATACTCCTTCAGAGTTTGATAAGCATATTCTCTGTCATCAAACACTAGCAGAGATAAATACACAACCTCATCAAGATCCATCCTTCCCAGCAACAAGCCAAGATGGCTTCCCTGTGCAGCCACTTCTGGTCAGGATTGGCCTTGGTGTAATGTCAGGGCTCCGGGGTGTGACCAGAGGTATGTGACTGACGCAGGGAAACACAGGCTTCAGATATGTTATAAACAATAAGACAATTTATTAAAGACTAACAATACAAACATAAACGCAGTGCAATACTAAAACATAACACAGTGCAAACGAACCAAACCAAACCACCCACAGATAACAATATATACAATGCAAGCGTCGTCAGGCAGGCCGGGTCAATAACAATCGGGCAGGTAGGAACAGGGGGTCAGGCAGAGAATGGTCGGGGTCACAAGCTAGGGATGAAACAGGAGAAGTCAGCAGAGGTCCGGAATCAGGCAGGGTCAGCAACGAATCAGACAGAGACAGGAACAGGAATGCAGGAACAAGATACAGGGCCCAGGAAAAACACACACACCAAGGCAAAGACTGCAGGTCTGGCCATCACTTAAATACACCTGCATAAGCAGTTTCAGGTGTTTGGCTGGCTGCAGGGTTGAGTCTCTGATTGCTGGGAGCACCCGCTGGCCAGCCCTGGTACTGCAGCCCACAAGGCAGGTGAGTCCCACCATTACTGGCCAGTCCATTCCTGACAAGCACACAATGCTGCAGGGTGGTCGTCATGGCAACATGACATCATGTGTGTGCCCCGCCCCTTTCAGCTCACTGTCTCTCCGGATCCCACTGCCTGCCTGTACACAAGCGTCCAGCAAGGATCCCAGCAAAGCTCCTGTCTGTCCTCAAGGTAGGGTGTAGTCTTACAGGAGCACTCTGATGGGCACATTGAATGTTAAGGGGCACTCTGATGGGCACAACATAGAATGTGCCATGGGACACACGGGGCAGGACAGTGGCTAAATGGTTAGCACTTCCGCCTGGCAGTACTAGGGTCGTTGGTTCGAATCCCAGCCACGGCACCTCCTGCCTGGAGTTTGCATGTTCTCCCTGTGCATGCGTGGGTTTCCTCCGGGTACTCCGGTTTCCTCCCACACTCCAAAGACATGCTTGTAGGTTAAATGGATCCTGTCTAAATTGGCCCTAGTATGTGTATGTGAGTTAGGGACCTTAGATTGTACACCCCTTGAGGGTTAGGGACTGATGTGAATGCATAATATATATGTTAAGCGCTGCGTAAATTGACAGCGCTATATAAGTACATGAAATAAATAAATAAATGTGCCCATCAGAGTGCCCCTTAACATAACATGTGCCCATCAGAGTGACCTGCATTTCATGGCAACATAGAATGTGCCCATCAGAGTGCCCTTTAACATAACATGTGCCCCTTAATATAAATGTGCCCATCAGAGTGCCCCTTAATATAAATGTGCCCATCAGCATGCCCTTATTTTATGTTAAAGGACACTCTGACGGGCACATTTTAAGATAAGGGGCACTCTGATGGGCACATTTTATGATAAAGGGCACTCTGACTGGCCCTTTTTATGTTAAGGGGGCACAAATGGGCACATACTGTGGAAAGGGCCACTCTGATGGGCACATGTGATGGAAAGGGGCACTCTGAAGGGGAATATGATGTAAAGGGGCACTCTGATGGGGAAATATGAAAGAAAGGGGTATTTGAGTGTAAGGGGGCACTCTGATGGGAATACCTGATGTAAGGTGGCACTGTGATGGGGATATCTGTTGTAAAGGGACACTCTGATGGGGACAACTGATGTAAAGGAGCATTCTTATGGGCACACCTGAAGTGATGAGAATACATGATGTAAAGTTGCACTCTGATGGTGACACCTAATATAAGGGGGGCACACTGATGGGCACAGCCTATTTGGACCTCGTCCAGAAGAAAATTTTAGTGACCGGACCTCCTTAAATATTAATTCAATACCCCGCTTTAAAGCCTTTTTCACACTAGTGACTGGGCGGGGGAGGACGATAAAACCACATGGTTGAGGCAAAAGTTTATTTATTTAGTTAAATACAGTATACGTGATTTTTATTCTCCAACAATTCTCATAACACTTTGTATTCTGTTTAGTTAGGTACTTCCAAGAGGGTTGTAATGTGTTATATAGTTTTTTATGCTGTCAGTCTGGACCAACCCTTTGGGAGAGCACAGTCAGGGTTTCCGGTCTGGAACCTATGAGCTTACAGCATATGGACTGGTTCTACTTTAAGCTGGACCCTGGTAAGGATTATTGCTACCTCTTGTGGATTTACTGCCTATTATGGACTCTTGCCTAGAGAGGGACTTTTTATGGACTTTACCATCTGCCTAAGGTATGACTACCTCATGGGGCACTATTTAGTTACACTGGAGAACTTTGTAAACGAAAGTGTATGGAAGATGTCTTTGAGAACTGTCTGTTTGTTGCCTTGAATTACCTCAGTAAAATTTCCTTATTGTTCATCTAAAATACATGATCTGAAGTCTCTCAAGGGGTGCATGTAAGTCATATCAAAAGAACAGGGCTTACATCAAGGGACTGAAGAGTTTAGAGAAGATACAGTACAGAAGTATAACGAGCAAGATTCTGTCCAGAGGAGGCTTTATTGTCATTGCTAATGACTACCTTATTTTTGTCACTTGCTAAAGCAGCCAACTAGCCAAGAGATGGATGACATGGCAAGGGTGATGGATACTCTGGTAGTAAAGAGGTGTTAGACTTGGCCCCTTCACTAGTAGCCAGTTCCCCACATACTGGGACCAACCATTTGGCACTGAGTACCTAGGGATCTGGCCTGGCGTCATGAGAGAGAGAGATGTAGAGGGGCCCTGGGAAGGAGTACAAGCATGGAGATATGGAGTGATTTGAGAAGTGTGTTTCCAGTATCCAATAGCAACAATCAGATCAGTCATTGGGATTGAGGTGACAGGACTGATGAGTTGGGGGATATTGGTACACACGCCGTACCAGCTTAGAAATGCTGCACACTTGGGGAGTGGTGCTCTTAGTGTTAACAGTGTAAGGAGTATGGCCATGGATTACAAAGTGGTAATTGTAAAAGCTGCTCTCTTGTAAGTATGGAGTATTGCCTTACTGTTGATTTTCACATGACCGAGGCTCCTGCCTATGGTTTACGTATTAGCTAGTGCTATTCCCAGTGTCCCCACTAGGGCACCTTAAGCCCCACCAACATGCCTCCTCAGGAGGACATCTAAACATTTTTCGACAAGTTGTCGACACTCAGTACTGTTTTCTGGCGGAGTGACCACCACAGTTTTACTGCTCTAACAGTAAAAACCCTTTCTGCAATCTAAGGTTATACCATTTTTCTTCTAACCACAAATTGTGGCTGCATGTGCTTTTGAGGGACCTTACAGAAAAAAATGTATCGGTTACTGAAAACACCTTTGATATGTTTGTATAACCTAATCATAACCCCTCTTAAGCACTTATTCTCCAGGGTGAGTAACTGTAATCTATGTAATTTATCCTTATAGCTAAGGTCCTCTATTAATGTTGTTGCCTGTCGCTGATCTATTTCTAGTTCAGTAATGTCTTTCCTGAGGATTTGTGACCAAAACTTAGCTGCATATTCAAGATGAGGCCGAACAAGTGTTTTGTAAAGAAGTAGAATTACTGATGTATCTCTGGAATGTATGCCCTTTTTAATGTATGGGAATATTTTATTAGCTTTGTTATGATCTACAGCTGAGATCCTTTTTCATTACTGATTCTCCTAGGGGAGCCCTTCTAATGTGTAATTTGTATGTGTATTTTTGGCACCCAAGTGCACCCAAGTGCACCCAAGAGCAACTTTTACATTTTTCAGTATTGAAGCTAGTGACATTCTGCATCATATATGATATACTTGATGTTCCCCATAGTTTCACCTTAAGGACCAATAGTGAGGCTCAAGAATTGGGATCAGTGGGGCTTAGCTAAATGCTTACAGTTAAAGTTATGTGGCACTGCGAAGCAGGAAGCAGAAATTGTATGTGAAATCAACAAATATGGCAGCTTGCACGTATATGTAGCAGACTGGACAACACAGATTTTGCTTCCTGAATACTTTTTGTGTGTATCTTATATATTTTTGTTTTAGCTGCTTATCCCAAAAGATAACCTATCATGTACTGTTTTATAGAAATATTTTGTTTTTGCAATTTGTAGTACCTTTTGTCTATGCTACATGCATGACAGAAACATAAAAAAACATGGAACTGTTGTTGAAGAACGTTCAGTACACCAAGAACAACTAGAATATCTGTAGTGATCTAAAAGTAGTGGCTTTGAATGTAGCTCAGATATATCAAGTACTGTTGTTGCATACAGCATGCCAATGGGACAACCATGCAAGAGAGTAGCATTACATTTAGAGATGAGCGAATTATTCAAAAATTCGATTCGGCTGATTCGCCGAATTTGCGGAATAAATTCGATTCGATGCGAATTTAACTTATTAAAAGGGTTTCTAGGCTTCAGAGAGCCTTTATATTAGTGCAGAACACTGTACCTTTAATTTAAATGCCCTTGGAGTCTGCTGGGGAAGAGAAATAATACTGTCAGTCAGTATGACATGCAGATGAGTGCCGTCGATCTTAGAATCACCGCACACTTCACTCATTTGGGCAGTCACGGGGCACGAAGAAGAAGATGAAGAAGAAGAAGAAGATGAAGATGATGAAGAAGAAGATGAAGAAGAAGGATAAGAAGAAGAAGAAGATGAGGATGAAGAAGAAGAAGAAGATGAGGATGAGGATGAAGAAGAAGAAGATAAGGATGAGGAAGAAGAAGAAGAAGAAGAAGAAGGATAAGAAGAAGAAGAAGGATAAGAAGAAGAAGAAGAAGAAGAAGAAGAAGAAGAAGGATAAGAAGAAGAAGAAGATGAGGAAGATGAGGATGAGGATGAAGAAGAAGATGAAGAAGGATAAGAAGAAGAAGAAGATGAGGATGAAGAAGAAGAAGAAGAAGAAGGATAAGAAGAAGAAGAAGAAGAAGAAGGATAAGAAGAAGGATAAGAAGAAGAAGAAGAAGAAGAAGGATAAGAAGAAGAAGAAGAAGAAGAAGAAGAAGAAGAAGGATAAGAAGAAGAAGAAGAAGAAGAAGAAGAAGGATAAGAAGAAGAAGAAGGATAAGAAGAAGAAGGATAAGAAGAAGAAGAAGAAGAAGGATAAGAAGAAGAAGAAGGATAAGAAGAAGATGAGGAAGATGAGGATGAGGATGAAGAAGAAGAAGAAGAAGAAGAAGAAGTAGGATGAAAATAAGAAGAATTCCAGTACTGCAAAAAGTGTATCTGCAGAGAGCTCCGCTATTTCTGACAGTTCTCTGACAGTTCCTTCACATTTACAGCGGTTGAAACATTGTATCTATTTGTTTCCGAATAAAAACATCTGTATCCTAAATGGAAACAAATAGATACAATGTTTTAACCGCTGTAAATGTGAAGGAACTGTCAGAGAACTGTCAGAAATAGCGGAGCTCTCTGCAAGGACACTTTTTGCCGGCTGTAGAAGGGATGAAAATCGGCCGATCGGGAAAAATTCGATTCGTGCATCCGAAGTTTGCTAATTTTCGGATTCGGTGCGAATCAAATTTTTCCTAATATTCGAAACGAATTCCACTTCGCCAAGTTCGATTCGCTCATCTCTAATTACATTAAATAGAAGTGGCCACTCAAAATAGATTTGGTTCAAGGACAAAAATAAAAGCATTGTACACAAACCACTTGTTGACCCAACAAAGATATTTTTGCCTCCGCTTCACATAAAACTCAGACTGATGAAAAATTTTGTGAAAATAATGAACATGGAAGGTGAAGGTTTTTGTTATTTGAGATAGATGTTTCCAAGAATAACTGATGCCAAGCTTAAGGGAGGCATTTGGTTGCTTCACAGATTAGATATGTCATAAAGGACAAGTGGTTTAAAGATCTGTTAGTGGGGGCCAGAGAAAATTGCCTGGAAAACATAATGTTGTTGAGAATTTTATTGGCAGCAATAGAGCACCAAACGATACCCAGCTGATTGACAAACTTCTTACAGCATACAAGACCATGAAGTGCATCATGTCAATGAAAATTCATTTTCTGCATTCACACTTGGACTTCTTTCCAAAAATCTATATGTAGTCAGTAATGAACATGGTGAAAGGTTTCACCAGGACATTGCCACAATGCAATGCAATGCATTGCCACACTGAGTACAAATGAAAATCAGCAGCAAAACATGCTTAGCCCTGTTGAACTCATTCCATGTGTTGGAAACATCATATGATTAAGGCCTCATTCACAATGTGATCTGTGCCCAGTGCAAGGCCATGTTTTATCAGCATTGGGATGCAGAGGTGTTGCGTACATTGCTATGCATTCAATCCCATAACTTTCTATTGGGATGCAGCAGCTACATGGACATAGCCACTGTTCCCAGTGTGAACATTGTATGGGTACATGGCCCTGAACTCAAAAAAGATAGGTCGGGAACATGCACTCACACCTACTCAGATGTCATATTGGGTGCAGTTGCTGTGTCTCTACAGCCGATGTGTCCCAAATGATATGAAAGGGACTGCCTGCACAGGATGCATGGAACACAACCTTGCATGGGTCATGTATAAAATTGCCTATGTGAACAAGGTCTAAATATATCCACTTTCTGACCACAATACAGATATATACAGTTGCAAGAAAAAGTATGTGAACCCCTTGGGATTACGTGGAGTTTTGCATGAATTGGGCATAAAATTGTGCTCTGAACGTCATCTAAGTCACAACAATAGAAGAACACAGTCTGCTGAACATAACACTACACAAACATTAGATGTTGCCATGGTTTAATTGCACATAACATGTAAACATTCACAGTTCAGGGAGGAAAAAGTATGTGAACCTTTGGACTTAATAACTGGTTGACCCTCCTTTGGCAGCAATAACCTCAACCAAACGTTTCCTGTAGTTGCAGATCAGACCTGCACAACGATCTGGAGTAATTTTGGACCACTCCTCTTCACAAAACTGTTTCAGTGTAGCAATATTCTGGGGATGTCTGGTGTGAATCGCTCTCTTAAGGTCATGCCACAGCATTTCAATCGGGTTGAGGTCAGGACTCTGACTGGGCCACTCCAGAAGGCGTATTCTGTGCTGTTGCAGCCATTGTTTTGTTGAATTACTTGTATGCTTTGGGTCATTGTCCTGTTGCATCACCCATCCTCTGCGGAGCTTTAGTTGGCGGACAGATGGTCACACGTTTTCCTGCAAAATGTCTTGATAAACTCTGGAATTCATTTTCCCATCAATGACAACAATCCATCCAGGCCCTGAGGCAGCAAAGCAGCCCAAAACCATGATGCTCCCTCCGCCATGTTTTACAGTGGGGATGAGGTTTTAATGTTGGTATGCTGTGCCTTTTTTTCTCCACACATAGTGTTGTGTGTTCTTCCCAAACAACTCAATCTTGGTTTCATCTGTCCACAGTATATTTTACCAGTAGTACTGTGGAACATCCAGGTGCTCTTTTGCAAACTACAAACGTGCTGCAATATTCTTTTTGGACATCAATGGCTTCCTCCGTGGTGTCCTCCCATGTACTCCATTCTTGTTTAATGTTTTCCTTATTGTAGATGTGTCAACAAAAATGTTAGCATGCGCCAGAGATTTCTGTAGGTCTTTAGCTGACACTCTGGGATTCTTCTTTACCTCATGCAGCATTCTGCGCTGTGCTCTTGCAGTCATTTTTACAGGACGACTATGCCTAGGGAGAGTAGCAACAGTGCTAAACTTTCTCCATTTGTAGACAGTCTGTCTTACCGTGGACACATGAACATCAAGGCTTTTGGAGATACTTTTTTAACCCTTTCCAGCTTCATGCAAGTCAACAATTCTTGATCGTAGGTCTTCTGAGAGCTCGTTTCTGCGAGGCATGGTTCATATCAGACAGTGCTTCTTGAAACCAGTAAACCCAAAACAGATGTGTGTTTTTTTAAGGGCAGGACAGCTGTCAGCAACACATCCAATATCATCACACTGATTGGAGTCAAGGTTGGCTCACTCCTGGCTCCAATTAGCTCTGGAAGAAGTCATTAAGCTAGGGCCTCACATACTTTTTCCTCTCTGCACTGTGAATGTTTACATGTTATGTGCAATTAAACCATGGCAACATCTAATGTTTGTGTAGTATTATGTTCAGCAGACTGTGTTCTTCTATTGTTGTGACTTAGATGAAGTTCAGAGCACAATTTTATGCCCAATTCATGCAAAACTCCACGTAATCCCAAGGGGTTCACATACTTTTTCTTGCAACTGTATGTTGCGGTTGGCAAGTGTTTTATGCACAGATTTCACAGATGAGAGCAGGTTCACCCTGAGCACGTGTGAAAGATGTGAAAGGGTCTGGAGAAGCCGTGGAGAACGTTATGCTGCCTGTAACATTGTTCAGCATGACTGTTTTGGTGGTTGGTCAGTGATGGTCTGGGGAGGCATATCCATGGAGGGATGCACAGATCTCTACAGGCTAGACAATGGCACCCTGACTGCCATTAGGTATTGGGATGAAATCCTTGGACCCATTGTCAGACCCTACACTAGTGCAGTGGGTCCTGGGTTCCTTCTGGTGCACAACAATGCCCAGCCCCATGTGGCAAGAGTATGCAGGCAGTTCCTGGAGGATGAAGGAATTGATACCATTGAATAGCCCAAACGCTTGCCTGACCTAAATCCAATAGAACGCCTCTGGGATATCATGTTTCGATCCATCCAATGCCTCCAGGTTGCACCTCAGACTGTCCAAGAGCTCAGTGATGCTCTGGTCCAGATCTGGGAGGAAATACCCCAGGAAACCATCCGTTGTCTCATTAGGAGCATGGCCCAATGTTGTCCAGCATGTATACAAGCACGTGGGGGCCATACAAACTACTGAGTACCATTTTGAGTTGCTGCAATGAAATTTCAGGAAAATAGACTAGCTTGCTGCATAATTTTTTCACTTTGATTTTCAAGGTGTCTTTGAATTTAGTCCTCTGTAGGTTGATAATATTCATTTTCATCAAACGATAGGGCATCCTTACATTCCTAACACATTAACCAGTCCATATCAGTATAGATATTCTTCCCTATTGATATCTGATGTATTTTCAAAATGTTCCTTTCATTTTTTTAAGCAGTGTGTATATACAGTTGTGTTCAAAATAATAGCAGTCAGACATCAATCACTGTTTTTGGTATAAATGATATTTCTACATGGCAAATATTTTACTAGCAAGTGTAGTAGAGTAATAGAAATCCAACAGACCCAACAGTCATGACATGCATGCTGCTGATTCTGTGTAATTGAATCACTAATTGAAAGGGGCATGTTCAAAATAATAGCAGTGTAGAGTTCTATTAGTGAGGTCAGTCATTCTTTGAAAAACAGGTGGCAATTATTGCCCTTATTTAAGGAAGGAAGGCAGCAAATGTTGTACATGCTGGTTACAGTGCATCTCTCTCTGAAATTCTAAGGAAAATGGGTCGTTCCAGACATTGTTCAGAAGAACAGCGTACCTTGATTAACCTCCCTAGCGGTATGATTATTTCAGATTTTTGGTGCTGAAAGCGGTACCATTTTTTTGCATGGAAATATGTATTTTTTTTATTGTAGGCTGTAATTTTTAGGAAAAACTCACTGAAATCTGTCCGAACAAGAGCCTAGTAAACATCCCGGGTATGATAAAATTTGAAACACAAAATCATAAATTATAATTTAATAAATAATCATAAAAATAATATAAAAATAATAAAAAATTTAATTCAATAATATAATCAAACCAAAAACACTGAAATGTGAAATATAGCGCCAAGTTCGCACATTGCTGAGCTCAGTCGCAAAATCGTTTTCAGTGTCTGATGACGAATTTCCCCCACGAATCATTATCACTCAATTCTGCAAGTGGTTCTGATTTACTATCGCTGTTCTCTAGCTGATCTAAACCGCTTTTGACATAAAGGGACACTTTTTGGACGCCATGGACGTTTCTCAGTTTCCAGGCAGAAAGAACAGACAAAATGCAGGCAGGGCACAGGACAAAGCACTAGGGACAATATGTATGTGAAATTGGTTGAGACAGCAATGTTTTACTATGTAAAATGTAAAAAAAAAAAAAATGACATTTTTTAAAATTTTTAAATTTCCCGCCGCCGCCGGCGGCGCCCGTACGTCCCGACGTCACAGGGACAGGACACAGAAGCCGGATGCCGGCATCGGCCGGAGGAGATGGCCGGGGACGCTGCAGGGGACACATCGTGGGAGCGCAGGGTAAGGTAAGTGAAGAACACTTGCCGGAGCAGTGCCGCAGGGTAAGCCCGAGTGTAGCTCGGGGTTACCGCTTTTGGTACTGAAATGTTACCCCGAGCTACACTCGGGAATACCGCCAAGGAGGTTAAAAAGTTGATTGGAGAGAGGAAAACATATAAAGAAGTGCAGAAAATGATAGGCTGCTCAGCTAAAATGATCGCAGATGCTTTAAAATGGCAAACAAAACCTGAAAGACGTGGAAGAAAGCGAAAAACTACCATTCGAATGGATAGAAGAATAGCCAAAATGGCAAGGACTCAGCCAACAATCAGCTCCAGGAAGATCAAAGAAGGTGTAAAGTTACCTGTGAGTATTGTTACAATTAGAAGACGCCTATGTGAAGCCAAGCTATCTGCAAGAAGCCTCCGCAAAGTCCCACTGTTGAAAAAAAGACATGTGCTGAAGAGGTTACAATTTGCCAAAGAGCACATTGACTGGCCTAAAGAGAAATAGCGCAACATTTTGTGAACTGATGAAAGTAATATTGTTCTTTTTGGGTCTAGTGGCCGGAGACAGTTTGTCAGATGACCCCCAAACACTGAATTCAAGCGACAGTACACTGTGAAGACAGGGAAGCATGGTTGCGCAAGCATCATGATATGGGGATGTTTCTCATACTACGGTGTTGGGCCTATTTATCGCATACCAGGGATCATGGATCAGTTTGAATACATCAGAATACTTGAAGAGGTCATGCTGCCTTATGCTGAAGAGGAAATGCCCTTGAAATGGGTGTTCCAACAAGACAACGCCCCCAAACACACCAGTAAACATGCAATCTTGATTCCAGACCAACAAGATTGACGTTATGGAGTGGCCAGCCCAATCCCCGGATCTTAATCCAATAGAAAACTTGTGGGGTGACATCAAAAATGCAGTTTCTGAGGCAAAATCAAGAAATAGAGAAGAACTGTGGAATGCAGTCCAATCATCCTGGGCTGGAATACCTGTTCACAGGGGCCAGAAGTTGGTTGACTCCATGCAACACAGATGTACAGCAGTTCTCAGAAACAGTGCTTATACAACTAAATATTCATTAAGTGATTCAAAGGAAAGCAAAATCTTCAAACATTGTTCAGTTTATATAATGAATGTTTGAGTTTGTAAAGAAGAATACAAGCACTGCTATTTTTTTGAACCGTCTAATATTCACTTTTCTTCAATTTTTTTAGAGGAACACAAATTTGATATATTTTTCTTCATGTTTTGATTTGGAATAGAATGTGTAGTGTTCCCAATGCATTTGTGTGTATGGAAATAAAAGCTATTAGAAGGATTTCTGCTATCATTTTGAACACAACTGTATGTATATATATATATATATATATATATATATATATATATATATGGACAGTGTAAAAATAAATAAGTGAGAACATTTTTTTTTTAAAAGTGCCCCTATCCCTCCGTGCTCGCACGCAGAAGTGAACGCTGTTCTCAGCACACATGTGAGGTTTCACTACGAACATTAGAGCGAGACAATAATTCTAGCACTAGACCTCCTCTGTAACTCTAAACAGGTAACCTCTAAAAATTTTTAAAGCATTGCCTATAGAGATTTTTAAGTACCACAGTTTGTTGCCATTCCATGAGCGTGCACAATTTTAAAGCATGACATGTTGGGTATCAATTTTGCTCGCCATAACATCATCTTTTATATTTCACAAAATAATTGGGGTATTTATTGTGGTTTTTTTTAATTCATTACAGTGTTTTGTTTTGTTTTTTTACATTGTGTTTTAAAAACCACTCAGCAAATACCAAAATATAAAATTGCAACAATCATTATTTCATTCTCTAGGGCCTTGGCTAAAAAATATATCATGTTTGGGGGTTATAAGTAATTTTCTAGCAAAAAATACTGTTTTAAATGTGTAAAGCAAAAGTCATTAAAAGTTGGTTTTATTATTCTCAAGGTTTCTACTTGACACTGAAATGGTATTTGTGTTCAGCTTGAAGGGGTCTATCATAATCATTTCCAGTGTCATTAGAATCTATAAGTAGAAGGATGAGCACACACTGATAATACTTAGCAAGCTCATATCTTTTACATAACTACCTAAAATGATTGGATAAACTGTACATTCCCTTTAAGGAAATATCATTGTGTAACATCACTTGTCTGACTGATGTGGTAATAGACATAGCATGTTGTCAGCTACAGGGGAATTTAGAATCGATTATTCAAGCATTTGCAGGTTTATAGCGCACAAGAAATCAGTAGGCTATGTTCATATATATCCATTTTCAAGCAGTGCACAAAAATAGCTGAGATGTCAGTGTGACTTACAGCCCAACTGCGGGCATATTTTTAAAAGTAGTCCCCCAGCAGAGATTTAAAACAAAGGAAAAGACAGCTTTAGCTGCAATATTGATCTTCCCAGGCTTAAGCTACCCCCCACCCCCCACCCCTCCGTAGTAATCCCTTTCCACCACTGGATGTCCACCTACCTCTAAGTTAAATGAAACTCAGCATCATTCAGTCCGAATGACTGAGGACATACTGTGAGTGCAGAGCATCAGCGATCCTCAGCCTGAATGGATGTAATCATGGCACACTGCATTCACAAGGTAAAGATGCAGAGAACAGACAACTCCTTGCAGGTAATAACGACCTCAGTATTGTTAGGTGGAAAGGCTAGCTACTTAGGCACTGTGCTGCCCCACAGTGGCTAAGTGGTTAGCACTTCCACCTAGCAACACTAGGGACATAGGTTTGAATATCAACCACCGTATCTCCCTGTGTCTGTGTGGATTTCCCCTGGGTACTCCACTTTCCTCCCACATGCCAAAGACATGCTGCTAGCTTAACAGGTTCCTGTCTAAATTGGCCCAAGCATGTGTATGTATGAAGGTGAGTTAGGGACCTTAGATTGTAAATTCCTTGAAGGCAGGGACCAATGTGAATATGTACATTGATGGTGGTATATAAGTACCTGAAATAAATAAATAAAATGTCAGCACTGCTCTTCATTGAGGACTTCCCACTACTGGGAGAAGATTCAAAAAGGACCCTGTGCATCATTTGACCAGCCTGAGGACATTTGGAAAAGTAATGTAGGGCTACCCTCTTAAGGGCCACTGTGTTTCTGGATCCCTCTAAGCTTCACACAGCCAATCAACAAACATTTTCCACACTTGCATTCACAGCCAGTGAACAGTCCATGAGCTTGGTATTTGTTATTTATATTAGGGGATATAACTTGGATAAGGTAATAGGGACCTCCCAGGACCTCAAACCTGGGATTGTTTAGACTCCCATGAACATGCAGATTAGGTTTCCACCTCTTCTGCCACTGGATCCTGGAAGCTTTCATGGTCCTGTAGAACAAGGTGAAGGTGAGAGTCCCAACCTGTTAAGCTATCCAGCCTGACCTGCAGTAACCTGAACTAATTACAGACTCACACAGTTACCATACACAATCATACACAATAAATGTACCTACACTACCCTAGTAGCACACTAGAGGGTGATACAGTAAGTATTAAAAAAAAGCAAACACTATAGCAGGGGGGACCTTCAGGTAGAACACTGGGAATGGGAAAAGTAGGACCAGAGTTGGGCTTTAATGCTGACCACACATGCAACCAGGCAATTTCAACTTCATTTAGTTGCAATCTGTGTAATCAAAGCTGGTTGAGAGCTGTTAAAATTGCCTGAAAACAGCTGTATGCACAGCATGAAAGGTGACCTTGTCCTTATTTTGTTGTCTGAAATCGATTGGACATACCTGCTTCCAGATCACTGTGCTGTTTTATATGATGAGGTCTGAAATTTATTCAGAAATCTAGTGAGCATTGTAAAGTCTGCATGAGTACAGAGCATGTCAGAAGAAATACCTTTTTACTGTTGGCATTCCCTCTTTGTAGTTTTACATTTTCTCCAGAATAGCATGTAGTCATTAATAGAGTTTAATTACTGCGGAGCATTTTCAACTATTCACCCCCCATCCCTTCTGTTGCTGAATTTGCCTCTCAGCAGGTAAAAATTCCTTCTGACTTCACAAATGACAATCGGATCCAATCCTAGATCAAAATTCCCCTTAATGTCCTTTAGTAATTATAACTCTGCATACCATTAGCTGTAAGAAAAGCATCCAGTCCATTTTTACATTGCAATATTGATTTTACCATTTCTACCTTATGCAAAGGCCATTTTGCAGCTTAAAGAGCTTTTCCAATTTTAAACAGAAAGTGGAAAATCTGTCCACAAGCCTCCCAGAGCTGATCAGTGGGGGTCTCCTCAATTAGTTCCCCTGCTGAGTACTGCTTTGAGTGGCGGGACCCCTGCCAATCAACAGTAAGGGGGCATATAGGCAGGGTTTCCAATATCTATTTCAAAGCAGAAAACTCCTTTTAACCACTGTTATTTAAAAAAAAATCCTGCTTAGCTGATGGTAATAAAAATGTTAAAGCTGGATTTTAGGTATAGATATACACTATATTGCCAAAAGTATTGGGATGCCTGCCTTTACCCACACAAGAACTTTAATGGCATCCCAGTGTTAGTTTGTAGGATTCAATATTGAGTTGATCCACCCTTTGCAGCTATAACAGCTTTAACTCTTCTGGGAAGGCTGTCCAAAAGGTTTAGGAGTGTGTCTATGGGAATGTTTGACCATTCTTCCAGAAGCACATTTGTCAGGTCAGGCACTAATTTTGGATGAGAAGGCTTGGCACGCAGTCTCTGCTCTAATTAATCCCAAAGGTGTTCTATCCGGTTGAGGTCAGGACTCTGTGCAGGCCAGTCAAGCTCCTCCACCCCAAACTCGCTCATCCATTTCTTTATGGACCTTGCTTTGTGCACTGGTGCGCAGTCATGTTGGAACAGGACGGGGCTGTAGCAACCTTGCTCATCAGAAATGGACACAGAGTCCCCCTTTTTATTAAAAGTATTCATTTATCCTTTATTCTCCTTCCCCCTCCCTTCCTGAGAGGCACAGTGACAGATGTGTGTGTGTGTGTTAAAAAAGTCACTGGCAGGTAGAGCAGCAGGGGGCCCAGAGCTACAAAGCCCCCCCATAGAGACAGAGCCTGGTTGTCCACAAACGTGTGTAAACTCTCACCTCGTAAACGAGATAAGGTAGTTTTTCCCAGGACTTGAAAGAGATTGTAACCTCATAAAACTTAACAGCATAAGTGACAGAATTAAATGAACATTCCTCAGTCAGTTTGTCCCCTATGTCTCATATCATGGATTATGAAGCTGTTGGTTTTAATTCAGAGTCCGCCCGACAATCCCGCCCTAAACAGAGTATTGGCCAGTTACTCAGAGCCACACCCCTGCTGGGGAACTTTAAAACACAGGCTAGCAGGCCTAAAGTGAAGTTGAAGACATCTCCTATCTTTCCATCGTAACAGCGGGAGATCAAAGACCCTTGCGCTCTGCAACTTGGATCTGCTTACCTCAAAGGCTTAAATGGCAAGTAACTTAAACCTTTAACTTCTCCCTGTTATCTCCTTGCTGTGCTATGGTCCTTTGTGTGTATATACTGTATATATATATCATATATATATATCTTAGTTACATCTTTTTTCTGTAAATATTTTATTGCACCTGTTTGACTCTTTTAGTAATAAATCTTTCTTTCTGAAAGTGTTAAACTGTTTCTAAAGCGCTTAATTGCAATTTACGAATTCCTGCCTTTTGGAGAGACTCTACTGTGTTTGTTTAATCCTCTGCCCAATCGGCCTGCGGTGACCGTATTGGACAGGCGACTTTTCAACCATTACAGTGTATATTTGATAAAGAGAGTTTCCCCTTTCTCTGTATAAAAAGGGGAGGTGGCAGTGTGAAGGGTTAGTAAATCGCAGGGTAAGTGAGCGCTTAAAATAAAATGATAAAAATGAATAAAATTAGATAATAGCAGCTGAACACAAAAAAAGGTACCATATAAACCTCCAAAATAGTAAAAATACTTAAAAAGGGGGGTGCAGAGCTAAATTATTGTGCTTAGAGCATATAAACATGTTCATGCAAGGAAAACAGCATGGTAAAACAATATTAAAGTGCAAATAGAGGTGCAAATCAAAATGTCACCTATTGGTGACTATAGGTGATTGGACACTAAACCAAAACACAGTCTATGACGTGATCAAGAAAGATCCCAAAAAGATCTTCAAAAAATCCAAAACGCGTCAGAGAGCGGCTACAGCGGTGTGACGTCACGCCGACCGGCGCCACGAGGGCCCCGGCGGCCATTTGCAACTTACATATGCATGGTCATTATCTTTCCTGCTCCTGCCTGTATTGTGTTTTTTTGGGAATAAAACACCCTTTGCCATAAAGGTATTACACTATTTGGCCTCCTTTGTTCTTTGAGCTCCGGTGGGAGCCATTCACATCTGCAGAGCGGCCTTTTCCAAACGTGGCAATACTATCAAGTGGCGAGGGGCATTTGACCAGATCTGACCAGACTCATATAAGGATCCTTGATGTCCTGAGAGTATCTGCTTTAAATGCGCATTGTGATTGCGTATTTGGTGAGTGCGCAATCTTTACATATTTATCACCTCATCCACGGATCCAGCCATTGGATTTTTTGAAGATCTTTTTGGGATCTTTCTTGATCACATCATAGACTGTGTTTTGGTTTAGTGTCCAATCACCTATAGTCACCAATAGGTGACATTTTGATTTGCACCTCTATTTGCACTTTAATATTGTTTTACCATGCTGTTTTCCTTGCATGAACATGTTTATATGCTCTAAGCACAATAATTTAGCGCTGCACCCCCCTTTTTATGTATTTTGAGTGTGAAGGGTTAGTTGCGTAATTAACCCGACCCAGTAAGTGAGGAGTGAGGTGATAGCAATTGTTGTGTTGGTGGAGACCAGTACAGGCTCTGCAGTACCAGTCCCTAAATCCTACATACCTAGGAATGGTGTACTCTAACATATAGTTGAGTCTAGAGTGCTTAGTGTTAACAGTGTAACAAGTTTGGCTACGGGTTACAGATAGTTAACTGTGCAAGTGCTGCTCACTTCTCAGTTTGGGAGATCTGCCTTAATGTTTATTTCACATAACCGCAGCTTCCTGCCTAAGTTTAGGTATTAGCAAGTGCAGCTTCACTGTGTCCCCACTATGGCGCCTTAAGCCCTGCCCACATCCGCCTTTCTGTTTTTCATGCGGATCTGATCAGAAGCTCAATACAGCCCTATGGACAGTCAGATGTAAATAGACTTGTATCTGTTTATATCCAACTATCTCCGAGTCCAGGTCTAGAAAAAAAAAGTACTGCGTTCTTTTCCATTTTTGCAGACCTAAACACGAAGATAGCCTGTTGTAAATGAGCAACGGCGTCCATTTATACCCAACTGCTCATAGAGCTGTGGACTGCGCTTTGTGTTAAAAGATAAGGATAGATAAAGAAGTGAGAACTGCTTAGAACCTCTGTGAGGCTTATATTGCTGAATTGATAGGCTAAGTGTGGGGCACTGGATCATTTGCTCTAGTAGTTATTCCAGTTGTAACTTGGGTCTGCAATAGGAAAAAGGTGACTTTTTTTAGGCATTTCACAAAAGGGTCTGTCAAATGACAAGTGTCTCATTTAGGCTAGTGTGCCAGCTATGTTGTGTGATGTCCAGAAGTTTTATTTATTGAATGTCATACTCAGTTAAAGTCAGCACATCTCAGAAGTTCAAAGGTCCCCTTTCAACAGAACTTGGCAGATGGTGAAGAAAACAACATATATGGATTCATGACCGGAGGGCTTACACAAGCATTTTAGATGTTTTGCTAAAATAACATGTTGCGCTTTTGAACATACATTAAAAATCATAAACAATATATCCACAATCAAATACAAATAGATCATGAGCCCATTCATGAAAACAAAAAGTGCAATTGTCCACTTGTGACAAATAAATACATTTACTGGTGCAAAAAACTTCTCGTGCCTTCTCCAGCTGCTTGTTAATGTGTACACCATCACCATCACAGCCCGCTTTCCAGACCATAAGACCCAACATCGCAGAGGTCAAATCACACTTATCATTAGTTCCTGCTGAGTGATGGCTCTAGGATTTCAACTGCATGGAGTCAGCATTCAGAAAGCATCCACTGTCTTAGCCCAGGGAACTCCTCTCACAGAAGGCATGATTTTTCTGTGTTTCCACTGTCCAATATAATAAACTCAAGCAAGGAAAGTAGGAAAGGAAGCCCCATAGTGTGGCTTACTAGGATCCTTGTATTGAAATATGTAAACATATACTCACAATCCAAAGAATTTTAAAAACATGTTTACACAACACTGCCGGACCTAGCCAGCCTGATGACGTCACCGCTAATGGTATTGACACATTTCTTTCCATAGAACGTCCTTGGAGAGATGCCTGAAGTAATTTCCTGGCCCTATCCTGCCATACAAGTAAAGGTCTGCTTGTGGCCCCACTCTTGGAAACTCCAATGCTTCTTTGCATTGATGTTTACCTGTGCAAGCAGTCCTGATGTACTTTCTAAACTTGAAAGTTTTGCTTCTGGAAAATATGGTGCATGCACAGGTAAGCGCAAATGCAATGAAGCATTAGCATTCAGAAGACCACAGCTGTTCACCTATACGGCAGGCTGTACGAAACGTGTGGGTCTCCCGGGGTGCCAAAAAGGGCCCGGAAAATTCGCCAACCATCTTAAATGCCTGTGTAAGTGCTTGTGCATGAATCCTATATGTAACAAGGATATGCTTCAGAAGCTGCTTCAAGCAGTTTGCTATTTAAGCTCTTTCCCTTTCCAAGTGGACTTTCCTTAACGTCCTTCCGGT
Source organism: Staurois parvus (assembly GCF_062004578.1). Lineage (NCBI taxonomy): Eukaryota > Metazoa > Chordata > Amphibia > Anura > Ranidae > Staurois > Staurois parvus. The sequence goes on along the minus strand of NW_028318028.1, from coordinate 1,760,875 downwards.
GCCACACAGCGGCACAATTCTGTGATGCCTATGTCCCTTGGACACAGCACATCACAGATCAGGATATGGGCGCTGTGATTGGCCCTCCTGATCACGTGATGGTTGTGTCCAACCACAGCCATTACTCACGTGTCTCTGCCAGTTCTTCCCACTGAGCTCAGTGAGGGTGGGGAGGAGCGGATGCTGCAGCCTGTGACAGCTATCTGTCTAGTTGATGATTTTAGTGTTCAGCTATACAGAGATCATACATTTTGCAGCCATCCCCACACAGTACACCAAGCACCATTTGTCCCGGTCCAGTGTCACATTAACATCTGTACCAGTGTCACATCCACATCTGTCACAGTGTACTAGTGTCCAATCAACATCTGGCACAGTATACCAGTGTCACACCAACATCTGTCACAGTGTACCAGTGTCACACCAAGATCTGTCACAGTGTACTAGTGTCCAATCAACATCTGGCACAGTATACCAGTGTCACACCAACATCTGGCACAGTGTACCAGTACATAAAAACATCTGCAATAGTGTTCCATTGCAACATCAACATCTGTCGGTGTCAGCCGGTGGACAATCAACATCTGTCACAGTGTACAAGTGCACAAAAACATTTGTCAGTGTACCAGTGTCCCACCAATAAATAAATAATTTAAAGCGCCCCCCCATCCCCCCTGCTAACCTATGCATAGGTAAACAGCGATCATCAGAGTGAGAGAAATAATTCTTGCACCAGACCTCATCTATAATTCTAAACTGGTAACATGTAAAGGCTTTTAAAGCGTCGCTTATGGAGATTTTTAAATACCGAAGTTTGGTGCCATTTCACAAGCATGCGCAATTTTAAACTGTGACATGTTTGGTATCCATGTACTTAGCACAACACCATATTTTATATTATACCAAAAAAATGGGTATTACATTGTGTTTGTGTGTATTAAAATATATTAAAGTGTATTTTTGCATTAGTGTGTAATATTGCATTCGAAAAACCGCTGCGCAAATACCGTGTGACATAAAAATTTGCAAAACCCACTATTTTATTTTCTAGAGCCTCTGCTAAAAATATATTATGTTTGAGGGTTCTACATTCTAGCAAAAATACTGATTTTTACTTCTAAACAAAAAGTGTCAGAAGAAGGCCTAGTCTTAAAGTGGACAATGTCTGGAGGTGCTCCTTGGATGCTGGGCCTCTCTTTGTGTCTAGGCTGTGAAAAAATCTCACCATACTCAGGAGGAGTAGCAGAATGTGCTTTGGGTTGTATTTGCAAATATGCCTATGCTATGTGTGAGAAATAACTGATAATATGACATTTTTGTGGAAAAAAATGTATTTCATTTCTTCATTTTTTAAAGAATTGTGGAAAAAATTACAACTTCAAAAATCGCACCACACCTCTTACTAAATACCTCAGAATGTCAACTTTCCAAAAAGGGGTCATCATTCAAAGTGTGACAGCGCTGAAAGCTGAAAATTGACATGGGCAGGAAAGTGCCCAGTATTTAAGAGGTGAAACTAGTTTCTGGCACAGATCATTATTACTGTTCATGTAATTCTCCAGGACTACTTTACATTTTTCAGGGGGCTGAACTTCTCAGCCTACTGCTTCTCATTTTCCTGTCCAATCAGAGGCTGGGGGAGGAACAAGACCTGTAAGTTTTACCGAATGGCAGCAAAGATAAATAAGGACTCCAGGAATTCTGGACAGGGCTATTCTATGTGGCAGAGCTGTGTATATCTCAGAGCTGGATGGACAGAACGTCAAATCCTTTGGCAGGTTAAACAGCATCCATCTATGTATGTCATCTGTGTATTTAGTTGTTTGCCTGGAACCCAGCTTTAAATATCAACACATTGATCACTATGAGGGAGATTTACTCAAACTAAAGTGTACAAAATCTACATCCCTGCATAGAAACCAATCAGCTTCCAGGTTTTATTGTAAAAGCTTACTTGAACATGCTGAAGTTGGAAGCTGATTGGTTACCATACACAGCTGAACCAGATTCTGAGTTCTCCTGTTTTAGTAAATCTCCCATTATATGTTCTTGGGTTAGCAGTTAAATCATCATTTTTGATTATTTTTTGACATTTATTTTGGTGTAGTATTTATTGATTTTCGGTTTTGTTTCATTGTTGAAATAATAGAACCAGCCCAAGATGCAGAGGTTGAGCCAATTATCTATTCCATTGCTAGCTGCCATTCGTCCTCCAGATCAACACCAAGCTGTACAAGAATTTGAAAGCAGTTTGGCCGCACTAGTGCGTTTTACATTCAGTGACAGGCACTTAATAAATGCAGTAGAGTGGTTCTTCGTAGCTTGAGCATAAGTTTTAAACCGATGACCATGAGCCCTGCTATTATACAGAAAGGGTCACTCGATAATTAACTCATCCCTGCCTACTTTACTTTTCTGTCACTCCAGTTTAGAAACAAATAATACGTTGGGAAATTGAATCAGATCTTCTGTTATCTGGGGGTCACCTAAGGCCACTGTAAAGAGAAGCTGAACTGTGACCAGCAGACCCATCGCTGACTCAGAGGAGTGGCTGAGTTGCGAGATAACTGCTGGGGGATACGACGCGCCTGCTGTAATTACTGTATTGAAATGTATGTTCTTTCCACTTTTCTTGTCATTTTCTGTTGAAACACACAGCTACTGTAATCATCCATAATGGCTGATGATCACTCCTTACTGTTCCTACTCACTCATGTCACATACATTTTCATACTGAGCATTGTTAAAGGTATACCACAGTCAATGTCAAAAATAGGCCATTGCAGAGCATACCAAGGACACATCCCTTCTCACTCAATACCCGTTGTGTCTCTGGAACAGGATGTGGACTGATATCTCCCCAATGGGTCACAGACAGAAAAAAAAAATTAGCAAGAGTGTTTTAACCTTTCTCTACAGTATTCAAATGTTTGGGGTTCAGGATCCATTCACACTAGATGCGGTAGGACAGCGCTGAGCAGTTACTTCAGCGCAGTCTCACCTCTTAACAAAATGCCTTGTCTCCTGTGCGCCCAATTCACACTACTGCATTGTGGTGTGCGAACACGGTGCCCTGAAAAAGAGTAATGCATGCAATACTTTTTTTCAGTGCAGCGTTGGGCACCGCCTCACAATGCACAGCGGCCAATTCAACTAAGTGGTTAGCTCTTCTGCCTGGCAGTACTAGTGCTGTTGGTTCAAATCCCAACCATGGCACCACCTGCGTGGGTTTCAGCCAGGTACTCCGGTTTCCTCCCACACTCCAAAGACATGCTGGTAGGTTAATTGTATCCTGTCTAAATTGGCCCTAGTATGTATACAGTGAGGAACAGAAGTATTTGAACACCCTGCGATTTTGCAAGTTCTCCCACTTAGAAATCATGGAGGGGTCTGAAATTCACATTGTAGGTGCATTCCCACTCTGAGAGACAGAATTTAAAAAAAAATTCAGGAAATCACATTGTATGATTTTTAAAGAATTTATTTGTCTTGCACTGCTGAACATAAGTATTTGAACACCTAAGAAACAACCACCAGCACCAGTGTCAACTTCTGCAATAATAATCCGCAGCAAGCCCTACCTGCGCCGCTGTTGGTGGCTACAGATGTTGATCAACGTATCCCGGCCAGAGATTCCCCGCCAGCACCCGGCGATCGCCGAGTATCACTAACAGGGAAAAGACATGTGTGTAAACAACACAGGTCTCTCTCCTGCCAGCAGTAACATGCTGCTGTGTATTTCTCTGCACAGCAGAGAAATACACAGCAGAATGTTTCCCTAGTAAACACAACACACACAGTAAATCAGCACACAGTTAACCCTTTAATCACCCCAGATGTTAACCCCTTCCTGCCCAGTGTCATTAGCACAGAGTCAGTGCTTTTTATTAGCACTGATCACTGTATTAGTGTCACTGGGGATGTCAGTCAGTCCCCCCCCCCAGTGTCAGAAAGCCCGCCGCAGTCCCGCTATAAGTCACTGATCGCCGCCATTACTAGTATAAAAAAAACTCCAGTATATATTGTATACCGCCATTTGTAGATGCTATAACTTTCACCTAAACTAATTAATTTACACGTATTGGATTTTATTTTTAGCAAAGGCATGTAGCAGAATACATTTCAGCCTACTTTTATGAAGAAATTAGATTTTTTTTGATTTTTTTTACTGGATATGTTTTATAGCAAAAAGTCAAAAATATAGTTGCTTTTTTTCTATAGCACAAAAAATAAAAACCGCACAGGTGATCAAATACCACCTCTATTTGTGGGAAAAAAAGGACATAAATTTAATTATTGTGTTGCATGACCGCGCAATTGTCAGTTAAAGTAACGCAGCACCGTATCACAAAAAATGGCCTGGTCAGGAAGGGGGGTAAATCCTCTGGAGTGCAAGTGGTTAAAAGCTTAACACAACATTACACTATCAATATGTTAAAAAATAAGTGCCTGCTGCTTTTGTTATTCTTATCTGTATACATACTTCCTAGCAGTACCAGCGACATTCTCTCTTCTTCTCCCACTCTCGGCCTCTGAATGGCGTCACCTCAGACTCAGAAGCCGGGACTAGAAATGATCTGTTGAGCGGAGATCACTCTGCCTGTCAGACTAGAATGGTGCTGGGTGCAGGAGCGCAGTCGGCACATCACTATAGCTGTGCAAGCACCATGTGTGCATAGTATGTTCTGGCTGAACAGTGGCATACGGCAATCTTTGTGATGGGCTGGCTGTGCATTTTTGAACATGATTAACCTGACTGGCAAACTCAATCTGCACTGAACCTGCACCCCCAACCCTCGAGAAAATTATTGTACCCTGTTCTTTCCGCTCTCCCTTGCCCCGGTTCTGTCCCCAAGCCCCACTCATCTTCAGCGCACTCTGCTGCAAATACCGGGTATTTTCAGGTTAGGAGGAGCTTGGTCAATTCTCCCCCTTATCTCAGGATGCAGTGCTTAGTTCTAAGTGGCCAATCACCAGGCTCAAACACTGTTATATGAGGAAGGAGAGAAGGCCATTAGCCATGTGTAAGCTCCAACTCTGATCAACACAGAGGGAATCCAGTCATTCTCAACCTTTTTACCCCAGAGGAACTCTTGAAATGTCATGTCAGGTCCAGGGGCGGACTGACCATTTAGAAACTCGGGCACTGATCGAGGGCCCGGGGTCAGTAGGGGGCCCCATGAGATGCCCCTGGTACCTTTTTCGTAGGCTTTTTTGAGTTTGGGCAAGGACACAGGGGCTCCATGATCCCCTATTGCACAGGCGCCCCATGAGTTGTCAGTCCACCCCTGGTCAGGTCATAAGGAACCCTTACAAAAGCCAAATCCTTAGTGGCTAATGGGAAGAATGTCTCCTTTACAGTGGGGGTCATGATGCCATACTTACATGCAGGCATCATCAAATGGGAGGTCAATCAGCTACAGCTCAAGGAAACTCTGGCAATCTCTGGAGAAACCCTAGTTGAGAATGGCTTAGATTAGGCTCAAAGCTCCAACAAACAAACTGGCAAATGGCAAAGGCGAATATCAATGGGTAAAGAGTGGGCTTCCAAGAGAACCTATACCTTTTTCCTGAAGGAGGGAGAATAAAGTGTTAGGATGATAATAAGCATTAGTGATAAGTGATGGTTGAGGAGCTCAGGCTACTTACTTGGAAATGTTGACTTTTTCTGTTTTCTCCTAAACACCCAACACTGTGTTTCAGGTACTTAAAAGTATACTACCATTTCCCCAGAAAAAATCTTCAAAACTGGGATCAACCCTGAAATAGAGAAAAAATGCCTGTAGTAGTTTGCATCGTTGTGTTATTAGGCTGATTTTGTTGGTCCTGTAACACAGGTAGGAAAAATGTTCATTCACAGGCTCTGATATGGAAGGACTATGGTGATCAAGCTCACAAAATGCCAATAGAATGTTGTTTAGTTGTCAGACAAGGAGCTCAAAGCAAACATCTGACGTCAGCCTTATGCTTTCTACAACATAACAGGTGCACATTAATGGAGATTAATCACAGTATACACAGACAACATATGCATGTACAGTAATGAGGGAGTCAATAATGGAAAGAAAACAAAGCGTGCATTCCTATGAAAACAGACGTTGAAGGGGTTAAGGGAGATGAATTAAAATTCTATGAGTACGGCTTGTTTCCCTTTGAATTTGTTAATGTACGCTCTTTTGAGTTCAATGTTCTGCGGGTTCATACATTGCTCTGTGGGTTGATACATTATATACATTACAGTTGCACTTGGTTGGTGAAAGGCCATTATTAACTTAACCACTTCAATTCCAGCATGTTTTAACCACTTCCATCCCAGGCTATTTTTTGGTTTTAAGTGCTGTGATGGTTTGACCGAAGAATACTCGGTCATGCAACACTGTACTTTTTGGCTATAGAAATCATTTTTTTTTCCCAGTGTGCCCCTGCATCAACTGCAGCACGCAAAAAAAAATGTCAATTGCTCCAATCAGGTATACGTAGCTGTTTAAGGTAAGGTGCACATTGGAAGTATACATTGGAGGTCTTCAGATGCCATTGTGCTGTGCAGGGTTGGGTATCTGGAGTATCCTTTTGCCTTTAAGGTCCCTGGAGTATCCTTTTGCCTTTAAGGTCCCATGCACACAGGGCATTAGCTAACCTCTCCCAAACACCTTTCTTCTTGCCAGCCTCGTTTTTGCAGAAAAAAGCTTGAGATGTGTAAATGCATGTAAACGTGTTTGGATGCATTTAGGCACATCAAGTGGCTGGGCGATAATTCATTTTATTTGTCAGAATTCTGTCCAGTTAAATGAATTACCACCTAATTGCTTAAAGCGCATAGTATTAAAGTGTGTTTAGATGCATTCACACATGTCAAGAGTTTTTTTCCTGCCAAAATACAGCTGCTCCTGGACACACTGGCAGTGGGGGGTTTTCTGCCTCTAAACACCCCTGCCTCTTAACCCCTTTAAGTGCCTATGCGTGCATTGACACATAGGGGAATATTTGCTAAAACTGGAGCACTCAGAATCTGGTGCAGCTGTGCACGGCAGCCAATCTACTTCTAATTTCATCTTGCACAATTAGTCCTCATGCGCACTTGACGTTTTTACAGCTGCTGTTTTTGGCTTTTGACGTTTTTTTCTACAGCTAGTAAACCCCCCAGCATGTTATCCTATATGTCCATGCACACATAGACTGTAATCAACGTTTTTTGGCAGGGACAAAAAACCAGGACTAATGGGTTTCTAGTGTAGTTTTTTAGCTGTAAAAATGTTCTAAGGCTGAAAAATGTGGTAAAACGCAGCAAACCGGCATTTTTGGATTTTTTTTTATGCCACAAAAAAATATTTTTTTGGTAAAAAAATGCTAAAAAACACAAATGCGGGAAACCGCTGCTAAACGCCAATGCAAAAACGCTAAAAAAGCTGAAAAACTCACGTTTTTAACATGACTTTACACAGCTACCAGTGTTATCAAAACATTCCGTGTGCATGAGGACTTAAGCTTTGACAGTAAACCCTGGAAGCTGATTGGTTTCTATGCGGAGCTGCACCAGATTTTTGCATGCTCCAGTCTTAGTAAATTCCCCCCATAGGATAACATAGAGGGGTGTTAAGAGACAGAAAACAATGCCAGACTCCCCTAAAAACAGCATTAAAAATGTTGTGTGTCCATGGGCCCTAAGGAGGAATGGGGGAACTCCAGGCATACATACCTTCAATTTATCCATTGCTACATATGCTCCAACATGGAGGGAGTTTGATTATTATCCAGCGCTCGTATACATTTTTTTCTGTTTTATATGGAGGGAGGGACCTTGAAACACAGAGGTTCCATGACAGGGCATTGCAACTTCCACACACGCAATAGCAAATGTAGTACAACTAGGACCTCGCAGGACCTTGCAGGTAAGGATTTCATTGCATAAATCTATTGGTCCACCTTGGACCAATGTAACTATGTATCTGTGGGACCGCTGTGGAAGCAGAGAATCACTGTAGCAGTCACTGCTACTGCACTGATCACCACTGTCTTGAAGGTCCCATCCTGGCTGGCATAGTGAATGCAGGGAGTCACTCACTTGACACAGGCACCATTCACAGAATGCCTTACAATATTTTCAATGAATGCAAGGTGTTCTCTGATTGGATGCAATGGAGATTATGAGATCACTTGCCCCTTCTCTCTTCCTGGTCCAATCAGAGAACACCTTGTGTTTATTGAAAAAATGCAAGGCTTTCTCTGAATGGCGGCCGTGATGAGTGAGCAAACTTCTGTGTTCAATGTGTAGAGGGCAAGCTGTTGGCGCAGCACCCGGAAGATCGAGGCTCTCACTTTTTGTAGCATGGACTACTACAGTGACATTCAGCATCCTCAGCAGTCCTCCAGATATCAGACATATGGATACTTACATCAAGCTCTATGCTGACGACACGCAAATCTATCTCTCGACCCCTCGCCTCACCCCTTCAGTCTCCGCCCGAATCACCAGCCTACTGAACGACATATCAGATTGGATGTCGCTCCACTTCCTTAAACTGAACCTCTCCAAAACCGAGCTCCTAGTCTTCCCCCCAGCCCGCGCACCCCCCCACTGACTTCTCCATCACGTCCAACCATGCCACCATCAAGCCCACTCCGCAAGCCAGAGTACTTGGTGTCATACTAGACTCCAATCTATCCTTCCAGTCCCAAGTCCAATCGCTAACAAACTCATGCAGACTCCACCTCCGCAACATCGCCAAAATACGCCCATTCCTAACCCCTGAAACTACTAAGCAGCTTATCCACTCCCTCATCATATCATGACTCAACTACTGCAACTCCCTCCTCACTGGCCTGCCTCACCACAGGCCATCCCCACTTCAGTCAATCCTGAATAAGGTGGCCAGACTCATCCACCTTACCAACCGCTCCGTTTCTGCCACCCCCCTCTGCCAATCCCTCCACTGGCTTCCGGTTGCCCAATGGATCAAATTCAAACTGCTAACACTGACGTACAAAGCTGTCCATAATTCTGCCCCAAGCTACATCACTGACCTAATATCCAAATACCTCCCAAAACGTACTCTCCGCTCATCACAAGACCTCCTTCTCTCTAGTTCCCTGATCTCCTCCTCCCATGCCCGCCTCCAGGACTCCTCCAGGGCATCACCCATCCTCTGGAACTCCCTACCCCAATCCATCAGACTATCACTCACTCTCCTCTCCTTTAGGCACACCTTAAAAACCCACCTCTTCAGAGAAGCCTACCCCACCCTCTGCTAACTGCCGATCTCCTCCACTCTTCCTACCACTCCATCCCCCACAGCTTTTCCTCCCGTACCACTATCCCCTCCCTCCTAGATTGTAAGCTCCAAGGAGCAGGGCCCTCGAACCGCTTGTGTTTCGCACTTTATTGTTACTGTACTGTCTCATGTATTGTCCCCCTTTGTTATGTACAGCGCTGAGCAAACTGTTGCCGCTATATGAATACTGTATAATAATAATAATCAAGCCAAGCCAAACCAGTGGAAGTTTGATAAAAAGATTATTCTTGGAGTTCCACTTTAAAGCAGACCTTCACCCTAAAGGACCATGTTGCCCTGCCTTGCCCTGTCTCCTCCCCCTCCTTTTCTTACAATTGGATATGATTATTTTTTTAAATAATGTAATGTATGGTTACATTGTTTTTCTCTCTCCCCTGCATGTACAAAGATGTGTTGTTGGGCCTTGGGTCCTGCATGGGCCCTGCAGCATAACTGTGCATGCACTGGTTTCCTCAACCATCTGCATGTGTTGTTTCTAACACCTTTTGCAAAGACTTCCAACAGGAAGGTCCCAAACCTTCACCATCTTTACGAAAATCAGTTGCTTGTGTGCAGACGCATTCCAGCGCTCTGCCTGGACCTGGAGGATAGAGAGGCTGTGTGATGATGTTCTCATAGACCAATAAACAGGCTTAAGGTAGAGAAAGCTCCAGAGCTGCAACAGTGAAAAGTGCCATCAATGTTCTGAACATACAGCATGGCAAGGGTGGCAAAAATACTACATTTTAGCATGCTTATGAGAACGATGTTCAAGAGTTCACATTATTATACACCGATCAGCTATAACTTTATGACCACTTACAGGCTAAGTAAATAACATTGATTATCTTGTTACAATGGCATCTGAGCATCAGAGGAATATATTAGGCAACACGTTGTCCCTGAATTTGATGTGTTGAAATCGGAAACAAATGGGCATCACAGTTTGTGGTGTATGGAGTTGTGTAGCCGCAGACCGGTCACAGTGACAATGCCATACCGTGTCCACAGCCAAAAGAAGGTACTATGGGCACATGAGCATCAGAACTGGATCACAGAGAATGGGAGAAGGTGGCCTGGTCTTATGAATCATGTTTTCTTTCATATCATGTGGATGGTTGGATGCGTATGTGTCGCTTACCTGGGGAGGAAATGGCACCAGGATGCAGTATGGGAAGAATGCAAACCAGGAGGCAGGCAGTGTGATGCTTTGGGCAATGTTCTGCTGTGAATCGTTGGGTCCTGCAATTCATGTGAATGTTAAATGACACTTGCCACCCACCTAAACATTATTGCTGACTAAGTACAACCCTTCATGGAAATGGTAGTCCCCAGTGGCAGTGGCCTCTTTCAGCAAGGTAATGCATCCCACCACACTGTATAAATGGTCACGTTTGAGATGTTGTCTTGGCCTACAAGTTCTCCAGATCTCAATCCAATCTAATATCTGTAGGATGAGCAGAAAAAACAAGTCCAGTCCATGGAGGCCCCATCTTGCATCTTACAGGACTTAAAGGCAGGGCCAGATTTAGACCTTAGGGGCCTGGGACACTTTCAGGTTTGGGGGGGGGGGGGGCTTTTACACAGAGCTGATTTATATTCTCAATGACAGTCACATTTTTTTTTAAATGCATGACAACATTATTCTGAGGTCACATGTCCACACACACACTGTCATAGGCCACCTACCTTAAAATGGAACTCTCTCAATCAACATTGAATATTTAGGATCCTTATACTGCTAGCATCAGTAAATAGATAGGAATGTATATTATATTTACTTGTTTTAAACTGTTTTTTTTTTGCATTTCTTTAGTTACTTCCTGCTTTCCATGCCTAGGCAAATATCATGCATCCCAGAAGTCTTCAGGAGGGGAGGAGGGGTTTTCTCAGCTAAGCACACACTCCTGCCTGTGTGTCTGAGCTAAGGGAAGATGGATTCCTGGAAGTAATTGCTACATGAATCATCTGCCCTTACACAAGATGGCCACGGACAGAAATGCTGGGGAGGCGGGGGGATATAAGAGATTCTCAGCAAAATAAAGCTTAAGTCATGGATGGATGGGTGAATGTCCTATGAATATTAAAAATAATTAAATAGCACTTTTGGTTTGTTGTTCTCAGATGTGGTGCAGTTCCGTTTTAAGAGCGTACACGCTCTTTGTGGTTTGCTTCAGCTGCCAAAATTCATTTTTTAAAATGACATAATATACAAATCCAGAGTAAAATCTTTTACAGATGATGACAGGTTAAATATTACTTCCCAAGATACATTTAATCAAATAAGATCATTTTTTATTATTGCTTTTATATTATTTTACTATTATTTATGTTTTATAACTTTATATATATTTTTTTTTTTCTATTGTTTTCTATAATTTTTCTATATAGGGGAGCCCCTTCTGCCCAGGGGACCAAGGCAGTTGCCCCTTTTGTCTCCTTATAATTGCAGCACAGGAATCTGCAGGTGCCGGATACCACAGCATACAGTACCTTCAGAGGTCTAGTGATGTCCATGCCCCAAAGGGTCTGGGCTGTTTTGGCAGCAAAAGCGGCTGTTTTGGCAGAAAATCTTCCTATATTATGTGGGTAGTCAGAAAATTATGGCTGATCAGTGTATATTTAAATTGTATTTCAGAGTTCCATGTTAATAACCTGTCCCCAGAAACACCAGCATTCAATATATTTCACTATATAGTAGTAAATGTACAGTTATCAGAATTTATCACTCAGTAGCTACTTACAGGGTAATTACAATTTTGTGCTGTTAGTTAAAATAGTGTCATCAGAAAGAGTAATGTGTGACGCACTTCATTATGCACCGTTCACAGATCTTCCCATTTGATGCCTTGATGCATAGGAAGAACAGCCTACTCGGTTTGATGCCGCTTTGGTTAATGTAGTCTAATTACAATCTAGCACTGACTGAGTTAATATATTGTAATTAGAGACATTAGCGAGCGAAGCGTCTCAAGAATTGGTTGATTTAGCTCAGAGCTCAGGCATTTCACACGGAATGGGTTAATTAATCAGTTTATCTTGTTCCTGATTTGCAGCAATATAATAAAGCAATTACTGAATACATTACGGTTATCCCTGATATAAGCAGCAAATCCTCAGGGCAGAGCAGATTGTCGCTCTACAGGTGACTGACGCGCTGCCATCTTCTCTCATGCAATAAACAATCTGGTCATGATTCAAAACTTGTCCTCGCAGCATGCAACATTAAGTGCGCCCCTCCCAGCGGAGTGCGCCCGCCATCTATTGCTGCATGGTGGGTTCCCAGAGGGAGGCGAATTGGAAATCCGGTCTTGTGATAAGGAAGTTGCTGGTGGGAAAAAAATGTAGGGGGTAATTCAAGTACTTAGGCTCCAAAAACTATTCAAGCCTCCCCTTCTGAGGCAGGAGGGAGGGGTACGTTTTAATTACTACATTTAAAATTGGAGTATAATCTGCTTATATTTTGCCTTCTCTAGTTCCTTCATCCCACTTACCAACATGCTAAAACAACTTAAAACAAAAAACCTTTCCATTTTCATTACATACCTTATTTGAGACCCAATAACATTTTCACTGGGACTCTGTGCTTCTCTATACAATGCCATCAAATCATGGCTGGTGGGAGGGGCTGGAAAGGTGCTGAATATTGTTTCCTAAAAATATAACCTCAGTACTTCCCTCAAGGGCCCTTAGTCCTTATGCAAGCCGTGTGTTGACCCTTGAAAAGAGCTGTGCAATGATAAAAATGCTTTGATGGGAAGATGCAGTCCTAGACAGACTGCATTTGCATGCAGACCACCCTAGATAATGCCCACATGTAATGCTGAATCTCTATGTTGGAAAAAACTGAAATCAGATTAATTAAATGGGTAGGCCAGGAACTGCATGGCTAAGGAGGAAGGAGATAGATGATTCTGAATGTCCCCCAGCCAGGAAATGAGGCAGACTGTATATGACTTCCAATGCATGCTGACAGAAGCTCACAGTATGCAGTGAAATAGAGTAAACAATTTGTCCAATCAGGATACAAGTCTTGTACAACTGTGCAAGACTGAAGGTAAGGCTGGAGGTCATTTTTAAAGGGTATCTCCATTTTTAATACAAATTTTAGCTGAATTGATATTCTAAGCCAGGGCAGTACATTGTTCAACTTTGAAAATTATATTAATTACTTACGGTACATTTTTTTTTTTTTTATCTTTATAGATCCTGAAGGTTCTGGTATGCAAAATCAAGCATCTTTAACTTTTGCTTGATATTGACCAATAATTCACTATAAACACTGTATTACCACTGTAATAGCCAGAGATTGCATTGCAAAAAATTGATTTTTTTTTGTGAAAGTTGGGTACTCTTGGGAAAAAACAATGATAAAGATACCCCTTAATATATAATAAATGAGGGGCCTTCAAATCAAACCGGGACTTTTAGTTTTACAGGTATAAAAAGGAATGCTAGCGTGGCGGTACTACATGCAGTAGTAAGTGGCAAGTGTGTCCTATTACTGATGGGCGGCGCACATGTTGTGGGCCAGTCCTGAGACCGTTGATCAAGATGACAGACATCAGTGTTAGCATGTACATGGAACAGCATGTGGTGATGAAGTTTCTTGTGAAACAGGCGTAAACCTGCGGATATCTACAGAAGACTTCAAGCACAGTACGGTGATGAGACGCTCAGCCACAGTAAGAAATCTGAATGGTGTAAATGTTTCAAAGATGGCCGTACGTCTGTCAGTGACGATCCCGGCCACGGTGGTTCCCAGACCACAGCAGTCATTCCTGTGAACATTTAATACGTGGTACGCCTGATCCTGGATAATTGATGCATAACCTGTCATAAAATTGCACAAGAGATGAATCTTTCTGTGGGAACGGTGAACACAATGATGATGAAGTGAAGCAGGCTGCCCTAGGATGGTTCAGGTGTACTGACAAATCTTGACTAAAAGATTTGACAACCTTGGTCCTTAAACTTTTACAATAAAGACAGAAACTGCGTGACATGGGTTTAAATGGCCAGAGCAGACCTTTTATTAACAAATGAATAAATAACATCAATTTAAAATTTTTTTAACAATCCAAATACAACAATGCAACCAGGAAAGGGGTCTTTGGGTGTCCTTAAGGCACACTTTATCACTGTAACAGCCCATGTCCTCAGCCGCACGCCGACCAGCTCAAAGACATTACAACCTCACACATTGTTACTATTTCCCCCAGGGAATCTAGCTCCTGGGATAACCACCACCAATTAACCACGTGCAAGCACCATACCCTAGATGGGCCCCCAATTTGTTTGTAACAATATAGTTACACAGATTGACCCTCAAAGACCCCATAACCCGCTAAACAGCTGTGAGAACGTTCCCTATTTGAATTTCTTGTAGGTTTGGTACAATTATCTGCCTATAAATGTGCACCCACAAAATCATACCCTACAAACCCAAGAACACCAGGCACCTGGAATTTAGGGAGGAAGGGAGGGGAAGTTTCCTCTTCGCCAAAACTTTCCGGAATGAATACCCACTATCCCTTGCACGAACCACCCTTGCATCTCCGCCCTACCCATCCAACCAGGTAAGGACTACACCCCTTCACCACTAAATGACCCAAATTTTAATCTCTCTCTGACCTGTTCCTTCCTTTAGTCATGCTGACCCTCCTCCCATTCTCTCTCTTTTGGGTCGCACTTTCTATACCAAAACTTTTCAGACATTAAAGGTTGGGATAAATGCATAAATGTGGCAGGGGAGTATCTTGAAAAATAAATGCAGTTCCACTCCTTGAAATTTGTTCTTTTATTATATAAACTCAAAAGTCCCGGTTTGACTTGAACACCCTTTATATATATTACATTTCTATGCATTTACAGTATACTGTTTAATATACTAATATACTCCATAGACTTGATCCAAGACGTTCAAGCCTAAAGCTGACCATACATTAGTAAAATCGCATTCAAAGTTTTCCCTTTGAAGAATATTCATTAAATTTTCTAATCATTAATGGGGTCAAGTCAACATTCAGATTGATAAGAAAATTCAAAAGGAGCAGGATGGAAAATTTTTTGTGAATAGATTTCTAACACAGTATGTGGTTTTCCTTTACGGAAATTCCATTCATTCTAACATTGAATGTTAAAAGCAAACCAAATTTTGAAGCACCTTCATTAAGTCATCTAATGTACTGACAATTTATGTACACTTTTTTGTGCATTTATTCGTATGAACGTTCATTTGAAAATCTACAAGTGTATGGCCAGCCTAAGTTCAGTCAAGAATGCAAAAAAAATAAAAAATCAGAAAAAATCAGCACAAGGGACATTACTTATAGTATAATCAATGTGATGCATCACTTGTGCTGCTGGCACCTGCTTTAGTTGAATTCTTCCATTCTCCGATTCTCCTCCCTACCCCGGGTACTATAATCTTCCAGTGCAGTGGGGGTTAATAAAGCTGCTGTGCTATTACACTTATTATGTCACATTATAATGCAATGCATTGTTATGGTTAATGTTAATATACTGCCATCTTGCGGATATTTTGGCTATTGCACCTTCTTTTTCTGTCTTCCATCCTGATCCCTCCCACCTGTGATGCACTTCCTTTTTCCTTCTTATACATTGTTTACTTTGAGATGAATATGACTGCTATTCTCCAGTCTCTGCTTGCATCCAGAAACACATTACCATGTTTTGACCTGCAAATACATCCTTTCATTCATCTGCTACATCTTGTTGTCTGCTGTACATTCTGCATTGCAATAAAGATCCGTGGATGAGATAAACAGGTGTTTGGTGAGTTCAACTATCTGATAAATACTGTCCGCAGTGATTCTATCTGCTTAAACAGGCCAGGAATATAGGTCTCAGCAAGGGATATGTCACCAATTGGAGTCAGAATATATGCATTTTTCAAAAGTGCCCACTATCCCTGCCCCTTCCACCCCCTCCTCCATTCACAAAATTTTAATATATCTTCTATGAATCATACATGAACTATGAATGGAGGATGAGCAGATGAATGTTAGGTCCGCCTCCTCCTTTCAAGGGTTGTTTTTCAATCATAGAAGCTGTATCATTTTTTTTTTTTAATTTTTGACTAAAAGTAAACCTCAGACAAGAAATATGAACAGGCATATCCCTCTATAGTGTGTACTTGTCTCAATCCAGAGCACTAAGTGTAATTTCTCTGCTGCCTTCTTCCTCTGCTATCAGCATGAATCGTGTCTGACAAGTTTTCCTGACACCATGAGAAAAAGGATGACAGGGGAGGGACCTCCAGCACCCAGCCTGTGATTGACAGCCTCAGCTCTGTTTCTGTATGCTGTGTGAGCTCTGCCTTTCAGCTCCCCACCAACTTTTTTCTGACAGCTCAGACAAGCTTTATAAAATCTGTACTTTGAATGGATGTAGAGAAGAGAAGACTGCAGAGAAACAGGTACAACGTATGTAGGAGGATTTGTTTCATCTCTGTGTATCACCTGAGGCCAGTCACTTCACTGGGTATATGTAAGGGTTTACAACCACTTTAGGCTTCCAGCTCATAGTGGAGCCCTGTCCATCACAGGAGGAACAGAGGTGAAGGAAAATCACCCTAGGGTCATAAAAAGTGAAAAGCCCTGCCTCACTTTACTCAGAATTAAAAATAAAAAAAAAGTTTTTAGGAACTATTTCACTTTAAAGCGCATTACTGTAACAAAAGAAAAAGCGTTATGTTTGAGAATTCCGCTGCAAATTGAATTTCCGTTTGACAAACTGTGTATTTTTCTTTCCAGCTTATTACTGCATTCTGTTATTGCACTGCTCGCTTTTCCAGTAACAGGCAAAACTTCTTGCCGCTTGCTTATTTTTCTGTTAATGGTTTTGATGTCAGGTAAACGAAAAGCTAATAATTAGATTGTTTTAGGAAATGAAGAATATAAACTGTAGCCATAGCACGAAAATACCAATATAGCCTAAATAGGAAATATTGGCTTTTTTTTTTCCAAGATCCATACATGGCTCAGACATTATTGCACTGCCTAATGAACCAGATGGAACTCTCAACTACTCTTATACTCAGTTTCCTATTGTTGAACTTTTTTTATTATTTCTAGCAAGATGAAAACAATGTAGTAAAAAAAGCATTAAAGAAATCTTGCCACTAACTTAACTCCTTCTGGCCCTTTAACTGGATCAACTGGATCGAAATGACGGAAGGCAGAGGTGGGCATTCCAATTATGTGACCACTGTGATTGCACAGCTATAACATGATCGGAAAGCTCCTGATTGCAAATATGCATTGGGAGCTTTCAGTTACAGGTGAAACTCGAAAAATTTAAATATTGTGCAAAAGTTCATTTATTTCAGTAATACAACTTAAAAGGTAAAACTAATATATGAGATAGACTCATTACATGCAAAGCAAGGTAGTTGATTTGTTATAATTGTGATGATTATGGCTTACAGCTCATGAAAACCCCAAATCCACAATCTCAGAAAATTAGAATATTCCATGCAATCAATAAAACAAGGATTGTACATAGAACAATATGGGACCTCTGAAAAGTATAAGCATGCATATGTACTCAGTACTTGGTTTGGGCCCCTTTTGCAGCAATTACTGCCTCAATGCGGCGTGGCATGGAAGCTATCAGCCTGTGGCACTGCTGAGGTGTTATGGAATACCAGGATGCTTCAATAGCGGCCTTCAGCTCTTCTGCATTGTTCGGTTTCATGTCTCTCATCTTTCTCTTGGCAATGCCTCATAGATTCTCTATGGGGTTCAGGTCAGGCGAGTTTGCTGGCCAACCACGCACAGTAATCCCACGGTCATTGAACCATGTTTTGGTGCTTTTGGCAGTGTGGGCAGGTGCCAAGTCCTGCTGGAAAATGAAGTTAGCATCCCCATAAAGCTCGTCTGCGGAAGGAAGCATGAAGTGCTCCAAAATCTCCTGGTAGACGGCTGCATTGACCCTGGACTTAATGAAGCACAGTGGAGCAACACCAACAGATGACATGGCTCCCCAAATCAACACAGACTGTGGAAACTTCACACTGGACTTCAAGCATCTTGCAGTGTGTGCCTCTCCATTCTTCCTCCATACTCTGGGTCCTTGGTTTCCAAATGAGATGCAAAAATTGCTCTCATCAGAAAAGAAGAATTTGGACCACTGAGCAACAGACCAGGTCTGTTTTTCTTTAGCCCAGGTAAGACGCGTCTGACGTTTGTTGTTCAGGAGCGGCTTGACAAGAGGAATACGACATTTGAGGCCCATGTCCAGGATCCGTCTGTGTGTGGTGGCTCTTGATGCACTGACCCAAGCCTCAGTCCACTCCTTCTGAAAGTCCTCAACAAATTTGAATGGCCTTTTCCTGACAATCCTCTCCAGGCTGTGGTCATCCCTGCTGCTTGTGCACCTTTTTCTTCCACACTTTTCTCTTCCACATAAGTTTCTATTAATGTGCTTTGATACAGCACTTTGGGAACATCCAACTTCTTTTGCAATGACCTTTTGAGGCTTTCCCTCCTTATGGAGGGTGTCAATGATGGTTTTCTGCACAACTGTCAGGTCAGCAGTCTTTCCCATGATTGTGATTCCTACTGAACCAGACTGAGAGACCATTTAAAGGCTCAGGAACCCTTTGCAGGTGTTATGGCTTAATTAACTGATTAGAGTGGGACACTTTGAGACAAGAATGTTGCACCTTTTCACAATATTCTAATTTTCTGAGATTGTGGATTTGGGGTTTTCATGAGCTGTAAGCCATAATCATCACAATTATGACAAATCACGGCTTGTACTATCTTGCTTTGCATGTAATGAGTCTATCTCATATATTAGTTTCACCTTTTAAGTTGCATTACTGAAATAAATGAACTTTTGCACGATATTCTAATTTTTCGAGTTTCACCTGTACATGCTAGTTGCTGTGTTGGGAGCATGCAGGGAGCACGTTCTCAGCACAGTAAATTGAATACCAATGGGCACATATATGCGGCTGCTTGGAGTTGAAACCCACCTGCTGAGAGGCCACATAGATGTGCCATGTCGACAGGAACAAGTTAAAAAAGTAAGTAAAAGTACAGAATAAATTAGTACTTTTCTTTTCTATACATTATTTTCTTAGGGCCTACGTGACAGCATGCCAGTGATAGAGCTTCCCCCCTATCCCCACCCACAGAACCAATTTAAATGTTTAAAAGAGTAAAAAGAGACCCATAGTATTCAACGTAACTATACTAAGAAGATGAGTCTGTATGCTGTCATGGATAAGCACCAAGGAAGGAAAATTATTTATTTATTACAGGTAATTGTATAGCGTAGTCAATTTATGCAACGCTTTACACACACATATATATATATATATATATATATATATATATATATATATATTTATTGTGGCAGTGCGGTGTCCTGCCACAGCCAAAATCAAGCTGAAAACCCTGGATTCTCAACCAGGCAGGTTGAGGGGCTCCAGAGAGTTTATGTATTGCAGAGGAAACTGGCTTTTCAGTTTCCTCACTTATTCATTAAGTCTGTTTTGGGATCTGGAGCCTGGAGATTTCAAAGAGATCTGGGAGGGATGAAATCTCCAATCCGGGGTCTGTGTTTCGAGAACCCCCAGCACACTGATTGCACAGGTGTGTGCAGGCCTTTTGTAGAAGCCTAACCATGGTTCTGGGCTCCACCCCGGCAGACGGAGTCAGGAGGGCTCCACCCCGGCAGACAGGAGGTCTCTGCCTTGCAGTCAGGTGAAAGCCAGACTAGCTGTGTGCTAGTGGCCATAATTTGGGAAGAGTCTGCAGGAGACAGACAGTGAACTGTGTACAAGCCAGGAGGCTGAATCTTTGTTGGTATTTCTTGATGGTGGATACCCCTGCATGGGAAGCATTTGTGTTATTTGAACTTTCTTTAAATAAAAGTGGGCTAAAAAGCCCTTAAAGAAGCGAGTTGCTGTGTGCTTAAACAAGAAAAGCTCTACCAGTTGAAGCGAGTTCCCACAATATATATATATATATATATATATATATATTGTACATTCACATCAGTCCCTACCCTGAAGAAGCATACAATCTAAGGCCCCTACCTCACATTCATACATACACATACTGGAGTCAATATACCTACCAGCATTTCTTTGGAGTGTGGGAGGAAACTCACACAGGCACAGGAAGAACATGAAAACTTCAGGCAGGTGCCATGGTTGATATTCAAACCACCTTCAAGCATCTTCTTTATTAATTTTCCTTCATGTCCATCAAAGTGTCTAACTCTCCTCAGAAAACAAACATACTGTGTTGTTCCAGTATCTGTAAACATGCAGCTCCAGCAGGCAATAATGTCATTGCCCCCTCCAAGAGGTTTACTCGGCGTTCTCTCCTCTGTTTCTCATTCAGAAAAAGGATAGGGATTCAAGGATAGTCATCAAGCTAAAAATGCTAAATTAATTTAACTACCTAGAGAAATCTCAATTGTAACCGCTGCAGACAATTACCTAGACAGTTCAGCTGAGGGTTAAGATGCTGATTCTTTCAAAAATGACTCAGGTTTGCTGTAGGTCTTTCACATTAACAGTTCTTCTGTCTGCCTTTCTAGCTCTCCACCTCTCCAAGAACTTTTACAAAATTCCTTAATGCCATTTTAGTCTTTGAGAACAGAGAATCTGAGTGCACTATTATCTGGATGACATACTGTCACCCAGAATCAAGCTAATACATTATTGGGAGAGTCTACTTGCTACCCTGTAGAGACAGCTGCCCCATAAACATTAAGAAGAGGCAGTTAGAGCCCACACAACAGATATTAAACCTTGGGGCACATTTCAACATAGTGGTACCATTTCACTACATCTGCAGAAGATACCTGCACTTATGTCAAGGCTTCAAAATCAAAATCTTTATCATTGGTGATGTTGGCTTCCCAATGTATGGGCCTGTTGGGAACCATGGCCTCCTGCATACCGAGGGTGCACTGGCACCTCAGGAGGTTCCAGAACACTTTCCTTTTACAATAGAGAAGGCTGTACCTCTGCATAAACTAGATGTTTTCTGGACTCTAAGATCTTCCAACAAATTTTGGACTCAAAGGGAAGGAAGTAACCTCACGGATGCTGTTGACATGGATTGTAAAACTCATACAAAGGTAGGATCTTCCAGAAGGATTCATAAAGATTCATCTGGACTAGAAATATTCTGCCAATCAGCAAGCTGATTGTCACAACATATCTTCCTCAAGTACTCAAGTAGGTCAATCTGGGTGCCCTAAATACAGTCAAACTATTCATGGTTCTGTGTATTGTACTACTAAACAATTCTGCATTACTCTCCCTGTCAGATAGTTATTTATTGCTTGCATGCTTCCATGTAGGTACCAGGAAACCGGTAATTTGTATAAAATACTTTTACAATTTTAATTTAGTGATGACTACCTATGGCAGAAAACAGACCCATCATCTTAGTATCCTCGTATAGTTAAGTGGAATACTGCAGCATCTCACTTTTATTCTTTTATGCATTTAAACTGGTGATGTAGGAGGGGATAGCACCAGAGCTCTATCACTAATATGCTAATATCATGGTATTTGATACAATGTTCTAGGTTTTATTTACATGTAAATTGCCACTGTTCTGGAAAATTGATTGATAGAAAAATCCTATCCTCATATTGATTAGTGGTTCCAAATTATTAACTACTGCAGCAGGGTACAGACACAAAAAAGATACACTCAGCATTTTTCTAAATAACTGTTCTGTTTATTTGGCGCAAATGAAAGTATTTTATACACATGAATAAGTAGATATCACGTTAAAATTACAATTGTACTTTTATGACAACAAGGGGTGTTACATAGGCAGGCTAATTTCCAAACAGGATTCAAAAGAATGCAAAAACATGTAATGAAATAATGATTAGTGCCACGTGCACAATTAGTGCAGTGTGCAATACATAGGCAAAGCATACAAAATAAAATACAGGTATATACAGAATTTACAAACTTCGTTTGCACCTTTGAAATCACAAGAAAGTTTAGGGGTTTAATTATTCTCCGTGCTGCACAGCATTTACCACCTACACTCACCTCCCTTCATAACATTTTAGGTAGTTGCCATGGGAGCTATAGGGGAATATTATAGAGTTTCACTTAAAGTGATACTAAAGGTTGTTTGGGGGCGAAAAGAAAAAAAAGATGTTATACTTACAGTACTTGCTTACCTGCGATCTCTTACCTCCTCTTTGGCGGTCCCCCAACAGCGCTGTCTGCTCCTCCTTTCCCTATCAGCAAGCACGGTGCTATGGGCCCACTTGTGCGGATGCGCTCTAGATCCAGACTGTGTGCATCCTTAGACACACACAGGGCCTATGGCTCCCATTAGACCAGAAAGAGAGGAGAGCAGTGTAGCAATCTTGCACTCAGAGATGGACGCAGTGCCACCATTTTGTCAGGCACATCCATTTTGATAAAAGCATACATTTCTCCCTCAATCCTTTATTCTCCTTCCCCCTCCCTTTCAGAGAGGCACAGTGACAGATGTGTGTGTGTTAAAAAAGTCACTGGCTGGTAGAGCAGCAGGGGGCCCAGAGCTACATACCCCCCCCATAGAGACAGAGTCTGATTGTCCACAGAGGTATGTAAACTCTCCCCTAGTAACAGAGATAAGGTAGTTTTTCCCCGGACTTGAAAGAGATTGTAACCTCATAAAACCTAGCAGCTAGGTGACGGAATTAAATGAACATTCCTCAAGTCAGTTTGTCCCCTATGTTTCATATCATGGATTATGACAGATGTTGGTTCTAATGCAGAGTGCACCCGACTATCCCTCCCTAAACAGGGTATTGGCGAGTTACTCAGAGCCATCCCCCCTGCTGGGGGACTTTAAAACACAGGCTAGCAGGACTAAAGAGTTAAGCTAAACATCTCTCCCAATTTTACCATCAATATACCATCTGGGAAGACCCTTTCGCTCTGCAACTTGGATCTGCTTACATCAAAGGCTTAAATGGCAAGTAACTTCTCCCTGTTATCTCTTTGCTGTGCTGTTTTCTATGCATATATATATATATATATATATATATCTTAGTTACATCTTTTTCTGTAAATATTTTATTGCACCTGTTTGACTCTTTTAGTAATAAATCTTTCTTTCTGAAAGTGTTAAACGGTTTCTAAAGCGCTTAATTGCAATTTACGAATTCCTGCCTTTTGAAGAGACACTAGTGTGTTTGTTTAATCCTCTGCCCAATCGGCCTGCGATGACCGTATTGGACAGGCGACTTTTCAACCATTACAGTGTATATTGGATAAAGAGAGTTTCCCCTTTCTCTGTACAAAAAGGGGTGGTGGCAGTGTGAAGGGTTAGTTGCGTAATTAACCCGACCCAGTAACAAGCGCATTCAGGCTGCCGGTGCGACGATTGCGTTCCATTAGCTGGACAATCGTTGTGCAGGTCGCAGCTGAGTGTGGCATTGTTACGCACGTCACATCGCGGTCTGGATCGGCCGGTCCTTCGGTCACGAGTTTGGTGAGATGGTCTGGGGTCTGACGCCGCGATCGTGACGTATTGGTGGTCGCGGTCGTGAGATTGTCGCACGTTGGTGGCGGCGATCTTGCGATCATGACAAGCAGTGCTGGAGTTCGGAGGCTTTAAAGAGCTTTGGGAGGGAAGAAGCCTCTGATCCTGTGTCCAGATTTTGCCAGAGACCAGCAGGGCGTGTGCACAGGTGTGCACAGCCTTTATAATGAAATACCTGACAGCAATCCTCAAAGTTTATGCAGTCATCTGGCTGTCAGTTGGAGACACTTACAAGAAGCTGGCAGAAGGGATACCCTGTAAGGGGAAATCTACTCTTTCCATTTCTGTCAGGTACCTCTCCCTATCTGTCAGGGCTCCCAGGTGCGACCAGAGGTGTGTGGCTGACGCAGGGAAACGCAGACCTCAGATATGTTATAAACAATATAATTTATTAACACTAACAATACAAACATAAACGCAGTGCAATACTAAACATAATACAGTGCAACCAAACCAAACCAACCACCCACCCACAGATAACAGTACATACAAGCAAGCGTCGTCGGGCAGGCCGGGTCAATATCAATAGGGCAGGTAGGTACAGGGGGAGCAAGCGGAGATTGGTCGGGGTCACAGGCCAGGTTCAGCAGGTAGCAAGCAGCGTAGTACAGAGGGTCAGGCAGAGGGATGGTCGGGGTCACAAGCCAGGGATCAGAACAGGTAGCAAGCAGCGTGGTACAGAGGGTCAGGCAGAGGGATGGTCAGGAGCGAGCCGGGATCAGAGCAGGAGAAGTCAGCAGCGGTTCAGAAACAGGATGCAGGACAGATACAGGGCCCAGGACAAACACAACACCAAGGCAGAGTCTGTGGGTCTGGCCATCCCTTAAATACCCCAGCATAATCAGTTCCAGGTGTTAGCTGGCTGCAAAGTTGAGTCTCTGATTGCTGGGAGCATCCGCTGGCCAGCCCTGGTACTGCAGATCAAAAGGCAGGTGAGTCCCACCATTGCTGGCCAGTCCATTCCTGACACTATCACTGATAATACTTTCTCCCTAATCAGCAGAGTTCTGCCCCTAATCTACACTGTGGGCGCTATTTAAGCATTTCTGTGTCAAAATGGTAGCCCAAATCTTGCAGGTTTTGGAACCCAACAAGAAACTCCAGATTCTCCAAGATGGCTACCTGGAAACATAAAAGGACTAATTCAGGTCGGCAGACATACTGCAACCCAACACCTACCTGCAGATGACTAAAATAAGCATTTGTTGCAATAAAGTGCTGGCATAGCCAAAACAAGTAGAAGAAAATTTCTTCAAGGTGAGAGGAACTTCTAACATAACGGATTTACCATCACCTCTTGTTCTGGTGACAACTCTAAAATATTGAATTTCCCATCATTTCCTATCTTGGGTGACAAGGATATTTAGAAAGGGTGAATCTCTCCAGCAGGAACACAGATAGCAGAATAAGTTGATCAGGTGTTCTAATTCCTCCTACTCCATCCAAAACTAAAACTCTGAATTTAGAAATAAAAACAACGGGAGAGCCAGCTTGTCTGAGACTGTAAGAGCAGTCACAGTCCTTGTAGCAATGTTTGCAATCTAACCCTCAAAGCACAGACACACCTGAAGCTATAGGCAAAAGGTCCTACTCACAA
Organism: Staurois parvus; assembly: GCF_062004578.1. Lineage (NCBI taxonomy): Eukaryota > Metazoa > Chordata > Amphibia > Anura > Ranidae > Staurois > Staurois parvus. Next base: position 1,735,451 of record NW_028318028.1, on the reverse strand, counting down.
TGTGAAGAGACAGCTCCCCAATCATCTTCCCTGTGACACTCTTCAGTGAAAGGGGTTCTTCTCCAGCCCAGATTTCTAAGGTAGTGACCTCCAGCATATTTCATTCAAGCCCTCAGCCAAGCACATGCTGAGGACTAGCAGCAACATCTCTTAAGTAACACATGCTTCCTCCCAGGGGCAGAGGCCCCAGGAGATGAGAGCTCTGAAATGATGTTCCCATCATTTACATCTTCCCTGCCACACTGCCTGGGTGCTCCCTCCAGAGTTTGGCTGAGATCAGATAAATATTTATAGCCCAAAGATGATCCTCCTATTCTATTTCTGAAAGCTTCTTCCAGAAGCAGGTAGGAGCAATCAAAAACCAGGCTTAGGGATAGACCCGACCAAACCTGACTACTGCTCAGCTAAGTACAGCAGAGCCAGAAACTAAATATATTCAGCCCAGGGCAAGGCACTACATGTGATTGGTCACAGCAATCAAGGGGTACAGAGCCACTCCCACTGGCTCTGTATTTTTTGCCTGTGAACCATTATGACTAATCACAACACATGATGGGACTCTGCATGCACAGGTGCACACAGGAGCCTAATTCCCAAAGGATGTGTCAATATGTCCTCCTGGAACAACAGGGAACTGGACCAGCCATCCATATACAATGGTTGGTTGGCAAGAAGTTAAAGAATATGTGCTTTTAGTACTTATCCTTTCTTAATTTTTGCAGCTGAAAAGAAAACCAGGATATTCAGAAAGGGTGCCTCCAGCCTCAATCCAGTCAATTGACATCTTCTCTTCTTTTGGAAGCTTTTTTTTGGGCCACCACTAGAGGGATCTGAGGAGGACAAAAGAGGAACTGCTGATCCATCCCAATACAATGTTCATCTTTCAACACCCTTTAGTAGCAGGACAGATAGAGAACATCAATTTACAATTATAGTTTCCCTTTAAACTGGAGTTAAACGGTGATTTATATGTAAAGCCAATAATTAAAGGGTTAGTTCACTTGTACAGACAAAAATGTAAAAAGTGACCTAACACTGGACACCCTCCACCCCCCCATCCCCCAGTCTTTACTCTACTTACCCCTGGGGTTGCTATGCTGTCAGCAACCTCACAGCTGCTCCAAAGCTACAGGAATTTTAAATCCCTCTTCTCCATCATTGCGTCCAGGATGAACCAGATGGTTTCTGATTGGTCAGCGCCTGCAATTTGAAGAGGGAGAACAATGGGAGTTTACAAAATCCCCGGACCAGTGCAGCAGCTGCTGAGTCACTGACAGCTCAGCAACCCCAGAGGTGAGTATGAGGGGGGTGGGGAGGAGATTTTCAGGTGTTAGCTCACCTTTACATTTCTCCTATAAAGGTGAACTAACACTTTAAATCTCATATAACGGTAAAATAGATATTGAAAATTCCTTTTCAAATTACATTATGTTTAAATCTAGAGGTTTTATTAAAATAAAACATATTGATCCTGCTATGAAGGTCCTCCTTCAGGCATTTTCTGTTGGTGGGGGAAGATGATCTATCTCCTATTTGTGCTCATGCCTTGCCACCCAGTCACATGGAGTTGCAGTAGAGGACATTTAAACACATATTACTCAGGCATGGTCCACTGTTGGCAATTCTCAGGGTCGGTATCCTGATGGTGGCATGTAGTAATCAATGGAGTGCATAAAGACAGAAAGTATTTTATTTTTTTAAATATGGCACTTGTTTATAATTTATACAGTGCTTTAGCAAACTAAATGTCATTCTCTTAAATCGACTTTAAGGGAATGTTTTGCAGCCTACAGTCATTTTTGATGCCTTAACGTAAGCATTGGGCTTTTGATGAATAGGCCACAGCCTCTGTAATGTGTATATGTGATTATGCATAGCTGCGATATTCAGAGATCTATTTAGACCCATCTTAAGTGTGCCTCCAAGTGAAATCTTAAGACGATCTTTCTTTTCTTTAAAGTGCGGCAATATAAAAGAGTCAGCCCACATTAAAGAAGTCATAAAAGGCTTTGCTGATACTGAACGTCTTCATCTAAATTCCCCGACAAGATTATTATATGGTCTTTAGCCAACTGGGAGCCACAATCTTACATGGGCCTGTAAATATAAAATAATATCAAATACAGGGAACTGGAGTTCTGAGTAATAAATTACATATGCATGAAATATATCTTTTTTATGTGGAAAGCAATTTAATTCAATAACTGTTTGTGATAATGCAGCAAAAACAGATGTGTTATCCATGTATCTAGACTATCTAGACCATTTACCTAGAGGTGCATGAAGCGCCGTGCTTAAGGCAAATCTAAATCCAAGAACAAAAATGTAATATATTGCAGCTTATCAGTCCTAAGATGTGGTGACTGCATTAGTTTTCTTTTTTTAGGATTTCTCCCAAGTAATCCTGCAAATAATACACTTCCTGTCCAGGTTGTCTATGCTTACTAACTCCACTGTATCTCCCCTAATTTGAACTACAAACATGCCCTCCTTACATAAAGTAGATTAAAAAGAAGATGACATTATTAGAGATTATAGTTCAATTTACATGAAGTGACAAGGATACTGCATTTCTAACAAGACCAATCAATATTTTCTGTACTTGCTAAAAATCGTCTTTAAAAAAAATTATGCTGCCACTACACCTAAACATTAGCTGCAATATATTCAGGTTTTATTCAACTTTAATAAATTACATTAAACACGAAAAAGGATTTTAGCACATTTTTCTGCAAATCTCCAACTCAGCATCTAAAAGATGCAGGAAGTTAATCACTCATGTACATTATTATTATTATACAGGATTTATATAGAGCCAACAGTTTGCACAGCGCTTTAAAAAATGAAGGTAGACATTACAGTTACAATACAATTTGGTACAAGAGGAAACAGAGGGCCCGGCTCATTACAGCTTCCAATCTAAGAGGAAGGGTTGAGTGATACAAAAGGTAATAGCTGTGGGGGATGGGTTGATGGAGGAAATAAAAGGCAGTTTATTAGTTAGAAGCAGGATAGGCTGCTTTAAAGAGAAAAGTTTTCAGGGATTGTCTAAAGGTGGATAGATTAGGAGATAGCCGGGCAGATTGGGGTAGGGAGTTCCATAGGATGAGAGAAGCTCAGGAGAAGTCCTGCAGGCGAGCATGGGAAGAGGTGACACGAGAACTAGAGAGCAGAAGGTCTTGGGAGAATCAAAGAGAGCAGTTTGGTTGATAGTTTGAGACCAGGTTGGTGATGTAGCTGGGGGCAGAGTTGTCGATGGCTTTATAAGTTGTTTAGTATTCTGAATTTTATTAGTTGGGCAAGTGGAAGCCAGCAGAGGGATTGGCAGAGAGGGATAGCAGACACTGTGGATGAGCCTGGCAGCAGCATTCATGATGGACTGGAGGGGCGATAGCCTACGTGAAGGAAAGCCAGTGAGGAGGGAGTTGCAGTAGTCGAGGTGAGAGATAACCAGGGAGTGAATTAAGAGCTTTGTGGTATCATTGGTTAAAAAGGGGTGTATTCTGGAGATGTTGCAGAGGTTGAGGCCTGAAAGGATAGCTCAGAATCCAGGGTTACCCCTAGCACCCTGGCATGCAGGGATGGGTTGATAGTTGTGCTATTGATCCTGACTAAGAAATCAGGGGAAGAGGCAAGTGGGGGAGAAAATATTATGAGCTCTGTTTTGGATAGATTGAGTTTTAGGAAGTGGTGTGATATCTGGTCTGATATGTCTGTTAGTAAATCGGTGATACGTGAGGAAACTGATGGGGTGAGCTGAGGAGTAGAGAGATAGATTTGTGTGTCATCAGCATGGAAATGGTATTGGAAACCATGGTAAGCTATCAGCTGACCCAAGGAAGAAGTGTAGATCGAGAATAGGAGAAGTCCAAGGACAGAATCTTGGGGGACCCCGATGGTTAGAAGAGTAGGAGTGGTTTTAGCTGTTAGTAAGTCATTCGTGAGTTTTAGGAGATCAGTTTCTGTGGAGTGTTGTGGGCAAAGTCCAGACTGAAGAGGATTAAGAAGGTTATTCTCAATGAGGTGGCAGCTCAGCCAGTTGTAGACTAGATGTTCAAGGAGAATGGAGGCAAAAGGGATTAAGGAGATGGGTCTTAGGTTGCTAAGATTTGTGGGGTCCAGTGAGGCCTTTTTAGATATGGGGGCGATTAGCACATGTTTTAGAGAGTTGGGGAAGATGCCAATAGAAAGGGAGAGATTAAAGATATAAGTTAAAGAGTGAAGGATAGAGCCAGAGAGTGACTGTAGTATTTGCGAGGGAACAGGGTCGAGGCAGTTACCATTAGAGTCAGTAGGAGCATGTATCTATTGTTTTACTTCAAAAGAAGTGGTTAGGCTCAGAAGTTTAGAAGTAGCAGGAGTGTTACGATTAAAAGGGATGTTGAAGTCACCGAGAATGATTGTGGGAATTTCAGAAGAGAGAAAGTAAGGCAGTCAGGCAGAGAAGTCATCAAGAAAGCTTGATACCAGTCCAGGAGGCCGATAAATCACAGCAATTCTTAAAGAAACTGGAGAGAATAGATGAATACAGTGAACTTCAAATGAGGAGAGGGACAGAGAGGGAGGTGAATGAAGCACCTGAAAAGTTGAGGGGATAGGAGGATTCCAACTCCACCTCCTTTCCATCCACTAGGCCATGGGAGAGTGAGTCCAGAGGAGACCACCATGAGAGAGGACAGCAGGAGAGGGAAAGTCAGATTCATGAAGCCAGGTTTCCATAATTGCAAGCAGGTTGAAGGAGTTTGTGATAAAAAGGTCATGGAAAAGGGAAGGCTGGTTCTAGGAAGAAGAGAAATAGTAACCAGGTTGTGTGGATTGCGGTTGTTGTTAGAGGATAGAGGGTGCCGGTTGTGTTGGTCAAAGGAAAAAGATGGCGGTCCAGGATTTGGGGAAATGTCTCCAGATGTTAGGAGAAGCAGAAGGGTGAGAGAGGTAATATAGGGGTATGACTTATATGGAGGGACTGGTCCCAGTGTCCTGGAGGTTTTATTAGTATGTGGGTTCAGAATTAGCAGGAGCTGATAAGTACAGTAGTAAGGTGAAGACAGGAGTGAGGGTGATATATATAAGCTGTGGGGTGGAGAAGAGGGGTGAAGGAAAGAGAGTTTGAAGAGAGAGGATACAACTGTGAGAAGGAGTAGGGAGTGTATGTTACAGAGCGATGAGATGAAGAAGCAGACTAGGTAAGAGCTGAAAGAGCTGGATGGGGAAACAGGTCACCTGTAGTCTGTTTAGTATTTGAAGTTGTCTGCTGTGGTTTCTCACTTTGTGCTTTCGTTTAAGTGCAGAGTCGAAGTGCAATGCTCAATACTTAATCCAAGATCAATACTTTATCCAAGATGGAAGTTGGCTGTGCTGCCCCTGGCTGTGCCTCCCCTAAGGAAGGTCTAAATTTATACTGAGTTGGGTGGGGGTTTTGCCAGTTAATCAATTAGGAATGCATAGGAGAGACACATGGCTAGCTGGGCAAACTTCTCACACCAAAGGAGGACTACAAGAGACAAGAGAGCAGGAAGGCAGAGTTGTAAAGATTAGGATCAGCTCATAAATTTGGGTTAGACAATAAGAGCAAAATAAACACCACAATAATATGGACAAAGTTAAAGATTTTGGAAGCAGTAAGAATTACCAAAAGAAACATTGATCGTTATGAATCAGCTTCAGTTAGAGGTGGATTTTAAAAACAGCATAGACTACCATATAGCACAGCAGGGTGAATTAGCATTCATGAAATTAATTGAAATTCATCAGTTTTCAGCCAGGACTCTGTGATTGTCTGTGAAGCTGAGGGGAAAGATCTGTGTGTAAACAACACAGATCTTTCTCCTGTCAGCATGGATGTGCTGCTTTCTATTTCTCTGCACAGCAGAGATAGAAAGCAGCAGGTATGCTTAGTAAAATAGTACACAATAAAATCACTCCCTAACACACAGTTAACCCTTTGATCACCCCAGATGTTAACCCCTTCCTGCCCAGTGTCATTAGTACAGTGTCAGTGCTTTTTATTAGCACTGATCACTGTATTAGTGTCACTGGAGATGTCAGTGGCAGTTAGTTCCCACCCAGTGTCAGAAAGCCTGCCGCAGTCCCGCTATAAGCCATTGATCACCGCCATTACTAGTATAAAATAAATAAATAATCCAGTACATATACCGCTGTTTGTAGACACTATACGTTTCACGTATACCAATTAATATACACTTATTGGGATTTTTTTTTTTTTTTAATAATTCAATTTTATTTTTTTTATTTTTTATATTAAATATGTTTTAAAGCAAAACGTCAAAAATATTGTGTTTTTTCTCTCAAAATTGTCAGTATTTTTTGGTTTACAGCGCAAAAAATAAAAAACAACGAGGTGATCAATTACCATTGAAAGAAAGCTCTATTTGTGGGTAAAAAAATTACATAAATGTTATTTATGTACAGCATTGCATGACCACGTACTTGTCAGTTAAAGTAACACAGAGCCGTATCGCAAAAAATGGCCTGGTCAGGAAGGGGAGCAAATCTTCTGGAGGGCAAGTTGATATACAGTATATATTACTTCAAATACAAACACAAAACGAAAAGCTCAGTTCCATACTTAAAGGCATTGGGGGAGATTTAATAAACTTGTGTACTTAGAATCCGGTGCAGCTGTGCATGGTAGCCAGCTGTTATCAGCTTCTAACTTCTTGTTCAGTTATGCTTTGACAATAAAACCTGGAAGCTGATTTCTGTGCAACACTGCACCAGATTTTGCAAGCTCCAGTTTTAGTAAATCCCCCCCCCCCCCCCCCCCATAGAAAAATGGTTTTGTATGCAAAAGCCTGGTATTTACAGAGCTGAATGGCCAAAGCACAGAGAGCTATATGCATCAGAGAAGTGACACTTCCCCACTTATTCTCTCTGTACAGTATATCAGTTAGAGACACAATCTCACATTAAAAAAAAAAAAAGCTACTTTTGTGTTCTCTCTTTTGAAGACCCTCGGAGTAAAGTGTGCACCCTCTAATAAATGTTTATTTGGAAACTAAATATTTCACAGAAATAATTTAGAAAAATATATGAGACTGTTTAAAAGCATGCAGGTAAAGGTAAAAGAAAATTACCCCCAAACCATTTTAGGTTGCCTATAACAATGCAGAAAAGTATTTTAAACAGGGAAAAGTTCAACCCCTCAAGTGGGTGCAAATTACCCTCTACCCACAGAATTGAATGCAGCCCTTCCATATACACCTTACTTCAAGAGCAAATTGCAAATCTGGGTGGTTGCCATTTTTGTATAGTTTGTGTAATGGTGCGAGGCTCCGCCACTGTGAAAATGGAAGTAGACAGGATTCGCACATATGCAGAGTGTGGGGTTTCGGAATATCAATTGTGAGTGGAAAGCGTTTTTCTTTTCCCTCGGATTCTGGTATTTCTGGATTGGGCTCCAGATTTAGGCGATTTCTAAGAGTTTTGGTAGGAAAGAAATCTCCAACCCAGTGTCCAGGTCTTGCAGGAGACTGGCAGGCTAGGAGTGTGGGTGCACACAGCCTTTACAATGAAAGACTTAGAAGGGCATAGTTCAGGGCACGTTATAGGGAACAGGTGTTCTCCACTCAAAAGACAGAACTCCTTGCTGGAGGAGAGATTTCTTCTCCATAAGACTGAGAGAGTCAAGCCAGCTAAGTGAGTTTGGTATACTGGGAAATCCAGAATGACTAGACAAGTCCTGGGAACTGAGGCAATCTGGAAGTCTCAGAGTGAGAGAGCCCAGGATGCAAGGAGAACTTTAATGAGAGGCCAGGGAGTGGGTCCATGCAGCTGGGTGCTGCAGCCGAAAGGATGAGAGAGCCAGGAGAGCTGAGAAAGCTGAATGAACATAGAGGTACCATGTAGGAAGGTGTGAGAGACCAGCTAAAGCCAAGGTTAAGGCCTAATCAGTGGCACTGCTGAAAAGAGAGCCAGATAGCTCAGTATTTTTGCTTGACCTGTTTTAATGGTAACTTTTCTGTTGAACTTTGCTTTTTCTCTAATAGAAGTGAGCTGGCCCACCTAAAACCACAGCTTGGACTGGCATTACTCATTAAAATTGCTACTACCACTGAGCTAAATTCCACCAAAATATCTGATTGAATTTCTGATGTCATCCCAAATTTTGAAAATTTTGATAACAGTAAACAGGACTAATATGGTAAATCCCCCTAATGGAGGCACAGACATCAATAAAAACTGACAGGTGTTCTAGGTCAAGGTCACAGCTGGCTATGCGTCTAGGAATCATGTTATCTCAGTTTTTCTCATGGGAACATAGTTGAAGAAAAGAATCTTAAAAATTAAATTAAATTTAAATCATAGACCAGAATGTCAGTAGCTTTGTCTAGTAGCACCTTATATACAGTACAGCTACCGCTGTGATATATCTGGATGAACCTTTGACTACTGGTTCACATAAAAAAATTTCACAATGACTAGTTATTACTTTACAATATTCTTATGTAAAAACCCCAGCTCCATGCTCTAAGAAGGCAACTTTTTCTTAACAAGATTAAAACTTTTTCTCCTTAGTTAGTTTTAGCTAGATAACTCAACAAATCCTTTAGTTCTTGTCTTATATATTTTCCTGAAGTCACAATCGAATATATTAAATCAATACTGTGTGCAAATACAAAAAAAATTACAAATATGTCCATAAATTCTAATTTTCTCTTAAGGTTACCACTGTACCCAGAAGAAGGAACATACACATTATTTATGTCTACACATACTGCTTGATTAAAAAAAAGTATATAAAAAAAAAGTAAAATCAACAGCCAGATCAAAAACTATAAAACCACTGGCTGGAAGTGGCACCTATCCTAAACAGAGTGTGTAGACATGGCTTAATGGGTATGTAAACAACTATGATTTTGTTCATTACTCTCACATCATAGACCATACATCGGGTTTTTACCAGAACTTTAGATTTCATTGTTGTAGAAAGAAAAGTTCTCATTTATCCCGTCCATCTAGGCTAGATTTTTTTGGTATAACCTGTATTCCATTTCCTATAGAACCAAAAGTTGTATAAACCAATCATAATATATCTATATCATTAATAAATTGTTAATACCATATCACAAATGAATACTCGAGTGATAATCTCAGTATCACACTATAATGTCAATCACACGGATACATCTATTTATAAAATAATTTTTTTCCATTTTAAGTGCACTGAGTTTGCACTTTCATTCAAATATAACTTAGCAATGATACATTGGAACTGAATAACCACTTCTTTTTACCATAACTGGAAAACAGATTCAAATCAACTCCGCACTGTGATCACATTAAGTCAGCACATTTCCACAATCCTTTCTGAAAGGAAACACAATAAAGTGTTATAACCTTTGAAAACAAACTACTGTATGCATATCAAGGCGTTATGTATAATCATATCATATTTTCTAAAGTGTTATTCTTATAACTTTATTTTTTTTATACTTCATTCTTTATATAACATGAGGGCAGCACAGTGGCTAAATGGTTAGCACTTCCACCTGACAGTACTCGGGTCGCTAGTTCAAATCCCAACCCCGGCACCACCTGCCTGGAGTTTGCATGTTCTCCCTGTGACTGTGTGGCTTTCCTCTGGGTACTCTGGTTTCCTCCCACACTCCAAAGACATGCTGGTAGGTTAATTGGCTCCTGTCTAAATTGGCCCTAGTATGTATGAATGTGAGTTAGGGACTTTAGATTGTACGCTCCTTGAGTGTTAGGGACTAATGTGAATGTACAATATATGTATGTAAAGCACTGTGTAAATTGATGGGTCTATATACGTACCTGAAATAATAAATAAATGTACACAGCACTCTCTTACGTTTTGTTCCTTCTAACTACGCCCTCCAGTGTTCACATACACAACTGAATGGGAGCTGGACATGATTGTGTACTTTTGCCACCTAATTGAAGCCATCCATCCATTTTCAATAAATAGAATTGGGATAACATTCTATAAAATAATCATCCTTGCTTAGTAACAGTCCTCCATCAACTTACACATACCCTGAATTTCTGTTTCGATAACATTACATTATGATAAACTTCATAACCTTAAGGCTACGTTTATACTAGCTTTGTCAGCAGGCATCAGACAGACATTTGGGAAGCATTTTTAACGTTTTTCAAATGCCTATGAAAATTCTGCACATGGCAGCACACAGTGCTGTTCACACTGAAGCGGTAGCATGCAATGCTGCAAAACTGATACCTCATGGCGAGTCAGGAGTTGAAGCCTCCCATTCACGTCTATGGTGCCGCTCCTCAAATGCATGGCAGGTGTTTTTGGTGCTGTTGCGAGGAGGTTGCAAAGCGGTTGCAAAGCGTTTGCGAAGCGTTTGCGGAGCGTTAATACCATTTAACTTCATTGAAGGCATTTGTGGTGCGGTTTTAATGCTTGGCAAACGCCTATCAAACACCTCAAAACCGCGCATAGGGCATTTGGGGAGCGTTTGGGGAGTGTTTGAGGAGCGTTTGAGGAGCATTAAAAAAGCTTCCCAAACGCCTGTCTACCGCCTGTCACACGCTATAGGGGTGTTTGGCAAGAGTTAGAAATAAGTCAAGTGTGAAAGAGCCCTAACAAAGCCTCATAGGTATATCTTCCTTCTGCATATACATAGTTTTCAAAGCTCTCTATCTGAGTATTAAAGGAAGGTGGATCAAATGTTACTATTATAGGTACAATAGAAACAAAGTATAACACATGAGAGACACATGAAGGAGGGTTATACAATAAGAGATCCCCTGTTTCATTTGATATTACATTATTCTTTTCTTATTATTTATTATAGGTACTCATATAGCACCATCAATTTACGCCGTGCTTTTTATATATATATTGTACATTCACATCAGTCCCTAACCCTCAAGGGGCGTACAATCTAAAGTCCCTAACTTACATTCATACATACACATACTAGGGACAAGTTAGACAGGATCCAATTACCTACCAGCATGTGTTTGGAGTGTAGTAGGAAAGCGGAGTACCCAGAGGAAACCCACGCAGGCACAGGGAGAACATGCAAACTCCAGGCAGGTGGTGCCGTGGTTGAGATTCAAAGCAACGACCCTAGTAATGCCAGGCAGAAGTGCTAACCACATAGCCACTGTGCTGCCCATGAAGGTTTCACTCTCAGTAACTTTATTGTGAATAACTTATAATCGGTGAACTGTTAACTTTTTCTGCCCCTTGGGAGTGCTGAGTTAAACCATTAGTGTGTCCAATGGCATACGATTACATGTCTATAAGCGCCCTTCAGGGAAATCTTCTTCTTACTAGCACAGTTAACCATTTTTCTCATCACACTGGCTGGCTATACTGAAACCCGTGTCTAGTAAGGTTACCTGGTGTCACCCCAACTCAGTATGCAAGCATCCATTAGGAGGAGGGGGCTTTATACTGGGTATCCCAAAGGATAGCTCTTAACATCTCCTGCCCCAACTACAACAGAGCGGCACTAAGTCTTAAGCATCTCACAACACGGAAATGACACAAACTGTGCGCTTACCAAAATGTATCTGTAGGACTGACCAAAATGTATCTGTAGGACTGACCAAAATGTATCTGTAGGACTGACGGGCTGCTCAGTTCCAGATAAAAAAACACATTATACAATAGAGGCTCGTAAGTGAGGAGATCACTTTGCAGTGAAGCACCCGAGGGGACCCCAAAAAGCAGAGAGAAGATAAGAAATAAAAAGTATGTTTTTCCAGGCGTCTTGTGTCTGCGATGTGGGGATTCACTGGATTGTCTGTACAGCTGCTCAGCAATTGATCCACACTCCAGGTTCAGGCTCACCATTTCTGCTAAAGTTAACAGCAATCTGTATACACTGTGAAATATATATTAACCCCTACTGTGCACAGGGAGAGACAACACGCAGAATCGTTACAAGTAAGATCTCTCATCTATTCAGAATGTTACAACAGCTTAGAGATAGGAATTAGATCATGTGTCAGTTGACTGGAAAATACACATCTTAGTAGGTGCTCAAGGTCACAGCTGGCTATGTGCCTAGGAATAATTTTATCTCAGTTTTTCTCATGAGAAAGCAGCTGAAGAAAAGAACCTTTAAAAAGAACCCTACGTGTACAACAAATATAAAATAAAGTCTCTAAAGCATAGCCCTGAGCGAGGCCAACTTGCTCAAGATAGATCAGTTTACCCATTCAAGCAGCTGAACATTATCGTTATGAACAATCCTACAAACATGCAGGTTCTCATCTAGTGAACTGCCATAGTGTATGCCTATTATGATGATAGAGGAGCTCTGCATGCAGTGGCTGTCTTGGAGCAAAACTATCATAGCCAAACAATTGTTCCCCTTAACATCTTCAGGCAGGAGAACACAGTGGAAGTCACAGACATGCAAAAATAAATTAACCCTAACACAATCACCATAACTGTGTCCTCCTTACATTAAGTCCTCAAATTGATCACCAAACGAGAGCAGCTTGGCATTGCATGCCATTGTTAAGCTTGTGATCTACCAGAACTCCCAGATCCTTCTCCACCATTGATTCCTCCAGTTGTACTTCCCCAAGTATGTATGCTGCATGCATATTCTTAGCCCCCAAGGTTACTGCAGTAAGTACAGGAGATGGTCAGAGACTGCCCCCTCCCCCCACCATCCTGATAATGACATGCCCCCCTCCCCCACCATCCTGGCAATGACATGCTCCCCATCCCCCTACCATCCTTCAATAATATGCCCCTCTCCCCCCACCATTCTGGTAATGATATGCCCCCCACCATCCTGGTAATGACATGGCCCCCTCCCCCCACCATCCTGGCAATGACATGCCCCCCTTCCCCCACCATCCTGGTAAGAACATCCCCTCCCCCATGCAGCTCAAATTGAAAAAATAAAATCTGAGGCCCCTGGAGCCTGCAACTCCTTAGGGCCCCTCAGGAGGCTGCTTCTCACTATCCTCAACTCCATTCAGGAAGCTCAGGAACACATGGCTTCTCCCCAGTAATTGAGAGCGGGGGAGGGGTGTGGATTGTGGGTCTGGGGAAAAGTCAAACTGGAAGCTTGGGACTGGATTGCACAGCTCAGCTGGGGCCCTGGGATACACAAGGTGGGATTTTGTGAAGGAAAAATGCAGCATGTAAGATGATATCAGGGAACCGCTGGCCCCCTGGGCTAAGCACACCCATATGGGGAGGTCTGTAGGTCCCCAGGGAAGGATGCTGGACAGAGAAGCTGCTCTTTGCTCCCGCTCATAGGGACGTTCAAGACAAGCCCGATTTTACCACTCCCTCATCCTGGTGCCGGCCCTGAGTGACAGTGGGCTGAGTGCACCGGGCTCCGTGATCTGCATAGATGTTTGGGACTCAGCCTGCGACAAGGTCAGGCCGGGACTGCTGTCAAGTTTCTGTGACTGTCCCGGCCAATTCGTGACTGTTGGCAAATATGAAAAGGATGTGCACGCACCTTTCTTATTAGCTTTATTTTTTGTGTTGAAAATTTTTCATTTTCTCTTACTGCATATTTCCAATAGCTGCACAAAGGCAGCTAGAGATAAACTGTGCAATACTAAAAAAAAGGAGAGAGGTTTGGTAACATCATGTTCTATATACTGTATGTTACAGACAAGGTGGCAATAAAACCCTTTAAAAAGAAAGCAAAAAATGCTGGTTTCAGGTTTAAGAGAGGTGTTGTGGATATGACCAGTCCATATTTAGGGACTAAGTGGCCATCATTTTTGTGCCTGAGCTTTAGATCCAATCCAGTGCTCACATGCTGCACAACCCTTTCTATTTACTGACTAATGAGATGATAAATTCTATTCCATCTCAGTGATTCCCTTGAGGTAGATTATTTCAAGCAGATCTGTAGTAGGGGGATGCTGTAGGCTTCTCTGCTACTAGATATGGGTGGTTGCCAGGGTTGAAAAATGTTCTGGAACAGATTTAATAAGTGTGTGGCTTGGTTTTAGTGTATCACTCTTACAGTGTATGTAGGCATTTTCTGAGTCATATGCAGGAGTGTTGCAAGACCTTGCAAGGCAGAAAGTGTTCAACCTGTAATGTAGGGCAGAGAGAAAAAGGTCTGGATAAAATCACGAGCCAAATCCTAAATCATGACTGGGTGGGGGTGCCAGGAACATAAGAGATTAAGAATTACCAGGAGGCATTTGGTTTTAGGATGATTACTTTATTTTGTGAACCAGTGATAGCTGGGAGAGTTTGCCGAGAACATAGAGGGGTGGAACAGTCTTTATCACTATCAAAGTTAGTTATCTGCCATTTGAATTTTAGTTTGTGGGATAAATGTGTAGCCAAGATATGTCTGCTGTGTCATGGCAGCTGGCCTTGGATGTTAGAATCCTTGAAGGGGTTAGACTGTTTAAGAAAGGACCTGTTTCAGGTATGGTATCCCTTAGTCAATGGAAAACTATGGAATCGTCCCTGAGATTACATGTTGCAGTTAGGGGCCTCTGGTTCTGGTAATCTCATGCAGATACAATTATAAATGCATTGTGTTCCTTCAAAGACATTTAACCACTTGCCTACCGAACATTTATACCCCCTTCCTTACCAGGCCAATTTTCAGCTTTCAGCGCTGTCACATTTTGATTGACAATTCCGCGGTCATGCAAGATTGTACCCATATGAAATTTTTATCATTTTTTTCTCACAAATAGAGCTTTCTTTTGGTGGTATTTAATTGCCGTTGGGCACTTTACTTTTTGTGTTATAAGCAAAAACTGCAAAAAATGTGAAAAAAAAAATTTTTTTCTTTGTTTCTATTATAAAATTTTTCAAACAGATAATTTTTCTCCTTCACTGATGTGCGTTGATGAGGCAGCACTGATAGGCACTGATAGGCGGCACTGATGGGCACTGATAGACAGCACTGAAGGGCACTGATAGGCAGCACTAATGAGGTGGCATGGATAGGCGGCACTGATAGGCAGCACTAATGAGGTGTCACGGATAGGCGGCACTAATGATGGGTACTGATCAGGGGCGGACTGACAACTCATGAGGCCTCCGGGCAATAGGGGATCATGGGGCCCCTGTGTCCTTGCTCAAACTCCTTGCTTTGCTCAAACTCAAAAAAGCCTATGAAAAAGGTACCAGGGGCATCTCATGGGGCCCCCTACTGACCCCAGGCCCTCGGTAGTGCCTGAGATTCCAAATGGTCAGTCCGCCCCTGGTACTGATAGACAGCACTGATAGGTGGCACTGACTGGCATCACTTCTGGGTACTGACTGGCGGCAGTGCTTGGCATTGACTGGCGCAACCGCTGGGCACTGACCTGGTGGCACTGACTGGCAGCACTGCATTGATGGGCACTGATGAGTGACACTGGTGGACACAGGTGGGTGGCACTGCTGGGCACAGGTAGGTGGCACTTCTGGGCACAGGTAGGTGGCACTGCTGGGCACAGGTGGGTGCACTGCTGGGTGGCACTGCTGAGCACTGGTGGGGGCGGCACTTCTGGGCACAGGTGAGTGGAACTGGTGGGTGGCACTGCTGGGCACCGATCATCAGGGCACTGATCATCAGTGCCCTGATGATCGGTGCCGATCCCTGCTCTGACAGCGTGAGGAAAGTGCAGCCGAGAACCGGCAATTGCATTTCCCGGAGATCAGCGTGTCATTGGACACGGCTGATCACGTGGTAAAAGGCCTCTGTGATTGGCCTTTTACCACATCACGTGATATTTATTATAGTGATGTGTTATATTGCTTTCTAATAAAATGCCTTCCATGGCCATTATATGCCAAAACAAATGTGTGAGATCCTTATGTTTAGAATCAGTTTTTGGTATATAAAGTGGCGGTGTGTAATTTGTGTGTGGATTGCTCTGCAATACCCTAGTCATGGTCAACCTGTGGTGTGGTTTTGGGCAGACACTGCCTGCTTGGTCCTATAGGCTAATCAGCAGGCAAGTGGAGATGGTCTCTCTACCCAGGAGTAAGCAATTATTCATACAATAGCCCTTAAGTAGATACAAAACAACATGCAATATACCTGAAATTGTAGCTCTCAAAAAATATTAATTAAATTCTATGGTCATTAAAATTTTAATACAACTTTAAATGTCACAATAACATCACAAAATGTATATTAGAAAACATTTTTGGCTGGGTGTGTTGCCAGAATGCAAAAATGTAGGCCTGCCTGCTGTGGAAAATTGTCTAATTAAGATCAGTGGTGTTAGTGTCATTCTTCAAGCACGGGTGCTGCCATTTAATCAAGCTAGCCTGTTTCCCTGCTCGGTTAAACACACTTGCTCCTGACAGGACGCACGACTTACTGCCCTCTTGGAGAAAGCTTCATTTGGTAATAAAATACCTCATCTCTGGAAAAATTCAGCATGGGTTTCGAGACAAAGGACTGAAGGACACATCATTATCTGCTTCTTTTTCAAAAAGTAGGTTATTATAATTGTTACTGCAAATTCGGAAGATAGAAATTATCGATTTTCGTCAAAATAAACCCCTAGGTATTTTGTAGTGTTTGTAATGATATTATGTGTTGTCAGGTACCTCAAAAGCCCTATATTGCACACCAATATAGGACTTTTGACTAAAAAGTCAAATACGTTTCTTGATGTGCGGGACGCAGAATTTTTTGTCTTTAACCATGGGTAATATGCAGCTACCTTCAAGTAACTGGACACAGGCAAAAAATGAAAGCTGCAGAGAAACCCCTACATAATCTCTCCCACTCTCAGGTAACCTGAGTTTTTTTAGCAAGCAATAAGGAGATCATAAGGAACAAAGGCAAGGGACATTTGTCCTGTATTGTACTCCAAGAAACAGATTTTGCTGAAATCAAATTTTTTTAGTTGTACAGTACAAGACACAGTATATTTAGTCTTTAACCATTGGATGTCCAAATTTAGTCCAACTGAAGGGTGGTCAACATAGAAAACAAGCGCTAACAGACCCATGTAACAAATGGGGCAAGATGTGCTCAAAAGAACTCAGAGAGCAGTTTGTGGCACCTTTCACCCGAAATTGGCATCAGAGGAGACCTGAGCATCCACCATGTAAACCTAAAGTGCAATTATGTCCAGAGTCAAAAATTACATATATGATGCTCTCCATCACTAGCATTAACACAGCAGACTTTGTTTTTCGGATTCCCCTCATAACACTACTGCGTGTTGTTTTTCAACTTTCTTTCCCAGACCAAGCTGTCCAAGAAATGTGGCAGCTAGAAGGGTGGGGCAAACCATTGAACTCTGACAGGGGTGTTTACAATTGCCAGGTTTTAGTCATTGTAAAACTTTTATCCCAAAAGGAAAAAATATTGCAGTAATGTATAGAAAGAGCTGTATGGGCTTTACATTGTTAGTCACTAACAGAAAGTCAATCTAAATCTACTATCCTATCCAACACCACTCTCTGCACTGATTGACAATAGTGCTGTCCATTGGTGGCTTTCTTGCTCCTCCACAGATGCAGTGGAGGGGTGAATGTATTCACCCTAAGACAGGAGTAATGTTACTGAACAATCATCAGGTGAAAATAAAGGCAGAAAAGCTTGAAAAAAGAAAATGAATGCAGCCAATGATTGGTAAGCAACAATTTATTATATTTTGGTTTTGGGGTCAGTTATGTTTTAACGATTATGTGAACATAAGACCAGGTGATAGCCTTGCAAAGTTGAAAAACAGGTGCCTGATGCTGAGTCCACAAAGCACTAACAGATACGGTAGAGTGCACCATAATAGGGAAAGGAAGAACCCTATGCTTTAGATCAGTGGTCTCCAAACTGTGGCCCTTTGCCTGCCTCTATCCGGCACTCAGGGTACTATTCTTCCCACTGACACCAACAACGAGGCATCATTTCTTCCACTGCTATCAACTATGGGTCATTTTTCCTTCCACTGATACCAATGATGGGGCACAATTCCTCCCACTGATACAGTATAAACAACTAACCTCCAACTAATATCAAGCATGGGGCACTGTTCCTCCAACTAATACCAATGACTGGACACTATTCCTCCTTCCACTGACTACAAGCACTATGTCATTTTTTTTTACTCCTACTGATGCTGGGACATTTTCTACTCCCATTAGCCACTCCGGCCCTCCCAAAGTCTGAAGGACAGTAAATCGGCACTTTGTTTAGAAAGTTTGGAGACCCCTGCTTTAGATCATAGGCTCAAATGATGACTAACAATAATGACTAACAATGGTCGAGCGAGAAGCAGGAAGCCCCTCTAGGGAACCTTTGGGAAAGACAAACAAGGAATTTGATTGCCAAAAAAGGTTGTAACCGAGCGTTAAGCAGCCCATATAGATGGAAGGGTGGAAGAAAAGAAAATTGCTTGATTCCTCAATCAATACAGTAAATATTGATTGAGGAATGCTATTGTTTTCTACCAGTGAGGATCCTTCCTTGTCAGCAGAGCACAATGATCACTGATGGTGGCCATAGCCACCGGCAGCGGCCACATGAAAAAATTCATCAGGTTGCTTGTACTGAAGCCAATTGATTGATCAGCTTCAGTACAAAAGCCTGCCCATATCTGGATCAAATCTCAGCCTCTCCCACCCGTGATTCGATCCTTCTCTGGCTGGCTTTAGACTCTCACAGTGCAAACCACATCAAGACAGTGGAGAGAAATTTCCTTGGGATGTTTCATAGCAGAACATAAGAAGGAGAATGTCTTGTTGGGTGAAAAACAATATACGGAGAAGTGAAGCTTGTCCTTCTCCAGAGAGGTGATTGTCATGTACCTGATTGGAGACTGAAATGACTTGTGTCACTAGCCCTGAGTCCACTGGAAGTGGAACAGAGGATGTCTAGGGACCAGGGGGACAAGAGCGCCAGCAGATGTTGTTTGCAGAACTTGCAGCTGGAGTCCTTAAAAGACTGATGGACCACCGATTCAGGAACAGTAGCGATATGCAGAGCTGGTATGGTAGATCGCCAGGCGTGCACCAGAGCAAGGCAGAAAGCAGGGATGGGAGACAGGAGCAATGTCATAGGAATAGCCGGGGTCATCAATGGGCAGGCAGTGAGGTACCAAATCATAAGCAAGCCAAAGTCAGGAGCAGAGCCGATGTCAGGAACAACTATCAAGCAGGAGAGTAATCAAGAGTCAGGTCAGGAACAAGCCAGGTCAGCAACAAGGGAATCACACAGGAACGAGCAGGAAACGGGAACAGCTGAAGACCAGTCAGCACTTAGCATAGGCCGAGGCACCCTTTAAATAGTCCATCTAGTGCCAATCTTTGCCGTGCGTGTGCGCGATCACGCATTTCTGTGCGCATGCGTACAACCGATCATTCTTCTCCGGACATTTCTATGCACATGCGCATTTCTATTCACCAATCGTCTCAGCGGGATTCCCTTACAGTGATAGCATAGAGAAAGGCCAACTTGCGAGTGAAGTCAAACGAGGCATATCCATAATAGGTTTGAAGGGTGGCCTCTGAAGGCCTGAAAGAACCAGGATAAGGTCAAACAGAGTCACAGGGTAATGCACAAAAGTCTTAACTAAAGAATGAGAGGTCAATGGTCTGTGAAACAGAATATCCAAGGACAAGATTTGTCTCTTGATGTTACTCAAGACCAGAAACTGATCCAGACCAGACTGAAGGAAGGATAGGATGCGACCAACTGAGTATTTTCTAGGAAAAAATCTCCTAGTCTCACACCACAAAAATAGGCTTTCCATGTGTAATGATTGACCTTTGCAAGAAGTCGACTTCCTAGACTTCAAGACGGTAGAGATGACTGTACCTTGTACCTTAGGACCTGGATTTGACATCTATACTGTTCAATCTAGTGATCAAGAAGCAGTACTGGCTTTTGGGACAGAAAGTCTAAACAATATGGAAGGGTCCATGGAGAGTCTGCCAGGAGTCTGAGTACCACATCCTCCTGGGTCAGTTAAGTGCAATTAGAATCACTAGCTCAATCTTGCAGAGCAGATGAGTTAGAAACTGGGGATGTAAAAAAATGTATATCAGATGGAACTGATCCCACAGGGTCACCAGAGCATCCATTGCAAAGGGTTGAGGGCCCTTGGACCTGGAAACAAACCTGTCCAGTTTGTTGTCAAATCCTTACACCAGACGATTCATATCAGGCACTGCCCACTTGCTCTGGGTGGAGAGCCCATTTCCCTGGATCCAGACACTGATGACTAAGAAAAGAGTACCACAAAATACCTACACACCTGTATTTTACTACATTACTGCAACAGCCTGGTTAGAATGGGCCCTAAAAGTCACACTGCCTGAAAATGTTTCAACACCTGGAATGTGGATGGCAGACAGGGCAGGGCTGAATTGTGCTACTTTGCCTAAGAAATAACCAGGTCTGCTTCCCTTTGAGCTGCCTCCGTGATGAATTATGTAGCCCATGGGTGTGGTATTGTCCAACTGGATTCTTGTGTGACCTTGCAAATGAGTTAGGTCAAAATGCATAATAATCATGTGCAATTTGGGACCATTTGGAAGTTTAGTCAGGGACGCACTTGAGGCCCCCTTTATCAAGTGGGTTCACTTATAATGCTCTATATTGTACCTTGTTATATGTACAGTTTATTCTGTATACTGCTGCCAGGGTTTTGCTCTGCTGCACTTCTAGTTATTGGAAATGAATTCACCTATTTTACTTATTCAATGTTTTTTGTATGCTGTATCATTTTCCTGTGCATTAGCATGAATACTGCCTTTAAGGCCTTGTACAAACTGGCTTTGGCTTGTATAAGAGCAGTGTGTACAACAAATCTTTACAAAGATTTTAAAGTGATTCAAGCAAATTTTTTGGAAAAAATATTTAACACTCTGCTGCCAGAACTATTTTTGCATTTTTTTTATACACGTGATCATTAAAAATGCACTAAGGTTAACTTTAAAGCGGAGCTCCACCCAAAAGGGGAAGTTCCACTTTAAAGACTGGTCCTCCGCAATAAGGATTGGCACCTTTGGGGAGCGGGTACCTGAAATTGACAGGTACCCGCTTCCACTGCTGCTGCCATCACCTAGGCGATTGGAAGCGGAAGTTGTCCTCCTACCCTCCCTCCCTGTAGTCTTCTGGAACACAAGACAGGTCCCAGAAGACTACGGGGCCATTCAGAAAGTGCAGCGCTATTCGCACATGCGCAGTGGGCACCCAGGTGCCCACACTGAATATGCCGGTGCCTGGAACACCAGACGGCTGATGATACGGGCTGCGAGGAGGACAACGCGGGATCGTGGGACAGGTTAGTGGCTGTTTTTTAAAAGTCAGCAGCTACAGTTTTTGTAGCTGCTGACTTAAATTTTTTTACAGTGTGAGTGGAACTCCGCTTTAAGCAAACACAAAATATTACCGAATTGTGCTGAATAGATATCTATCGTGTCAAGCTTTAAAATTTTGCATGGCCATGAAATGGGGAGAAACTTCAGTACCCCAGATTTTAAAAGCTGGTAGGTCATCAATTTAGAGTTAATCATTTAGAATGAATCATTAGCCCTCCATGGGATAACATGTGTACTCTGACATGTTCCCAATAATGAGACATTAGGGGGTCTATTAAGCCCCTGATGTCTACGATGCCTGAAACTAATGGAAACTGAAACAAATGGAATGCACATCACCCTCCATTGGCTTCTTCCCAGCCACAAAGTCCAGGGAAAGTGAGAGCAGAAACCAAAAGTGATTAAATCCTTGTCTCTTCCAAGTTCTTACCTGGAATGGTAAAATCAGCAAACTGATGTTTCCTGGTCTCCCTCCCCTCTACCAGCAGACACCACCATGTGGGTCCCAGGCCAGTAGTTGGGATATAGTGGAACCCGGGAAACATAACAGGGAAGTCGCTCAGGGGACAGGAAATGTCACAGGGGTCTGTGGAAGACAACAGTCAACATTTGCACTCTTAGCTGGTGTAGCAGCAGGGAGTATATGTACCCCTCATCCCCCTCTGATGCTGATGATGATCAGTGGCAGTAAAAGGGATAAAGCACCATTCATTTCCAGTTCAAGGTTGCTAAACACAGATGTTAATGGGGTGCTTTATGCTAGCTGCTAGCAGGTTTTCAACAAGCTTCCACTTGAAAGATCTGTGTTTAATAAGCAAAATCTGAAAAAGCTTTAAAGCTAAACTCTGGGATAAGTAAATTTTGTCTACATATAACAGACATGTATTTTCACTTGAATCTTGGCGTGCATTGCGCCAGATCTGAGAAGTAATCTAATGTATATTTTTCCCTTTGTGCAGGAACTTTCTGTAATGATGACCAGTCAATGCTGCTTTCTCTACTTGTGCAGAGTGACTGGTCTTTTATCCGACGCCCCCTGAAGTTTTCTGCAGGCAGCCTATAGTAGGTGGGTCTGCTGGATTCCTCCCAGGGCTCTGCTCTCTGCATCGGCTATATGCAGCACAATGATGATGCCATTGCTACATTTAAAAGGTAATAACTTGGTGCACACAGAGTAGATTTATATCCCTTGTGACTATTGAGGAATATATGTAAATTAAAGTTTTTGTGCCAGGAGTTATGATTTAAAGGACTGAAGTGAGTAACTTTGCAAAGGCTTGTGTACACACTGTTCTCACACAAGCTGAAGCTAGTGTAAAAGGACTTTAAGGCAGGTGGAGTCTGTAGTCTCCTCTGCAGGTAGCACTCAACTGTAGTGGCGATGGAGATGGAGAGGAAGTTGAGAGAAAGTGGGTTTCATGCTGGACAGTTTTCTGATTGGATGCCCTTGTCCCATGTGACCCTGGTGGCCATCTTGGGTCAGACAGAGTCTATTAAAGACTCTGACACCGGAATTTGGCATTCTTTATGCAAGTGGCTAGTGTAGGGACAGGTTCCCCATCTGTAAGGGACAGTGCTAGTGACAGGAAAATATTCCAGTGGAGTAAGGAGAGAGCAGGGACTATGTCTACAAATACCTCCTCAGGAAGCTTCCCCTTTGGGTTGGACCAGCCAGGCCACACTCTGCTCCTTGTGGCAGATGCTGTCGGCATCCGTGAGTCTTCAGTCCACTCTCTCTCTGCAGCACTGTTGTTAGTAGTACCAGATGGGTGATCCATCTGTCAGGACCTGATTGTACTGTTGAACAACTTTTATAATACATTGTTTCTTGCAAAAGAAATCTGTGTGCTTACTACCTGCCATATCATGCTGCACCTACCCAACAGACTGATATTAATATTATGATAATGCTTCCACAGGTACAACAAGAGAGAAAAGAATGAGCAATTATAGGTTTGGGTCAAAGGTAGGCCCACAAGTTGATTTCTAGGACTCCTGGGCCATGGGCCACAAAGAAGTTGCTACTACTGTTATCTATGCTGTTGCATTTTTAGTATGTCAACATTACATACGTTTTTAAAATTATTTTTAGTTATTTGAGATAACAGTCTAAAGCCTCATACACATGATGGGAATATCGGACAAATAATTATCAGGTTATTTGCATGCTAGTCTCATATTGAAAATTAAGAGTTTACCAAAGTTATGAAAATTCTTGTTAGACAGAATACATATTTGGAAGTGATGTAATCTATTGTATTGTGTTGTAATGTATTCTTTTGTTTCTGAGCATGAGTGGTCTTGATTATTTACGGACGAATACTGTACTGATTCAATGAAAATCATTCATTCTGGTATTGTACAAGAAAAAATTTCCTGCTTGTCCCTTCAGATAATTCCCAATGAACTGTCATGATTGGCTCTCGAAAGCTGTGTACTAACAATCAGATTATCAGCCGATTGCTCTGAAAGCGATATTTTCATCCAGTTTTCTCATTGCGTGTACTAGGCTTAAGGACACGTGTGGTGGGACAGCATGATTTTTAAATGCCTAATCATAATGCATATAAATGCAGCAAGGTGCCACCGAGGTTGTTGAAAAGACAGTTTTAACATTGGCCCTCCATGCTTACAGACATAGGAGAGTTTTCTATAGGCCTGGAATCTTCTAATTTGAGATGAAGATATAAATGTATGTGACTCAAAAGTTTGACAACCTGGGCATTCTGGAGATATTGAATAAAACTGTGTTTTCTGCATTGGGAGTGTGCAACCTTGGGGGGCCAAATCCTGATAACAATGCCAAATAAATATAGTTTTGCAGACACAAGGTTTTGAGATATACTATACACTTCATATTCCCAGGCTGTCTTCAACATCCCACCATTTCAGCATTACAAATTAATGGTCACCACTATCCCACACTAATTTACCTCCCTTCCATCCTTTTCGATCAATCCTGCTTATAAGAATTATTTAGATGTTTATATAAAAAGTATTTTGGGGTTTGCAAAAATCGACCTTGTCAGAACAGACTTCAAAACAATAAAATTGTGGCACCCATCTGTATGTCAGTCTCGAAAATGTCATGTTTGTTTTGGAACTCCTGTCCCGCTTCTGTTAAAAATACAAATGGACATCACAGACAAGGATTAAATGTTTTTGAAGTTTTTGCTCCAGGTGAAAATGTATAAAAAAGGCATGTCCTAGTTTCTGCTCTTTCAGTCTCTCGTCTCTCCTATTTATTGGCGTTCTGTCTATTCTAAAATGCAGAGACTTTTCGTCTTAATGAGGATTTCAAACATTGTTCATATTTTATTTCTGCCTTTATTTCTTTCCCTAAATCTCTCCTCTAATTATGGCTGTAGTGGAGAATATGATTGTTGCAAACTCTTCCCAGATCTTAATATGTAGCGACGTGATGGGGACATATTTCTTTGCTGTAGATAATGCGACAATGATAGAGGTAAAAACATTGAGATTTATGTAAGAGTAGGTCAATGATGAAAAGAGGACATTACCAAAGAATAAGCTGCATAATTTGTGATGGGGTAGCTCAGGATGATTGCAGTCTGGCCTTGGCTGTGGCTACCAGGAAAGGTCACATTGGCTGGTTGTGGTCAGAACTGGGCCTCACTGAGAAACACTTTAAAAGGGATTTTTAACCTATGAGTATGAACCAGTAGGAGTAAGAGTAGGTCACTGTTGAAAACAGGACATTAACAAAGAATAAGCTGCATAATTTGTGATGGGGTAGCTCGAGATGACTGCAGTCTGACCTTGGCTGTAGCTACCAGGAAAGGTCACATTGGCTGGCTGTGGTCACAGTTGGGCCTCACTGAGAAACACTTAAAAAGGGATGTTTAACCTATGAATATGAACCAGTAGGATAATTGGCTCTGAGAGGGAACTCTCATGATAAGATAAAACTGGATAAACAAATGTAGCAACAATACGGCGACAATAAACCATGTAAAATTGTATAAAATGTAAAAATATTACATGAAGTCCATTGAGTCCATATAGGAGGCACTAAGCAGTGGCAGCTCCCCATAGAGCGAAGCAATACTCCGTAGGAAATATAAAAGGACACAAGGGGGCGCCAACCTAAGTGCAGAAGGTTAAAATCATTTATTAAAATACAATAGCCAGGAAGCACACATGCGCGGCCGCCGGGATCGGATGTCCCGGAATTAGCTCCGCACATCTCCAGCGCCAGTAGCAGCCCATATAAGGGCATAGTGCTGCCTTGCTCCCGGGGTCCCCCCCCCGTCCTGAGCCGGACTTCGGGCACTCACAATAATGCCCGGAAAAACGGTGGTGAAGAGCCGCGGAGGCTCCCAGATGCAGCTCCCTGCGGGGACTGGGAGATCCAAGATGGCGGCCGGATCAGCGCCCACGGCTCCTGGTGCCTCCTCTGCCTCTCTCACGGCAGCACCTCTCCCCCAGAAGGAGAAAACGGGCACCTCTTCCCACACTGGACCAAGGAGGATTGCAGCAGCATCACCAGCTGGGGTGAGTGACTCCCTGCAGCCCCCCCAGTCACCTTCCAGCCCTGTACCACCAGAGTCCCAGGCTTCGGCCTGTTCCTTGGGGCGCGAGATCGCTGCCATTTATTCCAGCCAGCATAGCGGTCCAGAGCCCGCAGATGACAGCCCAGCTTCCTCGCCAACAATTCCTCCTGACCCGCCTCTATATTCGGGTGATGCGACTTTGATAGCTTGGTTCGCAGATTTGCTGCGAAGCGAACTGGACAGAGCTACCTCAAAATTGGCGGCTGACCTTAAGCAGGATTTTCAGGTCTTGGGCCACCGTCTGGACAGTATCGAGGCTAAAGTTGATGTGAGAGCCCATAGTGTCTCCCAAAATTCTAACATGATCACCAACTTGCAAGATGGCCTGGAGGAAGCATACTCTAAAATTGATGATTTGGAGAATCGGGCCAGGCGATACAATTTTCGCATTCGAGGACTCCCTGAGTCGGTTAAGGAGATCACTAGCTGCGCACACAACCTCATGCGGTCTGCTTTGCCTGACATTGATGACCTTCATCTTGAGATAGATCGTATTCACAGGGCATTGATCCCCCCCTGGCAAGGGGGGCCTCCTAGAGATATCATCGTCAAGCCTCATTTTTTCCAGGTCAAGGAAGCGGTTATGCGGTATGGCACGGGATATCCGGACCTAGAGCTTACGGGGCACAAGATACAAATCTTTGCTGATGTCTCTCCGGCCACTATCCAGAAGCGGCGATCCCTCAAGCCACTACTCTCTCACTTGGTTCAAAAGGGCATTAGATATCATTGGGCCTACCCTTTTTGTCTGCAGTTCACTCTTAATGGAAAGTCCTTTGGGTTTTCTACATTCCAGGATGGCGAGGAGTTGCTACTCCAGCTGGGTATTATCTCTCGCAGTCCGGCATCCCATTCCCCTACGGGATCGGCTCCTCGACCTCCGCTGCTCAAGCCATTGTGGACTACACCATCATCTAAGAAGAGGGGATCCCGGAACCCACCTGGGAAGATCTCTTGAACTTCCGTGTCTTTTTGGGGACTTTTCACTGTGATGTGTTGATTGGTGGTGGCCTCTCTGTGGCTCCTAAGAGCGTTGGTCGCTGCTGCTGTGTTGGTGTGGGGGGATTGGCGGGGGGGCTGGGGGAGGGACGTGGGGTTTATATTGCATCTGTTTGCTGAATACCATTTCAAACGGTTTCATTGTTGTGTTCTTATATTTTTATGCACTATACTTTTGATTTATTGCTGATGGGTTACTGTTACTGTCGGTGCCGGAGAGTGTCTTTGCGCTCTCCCTGACTGGAAGACTCTTCCCCGAGATCGTCTCTCTGGGCAGATCCATTCCACCACAGGCTATTGCTCTGTATTTCCTGGTACATTGTTTGATTCATTTATATAGTATTGTTTCGTGTACCGCGGTTACTTGACATTCAGACTTTTGTGTTCCAAATGTCTTCTCCTTTCTCTTCCCTTTTTTCTCCGATTTTTCTCTCTTCTTTTTTTCTTTATTCTTCTCTGGGGTCAGCTGGCAACATTTAAGGACTCTTAGGGACCTTTTCACTTTTCGGGAACGAGGGGTCTCTGTCCTGATTAGCTCTTTAATTACTTATAATGTCTTCCCTACGGTCAACTAGAGGAGGTATTCGTCTAATTTCTCAATGTCCAAGGGCTTAATTCCCCATCCAAGCGCATACAGGCCTTTAGCTCATACCATTCCCTTGGGGCAGATATAGTTGCCTTACAGGAGACACATTTTCCCCCCTCCTTCTCTCCACGCTATATCCATAAAAATTACCCTCTCTGCTTTTTTGCTAACGATACAGAGAAAAAACAGGGGGTGTCCCTTTGCTTTTCACGCCGAATGTCCTTTACCGAATCTAAAATTATCTGGGACAAGGAGGGGCGATATCTTCTGGTGAAAGGCCACTTGGGAGGAAACCTCATCACTTTTCTAATTTATTACACCCCAAATACCAATCAGGTGGAATTTTTCCAGTCCCTGCTAAGCACTCTGGTCGGAGAATTTGAGGGTGATGTTATTCTGGCTGGTGATTCTAATCTAGCATTGGACCAGACTCTAGATCGTTCCCAAACCGTCACGCTTCAGCCTCCTTCTAGACGGAGCCGTAAGTTGGCTCAACTCTTATATCGCTATGACTTTATTGATGCATGGAGGGAGGCTAATCCTACTTCCCGAGACTACTCCCACTACTCCAGGGCTCATAACAGTTATTCCTGCATTGATCATATTTTTCTTCATACACATTCACTCCCCAAACTTGTTTCTGCTAAAATCTTCTCCACGCCCTGATCTGACCATGACCCAGTTTCTATAACCTTGTCGTCCGAGACACCTGGTAAGACGGCTTTTCACTGGCGTCTTAATGACTCTATCTTGGGTAACCCCTCTCATTGTCGGGAAATCTCCTCACAACTACAGAAATTTTTTGACTTGAATAAAGCAGAGGACACAAACCCGGCGATTAATTGGGCAGCTCATAAGGCCTTAGTCAGGGGATATATTATTCAACTTTCTTCTCGTCTTAAAAAAGCCCGAAATGACCTACTTACTACTAAAACTCAGTCATACACTGACCTGGTTGCTCAACATAAGCAGAATCCCAGTCCTGATTTGTTACTTAAACTTGACCAGGCCAGACTGGAACTTAACTTGTGTCTTACTACCACTGCTGACAAACAACTTTGTTGGTCTAATCATAAATTTTTTACTTGGAGGGACAGACCTGGCACCCTGTTAGCACGCAAGCTGACACCCAGATATTCCCAGACGGCCCTCCCCAAACTCAGACTGGATAACGGTTCGTTATCCCAGGACCCTGGTAAGATCCTCCACAAATTTAATTCTTTCTACACTCAACTTTATAGCTCGCCCAAAGGGGGTTCTTCTTCTTCTCTTAATACTTTTTTGGAGTCTATTTCACTTCCCCCCCTCCAGGAGGCCCATAGGAAGATGATGGAACGACCTATCTCATGTGAAGAAATCGGGAATGCGGTGAAATATCTTGCCTCTCATAAGGCCCCAGGACCGGATGGTCTACCCAATTATTACTATAAAGCTTTTCCTGATATTCTGACGCCCCATATGGCCCTCTACTTTAATTATTTGCGGGATGGAGGAGTGGTACTCCCAGATGAAAATAAGGCATTCATCAGTGTCATTCCCAAGCCTCTCAAGGATGCCGCTATGGTCTCCAATTACCGGCCTATTTCCTTAATTAATTGTGATTTAAAGATTCTTACTAAAATCCTGGCCCTACGTCTTCATAACCTCTTGGCCCTATATTTTCATGATGACCAATCAGGATTCATAAGCGGTCGACAAACATCGGACCAAATTAGACGGACTATAGCTTTGCTGTCAGCTGTGCAGTCCAATTGGGACGGGTCTCCACAGAGGGAAATTCTACTACTGTCACTATTCAGAAAGCATTCGACAGTCTGTCCTGGGACTATTTATTTTGAGTGTTAGACAAATTCGGGTTTGGCCCTTATTTTACGATGCTGTTGCGGGCCCTCTATTCTACTCCGTCCGCTCAAGTTTCCATTCGTGGATATAAATCAGTCCCTTTTTTTATAGGACGAGGGACTAGACAGGGATGTCCTCTTTCTCCATTGCTCTTTGCGTTGGCAATGGAACCACTTGTGATTGCTATTTGCACTGATCCCACTATCTCGGGCGTTTACTGTGGTCAATGGGATCATAAATGTGCCCTATTTGCTGATGATGTTCTCATGTACATATCTAATCCTCGAACATCTCTGCCTGGTTTCTTCCATTTGTTTAATCGGTTTTCTGAGGCTTCCGGTCTTACGCTCAACTCATCTAAAACGGTTGCTTTAAATATCTCGTTACCTGATTTGGAGGCTCGTTACTCCCGGGAAAATTTTGATTTTCAATGGGCGCCTGGTTCTCTCCCCTATCTAGGGATTTACCTTACGAAATCTATATCGACGTTATACAAGGCCAATTATCTCCCGCTTTTCAAACAACTTAAAAATTACTTACTAGACTGGCAGGATCTCTCACTTTCCTGGTTCGGTAGAATTAATTCTATTAAAATGACCTTTCTACCAAGATTATTGTACTATTTCAGGACACTACCAATCATGATCCCCAAACGGGAACTGTTATTACTACAAGGGGAAAACGCCCTAGGCTTAACAAATCTACCTTATTTTCTCTGAAGAGGCATGGCGGTTTGGGACTCCCTAATCTTTTAGCATACTTTCAGGTGGCCCAAATAGCACAGTTATCATGTACTATGGCCAGGGGATATGTCCCCCAATGGGTTGGGATTGAGGCTCTTTCGTGCTGTCCATATGCTATTGGTACTCTCATGTATTTTGTGTCCTACTCTATCCTATTCATTCATTATTGGGATAGATGGCAAGCTCGTATACCTTCTCCTCTCCGCATACCCCGTTGGCCCCGGTGTTTGGTAATCCTGAGTTTGCCCCGGGTCTATCTTCCTCGAGGTTCCAGTGGTGGATTAATAAGGGGTTGTTACGTATCGGAGACTATTTAGATGGGGTTCATCCTCGGTCTCCTCAATATTTTGTGACTAATTATAAGATGCCTCACGGAGAAATATTCCGTTATCACCAACTTCGCTCTTTTATCAATAGCAAACTTAGATTACTCATAGAACCTTGTGCGCTTACTTCCCTCGAGGTCTCCTGTGGGGCAAGTGGGATGATACGAGGTCGTTTATCCATTATTTATGCTTCGTTGGTTGATCCCCTCATTAAATTATCCTACATGACCCAATGGGAGAGGGATTTAAATAGTTCATTAGATTTAGATACATGGCGGAATGTGTACTCTATCGAAGATCTTGATTAACACTGATCTTGTTGAATCCAACTATAAAACGTTACTTCGATGGTATTTGGTTCCTACTCGCCTAGCCATAATGTATCCCTCAGTGTCATCTAGCTGTTACCGACACTGTGGTCAAGAGGGTACCATGTTCCACGTTTGGTGGAAATGTCCAGTTGTGAGTAGATTCTGGATCCGCATATTCAATTTTATATACTCAGTAACAGGAGTTAGTATCCGTAGATCGCCAGAAGTGGCTTTGTTCATTATACTACCCTCTGACGTCCCAAAAAAATCGACTAAACTAATTTTATACCTATTACTGGCGGTTCGCATTACCATGGCTAGAAGTTGGAAACAATCTTTGATCCCGTTAGACAGGGTGAAACAAAAACTTAACTGGATAATGGTTAATGATAAACTGACAAGTATTGTCACTGACGATATGTCCAGATTTGAGAGGACTTGGGAGCCTTGGATTAATTACATTACTGTATCGTGAGAGTCCTACAGCTGACCCCCCCCCCCCCCCTTATTTTCTTCCTTTCCCTTAGAAGTAATTTCCTTTTCTTTTCTCTCTTTCTTCTCTCTTTTTCTACTCTTTTCCCTGAATTATTTCTGTCACATTTGGTTCATTCCTTTGGTTCAATTTCTGTTTATTGATTTATGAAACCTGTAAGTCTTGATGGTTATGGCACTCTCTGTGTGTATTTGTAATGCCACTTTTCGATAATTTTTTTTGCCATCTCGTTTTATGCTTTTATATGCTTGTTTCTCAATAAAAAATATTGAAATATAAAATACAATAGCCTATAGCTACTCACAAAGGTAGGAGAATGATAAGCAAGTATGTTAGTCCTCGGCTTGGCCAGTGGAGGACCGATAGTGTCAGTCAGAGCCCTGGTCCCTTGGGATGGAGAGGGATGGAAGCCGTCAGCTTCACAGAGAGTAAGACCTCCTTTTAATGGTTGCAGCAAGTAGGTCACCTATGTTTCACAATGTCACTGGTGATTAGTTGCTAGCAGATACTTTAGACTACAAACATCCACCCACATCTGTAATACAAGTTATGGATGGAATGGCCTTTCATCACAACAAAAGCTCTGTATTTCCTCATGTCTATAGCCCATGATTGACAGAATAAGAAGGCTACTTCTTGTGTAACATGCCTAAATGTTTCTGAGTTACAAAGTGGAGGGAGGACACATTGCGTCTGCCCTTGAGGTAAAGTCGTGATTGTTCAGCTCCGTCTTATTGTGGCATGTCCTGAACACAGGATGAGAACACAACTTAATGGATTCTGACTGATTGGTCAGACATGAAAGACCAGAGAGATTGTGATTGTTGGAGAACAGAATAGAGTAGCAGTCCACCCCCAGGCACGGGGCTATTTTCAGAGGCTCTGACATTACAGCAAATGAGAGTCTGTTCAATTTAGATATAAAGAATTTGGGAAAGAAAAATACCTCTCCCTGCCGAGTATTAGAGATGGATTGAAGAAGTCATGAACTACATATTACTCAGGAAGAATATAAAGACGTAGAAAGAGTCTCGGGGGCTTTCCGTGTAAAAGAAGAGATGAGTGGCTTGTGGTTTTTTTTTTGTAAAAGGTAAGTAGTTAAATATTATCATTGTATTGTGAACGGTCAATGAGCTCCTCTATTTCACAAATAAAGTATGGGTTTCTAGCGGCAGGTCTTCAAGACCCAGGTGATTATGATATTATCACACTCCAGAATTCTGTCCTATTCAGGCTACTTTCAATTACGAAAAACCTTTTTCTTGTTCCAGTACCTTTAGCAAAACGGACTATTGTTGAAAACTGCTTTCAGGGGAAGTGATCATATTTAGCAACCTTCAAGAGAAGCTATAATGGTTTGGGGTTAATTTAATTTTTTTTAAGATTATTTTGTATCAGTTATTTTTACTGTGGTGCAATGATACCCCCAGTACAATAGTTTAAGATGGCAGATAGAGGTATAGTATCGTCTGCAGGGCTGCTGTTAGAAATCATGCGGCCCCATAAAGCCAACCTGATAGGGCCCCCCTTCCAAAAACAAACCACAGTTTACTATGCTTCAGTTATGAATGAACACATTGAGTAATTGGTACCGATCACTCATTGTGTTCATTCAGGAAAGGAAGGGGCTGGTAAATGTGACAAATTTACTGGACTCTTTCCCTATTGTCCATCAGGAAGGATCCTCTGGTGTGCTTGCAACTGCCAGGAGAAGAGGGAAGTCAGCAGGTCTGCAGGGGTGGCCTGGGCAGCAGGGGGATACGTATGGTGCACAGGGAAGGTGATGTGTGTGTATGGGGGGGGGTGCAACTACTGGAATTGATCCTCTGTATGGCTCTCTCTGAGGCAGCTGGTTCTTCTCCTCTCCTTCCTGCTGCCTTTCAGCTGCTGCAGAGGGAGCCATGCAGGGGATCAGTTCCAGTAATTGCCCCCCCCCCCGTCCATGCTGATTACCCTCTTTACCCACATCTGATTCAGCCAGCTGCCTGGGACCTCCTGTTGGCCTGGGCCCTGTATAGGAGGACTGGCAGTACCCCCTTATCCACAGCCCTTATTGTCTGAAAGGCTTTATTCAGGAAAGGAAGGGGCTAGTAAATGTGACATATGGACTGGACCTATTTTCCATCATGAAGGGACCCAGGCCATTGACAATTGGTACCCTTTAGCTTAAAGGGTTGTTTGCCTTTACAAAAAAAACTGCCTATACAGGTAAGGGGTTCCTGTGCAACCAACATTAACCAAAGTTAAGTAATGTCTTTGAACAGAATAGTAGCCGTCTGCACACAGACACCAACTACCTGTTGCATAAATGTGAATGAAATGGGTAAAAGATGGCTTCAGCTCCTGTTCTCCAGCAGAGGCCTCTATAATCAAGCCCCAAAAAGGTTGAAACTTATCTAAGGAGTTCTCTACAGGTAGAGAACAGGAGCTGAAGCCATCTATTTCCCTTCTCTTTCACATTTATGCAGTAAGGAGTTAGTGTTTGTGTGTAGACGGACACCATTTTCTTGAAGTCATCTATAGCCTGACAAGCCAATCTTGTTTGTCTTGTACCAGTCTATTCACATGCTGATCTGATTGACACAGGTTAGGCATTCAAGAGTTACTCTTTTTTTTTTTGGGCTACATATGTAAATAATGTCCTTGTTATAGGTGTAGACCGTTTACATACTTCCTGAAGCCTGGCCAAAAACTTCCCAAAAACTTCCCAGACACGGCTACCCCCTGTCCTTCTTTGTTTCTTGGACTTTGCTAAGACACTTCCAGCCAACTCAAATCGCTTTGCATGCTCTCTTTCTCCCCTGTCGTGGCAGCTCTTTCCTCAGCAATGCTGCAACAGAAGAGATAGTGGACCATACATGTTTGAATGGGGTTTGAAAGCTCACTGCTATGATGGTGGGGGTGAGCAGTAATGGCTAAGAGTATATTAGCAATGAAACAAAGCAAGAAGGGATGATACCATCACTTGGAGTTTTTCAGCTAAGCTTTGGAAATATACGTGGATGGCCTACATATATAACAGAGGCATTATTTAAGTTTGGTCAGAGCCTCAAAGTTTTCTTTTCAACTACGGGCGCCATCCCCTGCATAGGCTTTTTTTTTTTTTAAAAGCTGGACTATTTCTTTAAAGTGTATGTATATCCAAAATGTTTTAGATAGGAAAGCGTTAAAACCTCTGCCGAGTTATTATTTTGCTGACTGTGTGCTATTGAGGCACTTTATATTTACTTCTTATCCCAGAATGCAACAGGACGTTAAAGGAAATCTCCAAAAGTGAGAAAAATTACCCTGTTAAACAGTTGTCCCAAAACAGTCATTGTCCTCTTACCTCGTATCCTGGGGACGACTAAAATTTTGTATTTCCCTGACTTTCTTTCTCAATGACAATGGTAACCAGGACAAATGGCTAGGGCGAATCTCCCCAATCAAGACACTTGACATAGGGTCTGAATCTTCTCCACTCTGTTAAAAAATTTGAAAAAAAAAGTTTTGCCTTGAAAAAAATACACTTTAAATATATTTGGAAAAATCATATAACAGTAATCTAGATGTATAACACACAGTATGTTCTGCATAGTAAACAAAAAAATAAAGCTGAATAGTGCCTGCTACTCACAAATGCGTCACCTGGTAGGGGTGTTGCAGATGTGATGGTGGTGGGCCGAACCCTCCTGTTTGCCCTCTCAAGTGGAACTAAACTATATCTGAGCACCAGGAACTGAAATTTGCTATTTAATTCATTTTTATTTTCAATGTAAGTTCACCAATTCATCCACTCCATGCTTATTTTGTTGAGAAGTCACTTTAAAAAATACCCCATAGCATCTACTTCCTGGAATTCATTTGCCTTTAGCTCAGGCATGCAGGCAGGAGGGTGTGCTTAGCTGAGAAAACCCCTCCTCCCCTCTTGCAGAGGGCCAGAAACCAGGAAGCAACTGAAAAAAACGTATATATAATATACCTTCCTATTTACTAATACTAGCAGCATAAGGATTAAACATAGTTAATTTTGATTGAGAGAGTTTAGTTCCACTTCATACTTTTTAAAAGTACTGTTTGAGATACTATTTTTTACTAAATACAAACAAATATAATTTATTCCTAAAATAAACATTTAATAAGCCATAGGATTTCCAGAGAATTATGGAATGTTAAAAAAGAAAAAAAGAGCATAAACTCCCTGCTTTCAGGATCACTCTGTCTTATTAAAAACTCAGAAAGAGCTGTCAGTTATGTCACTGCTCTGACTCATTCACTTATCTGTCTACATTTCAGCTTGAGCTATTCAGCTTTGTAAACAACAAAGGCTCTAAAAAAGAAGAGCAAAATACTTAACATGAACCTAAAGACTCAAAATATTTATAAGCAATATTTCATATTTACCAGAAATAAATAGATATTGTTTAGTACAGTTCACCATAAGGGCCGGTTAGCACCAAAATGCAGTGCAGGAAAGGCACAGTCCTTCCACATTTCACACATCGCAGATTTATGTGCTGCCTTTGCAATCTGCATGCAGGTGCCAATGAATTATTCATAGCACCCCAAGTGCATCTCACAAATGCAGCATGTTTACAAGCACCAAATGGCATGGTACCGCAGTACCATGTGGTTTGGTGCAGTGTGGTTTGAAAAAGTAGTGCTCACTTTCAAGTGAATGGGCTGAAAAACCAGATCACAAGGGAATGAGCTGGAAATGCACAGGAATGCAAGAGAAATCTTTACAGAATAAGTATACATTCTCTATAATCATAATCGCTCTACATTCTCTTTAATGGATGCCTGTACTGAGTATGGAGACTTGCCTGGTTGTCTCTGGTTTTAGTACAGCATGTAGGTCATAAAAAGCAGAATGTGGTCAAAGTTCCTCCCTACTAGATAGGGAGAAGTCAGTAATGGCAGCCTCCATGCTTTCTCTCTAGTAGCATCCATTAAAGAGATTTTCTATGTCAGCTTAAGGCCTAAAGTGGCCCAATAACCTCTTACGTTTAGTTGCCATTTATAGTGGTTGTAAACCTGAGACACGAAATATAAACAAAGCATATTCCTATATAGTGTGTACTAATGACACAAGTGTCATTTCTCTCTGATATCGGCATTAGTCACTTCTGACAAGTTTTCCTAACACCAAGAGAAAAAAGGTGACAAGGGAGCTCCAGCCTGTGATTGAGAGACTGAGCTCTGTTCCTGTGTGCTGTGTGAAGGGGTTGGGGGGGTGTCTCTTCCCTCCAATCAGCTATCAGAGCTCTCCTCACTGAGCTCTGCAGAGTGTAATTTCCACTCCCTGACCCCTAACTTCTGGAAGTTCAGACAAGCTTTATAAATTCTGGACTTTGAATGACTTAGAGAACTGAATACTGTAGATAAACAGCAACTTATGTAAGAGGATTTGTTTTATCACTGTGTATCACCTGAGGCCAGTCACTTCACTGGGTATATGTACGGGTTTACAAGCACTTTAACCACATGCCGCCCAGCCACTGTAGAAATACAGCGGCAGGGCGGCACGGCTGGACAAAACCACGTTTTAAAACGTGT
Source organism: Staurois parvus (assembly GCF_062004578.1). Lineage (NCBI taxonomy): Eukaryota > Metazoa > Chordata > Amphibia > Anura > Ranidae > Staurois > Staurois parvus. The sequence continues at coordinate 1,698,798 of NW_028318028.1, read as the reverse complement.
GTTTTCAAAACAGGTAGGGGGCGCGCGCACGGCGCGCCGCCGTCCTGCCTGTCCCGCCAATCACGGCCGCGGATGTCAGTCGGCGGGTCACAGCCGATCATTACTGGCTATGTCCCGGCGATTAGCGGCAATCGCTGACAGAGTGCACAGCTGCAGTAGCTGTGCTTTCTGTCAGTTCCCTGACAGTTCCTGACACGCTGATCGGGACAGAAGAGTTTATCTCTCCCGATCAGCGTGTCTCTGTGCAGTACACACCCCCGTCCCCTAGTAAAACACTCCCCTCACACAGTTACCTCTTTCACTGAATATTAAAGTTAACCCCTTTCTCCCCAGTGCCATTAGTACAGTGTCAGTGTTTTTTTTTTTGCACTGATCACTGTATTGGTGTCACTGGGGATGTCAGTGACCCCAAATCAGTTCCGCCCCAGTGTCAGAATGTCCGCCGTAGTCCCGCAGTCCCGCCATAAGTCACTAATCGCCGCCATAAGTCACTGATCGGCGCCATTATTAGTATAAAAAAAGATTAAAAATCTCAGTATCTTTACCACCATTTGTAAACGCTATAACTTTCACGTAAACCAATTAATATACACGTATTGGGTTTTTTTTTTAGCAAAGACATGTCGCAGAATACATTTTGGCAGAAATTTATGACTAAATTTGATTTTTAAATTTTTTTTTTACTGGACATGTTTTGTAGCAAAAAGTCCAAAATATTGTTTTTTTTTCTCAAAATTGTCAGCCTTTTTTTTTTTATAGCGCAAAAAACAAAAAACGCACAGGCGATCAAATACCACCGAAAGAAAGCTCAATTTGTGGGAAAAAAAAGGATGTAAATTTCATTTATGTACCGTATTGCATGACTGCACATTTGTCCATTAAACTAGCACAGCGCTGTATAGCAAAAAAATGGTGTAAATTGCAGTATCTATACAATAGTTTGTAGACGCTATAACTTTCACACAAAGCAATCAATATACACTTATTGGGATTTTTTTTACCAAAAACATGTAGCAGAATACATTTTGGCCTAAATTTATAACTAACTTTGAGTTTACTATATATTTGTTATAGCTGAAAGTAAAAAATATTGTTTTTCTTCAAAATTTTTGGTCTTTTTTTGTTTATAGCGTTAAAAATAAAAAGTGCACAGGTGATCAAATACCACCAAAAGAAAGCTCTATTTGTGTGAAAAACAGGACGTAAATTTCATTTGGGTGCAGCATTGCATGACCGCGCAATTATCAGCTTAATTAGTGCAGCGCCGAGTAGCAAAAAGAGGCCTGGTCATTAAGGGGGGTAAATCCTCAGGAGAGCAAGTGGTTAAACTGATTCTAAAGGCTTACATTTAAAAAAAGAATAACAAACATGTCTATACTTACCTGCTCTCTGCAGTGGTTTTACACAGAGCAGCCCAGATCCTCCTCTTCTCAGGTCTCCCACCGGTGCTTCTGGACCCTTCCTCCTGTCAGGTGCCTCCACAGCAAGCAACTTGCTATGAGGGCACCCGCTGCTTCGTGTCTCCATTCACACACGGAGCTGCAGCTCTGCCCTGCCCCCTCTCTTTTCTCATTTGCTTACTAGCTGTGATTGACAGCAGTGGAAGCCAATGGCTTTTGCTGCTGTCTCAGCCAATGAGGAGAGGGAGTCACGAGATAGCCAAGACTCTAGTGCACATTGCAGGATCGAGAGGGGGCTTAGGTGAGCATTAGGGGGGACTGGGGGGGTTCCTGCACAGAGAAGGTTTATTACCTTCCTGCATATAATGCATGAAGGTAAAAAAACTTGAGCCTATAGAACCACTTTAAATTGTGGATGGAGAAAATGGAATATGTCTGCTGCTACTTCTCATATACAGAATGAATGTAAAAAAAATATCATTATGACATTACATCTACCAATAAGATCCAAGCCTGTCTTGGAAGTATGAATGTGATTACTGATGCAGAAGGCGATAAACTCCTTCATCCATCCTACTGATCTTGCAAGGTGGTCTGTGTGTGTTGTGGATGTGTTAGATTACTCAGATTACAGTACACTATATTGCCGAAAGTATTTGGAGGCATACATGAACTTTAATGGCATCCCAGTCTTAGTCCGTAGGATTCAATATTGTGTTGGCCTGCCCTTTGTAGCTATTACAGCTTCAACTCTTCTGGGAAGGCTGTCCACAAGGTTTAGGAATGTGTCTATGGGAATGTTTGACCATTCTTCCAGAAGTGCATTTGTGAGGTCAGGCACTGATGTCGGAGGAGAAGGCCTGGCTCGCAGTCTCTGCTCTAATTCATTCCAAAGGTTTCTATCAGGTTGAGGTCAGGACTCTGTGCAGGCCAGTTAAGCTCTTCCACCCCAAACTAGCTCATCCATGTCTTTATGGACCTTGCTTTGTGCACTGGTGCACAGTCATGTTGGAAGAGGAAGGGGCCATCCCCCAACTGTTCCCACAAAGTTGGGAGCATGAAATTGTTCAAAATGTCTTGGTGTGCTGACGCCTTAAGAGTTCCACCTTCACTGGAACTAAGGGCGCAAGCCCTGAAAAACAACCCCACACCATAATCCCCCCTCCACCAAACTTTTCATTTGGCACAATGCAGTCAGGCAAGTACTGTTCAGCTGGCATCCGCCAAACCCAGACACGTCCATCGGATGGCCAGACAGAGAACCATGATTGGTCACTCCAAAGAACACGTCTCCACTGTTCTAGAGTCCAGTGGTGGCGTGCTTTACACCACTGCATCCAACGCTTTGCATTGCACTTGGTGATGTAAGGCTTGGATGCAGCTGCTCAGCCATGGAAACCCATTCCATGAAGCTCTCTACACACTGTGGTTGTGCTAATCTGAAGGCCACATGAAGTTTGGAGGTCTTTAGCTATTGACAGTTGGTGACTTCTGCGCACTGTGCGCTTCAGCATGCACTGACCCCGCTCTGTCATTTTACGTGACCTACCACTTAGTGGCTGAGTTGCTGTTGTTCCCAGTTGCTTTCACTTTGTTATAATACCACCAACAGTTCACCGTGGAATATTTAGTAGCAAGGAAATTTCACGGATGGACTTATTGCACAGGTGGCAACCTATCACAGGACCACGCTTGAATGCACTGAGCTCCTGAGAGCGACCCATTCTTTCACAAATGTTTGTAGAAGCAGTCTGCATGCCTAGGTGCTTGAATTTATACACCCATGGCCATGGAGGTGATTGGAACACCTGAGTCCAATCATTTGGAGGGGTGTCCCAATACTTCTGGCAATATAGTGTATATCTAGACCTGAGTGTGACAATAATGAGGTCTGATGAACCCCAAACCGAGTCAAGAGAATGGGGATTGTACTAAACATTCTTTTCTCTAAAATGTGCATATTAGCCACAGATGATTAGATGTAAAATCTTGTGTGTAAAAAAAAAAACAGTTCTAGAAATAAGGTTGGCAATCATAAATCAGATTAAAACATTCTAGTCACATCATCTTTGACAGGACAAGGACCTAATGTCATTAAACTCATTAGCAGAAGTCTGGCAAGCCAGAGCACTAATAGTCGTTTGACCAGAAACCTTTAATTAAGCGCCACCATAAAATTGCTATGCTATAAAACCTCTAGCAGAGCTTAAAGGGTAACTCCTCTGTCATGAAAAAAATCTAGTAAATACAATTTAAAAAAAATATAGAATTTACAATTCCTAAACAAGCCACATTGTAATTGAATGTTATTGAAAATGACCTTTCCTTTTAAATCTGCACCTGTTGTAGTTATCTGTAAAATTCAATGGCAACCTGGAAGCGTTCTGTCACAAGGCAATTTCCTGCTTTTGTGATTGGCTCACTGATTTTCCCAGAAGTTTGCATTAAAACAGCCAGCAGCGCTGACCTGTGTATTCTGATGGTGGGCAAGTCTCCTTGCTGTCAAAATACAAAGGCACAACAGAGATGATTACCCCATTCACCTCAAATGTGTGGATGGGGAAATTGAGTTTCTTTTATTTTTTTCATTTCAGCCCGCTGGTTGAGCAAAAAAAAATAAATTAACCTATCTTTAAAATTTTTTTTAGTAAAGAATCTATGAACTGCTTAAGAGTTATCACTGTAAGACAGCAATTATGTTATTGGCAGGACCACAAGATGAAAAATAAAGGAAAAAATCCTAAAAAAAAAAGACACGAATGCAGCAACTACATATAAAGACTGTAATATGTAACATTTTTGTTTTTAGGGTTAGATACACTTTAAGGTCATTTCAGTGAACATTCTGATTTTAGCTTGTTGTCTGCAATCATTCTATGAAGCCCAACTCTAAGCATAGTAAAAACCTATGTCTCATTGTCTTTCCCACACAAAAAAAGCGACTAGACATGTGCAATTTATTTTGAAGTAGAAATTGGACACAATTTTCATTATTGGATGTATCCGAATTTCCGAATAACAATAGTACCAAATTTTAACAAATTCAAAACAAATATAATGAAAGGAATTATCCAAATTTGAATGAAAAATGGAACCATATTGCAGTAAATATGGTAAGCTATAAAAATGAAATAGGATGATGATTACTACTTAAGCTGCTTTACAGAGTAGAAAACAGTAGAAAAGAATAGAATAGAAAATAAAAGAATATAAATAGAGTAGAAAGCAATAGAAAAAATAGAATAGAACGAATATAACCGTCTTCTGAAACTCAAATTTTGAATTTTAAATTAAATTTCGAGTTGATTTGAAAATAACAAATGTACAAAATGAATTAAAAAATACGAAACTAATTCTGAAAACGAAACATTCTAACATAACAAATATGACAAAATGAAATTATTAACCTAACGAATGAATCCAGAACTAAACAATTTTTTCTTTCAAGCACATCTCTAAAGCTGACCACTATGCTGCATTTGATTTTTTTATTATCCTTTAGACAATGTAATGTCATCACAGTCAAGTATTTTCATATTCTTAAACTATTCTAGAAGTAGTTGTAAAGGCTGAAGTTTTTTCACCTTCATGCATTCTATACTTGAAGGTAAAAACTTTCTGTGTGCTGCTCCCCCCACAGCCCCCCCCCCAAAACTCTCTTGAGCCCCCTCTCAATCTAGCAATGTGCACGGGAGCCTTCGCAGTCCCATAACTCCCTCATTGGCTCCCACTGCTGTCAATAACAGCCAGTGAACCAATGAGAAGAGAGCGAGGGCGGTGTCTTTTGAGCAGGCTCAGAAGTGGGCACACACGACTGGCCCCATAGCAAGTGGCTTGCTTTTGGGGGGCATAGGTGAAGGGGGATTCAAGAAGAGGAGGATCAGAGCTGCTCTGTGCAAAATCACTGTACAGAGCAGGTAAATATGACATGTTTGTTATTTTTTTGCTTAAAATGCCGAACCTTTAATATCACTTTAACAAACATCAAATGGGCTTTAACGAGCAGCTCGTCCCTCCGCGTGGACGCCATATGGCGTCCTTTCAGGCATGCGTAGTGCGCCTGCCCGCAGGGCCGCTCTGCGGCGCGATCTGTCACCAGCCATGTACCGCGGACACGGCCAATGACAGATCTGTGTACCGCCCCCCTTTTCCAGTACCATGTGACCTGCTGTGAAAAAAAATTACAACTTCAAAAAACTTGCCATGCCTCTTATGAAATAAGTTGGACTGTCTACTTTGCAAAAAGTGGTTATTTGGGGGATATCTGTACTGCTCTGGCACTCCTGGACCTCAAGAAATTAGTTTGGCCATCAGTACTTCAGGATTCAATTTTATGAATTTCAATTTTCAGATATATACCATAGTTTGTGAACTCTATAACTTTCCTACAAACTAAATAATACATCCTAATTTGGGTTATTTTCACCAAAGAAATGTAGTAGAATACATCTCGGCCTAAATTTATGAAGAACAATTATTTATTTGCAAACTTTTATAACAGAAACAAAAAAAGTGTTTTTTTTTTCAAAATGTTTGTTTTTTGTTAATTTAGCAAAAAATAAAAACCCCAGTGTTGATTAAATACCACCAAAAGAAAGCTCTAGTTGTGTGAAGAAAATGATAAAATTTTAGTTTGGGTACAATGTTGTATGACCGAGCAATTGTCATTCAAAGTGTGAGAGCGCTGAAACCTGAAAAATGGCCTGGGCAGGAAGGGGGTAAAACTGCCCGGTATGGAAGTGGTTAAAATAGACCCTCGCTGACTGCCCTCTGTAGCTACAGGCATCTCACTTATTTATACATGTTTACACATTGGGGATTCCTCCTACTCTGATGGTGGGGCACATCTTATCCTTTTTAATAAATGATGTACATATTAAAGTATTTTTGTATGCCTTTATGTGTGTCGTAATAAAGTTTGCTAATTTTATTTGTTTGGGAAGTTTATGGGATAACGATAAAGTCCCTGTTTGTCAACAATTTTCTCTGTTGACTCTCTTTCTGGGATGTACTCCTACTCTGTATTTACAACAGAGACTGGAAGTTTGGAATGCTGCTGTGTTAGTACTGGGATGGGGGAGCCCACCGAGCTGAACTGTCAGAAATAGGTACTCGGACAATTTCTGTGCCTCTGTTGTGAACTTTGAGGATGAATTTGAGGATGAATTACTCTACAGTGCCTGCAGCTGCAGCAGGATGTGAAGTTTTGTTTTAACTCAAATTTACTTCATGTTAAGACTATATACTGTATTTGTCGCTCCATAAGATGCACCTAACCATAAGACGCACCTAGATTTTAGAGGAGAAAAACGAGAAAAAAAATATTCTGAAGCAATGGATTGCAGACATAGTACAGGAGATGACCAGAGACTGCATACATAGTACAGGAGATGACCAGAGACTGCAGACATACTACAGCAGATGACCAGAGACTGCGGAAATACTACAGGAGATGACCAGAGACTGCGGAAATACTACAGGAGATGACCAGAGACTGCGGACATAGTACAGGAGATGACCAGAGACTGCAGACATACTACAGGAGATGACCAGAGACTGCATACATAGTACAAGAGATGACCAGAGACTGCAGACATAGTACAGGAGATGACCAGAGACTGCATACATAGTACAAGAGATGACCAGAGACTGCATACATAGTACAAGAGATGACCAGAGACTGCAGACATAGTACAGGAGATGACCAGAGACTGCATACATAGTACAGGAGATGACCAGAGACTGCATACATAGTACAAGAGATGACCAGAGACTGCAGACATAGCACAGGAGATGACCAGAGACTGCATACATAGTACAAGAGATGACCAGAGACTGCATACATAGTACAAGAGATGACCAGAGACTGCAGACATAGCACAGGAGATGACCAGAGACTGCATACATAGTACAAGAGATGACCAGAGACTGCATACATAGTACAAGAGATGACCAGAGACTGCAGACATAGTACAGGAGATGACCAGAGACTGCATACATAGTACAGGAGATGACCAGAGACTGCATACATAGTACAAGAGATGACCAGAGACTGCAGACATAGCACAGGAGATGACCAGAGACTGCATACATAGTACAAGAGATGACCAGAGACTGCATACATAGTACAAGAGATGACCAGAGACTGCAGACATAGCACAGGAGATGACCAGAGACTGCATACATAGTACAAGAGATGACCAGAGACTGCATACATAGTACAAGAGATGACCAGAGACTGCAGACATAGTACAGGAGATGACCAGAGACTGCAGACATACTACAGGAGATGACCAGAGACTGCATACATAGTACAAGAGATGACCAGAGACTGCAGACATAGTACAGGAGATGACCAGAGACTGCAGACCTTTGGGGAGTGGGGGGGGCTGGTACCCCAATTTCACAGGTACCCGCTCCCACTTCCACGGAGTTGTCCACCCCGTAGTCTTGTGGGACACATGACAGGTCCCAGAAGACTACAGGTGGCCACAAAGCGCAGCGCAGTGGGGACCAGGTTGTGAATCCGTGAGCTGTCACAGCCAGGTGCCCACACTGAAGATGCTGGCGCCAGGGAGAGAAGATGGCTGGTGAAAGCAGGACACCGCTGGACCGATGAACAGGTAGGACCGAGGAGCAGGTTCTTCTGCATAGTAGAGCCGAGCGGCCGGCCTGGTATTCTAACACAACTGCTGCGGGAATACAAGTCCGGCCGCTGCATATTTTCTCCATAAGACGCACAAACATTTTCCCAAATTTTTGGGGAAGAAAAAAGTGCGTCTTATGGAGCGAAAAATACGGTAAGTCCTTGAATTTCCATAGCATTAGCAAAAATTCACTTTAAATGTCAGTGCCTTATGGCAAACACAGCTCTGCCCTTTCTTCTTCAAAAATGATTGCTTTGTTAATTTCCTCTAAGCCTTCAGGTAGACTTGTCTTCCGTAAGGTACCCAACACTATCATTATTTCTGAGATCCAACTCAGCTGTTGTTAAACTACTAGCACACGGATGCACTGCCATTTTCAGCGCACTTCAATAGAAAGAGCTTCAATCCCATAAATCAATAAAATGGCTGAACAAATCACACCATCCATTTCGCCTACGAGCTGTTTCACTTTCCAAGCTAACAAATCTCCCGGGGAGCCTTTTCAACCATTCTGTGAATAAATGGCTACATTTTTCATGGCTAAAATGTTTATTAATTTAGCGATTTTAATATTTGACTTGTTTTCTAGCAACTTTCAGGTGCCATCGTATCATGGGATATCTGCCTTGCATAGGATATCAGTGAAGGCTGATTCATTATACAGACATGTATGTCAGAGGTCTCCAACCTTTGTTAGCTCATTAGCTGCATACATTTAGTAGAACCGGTGGTGAACAACAATAATGTAATAGTAATACATCTTCTACTACCAATAATAATAATAATAATAATAATAATAATAATAAAAAAATAATACTCAAAGCAGAACTTTAGCTAGATAAAAACAAAAATATTTTAACACAGACAAACATTCTCCTAAAACAGTGAATATTTAAATCAGATTTTTTTTTCTATTTTCATTTTTTTATGAGAAACCACATGCCACCTATGCTGAGTCAAATTTTGCATAGCAATCTATAGTGCTGAAAGATGTGTATATAAAGCATGCTGAACAACAATGTACAGTTGACAATTCTTTGACCAACATACAAAACAAAAGTAATCCAATGTATAAAGACAAAATGGAAAACCATATTATATGACTAAAGGTTTGTGGATACCTGACCATCACCAGGCCATGGAATTGCTGGACATTTTAAAGGAGTGGAACCCTACCTCTCACATCACAAGCACTGCTCTTTGTATCATTCACCCCCCTCAGAGAATAGGTGAAGAGGACGGACCCTGTCACATGACCAGTCTGAAGACATCTGGAAAAAGTGAAAATACAAAAATGACATAAAATATTGCATGAGGTGCCTTTGGGAGGCAGGGGAAGAGCACTGGGGAAGGGGGGGGGGGTCCAGAGACTTGGGAGGACGGGGGGGGGGAAGTTCAGAGAGGCAGGGAAGGAGTATATGTGGGGGGGGGGGATTCCACAGACCACCAATGGACATTAAAATGGAACTAAAATGTATCAAGGCACCACAAACTGAAAATGGAACCGAATTCATTTTAGTATTCTAAGCATGTTTATCTATCCATCCATGTCTCCATGCTTTATTTTGTTGAAAAATCACTTTGAAAAATAACCCCTAGTATTTTTAGCTACCACAGCCATCTTGAGTAAGGCTCAAGTATCTGCCCTTAGCTCAGGCATGCAGGCAGCGGGGGGTGTGCTTAACTAAGAAAAGCTCCTCCTACAAATAAAAGAAAAAAATGCCAATTAGACAACTGTATTTTATCATTTTGGTCTAGAAACCAGGAAGCAACTGAAGAAATGTAAAAAAAAGTTTAAAACAAAAAATCTATTTACTAATACTAACAGCATAGGGATTAAAATAAGTTAAAGCGTGTAGCAATGAGCAGGGTGACGGTTCTTTATCTTGTCCTCCATGTTTTCCAGTTACCTCATTGGGCGCCCAATCTGGGAAACATGAGAGGCCTTCTGGGTTCTTCTGGGCTACGCTATGCACTTTAGACAGGGTCTCTCGCTCTACTTCACACACATGGGGTAGCTTTGCTTTAGTGCAGTTTTCACCAATGCCCTGGGACAAGCCTAAGGTTGCCTTCAGTGGATACTCAACCTTAAGGTGGGCCTCTACTCTTAGAAATGAATGCACACAATACACTTGTACAATAACTGTTCTTCAGTTACACCCGGGTCCTCATGTAAATGTACATCTTCCCACTGTAGTTTGCAGTTAGGCAGGCCATGCCAAACACTGACCACAGTCATGTCCAGCATTTCCCACTGCCGGTCCTGGTAGCAACATGGAACCCCACCGTGCACATAGCGCGAGCTATAACGTGCACTTGACTTTAACACTTGAACTTCCTAACCTCTGTACAGTATTGGGACCTCTGCAATGCAGTTCCACTCCGGTTGCTGTGGGAGAAGGAATGCAGTATAGGGAGTGCCGACAACATCTGTCTCACAGCTAGAGGCAATTCCACCTATTACAGGCACATGTTCCGACGGGCTGCTTGCTAACTGTACCTTCATTGCTCATAGCAACCCCATGTATAACTTGCACTAGAATGACTGTTAATGTGCTAACTCTTCACACCCCGTGTGCTAGTGACCCAAGCTGTAAACTAAGTGTGAAGCTGAGCAACTGGCTTGTATTGCACCCCTTTTCAAAGGACTTCAGACCAGGCAGATGATAACATTTCAAAGACTTTACTTAAAGTGTTACTAAACCCACAACAGTAAAATCAGTCTCTAATATGCAGTAAAAAAAATGCTTGTTATACTCAATGTGGAACCTAAGAGTTTAATCTTCTGCATTGTTTTAAAATGCTGTTTGATCCTGACTCCTCCAATCCTCCCCTTCTTCCAGTGTCTCCCTCTTGTCTCCTGATAAGACATATGGTGTGGAGGCACTCTGCACATGCTCAGTGTAGTGTGTATTGCTAGAGAGGTTTTTTTTTCTTGTGAGAGATCATGTGATCAGCACAGAGCCAATATGCACTGTCCAGACAGAAGTCAGGCACTGCATCCTCCTAGAGCAGGAAGAAAACTCTTCCTACCAGTGCTCTGCTGGACACAGAAGTCACATGACTGCTCTAACTGCTCATGAGAAAACATATTTAGCAGTGTATATTTACTAAAATAATGTCATTTGCATGTTCTGTGTACTGTGGGAGACCAGATAGAGTGAATGCAGGGTCCTGGGCTTAGTAACACTTTAAAGGATTAGTTCACCTTTGGAAATATGGTACATGTTCCAACCATTTTTAGGGTGGTCCATGTAACATGTTCCCACTCCTGCAGCTGCTGCCCACCTCGCTGCATCTAGTGACAGCTTTCGGGGGATCACCTCCCTCCAGCTGTCATTATTTTTTTTAAATGAAGCCATGTGGGACTCAGCCCACCCGGCCGCATCATTCATTTACAGGATTCTGTGAATGGAAAACTACAAGTACCGACATCTTTTGCAGATGTAGTTCTAAATAAATGAACTACCACGGTGCTGGTGACCGCTGTGGTAGTTCATTGTCTCTTCTTGTCAGTGTGTATGTGCCTGCTCATATGAAGTACGAGCAGACAGATACAATGAAAAGTCTGCAGGAGTCCTGCAATCTGCTGATCGCAAGTGCAATGCTTTCTTTTTTTTTTTTTTTTTTTTTATTTAAATTTTATTTATTTTCCATATATATTGCACATTTCATCATTATTCTCATACAAATTTACATATCTTTAATAACATTTCTAACTATCTTTATTCCCATTTACCGCCCCCCCCCCCCTCAATCTAATTTCCCCCCCCGCCCGAGTTTAAAAAAAAAAAACAAAAAAACCCCTCCCCCCATATAAACCCACCCACTCTGCATAATTCGATTATCCCTCTTCATACGCGAATATAGGGTATGTAAATCCTTCTATCTTTCTCACATAGTTACTTCATATATTTCTCCATGTATTCTTCCCATGTTCTCCACCTCTTATAGAACAATCCCATCCTGTCTTCCTGCATATAACACAGTCTCTCCATCTTACAAATTTGATTAGTTCTTTCCACCCAATCCTCTATCTTAGGCACCTCTGGTCTATGCCAAAACTTAGGTATCAACCCCTTCGCCGCATTTAGATAGCACCATATACCCGAATCCTTGTACTTATTTACTGATAACTCTGTACTATGTAGTAGACATACTGCTGGGTCCAGTCCTATCTTTATCCCGGAGATATTCTCAATTAATTGGACAATTATCTCCCAGAAACCTTGAATCTTTGGGCACTCCCACCATATATGATATAATGTGCCTATTTTTCCACATCCCCTCCAGCACTCTAGTGAATTTTCCCCACATATCTTATACTCAACATTCGGTGTAATGTGCCATCTCGTTAAACACTTATAATTTACCTCCACCTCTCTCATACTTATATTCTCGTGTATTAATCTATATATTTTCCTTTGTTTATCTTCATCTATCTCTATTCCCAAATCTCTTTCCCATTTACCTATATACATTGGTTTTGTGTAAGTGTCTAACTCAGTGAGGGTTTTATAAATTTTTGCAGTGCCTCGCCTCCCATCACCTCGTGTTTCTAACAACCTCTCAAACAGATTCCAATCCTCTCTCGATCTCAACGGTTTTGGGAGGTTTCTGACAAAGTGTTTTAATTGGTGATATTTCCATTCATCTATTTTAATAAAAAGTTCCCTTTTATCCCCTTTCAAATCCCCAAGTGTTCTCAATTCCTGTCCTTCCATTATGTCTCTCAGTTGGATATCTTCTTTTCTAATCCATTTCCCTGTACTTTCCTCCTTACCTGGAGGAAAATAATCCGTATTCCTCAGTGAAATTAATTGTGAGTTAAAATCCCATTTCATAAATTTATGCAATTTATCCCAAACTTTAAAAACATTTAATGTAAAAACACTCGTGGTATCTTTTAGCCCTCTATATTGTGCTGGTGCCCATATAATTCTATTCAAGGTAACTCCACTTAGTTCATTCTCAATCTGAACCCACCTTTTCCCCTCAAAATTATGTGTCCAATCATAAATTCTCGCTAAGACTACTGCTTTATAGTACCTCTTAATATCTGGCACTCCCAAGCCTCCTCTCTCTTTATTTCTATTTAACAAGTCATATGATATTCTAGGTTTTTTATTTTTCCATATATATTTTGTTAACATCTTTTTTATTACTTTAAAAAAGACCTCCGGAATTTTGATTGGAATCATCTGAAATTTATAGAGGATTTTTGGTACGATTATCATTTTTATCAGGTTTATACGGCCTATCCAGGATGGGTTACCTCCCTCGGATCTCCTTAGTTCCTTCTTAATCTCATTTAAGAGTGGGATATAATTTAATTTATACAGGTTTGTACATGAAGCAGAAAGTTTCACCCCCAAATACTTTATCTCTCTGTTTTTCCATATAAAGGGGAATTCTTTTTGTATTTTTTCTTTTTCACTGTTTGAAAGGTTTACATTTAAGATCTCAGTTTTGGATGGATTGATTTTCAAGTTTGATAGCTCCCCATAATCCTTTAAGCTCTTCATTAGATTTGGGAGTGTTATCCTAGGATTTCCCACATAAAACAATAGGTCATCCGCATAGGCAGCTACTTTATGTTCGACTTCCCCAATCTGCACTCCTTTTATATCTAAATTCTTCCTAATAGTTGCCAATAATGGTTCTAATGCCAATATATACAGCAACGGAGATAATGGACATCCCTGTCTAGTTCCATTTGACATTCTAATCGGTTCCGACCTCTCACCATTAACCATTACTATCGCTGAGGGCTCTCTATACAGCTTTCCTATCCACTCTCTCATTCTTACTCCTATTCCTAGAGTTTCCAGAGTATCCATCATAAAACTCCAATCTACTCTATCGAATGCCTTTTCAGCATCGATCGAAAGTACTATTACCGGGGTTTTCCCCTTCCTAGCTTTTTGGATAAGCAACAGCGTTCTTAGGCCATTATCTCTGCCCTCCCTCCCTGGGACAAAACCCACCTGGTCTCCCTGGATCCATTCTGGCATAAGATCTTTTAGTCTATTTGCTAGGACCTTTGCATATAGTTTGGTGTCTATGTTCAAGAGTGATATCGGTCTATAGCTAGAGCACTGAGAGGGATCCTTCTCCTCCTTTTGTATCAACACCACCTGGGCCTGTAAAGATTCCCATCTCACCTCCATCTCTCCTCCCAGGGCATTCATATATTTCTTCAGTTTGGGTATTAACAGGTCACTGTATTTTTTATAGTATCTCACTGTGTAGCCATCTGGGCCCGGGCTTTTCCCCGTCGAAGTATTCTTTAATGCTCTTATTATTTCTTCCTGTGTAATTTCCAAATCAAGGGAATTCAGTTGATCATAACTTAACTTCGGTAGTCCTGCATTTTTTAAATATTCCCTTCTTTTCTCTCTTCTCTCATTTCCGTTTATATTTACTGGGTCTTGGGAGGCAATATTATATAGCTTGCTGTAATATTCTTTAAACACCTCGGTGATCTCTTTAGTTGAGTAAACCATTTCCCCCTTGGAGTTTTTTATTTTCTCTATATAATTCCTATTTTTTTTTTTCCTCAAAGCTCTCATTAAATATTTTCCTGGTTTATCTCCCCATTTATATCTCTCACTTGCAACTTTATTAAAGACTCTTCTCTTCTCCTCCTCCATCAGTAGCTCTAGTTCTTCTTTCTTTTTTATCACCTTCTGTCTTATCTTTTCTGATCTTTTATTTTTATGTATCTGCTCTAACTCAGTTATTTCTTTTAACAGCCCAGTAAGTTTTTCTCTTCTTTCCCTTTTCTTTTTTGCCCCGGACGCAATCAGGATACCTCTTATATAAGCCTTATGGGACTCCCACACTGTAGCCACCGACACCTCCCCTGTCTCATTCTCTTGAAAGTATCTTTCAATCTCTTCTCTAATTTTTCGATCCACCTCCTGATCCAGGAGGAGAGCCTCGTTCAACTTCCAACCTATCCCACCTGTCAATCGTCTTCTCCACCTCATTTTCAGTGAAACAGGGGCATGATCCGAAAAAGACATCGCCTCTATCTCTACTTTATCCACCATATCTATAAGCTGATGATCTACTAATATATAATCCAATCTGGAGTACATCTCGTGTGCTTTGGAGAAGAAGGTATAATCTCTCTCTTTTCCATGAATCACTCTCCAAATATCCACCAGTTGACACTCATGGATCACCCTCTTCAGGATTCTCAGAGCTTTACCTCCCTCTCTTTGCACAGAAGATGTCGTATCCATTTGTGGGTCCATACAAAAATTCAAATCCCCTGCCACTATCAAACGTCCCTTCTTAAAGGCCATCAGTTTTCTCAGGACACCCTTCATAAAAACTTCTGGTCTTTTATTTGGGCAGTAGATATTTACAATTGTACATTCTTGCTCTTGTAATCTACCCTTTAAGAATAGAAATCTCCCCTCAGGATCTACCTCTCTCTCGTCTATCTCCAGCCTTACATTTTTTGCAATCCCTATTGCTACTCCCTTAGCTCTCTTGATTGGGGAATCCGCATAAAACCATGTTGGGTAATTTCTAGAGTACAACTTTATATTTGACTTAATCTCTAGGTGTGTCTCCTGCAGAAATACCACCGAAGCCTCCCTATGCTGTAGCTCCTTAAATAATTTAAATCTCTTCCCAGGACAGTTCAATCCCTTTACATTATAAGTTATAAATCGGAGATCTTCCATCTATCATATCTTATCCTTTCTCTCTTTTCCTATCTCTTTCTCTTCCATTATGCAGAGTGTTACCCCTAAAAACCCCGTCCTCCCTAACCCTCCCCCCCTGAGATCTCCTCCCCCCCCCAACCTCCCACCTCCCCATCCCCCCCAGGCCTCCTATGCCTTCGGATCATTTTCCACCTCTGATCCCTCTATAGGGGTTCGACTCTGACCATGACCGCTCACCTTCCCCCCCTCCTCCCCGGTGTCCACGTATCTATTGTTTCTCTATTTCCTCTTTTAACCAGCTGCCACTTTCTTGACCCACAGCTGTCCACCTCTCCCTCCCCCACTTCCCAACCAGGTATCTCTTGTCTCTGCAGTCCAAATTTATCACAAAAGTCTTCCATATCTTCCGGAGATCTTAATATAGCTGTAGTTCCATCCCTCCACCCAATTAAACTTATGTCCCGGCCCCATCTGTATTTCACATTATGTTTTTTCATCACTTCTAGAAGGGGTTTCAGTGATCTCTTCCTTCTCAGAGTCTCTGCTGTTAAATCTGCAAAAATTTGAATACTTTTTCCTTCGTATGTAATATTTGTTCTTCCTTTAATCTTTTTCCATATCTCTTCTCTATCTCCGTAGTTATGGAGTTTAACAATTATATCCCTTGGTTTTTCTACCCCTTTTTCTTGTTGATACTTCCCAATCCTATATACTTCATCCAATTTAAGCATCTCCTCATCCGATTTATCCATTATGGAGATCAAAATTTTGGCAGTTAGCTCTTTTAAATCTTCCCCCTGTGTCAGTTCCGGGACTCCTCTTACTCTGAGATTATTTCTCCTTTCTCTATTTTGTTGTTCTTCCATCATATAAAGTAATCTCTTTTGTTCTTTTCTATCTTCCGTTATCCACTTCTCTAATTTTGGGATGGCCTGGGCATGGGTATGAACCTTCTCCTCTATTTCCTCCACCCTAGTTAACAATTGTCCCAAGTCTTCGCGTATCATCCCCATCTCTTGCTTTATTGATTCTTCCAAGCCTTTAAACATTTCCGCCATTTCTTTTTTATTAGGTATTTGCAAATCTCTTTCAAGATCTCTCGGTTCCATGCCTTCCATTTGACTATTATATACTGGGCCCAGGGAAAGTCTCAGGCTATTATCCAAGCTTATTTCCAAATCACTTTTTTCACTTATTCCCTGAGTTCTTTCTGGGGTAACATTTCCTTGTGACACATACTTCTTAATCGTACCAGTTTGGGTGTTCTTAGGCCCGCTCCCTTTGGTATTTTTACCTTTCATGTTGTTTTTGAAACTTTTTACTCTTATTTCAAGGAACTCCTGTTCTCTTACTCCTCCCAATCTTCAGACCCGCCCTAGGAATCTCCTTTTTCTTTTATTTTTCAGATTGAATATTTAATACAATGTCTTATTATAGGCACATAGGAATCTAGTACGAGAACTCAATGTGTATAGAAGTCTAATATACAAGTCCAATGTATAAAGAGTGTTAAAGAGGACCTGCAGGACAACCCACGGTCATCACTCACCCTCCACGTTGGAACTTCACTCCAGAAGCATTCCTCCTCTGTAATTGTGTCCTCTAGTATCCTCTTGAAGGGATTCCTAGGGGTCTCATATAACTCATATGGCTTATCTTCTCATCACATGTCTCCTTAGATTGAAGGTGGTATACAGCACAGTATACAACACAGGTTGATAGTATAACAGAGACAGGAGTAATATGGAAGTTGGAGGGTTTAGCCGTATTGAGAAGGTGGTAATATGAAACTGTTAGACTGTAGAGCTGGTATGGTATGGTATATAGGTAGTATAGAGGTGGGAGTAGATAGAGGAGACAGGACGATGGATAGAGGAGACAGGACGACGGTAAGCAGCTGAGAATATTATAATATATTGTGGGGGTGGTCTTGCACGTTATTTAAAGGATAAGTTCACCTTTTTTTTTTCTTTTTTTTTTTTTAAAAAAAAAAAAATCACAGGTAAGAAAATGTGCACTATATTTTTTTACTTGGAGATTAGAAAGCATTGCACTTGCCCCCACAAGTGCAATGCTTTCTAATCTCCAAGTAAAAAAATATAGTGCACATTTTCTTACCTGTGATTTTTTTTTTAAAAAAGGTGAACTTATCCTTTAAATAACGTGCAAGACCGCATACAATTCAAGGAACAACATGACTTTCCCAAGTACTTTCAACGACAGTCACTGTTCCTAATTCCCTAGTCCCTAAACCTAACCAACTATGTGCTGCCCCAGCGTACCTGCAGAGGTAGAGTTCACGTGGTCACAGCATCCAACAGAGTCATACTTCAGCAGCTGGTATCTTCATGGTGAACCCAAAGTTTTGACGATTTTACATCTTAATAGAAGGCTGTTTCATCTCTGCACCTCTTACAGGCGTAGCTCTCTTCGGAGAACTGGGGAAACAGCCGAAAGGCTAGACAATGGCAACAGCAGCAATGGACCTGTGGACTTGGCCCACTGTCCACTTTTTTCTCCACGGGTGCTATGGGTCAGACCCAAAGATCCGAGACAGCACCTAACTAACTAATCTCAAACTGCCTACAATCGATTCTAAAAGCCAGAGGTTTTTTACCTTCATACATTCTATGCATGAAGGTAACAGACCTTCTGTGTGCAGCTTCCCCCAGCCCCCCTTATACTTACCTGAGCCCAATCTTGATCCAGTAATGTGTATGCTCTCCCAGCTCTCTGCCTCCTTATTGAATCAGAGTCAGTGAGGAAGAAGTGAGGGCAGGGATGAGCCACATATATCTTATGGACATAGTGCTGGGCTCAGGAGCAAGCATGCACACGTGCCACCAGAGCAAGCAGATTGCTAAGGAGGCACTCAGCAGGGGGGGGAAGCCAGGAGCACCAGTGGGGGAGGATTGGGGCTGCTCTATGCAAAACCATTTCATAGAGCAAGTAAATATACCATGTTTGTTATTTTAAAAACCTTACCTTTAGCAGCACTTTAATGTTGATTGAGAGAGTTTAGTTCCACTTTAACCTTTTTGTGTCTTAATTATCAGTTGCACAAAGACTGGAAAACAACGTAGAAAATAGAATTAAATTGACTCACCTTACAGTATTCCAATAGATATATTCCTTTATACTGAATGCTTCAGTTGTCACATTCAACTATACCGGTATTCCAGAGTTAGGTAAACCAGTTGTCTATCTAGGTCAACCAGAAAAGCTGTAGATTTAAAAGAGGAGTCCATTTTTCTAAACAATATTTAATATTCTACCCACATATAGGATGTAACATGAAATGTGGATAGTCTACATCCCCCCACTTCCAAACTGTCCTCCTCCTTTACAGAATCCTGGGGTTCTTCTCTCCACCGCCTTTTGTCATTTTTTGCCATTCGAACAGCAGGGTATTTGTACGTGGGTGGGGTCACCTCGCCCTGCACATGGGGGTACCTCGCGTTCATGTGAGAGCAAACATTAAGGTGGGATCCCAGCTTAGAGATGAGCCGTACACTGTGTGCCACTGTATGACCTACAGAGTCTCTCTGCAAATGTGGTGTCCCATGTCATTACACACCTTTTAAGTGTGTTTAGGAGTAACACTGCAGAGCCCGTGTCCTCTCCACCAGTCCAGCGTAACTCTGCCACCTCAATCCCAGTGACAGAATGGGGTCCCGAAGAGCACTAGCGCAGACCTCATGTGTGCACAAAGTTAACTCTTCTTGCTCCCATACCTTGCGGCCAGGTGCTAGGGTCTCCATACCATGGGTTCATTCCCAGTTATAACTCGGAGAACCAACCGCTAGGGAGGGAGGAGGAACACCGACCCCCCCTTGCTACCGGATTGCCCCTCACTTGCTCCAGGTACTGCTACTAATTGGCTGCCTTACACTTTCCCACTAGTTAATGGTTACTCTAAGCAGCCACACTCCTCCAACTCTCCTACCAAGTTAACCCTTTGTGATGGACCTTTGTGATGGACAATTGTTCCTAACAATATAACAGGCGTTGGACTGCCCAGGTATACCTGTCCAAATGCTAGTATATAGGTGGTAAAGAGTCCCTTAGAGGTAGGTTCCTGTACGGACATCTTGTAGGCTGATGCAGCTTACATCTTCTCTAGTGGAACTTCACTTCTTTCCCATGCATTCCCCCGGCCCCCCTGAGCCTGCCTTTCCTCCTTTTATGTGTGATGGAGGGCAGGACCCAGAACAAAAACCTGGAAAAACACCAAACCAGCATTAACCCCTTATTCTCCTGGGCAGCTCAGAAACACCATCTATTACTCCCATCTGTATGCACCTGCCTTCATGTGAATTAAAAAACGACAAGTCCCATCTGCCACTGTGGCAGCTGGACTCATAGTTCTCAATGGAACACAGGACATCATGGCACTGGAAATCCATTGATACTTCTTCCAGTCCCATAATTGAAAGCCCATACCTTGGTATGAGCCTGTGACTGGAGGCATAATCTGCAGGAAGCTAACCAATGCACCTGCAATCTACTGGATCACGATTGCAATGTTTAGCGGGGGGGGGGGGGTTTCACAAAAGATGGAATAGTATAGTTGTATCGCCTGCTCACCACCTGCTTTAACCCCTTTAATTCCGCAATAGTGCACCTCAACCATATGCATTGCATGTTTGTGGGACGCTTGCAAAGCAGCCCCATTCACTAAAATGGGTCGCGTTTGGCAGGCACTATAATTCATGCTAAAGCATCGTGGCCATGGCATGTGTACACCCCTGGCCGCTGCATCTGCAGCTAAAGGAGATAGCAATTGAGAAGGGGGGGGTAAAAGGGCAGATCACCCGCTGAGCTTTACCATCCCCCCACCAACCCAGACCATGTGAAGGAACCTTTAAAGCTTTGCTATTTCAGTTTAGCATTGCAATGGCTATAAAGGAAAAAAACATTTTGCAAGAAGTAACTGAATCTAAAATGCTTAATGTAGGTAGTTAGATTATAATACATTATAATGTCATAATATACAACAATATTCCAAGGTTTTCAGATATTTCCACAATGTTCCAAAGGATCTGCTTCCAAACCAGTTGCTAAAGTTTCCCACTAATCACAGATAAATCTATAACTGTGCTCATCAACACTTCCAAATGATCCTAATATGTTGAGAATTCCTTGCTGTGTATCATGGCTTCCCTAGCACCGGTCTCATGCCTCGGTCTTAAAGATCTAAACAAATAGCCCGTGTCTCTGTTGTTGCAAGCAATCATAAATAATATGGCAATCTATCAGCAATAAGGATTCCTTGTTGTATATAACTGTTGCCCAAGCACCAATCACATATCCCGGCCTCTGATCTGACATAGATGAAAGCCTACCTGTGTCTGTGTTGTTACTTAAAAGACTTAATTGTTTGTCTCCCATATAAATGAATTATACTAGCACCGATCTCATTTCAGAAGATGTGTCCATTTTATAAATGCATGCATTATTAGAGGAATATAAATAGGGTTGCATTTAAAGCTGAAACACAAGCAAACTGGTAAACACACAGTTGTTGTCTTACCTGCCAAAGATATGTGAAATTCTGTTCATCTACTTTTGTAGTGCACTTCTGCCAAACAAGACAGCCAGGAGGGTGACACCACTTCCACTGTTAGGGCTCGTGTACACTAGCGGTTGGTGGGGCTAAAAACCAGATGGTTGAGCTGTGTTTTTACTGTCCCTCAACTGCTTCCCCTTTAGCTGAATAGGCAGCCTCCAGGGGGTGTACACATACTGTGGCTGCAATGTTTAGCTTAGCAGCCGTGGGTGGAATTATACCCCTGTAGTGGCAGTAGTGCAAGTGAATGGGGCCGTTCTGCAACCACCCCTCAATTGGGCGCAATGCATGTGGTTGCAGCACAATAGTCCAGCATTTAGGGCAGTGGTTCTCAACCTGTGGGTCGCGACCCCTTTGGGGGTTGAACGACCCTTTCACAGGGGTCGCCTAAGACCATTGGAAAACATATTTCTGATGTGTAAAGAGCAGCTACTGTGCAGAAAGTAGCTGCTGTGTTGAAATCAGCAGTATTGGAGGTAAAACACTTCATTAATTATAATTACTGGGTAAATAATTTTATGGTTGGGGGTCACCACAGCATGAGGAACTGTATTAAAGGGTCACGGCATTAGGAAGGTTGAGAACCACTGATTTAGGGGGTTAAAAGAGAAGGTGAGGAGGTGATACCTCCTCGACGCCTGTCAAATGCTTTCTGGAGAGCAATCCAAACATGGAACCAGGGACGGACTGACCATTTAAGCACTCGGGCACTGCCTGAGGGCCCGGGGTCAGTAGGGGGCCCCATGAAATGCCCCTGGTGCCTTTTATAGGCTTTTTTGGGTGTGCTTTGAGTGTAGGCAAGGACACAGGGGCCCCATGATCTCCTATTGCCCGGGGAACCTATGAGTTGTCAGTCCGCCCCTGCATGGAACGCTCTTCAGAGAGCAACAGAAATGTAAAGGAGGCCGTAGAGTTACAGTGTTACTAAACCCACCACAGTAAAATGAGTCTGTAGATGCAGTAATGCATGCTTGTTATACTCACTGTGGAACCTAAGGGGTTAATCCTCTGCATTGTGTAAAAAGACCATTTGACCCTGATTGCTCTGTTCCTCCTCTTGTTTAACCAACCACCTCTTATCTCCTGATAAGACAGACTGAACGGTAGGCATTTTGATTTTGTGCATGCTCAGTTTGGTGTGTACTGCTAGAGAGGGTTTTTTTTTTTTCTCTCTTGGGAGAGTGTATGTGATCAGCACAGGGCCAGTCAGCACTGCCCTGACAGAGGTCGGGGGTGTTGCATTCTCCTAGAGCAGAAAGAAAACTTCTACAAGCTTTAGCTAGTGTTTGGCTGAACACTGATAGAAGCCACAAGACTGCTTTAACTGCTGATGAGAAAGATATTTAGCAGTTTATATTTACTAAAATAATTGCATTTCCATGTTCTGTGTACTTTGGGAGACCAGAAATAGTGAATGCAGGGTCCTGGGTTTAGTAACACTTTAAAGCCAAGCCCTGCTAAAACACATTTTTACCATTCTCTACTTTGAACCCCCCTTTAAACCATGCTGATATGCGATTTTTTTTCTCTTTACAGTGTGAAGCCAGATAAACTCACCTAGGTCCCTCATACAAGTTGTTAGCCGGCGCCGGTTCTGGGTGGGGGGGGGGCCACTGATCCAAAGCTGTAATGTCTACACACAGCTCAACCCCGCCCCTCTGCTCTCGCCTCACAGGCTGTGAGTGACACAATGGCTCCCGCTGCTGTCTCTGAGCCTATGAGGAGAGAGAGATCAGCGTTTTAACCACTTTAACTCAGATCTTTAGGTATTCCGTGTTGCAACATATACACAGCCATCAATGTTTGCTATATGATGACTGAACTCTAGATCAGCGGCTGCTCACCATGTTTTCATATTGGAAAATCCTAGCACTGTGATAGGAGTTCAATGCCAGTATATATACTGCACCACTTGCAAGAACCTGCTGTTGAAATGCTCAGTAAAAATACCTGCAATCTGTGAAAGTGTGTTGGCCCACAAGAGGCCCCTATGAAGGCAAAGGCCATTGCTGGCCAACCAGTAGCCATCCCTTTAGAATAAATTACAAGCAGAGCGTTATTAAAAACCAGTGTGATTTATCAAGGATGCAGAAAGAACAACTCTTTCCTAGAGCAGCCAATCAACTTATTTTCATCATCCCTGTGCAGCACGGCCAAATAAAAGGGTGAATCTGAACAGCTACAAAAAGCAGGTTTGCCAGCAGTCTGAATTTAACACAGTCTATAAAAATCCAAGCAATTTAAGAAAGTCCATAAAGTCAGTGAATAAATTAAACGTACATAAAAATGTTCTGATGTCTTCTTTCATTTGCATATCAGTCAGTCATAAGGTTCTAATCACATTTTAATCTAGTGCAGGCTTAAATATTTATTCTGAGACCAACTCCCATTGGGGAATTGAGTCACACACCACTCAACAATGTACTGCCAACTGCATGAGCATTGATCTTGTCAAAGACATTGGTGATATGCAAAACAGCCAGTCTGCCTGAAATGGCTTTTTCAGAGAGTTAAAGTGGAACTAAACCCTCCTATCCTTTACAGCCAAGGGGGCTGCCATCTTAGCCTCTGTTTGATCTGCATTTTCCATGGTGCCGCACATGTGATCAACTATGACACCAGCCTTTTGATGGCTTAACAGTTCAGTGGAGGAAATAAGCTGTTGTGACATTTATCTTTTATGGCATGCCCTTCATGCAACTGTTTGGGGCAACCGTTATGGGTTTAGTTCCACTGTAAATATAATGTTTTGTCTTAAAATGATTGTAAACCCCACATATACCCAGTGAAGTGACTGATCTCAGGTGATACATAAACAAATACTACTACATAAGATGTACCTGTTTATCTGCAGGATTCTCTTCTCTACATTCCTTCAAAGTGCTGAATTTATGTAGCTTGTCTGAAAGTTTAGAAAAAGGGGCGGTAGGCTGAAATTACACACTGCAGAGCTCAGTGAGGGGAGCTCTGAGAGCTGATTGGAGGAAAAAGACACAAACCCTCACACAGGAACAGAGCTGAGGCTGTCAATCTGCTGGAGGTCCCTCTCCAGTCACCATTTTCTCTTGGTGTCAGGAAAACTTGTCAGAAGTAATTCATGCTGATGGCAGAGGAACAAAGCAGCAGACAGAAATGGCACTTAGTGCTTTTAAAGCAGAGTTCCACTCATCCTGTAAAAAAATAAAAGTCATCAGCTACAAAAACTGTAGCTGCTGACTTTTAAAAAAACAGCCACTTATCTGTCTCAAGGTTCCAGGAGGCCGGCATCTTCAGTGTGGGCACCCGGCTGTGACTGCTTGTGGCTTTACAGCCGGCTACCCACTGCGCATGCGCGAGAATGGTCCTGTAGTCTTCTGGGACCTGTCACGTGTCCCAAAAGACTACAGAGAGGGAGGGAGGACACCTTCCGTTTCCGATCTCCTAGGCAATCAGACCGGATGTGAGAACGAGTACCTGTTAAATTCGAGTAGCCGCTCCCCCCCGCCCCCCAAAGGTGCCAATCCTTAATGGGGAGCGGGGGAGCAGTCCTTACTTAAAGCGGAACTTCCCCTTTTGGGTGGAGTTTCGGTTTAATTAGGACAAATACACACTTTAGAGGGATATGCTTTGTTCATATTTCATGTCTGAGGTTTACAAACACTTTAATGTAAAATCTAAAGGTTGCAGAATAAAACTAGCAACCAAAAGGCTTCAGATGTGGTACTACATCCAATGCCAAATTTATACCTTGACAGAGCATGAGGCACTTCATATTTGGGGGGCACTACATACATAGAGATTAAAATACAGGACAAATCACCAAATTTACCATCAACGTCTTTTCATTGCATGTCGTTGGAACTGGCAGGTTATACTGTCCTCGCGAATATATAAAACAGAATATGAAAGTTGGTCTAGCTTGAAGGTTCAGGCGTCAGGTGCGAAAGTTGGTCTAGCTTGAAGGTGCAGGTGTCAGACACGAAGCTGAGTGAGATACGCCCATCGGCGAAACGCGTTGACATCATACGTCAGATATGTCACTTCCGGTCATGCGCACTGGCGATATGCACGCCGACCTACAAGGAGGCAGTCATCTTCACATGCCATGAGTCATGCAAAGGCTGTACAGACGCCATGGAGAGGTCGGAACCCGCGAAATGTCGGCTGATGTAAGCGGTAGTTCCCTGGATCAACACGGCAGTACCTATGAAGGATTTTTCTTCTTTTTTCTACTACCCATTGCACAGGTGGTGAGTGGACTGTTACAGGACATTTGATAAAGGCTCCTTGCGATCTATATGATATTATATATACAATAGAGTGAAAGCTCTTACAGTGACTATCCTTATATCGTTTGTCTTATTACAGGATGGGGACATTATGGTGCTATATATAGAAACAAGGCATACTACATATATTGCAACAGGCGGAAGATCTACTGGGCCTTATCTTGTTTCAAATATTAAAGTGGTTTGCAGTCCACATGCTGTGGTGAAGAAACCATTTAAAGCAGGCCTCTGCTATTTGCATCTATCTCTCCATCAAGACAACAACAGGGACTCTTTCAGCTATAAGAACCCTTGCAACTATTCACGTATATTACAGATTTATGGACCCCAACCACGTGTGCCTTTATAGGGTTGTACTGCATGTATCCAGTATTACATCATTGGGGTTATTCCCCCCCTTTTCATATAATGTTTTACCCATATTGCCTTATATAGGCTTAGGGTTATGTCTCTCTCCAGATGGTAACTGTGTCTGTCTTTTTTGCGTGCATGTGATATGACACACCTATGGTATAATTTTTGGAAAATCTCCTTTAATGGGGTGTAACCTATATGGTAATGATATATGCTTACATATATAGCATGTGATATTGCATACCTATAGTATAATTTTTTTGAATATACCTCCTCTAGGGAGTGTTACCTATGTGCCAGTGCTGCAAGTGCTTTAGACTATGGTGGTCATAGCCTTTGCAGCACATATACCTAGACCGGTCTTGGTGTGATTTTAATGGTTTTAGGTCTGTGTGTATTGTCTCATACTGAGGTGATGGTAAACCAGGGCGATTGCCCGTATGTCAATCATTAATGTGAAATAAAGCATAATTTTTGGAAATTTTTCTGAGTATCGCATTCTGTTCATAATGTAGCCGCTTTCCTGTGAATTTCTTTTCACAAACCCCTTTTTGGTCTGCATCTCATGGGGCCCCCTACTGACCCCGGGCCCTCGGGCAGTGCCTGAGTTTCCAAATGGTCAGTCCACCCCTGCGCCCCCCCCTTTCCACAGAAGGGACACTTAGTACAGGGGCGGGCTGCTGTGTGTTACCTGGGTCCGCGACTCCGTGTCTCAGTCCCACGTCGATCTGGTCCATGAGGCACTGCTGGAGGAGAGGTAGAGGTTGTCTAGTCAGCAGGTCCGGAGTCTTCATTTCCCTGGATCGCGACGAGTGGGCGGGATGACATGCAGCCCCTGTCATCTGGCCACACCCCTGGGATCACTCAACAGCCTATGGCAGCTTGTCCCTCCCTCTGCAAGCTCCGCCTCCTCGACGGTGATTGGCCACCAGAACTGTAGTTCAGGAAAGGCACACAGGTGGCCAATCACCAGCAAGGAGGCGGAGCTTGGAAAGGTGGAGCCGAGTGGCAGCACGAAGATCAAATAAGATCGAGTGAGGGAGCGGCCGGAGCGAGTGAAGAGGAGGAGAGTGGCCGGAGAAGGAAGACAGCTGAGCGGTAAGTGTCCGTACCGTGCATATGGTGCTGTTGCAGCTAGATATGCTGGCTGTAGATGGGAGAGGGAGGGAGCGAGCCCAGGCTGGAGCGGGGGTCAGCAAGGTAAGTATCATTGCTGTCAGTGGGAGGAATAGTGCCCCATCATTGGTGTCAGTGGGAGGAATAGTGCCCCATCATTAGTGCCAGTGTGGGAGGAATAGTGCCCCATCATTAGTGCCAGTGTGGAAGTAATAGTACCCCACCGTTGGTGTTAGTGGGAGGAATAGTGCCCCATCATTGGTGTTAGTGTGGGAGGAATAGTGCCCCATTGTTGGTGTCAGTGGGAGGAATAGTGCCCCATCATTGGTGTCAGTGAGAGGAATAGTGCCCCATCATTGATATCAGTGAGAGGAATAGTGCCTCACCATTGTTGTCAGTGGGAGGAATAGCACCCCATTGTTGTCAGTGGGTGGAGCTCTAATAGGAAGGGGTGGTGTCTAAATAGGAAGGGGTGGAGTTTACAGATGAAGGGGTGGATCTTAAACAGGAAGGGGTGGGACAAATTTAGATCGGGGGGGTGCCCGATTTCAGTCTTGCCTAGGGCAGCACAAAACCAAAATACATCACTGACTGTCCCCCTAATCCCAAGACAGCGGGTGGAGGGGTTGTACACATGCCACCTACATGATGCTTTGTGGCCACAACAAAAATGATACACTCCCCCCACACTTTCAGCAAGCAGTACCACAGCTGAATGAGACCCAAGTGGATGGTTGTTCAATTCATGCAGTTGGGACAAGGTGGTGCAGGCTTCTGAAGGTTACAACAGTGAGTGAGGTGACATATTGTCTTCCAACTACCTGTCAGCCATCCACTGCAGATCACTTTTTAGAGTGGTGCCAAGGCCTGCCACACATGTAAATGAGCCTTAATCAATTTTCCTCACTGCTACTACTATTGCCGCTGATTGCCGCTAGCTTCTGGGTCCCATGTCAAGAGTTTTCCCTGCTACTTAGTGAACACAGGAGGTTGCTTGCTTGGTACAGGCACCATTCAGAAAACACTTTGCATTTTTTCAATGTTTGAAAAGTTTGCTCTGATTGGACAAGGTAGAGATCATGGTAACACGTCTCCGCTTCTCCATCCTGTGCGATCAGAGAATGCTTTGCATTCATTGAGAAAATGCACAGTCCTCTCTGAATGGCACCCATGCCAAGCAAGTGAACTCCTGTGTTCACTAAGCAGCATGACTAGTGTAGAAGAGATGTGTTGGCAAATGCTAACGCCCTAAACCATACTAACCCAACTTTCTCGAAAACCCCCTTTTTCCCAAACACTCCCTCCACCAAAAAAGGAGACCACACATTTCTGGAGTAAAAATGGCCTTCACGGCCTTTTATTAACAATTCAACTTAAATCACAGAAAACATTCCTTAAAACAGAAACATACATAACCTACAAAATGAGTTGTTGGTCTAGGAAGGCACCCAAAACAATATTGATCTCCCTCTGCGGAACCTTAACCTTAATGTCCCTACTAGGCCTCCAGCCACAACGCACAGACTCAGAGACAAAGACACACCTTCCACAGTGTACACCTCCACCTTCCATTTAAACCTCGGTTAACTGGAATTCACCCAGGCACACCATACCACAGATGGCTCCCAACCATACACTTTTTCTTCAAAACAATTTGCCACCTCCCAAGACCGACAACTGCCCCCAAAACTAAACCAATCAAGCACAAAAAGACCCCCAAAAAACACCCCAGGGGAGGGTGGGTGGGAAGTTTCCTCTTCAGCTGCTAAACCAGAACAGGCTTGTCCGACCCCCCAACACTCCCCCAAAATCCTCAATGATCCCACCCCATGCTAGTAGCATCACCAATCAGGTAACCTTCCTGTTTTAACCCTTCCCCTTTAACTTAACCCTTTCCTGTCTTTTTTTCCCTCTTCACCTAGTCATGTCTGCCGTGCGCTTTTCTTCTCTTTCATTTCTTTTCGCTGCGGGCACCCCTGGACAGCTGCTCATCATGAAACCCTGGAGTTGGTGGAGATCTATGAAGCAGTGGTGCCTACTACATTGATTTGCAGCTGCCATGGGTATCAGCCAGGTATGGAACATGTATACTTACACTGGTCCAAGCTGGACAAATGTAACTATGTAAAAGAGACCATACCTAAACTTCACGTGTAATGATAAAAAGTACAGCATTTATTACTTGTATAGTTATTGGATGGTCCACTTTAAAATAAATGTGATGTTTATAGTCCAGTGAAATATCACATATTATAGATTTAAAGAACATTTTACTTTTTACTTATAGTTAACTATGATGTTAGCCTTGCCACTGTGTTTCAATTAGCAGTTTTGCCTTCACACTCCTTCATGTCTGTTCCCAAAGCTCAGAGCCATTCATCCACCAGATAATCTTAATCGGGACCTTTCCTCACCTCTCTCGTAATTCCGGGTAATGCTGCAGAACCAATATATTAAATAATACTTTAAACTGCAGCAAATCTCTCCGTTTCAATGGCTACCCACTCCTCGCCGGCAAATTGAATTAGAGCACATGCTGGACGATAAATCTACTCTTATTTAATATGAGTGACTTGTTTAGTTCTGGCATGAAGTTGCCATAGCAACATCTCATCAGCACCACTTCATTTTACAAAACATCATTAATCCCTTTCCCGTGTCCCATTTAGAGGATTTACACTTTCCTTTTTAGGCAACTTCCAAGGCCGAGGAGTCCATTTTCATGTTTGATTTATTAATAAGTGGCTATCAAAATCACACAGGGGTGTTGGGGTGGTTTCAGCTTCATCAACTTTACAAAGAAATTGCTTTTAAAGCAACTTATGCTGGCAGAAATACAGTATGTAAGCAGGGGCGGACTGACAACTCATGGGGCCCCGGGCAACAGGGGATCATGGGGCCTCTGTGTCTTTGCCCACACTCAAAAATGCCTATAAAAAAGGTACCAGGGGCATTTCATGGGGCCCCCTACTGACCCTGGGCCCTTGGGCAGTGCCCGAGTGTTCAAATGGCCAGTCCGCCCCTGTATGTAAGCTACCATTGTTGGCCTCTCTATCTGAAAACAATTAGGTGCCTGGCTGTCATGCTAATCCACTGACTTTTTCTGTTCTTTTTCAGTCACGTTCCTCCTTTAGAGATCACTGAGTTGTGATGTCAGCTGCCCTATACATGTTAAGTAGCTCAAAAAATATTGAAATCAAGGGCAGCCAGACTGCTGGTATTTTCAAGGCAGCAATGGCAGATTGCATATACCTCTCAGTACAGGTTTCCTATAAAAAGAAAGTCAAACCTAAAGTACATGCAAATACAATAGGAAGTGAGATAAAATGTCTTCAAAGTGAGGGTCAGCCTAAGGGCTCGTATACACGATGAGAAAATCGAACAAATGATTGTACTTTTTTTTTTTGCATGCTAGTCTCATCTCCAAAATGAAGAGGTTACTAAAGTTATGAAAATTTTCATACAGCAGAATACAATTTCAGAAGTGATGTATTGTATTGTATTGTATTGTAATGTATTCTTTCATTTCTGAGCATGCGTAGTCTTGGTTTTTCGTTTCTTTTTTTTTTTTTATGAATAGTGTACTGATTAAATGAAAATCATACGTTCTGGTGTCATACAAGAAAAATGTTCATGTCCCTTTTGATAATTTTGCATGAACTGTCGTGATTGGCTCTCTAAAACTGTATACTAAAGATCAGATTATCATACAATCACTTAGAAAGCTGTATTTTTCGTCCGATTTTCTGATTGTGTGTACTAGGCATTACAGTTTTGGATCTTCTATCATTATTTGTTTTCCTCTAACATTTATTTGTGCTTTAAGAGCAACTCTCAGCAACTAGTGAAATTAGTTTATAAACTGCCAATGTTGTTCAGCAAGCACTAAAACTGTGCCAAATATGACAACTTCACTCAGTTTACTGTAATCTGAGTTTATAAAATGCATGATCGCCTGATTTGCAAATAGATGCAGTAGCAGTGCAACATCCGCTCACATGGCTCAGTTATGCAGCTCTCTAATAAACTGGAAGGAACTTAAAGTAATTGTAAAGGTAAAATTTATTTTTAAATAACACATCACACTTATCTGCTTAGTGTAATGGTTTTGCACAGAGCAGCCTCAATCCTCCTCTTCTCAGGTCTCCTCCCCCCTGGCTCCTCCACCCTGCTGAGTGCCCCGAAAGCTGGCCGCTTGCTATGGGGGCACTTGTGCGTGCTAATTCCTGAGCCCCACTCTGTGGGGTTGATTTACTAAAGGCAAATAAAATGTGCACTTTGCAAAGTGCAGTTGCACTCTCCAAGAGCAGTTGCACCAGGGCTTAGTAAATGAGCAGAAGCTCTGCTGACTTTCGTCATCCAATCATGTGTAAGCAAAAATGCTGTTTCTTTTTAGTTTTCCTTGCACGTGATTGGGTATTCTTTGCAATGTAGAGCTTTACCTCATTTACTAAGCTCTGGAGCAACTGTTTTCAGACTGCAACTGCACTTTGCAAAGTGCACAGTCTACCTGTCTGTAAATCAACCCCTGTGTGTCCATAAGACAACCCTGACCCCCACTCTCTCCTCACTGGCTGTGATTGGCAGCAGCAGGGGCCAATGGCTCCCTCTGCTGTGTTTAAGCCAATGAGGGGGGAGAGAGCTGGGAGAGCTTTCATGCACTGGATCGAGATCAGGCTCTAGTAAGTATTTAAGGGGACTGAGGGGAGCTGCACACTGAAGGTTTTTTACCTTCATGCATAGAATGCATGAATGTAAAGAACCTTGAGCCTTTAGAACCACTTCAAAAAGGGTAAATTTAAAGCTGAACTCCAGGGTAAATTCAAAACTAAGCTTGTAGTGGGCTCCCCCCCCCCCCTTTGAAAGGGTGGAATGATGTTAGACTAAGCTACCTTCAAATGTAGTTTACTCACCTTATTCTTCACTCCTGCAGCCTTCCTGCTATCCACTAGACCAGTCTCCTGGAATTACTTCTCTTCGACACTCTGTCTGTTGGTCACACTCTCATGTCATCATGTATGATGCAGGGTCAGAAGTCCTGCATTGAAAGTAAGGGTGCCAGGAACCTGCTACAACCCAGAGTGGTAGACAGAACAGGAGAGAAGTGACAGATAAGGTAACTAAAGATCCTTTTTAATGTTCCACTACACAAAGAAATAGCATTTTACTCTTGTAGTCCCTTCACTTCCTGTTCCAGAGATGCAGAGGTTCCCTTTGCAGTAGGGTGTTGTAGGAGAGGGTTGGGAGTGGTGTTTCCTTTCACAGCCAACCTCCCAAAGGTGCCCACAGAATGAAATTGGGCAAGATTGTGTCCTAATGCTACCCCAGTATACAAAGCATTCACTTGATTGCTACTGTGCTCAAGAACTAGAGGGAAAATTGAAGCGGACAGACTTGATCTGGGTTGAGCTTGTGGGTGACTAAGCCTGTGCTTATAAAGACGTGGGATTCCTGCAAGAATTGTTAGCCATTTTGGTGCAGATATGGTTTATAAATACCATGGGGAGACCTTGATGGGAAGAGCACAGAGGACACCGCCATGATATGAGTGGATAGATTGTTCCATGTTGGTGACTCTTTTTGAGCACAGGGCTAATTGGGGAGGGGTATGAAGAACACTGCTGTGCTCCAGAGACTCCGTTGCATGGCCTTTCCCCTTTGGAGAAGCAGAAATGCCCTTAGTGTTACTGTATAGATGCTGCAAAATGCTGTGATGACCCATGCTGGCAAGGACTTTACCCTTAGGGTCATAGAGACTTTGTGGTGACAGAGAAGACAGAGGTGACATCTCCATCTTTTTAAGAGACTAACTGAGCAACCATGTTGTTTTTAACACCTGAGTACAAGAAGTTATGGATGATGTTTATTCTATTGAAACTTGTCATAAAACACTATGTTGGAGATGCCTTGTTGTGATTATAAGATTGTTCACTGATTGTAAACATAAAAGAGTAAATCTGAACCTGTGTCTGTAAGGTGCTCGGATGGAGAGGGAGTGAGAATACTAATGAATTCTGTAGAGAAGGAGTAGCTGGCCTATACCAGGGAGGGCATTGTGATGAAGTAGAGCTCTTGGGTCTCCCATTAATTGTGTAGCACTAGCCTCTTGAGGGCCACTGGGTTTTTAGGTCCCCCCAAGGCTCTGCACCTCCAAGCAGCACACATTTTCCAAATTGCAACCATAGTCAGTTAACAGTCCATGAGCTTGTTTTTTGTTATTTTATTGGGGGAAATAACTAGGATATGGTAATAGGTAATAGATACCCAACTTGACTGAATTAATGCATGGGGACAACTTCCTTCCTATTTACAGAAACATATCCTGGATTGTTCTTTTCTTTGAAAGCAGTCAGTCATTGCAGATCAGTAGCAACAGCCCTTTATGGGCTAGGGACTTCCAGCTCCCCTCAGAAAGTTAGCTTAGCATGTTGCAAATTAAATGCAGAAATGTCTCTTCTCCCCTGTAGAACCGCTCTGAGCTCCACAGCCTGCAGACACTACCAGACCTCCTGGCTGCTCTGAAGATCTCCATGGACCAGGATAAAGGTGTCCTTTGAAAGCTTGCTACATGTGGCTGTCTCTCCACTTTTAAATCCCTGAGTGTGCTAATGTACTCACTCTATGCTCCTTGCTCCCACTGCTCCCAGGCCTTGATCCTGTTCTTCCCATGATGCTGAATGGACTATCGTGAGCCAGCCCAAGCTTAGCCTGGAGACCAGCATCCCCCAGACCTAGGGGACCCCTTCCTGGCCACCAACATTCTCATCAGCACTACCATGGCCTCCAAACCTGGCTTCTGGAAGGCTCCATGGTCCTCCAGAACCAGGAGGAGCCCCAACCTGTTAAGCCATCCAGCCTGACCTGCAGTAACCCGACCTAAGTACAGACTCACACAGTTGCCATGAGTCATACACAATAAATTTACCTTCACTGCCCTAGTAGCACACTAGAGGGTGCTATAATTGAAATGGAAAGGCCACTTGAGGCCGCAGGATCACACTGGAGAGGTGAAGAATTGGCCCCTTGTTCAGAGCCTTAAGCTACTGGGAAAAGAGAGGCCTCTTGAGTCAAGATGTTCGTCTTCTGATGTTGAGCTGCGAGCTGTAGACACGGCCTGGGATACTGGCCCTCGTATTTCTGAACTTTCTAGAAGGTTGGAGGCTTGGATGAACCTGCTGGAAGGGGTGGCTTCAATTTATGTATCTCAGTCACTAGGGAGACCTGGCATTAACAAGCTGCTATACGTGTCATGAAGGCCATGAACAACGCCCTCACTTTCTTTCTCGGTGACATTTGTTACCAATATAGAAGGGTGAATCTGGCAAATGGGAACACAGGTGGCAATAAAAAATTGACAAAGGGTCTAACCCTACCCCACTCTATAAAAACTCAAAATATGATTTTATCTAGAAATGTACTTAAATTTTAACCCATCTATATTCAGCAACCATTGGTTCCTGAGAATTTTCCTGGAATTTACTGACAAAAGTAAATTACGGATTGAGTAGGATGAACCTTGACAGTGGTCTGGGGATGAAAAAATTCTTGGTGATACAAGCTGTATTTTTTGTGGGATATTAATAGGCTTCATTTGTCTTCTTTGTGGGGACGTTCTATGGCAGAAGACAAAGGACAGAAGGTTAACGATGCTGGATCCTGCGCCGGGGACCTATAATCTGTGGAGGCCTCAGCTGCCGGGCTGCCTCCAGCAAGTGGCTGCAAAAAAGGAGATATTAACACAATTGATGGTTGTGTCAGACACGTTTGTCTTCAAGACTCCTTCATCGAATCTAAAGGTCATTTAAAGCAGAGTGTACAGTACATGAAGAACTATCTAGTTTATTTCTAATCTTGCACCTGGTTATAGCAGGATCAAGTCAGGGGTAATTAGGCCTGTTGTTCTTGCTGCTGTCTTCTAGACAGATCAATTTACTGAACAATATGGAACAAAATGCATCTATCATTGTGTGTGTTGTATGTGATGAGGAGGAATTATAGAACTATACAAATGTTAGAACATATTATTGTGCATTACGTCAAACATGACTGCTATAGAATTATAGTGTCTCGGCTGAACTGCTGAATGGTGTTAATTTTAACGACATTTACCTTGGAAGCCCATCAGCTAATTCCCAATTGTTACAGATAGGGAGTGGCGGATCTATTCCCCAACGTGTTCTTGTGCAAGAGCAATTTTTGGGCACCTTGATTCAATTACTGCCTAAGCACACATTCTCTGAAAGAGATAGATAGATAGATAGATAGATAGATAGATAGATAGATAGATAGATAGATAGATAGATAGATCAAATGAGTAGACTTTCTCTCATTGTCCATATTATTCAGTCAGACCATTAACTTTAGGTACAGAAGGTAGAAGAATTCTGCATGTCTCATTGTCATACAGGATGGGGGTAAATGAAATGCCCTTTTAGACCTCATGCACATGGGTGTTTGCAGACCTAACATATAACTAGCATAAATTCTTTGTGTTTTCCTGCACCCATTGAGATGCAAGTAGGATATACAGCTGGCTATAGAAGTGAATGGCATTTACCTGCATGTGCACATACACTATATTGCCAAAAATACTGGGACACTCCTCCAAATCATTGGATTCAGGTGTTCCAATCACCTCCATGGTCACGGGTGTATAAATTCAAGCACCTATGCATGCAGACTGCTTCTACAAACATTTGTGAAAAAATGTGTGACAAATCCAATGGGGACAGGGTCTTTTGGAGAGAACTACAGGCTATCCTTTTGCTTACTCACCATTGCTCTGGCATCTGAGGGGGCTCTATTCTTTGGTAGGTGCCAGGGAGTACCTTTGCAGTAGTTTACTTCAGATTAAGTCCATGTCTCCCCAAAACTCACAGACTCTGAAAAGGTCCTGGAGGACCAGGATACAGATTTGGGATCTCTGTGCCCAAACCAGCATTGACTGCTTCTACTCCCCCCCCCCCCTTCCTAGACTCAGACTCTAATAAGATGTTGATATAATCAGCTCAAAGCAAACCTGATGTGAGGATTCTTTCTCTAATCTGTTTATTAAGGTATTATATGTCTTTCTACCATTGTGTGCCTTCTAGGTATGCATTCCATTGTTAATTGAGGTAATTGAGTCACCTATTCTTTATCTGTTGGCAAGTCCTCTTGGAGGCTGCTACATGATGAGATTAGACTGATGTCAGCCTCACATCGTTATCTAATCAGCGTGGGATGTTTATCCTAATGTATAGTATTTGTGGTTATTGTTCATGTGGTGACTTCCCCTATTTATGAAGTGTATAAAACCTGTGATTTCTGTTCAATAAAGAGTTCTTGACTGGCATCTAAGCTAATGCTACCTAGTCTTGGGTGCAATGCCCAGCTATAATACCTTGGTCCTGTGCTCAGTTCTCTGACTGAGTCACCCATTTGGGGTGACAGGTGTTCCGGCACATTTGGTGGCAGCAGTGGGTTGCTTCCTTCAGTCTGGGACATCTAAACCAACACCGGGACCCGATGTCCGGTTAGCAGAAGAGGAGAGGAACAGATACCAGCCATCATGAAAGTAGAATTTGAAAGGCTGAGAGAGATGCAGATGTAGCACAGAGGACCAGTACCAGAGCAGGTCCTGCTGGGATGGCATGACTACATTCGCCAGTAACTCTGGAAGGAAGTGCTAGACTGAGAGCAGTGCCACCAGAGAAAAATTCTCTCCTCCATCCAGAAATGTAATGTTCGAAGTATGAAGTGCGGGTGCTGTTATTGGGAGAGCAACCGCACAAGGAGTGGACAGCTGAGTTAAGCAGGCTGGTCTGGGCAAAGATGCAGCTGGATGAGAACTACAGAGCCCTCCGCTGGTATGTAGCTCAAGTGTGCCCTTGGGAAGGCTTTGGCTACAACAGCCTGGGGCTGTTGTATGGGAAGCTGTCATGGGACAATGACTTCAGGAGCTATCTGGAGTGGCGTTTGGAGGAAATCATGGAATACAGAGACCAGATGCTGAACATCTCAGTAGTGCTCTGGGAACAGGAAGATTTTGAGTTTCTAGCCATTCAGGAATGGAAGCTGAAGATCACCTACAGATGGCTACTAGACTCTGCTCAGCTACAGGGCTGAGCTCCCTTTGCCTGGAACTATTGGGAAGTACCAGCTGACAGCTCTGGAATCCCAGTTGAATGACCATCTGTCCGCCAACTGAAGCTCCGCAGAGGATGGGTGATGCAACAGGACAATGACCCAAAGCATACAAGTAATTCAACAAAACAATGGCTGCAACAGCACAGAATATGCCTTCTGGAGTGGCCCAGTCAGAGTCCTGACCTCAACCTGATTGAAATGCTGTGGCATGACCTTAAGAGAGCGATTCACACCAGACATCCAAATAATATTGCTACACTGAAACAGTTTTGTGAAGAGGAGTGGTCCAAAATGACTCCAGATCGTTGTGCAGGTCTGATCCGCAGCTACAGGAAACGTTTGGTTGAGGTTATTGCTGCCAAAGGAGGGTCAACCAGTTATTAAGTCCAAAGGTTCACATACTTTTTCCTCCCTGCACTGTGAATGTTTACATGTTATGTGCAATTAAACCATGGCAACATCTAATGTTTGTGTAGTATTATGTTCAGCAGACTGTGCTCTTCTATTGTTGTGACTTAGATGACGTTCAGAGCACATTTTATGCCCAATTCATGCAAAACTCCATGTAATCCCAAGGGGTTCACATACTTTTTCTTGCAACTGTATCTGTAAGGAGGTAAGTCTTCCCAATGACAACATGTGTAAGGAGTATTCTTCCTAGTGACCATCACAAGAAAGTTATTCCTAGGGTTCCTCTGTGTTGAAATGGTTCAGAAAGGATGAAAAATAGATCATAGGGCCATTGAGCAGTGGATGTGTGTGGATTAAATTTGGAGAGTAAGAATATTGTTTAGTGTCACTTTAACTAAAACAATCAAAAAAGTCAATTAGACCCCCATGAAGAACATTTCCTAGATCTCATTTGCCCCATTAGTGAACAATTTCTTGATCTATGCGACAAATGAAGGGCCAATCAGCCACCCCACTATCATGTTTTATAGGAAAAATAAAAAGTGAGCGCTCTCCAATCAGCAGCCAATGCACACAAGGTAATCTCAGCAAACCTTCAAATAATATACATAAATAGAAAGTGCGGCGCTAGAGAATAAGAAATAAATATCTTCAGATGATCTGAAAGACACACTGTGGTATATGACACAAGCTGTGGTATATGGCACAGACAAAAGTGATGGCTAATACATCAGATGATAATAATATTAATGTCCAGACAAGATGTCGCAGGATCCTGCGTAAAAGGTGAATATGCCAGGATCAAATAGTAAAATTGCGCACTCACCAGGTGTGGCCTCCCCTCTGATGATGTGCATTGGCACGAAAGGCCTTAGGAGGAGCCCACAGAGCGTGACGTCTTAGCCGCCCGGAGCCACGAGGAGGCCCGGCAGCCATCTTACTTTTGGCTAATAAATTCCAGGATATCCTATTACCCACCATTGCCACCGGAGGGAGTTTCATACCCATAAGAAAAGGTTTATTCAGTCTTAAGGGGATTCCTGGACCTGGAAACTGCCTACTACATACCAATAAGAGGGAGCATCAGGATCATCTGCGCCCAGATGGATATCTACCTTCTCCACTAGATGAGGGATTTCCGGTGGTTATATATCAAATGCGCATATCCTTAGCGCGTCCGGTGAGTGCGCAATTTTACTATTTGATCCTGGCATATTCACCTTTTACGCAGGATCCTGCGACATCTTGTCTGGACATTAATATTATTATCATCTGATGTATTAGCCATCACTTTTGTCTGTGCCATATACCACAGCTTGTGCCATATACCACAGTGTGTCTTTCAGATCATCTGAAGATATTTATTTCTTATTCACTAGCGCCGCACTTTCTGTTTATGTATATCATGTTTTATAAACGGGCCGCTATGTCCAAGAGAGTCCTTGTGTAGTTGCTCAGCCTGTAACAATTCACTTCAAATTGCTAGTTTCTACACCTTCTTAATCTGATCCTCTGAAAATGCAACTGCAAGTTCCCTTCAATGTTGGTGACATTTCTGCCAAAACCTTTTTTTCTAAATCAAGTGGGGCAGGATTAAAACCCCTGTCAGGTTTTACTTCTTGCTGGAGCACTATTAGCAAGATTTTGCCTCACTTAATGTTTTGCTGGCAATGGTTTCACCACACAAGAAAAGAGGAAAAAGCAGCTACAAAGAAACGAGGCAGTTTTTATTCCAGCAGAGTAGAGAATCGTTGGAACCCGTGTCATTGCAATCGTTTCCTCACTTCCTGCCTCATGAAACCGTTGTCACCTTGGCAGAAAAGCATGGAACAAAGCAGCAGATAGGAGTAAAAATCCAACAATCCATACTTTAAAGTGAACTTGTCCTCAGATTATAGACCTTTGAATATTACTTATTCTTCCAACATAGTGCACACCTCCACCAGTTAGCTAAGTGTGTGTACAAACTCGATATTTTCAACTACCTTTTTGTATAGTATCAAACAAGCGATCAGCATCTCACAAATAATAAAAAAAAATCATAATTTATCATGTATCATTTGTAAAAATACATAATGATCATGCATTAGCTTGTATAGTCTAAAGATCTGAAGATTTCAACACCATAATCCTGTGTACCGCTACCGTTGTTGGGGCCGCTGTGTTTCTTGGTACCGCTAAACACAGCCAGGCAACACGCATTTTCCACACTATCATCCACAGACAGTGAACAATCCATGAGCTTGGTTTTTGTTATTTTATTATAGGAATATAACTTGGATAGGGTAATAAGGATTATGGGATGCCCAGTTTAATTGAATCAAAACAGGGGGACAACTTCCTTCCTATGTACAGAAACAGATCCTGGACTGTTCTTTTCCTTGAAAGCCATCTGTCAGGAATGGACTTGCCAATAGTGGTGGGACTCACCTGCCTTGTGGGCTGCAGTACCAGGGCTGGCCAGCGGGTGCTCTCAACAACCAGAGGTTCACTTCGGCAATTAGCCATCACCTGGGGCTGATTGCAGGTGTATTTAAGGGATGGCCAGACCTGCAGTCTGTGCCTTGGTGTGTGTTTTTCCATGGGCCCCTGTACCTTGTAAACCTGTGTTCCTGTTCCTGATTCCTGTGTTCCTGTAGTGCGTTCCTTGTTGTCGACCCTGCCTGTTCTGATCCATGCTGACATTCTCTTGCTCTGACCCCCGGCTCGTCCCTGACCATCCTTCTGCCTGATCCTCTGTACCGTGCTGCCCGTGAGTTACTGAACCCGGCGTGTGACCTGACTACCCTTGTCTGCTGCTTGTACCGTGCCTGTCCCCACCGTTACTGACCCGGCTAGTCTGACCACGTCACTCCTGACTGTCATCCATCCATCCATCCCACTCGGACCTGGACCTGCCAGCACTCTCTACCACAGCCGGACGCACTCAGGGGTCGCGACCTGGTTCCAGTCTGCACCAAGTCCATCCCCACCATCAGGGGCCCTGGTGAATAGCAGGCTGGGACTTAGACTCCGCTCCCTGAGGAAATCCGTGCTGTGGGCTTGGCCTGCCTGACCACTCCACCTCTCCAGCCCTGACTGCACTGTGTACCTATTGGTTTGTTTGTTTGTTTGCACTGTGTACCTATTAGTTTGTTTGTTAGCACTGTGTTACCTATTAGCTTAAGGTTAGCTTGTTTGCACTGTGTTTGTTTATTTGTGCAGCTAATAATGAATATTATTATTATACCATACCTGAAGTCTGCGTTTCCCTGTGTCAGTCCACACACCTCTGGTCATACCCGGATCCCTAACACCATCAGTCATTGTGGATTTATAGAAATAGTCCCTTACGGCTGAGGAACTTGCAGCCCCTCTGAAATCAACTTAGCTTCTTGTAAACTACTTGCAAAGATGTCTCCTCTACCCTTTAGAACTGCTCCCAGCTCAACAGCCTGCAGACACTACACTCCTGGCTGCTCTGAAGATCTCTCAGGACAATGATAAATGATTAAGCATAGTGCTGTCCTTTGAAAGCTTGCTACATGTGGCAGTCTCTCCCCTTTAAATCCCTGGGTGTGCTGATGTGCTCACTCAGTCCTCTTTGCTCCCATTGCTCCTAGACCTTGATCCTGTTCATGCCGTGATGATGAATGGATTCTCCTGAGCCAACCCAAGCCCAGCCTGGAGGCCTAGGTCTAGGGGACCCTTCCTAGGCCACCGACAGTCTCCTCAGCACTCCATCTTCCACCCGACTCCCCAGCCGGCCTGATTATCCCATGTTTATGGGCTGGGCCACAACTCTACCAGGGCCTCCAAACCTGGAATTGGTTAGACTCCAACAAACATGCGGATTAGGTCTTCACCTCTTCCACCTACTGGCTTCTGGAAGGTTCCCATGGTCCTCCAGAACCAGTTGGAGGCGATAGAGTCCCAACCTGTTAAGTCGTCCAGCTTGTCCTACAGTAACCTGACCTTAGTTGCCATGAGTCATGCACAAATGATTTGCCTACACTATTCTAGTAGCACACCTGCAACATACCAAACTAATTTCAATGCAGGTAAAGGGGAACTGTCAGTTCAATAACAACAAGACTCAGATCTCATTCCAAAACTCTTATGCAAATTCTGCATTTTATCCAAAGGCTATACACAAGTACTTATCTGAATGTTGATATTTCACATGCTTGAGGATCAAGTATTCGCAGCAGCTGACAAATATATATCTTCGGAAAAAACAACTACATGCTTCAACTCAAAAACCGGGAAAATAAAAAAATCCTCCCTAGTAGTGAATCTGGGCCTGCACTGAGTTAGGCTGACCATACATTAGGAAATTTTCTTTCCCTAAACCACGGTTTGATTTGCCCATCAACAAAGTCAGTGTTGATAGGGGAATTTCTCCCGCTGCACTATTGTATTCTGACAGCGTTAGGTTTCCCTGCCATCAGATTACAATGACTACAGCTGCAGACTATAGCTGTTGGCAGTGATCATCTGAAAAAAACCAACAGACTGGTTGCACTGAAGTTGATCGATAGATCGTCTTCAGTACAACCAGCCTTGCCATAGGTGGATTGAAAAT
This sequence comes from Staurois parvus, assembly GCF_062004578.1. Lineage (NCBI taxonomy): Eukaryota > Metazoa > Chordata > Amphibia > Anura > Ranidae > Staurois > Staurois parvus. The sequence goes on along the minus strand of NW_028318028.1, from coordinate 1,656,659 downwards.
GTGTCCAGTTCCTGCTGAACCGGCTGGGGGGCACAGCACAGTATATTTCATTACATAGGGGGCTGTCAGGAATGGATTCACTACTGGTGGTGGGACTCACCTGCCGTGTGGGCTGCAGTACCAGGGCTGGCCAGTGGGTGCTCTCAGCAACCAGAAACTCACTGCTGAAATAAGCCATCCCCTGAGGCTGATTGCAGGAGGTGTATTTAAGGAATGGCCAGACCTGCAGTCAGTGTATTGGTGTATTGTTTCCCATGAGCCCCTGTACTTGGTATCCTGTGTTCCTGCCTATCTGCCTAGTTGCTGACCCTGCTTTGATCCTGACCTCTGCTGACCGTCTCCTGTTTAACCCCTGGCTTGCCTGACCATCCTACTGCCTGATCCTCTGTACCGCGCTGCCCGTGAGTTACTGAACCCGGCTTGTGACCCTGACTATTCTCTGCCTGCTCCTCCGCTACCTGCCCGTACGTTACTGGCCTGCCTGACTACGCCTGATGCTACCCAGACGATCCATCCATCCATCCCGCACGGATCTGTCCCTGTTACCAGGTCTGCCAGCCTCTTCACGTCAGGCTCCTTTCCCCGCACACCTCTGACGATGCTCTTTACCATTGCCGGACGTACTCAGGGGTCGCGACCTGGTCTCAGTCTGTTCCAAGTCCATCCCCACCATCAGGGGCTCTGGTGAATAAGCAGATTGGGACTTAGACCCCGCGCCCTGTACAGTACCTAATGGCCTGCCTGACCATCCCACCTCTCCAGCCCTGACTACGCCTGTGTTACCACACATTTCTGGTCATACCCGGATCCCTAACAGGGGCACAGCACAGTACATTAATGGGGGAAGGGGCACAGCACAGTACATATCAGTACATTACTGGGGGGCACAGCACAACACACTAGATTGCATGGGGGGGACAACAGAGCACATTACATTGGGAGGTAGCAGTCTGTCCCCCAGTACAATCATTACACTCCCCAGATCAGTCTGCATAATCCCCCTTCCCTATGTTTACTGACCTCATCTCAGCTGCATGGGAGATTTCCTTTCTCCTGGGCTCCAGTAGTAAGGATGACATCAGCGCCCCGTCCCCACTGATGCTGAACCCACCTCCAGAATGCTGCCAGCATCTCCCCGATACAGACAGGATCTGTGTGTGTGTGTGTGTGAGCACTTGGCTGCAGCAGATGAGACTTGTCTCCTCCAAGTGTGCAGTGTGGACCAGAGCACAGTGTACCCCTTTCCACAAGGCCCGTGTGGCCTGCACACACTACGCACATGGATGATACACCACTAGGCAGCCCATTCACTCAAATGAGCTGCCCTACATGTGACAAACATGCCTAAGTAGCTCATGTACTTTTTTTTTGCACTGAGCCAAGCAAATTATGTTACTTGATAAAATGTGGGGTTATTATGTGCTTTTTGGGGTGCCATAAAGTGATAATGGTACCTCAAGCACAATGCGTGTTTTGCTGCTGGAATGCTTAGTTGTGAATGCAGCCTAAGGTCAAGGAACTTGATCTTCCCCCAAAGAACAGCAAATCTGAACTTTGACCATCCCTTTCTATAGAGATCATGTGGCCAAGTACCTAAGACTAAGGAAATCTGTAGCAGCATTTTCTCTAAAAAAGAATTTCAGCTCCACTATTACTCTTTATTTAGCTTCATGTAAACATTATAGACCCACTTTAATTTAAAGTTAATTGAATGAACATGCAGCTGAAATGGGGTTAGCGGGTCAACGATGGCCATTATTTTTGTTCATTTGAAGAGGATTCGCTGCTTTAGAAATGGAATATTCATCAATCATTGCGATGCGAGTTATGACATTTCCTAGTACACTTTATTTCACAGAAATTTTTATTATCAGAGCTACAGCTTTACATGTAATTAGCTGGCTTCTCTTTCAGCTTTAAGTCTGGCCTACAGGGTATAGTTTAAGATATTCCTCCTATATACTGGAGGGATCTGGCTCCCGATTACCCTGCCTTGGAAGCTGCTGGTCTTTTGACCTTGTGATTGGCTACATGCCAAAATCGTCTTCCTGCTGTGCTGCATCATCTGCCGGCCTAATAGAATACTGCAGGCTGAAGTGTGCCTCCAACATTACTCAGAGCCATGTACAGACTGCTCGCTACAACAAAAACCTTTTCTTAGGAGTACCTGGGAAAATGTTGCTGCTGCTTCCTTGCAAGGATTTTGGCATCCTGACCTATGTATTTGAACATGTATTTTCAGAACTATTCATCTGCCTCTTTGAAGACCTGTCTGCCTCCCTGGCTATGACCTTGGCCTGATCTCTTGATATTGTAATCAGTCATCTGCTGCCTATCTTGACCTTCTGCCTGTGATGCACTTTTATCTAAACCATGCCTGTCCAAGCCTTCTGGTCCATGAACTATAATTTTGCTTGTTAAAGCAGAATTAAACTAAGCAGTATGACCCTATAAAAACACAGAACCTCCTTTAAAGAGATAAGCATTTTTTTATTAAACAATCTATACACTATTGTTATGATCCAAACAGTAGTTATTTTTGTCCTAGGTCATTTTTCACTCCCTACTGCTGAAGCCAAGAATATTCTTTTCTTCACTTACTGCTGCTTCTCTCCTTACAGAGAGAAATCGTGTGCATACATGGTTACTTCGCTAGTCACATAAGGGTTTGTGAGGAAGAAATAGGCATTGTGAGATCACATGCCTTGCTAGGGACAGATGATGTAACCACAGCAAGGTACTTTGCAGACCACAGCTTAACCAGCATGCTTGTTGGGTAGATGCCGCATGGTGTGGTGGGCAGTGTTCTGTCCCCACATGAAGGCAAATGAAGGTATAACAGATAATGGCTGCGTAACTTCCTACCTTCATATCCAAGCAGTGGAGCAGACCGGACCGGCAGATGCTCGGGTTAGATGGATCCAAACGTATACACGGGAATGAAATCAGCGTGGGTTTATTTGATCCAAATACAGCGACAAACGGTGATACAATACTGTAATGTAGTAGAGGTATTGATGCTGTCCTGTGATATCTTTCCTGAGGCTAACTGCTGTTCAAAAACTGATGCCTTCACAAGCCCAGGGTATTGAATGTCCTGTTACACAGTTATGAAGCACATAAAATGGCTGCAGGAAGTGACCAGAACCAAGGCTGCCTAAAACCACGCCCAGCAGAGGAAAAACTTACTAACAAGAGCAGAGGCGTGCAGCATGCAAATTCTGGCCAGCAGATGGCAGCAAACAGATTAATGCATAGAAACAACATGGTGAAATAAGAATTGGTAATACAATGTACAGTTATATAACAAATATGAGGAGAACAGCACAGGCAGTAAGCACACAAAGTCCTGATTTGCAAAGAACAATGTATTGGAACAGTGGGTCAATAGTACAAACAGACCCGGCTGGAGGTTCACCTGTCCGATGCCACTTACAGTACAACTGTGCAGAGACAGTGGTCTGAAGACTCAAGGATGCCGACAGCATCTGCCACGAGGAGCAAAGTGTCGCCTGTCCAGTGCAACCCAAAGGGGAAGTTTTCTGAGAAGGTAGACGTAGTACCTTCTCTCTCCCTACTCCAGAACCTTTCCTTATCGCTAGCACTGTCCCTGACAGATGGGGAACCTGTCCCTACACTAGCCACTCGCATAAAGCTCGCCAAACCCAGGGGTCAGAGTCTTAAATAGTCTCTACCTGACCCAAGAGGGCCACCAGGGTCATATGGGACATTAGCATCCAACTGGATCACTTCCCCGGGTAAATCATATAGAAACCCAGTTCCTCTCAACTTCCCCTTCCAACTGCATTGCCTCTGTGGTTAAGCGCCACCTGCAGTGGAGAAGAGAGACTGCACCTGCTGGGAATGAGCCATCACCTGCGCATGCACCGATGACATTACCACAGCTTCTAACAGCAATATCCTATTAAGGAAAAGAATGTTAATGATCATAATGCTATCAGCCAAAAGTATATAGCATCATCATGTTAATGGTGTAAAGTTGATAGTGTAAGTTTAAGTCCGCTTTAAATCAGCTTCGGTTGCTATATGGTTGTCAACTGTTGTCTGCTATGCAAACCTAAGGACTTTCACACGAGTGCCCAATGTTCCTGCAGGGTTTTTTTGTGAAGACCACCACGCATTAGATTGTTTCTTGGTCTGAGTTAACACCCACTACTGGAGATGCAAGGTTCAATTCCTAAATTATGGCTCAGCCTCTCCACTCTTCCTGAATGAAGAACTGGTTTTGCTGGAATGTGGGAGGGAGATTATAAGAAAGACTTGTGTAGAATGCATTGCCCCTGTGATGTCTCCACAAGAAAAGGGGATGCAGTTTTCACTGAGACAGGAAGGCAAAAATAGCATTGTCTTTTTAATTAGTTTAATTGCTATTATTATAATTTACACTTGCTACAATCAGGTGACAACATTAAGCAAAACTATCTGCTTTCTTGAGGCACAGATTATAGATTAGCAGTAAAACCAGTTTGATTAGTAGCATATCATATTGCACAAACAGAAGAATGACTTAAAATGAAACTTCAACTTGACAAAAAATAACATTTTTTAGCAAGAAACCTACATTCCACATTATTAATTATTGCCTCCAACATTGTTCCTGTTTCTTCTTTCTGAAGGCTGCCATTTTGCTGAAGCCCAGAGACCCTGAGTAGCATTAAATCTTTAGGCTGTCAGCAGATTGGCCTCTACAAATTTGGCACAGTGCCTAAAAATAAGGACCAACTGAACATGTGCAGAGCAGGGTGACACAATGTATTACTGGATTTTACACAGTTTAGGCACTTAATTTTAATGTTTTACACAGCTATACAAGGAAAAGGGGACAGCCTGAAGTGATCTAGCAGGACTTCATATTCTGGCTAAAGTTCCGCTTTAAGTGACTACAGCTAATCCTGATCCTGCCCAACACAGGGGTTATTGTAGAAAGATCTTTGTTAGAAACAAGGTAGTGCTTACAAAATTTTATATTCATAGTTTTATAAACATCAATTTATATACTCTAAAGTGTTTAAAGCAACATCAAATATAAATGTCCAAAAACCATTATAGGATCCATTTAAAAGCGTTTTTTGTCGGAGGTGAGGACTTCTCCTTGTAATTACCAAGGGCAATCACTAAGGTTAAAACTAAAATGGTTAATTCCTTTTAATCTGTATTTCTAGGAATCTAGAAAATTGGAGAGTTGGTGTTGCTCTCTTGAGCTTGATAGATGTGTTGTAGCATTTATTGTACGAAGCCTCTTGTGAATTTCTTGCTGGTTTAGGGGATCATTGCATTCCTTATTAAGACCTTAAAGTAGCTTTGGGCCGGGGGCTGAAATAAGAGGTGATGAATTATTAAGGCTGACGATTGAGAAACTGCAAGACTTTGCTTTTTTTCCTAGTGTGGTGTCTCCACTATCCTCACTTGCAGGCTTTAAAGGGAAAAAATGTATATATTTGTACAGAAGCTCAAAGTTGTGGCTGGATGAATGACAGAGTCCTAAAGATCAATAAAATTGTTTCCCACTGAGTTTGCTGATGGGTAAAAAAAAAATATATATATATATATATATATATATACTGTATATATATAAAACAGGTGTGATGAGCACATTGTTGAGCTTCTAGGTGCAAAAATCCAAACGGGGCTTGCTGTACTTAACATTTATTGAAGAGTAAATTTAAAAATTACACAGACAAATCCAAAGAATCCAAAGCGTTCCATCTGAAAGATATTGTAGCACTACCCACTTAAGGGTTACTTAGTAATTTGTTTTGGGTTCCCTGTCAATCTGAACCTCTTGTGGCAAATTCAACCTCTGCTGACACCACCGTGCTCCTGTGACCAAATTAAACCGCAACTGTAAAGTGGACTCACGCACAAGTTAGTGTAAACCAATGCGAAGTTTATGTTGGAATTAAAGTAACTTGGTCATAAAGAACAAAGTGACATTGATATATGCAGCAAAATATAATCATTCTTGGTAATTTTGAGCAAAAATAATGACACACCCCATAAAGCAACAATAACTGTTAGCAGGCCTGCTTTCAGAAATAATCCACTGCCTTCAATCTGAGGGGACTGCTGAATCCCCAGTGAGTAGAACACAACTATCAAGAAACAGGTAAGCTCGTTGTGGGTCCTCAAAACTAAATGACAAGGATTAGATGTGAAAGAAAGAGAATTATCATATAAAATTGAACACTGTCCCTTTTAATAACACTACAATGTCTTCTGCACGCTCATTGGGGCCCAATTGTATGAAGTTGAGTTGAGGTGTGTAATATAGTCCCTTGAGATGGTGACACAAGGATAGTGAAGGAACAAGAGGAGAATTAACACTTTTCTTCTTGATGGTAGAGAATTAAGGCAGGGTCCCCTTTAAAGCACCAAACATGGGGCAGACTTGAAGTAATGAATAGCAACAATTAGCATAAACATCTATAGTCAAAGACAGCTCCCTTTTGTACATCAAGGGCAAAAGTTAACAGTAATGGGAATCCAACTTTTTTGAGGAAGGGAAACTTATTGTTTCAGTGGACACTGCTGTATTCTGACCTGCAACTGTATGTCCTGCGGTCAGCTTGTACAAGAAACTGTAATGTATATGTATCTCAACGATGGCGACTGCGAAAACTAGACTGCAACCTGAAGCAACTATATATAATATTCACTACACTATGTGTAGGTATATAACTGAGGTGGAAAACTGTCAGTATTCACTTGGTTAGTGGATGCATTTGTCTCTCTCACCCAATTAGGTAGTCTGGCAGATCATAAAAGTCTGTCTTTCTCTGCAATGGGGTCAGTCCACGGACTCTCCGCCTCAGTCTCAGTGTCCTGGCTGATCTCCTGCTGTCAGATTGGCCTGCTGGGCAGCATGGCAGACCGGGTGGTCAGTAGGCTCTTTCCGCTCTTCTGCTCTCTCCAACTCGCTCCGCGGCCTAGTTCAGGACTTCAGCCATCAGCACATCTCATTTCAGTCTCTCTCCGCACTCTCCTGGCCAATCTCCCAGACATTGATATTTATATGCCCCCACCCACACCCCAGACTGCCCTGCTCACCACCGGAGTCCTGCTATACAGCATACAAGTTCCAGAGGGCTGTTCTGTCCATCTGAGTGACCCTGAATGGCAGACCACAACTATCTATAGTCCATTTTAATGTACTGCAAGTAATCATATTTCAATAGGTTACTATATATATATGTATATTGGGACACCTGCCTTTACACGCACATGAACTTTAATGGCATCCCTGTCTTAGTCCGTAGGGTTCAATATTGCGTTATCCCACCCTTTGCAGCTATAACAGCTTAAACTCTTCTGGGAAGGCTGTCCACAAGGTGTAGGAGTGTGCCTATGGGAATGTTTGACCATTCTTCCAGAAGCCCATTTGTAAGGTCAAGCACTGATGTCGGACGAGAAGGTCCGGCTCGAAGTCTCCGCTCTAATTCATCCCAAAGGTGTTCTATCAGGTTGAGGTCAGGACTCTGTACAGGACAGTCAAGTTCCTCCACCCCAAAATCACTCATCCATGTCTTTATGGACCTTGCTTTGTGCACTGGTGCGCAGTCATGTTGGAACAGGAAGGGGTCATCCCCAAAACTCTTCCCACAAAGTTGGGAGCATGAAATTGTCTAAAATTTCTTGGTATGCTGATGCCTTAAGAGTTCCCTTCACTGGTACTAAGGGGGCCGTGCCCAACCTCTAAAAAACAACCCCACACCATAATCCCACCTCCACCAAAGTTTACACTTGGCACAGTGCAGTCAGACAAGTACCGTTCTCCTGGAAACCACCAAACCCAGACATGTCCAACAGATTGCTAGACAGAGAAGTGTGATTCATCACTCAAGAGAACTTGTTTTCACTGTTCTAGAGTCCAGTGGTGACTTTACACCACTGCATCCGACGCTTTGCTTTGTACTTGGTGATGTAAGGCTTGGATGCAGCTACTCAGCCATGGAAACCAATTCCATGAAGCTCTCTGTGCACTTTTGTTGTGCTAATCTGAAGGCCACACCAAGTTTGGAGGTCTTTAGCTTTTGACTCTCTAGACAGTTGGCGACTTCTGCTCACTGTGCACTCCAGCATGCTCTGACATGTGGGGGTTTATTTACTAAAGCTGGAGAGTCCAAAATCAGACTCCCTTCTGCCTAGAAACCAATCAGCTTCTAACCTCAGCTTGTTCAATGAAGCTTTGGCAATGAAACCTGGAAGCTGATTGGTTTCTATGCAGAAGGGAGTCTGATTTTGGACTCTCCAGCTTTAGTAAATAAACCCCGTTCTGTCTTTGGACTTGTATATACAGGTGAAACTCGAAAAATTAGAATATCGTGCAAAAGTTCATTTATTTCAGTAATGCAACTTAAAAGGTGAAACTAATATATGAGATAGATTCATTACATGCAAAGCAAGATAGTTCAAGCCATGATTTGTCATAATTGTAATGATTATGGCTTACAGCTCATGAAACCCCAAATACACAATCTCAGAAAATTTGAATATTGTGAAAAGGTGCAATATTCTCGGCTCAAAGTGTCCCACTCTAATCAGCTAATTAAGCCATAACACCTGCAAAGGGTTCGATAGACTTTAAATGGTCTCTCGGTCTGGTTCAGTAGGAATCACAATCATGGAAAAGACTGCTGACCTGACAGTTGTGCAGAAAACCATCATTGATACCCTCCATAAGGAGGGAAAGCCTCAAAAGGTAATTGCAAAAGAAGTTGGATGTTCCCAAAGTGCTGTATCAAAGCACATTAATAGAAAGTTATGTGGAAGGGAAAAGTGTGGAAGAAAAAGGTGCACAAGCAGCAGGGATGACCACAGCCTGCAGAGGATTGTCAGGAAAAGGCCATTCAAAAGTGTTGGGGACTTTCACAAGGAGTGGACTGAGGCTGGAGTCAGTGCATCAAGAGCCACCACACACAGACGGATCCTGGACATGGGCTTCAAATGTTGTATTCCTCCTTAACAACAAGCAACGTCAGAAGCGTCTGACCTGGGCTAAAGAAAAACAGACCTGGTCTGTTGCTCAGTGGTCCAAAGTCCTCTTTTCTGATGAGAGCAACTTTTGCATCTCATTTGGAAACCAAGGACCCAGAGTATGGAGGAAGAATGGAGAGGCACACCCTGCAAGATGCTTGAAGTCCAGTGTGAAGTTTCCACAGTCTGTGTTGATTTGGGGAGCCATGTCATCTGCTGGTGTTGGTCCACTGTGCTTCATTAAGTCCAGGGTCAACGCAGCCATCTACCAGGAGATTTTGGAGCACTTCATGCTTCCTTCCGCAGACGAGCTTTATGGGGATGCTGACTTCATTTTCCAGCAGGACCTGGCACCTGCCCACACTGCCAAAAGCACCAAAACCTGGTTCAATGACCGTGGGATTACTGTGCTTGATTGGCCAGCAAACTCGCTTGACCTGAACCCCATAGAGAATCTATGGGGCATTGCCAAGAGAAAGATGAGAGACATGAGACCGAACAATGCAGAAGAGCTGAAGGCCACTATTAAGGCATCCTGGTCTTCCATAACACCTCAGCAGTGCCACAGGCTGATAGCTTCCATGCCACGCCGCATTGAGGCAGTAATTGCTGCAAAAGGGGCCCAAACCAAGTACTGAGTACATATGCATGCTTATACTTTTCAGAGGTCCCATATTGTTCTATGTACAATCCTTGTTTTATTGATTGCATGTAATATTCTAATTTTCTGAGATTGTGGATTTGGGGTTTTCATGAGCTGTAAGCCATAATCATCACGATTATGACAAATCGCAGCTTGAACTATCTTGCTTTGCATGTAATGAGTCTATCTCATATATTAGGTTCACCTTTTAAGTTGCATTACTGAAATAAATGAACTTTTGCACGATATTCTAATTTTTGGAGTTTCACCTGTAGTTGACAAGAAGTTGTCCTCAGTTTGCAGTTCCCTTGGGCATCCCATACACCCCTTACCCCAGCCAATTTCAATTCAGCTAATAAAACTAAAAAAAACAAGCTCAAGGACTGTTTACTGTCTCTGGAATTCAAGTCTGAGACGTGCGTGTTGCCTTGCTGTGCAGGACTATAGGGGGACCTAAAACTTCATCAACTCCCACAGGGGTAGTGCTAAAAGTGCAACAAGATTGTTAAGGAGTCCTCTGAGTGTTCAGTTCTTCAGTTCTGGGGTATCCCACACCCCATCCAAGCTTCATGTTCCAATAAAACCCTAAAAAGACACCCCTAGACTGTTCCTTTGAGCCAGTGGAAGAGTGAAGAAAATGCTATGTGCCTGGCTGTGTGTGCTTTAACTGGGGAATAAGGCTAAATTCACCAACGGCTCTCTAGGGGGTGCGCTACAAATACATAAAAATAAAATGCCATGATCCCATCAGTAATGTATTCCTACTTTTGCCCCGCCCTGTATATGCCACTGAGGCTTCCACTTTCATTTAGAAGCACATTTTAATAAGGCCTTCTCTGCATGTTGGAAGGTCTAACTACTGAATCTGACAATGTTGGGTTGTCTGACCCTTTAAAAGGCGACAGACTTCTGTAGAGTAAATAAATCACTCTAATTTATTTTGTTTTCCAGAAAATTATATCTTTGTGCAGCAGCTTTTTACATTTTCTTTTCCAACACCAGGAGTTGAAGTGGAGTTTTTCTGACCACTTATAAATGCATGTAAGATGTAGCAGTGAGATGCCAGCAACACAAGTAATGAGTGTACAGGCATTGGTTGACACTCAGCTCTGTAATAGCTCGGCTTTGTGATGCATCTCTCGAGTCAGTCTGTGATTAGATTTCAAGTGAAAAATGACAGGGAACGTCCTTTCAGAAACACATGGCAGCGATGCATGATTGGGTGACCGAACACATCTCGAGAGATACAGACAGAGAGATCCAAACAGCTTGTGACACTGATTGTGATAAAATGCAGTTTTATCGGAGATGTCACCTGACCCCCGAGCTTCTATCCTGTGTGAGCCGACAGTGCAGATAACTCAGCAGCACGCCTTTTGCAGCCACAAACACGTGTGTCTTCTCAAAAAGCCATTTAGCTGACGATCCCGCTATTTCAAATTATCTGAGGCGTGCACTGGACCTCCAGGCAAATGTGTGAAGTATCCATTTAGTCCTTTTATTTTAGAGTTGAACTCTGGGGAAACATAAAAACAACTATAGCAGTGAGGCTTTTTCCTAAGGTACCATTTAAAAGCAGTTTTACTCACCCTATCCCTCGCTTCCAAAGGCTTCTACCCTTCTGGTGCCCTGAAGCTGCTTCTCTTCAATGCTCCGTCCTTCAGTTGCACTCTGATATCCTTGTGTACAATGCAGAACCAGCATTGTATATGAAGATACCAAGGGCTTGGCTACCGGGGGCATCAGAAGGAAGAGAAAATCACTGGCTGCCAGAGTGTAGACAGGTGTAGTCTGTACTCCTCTCTGTAGGTGGTGCAGCAATGTAGAAGGGGAAGGAAAGTATGAGGAGCTTGGTTCCTCTATGACTTCCTGCAATCATCGGGTTCAGCTGTCTGACTAGACACTGGGGCCTTGACTGACCTTTTGGGTGAGGGCAATACTTATTTAGGACATTAGCCCTCTGATTTGGCATGCTTTTTGCAAGTGGCCAGTGTAGAGAAGGTATATACTGTAGAGTAAGGAAGAGGTTCCAGAGGAGTAGGGAGAGTGCAGGGACCACGTTATCCTCCGCCTTAGGAAGCCTTCCAGTTGGGTGTAGACCAGCCAGGCTGCATTGCAGAAGCTGTCGGCATCATAACAAGCTAAAAGACCGTTGCTACTGGTTCTTTAAGTGGCTATTCCCGCCTGGCCCAGTTGTACCTTGTTGGAACTTTCTGCAATACAAAGTTCATGTTTCTGCCACCGACACACCACAGGGTTCCTCTAGACCAGCCTTTCTCAACCTGGACTCTGTGGAACCATATAGTTCCTCCAGAGGTTTTTAGGAGTTCCTTGAGCAATTACCAATTTCTGCCTCTCAGATAATAAGACACCAATGATCTTTTTGGCTATCTATGAGGGGGGCATTCTTCCCATTGACCACTAATGTAAGGAGCATCTTTCACTCTGACCACGAGTGCAAAGGGGTCCCATTTCCAACTAACTACCAATGTATGGACACTACCATTTACATTGTCTGCATCTCTTTTCTGGCCATTATTATAGTTTGATTAAATATTATTATTTTGACTGAAGACAATTTTTGTGGTATACAATGACCTTGGGTGTCAAATACTCTAAGTATGCCACATCCTTATTCTTTTATTTGTTTTATATTACCTTCTGTTGACGCAAATGCAAACATGGAAATACACTTTAAGCCTGTTTTTTTTAGTTTTTGGATTTCAGCTTTTGCCCTTATGCACACTTGACGTTTTGATAAAGCTGGTAACGTTAGCTGTGTAAAGTCATGTTAAAAACGTGAGTTTTTCTTTTTTTTTGCTTTTTTGCATTAGCGTTTGGTGGCGTTTTTCCAGGATTAGCTGCGTTTTCCCACGTTTTTCCGCTTTTGTGGTTTTTAGCATTTTTGTTACCAAAACAAATGTTTTTTTGGTCAAAAAACATCCAAAAACGCAGGTGTGCGGCATTTTACCGCATTTTGCTGCGTTTTTCAGAGTTAGAGCGTTTTTACAGCTAAAAAACTCCTCTAGAAACCAACTAGTCCTGGGTTCTTTTTCCAGCCAAAAAACGTCCCAGTAAAAAAACGTTGATTACAGTCTATGTGTGTATGGACACATAGGATAACATGATGGGGTGTTTATTGGCTGTAGAAAAAAAAGTCAAAAGCCAAAAACAGCCGCTGTAAAAACATCCAGTGTGCATGAGGGCTTAAAATAGATAGGCAAATATGAGAAAACACCTGTAATGAAATGGATTTTTCCTTAACTTGCATACCGGACATTTATTTGAGCAGAGACGGCGGGCACGTTATTTTCAAGGGTGAAAGACTTGTATTGCAAATGAGTTGTTTGCATTTTTCCAGGACACTTAGTAAAATGGTTCATTTGACATATTTATTGATTTTGCAAGTACATCGTTTTATAAGCAATATCCTGCTTGTCTAGGAGATCAGAGTTTTTTTTCACATTCCCATCGTCCTCTTTATACCAGATGAAAAGGAACATCTCATTTCAAATTAGGCTGACAGTGAGAGTTCTTGCTCTGGTTTCTGAAGTTGGAAAGAAGAGTCATCATGGGGATGACAGACACTATTATATCTGCAGCCATGATAACACCTCCTTGCCTGCAATTATTTTCAGTGGGTTAGACAGAGTGTGGACTGCTAACTCATAAGAGGCACAAAACACAGGAAGCTATCAGTTCATAAGATTTCTGACAGGATCAACAGGTATGTGTTTACACTTATCGAACAGATATAACAAAACACTTCCAATGGTGTATTTAACCACTTGCCGTCCGCCTGCTGTTTATAAACGGCAGGACGGTGGCACTCCAGGGGCGGGTTGCCATTCATAAACGGCACCCCGCCTTTTCTAGCTGTGCGCGCTCCCTGGGAGCGTGCAGCACCGCGATCCGGTGCCCGCTGTGTCCTCCAGACACAGTGAAACACTGATCGTCGGACAGAACCTCTGTACGAGGTCCTGATCATGTGATCACTGATTGGCCAATCAGTGATCACATGCAAAGTAGTAAGCAAGACGTCACTTGTGACATCATTGCTTACTACGTGTGAAATCTGTGAATGATCACAGAGGTCACATGGTACAAGGCTATTAACAACAGCCTTGTACCATGTGACAAGGTGTGACCAATCACAGCTCACTCAGTATTTCTCAATGGTTGCAAGAATGCAGACAGAGAGAAAGAGAAATGATTGATTTTACATCCTATATGGGTGTAAAAGCAATCACTGTAAAAAAAAAATTAAAAAAAATCTTCATCACCCCCCACAAGTAGTACAGTGTAACCATGGTGACACTGTACTGCTAGGGTGATAGTATGTAAAAATAAATAATAATATAAAAAAATAAAATAAAAATTTAAAAAAAAGTTAAAAAATTATAATTTTTGGTTATAAACTAATTTGGCTTATTTTTTTTTACTAAAAATATAACAGAATACATTTTGGTCAAGATTTATGATGAAAGATTATTTATTTGCAAAATTTTAAAAGAAAAACACTTTTTTCAAAATTTTTGGACTTTTTCATTTACATAGCAAAAAAAATAAAAATTCCAGCGGTGAATAAATACCAGCAAAATAACGTTTTATCTGTCTCAAAAAAATGGTAAAAAATTCATATGGGTAAAGTGCTGCATGACCGCACAATTGTCATTCAAAGTGTGATAACGCTGAAAGCTGAAAATTGCCCTGGACAGGAAGGGGGTAAAAGTGCCCGGCCTGGAAGTGGTTAACAGACCAAAATGAATGAAATAAGAAAAGTTCATTGTTAGGCCTCATTCACACTTTCTAAATCAGAGATGGTGCGGCAAGTACGCTGCTGATACCTGTGATCGGGATCCCAGGTGTTCTGACTGATTTACTAAAACTGGTGCACACAGAATCTGATGCAGCTCTCCATAGTAACCAATCAGCTTCTAACTTCAGCTTGTTCAATTAATCTTTGACACTAAAACTTGGAAGGTGATTGGTTACTATACACAGTTGCAGCAGATTCTGTGTGCCCCACTTTTAGTAATTCTCCTACATTGCGTCCAGGGCTTAACAACTGGCCCCAACCACAGGTAACCATTGGATGTGTGAATACATGCTTACAGCTGAGCACAGCTCAAGCTCTTTACAGCCTGTCATCTGGGATTCCAGATACAGGTATGCAAAGTATATTTGCTACACCATGACTAACTTATGCTTACATACACTTCAAGCCAGGGGCGGACTGACAACTCATGGGGCCCCCGGGCAATAGGGGATCAAGGGGCCCCTGTGTCCTTGGCCAAACTCAAAAAAGCCTATGAAAAAGGTACCAGAGGCATCTCATGGGGCCCCCTACTGACCCCGGGCCCTCGGGCAGTGCCTGAGTTTACAAATGGTCAGTCCGCCCCTGCTTCAAGCTTATGGGTATCTAGCCTAAAGGCCTCCATTGCTGCTTTTACAATCGTGCGACTTACAGTGAAGTTGCGTGATTTCAAAATCGGGTGACCTGCCGATTTCATTGTGATTTGCAAGACATCTGACACAGATGTCTATGCAAGTCACAACAAAAGTAGTACATGCACTACTTTAGAAATCGGTGCGGTTCCAACTTGGTCTAGTTGGTTGCATGCCAAGTCGCACCCGATGTGACCATGGGCTTAGGCTGAGTACACATGTGTGCTGGATGTAAAGTACTGTATATCCAATGTCCATACTGCATATGTTTGGTAGGAGTGTACTGGGGTACGCAATGCAGGTGAACAGAAATTGCAGCATCAGCATCCTAAAGTCTGGCAGTCCATGCTCACTTCAAGGCAATGAAGAGCAAATATAGCAGCAAGGTAGGGCTTTTAAGAGGAACCCCACCTCCCAAAAATCAGGGGAAAAAAGTGCATGGGTTTCCCCCTAAAAGCCATATCAGACCCTTTAGGCCTGATAGGACTTTTAAGGGGAACCCCACCCCAAAAAAATGGGGGAGGAAAGCGTAGGGTCCCCCCTAAATTTCTACCAGACCCTTGATCCGAGCACAGGCCTGGAAAGGGAGGGGATGAACTGTACCAGGCCACATGCCCTCAACATGGGGGGTTGCTTTGGAGTAGGCCCCCTCCCCCCCAAGGTGCTTTGTCTCCATGTTGACAAGGGGCTCTTCCCCACAATCCTGGGCTGTGGTTGTGGGGGTTTGTGGGGGGTGACTTATCTTTAACAAGGGAGCCCCCAGTTCTCCCCCCCCCTTGTAAATGAGTATGGGAACGACTCGCTGAAATAAAAAGACCCGCCGCCCGCTGACCCATCTGCACCCACTGAGCATTTGCTGCTGTCTGACATTTGCTGGTCAGATGTAAACAATTGGGTGGAGATAATGGTGACATCATGCTAGGTACGCCCAATTGTGCTGTGATTGGCCAAAGCATTGCACCTGACCTGTGGACAGTTCCACCTATAATGCTTCAGCCTCATCACACTCTCCATCAACTAGGTCCTCCTTCACACTTGCTCTGAGATCCCTTCTCACATAGAGACAGACACTACCACCTTTCCTTTTCCAAAAGAGAATATAGCCAGTAATAATAATGCCCCAGTTATGTGAAGAATGAAGCCAAGATTAAGCAATACCAATTAAATCCTAGTTCTCTTCATGCACCAAAGCTTCCAACTCACCTATTTCTCATATCCTCTCTGAGCAGAGAGCAGTGATGGTCAGGTACTGCTCTATGCTCTGCCCCTCCAGTGTTCACTTGAGTGCCAGACAGGAGAGGGGGCGGCAGTGGCTGGCCAATAGCAAGCTTTAGCCCACTCTTGGTTGATTCTGAGTCATGGGAGTGCAAGAATGAGTGCACTCCTGTTACCCAGTATTAGAAGTACCTCCTTGCTTCTCTTTTAAAGCAAAATTCCAGACATTTTGGCAAAAATTCCAGATATTTTGGCAAAATTTGCCATTTTGCCAAAATGTAAAAATAAAGGGTGGAATGGACTTTTAAAGCTCCCAAGGGTTAGGGAAGTTCCTTTATACTTTTTTAAATATTTAATGTTTCATTTTTTTCCCAAAAGAATTTAAAAAAATAATTTTGTCTCTGTAGGAGTGTTAGACGACAGAGGCTAAGTAGGGGCAGTCTCTGTTTGGCTTACAAAGTGTAGTGGGCATTTAGAACATGTAGTCCAGCTCACCATTTCCGGGCAGGTGCCTAATCAGGTCCTGGTTGCTTGGTAGTCAGCAGTTCCCAGAAATCAGGCCACAAATCCTCACACAAGCTGCGGTCAGCTCAGATGCTCAGCTCAGCTCAGATGCTGAAGACACAGTGGGGTTTATTTACTAAAGCTGGAGAGTCCAAAATCAGACTCCCTTCTGCATAGAAACCAATTAGCTTCCAGGTTTCATTGCCAAAGCTTCATTGAACAAGCTAAGGTTAGAAGCTGATTGGTTTCTATGCAGAAGGGAGTCTGATTTTGGACTCTCCAGCTTTAGTAAATAAACCCCAGTGACTCTCTCAACTTAGTCTCTGAAGGCAGGTTGGGTAGTCTCATGTGCAGGTCCGTTCCCTCTCCCTGATATGGGGGAACAAGTGCGGCAACAGTTCCTCTTAGCTGTTCTGTAATGTGTCTGTGTCTCAGATATGAGGCACAGTCCCTGACAACAGATCTGTCCTTTTTGCTCTCTTCCCTGGAAAACAGTGAAGCTTCTCCTCCTCTAGGTGCAAAAATGTGTGGGAGTTGAAGTCCACAGTCTGTTAGCCTTCATTAATGTGGAACTACACTGCATCTGACAACCACAAACCAAAAATGTTACTTATTTCATTGTTAATATTCAAAGCAAACTCACCCATCCATCCATGTTTACATACTTTATTTTTCTGAGAATTAATTTTGAAAAAAAAAACTTTTTATTTCCGGCAGTGGCCATCTTGAGTAAGGGCAGATGATTCATGAAAAATAGTCAATGTTGATTGAGAGAGTGAAGTTCCACTTTAAGTATGGTGCAGTTCCTCTTTAAGAACTACAATTCCCATCATCCATAGAGTATGCCCAGCAAGTTCTCTCTGAGGCTTCCATTGGCTCCTTCTCTTCCCTCTGATTGCATCCACACTGATCTGTCAGGAAGGAGAAGGGTGAGCAGGAGCGAGCGGGCAACACACAAAATTACAGTACAACCATGAATGAGAAAGATAAACACTGGCTACATTACCTTTGTTACTATGCAGCAGGGGGGAGAGGGAAAGTAGTGAACAGAGACAGCTGCACCCAGCTACAAATGCTTTGCCTTTAATTCCACTTTAAAGCATAATTTCACCCAAGCAGTTCACACAGCAAAATAAATTGTTTCTTTAAAATTTTTGCAAAATTAGCAATTTTGCTGCAAGGTTACTTGCCTCATTCATACTGGTGAGTGTATGGATAGGAACATGCTCAGAGTTCCCCCTCTTATAGTACTGATATAACCAATAATGGTGGAAGTGAAGAGAATTTTCAAAAAGCCATGAATAAATCAATAGATCGATGAACTGTAACGACAGAAAGGAGTTAGTAACAATAATAACAGTAATATAATATGCCATTAGCAAACACTTGCATCAACTGAAATGTCAAGCTCCAATAAAACGGCAAAGTTCAAACAATCTTTCAGCATGGATCTGCCTCCAGCAAAATTACACTAATACACCAAAGCATCTGCCTTCTTGTACTCTGAAAGCCTGGAGAAAGACAAAAGAACAAAGAACAACAATCTGCATTTTCTTGTTCTGTTTTCAGGTGCTATATTTTTTCCAGCTGAATTTGGTTTGCTAAATTGGTAACACTCTGGTGATGTCAGTGTTTTTCACCTATTGGTCTTTTCTGTCTAAGACCCTTCTCCCTGGCTGTCAGCGTTTGTGCATACTAAGCTGTGCATTTGCAGCTCAGCATACATTTACAGCATGGCTCTGTACCGTGATAATGTGACTGCTGTGCACATATATTGGAGTGGCGTCATCGCAGCATGGCCAAGTAAGCAACCGAAGATTCCCAGAACTCAGAAGAAACACTGGGAGAGGATGGCAGCACCCGTGACCAACAAAAGTGCAGTCAGCACAGAGCTGGAAGGGATTAGTAGACACCTAAAAAGGAAATTTTTTAAAATGTAAATTATAAATATTTTCTACTCACCTGTTCTGTGCAACGGTATTGCACAGAGCAGCCCCAAACCTCCCCTTCTGGGGTAACCCACTGACATTCCTGCCTCCTCTTCTGTGTCTGTCCTGAGCCTGGCTATGTGTGTCCATTGACACACAGTTTGGCTCGACCCGCCCCATACTCTGCTCACAGAATTTGACTGACAGCAGCAGGCACCAATGGTTCCCACTGCTCTTAGCCACACTTGTGAGAGATGAACTGAAACTGGGCACAGTGATGGATCGATCCAGAAGTTAGGTAAGTAGTTGGAGTGGGAAAGGGTACAGCAGATAGAAAAACTTATTTTACCTTAACCACTTTCTGACTACTCACCCACATTTTACTGCGGACGGGCGGCTCATACAGGCACGATCCTGTACTTGTACGTTGGCAGTGTCTTATGGGCTCTAGGCTGCCCCCCCCAGCCAGCTCCCATGGTAATTGGACACAGTGGGATTTTGTCAACAGGTTTCAGCCAATAATTCATGGCCGAGACCTGCTGATTGGCTGTGTCCAATCACAGCCCAGAGCTCTGTGTTGACAATCAACACAGAGCTCTGTACAGAGGAAACAATCTGTTTGTTTCTTCTTTGTGTGCAAAGAAGGGAGAAAGAACAAACCAATCTTTAGTAAAAAAAAAAGGAACACATATTGCACACATTAATACTTGTTAGGCACACACTTAACCCCTTGATTACCTCAAGATTTTAACCCCTTCCCAGCCAATGTCATTAGTACAATGACAGTGTATATTATTGTAGCACTACCCCCTTAGGAGTTGCTGATTTTTGGATCCCCCTAAGCTCTACATGTCCAGGCAACGCACATTTTCCACCTTGCACACTGAAGTCAAAGAACAGTCCTTGAGCTTGGTTTTGAGATTTTATTAGGAGTTAAGAACTTGAATGGAGTCTAGGGGTATATGGGATGAGAAACTGCAGAACTTGAGAACCACTACCAGTACCGCTCGTGTTTTTTGCAGTCACTATAGCCGGTCCACCCGTGGCGGCTTTTACATCTGCCACATGTCCCAGCTGCCTTGTTGGCCTCCACACTTTACCACGGATTGTTACCGTCAGTGTGGTGAGACTGTTCTTTGCTACTGATTAGTCTGCATTACTACATGGTGGTTTTTACCATACAATACATGTGATTTTTTAAAGGACTTTATTAAAAGGATCAATTATCCTTTTTGTTGGACTAAACTGGTATTTGATTTTGGAATGTATTGGCATAGTCAGTTTATCGGCAACTGCAATCTCCAAGTGCGCTGGTTATTTGTTTATCAGTTTATCTGTCAGTCACCGGCTCTGTGCTCTGCCCCTCCAGTGCTCACTGGTTCTCCAAGCTGTGGAAGAGGAAAGGCCAGAAGTGGCTAACTTAGGCTCTCAGTGGCATGCTGAGAGCCTGAGCCAGCTGCCAGTCAGGAATTTGGGTGACTCCTGATATTAAATTCATGATCCTTCCAAAGTCTGGAGTCTGGACTGGCTAAGTGATGTCAGCCAACAGTGGATGTTAGCCCACTGTTGGCTGAATATGGGTCACAGGAGAAGTAAGGCCAAAAGAGCTTGGACCCTACTTCTCCTTTAAGTCTTCCATAAAGTGTTTTATGCTGTGCATACTAGCACAATATGGTAATAGCTCCTGGGGCCTAATAAAACATTTTTTCTTTTTGCAGAGGTTTAATTAGGATGTTTTCCCAGAGATCAGCTTTCACACCACAAATGCAACGCAGTGCTAGTACACACGCTTGCTCCATTTTGATTGCTTGTATGTAAGAAGCATTAGCTACCCTTGTGCATAGAAATAAAAAAGAATCAATTACAGAAGCAGTCAAATCTGCCCCTGAGTTATAGGAGAACACCAGGACATGATAGTTAAGACGTGTTAAATATATGTCACATTATGAAATGACCTCTCCAAACAGCATAAATGGAATGGTATGACCACCTGGCCTTCCCCCTTATTGCATTGTCAATACCTCTGCCAGAATGGCAGCTATGATTTTCAGGAAATATTGATCGCAATAAAACGTGCTTATATTTCAGTAGTTCCCTGAATGACGGCTTCTGTATATTGTCCTAACCATTTTATGAAGTCCTTTCACATCCCTCTGACCTCTTCCTAATTGACTGTGAAGTTGTTTCCTGCTAGGCTCTCTCTCCATCTCTCTCTCTCTCTCTCTCTCTCTCGCCTTCTCCTTTTTCTTCCTTCCCTCTTTATGTAAGGACTGTCTTGTGATACGACTGAAATGCGGTTGAGGTGAGCGGTAACAAATGAGGATGAGATGGGGGGGAGAGCTTTTTTTTTTTTGTCCAAACAAACATCTTATGTTTGTGTCTCTTGTTTTTTCGAGAAGGTTGCGAGGAGGAAGCCAGCTCTGTCAAGCTGAATTGTGGCTTTGTCCATTTATATTTTATAAAGCTTGGCTTAGATGTGGATACTTTAGAATGAAGCTTTCAAGAGAGATCATCGAGACGGGGCAGCTGAAAGCTTGAGTGTGTCAGCTGGCTTTTGAAGCATATAGAGTAGGTCAGGGTTGCCCCATAACGCAGCATGATAGCTGAACACCCTTTCTCTGCTGAAATGTTTGTGGAAGGCTACTACAGAGAGTAACATTATATTTGCATGCCGTGCAGCAAAAAGTTTAGCCGATAGTCATTTTTGACGTGACTTTCGCATTTTTATTTTCTGGCTGTTCTATATTTTCATGACAATATTTTATGTAGAGATTTGCAGATTCTTCTTCTAGATTATAGCAGGGAGTGAAGAGAACATCCGTTCTCCCTATGGTATATCAGCGAGGAAACGCAGCATCTCTGCTGAACATCTGCTGAGGTAAAATGAGTAAGCCACATAGGGCCTGATGTGTTAGAGCAGCCTTTCTCAACCTATTTACCCCAGAGGAACCCTTGAAAACATTTGGAGATCTCAGGGAACCCCTAAAATAATTTTTCATCGTCAGCTTGCGGTACATTAATGTGATCAGTGTGTTGTAGATATAGCAATAAATATGCAGATAGAACCAACACATACGAGTTGCGACAATTCAATTCCCAGTAATAATCCTATCAAACACCTCTGCATTCTTCAAAAGATCGAGTGAAATTTGAAGATGATGTTCTTTCTGATCTTCTGTTCAGATTCGAGGCACCATGTTTGTGGAAATCTTTCTCACTCCCAAGCCCTCCATTAAATCTGCAGCAGTGTTTCTTTGTTCATTTTCAATTCTACTATCATCATTCGTACACTCAATCTTGGATCTGAGCATATGAGGATTCGATCTCTGTCCACATTTGTATCCATTCTTGCGTCATCATGGACATCTTCCCACCCCTCCTTAACTGCTTCACGACTGCCCTATAATAGAACTACTGCTACAGGGTGGCAGGGCTATGCAAAATCACATATATATACATGATTTTGTATTTCTGGGTAGGAGGTGCGTGCGCCTCCCTACCCGCACCACCATTGGCGGGTTCAGCTGTCAATCACCGGGTCCCAGCTGGAGATTCCCCACCAAGGAACACTGACAGAGGAGAGGTCTGTATGTAAACAATACAGATCTCTCACCTGTCAGCTCCAGCATGCTGCTTTGTATGCAGAGCAGCATAGCAGAGCAATACAAAGCATCGTGCTTACACAGTAAAGCACACACAGACTACACAGTAAAACAGCACACAGCTAACCCTTTGATCGCCCCAGATGTTAACCCCTTCCTGCCCAGTGTCATTAGTACAGTGTCAGTGCTATTTATTAGCACTGATCACTGTATTGATGTCAGTGGGGATGTCAGTGGCAGTTAGTCAGTTCCTCTCCAGTGTCAGAATGCCCGCCGCAGTCCCGCTATAAGTCGCTGATTGCCGCCATTGCTAGTATAAAAATAAAAATTCCAGTATATATATATACCGTCATTTGTAGACACTACAACTTTCACGTAAACCAATTAATTTACATATATTGGGATTTTTCTTTAGCAAAGACATGTAAAAGAATACATTTTGGCCTAAATTTATGGCGAAATTTGATTTTTACAATTGTTTTACTGCATAGGTTTTATAGCAAAAAGTCAAAAATATTGTTTTTTCAAAAGTTTCGGTCTTTTTATGTTTACAGTGCAATAAATAAAAAACACACAGGCGTTCAAATACCACCAAAATAATGCTCTAGTTGTGGGAAGAAAGGACATAAATTTCATTTGGGTGCAGCGTTGCATGACTGCGCGATTGTCAGTTAAAGTAACGCAGCACTGTATCGCAAAAAATGGCCTGGTCAGGAAGGGGTGTACATCCTCTGGAGGGCAAGTGGTTAAAGGGAAAAAGTGTAAACATATAATGTAAATAAAACAAAAATAATTAAGAAAAAATTTAAAAGCACCCCCATTCTCCTGTGCATAAACGCAAATGCAATCATCTCTGCAAACTCTGACTGTCTCTTGTATCATGTCCACAGGCTCTGACCATATTTTGTATCATGTCTGCAGTCTCTGACCATCTCCTGTATCAATGTCTGCAGTCTCTGACCATCTCATGTATCATGCCATTAGTCTTTGTCTATGCCCTGTTGTGTATCAGCTGTCTCTGTGGTGATGTGGAGGGACACACTTGACACCCCATATCAAGCTTGTTGGCCACCACTGATCCAGCTATGGAAGGAGCACCTAAATGGAAGGGGGTCTGCTGTGCTGGGGGAAAGGTTTATGGGAAGGCTGGAGGCGTATTTAAACTAGGATCGAGGGGGGAGGGAGAATTAGATTATAACGGGGTGGACAGATCAGACAGGGGTCAGTACTTAGTGGAGGGTGGAATGGGGAAAGATGAGGGGAAGGCTATGGCAGATGATAAAGAGGTTCCCATGTTATAAACAACCAGTGGAATTGGTACCATTTGTATGAAAATAAAAAATAAGCAAAATACGTGTGAACAAGGTGTCAATCAATTAAAGTGTTTGTTCACCAATGCCAGAAGTCTGCCAAGCAAAAAGGTGAGTTGGAAGCTTTGTTGCATGAAGAGAGCTATGATTTAATTGGTATTGCTGAATCTTGGCTTCATTCTTTGCATGACTGGGCCATTAATATTCCTGGCTATGTTCTCTATCGGAGAGACAGAATAAATAGGAAAGGTGGTGGTGTCTGTCTGTACGTGAGAAGTGATCTCAGAGGGCGTTAGAAAGAGGACCTAGTTGATGGAGAGTGTGATGAGGCTGAAGTATTATGGGTGGGACTGTACTTGGGGGTGCGTACTACAAAGGTAACTATTGGAGTTTGTTATAGGCCTCCCAGTGTTAATGAGGAGGTGGAGACTCAGCTCCTTGTACAGATCGAAAGGGCTGCAAGGGCTGGGACAGTGATAATAATGGGGGATTTTAACTACCCAGAAACTGACTGGAGTAATGGTACTGCAGGAACAGTTAAAGGGCAAACATTTTTAAACCTACTACAGGACAATTTTATGGTACAGTTCATAGAGGCCCTTACTAAGAATGATGCTCTGCTGGACCTGGTCATCTCAAACCATGGAGAGCTTATTACGTATGTCCATATAAAAGAACATCTGGGTAGCAGTGACCACAACATGATTTCATTTATTGTTAGCTGTAAACAACAAACACATACAGGAAAAATAAAAATGCTCAATTTCAAGAGAGCTAATTTTCCAAGGCTGAGAGATGCTCTCCATGAGTTAGACTGGTAGGGAATTAACATTGATGAACACAACACAGAAATGGGAGTTCTTAAAAAAGACTGTATGTAAACACACTGCAAAATATATTCCGATGGGCAACAAGTTTAAAAGGCTAAAAATCAAACCTAAGTGGCTTACGGCCAAAGTTAATAAAGCTATAGATAAAAAGAAAATAGCTTTTATTAAATATTTAAATGAAGGAACACTATCATTCTTTAAACATTACAAAGAATATAACAGAATATGCAAAAAGGAAATAAAGGCTGCAAAAATTGAAAATGAACAACAGATTGCAAAAGATAGCAGGACCAACCCCAAAAAATTCTTCAAATATATTAATGCTAAAAGGTCCGGTCTGAGCACGTAAGCCCTTTACAAAATAATCTAGAGTGGGTGACTGGGGACAAAGAGAAGGCAAATTTATTTAATACCTTCTTCAGCTCTGTGTATATAAATGAGCAAGGGGGAGCTCTTGTCCATAATGGACATGGTATTGACACAGCTCCAGATGATCCACATTGGCTCACAACTGATATGATCCAAAAAATATTTAGACAGAATAAAGGTGAATAAAGCACCTGGACCGGATGGCATACACCCACGGGTCCTTAAAGAATTGAGCTCTTTCATTTCAATGCCATTTTTTCTCATTTTTAGGGACTCTTTAATGACTGGCATAGTACCACTGGATTGGCGTAAGGCCAATGTGGTGCCAATATTTAAAAAGGGGTCAAAATCTTTACCAAGTAATTAATAAGTTAATTACCGTATATGCCGGCGTGTAAGACGACTGGGCGTATAAGACGACCCCTTACTTTTCCTGTTAAAATGTAGTGTTTGGGCTATACTCGCCGTATAAGACTACCCCTCTTCCAATGCACACCAGTGGGAGGAATCGTGCCCCATCATTGGTGTCAGTGGGAGGAATAGTGCCCCATCATTGGTATTATTGGGAGGAATAGTGCCCCATCATTGGTATCAGTGGGAGGAATAGTGCCCCATCATTGGTGTCAGTGGGAGGAATAGTGCCCCATCATTGGTGTCAGTGGGAGGAATAGTGCCCCATCATTGGTATCAGTGGCAGGAATAGTGCACCATCATTGGCATTAGTGGCAGGAATAGTGCCCCATCATTAGTATCAGTGGGGGGAATAGTGCCCCATCATTGGTATCATTGGCAGGAATAGTGCCCCATCATTGGTATCAGTGGCAGGAATAGTGCCCCATCATTGGTATCAGTGGCAGGAATAGTGCCCCATCATTGGTGTCAGTGGGAGGAATGGTGTCCCATCATTGTTGTCAGTGGGGGGTGGAATAGTGTCCCATCATTGGTGTCAGTGGGGGGTGGAATAGTGCCCCGTCATTGGTGTCAGTGGGGGGTGGAATAGTGCCCCGTCATTGGTGTCAGTGGGGGGTGGAATAGTGCCCCATCATTGGTGTCAGTGGAGGGTGGAATAGTGCCCCATCGTTGGTGTCAGTAGGGGGGAGGAATAGTGCCCCATCGTTGGTGTCAGTGGGAGGAATAGTGCCCCATCATTGGTGTCAGTGGGAGGAATAGTGCTCCATCATTGGTATCAGTGACACCATTGATGGGGCACTATTCCTCCCACTGACACTTGCTGACCCTGTTCTCGTATGGTGCTGCTGCAGCCAGCATATGTGGTTGCAGCAGCACCTCTACACTGAACACTTACCTGCTGGTCCTGCACTCGATTTTCGCGGGGCCGCTCGGCTCCGCCCCCTCACCAGTGATTGGCCGCCCGTGTGCCTTTCCTGAGCTACAGTTCTGGCGGCCAATCACCGGTGAGGAGGCGGAGCCGAGCAGCCGCGCGAACATCCAGTGGCCGAACTGAAGGTGCAGCCGCGCTTCCTGGACCGGATCGTTGTGGGACCGGAGCCAGGTAAGAAACAGCCCCTGCCCACTCCTGTACTTAGTGTCCCTTCCGTTGGAAGGGGTGGGGCGGCGGCGGCACCGCGCCGCCCCCCTAAAAAGTGTCAGTATGCCGTATAGCGGCGTATAAGACGACCCCTGACTTTTGAGAAGATTTTCAAGGGGTAAAAAGTCGTCTTATACGCCGGCAAATACGGTAGGTTTACCGTATATACTCGAGTATAAGCCGACCCGAATATAAGCCGAGGTACCTAATTTTACCACAAAAAACTGGGAAAAACTATTGACTCGAGTATAAGCCGAGGGTGTCAGTGGGGGAGGAATAGTGCCCCATCGTTGGTGTCAGTGGGGGGAGGAATAGTGCCCCATCGTTGGTGTCAGTGGGGGGAGGAATAGTGCCCCATCATTGGTGTCAGTGGGGGGAGGAATAGTGCACCATCGTTGGTGTCAGTGGGGGGAGGAATAGTGCCCCATCGTTGATATTAGTGACACCAATGATTGGGCGCTATTCCTCCCACTGACACCAATTATACTTACCTTGCTGACCCCTGTTCCAGCCTGGGCTCGCTCGCTCCCTCCCTCTCCCATGGTACACACTTACCGGTCAGATGTCTTCCTTCTCCGGCCGCTTTCCTCCTCTTCACTCGCTCGATCTTCGCGGTGCCACTCGGCTCCTCCTCTCCAAGCTCCACCTCCTCGCCGGTGATTGGGCGCCTGTGTGCCTCTCCTGAGCTACAGTTCCGGCGGCCAATCACCGGCGAGGATTGATCCCGGGGGTGTGTCCAGATGACAGGGACGGCATGTCATCCCGCCCACACCTGGAGACGGATAGAGGAGCGGTGTCTCGGTTCCTAAGGCAATCGGAAATATGTGTTTTCCGATGGTCTTAGGCGACCCCTGTGGAAGTGTCGTTCGACCCCCAAAGGGGTCGCGACCCACGGGTTGAGAACCGCTGCTTTAGAAGCAGCGCCCCCTGCTAGACATCTGCAGACGTTGACTCGAGTATAAGCCGAGGGGGCCTTTTTTCAGCACAAAAAATGTGCTGAAAAACTCGGCTTATACTCGAGTATATACGGTAACTTCTATAGTTGGAAAGATACTGGAGAGTTTAATAAAAGACCATATAGATGAGTTCTTGCTGGAAAAAAATATTTTAAGCAACAGACAACATGGATTCATGAAAGATAGAAGTTGTCAAACAAATCTGATTTCTTTTTATGAGGGTGTGAGCAAAACCTTGGACAGAGGGGTGGCGGTGGACATGGTATACTTGAACAGAGGGATGGCGATGGATGTGGTATACTTGGATTTTGCAAAAGCATTTGATACAATTCCTCACACACGGTTAATGTGTAAGGTAAAGTCTATAAACTAGGAAAAATCCATATGTAAATGGATAGAAAACTGGCTAAAAGATCATATTCAGAGTAGTGGTTAATGATTCATACTCTGAATGGTCTGGGGTCATCAGTGGTGTACCCCAGGGTTCAGTGTTGGGTCCCTTACTTTAAACGATATAGGATCTGAGATTAGAGATCCCATTTCAGTCTTTGCAGATGACACCAAGCTGTGCAGTGGAATAACGTCCTTACAGGATGTCTTCAACTTACAAGCCAACCTCAATGCACTGTTTAATTGGGCAACTATGTGGCAAATGAGGTTTATTGTTGAAAAATGTAAGGTTCTACAATTGGGGGCTAAGAATATGCATGCATCATACATACTAGGGGCAACACAACTGGGGGAATCAATGGTGGAGAAGGATCTGGGAGTTCTGGTAGATCACAAGTTTAATAATGGTATGCAATGCCAAGCTGTGGTTTCTAAAGCGAGCAAAATCCTCTCTTGTATTAAAAGAGACTCACAAAAAGTACATTGGGGAACTGGAGAAAGTACAGAGAAGGGCAACTAAACTGATAAGAGGCATGGAGGAGATCAGCTATGAGGAAAGATTAGAGGAACTGAATTTATTCTCTCTTGAGAAGAGGAGATTAAGGGGGGATATGATCAACATGTATAAATACATCAGTGGTTCATACAGTGAACGCGGTGTAGAGCTATTCACCCTGAGGTCATCACAGAATAAAGGGGGCACTCTTTATGTCTGGAGGAAAAGAAATTTAATCTCCAAACACGGAAAGGTTTCTTCACAGTGAGAGCTGTGAAAATGTGGAATAGACTCCCTCAAGAGTTGGTTCTGGCCAACTCAGTGGATTGCTTTAAAAAAGGCCTGGATTCTTTCTTATATACACAGAATATAACTGGATACTAACATTTATAGGTAAAGTTGATCCAGGGATTATCCGATTGCCTCTCGGGGGATCAGGAAGGAATTTTTCTTCCCTGCAGGAGCAAATTGGATAGTGCTTTGCTGGGTTTTTTTTTTTTTTGCCTTCCTCTGGATCAACTGTGGGTATAGGGTTATAACTTTTTTTTTTTTCAATGGTTTAACTGGATGGACTTTTGTCTTTTTTCAGCCAGACTAACTATGTAACTATGACTCCACAGGGACAGACAGGCAGTCTTTTTGACGATCCTACCACTGGTGGTTTGTCTTCAGTGGTAGATTTGTCCGTTTGACATCAGCCTATGTGATCCTGACACTGCTGATTTTTCACCAGCATCAAGATCTCCTATGTGGCATTGCCCTATGTCTGCATCCCTTCTCTATTTCATCGCTTCAAACTCTGACTGTATCTCAACAGAAGGCTCATTCCTGATTGGTTGCTACCGATTACAGCACATTCTGATTTTTGCAGTCTGCATTTTCTGATCCATAATGCAAGATTATGAGCAGGCTTTTGTCTTTCCAATGTAAATGTTTTTTTTTTTAATTATTAGGCTCAGACATGTGATTGAACTTGTTGTATGCTTTGTTTTCAGGCACATGATGAAGAAGCAAGTTTACAAGTGAGGGGAGCACATGTGGTCTGGGGGCAGCAAGATGTAGACTACACAGGCCCCCTGGAGCATGGGGCCGAGTCACAATTACAACCCATGCAACCCCTGTAGGTACGCCCCTGACAGGGCCATTAAGTAGTGGGTGTGTATGGAATCATTTGGAAAAAAAGGATATTGTCTAGTGTCACTTTAATACATTGTTTAAATACAAGCGGTTTAGTACCTGAATTTGACCTGGTATCAGCCTCTTGCACTGTCTGTATAGCAGAGCTGGAGTGTGAGAGGAAGATCAGTACATGATCTTGTCAGCATAGGCTGACATAGCATGCTCATAAGAGGAGAAAACAGTTACAGAGAGATTAGTTCTTCACTGTGCTGCTTCTCCTTGCACTGTCCAGTCTCTGATGCCTCAGAAAACGTTCTATTGAACGAAATGTAGGTTGGGAGGAGAGTAGCGGTCACTGTTTTAATGCTCTGAATCTCATATGTTTGTGAGTACCTTTTGCTGTTTGTTTTTAATAAATTCACTTACAGTACTTCACTATGGGATGCTTTTATTGGGAATGTTTTTATAGTGAAAAAATGGATATACTGTGTGGATCTGAGCTTATCCTGTGGTCTGATTTCGATGTAAGGGAAAATTAAGCAAAAAATATCTGGCTGTGTGGAGTTGCTCATCCATCTATCCCTGTGGGTTTTGTCCCATCTACATGTGCTTTTAGACCTCTTATTCAATGTGAGATCTAGGCTTCTGGTAAGCAGCTTTGTTTTTATACCTGGTGGCTGGTGCACATTGGGTGTATCAAGATTGATTCACAGTAGATTCTTAAGGTCTAGTTCACACTGACATTGAAAGCAGTCATTTGAGGAGCATTTGTAACATTCCTCAATTGCCTATGCAAATGATACTATGGACAGCACACAGTGCTGTTCACATTATCAAAACATGAAGCGTTAGCATTGCGTTTCTTTAAAGGTGAAGCCTCATGTCCAGTCTGGAAGAGTTTGAAGCCTTTGAACTCTAAAATGCTTAGAAAACACCTCAAAACCACAGATAGGGCGTTTTGGGAGCATTTTTAACGCTTGTACTAAAGCTCATTAACGCCTGCCTAAAGTCCATACTAACGCTATAGGAGCACTTTTCAAGAGTCAGAAATTTAGTCAAGTGTGAACAAACCCTAATAGTTTACACCTGGGACTCACACTGAATTCATTCACGCGTGTTATGATATATGAGTTATCTATTTTTGGACATCGCAACATTTACTGTATTTGTCGCTCCAAAAAAATGGGGGAAAATGTCTGTGCGTCATATGGAGCGAATATGGAGCCACCGGCCGGGAATTCCCGCTGCCGCTGTGTTAGAATACCGGGCCATCCGCTCAGCTCTTCTGTGCTCCTCGGTCCTACCTGTTCCTCAGCCAAGCGCTGTCCTCACCATCTTCTCTCCCCTGCACCGGCATCTTTAGTATGGGCACCCGGCTGTGACAGCTTGCGGCTTCACAGCTGGGTGCCCACTGCGCATGCACGAGAAGCACTGCGCTTTGTGAATGGTCCAGCAGTCTTCTGGGACCTGTCACATGTCCCAGAAGACGGGGAGGGAGGACAACTCTGCTGAGGTGGGAACAGGTATCTGTTAAATTCGGGTACAACCCCCCCCCCCCTGCTCCCCAAAGGTCCGCTGTGTTTGGTCATCTCTTGTATTATGTCCGCAGTCTCTGGTCATCTCCTGTACTATGTCCGCAGTCTCTGGTCATCTCCTGTACTATGTCCGCAGTCTCTGGTCATCTCCTGTAGTATGTCCGCAGTCTCTGGTCATCTCCTTTACTATGTCCGCAGTCTCTGGTCATCTCCTGTACTATGTCCGCAGTCTCTGGTCATCTCCTGTACTATGTCCGCAGTCTATGGTCATCTCCTGTACTGTGTCCACAGTCTCTGGTCATCTCCTGTACTATCTCCGCAGTCTATGGTCATCTCCTGTACTATGTCTGCAGTCCATTGGTTCAGAATATTTTTTTCTAGTTTTCCTCCTCTAAAACCTAGGTGCGTCTTTTGGTCAAGTGCATCTTATGGAGTGAAAAATATGGTATTTTATTTTGTAAGGATACGGAACTCCCTTCCACAGTTGGGGGTGTCAGTGGGGAGTGTAGATAAAGTAAAAAAAACTTTTAGATGTGCTTTTGAGTAAACGCAGTGTACAGAGATATGGAAAATGGTGGTGACATAAACACACACACTCAGGTGTCTTTATTCAACCTTACCAACTATGTAACCTTAACAAATTTCAAAAAGTGTAAACTGTTTAAACTGCATTTATTTTTCGACATACTCACCTGCTACATTTATACACTTATCCCGGGGTTTAGCTAATGCCTTGAAACCTTTGGCATAGATATAAAGTCCATTCATTACAAAAACAGCTATTAAAAGCAAAGAAAATCTTTCAAATGACATTTGAATGTTCTGAGAGTTTTCATACTTATTTTCTTAAGACTTTTGCTAAGAATGTTCATTCAGAATTCTATCCATCTATGGCCAGCCTGAGAACAATCTCAAGAGAGAAAACTTAAGAGAATAGAACTGCAGAGGAGAGAGATGTCAAGTTGGTCCTTCTGTCCTTCAGCATTGTCTTCATTTTTCTCTCTTTTTGCTTCTATTTTTGCAGAACCATCTCTCTTCCCAACATACCAGCTGTGCCAGTCTCATCTGACTTTCCCTTAAAGGAGGACCTTTCAGGACTTTACAAGTATGCATGAATACATTTATGACATATGTCACAATAAAAGGCAGCAATATAACATTTTGAAAAAAAAGTTTAACATTTTATCATTTAAAGCCCAACTCTTGGTAAATAATAAATGATCCATTGCAATGGGGCTGTTCCCACGCTGCAAAGGGTTAATTGAGTTCTTATGTCTAGAGGAACAATAAAAGCAAATATACTTACCTGATCCTACACCTCGCAGCTAGATCAGTCTCCTCAGCTTCTGCATTTTCGCAAATTTCCTTCCTGACCCTCCAAAGGAAACTGGATATGGACATGTCCAGTTGTTGCTAATGGATATAGGAAACAACTCCACCACAACTACATGCTTGTTTTCTTTCCAGGGGGCCCTTTTCATAACTCCCTCTCCCATGACTCCCATGCTAGTTCTCTTGATATGCTGTGGTGTGGATCCAGTCCCAGTATGTTGGGAATCTGGCCGTAAGAGAAGGGGCCAGGCAAAACATCCCTTTAATACCAGGGTAACCATCACCCTACACCAAGCCTTCAGTCTCCTAACTGGTTGGCTGCCTTAAGTACTGATACATGTATGGTTGTCCCTAGCAACAGCAATATAGCCTACACTATACAGAAAACTACATGCTGGGCTAAAATGTATTATATCTCCTCTAAGCTTACTGCCATGATGTAAGCCCTGTTCTTTAGATACACCACAGTCTTCTTGTAACAGCTTCACATACACCCCTGTAAAGAGGTTCTCTAGTGCCCACAGGGTAATCATACTTGAGTTAGCAAATTATCCACAAGAAGTAACAGGTATCCTTAAAGTCCATAATTGGCAGTATGGCCATAAAGGTAATATGTCCATAGCTGGCAGCTAAGAGTCCATTAAGTCCTCAGGTTCCCATTCCCTCAGGGAACCCCTACTGCCCCTAATGTTTAGGATCATTACTAAATATTGGTACTTGCAAACTGTATTCTTTTAAATTGTGCTTTTTTTAATCAACCATTAACCCCCATTTCAAGGTGCAGCAACCAGTATAAAATCACCTGATCAGTCTGAACAGTCAGAACAATGGAAAGTAACATCTGACCAATAGCCATTGTCTGATAATATGGTGATCTGATGGCACTAAAATGAAATTTAATAGCTGCCCCTTACCCATGATCCGCGACCCTAGTGTTGCTTTAGAATAAGCACAATCACTGTGTATATGTCAAGAACCAGGCATTGTATCTTCTTAGCCGAGTCCGCCTTTTTGCCAATAAATCTCTGAGCCGCAACCCCTGATTCCTGTAATAAATGTGCACACAGTCATTGCCCAGCTTCACTCGAGAAGCCTCTCATGCATATTTCAATTTCCAGGAATGTAATCAGGAAGAGATGAGAAAGGCGGAATATAGAAACATCTGGAAGACACAAGAGTACGTGCTGCGACAAAGAATTGGGGTCATGGTAATAAAGATTGGGGAGCAGGCATAAAATACTGAGCTCCAAGTGAGTCTGGTACACAATCAGAGGGGTGAGCTTAAAGGAGAATTCCAGTCACAATAAAAATTTCCAGTACTCCGAACATAGGAACTTTGAAATGTCTTTTTTTATGTTTTTTATTTTGAGCCATATAATTCTCTGCTGCTGGCAGGTTCTGAATTAGAGCATTGTATGGGTAAGGGAGGGTGCACTGCTTGATCAAGCCAACATATACCAAACTGCTGCTCATAAAATGGCTGGTATGACCATAAATACACATCTACTTGCTAACCTTCCAGACCTATTAAAGGAGAGCTCCACTAATGATCTTTAGAAAGAAATAGAGGTAGAAAGTGTAATGTGTTAAAGTGGAATTTAACTCAAAGCAATTATTTGCTTTCTTATAGGCTCAGCAGAGGCTTGGAAGGTCCCCTGCTCACTCTATTACCATAGGGCTGCACAATTGGCCCCACTCACACATTTACATACCACCAATGAAAGTCAAAATCAGGTGCTGTTAGACTCGATACACTGCAGTAATATGCCCTTACCTTCACTAATTTGGCTTCCATCCAGCTACTGTCCATGCTCCTCCTCTAGCACACTCCCTTATGGTTTGGTTCTCCATTAAATACTTGAGTGGTCTCATCTCACTAGTGGCGTCACTACAAGGGGGCAATTGCTCCCCCTAGGTCATTCTTTGCCCCCCCCCGTGCCCCCTCTAAATTAGGCTGATGGGCAGTGGCAGAACTACCAGGGTCAAAGCAAACAGGCCCTGGCATTTTTCCACCTGGGGGCCCTGACAAGCCATTCCCATTGGGTTGTGTTCCAGTGTGATCACCTCTACTTGTGTCCCATAGAATGTTATCATTCATGGGGAGTCTTGTCATTGTTCAAAGTACAGTGGTCAACCTGAGGCTGGCCTGATGCGTTCCCTGAACATCAGTCCAGAGCTGAACGCCAGACTTCTGCGGGAGAATAGTGTCACCATTTTTTTGAGCTGTACCAGCTGCAGCCCTTGATCTACTTCCCTGAGCTCTCTGCCCCTTTTAAGATCGCCTTTGTTGTCATCTGTGTCATCATTTTTGTACTGGCTTTGTTTGGGAACTCTTTAGTCCTCTATTTGGTGGCCAGGACCAAAGCCATGAGGACAATCACCAATATCCTTATCTGCTGCCTTGCTCACAGCAAGACTTCTTCTGTATTCCATTCACTGTGCTATAAAACATCTCATCCAACTGGCTGGGAGGTAAGGGCTCCCTATCACAGACTTGTCCATTTAAAGGAGAAGTTTGGGTTCATAAAAAAAACAAATATACAGGGGTTAGACAAAAAAATGGAAACGCTACATGATTGAAGTTGCCAATTTATTTGCCATGTCACGGGGTATAGTATCAAAGGTTATAACAGCATATACAGCTTACGGGAAAACATCATCTCAAATAAGCACGGTCGATGTGGTCAATTGACCGAAAGAGACAAATGGACATTGTGCAGAAACCAATTGCTGCAAAAGTGACTGCAGAGCTCAATATCAGTCCCATGGAGACTGAGATTGAGTGTTGCAGTCACTAATATTAGTGTTATATATACAGTATATGTGTATTTCGTTTTGACTGTGGTATCTTATGTGCCCCCCTATTTATTGTTCCTTGAGTCACCACTGCATCTCACCATATTTGCCACTCTTGAACTTAGTTCACTGCCCAATGTTTTAGCTGGGCTTTGATGCCCCCTCTAGATTCCTATGGTGGACCCACAAGGGTTTCACTGATGTTTACTTCCTTTTTTCTTCCAACCCAATCACAGGGCATTACATCTCTAAATTTTACCCCTAAGGTTAAGGACTGTATATCATTGGATAACCATGATTTAGAATCCCAGGGGTCTCTCTCCCCCCCCCCTCCCCCTTCCCCCTTTAACTCAAATCCTCTCTGTACTTTATGCTCACCCTCCCTATTCCTTGACCCTTTCCCCGCCCCCTTTTTTTTCTACCTGGCCTTGGATTTCCGATAGCACCTTAGCCTTTACACATGTGTAATGACTTAGTATGAGCCTTTATTGCAATTTTTAACTCTTTCAATTTCAGTATGGTTTGATGGTTTACCTTGATTGTTTACATATAAGGTTTCTCATTTTACACTACTTTAGACTCATTTGGTGACTTTTTTAGTTTTGGTGCTTTCAATTCTTTCTCCATAGTAGCGCACTCCAAACTCATTCTGGTTTATGTTTGTATGTGTTTATGTTAGGGTTAAGGGCTAGGGTTAGCGGTAAACATTACGGTTAGTGGTCCTTGTTAGGGTTAGCGGTAATTGTTAGGGTTACCATTTGTAACCCTATCAATTACCACTAATCCTAACTATAAACCTAACATTTAACCCTAGCCCTAATATTCAACGCTAATCCTAACCCATAACCCTAACCCTAATATGCGACTTTTGGACACATAAAAGGTTCCTGCGCTAGTTTGGTGCACTTTTGATGCAACTTTGATGTTACTTGAAAGCCAAAGAGTGTAAATCACATTGCATCAAAGTTGCATCAAACTTGCACTACATGAATTAGCAAAAAACCCAGCAAACTGCAATACGCATCGAAAATGCATCAAAAACGCATCACTTGCATTGCATTTTTGGTACAGGTCTATTGAAGTCTATTACATGCAAAACGCAATATCCTGTGAGAAAAAAAGTCCCTGACCCTTTCCAAAAAATGCACTTGTTCAAAATGCACAGATGTGACCTAGATCCATAGGAAATCATGTTAAACCTAGGGTAAACACTTATTAAACCATAGATGTTAAAGTTGAACTCTGAGCACAAATACTTTCATTTAAGTATTTTTTACAATAGCCACAAAAATCATGCAAACCCACTTTGTGTACACTAAGTGCTTTTATATACTGAGATACTAGTGGTGCCATCAGCACCGTGTTACACAATATTATCTATGATTTTACACAAATGCTGAGACATTCACAAAGCATTTTTTCATAAATTGACCCCATAAATTCAGCATTGATACCACTCGAGCAAGGGACAGCTTACCTCTGATGCCAGGGGAGCTTTACAGAGGACTGCGTTGTCCTCTCTACTGGGCTTCCAGTGAACATCTTGGAAAAAACAGTGTCTGTTCTCTTGAGATTTTGGTAGACATTTTGGACCCAGAAAGGCTTTATATAGCCCCCATTGGGTAAGTATGGTGCACCAGCAGTGTGGGGGGGGTACCTAATAGGGGCAGTGCACAAGTTGCCTAGAAAGAGATAGGCCTAGTGCAGGGATGTGGAGGAACTGTGTCAGATGATCCAGATGTCCCCTGGAGACTGCTTTAAGTGTGGAAAAGGACTTTGTTCAAAATTGTAGCTGGTCTGATGCATTTGTGCACCCTGTCAGCACAGCATCCAAGCAATGAGACCTGTTATGGAACACTCCTTGAATGTGTGGGTAGGTGCAGTGTGGTACAGTCTGGTTGCAAATAACAAGATTTTCATTGAACAAACGACCCAAATGTACAAACAGCCTAGCAGGAAAGTGCCACACTGGGGAAGCACTCCAGTTCTGTGCGACTTGTAGAATAGAGCAGGTTCAGTTGCACCAACATCATCTGTCTCCAAGGGCAGAATGTCATCAGGCTAGTCTGAGCCCATTTAGAAGGATTCCAAAACAGGATGGAGTGTCCCTATCCTGCCCCTACTCATCCGGAAGCTTCTCCTGTGGCTAATCACTTTCCCTGACAGGTGGGTGCTTTGTCCCTACTATATCCACTCACCAAATCCTGGAGCCAGGCACTTAAAAAGGCTCTGCTGACCCAAGGGGGTTTATTTACTAAAGCTGGAGAGTCCAAAATCAGACTCCCTTCTGCATAGAAACCAATCAGCTTCTAACCTCAGCTTGTTCAATGAAGCTTTGGCAATGAAACCTGGAAGCTGATTGGTTTCTATGCAGAAGGGAGTCTGATTTTGGACTCTCCAGCTTTAGTAAATAAACCCCAAGATGTCCACCAAGGTAGCCAACAGGTTTATCTTGATTTCCCCTTTGACTGCAGTACTGCTCTGGTCAATCGCCACCTACAGTGGAGAAAGCAGACTGCACCTACCTATAAGTGCACTGCCACCTGTAAGTTCTGCATATTGAGTACCTTGTTATAGAACTGTAAAGTGCCTTTTTGCACTTATGGATACATGGGATTATTACTGTGTTGCTGTACTGTTCTTTACCCATTACCTAAAACCAGAAATTTCCCAGAAGATGTGGTCTTTCCTGGTCCCTTTAAATTACTGCCATCCAGTTAGCCCCGCCCACACATATAATGAGCCATTGGTCTCATGGCACCTTTGTATACTCAATGGATGGGAAAACTTGTCAGGTATATCAGCCAGACAGAGGTTTCACAATTATAGTCAGTAGTTCTATTAGAACAGATTTGCGCTGGATCACTCTTTAGAGGGTGTTTGACAGGTGGTGAGGAGGCATGTTTCATCCCCTAGAAGCCCGCACCACCATGCCACAACTACTCGCATTGCACTTGGTTGCAGCACGGCCTGAATCAGTTGAACAGGAAAATACATTTTTCTGTGGCATATGCACACCCCCCTCTGCTGCCTTTGCAGCTTAAAGGGGAGCTGTTGGGGATGGGGGGACAGTAAAACTACATTTCAGCTGCATGTATTTACCACCACTAATGGCAAGTGTAAAGGAGGCCTCCAGGCATACAAAATCCTTTGAGTATAGTTCTCAGTAGCCACGCAAGATATAAGTATTCTCTTTGTACACCAAATGCCTTTTCAAATCCAGATATTACATTGTAAAAGCAGCAGTGACATCGTCACTGTGCTGTACATAGCCTGCGCAGACAGCAGAGCTGTGGAAGGGACCCTGTAGGCTACACCCACTACAGGCCGCCTGCAAAAAACTACAGGAGGAAATGGAGACAAGACCAGTCATCTTGCACAAGGAGAGAGTAACGGTGACTGGTCTTTATTACAGGAAGCTCTAGTACAGAGGCAAACTCTCACATCAGATTACTGCACAGATATGGAAGAAATACACAAAGAAGGCCAAGATTCAATTAAGAATACAGCTTTAACAAACCCTTTTGATTGGCTATTGTGGGTTATACAGTTCACTTTTTTACCGCCTTATTGTATAAACATGTTATAGCAATAAAAACCTTGTGCAAATTCTATTTCTTTCCTGTAAAAAAGCCTTTATTTCTTTCCTAAATTAAAACGATACAATTTAGATTTCATTGCATTGTATTACTAATTATTACTGCTATCATTAAGCTGAAGTTCTCCTCGCTGTAGGAAGAGCAGCCTGCGCGTTATCCTCCACAAGGAGTAGATGGGGAAATGTTGTGTAACTAATTTCACTAATTAATCTGCAGTTAATTCAGTAGATGGCAGCAAGAGCCAGTTCTTGACACGGGCGACTTCCAGGAAAACGAGGAGACAGACGGCCCCGGCTCCCATTTTTATAGGGACGTTTTATGTTAAATCATATTGTACAAGGAGATAGTGTACATTAAGAGGAGAGCTGAGTATATGACAGGCCCTCATAAAACTGATGAAGAGCAGCTCCTGATTCATATTAGAAAAATGCAATAGGGATTTGTTCATTATTGCCCGCTCCTCATGAGAAGCCTGTATAGTTTTTACAGAGCCAGTGAAATCCGCTCGCCCAGATTTATGGCCTCTATTTTGCAGTATTGATAAAAGATATGGATGGAACACTATAATTAAAGAGCACCCTGTATTTCTTCCCTGATAAGTAGATTGCCAGAGTTTTTGTACACAATATCAAAGGCCATGGTGACAGATCACGTCCTACCAGATCTTGATTCGGGGACAGACCACATTACACTCACCCTAATCTCATGATTTCATCTGAAACAATAAAATACGGTATGTCTTGAAAACAGTATCTCTCTACTGTCCCTCAGTTGGGACGATGGTCCTTTTTTAGAATTAAAACCCTAATTTCTGATTGGTTGGTCAGAGCTGACTAGAAAGGGCTCTGTCAGTCGTAGGTGGGATGGAAGAACAGGCATACATTAGTAGAATTTTGTATGAGATTTTTTCATTTTCAGAAAGTTCATTTAATGTCCCAATGTTTAGTGGGCCTAAAATTACACCAAAGGGAACACAGTGGCTAAGTGGGTAGCACTTTAGGAGGGCAGCACTAGGGCTGTTGGTTCAAACCCCAGCCACAGCACTACCTGCCTGAAGTTTGCATGTTCTCCCTGTGGTTGTGTGGGTGTCCTCCCACACTACAAAGACATGCTTATACGTTAATTGGCTCCTGTCTAAATTGGCCTTTGTATGTGTATGTCCTAATGCATGGGCGCCCTTGGGCACTTCCCGGGGGCCCCATAATAATCTTGCATTACATCATACTTGCCAACTGTCCCGGATTTGCCTGGACAGTCATGCTTTTTATTAAACTATCCCAAGATGGCGCAGTATTGTTCCCTCCTGACCCCAATATTGTGCCCTCCTGATTCCCCCTGTCTGTGGGAGCAGGCTGGTAGGGGACCCGGGGCATTACTTTGCCAGGGGCCCATGATTGTATTAAGACAGAGTTAGGGACCTTAGATTGTACGTTCCTTGAGGGTTAGGGACTTTACAATATATGTAAAGCTATATAAGTACCTGTAATAAATAAATATAATTTTTTTTTGTTTTAGTATAAAAAGAGGCAACACTTACCTGCTCTGTGTAATGATATTGCACAGAGAGGTCACTTTATTCCCCTTCTGGCAATCTCACACCAGCACTGTCAGCTTCTCCCTCCTCTGGGTGTCTCCTGTAGCAAGCCAAATGCTAAGGAGACACCTGTGCATGCTCCCGAGCCAGGGCTGTGTGCGTCCATAGATACTCACAGCACGGGTACACCGCACCCCCAGTCCTTACAGGAATTTGACTGACAGCGGCAGGAGCTAATGCTCCACTGCTCTCAGTTTCTCCTGTGAAAGCATGTATGCAAGTGCAGTTTGGCTTCCTTGCACATGTGGCACTATTACGGGAGCCGCCATGCAGAAAGAACGGAGGACAGGAGGAACTCTTGTTCATCTGATGCCTTCTTAGACGTCACCAGGAGAGCAGCTGTTGGAAGTGCGCATGGAGTCCAGGATAGGTGCACAGTGGGATTCCATTCAGTTGCTGGGAGTGAGGTAGCAGAGATAAACTGGATGAGTGGCACAGGCATCGGCTATGTGTGTCCCTCCTAAATGCAACAAGTGACAGTAGTGGTGTACATAAACATGGGGCTCATAAGAGTTAACTAGAGTTCAGTCATCTATTCAAGTGTATGCGATGTATGGCCATCTTTGAGTTAGAGGTCCGCCTTAAGGTTGGGCTATCCCTGAAAGTTACCTCCACCCTGTCCCAGGACATAAGTGAATATGGCACAAGTAAAGGTACTCCATGTGCAAGGCAGAAACATGTCCTAGGTGCCACCTTGTTGGAACTTTTATGTCAATAAACTTTGCTGCAATCCTTGGTCTCCGTGTGTATTCTCTTCACTTCGGGTACCAAACACCTGGCCCTGCCCACAAGCAAGAAGTGAAGAGAGCCATGCTGGAGCTGCGACCGCACTGGATCAATGACATGGAGCCAGGTAAATGTTTGGGGATGGAGGGTAGGACAAGTCGTGGGTTGTTTTCTTTAACTTAAGGCAGAGAATGCATTAAAACAGAGTTCCACTTGATTTTTAAAGTTTGTCCCTATCTCTTTCTTCCTGCTGCCCCATCAATATTTGGCTTTTTTTTTTTCAT
The DNA here is from genome assembly GCF_062004578.1 of Staurois parvus. Lineage (NCBI taxonomy): Eukaryota > Metazoa > Chordata > Amphibia > Anura > Ranidae > Staurois > Staurois parvus. The sequence continues at coordinate 1,615,440 of NW_028318028.1, read as the reverse complement.
TGTTTTCATATCTTTTTTTCCTTGTACCTTTACTTCCTATGCTTTACTTCCTATGTACAGTACATTATATCTGCGCACCGGTTTGTTCCTGGGATATATGTACTGTATCATCAATCCCAGGGATCAATGGGCAGCTTGAAAGGCTGGCTTGCTTCCGTTCCGGGTTTCTGCATTGATTGACAGTTGTCATAGCAACAGGGCGAGAACTTCCGCCAGCGCCATCATTGCTATGATAACCTTTAATACAAGGAAGGTGCCGCACCTTTTTTATACAGCTCAGGCACGAGATTTGGAGGTGCATGCTGGGTAGCCAGCAGCACCATTTCCCGGAAGAATGTCTAGGAAGTTGACGTGTGTGTGTTTGAGTATTCCATTTTTAGTTTGATTGATGGATGAAAAGTGTTGATCAATGAGTAAAATTGTTTTAGGTTTTCTTCACCTTTTGTCCATATGATGAAAATATCGTCAATATAGCGATAGTATCTGTATGGTTTTTGTTCCATGCTGTTCGGGAATTTTTCCTCCAGGTCAGCCATAAATAAATTGGCATATTGGGGTGCCATTTTACTTCCCATCGCAGTACCCATACATTGAAGATAGATGTCTTTATTGAAAGCAAAGTAATTGTGTGTAAGTATGAATTCAATGAGCTGTGTAACATCCTCAGCAGTGTATTTGTGGTTTGGTGAGGATGATAAGGATCTGTGACAGGCAGCTAATCCATCCTTGTGAGGGATATTACTGTACAGGGATACTATATCCATAGTCACTAGAAGTGTATTAGATGGTAATTGCTGTATGTTGTTGATCTTGTTCAGAAAGTCAGTTGTGTCTTGCAGCAAACTAACAGTGTTCTTGACTAACGGTTTTAAATTTTTTTCTACAAAGCCTGAGATTTGTTCGGTGATTGATTGATTGATTGATTGATTGATTGATCAAAAGAAATTAGTTGACTTACTGAAGGCAAAATCAAATTCACTGACAGGATTTTACAGAATTTCTGTATAATTGTTCAAATGAAATACTACAGGTATATGGCCTCCCCTTCACAGCATGCTGCAGTTCCGCTATTCTGTAAATGAAGCAAGATGAGTGTGCTGGAGGAACTCTCTATATAGGTCAGAGCAGCTGTGCTTTGCATTGACACTCAGTGGCTGAAATCTACTGTAACTCCAGTTCTGCTGATAAAAATATATTTCCTATACAGGAGGTGCTGAAACATGGCTATCTATGTAGATGGTGGTGGACACTCAAAACTTCAAGGTAGACATGAATTATGACAAATGGAGTTCTTGCTGGTAGAGCATCCAAAACATGCCAGCAGCCAGGGACTGACTCAGTCCACCAGGATCCACATAGAACAAAGATTTAACATACTTTTTTTTTTCTATCCCAATTGGATATAGGAAGTTATTAAACCTATCTTGGCTGTAAAGCCTGTATAGTGTGTAGGCAAGTTGCCTGCTACTAGTTAGCTAGGTCCTGCCCCAGCCAGGAAAGATGGGGGTAATACTGTGCTGTTCTTTCCTGGACTAGCTTTCATTGGTTTTTCCATTTCAGGGGCTTGAGGAAGCACCCAAAAACGCTTTTGACCTACCTAAGCTCAGGTGGTCAATACCTTGCAATGAGTGAGGTTCTGGAGGGGGGAGCACGAGTGAAGCACATATCACAAATTGTTGTCAAGATCACCAGCTCATCACTAAGTCACTATGACATTTTAGATGTGGAAGGTTTCCTGTAGCACCAGGGCTTCCTAATATGAACTGGCACATTTATTGTTCATATATTGACTTTATCTTTAGGGACACTTCTTTTTTAAGGATTATTTCAACACAATCTATTGAGGGTCATTTCCAGGGAAGGTGTTTTGTAGTCCCCGCAATATTGGAAGATTGATATATGGATGTTTTCACTTATGGTTTATGATTTGTATATATCATTTATATTTTCTTCTTTTTCTAAGCACACTTCATGTGGTTTAGCACTATCAATATAGCTGTTATCTTCAGGGGAAGGTGTTGTAGTCTCCTTCACACTCAGTGACTGATATATAGGGGTTTCACCTATGATTTATATCACAATCATTATATGAGCCCATTGGGGAATCCACAAAGTCCTATAACTGTATCCAGTTGCTTGCTGAGTCCAGAACCTGTCCACAATGTAGGGAGGATTGTTGGAACTATGCCAAGTATGGACTATCACCTATATACCTGTGTATGCTAGGGCAGCAGCTGTAGTTAGGGACTAGGTTAGGGTTAGAACTGTGTTTCTGTCATCTGTAATGCTCAAGTTATCCAAGTAAAGTGTTGAAATTTTGCCATACCTGGTCTGAAGTTATTCTAAAGGGTTGTACGTAAGTAACCAGCATGATTTCCAGCCTGGGTCAGAAAGCACATTGGGGAAGGAAGACGGTATTGCGAGAGTCAATGTGATGCAGAAAACAGCAAGAGGTTACCCGGGGTAACAGGTTAATAAGAAGCCTGTTGTGAAGGTGTCCGCTAGCAACAAGGGGGTTGTTGTTGGCACCCTCTCCAAGTGGTTTGGTCTTTTATAGTGATGGGAGCAGATCAGCACTGCATAGGTTCCCACCCTGGTCATAGGTACAGAAGAGAAATAGTTAAGTGAGTGCATGCATGGAGTCCACGCTAGATTCAAGGCGGTATTCCATTCCTTTACTGGGAGTGAGGTAGTGGAGATACGCTGGACAAGTGGAACTGGCATCGGCTATGCGTGTTCCTCCTAAATGCAACAAGTGACAGTAGTGGTGTACCTGAAAAGGGTCTCAAGAGCGTTAATTGGAGTTCAGTCATCTGTTCAAGTGTACTCAGTGTATGGCCATCTTTGTGTTAGAGGTCTGTCTTAAAGTTGAGCTATCCCCGAAAGCGACATCCGCTATGTCCCAGGGCATTGGTGAATATGGCACAATTAAAGATATCACCTGTCCTAGGTGCCCAGCGTAGCCCAGAAGAACCAACCCCAGGGTAGGCCTCTTGTGACCCACACTTGGTGCCCAAAGAGGAAGGGAACATGAAGGAAGGATCACTCACCTCCCTTTAATACAAGTGTTACAACTCCTACAGAGGATTGGTAAGTTGAGCACAAAGGCATAGGGTTTACAGTTTGAGGAAGGACTCTAGGGACTGTGCTATGGAGATAATCTACATTTATATAATATGCCATATATGTTATACTCCTTTAGCATCCTGCTCTGGATATCCTGTGCCAGAAACCTAGTTACCAATGATGCTTCCACCATTCTGGTCCCCAACCATGGTTTGCATCCCAGAGTTCAGTCCAATGTGTCATAAGGTGTCTTTCTAAAATCTTGTATAACTGGAGTTTGAATTTGGTGTTTTTCTGGAAAAAAAACCTTACCAATCTGTAAATCTGGTGGCTGTATTTTTCCGAGGCTTTTTTCCTTTATTTTCACCTGATAATCCGGCCAGCAATACATTCCCTGTTTTACGGTGTATCTACTCTGAATAGAAGAGCAACAGAGACATCTTTGGACAGTAGCAATCTGTGGAGAGGGTAGTGTTAGAAGCACTGGCAGATTTAGATGGACGTGACTAAAGCTGGCCATACACTAGTAGACAAAAATATGTAACAAAAATTCTCATTCTACTTTTGATGAGTTGGCAAATGTTGTTTGAAAGTACTTTAAAACATTGTTTGCTTTTCATGTTCAATTTTGGAATGTGTGAAATTTCCCGAACGAAAACCACACTGTTAGGGCTAGGGTTTTACACAGCCATGGGTGGCAAGGGAGTGGTAAAAACAGACAGCCGAGCTGAACTGTCACAATACAGGATTCATTTGCTGAAGAAAAATTTTTCATTCTATTCCTTAGAATTTGCTTGTCGCACAAACAAAAACAAACGCTAATTTGACCCCACTAATGATTAAAACATGTAACAAATATTCTAAAAACAAAACATTTTGAACAAGTGTATGGCCAGCTTAACAAATTAAAGCCAAACCCCAGTTTATTGCAGTTACAACAACAGTTATTGTTTTCATTTGGGGTGAAAGGTTTTACAGATATGAATAAAAGCTGGTCATTGAAGCAGCCCTGTAAGTGGTAAATGGCTTGCCTTAGCCCTGTAACTTTTTCTGGACAGCTTGGTCGTTAAAAGACTAATAAGGGGGCTGGAGGTCCTCAGTTATGAAGAAAGACTACACAGATTAAGCTGATTTTCCCTGGAAAAGAGATGCTTAAGAGGAGAGATAATCGCAATATATAAATATGGTGATCCTAGCATATGGAGAAACTGTTCAGTCTCAGGTTGCTGAAGAGGACATGGTCACTCAATGAAGTTGGACGAGAAGAGGTTTAACCTTACACTGCCTAATGGGTTCTTTACTGTTAGAATAGTAAACATGTAGAACTTTCTTCCACAATCGGTGATGTCAGCAGGAAAGTGTCATCTATTTCAAAAAACTTTTAGATGGACATCTTAGTGAACACAACATACAGAGATGTAGGAACTGGTAGACATAAATCATACCTCTCAACGTTCTGAAACACCTAATAACCACTTGCCTACCAGGCACTTATACCCCCTTATTTACCAAGCCAATTTTCAGCTTTCAGCGCTGCCGCACTTTGATTGACAATTGCGCGGTCATGCAACATTGTACCCATATGGCTACCCTTCTTCCTCTCCTCTGAGCTACCCACTATCATCCTTGGGGATTTCAACATCCCTGTCAACCTCGACAACCCGGACACAGCCCGTCTCCTCCACTTAACCTCCTCCTTTGCACTTGCACAGTGCATACAATCCACACCCACTCCGACGGTAATATCCTTGATCTTGTCTTCTCCAACCGCTGCGCTCCCCACAACCTCACTAACACCCCCTTCCCTCTCTCTGACCACAACCTGATTACCTTCTCTATCTCCTCATCCTCCAATGCCTACCCCTCCAAATGTCACACTACTACCAGCCGTAACCTCCGCAACCTTAACCCTGCCTCCCTCCACTCCGCAGTTGATCAACTCCATGACCGCATCCTCCCTCTGTCCTGCCCCGACTTGGCTATGACCGCCTACAACAATGCGCTGTCAACAGCCCTTGACTCACTAGCGCCTTTAACCACACGCAACATCAGACCCCGACCGCTCCAGCCCTGGCAGACTGATCACACCAAAACCCTCAAACGACACAGTCGTGCCCTGGAGCGACTATGGCGCAAAACCAAATCCCAACAAGCCTTCACCCGATACAAATCTGCCTTCCACACCTACACCTCCTCCCTCCATACTGCCAAACAAGCCTACTTCCTGACCCTCATCAAGGCCCTCTCCTCCAATCCTCGCCGACTCTTCTCCGCCTTCAACTCTCTACTCTCGCCACCCCCACCTCCACCCAGCACCTCACTCACTGCCCTTGAGATTGCCAATCACTTCAAAAACAAGATTGACACAATTCGCAAGGACATTGCCGCAACTCACACGCCTTCTCAACCCGTCCCCTCTCACACAGCTACCCCCTCATCCCCCCTCCCCCTCGAAATAACCCACAGGGACTTCGTCGCTGCTCAAACTCCCTCCAACCCCCTTCCCCCTCACTCAGCTACCCCCTCTACACCCCTCTCCCACGGCCCCACCACTGCTCTTACCTCCTCTCCCACCCCACCCTACATTCCTCATACTGAAGCTCCCCCAACACTCCGCACCTTTGACCTTACTACCATCGAAGAAGTCTCCAAGATCCTCTCTGATGCCCGCCTCACCACCTGCCCCCTTGACCCTATCCCCTCACAACTCCTACAACCTCCCTCCCCCTCCATCCTACGCTCCCTCACCCACATCTTCAATCTCTCCCTCTCCTCCGGCACTTTCCCTTCCCCTCTGAAACATGCACACATCACCCCCATACTTAAAAAGCCCTCCCTGGACCCCAATGACCCGAACAACCTCAGACCCATCTCCCTGCTCCCATTTACATCTAAACTCCTCGAGCGCCTAGTCTACACCCGCCTATGCTCTCACCTCAACGACAACAACCTCCTCGATCCCCTACAGTCCGGCTTCCGTCCCCTACACTCCACCGAAACTGCCTTACTCAAACTCTCCAACGACCTGCTAACCGCCAAAGCTAATGGCCACTATTCAGTGCTCCTACTCCTTGACCTCTCTGCGGCCTTCGACACAGTCGACCACCCCCTCCTCCTCAAAAAACTACACTCCCTCGGCCTCAGAGATTCTGCTCTCTCCTGGCTCTCATCCTACCTGTCACAACGCTCTTTCAGCGTTACCTATAATGCCACCACCTCCCTCTCACTCCCCCTCTCTGTTGGGGTCCCTCAAGGCTCTGTCCTCGGGCCCCTTCTCTTCTCCATCTACACCTCCTCCCTTGGCCAACTCATACACTCTCACGGCTTCAACTACCACCTCTATGCCGACGACACACAAATCTATCTCTCAACCCCCCACCTCACCCCCTCGGTCTCCGCCCGAATCACACACCTGTTGAGCGACATATCAGACTGGATGTCGCTCCACTTCCTTAAACTGAACCTCTCCAAAACCGAGTTTCTTGTCTTCCCTCCAGCCCGGACACCACCCCCCATTGACTTCTCCATCATGTCCAACAACGCCACCATCAAACCCGCCCCGCAGGCCAGAGTACTTGGTGTCATTTTGGACTCCAACCTATCCTTCCAGCCCCAAGTCCACTCTTTAACAAACTCGTGCAGACTCCACCTCCGCAACATCGCCAATATCCGCACGTTCCTAACTCCAGAAACCACTAAACAGCTCATCCACTCCCTCATCATATCACGACTCGACTACTGCAACTCCCTCCTCACTGGCCTGCCTCGCCGCTGGCTATCCCCGCTTCAGTCCATCCTGAATACGGCTGCCAGACTCATTCACCTTTCCAACCGCTCCGTTTCCGCCACCCCCCTCTGCCAATCCCTCCACTGGCTTCCGACTGCGCAACGGATCAAATTCAAAATCCTAACGCTGACGTACAAAGCTGTCCACCATACTGCCCCGAACTACATCTCTGACCTAATATCCAAGTACCGCCCAACACGCACACTCCGCTCCTCACAAGACCTCCTTCTCTCTAGTTCCCTGGTCTCCTCCTCCCATGCCCGCCTCCAGGACTTCTCCAGGGTGTCACCCATCCTCTGGAACTCCCTGCCCCAACCCATCAGATTATCACCTACTCTCCTCTCCTTTAGGCGCACCCTGAAAACCCATCTCTTCAGGGAAGCCTACCCCGCCCCCTGCTAACTTGCCAACCTCCTCCACTCTTCCTACCACTCCATCCCCCACAGCTATCTCCTCCTGTGCCACCATCCCCTCCCTCCTAGATTGTAAGCTTGAAAGAGCAGGGCCCTCGATCCCCTCATGTTTTGCATTGTATTGGTATTGTTCTGTCACATGTTCTGTCCCCCTTTATAATGTACAGCGCTGAGCGAACTATTGGCGCTTTATAAATACTGTATAATAATAATAATAATAATATGAAATTTTGATAATTTTTTTTCTCACAAATAGAGCTTTCTTTTGGTGGTATTTAATCGCCACTGGGCGCTTTACTTTTTGCGCTATAAATAAAAAAATGCAAAAAATTTGAAAAAAAAAAAGTTTCTTTGTTTCTATTATAAAATTTTTCAAACAGGCATTTTTTCTCCTTCACTGATGTGCGTTGATGAGGCAGCACTGATGGGCACTGATAGGCGGCACTGATAGGCAGCACTAAAGGGCACTGATAGGCAGTACTAATGAGGTGGCACGGATAGGCGGCACTGATAGACAGCAATAATGAGGTGTCACGGATAGGCGGCACTAATATGCAGCACTGATAGGCGGCACTGATAGGTGACACTGATGATGGGTACTGATAGACGGCACTGACTGGCATCACTGCTGGGCACTGACTGGCGGCACTGACTGGCACAACCCCTGGGCACTGACTGGTGGCACTGACTGGCAGCACTGCTGGGCTGCACTGGTGGGTGGCACTGGTGGGCAGCACTGGTGGGTGGCACTGGTGGGCACAGGTGGGTGGGCACATGTGGGTGGCACTGCTGGGCACATGTAGGTGGCACTTCTGGGCACAGGTGTGTGACACTGCAGAGTGGCACAGGTGGGTGCACTGCTGGGCACAGGTGGGTGTACTGCTGGGCACAGGTGGGTGATCTGCTGGGCACAGGTGGGCGGAGCTAGTGGGCGCACTGCTGGGCACAGGTGGGCGGAACTTGCGGGCGGCACTGCTGGGCACCGATCATCAGGGCACTGATCATCAGTGCCCTGATGATCGGTGCCGATCCCCGCTCTGACAACTGCCGGTTCTCGGCAGTACTTTCCTCACGATCTGACAGCGTGAGGAAAGTGCAGCCGAGAACCGGCACTTGCATTTCCCTCTGATCAGCGTGTCATTGGACACCGCTGATCACGTGGTAAAAGGCCACTGTGATTGGCCTTTTACCACATCACGTGATCAGCTGTGTCCGTAGAACTGGCCGGCCGCAGTGAAGCCGTCATTCGGCTATCTGCGGTCGGCAGGTAGTTAACAAAGGTATGTAGGCATAGGACACACCCCCTGCATTGGACACACTTCCTTAAAGGAGAATTATACAAAAAAATGATTATTTAAACCCACAAGTATTTTTTTTTACCACTATTATTCCTTTAAGTTGGCTTTTAAAATTTACAAGTGCAACAATTTAGACATTGGATGAAAGGTTTAGCCTGGGAAACACTTTTTGAAAGATAAAAAGTGCATTTTCTATCCAACTCTATGGATAAGACCAAAATGAGTGACAAATAAGGAGGAAAGAGGGACAGAGGGACTTTGTTCCAAATCGGAGGCAGTCCTTCGAAATCAGGGACTGTTGGGACTGTTGAGAGCTATGATAGATGAATACACACACCCACACAGGTTGATCTGGATGGACTAATGTTTTTATTCAACCTTACTATGTACCTATCAAAGTTGAAAAACAACAGACTTTTGAGCTTGGATCAACAGGTGAAAATAAAGGGAAAAAGCCTCTAAAAAGGAAACAAATGAGGCAACCACATCTAAGAATTAGTGAGCTGCAATATAATACAATTTTTTGGGATTACCACTTTAATACTTAAAGCAGAGTTCCAGCTGAAAAAAAAAATAAAAGTCAGCAGCTACAAAAACATTTACCTGTCCCTTGGTCCAGCGGTGTCCTCAACACCGCTGGTTTCACTGGCCACCTTCTCTCCCCGGCGCTGGCATCTTCAGTGTGGGCACCCGGTTGTGGCAGCATGCGTGAGAAGCGCTGCGCTTTGCAAATGGCCCCGTAGTCTTCTGGGGCCTGTCACGTGTCCCAAAAGACTACAGGGAGGGAGGGGGAGAGGACAACTTCTGCTTCTGATCACATAGGCAATCTCAGCAGAATTGGGAGAGGGTACCTGTTAAATTTGGGTACCCGTTCCCCCCCCCCACTCCCCAAAGGTGCCAATCCTTAATGGGGAGCGGGGGACAAAGCATTAAAGCGGAACTTCCCCTTTTGCGTGGAGTATCAGTTAGGACTGTTCCTCTGAGGATACAATACATTAAAGTGGTTGTAAAGCTGATGGTTTTTTACCTCCATACATTATATGCATAAAGGTAAAAAAACCTTCAGTGTGCAGCTCCCCCCTCCCGAATACTGTACTTATCTGAGCCCGATCTTGATCTAGTGCTGTGCACAAGAGCAGCGACTCTCCTTCCTCATAGGCTGAGACACAGCAGCAGGAGCCAATGGCTGTCAATCACAGCCAGTGAGGAGGGAGCAGGGGCAGGGCCAAGCCACACTCTGTGTGTCTTATAGGCATGCATAAGTGTCTCCAGAGCAAGCAGCTTACCTTGGGCACATCCAGCAGGGGGGAAGGAGCAAGGAGCGCTAGCAGGGGACCTGAGAAGAGGAGGATCGGGGCTGCTCTGTGCAAAACCATTACACAGAGCAGGTAGGTATGACATGTTTGTTACTTTTAAAACAAAAAATCAGAACCTTTGCTATCACTTAGTGAGCAATGGACCCCAAGAACAGGAAATGTGGAACTAGCAGGATCACCAGGTGAAAGCTGAGGAAAAAGAAAACTAATGTTACCACTACGTCTAAGAACTAGTAAACTGCAGCAGATTCCATTTGGTGTTCTTGGGTTCAGATATGTTTTAACAAAGCAAACAAATGTTGACATTTCTCTGTTCCCACACCTGAGGATGTACAAGGCAAATGGAGTGGAAATCAATTCTTTTCCATTCTAGATGATAGTGATGTCTACTGGCAGGTCAGTCTAAATAAATCGTCATCACTACTTTGTAGTTTTAATACACCTTGGGGACAATAAAGATTCAATCAGCTATCATTTGGAATCACGTCTACTAGCGAAGTTTTTCAGAGAAGAATGCAGACGAATTTGGAAACTTTGAAGGTTTTCACATAATTGCAGAGACAATTTCAGATGACAGTTATAGTTGTCTCACAGAAACAGGAACATGATGATATTTATGGAAGCAGCTGAAAAACCCGACACTCATCACCAACTCCAGCCAAAGCATTCTTCTTTGAAGAGAATGGGGAAAGATTAGAACATCTGTCAGAATTTTTCTTGCTGATTGAGGCCCCAAGGATGAGTTTTTCCCTAACTTTCTGTCCCAGCAACCTAGTGGAGATTTAGATGACAATAAAAACTCTCTCCTTTAGCTTTATAGCTGTCTATATTCTTTTACGTTCTGTATGTTCCTAGTAAGGGCTCATTCACCCTATGTGTGCCCTTGGGGAGACATTTGCCTCCACAAGAGCATACAGAAAACAATTATTTTCTATGTGCCCTGTTCACACTACAACAGAAAAGGGCACATAGCCCTCTCCTGAAGTTGCACATTAGAGTTCTCCTGAAGTCTTCGTCCGTCTGTCCATCCATCCGTGCATTTCTTTGCACTTCACCTGAGCTGCAATGAATAGAAATTAATGAAGTGTCACTTTGTGACATTTCAATAAAGTTAAAAAAGAGGAAAAAAGTTAACAATGCATTGCATTGTAAAAATGCAAGACATTACCCCTCTACCCATACAGAATGGACATAGCCCACACAGCAAAACTATTTGTTTTTCTATGCACGATCCCTGGGCACACCATGGTTCCTTGGCATGGGCCTCACCAGAGTTCTCATGGTTACCAGATGGAAACCTCCAGACATCGTCCCACTGAAACAACCTATGAGCAACCCAGTCTTACCTGACCTGAAACCGAACCCTACCATCCAACCCCATCTCTCTTCTTGGCAACCTTGATCCCTCTCATTCTCCTGGCCACAAGCCCATGTCCAGGAGTAGTCTCTCATCGGGAGAAATTATAAAAAGACTACATCAGGCTCTTTGAAGAGGTACTTGTATTTACTGAAGAACATTAAATAAACAGTCAAACATGTAGGATAATGGAGCTACCATACTTAAACAGTTCACCTTTCCAAAAAAAATTAAAACTAACACCCTACACCCTCCCCACTCCCAAGTTGCTGCTGCACTTACCCCTGTGGGTGATGAATTGTCAGTGTCAAGGGTTTGAAATCTCCACTCTTCTCCCTCTTCTCTCCGCAGCTCTTCTAGGATAGATCAGAGCAATTCTCTGTGTCGACGCTAGCCATTCACCAGAAACCCTGCAAAAAAAAGGGGGGAAGAGTAGGGATTTCAGATCCCAATAGCGCTGCACTGGCTGTGTGGGCACTGCAGTCAGTCAGTTCAGCAGGGATGGGAATGGATGGGGGGAGTAGGGTGACGAGGCTGTAGGGTGTTAGAGCCTTTTTCAAAAGGTGAAGCTACATTTTAAACAGAATGCAACAGTCCTTGTAATAAGGAAAGGAAGAGAGAGAGAGAGAGACCTGTACCCTGGTAGAGGGTATCATCTAGTCCCAATCAGTCTTTCCCCACCAAGTTGAATAAGTCCTTGCACTTGAAGGGAAAATTCAAGCTGAAAGGCTTCCTGGCTACATGGTCTTTATGGCTTAGTCCTAGTTCAGAACTACAGTTTGCTTTTTCCCACAGACTACCTGCCTCCTTAGCAACCCGTCAAACCATTTATATATTGTGTAGCCTTCCAGGGACATGCCAAACTGGCAAGGCATTGTTGCCAAGCAACCCAAACCCCTTTGATTAACAGTTTCCCAAAATAATTACATCCAAGGCATGCTGTAAATGGTAACTGTCACAGTTGCTTGTGCTCTCAACAGAACTGTCAAGCCATACAATGACTGGTATCATAAGCGATCACATGTGCAGCAGCAGGGCAAGTGCAGAGGCTAAGGCGGCAGCTTCTGTGGCTGTAAATGATAGATTGGATTGGTCCTTTGTAACACCCTCCAGGTTAGATAGATAGCAGCCTGGGATAAGTCAGCCTATGAGTGAGGCAGGAGTGTACCTCAGGACAGGCTGCTAGGCTCTAACAGGTCAGGGCTTCTGGAGCCCTCCCACACAGATCTGCATGTTTGAGGGACTGTGGCCAATACCCTGACCAGAGGCTGGGCATGGTGTCCAGGACACCCTTCAAATGTGGCAGAACCTGGGGATAGGTGTGCAGAGTCGGGTGGAGGATGGACTGAGAGGAAAGCTGGTGTAAGGAGCCTGGGAGGGGGCCCCAGAGAAGGAATCCCATCTGCAAGCAGGATTCTGGAAGGGAGGATCTCCTCTGTCCCACCATTTCCTTGGGAAGATGGTCTATCAAGCAGGGAAGGAGCAAGCCAGCATAAGGCCTGAAGGCAACCACCAACTTACCAATCAAACAGTAAAAGACAGAGTGAGTACTCCTATACCCCCTGGGCCAGATAAGGGGAGAGGGCAGTCAAGTGCAAGTCTTCATCTGGGACTCTTCTAAAACTATAGCTTCTGGGCCCCCTTGCCCAGGGATACCCTCAAGGCAGCTGGGTGAAGAGGAAGAATCATGCAGGGTCTGAGGAGGTGAACCAAAGGGGCTTCAGCACCCCTTAAAGAGAGAATGTTGCTATCCACATTTGGCAGAAAAGCTGTCCCCAAATTTACAGTTCCTTTAGGCATCCCATATACGCCTAGACCCCATCCAAGTTTAACCCCTGAAAAAACTACAAAACCAAGCTCAAGGACTGTTCTTTGACTCCAGTGTGCAAAGTGTGGAAAAATGTGTGTTGTCTGGCTGTCTAGAGCTTATGGGGGACCCAAAACTCAGCAACTTCTAAGGGGATAGCGATGCACCTGCTTTACAGGACTTTATCACCATTAATGACAGATCTACTCACACTTATAGTAGTGGCACCTTGGCACAGCTTGGGGAAACTACAATGGGATCTCTACTGTATTCCCCTACAAGCTTTAACGTGAACCTGTCACAAAACTGGGCAACATAGACTGAGCAAATGATGTGCTCTGCAACTCAATAGGCCATAATTGATTTACGGAGCAATGGGACTCAATTACTGCCTATAGAGTTCCCTACAAAATGTATTCACCAGCAGGAAGAACCACAAAGAGTGCTGGGTCAGCACATATTTGACACACCCATAAGTGACAAAGGTTTGACAAACAAACTAGAGTGCTCCAAAATGCATTACCGCGCCCCCCGGCCACAGGACCTCCTCTGGTTTGACGTCACTTCTGCTTGCACACCAGGCGTGTGCTCCACTGTAGCTCCACCGCTTGCTGGCCCAGCTTCAGAGTGGTACTACACAAAGCTGATCATTACAGGATTCTTCTATTCTGAAAGTCCCCACCTGCAGACAGGAACACAGTGCCAGTCATCCATCCAGTACTTGCTGTTTGGCTAATGTGCGTGCATATAGGCATAAGCATAGAAGACAGATTGCTCATTTGCCCGCATGTATGAGCACATGCACACATGCGTGCACTGCTGACAGGCGGCCTATTTAAACCAGAATCCTGCACTGGTCCTGTGCTGTATGGTCATCAGCCACCTCACTGTGATCCAGTCTTGATGTGCATCCGTGATCCCGTTACCAACCCAGCTTCTCTTCTGACCTTGCTCTTGGATTATCCTTACCTGCTCATGTCTGCTATCTGCCTCTGCTACCCATCCTGACTGTTGACCATGCTTCTGCCTAGTGTCTCTGTACCTCACTGCCCGATTGTTGCCGGCCTCTGCCTGTTTTTGACTCTGATTCTGTGAAAGTCCTGGTGTCCACTGAACTTGGTGCCACCTTAGCACCTCACCATTTGAACCTCTGCTCGTCAGATACCAGCGCTCCCAAGTTCATAGCGGCTACACCTTGGTACTTGTGGCCTTTCTTTCACCCCTGCAGTCCCTGTCTTATTATCCAGGGTTGCTTGGACAGGAACTGTGCAAGAGCCCACCATCGTCATCTCAGGCTCCGCATACAGGTTCATGACAGGCACACATTATCTGCAATCATGTAAATTGCCAGTTGTCATTTATCCAATAAAGTTTTATTAATGCTGCACTTAGTGAGAGCCCCCTGATTTTTGTGGCAGAAGTCTCGGCTACCTACAACAGCTGGGGATCAGCAATGTGGTAAAGTCTGAAGACACATACTACCTAGTGGTAGAATATCACATTGTGTTGTGTAGGAAGTCATCTATTGGGATTTCACTGCGATTGCACCCTTTTTGTATTTTTATCAATAAAAAACAGGAAGTGTCTCATGTTTGTTAAAATAAAGATTTCACATCCACCACTGCAGATGTATTTTAGCCTCCAGAAGAACACATCAGTAAAGGCCACCTTTCTCCCTTTGATACACATATGCTCATTCATTCATTGTTTGTTAAAGTCTCATATATCCAGATTGCATTTCAATGTATTTAATGTAATTTGTAGGCAGCTGTTTTCAAGAAATGTGTTCATTGTATACATTTGTAAGAGACGTGCAAACAAGCATATTGCAACTTCAGTTTATGTGATTGTAATGCAGTTTTACAGAACTATTCACAGAAGTACGGTAAATTTAGTTTTGGAATCAAAGACAACACTGCTTTTGTCAGTTTAGTTAGCTTGCATTTAGTACAGGGTGGGTGTTTTTACAGGGTGGGTTTAATTTACTTTGGACCCTGTCCTGACAGGGTCACTTTACAAAATAAATCTAATAAAATAAGAGATGTGTGATCATTTCAAGGGTCATGAAGCTAAATGTAAAGTAAAATTCCTGAAATTTGAAAGGCCCTAAGACTACCAATAACCAGACTGACAGGAACACCTGCTTTGAGTTTCTTTTTACTCCTTCAAAAAACTGGTAATAGAAGCAGACACATCCAAAGATGACCCTGGGGCATGTTTCAAGTGAGAAGGGTAATCACTATCTTTTGCATCAAGGAAGTTAACACATGCAAAACAAATTATGCCCAGGTTAAAAAAAAATATGTTAGCAGAAAATACATTTATGAAGCTAGTGTAAACGTCTTACCATAGACCACTGCAGGCTATTCTGTCAAGACCCATCAGTCCAACAAATGTGGTTGCAATTGTAGAAATGACTTGATTGTGACATATACCCGCAGAACTCTGATGGCTATTGCACGCATTCTCTCTGCTGACACAATAGTGTGGATAATGGAGAGCTTTTTACTTTATGGAAAGGTGGCTTACTCCATCCAGGCTAAATGTTGCCTCAGACAGTGTTAGTTCTTCATAGAGACAAGGCTTCTTACACTTCAAAAGACTGGAAAACATCCTCTGTACTTCAACTATCTGAAGTAAAATTGCATTGGATTCAACTCCTGTGGCTTACTGAAGAGTTATGCTGCCTGTGGATGGTGCCAGGTCAGCAGGTGACCATACTGTCTGGACAGACTGGGTATGTCAATGCATAAAGTGGAATTTGAAACAGAACAAAAAAGAATATATGATATGTGTTAATTATACATTTCTGTGCAAAAATACCATTATCCCAGTCAGCTGGGATAATGGTACTGGGAACAAGCTTGTTCCTGTCGCTGGTACTGGCAGGATTGGACCCACCAACTGGAACAGGCTTGCTTCTAGTAGTGTTTCACACCAAAACATATTCCCTAAGGAGTGTTCCAATCCTACCGCCAGAATTATATTATCCTGTACCCTGATGAAGCAAAACCCCGAAACGCATTGGTTGTTGTTACTGTAAATGTAAGTTAATGTATGGCACACATTACTCCACTGGATGTAACCTTAATCTGGTTTCCATACTCAGGCAAAGTGATCCAGCACTCCACACATCTACCACTACAGCAGTGGTCTCCAAACTGCAACCCAGGGGCCAGATGCGGCCCTTTGCTTGCTTTTATTCAGCCCTTGGGACACAATTTCATCCACTGATACCAACAATGGGGCATAATTCATCCCATTGACACCAGTAAAGGGACACAATTTTACCCAATGACACCAATGATGGGGCCCAATGACACCAATGATGAGGCACAATTCCTCCCAATGGCACCAACAATCGGGCAGAATTCCTCCCACTGACACCAATGATGGAGCATAAATCCTCCCACTGACAACGATAGTTCATAGTTCCTCCCAATGACACGAATAGTGGGTCCCAATTACTCCCAATGACAGATATGATGGGCCACAATTCCTCCCACTGACACCAACGATAGGGCATTGTCTGTTCCCACTGACATCAGGACTTTTTCTACTCCCAATAGACAAAGTCTGGCCCCCCTAAAGTCTCAAGGACAGTAAACTGGTCCTTTGTTTAGAAAGTTTGGAGACCCCTGCCCTACAGGAATCAAAGCCTGACTCTAACTTTTCCCCACTCTATAAAAAAAGAAAAACATTGGCGGGTGTTCCATGTCAATTCACTGATTGCCTACCTTGTCTACCTACTATTTCATACTCATTTACAAACTAATTTATTGTGTTGCCCTGCTAGCTTTTTTACCCCATTCATTTATAATCACATTCCAAATAAAATAACTTTCCATTGTGTTATAATATAAACAAAATAGATCACATAGTAACAGATGCTTTGGTTTATCCAGTCACTGGCAAGAAAGACATTCATCCCTGTGCTGGACGCACATTGATAAGTGCACTTGGCATTATTACAGCTAACTGGATGCACAATCATTCACAACAAAGGGACCACAACTGCATTCATTTTTCATTTATATTCTCCCGCCTTCAAGGGACCTTCGTGGATCTGAATGCTATTGCTTTTTGAACAACACTGATACATTTTCTTACAGTATATTGAATGTAAATTAAAGAAGGAGATCAAAGAGAGGGCCGGTCCAGTACCACATCTGTAATATGAAGGGAATTGGGTGTTTGGTAACTACAGTGCTGTGAAAAAGTATTTGTCCCCTTCCTGCTTTTTTTTTTTGCATATTTGTCAAACATAAATGATTCAGATCATCAAACAAATTCTAATATTACACAAAGATAACACAAGTAAATACAAAATGAAGTTTTTAAATTATGACTTCATTTATTAACCCATTCATGCCTAAGGGTAAAACAAATCTAAATGCCTAAGCACAATTTTGCAACGTTGACATGTGTTAGTAAAACCGTACATATCATCACAACTACTTTGTACATCCAGGTGAATTATACCGCGTTTGTTTCAGGACAAATTGGGCTTTTATTTGGTGGTAAATGATAATGGATATCTCCTGATTTTTTTTTATTATCAAAGGAAAACTGGCCCAAAATAGTAAAAAGAAAATATTTTTTTTAATTTAGCTGTGTGTTTCTTGTTACTACCATAACCTACCATCAAAGAACAACCCAAAATAAGTTTTCCAGCTCTCGACGATCGTAGCGATACCATATATATGTGTATGTTATTTGTTGTTTGTACCCGTAGTACAGCCCAGAAACAATAGTGCACATTTTGTTTCGCTTTTTTACCTAAAATACACTGAAACCAAATTTTTTTTAAATCCTGACCTTTAACCCTGACCTTTTGACCTTGACCTTTGACCCTGACAAAAAAAAACAAGGGGGCCTGGCTGTACAGTGACTGATCACTGTGATAGCCAATCAGAGGCTATCACAGCGATCATGTGACCCAGAATTGGGAGTCCCAGGTCCCGATCGTTAGAACGTTAGATCGTTAGCTCTCAGTGACACCGCGGTCTTTGTGCTGGGAGCGCACCATGCAGAAATACAGGTGCAAATATGGGTACCCACGGAAAAAAGCCCAGTTCTGTGAGGCCGCATATTTGTGTTACAGGTATATAAAATGCAGCGCTGTATAGTATTTACAAGTGTATGACAGTAGTAAACTGAAAATAGAAAAAACACACAAGGAATATAGTCCTGTATTGGTGCGCGTTGTTTCTCCAGTCCAAGTGATAGAAATGCGCACTAACCAGAAGCGTATAGGTAATACGCAGATATATAATTATCCTGAAGATTCCCCTCTCTTTCTGGTCAGAATGTAGATTAGGAACTAGAAAATGTAAGGATGAAGCGCCCTCGTGTGGTGAAGATGAGATCCAGAAGGCCAGAAGTGTCCTTGCAGAGATGAATGAAATGTTCCCCCTCTCTGGAACTGGTATAAGGATCACACCGGGGCTGTAAAGGTTGAAAGACCTCCAAAATCAAAGATGGCCGCCGGGTCTCCACGTGGCGCTGGCGGCGTGATGTCACGACGTCCTGGGCTCCCACTGACGCGTTTCGTGCGCACTCACTTCTTCTGAGGTATGAGGTGTTTGTGTTACGTCAGCATCAAGGGGTTAAAGTGTCCTTGCAGAGATGAATGAAACGTTCCCCCTCTCTGGAACTGGTATAAGGATTACACCGGGCTGTAAAGGTTGAAAGACCTCCAAAATCAAAGATGGCCGCCGGGTCTCCACGTGGCGCTGGCGGCGTGATGTCACGACGTCCTGGGCTCCCTCTGACGCGTTTCGTGCGCACTCACTTCTTCTGAGGTATGAGGTATTTGTGTTACGTCAGCATCAAGGGGTTAAAGTGTTACTAAACCCACAACAGTCATATCAGTCTGTATATGCAGTAAAGCATGCTTGTTATACTCACTGTGGAACCTAAGGAGTTAATCCTCTGCATTGTGTAAAAACGCTGTTTGATCCTGTCTTCTCCACAACCCCGAAACACGTTGGTTGTTGTTACTGTAAATGTCAGTTAATGTATGACACACATTTCTCCACTGGATGAAACCTTAATCTGTATTCGATACTCAGGCAAAGTGATCCAGCACTCCACACATCTAGCACTACAGCAGTGGTCTCCAAACTGCAGCCCTTTGCTTGCTTTTATCCAGCCCTTGGGACACAATTTCATCCACTGATACCAACAATGGGACATAATTCATCCCATTGACACCAATAAAGGGGCACAATTTAACCCAATGACACCACTGATTGGGCCCAATGACACCAACAATAGAGCACAATTCCTCCCAATGACACCGACAATGGGGCACAATTGGCCGTTTGATCCTGTTTCCTCTGATCTTCCCCCTTTTCAAGTGACCAACTCTTACCTCCTGATAAGACAGACTGAACGGTAGGCATTTTACACATGCTCAATTTGGTGTGTATTGCTAGAGAGGATTTTTTTTTCTTGGGAGAGTGCATGTGATTAGCACAGGGCCAATCAGCACTGTCCAGACAGAGGTCAGGGGTTTTGCATCCTCCTAGAGCAGAATGAAAACTCCTCCTACAAGCTTTAACCAATGATCTTCTGAACACTGATAGAAGTCACAAGATTGCTCTAACTGCTGATGAGAAAAGGTATTTAGCAGTTTATATTTACTAAAATAGTTGCATTTCCACATTCTGTGTACTGTGAGAGACCAGATATAGGGAATGCAGGGTCCAGGGTTTAGTAACACTTTAAGGGGAAAAAAGCTGTCCAAACCTGACTGGCCCTAGATGAAAAAGTAATTGCCCCCTAATAACTGGTTGTGGCTGGCTGGCAGCAACAACTGCATCCAAGCATATGCAATAACTGGTGATGAGTCTTTCACATCACTGTGGAGGAATTTTGGCGCAGTCTTCTTTGCAGAATTGTTTTAATTCAACAACATTGGAGGGCTTTTGAGCATAAACAGCCTGCCTCCGGGTCCACGCTATGCAGTGTAATTCACACAGGTAATTCACACAGCATGTAATTCACGCAGGAATTGCACGGCATTCTTGTGGGAATTACATGCCATTTCAGCCATACCCTTTGTATGGCTGAAATTTCATTGCATCCGCACCAAAGAAGTGCAGGACTCTTTTTTTAAATCTGCACCTGAATTGCATCGCATGGGTGTTCTCACCTATGTGATGCAATTTCTGGCAACAGCAGCACATTTTGCGATCTGTTTCGGGGTGTCAATCATTTATTATATACCTAGTCATGTGATCAGCTGTGTCCGTAGGACTTATGGAAACAATTTAGAATTTTTTTTTTTTTTGGGAGGGGGGCAAAGAGCAGGTCTTGCCTAGGGTGCAAAATAGTTTATCCCTGACTACATGCAAATGTCCTAACAGAAGAATATTGACCAATCAGCAGGTGGTAGGTGATACTGCTGTGTCCCTATATTCTCGCAGAGCCCATGGTGTCACACTCCTGACTGCACTTTCTAGCACCGGTGTGTCAATCACAGAAGCAGCTGAATAAAATTACAAATTCTGCAGCATATCAGACAATTTGCTCAC
Source organism: Staurois parvus (assembly GCF_062004578.1). NCBI lineage: Eukaryota > Metazoa > Chordata > Amphibia > Anura > Ranidae > Staurois > Staurois parvus. The sequence continues at coordinate 1,594,855 of NW_028318028.1, read as the reverse complement.
ATATACTTAGCTGTCGGCCTGATGTTCAGCTGTAAGACTCATGCCTGTGATATTATTCCCTGACAGTTTTGACTGGTATAGCACTGTTAAAGTCCAGAAAAATGCAAAGATAATTGGCTGGCACCCCAATCCATCCAAACTCAGCTCAGCATGAATATATAGTGATCAAACTCCATCTATTTTCAGCTGAAGCCGCCCTCACTTGAAAATGGAAGCGACCGCAGAATAATGTGTAGCGCAGCAATCTGTACCCAGATGTCAGACATCTTTCTGTAGAGAAATAAGTTCCTTCACCTGAAGCTGAAGCTTCCACATGTATTACTGTAGAGCAGGGGTGTCAAACTCAATTTCATGGCCGCATCAGCATTATGGTTGCCTTCAAAAGGCCAGTTGTGCCTGTAAGACTAGATGTCCCGAACACCCCACCCTCCTTTACATCACAGTACACCCCCCTTACCTGCTGCTGCCGGAAAGAAGTTGGAGGAGGAGCTGGGAAGCAGAAGGTTCAGGGTCTGAAGGAGGACCAGAGGGCTGGAATCTGCTGAATGCCTAGACCAGGGGAGGTGGAGATGAGGGGGTGCTGTGGCTGCACAGAGAAGAGCAGGATCTGTAGGAGGAGTTCTGTCCTCCTCTCTGCTGCTAACTGCTTAGACCAGGCGTGAGGGGTTGCAGAGATGAGCGCATGGGTGCATGGAGAAGTGGAGGATTTGGCGGAGGAGTCCTGTCCTCCTCCCTTCAGCCAACTGCTGGGACAAGGTGGAGATGAGGGGGGGGGCCTCTTAAAATTGTCTTTTTTGGCAGCACTGTTGGTTGCAGCACTGGGCAAGAGTCATCAGACTGCTGGAGACCCAGACCACTGCCATCCAACTTGTAGCATGCTGCCTCTACAAGCTATTTTAATCCTTGCAGTCAATGCTGCTGTTAGGGGTGGACTGGCAGTACTCCCAGATGGGACCTCCATCAGGTCAGCAGGGGGGCCCAGCAGGCTGGCCGAAAATACAGGGGGTGGAGAAAGAATGATGGGGGTCCAAATTCCCCCAGAGTGCCCCAGATTAACAGCCGCCTAATGAGAACCAGCATGCTGTGAACTAGATGTGTGTATATTTACAGCACAGCACATATACACAGCAATACTAACGACCGCAGGAGGAAGTACAGGGGACAGCTGGGAAGAAAGCAACAATATAGAGGCATGGAGTGAGATAGAATGTATGGTGAGATACTGGGTTTGGGAAAGTGGGGGGCTGTTGAGTGGGGTTACAAAAATTAAAGATGCACACCATTGCTAAAAGATTCAGATACGACTTTATTCCAATAAAATTCAGTGGGACAGTCCAAAGAGTATGCAGTACATTTTGGGGATCCAAAAATCCCCCTTCATCAGGGCTTTATTAAGAACAATGTGAATGGACTGGAAGTGAACTGGACCTTTAATGGTATTTTTTTGTAAAGTACAGGTCTTGTCAACAGCTTGATTGGCAGGTAGGCGTTGGCTCTGTCAAGTAGGCTGTATGGGGCCTTATTATTTATAATGCTGACCCTGGTCACGGACAATACTAGCCTGTCATTGATTTGTACAGGTTTCCATTCTGCAGTTGACCGTAAACACAAGGCCATACCAGCTGCTGAAATATTCTGATGTGGGGTGTATACAGCCATGAATGGGTGTATGAATATCCTCTGAAAATTGCCTTTGTTGTCACCATGAGCGGATCTGTTGATTGGAGCACTGGGCATGGGCTATCAGACTGCTGGAGACCTGGACCACTGCACTCCAACTCTGTACCATGCTACCAACACAGACTGAATCTTTGCTGCAGCACAAAGTTAAAAATAATATTAAAACACATACAGTATATCTGTAAAGCATACACTAAAAAAATAATAAAGTGTTGTAGACGGCGCTGTGAAGAAAATAAACACTTGATAAGTGGAGTCCTGCTTATAGAGATAAGAGATTTTGCTGATTACCATCTTTAAGAGGATCTGGATAGTATCCGCCAGCTGGTGGTTGTCATTCAAGCGCTTAATGACTTACCATTTGCGCGGAGGTCATATTCTTATGGTGAGCTGCTTTCCAGTTGAAGGTGGAGGCATGTAGCGTATCATCACATCCGATTTGTGGATTTAGATTTTTGCAGAAAATGTTTAAGTCTTATCATTTATACGCACCCGTATTGATTTACAATCTTTTTTTTATTAATACTGGTATTATTTTGTTTATTTTTTACCTCAATGTCTATCATCTTATTATTTATGTATTATATGATTTATTGTATTTATTTTGGTATTTAGATAGCAGCACTAATTATACATTTGAGCACACAAATTACGAATCTTTCCCAGTCTATCCTTTGAAGCTGAGAAAAAAAAAATCACTACACCATCAGAAGTTCTCCCGTATTTGTGTGTCTCTCTTTTTTCCTTATGGTTCCTTGGATAAGTTACAGAGTAAGATTTAGTGATGTACGCTAGAAGGAAGGTAGAGGGCAAAGGACCAGTATTGCCTGTAGTCTCATTGCACAACACTAACTCATTGTGCCTTGTTCTGCACTGTCTCTGGAGATGGCCCTTCTGGTAGAGGCAGAGGTTTTCTCCTTAATGTCAGTGCCCCCAGCAAGAAGAACAGTGAGTGACAGAAATTTCATCACCAAATCTAATTTCAACTCTCCTAGCAGAGACTAGCAGTCAGAGACACTAGTCTTTGGCACAATTAACTTTTCCTGGTCCTTATAACATAACAAACCTTCACTTTTTGAGTTTTGGTCCACTTTAATGGGGTAATGACCCTGTCCCTCTCCCCTGCTGTCCCTTCCACTTTTGTTTTTCAAAATAACAGCTGGGACTTGCTCACTAACACAGCTGCAGCCGTAGACACTGCTCTATGAAAACTCAACCTAAGAACATTGAAAAATACAAGAAAATACAGAAATACAATGTAATGATATTGAATTTGCTTTATGTCATTCTTTCAAAGGGTTGACCTTTGATCTGCATGTGATGTCAGTTAAAGCAATCTGATAAGTGTAGCACTACCTGCAGCAATTGTACCAGAGATGGACGCGGTCATCCATCTTTGCTAAACATCCTCCATCTTGTATCATTCTCTCTCCCTCCAATCCCCCTCCCTCAGAAATGTGGTCTATGTGTATGTTGAGGTCACAATGCATCATGCACAGCTGGATAGCTTCATGGTTATAAACCCCAATTAGTCTACGCCCAGTATGTCTGTGAGACTCTTGCTTGGAGATGATTGTAAAGCTATAAACCAGTCCTTCACTGGACATGAAAGACATTCCGAGATAGCCGTAAAACATACATCCCATTTAAAAAACACTTTTCATAACTTAAAATAGGGAATACATACAATTGAACAAAGCATATATTCGGATAGCTCAGTTTAATGCGAGTCGCCTGATATCTTACATCCCTAGATTACGTCTACCCAAGAGCAGAAAGCGATATCTCTTTAACCGTCACAGGTAGATATGTCATATGTGATGTCTGGACGTTCAGAATATCGTTCTGCATATTATCCTGTCAGTGGATAGGATGCTGCATGTACCTATGGAAGATTATTGACCATGGTATAAACGTGTGAGGGATTTGGTCATAGCAGAGTTCCCCGCCTAAACACCCTCCCCAAATGAGGCGATTGGTTCTCTGCTTTAAGGAGACACCCTGCTGGTGGAATAGAAAATAGGCTGTCAGGCCTGAGAGAGATAAGTTGAAGCATTCTCCCTTTTAAACATCAGGAACCAACTTGTGAGAACGGTACCCTTTTGTTCAGGACCTTGATCTGCTTAAACCAAGGCTAACGGCAAGTATTCTACCTCTCTAAACTTCTTTCTGTTATCTCGCTGTTGTGGTATTGCTCTCTGTATTTATATATATATATTGGCTACATCTTTTTTCTGTAAATATTTTTATTGCACCATTTTGACCTTTTTAATAATAAATCCCATTGAACTGTTTCTAAAGCTCTTTCATGCAAACTAAGAATCCCTGTCCCTGAAGAGCGCTACTGTGTGTTTTTAAACTTCTGGATACATCTGCCTGTGTGTATACAGATGCTTATTCAAACATCATAGTGTTACTTCTAAGATTGGCGAGTTTCCTCTTTCTCCATACAAAAAGGCAGCTGTGGCAGTGTGAAGGGTTAATTGCGTAATTAACCTGACCCAGTAACAATTGCTCTCAGGCTGCGGTACATAGATTGTGGTCCATTAGCTGGAAAATCTTTGTGCAGGGTGCAGCTGAGCGTGGTATTGTTACGCACGTGACATCGCGGTTTTAGATTGGCTAGTCCTTCGGTCACGAGTTGGTGAGAAGGGCTGGGGGTCTGACGCCACGTCCGTCACACTACGCCCTTAGGGGCCGCTGGATTTGAAATGGGCCCCCCTATGCTCCACATGGCCAGGCAACACACTTTGCACACTAAAGCCAATGAACAGTCTTTGGGCTTGATTTGTGGTTTTCATTAAGGGGTTAAACTTGGATGTGGTCTAGGGGTATATGGGATGCCCAAAGAACTGTAGGACTTGAGGACAGCTCCTTAGCAACTATGTACAAAGATTCAGTTAGCAACAGGCTCTTCTTGAAGAACACCAAAGGCTCTTAGGTGTACCCTCTCAGACCCCAGATGATTCCTCCTCTTCACCCAGCTGCCTGAGAGTATCCCTGAGCAAGGAGGACCAAGAGCTGTTCATGAACAGTCTCTGATGAGAAGCTAGTTGGGTATTGTACCTGACTGCCCTCTACCCTTATCTGGCCCAGGAGTTGTAAGAGTACTCACACTTTCCTCCCCTGTTAACTTAGTGGGTTGGAGGCTGCCTTACACTGAGCTAGCTCTTTCCCTACTATACAGGCTATCCTCTCCAGGAGACTTTGAGGCAGTGGAGATCCTTTTCTCCAGTGACCTTCATGTGGATGGACTCCCCTCCCTGGTGCCCACTCGAAGGCACCTTACTCCAGCCTTCCTCAATCCATCTTCCACCCGACACTGCACTCCTCCCCCCAGGCTCTGCCACATTTGAGGGTTGCTATAGTGACCATGCCCAGCCTCCTGCCAGGGGATTGGCCAAGGTCCATCAAACATGCTGATCTGGGCCTCCTCGCCTCCTACACCCCTATTGCAGAAAGCTCTCAGGTTTCTGGAAAGGTGGGAAGGCTCTAGAATCCCTGACCTGTTAGATCCTCCCAGACTGTCCTGAGGTAACCTCACTACCTCACTCCCCAGGCTGACTCATCCCCAGGCTGCTACTCATCCTCTATCTAACAAAAACTACCTAATAAACCTGGAGGGCGTTACAGAAGTATACATGAAGACATTTTTGGGAGGCCCACTGAAATAAATAAAAGTTAAAAAAAACCACATATAGCATGTGTTTTGTTCCTTTTTGAAGCGGTATTAACAAGGCTTGGTCATAAGCTGTTAATCCTATCTGCTCTAACTTCTTAATATATTGGAAATGAGAATAAATGCATGACAAAACACATCATTGCACTAAGGAAACACATGCTAACACATTACAACGCACCTATCCAATTCTACAATAAATGCACCTCTACACTAATGCATACATCTAAATAGCACCATAGGGCTAAACTGTTAGACAGGGCAATTCAGTTGTTTTGCAGGCTGGCTGGTAAGTGTGCTGGGAAATCTTTTGTTTGTTTGTGGTGAGAGTTGGTTAAACATATTCAAGGCTAAATGCAATTATACTTTTGGCCCTGCCTGTTAGTGTCAATTAATGATATATTTTTGTATTGTATACTTTTCTCTTTCTAATACAGTGTTATGCACCAACCTCTGCTGGGCAGTAAGGTGCTAGGACTAGTACTTTGTTACATTGTTTTTGTATGTTTTTAAATACATAAAAATGAATTATTTAAAAAAAAAACACATATTCAGGGCTAGATTTATACTTTCTGCCCCCTAGGCCAACTATGTTGTGCTGCTCACCTATAGTACTACACCATTGACCCACTTACCCTTTGCCACACACAGAAACATGGGGATGAAATAGGCTGAAATGGACATTCTGCATCTGTGTATTGATGAGCTAAGGTTTGGGCCAAGCCCTCAGGAAGCAAATGCATTCTGCCATCCCAATCAGTGTGGCTGAGGAGTTCCTCTTCCTACAGCTGCATTTAACAAAGGGGACAGGGATGCTGGCATATGCCATTATATAAATATGGCCACTTGACCTTATTTGGTCAATGACATGATCCAAATGGTCAATGTTATTGATCAAATATGGGAATGTGGCCATCTTAGGTCAACGATGTTGTGGCTGCAGCCGATTGGGCCTACTATCATGTGACAGCTTCCCGCAGGTTTGGTCTGAACCTTAGCTCATCACTAATTTGTACAGAGATCTGTATGAACTCATCACCAATCTGTAGAACCGATGACTAGAAGAGTAGGACAGACTGAATAAGGTCATGACACAACGTTCCATCAACAAAATGCAAAAACTGTGCAAGGACAGCTTGAACTGGCAGGCAGGGTGGTAGCCAGGGGCGGACTGACAACTTATGGGGCCCCTGGGTAATAGAGGATCATGGGGCCCCTGTGTCCTTGCCCACACTCAAAGCACACCCACAAAAGCCTATAAAAAGGTACCAGGGGCATTTCATGGGGCCCCCTACTGACCTTAGGCCCTCGGGCAGTGCCCGAGAGCCTGAATGGTCAGTCCGTCCCTGGAGGTAGCCAAGAACCTTATATTATATACAAGAATGTATTACTGACTCAGCAGCATAATGTGCTGATGGCTAAGACACCCTCCCACCCCTCGGGAGCTCTGCCATGGTCTATGTTGGCTGTACAGAAATCCAGCCCTTAGTATACTAGTGGACCAGCTTTCACCATATATGATGTAAGGCCTGTGCAAAGCAAGCACATTCTATGTATGAATGCAGAAAACTTTCAGTGTATAGCTCCCGCCACAGTCCCCCTAATGCTTATCTGAGCCCCATCTCGATCCAGCAATGTGCATGGGAGCAGCTGCTTTTCTGGCTCTCTCTTCCTCATTGGCTGAGACACAGAAGCGGGAGTCATTGGCTCCTGCTGCTGTCAATCACAGCCAGTGAGGAGGGAGGGGAGATTCTGTTATAACATTTTGCAAAGAAATAACCTTTCTTCAAAAATTTACGGAAAAATGTATTTCTGTGGTAAAAATTACCAAAATAAGTGCATATTATTTAGTCTACAAAGTATAGTATATACTATATATTTGAAAATTGATCAGTCCTGATGTACTGACAGCCTAACTCATTCCTTGAGGCTCTAAAATGCCAGGACTGTACAAATACTCTCGAAATTACCCTTTTTTGAAAAGTAGAAAGTCAAAAGGTATTTAGTAAGAGGCATGGTGAGTTTTTTTAAATAGTTTTTTCACATACTGTGACTAGTGCAATACAGCGTCATCATATTACTGGTGTGGCAGTAATCATGGATTCTAACTGGTGACAGGATGTAAAAAAAACCAATACAAATATTTTTTCAATTTTTTTTACTTTTTTTTTTTAATAAATGTTTTTCACATACTGTGAACAGAGCAGTATAGTGTTACCAAAGTGACACTCTGCTACTTTGGGGAAGTGATCAGGATTTTTTTACACTATGATTGCTTAAAACAGTGATGATCACTGTTATAGGCAATCATTTATTGAACGGCATCCATTCATTGCCAGTGTCTACTGTTGTGATAGCTGTGATTGGTCACAGATATCACACGATACAGATGCACTTTGATTGGCCCTGTCTGTACCATGTGATCGCTGTGACCAATCACTGAGATCATCACAATAGTACACAATGAATGGCAATGAATTAACGCTGTTCATTGTGTACAACTGTCATTTGAAAGCTGTGATTGGTCACAGCAGTCACATGGTACTGGGGCCGGCCTGATACAATGGTCTGAAATCTGTTGGGTCCACTGGACAGTAGGTGACAGTTCAAGCCGCAGTGCGGCCACTGGAGCGTGCAAGAGGTGCACGACTGGGAGGAAATCATATGACGTCAACCCAGGATGGAAATGCTTCCGCTTTGCTATATATTAAATTCTATGCATGAAAACCTTCACTATGCAACTCTCCCCAGAGCCCCCTCTGAATACTTACCTGAGCCCAATCCCAATCAAGGGATGTGCATGCGAGTGGCTGCTGTCCCTGCTCTGTCTCCTCATTGGCTCAGAGACAGCAGCAGGAGCTGTTGAGCCAGTGAGAAGGCAGTGGAGGGCAGGGTCAAGCCCTGTCTGTGTCTACTGATGCAGTCAGCGGGGCTCGGGAGCAAGCCTGCACTTTTACCCCTCAGCAAGTGGCTTCCTAGGGGTGGTACTTGAAGGGGGGGGCCAGGAACTCCAATGGGAGACCCGAGAAGAGGAAGATTGAGGCTGCTCTGTGCAAAACCATTGCATAGAGCAGTTAAGTATGACATTTGTTATTGTTTTTTTAACTGAGCCTTTAATTGCTATTGCAATATTAATAAATCAAACCATTTTCTGTAACTAGGTTGCTAATGTGACATGACCATAATGCTGACCACACACATAGCACTATCCAGATAATTTCAACAACTTTCACCAAGGTTTTGGGATCAAACTGACTGAAAGAGAGGACAACTAACTATTAACAAATATAATCAACTGTCAAACTTCAATCGATTTTAGAGATTGAAATTATCTTGATAGATTGAATGAATAATTGGAATTGAACAGAAATGGACTGAAAAAAAAGGAACCAGCAAGCAATCTGATAGCAAGCAATTAGATTTTCTGCAGCGTTCGATTGGGAATCCTTCAAGTCAGTGGCTCAGCAGTTGATTCAAAATAGTAGATTATTCACTCATTTCAATTCAGTTGAATTGACCTGAGACTGAATGATCGGATTGCTGGGTGTATGGCCATTGGCCAGTGTTAGAATATATTTACCCAACAAGTTTGTATAAACTATATAGAAATGTAAGGATGAAGTTTGCACTGCTCCTGATATTACAGGTTTTGTTCAAACCTCCACAAATCCATGTAAATTAGATATGACGCTTTTTAGACATGAAAGGGAAGACAGACTTTGATGTTCCACATCGCATCCCTAATGCACAATGTAAAGAGACTTCTTCACTTTCCTTATTCAGAGTAAAGTAACAGATTGTCTTGTAAGAACAAACCCCTTACCCACTGATATGTGCCTTCTCTGTGCTTTCTCGGTGTTACGATCCTCCATAGGAGGTGGCAGCCAGAATCCTGTGTAAGTTCTATGTCGGAGCTTACACGGGGTTACTTCTACTAAATCCTTGACATATGGGGGTTTATTTACTAAAGCTGGAGAGTCCAAAATCAGACTCCCTTCTGCATAGAAACCAATCAGCTTCTAACCTCAGCTTGTTCAATGAAGCTTTGGCAATGAAACCTGGAAGCTGATTGGTTTCCATGCAGAAGTGAGTCTGATTTTGGACTCTCCAGCTTTAGTAAATAAACCCCATGGTGTTCAGGTTTAGCCATTCTGCACTGAGCACGGCATCCTAGCAGGAGGTCCCATGCTCCTCCATACTCAACAGGGCTCTAATGGAGCAGCGGGAAGTGTGGCCAAGGTGAGTTCCAGTAGGTGGGGAAGTTGTTCTCACAAGAGAACCTGTTGCATTGTTTTGAATGGGCAAGGTGTCAGGAGTTCTTTAACCTCTTGTCTGCCAAAGTACATTTATAAATATCCAGGTATTCAAGGGCTTTAAGCAAGCTCACAGCTACTGCAACAGCCTACTCTTGGCTTTCAGGTGGAAGTGATCCAGACAGTTCTAGAGATCTCCCTTACAAGGTTCCAAAGGTACTGTAGCTGGGGTTGAGGCTAATCAAGCACAATCTGTGCTTTATTAGCTATAGTGGAGGGCAGGGGAGGCATTGGAAATTTAATAGACCTCTGATGTCTCCATGAAGAGGACCTGTCACCTGCTCATGCTACCTCAATCAGACAATGCCACTGAACCAGCAGATGGTCCACCATCCCTGATGAACCCATCATTCTGAGGAAACTGGGACAGGATGCCATCTCTGCGCCAATGTAGCAGGAGCTGTCAACAATCGGCTGATTTTAACATGGAAAAGAATGGTGTTAAATAAACAAAAGGCTGGAAATGACATGGACTTTCATGGTTTTGTTCATTTAACCTCTTCACGCCGGCCACACACAAATGTGCGGCCTCCCGGTGTCTGGGCCTAGACACCGAGCGGCCGCACATTTGTGTGCAATTATGAAAAACATATGTGCTGAGAGCTCGCTCCCAGCACACGTCTGGTACTCATGGAAAGGTCCCGATCTCCTATTTCGATCGGGACCTTTCCCGATCATGTTACCGCCGTGATGGCGAATCACGACGGTCACATGACCCTAAAACCCCGCCCCGCCTCCCAGCTTCTTAAACCCTTAAAGGGCCGGGAGGCGCCAGCGACAAGGGGTTAAGCACAAGAGACTCCATCTTGCTTGCAATGCTGAAATGTGCCCTGTGCCCTTCACTTAAGACACATACACAACAGACCTAGATGTTCTCTCTCTCTCCCTCCCTTCTTGAGGTTTTAGTTTCGAAACTGTTAGGTATAGTCTATGATACATGAAATGTGACATTATTCTATTTGCTAATTTTTAATAACATCTCATACCATCCACTTTTTATCTTTAGTATAAAATAGAATGTAATAATACATTTTGTCAGAACGAATACCACAGTGATTGTGTCCTGTGAATCTGTTCCTGCAGTTGCAGTGTTAAACTACATCTTCCATAACAGTTATAGTGGAGGGCAGGGGAGGCATTGAAGATTTAATAGAACCATGATGTCTCCATGAAGAGGACCTATCACCTGCTCTTACTACCTCAAATGGAGCTTTTTTTCGTTAAAAAAAATTAAAAGTGTGAAAAAAATTGTAACAAAACAAATACAAATAATAATAAGAAAAAAAATTGAATGCATTCCCTCACCCCCCCCCCCTCCTTCAGTGCACATGTATGTAAACATACATTGCTCCACAGATGTGAGGAACTGCCATGAATGCCAGAGTGAGAGCAATCATTCTAGGAATGTCGTTCATGGTTAACTCCAAACAGATAACCTGTAAAGGCTTTGAAAGTGTCACTTACAGAGAATTTTAGGCACCGTAGTTTCTCGCAATTTCACGGATGAGCACAGTTTTAAGACTTTGACATGTTTGGCATCTATCAACTTGATGCAACCCCTTCTTTTATTTTTTACCAAAAATTGGGTATTATATTGTGTTTATTTACACTACAATCCATTATAGTGTATTTTTTCTTGAAAACATGCTTTGAAAAATGTCTGCGAAAATATTGTATTACATAAAATATTTCAACTTGCATCAATTTATTCTCCAGGGTCACTGCTTTCAGAAAATATATAATTATAACGCGTACAAAAAATTAAAAAAATCCTCCAGTAGACAAGTGATAAAAGCAAACTTGACATTGAAGAAATATGCAGGTTGTTTTCTTCTAAAAATGCTACTTGCTTGGCTTTTAAGTATATTTTCTGGCTACAGTGTATTTTGAGTCAATGACCATTAGCAATAAGCAGATTCAGGGCTCTGAGTTGGCTCTGACTTCACCGGCTCCATCTTTGTTCTGGGTCAGTGACCAGAACATGTTTACAAAATATTGAATCCAGGAAACAGGCAAGCAACTAGCATTTTCAGAGAGAGATGTCAACATTGTCCGCCTCCATGTCTCTTCCACGGCAGATAAAAATGGCATCCCAGGGCATTAATACGGTAGGGGGCCATACCCTGGCACTGTGTATTAATTTTTTGGGCTGTGTCTTCATGTTGAATGGGTTGCTTTAGTGCAACTCACATTACTTTGCAACAAACCGCGCATTTATTTGCTCACTGCAGTGCAGCGCTAGGACATGAATGGGCTCTCAATGTCTAATTTGAAAACATGTATCTGCAAGAACCATATGATATTTTGTGGATCTGTGGGCCATGTTACTGTCATCCATATTATGTGAGGAAAGACTGATAATTCTATTTCTTTGCCACTGGCATCATTTATGTGTCTACTACCATCTAGTTTTTCTGTGACATGAACCCAAAGGCCATAGTCTAAACTGATGATTTAATTAAAGGGCCAGTGAAGGTATACAGTCATGGCCAAAAAATATTGGCACCCCTGCATTTCTATCAGATAATGCACCACTTCACCCAGAAAATTGTTGCAGTTACAAATGTTTAGGCATTCTCACATTTATTATTTTTATTTGTATTGGTATCACACAAAAAAGTGGAGAAACAAAAGCCAAATCTGACACATTCTATGCAAAACCCCAAAAATGGACTGGACAAATTTATTGGCACCCTCAATATAATATTTGGTAGCACACCTCTTGAAAAAAATAACTGAAATCAATCACTTCCTGTAATCATCAATGAGTTTCTTACACCTCTTTACTGGAATTTTGGAGCACTCTTCTTTCGCCAACTGCTCCAGGTCTCTCAGATTAGAAGGGTTCCTTTTCCTAACTGCTGTTTTGAGATCTCTCCACAGGTGCTCTATGGGATTGAGATCTTAACTCATTGCTGGCCAGGTCAGTACTCTTCAGCACTTTGAAATAATTTCTGGATGCTTTTTGACGTGTGCATTGTGTCATTGTCCTGCTGGAAGCCCCATGACCTCTGACGGAGACCCAACTTTCTGACACTGGGCCCTAAATTGCACCCCAGAATTCTTTAGTATTCTCCAGATTTCATAATGCCATACACACGGTCAAGACATCCAGTGCCTGAAGCAGCAAAGCAACCCCAAAACATTAGTGAACCCCCACCATGTTTGATTGTAGGGACTGTATTCTTTTCTTTAAAGGTCTCATTTTTTTCTGAAAACAGTAGAATGATGGGCTTTACCACAAAGGTGTAATTTAGTTTCATCTGTCCACAGCACTTTCTCCCACAAGGATTTTGGCTTCCTCAGGTAAGTTTTGGTAAACTCCAACCTGGCTTTATGTTTCTGTGTCAGCAGTGGGGTCTTCCTGGGTCTCCTACCATAGCATCCCTTTTCATTCAGATGGCAACATATGGTGCAAGCTGACACAGTTGTACCCTGTGCCTGAAAGTCAGCTTGAATTAGTCTGGAAGTTGATCAAAGTTCTTAATCCACCTTTCAAACAATCCTTTGTTGCAATCTTTGATCAATTTTTCTCTTTCCCCCACATCCAGGAAGATTAACTACAGTACCATGGGCTGCAAATATCTTGACAATGTTGCGCACAGTGGACACAGAAAGATTAAGATCTCTAGAGATGGACTAACCTAGACAATTCTTTGCTGCTCTCTCATTTCTCCATGCTCCATGTGGCACGCAGAGACACAACAGAACGGTTGAGTCAATTTTTCACCATTTTAACTGGTTGCCAGTGTGATTTCTATATTGTCAGCACCTATTAATTGATACAGGTGAGTTTAATTACAAACAGGAACATCACAAACTTGGAATGCAATTATTTCTTACAATTTCAAGAAGGTGCCAATAATTTTGTCCAGTCCATATTTGGGGATTTGCGTGGAATGTGTCAGATTTGGCTTTTTGTTTCTCCACTTTTTTGTGTCATACTAATACAAACAAAATAAATAAACATGAGAATGCCTACACATTTGTAATTGCAACAATATTCTGGGCGAAGTGTTGCATTATCTGACAGAAATGCAGGGGTGCCAATATTTTTGGCTCTGACTGTACATGCAAAATAGCAAACAGCAACACATAGAATACAGTTACATTTCAGTTCAGTGAAACCTGATCAATTACAGATTCATTCTGTTTTTTGTGGATTATCATACTAAGAAATGCACATTTTTTTGTTATGGAATTTACTTTGATCTAAATAATCTTTTATATATATATATATATATATACACAGTTGCAAGAAAAAGTATGTGAACCCCTTGGGATTACGTGGAGTTTTGCATGAATTGGGCATAAAATGTGCTCTGAACGTCATCTAAGTCACAACAATAGAAGAACACAGTCTGCTGAACATAATACTACACAAACATTAGATGTTGCCATGGTTTAATTGCACAAAACATGTAAACATTCACAGTGCAGGGAGGAAAAAGTATGTGAACCTTTGGACTTAATAACTGGTTGACCCTCCTTTGGCAGCAATAACCTTAACCAAACGTTTCCTGTAGTTGCAGATCAGACCTGCACAACGATCTGGAATAATTTTGGACCACTCCTCTTCACAAAACTGTTTCAGTGTAGCAATATTCTTGGGATGTCTGGTGTGAATCGCTCTCTTAAGGTCATGCCACAGCATTTCAATCGGGTTGAGGTCAGGACTCTGACTGGGCCACTCCAGAAGGTGTATTCTGTGCTGTTGCAGCCATTGTTTTGTTGAATTACTTGTATGCTTTGGGTCATTGTCCCGTTGCATCACCCTCTGCGGAGCTTCAGTTGGCAGACAGATGGTCGTACGTTTTCCTGCAAAATGTCTTGATAAACTCTGGAATTCATTTTCCCATCAATGACAACAATCCGTCCAGGCCCTGAGGCAGCAAAGCAGCCCCAAACCATGATGCTCCCTCCGCCATGTTTTACAGTGGGGATGAGGTTTTGATGTTGGTGTGCTGTGCCTTTTTTTCTCCACACATAGTGTTGTGTGTTCTCCCCAAACAACTCAATCTTGGTTTCATCTGTCCACAGTATATTTTGCCAGTAGTGCTGTGGAACATCCAGGTGCTCTTTTGCAAACTTCAAACGTACTGCAATATTCTTTTTGGACAGCAATGGCTTCCTCCGTGGTGTCCTCCCATGTACTCCTCTTGTTTAATGTTTTCCTTATTGTAGATGTGTCAACAAAAATGTTAGCATGTGCCAGAGATTTCTGTAGGTCTTTAGCTGACACTCTGGGATTCTTCTTTACCTCATGCAGCATTCTGCGCTGTGCTCTTGCAGTCATTTTTACAGGACGACCACGCCTAGGGAGAGTAGCAACAGTGCTAAACTTTCTCCATTTGTAGACAGTCTGTCTTACCGTGGACACATGAACATCAAGGCTTTTGGAGATACTTTTGTAACCCTTTCCAGCTTCATGCAAGTCAACAATTCTTGATCGTAGGTCTTCTGAGAGCTCTTTTCTGGGAGGCATGGTTCACATCAGACAGTGCTTCTTGAAACCAGTAAACCCAAAACAGGTGTGTGTTTTTTAAGGGCAGGACAGCTGTCAGCAACACATCCAATATCATCACACTGATTGGAGTCAAGGTTGGCTCACTCCTGGCTCCAATTAGCTCTGGGAGAAGTCATTAAGCTAGGGCCTCACATACTTTTTCCTCCCTGCACTGTGAATGTTTACATGTTATGTGCAATTAAACCATGGCAACATCTAATATTTGTGTAGTATTATGTTCATCAGACTGTGTTCTGCTATTGTTGTTGACATTCAGAGCACATTTTATGCCCAATTCATGCAAAACTCCACGTAATCCCAAGGGGTTCACATACTTTTTCTTGCAACTGTATACATATATATACATACATACATACATACACACATACACACATACACTCTGCATATTTTTTTTTCTCTAATTCCTCCGCATAGTTTTTAATTATACATGTGCATGAGGGAAGTCATATTTTCCCACTAGGCTGTTCTTCCCAATTTGCAGTGCTACACAATATTTCTGTGTTACTGCTTCTTCTCATAGTTCAAGTCCACTAGTCTGCTGACCCACTAAAAACAATGCACTGCTTGTGTGGCGGACATCTCCTCAGTAGCTGAGAGAGACAGAGGCACTATTTGCTCCCTCTTGTGGTTATTTTACAAATCTACAAATATATGGGAGAGGAAACTTGTAAAAGAGGCGAAAGTTGGGTGTAGCCAAATTATGTTAACATTAGAAGGATCGTAAAAAGGGCAAGGATTAAATAAAATCTGATTCTACTTGATGTATACATGGCACACACATTCTTGAAGTCTTTTTACTCACACAATATACTTTAATTTTCATACCATAAGCAAAAGTCTACAGACAGACACAACTATCGGCACAAAAAAATCTAAACTCCTCTATAAGGTATGCTTCTCAGTGAAGTGCTTCACAAAAAAGTCAGCGACTACTTAGCAACCAGCAACTGTTGAGATAATAAACACTTTGACCAGAAATAATTAATGAAAATAATTTTATTAAAGTGGCATTAAACCCAAGAGCAAACGTTTATTATATTGCAGAGTACCAGTTCTTAGATGTGATGGCGGCATTCATTTTCTTTCTTAGGCTTTCTTTCTTCTCTTTCCATCTGGTGATTTGGTCAGTAGGTCTGTGGTTTTGTAAAAGAACAAGCTGTCCTGTGGAATGTATCAGTTACAGAAATGAGACAAACCATTTACCATTGACAGGGGTGTTTACAAGTATTATCTTTTATTTAATCATGTAAAACCTTTATCCCAAAAGGATAAATAGCAGGTAACTGCTTATAAAGTACTAGCTGGAGTTTAGCTTTAATTTGTTAGTGTATTTAAATCTGCTGGCACATCTAACACTCCTTTTCCCTCCCAGACTGACAATGCTGCTGCCCAAAGGTGCCCCCTGTGCACCTTCTTCCAGAGTAAGGGCACTCTAATACAGGAGCTGTGCTGCTAGCCAGATGACCAGGTGAAAACAGAGGGAAAAAAGCCTAAGAAAAGAAAATAGATGAAGCCACCACATCTAATTGGTAAGTTCCAATATATTTCATGCTTGGGTTTAAAACTACTTTGTGAGTACAGTGGTCAACAGTATGTCATATATAGCCCATTGTACAGAGTGAAGTAGTTAGAAGTATGAAATGTACAAGAAAGTGTATTGAGTACAAGGCTCAGGAGTATATAAGGCACAGAGTGCAGGGTTTAAAATATTTAATGCCCACAGTGCACGGTTCAGAACTATGTAATACCCAGAGCACATGGCAAAGAGTGCAAGGCTCAGAACTACGTACCGCACAGGGCACAAAGCTCATGAGTGGGCAACATAAGCCAGTGTGCAACTAATACCTTTCTCCTTAAACACCACCTAGTACAGAACTCCCCTCCCAACCTCACCCAGTACTGAGCTCTCCCTCAACTTCCCCCAGTACTGAGCTCTCCCTCAACTTCCCCCATTACTGAGCTCTCCCTCAACTTCCCCCAGTACTGAGCTCTCCCTCAACTTCCCCCAGTACTGAGCTCTCCCTCAACTTCCCCCAGTACTGAGCTCTCCCTCAACTTCCCCCAGTACTGAGCTCTCCCTCAACTTCCCCCAGTACTGAGCTGTCCCTCAAACTCCCCCAGTACTGAGCTCTCCCTCAACCTCCCCCAGTATTGAGCTCTCCCTCAACCTCCCCCAGTACTGAGCTCTCTCTCAATATTCTACAGTACAGAGCTCTCACCAAACCACCTCTGGTACTGATTTCTTCCCCAATCTCCCCCACTATTTATTTATTACAGGTACTTACTGTATATAGCGCTGTCAATTTACGCAGCGCTTTACATATATATATTGTACATTCACATCAGTCCCTAACCCTCAAGGAGCGTATAATCTAAGGCCCCTAACTCACATTCATACATACTCATACTAGGGACAATCTAGACAGGATTCAATTAATATACCACCATGTCTTTGGAGTGTGGGAGGAAACAGGAGTACCCACAGGTAACTCACACAGGCAGAGGGAGAACATTTGGAGAAAAATAAATTTAATCTCCAAACACAGAAAGGTTTCTTCACAGTTAAAGCTGTGAAAATGTGGAATAGACTCCCTCAAGAGTTGGTTCTGGCCAGCTCAGTGAATTGCTTTAAAAATGGCCTGGATTCTTTCTTAGATACACAGAATATAACTGGACACCAACATTTATAGGTAAAGTTGATCCAGGGAATATCCAATTGCCTCTCAGGGGATCAGGAAGGAATTTTTTTCTCTGCAGGAGCAAACTGGATCATGCTTTGCTGGGTTTTTTTGCCTTCCTCTGGATCAACTGTGGGTAGAGGATTATAACTTTTTTTTTTTTTTTTTTAAATGGTTGAACTTTTGTCTTTTTTAAGATAGACTAACTATGTAACATGCAAACTCCAGGCAGGTGGTGCCATGGTTGGGATTCAAACCAATGACCCTAGCACTGCCAGGCAGAGGTGCTAACCATTTAGCCACTGTGCTTCCCTGTACAGAGCTATACATATCTTTCAACCTCCCCCAGTACAGAGCTGTCCCTTAAATCTCCCCCCCAGTACAGAACTCTCTCTCAACCTCCCCCAGTACAGAGCTGTCCCCCACCTTCCCCCAGCACAGAGCTCTCCCTCAACCTCCCCAAGTACAGAGCTCTCCTTCAACCTCCCTCAGTACAGAGCTCTCCGTCAACCTCCCCAGTACAGAACTTTCCATCAAACTCCCCCCGTACAGAACACTCCATCAAACTCCCCCCGTACAGAGCTCTCCCTCAACCTCCCCAAGTACAGAGCTCTCCCTCAACCTCCCCAAGTACAGAGCTCTCCTTCAACCTCCCCAAGTACAGAGCTCTCCTTCAACCTCCCCAAGTACAGAGCTCTCCATCAACCCCCTCCCCCCCCACACCACCACCACCAGTACAGAACTCTCCCTCAAACACCCTCGTACAGAACTCTCTATCAAACTCCCCCCGTACAGAGCTCTCCCTCAACCTCCACAAGTACAGAGCTCTCCTTCAACCTCCCCAAGTACAGAGCTCTCCATCAACCCCCCCCCCCCCCCAGTACAGAGCTCTCCATCAACCCCCCCCCCCCCAGTACAGAGCTCTCCATCAACCCCCCCCCCACCACCACCACCACCAGTACAGAACTCTATATCAACCTCCCCCAGTACAGAGATCTCCTTCAACCTTCCCCAGTACAAAGCTCTCCTTCAACCTCCCCCAGTACAGAGCTCTCCATCAACCTCCCCCAGTACAGAGCTCTCCATCAACCTCCCCCAGTACAGAGCTCTCCATCAACCTCCCCCAGTACAGAGCTCTCCCTCAATCTCCCCAAGTACAGAGCTCTCATTCAACCTCCCCCAGTACAGAGCTCTCCATCACCCTCCCCCAGTACAGAGCTCTCTCTCAGCCTTCCTCAGTACAAAACTGTCCCCAACCTCCCTCAGTACAGAGCTCTCCCCCAATACGCTCCCCCAACCAAAAAAATATAGCCCTGTATATATCTGATTTTGAAGAATTGCATTTAAAATAAACTATTCTGTCACAAAGCATATTGTTTATTTGGGACATAACAGAAGGTTTACAAATGTCTCAAAAAAATTAAACAATGTATTATAATAATCATTATTTTACAACATTGCAACTCATGCATAACGCATGTCTACACTGTAAAAAAAAAATCTTACTAATGTAATATTTTTTTGTATTGATATTTACTTTTTATACTACTCTTCCCTTTTATGAATGCCAACCACCTTAAAACATTATCCACAAAAATATCACTGACATACACATGTAAATTAACAATTCCACTCAAAACATACCTGAATGCACTTGTACAGCATGATTTTGACTGTCTTAGGTAGGCCATACAAGAATAATCTTTTTTCTTTTGTTCAACCAGTGGGTCTGATCTGAATTATCTGATTCCTCATTCACACATTTGAGGTGATTGGGGGAATCACTCACAAGGAACAATTGCATTCTACTGGTGGGAAGCCTTCCATGCTGGCAGAATACAATGATCAGTGTTGCCGGCTATAGTCGGTGACATTGATCATTGGAAAAACTCAACAGGCTGGTTGTACACAAGTCAGTTGATAGATCAATGTGTGTACAACCAGCTAGCCCATAAACAGATCAAAATTTCTCCAGCCCTTGCTAAACCAGCAGAATTTTGATCCATGTATGGCCAGCTTTAAACCATCGTCCTGATGCACAAAAATGTTTCTGAACCATTATTTATTTGGCACAGATTGTGCAACATGTTGCACTATGAGTTTTTTCACATTTGGTGCATTAAAGAAGTACAGCCAAAGCTTGTTTGGCTGTACTTCTCCTGAGGATCACAGGAGTGCAGTTTGTTCTGCACTCTAGCGACTCATTTTCAGCAGGCTAAAGGTGGCCTTTAATGTCTGCACATGTATCGTTGGGCAGACATTGGGGTTGATTTACTAAAACTGGAGAGTGCTAAATCTGGAGCAGCTCTGCATAGAAACCAATCAGCTTCCAGGTTTTGTTATCAAAGCTTAATTGAACAAGCTGAGGTTAGAAGCTGATTGGCTACCATACAGAGTTGCACCAGATTTTGCACTCTCCAGTTTTAGTAAATCAACCCCAATGTGTCTGTCCTGAAAGCACACTCACTGCACGCTCCTAGCACAGCGACCAAGCAGTCAAAGACTGCTCTCAGTCCCCAATAATGATTGGCAGCTGGCAGGATCATGTGACCACTGTGACAGCCAGTCACCATGGTCACATGACTGCAGATTCTTTCCACAGATCTTATTAAAGGGACGCCAGGCTGGGCAGGAAGGGGTTAAAATGCACACTGTTTGCAAGCCTCCTTGAGGCTGTTGGTAGTATTTATAAAATAAAATATAAAAAAAACATTAAATCTACAACACAGTTTTTGCTTCACAATCTATCCTGGTTACCCTCGCTCTTTAGCAAAGATTTAAATGAGTATGATATCTTGCACCGAATGATGGGGTATTGGCGAATACACAATGTGTTTTGTGGGTCATTAAACCCACTTCAACAGGGTCTGTGAAATAAAAAACAAAAAAAATGAGAACTACAATATTAAAAGTCCCACCAAAAATGTTGTACTGTTTTTCTTTAGGAAGCGTAAAGGGAATGTTGGTGCACGATTATGCAGTTCCAGCTTCATTGGTGATTACAGATCAGAAACTCTTACCAGAAGAGATCAAGTGAAAAAGAACAGATATTCAGTCCAAAACTGATATTTCCCTTTTGGCCAGATGCTGGCGAATCCAAACCATAGGAAATTGACAGACTTGGGTACAGGAACACCAGTGCAGAGGTCTCATCATGGGAATCCCAAAGATATATAGAGCTTTAGGAACATGTAACACTGCATTCTGCTCGATGTACACCAACCATGAAATGATCACAGCACATAGATGTCGGCTGGGCCCTGGAGACTGTATGTAATCCCTGAATGTGTTCTATGATAATGTCAAGTGACAGCTGGAATGATGGAATCACTCACACCCCTGAAGATTGGCTCGGGATCACCTGCAGCAGATAGAGCTGCCCAGCAGTGAGCATAATTTAGTCAGTCTTGCAGTCACTCTGCATTATTGTCGTGCATGGCATATAGTAAGTGAAGGGGACCTCTGCTGGCCGCGGGCAAAAACCAGTGTGTAAAATACATGCTCTTATATGACAGGTATTGCCAGGGCTATGCAGGAAACATAGCTACTGTACAAAAGTGAGATAATCTATTTAATGTGCCCTAAAGTAGAGCGAAAATCTACATGAGGGGTACATGCACATGGCTGTATGAATATGCAGCAATTACTAGGCAGGATCTTGTTGGCAGAGGCTGGCAGCAAGACCCTGTGTAAAGAGTATAATATACACTGCACGCATGTAACGTTTGAGCAATGTTTACATGCGTACACTGTTGCAGCATAAATGCCTCTGTTGCTGGGATGCAGGCGGCTTCTCAAGGAGGCCACCTAGTGCTTTTCCTTTGCTAATGCTGACCAGCATTCTCTGTTGCCGGGATGTAGGTGGTTTGTCAGGGAAGCCACCTATCATCCTTCTGTTACTGAGAAGTAGATGGCTATTACTGTCTAGTCTGTTGCTAGGATGCAGGCATCTTCTCAAAAGAAGCCACCTAATGTTCTTCCGTTCCTAGGATGCAAGCAGCTATTGCCACCTAGCATTCTCTGTTGCTAGGACGTAGGTGACTTCTCAAGGGAGCCACCTATTATCTTTCTGTTGATATGATGCAGCTGGCTATTACTGCCTAGTCTGTTGCTAGGATGCAGGTGTCTTCTCAAAAGAAGCCACCTAATGTTCTTCCATTCCTAGGATGCAAGTGGCTATTGCCGCCTAGCATTCTCTGTTGCTAGGACGTAGGTGGCTTCTCAAGGAAGCAACCTATTATCTTTCTGTTGCTATGATGAAGGTGGTTATTACTGCCTAGTCTGTTGCTGGGATGCAGGCGGCTTCTCAAGGAGGCCACCTAGTGCTTTTCCTTTGCTATTGCTGACCAGCATTCTCTGTTGCTGGGATGTAGGTGGCTTTTCAAGGAAGCCACCTATCATCCTTCTGTTGCTGAGAAGTAGGTGGCTATTACTGCCTAGTCTGTTGCTAGGATGCAGGTGTCTTCTCAAAGAAGCCACCTAATGCCCTCCCATTGTTAGGACGCAGGCGGCTATTGCCACCTTGCATTCCCTGTTGCTTGAACATAAGTGGCTTCTCAAGAAGCCACCTATTATCTTTTTGTTGCTGGGATGCAAGTGGCTATTGCTGCCTAGTGTACTGTGTTGCTAGGATGCAGGCAACATCTCATGGAATCTGCACGAACAGTCTTCCATTGCTATGACCCAAAAGGCTGATGCCACCAAGCATTCTCTGTTGCTAAGACATAGGTGGCTTCCCAAGGAAGCCACCTATTGACCTTCTGTTCCTGGATGCAGGTGGCTTCTCAAAGTAGGCACCTAGTGCTCTTCTATTGCAAGGATGCAGGCGACTAGTATTCCCTGTTGCTAGCACTCGGGTGGACTCTCAAAGAAGCCACCTACCATTCCCCATTGCTAGGATGCAGGCAACATCCTTCGTATGCTAGGATGCAGAGAGCTCTTGTACTCCAGTAGAGAGCTGTGCACATATTAATGTTAGCACACATGTTTCTGTACATACAGTGTAAAGTACAGCCCATATGTGGGGCCTCAGGTTCAGGTTTATATTTTTTTCATCTGAATGCAACACAAGTTAACTCACCTTTACATAGCTGTGTGCATGGGCCCATAGAAAACAATACACCTACATTCTCAGCCCTAAATGATGTGTTCAGATAAAGCACATCTATCTAGTATGATCTGCCTCTTACCTGATAAATATTTACCTGATTGTGACATTAGGGTTGATTTACTAACACTGGAGAGAGGAAATTCTGGTGCAACTGTGCATTGTAGCCAATCAGCTTCTAACTTCAGCTTGTTCAATTAAGCTTTGACAATTAAATCTGGAAGCTGATTGGTTTCTATACACAGCTGCACCAGATTTTGCACTCTCCAGTTTTAGTAAATCAACTCCACTGAGTGTCTGAAATGTTTTTTCAGCTGGGCACACCTGTTCAGTAGATTCGCAGAAACTTCTATGGGGCTCCTGAGGCTATGTGTACCCAATGTGCAGGTCTCTGGACCTCCCTGGAGAAGTATACAGCAGCATGAGGTTTTCCACTTCACCACCCAAAGGTTGTCTCTGGCATGGCATTCCGCTCTGTTAGATTGCTATGACATAGTGGGTTCAGTAAGCTAACAACTAAATCTAAAGCAGAACTCTATGCAGGCAAACTGTAAAAAACAAATCAACTAATCAGTGTATTTATATGCTCATTAAATTATTAACACTTAACTGAACTTTCTACTCGCTTTGCATAAAAGCAGAAGCTGTACAAAGTCTTAAAGCTGAACCCCAGGCACCAAAACATTCATTTAAATATAATCCTCAATATAGTCCCGAGGGATATAAATCCACATTGTGTCCACCAATTGCTTTTACAAACCCAGATATAACTTTTTCAAAGTAGCAGAAAAGTAATCAAAATTAATATGTAGTCGGTACAGACAGCAGAGCTGTGAGAGGGGCAACAGTAGACCCCAACTACTACAAGGTGCTTACAAGAGAGGGGCCAGAGACAAGACCCGTCAACTTGCACAAGGAGGGAGAGCAGCTGTTTGCATGTAACTGCTCAACTGAGTGACTACATACAAATAGATCCTCTGACCGACCCTAGACTCAGACAGTGGGTGTCCAGGGACAATGTTTCTGCAGTTTCTGGTCACACATACATACTGACTACAGCGAAATGGACAGTTTGTATACTGCCATAGTATAGAGTGCAGCTGCATCCAGAGGTGAGATTTAGGGGCCCAAGAATGCAGCAAACCATCTGCCCAGGCCACCCTTGTAAATGGAACCTAAGACTTTGATTTCCTTCCTTAAAGTGTTACTATAGATCATATTTTAAAATTAAAATGATAAACATGTTATACTCACCTGCTCTGTGCAATGGTATTGCACAGAGTGGCCCCAAACCTCCCCTTCTGTGGTCCCTCACTGGCGATCATGGCTCCTCCTCTTCTTTGTGTGCCCCCATAGCAAGCTGCTTGCTATGGGGGCACACAGTGTGTGCTCGCTCCTAAGCTGTGTGTGTCTATGGAGCCGCAATCCATAGACACACACAGAACAGCTAAGCCTCACCCCCTGCTTCCTCCTCACAGCATTTGATTGACAGCAGCAGAAGCCAATGGCTCCTACTGATGTCTGAGACCCTGTGTGAAGAGGAAAAGAGGAGGGAAGAGATTCAGCACAGAACTGGATCTCTTCTCCTCTCTCTTCCTCTTCACACAAAAAGGGACGATGACAAAATGCTATAAAACTTTTTTTCACTGTAGCACTACCCCCTCAGGAACCGCTGAATTTGATTTGGGTCTCCTATGCTGTGCATGGCCAGGCAAGATGCATTTTCCACACTTTGCACACTGGAGTCAACAGTCCTTGAACTTGGTTTTGTGATTTTATTAAGGGGTTAAGAACTTGGATGGGGTTTAGGGCTATGCGGGATACCCAAGGAACTACAGAACTTGAGAACAAACTCCTTAGCAACTATGTACAAAAATGTGGATAGCAACAGTCTTTCCTTGAAGAGCTTCAAAGACTCTTTCTAGTGTACCCCCTTAGACCCCAGATGATTCCTATTCTTCACCCAGCTGCACTGAGAGTATTCTCTGGACAAGGGGGCCCAAAAGCTGTTAATTTAGAAATAGCCCCAGATGAGAAGCAAACTGGGTCTTGCACCTGACTGCCCCCTCCACTTATCCGGCCCAGGGGGTGTAAGAGTACTCACACCATCTTTTCCTATTAGCTTGGCTGGATGTTGGCTACCTTCAGGCATTATGCTGGGCTGGAGTCTTCCCTACTACACAGGCTGTCCTCCCTTGGAGATGTTAAGGCAGTGGAGATCCCCTCTTCCAGCGACCTGCCTGTAGGTGGGCTCCCATCCCTGGGGCCCCCTCCCAGGCTCCACACGCCAGCCTTCCTCACTCCATCTTCCACCCGAGACTGTACACCTCCCCCCAAGCTCTGCCACATTTGAGGGTTGCCCAGGTCACCATGCCTAGCCTCCTGCCAGGGAATTGGCCAAGGTACCTCATAGAGATCTGGGCCTCCTCCCTTCCTCCATCCCTCTTCCAGAAAGCTCTAAGGATTCTGGAGAGGTGGGAGGGCTCCAGAAGCCTTGACCTGATAATGCCTCCTAGACTGTCCTGAGGTGTACTCTTGCCTCATTCACAGGCTGACTCATCCCAGGCTGCTACTCAGCCTCTGCCTAAAAAAAAGAAAAAAGAAAACAACCTATCTAGCTAAGCTGGAGGGCATTACGTATCCTAATGCAGGAAATGCATTAAGATGAAAAGCGTTCATTAAGATGACAAACGTTTTTGCTTTAGAACCACTTGAAGCACCGAGAGTGTGTTTAACTGTTTAAACCCCAAATTTCAGTTGGGCTTTAAATGTATTTTTAAATCAAAATAATATACCTGATTATGTCTTAATAACTGCTTCGTATATTTGCCTGCAGAGCAGCACTATTAAGACTCTGATAAGTAATCCTCAGCATATCGCTTTTTTGTATGACATATGACAGGCATTGAGGAGGCAATATGCGGCCTTTCTCAGTGCTTGTTTTAACTAAAAGTTGTCATCACCACTACCCTGCAAATGCATACAAACCAGTTGTGGAGAGGCCCCATTTATTTGAATTGGTAGCATTCCGAGGTTGGTATTGCCCTATCCCCCCCCCCCCGAACCCAACAGAAAGATCATTTAACACCCCGAAATCGGTTCGCAAAACGCGGTGCGATGTGCAGACTCAGATTACATGGGTGAATGTATTGAATATGTAGTTCAGTTTTGGGCACCAATTCAGAAAAAGAACATTGGGGAATTGGACAAAGTACAGAGAAGGGCAACCAAACTGATACGAGGCATGGAGGAGCTCAGCTATGAGGAATGATCACAGGAACTGAATTTATTCTCTCTTGAGAAGAGGAGATTAAGGGCGGATATGATCAACATGTACAAATACATCAGTGGTTCATATAGTGAACTCGGTGTAGAGCTATTCACCCTGAGGTCATCACAGAGGACAAGGGGGCACTCTTTACGGCTGGAGGAAAAGAAATGTAATCTCCAAACACGGAAAGGTTTCTTCACAGTGAGAGCTGTGAAAATGTGGAATAGACTCCCTCAAGAGTTGGTTCTGGCCAGCTCAGTGGATTGCTTTAAAAAGGCCTGAATTGTTTCTTAGATACACAGAATATAACTGGATACTAAAATTTATAGGTAAAGTTGATCCAGTGAATATCCAATTTTTTCCTTGCAGGAGCAAATTGATCATGCTTTGCTGGGGGTTTTTTTGTGCCTTCCTCTGGGATTTTTTTTTGCCTTCCTCTGGATCAACTGTGGGTATAGGATTATAACTTTTTTTTAATGGTTTAACTAGATGGACTTTTGTCTTTTTTCAGCCAGGCTAACTACGTAACTATGTAAATACCCATGTGATCTGATTCTGGTGCAGGCAAAAAAAAAAAAAAAGGTCCTGCACTATATTGGTGCGGATGCTGTGCAATGTGAGCCATACAAAATGTATAGCTCAAATTGCACCTCACAGAAAATGCACATGTGAAAATCAATTGTGATGTGCCGCACCGCATCAGTGTGAACCAGAGCTTAAAGTAATTGTAAATCTCAGAGATGAAATATGAGCAAAGTATATCCCTCTATAGTATGTCCTTGTCTCAATCCAGAGCACTAAGTTTCATTTCTGTCTGATGCCTCATTCCTCAGCTATTGGCATGTATCAGGGGCGGACTGACAACTCATGGGGCCCCCGGGCAATAGGGGATCATGGGGCCCCTGTTTCCTCGCCCACACTCAAACCACACCCAAAAAAGCCTATGAAAGGTACCAGGGAAATCTACTGTCCCCGGGCCCTCGGGCAGTGCCCAAGTTCCCCAATGGTCAGTCCTCCCCTGGCATGAATCATTGGTGATGGGTTTTCCCAACACCAAGAGAAGCATGCAACTTCATCTCTCCTTCCCCTGCGTTTCAGAGCTGAGAGATCCTGTGTAAATTTTGCACTTTGAATGGATGTAGGGGAAAGATGGTTTTAGATAGACAGGTACAACTTACATAGGATGATTTGTTTCATCTCTGTGTATCACCTGAGGCCAGTCACTTCACTGGGTATATGTAAGGGGTTACAATCACTTTAAGGTGGGGGCGATAAAAACAACATTCAGCTGCCTGCTTTTACCACGCCCAACAGCAAGCGTAAATTTAGCCTTGGAGGCAGGTACAGCACCAGCAGCCAATCAGGCACATATACTTATATTCAACAGGGAACATATTGGCAGGGTAAGAGAACATAGTGAGCAGAATAATGACTCATCAGCACCTTGATTCAGCAGGCATGGGGTGTGTTCTTGAAGATGCTGTGTTGCTACTATAGTAGCGGTCCAGGACCCGGCTGTGCTACCTGTCAAGGGTGCTGGATCCTTTAACAAGTAAAACATTTCACGTGTGTATTTAAAATGCCAAACATTCATGCCTAACCGTAAATTATTTGTTGCAATTTGCACACACGCATTAATTTAACCATTTAACACCTATTTGCGTTTCTCACTAATTTCACACATTAATTGCTCACTCTGCTTACATAGTCATGGGAACCACAGTGTGAAAGGAATAATCAGCGGGCTCCATCTGCATGTGTATCAAGGCCTGTAAAGCAATCAGAGAGACTACGTGCATCGCAACGTCTGGCTCGTGTTGCTGTCAAGCTGACGCTGTGAAACATTTTAATTGGCCGCGCGGCACACCTCTGATGAAGTTATACTGCTCAGAGACAATAGGATATAATAAGTTACCGCGCCTCTTCGGAGACATTTTCTCCACAGACCGGCACGCCATCGCAGCTGCCCATATTCCTTGACCGCAATTGTTAAATGAAGCTGCTGATGTTTGTGGGTTGTTACATGAGCAGTAAGTGGAAAGAGAACAGCAGAGGACGGGGCGTAAATGCAAAATTGTGGTAACTCTTCTCTGGAACACGCTCCTGAGCCGGCCTGTTTCCAGCTATTATCCCTGACAGCTCGCTTCCCAGGCTGGCAGGACAGGCGTTCTTTCTCTTTCTCTCCGCTGCGCACAACTGACGGTTATCAGCTCTAAGACCATCTACCTTTCCCTGAGAATCATGTATTCAGCAGCCCTGGGGAAATTCAGCTTTTACTGGCATTTAAAAATTAATTTTGAAACAGATACGGATGTAACAGCTCCATTGTTCCCTTGAAAACACCAGTTAGCCGGTTACAGGACATAATATGCCTGGGATTCCGCAAGCGCTGATGCAATCTCCCACAATGCACTGTGGACACATCTTGGCTTTACTTCCTAATAGGCGCTAGAGGAGCTGGTGATGGAAGAAAAGTGACAGTTATGGCAGGCCTAGCTATTTTCAGCCCTAAGGGGAAAAGAATGCAAGTTTCACTTATGTTTACATTTTATTTAGATAGTCACAGTATTCTAAAAATAACCTTGGAATTTTATTTTTGCATATGCGTTATCTACAGCTTTCTATGAATCTGCCACTATGCTGACAAAGCAAGGCTGAAACATACAATACCTGTTTTTTTAATCATGCACTTCTTCTCCCCCGAGGATTCCGTGAGCTAAACTTTGCATGCTTGACAGTTAGGTTGGTCATACACAACAATTTTTAGCCTTCATTCATAAATTTGTCTAGACGGATCATTGCAACCTCTCTGCTATCAAAATCAGGACATGATTAGGGCCCTGTACATGCTGGTGTGTTTATCTCCAGTGAATTTGTGATCTCAGATGTTAACCTCCCTGGAGGTATTCCCGAGCAGGGGCGGACTGACAATTCATGGGGCCCCCGGGCAATAAGGGATCATGGGGCCCTTGTGTCCTTGCCCAAACTCAAAAAAGCCTATGAAAAAGGTACCAGGGGCATCTCATGGGGCCCCTTACTGACCCCGGGCCCTCGGGCAGTGCCCGAGTTTCCAAATGGTCAGTCCTCCCCTGTTCCCGAGTGTAGCTCGGGGTAAAGTTTCAGCACCACAAGCGGTAACCCCGAGCTACACTCAGGAATACCTTGCAGTATTGCTCCCTTCTGCACTTACCTTGTCCTGCGCTCCCGCGATGTCCCCCCTGCAGCGTCCATGGCCATCTCCTCCGGCCGATGCCGGCATCCGTCTTCCGGGTTCCGTTCCCTGCGACGTCGGGACGTACAGGGGACGTAACCGGCGGGAAATTTAAAAATGTCAAAAAGTGACATTCACTAAATACACTAAAATTACATAGTATAACATTACTGTATCAAAGCATTTCACATATATTTTGTCCCGAGTGCTTTGTCCTGTGCCCTGCCTGCATTTTTACTGTTCTTTCCGCCTGGAAACTGAGAAACGTCCATGGCGTCCAAAAAGCGTCCCTTTAGGTCAAAATTGGTTTTAGACCGGCTAGAGAACAGTGATAGTAAATTAGAACCACTTGCAGAATTGAGTGATAATGATTCGTGGGGAAATTCGGCATCAGACACTGAAAATGATTTTGCGACTTTGCTCAGCGATGTGCGAACTTGGCGCTATATTTCAAATTTCAGTGTTTGTTGTTTGATTATATTATTGAATTAAATTTATTATTATTATATTATTATTTTTTATGATTATTTATTAAATTATAATTTATGATTTTGTGTTTCAAATTTTATCATACCCGGGATGTTTACTAGACTCTTGTTCGGACAGATTTCAGTGAGTTATTCCTAAAAATTACAGGCCTACAATAAAAAAAACTACATATTTCCATGCAAAAAAAGTACTGCTTTGAGCACAGAAATACTGACATAATCAGACCGATAGGAAGGCTATGCAGCGTAGGAACTAGTTAGTATTTGAATGGGTGACCTTTTGGGAATACCAGGTGCTGTAGGTGCACCCAGGTTTGAAAGCCCAGAGCACAGACGTCTTGCATTCCAGGCATTCGTACCGCTTGGTGTACTGTCCAGACAGAGCTGTCAGACTTTCATAGTTTAACAAGTTTCCAGAAGTAGGGCTATTTGGTGCACTTGTACCCTCCACTCACAGCTAAACACCCAGTCTGCATGGGGCCTAAGGGCTCTTTCACATAAGTGTCATTTGTTCATAAAAAAAAAAAGAATACTGATTCAGGTTGAATATTTTTATACATTTGTCTTCGGTTCATGTCAGTTTACATCCATTTTTTTCATCAGTTTTTAACTTTCAGACAGGAATGTTTCACTTCATTCAGCAGGGGGATCCATGAGCAGATCTCATGCTGATTTGAACCTGAATGGGACAGATGTCAATTTTGTGACACCAATGCCTATTTAGTTTTTTTTCTGCATTTCGATAGTGGACTAGGTGGACACATAATGGTTCTATCAGCTGCATCTTGTAAACGGGCTTGCATCTGTTTTCAATAGCCTAACTCTGATCGGGCACATTTAGGTCTGGAAAAATGGAAAAGGACAAAGTGCTTTTCCATTTTTTGCAGAAATGGATGGACTGACAGCCTTCCCATAGAGCAAGCTATACAAAGCGTTTACAACCACCCCAAAATGTATAACTAACCTTTGCAGCATGGTACACATGGAGGGGTTTTGCACATTAGAAACAAAACATTTCCCAAAACACTTACCAACTAGCCTTGAAAATAACTCCAAATTGACCCTGTCTATCAATGCACATTAAAAACAGAGGGGTTTGTTGTCACAAAAATTAGTAAACATAAGTGAAGCCACACTGCCTTGCCAAGGCTCCTCTGCACCTCTGCTTAGTGTGATCCTAACTCTACAATCTGAGACTCTTTATGATGGAGTATATATATATATATATATATATATATATATATATATATATATATATATATTTGTGACATTAGAAGTCCAGCAAGAGCACAGTTGCAGCTGAAGTCCTTCAAAGTGTCCCCGCTCATGCGCATAGACTTGCTTGGAGCTTCCAATCAGGTCCACCTGAAAAACTGACAGGAGGACCTGATTGGAAAGTCCTTGTGAAAGGGATGTTATGCTTCATTCAGCAGGAGATCCCTTACTGAACTGGAGCAAAACAGGACAGATGTCAGTTTTGTGACATTCATGCCATTCAGCTATTGTCCGCATATTGACAGCGGACTATGACAGACTCCTGATGGCTCTGTGGGTGGTTGGGTGTAAACAAAGTTGTGTCCATTTACATCTGTCTACCTCCAATCCATCACATTTAGGTCCATCTAAATGAACAAGGACGCAGACCTGGATGGACTTGGAGGTAGGCAGATGTAAACGGAAAAAAGTCCATTTACAACCATCTAGACAGCTGCATGGAACTTCCCATTAGGTTCACCTGAAAGAATGACAGGAGGACCTTATCAGAAAACCCATGTGAAAGGGCCATAATTGTGTAGCCAACAATCTGGAGAAGGAAACATTGCCTTTTATTCTTTTCTCACTCTACTGAGATACTGATGTTATGCTGCACCATTCTCCTCTGGCCAGCAAGGGGAGAGCTAAAGCCAAGCCCATAGACTTCTATGCAGAGTCCTGAAAATCTTTTGAGTTGCAAATTGAGATGGCAGCCATATAATGGGATGAATAGACTCCTTAAACCACAGATCCCAATAGGAATTTTTCAGCAGGGGGAGTGTAGAGATGATTTTTATTAAGCTGCCCAGGAAAGTGCTTCCTCTTAGTTCTGAGGGAGTGAGAGAGAGCACCTCTGTGTGGATTTTCGCCTGCCAGCAGAAGACCATACTAGTAGAGATCCGAGCCCAAGACTGGGAGTGAAGACACCTGGGAGCAGCGCAGCACCACCCACATCACCACGCCTGCACCACTGCCACAGGGAGACTGGAGTGTTCAACTCACCGAGCAGGACCCCCTCCTTTTAAAGCAAGAGGTCATCGCAGCACCCAGGGGACTGGTGAGAGGGCTATTCACCCATTGCTGCAACTGCTAACAGGGACTGAGCCACTGAGAGCAGGACACCAAATGTACCCAATACATACTGCACTCTATAATTGGATTCCATGGCTGTGTACAAACTGCAGCTGTAACTGTAAGATGCACTAACTTTTGTATACTTGTGAGTGCAATTTTAACTTGTTTTTTTAATAAACGTGATGGTTTTCCGCTATGTATACTCTTCTATGTACCCCGAAGGAAAAGCTTGATTGGGGGATACTGATGTATGGAGCCAGCCTCTTAAAGTGGTTGAAAAGGCTGAAGGTTTTTAACCTTCATGCATTCTATGAGAGAAGGTAAAAAAAAAGCTTTCTGTGTGCTTCTCCCCCCACAGCCCCCCTACTACTCACCTGAGCCCTTCCTGATCCAGCGATGTGCATGGGAGCTTCGGCTGCCCTGGGTCCTGCTCTCCTGAAACACAGCAGTGGGAGCCGTTGGCTCCTGCTACTGTCAATTACAGGCAGTGAGCCAATGAGGAAAGAGTGAAAGGTGGGTCCAAGCCATGGCTCTGTGTGTGTTATGGAGGCATAGAGCAGGGCTCAGGAGCTAAAACACACCAGTGCCCCCATAGCAAGCGACAAGCTATTGGGGGGCACAGAGCAGAGAAGTATGAATTTATTTATTTATTTTTTTAAAAGGGACCTTTAATATCACTTTAAAATGATAACAGCCCTCTATATATACAGTTGTGTTCAAAATAATAGCAGACATCACTAACCTGATCAATCACTGTTTTTGGTAGAAATTATATTTCTACATGGCAAATAATTTACTAGCAGGTGTAGTAGAGTAATAGAAATCCAACAGACCCAACAGTCATGACATGCATTCTGCTGATTCTATGTAATTGAATCACTAATTGAAAGGGGCATGTTCAAAATAATAGCAGTGTGGAGTTCTATTAGTGAGGTCATTCATTCTTTGAAAAACAGGTGGCAATTATTGCCCTTATTTAAGGAAGGAAGACAGCAAATGTTGTACATGCTGGTTATAGTGCATTTCTCTCTGAAATTCTGAGGAAAATGGGTCGTTCCAGACATTGTTCAGAAGAACAGCGTACCTTGATTAAAAAGTTGATTGGAGAGTGGAAAACATATAAAGAAGTGCAGAAAATGATAGGCTGCTCAGCTAAAATGATCGCAGATGCTTTAAAATAGCAACCAAAACCTGAAAGACGTGGAAGAAAGCGAAAAACTACCATTCGAATGGATAGAAGAATAGCCAAAATGGCAAGGACTCAGCCAACAATCAGCTCCAGAAAGATCAAAGGTCTAAAGTTACCTGTGAGTACTGTTACAATTAGAAGATGCCTATGTGAAGCCAAGCTATCTGCAAGAAGCCCCCGCAAAGTCCCACTGTTGAAAAAAAGACGTGCTGAAGAGGTTACAATTTGCCAAAGAGCACATTGACTGGCCTAAAGAGAAATGGCGCAACATTTTGTGGAATGATGAAAGTAAGATTGTTCTTTTTGGGTCTAGTGGCCGGAGACAATTTGTCGGACGACCCCCAAACACTGAATTCAAGCCACAGTACACTGTGAAGACAGTGAAGCATGGTTGCACAAGTATCATGATATGGGGATGTTTCTCATACTACGGTGTTGGGCCTATTTATCGCATACCAGGGATCATGGATCAGTTTGAATACATCAGAATACTTGAAGAGGTCATGCTGCCTTATGCTGAAGAGGAAATGCCCTTGAAATGGGTGTTCCAACAAGACAACAACCCCAAACACACCAGTAAACGTGCAACATCTTGGTTCCAGACCAACAAGATTTACGATATGGAGTGGCCAGCCCAATCCCCGGATCCTAATCCAATAGAAAACTTGTGGGGTGACATCAAAAATGCAGTTTCTGAGGCAAAACCAAGAAATAGAGAAGAACTGTGGAATGTAGTCCAATCATCCTGGGCTGGAATACCTGTTCACAGGTGCCAGAAGTTGGTTGACTCCATGCAACACAGATGTACAGCAGTTCTCAGAAACAGTACTTATACAACGAAATATTCATTAAATGATTCAAAGAAAAGCAAAATATTCAAACATTTTTCAGTTTATATAGTGAATGTTTGAGTTTGTAAAGAAGAATACAAACACTGCTATTTTTTTGAACAGTCTAATATTCACTTTTCTTCAATTTTTTTTTAGAGGAACAACACAAATTTGATCTATTTTTCTTCATGTTTTGATTTGGAATAGAATGTGTAGTGTTCCCAATGCATTTGTGCGTATGGAAATAAAAGCTATTAGAAGGATTTTGAGCTTTATTCACTGTTTTCAACACACTGCTATTATTTTGAACACAACTGTAGTGGTGGAATCCATCATAGGAATCGTTTATTCTGTGGAGGAGTCTGTCTGGGGATACATACAGTGAGGAAAATAATTATTTGATTCCCTGAAGATTTTGTAAGTTTGCCCACTTACAAAGAAATGAAGGGTCTATAATCTTTATCACAGGTGTATTTTAAATAATAGAGACAGAATATCAACCAAAAATCCAGAAAGAAAAAATACGATACAAATGTTATAAATTGAGTTGCAATTCAGTGAGTAAAATAAGCATTTGATCCCCTACCAACCAACAATAATTCTGGCTCCCACAGACTGGCTATGTGCTCATGCGGTACACAGATTAGTCCTATCAATTTAAGAAGGTGCTCCTAACTCGTTATGTGTATAAAAGATACCTGTACAAAGAATCTCTTTCTTGGGCATCACCATGGCAAGACCAAAGAGCTGTCAAAGGATGCCAGGGACAAGATTGTAGACCTGCACAAGGCTGGAATGGGCTACAAGACCATCAGCAAGAAGCTTGGTGGGAAGGAGACAACTTTGGAGCCATTATTCACAAATGGAAGAAATACAAAATAACCATCAATCTCTCTCGGTCTGGAGCTCCATGCAAGATTTCGCCTCATGGGATAAGGATGGTCATGAGAAAAGTGAGGAATCAGCCCAGAACTACATGGGAGGAGCTTGTGAATGATCTCAAAGCAGTTGAGATCAGTCACCAAACAAACCATTGGTAACACAATACGCCTCCATGGATTGAAATCCTGCAGTGCCCGCAAGGTCCCCCTCCTCAATAAGGCACATGTTTGCCAATGAACATCTAAATGATGCAGAGAAGGATTGGGAGAAAGTGCTGATGTCAGATGAGACCAAAAGTGAGCTCTTTGGCATTAACTCGACTTGCCATGTTTGGAGGAAGAAAAATATTGACTGATGCTAAGAACACCATCCCTACAGTCAAGCACAGAGGAGGAAATATTATACCCGTTTCTCTGCTAAAGGTACAGACCGGCTTTGCCGATTGAGGGAGCCAATGAATGGGGCCATGTATTGTAAAATCTTGGATGAGAATCTTCTTCCCTCAGCCAGAACACTGAAGATGGGTTGTGGATGGGTCTTCCAGCATGACAATGACCCAAAATATACAGCCAAAGCAACAAAGCAGTGGCTCAAGAAGAAGCATATTAAGGTCATGTAGTGGACTAGCCAGTCTCCAGACCTTAATACTATAGAACATTTATGGAGGGATCTGAAACTTCAAGTTGCCAAGTTACAGCCCAGAAACCTTAAGGATTTAGAGAAGATCTATAAAGAAGAGAGGACCAAAATCCCTGCTGAGATGTACGCAAACCTGGTAAACAACTACAAGAAACGTCTTACCTCTGTACTTGTCAGCAAGGGTTTCTCCACCAAGTACTAAGTCATGTTTTGCTTGGGGATCAAATACATATTTTACTCACTGAACTGCAACTCACTTTATAACATTTGTGTCATGTGTTTTTTCTGGATTTTTGGTTGATATTCTGCCTCTATCCTTTAAAATACACCTATGATAAAGATTATAGACCCTTCATTTCTTTGTAAGTGGGCAAACTTACAAAATTTGCAGGGGATCAAATAATTATTTTCCCCACTGTACCTGGGTTGCTCATCTTCTTAAATCAATAGTTGACCTCCTAATTATTTGGTGAGGTCCACTTCAAAAGGTGAGAGCATATCCATTTAGAGTACTGGTGGTGGATGCGGGATCACTGGAAAGTGTCTTTATGATCATGGTGGAGATTATTATTATTGAAAATGGATTTATTATAGATGCTATACACTAAAAATGCTTATTTAATTGTTACATGGGATTTTGTGGCTGAATTTTATCACGTTTATTGCACTGAAAGTGTTTATTGAATTAGTGTATTGGATTTTCTCAAATGAACTTCATCACATTTATTGAATATTACATTATATAAGTGCTGTTATTGATTTATATTTACACAGTTAATGGAGGACTGAATTTGGGGAATATATATTGTATGCATTATTTTTATTTTTTATTTATTTTAACACCAGGTTATTAGGAGAGCATTACACTAATTTTACACATAGTATTTTTATTGATGTGCTGTAACCACACATTTTTGTTGTGAGCAGCTCCTGAGAACACCTCACACACATTTCTTCTAGTGTGACCTTTAGGAGTAGTGTGGGAATTTCTTTGTAATACTGTAAGATTGTACACTCAACCTGCTGTGTCAGAAGGGCCGAGGTTCTTGAGAAGGTCAAAGCAAGGGCATCACAGTGGTTAAATGTTAGCACTTCCACCTAGCAGATCTAGGATCACTGGATCAAATCCCAAACACTGCATCCCTACCTGGAGTTTGAATGGATCTCCCTGTGCCTGCGTGGGTTTCCTCTGGGTACACTGATTTCCTCCTACACTCCAAAGACATTCCGGTAGGTAAATTGGTCTGTGTATGTATGAATATGAGATAAGGACCTTAGATTGTAAGCTCCTTGAGGGCAGTGACTGATGTGAACATATAATACTTTATATGTGAAGCTCTATGTAAATTGACAGTGCTATATAGACACCTGTAATGGATAAATAAGGCAAAGAACAGAGGACCCATCCTATTCAGAACCTCCTAAGAGGGTA
Source organism: Staurois parvus (assembly GCF_062004578.1). Lineage (NCBI taxonomy): Eukaryota > Metazoa > Chordata > Amphibia > Anura > Ranidae > Staurois > Staurois parvus. The sequence continues at coordinate 1,557,601 of NW_028318028.1, read as the reverse complement.
ACCACTTGCTACCCAACAACATACCCATATGTTGTCAGATTTGAGTGGTTACACTGGGGCCATAGCTGCAGTCTAGACCCTGGTATTGTATTTTGTTCAACTGATTGTGCTGATAAATGTAAAAGCAATCCGAGCAGCTAAAAAGCTGCTGGATTGTTTTTACATGCCATATAACTCAAGACTGATGCCGGTGGTTGCACCGGCTAACCAGAGAGATGACTGGGGATCGGAACGTCCCCAATCATCTCCATGGTATAAGAATCTGGAAGCAATGAGTATTCTGTCACTTTCGGTTTCACCAGGATGTAAACAAGCCAAAACTGGAATATAAAAGCATTTGATCTTGGTCTTGGTCAGATGCTTTTAAGGCCAGAGGTGAAACCTGTGGTCTAATAGAACAACTGCTGCCCAAATACCAGGAGACATAGAAAATTTAAACACCCAACATTTTATTCTCTAGGGCCTCTGCTTAAAAATATATAAATAGAATGTTTGGGGGTTCTAAATAATTTTCTAGCAAAAAAAAAAATGTAGATTTTACATGTATGTGAGAAGTTTCAAAAACTAGTCAACAAAAGTAACAATGTTTGTTCCCTAAAAGCAGATATAAATAGAACAAACTTACAGGACAACATCCGCTTATGTCCATAAAAAGGAAAAGGACCCGGACCTTTTCATTTTTTTTTCTGTGGACATAAACTGACTCGGGTGTAGGCAGATATAAATGGACATATGTCTGTTTATAGCCACCCACCTAGGCATACATTATGGTACAGTCTGGATCCATCTGAAAAACTGACAGAAGGATCCACACTGAACGTCCGTGTGATAGGGTTCTAAATCTGTGGGTGATAGACTACTTTGATTCCTTTGGTGGATAAACCTTTGTTACAAAATTCACTTTCAATCTGAAGTTCTTGCTCACAGTACTTTTTTTTATCTGTAGATTTTCTCAGTGTAATGGCCAGCATCATTTAATCTACTTCCTCTGAGCCCAGCTCACTCTGGACCCACTACCAGCCTGTAACTGGACAGTGAAAGGAGAAGCAAAAGAATCTGTACAGGGATTGCAAGAGGCTGATTGCAGGTCATCTTCAGGTACTGCCTGCCAAATGCGACAAGGGGATTATTTTTTACAATGCTTTGGCATGTGTACACCCCCAACTGCTGCCTTTGCAGCTTAAAAGAGAAGTATGGGAATAGTTTTTTTTCTTTTGTTTTGTTTTTTTTTAAATACTTACCTAGGTGGATGCAACATCGATTTGATGCTGCATCTAACCCCCACCGGCTCTAAGGCTAAGAACTGAGCAGTCAAACACTGCTGATTACTCAGTTCTCGCCACCACTCTGAGCACAAAGCAGTGACTGTCAGTCACCAATGTCTGCTCTGCCCCCCCTCCAGTATTCATTGGGAGGCTGAGCCAGGTGCCGGTCCAGGCTCCTGGGTGGATCCTGACCTGCTCTGTGATGTCAGTCAAAATGAGTTGGCTGTCAGCTAAAAACAGGTCACAGGAGTGCAGAACAAACTGTACTCCTGTAATCCACAGGAGAGGTACAGATAGACAATCTTTAGCTGTACTTCTTTAAGAGGAGCTGTGGGGGCACTAAAAATGCAACTCAACTGCATGTTTTACCACCCCTCAACCTCAAGTGTAAACTACGCCTAAGGCAGACCTGGTTAATGAGCTCTGCCTAAATAAAGATGCTCCCCCTTAATGGAGATCCCAAGACATGCTGCTCTACCTGTGGTCAGGTGTTGGATGTCAAAGGGAGCTTAAAACAGCTGATAGATGGGTGATAAAGGAATTGATTGGGCTTTTCACTGTTTTTTTGTACTCCTTCTCCAGTATTCCCTGGACTTTAGAACTGTACCAGTGTGGGGACCCCACCTTCCCCCCAGTGGTCAAACAGGATTTTGAGCACTGAGGGTGGGGGGCCTGTACTTCTTCTGGGGTCCTGGCACTGGATTAGACCTGCAGCGAAACACCTTTGAACACTAACAACATAAATATTAGTAAATTTAGATTTAAGTCATATTTGCATGGACCTTTCTATTGTTAAGGGGTCAAAAGGTTCCCTAAAACCAGTTTACTAGGAAGAAGACGAACAGTTCTTATGGGGGACAAGTAGATGATGCATAAACCCGCAAACCTTGCAAGCACCCCCTTCTAGGCACCATGGGTGCTGAAGAGTTCAGTGCCCACCAGCATTGAGTACTAGTGCTTAGAGAGGACCCCAGTATTTTGGGAAATCATTCTCAAAGTACCCCACCACCACCACCAATGCTGAAGGGCATTTAGGATTAAGTGGAAGTGTCTTTGCAAAGGGGCCCCCCAAATCACCAATACAATGACAAGGTCATCCGGTGCCCAGGGCGAAGATGGCAAACTGCACCCCCCTCGGGTATAATGAAAGAGTCAGTGTCATTTCAAAAAAGGTAAATACTTAAAACAATACAAATTAGATTAGGCTTAACATACAAATAGAGCTTTCTTTTACTGGTATTTGATCACCATTGGGTTTTTTTTAAGTTATTATTGTAAATACACTGAACACTGGCAATTTTGAAAAAAAAACAATATTTTTTACTTTCTGCTACAAAGCATATCCAATAAAAAAAATTTAAAAATCAAATTTCTTCATAAATTTAGGCAAAAATGTACTCTGCTACATGAGTTTGGTAAAAAATCCCAATAAGTGAATACGGATTGGTTTGTATGAACGTTATACCATCTACAGGCTTGGGATATATACTGGATTTTTTTTTTTCAATATACAGTATATACTAATAATGGCGGTGATCAGCGTTTTATAGTGGGACTGTGATAGTGACAATAACTGACACTTTGTGGGATACGAATACAGTGATCAGTGCTAATACTATACACTGTCACTGTACTAATGACACTGGCTGAGAAGGAGTTAACATCAAAGGGTAACCAAAGGGTTAATTGTGTGCCTAAGTATGTGTAATGTGTGCTGATTTTTACCAAAGATTGATTTGTTTATTTTCCCTGTTTTCTAGGGAAAAGATACAGAGCAATCGTTCCCTCTGTTCAGAGCCCTGTGTTGATAGTCAACACAGAGCTCTGGGCTGTGATTGAACACAGCCGATCAGCAGGTCCCAGCCATGAATCATTGGCTGAGATCTGCTGATAGGCTCCTGCTGTGCGCAATAAAAGGGGAGTAGGTGGGCAGGGGTATGTGCATGCATCCGAAACACTGAAACAGGCAGCGCTGTACAGGTACATCGTGGTGCTTGTAGCTGCTGCCCGTTGCAGTATATGTACAGCGGCGGGTCAGCATGTGGTTAATTACCAATGGTATTTGTAATATGCAGCATGAAGAGGGTTAATGTACTGCTGCCCACTGGTTAATAATGCATGGCAGCACAGTGGCTAAATGGTTAGCACTTCCACCTGGCAGTACTAGGATCATCTGTTCGAATCCCAACCACGGAACCACCTGCCTGGAGTTTGCATGTTCTCCCTGTGCCTGCGTGTGTTTTCTCCAGTTTCCTTCCACACTCCAAAGACATGCTGGTAGGTTAATGGATCCTGTCTAAAATTGGCCCTAGCATGTGTATGTATGAATGTGAGTTAGGGACTTTAGATTGTACACCCCTTGAGGGTTAGGGACTGATGTGAATGTACAGTATATATGTAAAGCGCTGCGTAAATTGACAGCACTATATAAGTACCTGTAATAAATAAATTAAATTATTATAAATTAACCCCTTTGTGTTGCATTAGTGGCACCAGTATCAGTGTTAATTAAATCCTTTATGCTGCAGCATAACCACCCCCCCGGCCTCTCAATATTGTCACTCCGGGCAGGGACTAGGAAGCACCTGTCGGTCATAGATCGCTCCGCCTGACAGGGAAGTGAAGGGTTGGTCCTAGACTTGTGCCGGGTGCAGGAGCGCACTCGGCACAGCGTTGCAAGCTCTGGCTCTGACTGCAAGTAGCACGGCTGGCGGCCATGGTAAGCTGTGTACATTCAGTGTACTTGGCTAGCAAAGTTTTAGCAGCACCTCACCTGCGCTGCACCCCCCTTCTTCCAACGAATTGTGCCGCCCAGGGCTTTGGCCCGCTCCAACCCCCCGTGTCCCGGCCCTGCTTACCTTGCTATCACTCCCCCGTCACTCCCTTTACTGTTGCAATCAGCGACACTACTCTTCAGGTATAGGAAAGCATGCAACCTCCTCTTACAGGACAGTGCTAAGGTCTAGCAGATGGTCACATTATGGGGGAATCGATGGTGGAGAAGGATCTGGGAGTTCTGGTAGATCACAAGCTTAATAATGGCATGTAATGCCAAGCTGCGGCTTCTAAAGCGAGCAAAATCCTCTCTTGTATTAAAAGAGGTATAGACTCCAGAAAGAGATATCATATTACCCCGGTACAAATTATTAGTAAGACCTCATCTGGAATATGCAGTTCAGTTTTGGGCACCAATTTACAAAAAGAACATTGGGGGACTGGAGAAAGTACAGAGAAGGGCAACCAAACTGATAAGAGGCATGGAGGAGCTCAGCTATGAGGAAAGATTAGAGGAACTGAATTTATTCTCTCTTGAGAAGAGGAGATTAAGGGGGGATATGATCAACATGTATAAATACATCAGTGGTTCATATAATGAACTCGGTGTAGAGTTATTCACCCTGCGGTCATCACAGAGGACAAGGGGGCACTCTTTGCATCTGGTGGAAAAGAAATGTAATCTCCAAATACGGAAAGGTTTCTTCACAGTAAGAGCTGTGAAAATGTGGCTTAGACTCCCTCAAGAGTTGGTTCTGGCCAGCTCAGTGGATTGCTTTAAGAAAAGCCTGGATTCTTTCCTAGATACACAGAATATAACTGGATACTAACATTTATAGGTAAAGTTGATCCAGGGAATATCCGATTGCCTCTCGGGGGATCAGGAAGGATTTTTTTTTCCCTGCAGGAGCAAATTGGATCATGCTTTGCTGGGTTTTTTTGCCTTCCTCTGGATCAACTGTGGGTAGAGGATTATAACTTTTTTTTATGGTTGAACTGGATGGACTTTTTATTTTTTTATGGTTGAACTGGATGGACTTTTTATTTTTTTATGGTTGAACTGGATGGACTTTTTATTTTTTTATGGTTGAACTGGATGGACTTTTTATTTTTTTATGGTTGAACTGGATGGACTTTTGTATTTTTTCAGCCAGACTAACTATGTAACTATATGTCATACAGTAGGTAGTGATCCCCTAGTATCTGACACCAGCTGGCACTGTATATTAATGCACCGGAGTGAAATGGCAAGGTGGTGCAGGCAAGGTAATTATCAGTGGGTTGGGGGATCCTCATTACACAGACACTGTCACTTTGCTGAGAATAGGCATGTGACATTGTCTCTTTATGGGACACTGTATAGCTGCAATTACATGGGTCCCTGCTTGCTCTCTCTCACTTTCACTGTTCGGTACAGCGTGCACTAAACCACATTACCGTCTCCATGCATACTGGTGGATGCTGGGAGTGTGCGGCTGCTGATTAAATTAGGTCATGCAGCAGCGTTGTGAGGCGTAACAGAGAGATACCTGTGCGTTATTGAGCGTCTGTCATCCTCCACTTTGCAAAATAAAAAAATAAATAAATAAATGAAGCAGATAAATCAGATCCTCCCTCGCTACCGCCACTGAGCTCCCGTTGCCATTAATCATTGTTAGGGACCTCTGCACTGCCATGACAAGCTATGGAAATACTGGTTCATACATCACCGCAGACATTGGGACAACTCAGTTCTCTCCTAGCGTCGGCGTTCCCCGAGTCATATTCCACTGACACTCCGGAACAAAAATAATCCTTTCTTATTCTGGAAACGGAGGGAGGTGGGACGCTCGACTTCCCCTAAATAATTACCAATCTCATCTGCATCACCCCCCTCCCTGCATGGACAAGGCTGCCTGTCAATAATTAATGCTAATGAAAACCTGCAGCCAACCCTGCAGCATCAAGGCATTAGCCAATCCCCTGCCAATAATTATTATCTCCCCCGGCCTCCAAGATCTTTCTTATCCCTGATTAACAAATAATTATTTTTACATGCCGTTCTCCCCCAAGTGCTGAGCTCCGTGCCTGCTCCTGATAAATAATTATTAACACTTCACAGCCTACCCCCGAAGAGAGAGCCCCCCGAGAGCAGCTACATTAATCCCTACAACACTTGCTGAAGAGGTGATATGTCTGTCTATCCCCAAGTAATAAATAATTGCAAAGGCTTGTGTTCAAGAGTCGCGTGGGCTGGCTATCCCATGCATTTTGCATAATGTCCCACTCAGCAGCGGGGTCCGATGGTCCTAGGTTAATAAATTTTCTCCAAGAGGAAAAAAAAAGATGCATGGCCTATATCTGTGGTTCCTTTCTTTGTGGCCTTATAAATATATGAAATAAATATAAATATGGAAGGAAAACCCAAAAACAAATGACCCCTTCTTTATCAAGCCAGCTTCACAGCCAAAATGAGCTTATATCATTCAGGTCTTTATTTTTCTGGCATAGAGTGCACAAAGATTTATGTGTGATGTGTTGGTTTATTTTTGTGTTTTCTTAAAGTAGACATATCAAAATTAAGACCTCTGCTCTCTTAAAAGTGACACTTTCATTAATATATACATATACACTGTATATATACACACAACATACATACACACACATATATATATGTATATATATATATATACACACATTTTCATAAACTGGACATATCAAAATTAGGATCTCTGCTTCCTTTAACTGACTCTATTATTAATTACATTATCATACAGTATATCCAACAGTAACCAGAAACCGGCGCTCAAATCTCTCTTGCTGCACTCAAAATGGAATCTTGCACTTGCTGAGGTGCCGCCCTTGGTAGATCGGGGAATCTCGATGCTAGCAGAAAAGAACAAAACAGGGCACATTCTCCTCGTGCATTACCGTAATAATGTGAAATTTATTTAAAAAAGCAAAAACATACTCACAAGCCAAAAAGGTCATAAAAACTGAGACAAGAAGTCAAAGGATGCCAGTCAATAGACGATCTATTGCTCTGAAGAAGGGAGTTCAACTCCCGAAATGCGTTAGCACTTTACCCGATGATCCATGCTGTCCACGACTGGCATGCTTTGACTTCTTGTCTCAGTTTTTATTACCTTTTTTAGCCTGTGAGTATGTTTTTGCTTTTTTAAATACATTTCACATTATTACGGTAATGCACGAGGAGAGTGAGCCCTGTTTTGTTCTTTTCTATATGATCATATACGTAACACCCTGCTATAATGCAAGTTGCAGGATGTTAATAGAAACACAAGATGGCCGTGTCCTGCAATTCACTCGCACTCTGTAGAACAACCCCATGGACCTTGTATTCTGAACCGCAGGACTTTGCTGGCGAGCAGTGTACCACAGTGCACACTGGAGAGCAGTGTACCCCGCCCGTTTGAGCGGGGGCATTTATATACAGAAGCCCAGGAGACTGGACAGGAAATGAGGGGAGAGGGGGATGGAGAGCCGAAGGAGAGAGAGCTGTGCTGACTGCCAGAATACCGGACCAGGCCTCACAGTTAGAAAAGAGAGAGACAAGGAGGAGTTGCTGACCACCAGCCTTGCCACCCTGTTCAGCGAGACATTCTGCCAATAGGTGACTCAGAGTGCAGTGTCCAGGCGGAACGCTGCAAGTGAGATTGGAGAACCTGTGGGGGCCTCTATCTGCTGAAAGAGAGAAACCGCCAGGACCTGCTGGAAGCCACCAATCGGGTGAGAGAGTCCCACACACCAGCCAAACAAGTGAACACATTAGCAGCATAGTTCAATCATCAGACCTGACCACGGTGCACCACAGTGCATGCCTTCTGCACGCCAAACCACATCATTTTCCCTTAACCATCTGCTTACCCTCTTAAAGGAACTCTAACACCATTGCCATTAGTTACTGCAGCCCAGAAAGGAGTTGCTCTTTGCCAGCAAGTGCTTCTGCCAACTTCTGACACCTTTTTGTCTAAAATTTGCAACTTGCTCTGTGCTTTAAAGGGACACCACCCAAGTCAAGTGCCACTTAAAAGGATAGTACTTGTCCTTCCTTCATTTCCTTGTATTAATCCTTTGATGGACTGTCACCTTCATCTCTTCCCATTTAAAAGGCCTGGATCGTTGTAGTGCACCAACTGGGCCCCAACAAACATGCAGAAGATTCCTCACAGCATTTAAAGGGACGTTGACTATCGTAGTTAAAGAGCTCTTTCCAATCTCAAATTTAAACCTTGCCATTAGATCCTGGGGACCCAAAGTGAGCTAGTTCAAACTTTGATAGTTTTCCTTGCTCACTGGGGACTAGAAACACCTCAGGTTGGAGGTTTGGGTTAACTTCTGAATAGCAGACCTGCTAATATTGATTGAGATTTTGCTGTATATGTTGTTTTTTTGCTCAGAGTTGCTAAGAGTGATAATTGCCATTACATACACATTGCCATATATACCACTTTATGCTGTTTGACCAAGCTTACAGTCTAGTTTAATATAAACATCATATCCATTCACTCTAATCTGTATGTTAGTCTATTTTCATCTATTGGTCAGAAGAGTACTGTGGTGTCAGCAGGGGTTGGGCTTTCAGAGAGGGGTCCAGAACAGAACATAACTCAGCAACTCCTAAGGGGCTAGTGATATACAGTATCTCACGGAAGTGAGTACACCCCTCACATTTTTGTAGATATTTTATTCTATCTTTTCATGTGACAACACTGAAGAAATGACACTTTGCTACAATGTGACGTAGTGAGTGTACAGCTTGTATAACAGTGTAAATTTGCTGTCCCCTCAAAATAACTCAACACACAGCCATTAATGTCTAAACAACTGGCAACAAAAGTGAATACACCCCTAAGTGAAAATGTCCAAATTAGGCCCAAAGTGTAATATTTTGTGTGGCCACCATTATTTTCCAGCACTGCCTTAACCCTCTTAGGCATGGAGTTCACCAGAGCTTCACAGGTTGCCACTGGAGTCCTCTTTCACTCCTCCTCAGCTCTGAATCCCACGCCAAGATAGCGAACCAGTCTCTTGCTCTAGAATTTAGCTGCTTTCCCAGCATCCTTCTCATTCTCCAGCTTTCTGGTAGTTGTAATTCAATCAACACTCAGATATACAGTCTTTATTGGCTATAGGACCACAGGTCCCAAGATCATCAGCTGTCAAAAAAACTGCTCCACTCTGCTAACAGGAAGTGATGTAGTAGTCACAGTACTGGACACTAGGGGGGAAAAAGGATTAATCATAGTCTCATCTGTAAATGTCCCCAAATAGCATAATGATATAGTCAGCACCTGGCTACATACAGTATATATACACTGTGTATATATATATATATATATATATATATATATATATATATACACAATATTATTATTACTCAGGAGCTATATAGCGGAAACATTTTGCTCAGTGCTTTACCATCCAAAGGGAGACAGCACAGTTACACAATACAATAAAATGCAAGAGGGTTAAGATGGCCCTGCTGATAAGAGATTGCAATCTAATAGAGCGGGACAAGTGGTACAAAAGGTTATAACGGTGGGGGATAAGCTGATGGGAGAGTTAAAAGTTCAGTTATTAGTTGGCGATGATAGGCTTTCTCTGAAAAGATGAGTTTTCAGGGATTGCCTAAAGGCAATTTTATATATATATATATACAGTATATATATATATATATACACTCACCGGCCACTTTATTAGGTACACCTGTTCAATTGCTTGGTAACAAAAATTGCTAATCAGCTAATCACTAGTGATGGTCTACATGTTCGAGTCGAACGTTAGTTCGAACATGGACCATCCGTGTGTTCTGTGAACACACGAACGGCACGGTATTCTGCGGGCTGTTCTTCCGCCACGCCCCACAGTGCATTGTGATTGGTCAAAGCATAGCACTTGACTACAGGCCAATCACAGGGCATGATGATGTCACAATGGTCAGGGAGATCCCGCCCCTTGTGACATCATCACCCTATTTAAGAATTGTCATCCAATGCAGCTTTCAGATGGCGGAAGCAAGCGTTGAGAAAGGAGTGGGTTTTTTTTTTTTTCTTCTTTCTTAGCAGCGGCAACAGGCATCATGACTGACATTGGATCTACTTTGGGGGATATTTTTTTTCTCTTTTTAATAGGGGACTTGTCAAAGATTGTCTACTGTCTTATTTTACACTACACCTTTTTTTGTGAATGGGTAGCAGTACCGAGGGCACGTGGCCTGGTAAGGCCCAGGGAGGGGGGCACTCATTCAACCCCCCCCTTTCCTGGCCTGCCAAGCCTGTGCTCGGATCAAGGGTCTGGTAGGAATTTAGGGGGAGCCCCACACTTTTTTCCCTCCACTTTTTGGGAGTCAGGTTCCCCTTAAAAGTCCTACCAGGTCTAAAAATGTTTACTGCAGGGTCCCTCCTAACTTTCCTACCAGACCTACAGGGTCTGGTATAGATAAGGGGGGCCACACTGTTTGACTTTTTTTTATAAAAATTACATTTTTAATAAAAAAAAAGAAAAAAACAAGTCCTGCTGCAGCAGGTTCTTTACATTGTACAGATGTGCAACTTTGCAGGTAGTTTAAGGGGAACCCCCAGGCATCATATTTAAAGTAATTTTTTATTTTTTTTATTTTAAGCAATGAAAAATAACTGCCCCTTTAAAAACAGTACTTTTTTTAATGTTTTTTTTTCACTGATTCATGTCCCTCAGGGCAGTACCCGAGTCCCCCCTCCTTTTATGGCCAATAACGTGCATATAAGCCTTCAAAATGGGCACTTTTGAATTTACAAGTTCGAGTCCCTTAGACTTGCATTATGTTCGATGTTCGAGGTAGAACTTTCTTTAGGTTCGAATGTTCTACTGCGAACCGAACAGGAGGGTGTTCAGACCATCACTACTAATCACATGGCAGCAACTCAATGCATTTAGGCACCTAGATGTGGTGAAGATGACTTGCTGAAATTCAAACTGAGCATCAGAATGGGGAAGAAAGGGGATTTCAGTGACTTTGAACGTGGCATGGTTGTTGGTGCCAGATGGGCTGATCTGAGTATTTCAGAAACTGCTGATCTACAGGGATTTTGACGCACAACCATCTCTAGGGAAATCAAGACTCATAAGACCAGGCAATGTTATTTCAATCTTCTATTATCCAATTTTGGTGTGCCTGTGCGACTTGTAGTCTCTGTTTCCTGTTCTTAGCTGACAGGAGTGGCACCCGGTTTGGTCTTCTGCTGCTGTAGCCCATCTGCTTCAAGGTTTGACATGTTGTGCGTTCTGAGATTGTATTCTGCATACCTTGGTTGTAACAAGTGGTTATTTGAGTTACTGTTGCCTTTCTATCATCTCGAACCAGTCTGCTCATTCAGTGTTGTCCTTTAAAGGATAACAACATGCAAGAATGAAAAGGCAGTATATTGCAGTTTAAAGTCCATAGATGTGCTGGCTGCATTAGTTTTTTTTATCTTTTAAGTTGATGACATTTTCAGTAAATATGGAAAATACCTGTTGATCTAGCCAGAAATGTAATGTCCTCCCTGTGAGCTGCATTGAAGAATACTGCATCTTCCTTCCTAGCTATCTTCTGTAATCTGCCAATTGCCCTTTTCCCTATGTAATGATGATGAAGAGTTATGGATATGCTTGTAGTCTATCTCAGGAGAGCAGTGCAGGGTGAGAACCATGGCACCCTCCATAGATACAGTCCCACCCAGGGACAGGACGTGTTTTATTTGCAGAAAAAACAGGAGAAAGTAAAGTAAAAGAAGCTTAAAAAAAAGAAACTGAATGCAGCCACCATACCAAGGAGTAGTAAACTACAATAGATATAATCCAAGTTGCATGAAAGGATGCTCTAACTGCTGACCATTTTTTTTTTTTGCATTGGTACATGTCCCCCATGGCAGTGCCCAGCTCCCCATTTTTCAACAATAGCTTGCCTATTGGTCTTGAAAATTGCCAGAAATAATAACAAGCTTTGGCTCATATAGATTTCATTGGGGTTCACCGCTTAATCCAAGGCTCACAGACTTCATGCTGGATTTGCCAAACCCAGCTGAAACCAGACTGGAAATGGTTTACTCTTCCCTACCTGCACTAAATATGTAGTAAGTCAAATTGGTAAGTGTCGGTTCACATATATTTGGATTGGATAAGGTCTGAACCGCATCCAATCCGTATGACATCTGGAAAAGCATTTCTTCCTATGGTGCCTGTTAACATATGTCCGGAGCACTGGCGGTGCAGATTCAGTGCCGTTTGAAAAAGAGTCATGTCCAATTTCTGAGCAGTGTGGTTCGGTTCAGGTGCGGATTACAGGCTATCGACTTCTATGGGAACTGTTTCTAAACCGCATGTGTGAACAAGATAATATCCTGTGAGCTAATCCTGTCCTGAACCTGATGTTAACCTGACATGAACCACTAAACAACTACTGTATCAATTAGCTGTGAAACCTGAGCTTCAATCTACACTGCACATGTGTGAATCAGCTCTAATTCATTTATGAATATTTGTATACATGTTATGAGGATTGGATGCAGTTCAAACCGCAACCAATCCACATGACATGTGGAAAAACATTTCTTCCTATGGTGCCTGTTCACATATGTCTGGTGCACTGGCGGTGCAGATTCAGTGCAGATTGAAACAGAGTCCTGTACAATTTCTGAGCAGTGCATATTTAATTTATGAATATTTGCTCAGGTCTGTGACTAAGAACAAATAAAGCCTAATGATTAATAGAACAGCCAAGCAACCAGCATTTTCAGAAGAAGGTCATTGATGCCATCCATAGATGTCTCTCTCCCAATATAGGCTTCTGGATTCCTCCTCTGGATACCAGGTTCCTCCAGGTGCCTAAATTTGCTTTCAGCTCATTTGAACATTAACCCAGCAGCCTTTCATGTCCAGTCAGATCTTCCTGGATTACCTCTGAGTCTGCCTGGGTCCAAAAAAATGGAAAAGGTCTGCATCCTTTTCTGTTTTTTCAGACATAAACATGTCAGATTGGAGGCAGTCTAATGTAAACGGACACCTACACATTTACATCCCATATACCTAAGATGGGTCCAATAAGCTCAGGGAAGGGCAAAACGTAATTGACAGGAATGTCACTGAACCATTCAACTCCAACTAAGTAGGGGATCTGTACTGTACACGGATCCTCTGTTGATTGGAACAGACACAGATGGTGTGAAAGGACCTTTAAAGAAGGACTAAAGTCCATAATAAGTACCTCTTCTTCAACAGTCCAATGTCCATGAGGTCCTTTACAGATACCAGCAACTTCTCCCCAGCTTCTCCCAGGTGCCAGTCTTCAGCCATCTTGCTGAATGACACGTGATAACATCACTGCTACGCATGCATATTGGTGCAGTCAACCCTTCACACAGGCACTGTGCTGGAATATAAGCTGAGCTGTGCATGCGCATTCTACAGCCCTGCCCCACCACACTCATTTCTTCCTATTGCCAATATTATGGGTGGCATCACTGTCGAATGGTGAGGTAGACATACATAATGACCACAGAGGTTGTTTCAATCTATTGTATAGAGTACCCAGATAATTATGGCTACTTCAGCACTAGGCTAAAGTAGAACAGTTTTGTATCATTCCAATTTTTTTCCTTCAGATGTGAGTGTTGGTGACATTTAAGAAGATTTTCTGGTGCTCTGAGGGCTGAGGGTGTGGAGCTCCTGCCACTCATCGTACCAGTGAAATGTCAACCTGTAAGTTAGTTAATGAGCCCCAGCCAAGCTGATCTTCTGGGACATCTGTCATCCCACTTCTAATCAGCCTCCAAGAAAGGAAAAGGAGCAATACAGACTAGGGACCTCCATGTCCCATGCCAAGAAAGAGTGGCCAGACAGATGCCCTTTGCATAACCTGCGCCGCGATAAAGCACAGAAAGAAAAGTATAAATATCTCCTCGGCTCGACTGACCTTTTCCCGTATTTGATAAAACAAAAACCAAGGAAGGTTTTTTTCTCATGTTAACTTGTACTTGCGTCAGTCACTGGAGCACCCCAAGCAACTGTCGCCATTCACAAACCGAGCCAGCTGAATGAATGGCCTTTAAACGTTGCTGACGCCCACCTTGTTTTCTTGCAACTCCGAAAGCATGCTCTTTCTACGAGGCCAATGCTTCAACAACAACCTTAGGCAGCTGCTGTATTTATTGAAAAACAACTTGAATTCATTGTATACATTTTTTCAGATGTCATCTATTCAGCTTTCAATTCAACTAATAAAATGACCTGAAATCTGTTTTATACTAAGCTGCCATAGGCCAGCTGAAAGGAGAAATTAGGCTTTTCAGTGGGAATATCTGCTCCTTATGGGCAACAGAGGGGAGGTACTGTCACTGGACCACATGCAATGTTGTTATGTTTATGCAGCATGTAATTTATGTGACATGACTAGTGCACAAGAGATAGGCTAATCAAGACCCACTACACCACCATTTCACTCTTCACATACCACCCCTTATAAACTATCATTAAAGCACACATAACACCGATTGGAGTAAAATGGCCAACATGGTCTTTTATTAACACTTCAACTTCAAATACACAAAAACATTTCTTAAAACAGAAACACATAGTCAGAGATGTTGGTCTTCGAAGGCACCAAAACCAAACCGATATCCACCTGTGGAAAGCATATTACACTAGGCCTCCAGCAGTAACGCACCGGCTCGGAGACAACCATACCATCTGCAGTGCAGAACCACCACCTTCCAGTTAAACTTCAGTTAACTGGAATGCCCCCGGGCACACCATACCACAGATGGACCCATTTACTAAAATAAGTACCACCTCCAAAGACCAACAACCGCCACAGCACGCTGGGTAAGCCCTTACCCATGCGTGCCATGCCACCCCTGAATGGCCCGCTGTACTCCATCCTGTAGACCCAGGGACCATAAATCCGTCCCTACTGCGTTCAAGTGTACCCCATCGCTACGAAGATACCGCCATGTATCCAACTCCAACTCCAAATGCCAGACCACCAGCCCCCCATTGCGGATAAAGAACCACCCCACCTCCTTATTTACTTTTAATACGGGACTTGTTAAGCCATTCCACCGATCTAGCCAAACGTCAAGAAGTGCGGGCGACCATGTCAGACCACACAACCACCATGTCCGGAAATTCCCTACGCAACCGAAGAAAGTCCAACTTGACATCTCGCACCAGCTCCCGCATGGACCTAACCCCCAAATCGTTGCCGCCCGCATGGAGCAAAGGTACATCCGGTGACCTGTCCAAGCGAACAAAACACTGCACCTTAGAGAGCACACGACCCCACAACATACCCGGCACTTCAATCCAACGGACACAGGCTGACTGCCTAGACAACCCCAGCTGCCTGCCATTAGGCCTCACATCAGCCTGCCTGGCCCCCCAAAACACATAGGAATGACCAAGGATCCACACCAGGCACACTGCACCACCTGAAAAGAAAAAGGACAACAAATTCAACCAGAATAACACACCGGAGCGACAAACAAAAAACTCCAACCCAGCCCAAGGAAAACACGGGAACCCCCACCTAGTCCCTCAACAAATGCAGACGAATGTAAAGGCGAAATCTATGCAAATCCCACCTACCAATACGTTTCACCACGTCATCCAACAATCCCCACCGGGCAGCCTCCATAGCAGCCCCGATATGAAACGAATACGAGGCATACAATGACGCTACCAAGCCAACCGCCGCTAAACACTTTCTAAAAACTGACACAAATTGAAAGTGAGACAAGGGGGACCCATCAGCACGAAAAAGGACCCTTTCCCCACCGGACGTCGGGAGAAAAAATCTAGAACCGCACGTACCAGGCACACAGGCGAACCAGGAAGAGCAAAGATCTGAACCCGCACACCACGACCCACTCTTCAGTGCACTCAACCTTGTCCCCAAATAACCCTCCAAGAACCAATTTAGATGGACTAACAAGCTTGCCTATCCGCAATGCCCAAAAAAAGGCCACCGCAAAGGCTGCCCGAAACGAGCCCACCTTATAGTCCGAAGAACACAACGACCTCAGTTGCTCGAACAAAGTCCCCAATAACTCAAAAGACACCGGCCAGTGCAAATCCCTGCATCGATGAGCCCTACGGTAACCCCGAAGAGCCTGTCGAACCCAAAAATCCTTTGTGAAATCCCGACATCCCTGTAAGTTAAAGAAAAAGGCCAAATCGGCCAACCGGCGATCCACCGTCGCCGTCGACACACCCCGCTCAAAGTTCCTTGCCAAAAAGTACAGCACAGCAAGGCTCACCTCAGGCCCCCACGAATCAATGCCGACCCGTTGTAGCAGTTCCAGCCACTCCTGCCAGACCTTGGAGTACACAGACCACGTCCCCTCACTCACCGAACGCCGGATCCAGCCCACGACGACCCCAAGGCAATCTCCCACAGCCAGTCGGGACAAGGAACCCCGCGTTGCTCCGGGGCCGGTGCTAACTCTCGGAATTTGTCCCACTGAAAATGAGACAAAGCATCAGCCAGAACGTTATCGACACCAGGGAGATGCACAGCATAGAGAAAAACATTCAACTGAAGGCAACGCAACACTAAATGGCGAAGCATGCCAATCACTGGCTGCGAAGAAGCAGAGACCCGATTGATGACCTGAACCACCCCCAAATTATCACAGTGAAAACGAACCTTTAAATTCTGAAAACACTCCCCCCAAACTTCCACCACCAACACAACTGGAAAGAGTTCCAACAGCACCAGATTGCGAAGAAAACCCACCTCACGCCAGTAAGCAGGCCACGGAGCCGCACTCCACCGACCCCGGAAAAAACTCCATAGCCCGCGGAACCCGACGCATCCATGAACAACTCCAGATCAAAATTGCTCACCGGGCCAGGCATCCACAGAGACTGCCCATTAAAGGAATCAAAAAAACTGTGCCAGATCCGCAAGTCCTGCCGATGTTCCCAAGTCAAGTGAATAAAATGCAAAGGGGAAGTAACCTCGGCCATTGACACCAACAACCGGCGGCAGAACACCCGACCCATCGGTAGGATACGACAAGCAAAGTTAAGCTTGCCCAACAACGACTGCAAGGCCCGGAGCTGAATCTTACACTTGCCCAATACCCCAGGAATTTCAACCTGGGGGGCCAACAGCTTATCTTCCGGCAGACGGCACTCCATCGCACCCGAATCCAAAACGATGCCCAGGAAAGTCATCACCGAAGCCTGGCCCTCCGTCTTCTCCTAAGCCAGAGGAATCCTGAAACGCTCTGCAATGTCTTGCAAAGTGGCCAGCAGAACCGCACACACGTTGGGAGCTGGCGGACCCACACAGAGAAAAATCATCCAAATAATGGAAGACGGAATCCACCCCCGAGACATCCCGCACTACCCACTCCACGAACAAACTGAACGTCTCGAACAATGCGCAGATAGAACACCCCATGGGAAGGCACCGATCAACATAAAACGAGCCCTGCCAATGACAACCCAGGAAACTAAAGCTGTCAGGATGCACTGGCAGCAGCCGAAACGCTGATTCGATATCCGTTTTGGCCATGAAAGCCCCGCACCCATACCGGCGAACACAGAAAACCGCTGCATCAAATGACGTATAAGACACAGTACAAGACTCTGGATCGATAGCGTCGTTCACCGACCCCCCTTTGGGAAAGGAAAGATGATGAATCAACCGAAATGCATTGAGCTCCTTCTTGGGCACAACCCCCAAGGGAGAAACAACCAGGTCCAAAAACGGAGCGCAAGAAAACGGGCCGCCCATGCGTCCCAACCCCATTTCCTTACGCAACTTAGCCGAAACCACCTCTGAATGCTGCAAGGCAGACCGTAAGTTCCGCGCTAAGGGAGGAACCAAAGCCAAATTACAAGGGATGCGTAGCCACCCGATCTGGGTATCTATTTAGGAAAGGCCGCATCCTTTCCACCCTCACCGGCATCATCCCTCCCGCATGCTTTCCGGAAGGGCCTCTACCCTGCTTGAAACAGCGCAACAAGGAATGGGAGCCACCGCAACCGGAACATTCGTGTTTAAACTGGCAGGACCCGCCAAACCGACAGGCTCCCTCTTGAACTGCCAGCAGAAAACCCTACGTTTTGCGGCCGATTGCCCCGGGGAGAACGAACCACCGGCCCCTCCCTGAAAAAAACGGACCAGGGGCCTGCGCTGGAGTCATAATTCGCATCCAAAGGCCAATTCCTTGTGGTCCCAACGCAAAGACCAAAATAAAGCTCTATCTGTCTCAAACAAATGATAAAAATTTCATAGGGGTACAGTGTTGCATGATCGCGCAATTGTCATTCAAAGTGTGACATCGCTGAAAGCTGAAAATTGGCCTGGGCAGGAAAGGGGTATAAGTGCCCTGTAGGCAAGTGGTTAAAGGGGCATCATTAGCATGAGTCTCAGCCTACACACAGTATACACTACACACATTTGCCGCAGTCCATGTACCTTCAAAATACTCTGTAGTTACTGTGCCACAAGTGAGAGTCTTACAAACACATAAACATGAGAATAAAATATAATTTTTGAAACCTCTTCCATTACATATGGTTTTCTATCTGACCTCAGAAGAGCTTTGTTAATAAATTTGAAGACTATTTATTAACCAGCAACTGATAGAAAAATAAATCCTTTGGTCAGGTGTATGCAACATATAGCACAGCATACAGAGTACAGCGCCCCTTTAGTTTGCTGGTCAGTGGAAGGGGAAAAAATGGCCTGTTGTTGGTGGTTAATGGAAGGAAAACTTCAATCAATGGGACTGGAATGCTAATGAGAGTGACATCAATGGGAGAAAAAAGCCTGGTATCATTGTTTAGTGGGAGAAAAACTGCCCCAGCAACAGTGGGAGGAAACAAAGCCCTGAGTTTAGTGGGAGTAAAAAGGGCCCAGCATCAATAGTCAGTGGGAAGAAAAATGCTCTGACAATCATCCCTCTTTAACATTCAGATTTCAGATCAGTCCCCTTAACCTTCAAACTCTAGATAATTTTGACCCTAGATTGATCCCTCTATAACATTTAGCCCACAGATTAGTCCCTTCTAAATATTTAGTCCCCAGGTCAGTTCCCCTTGACATTCAGACCTCAGATAATTCCACCTTAACATTCAGACCTCAGATCAGCCCCTCTCAACTTTCAGACCTCAGATCATTCCCCCTGTACCATTAGACAGCAGATCAGTCAACAAAACACCCCCCCCTCCCTTAACATTCCGATCTCAATCAACCCTCCCCTTAGTGTTCAGATTTCAGATCAGTCCTTCCTTAACATTTAGACCCTACATCAGCCCCCTTTAGTCCTCTTTTAAAATTCAAACCTCATATCATTCCCCCTTAACAGTCGGACCCCAAAACAGCCCCCACCCCCTTCAGACCTCAATCAGCCTTCCACTAACATTCAGATCTCAGATCAGTCCTCATTAACATTTAGACCCCAGTTCTGTCCTTAACATTCAGACCTCAAATGAGTCCCCCTTTAACATTTAGACAACAGATCAGTCGCCCTTTAACATTCAAACCTCAGTAAGCCCTCCCCTTAACATTACAATTTCAGAGCAGTCTCTCCTTAACATTCAGACCCTAGATCGATCCCCATTACTATTCAGACCCCCATATCAGTCTCCCTTAACATTCAGATGCCAGTTCTGTCCTTCTTAACATTCAGACCTCAGATCAGTCCCCTTTAACTGTAAAACAACAAAAGGTAGTGCTATTTTCAAATTAAATATACAACTTATATTGTGATATAAAATAAATGTGAACAAAAATGTCTCTGAGATTTTTCTTATTATCAATTGTGAACGTCCATCACCAAAAATAATTGTGCAACTCCACCACCAACAGAAACAAATAAACTCACCAGAGCATATTGCCAGTTAAATTATAAACCAGCAATTGCACTTCTTTGCTCTGGGAGCAATACTCTGCAGGCAGACCCAGCGGTGACCAAATTTTCCAGTCAATTCACTCTCAGCTAATGATGCAATACTCTGCAGGCCAGGGAAACCCAGATATCCAGACACTTATTATATGTATCCTTTTTGGGAGCAATACTCTGCAGATCTATGAACTCAACAGCGAAATCCTCCAAAAGGTATTCCAAATACTTTATGCACAGGCTCAGAAGAAATAGAGAGAACAAAGCAGATGATCGTGTGATACCGTATGACACATTTATTCTTAAAAGCATCAAAATCCACTCACATGGAAAAGTGTATAGCGGACACTAGCAACAAACACATTTCGTTAAAATCATCACAGAAAGCCGGGCACGCCAACCGCTTACGGAACATAGTGACGTCAGTCCGAAGCTCCACCCTACGCGTTTCGTCACATGACGTCTTCACTTAATCGTCACACCCCAAATCAACACCCTTTAAAAATTCATACCCCAAAATTCAGCCCTTAACATTCAGACTTCAGATCAGTCCCCTTAACATTCAGATCCTAGTTCTGTCCTTCTTAACATTCAGACCTCAGTTCTGTCCTTCTTAAAATTCAGACTTCAGATCAGTACCTCCCCCTTCATCATATAGACAACATATCATTCCCCCTTTAAAATTCAGACCTCAGATCAGTCCCCCTTAACAGTCAGATCCCAAATCAGCCCTCCCCCCCCGTAACATTCAGACTCCAGATCAGTCTCAATCTCTTTAACATTTAGACAACAGATCAGTGCCCTTTAACTGTCAGAGCCCAAATCAGCCCTCCCTTAAACATTCAGATCTTAGATCAGTCCCTCCTTAACATTCAGTCTCCAGATCAGTTCCCATCAACATTTAGATCCCAGTTCTGTTGTTTTTAACATTCAGACCTCAAATTAGTCCCACCTCAACAGTCAGACCCCTAATCAGCCATCCTTTATTTAAAATTCAGACCCCAAATCAGCTCCCCCCTTAACATTCAGATCTGAATCAGCCCTCCCCTTTACATTCAGACCCCAGATCAATCCCCATTAACATTCGGACACCAGATCAGTCCCCATTAACATTCAAACCCCAAATCAGCTCCCCCTTAACATTCAGATCTCAGATCAGTTCCTCCTTGGCATTCAGGCATCAGATCAGTCCCGCCCTAACATTAAGACCACAGGTTAACCCCTTTAAACTCCCCTTCAGTCCTCAGATCAGTTCCAGACTTCTCTTGTGGCTTTGTCTCATGTACAGTATTGTAAGAAGACGTGGGGATAGGTTTTGCCCCCTCTCCTGCACGGACGGCAGTCTGATACCACCATTGGGTGTTGGAACCAGCATTCTCTTTGCAAGAAATAAGGTAAATATATTTGTTTTTTGTTCCCCCTAGACAAAATTAACATTTACTGTAACTCTTGTAGTGCAGTGAATGCCCTACTGCAAGTGTCATTTTTTTTTCCTGAAGTTCAGCTTTAAGGGCTTTGTATACACTGATGTTACCCTGTGAAGAGCGATCTGCAGTGGGCATTTGACAGGCAGTGAGACGGCATTATGTCAACAGTGTGCTTTTACTGCCCCCAACTACAATCATCAAGGCTTACAGCTGTAGAATATATACTTACAGTACACCCAGCATCCACCCAATTTGCCTAGGCAAAAGTGATGTCGTTTCAGTGAGATCCTGGGAATACTTAAGATACCAAACCTGGTAAGAGATTTGAGATCAACGTTCCCAGAATGTCACCAGGAGAATCGCGACGTCACTCTCTCCAGTGCAGAGTCTGGTGTGGAGTGCGTATATATCGGATTTTTTATGTACAGCTTTAGGCCTCATTCACACAGCTATAGAGGGCTGTACAGTGTGAAGAGGAGTGTGTTTATGTGGGTGTCAAGAACCTAGGAGTGACAGGTGTTTGCGTACAGGCTGTGGCTGTCAGAATACACTAGCAGGCAGGGGGATGATTCCATCTATCTGTTTAGAGTGGATGGGGGATCTATTGATTAACGTGCATGACTAGCCTTAGCCTTCATTAGTGCAGCCCCAGCACAGAGCTTTTTTATGAGCGGAATAATGTATTGTGTTACCTACACTTCACCCAAGATACGATGTGATCCATCATGTGACCATAATATGACCTAGATACAAAGCTATGACATGTAATCTTTTAAATATAATTTTAAAGTGTATCTAAACTCAAAAAAAAATGTATTACGAGGGGCATTCAAGTCAAACCAGGACTTTTCATTTTACAGGTATAAAAAGAAATGCTTGTGTGGCGGTACCACATGCAGTAGTAAGTGGCAAGTGTGTCCGATTACTGATAGGCGGCGCACATGCCTCTGGCCTGTCCAGAGATCGTTGATCAAGATGGCAGACAACAGTGCATGGAACAGCGTGTGGTGATGAAGTTTCTGGTAAACAAAGACTTAAACCCACAGATATCTACAGAAGACTTCAAGCAAATGTGTTGTGAGATGGGGGAAACAGCTCTCATTGTTTGGACGCTGATTGTGTGGAAGTAAATTAATGTTTTGACTGACATTCTGCGGTTTAGCCACAAGATGTCACTGTTTTTCTAACACAGCCTCAGACTGCATAGATATTTGTATATTCATGAAGAGGTGGAGTTTTCACAGAGAGTTGGAGTGAACAGGAAGAGGAGACTGCAGCCATGTTTTGAACGGTGCTGAATGAAGGGGCCGTGTGAGCTGAGAATCCGATGACATCCAGGTGTGGGAGCTTCCCTCTGTAACCAGAGCTGCGGCTAAGTGAAGCTGATCGTGTCCAAGACCCTGATCCTGTTCACAGAAAGGAAGATTGCTGCCAGTAATGCTGATGAGAGCAGAGGAACAACGCAGCATACACTGCAATATCGCAAGCTTGTTGGAGAGACATTTGTTCTGTTCAGAGTCACCGGCGGATGCAAAGCAGACCCGGGTCGGTAAGATCATTTCAGTGTTGGCACCTTGAGACTGAGTCCAGGCCTATAGTTAGTTAGTTAGGGTCTCTGTTTGTGTCAGGCCACAAGTGTTGTTACCGATTATTGGAAGGACTCCACAACTTAAAGTGACATTTCACATTGGAGAGCTGATAAAACCCTACAAACTCAAGCCAGACTGGCATTTTGCTCAGAAGGAATACTCAGGCACGTGCTACAGGACCAGTTATGGGAGGGGGAATGCTGTTGATTTGTGTAAGATCGTAAGCTGTTGTGCTGCACCGCAGGCTAGCCCATACCATACACCCATACACTGATTCCTGCTCTTTTAGGGTAATAACGGGTAAGGTGTGGCAGCTTAATTGTGCCCGCCAGTAGGTAAATTACTACACTTTCTACCTTCATCCATCAGGAGGCGCCGTGCTGTGCAGCACAAGGGTCTCAGCCTTTGGGCTGGGTGTATATAAATTTATTGTATGTTTCCAGCATTTGTGGTTGTGTTTATTTGCCACGTCTAAGTAAAACTCTGCTGTGGCAAAAGCTGGTGTTGGGGTTGCTTTCTTCGTTCGTGACTTCACTGTATACTGGGGAGCCCACCCCGGTACACGGCTTACAGTGTCTTGCCTACAGTCAAGCATGGTGGTGGGAGTGTCATGGTCTGGGGCTGCACGACCCCAAACATACCTCCAAGATGACCACTGCCTTGCTAAAGAAGCTGAAGGTAAAGGTGATGGACTGGCCAAGCATGTCTCCAGACCTAAACCCTATTGAGCATCTGTGGGGCATCCTCACACGGAAGGTGGAAGAGCGCAAGGTCTCTAACATCCACCAGCTTTGTGATGTTGTCATGGAGGAGTGGAAGAGGACTCCAATGGCAACCTGTGAAGCTCTGGTGAACTCCATGCCCAAGAGGGTTAAAGCACTGCTGGAAAATAATGGTGGCCACACAAAATATTGACACTTTGGGCCCAATTTGGACATTTTCACTTAGGAGTGTACTCACTTTTGTTGCCAGCGGTTTAGACATTAATGGCTGTGTGTTGAGTTATTTTGAAGGGACAGCAAGTTTACACTGTTATACAAGCTGTACACTCACTACGTTACATTGTAGCAAAGTGTCATTTCTTCAGTGTTGTCACATGAAAAGATAGAATAAAATACTTACAAAAATGTGAGGGGTGTACTCACTTCTGTGAGATACTGTGTATGCATGGATACAAAAAATATATAAAATTATGAATATTCAGAATATAAGTATTGATAAGGAATGGGGAAACTGATGAAATGAAGGGGATTATTAGGATATATAAAACAATGATCTATATGGGTCTGAATAAATATGAAATATCTATAATGCAGTACGGACTAAGAAATAATTCTAAAAAATCAGGCAAATGGACCAAAGTCTTCACATACAGTATGGGATTACCCATGGTAGAGGGTAAATGCAAATAAAGGGATCATAAGCTAAAGTTCTCAGTGGTGTAGGTGTATAGACCACCCAGAAGGCTAGTCAAATAGGATGCATGAGGAGGCCTAAGAAAAAAATGCAATGTCCTGTATTCCTGTGAACATTCAATGCATGGAACGCCTGATCCTGGATAATCAATACATAACCTGACGTGAAATTGCACAAGAGACTAATATTTCTGTGGGAACGGTGAACACGATGATGACAAAGTGAAGCAGGCTGTCATAGGATGGTTCAGGTCTACGGACAAATCTTTCTATGCCGAAGATATCCAGGATATGTGTATGTGACAGACCCAACCGGGACAGGGGCTTTTGGAGGGGATTAGAGGCTAGCCTTTCACCACTGATTATGGCCCATGGAGAGAGCAGATCATTCTCTAATGATAGACTACAATGTAATGAATGCTGAGAGCGAAGCTTGGATTAATTCTCTGCATAAAGACAATAAATGTTCCCTTCTGGAGTGGATGGAAAGATGTAATAATAATCTTGTGCAGGTTAATGGTCAGAGGAAATATGGTGGTCCTCATGTGGACTGGGTTGGAGAAGCTCCTCTATTTGAGACAGAAATATTTATATTGTTCATGTGGGGGCACTGCCCCTTTTTTGGGATTGTATAAAAACCTGTGTTTTCTGTTCAATAAAGAGTTCCAGTTTGGCATCTAAGCTAGTCTCATCTAATCTTGGGTGTAAGGCCCGGCTATAATACCTTGGTCCTGTGTCCCAGTAGCAAGGAAGCGTTTCTCTGATGGAATCACTCAATATGGGTGACAGGCATTCCATCACAGTGTATAAACGTAGCAGGGGAGTATGTTGAAAATAAATGCAGATTCCCCCCCTTGAATATTGTTCTTTTATTATATAAACTCAAACGTCCTGGTTTGACTTGGATGCCCCTCGTATATTGCAGCTTACGAATACTTAGTTGTGGTGGCTGCATTTGTTTTCTTTTTTAGGCATATCTTTCCTTTATTTTCACCTGCTGATCCAGGCAGTAAGACTGTTGTTTTTCAGCAGTTTTAACATCAAAACATTCATCAAAAGTGGCAGTTAGAGGGTTGAGACAAACAATTTAACATTAACGGGTGGTTAAGATGCTCGGCTTTTATTAATTTATGTAAAACCTAAAGTATCCCAAAAGGAAAAGAAACTGTTTTCTTTAACTGCTTAAAAATTGTTAATTGTACTCATGGTTTGATTTGTTAGTCACTTAAAACAGAACTATACTTGCCTTCTGTCCAGCAATGCGGCATCTCGAAGCTCCCAGCCAGCCGCTGACAACTTTGGGCGCCTGGCTTCCAGGTCTCGATCGGTCACTTTCACTGGCCAGGCCGAGATGACCTAATTCAGTCAGCTTTGCCATTGCTGAATTTGCACATGCAGCTCACTGAGCAGAGGCAGACAGGCAGAGAAGTAACTTCAATGCAGAAGAGACAAAGCATGTCATTTTATTGCTGAAGAGGCATTGTAACAATGATCGCGCCTGATCACAATTTTTTATTTTTTCCTTCAGTTCTCTTTTAAAGTGGACCTTTATGGGAAACAAGAAAAAATGGTTAAACGGCAGGATTTTGGCTCCCACTGTTGACAATCACAGCCAGTGAGCCAATCAGGAGAGGGATGGGCAGGGCTAAGCCATAGTTCTGTGTCTGAATGGAAACGCAGAGCCACAGCTCGGGAGTGCGCCTGCTCGGATGCCCCCATAGCAAGCTGCTGGCTGTGGGGGCACCCGACAAAAGGGAGTGGCCAGGAGTGCCGGCAGGGGACCTTTGAAGAAGAGGAACCAGGCTGCTCTGTGCAACACTATTACACAGAGCAGGTACATATGACATGTTTGTTATTTAAACAAAAAAAGACTTTAGCATCACTTTAACCACTTGCCCTCCAGAGGATTTCCCAATTGCGCGGTCATACAACATTGCACCCAAATTAAATTTACATCCTTTTTTCCCGAGAATAGAGCTTTTTTTTGGTGGTATTTGATCGCCTGTGCATTTTTCATTTTTGCGCCATAAAAAAAAAGGCCGACAATTTCGTGAAAAAAAAACAATATTTTTTACTTTTTGCTATTAAACATGTTGAGTAAAAAAAGTTAAAAAAACTAGTTTTATCAAAAATGTAGGCCAAAATATATTCTGCTACATGTCTTTGCTAAAAACAAATCCCCATACGTGTAAATTAACATTCTGACACTGGGGAGAACTGACTTGGTGTCACTGACATCCCCAATGACACCAATACAGTGATCAGTGCTAATAAAAAGCACTGGCACTGTACTAATGGCACTGGGCAGGAAGGGGTTAACATGTGGGATGATCGAAGGGTTAACTGTGTGCTGTTTTACTGGGGGCTGTGTTAGTGCTTTCCACTGTAAGCACACTGCTTTGCATGGCTCTGCTATGCAGAGCCATGCAAAGCAGTGTGCAGGAGCTGACAATATAGTTCTCTCCCTCCGTCGGTAATGCTCCTAGATCACCAGGTGCCGGTGATTAATTACCAGGTGGGATCCGGTGATTGACTGCAGAGGCCGCGAAAAATGGCGTGGGTAAGACGTGCACGTGGCTCACACACACCCCCTACCCGTAAATTCAAAATCACGTGTATATATAAACGTGATTTTGCGCACCCCTGCCGCCCTGTAGCAGTATATCTGCTATAGGGTGGCAGGAAAGTGGTTAAGGCTAACTAGTTGTGTCATAAAATAGTGCCGTGCATAAATCTTTATAACCTCATATAGGAATTAAAGTGTCCAAACCATGTGATTATGCAACAACGGATCCAAACCATGTGATTATGCAACAACGGATCCAAACCATGTGATTATACAACAACGGATCCAAAGCATGTGATTATGCAACAACGGATCCAAACCATATGATTATGGAACAACGGATCCAAAGCATGTGATTAAGCACCAACGGATCCAAACTATGTGATTATGGAACAATGGATCCAAACCATGTGATTATGCAACAACGGATCCATCCAAACCATGTGATTAAGCACCAATGGATCCAAACCAAGTGATTATGCAACAACAGATCCAAACTAAGTGATTATGCAACAACGGATCCAAACCATGTGATTATGCAACAACGGATCCAAAGCATGTGATTATGCAACAACGGATCCAAACCATATGATTATGGAACAACGGATCCAAAGCATGTGATTATGCAACAACAGATCCAAACCATGTGATTAAGCACCAACGGATCCAAACTATGTGATTATGGAACACTGGATCCAAACCATGTGATTATGCAACAACGGATCCATCCAAACCATGTGATTAAGCACCAATGGATCCAAACCAAGTGATTATGCAACAACAGATCCAAACTAAGTGATTATGCAACAACGGATCCAAACCATGTGATTATGCAAGAATGGATCCAAACCAAGTGATTATGCAAGAATGGATCCAAACCAAGTGATTATGCAACAACGGATCCAAACCATGTGATTATGCAACAACGGATCCAAACCAAGTGATTATGCAAGAATGGATCCAAACCATGTAATTAGGCAACAACAGATCCAAACCATGTGATTAGGCAACAACAGATCCAAACCATGTGATTAGGCAACAACGGATGCTTTAATTCATATATGAGGTTATAGAGATATATGTGTGGCACTATTTTATGACATATCTTTTGTGTGTGGAAACGCATGTAAGTGTCAGCAGCGCTGGTATACACAGGAATTTGAGGAGTTATTTGTTGTGCTGAAGTTGTATTTGTACACAAAGCTAACTAGTTGGTTGGGGTGAAATGGCCATGATACAAAGCAGCTGATCTAGGAAGGCTGTAAGCAGGGGCAGACTGACCATTTGGAATCTCGGGCACTGCCCGAGGGCCCGGGGTCAGTAAGGGACCCCATGAGATGCCCCTGGTACCTTTCATAGGCTTTTTTGGGTGTGATTTGAGTGTGGGCAAGGACACAGGTGCCCCATGATCCCCAATTGCCCGGGGGCCCCATGAGTTGTCAGTCCGCCCCTGGCTGTAAGTATATATATGACCATTTGATCAGGATGGTTACCATGCATCACAATGTACAGAATCTCACCTTCAATGGAAAACTTTGCAGCTCTGCCATATCACAGTGAGAAATCCTAATGGCACTTTATTTCCAGATTGCAAGCTTTGCAGCTCAAGCTATAAATATCTATCACTCTACACTGTGCGCAGGACAGGTCCCAGCAAGATGCTGCGATGGCACTTTTATTTCCACACATGGCACAATTAGAAGCTTGTGATGGATTCAGTACCTGGGAGAGATGTAGGCCATTGCAGTGCAGATTCTGTGGTTACTGGAGCTCTAATCTGGAAAGGGCAGTGCTGCCATCTGTCGCTCAGGCTCAGGTACCGCGTCATTGCAGTTACTGGAGAGGCAACCGGCACATAAGAGGTTAAACTGACAACGGCCCTCTTTTCTCGGCTGGAGAGAGAAAAAAAAATATATAAAAGAAAGAGACGAAAGGGGGGAATGGGAGATGGCAGGTCTATGAATGTGTTCAGTAATAAGATGAATATGTTACTTCAATTTACATGCAGCTTTTTAGAAGATGCTGGCTGGCCAACTGGCACGTTCCCTCCTTGGAATATGGTTTTTCCAGTTAATGGCCAAACGTGGCAGGAGACAAAATCAGCTCAGGCAAAAAGAGAAGGATAATGTTACTAAAATATAATCAGACTGCAGATAATATAGGAGAAAGTCCATTGGTAACAAGCTGGATTTACTGCATATCAAAATATATCATGAGCAATATTCAGGCATCGTTGCCATCTAAAGGAGAACAGAGGCAATGCAGCTGCGTGATTTGATTAATTCAGATTATAGCACGTTGCTCCCTCTGCTGCCTGTACGCGTGGAGCGGGATCAGAATAGGGAACATGCACATGGCTGTAATGAAATTACTGATCAGTTACACCGGCTCTTGATAGCAGAGGCTGTATTCTGACTCCATTTGTTGTAATAGTGACTTATCCCTTCCTCAGTTCTTTATGCCTGGCCTGAATCTAGCGGAGATGATCACTGCAGACAATCTTTATCAGATATCTGAACTCACCAAACACTTGGTATCCACAAATATCTTAACTGCATGCAGAAGAGTTCAGGCAAACAATATGATACAGTAGATGTTGATATTTGCTGTTTTTGAAGGTCAAAAGGAATATTTCTTTGCACGCCTCAATGTGCATCTTGCAGGAATAATACAGGAACTCAAAATGAGGAAGGAAGAAAGTTACATCATACAAAAAGGGGAGGCATTACAGAAAATTGAGTGTAATTAACCTCTTCACGCCGGCCTAGACGCCGAGTGGCCGCACATTTGCGTTCTATTAAAAAAGAACATATGTGCTGAGAGCGCGCGCCCTGCATGCTCCCAGCACATAGGTCCAGTACCTACGGAAAGGTCCCAATCTCCTCTTTCGATCGGGACCTTTCCCGATCCTGTGACTGCCGTGACGGCGTGTCACGGCGGTTACATGATCCTAAACCCCGCCCCACCTCCTGGCTTCTGAAACCCTTGAAGGGCTGGGAGGCACCGGCACAAAGGGGTTAAACAATGGCCTTAGGTTGGCAGCATAACCATGACTAGTTAGGCCAGCTGCTCCTAAATGTAGCTTCTGAGGCAGGGCTGGATTTAGCATATCAGATCTGGGGGTGCAGTAAAAAAAGTGAGGGGGCACAATGTCAACACTGTGTGTGAATTACTGGCAGTCTGTCACATATGGTCACAACCTGTGAAAAACTAGTATGTATTAGGCTGTTATTAGGTTATTATTATTATACAGGATTTATATAGCGCAAACAGTTTGCTCAATGCTTTACAATATAACGGGAGACAATACAGCTCAATACAGTTCAATACAAGAAGGTTAGGAGGGCCCTGCTCCTTGGAGCTTACAGTCTAAGAGGGAGGTAATACCTGTGAAGGATGAACTGTGAGGGAGAAATAGAAGATTCCATTATTAGCTGAGGGCAGGATAGGCTTCGTTGAAGAGATAGGTTTTCAGAGATCACCTAAAAGTGGGCAGAGTAGGCAATAGTCTGATAGATTGGGGTAGAGAGTTCCAGAGGATGGGGGAGGATTTGGAGAAGTCCTGGAGATGAGCATGGGAGGAGCAGACAAGGGAGCTAGAGAGCAGGAGGTTGTGCGAGGTGCAGAGAGGACGGTTTGGGTGATATTTGGAGACAAGATTGGTGATGTAATTTGGGGCAGAGTTATAAATGGCTTTATATGTTATTGTTAATGTTTTGAATATTATTCGTTGGGCAATGGGAAGCCAGTGGACGGATTGGCAGAGAGGGAACGGTTAGTAAGGTGGATGAGTCTGGCAGCAGCATTCATTATAGACTGAAGAGGGGATAGCCTGCGATTAGGAAGGCTGTTAGGGGTATTAAACAGAACCTATGCCCCCTTATATCAGGTGTCCTCATCAGAGTCCCACTTGACATTATGAGTACTCATCAGTGTTCCCCTTTACATCAGGGTTCCCATCAGAGTTCCCCTCTTACATCAGGGTCCCCATCATAGTGCCTCCCTACATCAGGGTCCCCATCATAGTGCCCCCCTACATCATGGTCCCCATCAGAGTGCTCCCTTACTTTAAGGGCCCTATCAGGGTGCCCCTTCCATCAGGTGTCCCCATCAGAGTGCTCTCTTACATCAACTGTCCCCATTCAGAGTGCCCCCTTACATCTGGTATACCCATCACTGTACCCCCTTAAATGGATTGTCCCAATCAGTGTGCCCTCTTACATCAACAGCATCACATCAGAGTGCTTTCTTATATCAATTGCTTTCAATCAAACTGTCCTATGGATCAGTGAATACACTCTCAGAGATCTAGTGGGGAGGGGCGCAGCCCACCCCAGCACCCCCCTAGATCCGGCCCTGTTTTGGCGGTTTTATGACAAAGCCCCTGAACTCAACTCTTTAAAAGCCTATGTGTCCATGCACACATGGGCTTTTACCTGAGTTTAGGAGTAGCAGAGTTTAGGGGCAGTTAAACGTTCCTCTCCTGAATGCAGAAGAATTGCATTCAGGAAAGGAATACTTTGGCCAAAAAATGCTAAATGCTAGTCGTGTTTAGCGCTTGGGCGTTTATTCATGTTAATGGAAAATACTCTGGCCAATCAAATGAATAAACGTCTAAGTGCTAACCACTCAAATGGATTGAGCTCTTCAGGACACCAGACACAATGTCCCCTTTGAACATAGCTGACTCTATCACTACAGGGATGATAACAGCACATGGTCTCTAGGATCTCTCACACCAGTATGTACTCACTAATGTCCTTGGATGATTGGCTGGCTCCTTCCAATATCTTCCAGACCAGGGGCGGACTGACCATTTGGAAACTCGGGCACTGCCCGAGGGCCCGGGGTCAGTAGGGGGCCCCATGAGATGCCCCTGGTACCTTTTTCATAGGCTTTTTTGAGTTTGGGCAAGGACACAGGGGCCCCATGATCCCCTATTGCCCAGGGGCCCCATGAGTTGTCAGTCCGCCCCTGTTCCAGACACTTTCTCTCAATGACACCAGACTAGATCCTTAGATAAAAAGCCCCTCAGTGAGCTCCAGCAACTTTCAGCAAAGTATCCTCCCCAGTTAGCCCAGCTGGGACCTCGGCGAACAGTAGACACATGGCACACTTGCCTAGGGGACAAACAGCGCTCCCAGGCTGTGATCTCCTTGGGGACTCCAGGTCTCAGAGTGTTGATACACACTTCCAGCCACCATTTGGGCAACTCCCCCTGGGGATTGTCCAGGGCTGCATACATATTCAGCTGCCACTTTGACTTTTCCAGCCCTCTATCTTCCAGAACATTTCCAAACACACATGGGGAAACAGTCAACTTCGCAGCCAGTGAAACACAAATCAGACCTAACTGATCACACGCAGCCACACTGATTGCAATGCGCCACAACTAAATTTACCTAACCTAGCACCTATCTAGGAGGGTGCAACATTGGTCTGTAGTGTTTAGCTGCAAAAAAACAAGAAAAATCTGCATCCACAGTCCAATTTAAATTTTTTTACACTGTATATAAACATTTGTGTGAATGATTTCACGTGTACAGAATTAATAGGCATGGCCATATGTATCGACAATGCCGCCTATGTAAACATAACCCATGTGTATGCAGCTGACAGAATAACATCTGCTTTCAGTCATTCTGAAGAACTGGCGGCCAAGGTGATTTTGCGCTTTTGCTTCTGCTGTCTCCTACATATTGTTGATGCTTACATTTTCCCCTGAATGAGTAATTCACATGGTGGCGGCGCAGTGCAGAATGACCTTGGCCTTCAACCATTCAGACTGACTGAAGTCTAAGGTCATTCCGTGACTGTGGTGGTGCAGGGGCAGAATGACTGTGCACAATATCCATTGCATCTCAACTCATATGGACATATGCGCAAACGACTTTTATGCAGGATCTTGCTGTCAGCAATTGTATGAGGTGCATGAGGCTTAAAGCTGAACTCTGGGGAAAAATGTATAAATACATACTGTTAATGGGAGTGAGATTTATGAAGACTTGCATGGCACTGCCAGATAACACAGCCAGGTTTGTGACCTAACTATTGCAGTTAAGCAATACAGCCTGGTCACTATCCTGCCCTCAGCCTATGATTAGACAGTGAAGGAACAGATGAGTTAAAGCAGTATTAAACATAATGCAAACAACTATTATATTGCAGCTTAACCATTCTCAGATGAGATGGCTGCATTAGTTTTCTTTTTTAGGCTTTCTTTTCATCTGGTGATCTGGCCAGTAAGTCTGTTGTTTTTCAAAAGAACATGCTCTCTTCCAGATGTATCAGTTTTCAGGGATGAGACAAACCATTCAACACTGGCAGGGGTGCTTGAAATGACCATGTTTTATTTATTCATGTAAAACCTTTATCCCAAAAAGAAAAAAAAACAGTTTTCTGTAACTGCTTATAAAGTGTAAGCTGGAGTATGGCCAGGTGTGGACTGACCATTGGGGAATTCAGGCACTGCCTGAGGGCCCGGGGTCAGTAGGGGGCCCCATGAGATGTCCCTGGTACCTTTCATAGGCTTTTGTGATTTGGGTGTGGGCGAGGACACAGGGGCCCCATGATCCCCTATTGCCCGCGGGGCCCATGAGTTGTCAGTCTGCCCCTGAGTATGACTTCAGTTTGTCAGTGTACTTAAATCTGCTACTATATCTAACACTCCCCTCCCTCCAGACTGAGAATTCTGCTGCCTGCTGTGCCCCCTGTGTTCCTTCACCTACAATGGAGGCACTCTGATACAGGAGGTGTGTTACTGGCCAGATCACCAGGTGAAAACAGAGGGAAAAGGCCTAAAAAAGAAGCCTAATGCAGCCACTACATCTAATGATTGGTAAGCTGCAATAGATTACATTTTTGGGTTTAATACCGCTTTAACCTCTTTCCTCACTCACTCATTCAGTCAGCTACATAGTTAATCTGGCTGAAAAAAGACAAAAGTCCATCCAGTTCAACCATAAAAAAAAAAAAATTTATAATCCTATACCCACAGTTGATCCAGAGGAAGGCAAAAAAATCCAGCAAAGCATGATCCAGTTTGCTTCTGCAGGGGAAAAATTTCCTTCCTGATCCCCCAAGAGGCAATCAGATATTCCCTGGATCAACTTTACCTATAAATGTTAGTATCCGGTTATATTCTGTGTATCTAGGAAAGAATCCTGGCCTTATTTAAAGCAATCCACTGAGCTGGCCAGAACCAACTCTTGAGGGAGTCTATTCCACATTTTCACAGCTCTTACTGTGAAGAAACCTTTCCGTATTTGGAGATTAAATCTGTTTTCCTCCAGATATAAAGAGTGCCCTCTTGTCCTCTGTGATGACCTCAGGGTGAATAACTCTACACCGAGTTCACTATATGAACCACTGATGTATTTATACATGTTGATCCTATCCCCCCTTAATCACCTCTTCTCAAGAGAGAATACATTCAGTTCCTCTAATCTTTCTTCATAGCTGAGCTCCTCCATGCCTCGTATCAGTTTGGCTGCCCTTCTCTGTACTTTCTCCAGTTCCCCAATGTTCTTTTTGTGAATTGGTGCCCAAAACTGAACTGCATATTCCAGATGAGGTCTTACTAATGATTTGTATCGGGGTAATATGATATCTCTCTCTCTGGAGTCTATACCTCTTTTAATACAAGAGAGGATTTTGCTCACTTTAGAAACTGCAGCTTGGCATTGCATACCATTATTAAGCTTGTGATCTACCAGAACTCCCAGATCCTTCTCCACCATTGATTCCCCCAGTTGTACCCCCCTAGTATGTATGATGCATGTATATTCTTAGCCCCCCAAGTGCATAACCTTACATTTATCAACATTAAACCTCATTTGCCACATAGTTGCCCAATTAAACAGTGCACTGAGCTTGGCTTGTAAATTGGAGACATCCTGTGAGGACGTTATTCCACTGCACAGCTTGGTGTCATCTGCAAAGACTGAAATGGGATTTTTAATCTCAGACCCTATATCGCTATATTGATGAACAAACACAAACAGGTTCCCTGTCAAGACACGTGCATGCAGGAAAGCCTGATTGGCCCCCAGCAGGAGCGAACTGGCCATTCGAGCTCTCGGCACTGCCTGAGGACCCAGGGTCAGTAATGGGCCCCATGAGATGCTCCTGCTACCTTTCATTGATTTTTTCATAGGCTTTTTTGGGTGTGGGTGAGGACACCGGGGCCCCATGATTCCCTATTGCCCGGGGGCCCCATGAGTTGTCAGTCTGCCCCTGGCCACCAGTATTTATTGCTTCCCATTCTTCACTAGTCTCTGTTTTACTGTACAGGGGATTTACAGAAGCCGCTAGCATGTCAAATTGATGTACTTACAATAGTTACCTTTAAGATGCTGTGTATTTTTTTTTTACATTCATATCCTCAGTGGCCAGAAGACATAAATACATGCATGATAAGAAAGCACTAGTTTTTCATACTCTGACTGCCTCTCTCTCATTTAAAATCCACATGGGCCATATAAATGTAGCACTACTCCCTTAGCAGCTGTAGGAATATTGTCCAGGAATACTGTCCAGTGCCTTTAGCGTAGCACAGACATTTTCCTTTGTAGCACACACCGGTAATAACCCTACCACTCCCCTGGCAGACCTCATTGGCACTCCTTGGAAATGCTTCTGCACTGGCAACAGTCTTTAGTGTAGCACAGACATTCCTCACCATGACACAACACTTCGCCATACCGATTGCCTTCCCACAATCTACACAACAACATTTACACTATCTTTTACTCTTTCCCTCCAGCCGCTGCCAGTAGCAACCACTGTGGTGTTCCAGGGAAGAATTCCGGACGAGCCCCCAAATGTAACGCTACTCCCGTAGGAGACACAGGTATACTGCCCACATGGAAGAAAATTATATTTGAAATATATTTTTTAAATATTCTTGCCAAATATATTGCTATATATTTGAAATACTACAATTTTGGTCATATTCAATATACATACATACATACATACATACATACACACACTGCATGTTGAAATGCGTTTTTATTACAAAATATATGAAAATATTTTTTAAAATACATTTCAAATATATTGAATGTCTTTAAAAATCCAAATCTACATTTTTGGAATGCATTTAAAAATATGTAAAAATATATAGTATGTTAAAATTACTTTTTTTAAAATATATTCTTCAGATTTTTTTAACATATAAAAAAGTCATTTTAACATATATTTTTATATATATTTGTAAATGCATTCCAAAAATGTAGATTTGTATTTTTAAGTACATACAGTATATTTCAAAATATTTTTTCATACATTTTGTAATAAAAACACATTTCAACATGCAGTGTATATACAGTATATACAGTGAGGAACAGAAGTATTTGAACACCCTGCGATTTTGCAAGTTCTCCCACTTAGAAATCATGGAGGGGTCTGAAATTCACATTGTAGGTGCATTCCCACTCTGAGAGACTCTGATTTTTAAAGAATTTATTTGTCTTGCACTGCTGAACATAAGTATTTGAACGCCTAAGAAACAGCAAGAATTCTGGCTCTCAAAGACCTGTTACTGTGCCTTTAAAAAGTCCACCTCTACTCCACTCATTATTCTAACTTAGTAGCACCTGTCTGAGCTCTTTAAAGACACCTGTCCACCCCACAGTCAGTCAGACACCAACTACTACCATGGGCAAGACCAAAAAGCTCTCAAAAGCACCAGAGACAAAATTGTGGACCTCCACAAGGCTGGAAAGGGCTACGGGGCAATTGCCAAGCAGCTTGGTGAAAATAGATCAACTGTTGGAGCAATTGTTAGAAAATGGAAGAGGCTAAAGACGACTGTCAGTCTCCCTCGGACTGGGGCTCCATGCAAGATCTCACCTCATGGGGTATCACTGATGATAAGAAAGGTGAGGAATCAGCCCAGAACTACAAGGGAGGAGCTGGTCAATGACATGAAGAGAGCTGGGACCACAGTTTCAAAGGTCACTGTCGGTAGAACACTACGCCGTCATGGTTTCAAATCATGCATTGCATGGAAGGTTCTCCTGCTCAAGTCATCACATGTCCAGGCCCGTCTGAAGTTTGCCAATGACCATCTGGATGATCCAGAGGAGGCATGGGAGAAAGTCATGTGGTCAGATGAAACCAAAGTAGAACTTTTTGGTCTAAACTTCACTCGTTGTGTTTGGGGGAAAAAGAAGGATAAGTTGCATCCCAAGAACACCATCCCTACTGTGAAGCATGGGGGTGGTAACGTCATGCTTTGGGGGTGCTTTTCTGCGAAGGGGACAGGATCACTGCACTGTATTAAGGAGAGGATGAATGGGGCCATTTATTGTGAGATTTTGAGCAACAACCTCCTTCCCTCAGTCAGAGCATTGAAGATGGGTCGTGGCTGGGTCTTCCAACATGACAACGACCCAAAGCACACAGCCAGGATAACCAAGTAGTGGCTCCGTAAGAAGCATATCAAGGTTCTGGAGTGGCCTAGCCAGTCTCTAGACCTAAATCCAATAGAACATCTTTGGAGGGAGCTGAAACTCCGTGTTGCTCAGCAACAGCCCCGAAACCTGACAGATCTAGAGGAGATCTGTGTGGAGGAGTGGGCCAAAATCCCTGTCACAGCTCTGGATATCCCCGGGCACAAGAGTCAGGCTCTGCATACACCATCAAGCAGCCCGCAGCCTCTCTCAGATCCTACCCGGTCCCCATGCTGTGTGTGTCTCTTCTTCCATCCCTTTTTTAGGGGGACGGCACCCCCCCCCGAAAAATGCTGCTGCCCCCCTGGTAGATGCCACCCTAGGCAGATGCCTTGTTTGCTTTGTGGTAAATAGGCCCCTGCCTGTTGCAGTGTGTGCAAACCTGTTCAAGAACTAAAGGAAACGTTTGACCTCTGGAATCGCAAACAAAGGCCAAATATTAACACTGATTTTCTCAGGTGTTCAAATACTTCTGTTCCTCACTGTATATATATATATATATATATATATATTGTAATATATTGAATCTGGACAAAATTGTAGTATTTCATATATATGGCAATATATTTGGGAAGAATATTTTTAAAATATATTTAAAATATATTTTTCTTCCATATGGTTGTCCAGGTCCTCTCCAGTTACTTTGCCCCACAGCCAGGCGCATAGGCTCATTCACACATTTCTCCAATAACTAGTCTAGGGGTGTTGTTTTTGTTGTTTTTATTTTTGGAGAATTTGGATAGGGATGAGGGAGATGAGTGGGATACCTAAAAAATAGGAACTATGTACATCAGGGGTGCTCAACCTGTGGCCAGTGGGCCACATATGGCCCTCGGAGCCCTCTGATGTGGCCCTCAACCCCAAACCAGGGAAGCGCATGCCTAGGGTCGGCAACCCATTGATCGTGATCTAGGCTTGCCGACCTGCCATCCCAAAGCATCAGCGTGCATTGAGGTGGCGCCAGTAGCAGACAAAGCAAGCAGCCGCAGAAAGACCAGGGCCACATGAGCTAATGCTTCCTCTGTAGTGACGGCTTCTGTCCCAGGCAGAATGATACCACTCTGGGACCTTTCTAGCAGCCTGGAGAGTGATTCCAGCAGAAGCTGGAAGAGGAAAAGAAGGCCAGTGTATTAAACATCACATACATTGCACTTTTACAATGTGCAGATTTTTACCAATAAAAAGGTTTAACAACTCTTAGGTTTCTTTCACACTCATCTATGGGTGCACCTCGCACCTGCGGCTTTTCTGAGGGTTAGCTGCACTGAGCCAAAGACTTCTATTATATCCTGTGAGTTTTCTGTGCAGCCTCCTTGTCAAACTCTGTTTTACACTTGGACAAGAGGGGAGGCATATAAAAGGAACCAATCATCTCCATTTTCCTCCTTCAACCACTGAAAGCCGACTTCTCCTCCTCTCCCTCCCGTCAGCATCCAGCAGCTACAGGAGCAAACATGTTCATTATACTTTTTAAAAGAAAAAAATTTCTAAATTCTGAACCATTTCTTTTCATTGCGGCCTGCGACCGGTTACCAAATCACTTAAGTGGCCTTCACTCTTTAAAGGGTTGAGCACCCCCTGATGTACATTGAGAGCTTTATCTAATCAGGATAAGCTATTTTGGAGTCCTTGCTTGAATCATACAGTGGACTTCATCTTTACAACAGTAGTAAAAAGTAGTAGTAGTAATAGTGGTGGTAGTAGTAACTTTTGTAGAGCCCCAGAGCAGTGTCCTATAAAAGGTAGGCCAGGTGAACAAAGCTGTTTGGAACACCAGTTGGTGTTTCCTTTGCTAGACCTGCAGCTGACTTCCTAGCACCAGAAGGGGTTAAACTGCACTCAGTCTCTAAGATCATTTAGGGATGTCTGTACTCAAAAGGTCCAAGAGCAGCTGGACACCTTCCTCCGTGATGCCAGATCAGATCTTCAGTAGATGGCCCCTCAATCAGAATAGCAGGATCTGGGTCTCAGCATCCAGGTTACCCACCTGAGCTTGCATGGTAGTAATTGCCTGAAAGGGAAACATGCCCTCTTCCAGACTGGAACAATCATATACAGGAAAGACCCAGAGCCCCTTGTGCTCACTGAATATATACAGTTACCCAGCATGCCATCAGAGACAGCCTCTCTGGGATAGGCTGAGGCTGTATCAATATTCATGCTGCCACTTGCATAGCTCCACACCTATTATCCAGAAACTTCTCAAATCTTCAGAGCACAGAGGGATCTATCGGGCTGGCCGCAACTGAACAAACCTACCTGAATGATCACAGTTCACCAAGTACAGTGAGCTGACTATGCTTTTGCCTAACAAATAGTTATAGCCACTCTGACTACAGAGTGACAACTAAATTTACCTATCAAAAACAAAACTAATTCTATTTATCTAATCCTAGCACCTACCTAGGAGGGTGCTACTTAACTGCACTGTGGCCGTCCAATTCTGGGAGGCCATCATATGATGTCCTCTCAGAACAAGCTCTCCTGCACGCCCCCGGGGGCAGGCCCCCGCCGATTTCTGTGATCGCTGTGAACTACAAACACAGCTGATCACGTGATGTGGTAAAAGGCCAATCACAGCGGCCTTTTATCACGTGATCAGCCATGTCCAATGACACGCTGATCACCGGGAAATGCAATTGCCGTTTCTCGGCTGCACTTTCCTCAAGCTGTCAGAGCGTGAGGAAAGTACTGCCAAGAACCGGCAGTTGTCAGAGCAGGGATCGGCACCAATCATCAGGGCACTGATGATCAGTGCCCTGATGATCGGTGCCCAGCAGTGCCACCCACCAGTTTCGCCCACAAGTGCCAAGCAGTGCCGCCCACCTATGCTCAGCAGTGCCACCCACCTGTGCCAACCAGTGTCACCCACCAGTGCCCATCAGTGCCAACCAGCAGTGCCCACCAGTGCCACCCACCAGGCCCAGCAGTGCCGCCAGTCAGTGCCCAGCAGTACCGCCAGTCAGTGCCCAGCAGTGCCGCCTATCAGTGCTGACTATCAGTACCCATCATCAGTGCCAGCCTATCAGTGCCGCCTATCAGTGCTGCCTATCAGTGCCGCCTATCCGTGCCACCTCATTAGTGCTGCCTATCAGTGCCGCCTATCAGTGCTCATCAGTGCTGCCTATAAGTGCAGCCTCATCAACGCACATCAGTGAAGGAGAGAAATTACCTGTTTGCAAAATTTTATAATAGAAACAAAGAAACTTTTTTTTTTTTAATTTTTTGCAATTTTTTTGTTTATAGTGCAAAAAATAAAACACCCAGTGGCAAGTAAATGCCACCAAAATAAAGCTCTATTTGTGGGGAAAAAAAATTATAAAAGTTTCATATGAGTACAATGTTGCATGACCGCGCAATTGTCATTCAAAGTGCGACAGCGCTGAAAGCTGAAAATTGGCCTGGTAAGTAAGGGGGTATAAGTGCCCGGTAGGCAAATGGTTAAGTTTGAAAAGAGAAAGGCAGAACAGCATGCTATTCAAAGTATAATAGCAAGTGAAGCATCATAATGGATTGAAAGGGGTGCCGTCTGCTGGCCGAAAGTGGTATTTAAAAACAAGCATAAGCAATATTTCATATTTCAAGTGGTTGTAAACCTTTAGACATAAAATATGAAAAACGCATATCCCTCTACAGTGTGTACTTGTCTGAATTAAGACCACTAAGTGTCATTTCT
This sequence comes from Staurois parvus, assembly GCF_062004578.1. Taxonomy (NCBI): domain Eukaryota; kingdom Metazoa; phylum Chordata; class Amphibia; order Anura; family Ranidae; genus Staurois; species Staurois parvus. Next base: position 1,516,553 of record NW_028318028.1, on the reverse strand, counting down.
GTCTGCTGCTTCATTCCTCTGCTATCAGCATGAATCACTCCTTACAAGTTTTCCTGACACTAAGAGAAAAAAGGTGACAGGAGGGACCTCCAGATTGACAGCCTCAGCTCTGTTTTTGTGAGCTGTGTGAAGGGGGGGGGTGTCCCTTCTATCCAATCGGCTCTTAGAGTTTTCTCTGTTTTTGTGAGCTGTGTGAAGGGGGGAGGAGTCCCTTCTATCCAAACGGCTGTGAGCTCTGCAGTATGTAACGTCAGCCCTCCACCCCCTTTTATCTGAAATCTCAGCTTATAAATTCAGCACTTTGAACAGATGTAGGGAAAAGAAGAGGACAGACAGAACTTATATAGAAGATTTGTTTCATATCTGTGTATTACCTGAGGCCAGTCACTTCAGTGGGTATACTTAAGGGTTTATAACCACTTCTAACTGTTGAAAACAAAATGTTTAGTCCAAAATATAATGAATAAAATCATGTATTTAAAAACACTATTACATTGAGAAACCACAATAGACTCAAATGACAATAAAACCTGGGTAATAAGAGCTCACAAACCGTTACCTATCTATCTTCTACACCTTAACCCTTTTTTATGAAACAAGACTTTAAAGGTTGTAATGGAAAGAAGTAGAGGAAACTATGGGCTGGAAATGATGCATGGAAATGGGAAATGAAACGGAGGAAGCCATGAAAGAGAGCAGTGATGGGAAAAGATTAGAAAGAAGTAAGGGGTTAGATAAGGTGTTACAGAAATGAAGATGAATTGGTAAGGATAGAAAGTATTCAGGAGGAAGAAGATAACGTGAAAAAACTATGAAAAAAGTAAAGAGAGGATACAGAGAAAGAAGGAAAATGCTGGCATGTCATGTGTAAACGTGGCAGTACGTGTTCTGCTGGACATATGAGATGGCTTTAGATATAACCTGATGATGAATGCGCAGTTGATGGGACACACATGCAACTTTCACAGCTGGCATAAATTGATGAGTTGTAAAGGGAATCATATCTGCATGTAAGAAGCCTTCAAAAAGATTGCTTGCAGTGTCAAGCATCTCTCATTGTTAGCTAGCATGGGGAAAGTTTGGAAGGTATTTGAACACTGCCCATTTGTTGTCATTAATCCATCAGCCATCTGATCCTGCCATGGAATGTGCAGTTGGGCAGGCACCACTATACCCTTGGTTACAGGGCAGCTGCTAATATGCATAGAGACCAAGCCATTGCACACTCTGAATTCAAAGGAACAATAAACTCTAGCTATGGATGCTACTTTGGTTTGCCATAATGAAAAAAGTACTTTGATAATGGACGGGTGTTAGAGAGTCATAACTGCTGGACGTAAACCATTTTTTTGTTCCCAATATTTGGATAGCCAAATGGCCTGAAGCCCTTCAGTCACATTCATCAATGGACAAGGAACCATGACTGAAAGCTCTGTGGTCAAGCAAAAAAATGCATGTAGACCAAGCTTTAGCTGAGGGCCAAGTGGTGCCTCCTGCTTGTTCCTCACTGTATCAAATTTCTGAGGAGTCTGTACCTTTAAAAAGGGACTCTGCATGACCATCTATTGTAGCTGAAAAATCAAAGATAATATGTAGGTTTGCAAGATTGCAGAAGCTTCCCTTTAAAAAAATGTTTTCCAGCATCATATGTAAAGAACTGTACTTAAAGGAAAATTGTCCTTTTTATACAGTTTTTATACAAATAACCTTTAACTTAATTAATATTCCTGGCTATGTTTTCTTTCGAAGAGACAGGGTAAATAGGAAAGATGGTGATGTCTGTCTGTATGTGAGAAGTCATCTCAGAGCGAGTGTGAAAGAGGATCTAGTTGATGGAGAGTGTGATGAGGCTGAAGTATTATGGGTGGAACTGCACATGGGGGTGCGTACTACAAAGGTAATCATTGGAGTTTGTTATAGGCCTAGTGTTAATGAGGAAGTGGAGACTCAGCTCTTTACACAGATGGAAAGGGCTGCAAGGGCTGGGACAGTGTTAATGATGGGGAATTTTAATTACTTGGAAATTGACTGGAGTAATGGTACTACAGGAACAGTTAAAGGGCAAAAATGTTTAAACCTACTACAGGACAATTTTATGGTACAATTCATAGAGGCTCCAACTAGGAGTGATGTTCTGCTGGACCTGGTAATCTCAAACCATGCAGAGCTTATTAGGAATGTCCATTTAAAAGAACATCTGGGCAGCAGTGACCATAACATGATTGAATTTATTGTTAGCTATAAACAGCAAGCACATACAGGAAAAATAACAACGCTCAATTTTAAAAGAGCTAATTTTCCAAGGCTGAGAGCTGCTCCCCAAGACTTAGACTGGAAGGGAATATTGGCGTTAATGAACATAACACAGAAAAGGGAGTTCTTCAAAAAGACTGTATGTGAACACACTGCAAAATATATTCCCATGGGCAACAACTTTAAAAGGCTAAAAATCAGACCTATGTGGCATACGGCCAAAGTTAAAAAAGCTATAGATAATAGGAAAAGAGCTTTTATTAAATATAAAAATGAAGGAACGCTATCATCGTTTAAACAGTACAAAGAATATAACAGAATATGCAAAAAGGAAAAAAAAGGCCGCATTAATTGAAAATGAGCGACAGATTGCAAAAGATAGCAGGACCAACCCCAAAAAATGTTTCAAATATATTAATAGTAAGAAGGTCCGGTCCGAGCATGTAGGGCCTTTACAAAATAATCTAGAGTGGGTGACTGGGGACAAAGAGAAGGCACATTTATTAAATACCTTCTTGTCCATAATGGGCATGGTATTGACACAGCTCCAGATGATCCACATTGGCTCACAATTGATATGATCCAAAAATATTTAATAAAAGACCACTTAGATGAGTTCTTGCTGGAAAAAAATATTTTAAGCAACAGACAGCATGGATTCATGAAAGACAGAAGTTGTCAAACAAATTGAATTTCTTTTTATGAGGAGATGAGCAAAACCTTGGACAGAGGAGTGGCGGTGGACGTGGTATACTTGGATTTTGAAAAAGCATTTGACACAGTTCCCCACACATGGCTAATATGTAAGATAAAGTCTACAGGCTTGGAAAAATCTGTATGTAAATGGATAGAAAACTGCCTAAAAGATCGTATTCAGAGAGTAGTGGTTAATGATTCATACTCTGAATGGTCTAGGGGTGTCAATGGTGTACCCCAAGGTTCAGTGTTGGAACCCTTACTTTTTAATATATTTATAAACGATATAGGGTCTGGGATTAAAGATCCCATTTCAGTCTTTGCAGATGACACCAAGCTGTGCAGTGGAATAACGTCCTTACAGGATGTCTCCAATTTACAAGCCGACCTCGATGCACTGTTTAATTGGGAAACTATGTGGCAAATGAGTTTTAATGTTGATAAATGTAAAGTTCTGCACTAAGAATATGCATGCATCATACATACTAGGGGGAGTACAACTGGGGGAATCAATGGTGGAGAAGGATCTGGGAGTTCTGGTAGATCAAAAGCTTAATAATGGCATTCAATGCCAATCTGCGGTTTCTAAAGTGAGCAAAATTCTCTCTTGTATTAAAAGAGGTATAGACTCCAGAGAGAGAGATATCATATTACCCCGGTACAAATTATTAGTAAGACCTCATATGGAATATGCAGTTCAGTTTTGGGCACCAATTCACAAAAAAAACATTGGGGAACCGGAGAAAGTATAGAGAAAGGCAACCAAACTGATAAGAGGCATGAAGGAGATCAGCTATGAAGAAAGATTAGAGGAACTGAATTTATTCTCTCTTGAGAAGAGGAGATTAAGGGGGGATATGATCAACATGTATAAATACATCAGTGGTTCATATAGTGAACTCGGTGTGGAGTTATTCACCCTGAGGTCATCACAGAGGACAAGGGGGCACTCTTTGCATCTGGAGGAAAAGAAATTTAATCTCCAAACATGGAAAGGTTTCTTCACAGTAAGAGCTGTGAAAATGTGGAATAGACTCCCTCTAAGAGTTGGTTGTGGCCAGCTCAGTGGATTGCTTTAAAAAAGGCCTGGATTATTTCTTAGATATGCAGAATATTACTGGATAATAACATTTATAGGTTAAGTTGATCCAGGGAATATCAGATTGCCTCTCAGGGGATCAGGATGGAATTTTTTCCCCTGCAGGAGGAAATTGGATCATGCTTTGCTGTTTTGTTTTTTTTTTTGCCTTCCTCTGGATCTGTCAAGGTCCTACCTTTTCCCTGAAGTTTTGTTACTCCATGTGCTGGCGTCCATCTTGGATTCTGCTGTGCATGGTGGGAATCCTTTTATGCCTTCAGGTCTCTGAGGTCCATCCCCCAGAGGGGTGTGGCTGATGACATATAAGCCTGTGGCCCGCACATGCTCTTTGCACTTGTGTCTTGTGTCTTTGTCTTCCTACAGCTCTGTGTATACGCTCGTGACTCTTCTGGTATTCTGACTCGGCTTGTGATTAAGACCATTCTCTGTGTTTTCCTTCGATCTGACCTTCCGTTGCTGAACCCGGCCCGTGACCTGTGATTCTCTGTCTACTGTTCTGTACCGTTTTGTCCCGTTGTTGTCGACCCAGCTTGCCTGACTACGCTATTGTCATTCTCACCAGCTACACGCCATTGGCGGCGGCCATTACCGCCGCCGGGGTGTCTCGGGGCCGCGACCTGGTACCTGGCTGCGTCAAGTCCATCCCCACCATCAGGGGCCCTGGTGAAGGGCAGCCTGGGACTTAGACTCCGCGCCCTGAGGGACTTCGGTCTGTTGGTGGTGGTTGTCGTCAGCCAGTGTGTTACCCTGCCACTAGGCCTACCTGTCTGTTCCACAGCCCTGCCCTGACAGGATCAACTGTGGGTGTAGGATTATAACTTTTTTTTTTTATTGGTTGGACTGGATGGACTTTTGTCTTTTTTCAGCCAGATTAACTATGTAACTATATACTATGTAAGTCCACGCCCTCAACACCTCCAAAAGTCTTAAAACAACCCAGCCACCCTCTTGCCAGACCCTTGCTGTGCAGCCCACTTGGAGGTACATGGCCACCTCTGCAGACTCTCTTGGCCTATGCACAGCTAGTCAGTTAGCATTTTCCACACATCTTTCATCCACAGACAGAAATCAGGCCTTGAGTGTTGGTTTTTTTATTTTATTGAGGGGATTAAGCTTGGATAAGATAGAGGGGTGTATAGGATGCCATCTGAGAACAACTTCCTGAACAATTCACAGATGAGGGCCACGCCTGAAACGCATAATCTTGTTGACATCCAAAGCCTCAGTTCCAGCCTCTGCTTAACTTGTGGTCCATCACATCCACTCCCAATCAGCGGCATCTGCCCAGGTTGTTGACGTCACTTCTGGTGTACAGTGATTTACTTATTATCACCTGCTGTTTGGCTGGTTTTCTTTTATAGACTATATAAGGACATGTTGCATAATATCACAATCTAGCGCCTGAATGTTTTTAGTTTTATGTTTTTAGTTTTAAACCCATAAAAAGTGTTGGCGTCTGCTCAGTGGCAGGAGTGTGAAGCGTGGAAGAAGGAGAGAGGAAGATGTGAGGCTTTGAGGAATAAGGTTGCCAGGAGGCCTAGTGGGGTGGGGCCTGCCTGCAAGCCTGGAGTTGGAAAGGCAGAAAGCTTGGAACTCACTGGCCCCCTGAGTGAGGACTACCTGTATGGGAGGGAAGGATCAGCCCAGCTAGAAGGCCTGTCAGCAACAGCCAACCCACAAGCGGTACAGGAGAGGATCTGAGTGAGTACACCTACACCCCCTGGACGGACAGGGAAGGGAGCACTCTGATGGGAAACCAGATTAGTCCCCTACTAGTGACTGATCACCTATTTAAAGGAACAGGAACCGGATCCCCTGCTCAGGGATACCTCCAAATTGCTGGGTGAAGAGGAGAAGTTAATCTAGAGTCTGAGGAGGTATATGAAGGAGATGCTGGCTAACTCTCCAACAGGACTGTGCTGCAGAAAAAGCTTGTGAATAGTTCCAGGAAGTTTGTCCTCAGTTGTTGGTTCCCTTGGGTATCCTATACCCCCTTACCCTATCCCAGTTCTAAATCCTCTTAATAAATCTAAAAAACAAAGCTCAAGGACTGATTTCTGACTCTGGATGCAAGCTTGTGTGGAGAATGCAGATTGCCTGGCTGTGCAGGACTATATGGGGACCCAAATCCTTAGCAACCCCCAAGGGGGTAGTGCTACATAATGAATGTCAACTAATCCTTAAAAAAGTTATAACAAAATAAACAAATGCATTTGTCATAACATGCAATAGTATTTCGGGGCCATGGGGAAATTAATTCAATTTTCAAATTTGTTCCATAACACGGATTCAGATAACGAACGGATCCAAATTTCATTTAATTTGGATGCACATGGTGCCAGTTGAATGTCCAATCAGCTCATGCCATTTCTCTTGATGGGTTGGACTAGCGTCCAAAAATATCTAATCCATCCAATTTGATAACATAACGAATATATAGCAATCTTCCAGAACATTTGCAACTTTTTCAAATCCACACGGTCCAATTAAAATACAAAACAAGTGCCAAAGATATATAAAAAATTCCAAAAACGAATCGGGACAACATAATCAATATGACAAAACTAAATTCTTCAACAAACTAATGCATACAAAATAAAACAAAAATTTCTGGAGTGCACATGTCTACTGGTGAGTATAAAACTTTGGGGGGGTGCTGGGAGAAGTCAACTTTCATACAGTATCCTTTAAAGTGTACCTGTCTTTCATGATAAACCTTTAAAAGTGCTGCCTAAGAGCACTGCCAAAAGATGCCTGCTTGTACTTTCTTTTAGTCATCAAACCAAACCATCCAATTTTTCCACAGAGACCTGATTTCAGGACTATGCCCCATCAACCACCATTTCCAAGATGTGCCTGATGCCTGTTGACTTGAATAGTTGAAACAGTTTAGTCAGGTTTCTTGTTGGCGAGCTTAAAAGTGTGTTGGTGAACAATGTTATGTACAGTATACTGACCTGTCCATGTGCATGTCACCTTTTTTATTAGTTTTAAAATGTTTTACGATGGTTGCTATTGTTGCTTTTTGGTGTTCATTCTTTTTTTAATGACCATTAAGGGCAAACGCAGGCGTTGAGCAGGGTTGGTGTACCATCATGTTCAGTAAACTAGGTGCCAAAGTGCTGTAGAATACTTATTATGTCATTAAGTCATACAACCACTTTAGCTGTCCCGAATGATCCGAAAGCTTGACTGGTTTGCCGAATGCCCGCACAGGACAGATATGAGCATGCTAAAAGGGAGAAAATAAATGAACTTAATTATTAAAAATAAAGACAGACAGAAGACGCTCCAGTTTTGAGCTACCCGCCAGTGTGCAGGAGAAACACAAGTATAAAGAGGGGTCTCTTTCAAAATAAGTAATAGCATGTGAGTCTAGGAAGAAAGGCAATAGAAAGGGGGGAGACGTAAGAAAGGAGGAAAGGAAGGAAGAGAAGGGAAAACAGAGGAATTAAGCAGGGCAGGGAAATGGAAGAGAGAGATAACCAGGGTTACGGATTAGGAAGTGAGAAGGGTACAGATTAGTGAGGGAGCGAGAGACGAAAGCGAGGGACCAGACGGCAGAATTGAGGAACATTGCTTTTCTTATCGCCATTATGCACTGTAGATAAAATTGTCTGTTCTATAGCAGAGATCCCACAAGTGCCGCGCTCATGTAATCCATCTTCTTGAAAGGCTTATCCTGGGCTGTGTGTCCGCTCTTCTCTCTTCTTAAAGGCCTCAGCTGGGAATTTAGTTTTCAGCGGTTATTCCCATGCTCAATGTCCTTTCTAATGTGAGTGGTTTATTTTCAAAGTCTTTAAGGACTCTGTCTTATAGCCTCCACAGCTAGAGAGAAAACAAAAGTGTATATGTGTATATATATATATATATATATATATATAAAACGCTGTGTGTATATATATATATATATATATATATATATATAGTGCTCAGCATAAATGAGTACACCCCAACAGATTTGTCATAAAACCTTTGCTTTTCTTTCAGAATCAGCATTTTCTATGGGACACTATACTACAACATGCTCCCACAAATGTGAGCCATTGATTGCAAACAAGAGTTGCTTATTTGCACACACAAAAAAGTATGTTTCCTAACAAATTCATCCAAGACCATGTTGCAAAAATGAATACACTGCAATGAAAGTCTAAGGCTGGCCATAGACGGGCCGTTTATCGGCTGAAACAAAAAATCGGTTGTTGCCGTTGCCGATGCTGCCACCAATGTCTACGAAAAACGGCCATTTTTCGTGGATTTTCCAGTATAACCGATAAAAAGAAACGAGAAGATCCCCGAAAAATGGGCGATGGCATTGCCCCACTAACGGCGTGAATATCGGCCGATTTTTCGTGCGGACGAAAATTCAGCTGATAAACGACCTGTCTGTGACCTGCACTAGGAGCAAAGCTAAATTTTAGAAAACAAAATCCCAATTAACAAGAATTCAACTACAGGTGACTCTTTACCACTTGCCTACCGCCCTATAGCAGAAATACTTCTACAAGGAGGCCACTCTGCGAAAAATCATGTATATATTGTCTTGGAAATTCGCTTTAACGAATTTCTCCTTACCGTGAGTACTCGCAGTTGGATGCGCAGAAATCCCCCATAAAGCCGTGCGAATCTCGCTTACCACGACTGCAGCCAAACTACACGATTCCTGCCCATCCAAATACTTTGGCTCTGTTGAAATGTGGGGGAATTAGAGCTCTGTTACCCTAGAATGATCAAACGACACTCTCAGGATGATGGTTGCAATTCACATAAGGGCTGGTTTTAGACCCAGCTCTCTGTTTTATTAAAAATACACACATGCCCCCCACATGAATAAAGTCAATCCCCTCCCACCAAACAATGCAATGGGGAGTGCCTATACACAGGATGTATATTCCAATTGGAGCATAGCCTTTCCTATTATCTATCACTGGTCCTCCCCCATGAGTCTTCTGAGGTCAGCAGACTTCCTCCCCTTCCCCCCCATGAGCCATCTGAGGTCATATTTCCTGTCCTACTAGCTTCTATTGGTATGTCCATTCTCTGCACAAGCACTCCCTAAAAATATCAGTCTGTACCTGGATGGGCCCGGTACGATCTTTATTAAAACACATCCATCCAAGATGCAGTTCAGATTGGTAATGGGTTGTAAGATATGCATAAGCCTACACGCGGAGTTCGTACCGCTTGGCGCCTTGCGTTATGAAGCCCACGTGGTACTATGCTGCTGATATGTGGATACAGGCCCGCGGTCTACTGCCAGCGACATTCGCATCGAATGCCGTGGTGGTATACACGCCGGTCTATAAGCGCAGATCTGCCATCTCATCCATTACCAAGCTGAGTACTGTAATACATACATTGTACATGCGCATGGCCCAATTGCAGCCTTCAGAGCTTTAATTAAGCCACACGAGAGACATATGAATAACACGAATATATGACACATTTAAAGTTCGACCAACAATACAAAATTTCCATGACATTCCCTCCTGTTTTATTATATTCTCCTCGTGTCCCTTCTTGATCTTCTTCAGCTTGATGGGTGTAGTCTCAAACTTCAAAGAGTTCCTGTAGTTGTCCCTGAGAATAAAGCTCCACGGGGTACCTGAAACAACAAGACCCGACGCAGACTCGACGCAAACAGGCTTGATTGAAGCAATGATCCTCAAGAGCGTTGGAACCTTCACTACAGGAAGGCTCTTGCAAAAACCACAAACAGACTTGTGGTATGAATAAGGCTTGTGATCCCACGGTGGTCTGGGGAGATCCAGCAATAGATTCTCAAATTGCCCCTGCAGACGGGGCCACACAAGGCTGGTATCGACCCAGACGGTTTTCCAAATTGCAGACACAAACCATGATGAGGCTTGAAGCTTGCTTGAAGGTCTTGGAGAATGTGGTCTTCAGAGAGATAAATTAGAGGGAAGCCAGGATGTAATCTGTAGAGAAGGTGGATGGTTGGTGAGGTCTTCCTCCGATCAGTGGTTGGAGTGGGATCCCAGGAGCGGGCATGGAGATGTGGTCGTCTGCCCGAGCTTGGCTTACACGGTCGATGAGGCAACAGGAACATCTCACCGCGGCATATAAAAGGCAGATGAAAAAGAGAAGCATCAGGACATACACTCCCACTTCCTTCAACCAAGATCCGATGGAGAACAGGAAATCTCCCAATCCTCCCAAACCCTTGAACGGATTCCAACCCTCACTAGCTATAGCTCTAGCTTTTCCCTGTAGTTCACTAACTTTGTCCATATGGGCCTGGACCTTGTCATCGGTGTCTTCTATCCAAGTACAACAATCCTCTCCGATGAACTCACAGAACCCCCCTTTGGCGGCTAAAAGATAATCAAGGGCCATCTTCTCCTGAAGCACTAAAATTCCCATCTGCCGTTGTTCTTGGGCAATTTCTCTGACAGCCTCTACGGTCTCGTTAAACATACTATCCACGATGACAGAAAAATTGTTCAGGCGCTTCATAAGTTCTATTCCCCATCCTGTCCATGAGGGGAACCAAGCCCATGCTTGGTCGCCCTCAGAGAACAGCTCCCTGCGAACTCTCCCTGCCATCCTTACCTTCTTGTGGACCATCAACTCTTCATGATACATCACTACATAGGATGCGGGGACTAGCTTTATGAGGGCACACGAACCTTTCGCGTTCTGGGGAAATGTTCTATAGGCTGCCGAACCACACAGAAAATAGTATGGACCTGTCAGAGCAGAGCAGGAAGAGTTCCTCGTTCGGCCTCTGGCACTGAGCAACAGTTGCACAGACTGGGAGATTGCTCCCTCAGTCTGCACATCACATCCATCCTTCCAACACACGTGGTCTGGTCGGTCAGTGTGGTTACTCAGAAGGGAAGTCTGGTTAGTCAGATTGACAGTTATACCTCCCTCGCAGGTGGTAGTCCCAACAAACTTGTTACCTGTGCCAAAGCTGATGTTAAAGCACACCTGAGGGCTGCCTAGCTGCCCAGTTACCCATAATGGACTGACGAGGGTCCTACAGGAGCTAGAGCTAATATTGGTGCTAAAACTGATGTTACCTGCTAAAAATGTGTCATTAAGTTCTACCGACAAATGTCTACGTGGGGGCTGACCAGGTGTCCCTTGCTTTTTCATGCCGACGCGGATGTCATATAGGGCATGAACAGCGGCCATTGCGGACATGTGATGACTGGGTGGGGGCTTAGAGCATACCCAACAGTTGGTTTTGTTGGCGGTTCTGGCTAAACGCAGGTGCATTTTAAATAAAAGGTTGGGGTATCTGCCGTCTTTTCCTCCGTTCACACACATGTATGACATACAAACAAAAAGAAAAAGGAAAATGACACCCCTCATTCTCTGGTGTAGCTGAAAAGCTTCTTGCAGTGGCTTGCGTGCACCCAGTTGTCTCGTCCCTCGAGTTTGAGTGAGGTAGGTGTCGTCAGCTGGACTTGGTATGGTCCGGTGAACCGTGGCTCGAGTCCGGTTCTTTGATGTTTCTTTAGGACGACCCAATCACCTGGCTCAATAGAAAGAACACCAGTTATTGCATTTGGATCGGGGAGCGATTCGCGAACCCGATGGTGTATCTTCTGCAGCTCCCGTTGCAGAGATTGCACATAACCTGTAAGCTGTGAATGCAAAGACGACAACTGTTGAGGAAAGTACAACCCTGTTTTGGGAGGTCCCCCAAACAACACCTCGTAGGGTGACAGCCCATGTGGTTGCCGAGGGGCATTCCGGACGGAATAGGGGGCAATGGGGAGACACTCAGGCCAAGGTTTTTGGGTATCGGAAGACGTTCAACCTTACCGCTACTCTCGGGGTGATATGGGGTGTGTCGCTGCTGACTCCAGTTCCACCAAAGAAATGCAGTCGTGTCCTTTGGAAGAGAGATTAGTAGTGGACAAAGAAGACATGTTAGCAGAAGAGGTGTTAGTATTGTTAGTCATGTTGCAAAATTCAGCACTGTCATTGCTGTCCTCCCCCCCCCTTCTCATCTTCCGACACAGGAAGAAGAGAAGCTGGGTTAAGAATAGTGCATCGTTTGATAGTGAGGTTAGTAGGGGTTAGGAGGGCTTTCCCCTGAGAGGGGTACCTTGCCTTGGATGTCCTGTTTTCGCAGGACCGTTCTTGCTGCACTGGTGTCGGTGAGGCAAGGGAGGGGATATTTTAATTCCTCTAGAAAAAGATGGATCTGGGCCGACACTGATTTGTCAACTTCCTATGAGAATTCATAGGAGTTACTTACCATGGTGGTCATAGGGGCGGAGGACTCATCAGGAATGAACTGCCATCGACCTTTAGGTAATTGGGGACAGCTCCTCCTCATGTGCCCCGTTTGGTGGCACTGGAAGCACCTGGGTGGGGGCCTATCCTTCCTGTGACCCAGATCCCTTGGTTTTTCGTGTGGGGTCTGGGACATAAGAACTTTGGCCTTGTCTTGTTTTCTTCTATCCATTTCCCTCTCTATTGCCGCAAGAGTGGAAAGGATAGCAGGGATAGACATCTCATTATATTCGGGTCGGGCCAGAACCAGCCTTTCCCGAATTTTAATATTGATGCCTTCCAAAAATTTGGCCCGCAACAGAATGTGCGTCGCGGTCACCTTTACCCCTTCAGTTGGAGCATCAGGTCCAACTTCCAGATCCGCATCCAGTGCCGTCTGCTTGAGACGGCGCCAGAAGCAGGCGCTTTCCTCATTAGGACCCTGGGTGAGCTTCATCATGTCCGTAGTAGAGGTAGCACCATACATTTCTGGAAGCTTTGCCTTTAGCTGTGTACAGAACTCTTTGCCCCCTGAAGTCATCTCCTCATGCGTGGTTATAGAGCACCCTGCAATCACTGTACTGGCCACTTCCATGCCCACCTTAGCCCGCAGGATCTGCGCACAATCTGACCCGCTCATACCATAGCTGAACTGGTTTTGTCCAAACATTCGAGCAAATCCTCTCGGATTGACTCGATAGTCCGGGAGCTCAGCCAGAATAGTGCGGATCTCTGCCGGGGTGAAGGGGACATGCCAAACTACCCGTTCCCCTAAAGTCCGTTCCCCCTGTGCATTGGGAGGACCTTCAAATTGCTGCACTCTGACTGGATAGGCCTCGGTCCGGGAAGAGTGCAAGGGCTGACCCAGCTTCATCGGTGGGCTTAGATTAACCACCTCGCTTACTGCACCTTCAGGTTTGAGGTCCCTCAGATCAGGGTATAGCTGGGGGGCAGGGGTCTGATCAGTGGTTCGTAGCGCTTTGATGCAATCCGCCCTGTTTCTTAACTGGGTGTCTATTCCCCTTGATTCACAGATAGTCTGCAAATCGGTTGTTGAGTAGGCTTCATAGTTGGAAACAGAAGGAGCTGGGGTGAAGCAGGAAGAAGGGAGAGGTAGAGGTAGAGGCTGAGGCATAGAGACAGAAGACACGGAAGGTACATCAAGAGTGATGTCACTAACAGAAGAGACAGGTGCAGTTATACTTATCTCAGCCACTGTTGGTTGTTGGGGAACCCCAGCAGACCCTGATCCTGCCTGCCTTAGTAGAGTCAGCCCTGAAAGAGCTTCCTCCACCTCTGACACTGGATCCTCCTGTTTTATTCCCTCTGGAGGCCAGGTATACATCACCTGGTTCTTCCGGACAGACACCAGTTTATGTATGCCCTGCTTCCCTAATCGGATTGACCTGTGAAGCCATAGCTGTGCGATCTCTAGTTCTGACGCCTGCATCCGTGGTTCAAATTCAGAGATGAATTTTTCCCACCTCCATGCGTCAAATGTACCTTCCCGGGGAATTTCCCATCTGGTACCCTTCGACCATTTATTCCACCTTTTGAGGGGTTCTGTAGACTTCCCCCCCAAACTCACCTTCATCAGTTGTGCAGCTGTCCTTACCCTGAAGAGGGCTGGTTCCCCCTCTCTCTTCATGGACTGACTACTGCCCATCGTGACTAGTCACTGGTATATATCCCGCGTCCGGGTACCTGTTTACCCCCTGGAGCACTCGGTGGGATCCTACCGAGAGGCCTGATTCCACCACTTTCCCAGCACAGCGTAATTTATGTGATACTTATCGATCACCCGAAGCGCATCAAGTGGCGGTCAGACTGAGAGCACACCTCCCACTCCCACAGCGCAATTTATGTGATCCTGACCACCCGAAGTGTTTGTGGTAACCAGGCTAAGTGTTACTTCCCTGGACCGCCCACTCGCACAGCGTAATTTATGTGGTTCTCATCACCCACTGTGTTTGGCAGGCCACACCGCACAATGATGAAAGTGGCTTTTCTCTCCCTGCACACAGTAGCTAACACAAGTCAAAACAAAAAGAGGGGTTCTTGGATGTTACTTAGGGGTCACTGGTTGGCCAGAAACCTGCTAACTGACCTTTAGGAAATTTGTGTAAAGAAAAAAACTTTCCTAATACACACAGAAAAACCCTTTTTCAACCTGAAAAACTGTTAAAAAGGACAAAGTGGATCCTTATGAAAAACACGGGACATTTCACAGTAAAACAATTACACAGAGGTAAACCGAAAAACTGCACCAAAAGTAACCTTGTTGCTGACGCAAAAATCACTCCTATCAGCACCGCTAAACGATCCACGTTACACACGCAATCTTCACTGCAACCACCTAAAACCGTTTACACAAAAAGTCTGCTGGACGCGAAACACGTGACACAGCAGCTTAAAACAAACCCGCTTTACAATAAGGAACTACTTTTAACAGGAAAAACACAAGAAAAACATAATCACTATACAAGAAATCTATGTGCAAATACCCAGACTTCACCGCGCTCACTAAATGTGGAACACGTGAAGGGAAAACTCGCTTAACACACTTTAAATTGGCTGGCAATATGCAAATTTAAAGCTAAAAGCAAACAAATGAAACTGTAAAAAATTTGGATTAAAAACACAATATGGCTCAAATGCATATAGGAAACTTCATGCACATTGCATAGAGATTACTGCACATATGGTAGTCAACAAAATGGCCACCAACAGGGAAAGCACATGGTAGCCAACAAAATGGCCACCAAACAAAAGGAGTCCATGTGGTTAGTCAAGAAGATGACCCCCCACAGAGGAGCACATGGCAGATACTAGAGTGACCCCCCACAGGGAAGCACATGGTAACACTAGAATGGCCCCCCACAGAGGAGCACACGGCAGACTCTAGCCTCAAAATTGCCTCTAACCTCTTACATAAAACAGACTTTTGGACAGAACATACACTGGACAATTACACAACAATATACAGCACACATACAACACAATTTGGCACAATCACAGAACGGACATAAAACACCAACATATCACACTAACATGCACATGTAACAGAAAGGACCCCCTGCTGCATGCTTGCTGGGAGCAGTAGTACCAAACAGAAAGGACCCCCTGCTGCATGCTTGCTGGGAGCAGTAGTACCACAAAACATTGCACAGACTACATACACACAGAGATCTTACAGCAGTTAACAATTAACCTAAACCTTTCAGCACTGTAATAATTACCTCACGTGGAGGGGGGTAGAGCAATTACCACAGTACCTACAACCCGCAAATACTTACCTAACACTATGCAACAACTTTTACCCACTAAAACATATACCCGTTTAATTTTTGGTTGGAAGATTTTTAAACTTGACCAAATCCAGCCAACCAAACCCACCCCTCTGCTGCTCTCCGCAGAGACAAACCCTTGTCTTTCACCCACAAATCAAGAGTTTAGGACAAAAAACTAGGTCCTTGCCAAGCGGTAATTCTTGTTAGCTAACAGAGAGCGAAATCAGCCACACGAACACGCAAAAAGCGATCCTCTTAATGGCAGAGAGACCTGAAATGTGCCGGCATACTTTTTGCTAGTTCATGATGGCTATTCCCCCCCCCCGTTCTTGGTTAGCTATGCAAGAATACGCGTTAGTATCCACCAGGCTCGCCAAACTGTCTTGGAAATTCGCTTTAACGAATTTCTCCTTACCGTGAGTACTCGCAGTTGGATGCGCAGAAATCCCCCATAAAGCCGTGCGAATCTCGCTTACCACGACTGCAGCCAAACTACACGATTCCTGCCCATCCAAATACTTTGGCTCTGTTGAAATGTGGGGGAATTAGAGCTCTGTTACCCTAGAATGATCAAATGACACTCTCAGGATGATGGTTGCAATTCACATAAGGGCTGGTTTTAGACCCAGCTCTCTGTTTTATTAAAAATACACACATGCCCCCCACATGAATAAAGTCAATCCCCTCCCACCAAACAATGCAATGGGGAGTGCCTATACACAGGATGTATATTCCAATTGGAGCATAGCCTTTCCTATTATCTATCACTGGTCCTCCCCCATGAGTCTTCTGAGGTCAGCAGACTTCCTCCCCTTCCCCCCCATGAGCCATCTGAGGTCATATTTCCTGTCCTACTAGCTTCTATTGGTATGTCCATTCTCTGCACAAGCACTCCCTAAAAATATCAGTCTGTACCTGGATGGGCCCGATACGATCTTTATTAAAACACATCCATCCAAGATACAGTTCAGATTGGTAATGGGTTGTAAGATATGCATAAGCCTACACGCGGAGTTCGTACCGCTTGGCGCCTTGCGTTATGAAGCCCACGTGGTACTATGCTGCTGATATGTGGATACAGGCCCGCGGTCTACTGCCAGCGACATTCGCATCGAATGCCGTGGTGGTATACACGCCGGTCTATAAGCGCAGATCTGCCATCTCATCCATTACCAAGCTGAGTACTGTAATACATACATTGTACATGCGCATGGCCCAATTGCAGCCTTCAGAGCTTTAATTAAGCCACACGAGAGACATATGAATAACACGAATATATGACACATTTAAAGTTCGACCAACAATACAAAATTTCCATGACAATATATATATGTGATTTTGCAGTTCCAGGTAGTGGGCACTCACGCCGCCCTACTGGTGCTGCTATTGGTTGCAGCGGATGTCAATCACTGGGTCCCGGCCAGGGAATTCTCAGCCGGCACTCAGTGGTCGCCGCTAAAGTTGAGAGGGGAGAGATCTGTGTGTAAACAACAAAGATCTCTCTCCTGTCAGCATGGACATGCTGCTTTCTCTCTCTCTGCTAAAGCAGCATGTCTCCCTAGTAAAAAAGCACAAAGTGTAAGCAAAACACAACACACCAGTTAGCCCTTTGATTGCCCCAGATGATAACCCCTTCCTGCCCAGTGTCATTAGTACAGTGTCAGTGCTTTTCATTAGCACTGATCATTGTATTAGTGTCATTGGAGATGTCAGTGGCCGTTAGTCAGTTCCCTCCCGGTGTTAGAATGCCCGCCGCAGTCTTGCAGTCCCACTGTAAGTTACTGATCGCCACCATTACTAGTATAAAAGAAAAACCTTTTTTTAAATAAATAAAAATTCCAGTATGTATACTGCCATTTGTAGACGCTATAACTTTCATGTAACCCAATAAAGTTACACGTATTTTGTTTAGCAAAGACACGTAGCATTATACATTTTGGCCTAAATTTATATATGTATATGTTTTATAGCAAAAGTCAAAAATATAGTTATTCTTTTCAAAATTGACGGTCTTTTTTTGTTTATAGCGCAAAAAATAAAAAACCACAGAGATGATCAAATACCATAGAAAGAAAGCCCTATTTGTAGGAAACAATTACTTAAATTTCATTTATGTGTGAGATGGGGAAACAGCTCTCATTGTTTGAACACTGTTTGTGTGGAAGTAAATTAATGTTTTGACTGACATTCTGAGGTTTAGCCACAAGATGTCACTGTTTTTCTAACACAGGCTCAGACTGCATAGATATTTGTATATTCATGAAGAGGTGGGGTGAGCTGATGAGATTGCTGCCAGGAAGCTGATAAGATTGCTGGCAGGAATGCTGATGAGATTGCTGCCAGGAAGGCTGATGAGAGCAGAGCAACATATATGGCAAGACCGCATGCTTGTTGGAGAGACATTTGTTCTGTTCAGAGTCACCAGCGGATGCAAAGCAGACCTGGGTCGATAAGATCATGCACGCACCTCATTTCAGTGTTGGCGCCTTGAGACTGAGTCCAGGCCTATAGCTGGTTAGTTAGGGTCTCTGTTTGTGTCAGGCCACAAGTGCTGTTACCGATTATTGGAAGGACTCCACAACTTAAAGTGACATTTCACATTGGAGAGCTGATAAAATCCTACAAACTCAAGCCAGACTGGTGTTTTGCTCAGAAGGAATACTCAGGCACGTGCTACAGGACCAGTTATGGGAGAGGGAATACTGTAGACTTGTGTAAGATTGTAAGCTGTTGTGCTGCACCGCAGGCTAGCCCATACCGTACACATATACACTGATTCCTGCTCTTTTAGGGTAATAACAGGTAAGGTGTGGCAGCTTATTTGTGCCCTCCAGTAGGTAAATTACTACACTTTCTACCTTCATCCATCAGAAGGCACAGTGCTGTACAGCACAAGGGTCTCAGCCTTTGGGCTGGGTGTATGTAAATGTATTGTATGTTTCCAGCATTTGTGGTTGTGTTTATTTGCCACATCTAAGTAAAACTCTGTTGTGGCAAAAGCTGGTGTTGGGGTTGCTTTCCTCGTTCGTGACTTCACTGTATCCTGGGGAGCCCACCCTGGTACATGGCTTACATATGTACAGCGTTGCATGACCGCACAATTGCCAGTTAAAGTAACGCAGTGCCATATCGCAAAAAATGGCCTGGTCAGGAAGGGGGGTAATTCCTCTGCGGGACAAGTGATTAAAACAGGTGTCCAGCAGACAGATGACTATAAAATGGCCTTACTTAACAAAGAAAACCCCTTCCCATTTCATGTTGTCAGCAATGGCACCACAAGGAAGAGAAATGTCACAAGGCCTGAGAAAGAAAATTATTTCTTTACACAAGAAAGGTGAAGGCTACAAGAAGATCAGCAAAGCTTTAATTATCAGTCAGAATACTTTAGCAAAAGTGATACAAAAATACAAAAGATGGAACTGCAACCATCTCACAGAGACATCCAGGCTGTCCACGGAAGTTAATACCTCAACAGGAGTGTTTTCTGATGAGAAGAGTTGAAGAAAATCACCATGCAAGTTCACCACAGTTAGCTAATAAAGTAGAAAGCCAAACTGCGGTGATTGTTTCCCATGACACGATATGGCACACACTGCAGAGGAATGGCTGCATGACTGCTGCTGGTATCGGGGAGCTGCATTTCATTGACGCTATCATAAATTCACAGATGTATCATCACTCCGTGCCCTTGGTCGTCATGCTCTTTTCCAACATGACAGTGATCCAAAACACATATCTAAGGCCACTGTTTCATTTCTGAAGAAGAACAGGGTAAAAGTGATTCAGTGGCCAAGTATGTCTCCTGATCTGAACCTAATCAAACACCTATGGGGAATTCTGAAGAGGCAAGTTGAGCAATACTCTCCATACAGTATCCAGACTCTAACAGAAGTCGTTCTTGAAGAATGGAAAAATATAGATGTTGCAATATGTCGCCAACTTGTTCATTCCATGCATAGAAGACTTGGTGCTGTGCTTACAAATCATGGAAGTCATACAAAATACTTGATGTAGTAGTTTTTGTTGTGGGGTGTATTCATTTTTGCATCAACTAATTTGAATAAAACTGAAGATTTTGTAATCTAAGTTATATTATTAACCTTACTTCCATGAGCTAAACAAATGTTCTATAAAACTCAGTTTTGTCCAAATATTGGAATTTGTTCTTGTGTTCATTGAGATATTGATTAAAATTGTACTTGTCAAAGGGGGTGTACTCATTTATGCTGAGCACACAAAATTTGTGCAACAGTGAGAAAGAAACATCATACTCATCATGGCAATGCTCTGTACTGCAGTATACTGACCCTTACTTCTGTCTGCAGGAACAGTATCCAGTTTCTTTTCAATGGTCTGTGAACTGCAGGTCAGGTATACCAGAAATAAGAGTTAAGATGGCCATACACTTATGGATATTTTTTCTTCTTTATGCTAAATAGTGCAGATAGAAGAATTATATTACAATAGCTAGAACCAGTGGCTATCAGAACACCCAAAGACTGGCTGCATTAGATGCAGTCACTGTTCTTCCAGCAACTTTCTACCTAGTTCCTTTGACAAACATCAAAGATGTTTGGCTCATATTTTTAATGATTCCTGCTGAGTCAACCAAAACTCAAACCCTGTATGGCAGCCTTTACTCTCTGATCAGTGCTCCTTTGTAGCCCTCTTTTGGTATGTAGCACTCACCCCTAAAGGGGCTGTTGGAAATAAACCAGGTCTCCTCTACCTGTTCAGAGGCTACCAGCCCAAGTACCAGTTCCAGAGCACACTGACAAATTCCTCAGTTTAGAGGTGTTCCTTTGAATTTTTATTGCAGTAATTATAGGACACAGGTGGGTAGAGGGATGAGGGTGTAGATTACTCCAAAACACACGCAGGTATTAGAGGACAGATTCTCAAGCAAAGTTCTTCCATAGCAGCCTTAAGTAATGGTGGAGGTAGAGGGGACAGCCAGCTAGTCTGAGATTCTGTAAGAGCAGTCACAGTCCTTGTGGCAACCCATGACATCTAATCCTCAGAGCACAGGCAAACCTAAAAAGGTCCTACACATAATGTCCAGAGACAGCTCCGCAACCATCTTCCCTGCGATATTCCTCTTGTGAACATGCTGCTGCTATAAGCCATAAATAACAGCATACTAAGCTGGCAATTACAATGCCTATCCAGCTCCTCTGCACCTGCAACCCACCACCTCCATGATGTTATAGAGAGGTCCAAGTGATGTCACTGATGTTCAGGTGCCATTCTTCCTCCCAGAAGAGTATTGTAGGCCCATCTGTGGCTTCATACATTGTTACATGAAGAAAGCTGTAGAGGGATGTCAAGTTGGAAAATAGAAAATGTCTCATGGCTGCTTCTCCTTATTACTTTGGGTGAGTTATAATTTCCTTTTTTCCAACTAAGGGTCTCCCTTGGCCTCTGGAACAAGGTATATATAGATCTGGCTTGAGGTTAGTGGGTTAGTGAGACTCTGCTGCAAGCAAGAAATTCAGTAGACCCACTCTAGGACCTTATGAGGAAGCCTACTGCCTTCCATGCCATGATATGGGCAAGAGATAGACACTGCTGTTCTGCAATGGATGAGAGGACTTTTATTATTCCAATAACATTCCTGTAAACTAAAGAAAACAAAAGGACATGTTCTTTTCTCTTCTTTGCTGCTGGACAGTGTGTATGGCCCATACCTGGTGGAGTAAGCACTGAGCTCAGTCAGGAAAGGGCTGGAAGAGTTTGCGAGACAATGAGTCAGCCTGACAGGTGGCATAGCTGGGTACACTAATTGACCACTCACCCAGCACCCATGCCCCCACAGCCTTTTGGGCCAGATGTGTAGTATGACCCTGGTAACCCACAGCTAGGAATTTAAGGATGGCTATTCTATGTATCTTCCTTTGGGAGTGTAAGAGCATGTTGGACACTAAAGTAGGTTGGTGTCCTGGATGAATGTGCTGAAATAGAGTCCCAGACATGTTGCAAAGATTCTTGTAAAATGACTACAGGTGCTACAAGCCTACCCCTCTTCTTTCTGCTCCTTCTCCTCCGCTTCTTCCAAGTGGAACAGACAGCTACAACAGGTAAAACCTCTGTATTTCAGAGGTGCAAGAATTGACTTGAGGTATGAATGTGCAGGATTTAGAGCTGATCTGAAGGTGCAATAACTAAGGCTGATCTGAGTATTGAGGGTACGGGATTTAAGGCTGATCTGAGTTTTGAAGGTGTAGGGATGGAGGCAGATTTGAAGTTTGAAAGTACAGGGATTGAAGCTAATCTGAGACCTGCAGATGCAGAAATTGGGGCTGATCTGAAGTTTGAAGTTGCACGGATTGAAGCTGATCTGAAATCTGAATATCTATGAATTGGGTTCAATCCAAGGTGTGAAGGTGAAGGGGTTAAGGCTGATCTGAGGTCTGAAGGTGTAGGAATTGGGGCTGATCTGAAGCATGAAGGTACAGGAATTAGGGCTGATCTGAGGTCCATGGCATAATATGTCTAGATATTGAATTCCTAAAACAGACATAAAACCTATAAAATCTACATAGTTTTAAATCATAATACCCACTCACTGATCTGAGTTCTGAAAGTGCAGGGATGGATGCAGATCTGAGATCTGAAAGTACAGGGATGGAAGCTGATCTGAGATCTGAAGGTGCAGGAATGTGGGCTGATCTGAAATTTGTAGATGCATAGATTGAGGCTGATCTGAGATCTGAAAATGTAGGAATTTGGTCCGATCTGAGGTGTGAGGGTGGAGGAATTGGAGTTGATCTGAGGTCTGATGGTACATGAATATGGTCTGATCAGAGGTCTGAAGGTGTAGGGATTGGAGCTGACCTCATGTCTGATGGTACAGGAATTTGGCTGATCAGATGTCTGAAGGTGCAGGGATTGGGGCTGATCTGAGGTCTGAAAGTGCAGGATTGGAGCTAATATGATATCTGAAGGTACAGGAATTGGAGCTGATCTGAGGTTTGATGATGTAGGAATTGGGATTGATCTGAAGTTTGAGGGTACAGGAATTAGGGCTGATCTGAGGTCTAAATGTGCAGGAATTAGGGTTGATCTGAGGTCCATGGCATGCTATGTCTACCTTATGAATACCTAAAACAGACATAAAACCTCTAAAATCTACATTTACTAAACATCTACATTCTACGTTTTACATCATAAGACCCCTCCCCTGTCATCTTAACCTGTAACATGCTGTTAAAGGTTTTAAATACACTCACCAGCACCACTCCATACGTGGTTCATCAGCAGCTCCTAGACCCCAGCCACACATGCAGGAGGCATAGTGGACACTAGTCTAGGACCCTATAAGTGGCTCCAACTATTCCTAGTTGCTGACAGTGGTCACACAACCCACCAGTAGTGGCTTTTTCTGTCACTAGCTGTACTGAGCCTAAAGCAATCGTAAGGGGGTATATGAAAATTTCTACCAGCATTATTACAGGTTAAAGCCACAGTGATGGTAGGGGAATAAGTAAAAACCTGTATGCAATTGATACTTTACGTTCTCCTGAGCAAGAGCGGTTGGCTACATTCCTACATACAGTGGGACCATGGAGAATGAACATAGCCACCCTCTAACAGGAAGTCTGATCACAACAATGAATAAAAGCATTTTGGAGATTTGAAGAAGGCTGAAAATAATGGAGGAGACTTTGTTGAGTTAGGGATAGATACTTCAATATATATATACTGTATATAGTATATATAAAATGAAACCAGAGTTTAGTGTCACTTTACGCCCCCGTACATTTCACAAATATATGTCTTTGTCTGGATCTAACATGTGCAGAGGTCTAACATCATCTCTCCTCCCTGCTCCTGATGTTGGCACACCAACACCCATACACTGACATCCAATTTAACCTGCAATAACAGCACCCAGATTTCCTGTCTACACTCCATTTACAGCACCAACTGTAGACCGGCAAGGGAGCCGTACACAGCCAATGACACCAAGCTCACCCCCAGTAACAGCACCCCACACTCTTGTTATTACGGATAAAGTGCACCGAACATATTTCTAATTAGCCCATGCTTCCCCTCGTCTCTCCTCGTCTCTGTTTGTTTTTCTGATTCCTTTTCTAATGAAAGCAATTAAACAACAAGAACTCCAAACACATTGGAATAAAGGCCTTGCAGTATTCATCAGCTTGTTGGTTTTATTTCCAGAGGGAGCCAGAACATAACATAACACGGAATTTACTGGATGCTGAGAGCGCAGCTCATATCTGCAAACTATCCCTTCTGTCCTCATCATAAGGGATAACGCTTGTGAGATTATATAATAAGCACTTGTAGATAATCCTCCTGAAGAGGCCTTTATCACATCTTCTCCCTTTTATAAACTCACAAGAAGCTTAAATAGAAACTCCACTTTGAACTATAGAGTGGAGTAATAGGAGCTGCAAGTGTATTTTATAAATAACCTTCATAGCCATAGCAATGACTAGCTGCATTAGGCCTATGATACACAGGAGATAGGTCATGTGTGCAGCTAAAATCATTAGCGATACATTGGTAATTGAATAACAATAAGTTCATCGCTACTGCATGCTAATGGGGACATCCTTGGGTGGCAACATTAACTTTCTGTACTGTATCTGTAAGCAAGTTGAAATGCTGGTTTGTGAGATAGCTGCTGCCCCATCTGGGAGGGAAACAGTTCACATGGTTTCCCGCATTTTATGCTGAGCTCTGCCTTTCTCCCTGTGCTGATAATAAAAGGGGAAGGGCTCTGCCCAGTTACACAGTCTGCATTGAAAGAAAAGACACCGACAAGCCACAGCATGTAATCTCCAGCTGCTTACAGAGAAGAGAGAAGGAGGAGCAGTTCCACCTCAGAGAGCAAGCCTTCCGGCCATCACATCCACCATGGAGGGGGAATGCTGGGACCTGCTGTCCTCCCTGAAGAACACTGGTTCTGGAGATCTGCCACTGTGGACTCTGCTATGTAGGACTCTTGTCTGTGCGGATGCCCTGGGGCAGCCAAAAGCCTGATTTTGGGATTAGTTTAAGGAAAAGACTGTGCATTTTGTTTTAGACCTGTTATGCTGCGAGTTTCCAGTAAAGGTTTTGAAACGTTATTCTTGCCTGGTCTGAAGTTACTTAAGGGGTGTAATGTAAGTAACCAGCACACATAGTTTACAGCGTGGGTCAGCACTTTGGGGTATTAAAACAACAGTGTAAGAATTAACACATTGTGAAGAGACAACTGGTAACATAGGTTTCTGTAGCAGTCTCTCACAAGTGTGTACATGTGGCAGGTGCAATGGTGTAAGGGAATTCCTGTACAGCAACTGGCCCATAGAAATGCACATGCGTGCAACATCGCACATAGAAATGAGCAAGGGCGCATTGCTAATAAAAATGAGCACAGGCTCGCGTATGCGTGCAAGAATGCATGCACACAGGTACACGCACGTGGGAGCATGCCCACAGTTTCTGGCGCCAGATGGACTATTTAAAGGAGGCTCTTACTCTCTGTCAGTGCTGACTGGTCTTCAGCTAATTCCCTGTGTCCTGCTGTATCCTGTGTGTATCCATTACTGACCCAGCTTGCCATTGACCTGCTTTTGGATTCTGTTTATGCTTCTGCCCATTGGTTTCTAATCCTGGCTTCCTCCTGACCTCGTCCCTGTCTGATGTTCTGGTACCTCATTGCCTGCTCGTTGCTGATCCTGGCTATTACTCTGACTATGCTTCCGGCTCCAGTTTGGCTCTACAGTCCTGCCGAGTGCTTGTCCTGGCTATCCATAATATCAGCTCTGATTGTCAGGGTGTGTTCCGGCCTCACGCTTATCAGAAGTTCCAGCAAGCCACATACCCAGATATTACAGTTCCAGTGGCGTGCTTCCTTAACCTCAGCTGGCCTTTCCGGCATCTCCTCTGTTCCTGACTGGATGCCCTGCTTGATTTACCAAGGTTACACCACCAGCCACAAGTTCTGCAGTCAATATCCACAGGCACTCGTGTTTCTCCTGTCCCTCAGCACCATTTGTTCCACATTCAGTGGGGCCTGGGTTGGAGATACAAGAGAGGCTGACCTCGTCAATTCAGAGTTCTATCAGGTATGTGACAGATGGCCTCTTGCAGGAGAAGTTGTCGGCACTCTCTGCATGAGCAGGTCCATCTCCCATAGCAACAGGATCAGATCAGCACCACAGAGGTTCTCAGCCTGTGCAAAGGTACGGAAGAGGAAGAGTTAACTAAGTGCATGCATGGAGTCCAGTTTATTTGTTCAAGTGTACACAGTATACAACCATTTCTAAGTTCGAGGTCTGCCTTAAGGTTGAGTTTTTCCCCAAGAGTGGCCTCCACCTTTTCCCAGGGCATTTAAGAGCACAGCACGAGTAAAGCCACCCCATGTGCAGGGGGAGTCACAAGGTCTACAATGTCTGGCATAGCAGCCCACATATCTATGGAGGTGCAGCATTGTCACCCTAGGACAGAAAGTATGTTAGGACTACAGAACATTACCACCTTTTCTCATCTCCATAACAAGAGAGGAAGTGGCATGTAGTTTGCAGAGGTGAACTATGAGGGACCAATAACACTGCCTGATTTTTTAATGAAGCACAGGAACTCCCAAATTTACTGAAATGTTTGGCAGCATTGGCAGATAGTTTTTACATTTGTCAAATGGATATAGCAAAATGATTTGATGGTTTTGGTTTTTATTGATGTCTGTGCCCCCGTGACAGTGCTTTACCTTGTCATGGTGTCAGATGGGGTATATTTCACACAGGGTTCTTAATGGTGCAGGTTGAGGGGTTCCAGGATGGCTATTCTGAGTGGGAAAAATGGTTTTACATTTTTCTCCAGGATTGGTAGCTCCTGAATTTGGTCCTTGAGTGCAAAGGCTTTGAAGAGTCTTGGAAGAGATGAAGCATCTAACCCTATGTCCATGTACTACTGGAGACCAGCAGCCTGATGGTGCAGGTGCACACAGCCTTTAGAATCAAGGGTCGTGTGTAATTCAGGGCTCCTTTCACCTGGAAACAAGGTTCTGCACAACCAGCACATATGTAGAGAGACACCAGGAGAGTGTCTGCCCTGGCCTCAAGGAGAGGTGGCCAGATCTGACCAGGTTGTGACCTTGAAAACAGTAGTAAGGGACTGTTTGGGTAATTAGTCAGGAGCCTGTGCAGTCCAAGGTGGACAGAGTTGTGATAGCCAGGAGGCTGAGAAATGTATGTTCTGTTGTGGTGATGCTGAGTACCCATGCAAATGTAAAGTTTTGCGTTTTTGAACTTTGTTACTGAAAGGGTCAGAGCAGTGACTCCACCACCATTCTCCACAGGGCTCCCTCTGAGATTTCAGTCAGAGAGAAAGTTCTGAAAGAATAACAACTCATATAGTGCTATCTTTGTAGATAGCCTATAGATAGATAGCCTATAGTGCTCTGGGAATCCCTTGACGTGTATGTACAGTATATATCTAAAACAAAGATATTAAAAAACAGCTATAAAATTAGTTTTAAAACATATTTACTTGGATAAAAATGGAAAGAAAATAGACCAAAATCACTACAGGCTCCCTGTAAGCTTTCGAAATTGATAGGCATCATCAGTAATGGGACTTAATGGTGTTTTCGTATAAATTTTCTTTATTTGTTCTGCCCAGGACTGAAAAATAACCTTTAGAATCTTAAATTTCACCGTATGTTATGCAGGAAATACTGCACCTGAATAGTTTATATTTAGCAAGTCATGATGAGCTGTAAGCAAGAGTGGAAGCTTCCTGAATGATCATCAGAAATAAACTTGAATAGCAGGGAGGTCAGATTACACACATTGAAGGATGATTTAGATAAGCCCATTTCTCGTCTAGGATGTAGATGTTCCTCCTTTCTGATTGACCTAAAAATACCAGGGTGTATTCAATCTTGCATGAAATTCTGGGCTTTCTTAATAAGCCAAGCATGCTTTTACTAGTTTTGTGGTTACACTCTGTCTTAAATGTTTATTCCTAAAATACAGTTTGTTTGTTTAATTAATATGATTTTTAAAAAATCTTTCAAATATCCCTTTTTAAACTTGAGATTATTAACAAAATAACATACAAGTATATAGAAGCCATTATACTTTTAAATGGTTAATAGGGGATTTTTTGCGCTTTGGGCAGAATAATTAATTAGCCCCCACCCCAACCCTCCTCTATTAGGAAAAATCAGGCCATGTCCCATTTTTGCCATTTTGCATCTATTTTTACTAATTGCACATTCTTTTTGCATAAGAGATTTCCCAAGACAATGACAATTCTGGCAAGAACATACTAATTGTAATAGTCAGAATTATTTGTCAGACTCATGTACAAAGGCATTTTTAAAAAAGAATGTAATTGTTCATATAATTTCATTTTAATGTATTATATTCAGTTCTAAAAAAATAAATATGAAATACTTCATGGAAATGTTTCATATATACCACTTGCAACAAGGAGATGGCAAGCTCTATGCAAACGATCAGCTTTTTGAAGGCTCTTTTGTACAGCTATAGTGTACAAATAGACAGCTGAAAGAGTCAGAAGAGGGATATAATCCTATTCATACTGTCAGCAGAGACAGTAGAGTCTTAATGGGTATGCACAGTGATTTTGTATATATTCTCTTTATTACTGCCGGAACTAAAAAAAAGTGCAAAAACATTTTCCTTTTATGGAGGTAAATATCATATAATGAATGTCACAGATCCTGACAACAGTGACTCGTTAGTCAGGTTGAGGACCTTGTTGGGCAGAGGAGAAATGAGGAGAGAGCTTACCTTAAAGTTTTACTACACCCATGACCCTGCATTCACTATATCTGGTCTCTCACAGTACACAGAACATAGAAATGCAACTATATTAGTAAATATAAACTGCTAGATACCTTTTCTCATCAGCAGTATATAGCAGTCTTATGACTTCTATCAGTGTCCAGCTGAGCACTGGTTAAAGCTTGTAGGAGGAGTTTTCATTCTGCTCTGACTGTCCTATGAGGCTGCATAACCCCTGACCCTCTGTTTGCACTGTGCTGATTGGCCCTGTGGTGAACACATGCACTCTCCCAAAAAAAACTTTATAGCAATACACTCTAAACCGAACATGTGCAGAGTGACTCCTAGAGCTCTGTACTATCAGCAGATGGATTGGGGACAGTGGAAGAAGGAGGATCAGAGAAGACAGGATCAATAAAACATTTTTACACAATGCAGAGGATTAACCCCTTAGGTTCCACAGTGAGTATAACAAGCATGCTTTACTACATATACAGACTGATGTTGCTGTTGTGGGTTTAGTAACACTTTAACCGCTTTTCCGCCTTACTGCTACAGGGTGGCAGTGGTTTGCAAAATCATGTATATATATGTGATTTTGCATCCCCGGACAGAAAGCTAGCACCCTACCCGCGCCACCATTGGCGGCTTCACCTGTAGATCACCGGGTCCCGGCCGATGATTCCCCGCCAGAAACTGGTGGTCGCCATGTATCACCGACAAGGGGAAGACCTGTATGAAAACAATACAGATCTCTGCCCTGTCAGCTCCTGCACATAGCAGAGCAATACAAAGTACATACAATACAAAGCAGTGTGCTTACACAATAAAACACAGCACACAGTTAACCCTTTGATCACCTAGATGTTAACCCCTGCTACAAGGCGGGCACTCTATATATGTGATTTCGCAGTTCCAGGTAGTGTACGCGTGCGCCGCACTACCGGTGCTGCCATTGGTCTTTTATACAGTGTCAGTGCTTTTTATTAGCACTGATTACTGTATTGGTGTCACTGGAGATGTCAGGGACAGTCCCCCCCCCCCAGTGTCAGCATGCCCGCTGCAGTCGCCCCCAGTTGCCCGCTGCTGATCGCCGCCATTACTTTTTGTAGCAAAGACATGTAGAAAAATAAATTTTGCTCTAAATTTATGACAAACTGTGATTTTAAAATTTTTTACTGGATATGTTTAATAGCAAAAAAGTTCTCAAAATTGTCAGACATTTGTTTTTATAGTGAAAAAATAAAAACCATAGAGATGATCAAATACCACCGAAATAAAGCTCTATTTGTGGGGGAAAAAGGACATACATTTCATCTGGGTGCAGTTTTGCATGACAGTGCAATTTGTCAGTTAAAGTAATGCAGTGCCGTATCACAAAAAATGGCCTGGTCAGGAAGAGGGGGTAAATCCTCTGGACGGCAAGGGGTTAAGAAGGTAAAACCAGCTGCCATAGGTATCACAGCCTGTAGTACCTCTGGCTACTACTAGAGGGACTGACTCAAAAATCTAGCTGTCTGGCAATGGGGGGGCAATTGTTGCTGAAAGGGATCTTACTGTTGAAGGAGGAATCTATTGTTGCTGGCTGCTGAAGAGTCTGTTGATGCTGGCTGCTGGGTTATCTGTTGTTGCTGTCAGTGATCTTTTGTTGCTGGGGAGGGCCTTTTACTCCTGGCTGCGGGTTATTTAATTTACTGTTTTATTTGTTGTTAACTAACAAATTCCATACAAATTACTTAGCACCACAAAATGATACTTGGCTCTATATTCTTTAAAATGGGTGGTACTGGGAGGTGGGTAGTGGGCGGAGACAAGAAATGACTCAGAAGGAGGAGTTCCTGCACCTATTCTCTGAGAAAAAAAGTCCTGCACAAAGGTAAAAATTAAAAAAGACATTCAGAAATGTGGCTATTGGTCATAAAATACAAGAGGAGAAAAACATAATACAGAAATAAACGTATCGTCTGTGCTGGTGGGAGCATACCAAGAAAATTCAGCTTTCTGCTGTGTTCAGAACGGGCTCCATAGGAATTACAATGGTCATTTTCCTTATGCTCCATTCATTGAGGTATGGATGTGGGCTGGACTCTAACCATTGGCCAGTCACCTGTGGAAGTGTCACCTCTCCTGCTGAGAGGAGAGGTTCTGGCCTACTGAAGTGGCCTCAGGTTAAACAGACCAGCAGATTCTGATGAGTCAGGGATAGGATTTCCAACATCAGCACCTCAGCCCAATCACAAGTCTAGTCACCACATGGCTGCCACAAGCAATACCCTATACAACGGTTGTCAAAATGGTGGCCCCCCAGCTGTTGCCAAACTACAAGTCCTATGAGGCATTGCAAGACTGACAGCTACAAGCATGACTCCCAAAGGTAGAGGCATGATGGGACTTGTAGTTTCCCAACAGCGGGAGGGCTGCCCGTTTGACACCCCTGCCCTATATATGCCCTGTTGGAGCCTAGGTGATTCTGTACAACCAAGATATACAATTTTATGTGTGCACGGATCTCAAAATGTGAATATCAGGAGGAATTAGTTTCACCTCCGTAATATTGTGAATTTTATTGGAGATTAAACGTAATCCCTCTGATCTAAAGAAATGACAAATATATTTTAGACAGTGTGGAGCCTTCTATATGAGACGACCTCAGCACCATGCTAATTCCGCAGCCAACAAGTTTAAATCTTCTTCCCTTCTGCACACAAGCCTATCTGAAACATGTTGCAGGCAGCTAGGTGCAAATTTAGGTCTTCAGATTTGAACTCCTAAGAGTGATATCATACCAATTCTATATTTTAATGTCACAATAAATATTATGTAATCTTCTACACAGCAAAGGGGGGGCAATTTAGGCTCCTTTGTACGTTAGTCAGGGAATCTTTAGCTAATTTCTTGTAAAAAAGCCAGCAAAGCTCAATAGCTCAAGCTAAAGTTTTCACACAAAGGCTAATGAATCAGAGCAGCAACCCCCACCACCCCTTGGGAAGCTCACATGGGGAGGGGCTTCAGGGTTTGTGAACAATGGGGAGAAAACAAACTTTGGTTTTCTCAGATCTTATTAAGTTTGGCTACGGGTCCTGGAGCCCAGAGGCTTTGTAGAGCTATGGGTGGGAAAGGTCTCCATTCCTAGTTCCACTTCATTAGCAGACAACCAGACAGTCATTATTAGTTCCTGTGAGCTGTGTGGAGAGAGTGTGTCTGTTCCCTCCAATCAGCTGTCAGAGCTTTACTCACTGAGCTCTGCAGAATGTAATTTCAGCTCTCCACCCACTGCTTTCTGAACTGTCAGACAAACGTTACAAATTCTGCACTTTGAATGGGTGTAGAGAAGAGAAGACTGCAGATAAACAAGGACAACATATAGGAGGATTTGTTTCATCTCTGTGTATCACCAGTCACTTCACTGGGTAAATGGAAGGATTTACAACCACTTTCAGAGCTGCCATAAATCATGCAGGAATTGAAAGCAGGATGTCATGAATGCACCCTTTAATACATGTTTATTTTTTAAAAATCTTATACAATGAATTTAAAATGATTTTTAAAAAAACAGTTTATAAACATTTTAACTCACAAATATATATAAATAAAATCACTCAATAACTGTTATAATTGCCCGTGTTCTCCGTGCCCTTCACAGCTGCCTCAGCTGCCTTCCCCTAACTATATCTCTATGCAGACTTTTCTCTGCTTATTGTTCTCATGGCAAATTTGAATGCAATGCATGTCACTGTGCCTTTCGAGTTGGAAGGCATCGTCCTTAACATTGTGGTGTAAAATGTTCTTATATGCATACATTTATTCTTATAGCATCACTAGCTACTGACAGGTTTACATTATAGTATTAAAGAGCTACAAAAAGCCAGCTACTCAATCTATTTTTTATGAGCAGAGAACAACATGTTCTCTCTGCAATCTAAGGCTAGACAACAAAGAAGACATCGTTTAGAAATTCGAGTTAAAGATGTATCAAAAGCAAAGATTTGTGCGGCAGAGTTCACATTTATATAGTTAACCGGCTTTTATAATAAAAGAAAACTATGGTGGATTTTCAGTATGAACATATTTTTAAAAATTATTGTAATGTTTGCACTGAAATAATTTTTATGTCAATTTTAGATTTTTATATGCACTTTGTGCCTTCCATTACTTTATTATGTACATGGGCATCAGACCAAGAAGTCTAAGGTGGAATATTTTCAACTGCTTCTTAGCTGCTTTGCTAGGTTCTTAGTTGTTTTAAAGTGAACCTGTTGGCGCCGGCAGTACGCATATATGCAGCCTCTCGGCGGGTGGGCCTAAACATGCATATATGCGCACCAGAATGTAAACACAGCTGTGCCGAGAGCACATAAAAAAAAAAAAGATAATCAGCTCAAATACGAACACCAGATGACCAAACTGATAATAAAAGTCCATAATGTCCAAATAGATTCAAATAAGAAGGTCCATGGAGCACTTTGGGCAAGCTTCATAAAGTGCTGTAGCAGGACTCTGTGTAATAAGAAAGAAAAAGAAGCGCCTCTAAGTGCAGCAGAATCACTTTAATAAATCTCAAATGTAGGAACACTCACATGTAGTAGTAAAACAGACATGTATTAGGTAAGTATCCAGGAAAGTATGATGAACGGCTGTGTTCCAGTATCGGACATCCGCTGTCAGGGCTCCGGGAATGACCAGAGGTGTGTGGACCGACACAGGGAAACACAGACTTCAGGTATAGCGTGTAAACAAGATAATTTATTAAGGGCAACACAAACATAAACGCAGTGCAACAAACCAAACCCAAAACTAACACAAATACATACAACAAGGTGAAGCAAACCCAAACCTAAACTGATATATATATATATATATATATATATATATATATATATATATATATATATATATATATATGGAGCACAACGTAGTCAGGCGGGCCAGGTCGGTAGCTAACGGGCAAACATTGTACCAGGAGCGAGCGGAAGAGCGGTCAGGAATAGCCGAGGTCAGGACAGGCGGAGTTCATTCAGAGTCAGGATCAAAGCAGGATCAGGCAGGAAGCAGACAGGATACAGGGGCTCATGGGAAACATACACCAAGGCACTGATCACAGGCCTGGTCCTGCTTAAATACACCTCCTGCAATCAGCCTCAGGTGATGGCCTGATTGCAGGAGTGAGATTCTGGCTGCTTGGTACTGCAGCCCACAAGGCAGGTGAGTCCCACCACCATTGGCGAGTCCATTCCTGACATCCCCGTCTGCTCCCAGGAGTAGCGTGGTGACAGGAGGAAGAAGCCGGCCGGCATGTGTAACCTTCTTCCTGACGTCATCACGCCGCCGACACCAACGTCGTGCCTCAACGTGCGTTCCAGACGCCATCTTAGGGAGGTTACACAGCTTCTTCCTCCTGTCACCACGCTACTCCTGGGCGCAGATGCGGATGTCTGATACTGGAACACAGCCGTTCATCATACTTTCCTGGATACTTACCTAATACATGCCTGTTTTACTACTACTACATGTGAGTGTTCCTACATTTGAGATTTATTAAAGTGGTTCTGCTGCACTTAGAGGCACTTCTTTTTAATGCCAAGAGCACATGCCCAGAGTGCTCCTGTCACCGACAGTTACTGGCAGCAAATGGAAAGCTCCCAAACGCTACTTGTTTTCAGGAGTTTTCTGATCACAGCAGTCACATGATCAGAAACCCCGCTCCACCTCCTGGCATCAGAAGCCCCTTAAAGGGCAGGGAAGCACCAGCGCTATGGGGTTATAGAGGAATTTAACTCTGTACATTTTTTTTTATCCTCTTACCTGTACCACTGAGTGATCCACAAAAACATCCTCAACCACCTAGCAAATCCAGCACTGTTTGGTGTAACCCATATGCAGTATGTATACAAACCGGTGACTCCAAACACAATCAGGTGCTAGCTTCGAGGGTATGTCCTGCCCAATACAACCATCTATCAAAAGAGCATGGAAGCACATGGCAAGAGACTGCTTGGTCTATTGTGTAGCAGCTCAGCTTCAGCTTTGTCTCCTCCTAAGCCA
Organism: Staurois parvus; assembly: GCF_062004578.1. NCBI lineage: Eukaryota > Metazoa > Chordata > Amphibia > Anura > Ranidae > Staurois > Staurois parvus. The sequence goes on along the minus strand of NW_028318028.1, from coordinate 1,482,153 downwards.
TACCCATCTAACGCAATTCACCCACTCACTATAATTAAGCCTGTGAGTGGATGAATTGTCTGGTGTAAGCCACTCCTCTGTCTAAGACTGCTGGGTTGTGTGCCATCATCTTCTGTGACATTACGAGGAGGCTGGCGGTCTTTTCTGGGCTCTGTGAGTTGGCCCTCTGGAAGTGCATGCGCAGTGCAGGAATTTTTTTTCCAACAGACAAAGGAAATACCGCTCAGGTAAACGATCAGCATGAAACCAAAACAGGTGCAGACGCTGGCTTGCCACCATGTATACATGCAAATAGCAAGAAGAGTTGGCCGCACACTGGAGGAATGATGGAAAACGTGCAAACGTACAACCATAAATGTGCGTCCGCTCTCACCAACCCTTGTAAAGGTTGGCGAGTTATGGTGAGAACTTAGCTCCCATCGCGGCCATGCACGTTTGGCGAAAAAACTCACCATTAAAAATAAAGAAATTATGGGTGAGCAAGTATTCTAACACATCCAAAATAAATAATTTACTAAGATTTACCAAGTTCTCACCATCACTCGCCAACCTTTACATGTATTGGTGGGAGCGGTCGCACATTTATGGGACCAGGAATCTTTTTAGGTGTTATATCAAAATGTTTTTTCAATACATTGATGATCACATATTCGTTGTGGATAAAGATTTGGGGTACTTACATTCTTTTCTTTCTTATTTGAATAATAATGACAGGAATTTGGACAATCGGACAAGAGAGATTTTCTTTCTGGACGTCCGATTAGCCGGTGAAAAACATAATTGCCACTAGTCTGTACAGGAAACCTCTTTCTGCGAATACTCTCCTGTTGGCCCAATCTGGACATCCCACACATATTAGAAAAGGATTCCTGTTGGACAATTTTTATGTATTTGCCGTATTTGCAGTGGTCAACAGGATTTTGATAAGGAGGCCTCTGTTTTATACCATTTTTTACAGAGGGGATATCCCAGATGGATGTTGGATAGAGCATATTGTATATCCAGTTCTAGACGGAGGGAAGATTTACTAAAAGACAAACTACATGGTGAGAGTGCAAGTAAGACAGATGATAGTGTTAATACAAATAATTGTAATAGAAGGAAACTTAAATTTTCCACCTCATTTAGTTTGGAATTTAATGAGATTGAGCATATTGTCACTTGTTATCTTCCTATCTTATGTGAGGACCAGATGTGTGCAGACATTCTTAAGGATGGTATCAATGTGGTCTCTAAAAGAGCTCCCACCATCTAACCCTGCTCCTGCATTACTCCATGTAGGAATTGATCAATTCCCAAGAGAATCTAGTATTATTATTATTCATATATTAGCTGCCACTAAAACCAATCTCACAAAACTATGGAATTCTACTAAAACTCCCCATTTTACTTCGCTTATAACAGATCTTGATATCCAATGCGATATGGAGAGAAGATCAGCCCTAAACAATTCCTCCTACCATAAATTTAAATTTCATTGGGCTAGATGGCTACGTAACCCGAATTGCTCTGTAAAATACTGATTAATTGAATGTATGTAACTATAAATCACTTACATTAGACTGGTATGCTGCTTTTCCCCTTCTTCCCTGTTACCCTATCCCCCTTCCCCATCCTGACCTCTATTCCTATTTTCGCTCCTTCTTCTGTTCTTCTCTCTATATATCTATGTATAGCTCACACACACAGTTATGGTTCTTTACCCAACTAGCTCTTGGGATAACTTAAATGATGTTGCATATGTCCCCAGCCAAATGGTGGGGAATGTATTTCACATACTTATTTTCCTGTTTTAAAAAAAAAAAAAAAAAAAAAAAAAAACTTGTGTTGAACCGTACTTTGATAACCTGTACTGTACTGTATAAAAATCTTCAATAAAAAAACTATTGAAAATTAAAAGAGCTCCCACCTTAGTTAATTCTCTGTCCTCCAGCTTTTATAGTGCCACACATGTTCAATCTACAATGTGGTTGCACTTTAAAGGTAACTTTCAATGTGGTGCACTCTCTTGTCCATGTTGCACACATATTTTAAAGGGCAATAACTTACATTCTAATGTTAATGATAAAGAATATAGTATCACCTCATTCTTGAATTATAATACTACTTATGTCATCTGTTTCATCACTTGTAAATATTGTTGTGTCCAGTATGTGGGATGCACAACCAGGCGGCTAAGGGATCATTTTTATGAACATCTTTATAATATTGAAAAACACCTTTCTACAAGTGTTGCCCATTGTTTTAATAACTGCCATGCAGGAGATATATCGGCAGCGCAGATACACGTTATTGAAATAATCCAATCATTAAAAAGAGGTGGTGATACTTTTTTGTGTTTGTGTAAAAAAGAGGTTTTCTGGATATTTCATTTGAATACACGTGTCCCTCAGGGTTTGAATCATGAATGGGACCTTGCATATTTCTATGAGTAGTAGTGGAGAATTTGTCCAGTGCTTTCCTTTTGCATTCCGGTGTGTACGTACGTACATGCATCCATGTTTGCATCACATTCTATATCTTATTTTATTATATGTCCTTTACACTAGGTTTATTATATATATGTGGTTGGGTGCATTATGCGTCTGTTATATATACATGTGTATATACATGTACTTGCACAGTTGTGTGTATGTGTTACACTCATGTTGTTCCTACCTAGATGGCAGATTTTTGTCTGTTGGAGTATGTCTTTTTCTCTATAACATGCTCTTATTTTGCCCTATAGGACTCCTCTCTAGGTATCGGGTGTTCTATTTTTGGAGGTAATTTTTTTGACACATATCTGTCTGAATTTGCATGGACTTTATGATTTTACTCTGAATGGACATTTTTGTATTTATGTTTATGTGTATATTTTAACAATTTATGTATGGTATCTTTGTATGTGTGCATTCTTCAGGGAATATCTATTTGCACATTTTTTATGTACTTTTTCATCTTTTACTTTCCCTTTTTTGTTTCCTTTTTTGACATAATGTTTTTATATGCTTTGCAACATTGTATTAGTAGGTGTAGCTCTGGGACTTGGGAATGCTGATTAGGGCAGGTGTTCTTTATTGATCAATGCCTATAAGAGACAGCACTTCTGATTCTCTCTTTGTTATGACTAAGCATGTGATTGTGTGAAAGCGTTAACAGCCATGCCTTTGTCCTGGTGCTTTTTGTGTCATATGGATCAATAAATCATTTGCACATTTTTCATCATTCCTCCGATGTGCAGCCAACCCTTCTTACTATTTGCTCCTATGCAGTGAGACCAAGATTGCCCAAAGCCTCCTAGTATATGTGACATCAGTATCCCAGGGGGCCTCAGGCCAAAAGACAGGTGGGTTTGTTGACATCATTCTCACCTAGGCAGGAAAGTAGGCAGTCCAGTTCTGGATCATACAGAATTCTTCTTTTCTTATTTATAAACAAGATACATGCAATTGTTACACAGTATGACCATATTGCAAAAGAAATCCTTGGATCTAAACTTCCACGTGGACATTTTGATGAGCATTTGTCTACAAGAGACTGACAGAATATCACACACTAGGGGTCAGTTTGTTACTGACATCTACAGCCCTGAAGTCAATCTCTCTTCTGCTTGGACAACATGAAATGTTCTGTAAGGCCCAGTTCACACCATAATTTCTGCCTTTTGGATGGGTTTCTGCATGCGTGGTTTTGATGATTTTTTTCCTCTTTTTTTTTCTTCATCTCAATTCAGAACATGTGAGTTGCAGAGCATTTTTCATGCATTCTGGTGTGTCTTGCCACATTCTAGATGAGTTTCATACAGAAAAAATTAAGCATGTTCTACTTGTGTTGACTGTAATGGAATTTTGCACTGCAAACTAGAACCATTGAAATACTGTGCATGTGTTTTCGATGCAGATTAAAAATGCACTGAACAAAATCTGGTGTGAACTAGCCCTAAAGTGGACCTATGCCCAAACTATGCATGCAAATGCATTTACATATCCTGAAAAAGCAGCAAAAGACAACACACAAGAGTTCATTCGCCTCTGTAGCTATAGGCATTGTGGAGAAATTCTTCTTCAAAGTTCATAATGGAGGCACTGAAATCGTAGTTGTTTTTCTTTTACTTTTTATTGCACCAGAATACTGGCAGCCTGCCAGCTCTCTAATGTAAACACATAGCAGGTGTTTCTAAGCTGTTAAAGTGGTTCTGTAGGCAGAACATTTTTAACCATAATCTATTCCCTGCATTAAGGTAAAAAATGTTCCAGTGGAAGCAACATCTTCTTACCTCCTCTTATACTTACACAAGTCATATCTCAATCCAGTGCTGTGCCTGTCTGCAGCTGGGCTGATCTCTCTCTCCTCATAGGATAAGGAGGCAGCAGTGGGAGCCATTGGCTCCTGCTGCTTTGAATCAAATCCTGTGTACCAGAGAGCTGGAGGTGGAGCTGAGCAAGTCCGCTGATGCGCCCCCATAGTACGGGGCTTTCTATTGTTGTGCACGGCGAATAAGAGGATGCCAGAGCACCGGCAGGGGACCCGGGAAGAGAAGGCTCAGGGACACTCTGTGCAGCACCACAGAGCAAGTAAGTATGAAATGTTAATTTTATTTTTTTTTAAACTGAGCCTTTACAAATGCTTTAAAGAATAATTCCAGGTATGGTATATTTTATATATAGTTGCACTGGTCCACCTTGGATTATGTAACTGTATATATACCATAGCTAGGCAATGCCACTGGTAGCTGGAAATAACTGAAGAAAACACTGCTACTCCAGTGATCTCCATATGCTTTCAGGTCCCATGCGTTTGCATTTTCTGAAAGAATCCTAAGCATTCCCTGATTGGATAAGGTGAAAGGCGTGACATCACCCCCTGGCATTTTCTTTTATTATTTTGATTCCATTTCAATTCAATATTTCAATAAATTGCATTGAAGCAGTCAAATTATTAACCAATTTTTACTTTGAAACCTACCGAATTCTGGTGGTCGATCCAACCTGGAGATAGTAGACTACTTCGTTTCTGGAAATTACTTGTGACTGTATTTGTGGTTCCCAGTAGTTTGAAGGTCAAAATTGAATGAAAATTGGCCAGCATTAGGCTGGAACACTTGGAGGATCGATTATATACTGTAGGTGCCTCTTCCTTGCCATTTTCTGACCACTAATCCAGAGAAGTCAGCTGCAGTTACTAGCACTGACCTGCCCAGGGAATGCAGGTCAACCAGTTCTTTTCAAGAATGTACACTTCTGTGATAAATAGGAACCAGAACCTCACCCTCAGGTTTCAGAGCACAGTGAGGAAGAGGCACCTATGTATCTGCCAAGTGTATGCTGGACCTTCCTTCTTCTGGGAACACTTGGGATTGTCACAGCTGATACACTTTCCTTTTGATCATTCCTACTGCATATCCCTGTGGTGGAGGAGGACAAGTGGTCATCTGGTATATTGGAAGGTCCCCTTCCGTCGGGAGGATCCTAACAGAGTGGATACTCCTCCCAGCAGTTCACAGGAGGCTAATCCATTTCAGGGGCTTGAGGAAGGAAAACACCCAAAAAGCACTTATGACCCAACTAAGCACAGGGGGCAATATATTGCGGTGAGTGAGGTTCTGGAAGGGGAGTACGAGTGACAGCATGGATCACAATTTATCTGCTAAGGTCACCGGCTATATCACCAAGTCACCATTGTATTTAAGTTGTGGAAGGTGTTGTGTAGTACCGGGACTTAATAAAGATGAACTGACACATATATTGAATTTTTGAGCATTGACCTTTTAAGGACATTTTCTAGCACAATTTTACAGTGTGTTGCATTAGTGGAAGGTGTATTGTAGCCCCTCAAGCATTATTTTGGGTTATACACCTATATATTCACATATGATTTATGTTCTTTATCATGTGTTTTTTTTATTCATTATAGAGTACTAGATAGGCATCCCCACTGAGGAGGGAGGTGCATTGTAGCACAATAACCTGTTATTGATATTTACATTTACCTTTTAGAGATGTGACCGCACATTCACTCATTGAGGAGGGAGGTGTATTGTAGCATGTCACACAAACTCAATCACGTCTGTTTTCAGAGTGGGGTTCACATATATATTTATAATGGATATACTGTCAACTGAGTTCCATTTAGATCGCAGTGCAGATGACAGATCTCCCAATCACATTCACATTACCAAACCTACCACACAATGCTTTAAAGTGAATTGCTATATACCTACAATCTTCTGTTAACGTGTAAGCATGTTTTTATTGATTTGAATAAAGAAGTGCATTATGCTCTGAGAGTTTTTCTTTTATGACTCTATCCTGGGATAGAGTTAGGAGCTTTAGGACTAGTTTTCTAGTTGTGTGTGGTTCAGCAGCCATGTACATTAAAGATACCTTCATCTACAGATATTCTCAGAAAGGTTAGTCCTTTTCTTTTTTGCTGTTTATTTGAACCAAAAATACAAAATGTTGCTTTTCCCAATATTTTGACACCAACATAAGAAAGCCATTGTGGCCACACATACAACATACATCTTCTGACGCTCAATCTTCAACAAATGCATTTCTCTGCCAATTTTGGTTGTGCAGCAAGCTCCATTGTCAGAATCAGACATCAGGTTTCCATATATATTGTCCGCCAAAATGCAGCAAGGTCCATAGTAAAATGTACATTTCCATTCTACATTTTTATCTGAAGATCTTTATATGTGTGCTCTGGTCCACAAAGGGCTGATGAACGGGAGAACTCAACAGGAATCACATGTTCTCTGCTCTCCAAGACGGAAAGATAAAACATTTCAAAGACCTGTCATGAGAGAGATATGGGCCTTACCATTGTCTGCCCTTTCCTAAAAATGCTAATTGCCTGGCTTTTATCCTGACCTATTGACTTCACTTTATCAATCACTGACCTAGACGTATGTAGAGCAGAACAGTCAGAGAAAAAGTCAGTTCTCACCTGCACCCAGGGGCGTATTTACCAAGAGGCAATCAAGGCATTTGCCTTGGGTGCCATTTTTCAGGGAGGCGGTGCCGCCTCCCAGAAGAAGGGACACACATGAGGATGGGGACCCGGTGAGGCACTGCATGAGCCCTGCTCCACCACATGGGATCCAAATGAAGCTGCATGCTGCAGGAAGGTGGCAGAGCCTGACTGTCATGCCCGGGGATGTCCATATAACTGGTTGAGCTCCCCCAGGCTTTCCTGATCATGGCTCCAGCAATATCTAGCCTTGCAGGTGAGTGCTGTAAGAACTATCTCTCTCTCTCTCTCTCTCGTGTGCCTAGGGCAGCACAAAACCTAAATACACCACTGCCTGCACCCATTTTCAAGGTCAATAAATAAAAGTATGGAAGACTTAGGTCAGGATCACTGCCAGGAAACCAACAATTTCAGGAGAGGTCAGCATTGGCAGCCCCATATTTCTCTCATTTTGGGTTTACTGTAACCTATTAACAATTATATATTTTCATGGTTATTATTCACATTGTCATCCAGACTGCAGGGGCAAACTGTTGGTGAGACTGATTTTAGGAAATTTGTGCATCTCTAGCAATTGCATCCAGATAGGTCCACTTCAACGGAAGAAAGCCAGGCGCTCCCTTAGCCATTCCTCTGTAAGGTCGCTGGTGTTTCTAATTTCAAATACCTGCAATCAGCATAGCAAGAACATTCTATTTGTTAAAGCATATCTAGACTCAGGAACAAACATTTATGCCAGTCCTTAGATGTGCTGGCTGCATTTGATTTCTTTTTTTTTCACACTTTTTTCTTTTATTTTAACCTGGTAATTCTGCCATTAACTCACTGACAACCGTACTGAACAGTGTTGTCACCCTAGCATAGGGAGTATGTGAGGACTACATAACATTGTGTTGGACTACATAACACCTTCCTCTTCATAGCGGGGATGGTGAATTTTTAGTCCACGTTGATAGCAGGGAACAATGCTAACTGATAACAGTCAAGAAGCAGAGAGTACAGGAAGTTATCAGCTCACAAGATTTCTGGCAGGATGAATAGCTATTTCTTTCTTTTTAGTGAAAAGAAACATTTACCATTGACATGGTTTCTTATAACAGAACAAGAGGGAGAAAATGAGAGAACTTTATTGTTCAAATACATCTTAAAGTGCCTGAAATAAGGGCTTTTTATAACATGTAGGCTATCACATTGGAAGCCTGTTGTTTGTTTTCCTTTAAATCATTTTGTTCCTGCTTAACTCCCTAGTTAGGGGATGCTCTATGTAGTTAGTCCCACCCTCCTCCTTTATACTGTAGCCTACATTCACCAAATCTACTGTATTCTGCTGGAGCTAAACAGTAGGATTTTTTTGACTTATCTGTTATGATCTGCACAGGTTTTTGGATTAAAGCTTTCCACAATATGCAAGATGTCATTTGGATCGAGTCACTGTCTGCTATTAAGTCTGTTAAATTGTATCTGCTACCTATAGTATAGTGTTTTAAGGAGATTGGTCATTTAGGATCTGTTAACGGGGAGAGACTTAATGAAAGTGGTTGTGGTTTGCCCAGATTTGGTCAGATTGGGCAGGGTTTGGTAGACCTGGGGTTGCAAAAAGGCATGTGGAGTTTCAGAGCCATAAACTGGTCCCTTCCTCTTCCAACATTAGTGACAAATAAAAGCTCACACTGAGCATTTTATGGTGTGCTGGTGACACTTATAATGCATTAGATATATTGACAACGATGACATTCATTGATGAGACACTACAGGGGTAGGAGGAGAAGGGGAAAAGGAGTCCCAGGTTTTTGGGGTTTTTTTCTAAACAAAGCTAATAAGGATAGCCTGGAAATTGTGTAAAGAAGCCTCCTGCTGTCTGCATTTGAAAACACAAAATACTGATATGCAATAATATCATATTTACCTCTAAAATTTGTATACTTTAACTGTTTTATTGTATTTTTAAGCTAGACATTAATAAAAAAAAATATATATAAAGTATATACAGTGATTAGCCATAACATTATGACCACTGATAGATAAAGTGAATAACACTGATTATCTGGTTACAATGGTATCTGAAAGTCGGTGGGATATATTGGGCAGCAAGTGAACATGTTGTCACTGAAGTTGATGTGTTGAAAGCAATAAAAATGAGCAAGTGTAAGGATTTGAGGGACTTTGACATGGGCCAAATTGTAATGGCTAGACGACTGGGTCAGAACAACTCCAAAACTACAGCTCTTGTGTGATGTTCCCAGTCTGCAGTGGTCAAGGCCTACCACAGTGGTCCAAGGAAGGAAAACTGGTGAACCAGTGACAGGGTCATGGGTGTCCAAGGCTCATTGATGCATGTGGGGAGCGAAGGCTGGCCCATGTAGTTTGCTCCAATAGAAGAGCTACAGTAGCTCACATTGCTGAAAAAGTTAGGCTACTTTCAAACTGATCCACTGCAAAAACACATAGGCATTTTTACCATGCTTTTGCCACGCTTTCTGAGCATTTTTAAAGGACACGTGACTTATAAACTGCACCAAAGGCACTTACCAGAGGCTTTTTTTAAACGTTTTCAAGCACTTTCCATTGATGTCAATAGGAAGAGGCATTTTTCGGGAGTTTTTTTAACTCACCAAACATGCCCCAAAGATGCTGCAAGCAGGAGGTTTTACATTGCACTGCCAGCACAACGCCTCAGTATGAAAATATACATAGATATATATTCACATACAAAGGAAAGCATTTTTCTTGAGCTTTTCAGGTGCTTTTTATAACACAAAAACGTTTCAAAAACTCCTCAATGTGAAAGTAGCCTAACTGCTGACTTTGATTTGGCGTCAGAACACACACTGCATCGCAATTTGTTGAATACAGACCTGTATAGCTGCAGACCGGTCCATGCTGAAAAATGTCCACAGCCAAAAGTGCCTACAATGGGCACGTGAGCATCAGAATTGGACCACAGAGAAGGTGATTAATTCAGTTATGATTGGAGCAACACAACAATGAGTTTGAGATGTTGACTTGGCCTCCAAACTCTCCACATCTCAATCCAATCGAGCATCTGTGGGATGTTCTTGAAAAACAAGTTCAATCTATGTAGGCCTCACCTCGCAACTTACAGGTCTTAAAGGATCCACTACTGATGGTTTGGTGCCACATACCACAGTAAACTTTAGAGGTCTAGTGGAGTCCATGCCTCTACAGGTTATGGTGGGGGGTCATAATGTTATGGCTGATCGGTGTATACTGCACATTCTCTTTAATTCGTAACTCTTTAATTGTTTGTTTACCTTAGTAAGCTCGGCGGTTTGTACCAGTCTGTTCTTACTTCCTGCGTACATCATCTGCTGCTCAGGCTTACAACCTGTTCACAGGGAAATATAATGTTGACTGTATGGGAATCACAACAGGGTCTTATTCAGTAACAGCACATTATAAAGCTAAAGATTAGAGTGGTAACTTATAGCAACCAGTCAGATTTCCCTTTCCCTAAGGATCACCATACACGTTATATTCTGACAATACAATGTTTGTACAGTCAACTTTAGAGTTACCAATTCTATGTGTAGCACCCCTCTAGTTAGCCAGGGGGAGCTAGCTAGGATTTTACCTACAGGCTGAGTAGCAGCCTGAGATGAGTCAGCCAGGTAACTTTAGGTCAGGGCTAAGGGCTCTGCAGGTCAGTTCTTAATATCTCCCCCTGCTCTAGAAGCTTGAGAAGTTTCTAGAAGGCAGTAGGTAGGGGTGAGGAGGGGGCTGATCTGCATACTCAGGGGACTCTGACCAGTCCCCAAGCAGGACACTTGTCATGGGGCCAGGGCAGCCCTTAAGATTGGGAGAGCCTCATCAGGACGTGGTCAGTGTTGGGTGGAAGATGATGTGAGAAGGCCAGAGTGTGGACCCTGGGAGGGGACCCAGGGTGGGGCCCATCTGCAGGCAGGATCTTGGAAGGAGGATCTCTCAGCCTCAACCAGCCCCTGAGAAAGGACAGCCTGGGAAATATGAAAGAAGTCAGCCCAGCATATTGCCTGAAGGAAGCCACATTTATTATCCTGCAGATTACCTTAGAAGTAATGACAGCATTCATTTTCTTTTCTAGGCTTTCTTTCCTTTATGCTGCTGATCTAACCAATAAGTCTGTTTTTAAACAAAACAAGCTCTCCAGCAAATGTAGCAGAGTGATGAGACAAACCATTGCTAGTGACAGGGGTATTTACAATGATCAGCTCATATTTATTTATATAAAACCTTTATCCCAAAAGAAAAAACAAACTTTGCTGTAACTGCACAGTGAGCTGGAGTTTGCCTTCAATTTGTTAGTGTATCTAAGTCTGCTACTACACCTAACATACCTCTCCCCCGGACTGACAATGCCGCTGTCTACTCTGCCCCTGTGCTCCTTCATTCAGAGTGGGGGCATTCTAATACAGTAGGTGTGCTACTGGCCAGATCACCAGGTGAAAACAGAGAGAAAAATAACTAAAAAATAAAATTAATGCAGGCACTTTTAATCATTGGTAATCTGCAATATATTACATTTCTGGTTTTATGTTTAATACCACTTCAACTAAGCACTTCCAGTTCTGGTCTTATAGAGGTCATAGTATACAGGTAATATGGATGTCCCACCACTGCCCAGATGTGGACACTTACCGGCTGGACTGGAGAAGACCATGCACAGTGGGTATGAGACGCGCCCATCGTCATGCTTGTACTGGTAACTGTATACCAGAAATGTGTCCTCTGGTTAAGGAAGTCAACAAACACAATACAGAGTCATTCTAGGTTCCTAGTCCCGTGTGAGCTCTGATTTGAGCAGCTTTGAGATGCAAAGAAAAGGTTTGTTCTGCTTGGCTATGGTTGCACAGATAATCCCCATAGGTATCTATGAATCAGCCTCCTGCGGCTGGAGACACTTGGAAGACTATCCTATGTGGATCGACTGCAGGCACAGCCCCTGTACCGAAAATTTTATTGTAGGACATACCTAACCAGGGTTCAATGGAACCCTAGGAATCCTCCTGAAGTTTCTAGGGTTTCTTTGAGCAGTGACAAATTAATCTGTCACCTACAATGACCACCAGTGTAAGAGGACACTTCTACATTGACCACTAATGTGAGGGGACACCACATTTTTAATTATCTCTCTGGTTTTTTTTCTTTTATTATTATTCCTTTGTATTTCAAGATATTTTTGCCCTGTGTGTCAAATATGATAGGTAGGCCACATTATTTAAGTTTTCATTTATAATTTTCAATAACCTATTGATCATGCTAATGTGCTGTCAGTTGTATGTATAATTGTTTTTTTAGCAGGAATTCCCCGAGACCTGAAAATCATATCAAGGGTTCCTCAAGGCAAATTGTTAAGAAAGGCTGGTCTAAGCGATCAACAATACAGAGGGTGGAGCCTTTAGAATTGAGGTAGGTGTTTTTAGGTCAAGTGGGTACACTAAAATAAGAGACACTGTCAATTTTACCTTTTAGGGCACCGCTGTGCTTCTGAAACTGTTGGAGCATGGGACTTCATCCCATGTCAATGCTAGGGTTACCACCTGGCCAGTATTTTAATGGCCTGGACAGTAAAACTGGGGCTTGTTGCCAATATTGTTAATAATATAGAGGTCATGAGGCCAATATTTTTCCTGGAAAGATTGCAACCTTAGACAGTGCTTGGGTCTAACAAGCAATTACTAGGTCCAAAGACACATTATGGAGGGAGTGATGTCACCGCGTCGGACACCATTCAACACTGAAGATTCGGTATCGGCTTCAATGGAGGCAAGAGTGGCTGGGGGGTGCTGACAAGGTGAGTATTATAGGATCAGGGTGCCCATTTAGAGAGGCACTATGACAGCTGTCACTTTGCCCTGAATGGAGAAGTTGACAATGGGCTCAATTCACAAAGCAGTATCTACCGCAATAAGAACTGTGGTAACTTACTTAGTTACACTTAGTGTATTTCAAAATTATTTTTGCAATTCACTAAAACAAAACTACTAAAATACGGCATGAGCCATTTTATAAAGTGATGTGACATTTTAGTAGTGAAATTCAGCAGTGTTTTAACAGCGGTGGTAGCCGGCATCCTTAGCAACCAGTAGAAAATAATTGTTAAAGCGGAGTTCCACTCAACCTATCAAAAAATAAAAGTCAGCAGCTACAAAAACTGTAGCTGCTGACTTTTAAAAAACATCCACTTACCTGTCCCTCGGTCCCGTGGTGTGTCCCCCGCAGCTCATCTCACAAGCTGTCCTGTATTCCAGGAGGCTGACATCTTCAGTGTGGGCACCCGGCTGTGATAGCTTGCGGCTTCACAGCCAGGTACCCACTGCACATGCGCGAGTAGTGCTGTGCTTCAGGAATGGTCAGATCACCTAAATATCGCATGCAATCTGCTTCAGTGAATTGAGCCCAGAATCTCTTTAACAAAAGATCTGTGGGGATGCAATTTTGTCGCTTGGTTGCTAGGCGACTGCCCTTTTCATCTTTTGTGTCAGCTTCAGCAGCTTGTCAGGTTATGCAATGGATCTGATAGTGATCATAGCATACTACTGATTTGTAGCTACATAAAGAAGCATTGAGGCCAGCTACAGCATCAATTTTATACCACCTAAAAAAAAAAAATTGCCATTAAAAATATACAGGATTTATAAAGCATTGACAGATTAGGCAGCACTTTACAGACTGGAGAGAGACAGTACAGTTACAATACAATTCAATACAAGAGGAATCAGCGGGCTCTGCTCCTTAGAGCTTACAATCTAAAAGGAAGGGTCAACTGATACAGAACAAAAAAGTAATAACTGTGAGCAGATGGAAGAAGTAAAAGTTCAGTTTGAACCCTCATGCACACTGAGTGTACGTGTATTGATAACGCTGGTAACGTTAGCAGTGTAAAGTCACGTTAAAAATGTGAGGTTTTTAGCATTTAGCTGTGTTTTGCCGTGATTAGCGACGTTTTTCTGCGTTTGTGTTTTTTTACTAAAAAAAATTCTTTGGTCAGAAAAAGTCCAAAGACACCAGTTTGCGGCATTTTACCGCATTTTTTCAGTGTTAGAGCATTTTTACAGATAAAAAACTCCTCTAGAAACCCACTAGTCCTGGGTTTTTTTTCCAGCCAAAAAACATTGATTACAGCCTATGTGTGCATGGACACATAGGATAACATGCTGGGGGGTCTACTGGCTGTAGAAAAAAACATCAAAACAGCTGCTGTAAAAATGTCCCATGTGCACGAAGTCTGATAGTTAAAGGCAGGACAGGCCTCTCTGAAGAGATGGGTTTTCAGGGATCCCCTAGAGGTGGATTGAGTTGGAGATAGCTGGACAGATTGAAGTAACGAGTTCCAGATGGTGGGAGAGGCTGTGGAGAAGTCTTGGAGGCGCGCATGAGAGAAGGTAACAAGGGAGCTGGAGTGCAGGTAGGAGGAGCAAAGAGAATGATTAACCACTTGCCGGTCACCCCACAGCAGTTTTACTGCTACAGGTGGCCGCTGTGTGCAAAATCACACATATATATATATATATAAACCGCTGAGAAAACCTGTATTTTATATATATATATATATATATATATATATATACACACACATACACATATACATATATACATACATATACACACACACACACACACATATACACACACACACATACATACATACAGTTGTGTCCAAAATTATTCAACCCCCAATGCTGTAAAGGGGTTTAGGGACTATAGTGTACATTTGGAATTGTATTCAGAATCAAATCCTACAAGGACGTTGTAACTACCCAAATGCAACTAAAATGACATCAATTGTTTATGTAATACAGTAGTAAATGGTTCTTATGTGGTTTCTTCATTGCCACAATTATTCAACCCCTTAAAGACTACCACTCTGAAGAACAGAGGTTCATACAGGTGCTTTCCATCAGGTATTGAAAACACCTGTGGATGTCACCGAGCAGCAATCAAGCATAATAAGCACCAATTAAGCAGCTTTAAAATGACTGTGATACTCAGCTCCTTCTAGACATTTACTGGTGTGGTTACAAACATGGTGAAGGCAAGAGAATGGTCCAGGAAGACAAGAGAAGAGGTGATTTCTCTTCACAGGAAGGGCAATGGCTATAAGAAGATTGCAAAGATGTTAAACATACCAAGAGACACCTTAGGAAGCATCATTCGCAAATTCAAGGCAAAGGGCACTGTTGAAACGCTACCTGGTCGTGGCAGAAAGAAGATGCTGACTTCGACTGCTGTGCGCTACCTGAAGCGTAGAGTGGAGAGAAGTCCCCGTGTGACTGCTGAGGAACTGAGAAAAGATTTGTCAGATGTGGGTACAGAAGTTTCAGCCCAGACAATAAGACGCACACTGCGTAATGAAGGCCTCCGTGCCAGAACTCCCAGGCGTACCCCCTTGCTGTCTCCAAAGAATAAGAAGAGTCGACTGCAGTATGCCAAAAGCCATGTGGACAAACCACAAAAGTTGTGGGATAGTGTTCTGTGGACTGATGAAACAAAATTAGAACTGTTTGGGCCCATGGATCAACGCTATGTTTGGAGGAGGAAGAACAAGGCCTATGATGAAAAGAACACCTTGCCTACTGTGAAGCATGGTGGAGGGTCAATCATGCTTTGGGGCTGTTTTGCTTCTGCAGGTACAGGGAAGCTTCAGCGTGTGCAAGGTACCATGAATTCTCTTCAGTACCAGGAGATATTGGATGGAAACGTGATGCAGTCCGTCACACACCTGAGGCTTGGGAGACGTTGGACCTTTCAACAGGACAATGATCCCAAGCATACCTCCAAGTCCACTAGAGCATGGTTGCAGAGGAAAGGCTGGAACATTTTGGAGTGGCCATCGCAGTCACCAGACTTAAATCCGATTGAGAACCTCTGGTGGGACTTAAAGAAAGCAGTTGCAGTGCGCAAGCCTAAGAATGTGACTGAACTGGAGGCCTTTGCCCATGAAGAATGGGCGAAGATACCCGTAGATCGCTGCAAGACACTTGTGTCAAGCTATGCTTCACGTTTAAAAGCTGTTATAACTGTAAAAGGATGCTGTACTAAGTACTAAGATTGAATGTCACTTGGGGGTTGAATAAAACTGATAATGCTGTGAGCACAGAAAAGACATTTGTGGTTATTTCATTATAACTGTTATGTTATATTTGTCTGACCTACAAGTGCCTCTTTAATGTAAATGTAAGCAAGATGACTGAATGATCAAAAGCAATGTCAAACTGGCCAAAACACTCAATTTCAGTGGGGGTTGAATAATTTTGGACACAACTGTACATACACACAAGATTTTGCACTTCTGCATTGCAGGCACGTGTGTATTGCAGCACACCGCTTTTGCTGTGATTTGTCAGCAGAAGCTGATCAGCGGGTACTGAGCAGTGGATGTCCACTGGCACTAGCCGATCGTCAAGTAGACCGACAAGGACTCAGCTCTGCCTATGTAAACAAGGCACAGTTCTGTCCTGTATGGTTACACATGGGGTAAAGGGACCAAGACAGTGGGTGTAGGAACATAAAGAAAATTTACTCAATGGTATACCATGTGTTGAAGGTAGAGGTCAGATCAAAGACCAGTTGTCCTATAACCATATATAATATAGGTGGAGGGCGCCTAAAAAATTAATTGACTTCTGCAAAAAAAGATTTACTGGTCCATATCAGTCCGGGTAAATATGTCCCATAAGATGACCAGTATGGGGCACCATCTGCTCCACAGACCTACAGTACCATAGTGACTAAGTTCATAAACAGCAATCAGTATGAATAAATAATCGACTTCTCACCAACTCTTTAGTGTTCACTGAGCTTAATTCCCGCAAGTCACAAGTAATTTTGGGACATTACCACTGGATGGAGTCAAAGTGCTTTCCATATATGCTGTACAGTATCAGCGGTGGTATAAGTCCGGTCCTCTGTAATCAGTGTACCTGGAGATGCTGGACGCCCAGACCTGTGATGGAGGACGGACGAGACAGCCGCAGAACGCGGTGACATCACGCACAGGGTGTGGGTGAGGAGCTGCAATCCGACATGTTTCGCCCAATGGGCCCTGAAGAAACCTAAGCCTATTGGGCGAAACACTGGCTAGGCACACATTTACCCTTTAATCTTTAACCCTTTCCCTACCAGTGTTATTAGTACAGTGACGGTGTTTATTTTTATCACTGATCACTGTATTAGTGTCACTGGTTCCCACAAAGTGTCAGTTAGTAAGAAATTTGATTTTTTTTTTCTTTTAATTGGATGTTTTATAGCAGAAAGAAAAAAAAACATTTTTTATTTTTTTCCAAATTTTTGGTATTTTTTTGTTTATAGCACAAAAAATTTTTAAAAAAACAGTGGTGATCAAATACCACTAAAAGGAAGCTCTATTTGTGGGAAAAAAATGACATAACTTTTATTTGGGTGCAGTGTTGCATGACCGCGCAATTGTCAGTTAAAGTAATGCAATGGCGTATCTCAAAAAATAGCTTGGTAAGGAAGGGGCCAAGTTCTGGGAGGGCGTCATATGATGTTCTCCCACAAAACGCCCTCCCGCATGCCCCCGGCGATCTCTGTGATCATAGTGTCTACGGACACAGCTGACCATGTGATGAGGTAAAAGGCTAATCACAGCGGCCTTTTACCACGTGGTCAACTGTGTCCAATGACACAGCAGATCACAGAGTAAATACAGTTGCCAGTTATCAGCAGGACTTTCCTCACGCTGTCACAGCATTAGGAAAGTACTGCCGATAATCGGCAGCTGTCAGAGGAGATTGACACTGATCATCAGGGCACGAATGATCAGTGCCTTGATGATCAGTGCCCTGCAGTGCCGCCCACCAGTGCCCAGTAGTGCCTCCCATCAGTGCTCAGTAGTGCCCCCCAGCAGTGCCTCCCATCAGTGCCGCTTATCAGTGCCATCAGTCAGGGCTGTCAGTCAGGGCCTTCATTCAGGGCCTCCCGTCAGTGTTGCCCATCAGTGCTGCCTATCAGTGCAGCATCATCAGTGCCTCATTAATGCCCACCAGTTGCGCCTCATCAGTGCAGCCTATCAGTGCTGCTTACCCGTGCCTCCTCATCAGTGCTGCCTATCAGTGCAACCTCATCAACGTACATCAGTGAAGGAGAAAAATTACCTGTTGCAATTTTTTTGTTTATAGCGTAAAAAATAAAACACCCAGTGGCGATTAAATACCACCAAAAGAAAGCTGTATTTGTGTGAAAAAAATGATAAAAATGTCATATGGATACAATGTTGCATGACCGCGCAATTGTCATTCAAAGTGTGACAGAGCTGAAAATTGGCCTGGGCAGGAAGGGGGTAGAAGTGCCCGGTAAGTAAGTGGTTAAGGAAAGTTTGAGCTGCTACAAAGTTGCTGGTGTGACATAGCTTAGGGCTTTTTCACACAGGCATTGAATTCTAATGCAGCCTTAAAGTGTTTTAACGCACCTATAGAGTTAATGAGTGGTTTGGATGTGTTGCACAGGCATTCATGCTGCATCAAGCAACACTCCTCAAACACCCTGTGAGATCTGTTTTTTTATTTTGTACAAGATTTAAATATGAAAATGATCACTTATGATGCTTTGCAACCACACCTTAAACGTACTGTAAACGCCACAGGTACATTTACAGTGCGTTGATGGTGCTCTTGTGGTGCGTTTCAAAAGAAGTGAATGGAGGCAGTTGCAAAGTGTCAATGCCTGCCAAACCCTGCAGGCAGCATTATTTTTGCCTCCCTGTAACACAAGGCAATGCTAATGCTTCAGTGTGAACACCTGCATCTGCTCCCTCTTTTAATAACTTTGAGTGGCATTGATAGGCGTTAAAAACATGACTCAACTGTCTATGTTCAACTCCTGTGTGAAAGAGCCGTAAGGACATACAGTACAATCTTATTAGGGCAAAGATGATGTTATACAGGGGACTTGGCTTCCTGATACTTTGAGGGGGTGCACGGTCACTTCGCAACCAGAACTGAACTGGTAGCAGTGGCGTCCCTAGGTGGGGTGCGCGCCACACGAGGTTACACCGGACCCTCTCCATGAAAAGGAAAGTTTAAAGTAAATCAACGATCCCCGCAAGATGGATCAGATCTGCAGATTGAGCATAATGGATTGGAGTCCGATCCATTAAGTTCCCCAATCCGCAGATCCGATCCATCCTGCGGGGATCGTCGGCTTGCAACCTATACGGGGTTAACTGATCTAGGTAAGGCTGTGCAAGATCCGGGACTTGTCTGTAACCAGGAAATGCGGCCGCGATAGCAGGAACCTCCTTCATCTGACATCACTTCTCGAGCATGTGCAGACTGGACTGGTGTTGAAAGATCAGTTAACTCCGTATAGGTTGCAAGTTGACGATCCCCGCAAGATGGATCGGATCTGCAGATTGGGGAGCATAATGGATCGGACTCCGATCCATTATGCTCAATCCGCAGATCCAATCCATCCTGCAGGGATCATCGGAGGGGGTGACTCCAAGTGTTACTGCACCGGGTGACACCAACCCTAAGGACACCACTGACAGGTAGGTAGTCCTTTGGACCACTTTACCAGGTCATGTTAAATAGTTAGTCTGGCTGAAAAAAGAAAAAAGTCGATCCAGTTAAACCAATAAAAAAAAAAGTTATAATCCTATACCCACGGTTGATCCAGAGGAAGGCAAAAAAAACCCAGCAAAGCATGATCCAATTTTCTCCTGCAGGGAAAAAAATTATTTCCCGATCCCCCGAGAGACAATCGGATATTCCCTGGATAAACTTTACCTATAAATGTTAGTATCCAGTTATATTCTGTGTATCTAAGAAAGAATCCAGGTCTTTGTTAAAGCAATCCACTGAGCTGGCCAGAACCAACTCTTGAGGGAGTCTATTCCACATTTTCACAGCTCTCACTGTGAAGAAACCTTTCCGTGTTTGGAGATTACATTTATTTTCCTCCAGACGTAAAGAGTGCCCCCTTGTCCTCTGTGATGACCTCAGGGTGAATAGCTCTACACCGAGTTCACTATATGAACCACTGATGTATTTATACATGTTGATCATATCCCCCCTTAATCTCCTCTTCTCAAGAGAGAATAAATTCAGTTCCTCTAATCTTTCCTCAAAGCTGAGCTCCTCCATGCTACCTTCCCAAGAGCCCTACCTTGGAGGATTGAATCAACAGCATTCTCAAATTCTAATATGCGCAAAGATATTTGCTCATCCCTACTTATAAAAAGCCACTGACTAATACATGCATAGCTACTACAGGTAACATGTCTGGTAAGGATATCTTGGCTGACGTTCTGGTAGTTCATTCTGTAGGTCATCAGGGGAAATATCCTGAAATAGAAATACATATTTCAGAGTAATGAAATTATCAGTAATTGCTGCACACTAGTTCTTCTGCTAGACCAATGATACTGAGGTATTGAATTACTAAAGTAAGAGAATTCTAACTCACACCTGTGAATGTGTTTACTTTGAATACCCATCATGTGCAGAGGAATTTAAAAGAATAGGATTTTCCCTTGCACATGATTGAATGATCGAAGTGTACGATGCTTCACTGAGCTACGTGAACATTGCCTCCTTTACTAAGTCTAGCCATCAAACCTTGTTATCAAAGCCTATCATGCATGTTACAGTTGGCCAGCTAAAGAGAAAATATGTATGTGGTGTATGCATTCGCTCAAATAGAAGGGAATACAAAGCCCAAGGAGGCAAAAAGAAGTAGGTAAATACATCAATCTATCCTCTATGCATATCGTAAACCACTTCATCAAGGGCATGGGCTTGCTTGTTGACTTACCTCTTTGACTGGTTAAGGGTAGCTTGAAGACTTCTTAGTAAGGTAAATAAAAAAATCAAGACATACATAAAGAGGGGGGGTTGGGGGAGTTGATCCCAGTGTTGGATTTTCATTTTTCATTCAGATGTGTAACACACCAAGCATTGGGGGGAAATTTGCCCAATTAGGCTGCAAACAACAATAAAAATATCGAAGACATCTAATCTTATGCTCTCACCAGATTCATCCAATAATCAAGAGTTGTACCAAATAAATCCTCCTCTCTTCCAATCCTCTTCTGTCTATTCTTCTGCTTTTGCTCTTAGTAGAAAAAAACACATATACTGTATATAGTATGTCTTACACATGTGAAATGTGCTCAAACTCTCAAAATATGATGTACTCCCATAAATGAACGCGGGACACCCTGGCAGCGGAACTGGACTTACTTGCCTCTTCGGAGGCTGAAAGGGCCTTGCGTTGGACCAAACATAAATTTTATACCTGTGCTAATAAACCGGGTCCGATGCTGGCTAAGAAACTCAATTCTGTGGGGAAATCCCATAAACCGGTCTGGTTGTAGCTCCCTTCAGGGGGCTGCACCTCCAATCCCCAGCAAGTCGTTTCACAGACTTCCTTTCACACTTCTTTGTCAAACCAGATCCCTTTCCTGTAGCTCAGGCGAAAGTATTCTTTCAAAATCTAAAACTCTCTGGATTGTCTGAAGCAGCGTAGGTGGCCCTTAATGCAGGTGTAACTCTATTAGAAGTACTTCAAGCTATCAAATCTTGACAGTGCACCGCAGCCCCGGATTTTCTGCCCTCTCCAGATGTGCTTAGAGCTCATATCTCAATGATTCCTAGGACAACGGAAGACGTACAGGAAGAGTGGTCAGGAATAGCCGAGGTCAGGACAAGCGGAGTTCCTTCAGAGTCAGGATCAAAGCAGAGTCAGGATCAGGCAGGAAGCAGACAGAATGCAGGTACAGGGGCTCATGGGAAACATACACCAAGGCACTGACTGCAGGTCTGGCCATTCCTTAAATACACCTCCTGCAATCAGCCTCAGGTGATGGTGCTGGCCAGCCCTGGTACTGCAGCCCACACGGCAGATGAGTCCCACCAGTAATGGTGAGTCCATTCCTGACAGTACCCCCCCCCTCAAGGAGCGGCCTCAGGATGCTCCAAAACAGTCCTTAGTGGCTGGCTGGCTGGCTTGGTTTCCTGCTGGTAGTCTTCTCCTTGTGTAGGAGCAGCCAGGAAGGCAGGTTACTTGACACAGGATCTCCAGGAGCAGGCTGGGAATCAGTTATTGGCCAGTTTAGCTAGACATCAGGGGCTGGCACATCAAGCTGGGCAGCGAGCGGAGGCACATCAGGCTGGGCAGCGGACAGAGGCACATCAGGCTGGGCAGCGGACAGAGGCACATCAGGCTGGGCAGCGGACAGAGGCACATCAGGCTGGGCAGCGGACAGAGGCACATCAGGCTGGGCAGCGGACAGAGGCACATCAGGCTGGGCAGCGGACAGAGGCACATCAGGCTGGGCAGCGGACAGAGGCACATCAGGCTGGGCAGCGGACAGAGGCACATCAGGCTGGGCAGCGGACAGAGGCACATCAGGCTGGGCAGCGGACAGAGGCACATCAGGCTGGGCAGCGGACAGAGGCACATCAGGCTGGGCAGCGGACAGAGGCACATCAAGCGAGGCAGCAGGCACCGGCCCATCAGGCGAGGCAGCAGGCACCGGCCCATCAGGCGAGGCAGCAGGCACCGGCCCATCAGGCGAGGCAGCAGGCACTGGGCCATCTAGCAGAACAGCGGGCACCGAGTCATCTGACACAACAGCGGGCACCGAGTCATCTGGCACGACAGCGGGCACCGAGTCATCTGGCACGACAGCGGGCACCGAGTCATCTGGCACGACAGCCTGACCCCCACCTCTTTGTTTGCTGCAAATTATTATCCATTGCTTTGCTGTGTCCTCCCTTATGCAGTCTTGGTAATTCCCTCACCTGTCCTGGATAAGACGGGTTAATTTGGTGAAAATTACTATCTTTCCTAAATTGTTGTATTTTTTTCGCACCCTCCCAGTGCAGGTTCTTCCTCATTTTCTCCGGTTGATTCAGGCGAGGATTATGCAATTTATCTGGGCTGACAGATGTCCCAGAGAAACACGCTTTTTGCCCATAGACTGCAGGGATATCTTGGGGCACCTAATGTGTAGTAAAGTATTACCAGGTGAGCCAGATTGCCCCCCCCCCCGTATATGTTACACGCTTCCTCTGATGTCCCTTCTCTGGGTCCTTTTGTAACTACCTAACTGTGCCCCCATTGTGACATCGACGTGTTTATGGCTCTCCCTGCCCAACGCCCGAGGAAATTGAGTCCCATTCTGCTCCATGGCCTATAAGTGTGGGATTCGGTACTCTATTCTAGTGGATTGATGTCACCCTTTCTACCCTTGCTCCCCATTGTCAACAATCCTCTTTTTCCACCGGGTTTGGATCAGCCAAGGGCGTTCTCTTGGTGAGCAGCCAATGGTTTTTCACAGGTGCGACACTTTTTGACCTCCGGATCCTTCCCCACCAGAAACTCTCTTCGGGAATCACGGGCTGTCCCTCAGGCAGAATTTTTCCATTACCTTCAATAGCGGCACTAGTTGACCTCACTGCATGGCACTACCGCCTTTTTATATCAGAAATCTGCCTTTGAACAGTCTTGCCAACAGCGTCTGGGCGCCTCGGGTCTTGTTTCCCTACTTTATGCATTCTTGAATAGGTGCTCAATGCGTACTTCTCTATCATATGTTGCCCATTGGGAGCGTGACTTGGGGGCGGTCGTGGATCTGGAGGACTGGAATAAGGCCTGGTCATTTATAGCTGAATGTTCATTTAATACAGCCACACTGGAGGTGGCATACAAAGTAGTGTTTGTATTCGGTCCAGCTCATATCGCTGCTTTCAAGGTTACAGCCATTGTGGAGATGTGTTGCATATATGGTGGTCTTGCCCAAGACTGGTTAGTTTTTGGTCTCATGTATTTGGCCTTCTTTACACCTTTTTCCATCTCTCCATACACCAGGAGGTTCGGTATGCTTTGCTTCGTTGTCCCATACTGGGTCTGTTTGCTCAACAGCAGAAGTTGGCTTCCTATTTGTTTTTGTTGGCCACTAGAACAATTGCTCGGGCCTGAAAAGGCCCGTCTGTCTCTTCAGGGGGTGCAGGACCATATGACCACTCTGATGCTCAATGAACAGATGTTGAATATCCGTAATGACTCGCAATGGAAATTTTTTAAAATATGGGAGACGTGGTTGACATATGCTTTTCCCACGCTCCCCCCGGCTAGCCTGGGTTTATGATGCTTTACGATATTGGCGTTCCAGGCTCTTCAGTATCGGAATTCATGTAAGCATATACAAGTGGTCAGCAAGCCACGGCTCGCGAGCCACATGCGGCTCTTTGCACACTTTAATGCGGCTCTTCTGTGTGCCAGGCGCCCGCTCCCCTCCCTCCTCTCGGGCGGCCGTTCCAAAAGTCAGGACTCTGCAGCTAGCCCAGCAATGGGCAAACTACGGCCCGGCGGACCTTTTAATCCGGCCCGCGGAGCATGGCAAACATTGGCTGTCAGGATGTAGGCGGGGCAGCGTGACGAACTCCTCTCCTCTCACAGTCCGCCCTGAAGACCGGAACGGCACGGGAACACGGCGAGAGGAACACGCGGAGCAAAGGTAAGTGAATTGACACAATATGGGGAATGAATTACTATAGGGGGGATGAATTACTATAGGGGGGATGAATTACTATGGGGGATGAATTACTATATGGGGGATGAATTACTATATGGGGGATGAATTACTATATGGGGGATGAATTACTATGGGGGATGAATTACTATATGGGGGATGAATTACTATATGGGGGATGAATTACTATGGGGGATGAATTACTATATGGGGGATGTATTTTCAGTTTTAAAAATGTGGCTCTCAAAATAAATTTCAATCGTGGTTTTGGCGAGATTTGGCTCAGTTGAAAAAAAAGGTTGCCCACCACTGGCATATACTCTTCAATAAAGAAGAGGTTTTTTTTGTACGGCCTCATTATGCATTTTTTTTTTAATACACATATTAGGAGCACGGAGGTTACAAGAAATGGAAGAGGAGGATTTCACTGATGCACAGATTATTAAGAAGGTGTATTTGTAATATAGAGAGGGTAAGGTGCATGACCTTATGGGGTATGGTGAAGAACTGTTGGTGGTGTGATATTCATGGTCATGGACACATGGTGGAATAATGGAGAAGACACTGGTATAGATGTTTTGCATGACAGTAATAAGGGAGGATAAGAGTATATATTATTGATGGTGATTGGGAAGAGCACAATATTTGGAATACATCATATTTTGAGAGTTTGAGCACATTTCACATGTGTAGGACATACTACACTATATTTGTTTTTTTTTCTATTTGGGAGCACAAGCAGAAGAGTAGACAGAAGAGGATTGGAGGAGATGAAGATTTATTTGATACAACGCTTGATTATAGGGTGAATCTGGTGAGAGCATAAGAGGATTAGATGTCTTGAATTGATTTTGAGGACTGATATTTCGCTGATTTGATAGTGACTGTGCTTCTGCCCAGGGGGGCAGTTATATTTCTAGCTGCAAAATTGGCATTTGACCCTTGGATCTTAGTAGCATGTAGAGCAAAAAATAAAAATATGACAGAGGTAACATTTTCCTATCCTGTCTGTAGTAAGAAAAGGAGCTGTCTACAGTACTGCTTTATTCCAATTAATAAAACTGCACAAAATAAACTTGTAAAAGTGGGAAAGTCAAATCAAAACTACTTAAGTGCAAACCTGGGCTTTGTGTGTGCACTCATTAGTGCCCCTTTACCATCAAAACATATATTTCTTTCATTGCCCACCACTCTGTTCATCTGCTGAAAATGAGGATAGAAAGCCCTGTGCAAATGTGATTTCATTAGGGCTAACCTAAAAAGCATCTGGGTTGCCACTCAGGGCCACGTATCCAAGTCCAGTAGACTCCACTGTGGGTGCCGGTTCAGTGTGAAGAGCCAGTCCCACCTCTATGTACTCAGATAGGAGAAAAGAAAGTCCCTATTCTTTAACACCAAACTCATTGGTCATGCAAGTAATAGCAGCCTCAGCCTAGCTCCATCCAGGCTGCGCCCCAATGCGTTTCATCACATCTACTGGGCTTAGTCATAGAGGGGTGAAACGCATCGATGTGCATGGCCTGGGCAGAGCTAGTCTGAGGCTGCTATCACTTGCATGGTGGTCGGGTTTGTTTGGTGTGCAGCAATCAAGTATTTCTATTCTCCTGTCTGAGTTCATTATGGCTCAGTTTAAATAACATTATTGCTCTCCTGAAAATCAATCTGTTTACAGATTGCTTTTCATTAGGTGTTTAACAGACAGCAAGGATTTGATATGATGCATCCTCACCTCTGGTTTTAAAGTGTTAATAAACCCGTGACCCTGTATTTACTATATCTGATCTCCCATAGTACACAGAACTTGGAAATGTAATTATTTTTAGTAAATATTAACTGCTAAATATTCTCATCAGCAGTTAGAGCAGTCTTGTGACTTCTATCAGTGTCCAGCAGAGCACTGGTTAAAGCTTGTACAAGGAGTTTTCATTCTCCCCTGACTGTCCTATGAGGCAACATAACCCCTGACCCTCTGTCTGGACAGTGCTGATTGGCGCTGTGCTGATCACATGCACTCTCCCAAGAAAAAAAAACCTCTCTAGCAATACACACTAAATTGAGCATGTGCAGAGTGACTCCACAGGATATGTCTTATCAGGAGATAAGAGGGGGACACTGGAAGAAGGGGAGGATCAGAGAATACAGGATCAAAGAGTGTTTTTACATAATGCGGAGGATTAACCCCTTAGGTTCCACAGTGAGTATAACAAGCATGCTTTACTGCATATATAGACTGATTTTACTTTTGTGGGTTTAGTAACACTTTAACTCTTTGATAGTAAAAACTGGAAGCGGATTGGTTTTTATGCAGAGCTGCACCAGATTTTTCACTTTCTAGTTTTAGTAAATCAATCCCCAGGTGTCTTCCTTGTTACCAGCAACTGTGAGAAGGTGAGTATGTGCAGCTGGGAAGGGGGGAAATAAAAGAAAACTTGTTTATTTGCTTGGCACTCAAAAATAGACTAAACTTTTCTTTAATATATAAAATGAATGGCAGTTATCGAAGCGTAGACCCACCATCAGACATCAAAGACTTGGGTACATGGAGATAATCTCTTTCCTTCCTCTGTCCATAACACGTTTGAGAAAGAACATTTTAGGAATCTACAGAATGCTTTTGTTTAGTTCCTTATGCAAAAAAAGGATCTACTGCAAACAATTAGCTTGCCATAAATAATCAAAAAAGTGTGAGAAAAAGACATAGCACAGGGGCGGACTGACCATTTGGAAACTCGGGCACTGCCCGAGGGCCCAGGTTCAGTAAGGGGCCCCATGAGATGCCCCTGGTACCTTTTTCATAAGCTTTTTTGAGTTTGGGCAAGGACACAGGGGCCCCATGAACCCCTATTGCCGGGGGTCCCATGAGTTGTCAGTCCGCCCCTGATAGCACCCTATGCTGCTTCCCAATGTTCATTTATGGTTGGCAATGAATTAGCTTCAAATGTGTTTTTGCATCCAGAATTCTCTAAGCCAGGGGTCTCCAAACTTTCTAAATAAAGGACCAGTATATGGTCCTTCAGAGTTTGAGGGGGGACTGACTGTGGCCAGCAGGAGTGGAAAATGCCCCACTATCAACAGTATTAAACAGTGCCCCAAGCTTGGTGGTCAATGAGAATAAAAAAATAACATAGTACCTGCGGTCAGAAAGAGGAAGAATAGTGTCCCATCATTGGTATTAGTAGGAGGAATAATGCCACATCGATGTCAGTGGGAGAAATAATGCCCTATCATTCTGGTCAGTGGAAGGAATGGTGCCCCATGGTTGGTATCAGTGGAAGGAATGGTGCCCCGTGGTTGGTATCAGTGGAAGGAATGGTGCCCCATGGTTGATGTCAGTGGGAGGAATAGTGCCTCATTTCAGTGGGAGAAATAATGCCCCATGGTTGGTGTCATTGGGAGGAATAGTGTCTTATCATTGGTGTCAGTGGGAGCAATAGTGCCCCATGGTTGTGTCACTGGGAGGAATAGTGCCCTATTGTTGGAAACAGTGAGACAAATACTGCCTCCTTATTGATGCCAGTGAGAGGAATAGTGCCCCATCATTCTTGTCAGTGGAAGGAATAGTGTGCTGTGCTTGGTGTCAGTGGGAGGAATAGTGCCCTATTGTTGGTGTTAGTGGGAGGAATAGAGCCCTATCGTTCTTGTCAGTGGAAAGAATAGTGCCCCATGGTTGGTGTCATTGAGAGAAATAGTGCCTCATATCAGTGGGAGAAATAGTGCCCAATTGTTAGTGTCAGTGGGTGGATTAGTACCTCATCTTTGGTGTCTGTGGGTAGAATAGTACCCTATGGGTGGTGTCAGTGAAATGAATAGTGCCTCATGGTTGGTGTTAGTGGGAGGAATAGTGCCCTAAGGGCCAGATAAAGGCAAGCAAAGGGCTGCATCCAGCCCACGGGCTGCAGTTTGGAGACCACTGCTATATGCTATCTTATTCTGCTTTCCATCCCTTATCCATTTATTGACAAATTCCCAATGAGGAGAGATGAAGCAGAAGATGAGTATGGTGCATGTGACATGGACAACCCACCTCAAACTCTTTTTCCAAGACCACCAGCTGTTTGTCCTTGTCAATCTTCACTAGGAAACAAATGAGAAGTGTGAGTGTGAGGGGAGAACAGACTTTGTGACCCCTCCGTATGAAACCTCCTCATGGTGGCACATAAGGTCCCAGTGTCCCGTATCCCTTTGCATGGTCACTCACTGAAGATGGCAGCATTGTTGGTCTCCTTCCTGAAACGGAATTTCCTCAGACGTTCTTTCAGCTCAGGGTCCACATCACACACCACCAACGAGTCAGACTGGAGAGAGGAAAGTAGACATAACGGTTATTTTAGTTCTAGCTAGGAAAAAACAAACCAATCAGTGATTTCCAGTCTAGATATGGGTGTAACTGAATCATGGTCAGAAAGGTGGACTTAGCTTTGTGCCGCTCTATACATCTGGATGCGCTAATAAAAGGTTATTGTGAAGTTTTATCTGCTCTCTTTGATGTAAAAAAAATCTAATCAAAGGTGCCATTTACTTCATTTATTGTATTCAAAGCAAACTCCACCCTCCATCCATATCTCCATGCTTTATTTTGCTGAGAAATCACTTTGAAAAATGACCCTTTAGCATTCCTGACCAAAGCCATCTTTAGTAAGGGCAGATGATTCATGCAGTATTCACTTCCTGGAATCCATCTGCTCTTAGGCATGCAGGCAGGAGGATGTGCTTAGCTGAGAAAACCCCTCCTCTCCTGATGACTCTTTGGATGTATGACATCATTTGCCTAGGCATGGAAACCAGGAAGCAACTGAAGAAAAGTGGAAAAAAAAAAAATTAAGAAACAAGTAAATATACATTCTGATCTATTTACTAATGCTAGCAGCTTAAGGATTAAGAATAATCAGTGTTGATTGAAAGAGTGAAGTTCTGCTTTTCAATTGATATTAAAGACAAACTTAAAAATAAACAAACAAACATGTCATACTCACCTGCTCTGTGCAGTGGTTTTGCACAGAGCAGCCACGATCTTCATCTTCTCGGGTTCCACACCAGCGTTCCTGGCCTCTCCTTCCTTCCGAGTGTCTCCAGAGCTAGCATCTTGTTGTGGCGGCACCCAATTAGGCTCACTCCTGAGCTGCTGCTCTGCATATCCATTCACGCACAGAGCAGTGGTTCAGCCCTGCCCCCTCACTCTCCTCATTGGCTCACTGGCTGCGATTGACAGCAGCGGGAGCCATTGGCTCCCGCTGCTGTCTCAGCCACTGAGGTAGAGTCCCCGGAGAGCCTAGGCTCTTGTTCACAATGCTGGATTGCGATAGGGCTCAGGTACGTTTTACAGGAGGCTGGGGGGGGGGGCGGCTGCTGCACCCGGAGGTTTTTTTACCTTCATTCATCCTTGAGCCTTTACAACAACTTTAAAGAATATGTAAACCCAACATTTCATATTGCTGATATGTGCCTGCTGTACTATGTACTTGCATGAAAAAGTCTCCTGTTCTCTTTGTATTGCTTCCTTTGTGTGAAATCCCTGCTGTTCCTGCCAGTCCCCCTGCTTTCCTTTTTAAAAACTGACCACACTATGCATGAGAGCACAGCATGATCAGTGTTCTGGCTGTGCTGGAAACTGAAAAACATCAAAAAGAAGGTGCACCAGTCTAGTGTATTACCTGCTTACACATTTATTTTACCTAAAAGCAAATCGTATACTCGGGAACAGATAGTATTTACAAGGGTTTCAGTAAAATCAATGCCATGACCACCAAATCTGCAGCACTTGACCAACTTCATGGAAAGAAGCCATTTGGGTCCAATATGGAAACGTGTTTCGTGCGGCAGCCCTCTTTGCGCACAGGAGCCGTGCTTTCAGTCTGTTTGTAAGTATATAATTTGCTTGCGTGAACAATAAATAGTAAGAATGTCATGCGCTAGGCAGATATGACCGCTTTTTGTTGTTTTCTTAGTGCTGTGCATGATGGGATACCCGAAGTTCTATGAGGGCTGCAAAGCGTGGCAGTGCCCATTCAGTCATGAGTGGAAACCTATTAGTCTGAACATCACATTTAAGTGCAGGAGGTTGTTTCTATTTTTCATTTGTATATACTGAGAACCAGGGGCGGACTGACCATTTGGAAACTCGGGCACTGCCTGAGGGCCCGGGGTCAGTAGGGGGCCCCATGAGATGCCCCTGGTACCTTTTTCATAGGCTTTTTTGAGTTTGGGCACGGACGCAGGGGCCCCGTGATCCCCTATTGCCCGGGGGCCCCATGAGTTGTCAGTCCGCCCCTGCTGAGAACTTAACATGCTCTCCTCCAATGATCAAGCTTCTGCTGCCACCTCCCCCTCACAGCCATTCAATGGGAAGACCATTGATCAAGCTTCTGTTTCTCCTCCCCCAGCTCCTTATGCAGCTGAGAACTGAAAGAATGTGATCACTTAAAAAAAAAAAAAAAAAATATCTATACACAAATGTTTGCCTTTCCTTTCCATTTTAAACTGAATGGGTTGTTGTCAGGGGCGGACTGACCATTTGGAAACTCGGGCACTGCCCGAGGGCCCGGGGTCAGTAGGGGGCCTCATGAGATGCCCCTGGTACCTTTTTCATAGGCTTTTTTGAGTTTGGGCAAGGACACAGGGGCCTCATGATCCCCTATTGCCCGGCGGCCCCATGAGTTGTCAGTCCGCCCCTGGTTGTTGTATAAGGTGGGGGTTTACATATACGTACTTTAATTACAGCTGCTGTGGCTTAGGGCTGTAATAATCGAATGGATCCTCTAGATGGTGCTAGCATTGCACTGACATGATACCTGTCTTCACCTTCTACTCATTTTAGGGCATGTAAGATCCCTATTAGTTCTGATGTCATTCATAGGCTGACAACACTGCTGTTGTCTTGTAAGGTTTGGACATACAGAGCAAACAATGCTGTTTTACTGTGAATGTTCTTGCAGTATTGACTGCAAAATCTATCCCTGCATAGAGAACTGTCATCATCTTTTACAACCTGGCCGTGTTGACTTTTCATCAAGTATGAGTTTTTCATTTATCAGTGGAAGGTGATGACAATGATCATCTAGTTTTGTTCCCTTCTATGTGTAGTCATAAGAGGATTTTTTTTTTTTACAGACTTTGCGAATACCTCTGTCCTCTCTCTGTTAGCACAATACACTGGGATTTCATAACCACTGCAGGCACAGATTACCTAAGCCAGCTCTGCAGAAGTCAAGACCACAAATGTGTTACACACAGTTACAGCAATATCATTCAAGTTTGTTAGTTCTACCAGAAAGTTTTCAAAAGGAACTGTCCAATTCCCCTGTAGTCTTGTTTAATTGGGTCTTTTGGTTTTGCCCTATTTTTAATACTTGACTACAGTAGGGCCAGCATGCATCAGTAGCATTTAAATAGTGGCCCAGGGGCCCTAAAATGTAATTTATATGATAGGTAGTTTGAAACTTTTAAAACATTATTCTTCAGACAGATATTCCAAGTGATATTAACCACTTGTAGGGCAGCACAGTGGCTAAATGGTTAGCACTTCCGCCTGGCAGCACTAGGGTCATTGGTTCGAATCCCAGCCACGGCACCACCTGCCTGGAGTTTGCATGTTCTCTCTGTGCCTGCGTGGGTTTCCTCCGGGTACTCCAGTTTCCTCCCACACTCCAAAGACATGCTGGTAGGTTAATTGGATCATGTCTAAATTGTCCCTAGTACGTGTATGAATGTAAGTTAGGGACTTTAGATTGTACACCCCTTGAGGGTTAGGGACTGATGTGAATGTACAATATATATGTAAAGCGCTGCATAAATTGACGGCACTATGTAAGTACCTGAAATAAATAAATAACTTGCCCTCCAGAGGATTTACCCCCCCCCCCCCCCCCTTCCTGATCAGGGCATTTTTTTGCGATACTGTGCTGCGTTATTTTAACTGACAATTGTGCAGTCATGCAACACTGCACCCAAATTAAATTTATATCTTTTTTTTCCCACAAATAGAGCTTTCTTTCGGTGGTATTTGATCGACTCTGCTTTTTTAAAAAAATTTTGCTGTAAACAAAAAACAACCGGCAATTTTGAAAAAAAAAAAAAATCTATATTTTTGACTTTTTGCTATTAAACACGTTCAGTAAAAAAATTTTAAAAATCAAATTTCATCATAAATTTAGACCAAAATGTATTCTGTTACATGTCTTTGCTAACAAAAAAATCTCAATACATGTAAATTAATTGGTTTGCATGAAAGTTGAAAGTTACAGCGTTTACAAATGTCGGTATGTATACTGGAATTTTATATATATATATATATATATATATAGTACCAGGGCTTTCTTTCTGCCGGAACGCGGCGGTACTGCGTTCCGCCACCTTTTTCTTCTTGTCCCCGCTCACCGACTGCCTCTGCAGAGCTGACAAGCTATGCAGAGCAGCGAAAGTGACAGGTGCCGGACGCGGCTTGTTTATGTCATGCTTGCGCGTGCCCGGCACCTGTCACTGCCGCTGCTCACAGCCGGTGAGCGGGGACATGCACGCTTCACCCCCCCCCCCTCTACCGCCAGCGTGTAAACATCGGGGGCGCGGACGATGGGCGAGGACACTATGCACGCTTCACCGCCCCCCCCCGCCGGCGTGTAAACATCGGGGGCGGCGCGGCGACATCAACGGCAGTGACAGCGTGGACGCAGGGGCCGTACAGCTTGGAGTAGGTAAGCTGCGCTCGGCTCCCTGTCACTGACTGCAGTATCATGTATTGCTCTAAATTTTTACTCTCTCCCCAGCCTGTGCCCACCTAAACTATCCCAACCACCTGTGCCCACCTAAACTATCTGAGCCCACCTAAACTATCCTCACCCACCTGAGCCCACCTAAACTATTTCAGAACGCAATTGCTCAGCGCTCAGCGGCGCCGATCGAGAGCGCCCCTCCTGTGCATGAGGAACAGGAAAGATAAATTCAGTGATGGACGGTATTTTTTGGAGGAAAAGGTGGCAACCCTAGGGGAGCCTGTAGGAGCAGGCACATCTACCAGACAGGGTACACATGCATGCTAGACTGATTTTATATCTATGCTGGACGTTTACAAACGGCCTGCCATGATTTTATATCTATGCATGTGTTCCTGGTGTCAGTACGGTACTGATTTTATATCTATGCGTGTGTTTCTGGTGTCAGTACGGTACTGATTTTATATCTATGCATGTGTTTCTGGTGTCAGTACGGTACTGATTTTATATCTATGCGTGTGTTTCTGGTGTCAGTACGGTACTGATTTTATATCTATGCATGTGTTTCTGGTGTCAGTACATTAGTCATTTTATATCTATGCATGTGTTTCTGGTGTCAGTACGGTACTGATTTTATATCTATGCGTGTGTTTCTGGTGTCAGTACGGTATTCATTTTATATCTATGCATGTGTTTCTGGTGTCAGTACATTAGTCATTTTATATCTATGCATGTGTTTCTGGTGTCAGTACATTAGTCATTTTATATCTATGCATGTGTTTCATGCAGATCATGCAAGAGGCAGCCGGGGGTCCGATGACATCATTTCCCTTATATGGTATGTACGGGAAATGATGTCATCGGAAGCCCCTCCCAAATTTTACTTGCATTCCTGTTCTCTAAAGGGGTGGTCCTAGGGTTTGATGGGGGCGTGGCCAGGTTTGGGTGGGGGAGTTCCACCACCTTTCCTCTGAGAAAAAAAGCCCTGTATAGTACTACTAATGGCGGCGATCAGCGACTTATAGTGGGACTGCGGCGGGCATTCTGACACTGGGTGGAACTGACTAACTGCCATTGACATCCACAGTGACACTAATACAGCGATCAGTGCTAATAAAAAGCACTGACGCTGTGCTAATGACACTGGGCAGGAAGGGGTTAACCTTTGGGTGATCAAAGGGTTAACTGTGTGCGGTTTTAGCTTGGAGACATGCAGTTTTGTATTTCTTTGCTGTGCAGAGGAATACAAAACAGCATGTCCTTGTGGCAAGAGAGAGACCTGTGTTGTTTACCCACGATGATCGCTGGGTGGTGGCAGGGAATCTCTGGCCGGGACCCACTTATTGACATGCCTAGCCACTAATGACGGCATGGGAATGGTGGCATGCATGCGCTTCCTACCCGGAAATGCAAATCACGTATATATACGTGATTTTGCTCAGCCCTGCAGCAGTATTTCTGCTTTAGGGCAGCGGGCAAGCTGTTAAAAGGCAGATATTTTTAATAACAAACATGTCATACTTACCTGCTCTGTGCAGTGGTTTTGCACAGAACCGCCCAAATTCTCCTCTTCTAGGATCTCCCGCCCCTCCCTTCTGCTGAGTGCCCTCACAGCAAGCAGCTTGCTATGGGGGCACCGAAGCAGGCTCGCTCCTGTGTCCATTCACACACCAGTGTAGCTCGGCCCCGCCCTCTGCTCTCTCCTCATTGGCTCACTGGCTGTGATAAGTAGTTGGAGCCAATGGCTCCTGCTGCTGTCTCAGCCAATGAGGAGGAAGAGTCCCCAGAGAGCAGCTGCTCTTGTCCACATCGCTGGATCATGATGGGGCTCAGGTAAGCATTAGGGGGGCTGCTGCACACAAAAGCTTTTGTTATCTTCACGCATAGAAGCGCTGCACTTCTATTTTGTCAATTTCAGTTGGAAAGGTTTTGTGGTTCCTTTTAGTGCATTTGTCGCTCACTGGAGTGCGCTCACTAATTTATCTACATTCACGCATAGAATGTTTACCTTCTGCATACTATCTTACAACCACTTTAAGCTGAGTCCAGTGAGATTTGAAAATTACAATTAGATGTCTGAAAATAAAATCCTTATCCTTTTGTTAAAGCAGGACTCTCCAAACTTTCAAAACAAAGGGACAAACTACTGTCCTTCAGATTTTAGGGGGCTGGACTGAGGCCAGTGGGAGTAGAAAATGCCCTGGTGTCAGTGGGCAAAAGAAAATTAATTAGTGTCTGCGGTCAGTAGTTCAGTAGAAAGAGGAATAGTGTCCCATCATTAGTGTCAGTAGAATTGATAATACCCTATTGTTGGTACTAGTGGGAGGAATAGTGCCCCATCATTGGTGTCAGTGAGGGCAATAGTGCACCATTCTTGGTATCAGTGAGGGCAATAGTGCACAATTCTTGGTATCAGTGAGAGCAATAGTGTCCCATAGTTGGTGTCAGTGGAAGGAATAGTGCTCCATCATTGGTGTAAGCGAGAGTAATAGTGCACCAACCTTGGTATCAGTGGGAGGAATAGTGTCCCATAGTTGGTGTCAGTTGAAGGAATTGTGCCTCATCATTGGTGTCAGTGGGAGAAATAGTGCCTTAATGGAGAGGTTCACCTTTCATAACATGTTACACCCATATTCAGGGTATAACATGTTATGATCAGACCAGCCCCCGCTCCCCCACTTTGACAGCTAGAGGTGGATCTTGTCCCCCCTCACTAGCTTCAAATTTTAAAAAAACATGGCCGTATGGGGCTCTACCCACCCGGCCGCATCACTCATTCACTGTGTTCTGTGAATGAGAAACAACAAATGTCGACAGCCTTTGTCGGCTAGTCGGCTTGTAGTTTTCAGTGAACTACCACGGTGCTGTGGAACGCTGTGTTAGTTCGCCGAGTCTTCCTGTCAGTATATCTGTGTCCATCTTGTACTGGCAAGCAGATATACTGACAGGTCTGCAGTTGTTCTGCATGGCACCAGTGATCTGCTGATCGCTGGTGCAATGGTTAACAGGCTCCACAAACAAAAAATAATACATGCACATTTTTTTATCTGCAAAAAAATGTGCATTTATTATTTTATGTATAAAGGTGGATTTATCCTTTAAGGGTAGGATAAATGCAAGCATAGGGCCACATTCAACCTGTTGGCTGCTGTTTGGAGACCACTATTTGAAAGCCTTGTGAACTGAGCCTATTGTATATTACTGAGAATTACAGCAACAGTAGTAATCTTGGGTACAGGGTTCACCAGCATCTGGTGCTACAGACGATCATTACTGTACATCGATGGAAGACCCAAGTCAACCGATTGCAGATTATTAAGTGAGTCGCAACTCTATTAAAGGATGCCCCTGGTACCTTTTTCTTAGGCTTTTTTTAAGTTTGGGCAAGGACACAGGGGCCCCATGATCCCCTATTGCCCGGGGGCCCCATGAGTTGTCAGTCCGCCCCTGATCAGCTGCTTCTTCTTCCGAGTGCCCCCATAGCAAGCCTTGTGCTATGGGGGCACTCATGCGAGGGGCACTCTTTAGCTGGACTGTGTGCTTCCATAGACACACACAGCACAGCTCAGCCATATTCCCTGCTCCCTCCTTACAGGATTAGGCTGACCACAGCAAAAGCCTATGGCTCCTGTTGCTCTCAGTAAAGCCTGTGAATCCAGAAAGAGCGGAGCAGCGCTGCTCTTGGGGAAAGCTCTGGATCATGAGAGATGTCATGAGAGGTGTCAGTTAGGTGTTGGGGGAGGGGGGGGCATAAAAAGTAGTGTGACGTTCTTTACCTTAATGCAGGGAATGCAGTAAAGAAAAACATTTTACTTTTATAACCACTTTAAGAAAACTGTCACAAAACTTAGCAAACAATGCAAACATAAAGGTTTTCCACTTACACGCCACCCCATAGCAGATGTATTGCTACAGGGCAGCTTCACTGGGCAAAATCACGTAAACATGCATGCATGCCATCCTACCTACGCTGCTATTGGCTCCTGAGGATGTCAATCACCGGGTCCCGGCTGGCAATTTTCAGCAGGGACTCGGTGATCGTCAGTAAAGCTGAGAGGGTAGAGATGTGTATGTAAACAACACAGATCTCTCTTCTGTCAGTATGGACATGCTGCTTTGTATCTCTGCACAGCAGTGAAAGGGAAAGCAGCCTGTATCCCTAGTGAAACAGCACATAGTTTAAGCACAACACAACACACCAGTTAACCCTTTGAGTGCCCCAGATGTTAACCCTTCCTGCTCAGTGCCATTAGTAAGTGTCAGTGCTTTTTATTAGCACTGATCACTGCATTGGTGTCACTGGGATGTCAGTGGCAGTTAGTCAGTTCCCATCCAGTGTCAGATTGCCTGCCGCAGTCCCGTAGTCCTGCTATAAGTCGCTGATCAATCACCGGGTTCTGGCCAGCAATTTTAAGCAGGGACTCGGTGATCATCAGTAGAGATGAGCGAATTATTCAAAAATTCGGTTCGGCTGATTCGCAGAATTCGCCGAATAAATTCGCTTCGAGCCGAATATATTCGCTGCGAATTTAACTTATAAAAAGGGTGTTTCTAGGCTTCAGAGAGCCTTTATATTAGTGCAGAACACTGTACCTTTAATTTAAATGCCCTTGGAGTCTGCTGGGGAAGAGAAATAATACTGTCAGTCAGTATGACATGCAGATGAGTGCCGTCGATCTTAGAATCACCGCACACTTCACTCATTTGGGCAGTCACGGGGCCAAAACCAGAGTGTGGAGCCACAGTGTGGCGGTAGAGGCAGCAGCAATGGGAGGCCATACAGCACCCTATGACAAAATGGAACCCACCAGCAGTGTGAGGAGACCTGAAAGTGGCACATGGCAGAGTGTGGCGATGGAGACAGCAGCAATGGGAGGCCGTACAGGGACCCATGACACACTCTGGACCTGGCAGCAGCATGAGGAGGCGGTACAGGGGCCCATGACAGATTACGGGCCTGGCAGCAGCATGAGGAGTCGGTACGGGGGCCCATGGCAGATTACGGGCCTGGCAGCAGCATGAGGAGGCGGTACAGGGGCCCATGGCAGAGTGGCGGAGCGTAAGCAGCTAAAATTGAAGGCCATACAGAGGCCTATGTTAAAAAGTCCCCCCAGCAGCAGCGTGGGGAGACGACTATCAAGAGTCCAATGGCAGAGTGGCGGAGCAGAAGCAGCTTCAATTGAAGGCCATACACAGGCCTAGGTTTAAAAGTCCCTCACAGTTAATTCCAATAACGAACTCTACTCCTCCGTGCAATCTACTTACGAGACCCTGGGCAGGTCTGGGTCCAATTTGTGGTAGAGACTGGTTTTGTTCAGCCATGCTTGAGCGAGTAATAACAGGTCTGTGCTGCCCTTTGGTGTCTGGCTTAATGCGCACAACACTGAACGTCCCAGCGTTTGTCAACGATTTGCCGTTAAGTGATGCAAACCCGCTGAACCACGTTCATGAGGAGCCGGTACAGGGGGCCATGAATCAGTATGGACCTGGCAGCAGCGTGAGCAGACGACAGAGGCACATGGCGCAGGGTGGCGGTGTAGGCAGCATTATTCTGAAGCCATACACAGGCCTAGGTTAAAAAGTCCCCCCAGCAGCAGTGTGGGGAGACGACTATCAAGAGTCCAATGGCTGAGTGGCGATTCGGGAAGTCAGCGTTGTGATTGCAGATGCAATGCAGAGATTCTATGAGGTGATGCCGTGGGTGCGTAGAAGATCATATACCATCGTACTTCCATCCATAAGACGGAACAACCTGCGAACCGGGAGCTTTATTGCCCTGACCCGCTGAGCAGCTTCTGGGATACCCAAGAGGCCCATGGCAGAGTGGCGGAGCGTAAGCAGCTTCAATTAAAGGCCATACAGAGGCCTATGTTAAAAAGTCCCCCCAGCAGCAGCGTGGGGAGACGACTATCAAGAGTCCAATGGCAGAGTGGCGGAGCGGAAGCAGCTTCAATTGAAGGCCATACACAGGCCTAGGTTAAAAAGTCCCCCCAGCAGCAGTGTGGGGAGACGACTATCAAGAGTCCAATGGCTGAGTGGCGATCCGGGAAGTCAGCGTTGTGCATTGCAGATGCAATGCAGAAATTTTATGAGGTAATGCCGTGGGTGCGAAGAAGATCATATACCGTCGTACTTCCATCCATAAGACGGAACAACCTGCGAACCGGGAGCTTTATTGCCCTGACCCGCTGAGCAGCTTCTGGGATACCCAAGAGTTTGGCTTCTGTGGGGAATATGGTTGAAAACTGAAACTTAAAGGCATGTTGACGGAAGGGCACCAGTGTCAGTGCTCTGGAGGGAATATAGCTTCAAAGCTGACACTTAAAGGTATATCGACGGTCAGAGACCACAGGAAGTGGAGCTTGCGTCTTAAATCGACTGAATGTGGCAGACGTGAAACGTCTACGGGCCGTATATGAAACGGGTTGTTCCTCTTTCTGGAATAAGTGTTGGAAATGGCCACTCTTTTTGGTGTGGCGTTTTGTCTATTTAATTCCGATAACGGACTCTACTCCTCCGTGCAATCTAGTTACGAGACCCTGGGCAGGTCTGGGTCCAATTTGTGGTAGAGACTGGTTTTGTTCAGCCATTCTTGAGCGAGTAATAACAGGTCTGTGCTGCCCTTTGGTGTCTGG
Organism: Staurois parvus; assembly: GCF_062004578.1. Lineage (NCBI taxonomy): Eukaryota > Metazoa > Chordata > Amphibia > Anura > Ranidae > Staurois > Staurois parvus. The sequence goes on along the minus strand of NW_028318028.1, from coordinate 1,442,362 downwards.
CTTAATGCGCACAACACTGAACGTCCCAGCATTTGTCAACGATTTGCCGTTAAGTGATGCAAACCCGCTGAACCACGTTCATGAGGAGCCGGTACAGGGGGCCATGAATCAGTATGGACCTGGCAGCAGTGTGAGGAGACCCGAAAGTGGCACATGGCGCAGGGTGGCGGTGGAGGCAGCAGTATTCGGAAGACATACACAGGACTAGTTTAAAAAGTGGAAGCCGTCAGCAGTGTGAGCAGATGACAGAGGCACATGGCGCAGGGTGGCGGTGGAGGCAGCAGTATTCGGAAGCCATACACAGGCCTAGGTTTAAAACTGGAACCCAGCAGCATGAGCAGACGACAAAGACGCACATGGCAGAGGATGGATCTGGCAGCAGTATGAGAAGGCGGTACAGGGGCCCGTGGCACAGTGTGGTGATGGGGGCTACAGCAACTGGATGCCAGAAAGTGGCCGATTGGGCTATATACTGCATGGAATTATAAAGTTGTAAAGACAGTGGCCTATAAGGCTATACACACTATAACAATCATGACTTGATTGACCATTGGCCTATAAGGCTATACACAGCATGAATATCATGACTTATTCTGAGAGTGGTTTGGAAGGCTATATACAAAAAGTAATTCATGAGCTGTCCGGACAGCGGACAATAAGTACATATATACAAATCAATTCATCAGCTGTCCAGCCAGCGGCCTCAAAGGCGACACATATAGAAAGCAATTCATGAGCTGTTCAGACAGCGGCCTCTAAGGCGACAGATATACAAAGCAATTCCCGAGGTGTTCAGGGAGCGGCCTGAACGGCTAGGTTATTACTAAATATATTTTTGTGGTCAAACATCGGCCTATAAATAGATGTCTACACAGTGACAAAAAATTATGTCGCCAGACAGCGGCCCCTAAGGCGACAGATATACAAAGCAATTCCCGCGAGCGCACAGGGCCCACAGTGTCTGAGGATGGACGTTGGCGCAGAAAGGCAGAGACCAACTGACTACATAGGTGGTTTTTATAGTACTTTATTTTGGCCTCCCTCTCAGCAGGTGTGAAAAAGGCCACCATTTTTGAACGGTAGCGAGGGTCCAACAAGGTGGACAGCCAAAAGTCATCCCTCTGTCTGATGGTTATTATTCGGCTGTCGCTACGCAAGCAACCGAGCATGCTATGGGCCATTTGTGCCAAGGAATGCGAGGGACTCCCTGCCTCCATCTCCACAGCATACTGCCACGGTGCGTCTGGGTCCTCTGTCTCCTCCTCCTCCTCTACCAGATGCTCCTGCTCCTCCACTCCTGTCCGCTGAGTGGAAAAACCACCCATTTCACTCAATAATTCCTGAGCACCAATGTCCTCCTCTACCTCCTCCTCTTCTTCCTGTCCTGCCCCCACAGGGGTCATGTGGCGTTGAGATCTGTGCGCCACGTCTACCGCACCCTGACCAGCCATTGTTAACAGCATTTGTTCCAGGACGTGCAACAGAGGAATGACGTCGTTCATCCCATAGTCCTGCCAACTCACGAATAGTGTGGCCTCCTCAAAGGGCCTGAGCAAGCGGCAGGTGTCACGCATGAGCTGCCAATGGCTGACATCTAAGTTACACAGGGGAGTACCTTTATCCGCTTGTAACATCAGGCCTTTCGCTGTTCGTAAAGGCGGTCTAACATATGTAGGGTTGAATTCCACCTTGTTGCAACGTCGCAGATCAGGCGATGCTGTGGAATTCCGTTCTGCCGCTGCAGCTCAAGGAGGGTGTGCTTTGCGGTGTAGGAATGGCTGAAATGCATGCAAAGTTTACGTGACATTTTAAGGATGTCTTGCAGTGGGATGGTGGATTTTAGGAACCGCTTGACAACCAGATTGAACACGTGAGCCATGCATGGCGCATGGCACAACCTTCCTTGACGCAGAGCAGACACCATGTTCTTTCCGTTGTCGGTCAACATGGTTCCGATTTTCAGTTTGCGCGGAGACAGCCATCTGTCGATTTCTCTGTTCATTACACTCAGAAGTTCCTCCCCTGTGTGACTACGTTCGCCAAGGCATACCAGGTGCAGCACAGCGTGACACCGTTGCGCCCTGCACATGTGATATGCCGGTCGGGTAATGGGACTTGGCACGGGGGTGGCGGCTGAGGACACGGCGGAAGAAGAGGTGGTAGAGGCGGACATCTTTGCTGGACCAAGGACGTGCAAACGTGGAGGCAAAAGCGGCGTGACCTGTCCAAGTTGCTGGTGCGGCTGTGCCGGCACCACGTTCACCCAGTGGGCCGTAAATGACATGTACTGTCCCTGACCGTAGTTACAGCTCCACACGTCGGCGCTGCCGTGCACTTTGGCAGAGACCGACATGCTCAAAGACTGGCCCACCATCTCTTCTACATGTGAATGCAGGGCTGGCACTGCCTTTTTGGCGAAGAAATGCCGGCTTGGCACTCTCCACCGCGGCTCGGCACAAGCCATCATTTCTCGGAAAGGTGCTGAGTCCACCACTTGGAAAGGGAGGGACTGCAGCACCAGCAACTTGGACAGGAGGACGTTCAGCTTTTGCACCGTCGGGTGCGTGCTCGCAAACTGTTGTCTCTTGGAAACGGATTCCAAGAAAGACTGCTGACGGAATCCGTGAAGAGGAGTAGCAGGAGAAGGAGCATCTGAACGAGCGGAAGATGCCAACGAGCGACAACTCCCCTCAGCAGAGGTGTTGGAGCCTTGACTGGCTGATAGAGGGCGATTGACGTCGGGTGACGGAGCAAGTAACGGAGCGGGTGATGGAGCGGGGGCTGGGGCAGGCAGAACCGCCGTATCTTTATCACGGTTTTCCCAGGCCACCGAATGGCGACGCTGCATATGCTGACGCAACGCTGTAGTTCCAACATTGGCCCCCTGGCCACGCTTGACTTTCTGGCCACATAGTCGACATATGGCTACGTTTACTTCCTCGGGCGGCTTGACGAAAAATTGCCACACCGCCGAGTAGGAAACTTTGCCCCCGCTACTCCTCACTGGCTGACTGCTACTTCCTCCGTGCACACCGGCACCACTACTGGCCGTGGTGGTAGGCTGCAGTGGAGCTGGTGCTCTACTCCGTGGCCGTTTGGCTCCACTGACACTGCTGCGACCCTGCGGCCTCCTGGGCAACCCACCGACTGTTTTGCTCGCTGGCAAGCTGGCACCCTCTTCTCCTGATGATGCGGAAGCAATAGCCTGATGACGACGAGGCTGCCAAGTGCGATCAGCCTCATCATCATCAATTAGGGTCTCCGCGTCACTACTAGCCCCCTCGGCTGCGTGTGGGTCAGGAGACAGACCTGTCTCTAGACCGGCTACCGAGCCACTCTCCTCGCCAGTACTTCTTCGCCTGGCTGCTGAAGAGGTGGATGTCTCCCCCCGTTCCTGACCGCCCTCTGTTAGCTCTTCCTCACTGTACAGTGGGGCTGAGCCCACAGCATGCGATACTTCGCTTGGTGAGGGAACACCAAAGGACAGGGGCAGGTCGAGGACACGTGATTTCAGTGGGCTTGCTCCCGGGCCATGCCAACTAACGGTTGTGTCTGACGTACCCACCGACCGTTGGCTGTAGGTGTCAGAGGTGACCTGGGAAGAGGAAGACGACCGAGTCAACCAATCGATGACGGCAGGGTTGTCGGTGGAGACACGACCGCTGGATGACACCGGGAGCACTGGCCTCTGGCTGCGACTAGTGCTGCCTCGACCCCTTCCTCTGCTGCCACGTCTGCTCGCTCCTGAAACATTGCCTCCTCTGCCACTCCTCTGCGTGTTGTCTGACATACTCTTTAATTCAATAAGCACCCCAAAAATAAAACCGGATTTAACTCTTTGAACATACAATAGTGGTTGTGAAGCAGAAAGTCAGTTTATTTAGCACAATCGGTCAATTGCAGCTTGCCGTTGGCTGGAAACTGTACGTTTAGGTCACTGGAATGCACTAATCACCCAAAAAATATTACCGCCACCCGGCGTGTAAATGGATCTAACTCTTTGAACGTACAATAGTGGTTGTGAAGCAGAAAGTCAGTTTATTTAGCACAATCGGTCAATTGCAGCTTGCCGTTGGCTGGAAACTGTACGTTTATGTCACTGGAATGCACTAATCACCCAAAAAATATTACCGCCACCCGGCGTGTAAATGGATCTAACTCTTTGAACGTACAATAGTGGTTGTGAAGCAGAAAGTCAGTTTATTTAGCACAATCGGCAAACTGCAGCACCAACTGTGCACGACAGCCACCAAAAAAAAAAAGGGTGTATGTCACTTTAAATTTTCGATTCTTTGATAGCTGTGGCCCTAAGTAACGATTCTGTGTCCCTGAGTAACGATTCTGTGTCCCTGAGTAACGATTCTGTGTCCCTGAGCAACGATTCTGTGTCCCTGAGTAACGATTCTGTGGCCCTAAAGTCTCTGTGGCCCTAACTCTGTCCCTTAATACACACAGGTCTGTCTCTCTTGAATGACCGGAGGCTAATGGAGAATTCTAAGATGGCCGCGATTTATAGTGCTGGCTGGCTGCTGATTGGCTAATGCGATCACATGTCATGAATGCATTATGGGTCAGCGCGCCTTGTCTGCGCGCCTTCCCAGAGATCCCCGCCCCATCTTTTCTGTCCATTTTCTCCGTGGCCACACATGTCGCCGCCATTTTTGGGAAAATTCGATTCGTGCATCCGAAGTTTGCTAATCTTCGGATTCGTCGCGAATAGAATTTTTCCAAATCTTCGGAACGAATTCCACTTCGTCATGTTCGATTCGCTCATCTCTAATCATCAGTATAGCTGAGAGGGGAGAGATCTGTATGTAAACAACGCAGATCTCTATTCTGTCAGCATGGACATTACTGGTACAAAAATAAATATTCCAGTATATATACCGCCATTTGTAGACACTATAACTTTCACATAAAGCAGTTAATATACACTTATTGGGATTTTTGTTAACAAAGACATGTAGCAGAATACATCTTGGCCTAAATTTATGATGGCAATTTTTTATTGGATATGTTTTATAGCAAAAAGTCAAAAATATTTTTCAAAATTGTCATTCTTTGTTTATAACTCAAAAAATAAAAACTGCAGAGATGATCAAATCCCACCGAAAGAAAACTATTTGTGGGGAGAAAAAATTACATGAATTTTATTCATGTACAGCATTGCAGCAGCGCAATTGTCAGTTAAAGTATTGCAGCGCCATATCACAAAAAAAGGCCTGGTCAGGAAGGGGACCAGAATAAAAGAGATACAGTATCTCACAGAAGTGAGTACATCCCTCACATTTTTGTAAATATTTTATTATATCTTTTCATGTGACAACACTGAAGAAATGACACTTTGCTACAATGTAAAGTAGTGAGTGTACAGCTGGAGGGCAAGTGGTTAAGTGAAAATTACATTTTAAAATGATCAGAAGATCCAGAAACACAGGGGTCACTTTACCAAGAGATAAATATCGCATTCATTTTTGAGTTGAAAGAACTCATGCGGTATTTATTTCAAAAGTAGTCAATTCACTATAAAACTGCGTTGTTTACCGAACGTATTAAATATTTATGCATTGCAATATTTATAGTTTAAATTTAGCGTTATTTTTGGCGTGGGGTTTTTTTTTGCAATTTTTTTTTCTACATAAATACTAATACTGCACCAGAGGAAGAAATATATGCACACAAAAATATTATGAAACTGTGAAAACATTCTAGTGTGCTTTCATTCAATTAATTTTCATTCCTGAGCTCCGGGAAGAACATTTCCACACTGACACATTATATACTTTTAATTTACTGGCCAGAGCAGCGCTCCTCTCATTGTTAGTATGTATATTGCTAAAATACCGGCTGCCTATTGCCAGATAATAAATAACAACTGTGTGTGTTCTTTAGCCCTGGTTCACACCAATGCGGCTTTGAAATCGTGCTACTTCAGTGTGAAAGCCACCGATCAGTGAAATTTTGACATACTATTTCATTGAGGCTTGCGATTCCATTTAACAGAAGTCAATGCAAGTCGCAATGAAATCACAGGAAAGTAGTGCAGGAACCTTTTTCAAAGTCGCCGTAACTTGAATTGCAACGATTTGAACGGTTCTGTCGCAAATAGGGTGCGAATTGTCATGCGATTTTGAACTGTCAAATTGCATGACAAATCACATTGTTGTGAACCAGGGCTTAGTGAACTAATTTTAATGACTTATCTCTTATTCTGGTCCCCTTCCTGACCAGGCTATTTTTTGAGATACGGCGCTGCGATACTTTGACAATTGCGCAGTCATGCAATGCTGTACATAAATGAAATGTACCTCACATTTGATATTTTACTTTGATGAATTGACTCTTTTATTATCTCATGTGATATTTGTGAAAAATAGGGCACATGACCTTTATATCGTATGCAAAATCCTTTGGTGAATCGACCCCATAAGCAGGTAAAGTTACTTGCAACATTTCAAGTTTTCCTGCAAAAGTTAAGCTTGGCCCTGTTGCCCACCAATGTAACAGTCAGCAACACCGACCAATAATAAGACAGAAGGGGGTATGACCATGCTCAATTTATATAGCAAAGTTAAGATCTTTAAATTACTAAAAGCTACCTATATCTATTGTTCTAGTTATCATTTTGACTTGCAGCTTGGTTTGTCTGAGTTTATCATAGGAGTATTTTGTTTAAAGTAGACCTATAGGCAAAACTTTTTTTTTTTTTTATTTTGGATAGAGCAAAGGATAGTTATAACCCATGTGAAACTTTTTTTCGCCCCATCTAAGTCTCATTGCGAAGATTTACTTTCACTTCACAAATTTGTTTGGAGACCCCAAGGTCACCAGCGATAGTGTCCCAATTGTGAGATTTCTCCTCTGCTCTGGGGACAACCCAAAATTTGGGTCTTTGTTTTATTTTCACTTTCAATGATAATGGTAAACAGGACATATAGAGAGGGTTAATCTACTTAATGGGGGCACAGAGAGCAATCAAAAACCTAACGTGTTATAATCCTTCTCCACTCCAAAAAAAAAAAAGTTTTGCCTTTAATTATAATTTAACTGACTTTTACTGTGTAGTCACCCTGCCTTAAATAGGAGTTACTGTCTTAATTACGACTTGCTAGGTGACCAATAGCCCAAGCTAATTTATATTGTTGCACTCATTTGATTGCCTCTAATCTCATTGTTGCTGTTGCTTCTGCCTGCTGCCAGTAGGTCTCGCTGATACCTCTATCAATAGAGTGAGTATTCACAGTAGCACTAGGTTATGGATATTTAGGTTCCTTCTGGCCAACCACTAGGAGGTTTATTTTCAGTGGTGCATGCTGGGGAGGACATACACATTTGGGGGAGGCAAATCTAGTGAGCTCTTTTCCCCCCCCAGGTATGGCCTGGGAAGCGTGTATATGCTCTGTGTTTCAGCTAAGCTTGTGGCCGAGGAGGTCTGATACTTGGTGCAGACTGGAAGCATGTTAATGGACACTTTCCTATTCACCCTGGCGCTTTCCTATTCAAAAGGCCTCAGAGAGGATGGACGTCTAGATGGTGGAAGTAGATACCTGAACCAAAGGTGAATGGAGTTGCTGGAGATCCTGGGTACAAGGAAGTCAAAGAGAGACTAAAGATTCATCTGGAGGATCTAGGGTTGCCACCTCATGCCTTTAAAACCAAACAGCAGCAGCTCATTGATCCTCCTATGGTTGCCACCTCATCCCTGTAAAACCAAACAGCAGCAGCAGCAGCCTCATTGACCCTCCTATGGTTGCCACCTCATCCCTTTAAAACCAAACACATATTAGTTACACAGCTTCTGAGGCTAATTTAATGCAGATAAGGCACTAAGTGAGTTTATTCACCACCTTAATCAGCCACAGAACTTGTGTGAATAATATCTGTTTGGTTTTAAAGGCATGAGGAGGCAACCATAGGAGGATCAATGAGGCTGTTGCTGCTGCTAGAGAAAGTAAAGCATGCTTTTTTTTCAGCTTAACCAGTTCCTGACCGCGCTACAGCCAAAAGACTGCTACAGTCGGCTAGTTCTGGGAGGGCGTCCATAGATGTCCTCCCAGAAGCAAAAGTGGTGATTAAATACCACCAAAAGAAATCTCTATTTGTTTCAAAAAAATTATAAAAATTTAGTTTGGGTACAGTGTTGCATGACTGCACAATTGTCATTCAAAGTACGAGAGCGCTGAAAGCTGGTCTGGGCAGGAAGGGGTTAAAGGCACTTTTTGCCTGTACTGAACTGAAGGGATGGAGTCTGCAACACATTACTCCTCTCTCCCTGTAAATTCCTCTTTGTGGAATAAAATCCTTAAAAATGCATTAAATAGAGGACTGAACACTCAGCACTTAGGAGGGAACGCAAACCCTGTATTATGGCTACTAAATGACCTAGATATTACTTGACTGAGAAAGCTCACATTTGAACAGAAAATACATTTGAGTAACTCTTTGTAAAGCCCAGAAAGAATATGGGGTTGATTTACTAAAACTGGAGAGTACAAAATCTGGTGCAGCTCTGCATAGGAACCAATCAGCTTCCAAGTTTTACTGTCAACGCTGAAGTTAGAAGCTAATTTGGCTACCATGCACAGCTGAACGAGATTTTGCATTCTTCAGTTTTACACCCCGGTCACATCGGGTGCGACTTCGCATGCGATTTGCAAATTGTATGCCAAGTCGCATCCTATTATCCGCAATTACAGCGGTCAAATCGGTGCATCTCCGACTTGGTCAGAGCCGCACTGATTTCTAAAGTAGTACATGTACTACTTTTGTTGCGATTGGCATCATGGGAAAGACTGCTGACCTGACAGTTGTGCAGAAAACCATCATTGACACCCTCCATAAGGAGGGAAAGCCTCAAAAGGTAATTGCAAAAAGAAGTTGGATGTTCCCAAAGTGCTGTATCAAAGCACATTAATAGAAAGTTATGTGGAAGGGAAAAGTGTGGAAGAAAAAGGTGCACAAGCAGCAGGGATGACCGCAACCTGGAGAGGATTGTCAGGAAAAGGACATTCAAAAGTGTTGGGGACTTTCACAAGGAGTGGACTGAGGCTGGAGTCAGTGCATCAAGAGCCACCACACACAGACGGATCCTGGACATGGGCTTCAAATGTCGTATTCCTCTTGTCAAGCCGCTCCTGAACAACAAAGAACGTCAGAAGCATCTTACCTGGGCTAAAGAAAAACAGACCTGGTCTGTTGCTCAGTGATCCAAAGTCCTCTTTTCTGATGAGAGCAACTTTTGCATCTCATTTGGAAACCAAGGACCCAGAGTATGGAGGAAGAATGGAGAGGCACACACTGCAAGATGCTTGAAGTCCAGTGTGAAGTTTCCACAGTCTGTGTTGATTTGGGGAGCCATGTCATCTGCTGGTGTTGGTCCACTGTGCTTCATTAAGTCCAGGGTCAACGCAGCCGTCTACCAGGAGATTTTGGAGCACTTCATGCTTTCTTCCACAGACGAGCTTTATGGGGATGCGGACTTCATTTTCCAGCAGGACTTGGCACCTGCCCACACTGCCAAAAGCACCAAAACCTGGTTCAAATTACCGTGGGATTACTGTGCTTGATTGGCCAGCAAATTCGCCTGACATGAACCCCATAGAGAATCTATGGGGCATTGCCAAGAGAAAGATGAGAGACAAGAGACCAAACAATGCAGAAGAGCTGAAGGCCGCTATTGAAGCATCCTGGTTTTCCATAACACCTCAGCAGTGCCACAGGCTGATAGCTTCCATGCCACGCCGCATTGAGGCAGTAATTGCTGCAAAAGGGGCCCAAACCAAGTACTGAGTACATATGCATGCTTATACTTTTCAGAGGTCCGATATTGTTCTATGTACAATCTTTGTTTTATTGATTGCATGTAATATTCTAATTTTCTGAGATTGTCGATTTGGGGTTTTCATGAGTTTTAAGCCAGAATCATCACAATTATGACAAATCACAGCTTGAACTATCTTGCTTTGCATGTAATGAGTCTATCTCATATATTAGCTTCACCCTTTAAGTTACATTACTGAAATAAATGAACTTTTGCACGATATTCAAATTTTTCGAGTTTCACCTGTATGTTAAAAATGCATTAAAATGACTGGTCCACAATGGTTACACATCTCCATTTTCAGCCAAGGACTGAAAAGCCCTGTCTTTGGGGGTCCCTCATGTGTTTTGGCGGGTCAGAGGGTGCTACAAGTTGTACTTTAAATTTAAGGCTACATTCACATGGGGGACATCGTTTTCTGAATTAAGTCTATGTCCATACCTAAGCGTTTTCCGCAGCGTTTTGCAGAAACGCACTACAGTCCATTTAACATGACTTCCTATGGGACATGTTCACATCTCTGCATTCTCACCTTGTGCGTTTTTTGGGAAGGGTCAGGGACTTTTTTAAACGTAAAAAGTTGCATTTTTGTTTCTATAGACTTCAATGGAGATGCTGCAGAAAAGCATGTAGTGCATTTTTGACGCATTTTGCATTTTAATCTGCCTAGCAACAAGAAAAAAATATGCAAAATGCATCACAAAAAGCACTGCAGAAATGGATCAAATGCAAACTGCATAGGTGTGAACCTAGCTTCAGAGGCAGCCAAACTCCACCTGTGATGCAACACTCTGGCAAACTGGCAACTTAGCTGTGGTGAGAATGCTGGATGCACACTGTCCGCATGCGTAGTCAGTTGGAGGCTCTATTTGCATGTAACTGCCTAAGCCCTGGTTCACATATATGCGGCCGTGCAGGCCACGTTTTGCATGGGCACGAGAGCCCATTCATTTGAGTAGACTCCCGTGCCCTGGGGCAAACGCAGGGAAGAAGTCCCTGCACTTCTTTGGAAACTGCAGCCCGCATGGGAACCTCGGTTCCCAGTGCGGTTGCGATTTCGAGTGCGGGCGGCGTGCCATTAGAACTAATGGCACCCACCCGTGGGTCCGCATTCCTCTGTGCGGGTGGTGCGGCTGCACGGATTTTCGTGCGGATCCACAGCGGCACCACCCACAGAGATGTGAACCTAGACTAAATGAACACTTTCATGTGACACAGCACCGATGCTATCCATTGATTTGTGCAAAGTACAAAACTGGCACATGGGCTGCTGGTAGTACATAGTGGGGTAGATTTACTAAAACTGGAGCACTCAGAATCTGGTGCAGCTGTGCATGAGGGTAGCCAATCAGCTTCTAACTTCAACTTGTTCAAATTAGGCTTGGCAATTATTATTATTATACAGGATTTATATAGCGCCAACAGTTTGCTCAGCACTTTACAATAGAACGGGAGACAATACAGCAACAATACAGTTCAATACAAGAGGGAAAGGAGGTCCCTGCTCCTTGGAGCTTACAATCTAGGAATGAAAGCTGTACAGCCATATGACTCCTCATGCACACCGAACGTTTTTACAGCTGCTGTTTTTGGCTTTTGACATTTTTGTTCTACAGCCAGTAAACCCCCCCAGCATGTTATCCTATGTTTCCATGCACACATAGACTGTAATCGTTTTCTTGGCTGGGATGTTTTTTGGCTGGAAAAAAAAGAGTTTTTTAGCTATAAAGACGCTCTAACGCTGAACAACGTGGTAAAACGCCACAAACCAGCATTTTGGGCTTTTTTTTTTACAAAAAAAAATTATTATTTTTTAGTAAAAAAAAAACCGCTACAAAATGCAAACACGGAAAAACGCCGCTAAACACTAATGCAAAAACACTAATAAAAGCTGAAAAACTCACGTTTTTAACGTGATTTTACACAGCTAATGTTACCAGCGTTATCAAAACGTCCCGTGTGCATGGAGCCTGAAGGTAGAAATGCAATATGTGCAGTAATCTATAGTAACCAATCACTGATCCAACTGCAGAAACCTGAAATCTGTGTTTTCTAATTATTGCACTTTGCTCATTGTCAGTTTTAATTCAACTGAATAACTCTGCAAAGCTACCATTTTTTGCAATAAGTAACTCAGCAAGACCAGATAAAAGCATCTTACCATCCTGCAGGGCGTTTCCTCTATGACAAGGTTCCTGTCTGCCTATTTTGTACCTCTTGCCTGGATGACAGCAGGATGTAAGGGGCAGGAGGAGGAGGAAAGGGGTGCACAGCAAAGTACTGTCTCTGCAGCTGCTCGGAACATGCGTCCTCTGACCACATCCTGTTATCACAGCCATAGTTAGCTGCGATTTAGCTGACTAGGAACAAACATAGTTAGAAAACGGCAGAGAGGAGATTTTGGAGGAGATTTACTAAAATTGGTGTACTCTGAATCTGGTGCAGCTGTGTATAGTAACCAATCAGCTTCTAACTTCAGATTGTTCAATTAAGCTTTGCCAATGAAACCTGGAAGCTGATTGGTTTCTATGCTGAGATGGACCAGAATTTGCACTCTCCAGCTGTAGTAAATAATCTCCTTTGTGTTTGGTGATGCAGAAATCCAGCTTTTCCTCTCATTTCTCTGGCTAGGTTCGCATCTGTGCGGGTGGTGCCGCTGTGGATCCGCACGCAAATCCGCACGCAAATCCATGCAGCCGCACCACCCACACAGAAGAATGCGGACCCACAGGCGGGTGCCATTAGTTCTATGTGAACCAGGGGGAAGAGTTAAAGGGGAACTAAACTTACAAAAAAAAAAAACAATTGCAGACAGGCAATATCTTTATTTCAGAAGAGACGGCGCAGGGTACCTGGATGAATGAATGATAATGAACTTCTATGCATGTCCAGGAGGTACATCATCCTACGCTGGCCAATCAGGACGGCTGAAGATCCGTCATCCAGAGGCAGCCAGGAAGAAGGTGTCAGCACTGCCAAGGAACCTCTTGGATGTTGGATCATTGCGGAGAGAAATGATTAAGTGTTTTCTGGTAGTACCATGTAATCTCATGATCTAGTCAAACTACGATCAAATTCATGAACAAAGTATCTCAGTGCTGCTGATCGATGCAACACAATGGCTAATCAAATCCGATTTGACTCTGATTAACATCAATGGGAATTGGAGTTATGGCTATTTTATTTTATGCTGTTTTCTTTGTTTTGATCAAGTCACATGTAAATCAGATAACGGAATGAAAGCAAGTACGGCTGCCATAAGTGTAGTAAAAACAAATGAGATTGCCTTTTCCGCACTCTCCCAATCCCTTCCTTCTCTATTTAATCCTTTTAAAATCATGTCATATCCTTTTTTTGCCATAAACACCCACCGAGAATTCCCAGGAGAACCTTGTATATACATAAACATCAAGGTCTAGGCATTCCCAGTTTCTTAAAGTACTATCAAGCTGCCCAAATCACTCTACTTGTTGCTCTGTAAACAGTCAATGAGGCTCCTTTGTGGGTAGAATTGGAAGCTACCTCCTGTGGTCCTATAAAGTTAAAATCGTTAACCTGGATCCTTCTTCACCTGGACTCCACTGGAGTGGTGATATGCATCAAAGAGGGTTGGTTTTTGGGTGGAGACATCACTGTATGCAGTCAATTCACTGACTGTTAAAAAATACAGTAAAAGGAGCTAAGTGGAGTGCAGCTGACATTTTCATATTTTCAATGGAAAGTAGAGACGAACTATAATGGCCAGCACCCAAGTTGTCCATGTACAAGAGAGGCCAGTCTTGAGTGGAGCTATAAATCTGTGTGTGTTTCCGAACTAACTAGTATTCTCACAAACAGACATAATACATTTTTAAAGATCTGGAACCCATGGATGGACATATCATCTAACTCTTCCTATACGTAGCCTAACCACCCAGGTTGTCCATGTACAAGAGAGGCCAGTCTTGAGTGGAGCTATGGATCTGTGTGTGTTACTGAACTAACTAGTATTCTCACAAACAGTCATAATACATATTTCAAGATCTGGAACCCATGGATGGACATATCGTCTAACTTTTTCTATACATAGCCTAACCACCCAGGTTGTCCATGTACAAGAGAGGCTGATCTTGAGTGGAGATATGGATCTGTGTGTGTTTCTGAACTAACTAGTATTCTCACAAACAGTCATAATACATTTTTCAAGATCTGGGACCCATGGATGGACATATCATCTAACTATTTCTATACATAGCCTAACCACCCAGGTTGTCCATGTACAAGAGAGGCTGATCTTGAGTGGAGATATGGATCTGTGTGTGTTTCTGAACTAACTAGTATTCTCACAAACAGTCATAATACATTTTTCAAGATCCAGGACCCATGGATGGACATATCATTACCTAACTCTTTCTCTGCATAGCCTAACCACTGTATGAATTGGTTGTGTGATGGCTGGGATTTTTCTACATTGTACTTCCCCTCCCATCCCCCTCCCTCAACCCCTTTCTTCTCACCCACTGCTTTTCCTCCTTGCCCCTTTCTTTTCTATCTCAATTTTTTTCTCTCAGCCTTATGCTTGGAGCAAGTGTTGATATCAGATTCTAGAATCCTATATGATATTGGTTTGGACTACATATTGCATTCTACTTTTTATTTTTATTGAACATTTGCCTTTTGCAAACTGGTTTATGAAACCTTTTTTATATGTATCATTTCCTGTTTTTCTAAGATAAGAATCAATAAATGTATTGATGTAGCTCTTACCCCCCAGGGGAGTTACTTGGTATGACGGGTTCTCTGTTCTTTGCCACAACTCTGAGAACTGCTTTGTCCCCTCTGACATAGCTGGTTCAGTAATGAGATACTGCAAACACCTATGGGCTAAACTACTAACAAACTACCCACAACTATACATATTAGCATGTAAGAAATAGGCACCAGGCTACTTAGCTGTGAATAAATTAAGTATATTATCACAAGGCAAAATTAATGGAAATGCCCAAAAATTAATGAACAGGTAAATTATTTATCTTGAATACAACAAGCTAACTGCACAGTGGTTAGCACTTCCACCTGGCAGTACTAGGGTCATTGGTTTGAATCCCAACCATGGCACCACCTGCCTGGAGTTTGCATGTTCTCCCTGTGCCTGCGTGGGTTTCCTCTGGGTACTCTGGTTTCCTCCCACACTTTAAAGACATGCTGGTAGGTTAATTGAATCCTGTCTAAATTGGCCCTATTATGTGTATGTATAAATGTGAGTTAGGAACCTTAGATTGTTAGCCCCTTGAGGGTTAGGGACTGATGTGAATGTACATAAGTACCTCAAATAAATAAATAAATAACTGACATGATTATTAGGCTATAGTTTGGCAGTTGATCTACAACATAGATCATCATGGTACTAAGCAAAATTAACCCAGTATCAGCAGCACTGGTATAGAACAGCATAAACAGTGAGTAGTATAAACAGTGAACAGTATAAACATTAAAGCAGAGCTCCACCCAAACAGGGAAGTTCCAAAAATAAAATTAAATTAAACAAAAACAAAATAATAAAATAAATAAATAAATAAAATCAAATAAATAAATAGTGCACTTTCCGTGAACTTCTAGAGCTGAAATACATACAATTACCCTCTCAAAGTGATAACACATCACTTTGAGAGGGTAATTGTATACATTTCAGCTCTAGAAGTGTTCACGGAAAGTGCACTATTTATTTATTTGATTTTATTTATTTATTTATTTTATTATTTTGTTTATTTTTATTTTATTTATTTATACTTTTGAGTGTACACTGATTGTTCACGTTTATTTATATATGTAAGGTGTACACTGAGTGATTTCACGATTCACGTGTTGCTCACGATTTGAATCTTGTTTATTTTTGCACGCAATTGTGTTTAGTATATACTTATTGTTTATTTAAAGTATATACTAGCTGTTATCAAAGGTAATGCACTATGTAGTATTTTATTTATTTTTTTGAAGTACACACTGGATTTATGTGGAGGTGGAAAATGGACACAGAAGAAGAATTTTTTTGTAATTATTTTTGTGAACTATTTTGCATTTCAGTTTATTGACTGGCACAAAAAAGGTTTTTTATTTTATTCTAGTGAAAAACTAGCCTGGGTGAGGACGACGCTGGATCCTGGGACAAGAAAGTGTCCATTTATTAAAAGTCAGTACCTATAGAATTTGTAGCTGCTGACTTTAATTTTTTTTCTTTTTACAGACTGAAGCTCTGCTTTAAGGAAAATTCTTACAGCAAACATTCTGCAATAAATCAGAAACAAGTGGATCAGAGTGCACTTTGTGGATATCCCTGATAGTACGCATGTATATTTCCTGAAAGTGGTACCCCGGGAGATGGTTGTAAAGTATCTGGTGCCCGACTGGCAAACTCCAGCCGGATAACAGTGGGACCCAATGCGTATGTGGTGCACTTTGATTACCGTCTCTTTAAGGCTGCATGTAGTGATCAGTTTTGGAGCTATAGGCAAACAGGCAGTCCCCTCTGGTACTGAACTGCTAAACAGTGGCATTGTAAGCACATCCACAACCACTCACCAGTTCTGGCACCCAACAAACCTTGTCCTGGACATTCTGACTCTGGTCCTCAGGTACCCGATCCTTGGTGACCCAGTCCTTGCAATCCAGTCCTCAATGCTCAGTTCTAGCACTCCAGGTTTGATTCCCCACACTCCAGTCCTCAGTAGCTGTCTCTGCAGCCACAGCAACAGGTCTGCCCAGCTGCAATAATCTCTCTGTGTCTCAAAGCCAGGGAAAAAATCCCTGCTCTCCCCTCCTCTCACAGTTGTTCTTGTGACTCTTGTAGTTCACTCCTGCATTCAACTCCACAGTGCAGCTCCCCTCGCAAACTACATTTCCCAAGGTTCCATGCGGCTGCATCATAGTCATTCTACTCCTTTATGTCTAACCAGCTCCCCCTAGTGTGTGGAGGTGAGACAGCATGGTAAGTGGATAGAGGGATGTAAGCCAGCAGAAGACAGCAGCAGTGTCTGTATAGCTTAGCCACTACAATGTCTGCACTTGGCTACATTGGACTGAAAAAAATTAGATTTATCTCATTTGCAGCACTTTGACAATCATTATTGATTACCAAAAATACAGCTGTGTCTACATGTAAAAATATATGCTCCATTTAGCCTCACACAAAAAAGTAGGACACTGCTGTGTCCATGGCCACGCAGATCTGCAGATTTTATGTGTGCATACATGCATAAAGGCATATAAACGTGTACATATACATGCGTAAGCCAATGGTACTTTAGGCACGTATATTACACATGATCTTCTACTAGCACTTACTAGTCAGTAAGAACCTGCATTTTGTGCAGCAAATATGCATATGCCCATGTTAATGAAGCCCAAAACCTAAACAAAATTGCTGCCAGGTAGAACTTTTTATGACAGAAGAGACCCTATTAGCCCCCCTGTCTCCCCCCTCAACCCTTCTCCCTGCCCATCATTGTTTATGTGAGCAGGAGTGACTTCATCGCAGCCTAGCCAACCAAATGACCAAAAAGTTGGAACTTGGAAGGAAGACTTGGAGATAATAGAGGTGCAGAGTTGGAAAGGATCGCTTGCCGGGTAAGACTGCCATAATGTGTTAATATGTGGTGCATATTAAAGCAGAGCTCCACCCAAAAGGGGAAGTTCTGCTTTAAGCGGTGGGTAAGCGGGTTCCTGAATTTGACAGGTACCCGCTCCTACTTCCGCTGCAATCGCCTAGGCAATCAAAAGTGGAAGTCGTCCTCTCCCCCTCCCTCCCCATAGTCTTCGGGGACACGTGACAGGCCCCAGAAGACTAAGGGGCCATTCGCTAAGCGCAGCGCTTCTTGTGCATGTGTAGTGGGCACCCGGCTGTGAAGCCGCAAGCTGTCACAGCCGAGTACCCACACTGAAGATGCCGGTTCCAGGGAGAGAAGACAGCCGGTGAAACCAGCGGTGATGAGGACAGCGCTGGACCAAGGGACATGTATGTGGCTGTATTTTAAAAGTCAGCAGCTACAGTTTTTGTAGCTGCTGACTTATATTTATTTTTTTTCAGGTGGAACTCCGCTTTAAGCTCCTGGGGCTCAATTTTAAAAAATGGTGGCAGAGACTTAATTTTGTTTTAATTTGATGGGTTTAAATCTGCTTTAAAATAACACAAAGATGTACACGTGCCCTAGCTGCAGAAAAAATTATACCCCCTGTAGCGGCCGGTGGGTTTTACAGCTGCCAAACGTGACCCATTTAAAGTGTTCGTTCACCTTTCGCCCTTTCAGAAAAACTGAAAAGGTGAACTAACACTGGACACCACCCCCTATACCCCTCTCCCTGTCTTACCTCTGGGGATACTGAGCATTCAGTGCCCACCCAGCCAGTTCAGTGGTCTGAGGATTTGAAATCCCCACTCTTCTCCCTCTTCACTGTGTAGCACTTCAGGATTGATCAGAGAAGTTCACTGTGCAGGCACTGACCAATCAGAATTGCTCTGCTCTGTCCTGGAAGCCCTGCACAGAAAAGAGGGAGTACAGCAGGGATTTCAAATTGTCAGACCACTAGATTGGCTGCGTGGCACTAACAGCTCAGCATTCCTGGAAGTCAGTATAGCAAAGACTAGGTAACAGGGGGGAAGTAGAGGGTGTATGATATTAGGCTAGGTTAACACCTATACAGGTTGGTTTGATGCGTTTCTGCATTGCGTTCTGCGTTTTTTGCACTTGTGTTTTTGATGCCTTTTGAGTTTTTTTTTTTTTTTCTATTTTTCTTGTTGCTAGGCAGATTTTAAACACAACATGGCAAAATTAGGGAACAAACCGCAACAAAAATGCAAAACATGCTTTTCTGTAGCGTTCCCATTGAAATCTATACAACCAAAAACACAACATTTTGTGTTCAAAAAATTCCCTGACCCTTTCCAAAACATGCACTGGGTGAAAACGCAGAGATGTGAACCTGTCCCATAAGAAATCATGTTAAATAGACTATACTGCATTTCTGCAAAACGCTGCAGAAAAGGCATAGGTGTGAACCTAGGGTTAGTTCACCTTTTTAATTTTTTCTGAAAAGGTTAAATGGGTGTGAACCAGGACTAAAAGTATAACTAAACAAAAAAAAAATGCTGGAATTTCTAATTATCACATCTCCTTCTGTTCTCAACCAAACTGTCAAATCATCAAATGGCTGAGGTGATAACTGATCACATGTATAGCATCATAGCAGTTGTAGATCAAACAGGTTAAGTCCCAGTCACACAGGGTATGACTTGGCATGCGATTTGCAAATCGAATGGCACGTCGCACCTTATTGTCCACAATTACAGCGTTCATATCAGTGCGGTTCCAACTTGGTCGGAGCTGCACCGATTTCTAAAGTAGCGCATGCACTATACGGTCAGAAATAGTGTCGCACTCCACTACCAATTGCAATAATAAAATTGAGAATAAATAAATATTAAATAAATAATTGTCCAGCATCAAAAGAATATTTATCAATATCACTGCAATTATATTAATGCTGCAAACATGTCCTTATTAAGTCTGTGACTTTCATACTTCTGTGATACGAAATAAGAACCGTGCAGTCCACCGATCATAGAAAATATTATACCCCTTCCCCAGCTGTGCGCTCACCTGGTATATATGACCAAACCATTAAGTGAGGTCATAAAACGCTTGTGTCCCTTTAATTGGACTTAGTGGTACAGTAATACCTCTGTTTACAAACGCCTCAGTTAACGAAATTTTACAAATGAAAATCCACTGAAAATAATGCCTTGGTTTACAAATTTTTTACAATTTTTTTTTTTGCAATACGAAGTGTATGTCGGTGACGATTTTTTAATGCAATTGCCGGCTTTTTTTTTCTTCACAATAGCTCACAGGATTAGCTGTCACTTTCCCCAGAGTTTTAATAAACTAAAAGGAAACATTGTTTCTCTTAACTCGGGGAAATAAGCTAAAAGAAAACTTTCTCTCTTTTAGCTGGAGGGAAAGGGACAGCTGAATTTCTGAGCTATAGCGAAGAAAAAAAAGCTATAATTACATTTAAAAACTTGCACCATAATAAATAAAAAAATGGCGTGGGGTCCCCCCTCCCGTCCATACCAAGCCCTTTGGGTCTGGTATGGATTTTGAGGGGAATTCCCACACCAAAACTTAAAACAAAAAGGCTTGTGGGTCCCCCCCAAATCCTTACCAGACCCTTATCCGAGCATGCAGCCTGGCAGGTCAGGAAAGGGGGGGGGACGAGCGAGCGTGACTTTGATTCTTCTGATACCCCCCTCCAAAGCACCTTGTCCCCATGTAGATGGTAACAAGGGCTTCTTCCCCACAACCCTGGCCGGTGGTTGTGGGGGTCTGTGGGCGGGGGGCTTATTGGAATCTGGAAGCCGCCAGATCCCAGCCCGCCCCATGTGAATGAGTATAGGGTACATGGTACACCTACACATTCACAAAAAACAAAAAGTGTAGTGTGAAAAAAGACAGGACATGGTCTTTGACAAGTCCTTTATTAAAAGAAAAAACAAAAAAAATGCCCCCCGCTGTAGATCCAATGTGAATCACGATGCCCGCCACCTCCCTGAAAAAAAGATTAAAAGAAAAGAAACTCTGCTCCCGACGATGGCTTCCAGCCGTCTACCTGCTCCGGTGGTTTGACAATGATGTCACATGGGGTGGGGTCACTCAGGTGATGTCCCCGGGTGGCCCCGCCCCTTACATATTTAAGAACTGTCAAGCCACCTCAGAAGCAGACGGCTGGAAGCCATCATCTTGAGCAGAGCCTTTTTTCAATATTCTTTTTTTGGGTCGCCGGCGGCTTACATCGTGATTGACGTTGGATCTACTGAGGGGGACATTCTTTTAGTTTTTTCTTTTAATAAAGGACTTGTCAAAGACAATGTCCTGTCTTTTTTTCACACTATACTTTTTGTTTTTTGTGAATGTGTAGGGGTACCATGTACCCCATACTAATTCACATGGGGGGGGCCGGGATCTGGGGGCCCCCTTGTTAAAGGGGGCTTCCAGATTCCGATAAGCCTCCTGCCTGCAGACCCCCACAACCACCAGCAAGGGTTGTGGAGAAGAGGCCCTTGTCTCCATCAACATGTTGAGGGCATGTGGCCTGGAAGGGTCAAGGAGAGGGGGGCTGTTCACTCGTTCCCCCCCTATCCTGACCTGCCAGGCTGCATGCTTGGATAAGGGTCTGGTATGGATTTTGGGGGGGACCCCCACACCATTTTTTTTTAACTTTGGCTTGGGAGTTCCCTTCAAAATCCATACCAGACCCGCAGGTCTTGGTATGGATTGGAGGGGGGACCCCAGGTCGTTTTTAAATTTTTTTTTAATTGCCAGCAATTCTTTTATATGCAGCTGTCAGTAGGGAACCCCGCTGACAGGTGAAACATTAACACATGGTTGTCACTACTAAAATACCGTATGACTTGATAAAGTACCTCATGCTATATTTTAGTAGCGTTTTAATGACCTCAAGAACGGATTATTTGGTTTTCAATGCATTCCTATGGGAAACAGCGTTTTGGTTTACGAATTTTTCGCTATACGAAAGGTCCTGCAGAACTAATTAAATTTGTAAACTGAGGTATTACTGTATATGGATAGGATGATCCTTCTTTTCTTGGGATGGATGAACAGAGTGTTCCCTCTTCCTATCAGGGGGTCCCCTTGCTTCCTTATGGATTTTCCTGTAGCCGAATGAATGGACGAAAATATCCCTCTTCCCACTGGGGGGTTTCCTTGCTTCCTTAGGGATTTCTCTCCATAGGTGTAATAACCATGAAATGTAATAAAAAAAACATAGTGCCTTATCCTCTTTAAAATTAATTTATTAAATAAAATGATGCACTCACATGTGTTACAAGTTAAAAATGCATTAAAATGTTGAAATCTGAATCCACAGTATAGTATTTCAATGTTGCTGAATACTTGCTGTATATTGCTTTAAGCATTGTGACGTCACAGCCCCTCCCCTACGCGTTACGCCACCGGGTCACGTGGCTTCATCAGCAAGTGCCAGCGCTTATCCATTGGCTGGCACCTGTTGATCGGCTTCTGCTGTGTCCAATCACAGCAGAAGTGTGCGCCCCCTACGGCAGAAGTAGAATAGAAAAAATAGAACAGAATAGAAAATAAAATTACAAAATAGAAAAGAATAGAGTAAAACAGAATAGAATACAAGAGAATAGAATAGAAAATAAAAGAATAGAATTAAATTGAATTGAAAATAAGGGAATAGAATAGAGTAGAATAGGGAACCATAGAACAGAAAGTAAAAGAATAGAATAGAAAATAACTCAATAGAAAAAAAAAATAGAATATTATAGCAGCCTTCTGAATTTGAAAACAATAGAAGAAAACAGAATAGAATGGAATAGAAAAGAATAGAGCAGAATAGAATAAAATAGAAAATAAAGGCGCAGAATAGAATAGAAAATAAAAAAATAGAAAAGAATAGAAAAAAACAACAGAATAGAAAGAATATAACCGTCTTCCGAAATTCGAATTTCTAATAGAATAAATTCAAATCTGAATGCTAATTCAATACTTTTCGATTTTGTCGAATTGAATTTGAAAATGAATAATCGCAACGAAAGTGAATGAATCCCAAAAACAAAAATAAACGGATTTAACGACAAAATAATTTAAATAACGAATTGAAGTAATTTGTTCGTTCTGCGCGTCTAGTTGTCACCGTGAGACAGGAAGTGTGTAAATGGCAGGATCTACAGGTGAAAAGAACTAACAAAGAAAACCAAAGCAGCCAACACCTCTATCAGGACTGCTCAGCTGCAATCTATTGTAGTTTTTGGGGAGATGTTTTCATTCTGGAGCAGACGTGGTGCAGTTTCCCATAGTAACCAAGTTCACGTTGACGTATAAGGGGAGCTTCTCATGTGTCTCGGCGCCAATGTCCCTACGGCCTGGCCTGTCATCTACAACCATCATTCACATCCCTGCCATCTACATGACATTTCTCCCTCTGCAGTACTCTTCACGCCACGCCCTCCTGCATTGTTCTCCTCCTGTCAATTAAACCCTCCACGGCCAATCGCGGCGCGCTGTTTCTGTCACAGGCGTGGCTTGGAGGCGGGTTCATCGGCGCAGCTGTCAATCACAGACATGGGTCGACCAATCCGCAATCGGAGGCGTTTTCTGTGCGGGGCCCCGACGTGCGCGGTGACGTCAGTCTCCAACGCAGAGCGTAACGTGCGACGTGCTGGCGGCGGCGGTTGCCTGTGTGGCTCCCCGGGGGAGTGCAACGGCCTGAGCGGGCGGTAAGTGTGGACTGGAGCGGAGGGAAGGGGTCCAGGAGCGGGTGGAGGGACTGGAGACTTCTCCGGTGCTGAAGGGGAGCGGCAATGAAAAAGGGGTGGTGGACAGAGGAGTCACCCCAACTCATCTCCATAGCAACCGACATGGGGTTGTGCTGTGAGGTAAAGGGGAGCTGGGGGTGAGGGATGGTATAATGGGGGGATGTGTGTGTCCTGTACAGCCCTGTCACTGCCAATGGGCCAATAGCACAGCTCCTATGTGTGTCCTCTACACTCCACTCATGTGAGGGCAGAACTACTTCATATACAGCTGTGTGTGGAGTAGTGGGAGGTTACAGACCCTGGCAGGTTCTTTTTTTGGGGGGGAGGGGGTGTCTCTCTATTTGTCCTGGTGCACTATTGGCTCAGGATGTGGTGGGAAAATCCCACAGGTTGTCACCAGAACAGGAAATCTACCTATAGGCCCCATTCACTCCAGTGCAACTGCATGGGGCAGACCTTTAACTTGAAGCGGCCGCTGTGTGCGTGACAAACTCGCACGTTTTTGTACCGGCCGCTGTGTGCGTGACAAACTCGCACGTTGTACCGGCCACTGTGTGCGTGATAAACTCGCACGTTTTTGTACCGGCCACTGTGTGCGTGATAAACTCGCACGTTTTTGTACCGGCCGCTGCGTGCGTGATAAACTCGCACGTTTTTGTACCGGCCACTGTGTGCGTGATAAACTCGCACGTTTTTGTACCGGCCACTGTGTGCGTGATCAACTCGCACGCTTTTGTACCGGCCGCTGCGTGCGTGATAAACTCGCACGTTTTTATACCGGACGCTGCGTGCGTGATAAACTCGCACGTTTTTGTACCGGCCGCTGCGTGCGTGATAAACTCGCACGTTTTTGGACCGGCCGCTGCGTGCGTGATAAACTCGCACGTTGTTGTACCGGCCGCTACGTGCTTGACAAATTCGCACGTTGTTGTACCGGCCGCTGTGTGCGTGACAGACTCGCACGCTTTTGTACCGGCCGCTGTGTGCATGAGAGACTCGCACGTTTTTGTACCGGCCGCTGTGTGCGTGATAAACTCGCACATTTTTGTACCGCACTCACCTAAAAACTACTTTTTTCTCCATCAGCCCCCCCCCCCCCACAATTATTACCTTTTGTATCTCTTGACCCTCCCTCTTAGATTGTAAGCTCTAAGGACCCGCAGGGCCCTCTGATTCCTCCTGTACTAAATTGTATGGTAACTGTCTGCCTGCGTGTTGTGAAGCACTGCGCAAACTGTTTTGTGCTCTATAAATGTGGGCAGCACAGTGGCTAAATGGTTAGTCCAGGGGTGTCAAACTGGTCTCCCTCCAGCTGTTGCGAAACTACAAGTCCCATCATGCCTCTGACTTTGGAAGTCATGCTCGTAACTCTCAATCTTGCAATGCCTCATGGGACTTTTAGTTTGGCAACAGCTGGAGGGCCGCCAGGTTGATACCCGTGGGTTAGCACTTCCACCTGGCAGTACTAGGGTCATTGGTTCAAATCCCAACCACAGCACCACCTGCCTGGAGTTTGCATGTTCTCCCTGTGCCTGCGTGGGTTTCCTCCGGGTACTCCAGGTTTTTTCCCACACTCCAAAGACATGCTTGTAGGTTAATTGTCCCTAGTATGTGTATGTATGAATGTGATTTAGGGACCATAGATTGTACTCTCCTTGAGGGTTAGGGACTGATGTGAATGTACAATATATGTATGTAAAGTGCTGAGTAAATTGATGGCACTATAGTACCTGAAATTAATCCTGTATAATAAGGTGCGTTTTTTTGCGGTGACAAAATGCACGTCTGCGATTGGGGTGTCAAAAGAATTATGGGGCTTTGAAAAAAAAAAACCATACGTAGTCACCTAGGTGGACGCAGCAGCTGTCCCCCGCTGCTTCTTAAGACCGAGCACCAAGCGAACGAAGACCGGCAATAGCCCAGTTCTTGGTCTTCAGAAAGCTGTGATGGTCAGTCTCCGGCTCACTGCTCTACCCCTCCAATGCTCACTGGAGCACCAGGCTGTGGATAGGTGGGAAAAGCTGGCTCAGGCATCTGGGTGAATCTTGACATTTAAGTCGGAATCCTTCCAGAGCCCGGACCAGCTGAGTGACATCATCCAAGCACAGATTTTAGCCCACTGTCAGCTGAATCTGTCTCACAATAATACAAAATGAAGTGCATTCCTGTGGCCTACAGAAGAAGCCGTGCCAAACGTCTCCTTTAGTCCTGGGTAACACTAGTGCGGCTTCAAAATCATGCTACTTCTGCATGATTTCAAAGCTGCAGATCAGTCCAATTTGTGCCACCGCTGCTTGTGACTTCATTGAAAAGAGGTCTATGCAAGTCACGATGAAATCATGGAAAAAAGTAGTGCAGGAACCTTTTTCATAATCACAGCCACATGAACGGTTCCATTGCTGGAAATAGGGTTTGACTTGTCATGTGGTTCCAAATCGCAATAAAAGAATGATGGCTTAAAGTGTTATTAAAGGTTCGGCTTTTTTTTTTTTTTTTTAAATAACAAACACATAATTTTTAGCTGCTCTGTGAAGTGGTTTTGCATAGAACAGCCCCATTCTCAGGTCATCTGCCAGTGCTTGCTGCAGAGGTGCTGGTGCGTGTGCGCTCCTGAGCCCTGCTTTGTGTCCATAAGACACAGAGCCGTGGCTTGGCCCCACCCACACTATCTTGAGTGGCTCATTGAATGTGAACATCTCAGCCAACGAGGAGAGGGAGTCTTGGGACAGCCAAAGCTCTCATGCACATCGCTAGATCGAGAGGGGGCTCAGGCGAGTATTGGGGAGCAGGACACGGAAGGTTTTGTTAACCTTCATGCATAGAATGTATGAAGATAAAAAACCTTCAGCCTTTACAACCACTTTAACTGCTTCCCCTCCGCCCTATAGCAGAAATGCTGCTACAGGGTGTGCAAAATTACTTATATATACGTGATTTTGTATTTCAGGGTAGGGTGCGTGCAAGCCGCGTGCGCTTCCTACCTGCTCCACCATTCGTGACCTCGGCTGTCAATCAAGGGTCCCGGCAGGTGATTACTGGCTTGGACCAGGTGATCTCCAAGAATCTCTGATGGGAGAGACCTGTATGTAAACAATACAGATCTCTCTCCTGTTGGCTCCTGCACACTGCTTTGTATGGCTCTGCAGTGTGCTTACAGTGAAGCACATACACAGCCCACATAGTGAAACCGCACACAATTAACCCTTTGATCGCCCCAGATGTTAACCCCTTCCTGCCCAGTGGCATTAGCACATTATCAATGCTTTTTATTAGCACTGATCACTGTATTGGTGTCACTGGGGATGTCATTGACACCAAGTCAGTTCTCCCCAGTGTCAGAACGCCCGCCACAGTCCCGCTATAAGTCGCTGATCGCTGCCAATACTAGTAAAAAAAATTAAAAAATTCCAGTATATATACCGCCATTTGTAAACGCTATAACTTTCACATAAACCAATTTACACATATTGGGATTTTTTTTTTTCTTAGCAGTCATGTAGCAGAATACATTTTGGCCTAAATGTATGACTAAATTTGATTTTTAAAATTTTTTTACTGAACGTGTTTAATAACACAAAGTCAAAAATATTCTTTTTTTTTTTCCTCAAAATTGTCTTTATTTATAGTGCAAAAAAATAAAAAATGCACAGGTGACCAAATACCACTGAAAGAAAGCTCTATTTGTGGGGAAAAAAGTACGTAAATTTAATTTGGGTGCAGCGTTGCATGACCATGCAATTGTTAGTTAAAGTAACAGCGCCGTATTGCAAAAAATGGCCTGGTCAGGAAGGGGGGTAAATCCTCTGGAGGGCAAGTGGTTAAAGTATTTGTAAACCCTCACCTTGTAAAACAGCCAATTCAGTTTAAAGTAAAACTTTCGGCAAAACTTAATTTTTTTAGTTTGGTTAGAGTAAGGAAGGGTTATAACCCCTGTCAGGTGCAGATTTCCCTTAATTTCCTGTTCCATAGCCAGAACAGGAAGTGAGAGGAAACGCCTGCAAATTAAGGGAGTTCCTTGGGGACTCCCAGGTCACCAGAACCAGTGACCCCATTTAAAGATTTTCTTCCATATTCTATTACTTTTCAGGGCACAGCCCAAAAGTTTGGATTTTTTTTTTACTTTTACTTTCACTTTAAGTGATAATGGTAAATAGGACAAATGGCAAACAGGATCTCAATAACAACTGACAGGTATTTAATCCCTCTCCACTCTATCCAAAACTTAAAAAGAAAAGTTTTCCTTTAGTTCTACTTTAACCCTTTCACTGCCAGAGCTGTTTTTGCATACTGTTTAAAAAATCTTTTTAGGCCTGAAGATCACATATAACCCCCCAAATATATATTTTATAAAAGCGGACACCCTAGAGAATAAAATAGTGGTAGTTCTGTTTTTGTATGTCATACAATATTACCGCAAAGGTGTAGGAATTGTAAAATATCTGTAAAAACTATACTAATGTTAAGTTTAGGGCACACAAACACAATTAATTACCCAATTTTGTGGTAAAATATAAAAGATAAGGCTGCACTGAGTAAATACAGTAAATAGATACCAAACATGTCAAATCTTACATTTTTGTGCACCTGTGAAATGGAGGCAAACTTCAGTACCTTATATTTTCCATAGGCGACCCTTTAAAAGCCCCTTCTAGGTCACTAGTTTAGTGTTATGGAGGTGGTCTGTTCTAGAAATATTGCTCACACCCTGTTGTGTGCGGCAATCTGTATATCGAAATTGATGCATACAGTTATGTTCATATGTGTGGGGGTGGGCCTCACTTTTTTTGTGTAGGGGGATTTTGTGCTTGTGTGTAACTTTAATTTTTTACTGTTCATTTTTTTTTTTTCTTTTTTACTTCATTACGTGTTGACTTTTTTTTTGGTGACAGGTTCTCTTTAATTAGACATCCAGAGTCTAAAATCTTTTTAGACCCTGGGTGTCTCCCGTGTGATCCACTGAATGTAAAGGAATGAAGATAGCATTACATTCTTTCCTGGCTATGCTGGCCAGGGTCCCAGAAATTACGTTTTACACGCCCCTTCCTGGTCAGCAACAAGAAGGGGAGGAGAGCGGATGTGTGTCTGTTCTGCTCCCTCCCCTTTACCTGGCGGCACCCACTATGCCAGTCACTGGCCCACAGATACAGTAATACCTCGGTTTACGAATTGAATTAATTCTGCAGAACTTTTCATATAGCGAAAAATTCGTAAACGGAAACGTTTCCAATAGGAATGCATTGAAAACCAATTAATCCGTTCCGGAGGTTAGAAAAAAAGTAAACGCTACTAAAATACTGCATGGGTTATTTTATCAAGTCATGCGGTATGTTAGTAGTGACAACCATGTGTTAATGTTTCAACTGTCAGCGGGGTTCCCCACTGACAGCTGAATGTAAAAGAATTGCCGGCAATTAAAAAAAATAATTTAAAAAATGGTGTGGGGTCCCCCCTCTCATCCATACCAAGCCCTTCAGGTCTGGTATGGATTTAAGGGGAACTCCCGCGCCAAAATAAAAAAAAAAATGGCGTGCCCCCCCAAATCCGTACCAGACCCTTATCCGAACGTGCATCCCGGCAGGTCAGGAAAGGGAGGGGACGGACGAGTGAGCATCCCCCCCCACCCTCCTGTACCATACCATACCAGGCCCCCCCATGTGAATGAGTATGGGGTACATGGTCCCGATTACTCATTCACAAAAAACAAAAAATATAGTGTTAAAAAAGACAGGACATGGTCTTTGACAAGTCCTTTATTAATTGAAAAAACTAACAGAATGTCCTCTGCAGTAGATCCAACGTCAAGCACGATGCCCGCCGCCGACCCGAAAAAAGAAAAAAAAAGTTCCGTTCCTGACGATGGCTGCCCCAGCCCTCTGCATGCTTGGATAAGGATCTGGTATTTTTTTTTTTTTATTTTAATTCTGGTGTGGGAGTTCCCCTCAAAATCCTTACCAGACCCGAAGGTCTTGGTATGGATGGGAGGGGGGGACCCCGCACCGGTTTTTAAAATGTATTTTGGTGCTGGTTTTTAAACGTAATTGTTTTTTTGTTTTTTGTTTTGTTTGTTTTTCTTCATTATAGATCAGAAATGCAGCTGTCACTTTTAGTTTAGAGAAATAATGTTTCCTTTTAGTTTCTTAAAAGAAACAAAGTTCCCGTTAATTCTGTGGAAAGTGACAGCTAATTCTGCGAGCTATAGTGACGAAAAAAAAGCCGGCAATTGCATTTAAAAATCAGCACTGACATACACTTTGTATTGCGAAAAAAATTTGTAAAAAATTTGTAAACCAAGGCATTATTTTCAATGGATTTTCATTCGTAAACCTAAAATTATGTTAACCGAGGTACCACTGTATATCAAAAATGCCAGAGGCACATTTTGGTGCACTGCAGTTGAATTCATTGGTGGCGGCAGGTTGTGGCAACGCCTAGAGAATGTGACATGCAATTAGGTTGGATTTACATCTATTCAGTGTGCCAACACATGTGCGTTGCTGCATGTTTTTATTGCAATAGGGCAGCCTATCCATTTGAATGAACCACAACCATCTAAATTGATCCACAGAAGTGCACTTTTTTTAAATTGCACCACACTATGACACATGGTACTAAGTGCACGCACATGCGATGGCTGGGTGCATTAGGTTGCCGTTAAATAGTCATCACAATAGATAATATACTGTAACACTCCTGCACAATGCAGGGCAAGTTCCCACATCGCAGATATCTAAACGGAGCCTCACAAAAGCACCAATAATGCACTGGTGTATACTGTCTGGTCAGCCTACTATTGTTTTAATTGTATAGTGAGTTGGCAGGCAGTAAGCGAACGATAAAAACACAACTAAAATACTGCATCTCTAAGCCAATGTGAAAGGCCTGTCAGGAGTCGCCGCGACACACGGCTCGGCGCAGGCGCAGTGTGCCCGTTCACGCTGGTGTACGGGCACTAGGTCCTGGCCGGCCGCGGCGGAGACGGAACCTGCACATGCACACTCGGAGCTGCGGGTGCGCGCCTGGCACCAATGACAGCGCTGGGCGCGGTATTTAAATCCGCCCTGCACTGACATTAATTGCCATTTGGTCTCTCTGTGTTCCTGCTCCTGCATACTCGTGATTCTTGATTGTTGCTGACCCGGATTGTCCCTGACTGTGCTGTACTCTCCTGCTCTGACCCCTGGCTTGTCTGACCTCCCTCCTGGATGCCCCCTATTGGATCTGATCTTCTGTTGCTGACCTGGCGTGTGACCCGACCATTCTCTGCCCGCTGCTTTGTACCGCACTGCTCCCACGGCTACCGACTTGGCTTGTCTGACCACGTTCCTACTCATCCATCCATCCACCTTGCTCTGGCACATCCGCCTCCTCACATCAGGCTCTCACCCTGCAGATACCTCTGGTGGATCCCTCTACCACCGGTAGGTGTACTCAGGGGCCGCGACCTGGTCTCGGTTCGCTCCAAGTCCATCCCCACCATCAGGGACCCTGGTGAACAAGCAGACCGGGACTTAGACTCCACGCTCTGGGGAATCCTAACCGGTGGGTTGCTAGAGGTACCGCTAGGCGGTTCATTACAGTACCAAACGGCCATGACAGAGTCTGGAAGAGGACCATCCCCACTGGAGGACATATGCCAGCACCTGGCGGCCCTGACCCAAGCCGTTAAGACGCTGCAGGATGGATACACCCATCTGGAAAGCCGCATCCAGATGTTGACTGCACCTGTCACCACCTCCCAGGGTCCGGCCTCCCCTGCCCCGTCCGGGGAATCTCCAGGACCATCTACGGGAGCTTTAGCCGCACTGCCTACTCCCGAACCACGCGTTCCTCTACCAGAACGCTTCCGCGGGGACCGAGCACGCTTCAGGGCCTTCCGGAACGCATGCCTCCTTTATTTCAAGCCACGCACGTTTTCCACGGAGTCAGTCAAGGTAGGATTCATAGTATCCCTGCTCCAGGAAAAACCCCAGGATTGGGCTCACCGATTGATGGAGAACCACGATTCCCACCTAGAGACAGTAACAGATTTTTTTGAGGCAATGGCCATACTATATGATGACCCGCAGCAGGCAGCCTCCGCAGAATCTGCCCTATACTCCCTTAGACAGGGCTGCCGGGCAGCGGAGGAATATGCGTCGAAATTTAGACGGTGGATGGGAGATAACCGGTGGAACGACGCCGCCTTACGCCACCAATTCCGCGTAGGGCTCTCCGAGGCTCTTAAAGACTAGCTAGCCCGGGTAGGTTTACCCGAATCCTTGGAGGATCTTATTGTCTTGGCCATTCAGATAGACCATAGGCTGCGGGAACGCAGGTTTGAAAGAACCAGCCAGGGTCAGAGAACAACATGGGCACCCCCCGGGGAGCAGTCCAACCTACGCTAGAGGGGAACCGGACTCCAGAACCTGAAGATACCCACGAGCCCATGCAGCTGGGACTGGCTCGGCCGTCACTATCGTCTGAGGAACGCCAGAGGAGGCGGTCCAAAAACCTCTGCCTGTACTGTGGAGAAGCCGGTCATATGGTGCGTTCCTGTCTGCTGAAAGCAAGTAAGTCTGCCTCTATTTTTTCTTCTATATCTGCTGAAAGTATTAAACAGTCCAGTTACTTAGCCATACCTATTTCCTTCCAGCTCCTAGGAAGAACCGTGGAGGTGACGGCTATAATTGATTCCGGAGCATGCAGTTGCTTCGTGGACTTAAACTTTGCCCATCAGCAGAAAATTCCCCTCCAGACTAGAGAACAGGGCCTTAACATATTTTTGGCCGACGGGTTACGAATTAAGTTGGGGTTGGATCAGTAAACTCCTCCTATGTTTACTACGGTAGCGGGTCATCATCGGGAGTTCCTCCGACTAGACGCTATAGCCTCCCCTCTTTTCCCAGTCATTCTGGGGCTTCCTTGGTTGCGGGCCCATAATCCCCAGATTGATTGGGAAACCGGTTCCATTCAGTTCCTATTTCCATATTGTCAGGAAAACTGCCACGCCTTGGGCCCCGCAGCTCCCCAATTCCTCCTATGCTTGGATGGAGACTCCAATCTAAGGCAGGTCGTCCCTCCGGCCTACCACAGTTTCTTGGACGTCATCAGCAAACGGGGGGGCAGACGTCCTTCCTCCATACCGAACATATGACTGCCCCATTGACCTTCTACCTGGCTCAGAGATTTCGTTAGGTCGGATTTTTCCCCTGTCCGAGCTAGAATTAGGGGTTCTCATGGAGTACATTGATGAGAACCTCCAAAAAGGGTTCATTCACCCCTCCACTTCACCAGCAGGGTCCGGAATCTTCTTTGTAGAAAAAAAGGATAAGTCCCTAAGACCCTGCATAGATTATCGTGAGCTAAACAAGGTCACGATAAATAATTGCTTCCCACTGCCCCTGGTCCCAGAACTCTTCCAGAGACTGAAATCTGCAGCCATCTTTACAGAACTAGATTTAAGGGGTGCATATAATCTGGTCCGTATAAGGGAGGGGGATGAGTGGAAAACGGCGTTTCGTACTCTATTTGGCCATTTCGAGTATTTGGTCATGCCATTCGGACTCTGCAATGCCCCGGCCACGTTCCAACATTTCATTAATGATGTATTCAGAGATTATCTTGATGTTTTCGTGGTTGTCTTTTTGGACGACAAATTAATATTCTTTTCCATACTCGAAGCTCAGGGGACATGTGACAAGTGTATTGGAACGATTACGCCAACACGGTCTGTATGCCAAAGCTGACAAGTGCAGCTTCAAGCAGCACAGTATTGCATTCCTGGGGCTGATCATCTCCACCACGGGGGTCGCGATGGATCCTCAGAAGGTCTTGGTGATCTTGGACTGGCCAGTACCCACGGATAAGAAGGGCATACAACGCTTTATTGGGTTTGCTAACTTTTATAGAAAGTTTATCAGGAACTTCTCTGGTCTGGTCTCCCCCATTACCCAGTTGACCAAACAAGGGGTCCGCTTCAAATGGACGCCTGAGGCTCAAGCAGCATTCGAGTCTCTAAAGAAATTATTCACCACCGCTCCCATTCTCAGTCATCCTGATTCCTCTCTGCCTTATGTTCTGGAAGTGGATGCCTCAGAAAATGCAGTAGGGGCCGTCCTGTCCCAGAGAAAGGGCACCAAAGAACTTCTGCACCCAGTGGCGTTCTTCTCGAGGAAACCTTCACCGGCAGAAAGGAACTACGATATTGGAGATCGAGAACTGTTGGCCATAAAGACCGCATTAGAGGAGTGGAGATACCTGCTGGAAGAACAACTTGAGGCCATGTATAGAAAATTTGTGGAAAGAGGTTATCCTACTTGAGTACTTGACCAGGCATTAGCCAGAGCTATGGCAGATTTTGAAGGCAGCCGTAGGGCGGCCAACAGGCCGCTCTTTATACACGGCTTCAATCAGGCATCTGAGCGTATTAAACAAGCGGTCATGCGTAACATGAACATCCTTAGAGCTGATGACACTCTATCACCCGACTTAAAGAATCCACCATTGATGGCGCATAAGCGAGGTAGATCCCTACGTGACTTCTTAGTTCAAGCGGGCCCTAGGACCAAATATGCTAAGGCAGTATTTAAGTTCTCAGAAAGACAGGGTTGCTATGAGTGTGACAATTGTAATGTATGCAACTCATTGATCTGTGGGGAATATTTCACACATCCCCACAGTGGGGAACGTTACCAGATACAGGGTTACCTGAACTGTAACACCGATCACTGCGTTTATATTCTGAAATGCCCCTGCTCACTAGTTTATGTGGGCAAAACAAAAGGTCCCTTTAAGCGAAGATTTCAGAAACACAATAGTGACATTAAGACAGCTCTAGTCAAGAGTACCAAAGGTGAACCCATTGATTTGAGCAAACCCGTAGCAGTCCATTTTGTTTTGGCAGGACACCAGGTATATGAATTGAGGGGCATGACCATCAAACACGTCAGTCGATCGGCGAGAGGAGGAGATCGTGACAACTTACTCCTCCGTTGTGAAGCTTATTGGATCCATACCCTCGACACAACACAACCGAGGGGACTTAATACTAACACATCATATTTGTGCTTTTTGGATCACAGATCAACTTTGGTTATGATGATTCCTCATGATTGAAGTGTATATAGTTTTGTAGATAATTTTTGGTTTAGATTTTTTACATTTGCACTATTCACAGTGGTTTCTCTTTCTCCCTGCAAGCAGGTGAGCTGTGTCACCCCTACACATTCCTTTTTTCCTTTTTTTCCATGTCTAGCCTCTTTTCCATTTTATCACTCCCTTTTCTTCCACTTCTACCCAGCTCCATTCATGGACTGATTATCATCATTCTCAGGGCTGGTTCACACTATGAATACGTAGTCGTGATGCGTTCTGGATGCGTCTGCCTGTGCGTTTTGACACGTTTTTTGGCATACTGGTGCGTTTTTGATGCATTCCAAAGTATTTTTTATACATTCTAGTCCGTTTTTTTTCCCCTCTCTTTTTTTCATTTGAGATGGGGACATGTGTAATACGGCACATTTTTGGTGCACTCCGGTATGTTTTGATGCGTTTTGCAGCATTCCAGTGCAGCTCTGTACGAGTGAGATGCGGCGTGTTATGCTTTTTATCTGCAGCTGGAACGCCCTGGAACTACGAACACTGATGTGAACTATGACATTGACAACCATGTATAGTATACTACTTTATCTTTGGATGCAGATGAAAAGTAACTGAAATGCATGTGGTGTGAACTAGCCCTCAATCTGTTTTCTTTGTGTTCTTTTTTTCTTCACAGCTCATCTCTGCAACCTTGCCCACCCACTGGTTTGTGTGGCGTCGGCGCCATATGTTCCTATGACGCCAGCGACTTGCCTCCGCCTTGTCCTTCCCAGCGCCAACATCATGGGTTTCCATGATGATGGCGACCGGTGCAGGAATGTCTTTGAGCACATGTGTGAGTAGTAAACGCTCATGGTGCATGCAGGTGACATGCGTCGCTATGAAACTGTCGGCCGCTGCACTAATAGGACCACTGTAGGTGTGTCCCCATTTCAGCTCACTTGGCAATCGGAGACAACCCTCCCATATTTCTAGGTAACAGTCTTTATCTTCTGTCAGGGACATATATGCTGCTGGTCGTTGTTTCTAGAACCCAGCGCTGCTTTCAGCTGACTCTGAAATGTTGCCTTGCTGTAACTATGTGATGGTTTATTAAAACCTTTGGACCATATTGGTGATCCTCGGTGTGCTAGTGACATTTTTTTCTGATTTTGTTCGGTTCCAGCCGACGGTCACTGCAGCACCCACTTATACACACAGCCATTTTTAACGCAGGAACGTGTGCGTTTGGATCATACACTTACCTGCTGGAAGGAGCCACGCATCCTATTCTGATTTTCAACAACCACAAAAATCTAGAGTATTTGAGAACGGCAAAACGTTTACGACCACACCAAGCGAGGTGGGCGCTCCTTTTTTTTTTTTTTTTTTCCCTCCCGGTTCTCCTTCCACATTATGTACAGACCAGGCTCCAAAAACACGAAGCCCGATGCCCTTTCACGTATGAGGATCCTGAGGAAGTTTCGAAGCCAGATACCATCTTGTCCTCGGGAAACTTTCTTGCCCTCCAGACGGAGCTACGTTCTAGGCTGCAGGATGCATCCATGGGCATGCCAACCCTACCTGGGGTGTCCCTCCAGAGCAAGGGAGGGCTCATATGGAAGGAAGGACTAATCGTGGTGCCAGAAGATGTCCGAACATTGGTCCTGGGACACTGCCACGATCATCCGATGGCAGGTCATTTCGGGCTGGCGAAGACTCTCGAATTGCTTCAGCGCACGTTCTGGTGGCCAAGCATGATCAAAGATTGTGAACTCTACGTTAAGTCCTGCGCCATTTGTCAGAGGAACAAGCCGTCTAGGAGCAAGGCCTGGGGTTTGCTACGCCCACTACCTATACCCAATCGACCGTGGCAAATGATTGCGATCGACTTTATAGTAGAGCTTCCTCTGTCCCAGGGCCACACCGCGATCTTCGTGATTGTGGACCAATTGTCAAAAATGGCCCACTTTCTACCCTTGAAGAATACGCCATCAGCTCTTGAAACCAAGCAAATCTTCATACGAGAAGTAGTGAGGCTGCAAGGAGTCCCTGAAGACATCGTCTCGGATCGAGGAGTTCAGTTTACCTCGAAGTTCTGGAGGGCATTATGTGAAGCATTGGGTATCCGATTGTCCCTTTCCTCCGCTTACCACCCACAGACTAATGGGCAGACGGAGAGGACAAACCAAACATTGGAGCAGTATTTGAGATGCTACACGTCCTTCCTGCAGGATGATTGAATGGCACTCCTACCACTAGCAGAATTTGCCTACAATAACGCGAACCATTCAGCCACGGGGCAATCTCCGTTTCTTGCAAACTACGGGTTCCATCCCACATTCCTGCCCGATCTGGTTGCCGAAAGTTCAGTTCCTGCCACTCAAAGCACGCTCAATTTTTTTTCTACCAACAACAAGGTGCTTCAGGAAGCTATTACAAGAGCTCAAGAAGACAAGAAAGCCTTCGATAGGAAGCGAAGGGGGGAACTAGTGTTGCAACCTGGGGATCAGGTCTGGTTGGCAACAACAAATCTGAAAATGTCTTGTCCATCGAAGAAACTGGGACCGAAGTTTGTGGGACCATTCCGAGTGAAGCGAATGATTAACAAGGTGGCGAATGAACTTGTTCATCCGGAGACTTTCAAAATCCACCCAGTTTTTCATGTGTCACTTCTGAAGCCAGCTGTGCCAGACTCCTTCCCGGATCGGGAGTCCAGACCTCCAGAGGATATAACCATTGAGCAGGAGGAATTTGAGGTGGAAGCAATCCTGAACTGCCGGAAAAGGGGGGGCCAGACTCAGTTCCTGATCAAATGGAAGGGTTATGGTCCCGAGGAGAACTCATGGGAACCAGCCCAAAATGTTCATGCCCCCAGGATTATCCGGGAGTTCTATCGTAGTCACCCACGGTGGACAGTTCAGTTGGGCACTCGGAGGTTGCCCGTGGGGGGGGCAATGTCAGGAGCCGCTGCGACGCACAGCTCGGCATAGGCGCAGTGTGCCTGTTCACGCTGGTGTACGGGAACTAGGTCCGGGCCGGCCACGGCGGAGACGGAACCCGCGCATGCGCGCGCTTGGCACCAATGACCGCACAGGGCGCTGTATTTAAATCCGCCCTGCACTGACATGAATTGCTGTTTGGTCTCTCTGTGTTCCTGATCCTGCATACTCGTGATTCTTGATTGTTGCTGACCCGAATTGTCCCTGACTGTACTGTACTCTCCTGCTCTGACCCCTGGCTTGCTTGACCTCCCTCCTGGATGCCCCTTATTGGATCTGATCTTCTGTTGCTGACCTGGCGTGTGACCCGACCATTCTTTGCCCGCTGCTTTGTACCGCACTGCTCCCATGGCTACCGACTTAGCTTGTCTGATCACGTTCCTGCTCATCCATCCACCTTGCTCTGGCACATCCACCTCTTCACATCAGGCTCTCACCCTGCAGATACCTCTGGCGGATCCCTCTACCACGGGTAGGTGTATTCGGGCCGCGACCTGGTCTCGGTTCGCTCCAAGTCCATCCCCCCCCATCAGGGGCCCTGGTGAACAAGCAGACCTGGACTTAGACTCTGCGCTCTGGGGAATCCTAACCGGTGGGTTGCTAGAGGTACTGCCAGGCGGTTCTTTACAAGGCCTAAGGGCATTCCCTCACATTGGAGATCTTTCTCGTTACTTAAAGTGGAGCTTCACTCAAACAGTGATGTGCCACTGGTTTGCGCACTCCACTTCCCCCCAGCCTGTAAGAGTTGGCTGGTGTGCCACCACTTCCTGTAAGACTTGCCTATTGAAGTCAGTGGGACCTACCTAAAAGTTACCGTCTAGCTGGAAGGGGACTTGCACTTTCTGCAATACTTTGTCTTCACCATCATGGCAAATTCAAAGTAGAAATAAAGGCAAAAATTATTTTTTACATTGATACGTGGAACAGCCAGGCATAATCATGTACATATGCTGTCTGCACATCAGCGTGCTGCTCCTGTGACCACTGTGTCCACCGGACTGCATTACTGGTACCCAGCTGCTATGAGTGGCTGGGGTATCATGTTATTGCTATGATTAGTCATAGCGATCACATGATTACAGTGTAAATAAAACAGTCATGAATTCCATTCATTACTGTGTTCTTAGTGTCGTGAAGCTGTGATTGGCTCACAGCTGTCACATGGTACCTCGCTACCTGTACCATGTGATTAGCTGTAACTAATTACATCATGTAAACAGTAACCCATTCATGGACAACTTATGCTTATAACAGTGAACTTCACTGTTATAAGCAATACAAAAAAAAAGCCCCGAAAAGCCCCCAGAGTAGTACATTGTCACTATGGTGACACTAAACTACTCTGATGACAGGGTTAAAAAAAAAAGTGGGAAAAAAACACATTTTATTTTGTTTTCCAAAAAAATTGTAACAAAATAATTACAACTTCAAATACTCACCATGACTCTCAGATTGTCTACTTTCCAAAAAGGGTACAATTGAGGGATGTTTGTACTGTTCTGACATTTTAGGGCCTCAAGAAATATGATATGCCACCAATACATCAGGGTTGATCAATTTTCAACAGTGGCTATAAAAAAGAATCACCCCCCTTTCAAAATAATCACATTTTGTTGCCTTGCAACCTGAAATGAAGCAGGTTTTGTTTTTTTCAGCTGTATGTACTCAGTGCAACGTAAAAAATCCAAGTGAAAGATATAACAACATGTCAGAAAAAAATAAGAAAACATTCAAAAACAGAATCACTGAGTAGGAAAAAGGATCCCCCCTTCTACGAATGACTTGTAAACTTAATCAGGTGTAGCTAATCACACAGACATTTGACTTTCAACTGTGATCAGCTGTGGTCATTTTGATCAGCTCAGTATGAAAAGCTTTCCTGGAGCATATCAGTCCCTAGCAGGGTGGATTTGATTTAAATCCTAGTTTTCTACATTATGACTAATTCTTGCTGGTATAACTTTAATATGCAAGTAGATGAAGATTTTTAGAACAACAACTTTTCATATTAGTTTTTTTATCCCCAGTTTAATAGGTTAATCATTCATATTTGGACAAATTTTCTGTTGTACTTAGGAAGGAGAAAAATAATCAATTACCTTAATAACAATTTAAATAGATTTATTCATCTGAAACAATAACATTACAGCATATGTTATTTGCTTAAACAAACATCCATGTTTGTTAACTAATTTGGCTAAACAAAATATATATATTTTAAGAAACTTAGACTGTCAGCCCCTTCCTCCTCACACTTATGCAGGCCATAGATGGGGAGAAAAACTGCAGATTTTTCTTTTAAAAAACGAAAAATCGGTTGTTCAAGTGGCCGACGTTACCATCAATGGTAAAAAAAAATCAGCCGATTTTCTACCCGTCTAGAGCCGGCAAAAAGTGTCCCTGCAGAGAGCTCTGCTATTTCTCTGACAGTTCCTTGACATTTATAGAAGTTGCAACATTGTATCTATTTGTTTCCATTTAGGATACAGATGTTTTTATTCAGAAACAAATAGATACAATGTTTCAACCGCTGTAAATGTCAAGTTTCTGTCAGAGAACTGTCAGAAATAGCGGAGCTCTCTGCAGAGACACTTTTTGCTGGACTGGAATTCTTCTTATTTTCATCCTTCTTCTTCTTCTGCTTCATCCTCATCCTCTTCTTCTTCTTCTTCTTCTTCTTCTTCATCCTCATCCTCTTCTTCTTCTTCTTCTTCTTCATCCTCATCCTCTTCTTCTTCATCCTCATCCTCTTCTTCTTCTTCATCTTCATCCTCATCCTCTTCTTCATCCCCATCCTCTTCTTCTTCATACTCATCCTCTTCTTCTTCTTCTTCTTCTTCTTCATCCTCATCCTCTTCTTCTTCATCATCCTCCTCCTCCTCCTTCTTCTTCTTCTTCCTCATCCTCATTTTCTTCTTCGTCATCATCCTCATCCTCTTCTTCTTCTTCTTCTTCTTCATCCTCATCTTCTTCTTCTTCATCCTCATCTTCTTCTTCTTCTTTTTCTTTATCCTCATCCTCTTCTTCATCATCATCCTCCTCCTCCTCCTCTTCTTCTTCATCATCCTCCTCCTCCTCTTCTTCTTCTTCTTCTTCCTCACCCTCTTCTTCTTCTTCCTCTTCTTCATCCTCATCCTCTTCTTCTTCATCATCCTCCTCCTCCTCTTCTTCTTCTTCTTCATCCTCTTCTTCTTCTTCATCCTCTTCTTCTTCTTCCTCATCCTCATCCTCTTCTTCTTCCTCATCCTC
Source organism: Staurois parvus (assembly GCF_062004578.1). Lineage (NCBI taxonomy): Eukaryota > Metazoa > Chordata > Amphibia > Anura > Ranidae > Staurois > Staurois parvus. The sequence continues at coordinate 1,401,900 of NW_028318028.1, read as the reverse complement.
ACCCTCTTCTTCTTCTTCATCATCCTCATCCTCTTCTTCTTCATCATCATCCTCATCCTCTTCTTCCTCTTCTTCTTCATCCTCATCTTCTTCTTCATCACCCTCTTCTTCATCCTCATCCTCTTCTTCTTCATCCTCATCCTCTTCTTCTTCTTCATCCTCTTCTTCCTCTTCTTCTTCTTCATCCTCTTCTTCATCCTCTTCCTCTTCTTCTTTTTCTTCTTTTTGTCTTCCTCTTGCAGGTCACTGCTCATGCGCAGATTTTTTATCGGTAAAAAATCGGCCGATTTGCCCACTAATTGCCGCGAAAATCGGCCGATCGGCAAAATCGGCCGATTTTTTTTCCAACTTTACCGAAAAACAAAAACGGCCAAAATACCGAAAAACGGCCGACCAAATCGCCCACTAACGATCCGAAAATCGGCCGATTTTATTTTCGGCCGAAAAATCGGCCGATTTTCGACCCGTCTATGGCCTGCATTAGTTTCACTTTCTTCTTGTGCAGATCTATTCCACTCCAAACAATCAGAAAAATATTGTTTCTATTCACTGAACTTCTTGAAACTTAGCAGTGAAGGGGTTGATTCTGTATTCATAGGTTTGTAGAAGTTAGGATGAAGGTCTTTTTCTTAACTCTGTTCATGTTATAACATTTTTGCTGTGAAGAAGAGGCATGTGATCTCCGCTGAGTCAAATTCTGTTTTGAGAACTGCAAAAGTAAACCAAGCATCTGTGATAATATCTTGTAGGCAGAGAAACTGCCCAATAATCTTACAAAAACCTCTGGAAGAGCATGACATTGTGAATGGATTAATGGAATTTATTTACCCAAAAAAATTGAACATATACAGCCTTATTCTACATAATTTAAAAACAAATCTTTATTTCATGATGGAATAACCTTTGGATGGTAAGATATATTTTCCTCAAAAAGCATTTTTTTAAAAAAAATCCGATTTAAATAAAAAAAATCCGATTTAAATAAAAAAAATCTGATTTTTTTAAAAAAATTTTTAAAAAATCATTGATTTTTATCCACCCTGGTCCCTAGTAGTGCAAGTGAAGTAAACAATCGACTATGGGTGGCAAGGTACTGTTAAAAGATCTCTGGCATAAAGTCGTGGACAGGCACAAGTCAGGAGATGGACACAAAAACATTTCAAAGGGTTTATCAATGCCTAGAAGCATAGTTAAGTCTATTAAGAAGTGGAAGGTATTTGGTACAACACAGACCCTCCCTGGATCAGGACATTGCTCCAATCTGGATGAAAAAGCACAAATGTGGATTGTATGGCAGGGTTGCAAAAAAAAAAAAAAGCCACTCCTCAAAGGCCACATGCAGTCATGAGTTTGCCAAAATGCACCTTGAAGATTCTGAGGCCAAATGGAAAAAGGTATTCTGGCCAGATGAGACTAAATTTGTATAATCTGGCTTCAACACTAAATCTGTCTGGCGGAAATCTAGTGCAGCTCAGCATACAAATAACACCATTCCTACAGTAAAGCATGGAGGTGGTAATATCTGTAGCAGGGACTGGAGCACTTGTCAGGGCAGAAGGAAAAATAGATGGGGCAAAATTCTTGCAGAAAATCTGCTGCTCTCTGCCAGAAAGTTGTCAATGGGAACAAGTTTTATATTCCAACATTACAATGACCCAAAGCACACAGAAAAAATGACCACTCAGTGGTTGAAGAAGAAAAAGGTGAATGTTCTTGCATGGCCTAGTCAGAGCCCAGACTCAGCCTCCATTGAAAATCTGTGGAATGACTTGAAGACTGCAGTCCACAAACGCTCACCATTAAATTTAAGTGAACTTGACCAGTTCTGCAAAGAAGAGCGGGCAAATATTGCAAAGTCTAGATCTGCAAAGTTAGTAGAAACATATCCCAGCAGACTAAAGGCTGGAATTGAAGCAAAAGGTGCCTCAACAAAATACTGACACAAGGGGTGTGATCATTTTTCCAACTCGGTGATTGTTTTTGATTTTTTTTTTTGTTTGACATGTTGGTGTTACTGTATATCTTTCACTTGGATTTTTTAAGTTGCACTGAATAAATACAGCTGGATAAAGCAAAAACCGTGTCTTCATTTCAGGCTGCAAAGCAACAAAATGTGATTATTTTAAGGGGAGGGGGGAGAGTGGAGAAGGATTAGAACACCTGTTAGGTTTTTATTCCTGAGGTTTATTGATTTGGGGGACCACTGTATACCTTCTCTGCCATTGTGCTATTGCTGGGTGTCCAGTACAATCCTATACCTTTAATTAGGGCTGGGCTCCCTTCAGGCATACCTGCCCTCAATCTATCCATTATCATATACAGTATGTGCTTCAACTTTGGAGACTCTCAAAATTTAGTTAGGATCGCAGTACATTGAGGTGCCGTGACACACACACGTATTTGCAAAGGTATACAAACTAAATCCCTTGTTTTAATGTGAACTGTTAGATGGGGTTAATTTGGTGTTGCTGGCTGGTAAGTAAGCTGGTAGTTTTTGTTGTTTTTTGACGCATCGTCCTTCCATGTTCTCCTTGCTGCAAATTCCAGCTGTTATAGGTTGGGGTGGTCGCCATTTGTTTGTACTGGGTTTTTGTTGCTGTCTGTTCCCCCTTTAGGGAGATTCACCCTCTCTATTTTTGTCCTGTTTACCATCATCACTGTTGGTGAAAGAAAATCTCAAATATTGGGTTAACACCAGAACAGAAATGGAGGGAAAATCTCTCAGTGGAAAGCTAGTTTTGGTGACAACTAGGGATTCACTCACTGTGCAGGGATTTCCTCTCACTTTCTGTTTGGCTATGGGACATGGAGTGAAGGGAAATCTCCCTAATGGGGCACAGAAGGGGGGGGGGAAACTGACAGGGATTATAACCCTCCCTTGATCCATCCAGAATGAAAACAAAGTTTTGCCTTTTACTTCTGCTTTAATAAAGGAAAAGTGCTGATTTAACCACATCGTCAAAATCGAAATTATCAGCAACTTTGTTAACATAAAGCTGTCCGTTCCTGGATCGAAACTTGTCTTGTTTAGTGCGGGCCAGCAGAATTCAGACCCAGGTATGGGCACTGTGGTTATACAAAGGTTGATCTACTAATTGAATTTTGTACAACCTCCCTGTTGGGTTTCCCCGCTCAATCATTGCTGCAAGCTATATCATGCAATGTTGATCAGTGTATTCTGACGGTTGGGAAGTCTCCCTGCTGTCAGAATACAAAAGCACGGTGGGGAGTATTCCCCTTCCACCTCGAATGTGTGGATGGGGAAATTGGGTCTTTTTTTTTTTTTTTTTTGGATGAAAAAAATGGACTCGTCTATGGGGTGCTTAGTTCTCAATTACCCTTAATTTGAATATGATGGAGCTTACACTGGTCATGGTGTTATTTCAAGCCTCTGGCTCTTTCAGCCTTGCCCGCAGTCTAGTGCCAGCCCCAGAAGACTCCAGAGGATAACATGGTCATCTGTGTCTTCAAGTCAGCACATGTGACCATTGTTATTTTTTCTTAAACTTCATATTACCTCCTAGGCAGTATGATCTTTATGGTCTTCATGTTTTACCATAATTATTTAGAAAGTTAGTGAGGGCGGGGCCAGAACTTCAGTGGAGCAGTTTAAAAGATGCATTTCTAACCTTTTGAATAAGAGCCATTTAGAAAAATAAAATAAATTTTGTCTGTTTTTAAGGTGCTTGTAGAATTGAGATAATTATCACCTGATCTTGCAGATTTGACGTCTGTGGGAACATGGAGACACCACTGGCTGGGAGATTTCATGAGAGAGTAGTAATCGGATAGGTTCCACAATCATGTACTGTAGCTGTTTATGGATCATTGGAAGAGCCTGCATATACTCTACTATCCTCACTCCATAGCATAAACATATGCATTTGGGTAACTGAAGAATGGTACATAGAGCTAGACTGAAATATGTATTCAAGACAGTTTGAGTGTGCCTGCATGCTCAACTGTCCTCTACTGTGGCCAGCTTTATGTTAGGTCAACTTTAATTTCTATCACGCCATCAAACACCATGCACTTGGAACTCTGTCGCCATGGACTTTTAAATTTTTAGCGTATATCTGTGTGAAAAATATCCGTACATATTTACAATACGTGCATACTTTCCATTTAAGGAAAAAAAAAAAAAACTCTGCAAGTGCAGAAAATTACTTTTTTTTTTTTCTTTAGTCATCTTCCAGGACAGCTTCACATGAGAGGCTCCTCCCAGGAAACACCTGATCCACCTACTTTTCCTATAAGTAGCCTCTCTCCCTGGGGGACCCTCAGTATTAGTGTTTTTTACGGACCAGGAAGAACTGCTCTCGTTTTTTTTTTTTTTTTTTTTTTTTAATGGTCTTCTGGCAGGGTACAGAGGCCGCCTGGATGGGGCTACCCCCACTAGGTTTAGCAAGGCAGGGGCCTTGCGGGGTAGCCTCTCCAGTATTCCCTGCAAAAGCACCTTTCCTCCGGGGGTTGGGGGTTACAGTACCCTCCTTTTTGGTCCAGCGGGCTCTCCAGGGGTGAGAGCCCGCTCCACTGGCTTACCGGGAGGGCCCGCTACCCTGTGAGGTAAGGAACAGCCTACCTTGCTCTGCTCTATGCTGACATCCCGGCGTGGAGCCGCGGGCGAATGACGTCACGGCTGGGATCAACACTTTTGGCGCTCGAACAGGAAGAGGCTCCACCGCCATCTTAAGTATGGGCGGAAAGCCTCGATTTTGCCCAAGCCACGGCCGCTTCAGCCACAACAGCCGTGAGGGGAAGCCAGCATGCCAGGACCTGAGGGAAGGGGCGGAGCCCTTCTACCCTTGAAAGTCAGCCGAGGGCGGGAAAGCATGCTGCCCTGGATCTTGGGAATGGAGGCAGATCTGTCAGAGCTGGGGGAGGCCAGCTGTGAGGTAGGAGCCTGTGGGCTGCCATACCCCTCCCCCCCCCCCCCGTGTCATTCTCTCTATACATCTTGCTGCCCTGGATCCTGGGGGGGTATAGCCCCCACCCTCCTTTTTCTTTCTTCAGCACCTTGGGGGTGTCTTTTCTTGGGACTGCAGTGGGTGCACATTAGGGGGTGTCCTTAGGGCCCTAGCATTACAGCGAGCCTACACCTTGTGTCTCGTCTCCCTGTCCCTAGATGGGCCCACAGGAGGAAGAGAGGAGAGACAAGGAGGTCCTCTGTGAAGCCAAGAGGAAATGCGCTTCCTGCAAGAGGAGGCTTGGTAGCGTTTGGAAAAAATCGCTATGCCAAGAGTGCATTGACAAGCTGATTAAAAAAGAGTCGGGGTCACTCTTTAAAGATTTTCTACAAAATATGACACCGGAAATGTCTAAAACTTTTCAAAATTTCAGAGAGCAAATGCAGGACCCGGGCCTGGACGAGCCCCAACCAGGCACCTCAGGCGTTTCCCTGCCGGCTAAGAGGAGACAGGACCCGGGCAACGTTACGGTCCAAGAGGACGAACTTTCCGGTACTTCCGACTCGGAGGAAGGCGAGACGGAAGAACAGGATTTCAGGTCACAGATTCCTTTTTTCGGTAGAGGATACAGAAGGTCTCCTGAAGGTAAATTACGATACCATGGACTTAGAAGAGGAACGACCAGATCTCTCTCTACATGACCAACTTTATGCGGGGCTACAGAAGAAAAGCGGCTGCACATTCCCGGTCCACTCCACCCTGTGGCCTACCTGGAACGCATTCATCCTATACACAATTCGCAATGGCTACAGGATAGAGTTTTGAAGACTCCCCCCTCTGAGGTTTTTCGCAACCCCCTTACCAGGGGACAAGGAAAAGGCAGACGCACTGGTGAACCTCCTGGAAGGGATGCTCCAACAGAACGTGGTCTGTCAGCTGGAGGAGGAAGAGAGGGACAGGGGATTCTACTCCCATATTTTTCTAAGAAGAAAGGCATCTGGAAGTTACAGAATGATACTCAACCTGAAGAAGGTGAGCAATTTCATAAAACCCAAAAAATTCCGCATGGAAATCCCACGTAGAGCACACAATATCCTTCCTGGAAAACCTAGGGTGGTTAATAAACATGGAGAAATCACAGCTAGTCCCTTCCAGGAGGATCACGTATTTGGGATACATTCTGGATGCCACAAATGCTTGCTTACAACTGACCGCAGAAAAAGCGCTCAAACTACAACAAGACACAGAAACCTTCCGGGGGATGGCGACCTGCACAGTCAGAAATGCCATGAAGCTTGTCGGGCGCATGACAGCCGCCATACCTGGGGTACAATAAGCACAACTACACTCCAGAACGATGCAGAACCACGTCTTCTCCCAATGGGATGGCAGCCAAGCATCCCTAGATTCCAGGATCTGCCTCACGCACAAAGTGAGAGAATCACTGGAGTGGTGGGGGAACATCCACACTCTAAAGGCGGGAAGGAAGTGGAAGCAAGTCAACCCAATAAGAATCGCCACAGACGCAAGCATGTGGGGGTGGGGCGTGCATATGGAGGATTGCCTGACCCAGGGCAAGTGGGACCCAGAGATCTCGGGGAGGTCATCAAACTTCAGAGAATTATTGGCAATTTTCAGAGATCTCACAGCTTTTCAGAAGAAGATAGAAGGGAAAGAGGTTCAGATCTTGTCCGACAACACAACGGCAGTCGCATACATAAACAGGCAAGGAGGCACGAGGTCCCCAAAACTGATGGAGCTAGCGGAAATCCTCCTGAGCTGGGCAGAAAGGAACCTAAAATCCATCACAGCGTTACACCTGAAAGGAGATCTAAATCAGCTGGCGGACCAGTTGAGCCGGGAGGAAGTCAACCTGTCAGAGTGGTGCCTCAGCTATACAACGTTTGACAAAAGCTGCACCAGATGGGGTACTCCCTCCATAGACCTTTTCGCCAACAGAACGCAAAACTCGAGAAGTACTTCTGCTTGCAAAAGGACCCAAGGAGCGCAGGGACAGACGCACTAGCCCAACAATGGGAAGGAGACCTTCTCTACGCTTTCCCACCGTTCAGATTGCTACCAAGAGTGATACAGAATATAGTCATCTCAAGCCAGGGTCATCCTGATTGCTCCACTCTGGCCCAAAAAATCATGGTTCTCCATGCTGAAGAAACTGAGCCTAACGGACCCGTGGATGATATCGCCCACGCACGACTTACTCGCACAATGGGCAATGGTACACCCACACCCGGAAAAGCTATCCCTGACAGCTTGGCTTCTGAGCGGGACAGGCTAGCTGGAAAGGGGTTATTAGAGTAGTCGCAACCATCTTAGACAACCTCCAGTCGACAAACTCCATATGTGACAAAATCTGGAGAGAATTTTCCTTCTGGAGAAGCAGGAACAAGTCGTCAGAGGCCCCCATCCTGAATACAGTACTCAAATTTCTTCCAGCCGGGGCAGACAAGAACCTGGCCGCCAGGGCAGTCGGGATGTGGTTAATGCAAAAAAAAAAACACACAATATATACCCAATTTTTTGGTGAAATATAAAAGATTTTATGTCAAATAATTAGATACCTAAAACATGTCATGCTTTAAAATTGTGCACACACGCAGAATGGTGACAAACTCCAAATATTAAAAATCTGTATAGGTTCAATTCCGGGATTGAGGGTGGGAGCTTTGGAGGAGAAGCTGTCCCTATAGGCAGATGATGCCCTTTTTTATATTTACTTGACGTGGGTCCATCGCTCACTGCGGCTCTAGAGCTATTTGATACCTACGGCTTTTTTTTTGTCAGCTGTACAGATCAATTGGGGTAAATCCCTGCTTTTTGCTCTTAACGACAATGCCCGTGCTGGGGCTAGCCCCTCTCAGCTTTCCTGGGTAGAGGATTTTCCGATTATCTGGGAGTCTAGGTAACCAGGGATGAGAACTATTTATTATGCCGCAACCTCCTTTCCCTCCTGTGATAGTGGTGTCAGAATTGGTCAGCTGTTCCTTTTTTAAATTTAAAAGGACGTATTTATTTAAGATGATGATCCTGCCAAAGTTCAGCTATAACTTTCGTAACTGCCCAGTTCGGATCCCTGGATCCTTTTTCAGGGGATAGATTCCTGTGCCCCCCTTATCTAGAAAGGTGCCCTTCCCCGCCTAACTCCCTGCCACTATGGGGGGTCTTGCCCTCCCAAGCTTTCAAACATACTATTGGGTGGCGATGCTGGTGTCAGTTTATTGGTGGTTTGGGGGCTTTAGGTTCAATGCTGCTCTCTGTTTTAGAAGCAGCCTGCTTAGGATCCCTAGCTGATCTTCATAACATACCTTGCTGGGGATGTAGAGCTTATAATACTATACCAGGACTAACATAAGCTACGTTACGAACATGGGCATCGGCTAGACAGCGATTTTTTGCAACATGACCATATTTCCCCAACTCAGTCTTTTTGGGAGAATCCTAAATTTACTCCCGTTCCGTTCCTGACCCGTGCCTCTGGCGAGATATAGTAATAGGACCCTAGTTGATGTTTATACCATTCTCGCAGTTATCCCAGAAATTCAATCTCCCATGGGGGATGCTCTTCCGGTACTCCCAACTGCTGCCAGGGCTCAGTTCCCTCGATCTCTTATCCTCCAGGAGGACCCCATTGAGGTGCTGCTGACTGAGGGCGACTTAAAAAAAAAAAAAAACATTGTCTATCCTCTATGGAACATTGCTTGGTGTTAATTCCCCCAAGTTCAAGAAGTTGCGGGCTACATGGAGGGAAGATATCCCTTCTAAATGAGGAGGACTGGATGGAGGATATAATACAGGGTCCCAAGTTGGTTATTTCTTCTAGGGATAAACTTATACAGGTCAAGTTCTTACATAGGGTTTATTACACCCCCTTGAGGATTTATCCAGAACGAGATCCTATTTGCCCTCGTTGCTGGCTACATGCGGGAACCTTTTTACACATGCTCTGGACATGCCCTAGAATTTTTCCCTTTGTTGGTCTCATGTTTTTGATTTCATCAATGTACGGTGATAGCTGTCCCTGCCCCTTTCACCTGTCTTCGTGTTGCTGGGGCTTCATGATGATGTGCAACGGTCCCACCACTTGAAATTGTTAATGTCTTATCTCCTGTATGATGCCAAAAAAGAGATTCTATTAAAGCGCAATTCTGGGGACCCTCCTGTGACATTGTCCTGGGAATCAGCCGTAGCTGCGGCCCTTCCAGTGTACAAGCTTGCCTATGTTAATAGGCACTGTCCCTGGAAATACAATAAGGTATGGCTCCCCTGGACATCTCGCCAAGGGTCTACAATGGGAACATTTTGCCCACTGCCCTCTGGTGTGATCTTTAAGTGGGGGTTTATGGTAGCATCTCCTTCTTTCCTTCCTCTCCCTTCCCTCCCCCCTTTGTTCTTCCCTTCCTTTCCCCCTGCTCCCCCTTTCCTTCTTCTCCTTTCCCTTAATTTTTTACTTGTCTGTTTTTGATGTGTTCCCTACACCCTGGATCTCACCCTTGAATTGACTCAGATGGGGTACTATTAGGTTATTGTTTGTAACTACTGTGTTTTTTTTTTTTTTTTTTCTTCCCTCTTGATTTATATTGGATGTTGTGCAACTTACTGCTATTGTACATTCGTATTGTACTATGTCTACCATGTCAAACAATCGTATTGTGTTTCAACTGTAATGTTCTTTCATTTTCCTTCTACAATAAACATCCTGTCTTGTAAAAGAAGTCTCTATAGGAGATGCTTTAAAAATATTTACAGGTTACCAGTTTAGAGTTACAAAGAAGGTCTGGCACAAGAGCTATTGCTCTCGCTATAACTTTCGAGGCAGTACCTCATGTGTGGTGCGAATGTAGTTTTACATATGCGCGCAGGCCCATATATGTGTTCACCTTTGTGCGCAAGCATGGGGAACTGGGGGCACTTTAAAAAAAAGTTATTTTTTTTATTTTTACATTGTTCATTTATTTTTTTTCACTTTTATTCTATTGCAAGAAATGTAAACATCCCCTGTGATTAGTGGTGCACCGAAATGAAAATTCTGGTGCTAAAACTGAAAATTCAGGATGCACTTCACCGAAAATCAATATGGACAGTTTTTAAAACTACCCTTGAGATTAAAAAAAAAAAAAAAAATCTGCTTTGCCAAAAAAATAAATAAAATAAGGCGGTGTTTACATTTGCACTAACTGGAAGTGACAAAAATGCTTGTTACTTTCAGTCTCCTAGACCAGCATTCTTCAACCAGGGTGCCTTCAGGTCTTTTCAGGGGTGCCTTGGTAAAATACCTAAAAATTTCCCAAAAAATTGTATGCAAGCCATTGCAGGGATGAAGCCTGCCTCTTAGTTACACAAAGCCGCCAGTTTTCATTGTGCACTATTACAACCTTCCAGTCACTAGCGTTCTAACAGCCACTGACATAGGTTGATGAAAAAGATGTTAAGCTCCCACACAGCATCGTTGTTTGCCCCTCTCCATCAGCATTGGGTTTACATTAGCTGAGTGAGGGAGAGAAACTGAGAGAAGAGAAACATTTGAATACTAGTCAGTACCAGTGTGCAAAGGTGTATGTGTGCATTGGAAGAATAAGTCACCTCCTAACATTGTGTGTCCTACTTGTGTGGATGTTGCTGCATTATGTAAAACTATTTTTGTTTTTTACATTTTAGAATGGGATAACTCGAGATTGTGTACAATTTTAAAGGGTGTCTTGACTGAGAAACACTGTCCTAGACCAGTGGTGGGCAACCTTTTTTTTCAACTGAGCCAAATCTCGCCAAAACCAGGATTGAAATTTATTTTGAGAGCCACATTTTTAAAACTGAAAATACATAGGATGGTACACTGTTTTTAGTTTCAATAAGTTTTTATAGTAATTCATCCCCGCTATAGTAATTAATCCCCCCTATAGTAATTCATCCCCCATATAGTAATTAATCCCCCATATAGTAATTAATCCCCCATATAGTAATTAATCCCCCCTATAGTAATCATCCCCCCTATAGTAATCATCCCCCCTATAGTAATTCATCCCCCCTATAGTAATTCATCCCCCATATAGTAATTCCTTCCCCATAGTAATTCATCCCCCATAGTAATTCATCCCCCATAGTAATTCATCCCCCATAGTAATTCATCCCCCATATAGTAATTCATCCCCCATATAGTAATTCATCCCCCATATAGTAATTCATCCCCCATATAGTAATTCATCCCCCATATAGTAATTTATCCCCCATAGAGTAATTTATCCCCCATAGAGTAATTTATCCCCCATATTAATTCATCCCCCATAGAGTAATTCACCCCCCATAGAGTAATTCACCCCCCATAGAGTAATTCACCCCCCATAGAGTAATTCACCCCCCATAGAGTAATTCATCCCCCCATATAGTAATTCATCCCCCATATAGTAATTCATCCCTCATATAGTAGTAGTAAGTAAGTAGCAAGTAGTAAGCCAAGTCCCCCCTGTGTCAATTCACTTACCTTTGCTCCGCGCGTTCCTCTCGCCGTGTTCCCGCGCCGTTCCGGTCTTCAGGGCGGACTGAGAGGAGCCTAGCTCCTCTCACGTTCGTCACGCTGCCCCGCCTACACACATCCTGACAGCCAATCACTGGCTATCAGGATGTGAGTGGCAGCGAGACTGGCCAATCATTGCATTTGAGCGCGCTGCCCTGGCTGTTTTTTTTTTTTGGATCACGCTGCAGAGTCCCTGCCGCCCGAGAGGAGGGAGGGGAGCGGGCGCCCGGCACACAAGAGCCGCATTAAAGCGTGTAAAGAGCCGCATGTGGCTCGCGAGCCGCGGCTTGCCGACCACTGTCCTAGACCATAGAGGTGATTGGAGACGATCCGGTCTCCAGTCACCGCTTATCCGTCATTGGCCACTACTGCTGGAATTGGATCCTGGGCTCCCCAATGCGTCTGAAAACAAGGTACAGGCACCGTGGGTGGTGGTTGACTCTTCCCGCTGCTTCTAAAAGTGATCCAGCAGCTAATCAGCCGCTCTCATAACTCTTATGGGTTATGGTATTGCTGGCTGAGAATTTTGATGGGGGGGCTGGGGTATGGCTGACAGCTGCAGCCATAACCTCTGGAACACAATTGCATCCATATATGTGATTTGGTGGCAAGTGGATAGTGTTTTCTCTTAAACCATCCTTTTTGGTAAGATAAGATGGGGTCAGCAGAATTATACTGCAAACCATAAAAACAAGGTTGCTGAAAAAAAAAAAAAAAACAATTTAGGAAATTCTCTGTAAAGCGTGCCTATACTTTGGCCATGCTTGGCAAAGTCACAAGTTAGATGCATAGGAGAAATTGAGTAGGCTGTACTTGCCTTCCTGTGCCACCAGTAACCTGAGGGAAGTTTCTGGTACGGGGTTCTTATGACGCTGTGTGCCTCCATAATTTTATGCTCCGTGTTTGAACGGCCAGTCGCAAGACCCAGACACCGGCACGTTGCGGGGGAGTGTACATAGCCCTGTTAATGGTTTTGGTTTTACTTTAAAGTGGTCCTAAAGGCTCAAGGTTTTTTACCTTAATGCATTTTAGCATGCCCCCTTCCAGCTCCACCTAACAGTGAGCTGTGTGTGTGTGAATGGACACGATAAGCTGCAACTCGGGAGCACGCCTGTTTAGGTGCCCCCAGAGCAAACTGCTTGCCATGGGGGCACCCAACAGGAGGAAGGGGCCAGGAGCCCCAGGGGGGCACCCTAGAAGAGGAGGATGGTGGTTGCTTTGTGCAAAAACACTGCACGGAGCAGATAAGTATGACATGCTTGTTATTTAAAAAAGACTTTATTTTTGCTTTAAAAAAAGTTCCTATTCTGCAAATATCTCTATTTAAATAATAAATATATGGAAATGAGTATCTTAAAAATGATTGCAAACATTATTTAAACACTGTTACACTTCTATGTAATATCATCATTAAAGGATATTTTGTGTTTTGTTCTAAATATGGATGTTTTATTTTCAAAGCGATACATTTTTACTGCGTTTTTCTAAACCTTGGATGTATCTGCAATGTAGATGTTTGGACATTGTCGGAAAAGATTAAATGTTGCCATTTAACGTGGCTCCTAACTGTCGGCTTATTTCTAGGCCCACTAAAGTAATGCCAGACTAGAGGTTTTTTTTTTCCTAATTTAATTCAGAATAGCTGCAAAACAAAATTGTCTGCTTCATCTCATTATCTATAGGAAGTGCTGTCCAACCTGTCACATTGTTTTACAAGCATGTATTAATTTGTACATTTAACCTGTTAAGAATTCTAGTGTTTTCATTTCTGCTGATATAAAAATTAGATGATCTTAACCAGTCACCCAAAATTATTTTGACAAGTAAGTGGGGGGCCTTATGTTCAGGGCATCATTATGACCAGTTAAAGTGGTTTCAAAGGCATAAGGTTTTGCTTCCCTTAATGCATCTTCTGCATTAAGGTAAAAAAACTTCCAATATCTGCTACCTCCAGCCCCGTAAACACTTACCTGGATCCTCTTTCTGCAGCAGTGCTGTTCTTCTCCCTCTTCTTGTAGGACACAGAGACAGCATTTGGAGCCATTGCCTTCTGCTTCTAGCTATTGCTTTTATCACTCAAATCCTCTGAGGATGGGGTGGGGCTGAGCTGTCATGTGTGTGTCTATGGATGCACACAGTCCAGCTCGGGAGCATTGGTCCTGCATGCACACAAATGGCAATCGTCCAACACGTGAGGTATCCCTGCAAACATCAGATTATAGGCAGTATTTCTAGCTAGCACTAGACCTCCTCTGTAAATCTTAAGTGGTAACATGTAAAGGCTTTTAAAGCGTCGCCTGTGGATAGTAAAATTTACATTGTTTGACTCTATTGCATGGACGTGCGCAATGTTTGGTATCATCTTTTATATTTTATAAAAAATTGGGTTATATATTGTATTTTTAATTAAAATTTTCAGAAGTGTGTCTTTTCCAAAAAACGCTTTGGAAAAACCGCTGCACAGATACTGTGACATAAATTGCAAAACCCACCAATTCTCTAAGGCATCTGCTTTCAAAAAATATATAATGTTGGGAGGTCAAGTGGTAAAGAATAACATTTCTACTTGAGCTCTGTTACACAAGAGGAAGGATTTTCCCAAGCTCAGATACAGGAACATGCAGAATTGTTGGGAATTCTTCAGCCTGGCGGCCATACCGTGCAGCTTAAGGGGGAAGCCAAGCATTAGCTGATAGTGGGGCTCCCATTAAAATGCATCTTGTGCTTTACAGTGCATGGGCAAAGCACAAGTTAACTTTAAACATGTACATATTATATTGTGTTATAATTCTAATTTTTTTTTTGTTTTTTTTCCAGTTTTAGGATTTTGTGGTGAATACGTGGCTGTCCATAGATCCCCCCCATGTGCCATCCTGTGGTTAGGCCACCCCTTTACACAGTTTTGTGTGCCATGTCATAGAATTGCTCCCGTGCTTGTGGTTGTTGATTTTCTCACCTGCATCATGAAATTCAGAGACCAGGTGAGCACATTATCCGAGTGGTTCAAGGGCTGGAACGAATGTGAGCAGACAGTGGCTCTTCTGTCTCTGCTGAAGAGGATCACTAGGACACAGGCTCGTTTCCTGCAACTGTGTTTGGAGCACTCGCTTTCAGATTGCACCGAGATACACATCCTGGAGACGGAGGCCAACAGTGCTGGTGAGTGCAATCCTCCATTCTATATCCCCTTATTGTTTGCTTTTAGCATCTGGTGGCAAATTATCCACCACCAAGAAATAAATGACAGGACAGGTAGCAGTTCAGTAGATGAAGTAACATATTTCAACTATGTGTTATAAATTAAAGAACAACAAAAGGTTCCTGTGTGACAGCCTAAACAAGTCATAAATCTAGTTACTATGTGATGCAAAAGCCCCATAAATGTAACAAAACTTTATTTTTCCTGAGAGAGCCGAATTCTCCATTTGTGTCTCACTGGTTCCCCCTCCCACACACTGCAGCGCACACACAGCTGGCAATAAAAATCTAAAATCTGCTCTACAGCATTGTAATATTGCTTCACCTCTGACAGGTTCTTGTTAAAGGAAACCTGAATTATCATCTTGGCTCACTAATTTTACATGTGGAATAATCATTGTGTTTTTTTTCTATACCAGTATAATGCATAGATCATGGTTTATTTGTATGGCTTTTGTCCATTAAAGGATAAGTTCACCTTTGGATAAATAAATGCAAATTTTTTTTGCAGGGGGAAAAAAAATGTGCATTTATTATTTTTTTTGCTAGGAGTGTGTAAAGCTTTGCTCCCAAGATTAGTAGATCGTGGGTGAAATCTCAAGGTCCTGCCACTGCCAGTGTAGCTGTCTGCTGGTACCTTATACCAGCAGACAGTTCTGAATGATGGGAAGCATCAATGAACTACCGAGCATGCTCATCGGTGCCCTGGTAGTTCATTGAGAACTACCCAAGTTGTCAGCCCCAATGGCTGACGGAAGTTGTAGTTCTGCCATTCACAGAACTCTTGTGAATGAAGGACATGGCCGAGTGAGTGGAGCCCCACACGGACGCATTTTTTAAAAATGGTGACAGTGGGTTTGGCCCACTGTCTCAGTGGGAAATTTCGAAGGGGGGGGGGTGCCACAGTACCATCTTACATAAAAAAAAATATGAACTTATCCTTTAAAAGGTCAAGATATTATATACTATGGCAGTCTCTGGTTTAGTACTTTCAAAGCCACTGCACTGCAAACAACTAAGTCTGAACTCTTATTCTACATATTTGTTGTGGGTTGGTGATTAAAGTATTGAGTTGCAAGGTCAGCATAAATCTTAAATAACTTGAGGAGGCTGGCAGCCACAATCTGCTTAGTTCTGAGGTTTTTTTTTTTTTAATTAATGTCTTGGATTCTGGAGCTGATATAAAGCTGGCAGGGGTTTCCCTGGTCTGGGTCCTGCTCAATAATTGTTTGCATTTGGGTTTCTCAGTGACTGATTCGTCAGACTATAAATTATGTAGCTCTTAGGGCACAACAGCTTTTTTTAGTTACATAGTTAGTCTGGCTGAAAAAATACAAAAGTCCATCCAGTTCAACCATTAAAAAAAAAAAAAAAGTTATAATCCTATACCCACGGTTGATCCAGAGGAAGGCAAAAAAAACCCAGCAAAGCATGATCCAATTTGCCCCTGCAGGGGAAAAAATTCCTTCCTGATCCTCTGAGAGGATATTCCCTTTATCAACTTTACCTATAAATGTTTGTATCCAGTTATATTCTGTGTATCTAAGAAAGAATCCAGGCCTTATTTAAAGCAATCCACTGAACTGGCCAGAACCAACTCTTGAGGGAGTCTATTCCACATTTTCACAGCTCTCACTGTGAAGAAACCTTTCCGTGTTTGGAGATTAAATGTCTTTTTCTCTAGACGTAAAGAGCGCCCCCTTGTCTCTCTGATGACCTCAGGGTGAATAGCTCTACACCAAGTTCATTATATGAACCACTGATGTATTATACATGTTGATCATATCCCCCCTTAATCTGCTCTTCTCAGAGAATAAATTCAGTTCCTCTAATCTTTCCTCATAGCTGAGCTCCTCCATGCCTCTTATAAGTTTGGTTGCCCTTCTCTGTACTTTCTCCGGTTCCCCAATGTTCTTTTTATGAATTGGTGCCCAAAACTGAACTGCATATTCCAGATGAGGTCTTACTAATGATTTGTACCGGGGTAATATGATATCTCTCTCTCTGGAGTCTATACCTCTTTTAATACAAGAGAGGATTTTGCTCGCTTTAGAAACCGCAGCTTGGCATTGCATGCCATTATTAAGCTTGTGATCTACCAGAACTCCCAGATCCTTCTCCACCATTGATTCCCCCAGTTGTACCCCCCTAGTATGTATGATGCATGCATATTCTTAGCCCCTAAGTGCAGAACCTTACATTTATCAACATTAAACCTCATTTGCCACGTAGTTGCTCAATTAAACAGTGCATTGAGGTTGGCTTGTAAGTTGGAGACATCCTGTAAGGACGTTATTCCACTGCACAGCTTGGTGTCATCTGCAAAGACTGAAATAGTATTTTTAATCCCAGACTCTATATCATTTATAAATATATTAAAAAGTAAGGGTTCCAACACTGAATCTTGGGATACACCACTGACAAGACCATTCAGAGTTTGAATCATTAACCACTACTCTTTTGAATGTGCTCTTTTAGCCAGTTTTCTATTCATTTGCATACAGATTTTTCCAAACCCGTAGACTTTACCTTACACATTAGCCGTGTGTGGGGAACTGTGTCAAATGCTTTTGCAAAATCCAAGTATACCACGTCCACCGCCACCCCTCTGTTCAAGTATACCACGTCCACCGCCACCCCTCTGTCCAAGTATACCACGTCCACCGCCACCCCTCTGTCCAAGTATACCACGTCCACCGCCACCCCTCTGTCCAAGGTTTTGCTCACCTCATAAAAAGAAATCAGATTTGTTTGACAACTTCTGTCTTTCATGAATACATGCTGTCTGTTGCTTAAAATATTTTTTTCCAGCAAGAACTCATCTATGTGGTCTTTTATTAAACTCTCCAGTATCTTCCCAACTTTAGAAGTTAAACTAACAGGTCTATAATTACTTGGTAAAGATTTTGACCCCTTTTTAAATATTGTCATCTCATTGGCCTTACGCCAATCCAGTGGTACTATGTCAGTCATTAAAGAGTCAATAATTAGAAACCATGGTTTTGAAATGACAGAGCTCAATTCTTTAACGACCCGTGGGTGTATGCCATCTGATCCAGGTGCTTTTCACCTTTATTCTGTCTAAATATTTCTGGATCATATCAATTGTGAGCCAATGTAGATCACCTGGAGCTGTGTCAATACCATGGCCATTATGGACAAGAGCTCCCCCATACTCCTTTGTATACACAGCTGAAGAAGGTATTTAATAAATTTGCCTTCTCTTTGTCCCCAGTCACCCACTCTAGATTATTATTATTATGTAAAGGGCCTACATGCTTGGACCGAACCTTTTTACTATTTAATATATTTGAAGAATTCTTTGGGGTTGGTCCTGCTATCTTTTGCAATCTGTCGTTCGTTTTCAATTTTTCCGGCCTTTATTTCCTTTTTTGCATATTCTTTTATATTCATTGTAATGTTTAAACGATGATAGCGTTCCTTCATTTTTATATTTAATAAAAGCTCTTATTATCTATAGCTTTATTAACTTTGGCCGTAAGCCACATAGGTTTGATTTTTAGCCTTTTAAACTTGTTGCCCATGGGAATATATTTTACAGTGTATTCACATACAGTCTTTTTGAAGAACTCCGATTTCTGTGTTGTGTTCATTGATGCCAATATTCCCTCCCAGTCTAAGTCTTGGAGAGCAGCTCTGTCTTGGAGAATTAGCTCTCTTAAAATTGAGCGTTTTTATTTTTCCCATGTGCTTGCTGTTTACAGCTAACAATAAATGAAATCATGTTATGGTCACTGCTACCCAAATGTTTTTATATGGACATTCGTAATAAGCTCTGCATGGTTTGAGATTACCAAGTCCAGCAGAGCATCATTCCTAGTTGGGGCCTTTATGAACTGTAACGTAAAATTGTCCTGTAGTAGGTTTAAAGATTTTTGCCCGTTAACTGTTCCTGCAGTACCATTACTCCAGTCAATTTCCAGGTAGTTAAAATCCCCCGTTATTACTGTCCCAGCCCTCACAGCCCTTTCGATCTGTGCAAAGAGCTGAGTCTCCACCTCCTCATTAACAGTGGGAGGCCTATAACAAACTCCAATGACTACCTTTTGTAGTACGCACCCCCATGTGCAGTTCCACCCATAATACTTCAGCCTCATCGCACTCTCCATCAACTAGATCCTCTTTCACACTCGCTCTGAGATCACTTCTCACATAGAGACAGACACCACCACCTCTCCAATTTACTCTGTCTCTCCGAAAGAGAACATAGCCAGGAATATTAATTAAGTTAAAGGATAACTGTATAAAAAGGACAGTTTTCCTTGAACTACAGTTCTTTACATATGATGCTGGAAAACTTTTTTTAAAGATAGCCAGGAATATTAATGGCCCAGTCATGTGAAGAATGAAGTCAAGATTCCGCAATACAAATTAAATCATTGTTCTCTTCATGCACCAAAGTTTCCAACTCCCCTATTTTGCTTGGCAGACTTCTGGCATTGGTGAACAAGCACTTTAATCCATTGACACCTTGTTCACACGTATTTTGCATATTTTTTCTTTTCATACAAATGATACCAATTCCACTGGTTGGCTGAGACATGGGAACCTTCTTATCTGCCATAGCCTTCCCTCATCTGTCCCCATTCCACCCACCAATAAGTACTGACCCCTGTCTGATCTGTCTACCCCGTTATAATCTAATTCTCCCCTTCCTAAATACTCCTCCAGCCTTCCCATAAACCTCTCCCCTAGCACAGCAGACCCCCTTCCATTTAGGTGCAAAAACCATCTCTAGCATATAGGTTGCACCCCAGTGAAAAGTCAACCCAGTGCTCTAGAAACCCAAATCCTTCCCTCTTACACCAGGTCTTCAGCCACGCATTGAGTTCTCTAATCTGCTGCTGTCTTTCCTGAGTTGCGCATTGGCAAAAGTAATATTTCAGAGAATATCGCCTTGGAGGTCCTTCCCGTCAGCTTGCAGCCTAGTTCTTTAAATTGATTCTTAAGGAACCTTCCATGTATTCTGTCATTGATTCCAACATGAACCAAGACAGCTGGGTCATGCCCAGCCCCTCACAGTAATTTATCAACCCGGTCCACCACATGCCGAACCCTGGCATGCCTCTTCTAAAAAATGCAAAAGGCTTGTTGGATTGGGGTTCCAAGCACAGAGCCCCTTACTAGTATGCATAAGGCCACAAGTTGAGGGTTTTTTCCTGCTGAATGTAAAAACCTTTCATGGAAGAACAGGAACTTCCAAGTTATTTAAAGGATAATTTCACCTTTCGTTACATGTTACACCCATATTCCTGGTGTAACATGCTATGAAAGGGCCGGCCCCTGCTCCCTCTCGATTCCCTGTTTTGACAACTTCTTCCTCTGCTAGCTGTCACAATTTAAAGAAAAACATGGCTGTGCAGGGATCCACGTGCCTGGCTGCATCACTCATTCACATTATTCTATGAAATGGTAAAACTACAAGTTCCAACAGCCTTTGCAGCTGTCAGCTTGTAGTTCTCAGTGAACAACCACAGCACTGTTGAGCACTGTGGTAGTTCATTGATTCTTCTTGTCCGTGTATCTGCTTACCCATACGAGTTATGAGCACACAGATACACTGACAGGTCTGTAGGAATCCTGCATGGCACCAGCGATCTGCTGATCACTGGTTCAATGTTTTACAGGCTCCCAAATTAAATAAGTGGTTGTAAATGCTGAAGGTTTTTTGCCTTAACACATTCTCTGCATTGGCTGCCGTTGTCAATCAGATCCAGCGTTGAGAGGTGGGGGCCGGGGCTGAGCCTTACTGTGTGTGTAAATGGGGGACACCGTGGCTCAGGATCGAGCCTGCATGTGTGCCACCATAGACAGGGCTTCCTATGGTGACACACGAGAAGAGGAGCACTAGCATGGGACCCCAGTAGAGGATCAGGGCTGCTCTTTGCAAAACCATGAAATGTTTTTAATTAAGATACATTTACTTTACAATCACTTTAATGCAAGGATTGCATTAAGATGAAAAACTTTTACTCTTTAGAACCACTTTAAGCTGGCCATAGAGTATCTGTTCAGTGGACTTAACAAAAAAAGGAAAAGGAACAGATTTCTCCAAGCGAGGTGGATAGAATCTACCCTGCTGGGGCACTGTACTCTGACAGTGGGACTCTCCCTGGCTGATTGAAAAAAACAATTTCAGTCGAACAGGCATGACACCCATAGATTAAAATTTGCCTGGTCTCTTCTTAACCAGCTAAATTTCCAAAGTCGTCTTCCAGGATAGCCCACGAGACGTAGAGCTCCCACGGGACAGGAAACACATTACCCCACAGAGAATAAAAGGTGGTCCTCAAGGCCCAAGCCTCAGTTTTTAGTGAAATATAAATAATACTTGTGAGCTAAAATGTGGTATTCCCTCCTGTGAAAAAAATCTTATGAAGATGTAAATTCAAATTAAATTGACATATCAATGAAATATTGGTGCAGCAACATTTAAACACATACTCATAAACTGTGCAAAAATAAAAATATAACTATGTGTCGCACTCTACAGTATATATAAAATATCAAAAAAATATAGAATGTATACCATATAATGATGTGAGAAATACAAAAATCATCAATTAACTTATATATCCAAAGAAAGCAGTGGTGCAAGAAAAAATGCTTCAAACAGTGCAAAAATTGTGCAAAAATACATATAAAATATTAAATATCAAAAAGTCCAATCTGTGCTTGCAATCTTGCTAGTGCCAATATAAGTGCCGTGCAACAACTCTCGGTTGCCACTGGC
Organism: Staurois parvus; assembly: GCF_062004578.1. Classification (NCBI taxonomy): domain Eukaryota; kingdom Metazoa; phylum Chordata; class Amphibia; order Anura; family Ranidae; genus Staurois; species Staurois parvus. Next base: position 1,380,515 of record NW_028318028.1, on the reverse strand, counting down.
AATCATATATAAGATCTGACATGCTGGTTGTACCATTGATGTACGATCAATGGATTGACTTGGGTACAATTAGCCTGGCCATAGATGGAACAAATCTCGACCGGTCCCTGCTTAACCAGCAAAGATTCAAACTATTTACTGTATAGCCAGCTTTAGATATGGTCTCCAGAGAGCACACTTGTCCCTCTTTCCTATAATACCACGACTCCCCAATAGCCCACACTACATCATCACGATTCAGAGCTCTGGGAAAGAAAGCCTCAGGAATAACAGATCAAAGTATCTATTTTTAGTTATGTTGCTTGTCACTAATAATGTATTTGGTGACTCAGCAGGATGCTGATACACTGACTGCTAAACAAATTCCTAGAGATAAGGATTTTGTGGGTTATTTTCTTCTTATCCCCTTACCAGTACACCACGACAAACCTGTGCAATTCAAACGAAGTATATTGTAAAAACTGCATGTCAAACAACCAGACCATAGGCAGTTGAGTCAACATACAAATCCTGAGTTTCCTGTAGGGGAAGCTGTCCCCGCCAGGAGAATAGTGCTTAATACTAGCGGCTATAGTAGTACATGGTTTAAATCTCGGTCAGTCCCTGCTGAACCCACCAAGATTCGAACTGTCTGTAGCCGGATTTTCTCCGCTGCCCCCATAGTGTTCCCCTAATGTGTATCAAACAATTAGGAGACAGGAGGGTTAGCTCCAATCTCAAATTAACCATTCAATTGCTCCTGAAACCCCATGAGAAGGCATCTGTCGATATCCTCTGGGAAACCGGCCAGATCCACTCTAGCCCCGTGGAAAGATGAGCCTCCGTTCTCCACCACCACCGAGACCACCTGACCCTCTGAGGAATGAGAACCCTGAGCTCTAGGTTGTCCCTCGCCTCATCCCAGTCCCTTAGCAGAAAGTGCTGTAGAGGCCTCTGGTGAAAATGGCCCAAGGAACCGCTGGGAAACAAGCAATCATGAGACCTAAAACTACAGGGATCTCCCTCAGGGAAACTGGAATATTTGACTGCAACCGTGTTACCCGGTACCTGACTTTTCTAGTTTGTCTGCGGGAAGAAAACACCTTTTGAACTGTCGAATCTATAATGTACCCCAGGAATCTTATCAACGGAGATGAAACCAGATTAAACGGATTACCCATCCCAGTGATTGAAGGTGGCTCTGGGTAAACCTTAGATCTTTCTGCAACTGCTGTTCAGAGGGAGCAGCTAAAAGGAGATCATCTAAATCAGTAACTATTAGAATGCCCTTTAGCCTCAATGGAGCCAGAGCTTCTCCCAGGACCTTGGAGAAAATCCTTGGAGCCAAAGATAGTCCGAAAGTGAGTGCGCTGTACTGCAAGTGTTGAACATTCTCCCCTAACTTGATGGCCATTCTCAAGTACTTTTGATGAGAAGGATGAATGGGTAAATGAAGGTATGCATCCTTCACATCTTGTGTCCCCATAAAACACTCCTGACGCAGGATATACCCGAGAGAATATTGACTCCATACGAAAATATTTGTACTTTATTGACTTGTTGAGAGGTCGCAAATTCAGAATCAAACGGAATTTGCCTGAGGGGTTTTTCACCACAAAAATGAGAGAACAGAAACCCTGACCCCTTTCTTCCACCTGAACTGTGATCAAAACCTTCTGATCTACCATCTCTCCTATCTGCAGGCACAATGTGCTTGCTTTTTCCTGATTCTGAGGAAGATCTGCGATCAAAAACCTTTGGCGGGGGAGGATGAATGGATTTGGAGGTGGACTCCCAAACTGGGAGGAAGACCTCTAATCTTCCTCCCACTGGGAGGAAGGAGTCAATGGGTTTTGGGGGAGGGTTGAGGAGGATTAAGCAAGATTCTTCCTTTACCCTTACCTTTGTTACCTGCCCAACGTTTACTTGGCCTGGCCTCTTTACCTTGGTTGGCTTGTTATCTTTGGCCATGAAAAAGACAACTAAAACCCAAAGTCCTTTTCTTTTCTGGAAAGGCCTTTTCCTTATCTGTGTGCTCTAGTCCTGTAATCCGGGGCCGAAAAGGACAAGGTGCACAACTGCACTTTAGAAGCGGAATCGCCAGACCACATCTTTAGCTAAAGTGATCTCCTAGCCTAATTTACCAGAGCTGACAATATAGCTACCATTCTAACTGCTTCGGCTGAAGAATCCACCAAAAACTGTACAGCTTTAAAAAGCATAGGGAATTATTTTAAAATTTCTTCTCTAGATGTTCCACCAACTACATGAGACTTCAGCTGAGACAACCAAAAATCCAAACTTCTGGCTACACATGTAGAAGCAAAGACTGGTTTGAGACTATTTATAGTAGAACCCAAGGCACTCTTGAGGAAGAAATGCCCCTTTAGCCATAGTGTCCCTAAGGTTCCCATGTCCTCGAATGTATTTTAGGCACTGAATATATAATTGGCAATTTGCAAACAGATGGTACGAGATATTTTTCTTCTTTATTGTTCAACACTCCCTTTTTACTTCCATACTGAATTAATGTAACTAGTTCTTTTTTTTATACAGCTTAGTAGGGTCTCTGGTAAGTTTCTCATATGTGTTTGGATCATCCAACATTTCTTCCATGGTGGCCTCATATTGGCCAATTGCCAATTATATATTCAGTGCCTAAAATACATAAAGACAGTATCAACCCACCAGGACGGCCCATTATAAATGGTATAGAATCAATGTCATCTAGACTAGGAGAATACATTGATAGTTTTCTACAACCATTAGTAGAAAGTACCCCCCTGTATTTACAAGACACAAAACATGTCATACAGTTAACCCAAGATATACATTTACATGCCAATACAATAATGAGTACTGCCGATGTCTCCTCACGATATACTAACCTTAACCATGAAGGAGCAATAGAGGCAGTAAAGTGGGCTCTTAACAAATATTCTAATATTCCTAATAAACACAAAAAATTCATTTATTAAATGTTTGAAATTTTGTTTACACCACAACTACTTCTGGTATATTAAAGAGTACTACCTACAGGTTAGAGGAGTAGCAATGGACGCTAAGTTCGCCCCTAGTGTGGCTAATTTGTACATGTCGAAGTGGGAAGAGGAATTCATTTACAAAAACCCCAGGAAAGAAATAAGACTTTATAATAGATACATTGATGACATTGTTATAATATGGGATAGCAACATAGAAAGTTTAGAATTATTTTATGAAAATTTAAATAATACAGATATTAGTTTTAAGTTGGAATATTAGTGAAGAGGAAATTAATTGTTTAGATATTTTAATTAAAACGGAAGGTCATTTGTTCTATACAAAACTTTTTTTCAAAAACACTGACCGTAATGCTTATATTCCAACAACCAGTTGTCATCATCAACCATGGATAAATAACATCCCAAAGGGCCAGTTCATTAGGTTGAAAAAAAATTGTAGTAAAGATATTGATTATAGGGCACAAAGTGGAATTTTAAAAAATAGATTTATATCCAAATGATATGATCCGGATAGAATAGAAAAAGAGAGAAATATTGTGTGACAAATGGATAGAGATATTATGTTGATAGATAAACCCAAGGAAAATAAGGAAGAGTTTGAAGTACCTATAGTGTTAGGTTACAATAGACAATATAAAGCGGTACAGAAGATTTTTTCCAAGCATTGGAAAGTACTGAAATTAGACAAACATCTTAAGAGCATTATTCCCAATACACCTAAATTTGTATATAAAAAAGCACCTAATTTAAGTGATAAATTGATAAAAAACATACTGGAACCACCAAAATTAAACAATAATTTGACCTTTTTTCAGGGTAAAGGGTTCTATGCATGTGGTAGGTGTTACAGCTGTAAGAGTTAAAAATAACCCCAGACGCAGATTTACATTTTTTAACACACATGATAAAGAATACAAGATCAAACAATTTATTTCTTGTGAAACAAAAGGGTTTATTTACGCCTTAAAGTATCCATGTAACCTAATCTATATAGGCAGAAAAAAAAAAAGCACTGAAAGAACGTATTAAGGAACATGTGTATAATATTAATAGAGGGTACAATTATCACCATGTTTCAGGTCACTTCCGACAATTCCACAATAAGGACGCTTCGGTGTTGCAGTTTTGGGGAATTGAAAAACACCGACATTGGAGAGGAGATAATCTGGTAAAAGAGATTAGTAAAAAGGAATCCAAGTGGATCCATGAAATGAGGTGTTTAGCCCCCCTAGGTTTAAACAAGGAATTTGATTTGACTTGTTTTATTAGTAATAACTAATATTTTTACATTCTTCTAGGTATATTTTATGTTCTTTTTAAAAAAAGTTTTTATGTATTTTAATTTATTAATGATTGTAATAGTAATCATGATTTATTTAAATTACGTATAGATTATTTTAAATTAATAATACACCATGATTAAACCATAAATTATATGATAAATCATTACTATATGATTCATTTAAATGTATTTTAAATTAATAACACACTACATTTAATTAGACACAGATGCACTTAAGGAGCAGTGGTAATGTCATCTGACTCTAGGTGTATATATAAATTTTTATTTAGACATAATATAGATTGATTTTTTACAGGTTGGTTTAAATTAAAAACTTCTTAATTATGTTTTATTAAATATTTTGATAGAAAATATTTTTATTAAAATATTTTATTAAAGTTTTGTATTCAGGGGACCTATAATAAAATAATATAATATCTGAAGGTCTTATTTCATAGGTAGGGGACCCGGTACTTATAATATAGTTAGATTAGTTGGTAACAATAAAGGCATGTATGCTATATATACATATACATTTTTATATTATTGTTAATTATGTTTTATTATTTATTTGTATAGTTTCAGTGATGCCAAGTCCACATCTGTCGGTACTAGTGACAATATAGTCAGAGAATAGAAGGTCTATAATACCCAGCGAGTTGAGTAACAGACAAGCACAATGCATATTTCTAATGCATTGTTGGTAATTATATAGCAGTAACTGACCCCATAAAGATGGCCGCGCACATGCGGACTTCGGGAAAATGGCGCCTGGATGGCCTATATAAAGAGTACAGCGTTGTGGCGTCCAATTGATTCCCTCAGATAAAGCCACGTGACCCTGTGGCGTAACGCGTAGGGGAGGGGCTCTGACATCACGACAACATTGCGGATCACGGCGAGTACAGACAGAGGATCTGGGCACACTATATAGCTTGTAATTGTATTATGTGTGAGTGCGCATTTTTATTTTAATAAAAGCACCATCATTTTAAAAAGGATAAGGCATTAGTTACACTTCCTTTTGCATGACGTCCCAAAACTTCGAGAGGTGGAGGCAGTACATAGACCCGTACAGAAAGAGGGGAGGCTTTCCGCATCCATCCACTAAGGCACAGTGTGGCTAGAAAGGAGTGAGGGAGACCCCCAGTGGGAGAAAGTTGGCAGTACAGCACATTCATCTCAACTTGGAAACATCTGCTCAGCATGGAAAATACCATTCAGTCCTAATAGGACTGTTGGAAAGTAGCACAAGTGTCCTCCTTTACCCCTGGCTATTCCTTCAACATTGTTGCTTAATAGTGGATTTTAATCTTTTCCATTACTTTTAATAGCAGAAGTAATGCAAGGACTGTTCTACAAAACTGGTTTATTATTCGCAGACTGTGAATGACATAAAGTGCCCCAGTAATGTCTGAGCAGTAGCGTTCAAGCGTCAATCTCTCATTCTGATATGTAAAAAGACCCTGCTCATAGTCATTACAACTTGTTTAGTATATTTGTTATGCATTTTTCTGCTGTATATGCTCTTTCTCATACATATACTCAGGAATGTTCAGAAAATGAGGCGGAGATGAAAATTAGTCAGTCTGCTTGGATGCTTTGGCTGCTTGGTGCATTTAACCTGAACCTGTACTTTGCAAACAAAATTCATGCTAACACATAGACTGTGCAAGCTACCTAAGGTTGCTTACTTCTTCTGTGCCACCTTCAGCAGTGGAGCGCCTCCTGCCTCCCACAATGCATTGATTAGTGCTGTAGTGGCCAGTTGCCAGCTCCAAGCTCAGTCAAATGCATGGAGCATATGCCTACTGTTAGGAAAATGTCAACTTTCAGAAAGAAATTTCAGGGGACTGTAGTAGTGGTATGGGCATGGTGAAGTGCAAGAATCTAATGTCTGTGTTTTTTGTAGAATTGAAAATCACCAATTTCAAAAATTGCAGATAAAGCACATTAAAAATCAAGTATTCTAAATGCATACTTACAACCTTTTTTTCCTTTTCCATAAACATTGAATTATTCACTTGTAATGTGCCTTTGAAATTGATGGCAAATGGTGACTTGTTCACAAATAGTCCACAACTCTTTTTGCATGTCATAACCTTTTCTGCATGCGTCTGATTATTGTGTGTGCTGGTCTAGCTTCTCTGCCCCTTCCCTTACCCCTATACATACAGGCTACCTAAAAGGTTATGTAGAGAGGTGAGGGGAGGACATGCTGGGGCCAGCACAGACAGAAATTAGACATTCCCAGGAGAGGAAAGGGCTATAATGTGTGAGGTAGGGGGCTGTGCTGGGGAATTGACTCTCCTGCAGTAGTCACATTTAGGCTTCATGCACACTAGCAGGTTTTTGTTTTTTTTTTTTTTAAGCTCAAAAAATGCTGGTAATAGCAGTTTTAGAAGCATTTTGTAGCCGTCACTTTTTATTAGTGTTTTTACAGTACATGTAAATAAAAAAAAAAGCTAGAAAAAGCTGTTGGGAGCGTTTTTAGTAGCATTTAGCAGTGTTTAGTGTTTTTTTTTTTCTGCTGGAAAAATGCTCCAAAAAACTCTATAAAAACAATTATTTTTCTGCTCCTAGATGCTGAAGCTCAAAAAATGCTAATAGCCTAAAGTAGTGTGCATGGACACATAGGATAACACTATTTAGCTTCTAGGAGCAGAAAAAAAATGCTCATAGCTTCTAGGAGCTTAAAATAATATTAGTGTGTATGGAGCCTCACTAACAAGTTCAAAGGCAGGTTGCAGGTGAATAAAAATGTATAAAGGGAAAACACTGCAAAAAAGCACTTAAAGTCTTTTTCGTTTTTTACCTGCAGTTTGCATTTGTCACCAGGGTCTTTACCATGAAATGTTACATTTCAGAAGCATTGGGAGTCAGTGGGAGAAAGTCTATGGCCACCCCAATTATCAATAGCTATATGGTTATTTTAGATGATTGAATTATTAATTGTTTAGCTAACAGCATTAAATTGGAACTTTACCAATAACAACTTGATAAAAAAAATCTTCTTTAGCAAGGAACATACATTCCACATTAATAATTATGCTACCAAAATTAGTGTGTGCTGTAAATTGCCTCCAGTATTGTTCCTGTTCCTTCTTGCTGGAGGCTGCCATTTCGCTGAAGCCCAGGGCCCCTGAACAGAAGTAGATCATGAAGAAGAACTAAACCCATCGATTTTAACGGTTCAAAAAACAGCAATTCCAGCATTCTGGGAATGTGACTAACTTTAACTTTTGCTTGTGCTGTTAGCCAAACTGTTAAACCTTCAAATAGATGGTGTCACATGTGCAGCATCATGGCAGTTGCAGATCAAACAGAAGTAGCGTCCTTGACTGTAATGGATGGGAGGGTTTGATTTCTCTTTAAGGGTATCAGCAGATCCACCTCTAGAAATTCGTCAGTGCCTAAAAATGCCTAAACATTGAGAGCAACTGAGTATGTGCAGAGCAGGGTGAGAGCGTGTTACTGGATTTTAAACACTTAAGCACTTATTTTTATTGTTTTACATAGCTATACCTGCAAAAGGATCCAGCATGAAGTGATGTAGCAGGACTTCATTTTCTGACTAAAGTTCCACTTTTAATTGTCAAAGTTTTGTCCCCTATTGTGGATCATGTTGAAGAATTGGTACATATTTATATAATTTTCTTGCCATTTTGCAGCTCTGATAAGTCAGTGGCATCAAGAGTCCAAGGAGAAGGTGATCTCTCTGCTTTTGTCCCACCTGCCCCTACTGCAGCCCCGGAACACAGAAGCAAAATGCGAGTACATGAAATTGCTGCAGAAGGTGCTGGCATACACCACAGAGAGCAACCAGTACATAGAGGAGAGCCGGCAGCTTTTGTCCTATGCACTAATCCACCCAGCCACCACTCTGGATGACCGCAACTCTCTGGCATTGTGGCTTAATCATCTGGAAGAACGCCTTTCCACAGGTTACAGCCGACATGGCAGACCAGAAGTTCCTGCTACACACTTACGGCAAGGCTCTGACGAGTGGCAGGCCGCAGGAGAGCTTGGCATGGGAGATTCTGGACATAATTGGCAAGAAAAGCCACTGAGAGAAAATGGACTGATGCCCTTTCATTCATCCAGTTCAGTGCCCTCCGCTATCCAGAGTGTTGGCAGTAGTACAGGTAGGTGTTGGTAGAAACACCATGGCTTCTTTCTTAATAAAAATGAGCTGTGGGGCTTTCAAGACCTTTAGTTTTGATGTGCCTGTTTTTGTTTTTCAACTGGTTTAAATATATAGAATATAAATATGTAAGAGGCCGTTTCAGGTCTGTTTTTTTTTAAGATGCATGTTGTCTTGATTCTGCATTTACTGATGAGCATGAAGTCTGCTCTCTCATTCATCTTGCTTGTTTCAGGTGCTTGTTTCAGTCTGGAATTTGGGCAAAATAAATCTCCTGGCAAACACTCAGATCTTTGCATACCTTTTCAGGGATTTACCATTTTATTTATTTCTTTTAAATTATTGTAGGTGTCATAATATGAACTTTATAGATTACACAATTTATTTTTGATTCAGGACATAAAAATTGTCTCTTGGTTCCTTGGCTGGGGTTCCCTAGTTCTGGGTGATTTCTCCCACCTCTCAATATGTGTATTTGTCAGATATTGTAATGCTGCTTTGTAGTGATGTGCCGAAAATAGGATTATTGGCGTTTTGCAAAAAAAAGAGATAATGCAATTTTTTTTTTTTTTTTAAGGACAAGTTCACCTTTCATAAGATGTTACATGTTACACCCATATTCAGGGTGTAACATGTTATGAAAGGACTGGCCCCGTTCCTCCCCACTTCCCCTGCTTTGACAGCTAGCTGGGGATCTTCTCAGCCTGCTAGCTGTCAAAAGTTAAAAAAAAAAAAAAAAAAAACGCGGCTGCGTGGGTCTCCGCCCACCCACGTCACTCATTCACAGTATTATGTGAATGAGAAAACTACCAGTCCCGATAGTCTTAGCAGCTATTGGCTTATAGTTCTCAGTGAACTGCTATGTACGGAATGCACAGTTATACAGATATATTGACAGGTCAAGGAGAGTCCTGCAGGGCACTAATGATCTGCTGGTGCAATGCTTTATAGGCTCCTTTAAGAAAAAATAATAAATGCACACTTTTTTTACCTGCCAAAAAATGTTTTTATTTTATTTTTTTATTTTAATTATTAACATTCCTCCCACATTCCAAAGACATGCTGGTACGTTAATTGGATCCTATCTAAATTGTCCCTAGTATGTGTATGTATGAATGTGAGGGACCTTAGATTGTACACCCCTTGAGGGTCAGGGACTGATGTGAATGTACAATATATATGTAAAAGCACTGCGTAAATTGACAGCGCTATATAAGTACCTGAAATAAAATATATATATATATATATATATATATATATATATATATATATATATATATATATATATATATATATTGTGTGTGTGAGAGACACACACATTTATTATTATAATTTAATTTTTTTTTTTTGGTTTTCGGTCAAGTGCATCCTCATTTTCAGTTTCAGTCCAGAATTTTCAATTCGGTGCACCACTACTGCTTTATATTTAGTTTTTTATAGCTCTGCTAAGAACATTGGTGATTTTACACTAAAGATTTGCTTTTAATAATAAAGGGTGCATCAGTGACTATATTGTACAAGTACAGAACCAAAGAGAATCTACAATGCCTTAAAGTGATATTAAAGCTTAATGTTTTTCTTTTTAATAACAAACATATCATACTTACCTGCTCTGGGCAATGGTGTTGCATAGAGCAACTCCGATCCTCTTCCTCTCGGGTCCCCTGCCGTCTCTCTTGGCTCTTTCCCCTTGACCAGCGTCCCCAATAGCCAGCTGCTTGTTATGGGGGCACTGGAGCATGCTTGCTTCCTAGCCCCACTATATGCATTGAAACGATGACATAGAGCCTCAGAGAGACCCGGGCAGCCAAGGTCCTCGTGCACATCGCTGGTTCAAAACGAGTCTTAGGTAATTATTGGGGGGGAGGGCTGTGTGGGTAGCAGAAGGTTTTTTACCTTCATGCATAGAATGTATGAAGGTAGAAACCTTCAGCCTTTACAACCACTATAATTTAGGGTTTACATTTAAGAGAACTTGTCACCAGTTTAAAAAACTTGTAGGTAAAAGCACAGTATTTTAAATGCTTTCCTGCAGTTTTTTTTTATTTTCCATAAATACTTTTTTATTAACGTGTAATATGCCTTTGAACTTGCTTGAAAATTATATTACTTCAGAAAGTCCATTCCTAGCACACCCCTCTCGGTCCTTGCAAGCCATAGTTCTCATTTCTTCTGAGAGTGTCTAATTATTGTGTATTCTGGCCCAGCTCCTCCTCCCCTTACCTCCCTACATAACCTCTTATGTAATTGGCAGGGGGAAAGCGACGAACAATACTATACTATAATTTATATGACAATTCTGCTGTAATCACATCCAAGATGGCAGCACCCAGCAGCAGTCTCTGGATATCTACAGAAGGGAGTTTTTTGGGGGGGTTTTTACAAGCAAATAATATGCACAAAAATGTATATTCTTATGTGATGGTGTTTGCTGAAATAAATGGTTTATCAATAGCATCTCTTTATTCCTGGTATTCGCTAATATTCTCATTCTATTTGCAGTGTAATGGAGTAAAACGTATAATCCCATGTACAGGCGTGCATCCGTTTACAATATTTAATGCATTCTGTGGGACTTTTTGTATTGTGAAAAAGTCGTAAACAGAAACTCGGTTTCCCATAGGAATGCATTGAAAACCAGTTAATCCGTTCCGGAGGTCAGAAAAAAGTAAAAAAAAAATTCTTATCTGTTAAAAACTCTTTATAAAGTGCACCTTAAAGGCATAAATACTGTACAGGGCCATGAATAAAAATTAATTTGTAAATGCATTGAAAACCAATTCATTCATATTGTGAAAAAAATTTGTAAATGCATTGAAAACCAATTAACTTGTTCCGGAGGTCAGAAAAAAGTAAAAAAAAGTCTCATCTGTTCAAAACTCTTTATAAAGTGCACTTTAAAAGGATAGTACTGTACAGTGACGTGAATAAAAAAAAAAAATGTAAATGCATTGGGGTTGGGGTTCGTGGGCTGCTCAGTTAGTAACATGTTACACCGTAAATATGGGTGTGACATGTTTCTAAAGGTGAACTTATCCTTTAAAACCTTTATCCCAAAGGAAGAAACTGTTTCAGTACCTAACTAAAAAAGTTTTAGCTGCAGGTCAGCTGTAATTCGTTAGTCTCATATGCAGAGTTTTTCTAAATCTACTAGTCCATCTAATGCTATCCTCCCCAGACAGTACTGCTGTTCAAGGTTGTCTCCATTGCTCCTCTATAGACAGAAGAGGTGCTCTAAGACAGGAAGTTTATTGGTTGGTTCACCAGGTTAAAATAAAGAGAATAATAATTAAAAGAAAAACTAATGCAGCCATGACATCAAAGGATTGGTAAGCTGAAATATATACAATTTTTGTTATGTTTATTACTACTTTAACCCTTCCCCCTTCTGAAACTCTTCTAGCTGGTTCCACTAAGTGCCAAAAACAACTAGATACAATTTAAAAATGTTCAGGATTGGTTTTACCAAGAACTTTCAAGTGGTTTCACTGGCTAAATTGAGAGAATTTTTTTTTTTTTTTTAAATCAGATTGAGCAATAGAAGTACAGACTTCTGATACATTAGTCAGTTCTTACTGTCTATTTTCAAGCAGCATTTCTTCCTTTGTGCTAAAATTGATGTGCCCTGGACAGCCAAATCCTCTATAGTGAAGTTAGTATGTGCAATAGTTCAGAGAACTTGAGAACACTGCAGGATATCCAATATGTCTGGGTCTGCGCAGAGAGAGCTGTGACTTGTCTACATCCCATTTTCTGCTTTAGAGCTCCATTCACATCTATGCAGGTTATGATGGAGTCACACATTCTTATAGCATGTTGCATTTTGGGCAGCCCATTGATTTTGGTAGGCTGCCTTACATGGAAAAAAAAGTTGCTAAAGAAATGCATGACCTATTTGAAAAATTGTGCTGCACCAAAATGCATGGTACTTTGCTATCATGTGTTTTGATACACGCATTTCTGGATGTGTGAAGGTGCCTTTTTAAGAATTGATAGCTCCATGGCTCATCTGCATAAGGCTCAATTCACACTAGCTTTGTCAGCAGGCATTAGACAGACTTTTGGGAAGCGTTTTTAACACTTCTCAAACTCCTATGAAAATTCTGCTCATGGCAGCACACAGTGCTGTAAATACTAAAGCGTCAAGTTGCGTCGCTGCTAAACTGACACTTCGTGTTGAGTCAGGAGGAGTTGAAGCCTTCCATTCAAGTCTATGGTGCCGCTCCGCAAAAGCCTGGCAGCCGATTGTGGCGCAGTTGCGGAGCGTTAATACCATTATAGGCGTTTGTTGTTCGGTTTTAACACTTGGCAAACGCCTATCAACTGCCTCAAAACTGCGCATAGGGCGTTTTGGGGAGCATTTGAGGAGCGTTAAAAACGCTTTCCTAACTCCTGTCAAATGCTATAGGGGCATATGGCAAGAGTTAGAAATAAAGTCAAGTGTGAATGAGCCCTAAGGGCTGCATATTTTTCATGTGAATCTAGCCTTGGGGTTCATTGACTCTTACCCTTAGTACTCTCAAGGTGTACCCTCCTTAACCCAGTGGAAAACATCTAAATAGGTATGGGTCCCACTGAGATGATTTGTGGCGCACTTAGCAAAGCAATGTGTATCCTTGGGAGCACTGTTTACAACATTCAGTAACAAGACTATCTTATTACATATTATAAGGGAATAAGAGAGCATCTGTGATTCCTTCTCCCCAGTATCCTCAGTGTAAAAGGAGAAAAATATCATAATTTTGTTGGTAAGGTTATCTGAGTATGTATCTGCTCCAGTGATAATTAGTTTTGCTCTCTGGTTTTCAGTGCTTCCCTGCCAAATGCATCCCAGCCCCCTGAAACGCTCCATGTCCCTGATTCCCACCTCCCAGCAGACGTCCAATGAATGGATGGGGTCAGATGAGGTTTCTGGACGTTCTGTCTTCCTCACTGCAGACCATGCTCCCCTCTCCCCTCAGAGCAGTGTGGCCTCATCGGGTAGCGAACAGACAGAGGAGATCATCTCTGGACGCAACTCCTTCCAGGAAGATGGCAGTGGAATGAAAGGTAGGAATAACCGTAATGCACATTATTGTAATGGGTGTTCTGATGTATTCTTATTGTCTGATATGCTGTGTTTGTGTTGAAAAGCCATGAAGTAAAGTGCCTAAAAGGAAGGCATTTTTGTAGTTCAAAATGCATATAGCCGTTCACACCACAGTGACATCACTACTTTCTAGTTAAGTGATATATGTTGTAGGATGTATTTTTGGTTTACTGGCCCAGAAAATACTACCTCACCTGTGTTTTGCATAACTATTTAGCCCTCCTGGTTGTTTCCTCTAATTCCAGGGTGTAACCGCACAAAGTAAAGGAAATCTATAATGGTTTGGGCAGTCGCATCACTATAGGGGTGCAGCTTGCACCTGGTTGACACCTGCCAGAGGGTTGACAACTTGTCACAGACTTGTCAATTTTCAAAGCCCACAGACATGTCAATTATTAGGGTCTAATAAAATAATCTTGATGGTTTTAAAACAATCAAATGCACACTCATTAATATTATTATATTATGCTGTTTAACCGCTCCCTGCCTGCCCGCCATGTACTGCGGCAGAGTGGGAGTTACAGGCAAAGCGACGTTACCCGTACGTCGCTCTGGCTGTACTAACACAGTGGGGCGCACAGCACTCCCCTTCATGACTGCTGTGTCCAGCAGAATGAAGATCCTGGTAAACTGGACCCGCCGATCATGTGATCGCTATGTTAGCAAAGCTGTTATGAATCAATGTCATTCATAACAGCTCTGCTTCTCTTCCTAGTAAGCTGTGATTGGCCCACAGCTGTCACATGTTACTTGGGGACAATCACAGCACCCTGTACCATGTGACCAGCTTCAGCCAATCACAGATCGCTATCCTGAGCTGTCAAAACTTAACTCATCCATGACAGTTCGTGAATGAGTTAGGTTCTGACAGCAAGCTTTGCATTGCAGGAGAAATTATCTTTATTTCTCCTGCAAAGCGTAAAAGAAAAAAAAAAATCCCTGAACTCACACCCCCCCAGTAGTACAATGTTACTATGGTAACATGGTACTATTCTGATAAAAGTATTAAAAAAATTATAATTAAAAACATGTTTTTAAAAAAAAAAAAAAAATTAAGAATTTTTTTTTTCCAACTGCTTACCTGCATTTTGTGGGCGAGCAGCAGCTCTTGGCAAAGCGACGTAATCTTGCGTTGCTTCCTATTTTGGGGTGTGAATGCACCTGTGCCCCCCGCTGCCCCAACCCCCCCCCCCCCCCCCTACCCGTTGGTCCAGGGAGAGAAGCGAGTAAAAGCACCACTACATTTTACACACACATTAGATTAGCACATTTAACCCTTTGATCGCCCCTATTAACCCTTTGATCACCCAGTCACCCAACTAGTGACATTAGTACAGTGTCAGTGTATAGAATGTTTCACTGATCACTGCATTCCTGCCACTAGCGACATCATATAACGTCAGGGTTAGCTGGCGCCCCACCCAGCCAGGGTCAGCTAGCGTTAGGTTGCGCTATAGGTCGCTGATCATCGCCATTACTAGTATAGTGTTTGTACGGGTCAAGATATTGATCACGAACAGAACTATACTAGTGCCTCCTTTTTGTATATTGTCCCCAAAATGTAGAGTTAGCAGGATCGGCCCGTTCACTGCCAGCATTAGTGTTTAGCCCCTCCTCTGTTTTTCACGGAAGATTTGTACTAATTTAATTGTGGACCAAGGCAATTTATACGCACAACAATACATGGCCGCCCACCCACATTCAGCTCTTGCCAGACAATTCGCATGGAAATCTATCACGGTTTCTGAATTTAAAACTCTTTTCGGCCTAACCCTCAACATGGGCATTACAGAAAAGAATGAATTGCGGTCATGGTTGATCCACAGAGGCAATTCATCGTATGCCTGTGTTCTCTGCTGTTACATACAGTTGTGACCAAAATTATTCAACCCCCAATGCTGTAAAGGGGTTTAGGGACTATAGTGTACATTTGGAATTGTATTCAGAATCAAATCCTACAAGGACGTTGTAACTACCCAAATGCAACTAAAATGACATCAATTGTTTATGTAATACAGTAGTAAATGGTTCTTATGTGGTTTCTTCATTGCCACAATTATTCAACCCCTTAAAGACTACCACTCTGAAGAACAGAGGTTCATACAGGTGCTTTCCATCAGGTATTGAAAACACCTGTGGATGTCACCGAGCAGCAATCAAGCATAATAAGCACCAATTAGGCAGCTTTAAAATGACTGTGATACTCAGCTCCTTCTAGACATTTACTGGTGTGGTTACAAACATGGTGAAGGCAAGAGAATGGTCCAGGAAGACAAGAGAAGAGGTGATTTCTCTTCACAGGAAGGGCAATGGCTATAAGAAGATTGCAAAGATGTTAAACATACCAAGAGACACCTTAGGAAGCATCATTCGCAAATTCAAGGCAAAGGGCACTGTTGAAACGCTACCTGGTCGTGGCAGAAAGAAGATGCTGACTTCGACTGCTGTGCGCTACCTGAAGCGTAGAGTGGAGAGAAGTCCCCGTGTGACTGCTGAGGAACTGAGAAAAGATTTGTCAGATGTGGGTACAGAAGTTTCAGCCCAGACAATAAGACGCACACTGCGTAATGAAGGCCTCCGTGCCAGAACTCCCAGGCGTACCCCCTTGCTGTCTCCAAAGAATAAGAAGAGTCGACTGCAGTATGCCAAAAGCCATGTGGACAAACCACAAAAGTTGTGGGATAGTGTTCTGTGGACTGATGAAACAAAATTAGAACTGTTTGGGCCCATGGATCAACGCTATGTTTGGAGGAGGAAGAACAAGGCCTATGATGAAAAGAACACCTTGCCTACTGTGAAGCATGGTGGAGGGTCAATCATGCTTTGGGGCTGTTTTGCTTCTGCAGGTACAGGGAAGCTTCAGCGTGTGCAAGGTACCATGAATTCTCTTCAGTACCAGGAGATATTGGATGGAAACGTGATGCAGTCCGTCACACACCTGAGGCTTGGGAGACGTTGGACCTTTCAACAGGACAATGATCCCAAGCATACCTCCAAGTCCACTAGAGCATGGTTGCAGAGGAAAGGCTGGAACATTTTGGAGTGGCCATCGCAGTCACCAGACTTAAATCCGATTGAGAACCTCTGGTGGGACTTAAAGAAAGCAGTTGCAGTGCGCAAGCCTAAGAATGTGACTGAACTGGAGGCCTTTGCCCATGAAGAATGGGCGAAGATACCCGTAGATCGCTGCAAGACACTTGTGTCAAGCTATGCTTCACGTTTAAAAGCTGTTATAACTGTAAAAGGATGCTGTACTAAGTACTAAGATTGAATGTCACTTGGGGGTTGAATAAAACTGATAATGCTGTGAGCACAGAAAAGACATTTGTGGTTATTTCATTATAACTGTTATGTTATATTTGTCTGACCTACAAGTGCCTCTTTAATGTAAATGTAAGCAAGATGACTGAATGATCAAAAGCAATGTCAAACTGGCCAAAACACTCAATTTCAGTGGGGGTTGAATAATTTTGGTCACAACTGTATATGACCAACATGGACCAGCAATTTACTGGTATATTGGTCGACTTTAAGCGGTTATACCGGGATGATGCCTGCAGCTACAGTAATCATTCTGGTACCTTTTTTTTTTTTCAGCTGGCAGATGGCTTGTAAAAGCGAGCAGCGGGAAGGGACATTCCACCCCCCCGCCATCCACAGTTTTCTTGGGCTCTCCTGTCCCACAGGGGAATCGGGGAATGCAGCTGGCAGTTCTGCCAGCTGACCATAGAGCTGATCAGAGATCAGAATAGCTCCAATCATCTCTATAGTCTAAGAGACCAGAAGCTATGAGCATATCATCACTTCAGTTTTGCAGGTTATAAACCGCGCCATTTGTAAATTGGGAAAGCATCTGCTCACACAAAACTTGGTGAAATTAGATAATGTAAGCGCAGAGGCAATATCTAGAGTCTGATAGACCCCAGATTTCTCAAAAAATATGACAATGCCCATTGAAGTTATAGGGGATATTTGCATTCCCTGTGATAGCATTAGAAGTGATAAAAAAAAAAAAAAACCAAATGAAAGGGACAGTGTAAAAATAATTAAAATATCAAAATAACTAAAAAAAAGGAAAAAAAATAGCACCCTTGCCTTCCTGCATGTGCACAAGCGTTGACCTCGTGCTGGTATGTAAACAGCGGTTACACCATGCATGTGAGGTATTGCCGTGAACATCAGATTAAGGGCAGTAATTCTAGCACTAGACCTCCTGTGTAAATATAAATTGGTGAACTGTAAAGGCTTTTAAAGCGTCGCCTATCCATAATAAAGTATATACTTTGTTGCCATTGCACGGGCATGTGTAATTTTAAAGCATGGCATGTTTGGTATCTATTTATTCAGCATAACATCATCTTTTATATTTTATCAAACAATTGGGCAATATATTGTGTTTTACCGATCCAGGTGACACCATCCCTAGTAACGTCACTGAGTTTTTATTATACTGCAAGTGTGCATTTAAATTGATATTCTTTATAAAGCTGTAAAGAGCAGGAAGAGAGGAGAGAGTTATTCATCTGGCTCGTTCAGATATGCATAGAATATGAGCTCCTGGGGTCCTCATTATGTGTGAGCTCAGGCAGGTTCGGACATAAGTCCGAACCCATCTGGGCTATTCCGCCAAGACGCTGTCAAAGCTGCAGAGGTATGTCTCACCCTGCAGCCATGTATATACATGCAGCTGCGTGGCATGTCTCTGTCGCTTATGATTGGCTGTTCGTTTGACTTCTTCCTGTCCGAACTCTTCCTGTCCGAACTCTTCCTGGCAGAACCGCTCAGGTGAGTTAGGACTTGTCTCCGGTCCCCCCTGAGCTCATTCCTGGTCCTCATCTGTCAAGCACCTTAAGAAAGAGAATGTTCCACAGCATATATGTGTCCAGCATTAGAGGGATGCCACCAGTAGCAATAATAAATAAGCAGCACAAATAGCATACCCTTCTTCAGCACAGGCATTTAAAAAGATATTCATATATTATATCCATACAAAAAAAAAATTAAAGTTTGTAAAGAAAGGTACAAAAGAGGTTTTCACATGGTCGCAGCTTATGTTTGTCAAATTGATATATCTAAGTTATACTCTTTACCTGATGTTTTCATGTCTAATAATACATCCTGTGTCCCTGAATCCTGTGCAGACGTGCCGACCTGGCTGAAGAGTTTACGCCTACACAAATATGCATCACTCTTCTCACAAATGACCTATGAGGAGATGATGACACTGACAGAGCAGCATCTGGAGTCACAGGTGATTGGTTGCACTATTTTCTGTCTTCATATACTGTAACCATTTTTCTGATATTCGTGATAAAAGAAACTGTACAAGGTAAAGTATCATTTTAGTAAAACCTACATTTAATAAATGAGAACACCAATCCTTTTCTATATTCTGTAAAGGAGACTGGTTCACATCAATGACATTATTTGAGTTTCTTAAGGCAGGATTGCATCTGATATGGAAGTAAGGTTATCTCTTAAAGGAGCCTGTCAGGATACAAATAGGAGGATTTGTTTTGAAGGTAAAGGTCCAGAGCTTTCATCTCGTGTCAATTTATTGACCATTGGGTCAGGGGCCTAGAATTAACTTGCATACAGTGATGTGCTTGGTACCTCATATGCCTTATTTTCAGTGACTCGAGGTCAGACTTGGATGACAGCCCTATAGTAATTCTTAAAGCAAAATGTTACCTTTTTGAAATTGGTTGTAAAATATTCACATCCCCTCTGTCTACCCTTTTTTAATCCATTCATTAGTGTGCCAGTTACTATTGTCCACGCTAAACTTCCGTCACTGCATTTGAGAGCTTTGGCTGAGGTGAAGCAGATTTGTTTTTTTTTTCTTTTCCTTTCCTCTGCCCTTGTGTATGCAGAACATATCTTGTATTCTGTTTACAGAATACATGGCATTTTGTGAATGGACAAGGGGAGAGAAAAAATTGAGACCGGCAACTCTCATACTCTCATTCATGCAGTGCTGACAAATAGTATCTTGGCACACTAGTGAATGGAGTATAGGTTTAACAGAGGCAATGTAAACATTTTTACAAAAGGTAGCTTTGTCTCTTCCATTCTTTGAGGGACACAGCTCAGATCTTGAAATCTTGACCATAGGGTTTAGTGCCACCTTCAAGTGGTTCTAAAACTTTAAGGAATTTTTATCTTAATGCATTCTCTGCATTAACGTAAAAAACACTTTCTCCAGGATTCTCCACCCCCTTCCCCCCATTTATACTTAGCCGAACCCGATCTTGATCCAGCGCTGTGCACAAGAGCACCAACTCTCTCCGCTCTTTCCATCCTCACAGGGCAGAGTCAATCAAATCCTGTGACGAGGGAGCGGAGGGAGGTGCAAGCCGCTCTGTATGTGTCTATGGATACAGGCAGTGGGGTTCAGGAGTGGGCCCACTTGAATGCCCCCATAGGAAGCCGCTTCCTGTGGGTGTCACTCACCGAACAGGAGGAGCAAGGAATGCCCACAGGGGACCCCAGAAAAGGAGGATCAGGCTGCTCACACAAGGGCTCAAAGCCATTCAAGACTACGTCTTCTGGTGAACCTAAGCATCTTTAGCAACACGAGCCAACCAAGCAGTCAGAGAAGTCCTTTACCACAAACTTTTCCTTCCCACGTGTCAAGAGGTGTTTTGGAGGTGTGTGGTATAGGGAAACAACTTGCAAATCTTTGGATTTTCACATCTCGGACAACTGGGTCCACAAACTGGTAGTTTCCAGCTACAAAATAGACTTTCATTCCTATCAGCCAATCACATTCTTTTCTTCCAATCTCAGCTTTTCTCTGTGAACTTTGGCTGGCAGTTGAGGGTTTTAGTAAGGAAACCACTCTAATTCTCTCCTCTGATCTACACAGATTCGGAGATTTCTATTCCAAACAATTTTCAAGGAGGTCAGTGCCTTTTGTTAATGTCTGCAATTTAAAGATGGAGTCCATTCATACTCTGGTAGCATCTCTATCAGTAGAACTCATGGATGCATATGTAAATGTCCCATCTTGTGCATTTCACCGATGGTTTCTGCTATTTGCCATAGGGAACTAGGATTTCCAGGTTTTTCCCTCCCATTCAGGTAGCCTCAGCCCCTCAGGTCCTTATTAAGTGCCAGCCCTTGTCCTAGCATTACTGAGACAATGCAGGAACTCCATACTGGGTTACTTGGACAAGTCTCTTCTCCACACGCTCGTTCTTTCCACATATAAACAAAAAGTGTCAGAATAGGCCTGGTCTTCAAGTGAATAAAGAAAATATGTGGTGGAAACCTTTAGGATGTATTGAAATCGGAGACCGTCAGGAGGCTAGCAATTTCAGTAGGAGTCCAGCAAGGAGAGTCTACGTAGTTTAATACAGTAAAGAATTGCTAGAAAAGACTAAATATGTCTAAAGTTTGCACAGTTGTATGTCCTTTTTATAGGAGAATATGCTGTACTGGAAGGCCAATCTAGAGACATATACAAGAGCCTGGGGAGAAAATTAGTATTTTTTCCTCTCCTGTTTGCTCTGGATTTTGCTGATGTAAACTGTAAAAACCAACACAAGATCAAGTTCTGATTGCACATTCTGATTGTCGCACTCTTTACCTCAAGGAAATTTCTCTGTAGTAGAACTTTACATATTTAGTCTTCTCTTGCCGTGAACCAGCTACAACATTCTTGGTTCTATTTTTGGTGAATGTCACTATGGGTTTATTTTGCAAGAGCTTCTGTGTACTAGGAAAACCGCTTAAACTTGCTGCAGCTGAGTCACGTCTGACAGCTCACTGCCATGTTTTCAGCCAGCTAGGAAAAATGCAAAGTATGGCCGTACAGATACAGCGGGGTTCATGGCCTTGGAAGGATAACGGTTATTGACCATGGGATCCTCTCTAATTGTTTTTTGTTTTTGTCCATGGCAGAACGTTACCAAAGGTGCAAGACACAAAATAGCTCTAAGTATCCAGAAACTGAGGGAAAGACAGAGTGTGCTTCGTGCTCTGGAGAAGGTAAGCAGAAATCTATAGTTCAGGCAAGTTTTAGAACAGACATGGACCTTTATTTAAAAGGAGCTGGAACTGGAGCATCCTTTCATGGCCTGATTGGCCTACTGTGGTGTTGTAAATTACCCACACATCACTTCTTTTTACTTTGTGTCATTAAAGCTGATCTATGGACCTCATTTGCTGCCCACTAGCTAATCACCACATTGATTTAAAGAACATTCTGATCCAAAGAGCCCCCCTAACTTAAGTCCATTATCATGCGACATGTCTTCAAGGGTCCTTTGGGTGCCCATGTCACTACTTTGGTCACGTGAACACTTTCTGTTGGCTGTCCAATGGTGAGGGTCCTGACGGCAGCACCATGTTGTCATAGTAATGGGACCGGACAGTAAGAGCACAGACTGCAGCACTGAATCGCAGGGCTTTGCTCCTGAAAGAGGTGCTTGCTGGAAATATGTGAATAAACAAGGGGTTTTAAAAATCGTATTAAAAAGAAAAATGGAGAAAGGAGGGTTGGACTATTTTTGTGAAGATGGGCTTTATGGAAAACATGTTATGTGTAGGATGCTGTTGCTGATCTCTCTTGGAAATGCTAGTTGCCTGGCTATCCTTATTATTCTTCAATACTTCGAATCACTAACAAATATGCGGGTTGAGAGTTCTGAACATGTAGCTATGGAATATCAGCCAGTCGACTATTATTTTCAAAAGGAAATTAGAATTGGCACGCCCTTGTTTTTTCTTCTGATTTGTTTACTTTAACCGCTTTAATGCCGCCGTATAGCAGAAATACTGCTACAGGGCGGCAGGGGAGCGCAAAATCACATATAGGGGACACACGCGAGCCCTACCTGCACCGCCATTCGCAGCCTTGGCTGTCAACCACTGGGCCCCAGCCAGCGATTGCCGAGTAATACCAACAGGGGGAGTGAACTGTATGTAAACAATACAGTTCTCTCCCCTGTCAGC
Source organism: Staurois parvus (assembly GCF_062004578.1). NCBI lineage: Eukaryota > Metazoa > Chordata > Amphibia > Anura > Ranidae > Staurois > Staurois parvus. Next base: position 1,358,058 of record NW_028318028.1, on the reverse strand, counting down.
TCCAGCACACTGCCTTGTATGGCTCTGTATAGCACAGCCATACAAAGCAGTGTGCTTACAGTGGAAAGCACAGACACAGCCCCATAGTAAAAAAACACACAGCGCACAGTTAACACTTTGATCGCCCCAGATGTTAACCCCTTATTGCCCAGTGCCAATAGTACAGTGTCAGTGCTTTTTATTAGCACTGATTATTGTATTGGTGTCATTGGAGATGTCGGTTCCCCCCAGTGTCAGAATGCCTGTCGCAGTCCCGCTATAAGTCACTGATCACCGCAATTACTATTAAAAAAAAATAAAAAAATCCCAGTATATATATATCGCCATTTGTAAACGCTGTAACTTTCACATTAACCAATTAATTTACACGTATTGGGATTTTTTTTTTTTTTGCGAAGACATGTATCAGAATACATTTTGCCCTACATTTTTGACGAAACTTGATTTTTTTAACATTTTTTGTATTGGACATGTTTAATAGCAAAAAGTCAAAAATAGTTTGTTTTTTTCTCAAAATTGTCAGTCTTTTTTTGTTTATAGCGCACAAAATAAAAACCGCAGAGGCGATCAAATACCACCGAAAGAAAGCTCTATTTGTGGGAAAAAAAGGACATAAATTTAATTTGGCTGCAGCGTTGCATGACTGGTGCAATTGTCAAAGTAATGCAACACAGTAATGCACAGTAAAAATAGCCTGGTCAGGAAAGGGGGTAAATCCTCTGGAGGGCAAGTGGTTAAAGTATCTACTGAAAATAATGTTGTGGGTACCTTTTTAGATATATGCTTCCTCTTACAATAAAATGTCCTCATTGAAGTCCTGCTTATGATGTTCACTTTTCAAATGTTTATTTCTGTAAAGCATGGTATTGCACATTAAAACAATTTCATAACATATACAGTTGTGTTCAACATAACAGCAGTGTGTTGAAAAAAGTGAATAAAGCTCAAAATCCTTCTAATAGCTTTGATTTCCATACACACAAATGCATTGGGAACACTACACATTCTATTCCAAATCAAAACATGAAGAAAAATATATCAAATTTGTGTTGTTCCTCTAAAAACAATAGAAGAAAAGTGAATATTAGACTGTTCAAAAAAAATATCAGTGTTTGTATTCTTCTTTGCAAACTCAAACATTCACTATATAAACTGAAAAATGTATGAAGATTTTGCTTTCCTTTGAATCACTAGCAGGTGTAGTAGAGTAATAGAAATCCAACAGACTCAACAGTCATGACATGCATGCTGTACAGGTATTCCAGCCCAGGATGATTGGACTACGTTCCACAGTTCTTCTCTATTTCTTGGTTTTGCCTCAGAAACTGCATTTTTGATGTCACCCCACAAGTTTTCTATTGGATTAAGATCCAGGGACTGGGCTGGCCACTCCATAACGTCAATCTTGATGGTCTGGAACCAAGATGTTGCATGTTTACTGGTGTGTTTGGGGTCGTGTCTTGTTGGAACACCCATTTCAAGGACATTTCCTCTTCAGCATAAGGCAGCATGACCTCTTCAAGTATTCTGATGTATTCAAACTGATCCATGATCCCTGGTATGCGATAAATAGGCCCAACACCGTAGTATGAGAAACATCCCCATATCATGATGCTTGCACAACCATGCTTCCCTGTCTTCACAGTGTACTGTGGCTTGAATTCAGTGTTTGGGGGTCGTCTGACAAACTGTCTCTGGCCACTAGACCCAAAAAGAACAATCTTACTTTCATCAGTCCACAAAATGTTGCGCCATTTCTCTTTAGGCCAGTCAATGTGCTCTTTGGCAAATTGTAACCTCTTCAGCACATGTCTTTTTTTCAACAGTGGGACTTTGCGGGGGCTTCTTGCAGATAGCTTGGCTTCACATAGGCGTCTTCTAATTGTAACAGTACTCACAGGTAACTTTACACCTTCTTTGATCTTCCTGGAGCTGATTGTTGGCTGAGTCCTTGCCATTTTGGCTATTCTTCTATCCATTCGAATGGTAGTTTTTTGCTTTCTTCCACGTCTTTCAGGTTTTGGTTGCCATTTTAAAGCATTTGCGATCATTTTAGCTGAGCAGCCTATCATTTTCTGCACTTCTTTATATGTTTTCCCCTCTCCAATCAACTTTTTAATCAAGGTACGCTGTTCTTCTGAACAATGTCTGGAACGACCCATTTTCCTCAGAATTTCAGAGAGAAATGCACTGTAACCAGCATGTACAACATTTGCTGCCTTCCTTCCTTAAATAAGGGCAATAATTGCCACCTGTTTTTCAAAGAATGAATGACCTCACTAATAGAACTCCACACTGCTATTATTTTGAACATGCCCCTTTCAATTAGTGATTCAATTACACAGAATCAGCAGCATGCATGTCATGACTGTTGGGTCTGTTGGATTTCTATTACTCTACTACACCTGCTAGTAAATTATTTGCCATGTAGAAATATCATTTCTACCAAAAACAGTGATTGATCAGGTTAGTGATGTCTGACTGCTATTATTTTGAACACAACTGTATTTGTGAAACCTACAAAATGCAAAGTCTAAATGTTTGGATAATTGTATCTGGCTGTGCAATTGTCTGGGGTTTGTTTCTCAACAGGTGCTGTTTTCTCTGTTTCTGGTGTTATGTTGGTTTTGATACTTTATTGCATGAGGCTTCAGGATTCTGCACTGTGTGTGGCTTACAGTTACAGTATGAGGTAGTTATTCTGGCTCATTTGTGACCAGATCATTCATGGCATCTAGGTCGTGTACCGCTTGATGGGAAACTAATGAAAAGAGGAAAGTAGGTAATGAAAATTGAAAAACAATTGATAAATGGTGGAAATATAGAAAATGTTGAGATTTGGAATTGATTTTTGTAAATCACACTGCCCCAGTACTGCTGGATTGTTCTCTGTGTCCCTTTTATGGTCTGTAGCAAATCTTGTCACTTCTACCTCTCAGGTGGAACCTATAGAAGTCAGTTAAAACGCTTCTGGGGCTCATTGAAGGGTTGTTGAACCCATTGAGTATAGTGCGGAATCCTAGCTTGATATTGGGGGGGGGGGGGGGTTTAGAAGCAGTTTTTATTAACTGTAGTAGGAAAATGATCTAAAATGACTTTTAAACTTTGAAAGTTGGAAAAGTAAAATAAAATTGACCAGCTATCATTTATCTAAGGTACTCTGCGATGACGACAATTTTACAAACCTAACATTTTTTGTTGTTTAAATAGGACATCTTAGAGGGAGGAAATGTACGCAATGCTCTTCAGGAGCTTCAGCAGATCATTATCACACCCATCAAGTACTATAGGCCCAATCAGACAGAGACGGTGAACAGTGAACAGTCTTCCCAGCATAGGCCTGTTCATGATTCATCTAGCAAAAACCCAGATGAGAACGAGCCGCCCACTGGACTAACAGCTGATGGATTTCAGCAGCAGAGCGATCCAAGGTGTGACTTGGAAACATCAGTGCCACCCATAGCAGATGGGGACATACCAGGACAACTGACAAGAGTGCTGGGCAAAGGTGAGCAAGCAGGTTTCATTTTGTTGTCTTTGTGCACATTGTACATCCAATCTGAGCATATGGCTGATTCTCACATTTCTCTCTACAGTGTGCACACAGCTGCTTGTCTCCCGGCCAGATGAGGAGAATATCACTTGCTATTTACAACTCTTAGAGAAGTGCCTGACACATGAGGTAATTGATCAGTGGCCAGCTATGCTTTTAGAGAAATAATAATAAAAAAAAAAAATTTAAAGTCATCTAAATGGGATTGTATCCCTGTAAAATTAAACTACTCATACCTTTCTTTGTGGTCTAGCTTTGTATAGAGTGTTAAATGAGTTGGGCTTTTATTGCGGTCTGTGTTCTGTTAGAACTAGATTCACTCTCCCCCTTTTTTTTTTTTCCTTTCTGCTCATCATTGTCACAAGGACAAAAAGAGAATTGAAATCTAAAGTTGTACTTTTGTCACTGAACAGAGGTTAACATTGAAGTTTCTTTAGTAAAAACTGTCAAAGGTTGGATGTCTCCTTTCTTTAAAAAGATTATGCCTTGCTTCCTGCTGTGTCCACTTTCCCTTTCTCCCATCATACTGAACCTGTATTCTTTTGTCTTTGTATTCTCTGCAAGCAACATTCTTGCAGAATTTTGTAGTAGGTTCTTCTCAAGATAAGCAGTGGGTAGCTGCATATATGTGAGGGTGATTTAGGACCTTCTAGAGGTCACCGGATATGCTATTCTATTTTAATATGGATGTATGTTTCACTACTTTTTTAAGGAAGCGCTGAGCTTTGATATGCACCTGCTAGTTGTCATTCTTTGATAAGATATGACAAAAAGAAAAAAGAATTTCAGCAATTATATGGTTAGTGTATCTAGCCAAGATGTTTTCTCTAACCATCATTGAAGGACACTGAATTTCTCACAGATGATGGCATTTATTCTTATCACAGGACATAGAGAGATTAAAATTCATGACGACAAAGGTTATTCTGCCACCTTTAGGTAAATGGACATGGGCCAAAAAATAATCAGGAATTCTTTGCCAAGCAAAATACCTCCCAGCTCAGCTGAATCTGTTTTTAGCTAATGTCCAAAGCTGATCGATGGGTTTCGCTGTTTCTCTCTGAAGATCTCTTGTGGGCTTTGTTCCTTTTATATTTGACCTGTTCCTTTATCCACTGGTGAGCTTTATCCGGTTCAGTCACTTTTGTATTTGATAAATGGCCGTGCTAATATTGTGTGAGATTAAACAAAAATTGCAATAGCCACTATTGTTCTCCAAGTCCTTTACTTTCAGAAAATATATAATGTTTGGGAGTTCCAAGTAATTTTTTTGTTTAAAAAAAAAATAAAAAAAAATGCGGAGTTTAGCATATATGTGAAAAACATCAAAATTGCCCCAGACGGCAAGCAGCCAAAGATGCCATGGGTAAGAGGTTGGAGGCCCTCTTTAAGGCATCCCTGTCTGACAGGAGCAGTATGAGTTTGCCAAGCCCTTAAAATATGGGCCGAGCACATGCTCCATTCCAGAGAATTAGATCAATATTATCCTGCCATTTGGTAGCTTCCAGAAGACTTTCCAAGAGCCTTCAGTTACTCTGTGGATGCCGTGGAAGGACTCCATAGGGCATCTTTTACAGGAGGGCACTATGTCTGTCCTGTGGCTCAAGTATTGGTTGGCAGAACTTCTCTGCAAGAAACAAATTGAGAAGCTGCCCTTTTGAGGGTGAATGTTTGCTTGGACTATGCTGGGATGCCTTCAGTCAGAAGGTGACATGACATGAGTCCTCAGATCTCTCAATGCATCTAACATCCAGAACAAGGTCAGCTCTGGAATGGTGGATATCCATGGAGGTGCTGGATACAGGAAAATACTTCCTTGTGATAAACTGCAAGGTTTTGACAATGGATGGCAACTTGTTTGGCTAGGGAGGTGTTCTGGAGAAAACGTGTCTTAGCAACTTCCTTTGGATCAGCTTTCTTGATCTTATGCCTTCCCTCCACTCTAGCGCATGATAAAGGTGAATGGCATTCTTCTGCTTCTAATCATACTACAGTGCCTTGAAAAAGTATTCATACCCCTTGAAGTTTTTCACATTTTATTATGTTACAACCAAAAACATAAATGTATTTTATTGGGATTTTATGTGATGGACCAACAAAGTGGCACATAATTGTGAAGTGGAAGAAAAATGATAAATGGGTTTTCAAAATGTTTTACAAATATCTGTAAAGTGTGGCGTGCATTTGTATTTGGCCCCCGAGTCAATACTTTGTAGAACCCCAAGTTTTGCACATCTAGAGTGACATTTTTGCCGATTTTTTGCAAATTAGCTCAAGCTCGGTCAGATTGGATGAGAGCATCTATGAACAGCAATTTTCACGTCTTGCCACAGATTCTCAATTGGATTTAGGTCTGGACTCTGACTGGGCCATTCTAACTCTTGAATATGCTTTGATCTAAACTATTCCATTGTAGCTCTGGCAGTATGTTTAGGGTCGTTGTCCTGCTGAAAGGTGAACCTTTGTCACAGTCTCAAGTTTTTTGCAGATTCTAACAGGTTTTCTTCTAAGATTGTCCTGTATTTGCCTCCATCCGTCTTCCCACCAATTCTGACCAGCTTCCCTGTCCCGGCTGAAGAAAAGCATCTCCACAACATGATGCTGCCACAACCACCATGTTTCACGGTGGAGATGGTGTGTTCAGGGTGATGTGCAGTGTTAGTTTTCTGCCACACATAGCGTTTTGCTTTTAGGCCAAAAAGTTCAATTCAGGTCCCATCTCACCAGAGCACCTTCTTTCACATGTTTGCCGTGTCCCCCATATGGCTTCTCGCAAACTGCAAACAGGACTTCTTATGGCTTTCTTTCAACAATTGCTTTATTCCTGCCACTCTTCCATAAAGGCCAGATTTGTGGAGTGCATAACTAATAGTTGTCCTGTGGACAGATTCTCCCACCTGAGCTGTGGATCTCTGCAGCTCCTCCAGAGTTACCATGGGACTCTTGGCTGCTTCACTGATTAGTGCTCTCCATGCCCGGCCTGTCAGTTTAGGTGGACGGCCATGTCTTGGTAGGTTTGCAGTTGTGCCATATGCTTTCCATTTTCAGATGATGGATTGAACAGTGCTCCGTGAGATGTTTAAAGCAATGTTAAGTTTTAATAAAAAAAAAACTAAGCTTTGAACTTCTCCACAACTTTATCCCTGAGCTGTCTGGTGTATTCCTTGGCCTTCATGATGCTGTTTGTTCACTAATGTTGTCTAACAAACCTCTGAGGGCTTCACAGAACAGCTGTATTTATACTGAGATTAAATTACACACAGGTGGACTCTCTTTACTAATTAGGTGACTTCTGAAGGCAATTGGTTCCACTAGATTTTAGTTAGGGGTTGCAGAGTAAAGGGGGCTGAATGCAAATGCACGCCACATTTTTCAGATATTTATTTGTAAAAACAATTTGAAAACCATTTATCATTTTCCTTCCGCCTCACAATTATGTGTCACTTTGTGTTGGTCTATCACATAAAATACATTTGTTTTTGATTGTAACATTACAAAATGTGGAAAATTGAAAGGGGTATGAATACTTTCAAGGCACTGTATCTTGACCAAAAAGAACCTGGTATGCAGACATCGTAAGTTTCTTGGCAGATGAATTGTGGGCTCTTACAGATCAACCAGGCGTACTGCTACAAGGTCCAATATTCCATACTGTCTTACAGTCGCTGGCTTTGATGCATGGCTGTTGAAACCCAAGTTCTGAGGGATAGGGGAGACTGTTTCTGTAATCCATCCCCTTTTTAAGAGTAGATAGTCCACCTCCAGGAAAATGTGCTATTGTACATGAAAGGTTTATTTCGCCTGATGTTAAACTCAAAACTTTTATCCCTGACAGTATGTTGTGGAGCTTAATTTCACTCTTCTCCAGTCTGGTGTGGAGGTATCTTTGGCTTTGAGTACCATTAAGGGACAAAACTTGTGTTGGCCGTACTTTTTCAGAGACCTATCTCATCTCATTTATTAAAGCATTTGTTCAGGATGTGGAATGGATTGTTTCACCTTTGAAGTCCTAACTTTGTCTTGTCTGTCTTGCATTCTTCTCATTTTGAACTTCTCAGATTTCCTCATCGCCCCTTACACACAGGTTGAGTTTTCTATGGCCATTACCTTGGTTCGCAGGGTTTTTGAGTTGGCTGCGCTTTTTAGCAAGGAACCCTTCAAAGTTCTTCACTATGATAAGGTGGTGTTGAAGCCTTGGTTTCTTTCTTGCCTAAAGTGATTCTTCATTCCACCTGACTCTGGATCTTGTTCTGATCCTTTTGTCCTGATCCTAACAAGAAGGTTTGGACAGGATGTTCTAACTGTCCAAGATCTAAAGCCTACAGCTTTATTTCAGCAATATGATTCCCTGTTGGTTTGCCTGAAGGTCCCCACAAGGGTCAGGCTGCTTCTCAATCCACTATTTCTAGGTGGATTTGTCCACTTATTTTTCAAGCCTATGGTATTAAGGGCAGGGTTCCTCCTCTCCTGGTTCAGGCCCATTCCACTTCCTGGGCTAATCGGCATCAAACGACTGTTAACGTTTGTAAGACTGCTACCTGATCTTCTCTTCATATATTTATTACATTTTACCATGTAGATGTTTATGCCTCTGCTGATGCTAGCTTTGGGTGAAAGGACTTTCAGTCGGCTTTGCAGTAGGGGTGGCCCCCTGTTCTGTTTCTGGGTTTTGTTGCATTGTTGTGTATGTACACCGCACAAGTATATTATCTGTAAGTCTTTTTGTACCCAATCAACTTTTTAAAGTTTATCAGAAGTCATTGGAGATCTCCCTAGTGGAGATACAGACTTAAAAAAAAAATCAGATGGAGAAATTCTAACCATTTGCCAATCTTTCCCAAAATATAAATACAAATTTTGCCTGTAGTTCCACTTGAAGGGAAACAAAGCTGTATTTTTGAAAGCACATTTTGAGCATTTGCTGTAACATTTTGTGTAAAAGCAATTTTTTAGATTGGGTTGATGGTAAGGGTGCCTGTATTGGCTACTGAAATGCAAGAATCTGTGGATAGCTGCAGTATAACATACATCAGCAGTCATGTTACCCTGTTCCAGTGCAACTAAAGACTGCCATACATAGTTTAATTTTCTCTCAGCCAGCACACTAAATTGCAGAAAATAAATGGAATCCCCCATCTGCAGTCAATCTGTAAATCTGCTTTTGTCGAGGCAGGTGGTGTTTACAGGGATCTGCCAAAATTTGAGTTGTCTATGGGGTCTTAAGAAAGTGATTATTCTTGGGTTTTATTGTCAGAACAGAATTAGTTTGTGCTGCCATTTGTTGATAGTATATCTTTATTTAACATCTAGCTGACTTTTAATAAAATATAAACTAAATTATCTAAATAGTAGCAGCCCTGTAGGTGTTGTAAAAAGTGTACCATCTGCACAAGCTTGCTAATGATATATTTCTCCATCTTTCTGCAGGCATTTACTGAGACACAGAAGAAAAGAATACTCTCCTGGAAGCAGCAAGTTTTGAAACTGCTCCGAACGTTTCCTCGCAAGGCGTTACTGGAAATGCAGGGGTACAGGCAACAGAAGGGGTGCAGGTGGGCTGTGTATGGTGGGGCATGCAAGACATGGCTAAGAAATGGGCTTCTTTAATAAAAAAGGGACCGATTGGATGCAGCTAAATTGTTGTAGTGAGACGTATTGTCAACAGGCCAGACCTCAGTGAGGATTGTGGGTATTGGACAGTAGGGTGGGAGGGGGTGCCCCTTATATCTAGTATTAAAGATCCAAAGCTGTTAGTCATTTAAAAACCTGACATGTTCTTTCCCATTCTTTCCAAAAATGGAGGATTTGGTTTTTTTTTTAAGTGGAAGTAAACCCACTTTTGTATCTCTTTACCTACATGTAAACAAGTGCTCTGAAGTAAAGGAATACCCGTGCTGTTCCTGCAGAGCACTGTGCCGTGGCCCAAGACAATGCATACTAGCACACTATGACATTACCTTGCAGGGAATGTTTTTTTTTTTTTTTCCCTCCAAGCTGCGGTTTACTACTGCTTTTAAAGGATAAGTTCACCTTTTAGAACATATTACATACTAAAACCTGTAATTAGGGTGTAACATGTTCTAGTTCCCCCTTTTCCCCCCGTTCAGTGCTCCCCTTCCTCCGCTGTCACTTTATGAAAACAGTCCGCCCGCACAGCTGCGTCATTCACTCACAGGAATCTAAAGAAACTGCCGAGTACTGAACAGCATGCTCATTCACATTGCCTACAGTTCTGAATATGACAGCCCATACAGAGATACGGCCACAAAGCTGTAGGCAGTGTGTGCAGGAGCCTGACATTGCACCTGTGATCTGCTGATTGTGGGTGCAATACTTTGCAGGTTCCTGTTTTTAAAAAATAATAAATGCTAATTTTTTTAGCAGCAAAAATATGTGAATTTATTACTTTTTAAGGAGAACTTAACCTTTAATGCTGACTGTGTTCCACGGGGAAGGTTAACTCCTTTTTATGTTTTAACTGGTTATCATTGTCAGTGAGACAAAAGTAACCTGAAATTTTAAAATTTTTGCTGAAAGAGGAGTAAAGGAAAAATGTTTTTTGAAAATTGGGATCACTTTGGGAAATTTCAACTTTAAAATTCCTGATCCCGTTCTGTCTATGGCACATGTCTATGGGGGGGCAACCTTTAATTTCAGATCGCCGTGGCACATCTGACCGTGAGCCAGTACTTGTCAAATACATTTACCCGCTCCCCCCAAAAAGTGCCAAATTTGGCAGTGGAGGGGGGGTATGAGGATGCAAAAAATGTTCCCCTTTCAGGTTAAGTTCCGTTTTAAGATGTCTGGGCTTGCCAGTTCTACTTTGATGTACCCTGAATTTTGATCAAAAGTTAGTTTCCAGTGGATCAAACTGCTGTTTGTGCTACTGCAGAGGTTGTTGATTTGCTTGTAAACATTACTTTAACCATTTGCAGGGACTTTCATATGATTTGTAAATATATTTCTATGGTGGTTGCTCTGGAAAGCAGATGCTTACAGCATTTATACATCTAGGTCTCCTCAGTGGATGCTTTATAGGTGTATGTGGGCAGGGGCATGTTATCTTGAAAGTACAAGCTCATCCTGTATCACACATGCCAGGCTGTGAAAATACAATGTCATAGTCACACAGTATGGTGGGCAGGCTTTTTAATCATTACGACTAGGTTATATGCAGCTACCTTTAAGTGACTGGCAAAAAAAAAATTCTGCAAAGACATCCCCCTATATACCCATTCCCACTCCCAACTAGAGTCAGTTTTTTGCTAATGCTCTTCTTTAAAGCTCTTTTTTTCCTTTGCCATCACTACCATGCAACCTGCAGTTTCTTCTGTGGCAGTCTGACAGATGATTATCCAAGCGCATGGCCCATAATCCCTAGTTCCATCGATTTGGATGCCTCTGCCCATAGTCAGAACTTTGACCTACAATATTAAGCAACTGCAAGTAAGGCTTGGCAGATACACTCCCACGAAGTTCCAATGCAAGAAATGTTTTGAACCCTTTGATGGCAATAGTCTGTCCCTCCTTGGATAAATACATCAAGGAGACCACATGGTATAAGTGTACTCCTCTCCCCCAGAGAAAAAAAAAAGGCTCCTTCATCAACCAGTTCTTTTACTGCTGAGGTTAGGAAGGGTTCCTTTCTTCCCTCCCAGTCCTCCAATGCCAAGTCTAAGACTGGAACATATTTTTGTAAGTAATCAAATAAATATAAATGCAGCGCTAAAATGGCAATATTAAAATGATAATCAATAATGATAAAAATAATAAAAAAATATTAGTAATGTGGGCGCTGTAGAGTGCTAAAAGTGGTACAAATTTAAATGTTGAGCTGTCATGGAAAGACGCATGCGACTAATAAAGGCAACTGGTATAAGGTGACTGAAGTGCGTTTTTAAAATACACAAAAGTCCAAATTTCAGGGTGATCCGTGCTGGTGATCTCTGTCATGTGGGCCAGTAGTGTGAATGCACTCACCAGAAGCGCAAAAAATATATGCGCATGTGTGTATACCATAGGCACACAAGGCAACTCCAATCACTAACAGGACACTCTCAGCTCACAGGGACAGCTCCAGGTAAGTGTCAGACCACTGGATTAGATTTCATAAAGAAACAGGAGTTTTTCCACCTTTTGAGGCTCGTATAAACCAAGTCAGAGACATATGAAGCACTAATAGTGTAGTATTTTTTTATTAATCCGGAAGAATCAATTGTATAAAAATGAAGATTTAGCACTCACATGTTAACAGATATATTAAAATGGCCGCCGGCTTTCCATGCGGCCGTCTGCGGAGTGACATCACTATGGCAGGCTCCTCTATGACGCGTTTCGTGCCCGAGCACGTTATCAAAGGGATCCCTTGACTTTTGTCTTTTTTTTTCAGCCAGACTATGTATGTAAACAACTGGGCCCATTCTGGATTTGAAGATTCTCACCTTGTTCCTACAGGTTTAAGGTTCATTGTGGTAGCTGCCGGGTGACTTTCTGCCCTTAATAGACATCCAGACCGCTTACACAGTCCCATCTTTCTAACTTATCAGTACTATCTGTGATTTATTTTTGGGCAATCAGTAATACCAATTTGTTGCTCTTCCCTTTGGCCCGTCCACACAAAACACAGGTTTTCACCAATGTGCCTACCCCGTTCTTGGCTCTGCTGCATCCTCAGAGGATTCATGTTGTGGGGTATCCTGACAGCCTCCTGTTAAAAGGATCAGTCATTCCTGTTAGCCAGCAGACAGGGCACACACTGCACAGCGTCAGTTGGATCCTCAAAGGAAGTCACTGCTGGACCCATTTCATAGATTGGAGTGTTGGACATTGCCCTGTCCAGAATCTTATCACCTTAGCTCAAAACTCTGTATCTTAGCTTTCATGCCGTTGAAATGCAACATCCTGGCAATGTGAGACAAATGGACTTGGCCTTTGAACCACCTCATGCAACTGACCACCAAGACCAGACTTTCCCTAGACTGGTTTATTTGCAACATGGTGCTGGAGAAGCCCTTTTCTTAATAGACGTTGAAGGGTCCCACAACTGATGTCGGCCTGTGGAGCAGTCTTGGATGCCCTCTTAATGCAGGAAACTCAGTGAAAGATTGCCTTCCCATCAGCATTCTAGAACTCAGGGTGACTTGGTTGTCCCTTAAACACTCAACTCCTTTATTGCAAGGACACCCATCAAGAATCCAAATGCACAGTGCCACGAATATGGCCTACATCATTCATAAAGGAGACACCAGAAATCAAATCACCCAAAGGGAAAGGATTTGATCCTGTCTTGAGCAGAACTTGAAAGTTTCAGCCCTGACAAATGTCCACATCCCAGATGTTAGATCCAATGATTCTCATTGCATCACAATAACTCCGTAGGACGTGGCACTCAGACATACTAGGGAGATGGCAGATGCTTTTTGGGTCCTTCTGGCTTGTCCAGGCCTTCTGTCCAAAGGGTCAGTGTTCCATCCTGCTTCTTGGTCACTGGATTTAAAGTGTCAGTTCATAGAAAGAAAAACCCACTATGCCGTTGTAACCCAATGAATAGTACATACCATAGCTTCTCCTGTTGGAAATTGTAATGATCCTTCCATTACAGATACAGCTGTAAGATACACATGGGGGCCCTTGCCTGAAAAAGTGCAGGCCGCTAATATACAGTAGGCCATGCTGGATTTCATAACCGTGCGCCCCCTAGCGACTTCTCCTGGCTCCAGCCCAGCTTAGTAGTGGCTGCTCCAGGCTGTTCAAGCTCCACTTGTGTGTAACCTGCACAGCTAGAAAAGGAGACCATACACTATGCATTTGTAGCATTTGAAGAGTGTATAGCAGCTACTACTAAGCTGGAGCTGTGGGAGGTTACACTGCACATGCATGCCGTTTCCAGGGCCCGGAGAGGCCACTGGGAAAGGGGTTGCATTGTTGTAAAATTCTGCCCGTCCTGCAGATAGCAGGATGGGAGGTCAGTTCTTTTTCTGAGGTGGACCTCCAACAGCTGCAGATATAATGGGGAGGACAGTCGCTATTTCCAACAGAAGCAGCTGTGGTATTGTCTGTATTCATTGGCTTTAGAATTGTATAGGGGGATTTTCTGAATATCTTCCTGAAATGTGAACTTATACTTTAACAGCATGGCTGTTGAAGCCATGGTGCTGAGGGATAGGGGCCTTTTGGATTTGTTTATACTTGAAATCCTGTAAGTAGATTTCTGTCAAGACCTGGAAGACTTGTTTTGCTTGTTGCGAGACGAGGAACACTCATCCTAGAAAGTACTCTGTGGGGCATATCTCTCCTGTCTAGTCTGGATCAGCATCTGACTTTGAGTGCCATCAGAGGACAAATGGCAGCCTTGGTCATTCTTCTTCAGAGATCTTTGTCCTTTAATTTCTCAGTTAAGGCCTTTGCTTAGGGCACAGCTCAAAAGTATGACTAAGAAAAAAAGGTTTTTGACTTCTGGTGAATCTTTTTCCAGGAGTGTAGTTTGGGAAAACAAGCCCCTACCCTCTGTTATTATTATGATCTCATTATTGCTTGCTACAAAGATGAGAATAGCAGGGAGTGGGAGGGATTATATAGCAGGATGTCCCTGCAGCCTTCCATTTTTGCGTCCAGTTGTGTGAAAGTAGCAGAATAAAACCCAGTTATAAAGATTAAAGAGCCTGTGTATTGAACTGAACTTCAGGAATCCGATTTTACTGGTTAGTAAAAAATGTTCTTTTGTCTTGTATTTGTTGGTGGCCTCTTATACATGAGGATCAAGATGATGCATTCAATCAAAGCCCAGAGGCAGAATTGTTATCAGTACCACTAATGTTGTGTTGGCTACTTCTCTCACCCTGGGTTTAGGTATACTATGTGCTAAAGTTGGCTGTCTTTCTCTGCAGCTGGGCATTTGCATCAAACTCTCTCCCCATAGCTGGATCTGTGGGTGCCTCCGTAACACGAAGGGGTCAGCGCCCATTTCAGATGCCTCCTAGGGCTGTGCCGCCTTCTAGGATTGGCGTAATGAGTCCTGGATCAATTGGGGGTGTCTCTCCTCGTCATGCACTTACCAGCCCTAGCACTGGGAGCCAGGGACGGCAGGTTAGTGATTTTTTTTCCTTTATAATCTGCTATTTGTAAATGAACTGCTGATTTGTAAATGTCTGCATTTGTTTTCCTACAGAATCTCTGGTTTGCCAATCCAGGAGGTAGTAACAGTATGCCATGTCAAAGTCACAGCTCAGTGCAGCGTACCCATTCACTGCCCGTACATACTTCGCCGCAGAGCATTCTCAAGTTTCCTCCTGGTAAGGTTTTTTTTTATTATCGTCTCAGCTGGGTTTCTGCAGGCACCCGTTATCAGCCTGCCCAGTGGCATCAGTATCTTCCAGCTGTATCTAATGTCTCCACATAAAGCAAACCACCAAAAACATGCGAGACTGTCGTGAAAATTGTCCTTTGAAGAGGTTTGATCAGAAGCTGACACTTCCTGGAGTGTTTATCTCCTGCTGTCGATCACGTCGATCACAGCACTCACTGACTCAACAGTGATGATGAAGTCAGTGGGGAGAACCATAAAGCACTGCAGGGGGACACAGGAGATTGTCACTCCTGGGAGTATCTGTTTCTGCACAGACTTCAGCCAGCAATTCTTAATCAGATCAGCATGGGAAGGTGAGTTTTTATGCTCTCCTTTTGTGGCTACCACTGTTACTGGAATTGATTTTTCTAACAGGGTCCCTTCAAAATGAAGCGAAGTCTCAAATCATTACTGAATGCTCAACTTTTCCAAAGACATATGACACAATTTTAAGAGAGAATGTCAGACTGAGGGCATGATGCAACAGGCATGCACCTATTCATGTACATTGCTTTTATCAGGAACCTTGCAGCCCCCACTTTAATTTCTAGATTTAATCGGGAATCCATGTATAAATAAGTGACACATTGGTATTGCATTCCCTCCCTTCTACATTCTATTTGCCCTTGTGGCACAGAAACGCAAGACATGCTCCATATCTTCTGGTCTTGCCCAATACTACAGACCTTCTGGACTCTGGTACACACAACTGTACAAATGTTACAGTATCCAAAAACCCCACATATTTTCACTTACACCGCAAGCAGGTGCCTTTGCAAATCTTCAAAAAATCAGTACGTTCCTGCATCCCTCCGCTCTGGAAGTCTTGCACTCTACCGACAGTAGCACAGTTTTTATACCGTGTTAACGATATCAGACTGATGGTAGACATGAACAGCTCAATTAAAGGCCTAAATGCCAAATTTAGAAACATTTGGTTCTATTGACTGGAGTTTACGTTCACCGACAAGTACGAACAACTAAACTCAGGTCTACAGACCTCTCAACTCCTACACACACAGACCTTTGGCTTAGACCCATCACTCTTATTTAAACCATCTCTCTATTCTTTTATATATTTATCCCTATCTGTAGTTAGGGGGATCTTTTCTCTTGTTGTGAGTTCAATTTTTCTTTTCCCTGGACTGCATATTTATGTAGCTCATAAGGTGATCATTTTTAGCACACATCGGTCTGGGATCAATGTGAACTTCAACACCTGCTTATTCATGTAAAAATATGTAACCGTGTTTTACCTATTTTTTTTTTTTTTACCTTCCAAGAATGGTATGGCAGTTAACATGAGTATACTGTGTTTTTGATACGATTAAGTAGTTGTAAAGCATGAAGGTGTTTTTTTTTTACCGTCATGCACTCCATGAAGGTAAAAAAACTTTTCAGTGTGCAGCTCCTCCCCCCCCCCCCCCCCCCCAATATTTTCCCGATGCAGCGATGTGCACAAGAGTGCCTGCTGTCTCATTGGCTCAGAAATGGCAGCGGGATCCATTGGTTCCCGCTGCTTTCAATCACATCCAGTGAGGAGGATCCAGGGGTGAGGCCGAGCCCTGTTCTGTGTGTCCTATGTCCTACGCATAAGTGCCCCTAGAGCAAGCTGTTTGCTCTCAGGAACACTCATTATGGGGAATGAGGCCAGAGCACCAGTGGGGGACTTCAGAAGAGAAGGATCTGCACTACTCTCTGCAAAACCCTTGCATAGAGCAGGTACGTATGACATGTTATATTAAAAAGAAAAAAACTTAAGCCTTTAGTATCACTTCAGCTATGTACAATTCCATGACATTATACACCAGGAAACCTAAACATTGCATTTCTTTTTTTTCCTGTCAGTCTACACTTTCTCAAGCATATGCTTGGTTTTGGTAAACTGCATTGTGTTGCAGTATGTACTTCTACTGTTGTGTCTGACCTGATATTTTGAAAAACCACAGCTAAATCTTAAAGGGACTTTAATTATGCTTGTCCCCTTCAATGCTATAAGGTAAGAAAGGCCTAAGTGTTGGTCATGTGCTTTTGGCTAGTATGGGAAATCTATTAATTTAAAGTCCTGTGACCCTTCCCTTCAAAAGAGATTTCCTGACCAAGTGCCTAGGCCTTCAGACATGTGATAAGCATTGAAAAGCAGTGTTTGCTTTTTCAGAAAAAATTTATCCCTCCCAAATTTTTTTTTGTTTTGTTTTTTTTAACTGATTTAAATTGTAAGCATTAGGCTCCATGCACACTAGCTAGAAAAAAAGTTGGATGAAAAATGCTAAGGATAAAGTTTATTTTTTTTTTTTGTGCCGACTTGTAGTAGTGTTTAGAAGCGTTAGCATTTTATTAGCATTTTTACAGTACTTGTAGGAAGAAAAAAAATAGCTAGAAAAAAAGCTGTTAGAGTTTTAGCAGTGTTTAGGAGCATTCAGCTCCAAAAAACTCTATAAAAAACCTTTTTTTTTTCCCTGCTCCTAAATGCTGAAGTTTGAAAAACGCTACTAGCCTAAATTAGTGTGCATGGACATATAGAGTAACACTATTTAGCTTCTAGGCGCAGGAAAAAAATGTTGATAACAGCTAGTGTACATGGAGCCTTAATGAGGAGGACCCGTTGATTCCTTCTATATTGAGGTTGTGCCCATGAAAGTTCAGATTTACAGAAAGTGGATTAAATTGTCCAAAACAGCAGTGCTGGACCTCGGAGCAGTCTGCTTAGGGGGTACAGCACTAACACTGGAGACAAATATTGCAGTGCAAGCTACTTTTTTTTTATTTTAACACATGCTTGGCAAATAATTTTTTTTAAAGCGGAACTAAACCCTCCCATTCTTTTCAGCCAAGCATGTTGCCATTTTAGCCTCTTTTTGATCTGCAACTGCCATGGTGCTGCACATGTGATCAGTTATGATACCAGCCACATTCACACCTAAGCATCACGTTTTTTCAAGTTTTTTTTCAAGCATTTTGTGAGCTTTTTTTTTTTTTTGCTGCAGAATTGCACATTTTTTGCAGCTTTTGACAGGAGTTTTTCCACTAAAAGGTGTGGGTTCTGCTGAAAAAGGGATGGAGAGCTCCTGTTTGGACAGAAAATGTGCAAAAAATGTGCAGGACGCTCAGATGTGAATAAGGGCTATAGAAAGCAATAGGTCTTTGCTTGTTGAGTGTTTTGTAGCTTGTAGCCTGAAGTTCAAAATTGCTCAAGTGTGAACGGGCCTAACTGTTTCTTGAAACTGTTAAATTGATGGGTTTCGTTCTGCTTTAATTTGATTTTCTAGCTAATATTTGGCTTTAAGTATATCTTTCTTTTCCCACACACACCCAAGACCGTTTTTATTCAAGCCACTGCTGTCTCCTTAAATAGGCTTCGTTCACACAGGGGGTTTAAAAATAGGCTGTCTGACCAACTAAAAGAGAACATGCAGCTGCTTGTGGGTCTTACACATTCCACAAAATAGAGCATTGCAGGTGTGGCAAAAATTATACCCCATGTTACAATTGGCAGGCAGTACAACTGGCAGAAACAAACCATTCAAGTGAATAGGACTGCTCTGCAACTGCGAGTCAGGCCACCATTTCAGTGCCTGATAGCTACTGTTTTATCACCCTCTGACCAACCGTGGGTCACTTTTCAGAGGAATGATAGTGTTTACCATGTGAATGACTCATTTTAAATAGTTTACCTCCTCTTGTAACTGGTAGCAATCACATAATTGAAAGGAGTAAGAAATAATTACCACCTGTAAAGTATCTCCCATCCTTTATGCAGGCCATAGGGAAAAAAACGACCAATTTTTAAACAAAAAAACTATAAATCGGACGTTCAATAGGCCGACATTACCACCAACAGTAAAAAAATCGGCCGATTTTCTTCCTGTCTACGGCCGGCATTTAATTACTTCTGTCCCTGCAGAGAGCCCCGCTATTATATTTGACATTAAAAAGTATTGCGGTTGCAACATTGTATCTATTTGTATCCATTTCGGATACAGATGGGTTTTTTCGGATACAAATAGATACATTGTTGCAACAGCAATACTTTTTCATGTCAAATATAATAGCGGACTGGAATTCTTCTTCTTTCTCCTCTTCTTCTTTCTCCTCTTCTTCTTTCTCCTCTTTTTCTTCTTTTTCTTCTTCTTCTTCTTCTTCCTCTTCTTCCTCTTCTTCCTCTTCTTCCTCTTCTTCCTCTTCTTCCTCCTCTTCCTCCTCTTCCTCCTCTTCCTCCTCTTCCTCCTCTTCCTCTTCCTCTTCTTCTTCCTCCTCTTCTTCTTCCTAGTCTTCGTCCTCGTCTTCGTCCTCTGCCTCGTCTTCGTCCTCTGCCTCGTCTTCGTCCTCTGCCTCGTCTTCGTCCTCTGCCTCGTCTTCGTCCTCTGCCTCGTCTTCGTCCTCTGCCTCGTCTTCGTCCTCTGCCTCGTCTTCGTCCTCTGCCTCGTCTTCGTCCTCTGCCTCGTCTTCGTCTTTCTGTTCCTCTTTCTCTTCTTCTTCCAGGTCACGGCTCATGTGCAGATTTTTTATCTGTAAAAAGATCAGCCGATTTGCCCATCATTGCCGCGAAAATCGGACGATTTTTTTTCCAACTTCACCGATCAAAAAAATTTGACAAAATCCAGAAAAACAGCCAACCAAGTAATCCATTAACGGTGCGAAAATCGGCCGATTTTTTTTTTTTTTTTTTTTTCCTCGGCCAAAAAATCGGCCAATTTTCGACCCATCTATGGCCTGCATTAGTCGATGTATCAACTAGGTGTGATTATTTACCCAGCAGTGCCTTTCGATAAACCAAGCTTGTTATTGTGGTTTCACTGACCATGTGCAAATGTTTTTGTTTTTTTTCCTACCACAGACTGCCAGGTTCCTGGAGCTGACTTGGAGATTAATCCCCGGCTGGAGTCCTTGTGCCTGAGTATGACAGAGCATGCATTGGAGGGTGAGACACAAACACTTGATCAGTGATATTCAGAGTTTAAGGATAAGTTCACCTTTTGGACAAAAATAATAAACGCACATTTTTTTGCAGCTAAAAAAAAAAAACATTTAATATTTTTGTCAAAAGGAGCCTGGAAAGCATTGTAACAGCAATCAGTAGATCGCTGATGCCATGCACATCTGTAGACCTGTCAGAATATCTGTTTGCCTTTTCGGGATATACAAGCAAGCAGATATATGGACAGGTAGCTTCAATGAACTGCCACGGCACTGGTGAAAACTACAAGCCGACAGCCACTAAGGCTGTCGGGACTTACAGTTCATTTTTTCTCTCACGGAAGTCTGTGATGGAGTGACGTGGCTGTGTGGGCGAAGCCCCACATGGTCACGCTGTTTTCAAATCTGACAGATTAGTACAGGGAGACTTCTCCCCATGCTATCTGTCAGAGGGAGGGGGGCGTTGATGTTTTCAATTAAGAGTTGCACATACAGTGCATTCATAAAATATTCAGACCCTCTTCACTTTTTTCAATTTTGTTATGTTGGAGCCTGATACTACAGTTGTTTAAATTTATTTTTGCTCATTAATCTACACTCAGTATCCCATAATGACAAAGTGAAAGAATATTAGAAATGTTTGTAGGTGTATGAAAAAGGAAAAACTGATATATTACATTGACATAAGTAATCAGACCCTTTGCAGCAACACTTTAAATTTAGCTCAGGTGCCTCCCATTTCTCTTGATCGTTGCTGAGATGTTTCTGCACCTTGATTGGAGTCCACCTATAGTAAATTAAATTGATTGGACATAATTTGGAAAGGCACTCACCCTTCTATAAAAGGCCTCACAGCTGACAATGCCTACTTTATCAGAGCAAAAGCCATGATATCAAGGAAACTGCCTGCGGAACTCAGACACAGGATTATTACAAGGCACAGATCTGGGAAAGGCTACAAAAACTGTCTGCTGCACTGAAGGTTCCCAAGAGCACAGTCTCCTCCATAATTCTCAAATGGAAGAAGTTTGGCACAACCATACTGATCATTCGGGGACGAAGGACCTTAGTAAGAGAGGTGACCAAGAACCAGATGGTCACTTTGACTGAGCTCTAGTGGTCCTGTGTGGAGGATGGGACAAAGTTCCAGAAGGACAACCATCACGGAAGCTCACCACCGATCGGGGCTTTATGGCAGAGTGGCTAAGACGGAAGCCTCTCCTCTCCTGTGCAAAACACATGAAAACCCACTTGGACTTTGCAAAAAAACACCTGAAGGACTCTGACTGGCTGAGGAACAAGATTCTTTGGTGTGATGAAACCAAGATTGAACTGTTTGGCCTCAATTCTAAATGTTATATCTGGAGGAAACCAGGCACCGCTCATCACATGCATAATACCATCCCAACAGTGAAGCATGGTGATGGCAGAATCATGCTGTGGAGGTGTTTTTCAGCAGCAGTGATGAGAGACTGGTCAGGGTTGAGGGAAAGTTGAATGGAGCAAAGTACAGAGATGCTCTCAATCAAAAACTGTTCTACAGCGCTCCAGACCTGAGACTGGGCCGAAGGTTCACTTTCAAACATGACAACGATCCTAAGCACACAGCCAATACTACACAGGATTGGTTTAGGGACAAATCTGAATGTCCTTGAATGGGTCAGCCAGAGCTCTGACTTGAACCCTATTGAACATCTCTGGAGAGACCTGAAAATGACTGTCCATCGATGGTCCCCTTGATTGAGCTTGAGAGGATTTTAAAGAAGATTAGTGGAAAATCCTTCAATCCAGGTGTGCAAAGCATGTCGCGTCATACCCAGAAAGACTCAAGGCTGTAATTGTTGCCAAAGGTGCTTCAACAAAGTGCTTAGAAAATGGTTTTAATACTTATGCCAATGTGATATTTAAATGTTTTCTTTTTAATAAATTCACGGGCCTTTCTAAAATCCTGTTTCACTTTCTCATTATGGGGTACTAAGTGTAGATTATTGAGAAAAAAATGAACAAGGCTGCAACAAACTAAAATTGAAAAAAGAGGAGGGGGCTGAATACTTTCTTAATACACTATACAATAATGCCTATGCATATTACAAATAAAGGTGACAGTGTGTGGTAAACCAGAGACATGACTACTGGCAGAGCATTTTGTGTTTGGTATGAAACGTGAGCTGAAATATGACTTTCAGTGGGAATTCCTGCTTTGTAAATTGGTGATAGGGGAAAGTGGAATGCTCAGAAGGGACAAAATTATAGTGAGTAGATGTTCCTTTCAGTCCACAGAGCAGGCTTGAGGCAGGGAAGTGGCACAGTCTACAGAACTGCTTCCTCTGGAAAAGTGGTGTTGCCTTCTGTTGCTCAACAGGGGTGATTGGCTCAGGATAGTATGGGCAATGCTTCACACATCTGTTTCAATTTTAAGTTGAAATTGGACAAAATTCACAATGTGGAACTGTTTTTTCACTTGCTATCTAAAGAAGACCCTTATGTGGTTTTGTTTCAATAATTTATTTATTTTTCTTACAGAGGGGACAGACAAAACATCGACCATTTGACCGTGTGCTTGGCAAACACTTCTCCCCAAGGGGCGCCATTTTCTATCCCTTCCCATGACCTTGGCCAGGGAAGCGACAACGCCTTTTTCCCCGCCAGTACCCCCTGAGGCCGTCACTACATCATCCACCCACTGCGTTCTAATACTCGTTTCAGCTATCATAACTTTTTAACTTTGGTTTAATATCCAGATACACACAGCACTGCTAAGAGTTCATGTTGAGGAAGGAGCTTTTTTTTTTATTTTATTTTTTCTCTTTTTGTCTGCCCGAATACCAAGACATGTAACACTGGGGGAGCTTAGTGAAGAGTCTCTGCTGGTGCACACAGCTTCACCCACCATGCACTTGGAAGGGTTACAGAGGCACAGAGCCCTGGTGGAGGTGAGCAGGAAGGAGCAAGCTCCTCCAGGACGTGGAAAAGCTGGACAGGCAAGGTGTGCTGTTTCATTGAGGAGCCAGGTGCTCCAGAGAAGGAAGGAGCCTCTGTCGGGCAAACACACTAAGCTAAGGAACAGCAGTTGTTCCCACTACAAGGACTGGCATCTGTCAGACAGGACACTGCCCTGTGCAGTTACTGGCCCACCGATGAACAGAGGAGGGACGGCACAGCATAGAAATTGATAAAATTTAGTCTATAAAGTGCTACTTGGGGAAATACACATTATTTATGAAGGTACCCAGAAGGCAGGAGTACTGTCTTGTTTTTTTTTTTTTTCACTTGGGAGACTTAGCTTATGTTGGGTGCATGAATAACAAAGAAAGCTGAAAGAATCCCGCCTCCACCTTCTCCTCAGGTTGTCCTGGCTAGGAGGTAGCATCCTATATTCTTGGCTTTCTTCTTTGTGCCAATTATACCTGAGTTGGAGATTTTGTGATCCACCTGTTCTGGCAGAAAGGAAAGGGAATCTTTTTCATGTGATTTTGCCTGTCTACCTCCCAACATGGGACATACTCTTCTGTCTGGCTTTTGCTTGCACAATGCCAGAGCTCAAATGCCAGGATTTGTAGACAACATGCACAGTGCAGCTGGTGTTGTGTTTTTGTTTTGTTTTTTGTTTCCTCTACTTTCTGTACCTAGCAATTGGTGTTGCTTTGGGGAAGCCAGTTAGATAAACTGAGGCACAGGATCAGTCCTTGCCAAGTTCAGGATGCAGCAAGAATCAAATATTTCACAGGCCAGCATTCTTTGTTGGCCAAGCGCTTCTTTGGCCCCGGTGGTTGGAGAGCATTTGGCACACATAGAAACATGGGATCTTTACGCAGCATGATGTCTCTCACGCAATCCTGGCCTATATGCTTTCCTTGAGGATGGGTACATCTCTGGTTTGTTGGGAGGATGGATATTATGTGTGTGGTAGCCACTAGTGAGATGTGGACTTGCAGCCTCCTGATTTTCAATAAGCTTGTGCAGATGAGTCTCTGCAGATGACCGACGTTCTGCATCTCTTCCTGTCACATTTATTGGGCATTATTGGAGTGATATCCATGTTACTTTGTATTATTATTACTGAACAGAGCTGACTGGACTTCACAGATGGCTGTAGTGTGGAAAGGCACTTGGTTTCAGTGCAGAGCACCTGTCAATAGGACCATTGACTTGTTTTTGTCACTGATGCAAAATTGATGCCTGCATTAAGTAGCACAACCCATGGTTTTTGCCAGACTCCTTTCCTAGTCTGCATGCTCACCAAGCCAAATACAAAATAAGATGTGTGCATTGAAAAGGCCTGTGTGAACAAGTTTTGCGAAGGAAAGGTTGAGATTATGGATGCACGATGCAAAGTGATACAGCATCACTTCTGTGGCAAACTGCTTCAGAGCTAGTATGCAAGCTGGCAGTTCTAGTGCCAGCTACCATCAAAGGCTTCTCTGAATAATAGCTCGACAGGTTCTTCTCTCTGCTTCCAAGTTTAACCCAAGCTTTGAGAATTCAAAAATACCTTGCAGCATGGATATATAAAAACTGCTATTTCAAACTTTTTTTTTTTGTTAAACTATTCTGTGGCTGTCATCCTTTCTAGCTTTGTTCCTTAGGGTAAATGTACACATTAAAATATTAAGGCCTTTGCGGATGGGCTTTTGTTTGCTTCAGATGCATTCTTTTACAAATCTATATAGGAATGCAAAATCTGCTTGAAGCAAATCACAATGCAGGTCAGAAGGAGATCAACTGAAGGTTACATGCACCTGTCAGTGAATTCTGAATGGTCTCAGAAGTATCTCAAACTGATTCCATCAGCATAGGCCTTTACAACCTCCCATGTGCACTCTCAATTAGATCTGTCAACAGCTATAATACAAGGCCCTGCACAATGGGATATAGATTGCTTGTCTGTCCTCATTACATACAATTGGTAAATTTGAAGGATACTGTATGCTCTGATTGTAATATGTATGCTTACCCTTAGTATGTCACAGGCCCATAAGAAGCATGCAGCCAGTGAAGTTTTCTGCTGTCAACTTACATACTTTTCCAGATCTATGACTTTCAGTTCTGAAGCATGGTTTACAATGACAGTCCCTGAGCTTGCACTTTAAATAAACATATGGACAGCCCCCCATATTACTATTCCTACAGGTCATCTTTAATGCCAAGTACACACAAGCACAGTACACCCAGCACTTGTGTTTTGTGACCTGACCCGTGCTAACTGTGATGTAATGTCTGTCCTAGACAGATGGGTAGAGGACCTGAAATTAGCCTTTCTGTTGCTCCTTGGAGTGTTCTCTGAGCACTCAGTGAGGTGATCTTCACTAGGTACTCCTATGGATTTTGCAGTTTGGCTAAGTAAAACTTTTAGAACCAGACATTCTGAGGAGTGTTCAGTGAATGTTAGAAATGGTCTGCAGGCTGCGCTTTGACAACTTAGTGGAGCCTGTTTTGTAAGTTAGTAGCATCAACTACAGAGTTCAATTTTTGTTATTTTTCTGTTTTTTTTTTAATTTAAATTGTTGAATGCAAGTTCATTGACCACTGCAAAAAGGACAGTGGTTGTAGATAGTAAAGGACCCACATGGAAGGGTGCCATTTAATGGTTTTCATTTTTCTTATCCCCTTTAAGTATGGTAGAACATTGACTCAATAATGAGCTGTTTTTCCATTTTATCTACACTAACATGAAATGAATAGAGTTTATGGTTGGTCAACTCTTTATTAACTAGATGACCTCCTTTTATCTACTGTGCTTTACACCCCATGTATGTATTCCTCGTTATTTGCTGTCTGTTTGGCCGTCACCTGCCTCCTCTGTCAACGGTGGACTTGGAACTGCCCCTGTACCCACACGCAGCGCGTAGAGGTCAGGAGCTGGGCAAAGCCTGCCAAGACCGCCTTGTGGCCACCTTCTCCAAAGTATTTTCAGAATAGCGCTAACTATTTATTTCTAACATTGAAAGACAGCTCCTTTTCTGATAGAAAACAAAATTGTTATTTTAGATACATTTTATTATGAATAACTTTTGTTATGACTATGGCTGGTAACCATGAGTACAAAATTATTAAAAGAAAATATAAAAATAAGAGTGTATTTGTTCTTTCTTGTCTGTCTGTTATTCTGATTTAACCATGGTCAATGTACTTCTATTTCTTTTTTGTGAGGAGCACTAGAAGGCTTTGACCTACGGGCTATAATGCTGCCTTAAAGAATTTTTTTTTTTTTTTTTTTTTCTAATAGGACTATTCTCTACATCACTGCTGGAGCCTCACCTCTTTAACCACTTGACCTTTTTAAGGTTTTACCCCCTTCATGACCAGGGCATTTTTTTTGCTATTCTGCACTGTTCTACTTTAACTGGCAATTATGTCATGCAGCACTGTACCCAAATTAAATTAACATCATTTTTTCACACAAATAGAGATTTCTTTTGGTGGTATTTGATCACCACTGGGGTTTTTATTATACAAACGGGGGGAAAAAAAATCAAATTTCTTTAAATCAAATTTAGGCCAAAATGTATTCTGCTGCTTATCTTTGGGTTTAAAAAATCCCAATAAGTGCACATTAATTGGTTTGTGTGAAAGTTATAGCGTCTGCAAACTATGGTATATAATACTGGCATTTAGGCAGCTATGGCACTGTACTGGTAATGGCGGTGATCAGTGATTTATAGTGGGGCTATGATGGTGCAGCAGGAAATCTGGCGCTAACAGACCCTCGCAGGGTCAATATATTGATCAGATGAAATAATACTGTACACAGTACTAATGAGATGGGCTGGAAAGGGGTTACGTTTGTGCCTAACAAATGTAATATGTGCTGCTTTTACTAAAAAATCTGGCTACAGCCAGATCGATGCTCTGTATGCAGAGTCCTATGTGTTTGTAAACACAAGACTCTGCTGTGATTAGACACAGCTGATCAGTAGGTCTCAGCCATAATCCATTGGCTGCAACCTGTTGACAAAATCTGTTTGGGGTGCGCATCCCCTGCTGATCTGGGCTGTGGTTGGACACAGCCCAGGTCAGCAAGGGATGTGCACCCCAAACCTAGAAGCAGGCAGCAACGTTTATTTACATGTCTGAGCCTGCAGCTGCCGCTCGGTCACAGTAAATCTACTGTGACCAAGTAGCAAGTGGTCATTTCAGCTTTCTGGTGAGGTTGTCTGGCTTTTGGAATACCGCGTCCAAACCACACTGGACTGGTCATTTGGTGCTAGCCTGAAAGTGACCTTTGGGTGCTAGGTTCAGTTTAGGGCTCTTTCTAGGTACCATTTTGATTAAAGTGGGCTCTGAAGCTCTTTCGATGTTCAGAGCTGTTGCCATCGCCTTAGTGCTTGACCAGTCTCTGACGTCTTATTGATTAGGTCAGTTTGACCATGTACTGGGAACTACCTCAATTACTTTGGTTGTTGGATGCCCTAATTCCCTGTTCCTGATTTTTTTTTTTTTTGTGGTGGAAGACTTTGACGCTCTAGGACTGGGCGCTGAAATCTGAGTGTAGTAGTGTGCACACTCTTCTTTCTTGCCATACACCATTGAGGAAGCATTTCTTCCTGTTTGAAGAGAGTCACAAAGGACTTGGAACATCAGTCCATTTTTGCTGCCCACCTACAGTCACTTTGGTTATCTCCTTCTATCTGTCCCTTACCCACAACCAGCTGTCCAGGATTTGTGAGTACCAGAGGCCTTGCATCTAACCCTGCTCCTACAGTGCCTTAAAGTATTCATACCCCTTGAAATTTTCCACATTTTGCCATGTTACAACCAAAAACGTAAATGTATTTTATTGGGATTGTATGTGATAGACCAACACAAAGTGACACAAAATTGTGAACCTGAAGGAAAATGATAAATGGTTTTCAAAATTTTTTACAAATAAATATCTGAAAAGTGTGGCGTGCATTTGTATTCAGCCTCCTTTACTCTGAAACCCCTAACTAAAATCTAGTGGAACCAATTGCCTTCAGAAGTCACCTAATTAGTAATGAGTCCACCTGTGTTTAATTTAATCTCAGTATAAATACAGCTGTTCTGTGAAGCCCTCAGAAGTTTGTTAGAGAACATTAGTGAACAAACAGTATCATGAAGGCCAAGGAACACACCAGATTGCTCAGGGATAAAGTTGTGGAGAAGTTTAAAGCAGGGTTAAGTTATAAAAAAAACAAAAAAGCTTTGAACATCTCACAGAGCACTGTTCGATTCATCATCTGAAAATGGAAAGCGTATGGCACAACTGCAAACCTACCAAGACATGACCATCGTCTTAAACTGACAGGCCAGGCAAGGAGAGCATTAATCAGCGAAGCAGCCAAGAGTCCCATGGTAACTCTGCAGGAGCTGCAGAGATCAGCTCAGGTGGGAGAATCTGTCTACAGGACAACTATTAGTCGTGCACTCCACAAATCTGGCCTTTATGGAAGAGTGGCAAGAAGAAAGCCATAAGAAGTCCTGGTTGCAGTTTGCAGGAAGCTATGTGGGGGACACAGCAAACGTGGAAGGTGCTCTGGTTAGATGGGACCAACATTGAACTTTTTGTGCTAAAAGCAAAACGCTATGTGTGGCAAAAAACACTGCACATCACCCTGAACACACCATCCCCACTGTGATACATAGTGGTGGCAGCATCACGTGGGGATGCTTTTCTTCAGCCGGGACAGGGAATCTGGTCAGAGTTGATGGGAAGATGGATGGAGCCAAATACAAGGCAATCTTAGAAGAAAACCTGTTAAGACTTGAGACTGGGGCGGAGGTTCACCTTCCAGCAGGACAACGACCCTGAACTTACAGCCAGAGCAACAATGGAATGGTTTAGATCAAAGCATATTCATGTGTTAGAATGGCCCAGTCAAAGTCCAGACTTAAATCCAATTGAGAATCTGTGGCAAGACTTGAAAATTGCTGTTCACAGACGCTCTCCATCCAGTCTGATCGAGCTTGAGCTATTTTGCAAAGAAAAATAGGCAAAAATGTCACTCTAGATGTGCAAAACTGATAGAGACATCCCCAAAAAGACTTTCAGCTGTAATTGCAGCAAAAAGTGATTCTACAAAGTATTGACTCGGGGATGGGGGCTGAATACAAATGCACGCCACACTTTTCAGATATTTATTTGTAAAAAATATTTTTAAATTTTAGCTGCAACATGTCTAATTCTAGACATGGGGTGTGGACAGTCCTGCTGTACCGCTTGTCCTTAGAACACATTTCAGTAACAGTTCTGGAGCTGCTTGTATGTCCTCAACTTTCAGTACATCACCGATCCAGTACTAGCACTGCTATATTAATGGCATCACCATTGTGTGGGATATTTAAATGCGAACAAGCTCTGTTAAGACAGCAGTCAGTGTGGATTCACCCGTCAATTCAATTCCAAACCTTCAAAAATCGTCACAGGAACAGACTTGTGATTTGAAGTAGCTTGATGTACCCTGGACACATATCGGGAGAATCTTTTGACACTTCAGTCCCAGATTATATCTCTCCAGTCTATAGCTGTCTGACTCTCCTTTTGCATGAGTCATAGTCCTGATGGTAGTCTTTTGAGGCAGCTTATTTGCACAGTTTCACTCCACACTTCTACAAAGCAATGATATTTCCTCTTGGGACAAGTTTACTCAGTCTCTGAACAGACCAATCATTCTGGCATTAATGATGCACATCAGCCAGCCTGTTGGGCTAGAGCGTGACCATGGACACTGTCAGTGCATTAGACTTGGTGGTCAGAGGAGTCTCATCTCCCGATCAACATCGTGGTTGTCTCTGCAGTGTCGTTCCATTCTACTTAAGTGTCATCTTATTCTGGTACAGTCGGACAAAGCCATGACATTGATGTACATCAGTCATCGGGGAAGAACCAAAAGACTTACTGCAGCAAGAAATTTAGATTGGATCCTATCCTGGGTGTATCTTCATGTTCCAACCTTGTCAGCTATGTTCTGTCCAGGCATTAACAAAGTGACAGGCAGACTTACCTGAGAGTGATTTGTACAACCAGAAGTATTCCTGGATCTGTGTTTGATGTGAATCTCCTGGCCTGCTTTTGAAAAACAAATTGGACAGATACTGTATGTCTCCAGGTACAGGAATCCTCTAGCAGAACTAGTGGGTGATGTGTTGGCTCTGTGATCTATGTTCTCCAGTATCTTGGACTGGCTCCAGTTCACCATAAGGAAATTTTCCTTCATTGGATGCAGTTTTGACTACGACAGTCTCCTTTCTCCAGCCCTTGCTTTCTTTTTAATCCCCAATAGCCAATCCCCAATAATAAGGGTGTTCCAGCTTTTTGTACCACAATCTCTAGCTAAATTACAGACTGTCATCCATGCCCAATGTTTGAGTTCTACTCCATCCTGTCAAGGCACACTCTGCAAATCTGGAAAATAGTTGCTTAATGTCAAAGCCCAAGAAATGCTCACAGATCAAGCAATGTTGCCACATGGTCAACCAAGTGGATGTTGCGGCCTCATCTTATTCCAGCTTTGGGTGTAAGGTCCTTGAGGTGACTTGATCTGCATGCATTTTCTAGTTCTGATTTCTTGGTTCTATTGCCATTTGCTTTGTTACCCACCCTTCAGTTGGGCTTTCTTTGGACATCTGAAAGGTAAAGTGGAATTTCACAAACTCCACCCCCCGAGTAAAATGTTTCCTTTGTTCTCCTCTTGGTTTCTGGGGTTATCCTCAGAACACACACAGCCAGTGAATCCAGTGTTGTCCTGCTATAATAAGCTGCACACCAGATCCCATGTCGCCATTTTCTTTACATCATTGGGAGTTGGTTGTCTCTTCCAGATTCTTGCTGCCAGTCCCCTAATGACATGGTGCATGCACAGTGTGTTTAGATTGCCCCAATGTCTTCAGGGATGTGTGACAGAAGTATCTCAGGTGGCTTTGGACCGCTGTGGACATCATTTGGAGTGGGCTGCGATCCAAGAAAAAAGGGAGGTAGTTTTTTGAGAAAAAATATATCTGCAATTTTGTAAAAAGAGAAATATTCTTGAGAGAAATCAAAGGGGATGAAGTCTGCTTTAAAGACTGCCTGTGTCCTTTAATCGTCAAGAAAGAAAATAGGAATTTTGTACTCCCTGTAAAATTCCTTTTTTGGAGTCCATTGAGGGGCACACTTTGCACCCCTCTGTGTTTTTTGACTAAGCTCTTGGTACTGTGTTGCTACAAAAACTGTTACTTGCTGATAGTGGGAAATGTTACCCTGGGCTGACCTACAGTTTGTTTGCCAGGAGTACAAGAAGAGGATTTTACGCTCAGTACAAAGATCCTATTTCTAAATTGTACGTTACAGGACACACAATATGTATTTGAAAACACTGGATTATACTGCTGTCTTTTGGTGATTTGCTGTAGCGACAGCAAAGTATTCACTCCTCCCAGTCCTAGTATCTGATTTTTGCTAGTGTCCTAGAAGAACAGATGTCTTCTCTGATAGAAACCTTATTAGGGCTACAGCTAACTATTATTTTCTTAATCAATTAGTTGGTAAAAATTTGTTTTGATTAATCATCTAATCAGATAAATCCTCAATGTGAAATTTAGAATTTTTGCTAGTTTGAATGCACCCTAAAAGGATGTTTTTGTACACCGATTAGTCTCACCCTGACAAGCTGTTCATTCTGCCAAAAAGGTTTGCTTAGCAATACCCCCTTGAGCTCACTAAGTAATGGAGTAGGCCTTCACTGAATGCTACAGTTTTTTTTCAATAAGACCCTGTTGTGTCCAGTGTCCTTTGCTTTTGGAGACCAATGTGTCTCCTATGGTGTATACTCTGGAGAGGTTTGGTTGGGTTATGAACATACAGGAGTGGGCCTTAATCCTATCTCATAGGTTGGAATACTTAGTCTTGACCCTGGATACAAGCAAGAGTGATCATCCCTGCAAGAAATATGTCTTGCTTTGAGGACTCAAAACTAATTAAGGAATAATGGCACCCAAAAGCTTATTCTGCCGTGGTTTGGGATCGCGGGTAGAATCAAGACGATTCTGGCTGCGACCGCAGGCAGTGCTTTTCAATTTGAAACCGTATCAGCAAAAAAACTTCAACTTAAGGGCCCATTCACACTAGGAACTTAATGTGAATTGCACTGGAAAGCTGTGCAATTCACATGCACAATCCTGTGCAGTGCGATTTCAACCCATTCATTTTGATTGGGCTGAAATTGCACTGCACCAAAAGTAGTGCATGCTCTACTTTTTGGAAATGTTCCACAACCGGATTGCATAGTACTTTTGTAGCATGCAATCCAGTATTGGCAACCGCACTGCGTTTGCGGCGGTGTTAACCTTTCAGAGTGAGTGTGTCCAAATTTGGGTGAAGGAGTATTGGTGTGGAGTCTTTGCTGGAAGTTTCTCAGTGTAATTTAATGCTGGGACATTTATTACTGCTTTATTTACTAATTTATACATTGGATGCTATATTCTCATTATTAGCTTATTATTTTTGGAGGCTGTGTAACACATACTAACACTGGGTGCTGTGTTAAACTAGAATACATTTTAATGATATTTTTTTTTTTTTGGCTTTTTATATGTAATTGCAATTATGCCAATGTCTGGTTTTTGTACTAGGTAGTGTTCTTCTAATATAGGTAAGAACCTCAGTAAAACCAAAGAAATTCAAAATTAGCTTAAGCCCATTAGAGTAATATGCTGTTATGAGGTGTGGCTAAAGCAGCAGGCGGAGGCTCAGTTGTAGGGATGCTGGTGGTCCTAGCATCGAACGATGTACAATGACCAAATTTAGAGAACCTACGCAAAAGACTGTGCCAAACGTGGTGCCCGACCCCTGCCCTTCTCACCAACTTTCAATCAAAGGACCGGCCAATCTCAGACCGGGCTGTCACTCGCGTAACAATGCCACTACCAGCAGCCTGAGAGCGATTGTCACTGGGTTAGGTTAATTATGCCATTAACCCTCCAAACTGCCACCAGATAGCTTTGAATTATCAACCCTTCACAATGTTAGCAAGAACAAATTTGAACAATAAACGTGTGTAACACACACTGTCACCACAGACAGGTATATTCAGAGGATTATTATATACAGTAGCACTCTTCAAGAGACAGGGATTCTTTAGTTTGCATTAAAAGTCTTAGAGATAATTTTAACACTTTTCAAAATAGTTTATTAATTAAAAGGTCAAGTGGTGCAATTAAAATATTTACGGAAAGGGATGTTTCAAATAAATAAAGAGAACAATAAAGCAACAGAGAAATAAAAGAAAGGAGTTAAGGCAGAATACTTGCAAAGTCCAATTGTCTGAGCAAAAACATTGCCGTGGCTCTCTTTGGGTGGTCCTTTGGTTGATGGTAAAATGAGATCTCCCTTACTAGAGCTGGTCAGTCCCTTTTATGTGATTTCAAAGGGGTGTCACCAGAGGCCAAATGACCAATAATCCGGTTTAAGGGATGGGTGCTAGGAGGCCACCATGTGTACAACCAATTCCCAAATACAGTTTTATACTAATACCTTCCAATACATGCATGTGGTATTCTAGAGAATGGCAGATTAATATTCAGAATTATATTTTGAACCCAGGAATACCAAACACTGCATACCCAGGCAGGAGGAGACTGCTTTCTCCCTTTTGTATATGCTAGGGGAGTAATGTATGACCTTGATTTGTTCGGTATGATATTCCCCATTCAAAAGGTTCGTGGAAACAGACATTCTGCCAGGATTAGCTAGCTATTTACACCTCTGGCCAGGTCTGCACACTGCGTCTGTTTTTGTTTTAATTAAGATGAGGTTTTTTTTAAGTTTGTTAAAAGTTACAGCTACAAATTCCATAGTTTGCAAAGGGGGGGAGGGGAATAGGAACACTGCTCATGAGACCTTAACAAGATGGCTGCCTCTTACCTCTTCCATGCCTCTTTTGCGTACACTCACTACAAAGAACAGGAAATAGGGACAGGGCATTGGATCATTTACACTCTAGTTGTGAGTCAGAAATCTTGCAGCATTTCTCATTGTTGCCCATTTGTCCCCCATAGTGTGAGCTCTTTTGTAATCACTTACTATTATAAAAGCATTTTGTACAGTATATATGTTCCTCTAATTGTAGCATTGAATAAGGTTATTTAAGGCTAAGATCTGCAAGACCACAGCACTGAAAGATTTTAAGAGATCAGAGGTTCTGCAACTAATCCTGATTTCTCATGGGTATCCAGTTTAATTCCAGACTTGTCTGTGCCTCTTCTTTACCTGCTGTATTGACCCTGGCTTGTTCTTCTACTAGAACGCCTGCCTGCCTCTCTAGTACCCTGTCTGCTGAAATGGCAGTCTTGCCCAGCTGGACTAACAAAATGTGCTTCATAAATACACTTGCTGGAATTCATAGTGTGTCATAGACACACTTTAGAATTCTGCTGGGCCACTGAATCCCAATTGTCAGTTTTTGTGACAGATTCATGTACGTTGGCATAACATGCCTCCCTCACCTTCGTCTTTCAAGTCTAATGGAAAGTGCAGGGCCAACTGCGACACCGTATAAATCTTTAAACAATGGCCAGCACACCAAAAAGATTAGATCTGAAATTTTTAGTGAGATTTCAGCAGCAAAACTTAGCTCATGCAATAGAAGCAGAGGACAGGTGTTTTATTGCATGAGCTATATTTTGCTACTGCCATCTTTTGGTGTGCTGGCTATTTTTGTTTATAGGGTTATATACTTATCAGAAACGGGTACATAAATCTGTCACATGAAGTCTGGCACTGGGGTTGGAATGTCTGTACTGGACAGTAATGTGAGCTCCCAACCCAGCCACTGCACCTGTCAAAGAGAATTTTTTTGTGGGGTGGGCAGAGTCTGATTGGGAACTGTAAGAGACTTTTCCCTCAGCAGGTCCACCTTGCTTGTAGTTGATAGTGGACGGTAGTGGCTGTATTCCATAATCTCTGTTGGACTTATATGAACCAGCTGGGGAACTTGTCTTAGAATTTCCTAATACCCTACACCCCCCTGTAGGCAGGATGCTTAGTCTGAGTTCTTGTATTCGGTCATTATGCTTGTCCAGCATTTCAGTTCCTGCATTTTTTTTGTCTTGGGCCAGCCTTCCACCTGGTGTGATATGAAAATATGGGGAAGGTCTGGAGTGATGCGCCCGGAAGATCTTGAGGTAAAAGAAAGACATACAAGGAACTCAGGAGCACTAGGCCCAGTATGTGATCCGTTCAAGATCCCAGGGATACCAGTCATGGGACTCACCAGCTCTAGACTTACACCTGCAAAGGTATGCCTGGGCAACCCTCTCTATTACTCAGTTTAGGGTCTGTTCTTCCATGGAAAATTGCAGTAAAGTTTCATTAAAAGCTTCAAGGCTGGTCTGAAGTTATTCTAAAGGGGTGCATATGATGGTCTCTGTATAAAGAGCAGGGTCAGTAAAGCACACGGGGTATGAAGCAAGACCACTACAAAAAGGGTATAGTCCGCAAGACAAGTGGAGGAAGAATATAGTTGCTATGAATAACCATGAGTCGGTGGTAAGTGTACAGCAGATTGTCATGAAGCTTTGCACCTGGCATGGTGGAGAGTTCTCCAGTAGCAAGGGAGTCTGTAAGCTGGCTTCTTACCCAGCAGCTAGTTTACCAAAAGTATCTTGGAACCGAACCTGCATTATAGAGACTCTGTGCCCTAGCTGATTGGGGCAGGAGAGCACATGTATGAAGTCCATGCTATGTGCTTTGCGGGACTCCATTCTGTCACAGGGAGTGAAGTGGCAGAGGTACCCTGGACAGCTGGAGAGGACGTGGGCTCAACAATGTCCCTCCAAAATGCAACATATTACAAAAAAGGTGTATAGTGACACAGGATGGAAGGCTTTACAAAGGAACTGTGCATGTTATATGACTACACACAGTGCATGGCTTATCTCTAAGCTGGGATACTGCCATAGTATTTGACTCACATTAATGTGGTCCCCTCCTGGGCATTGCTGAGCATGTGCAGGGTGAGTGGCCACATCCACACACCAAAAAGACCCACTAGCGGGTGTGGTGTTAACCCCACACACACAAAAAAGTGGAATTCCCCTAGAAATGCATACCAAAACCTTACCCTTGACTCTGATATGGATGTTAAGGGGGGGGGGGGACCCCATGCAAAGAAAGCAGAAAAAAACCCTCCTTTTGAGTCTGGTATGGGTTTTCTGAGGGAAATCCATGCATGAAAAGGGGTGTGGGGGGAGAAAGCATGACTCCACCTTGCCTTAACCATGTCTTTGACATGGGGAGTGCTACCCTTCCATGGGGTTCCGCTGGGAAAGCATGTTGATGAGAACAAGGGCCTCTTCCCAACAACCCTGATCTGGTGGTTGTGGGGGTCTGTGGGTGGGAAGCTTATTGGAATCTGGAAACATCCCATAATGTAAATCCATTGTCAATCATATTGTCCAACGATGCAGACCCTTGAACAACGCCCTCCGAATTGCCGGGGAAAAAAAAATCTTCCAATCAATGGACCCATCATCATCATCACTAAAAAGAAAAGGGGTCGGTTATACCCAGTGATGTCATTGAGCAAATTTGGCCATGAAAGTTTTTGACTTTATCAGGTAGTCCTGACTGATTCTCTTTAAAGTTTGCTCTGGGCATGTGGTTTTTAAAGACTGTTACCTCAACATTTCCTATTCCTCGTATGTGGCTGTCGTACCATGTATTTGTGTTAGAAAGAATCCTGTTTGTATTTCTTCCTTTGTGTGAAATACCTGGTGATCCTGCCAGTCTCCCAGCTTTTCGATTTCAAACTGGCCACACTAGGCATAATAGTACACTCTTCAAAGTGTGGTCAGTTTTCTGGCCTTGCTGGTAGAGCAGCCTGTCTGTAATACCATCACAGAGGCTTGTGCTGACACCCACCCCCCCCCCCCCAACAGCCATTCACTAGGAGGTTCAGTGTGCTGCTATTTCTCCACCCATAGCTCTCCAAGCCTCTTATGCAGCTGAGAACAGAGGTTATCTAATATGTATGTATATATACAGTTGTGTTCAAAATAATAGCAGTCAGACATCACTTACCTGATCAATCGCTGTTTTTGGTAGAAATTATATTTCTACATGGCAAATAATTTACTAGCATGTGTAGTAGAATAATAGAAATCCAACAGACCCAACAGTCATGACATGCATGCTGCTGATTCTGTGTAATTGAATCACTAGTTGAAAGGGGCATGTTCAAAATAATAGCAGTGAGGAGTTCTATTAGTGAGGTCACTTTGAACACAACTGTGTGTGTGTGTGTGTGTGTGTGTGTGTATGTATGTGTGTATATATATATATATATATATATATATACAGTTGTGTTCAAAATAATAGTGTGTTGAAAAAAGTGAATAAAGCTCAAAATCCTTCTAATAGCTTTGATTTCCATACACACAAATGCATTGGGAACACTACACATTCTATTCCAAATCAAAACATGAAGAAAAATAGATCAAATTTGTGTTGTTCCTCTAAAAAAAATTGAAGAAAAGTGAATATTAGACTGTTCAAAAAAATAGCAGTGTTTGTATTCTTTACAAACCCAAACATTCACTATATAAACTTAAAAATGTTTGAAGATTTTTCTTTCCTTTGAATCACTTAATTGATATTTTGTTGTATAAGCACTGTTTCTGAGAACTGCTGTACATCTGTGTTGCATGGAGTCAACCAACTTCTGGCACCTGTGAACAGGTATTCCAGCCCAGGATGATTGGACTACATTCCACAGTTCTTCTCTAGTTCTTGGTTTTGCCTCAGAAACTGCATTTTTGATGTCACCCCACAAGTTTTCTATTGGATTAAGATCCGGGGATTGGGCTGGCCACTCCATAACGTCAACCTTGTTGGTCTGGAACCAAGATGTTGCACGTTTACTGGTGTGTTTGGGGTTGTTGTCTTGTTGGAACACCCATTTCAAGGGCATTTGCTCTTCCGCATAAGGCAGCATGACCTCTTCAAGTATTCTGATGTATTCAAACTGATCCATGATCCCTGGTATAGGATAAATAGGCCCAACACCGTAGTATGAGAAACATCCCCATATCATGATGCTTGTGCAACCATGCTTCACTGTCTTCACTGTTTACTGTGGTTTGAATTCAGTGTTTGGGGGTCGTCTGACAAACTGTCTCCGGCCACTAGACCCAAAAAGAACAATCTTACTTTCATCAGTCCACAAAATGTTGCGCCATTTCTCTTTAGGCAATCAATGTGCTATTTGGCAAATTGTAACCTCTTCATCACGTCTTTTTTTCAACAGTGGGACTTTGCGGGGGCTTCTTGCAGATAGCTTGGCTTCACATAGGCATCTTCTAATTGTAACAGTACTCACAGGTAACTTTACACCTTCTTTGATCTTCCCGGAGCTGATTGTTGGCTGAGTCCTTGCCATTTTGGCTATTCTATCCATTCGAATGGTAGTTTTTTGCTTTCCTCCACATCTTTCATGTTTTGGTTGCCATTTTAAAGCATTTGTGATCATTTTAGCTGAGCAGCCTATCATTTTCTGCACTTCTTTATATGTTTTCCCCTCTCCAATCAACTTTTTAATCAAGGTACGCTGTTCTTCTGAACAATGTCTGGAACGACCCATTTTCCTCAGAATTTCAGAGAGAAATGCACTGGAACCAGCATGTACAACATTTGCTGCCTTCCTTCCTTAAATAAGGGCAATAATTGCCACCTGTTTTTCAAAGAATGAATGATCTCACTAATAGAACTCCACACTGCTATTATTTTGAACATGCCCCTTTCAATTAGTGATTCAATTACACAGAATCAGCAGCATGCATGTCATGACTGTTGGGTCTGTTGGATTTCTATTACTCTACTACACCTGCTAGTAAATTATTTGCCATGTAGAAATATCATTTCTACCAAAAACAGTGATTGATCAGGTTAGTGATGTCTGACTGCTATTATTTTGAACACAACTGTGTGTGTATACACATGTTTTTCACACTCCTCTGGCAATGACTCTAAATAAGAAAGTTATTTATAACAAGAACAATATGTGGCTATCAATTCAACTTCCTCTAATGTCAGCCTACACAAAAGAGCCAGAATGGTGTGTCAGTACTACTGGAGATTCTTGGTGTGGCACAACACGGACGAGCCAAAGCCATGGCATCATACACTGACACACGTGTCATCCCTCATCCTAGTGAGTGTGTGCGTGTCACACCCAGGTCATATGGCACTCGCCAAGAACATCAATATTTATGTGCAGGGCTCAGAGTGTTGCCAATCCCTCCCAAGTTATGTAACAGAATGTCCTGGTTGTATGTAACATAATAAGCTGGAAGTATGGCTGCAATTATTTTGTACTTCCAGTGCTTGAATAGGGCTCATCAGTCTGTTTTTCCTGGCACGTTGTTCTTATAAATGAACCAGTCCAGGTAACAACAATGTTCATAATACATAAAGGTTTATTACAGTCTGCCATTGTTTTATTCAGAAAAAAATCTTTAAATGTTTACAAGTGTTAAAAACGTCAGTTTATGTGAATTTGTTAGAAAAGTGCTGAAGTATTTTGTTTAAATAAATTCACTTTAGGTCATTGAGCCTCCATTTAAAATAGTCTGAAAACGTAGACATTTGAAAGACCCCTCCTCCTCAGCATGTCATAGATTAAGGGGGAGGGGGGGGGGGTAAGCACATTATTAAAGCAGAACACCAGCCAAAATGAAAAACAAAATTACTAGTCCTTCAAAAGAGAAAATGACAGAACCAGCTTTTGCTGAAAGTTTGACTTACTTTACGTTTTACTCTAGAGTTTTTCCCCACAGTACTTATTTCTGCCTCCTAGATGTCATCAATTTGCTGGCCAGCATCAATTAACCCATTTCCTCTAAGCCCAGGTCATCCTGGATCTGCCCCAGCCTGTGACTGGACAGTGAAAAGAGAAGCAGTACAGTGATGAGCTCATATTTCTATCAGTCTGCTCTCCCCTCCTATCGGCATTCTTCTCGACACGTAAATTAATTGGCTCATTGTACTGTTTCTTCCTTCATACTTCACTTCTGCTGTACTTGGGCTGCATACCAGTTCAAATTCAGTTACTTACATTGCTTATACTTTATAAAAATACATTTAATGGTGTATTAATAGTTACAGAGCTACATTGATTTAAGTCTTTTATATATGGCTGGAGTTAAGCTGTAAAATAGAATAAAATGTATCTATAGCCATTTTTTTTTCTGGATAAAAATAATAAAACCCATTTTTTTCTGCTGTGTTCATTGGGTAGATTTGAACGCACCACACATGGTAGATACGAAACAGGCAGTGCCAGGAATTATCCCTGAAGTGAAGGGAAATGTCTTATGTCACTGGAACAGGCAGTACCGTGACAGGTTCATTCAGCGCCCTGGGCAAGGATGTGGAATTGTGCTCTCTCCCTTTGCCTATTCCCTGCCCCATTGCACCAGCTGTCTATGGTTGGCATGAAGTGTACACTTTATGTTTATGGCCGTTTTTCATAATTTTTGCAGCAATAGCTGTCAAACCAGACACAAAGCTTCGGCCTGGCGCTGTTTACTAACCACTGTTCTAGAGCTTGGGTGCAGTTGCTCCCTGGGTAGCTTCCCCTCTTGCCCACACCTTGCCCTGGGAACGGGTATCCCCTCACCCAAAATCCCACTGCCCAACTCTACATGTTTTGGGTTTCCCATCACTTTCTGTCCTAACAGTCACCAGGACGAATAAGAGGGTATATTGTATATCTCTATTGGGGAGACAGTGATAAAACCAAATGTGTTCTAATTCTTCTGCACTCCATCCAAAACTAAATAAAAAAGTTTGGGTTCTAATTGAACCTTAATGACTATTAACAGGCTACATTCATAGACCAAAAAAGCTTTGATGTAAGCTATAGAAATGTATTTGTTTAGACCAGAATTTGCTCTAATGTAATGCTACATTGAGCTATTATTTATCTCCGCATAGCATCTAAAGTTTTCAATCAGGCTATCAAAGGAAATGTGTGCTTTGGCTATTCAGCTTCAAGACAAGGAACAGGACAGAAGTAACTGACTGTATTCTCCCTTTAGCTATGGTTGTGTCATAATGGGGCAGATATATAGAGAGCACGTAAAAGGTCTGAAAGGTTTAGATCCCTAAAACCTTTGAGATGTGGTGGTGGGGTATTAGTCTTCAGGGAAAAGCAACCACGAAGAACACAGGGGACTGGCTATGCAGCTGTACAGAATAAACAAAATGATTTGAGCATGTGAATCAGTGCTTAAAAGTGTATTTCATATATGAGGCAACTCTTTCAAAGTGAAGCTTAAGTGTATCAAACTAAAAAAACACTATTTTAATTCATTGTTAATATTCAAAGCAAACTGAGCCATCCATCCATGTCTCTATGCGTTATTTTGGTGAGAAATCACTTTCAAAACACCCCGTAGCATTTCTAGCAGCGGTCATCTTGAGCAAGGGCAGGTTTCTTGTAGCATTTACTTCCTGTAGCATATATTCCTATTTGCCCTTAGCTCAGGCAAGCAGACAGGAGGGTGTGCATAGGAGATAAACCCCTCTTCCCCTCCTCCAGACAAAAGGGAAACAAAATGCCCATGAAGACTCCTGGGATGTAATTACATTATTTTGGCCTAGGCCGAAAACCTGGAAGCCACCAAAGAAATGTAAAAAAAAAAAAAAGTTGAAAACAAGTAAATATTTACCTGTCTATTTACTAATGCTAGCAGCTTAAGAATTAAAATTTAGTTAATGTTGATTGATAGTGTAGTTCCACTTTATGGAAGTTTCCCTTGCTTATTTTGAAAAGATTTAGCCTATTTTTTCCATAGAGAATAAATACACATAATAAATCAGGCTGTTCCACTTAGTGACGTTTACAATTTTTTTGAAGGATCATAAATGGACGGAGAGGGCAGCTTGAAACTACAAATCCGTCTTTGGTATGTATTTCTTCACCACCTTTCGACTTCATTTTTGTAACATATAAACTTCAACTTTGGGTTTTTTTGTGTGTGTTTAAATATGGTATAATTTGACATTTCCCTCCAAAACATTCTGGCTTTCCATATTATTTTAACACAGTTGAGTACTGTCCGTGATTTTTTTTTTTTCCACCATTTCATTTTATAATAAGGTTTTGGGGGGTATACTCTCTCCTTCTAGGGTCCAGCCTTAGAGGAGGGAGATATACCCTGAGTTTTTAAAGTGACACTAAAGCTAAAAACGCACAGCTCAGGAGGGAGCACACACCATGTGTCGCCATAGCAAACAACTTGCTATGGAGGCACACGAAGAAGAGGAGGATCAGGACCAACTGTATGCAATACTGCTGCATAGAGCAGATGAGTTTGACATATTTGCTGTTTTTTGTTTATATAACTAAGATCATCCCATTAACAGAACCAAAACGAAAAAAAGCCCTTTAGGCAAAGCCTGGAATTGTCTGAAATGTACTTCATTGGATGTCATGATGTGAAGACTGTCAGTTCTGCCCATCCTTTCCGATTCCCGTTTCACAAATAATTAGGCAAAATCGAAAAACTTTCAACACAATGCAGTTCATATTACTGAAATACCATTTATCAAAATCCTTCAGTTGTAAGTTATAAGGAATCTTCTTCGTTTCCTGAAAGTATATCCTTGTAGTGAAAGTCAAGCAAGTAATGCTTCATAGCTTCTGGCAGTGGAAGTTGACTTATGGTGTTGAAGGGTATGGCAGCGTTGACTGTTGCCCGGCAAAGTTCTTGTAGGCTTAAAGCTGTAGTGCGATTTAGAGGCTTGGCTAGAAGAGGTTCAAAGAATGTACATGTTTTGGGGTCATTGTACTGCTTCAACAGGTTATCAATTGTAGGAGAGTGGAAGCTCCCCCATGGAAAGCTGAAATACTTTTCTCTGTACTGAACACGAGCATGGCGGGTGCGTCCTCTTCTGCGGAAAGTGACTGCAAAGGCGCAGCCTTCTTGGGATGAATTTCGAAGGAGAAACGTGCCATCAGGATGCCCTAGTAACAAAATTTCTGCTTGGTACTTGTCCAGATTTCCCCAGTAACAAGGCAATCTAGTCACCTCCCAAAGGTCTTCTATGAGGGAACACCTAACAGGAAGAACTGAATATGGGTAGTGATCACGATGGTCTTCATGCATCTCTCCATATCGGTCAGATGCTGGAGGGAACATGCTGACCTGGGGCCTTCAATCAGGGTTCTCTTTCCAGCCAGATCTTCATTGTCGTTTTATGAAAAAAAAAA
Source organism: Staurois parvus (assembly GCF_062004578.1). Classification (NCBI taxonomy): domain Eukaryota; kingdom Metazoa; phylum Chordata; class Amphibia; order Anura; family Ranidae; genus Staurois; species Staurois parvus. The sequence continues at coordinate 1,315,037 of NW_028318028.1, read as the reverse complement.
AAAAAAGTATCAAATCAGATCCACAATTAAATTAGAGATGGCATATTTTTTTTCATTGTTGATTGTTTTAGATCCAAATCTTATCTAGATGACTTTTTTTTTTTTTTTCAGGATATACAGTTTTACCTTTTTTTTTTTCTTTTCATCTCAGTGCTGATTTTCTCCTACAGCCTCTTTGCAATGACATCCTGACCAGGGGCGGACTGACCATTTGGAAACTCAGGCACTGCCCGAGGGCCCGGGGTCAGTAGGGGGCCCCATGAGATGCTGCTGGTACCTTTTTCATAGGCTTTTTTGAGTTTGGGCAAGGACACAGTGGCCCCATGATCCCCTATTGCCCGGGGCCCCATGAGTTGTCAGTCCGCCCCTGATCCTGACTACATGCACTTGCTGCAATGGCAGCTGTAGTCATTGATCAGGGTGGGCTTACTGACGGTGGCAATAGTGAAGCGTGCTTGTGCAATGAGTTCAACACAACCACTTATAGCCTCTATTGGGAAGTGCATGTGACAGGCTGACATTGCAGGAGTGTAGTTGGAAGGCAAGAACAGCAAGTGCCAGAGCAAGACCACCAGGTATTATTTTAAAGAAAACTACAGATTTGAAAAGAGGACATTAATATTTGTAAATGTATTCATTTAATAAAGACTATAAGAGATTTTAGTGAATGGTAGACGGTAATGTCATGGAAGTCAACAGGAGGAACCAGTCAGAGATGGGGGGGTGAGATGAGGGAGATCAACGCTGCCAGTAGCTGAGTTCATCCTTTCATTTTCTAACCTGTACTTCTAGACAAACATGAACTATGATGGTGATTATGTAATGTACATTCTGTGCCCATAATCCCAACCCTAACGTACTGGATTGCAACAGAAAATTGGGCAACATGCAAATTTCTTGCAGAGCTACAGTTTCCTGTGTTCACTGTAAAACTGGATATACACGCATAGGTTTCCCATCCATGCTAGTAGTGCGGAGGGATGAATCTGCAGTGCCAGCTATTGTATGCTGAGAGCTGACTTCCATTGCTGTCAGAATACCTGAACAGTGCCTGCAATGTGATTGGATGCAGTTGCTGTTAGGCTGACACTTTTGTATCCATTTTCTTCTACAAACGCAACTGAACAATCGACTTTTAACGAGCCAGGTAGTGCTGACAGGGGGACTCACAGCTCGAACTTCAGCTTATTCAGCTGGAAATGAAAGCAGACTGACATTCGAGCTGTGCATGGCAGCCTTAAAGCCCCACTCTGGGATAAAACAACATTTTTACTACCCCCCTCTAAACTAGGATGACAGTATTTTTTGTCACCTTACCTTGTGAAGCCAGCAATGCTCACCCAAACCCAGTTAAGGTCCTTTATTGCAGCTGATTCTGAAATGGAGGGCCTCTAATCCAGCTCTGTGATGGAGCCCTGGGGTAACCAGGCCCCTGCCGTCCTCCTGAGATGACTTTGGCCCTCTTCGAGGATGCCGCTGGTGGCCATCCAATCAGAAGTGTCCACTTCACACATACAGTGATGTGAACACCTAAAAGACCCCAAGCAGTAAACAGTAGAGAAGACTTGGGGCTGTGGCACCACATGACTGTGTGTTAAGGTAAGTAAAAAAGGGCAATTTATTTTTCCCAGCGATCACAGTGGGGGTTACGTTGATTCCAGAGTGGAACTTTAACAGACTTATGGAAAGCATGTTGTCAATACTGTCAGCTGGGACAACCCCTGAAAAGAAGAAAATGTTTCCACCTGCAAGTGTCCCTGATTTTCAGTGATGACCAACACCATCTTTCAATAATTCTGGGTCTTTTGAAGATCAGGCCTCATTCATACAGGTGTACTTAAGCGTACCCCCCTGTGTTTGCCCACACATGATGCACAGATGTTCCCTGCATCTAGTCCCATTCATGTCAATTGGGAAGGGACACAGCTGCTGCTCCCAATTTGAAATTCCTGTGGGTACAAGTTTGTGTTCCAAATATGCATCCTATGGAGTCAAAACATAGATCATACAGGGGTATACACTTAAGAACAAGGTAATATGTTTTACATTTTTAGTGAGGACATATTCTTATTTATTTTAAAATTCATGATTGGGTGTTTAATATTCAGTGTTCTGTTAGAACCATATTTTGCATTATAACATTATAAAGATGCAGTGAGGTTGACTTTAAGGGACAGAGGCTGCTCACTAATCAACGTAAAATTTAGTTTTAAACTGTGTTTTCACTTTACAAAGTGGCTATTCAAAGTGAACATACACTATATTGCCAAAAGTACAGGGCCAGCCCTCCAAATCATTGGATTCAGGTGGTCCAATCCCCTCCATGGCCACAGGTGTATAAAATCAAGCACCTAAGCATGCAGACTGCTTCTACAAACATTTGTGAAAGAATAGGTCTCTCTCAGGAGCTCAGTGAAATCAAGCGTGGTCCTGTGATAGGTCGTCACCTGTGCAATAAGTTCATCCATGAAATTTCCTTGCTGCTAAATATTCCATGGTCAACTGTTAGTGGTATTATAACAAAGTGAAAGCAACTGGGAATAACAGCATCTCAGCCACAAAGTGGTAGGCCACCTAAAATGACAGAGCGGGTCAGCGCATGCTGAAGTGCACAGAAGTCGCCAACTGTCTGCACAGTCAATAGCTAAACCTCATGTGGCCTTCAGATTAGAACAACAGTGTGTAGAGAGCTTCATGGAATGGGTTTCCATGGCCGAGCAGCTGCATCCAAGCCTTACATCACCAAGTGCAATGCAAAGCGTCGGATGCTGTGGTATAAACTAAAAAGCATGCCGCCACTGGACTCTAGAGCAGTGGAGACGTGTTCTCTGGAGTGACAAATCACGCTTCTCTGTCTGGCAATCCGATGGACGTGTCTGGGTTTGGCAGTTGCCAGGAGAATACTTGCCTGACTGCATTGTGCCAAGTGTAAAGTTTGGTGGAAGGGGGATTATGGTGTAAGGTTGTTTTTCAGGGGTTGAGCTTGGCCCCTTAGTTCCAGTGAAGGGAACTCTTTAGGTGTCAGCATACAAGACATTTTGGACAATTTCATGTTCCCAACTTTGTGGGAACAGTTTGGGGATGGACCCTTCCTGTTCCAACATGACTGCACACCAGTGCACAAAGCAAGGTCCCCAAAGACCTGGATGAGTGAGTTTGGGGTAAAGGAACTTTATTGACCTGCACAGAGTCCTGACCTCAACCTGATAGAACACCTTTGGGATGAATTAGAGTGGAGACTGCGAGCCAGGCCTTCTCATCCGACATCAGTGCCTGACCTCACAAATTCGCTTTTGGAAGAATGGTCAAACATTCCCATAGACACACTCCTAAACCTTGTGGACAGCCTTCCCAGAAGAGTTGACGCTGTTATAGCTGCAAAGGGTGGGCCAACTCAATATTGAACCCTACGGACTAGGACGCCATTAAAGTTCATGTGCGTGTAAAGGCAGGCATCCCAATACTTTTGGCAATATAGTGTAGCTTCACCTCATTAATGAACATTCAATTTTGAATCGTGATTTCCCTGAAGTGCCAAACGTATCCACCCATCACCCTTTTCTGCCAATCCTTTCACTAGCTACCGCTCACCTGACAACTAAATTTCAAAATACTAAAAATATGCAAAACCATCTGCAACTCTTCCCCAAGCTACATCTCAAATACCAACCAAACCACCGCTTCACTCCTCCCAAAACCAACTGCTCTCTATTTCTATTGTCACCTCCTCCCAGAACTCCTCTAGAGCTTCTCCCTTCCTTTCAAACTCTCTCCTCATTCCGGCTATACCCTGCTCTGTCTGCCATCAGGTGCACGCTTAAAACTCATCTCTTCAGGAAAGCCTATCCCGCCTCCAGCTAAAGGCCAGACTTTTATTTTCTTTATCAACGCTTCCCCCACAGTTATTACCCTTTTCATTTCTTGCCCCTCCCTTTTTAGATTGTAAGCTGTCACGAGCAGGGCCCTCCTTACCCTCTTATCCTAACTTGTATTGTAACTGTCATGTGTCCCTTTTTATATTGCAAAGTGCTGTGCAAGCTGTTGGTACTATATAAATTCTGTATGATAATCATAAAGCTTCAATATTCTCTTTGCTAAATGAGCAACCTTTACTCCTTTAGGAAATAAACCTCTTTGGCTCAGTAGAAACGACTTTCTGGAAAGAATTTTGAAATGGTTGGCAGCTATGGATTTAGTAATTTTGTGGAGAGGGAGAGGTTATGGGCTCCTTAAAGTGACCCATTCACCCCAAGGTCACTTTTACTTATCATGCCACCAGCTGTAAAATAAATGATATACCTAAATCTGAACTTCACCCTAAAGGGTGTCCCCCTCCACCCTCCTCTAACATTTTTGGCACATTATATTTGGGGAGGGGGTACCCAGATTTGGCAGGTTTCGTCTAGGAGATTCCACCAGAAACCCCCCCACACCCATCCTTGCCCACAACCTCTTGGGACATGTCTCAGGAGGCTGCAGGACCATACACAAAGCACAGTGCCACTTGAAGTCAGCTGCAAAGCAGTAAGTGGAGAGTCACCGCCAGCTTCCCACAGTAAACCCAAAGATTGGTGAAGAACCAACTTGGGTGCAGACGATACTGGACCCCTGGACAGGTGAGTGTCCGTTTTGTTAAAAGTCAGCAGCTACAGTATTTGTATTTCTTGCAAACTGAAGATGCTCTTTAATGTTCTGCCATAATGAATAGTCACTGTTCTCTGCTCCCCAGCTGCTGCATGTATTCTTTCTATCTGAGAGTGGCTGCTGTGGTTTCTCCCATGAGCTGGTATATCCTGTATTGGTGGAACTAAAGTGGCAAGCAGAAGCTGGTATTCAACTCATTCAGCAGTCAAACACCTACAAAGGCTGGGGAGTAGAGATTTGGTGGCTTTTCAATATACATATTATACAATATACAATATGTCTCATTCTGCTCTGCACATGCTTAGTTGCTCTTCATTTTTAGGCACTGCCGAATTTGTAGAGGCCGATCTGCTGAGAGCCTTGAAGTGAAATTAAACCATCCCGTCCATTACAGCCATGGAAGCTGCTTCTCTTTAATCTGCAACTGCCGTGATGCTGCACATGTGACCAGTTATGACGCCAGCCATTTGGCAGTTTGGTGGAGGACACAAGCAAATATGACAGTTAGGAATCCCGACATTAGAGGAATGTGGTTTTTTTGAAACTACTAAATTGATGGGTTTAGTTATGCTTTATGATTTGCTGCTGTTCAGGGGCTCTGGGCTTCAGCAAAATGGCAGCCTCCAGCAAGAATAAACAGGAGCAATGCTGGAGGCAAATTACAGCATACACTAATTTTGGTAGCATAATTATTAATGTGGAATGTATGTTCCTTGATAAAGAACATTATTTTTTAGTAAGTTGTTATGGGTAAAGTTCCACTTTAAACCAAAATGACACAATACAAGGCATCTGAGGCTAATGTGAGAATCCCCTAAAATGATCCCTGGTCACAGAGTATGAGTGTACCCACTACCCTGCTGGTCTGCACTCACTTTGTTCCGGGCCTGAGCTCGCTTACATCATCCTCTTTGACATCCAGGCCAGAATGATTGCTGCTTCTATGTTCTGTGAATGCTCAGTCATCCATGAGAGTTCTGTAATCAGGCCCAGCAACCACAACTAAGCATGCCATGCCATGGTACAACTATGCCCCAGATTACCTCTTTCAAGTGGGCCAGGACACAAGTCCCAGGTACAGGGTGATAACACTACTGAAGTGAACTAGACTTTGGGGTAGTGGCGGACTGACCATGTGAGAACTCAGGCACTGCCCGAGGGCCCGGGGTCAGTAGGGGGCCCCATGAGATGCCCCTGGTACCTTTCATAGGCTTTTTTGGGTGTGGTTTGAGTGTGGGTGAGGACACAGGCGCCCCATGGTCCCCTATTTCCCGGGGGCCCCATGAGTTGTCAGTCCGCCCCTGCTTTGGGGATCAAACATGCTCATGTATTGTCCTATACCTTCAGAGCTGCAGAGACACAGTGATCTGGTGGCCTGGGAGGTAAGTAGAATTGTAATTTGGGAGGCATGGGCATCTCAGAAGCGTCAGATGCTGAAGATACTAATGGTAGTTCTAGATGTACAAAGGAGCAGAGACTATTGCCAACAGTGCCGCAAATGGTGTTCTATATTTATATATAGCGCTGTATTTGCTTAATCCTTTTCAGTAGTTGACTAGTGCTAAGTCTTAAGCATATCTAAACCCAAAAGACTAAAGTATTATACTTTGCAGCTTACCAGTCCTTTTGATGTGGTGGCTGCTTTAGTTTTTATTTACAGGTTAAGAACATTTATAGAAAGTACAGAAAATACCTGTTGTTCTTGCCAGAAATGCTGTGTCCTTGTCTCTTCCTATGAGCCGAAAAGAAAGCACAAAGCAGTTTATCTTTACTGTGTAAATTACTAGTCGCATCATTCCACTACGGCTTCTTTCATAGGTACAGTGGAACAATTAGTGTAGCCAGGAAAGGACAGGAAGTGTTATTGACAGGATTACAAGGTTAATTTAAAAAAAAATAGAGAAAATAAGCCAGAAAAAGGAAGATAAATGCAACCACCAAGGTAGCCATTTTGGGATGCAGATTTGCTATAAATAGCACAATCTTCATAACCAAGTGGTCCTGGTTTGGAAAATGTGAGTTAGTCACAGGAACCTGTCTTATCAGGAGTAAATAGGGTCTGGACTGGGCTTCGCCCTGCAGATGGAGAGTTTGGGAGCCAGGTGACTCAGACAGCAAAAAATAAGGACCCCTCTCACCGACACAAGGTACATCACTGCCAAAGTTGCAAGGCCCCCCCCCAATTCTGTCCATGTGAAGCCTTAGTGCCCAAAGAGTCCCATTTTTTAAGTAGTCTCTAGGGAAACTCAGTACTTTACAGGGAATTAGAGATTAAGGGATGCATTCTTTGCTTAATCTCATTGTTCTGTCAGCGTTGAAGATCTGTAAACTGAACCCGTGGTACCCGTACTTATTGGTAAATGTCCTTTACTCCCTGCAAAACTAAACTAGGAGGTTTCTCTACTTAAAGTTCTGTATATTCTGGTCTTCTAGATTAATAGTAGTTTGTCTGAACTCTGCTATATGGGGCAGCAAGCTTCTTTTGACACTCTACAAGCATGCATATATAATGAAAAAATATTACATACGCATACAGTTAGGTTCATATATATTTGGACACAGGCACAATTTTCATACTTTTGGTTCTGAATGCCACCAGAATAAATTAAAATGAAACAATCCAAATGAATTTGAAGTGCAGACTTTCAGCTTTAATTCAAGGGGTTGAACATAAATATCAAGTACAAATTTTAGGATCTGCAACCATTTTTATACACAGTCCCTCCATTTTCAGGGGTTCAAATGTAATTAGACAAATGAATCTAATAAATAAAATGTTCATTTTGGATATTTTGTTGATAATCCTTTACTGACAATGACTGTCTGAAGTCTGGAACCCATGGACATTACCAAAGACTGGGTTTCCCCCATTCTGATGCTTTGCCAGGTTCTAACTGCAGCTGTCCTCAGTGTTCTTTGTTTGTGGGTCTTTCTGCCTTTAGTTTTGCCTGCAACAAGTGAAATGCATGCTCAACTGGGTTGAGATCAGGTGATTGACTTAGCCATTGCAGAATATTCCACTTCTTTTCCTTCAAAAGCGCCCTGGGTTGCTTTTGTAGTGTGTTTTAGATCATTGTCCATCTGTACTGTGTAGGGCTGTCCAATCAACTTTACTTCATTTGGCTGAATCTGGGCTGACCGTATATCTCTAAACACTGCAGAATTCATCCAGCTGCTTCTGTCTTCTGTCACATCATCAATAAACACCAATGACCCAGTGCCACTGGAAGCCATGCATGCCCATGCCATCACACTGCCTCCACCATATTTTTTTTTAGATGATGTTGTGTACTTTGGATCATGAGCTGTTCCAAGCCTTCTCCACATTTTTTTTCTTCTCGTCATTCTGGTACAGATTAATCCTAGTTTCATCCGTCCAAAGAATGCTTTTCCAGAACTGGTCTGGATTTTTTAGATGTTTTTTGGCAAAGTCTAATCTGGCTTTTCTATTCTTCAGGCTTATGAATGGTTTGCACCTTGTGGTGAACCCTCTGTATTTGCTCTCGTGAAGTCTTCTCTTGATTGTAGACTTTGACAATGATACCCCCACCTCCTGGAGAGTGTCCTTCACTTGTCTGGATGTTGTGAATGGTTTTTTCTTTACCATAGAGAGGATCCTGCGATCATCCACCACTGTTGTCTTCCATGGACGTCCATGCCTTTTCATGTTGCTGAGCTCACCAGTGCTTTTTTCTTTCCTCAGAATGTACCAAACTGTTTATTTGGCCACTCCTAATGTTGCTGCTATCTCTCTGATGGATTTATTTCATTTTCTAAGCCTTACAATGGCCTGTTTCACTTGCATAGACTGCTCCTTTGAACGCATGATGTAGGTTCACAGCAATAGATTCCAAATGCAAATGCCACATTTAGAATCAACTTCAGACCTTTTATCTGCTTGATTGATGAAGAAATAAAGGAGTAGCCCACAGCTGGACATGAAACAGCTTTTGATTCAATTGTCCAATTACTTTTGGTCCCTTGAAAAAAGGGGGGATGACTACTCTTTAACCACTTCCATACCTGGTACTTTTACCCCCTTCCTGCCCAGGCCAATTTTCAGCGCTCTCACACTTTGAATGACAATTGCGCAGTCATACAACATTGTACCCAAACTAAAATTTTATCATTTTCTTCACACAACTAGAGCTTTCTTTTGGTGGTATTTAATCACTGCCGGGGTTTTTATTTTTTGCTAAATTAACAAAAAAAGACCAAACATTTTGGGGGAAAAAAAAACACATTTTCTTTGTTTCTGTTAAAAGTTTGCAAATAAATAATTGTTCTTCATAAATTTAGGCCAAAATGTATTCTACTACATGTCTTTGGTGAAAATAACCCAAATTAGTATTTATTATTTAGTCTGTAGGAAAGTTATAGAGTTCACAAACTATGGTATATATCTGAAAATTGATCAATCCTGAAGTACTGACAGCCAATCTAATTTCTTGAGGTCCAAGAATGTCCGAACAGTACAGATATCCCCAAATGACCCCTTTTTGCAAAGTAGACAGTCCGACATATTTCATAACAAGCATGGCGAGTTTTTTGAAGTTGTAATTTTTTTGTCATTTTTTGGAAATGAAGAAATAAAAAATGATTTTCACTATTTTTTTTTTTTACATACTGTTACCAGTGCAGTACAGTGTCATCATATAACTGGCATGGCCGTGATCAGGGACACTGACTGGTGATAGTACGAAAACATTTTTTATTACATTTTTTTTCTCTTTTTAAGATTTTTTTTTTTGTTCATATTTTTCGCTATGACCAAAGTAGTATAATGTTACCATAGTAACATTTTACTACTTTGGGGAAGTGATCTTTTTTTTTTTTTTTTTTTTTACACAATTTGCTTATAGCAAAGAATTACTTTGCTATAAGCAAGCATTTACCTGAATGAAATCGATACATTCAGGATTTTTTTTCCTTAACTGTGATTTGGCCACAGCTAATCACATGACACAGCTGGGCTGTGATTGGCCCAGCTTGTGCATGTGATCGCTGTGACCATTCTTAGCTAGCCACACTTGTATACAATGGATGGCATGATAGGAAGCCATCCATTGTCTACAACTGTCATGTGACCTGCTGTGATTGGTCACAGCAGGTCACATGGTACCGGGGATGGTACTCAGATATGTCATTGGCCGTTCCAAGGTACACGGCCGGTGACAGATTGCGCCGCTGCATGGCTCTGCGGGCATGTACACTGCGCATGCCTGAAAAGACGCCATTTGGCGTCCACCCGGAGCGGTGAGGGGTTTTGCCGGCCGCCATTCGGCCATAGGCCGGGTGGGGACCGGTTAAGAGCTCTAATTCCTAAACCCTTCCTCCAATTTGGATGTACATACCCTCAAATTAAACCTGAGAGTGTGCACTCTCAGCCCATATCCATTATATAACTATAGCTTGAATGTGTTTTGGTAAATACCTGAAAAAAACTAAAATTGTGCCTGTGTCCAAATATATATAGACCTAACTGTATGTGATGAGAAAATATTACACACATATAAATATCACATTTTTAGAAAAATATTTATAAAATTATTTACTTTAAACTGTCAAGGGCGTGCATGAACTAAAGCTTCACCTTCATACCAGGACTTAGTCACTTAAATGACATGTAACATGCTGTCTGCCATTACCCAGGAAATAAGAGGATTAAAGGAGAACCACAGCCAAAGCTCTTTTTGTTTTACTTCTCTGCTGTATCACAGGAGTGCAGTTCATTCTGCACTCCTGTGACCCTTTTTCAGCTGACAGCGGGCTAAAGCCTGCTGTCTGCTGACATCACAGAGTTCAGGCTGGGGAAAAATTGTGACTATATAGTCGGTATCCACCCGGGAGCCTGGGCTGGCTCAGACTCTGAGCTGCTGAGAGCCTGGGCCAGCTCCTCTCTTCCCCACCACAGCCCAGCACTACAGTGAGTGCTGGAGGGGCAGAGCAGACAGCAGTGACTGACAGTCACCACTCTCTGCTCACAGTGGCAGGGAGAACTGAGCGATCAGTGGTGTTTGATTACTGAGTTCTACTTTAAAGCCAGCGGGGACAGATACTGCACTGGATTAATGTTGCATCCACCTAGGTAAGTGTGAATTTATGCAAAAAATCCAATACTGCTCTTTTAAGTCTGAAAAGTCATCTTAAAAATATTCTTGCTCAACCAATCATCTTCCAACTATTGTGCCTACAGTCCAGTCTGACAAAGCAAGAAACCTGGTAGGTATGAGCAATCAGCTATTTTCTTGCTGATACATTTTCATACATAAGCACTGGAAAGCCTTAGTCCCTTCCAGTGGTATGTTCCACTTGAACATTTTATGTTCAGATATTTTCTTCAATCCTTCTCACTCTGTTCAATAAATGCATACCTCCAAGGTAAAGCAACAGGTTGGCTTTAAACACCTCCTTCCTCCCCCATACATCCTGGGCTCCTAGGAAGTGGGCTGGATGATCTTAGGCATCATTCACCCTGGTAGAGGACCGGAGCAGTGAATCTGCTTCGACTATGGATGAAGGTGAACCTTATGGCAAACGGCTTAATACACTGATGACATATATAAATATGTAATTTGTATTTCAGTCCATCCAGTCCTGAGATTTACACAGCTCTGCTACACAGCATAGCTTTGTCTGGCAGGGTAGGAGGCCTGACTTTGCTGTTGCAGTTAAGTAACACATACTTAATTACTCTTGTAATACCCTGAGCCTCTGACTGAACATGAAAAGAGAAGCAACATACTGACGGGCTAATCTTAGTTACTCTACTTCCACCTCCTGTCAGCATGTTTTGTGTTAGCACATGAGCACAACTGCCTGGTTACTTGTCCATCTTCTCCCTCTCTGTTTGAGCTCTGCTGTATATTGACTGCAAGAGGCTGAAACCAGATCATAATCATGTACTTACACTGCTTGCATATAAAGAAAAAACATTAAATGTAATGATATACACTGCTCAAAAAAATTAAAGTAACACTGAAAACACATCAGATCTCAATGGGGAAAAATCTCCTGTTGGATATCTATACTTATATGGATGGGGTAATGTGTTAGGAATGTAAGGGTGCCCATCATTTGATGGAAATGAAAATTAACCTACAGAGGACTGAATTCAAAGACACCCCGAAAATCAAAGTGAAAAAATGAAGCGGCAGGCTCGTCCATTTTGCTGAAATTTCATTGCAGTAGCTCAAAATGGTACTCAGTAGTTTGTATGCCCCCTCCATGCATGCCTGACAACGTTGGGGCATGCTCCTAATGAGATGACGGATGGTGTCTTGGGGTATTTCCTCCCAGATCTGGACCAGGGAATCACTGAGCTCCTGGACCGTCTCAGGTGCAACCTGGTGGCATTGGATGGATCGAAACATGATATCCCAGAGGTGTTCTATTGGATTTAGGTCAGGCGAGCGTGGGGGCCATTCAGTGGTATCAATTCCTTCATCCTCCAGGAACTGCCTGCATACTCTTGCCACATGAGGCCAGGCATTGTCATGCACCAGGAGGAACCCGGGACCCACTGCACCAGTGTAGGGTCTGACAATGGGTCCAAGGATTTCATCCCGATACCTAATGGCAGTCAGGGTGCCATTGTCTAGCCTGTAGAGGTCTGTGCATCCCTCCATGGATATGCCTCCTAGACCATCACTGACCCACCACCAAAATGGTCATACTGAGCGATGTTACAGGCAGCATAACGCTCTCCATGGCTTCTCCAGACCCTTTCAGGTCTGTCACATGTGCTCAGGATGAACCTGCTCTCATCTGTAAAAGCACAGGGTGCCCGTGACAGACCTGCCAATTCTGGTTTTAATGGCAAATGCCAATTGAGCTCTATGGGGCCAGGCAGTGAGCACAGGGCCCATTAGAGTACGTAGGGCCCTCAGGCCACCCTCATGAAGTCTGTTTCTGATTATTTGGTCAGAGACATTCACACCAGTGGCCTGCTGGAGGTCATTTTGTAGGGCTCTGGCAGTGCTCATCCTGTTCCTCCTTGCTGGGTTAAGTACCTTCTATGGTCCTGTCCAACAGTCCTAGAGTAACTGCCTGTCGCCTGAAGTCTCCTCCATGCTCTTGAGACTGTGCTGGGAGACACAGCAATCCTTCTGGCAACGGCACGCATTGATAATGCAATCCTGGAGGAGTTGGACTGCCTGTGCAACCTCTGTAGGGTCCAGGTATCGCCTCATGCTGCCAGCAGTGACACTGACCCTAGCCAAATGCAAAACTAGTGAAAAACAAAAAAGATGAGTAGGGAAAAAAATGTCAGGGGCCTCCACCTGTAAAACTATTCCTGTTTTGTGGGTCGTCTCATTGTTGCCCATCTAGTGCACCTGTATATAATTTCATTAACACCAAAACAACTGAAACTGATTAACAACCCCCTCTGCTACTTAACTGCCCAGATCAATATCTCAGGAGTTTCATTGACTTGATGCTATACTCTGATTAAAAAGTGTTCCTTTAATTTTTTTGAGCAGTGTAATAATGCAGGCAATGCTGCATTCATATTTTTCATATCTGCCCGGAGTTCAGCTTTTAAAGCTTTTCAGCTTTTTGTTTTTTTTTTTCAGAAATCCATACTTATTTAGGTGGATGCAGCATTGGTCTGATGCTGCACCTGTCCCCCACCAGCTCTAAGACTGAGAGCTGAGCGATCAACGCCACTGATCGCTCCGTTCTCAGGGCTTTGTGAGCAGAATGCTGGTCAGTCATCGCTGTCTGCTCTGCCCCCTCTTCCCAACTGGAGCATGTGGAGGGGGTGGAAATGGCTGGCTCAGGCTCTGCGCAGATCACTGAGAGGCTGAGCTAGGTGCTGCTCCAGACACTGGGGTGGATCCTGACTTTAAAGTTGGGATCTTTCCCCAGCCTGGACCTGCCGAGTGACGTCAGTTGATGGTGGACTTTAGCCCACTGTCAGCTGAAAATAGATCACAGGAGTGCAGAATAAACTACACTCCTGTGATCCACAGAAGTACAGCCAAACCAGCTTTGACTGTACATCTCCTTTAAATCAAAGCTGAAGTGTTGCTTTAATTGGCTTTCTTTCAGAATTGTCCTTCCCACAGCGGGTAAGTACTATATCAATAAATATGAAAAATAATAATAGATTGTCCTTTTCTAATAAAAGCAAATGCAAAACTGACCACCACCCCCTCCCCTATTCCCCAACATATCCCTTTAGCTTACCTCCAGTCCAGCGTCTGTTGGAACTTATACCGGCAGGAGAAGTAGAATCAACACATCCACAGGCAGGACGACTCTTCATCCGCACAGTCCTGCCAAGTAATGAACTGATTCAGCAAGTGCTCAGGTTTTGAGTAGGTAATTATTATTATTATTATGAGTAAGCTGTCTCTCTGATAAAATGACTGGGAGGGCGGGAGCCGTGTGTGTAACAATGTACTATACTGGCAACGTGTCCTCTGTACTCACTGTACTCACTGTACACTCTGATCCAATGATCTGCCTTGTAGCCTGTCCTGCTGCTAGTCTATTTATTGTCTGAGCTGACTGGACGGGCGTGCTGCTTTCTGTTCCAGGTATATACAATGAAACTTTTTACTGGATTCACATGTGAAGACAGCAGCTTGTGTGCCACGGTTTCAGCATTCTACAGGTATACACGTGGGGCAATAACTTTGTATAAACACAATCCCTAAAATCTCATATAAGCTTTAATGTTGATGGAATTTCAAAAGTCGATTGCAATATATTTTTAAGCTGAATCTGTCATTAAAATAATAAAGATGATCATAACATGAAGGTTTTTTGTTTGGGAACCTCCTGTCATAATGTTCTGTTCTGTCTCCCAGCTGTGCTCCTGGCTTGTCATCCGTGCCTGTTTTAACACACGTTACACAGACATGGTCTATGTCCTGTTGTCACCATCATGAAGCCCACCCTATCATGCAGCTATCGCTACAGTGCATTTAGATAGCAAATGGCTACAAAGAGGCTGCAGGAGATCAACATCACTGAGATGCAGCATAGGGTTAAAATGGTATTGATCAGTTCACATGCTTTAGGTGGAGCAGTGCTCAAGGCTCAGAAAGAGTCATAACTTGGGGCACATGGGGTGTCAAAGAGGACATCCTAAAGGTGCCATATGTCTATGCACTACTCCATGCTGGCATTTTATTTCCAGAACCTGCTAATATCAAGAAGGATTTTGTTTCCCTGCAGGAGCACATTGGATCATGCTTTGCTGTTTTGTTTTGTTTTTTGCCTTCCTCTGGATCAACTGTGGGTATATGATTATAACTTTTTTTTTGTTTTTTTATTATTATTATTGTTGTTGAACTAGATGGACTTTTGTCTTTTTTCAGCCAGACTAACTATATAACTATGTAATACCACAGTGGCACTGATGGGTGAACTTTAAAGCTGAATTTCAGTTTTTGTTTACATAGTTACATTCCTTGACCTTGGACCAATGTAGGTATGCATATGCCATACCTGGCCGATCCCTGTGGAAGCTGAGAATCACTGTGATAGCCATCACTACTACAGTGATCCTCGCTGTCTAAGTCCCTTGCCAAGTGGCAGTCCTGCTGCAGAAATGAAGGGGTCGCCTGCTTGTCATGGCTGCCATAAAAGAACGATTGGACATCACAATCCTCACCTAATCCAATCTCTTTTCCTTGTCCAGTCAGAGAACACTTTACATTCGTTGAGAAAAATGAGGCGTTCTCATAGGGCTTGTTCACAGCAGTTGCAATGTGAGAGTGCTCATTGTCCTACACTTCATAGAAACACGCTGTCTTTTGCAGGCACGCATGGGAAGCAGTTAGAGAGTATATTGGCCAGGAGAGGTGGTTATGGATATTTTAGTCCCGTGGGTAATAGGGAAAAAAAGGAAGTTCAACTGTGGGGATATTTAGAGTCTCTCCATAGAAGGGTTAAATTGTTGGCGCATATAGCGATGAGCTTTTTGCTGGAGAGATGGGGATAATACGGTGCAATCACATAGGTAGTTCTGGGAGGGGGGGGTGATGTTAAAGCTGTAAGGTATGGCACAATCGTGAGCAGCACCCTCTAGAGTTAAGCGGAACTCTGTAATGGGAGATAAGAGGAGAGAGAGGAGCGCCAGACTAAGTGCACTACTACACTTAGCCTGGCGCTCCTCTCTCTCCTCATCACACATGGGAACTATTAGTTCTTAAAGGTACCTCTATGCATCTAGCTAATGTGTGTGCATGTGCAGGCACCAAAAGCATGGTATGGCAAGATTTTAAAAGTCTTGCCTGCACTACTTTTTGGTGTATTGCACAAAAAAAAACCAAAATGCTAAAAAAAAATAGCAAAAGATTCAAGATATGAGGTTAATCGGGCAGCACAGAGACTAGGACAGGGCCATGATAATCCAGAATACTCTACTGACTTCATCAAGAAATATCGAAGAGCCATATTACTGTCTTCCGCTGAGAGAACGTTTGTTTTGGAAATAATTATTGGCCTTCAAAGAAAGAAAACCTCAGACTTTGAGGTGGTAGATTTTCATGGATTTAAAAAAAAAAAAAAAAAAAAAGCATGGAACGGAAGACTGCCAGTGCTTTGTTGCTTGGCTTTCAAACTCTCTGGTTTCTATACTTTGACCCACTGAAATGGTCTGTATAGTAGGAGGTCATCACAGCTGTACTCACAGTACAGAAAATCTTTCACAATATATGAAGTGTCACCGGTAAAGACATCATACACTGCACAATATCCAGAAATTATTATTAAATTATATTCTCCTGAATGGGAAAAGTGTTGGTTTGGCTACTGCTTGTACCAGGAGAAATGCCCTCTATAGACTTTATTGTAATGGGTTGTCTACCTGAAAAATTCTTAAGTGACTCTGTCAGGTCAAAGATAAGAGGTCCCTGTAGAAGAAGCTTTTATGCTCATCTCTTCCTTGTGTCTTCTACCTTCCCTCAGTTCCAGTGCTGCAGCTTCTGCATAACTCTTTAGTCTCCGATACTTCCAGAAGTGTTGGATGCTTGTGTCCCCTGCCATTCAATGTGGTTTCATCCTCTGACCCAGGGGCGGACTGACCATTTGGAAACTCGGGCACTGCCCAAGGGCCTGGGGTCAGTAGGGGGCTCCATGAGATGCCCCTGGTACCTTTTTCATAGGCTTTTTTGAGTTTGGGCAAGGATACAGTGGCCCCATGATCCCCTATTGCCCGGGGACACCATGAGTTGTCAGTTCACCCCTGCTCTGACCCCTACTCCACTT
Source organism: Staurois parvus (assembly GCF_062004578.1). NCBI lineage: Eukaryota > Metazoa > Chordata > Amphibia > Anura > Ranidae > Staurois > Staurois parvus. The sequence continues at coordinate 1,298,168 of NW_028318028.1, read as the reverse complement.
CAGAGGGGTCAACAGATAGAACCAGGGTGAGTGGCAGGGAACACAGGCATTCAACTCTCCTTGATATGGAAATTGCTGAAAACATTGATGAATGTTGCAGTGCTAGAACAGAGGGAAGTCCTATGGCCCCCATGTCCATTATACTGACACTGTGGCCCTCCCTATTTTAGTTTCTGTACTGGTGTGTTAAACACGAAGTGCACTTCTGTGATTGCTTTGTCAGGTAAGAAGGTTCCTTCTGCAATGCACAGATCAAATAACAAAGTTATGTCACAAACCTGCTCTGTGGCTAAGCCACATGGAATTACTTTAATTGACATCTTTTCTTTTTTAAAGCTCTTCCAACAGATCTCCTCCCTCCTCCTCTTCCTCACATAAGATTCTTCATAGAAGAGTCACTGCCCATTAACATCGACACTACAGCTTAGTTACAAATAGCATGAAGAAGAAAAATATTGGTGATACCCATAGTAACCAGATTCCAGATTTCTTGTTTACTACACAGGCTAGGCAACAAAAACAAACGTATGATCCTGACCTTACTTCTACGTTCCCTACTTCCTAAACAGTCTATTTAGTAGATTCTCCCCTAAAATTCCTAGAGTCTGGCCTGTGAGGAACACAACCCCTGCCCTTCTCACCAAAGACTGGCCAATCTCACGCCACAGACTGAGAGTGATGGTCAATGGGTTAAGTTATTTAGGCAATTAACCCTTTAAAGTCCAAACTGCCACCAGTTAGCTTTGGGCCTCTCAACCCTTCACAATATTAGCAAGAACATGTATAAAAATAAACGTCTGTACGCACACTTTCACCACAGACCGGTACTCAGGTATTCAGAGATTTATCATATACAGTAGCACTTTCTAAGAGACAGAGTTTCTTTTAGTTTGCATTAGAGCGCTTAGGCCCCTTTCAGACGGGGCGGACCAGTCAGGAGATCCATCTGCTCAGCAGGGGATCTCTCAGCTGATCCCCGCTGGGCAGGTGGATGACAGGTCTGTGACCGCTCTTCTGCTGCAGAGCGCACAGAGCCCACTGATTCTATGGGGTGGTCGGATGTCAACAGACCCCTTGTCCGTTTCCACTCAACTGTCATCCGCTCTGCTGGACGGATGGGGAATGGATCCCCATCCATCTGTTTTTGGCGTACAGGATTGGATCAGATGCTGACGGGTATCAGCGGACAGCCGCCAGCCAGTCCATAGAGGTATATGGATGGTCCAATCGGTCCACCTGAAAAACTGACAGGCAGACCTGATCGGACAGTCAGTGTGAAAGGGGCCTTAGAGAAAATTTCAACGCTTTGCAGAATAGAGTTTAATAATGAAAAGGTCAAAATGGTGCAAAAAAATATATTTAAAGAAAAAAGGTTATTACAAGAAAAAAACCAGACAATGAAGCAACATAGAGTTGAACATGAAGAGTGCTTGCAAAGTCCTTGGTTTTAGCAGTTTAGTCAATAAGTAAGGTGTTATCGGCTCTCATAACGTGACAGATGTTCCTTCCTTGATGGTACATGAGAGCTGTCAAAAGGTCCTGACATTCCCTTTTTTCTGTGGTATCCAAATGGTGTTGACAGATACCATCCGACCAATCATCCAGCTTAACTAACATTTTGTGGATTGTATGAGCTGAAAGGAGGTGGGAGTGAGAGAGAGGAAAAGGTCACTGTGGCCATTTCTATCTTTGGACAAAATGGTATGGAAGACTTGTGACCTGAACAAGATGGTTGTCACCTACAGCTTTCATGTGCCTAATCCAGACAACCATTACACAGCCCCATCCCAGGGTATGGCCAAAGGCTGACATAGTTGGTCACAATTTGCATAAAAGAGCCCTCTTGGTGATCAATGTACTTTGCAAGAATTTTAACAAACTTTATTGCAGAACCTGTTTGTTGCTGTGAAAGAAATGCTGAGTCCATGTGCACAATGAATGTGAATGATTATTAATCAGCTGCTGCTCTTGCAGGATTCTAATTTGGACAGATATATATTCAGAGACTATACATCTAAGTTTAATTTATTATGCACACTTATTGATTTCAATGGTTGGTGCAATATAGATGTATAATACACCAAAAAAATTAAATGTTTGCTGCAGAGGATGCCTAAAATCTGCAGACTTCTGGGAAAATCAGTGAGCCAATCACACAACCAGGAAATGACATTTCTGGAGGTGTTCTACACACCATATTGCATTGAATTTTAGAGAAACTTACATTGCTGCAGGTTGAAAAGGTAATTATTTTTTATTAAATCCCAACTCCAGGTATATTTTTTCCCATGCAGTGGGGCTGTGCCTGCACTTCATGGGTTAACTGCTTATTTTGTCTAGGGATGAACACAGAGCCTCTACTTACCTGATTCATCAATTCACTGGAAAATGGTGCTCCCCCTTGTCCATTAGTGGATTGTTCCTGGCGTCTTCACGTGCGTGGTGATGTCAGGAACAGTCCAACGCACAAGCTCGCTAGACTTCAGGGAGGGAAGGATGGGGGGGGAGCAGGGACCGGTCTTGCGCTGGGAGGATTGGAGAATTAGGTAAGTACAGTGGGGATCGAAAGTTTGGGCACCCCAGCTAAAAATTTGTATTAACCACTTGCCTACCAGGCACTTATACCCCCTTCCTTACCAGGCCAATTTTCAGCTTTCAGCGCTGCCGCACTTTGATTGACAATTGCGCGGTCATGCAACATTGTACCCATATGAAATTTTGATCATTTTTTTCTCACAAATAGAGCTTTCTTTTGGTGGTATTTAATCGCCACTGGGCGCTTTACTTTTTGCGCTATAAATTAAAAAAAGTGCAAAAAATTTGAAAAAAAAAAAAAAGTTTATTTGTTTCTTTTATAAAATTTTTCAAACAGGTATTTTTTCTCCTTCACTGATTTGCGTTGATGAGGCGGCACTGATGGGCACTGATAGGCGGCACTGATGGGCACTGATAGGCAGCACTAAAGGGCACTGATAGGCAGTACTAATGAGGTGGCACGGATAGGCGGCACTGATAGACAGCACTAATTAGGGGTCACGGATAGGCGGCACTGATATGCAGCACTGATAGGCGGCACTGATAGGTGACACTGATGATGGGTACTGATAGACGGCACTGACTGGCATCACTTCTGGGCACTGACTGGCGGCACTGACTGGCACAACCCCTGGGCACTGACTGGTGGCACTGACTGGCAGCACTGGTGGACGGCACAGGTGGGTGGGCACAGGTGGGTGGCACTGGTGGGTGGGCACAGGTGGGTGGCACTGGTGGGCACAGGTGGGTGGCGCTGGTGGGCACAGGTGGGTGGGCACAGGTGGGTGGCACTGCTGGGCACATGTAGGTGGCACTGCTGGGCACAGGTAGGTGGCACTGCAGAGTGGCACAGGTGGGGGCACTGCTGGGCACAGGTGGGGGCACTGCTGGGCACAGGTGGGGGCACCGCTGGGAATGGGTGGGCGGGGCTAGTGGGCGCACAGCTGATCGGAACTTGCGGGGGTCACTGCTGGGCACCGATCATCAGGGCACTGATCATCAGTGCCCTGATGATCGGTGCCGATCCCCGCTCTGACAACTGCCGGTTCTCGGCAGTACTTTCCTCACGATCTGACAGCGTGAGGAAAGTGCAGCCGAGAACCGGCACTTGCATTTTCCTGTGATCAGCGTGTCATTGGACACCGCTGATCACGTGGTAAAAGGCCGGTGGGATCGGCCTTTCACCACATCTCGTGATCAGCTGTGTCCGTAGGACACAGCGATCACGGAGATCGCCGGGTGCGCGCCCCCTGGGGCGCGCAGGAGAGCGCGTTCTGGGAGGACGTCATATGACGTCCACTCAGAACTGGCCGGCCGCGGTGAAGCCGTCATTCGGCTATGCGCGGTCGGCAAGTGGTTAATGTGCATAAAGAAGCCAAGGAAAGATGGAAAAATCTCCAAAAGGCATCAAATTACAGATTAGACATTCTTATAATATGTCAACAAAAGTTAGATTTTATTTCCATCATTTTACACTTTCAAAATAACAGAAAAAAAAAAATGGCGTCTGCAAAAGTTTGGGCACCCTGCAGAATTTATAGCACGCACTGCCCCCTTTGCAAAGCTGAGACCTGCCAGTGTCATGGATTGTTCTCAATCATCGTCTGGGAAGACCAGATGATGTCAATCTCAAAGGTTTTAAATGCCCAGACTCATCTGACTTTCAATCCCCACTGTATATCTCTGCTCTCCATTCGCCTAAGCAAAAACGGGCAGTTAATCCATGTAGTCCACTTTAGGGGACTCCTGGGGTATTTTAGGACGACATTGACACTATGCACAGGCACTGACAGGTGCTTGCTATTGCATGCAGCTATACCTTGAGCATATTTGCTGATTGTCTATCATATCTATTCCCCACACCCCAACTTGCCAACTGGGCTGGAATACAATAAAGTCCAATAAATGCTACTATCAGATGTGAAATCACTAAATAAAGTTTTAGAGTACACATCACGGTAAGGCCTGTATAACAAATTTAACAGCTTTTAGATAATAGAATACTGGAAGGAGATAAAAAAAAAAAAAATGTAATGTATTACCCATTTGCTGACCGCCCTAAATCAGCTTTACTTCTACGGGGCAGCCGTTTTGTGCAGAATCACATGTATACACACTATATTGCTAATAGTATTGGGCCTCCTGCCTTTACACGTACATGAACTTTAATGGCATCCCACTCCTAGTCCATAGGATTCAATATTGAGTTGGCCCACCCTTTGCAGCTATAACAGCTTCAACTCTTCTGGGAAGGCTGTCCACAAGGTTTAGGAGGGTGTCTATGGGAATGTTTGACCATTCTTCCAGAAGCACATTTGTGAGGTCAGGCACTGATGTCGGATGAGAAGGCCTGGCTTGCAGTCTCCACTCTAATTCATCCCAAAGATGTTCTGTCGGGTTGAAGTCAGGACTCTGTGCAGGCAAGTCAAGTTCCTCCACCTCAAACGTGCTCATCCATGTCTTTATGGACCTAGCTTTGTGAACTGTGTGCATTTACAATGGATCTAAAAAGTCTACACACCCTTGTTAAAATGTCAGATTTCTCTGATGTAAAAAAATGAGACAAAGATAAGTCATTTCAGAACTTTTTCCACCTTTAATGTAACCTATAAACTGTACAACTCAGTTGAACAACAAAGTGAAATCTTTTAGAAGGAGGGAAGTAAAAATAAAAAACTAAAATAATATGGTTGCATAAGTGTACACACCCTTAAACTAATACTTTGTTGAAGCACCCTTTGATTTTGTTACAGCGCTTAGTCTTTTTGGGTATGAGTCTATCAGCATGGCACATCTTGACTTGGCAATATTTGCCCATTCTTTCTTACAAAAACACTCCAAATCAGATTGCGAGGGCATCTCCTGTACACAGCTCTCTTCAGATCATCCCACAGATTTCCGATAAGATTCAGGTCTGGGCTCTGGCTGGGCCATTCAAAAACTGTAATTTTCTTCTAGTGAAGAAGCCATTCCTTTGTTGATTTGGATGTATGCTTTGGGTCATTGTCATGCTGAAAGATGAAGTTCCTCTTCATGTTCAGCTTTCTAGCAGAAGCCTGAAGGTTTTGTGCCAATATTGACTGGTATTTGGAACTGTTCATAATTCCCTCTACCTTGACTAAGCCCCAGTTCCAGCTGAAGAAAAACAGCCCCAAAGCATAATGCTACCACCACCATGCTTCACTGTGGGTTTGGTGTTCTTTTGGTGGTGTGCAGTGTTGTTTTTGCGCCAAACATATCTTTTGGAATTATGGCCCAAAAGAATGTGGGAAAATGTGTTATGGTCTGATGAAACCAAGGTTGAACTTTTTGGAGACTTCAGATGTGTTTTTGCAAACTTTAGGCAGTCTTCGATGTTTTTCTTTGTAAGAAAGGGCTTTCCTCTTGCCACTCTACCCCATAGCCCATACATATGAAGAATACGGGAGATTGTTGTCACATGTACCACACAGCCAGTACTTGCCAGGTATTCCTGCAGCCCCTTTAATGTTGCTGTAGGCCTCTTGACAGCCTCCCAGACCAGTTTTCATCTCATCTTTTCATCAATTTTGGAGGGACGTCCAGTTCTTGGTAATGTCACTGTTGCGCCATATTTTCTCCATTTTGATGACTATCTTCACTGTGTTCCATGGTATATGTAATACCTTGGAAATATTTTTGTACTATTCTCCTGACTAATACCTTTAAACACTGAGATCTCTCGGAAGCTTTGGAAGCTCTCTGCGGACCATGGCTTTTGCTGTAGGATGCGACTAAGAAAATGTCAGGAAAGACTTCAGAACAGCTGAACTTTATTTGGGGTTAATCAGTGGCACTTTAAATGATGGCAGGTGTGTACTGACTCCTATTTGACATGATTTTGAATGCAATTGCTTAATTCTGAACACAGCTACATCCCTAGTTATAAGAGGGTGTGCACACTTATGCAACCACATTAGTTTAGGTTTTTTTATGTTTACTTCACCCTCCCTAAAAGATTTCAGTTTGTTTTTCAATTGAGTTGAACAGTTTATAGGCCACATTAAAGGTGGAAAAAGTTCTGAAAAGATTCATCTAATTTTTTTACATTACAGAAACTTGACATTTTAACAGGGGTGTGTAGACTTTTTATATCAGGCAAGTGCTGTTCTCCTGGCAACCGCCAAACCCAGACATGTCCATTGGCTTGCCAGAGAAGCATACTTCATCACTCCAGCAAACACGTCTCCACTGCTCTAGAGTCCAGTGGCGGCGTGCTTTACACCACTGCATCCGCTGCTTTGCATTGCACTTGGTGATGTAAGGCTTGGATGCAGCTTGGAATCCATTCCATGAAGCTCTGTTGTTGTACTAATCTGAAGGCCACACGAAGGTTGGAGGTCTTTAGCTATTGACTCTGCAGACGGTGACTTCTGCGCACTGTGCGCTTCAGCAGGCGCTGACCCCGCTCTTTCATTTTATGTGGCCTACCATTTTGTGTGAGTTGTTGTTATTCCCACTTTGTTATAATACCACTAACAGTTGACTGTGGAATATTTAGTAGCAAGAAAATTTCATGGCTGGACTTATTGCACAGGTGACAACCTATCACAGTACCACACTTGAATTCACTGAGCTCCATTATTTCTCAAATGTTTGTAGAAGCAGTCTGCATGCCTAGGTGCTTGATTTTATACACCTGTAACCATGGAGGTGACTGGAACACCTGAATCCAATGATTTGGAGGGGTGTCACAATATCTTTGACAATATAGTGCAGGGGTGGCCAACCTGCGGCTCTCCAGCTGCTGCAGGACTACAAGTTCCATCATGCCTCTGCAAGTCAGTAACTTCCCATCTTTGCAATGCCTCATGGGAAATGTAGTTCCACAACAGCTGGAGAGTCACAGGTTAGCCACCCCTGATATAGTGCATATGTGATTCTGCATTTCTGGGTAGGGGGTGCCCACCTACCCATGCTTAGATGTCAGTCACCGGGTCCCAGCCAGCGATTCATGGCCGGGACCCAGCGATCGGCAAAGCAACTGGCAGTAGAGAGATCTGTGAATGTAATTTAATGTACACTGCTAAAGGAACACTTTTTAATCAGAGTATAGCATCAAGTCAATTAACAATCCCTTCTCCTATTTAACTGACCAGATCAATATCCCTGGAGTTTAATCAGTTTCACCTGCTTTGGTTAATTGATTTGTTAATGAAATTAACAGGTGCACTAGATAGGCAACAATGTGACAGCCCCAAAACAGGAATGGTTTTTTACAGGTGAGGCCACTGACACTTTTTTCCCTATTCATCTTTTCTGTTTTTCACTAGTTTTGCATTTGGCTAGGGTCAGTGTCACTAATGGTAGCATGGACTCTACAGAGGTTGCATAGGCAGTCCATCTCCTCCAGGATGGCACATCAATACGTGTCACTGCTAGAAAGTTTGCTGCATCTCCCAGCACAGTCTCAAGAGCATGGAGGAGATTCTAGGAGACAGGAAGTTACTCTAGTAGAGCTGGATAGGGCCATAGAAGGTCCTTAACCCATCAGCAAAACTGGTATCTGCTCCTTTGTGCAAGGAGTAATAGGATGAGCACTGCCAAAGCCCTACAAAATGACCTCCAGCAGCCCACTGCTGTGAATGTCTGACCAATCACAAAGACTTCATGAGGGGGGCCTGAAGTCCTCTAGTTGGCCCTGTGCTCACTGCCCGGCACCGTAGAGCTCGACTGGCATTTGCCATTGAACACCAGAATTGGAAAGTCTGCCACTGGTGCCCTGTGCTTTTCACAGATGAGAACAGGTTCACCCTGAGCACATGTGACAGACTTCGCAAGCCATGGAGAAAGTTATGCTGAACCATGTTACAGGCAGCATGACTGTTTTGGTGGTGGGTCAGTGATGGTCTGAGAGGCATATCCATGAAGGGACGCACAGACCTCTACAAGCCAGACAATGGCACCCTGACTGCCATTAGGTATCGGGATGAAATTCTTGGACCCATTTTCAGACCCTACACTGGTGCAGTGGGTCCCGGGTTCCTGCTGGTGCACAACAATGCCTGGCCTCATGTGGTGAGAGTATGCAGGCAGTTCCTGGAGGATGAAGGAATTGATACCATTGAATGGCCCCCACGCTAACCTGACCTAAATATAAAAGAACACCTCTGGAATATCATGTTTCAGTCCATCCGATGCCGCCAGGTTGCACCTCACTGTCCAGGAGCTCAGGGATGCCCTGGTCCATATCTGGGAGGAAATTCCCCAGGACACCACCCGTTGTCTCATTAGGAGCATGCCCCAACATTGTCAGGCATGTATACAAGCACATAGGGGCCATACAAACTACTGAGGACAATTTTGAGTTGCTGCAATGAAATGTCAGCAAAATGGACTAGCCTGCTGCATCATTTATTCACTTTGATTTTCAGGGTGTCTTTGATGGAAATGAAAATTATCAACCTACAGAGGACTGAATTCAAACGATGGGGCATCCTTACGTTCCTAACGCATAACCCAGCCCATCTCAGTATAGATATCCAGTATGATATTTTTCCTCATTGAGATCTGAGACATTTTCAAAGTGTTCCTTTAATTTTTTTTGAGCAGTGTAGTTTAGGTAATAAAAAAAATGAATGAAATACTGAGTGCCAATCGTGTCTGCCATTGCACACGTGGCTTGTAAATATCAATGGTTGGAAGTCATCACAAGGCAATAAAGTGTAGTGAATATAGTTGCTGTCCTAGGGCTAGACACACGATGGCTGATGCCTGGCACAATGTGGTATTTATATGGTTGGCCAGTAAAGAGAGGCTTGATACAAGTGTCAGTGATGTGTTAATGTGTCAGAGCATATTGCTTTATAAGCATACTTAAAGCGGAATTCCTGCCTAACACTGCCTAATCTTAGAAGTGTCCCCTGCCCCCTCCTGCTATTTATGTTGACTAACCTGTGTAAAAAAAAAAAAAGTGTATGTCTACCTACTTTCAGCATGCTTCAGTCATGTAATCTCATGTCAGTGAGCGGTAGTTGCAGGGGAGAGGAGAAGAGAGCATTCAACAACTGGAAAATCTGGGAGCAGTGACTCCCCCATCGGCTCCTTTGCCCCAGCTATTGACAGCGCTCCCCCTACAGCTGTTAACTGACACAAGAGAGCCAGATCACATGACCAGACCTGGAATGAACTAAAAATAGGTAAGTATACAAGATTGTTCCTTTTTTTTTTTTTTTTGGCAAGGGTAGCGGGGGGCTTTTTTTTTTTTTTAAATACTAGCTAGCATTGGGCATGAATTCTACTTTCATTGCTTGTTCTACAACCCTGTACTACATATTAAACTAGATTACAATATAATAAATACTGTACCTATGCAGTGTTATCTGGTCATTTGTGGCTGCTCCCTGGAGTGTCAGTATGAGATGCTTTACAGTGGTAACATGTCACTGCAATACCAAAGTGACTGGCTTGTGAAATATTTACAGACCACTAATTAGATGTTTTGGATTATTCTGCTTACCAAGCAAGAATAGGCGCGTGTCTGTTTTACATATTCGAATACAGCAGTGAAGAAGTTATAATTGTCAGTTTACTTTTTGTTTTCCTTGTCCAGTGAGGGAAATTCTCACTCACTTCCTATCCTAGAAATGTAAAAGATTATCAAGTGAATATACAGTGAAGGAAATAAGTATTTGATCCCCTGCTGATTTTGAATGTTTGCCCACTCACAAAGAAATGATCAGTCTTAAAAATCAAATGGTAAGTGTATTGTAACACTGAGAGACAGAATAGCAACAAAAAATTCAAAAGAAATGCATGTCTAACAACTTATGAACTGATTTGCATGTTCATGAGGGAAATAAGTATTTGATCCCCTATCATTCAGCAGGATTTCTGGCTACCAGGTGTCTTTCATACAGATAACAACCTGAGATTAGAAGCAGTCTCTTAAAGGGAGTGCTGCTAATCTCATTTATAAAAGACACAGGAGCAATCAGATTCCAAACTCTCCACCATGGCAAAGGCGAAAGCGCTGTCCAAGGATGTCAGGGACAAGATTGTAGACCTACACAAGGCTGGACTGGGCTACCAAACTAATCGCCAAGCAGCTTGGTGAGAAGGTGACAACAGTTGGTGCAATCATTCGCAAATGGAAGAAACACAAAACAACTGTCAGCCTCCCTAGGTCTGGTGCACCATGCAAGATCTCACCTCGTGGAGTGTCAATGATCACGAGAACAGTGAGAAATCATCCCAGAACTACACATGGTAACACACTACACCGACAAGGATTGAAATCCTCCAGTGCCCGCAAGGTCCCTCTGCTCAAGAAAGCACATGTCCAGGCCCGTCTGAAGTTTGCCACTGAACATCTGAATGACGTAGAGCAGGGGTCCTCAAACCTTTTAAACAGGGGGCCAGTTCACTGTCCCTCAGACCGTTTGAGGGCCAGACTATAGTTAAAAAAAAAAAATAAACTATGAACAAATGCGGACACTGTACAGGAAATGACCAGAGACTGCGGACATACAACGGCAGCGGGAATACTGGGCCAGCCGCTCCATAAGACACACAGACATTTCCCCCCAAGTGTGTCTTATGGAGCAAAATAGTGCCCCGTCCTTGGTGTCAGTGGGAGGAATCGTGCCCAGTCAGTGGGAGGAAACGATTCGTGCCCCGTCGTCGGTGTCAGTGGGAAGAAACGTGCCCCGTCGTTGGTGTCAGTAGGGGAAGGGGATAGTGTCCCAGCATTGGTGTCAGTGGGAGGAATAGTGCCCCGTCGTTAGTGTCAGTGGGGGGAGGAAAAGTGCCCCGTCGTTGGCGTCAGTGGGGGGAGGAATAGTGCCCCGTCGTTGGCGTCAGTGGGGGGAGGAATAGTGCCCCGTCGTTGGCGTCAGTGGGGGGAGGAATAGTGCCCCGTCGTTGGCGTCAGTGGGGGGAGGAATAGTGCCCCGTCGTTGGCGTCAGTGGGGGGAGGAATAGTGCCCCGTCGTTGGCGTCAGTGGGGGGAGGAATAGTGCCCCGTCGTTGGCGTCAGTGGGGGGAGGAATAGTGCCCCGTCGTTGGCGTCAGTGGGGGGAGGAATAGTGCCCCGTCGTTGGCGTCAGTGGGGGGGAGGAATAGTGCCCCGTCGTTGGCGTCAGTGGGGGGGAGGAATAGTGCCCCGTCGTTGGTGTCAGTGGGGGGGATAGTGCCCCGTCATTGGTGTCAGTGGGGGGGATAGTGTCCCAACATTTGTGTCAGTGGGAGGAATAGTACCCCATCATTGATGTCAGTGGGGGGGGAGGAATAGTGCCCCATCATTGGTGTCAGTGGGAGGAATAATGCCCCATCATTAGTATCAGTGACACCAATGATGGGGCACTATTCCTCCCACTGACACCAATAACACTTAACTTGCTGACCCCTGTTCCAGCATGGTGCTGGTGTAGTCAGCATACCTGGTTGCAGCAGCACCATCAGCACGGCACACTTACCTGTCAGCTGTCCTTCACTCTGGCCTCTCCCTCACTTGATGTTTGCGGGGCCGCTCGGCTCCACCTCCTTGCAGGTGATTGGCCGCCTGTGTGCCTTTCCTGAGCTACAGTTTTAGCGCCCAATCACCGGTGAGGAGGCGGAGCCGAGCGGCAGGAGTGAGGGAGTGGCCGGAGTGAATGAAGCAGCAGCGCTTCTTGGACTGGATCGTCGTGGGACTGGGACCGGATCCAGGTAAGGTACAGCAGCCCCCTACCCACCCCTGTACTTAGTGTCCCTTCCTCGCGGAAAATACGCCCCTCCCGGCGGGCCGGATAAATGGCCTCGGCAGGCTGTAGTTTGAGGACCCCTGACGTAGAGGAAGACTGGTTAAAAGTGTTGTGGTCAAATGAGACCAAAATCAAGCTCTTTGGCATCAACTCAACTCGGAGGAGGAATACTGCCTATGACCCCCAAGAACACCATCCCAACTGTCAAACATGGTGGTGGAAACATTCTGCTTTGGGGGTGTTTTTCTGCTAAGGGTACAGGACAACTGCACCGCATCAAAGAGACGATGGATGGGGCAAAGTACCGTCAAATCTTGGGTGAGAACCTTCTTCCCTCAGCCAGGGTATTGAAAATGGGTCATGGATGGGTGTTCCAGCATGACAATGACCCAAAACACACGGCCAAGGCAACAAAATAGTGGCTCAAGAAGAAGCACATTAAGGTCCTGGAGTGGCCTAGCCAATCTCCAGACCTTAATCCCATTGAAAATGTGTGCAAAGAGCTGAAAGTTCACGTTTCCAAACATCAGCCACCAAACCTTAATGACTTGGAGAGGATCTGTCAAGAGGAGTGGGCCAAAATCCCTCCTGAGATGTGTGCAAACCTGGTGGCCAACAACAGGAAACGTCTAATCTCTGATTGCCAACAAGGGATTTGCCACCAAGTACTAAGTCATGTTTTGTGAAGGGGAACAAATACTTATTTCCCTCATGAACATGCAAATCAGTGCATTATTTGTTAGACAAGCATTTCTTTTGAATTTTTGGTTGCTTTTCTGTCTCTCAGTGTTACAATACACATACCATTCCATTTTTAGACTGATCCTTTCTTTGTGAGTGGGCAAACATTCAAAATCAGCCGGGGATCAAATACTTATTTCCTTCACTGTAGGGGAATTCTCCTCTCAGACAGTTATCACTGGAAGATGTGCCCCGACTGGAAGATTTCTCCTCTCCTCCTGTCTTACTGACAACTGTAAAATGTTGATCATTAAGAAGCATAGAAATAATCGAACGTTAAGTCTGGGTTTGCACCTATGCCTGTGAATGGCGCCTGTAGGGCAGCCCATTCATTTCAATGAGCTGCCCTAGTCGCAAGAAACACGGGGAAGGAAGTCTCAGACCCTTTTTTTTTAAATAAAAAATCTTGGTGCACCATGCGGTTTGCCATTAATGGAAGAGCTGGACCTAGACAGGCTCAGGTGACATTATCCACCATCGTACGCTGATCTGAGTGGGCGACTTCATACCTTGCCCTGTGTGCCACCCTTGGGGTGTACATAATGGGCAGGGTAATCCATCTGATGGACCAATAAAGGCCAGGTTGTTGCCCCAGGAGGTTGTGGGACCAACAGGTTACATGAAGCATCACCGCTCCATATAGGTAAACTTGACTAAACTAACTTTGAGGTATCTACAATTGGCTTGCTTATTAGTCTGGGCCTTCTTTTAGGACCCTTCTTGATACACGATAGGTCTCTTCTTGATACATTATCAATAATGGGCGGGGCTTGGTATGCCACACCATTCACCCCCTGCTTTTGTACTTGTATTATAAAAGTACTTTTGGAATAAGTTTGTGGTATTTATTTACATTTATAGTTAGCCTCGTTCACTTGTAGTTAGCATGTATCCTGATCTCTTAGTTATTTTGTCATTTAATGTTCATTTATTTGAGGTACTTATACAGCACCAATTCACGCAGGGCGTTACAGATACATTGTTCATTCACCTCAGTCCCTGCCCTCAAGAAGTTTAAAATCTAAGGTCCCTAAACCCACATACATACACATACTAGGGTCAGTTTTAGACAGGAGTCAGTTACCTTACCAGCATGTCTTTGGAGTGTGGAAGGAAACCAGAATACCTGAAGGAAACCCACACAGGCACATGGAGACCCCAATCAGAGGCCTTCTCTTTTGCCTCCCTGCTCATGTACAAATGGGGCTCAAATAATCTCTAATTGATTAAGTGTATTTCTATCCATCGTTTCTAGTTGCTGCCCCCCCCAGTCTGGCTGCCATGTTTACAGCCTAGAAGCCCAAACATCTGTCTTTAGAGGGGATTTTTCTCCTATGTGGACAACACCTTGGTATGGCTATATACGCCATATGCCAATTCTGAATATATGAATACTATTGTGATGGATAATTCTTCATGTACGGTTTGTTTTCTTTTATTATTCTAGTTTACACCCATCATACTCCTGAAGAAATGAATACATACCAGGAAATGTGTTGAGAACACCTGCCTATCCTGCACCATATACTAGCTGTAATTTTGGAATGAACACTAAAGATATGTCTTTCATTGAAGGAGAGCACACTGAGTTCCCAGCACAGCTAGAGAACTGACCACGCTGTGCTCTCCTGTCTAGTGCGGTCAGTTTTTAATAGGAAAGCAGAAGGAATGGCAGGAACACCAGGGATTTCACACATAGGAAGCAATACAAAGAGAATAAGATACTTTTTCCTACAAGTACATGGTACAGCAAGTACATATCAGAAATAATGAAATGTTGGGTTTACATTTTTTTTTTTTAAACACTTTCTATGCTTTTTTTTTTTTTTTTTCTTTTCTACAACAGACTTGCTTTCAGATGGGACACCATGATTTCAGCCCATACATGTAAGATAACTGTAAAATGTTGGATTTTACCATTGTTGCCTGTGAAGTAAAATCGCATCTGACATAATTCTCCATTATTTCAAGTATTCATAATTATACCGGTCTCTTCTTGGGAAATGTTACTGATTGGCTGGTCCCCAAACCTGATTTACCTGTTCTAGTATATATTAAATTCATGTGTCTATTGATCACATATCCTCAGCAAACCACAGGAATTCACTGCTTCACTTCTGTTTTTGGCTTAACACAATGGACCAATTCTTCTGCCATTCACAAAGGGTGTGGATTTGACCTGCACCCCTAATGAGCATCTAGTCAGTTTCTTTTTTTTTTTTTTTTTATCTTTACAGGGGAAATTTTCAGTCACTTCCTGTGTGGTCACTGAGACAGGAAGTCAAACTTGCATTTCTGCAGGAGCACAGAGCAATAAAGAGAGGACATGAGTTCCTAACCCTACAGGGTCTAAAAGACCCTGCATGTCCCCTCTGGGCTCCACTGAATGTATTGCAATACATTCCTTTCCGGCTTAGCTAGCCAGGGAAAAGTGACAGGGTGACAGCTCTCCTTCCTCTACGCCACTCACCATGTCAGAATAAAAGAGTCCCGATCTCTTACATTCTACTGCAAATACAATTACATTTAAACCGTGAAAACTTTTATTGAACTAAAATTATAATATAACAAATATTTACAAAACTGGATATTGAGCAGGATGTGTATTCAGTCGCTATCGCTGCCATCACTGGAGGCAGAGCCCTGCTCACTGCCACTTTGCTCTTCATTTTCCTGCTGGGATCGGTCACTCCCAAACGGACTGCTGCTAGCGCTGCGGCTTCTCCGTCCTCTGTTTTTGTCTTCCTCTTCTTCCTCCTCACTGCCGCTTTCCTCTGCTTCGCCTCCACTTTCATTTTGCACGTCATCATCACTGTCATCATCATCGCTGCCAAAGATTTCCTCCTTGTCCCTGGCAGCTCTGTCTTCTTCACTGCTCTCCTTATCCTCTTCTTCCTCTTCCTTCTCCTCTTGGCCATCCTCTCTCTCACTCTCACTTCCCGAGGCCTCTCCGCCACTGCCTTCCTTCTCACTCTCACTGCCCTTCTCTCCGTCTTCTGCATCTATGGGAGACACAATCACTTGGTAATCAGCAATGCTAGCAAAATATACATTATGTACCAAATCGGCTGTAGAAGTTTAACGCAATGATGTCCATCTTTAATTTGTTTGCATTACCCTTTCCTGCACAAAACAAGGTTTGTTTATCAGACCACCAATTTTGACAAACATGTCTCCTACCTGACTGTGGACGTCAGACAAGCCTAGCAAAATAGAAAGTCAGATAATGTGTGATTTATGCAGAACACAGCTTGGGAAAGAGACACAAGAAGTGTGGGAAGGTTGGGGACAGGAATGCTCTACTCCCTGTCCCAAAAGGTAGGTGGGCAACTCTTGGTCCGTGAGCTTTCATAGAAGATGGGGGGGGGGGGGGGGGATGTGTTCCGAGTCTTGATGCACATTAAACTGGGTGACCTCTAGCCTGAACTAGCAAAGTCCAGTAATGGAACACAGAGTTGAGGGCCCGTTGGCCAACAGTGGAGAACACTAAGGAAAACATGAGGGGCGAATGACCCCTGTCCATAGTATGATCAAGAAGCACATATTGGAGGAGATTTACTAAAACTGGTGCACACAGAAGCTGGTTGATTAGTATGCAGAGCTGCCCTATATTCTAATTCAGCTTGTTCAATCAGCTTCCAGCTTAATTGGTTACTATGCAGAGCTGCGCCAGATTCTGTGTACACCTGTTTTAGTAAATCTCCCCCATGGTGTTCAGAATTGATGCACTGTAATATAAAAAGCATCATAATTCACAAATTACAAGGGTGGTACACGCATATGTCATCATAAACAATTATAACAGCAATCCTCAAATATTATATTGGCTTATTCAGACAATTACATTGCATTTATTCTGAGGCTTCATAATGCCATAAATTAGATCTGCATTGAAATTTTGCCAATTTTCATTACAGGTTACTGCTAAATCACCAATAGACTGTGACAGGGATTACAAGCCTTAGTAGCAAATGTAAGTTATTCCCGAGGTTCTTCTAATCTGTGTTGTCACTCTACCAATTGCAGACTTCAGGTGCTCCCATGGAACAAGAGCCTGTGTACGAGTCTGCTATCACCACTGTGTGCGCTCTGTGCTGCTGAATATATACAGTACATGGAACAGGGACCGTTACATATCAGTAACATACAATGTTAGCCACAATTTTCTGTTCAATTGTACCTAAACAAGTTTCTCACTGTAGCCCTATGGGGCATTGTGCTGCCATCATCACTGGCTAAAAACTAACCAGAACAAAGCTTACATACTAACCAGTTCAATTGTGGTAACATTGGCATTAATATACAGCAGTCTACACAGAACCATAAAAAGACCATACCTGATCCCTGAGTATCGTGATCCACTTCCATTTCCTCCTCTTCTTCCTCTGGCTCATGATTCTCCAATTGAGCTCTGCGGGCTTCCTGCAAGTGAGGAGAGAATTCAGCAACATATACAATGGCTCCCCCTACTGGACAAAGTGTGCCTGACACATTCAAATTCAATGTGTACATTTACACCCATGTCACATCAAAGCCGATTTTGAAAACATGCGACTTACACAGAAGTCGTACGATTTCAAAGTCGGGTGAGACGCCGATTTAAGGTGCGATCTGCAAGACATCTGACACAGATGTCTATGCAAATTCGCACCAAAAGTAGTGTATATACTACTTTAGAAATCGGTGCGGCTCCGACCAAGTCGGAACCGCATCGATATGACCGCTCTAATAGCGGACAATAGGGTGCGACTTGGCATACTATATGCAAGTCGTATGGCCTGCAAATCGCACCCGATGTGACTGGGGTGTAAGGTGTATGGCCATACAAAGTAAACACGCCTGTAGTGATGGTTCCAGCACTTGATTTTACACATGCACGGGTGTTATTTTTTTTAAAAACAAAAATCCTGTAATGCATGTCAATGATCAAAATTACATTGCAGCTAGAGCTCCCATGAGCCACAACAGGCGCACTGTACGCTGTACGGCCACTATGCTGTAATGAATGGCCACGTGAAAGAACACTTAAGCTTTGTTACTGCTTTTTAAAAATATGTAAATACTTTAATGTACATCATCTGGACACAGGTACACTTTAAAGTACCCCTGTCACCAGAGAAATATCAGTGTTGCCTTTGTTGGCCTCTTAAAAATGCTAGTTGCCTGGCCAAATCTGGTATTCATATTTTACATCTCAGACCCCCAAAACAAGCATGTAGTAAATAAGTCCCAAAACAAGCATGTAGTAAATAAGTATCAGAATTCCTTATCATTATACTCTCTAGACATCTGGGGACAGTGATCATAGCTACAGCCTCAGCATGACAGCCAGGGAACTAGTATTCTCAAAAGTGGAAGACTAGATCATTTTCTGGTCACTGGTAAATTTTAAAGCACACCTGGACTAGAAATAAATACTGCATACACCATCCGCTGAACTGTATAGACCCAACCTACAACTGCTTGCAGGAATATTCTTTTATCTTAAAATGTCCTTAAAGTGGTTGTAAACCGCAGACACGAAATATGAACGCATATCCCGCTACAGTGTGTACTTGTCTCAATTAAGACCACTAAGTGTAATTTCCCTCTGCTGCTTCATTTCACTGCCATCATCATGAATCAGTCCTGACACCAAGAGAAAAAAATATGATGGGGAGGAATCTCCAGCACAACACCTGTGATTGAGAGCCTCAGCACTCTTCCTGTGTGCTGTGTGGAGGCAGGGGGGGGGGGGTCCCTTTCCTCCAATCAGCTCTCTCCTCACTGAGCTCTGCAGTGTGTAATTTAAGCTCTCTACCTGGTCTTTTGAAAGCTCAGACAAGCTTAATGAATGAATGTAGAGAAGACTTCAGATAAACAGGTACAACTTGTGTAGAAGGATTTGTTTCACCTCTGTTTAGAACCTGAGGCCAGTCACTTCACTGGGGAATGGATTTAAAACCACTTTAAGCCCCAACACTCAGGGTTCAATAAAGTCCTCTATCAGGAAGCTGTCAGTTTGACCCACCCTCTAATGTTTTCCTGTGGTCAAAGAGCCATCATATTAGCAGCACCTATGGTATGGGAAGGGGCCATTTAAACCACCAATGTCTGTCTATCAGGAGGTCACTAACTGCATTAGAGAATGTTCCACATTTCACGGCTACAAGTAGAAAAGATCATGCATGCGGATAAAGGCGAGTGATAAAATAAGTAAAGCCACCTGTTGATTGTGCTCCATTCTAGTACATGTAAACCATTAAAGGAGAGCTTTTGCTTTGACTATGAAGGGAAATGCAACAGATTTTCATTTTATGTCTCCCTCCCCAGCAGAAATCACTCAACTCTCTGTTCAGCCGATAAGAGCAAGGAAAGGAAGCTCTGTGTAGATTCTGAATCATTCTAGTTGGAGGTTACATAGGGCTTAGGATGGTCTCCTCACTCCCATGGCCAAGTACCCAAAATCAGTGCTTTCACATGAGACAATAGGGACATCACATGATCATCTATATGCTGAAGCTCTTGGTCTCTTTCTTCACTCACTGGCTCATGGAGCATCAAGAAGATGAATGAAAGGGGAGTATGTGTAGCTAAGGAGTGGGGAATAAAAACAAACCTCTTGCTCTGACCTACATGGCCCCTAAAGCAAAACCTTTGCTTTGTTCAACTCCAAATTTAAAAAAACATGATTGTATATTTTGAATGGTTTCTGGCAACTCATAATATATACTGCCTTATTTTCTAAGCACCTGCTAGATATACCACCAAGATTTCCATCTCCATCTGACATCACTGAACACAGTCCTACCTGAGCCTCCAGCTCCTTCTCATTCATGTCTCTGTGCTTCACCACCAGGACAGCATTGGTTCCGGACTGAACTCCAGCCTTCACCCTCCTCTTACTGAGACGCACTCTGCACCAAACAAGCAAGACTCTGTATCAGGTTTACACCTCTCAACAATAACAAAGTCACAATGGAACACACAGCCGGAATCGTATCAAACTCTTGGATCATAAACACACAAACCATAAAGAGGAGCTCACCTTGTCTCCAGCTCATTGTAGTAAACGCCATCACCCTCTCTGAAGATGAAGAAATAATTCTCCTCGTAGCCCTTGCTTGCTTTGTTTTTGACGTTCCAGTTGTACTCTCTGGCAATCTTGTAGTCATATCTTTATATTAAAAGCACAAGTTAAAAAAATAAAACATGCATCTCCCATTTCATAAAAACAGGTCTATAAAAGAAATAATAGGGCAGCCCTACAAAAAGAAGAGATTTGTGTTTAGTTTCTTCACTTACATGTCCTCAGCCATATAATCCAGACCCTCCTCCTGGTCCCTTTTTCGTTTCCGCATGGTGTCGTCACCCGGCAGGAAATACGCTACAAACTGGTTTCCTTCTTCATCCATCATGCCTCTGGAATAGACCAAAATGGAAAATGACACAGGGTTAAAATCTAGGTTTCACTCTTTTTTCTTGTTCAAGGGGTGGTGGTTACATAAACATAAAAACATACAGCAATTTTGTTTTGTTTAGTGGAGTGGGGAAAGGTTAGCACCTGTCAGGTGTGTTGTTGCATCTGCCCCACTAATCATTTTCCATTCACTTTCTATCTCAGTTACAAGTGGAAAATCAACCAACAGGAACATCTTTCCAAATGAGATTCAAGCAGTACAAATTTGACCAAGGTTTCTAACCTGTCCCCTTTTTACAAACTAAATTACATAACTGGGCTGGAGTTACACTTTACAACCAGTTGCTGTCTGCCTTATAGCAACTTTACTGCAACAGGGTGGCCACTCTGTGCAGAATTACATTATATATATATATATATATATATATACACATACACACACATTATATATACATATACACACACATATATACATACATTCATATGTGATCTTGCTTTTCCAGGTAGTGGGCATGTGCATTGGCTCCTGTAAATGTCAATCACCATGTCTCAGCCAGCAATTCATGTCCGTGACCCGTTAACTGATGGAGCAACTGACAGGAGAGAAATCTGTGAATTTAAACAACACAGGTTTCTCTTCTGTCAGCAGGAATGTGTCGGTTTTTATCTTCCTGCAAAACACTGATCACTGGAGATGTCAGTATCAATTAGTCCGTACCCACCCAGTGTAAGAATGCACCCACCACACTATCACAGTCCCTCTATAAGTTGCTATCCGCCGCCATTACTAATAAAAAATTTTGCCCACTCACAAAGAAATGATTAGTCTAAAAATCGAATGGTAGGTGTATTGTAACACAGAAACAAAATAGCAACCACAAATTCAAAAGAAATGCATGTCTAACAAATTATGCACTGATTTGCATGCTCAGGAGGGAAATAAGTATTTGATCCCCTTCACAAAACATGACTTAGTACTTGGTGGCAAATCCCTTGTTGGCAATCACAGAGGTCAGACATTTCCTGTAGTTGGCCACCAGGTTTGCACACATCTCAGGAGGGATTTTGGCCCACGCCTCTTGGCAGATCCTCTCCAAGTCATTAAGGTTTGGTGGCTGACGTTTGGCAACATGAACTTTCAGCTCCCTCCACAGATTTTCAATGGGATTAAGGTCTGGAGACTGGCTAGGCCACTCCAGGACCTTAATGTGCTTCTTCTTGAGTCACTCCTTTGTTGCCTTGGCCGTAAGTTCTGGGTCATTGTCATGCTGGAACACCCATCCACGACCCATTTTCAATACCCTGGCTGAAGGAAGAAGGTTCTCACCCAAGATTTGACAGTACATTGCCCCGTCCATCGTCCCTTTGATGCGGTGCAGTTGTCCTGTCCCCTTAGCAGAAAAACACACCCAAAGCAGAATGTTTCCACCGCCATGTTTGACAGTTGGGATGGTGTTCTTGGGGTCATAGGCAGCATTCCTCCTACTCCAAACACGGCGAGCAGACTTGATGCCAAAGAGCTCAATTTTGGTCTCATCTGACCACAACACTTTCAACCAGTCCTCGTCTGTATCATTCAGATGTTCAGTGGCAAACTTCAGACGGGCCTGGACATGTGCTTTCTTGAGCAGAGGGACCTTGCGTGCACTGCAGGATTTCAATCCTTGTCGGCATAGTGTGTTACCAATTGTTGTCTTGGTGACTGTGGACCTACTGCCTGGAGATCACGGACAAGATCCTCACGTGTAGTTCTGGTATGATTCCTCACTGTTCTTATGATCATTGACACTCCACAAGGTGAGATCTTGCATGGTGCACCAGACCTAGGGAGGCTAACAATTGTTTTGTGTTTCTTCCATTTGCGAATGATTGCACCAACTGTTGTCACCCTCTTACCAAGCTGCTTGGCGATTAATTTGGTAGCCCAGTCCAGCCTTGTGTAGGTCTACAATCTTGTCCCTGACATCCTTGGACAGCTCTTTGGTCTTTGCCATGGTGGAGAGTTTGGAATCTGCTTGATTGCTCCTGTGGACAGGTGTATTTTATACAGGTAACAAAATGAAATTAGCAGCACTCCGTTTAAGAGACTGCTTCTAATCTCAGCTTGTTACCTGTATGAAAGACACCTGGTAGCCAGAAATTCTTCTGAATGATAGGGGATCAAATACTTATTTCCCTCATGAACATGCAAATCAGTGCGTCATTTGTTAGACATGCATTTCTTTTGCATTTTTTGTTGCTATTCTGTCTCTCAGTGTTACAATACACCTACCATTTGATTTTTAGACTGATCATTTCTTTGTGAGCGGGCAAACATTCAAAATCAGCAGGGGATCAAATACCTATTTCCTTCACTGTGTGTTTATATTTATTTCCCCCCCAGTATCTATACTATTGTTTGTAGATGCTATAATTTTCATGCAAAGCAGTTACTATACACTTACTGGGATTTTTTTTTTTTTACCAAAAGGCATGTAGCAGAAAACATTTTGGCCTAAATTTATGAAGATTTCTTTTTATTGGGTATGTTTTATAGCAAAATGTAACAATATTGTTTATTTACATTTTCGGTCTTCTCATCTCTGTGGTCTAGATGGACTGCAGCGATGTCATTACGTCACTTCCAGTTCTGGTCCAATGTACACAAGGCCAATTTTTTTTTTCTATTAGATCAATTTTTTTTTTATTTTTGGATCAAATGTTTTACATTGTCTTATTGACCTCAGATCTCTCCAACAAAGAGGACCTGTCACTGCTTTTTTTTCTATCACAAGGGATATTACAAGGGCTGTCATAACCAAAAAAAAAGTTTGTAGTGCATTTTACTCCACTTAGCCAACAGATATATTACAAAAGGGGCAGCTTAGGCACTTCTGTTGACCGTGTCATTCTTGTTTCGCTCCAGACCTGCTTGGAGTCCATGTGTAAATATGTACTCACTAAAAGCTGGATTCTGCTATTGGACTGCTCCTAATGATTGTGCCTACTGATACAATGCCCAGCATTATGTTGTTTGTGGGATGTTTTATTTCTTGGAAGCAGTGAAAGCACTACTTGAGGGTCCTGCCCACTGGAGTGATATATAAGCTATAACTTTTCTGCAAAAAGTTGTTTGATTTTTTTTATTATTTTCCCCACAGGCTAACTCTTTAGGTCTACAGGATCCTGTACTTTATAAACTGCAGCACAGTGAACATGGATGGATGCTTACCTGATCATGGCTTGTGACATCATATCCAGGGCTGCAGATCCTGTGGCCTCCTTAGGTGCAGGATCAGAATCAAATATGACCTGAGCGCAGGGGTTAATCCACATCTAGAAATTGAACCATAATAACGATTATAACATAGAAAAGAATGTCAAGAATGAATCTGCAATGATGCAACATATCAGCTAAATATTCAGCATTTCAAAGAATTCCTGAAAATACTAGACTTTTGGCTGTTTCTGGCTTCATTGAACATCCACTTTCTGATCTTTCCTGTGAAGCATGAACTCTGAAGTGCTCATTTCTGAGCACCTCTGGGTTGTAAAACCATAGGCTGGCTGGAGAAGAAACCAATAAAGCATGGTTTGTACTCAAATGGCTTCAGCGGAGTTCAAAGGTGACAGGGGTCTGCTAAAAAAAACCTGTGACCTTTAACATGAGATCACATAGAAGGCTTGTCAGCCCTCTTGTAAGAGTTTAAAAAAAATAAAAAATTCTAAGTGCATTAACATGAAGATTACGTGACACATCAGGTTTTACCACGCACTCAAAAGTGAGAGCAATAATTCCCGGACCCTCATTCATGGTTAATGCCATCTCAATGAGCTGTAAAGGCTTTTAAAAAGAAACACCTATGAAGTTTTGGGCGTCTTAGTTTTTCACTGCTTCGTTGGTCCACAAAATTTTGAGGCTTGATATATTTGGTATCTATGTAGAACCTTATCTTTTAGATTAACAGTAGCGCAAATATTGTGTGACACAAACCATTGCAACTACCGACATTTTACTCTAGAAGGTCCCTACTTTCAGAAAATAGTCTTTTGAAAAGCAAGTACATCCCATGGAAATTGATGACTTCAACATATTTGAACAAACATTAGATCTTCATTCAAACAGTTCCAACCAATAAAGTGATATAATTGAACAATCTACACATAAAACTGATATGGTGTATTCATTCTCATAATCTAAATTAATGAAAATGAAGATTATTCATGTGGGGAAAAAAAAAAAAAAAAAAAAAAAAGGAAGGACGTACACCCTCACATTTACCACCACTTAAAAATACATACATTTAGATTTAGGGGTACCAGATTACAGATCAATGAACTTGCCCTATATATACACCTCAGATATCTAGGGTCAGCTATACTCTGCTAATGTGTTCGATGTCATCATACCAATATAAAAAAAAGCTCCGTAAAAAAAAATTGTGGGTACCTAGAAGTTTGGCAAAGTCTTTGATAAAATAGACACATAATAAGAATAAATAATCAGTCCACTATAGGGAGAATAATCTAAAAGTGACTATTTGTTCAGGACTAACCATTCCAGCAAATTCAGTTCAAGAGCTGACTGATGCTAGAAGAAGTCGCCAATAACCCCAAAATTCCATTGCGGGAACTGTAAGTAATGCTTGCAACAGTTGGTGTCAAAGTGCATTCATCTACAATCAGGCAAGAGATTGCACCAATCCAACCTGCATGGAAGTATGCTATAACATTAGCGTGAGACTATGTAGAAAAGGACCGTCCTTCTAGAGCAATGTAATGTAGACTGATGAACCAAAGAAAAGAACTGTTTAGCCACTGCAGCAGTAGACGTGTGACACACACCGAAGACAGCATTTCAAGAGAAGAATCTTATACAGACTGTGAAGCACAGTGGTAAAAATGTTTTGGCTTGGCTGCTTAGCTGTTGAAGGAATAAGCAGCTTGCAGTCATTGAGTCAGGTATGAATTCTACATCATATAAATGTGTACTTCATGAAAATTTGAGGTCATCTGTCCAAAAGTTTAGGTTGCACCAGAAGTGGATGCTTCATCAAGAAAGCAATCCAAAGAACACTAGCAAATCCAGAAATTGAAATGGACAGATCATGCAAGGAATCCCACAAACATTGAAGGACCACCACATGGAGGTGCATAGATCAAGCAGATATCGAAGCACGGTGAGCAGTTATACAATGAGCTTACAAGAAGCCATTTCTGCTAAGGCTTCTGAGACCAAGGATGTATTTACTTTTTCAACAGTGCATATAGTAATATTTTTCTTGAATAAATGATTGAAAGGGCACATGCTTCTTGTGTTCTGTTCAAGTAAATCCCCTTTGTCTGTAGGGACTGCTTGAATAAACTCAAAAGAGTTGAAAAAGAGGTATTCTACTCACCTCTCTGGTGACCCATGACTCCTACCTAGACCGCAGGTAGGCATGTTTACCGATCTCAGATCCTCCCTCTCTATGAAGCCTCATGTACATTATACACAAACACATACACTCTGGGCGCACAGGATTTATCTCACAAGAGGCTGTATTCCCACCCAAAATCACCAGAGGAACCCTCTTAACACTGGCTGTATTGAATGCTGTACAATTCAGGTTAAAAAGTTAAATGAAAAGAACTTCTGTCTTTAGCACAGGTGCAGTTTTGTTCTGGATAGTGGGGGCAGCCAACTTATATTAGGCCTTGCCAGGCATTTCTCTTCAAGACTATACCTTAAAGTCAGGGAAGACAGGCATGACCTCCACTGGGGTAACACGAGGCTTGCTGTAATGCTGAGCAATCTGAAGAGAAGAAATTAACAGCGTTAATAATGTGTTCCTCTACTGGGGTTCTGCGACGATCTACCTGTCAGTCCTAGGCAGCTGACAGGCAGTTTGCTTTGACATATGCAGTTAGGCAGGGAAGTGGCTAGCATACTATTGGACGCAGCGTGCTGTTCCCCGTTGGTCCCTCCTTCCCATCCTGGGTGCTTGTATGTGACATCACCTGTGCTGGACAGGATAGGAGGAGGGGCTGGCGGGAAACAGCACACCACTGGAGGACTGAGAAACCCACCACTGAAGCCAGTACTGTTGTGTGCCCTGCTGTGTCCCACCCTACACTGTGCCCAACCGTCTGTCCCGTGTAATGTGCCCTGCTTCCCCCTCATAGTTACATAGTTAGTCTGGCTGAAAAAAGACAAAGTCCATCCAGTTCAACCATAGAAAAAAAAAAAGTTATAATCCTATACCCACAGTTGATCCAGAGAAAGGCAAAAAAACCCCAGCAAAGCATGATTGCCGAGAGGATATTCCCTGGATCAACTTTACCTATAAATGTTAGTATCCAGTTATATTCTGTGTATCATGTAGTGTATTCCCCTGAAACCCCGTGTCCTGATGCTACCCCACACACTGTTTATCTCAAGTTGGACCCAGAACGGAGCATCTCTGCAGAAAAAAAAAAAGCACAAGTTTTACATTAAATAGGTACGTATTAATATTTATTCTTTTATTTAATGTTATGTCTAAAAATAATAAAAATTATTATTATTATTATTATTAACAGCTCACTGATAATATTCCATGAGCTGTAGATATGAACAACATTTCAGGGGTTCCCTAAGATCTCAAATTTTTTCCCAGGGTATCTTAAAGGTAAAAAGGTTGAGAAACACTGATGTAGACAGTATGACAGGCTCATCACATATTGCACTCACAGATTTCTGAGCATCTTCAAATGTCTTTTCGATAGCTGCAATCTGACTGTCTCGGTCCTTGTAGATGTCCTCCTCTGTAAACTGCTGCTTGACGGACACTCCGATCCTGCATTGACACAATCACTGCAGGGTTAAACTAACATGAAGTGTGAAAGCCGCAAAGGAGCATGGGAAAACAATCAACAACACTGAACTTACTTGACTTCAGGCTTCTCATTGGAGACGCCATATCTGTTGAACTCTGTGGAGATGTACTCAGTTTTTCTCATCCATGGAACTACTTTAGCATGCTGCTGGGACCTATATGTACAACCGAAGATGAAGAAAGAAACCATTATGCCTAATCTATTACAACCCCATTTCAAAAGAGATGGAACGCTGTGTAAAATCTACATAAAACAGTCTCATAAACCTATATTTTATTCACAAGAGAAAATGGAAAACATATCAAAATGTTTAAACGAGAAAAGTACTAGTCTAGACGCATGATCTGGCTCCCCTGTGTCAGTCAGCAGTGACTGCTGGGAAAGGGAGAGAGCGACAACAGATGGGCCATAGGAGCATATGAGTGACGTCACCACTCCAGGCTTTACCAGCCGTTGTCAAATGCTCTCCTCTCTCTCCTACAGCCACAGCTGGCAAACACAGTGAAGATCAAATGACCAAACCGGAGCAGCCAGAAAATAGGCAAGTATATACCTATCTTTCTTACACAGGTTAGTCAGTATAAGTGTCCTAACACAGGAGGGGGAGGAGTAGTTGGGTATAGACTGGAATTCCACTTTAAATGGTCCTTTATGTAAAGTAAGAGGAATTAAAATGACAGGGCTCGTGGAAAGATGACAAGCACAAAGTTATAAACAATACCTCTTGGAGCTGGTGGGTGCCTGAATTTCTTCTTCAAGAAGCTTCTCGTCAGCTATATCCAGGGGGACTGCAATTAAAAGTAATAATTTTGTATGTTTATTATCAATTTAAATTTAGAAAAAGCCGATGCATTCTGTAAGGTGTAACTAAACCCTCCATTGTGCTGAGGACATGCCATCTTGGCCTCTTTTTCGATCTGCAGTTGCCATTGTACTGCACATATGATCAGCTGTGACACCACCCATCTGAGGGCTGGAAAGCTCAGTTGAGAGTAGACAAGCAAGCTGACAACTGTGATTGTTCTCACCAGAAGCAAACACTGTGTGTGGGCTAGTAGGCAGAGTATAAATGAAAACAATGCAAAAAAGTTTGACAAAAAGTATTTAAAAAGGAAAAGAGTGGGAAGTGAAAAAACAAACATACATACTCACCTCTATGGTTGCACCATCGATCCGATGATGCAGCTGCACCCGGTCATCTCTAAGCCTGCAAACTAAGTCATCAAGTGACCGCTAATCACTCATTCTTGGTCCACTCTGGACAGAGCAGTAACTGTCAGTCACCCTTCTGTGCTCTGCTCCTCCAGTGATCAGTGGAGCGCCAGGCTGTGGAGGGGGCAGGAGCGGATGGCTCAGGCTTTCAGCAGTGCTCTTAGAGTCTGAGACAGCTGCCAGTCAGGCATCTGGGTGAATCCCGACATTATTGGATACATCCAGAGACTGAAGCGGCTCGGACGTCAGCAGACAGCAGACTTTAGCTCACTGTCAGCTGATTCTGGGCCACAGGGATGCAAAAGTGCACTGCTGTGACCCACATGAGAAGTATGACCAAACAGGCTTTGGTCATACGTTTAATGAACATATCTGAACTTTCTTTTGAGAAATAGTTAAAACAGTGCGGGTTCAGTTAAGCTTTAATTCTTAAAGGAAATGTTAAAAGGTACATTTATTTTTATTTTGATACAAAGTGCAAACCATGATCGTGTAAAAAAACAAAAACAAACACTCTTGGGGGAAGAAAAAATTAATATCAAAGCAGCTACCACATTTAAAGTGTAAACGCTTACATTCACCCAGTGAAGTGACTGGCCTCAGGTAATACACAGATGAAACAAATCCTCCCACATAAGTTGTACCTGTCTATCTGCTGTAATCTCTTCTCTACATACATTTCATAGTGCTCATTTTATAAAGCTTGTAGAGCAGTTAAAAAAATGAGGTGGAGAGCTGAAGTTACATTCTGCAGAGCTCAGTGAGGAGAACACACTATAAAGGGCTATGCTTTGTTCATATTTCATGTCTGAGGTTTACAGCCACTTTAAAGTGGAGTTCCACTCACCTGTCAAAAAATAAATGTCTGCAGCTACAAAAACTGTGGTGTGTCCCCCGCAGCCCGTTTCGCCAGCCATCCTGGATTCCAGCATCTTCAGTGTGGGAACCCAGCTGTGATAGCTTGCGGCTTCACAGCCGGGTACCCACTGTGCATGCACGAGTAGCACTGTGCTTCATGAATGGTCCTGTAGTCTTCTGGGATCTGTCACGTGTCTCAAAAGACTACGCCCCCCCCACAGGTGCCAATCCTTAATGGGGAGCGGGAGAGCAGTCAAAGCAGAACTTCCCCCTTTGGGTGGAGCTCCGCTTTAAGGAGTGCATTCCACAGACGGGAACTCGCTCCCTTAATAGGACGTCACCAAGACCCAAATATACGGGCAGCAGCCTAGCCTCAAAGCATTACGCAAAAATTTGTCCTCTGCCATCTTACTGGTCTTTTAAATTCAAGGGGGATTGAATACAATTAGATAAGTTACTGGAGGCTATGCTTCCTGAGGGTGTATGTTTGCGAAATGGATTGAGGATGGGCCGCTGTTGTCATATCTGAGGAACGATTTCCAGTCTGTGGAACGCACGCTGTGGATGTGAACGGCGCTGCCCTCACTACTAGCTTATTGAAGGCTGTTCGAGCTGTTGCCTCAGAGACACAAATAAATGGGAGTACAAAAGTTATGTTTTATGATGTCTCTATTCAAATAAATATAATACACTGAGACTATTATAAATTTGGAAATATGTCATGTGTCATCCATGAGAGTAGTACTAGAGCTTATGGTGCCACTGGATCCTCTTTGTCTCCACCTTAGTAGTTTAAATTATAAAGGCTTGGCAGGCTTTCACAGGTCATAAAAGGTTTGGTGAATGAGCATTTCTTCCCCACATGTGGCGGTGCACAGCATTTCGATTAAAACATTCCACTATTGTTTAAGAGCACAGTGTTTGGGAAGATATATATTCTGGTTTCAGACGTGTTTTGTGACTTAAAGTGGAACTACACCCAAAAGGGGAAGTTCTGCTTTTCCTCCTCTTCCATGTTTGAAGTGTCTTTTGGAGGGAGGAAGGGGAGCAGGTACCGGATTCTGAACAGATAACCGCTGCTCCTTCCACTCTGGCTGCCTAGGTGAATGGAGCTGAAGTTCCTCACCCTCCTCCTTCCCATGCAGCCTCTTGGGACATGTCAGATGTCCAAGGAGACTGCAGGACAAATCACGGGACGCATGCGCAGTTGGCAGCCAGCTGAGAGGCCGCAAGGAGTCCCAGTCGACTGCCCACAATTTGTATTTATTCACACCACGTATACTCCCTTTTTTCCATTTTTCTGAGTCACTTTCACTTATTTAAAAGTAGTAGCGCCTACTTTTTTTCTTTATTTTGCAATTATTTTCCAGATGACTAATTTTTAGAATAATATTTAAATTTAACCATTTTCTACCTTTTAATAAAATGCAACATTAAAAAAAAAACCCTTTTGATTGTATCACAATTTTAATTCATTGTCATTTTACTTTTAATCTACAGTATTATTTTTTTTTTTAACACTGATCAAAGTAAAAAAAAAAAAAAAAAATAGTTTTTTTCTGGGCTTTAGGTTTGTTACTTTTTTTGTCAATGGATGGTGAAGAGAATGAACTGCATTAAATTACAGGTAAAACACTGTAAGCGCACCTATTGGGGCCGCAATTGCACCAATGGTGCACTAAATTATTCAAGCTGTTTGGAAAACAATCTTTCAATCCAGGATATTTTACAAAGTCCTGTTTACAAGCAATTTATCCCCTTTGTGATTTCAAGCACTAACTGCTGTGGATGATTTACCCAGCAATAATCTGAGGTGAGCATTTCCTTGCCAGCTGGTTGTATAGGGTGTGGGGTAAATTGGCCACAGAGAAAAGTGACTGCTAGGAAAAGAAAATGATAAGATCTGCCAAGGTTTCATTGAGAGAGACCATTTTCAGGATAGACAATTTAAAGAAAAAAAAAAAAAAACACAGGGTCACTATTTAGAAAGTCAGAGTGAAATCAAAACTCCTTATCTGCTTATTTTGTCCTGAAACCACCTGACTGCTAGGAATGAACACTTACCTATGGCAGCATTCTGACAAGGATTTTATTTAGACACCTGACAGCTCACAGACAGCACAGAAATTGTTTGCACAATATTACTGTTATGGTACAGCATTCAAAACACATACAAACATGGAACAAACACTTAAGTCTGTTAAAAGGCAGGGATGAGCACTCAAGGCTGAAACTGATGTCAGTGGTTCAAAATGTTCTCAGTCAAGCCTGCAGGAAAGTGTAATTGCTATATATCCTGTCCAAGGGATAATTGTAAACTTAAAAGAAAGGGTCACTGGTGGCAGGAAGTGACGTGGTCCTGCATCTTTACTCACCATTGGGGTCTATGCGATATGTATCAGGGTTGATCAAGTCAATGGTGACTCCCAGGTCTGGCTCAGTTAGAAGATCATGTTTGTGTTGTTTTTCAAGAGATGTGGCTTTATACTGCACAAATCTGGAAGAAGACATCAGGCCTGATCAGAAGAGAACTGGCATCTCGGCAAACATTACAGTTTGTGGCACTCACTTACCTGTTTTGATCGAAGGGGTATGTTATAAATTTGGGATCAAAGGGAATATCAGGTAATGTATTGCAGTATTTTACCCGACATACAACTCCAGACCTGCAGAAAGACAGAGAAACAGTTTAAAAATAAGAACTCTGAACTGTACAAACTGAAGCTGGAGTGCATATTATACAGGAAAAGCTACCCAGGCTTGGGAATATGAACACAAAATACAGAAACCGCACACTCTTCTGATGCCACTGTCTGAGTTCCCACGATGCTTACTACTAGCCCTAGGAAAGTGAATGTAGAATTCCCTGAAGTCAGAAAATGACAATGTACGAAGCTTCATTTACAAATACAGTGCATTGAAAAAGTATTCATACCTCTTGAAACTTTCCACATTTTGTCATGTTACAACCAAAAATGTAAATGTATTTTATGTGATAGACCAACACAAAGTGGCACATAATTGTGAAGTGGAAGGATAATGATAAATGGTTTTCAACATTTTTTCAAATAAACATTTGAAAAGTGTGGTATACATTTGTATTCAGCCCCCTTTACTCTGATACCCCTAACTAAAATCTAGTGGAACCATTTGCCTTCAGAAGTCACCTAATTAGTAAATAGAGTCCATCGGTTTGTAATTAAATCTCAATATAAATACAGCTGATCTGTGAAGCCCTCAGAGGTTTGTTAGACATTAGTGAACAAAAAGCATCATGAAGGCCAAGGAACACAGACAGGTCAGGGATAAAGTTGTGAAGAAGTTTAAAGCAGGGTTAAGTTATAAAAAAAAATCTCAAGCTTTGAACATCTCAATCTATCATCCGAAAATGGAAAGAGTATGGCACAACTGCAAACCTACCAAGACATGGCTGTCCACCTAAACTACCAGGTTGGGCAAGGAAAGCATTAATCAGAGAAGCAGCCAAGAGGCCCATGGTAACTCTGGAGGAGCTGCAAAGATCCACAGCTCAGGTGGGAGAATATGTCCACAGGACAACTATTAGTCGTGCACTCCACAAATCTGCCTTTATGGAAGAGTGGCAAGAACAAAAATTTTTATGGATTTATAGAAGTTAAGTGGAAGGACAAATGGGATGTTTTCATCCTTTTTTTGGTTTTTGATTTTTATATTTTGGACTTTAATTGGAAATTATGGTTATAATTTAAGGAAGGGTTTTTATTATTTTTTCACTGAGCATATTTATGTTAATATTTGTGCACCTTTAAGGGTAGAGGTGAAGTGTGCTTAAAAGTAATTGGGTAGAAATAGTGATTTATATTTATTTTATGTTTTCGTCCTGTCTTCCATTCACACAGACACGACCATCCAAATTTCCACGGCAGCTGGTGTTGTTGAGAAGCCCCTCTGTGTCCACAACTATAACCTTAACATGGGAGGGGTGGACTTCAACGACCAGATGATGAAGCCGTACTTAATTTCCCGAAAAGCCAGACACTGGTACAAAAAAAAGTGCCTGGTTATTTATTTCAATTGGCTCTGTACAAAGCTTTTGTGCTTTACAAAGCAACTGGATGAAGTGGTTCTAAAACTCCAGGAACAGATCATCACAGCCCTTTGTAGCCAGAAGGTGCTGTGGCCCAAACCCCCAACCCAGATGAAGTGAGCCGGCTGCATGAGAGGCATTTTCCCGATGCCATTCCTGGTACCCCAACCCAAAAGACACCCCAAAAAAGATGTGTCAGTAGCAGACACGGAATTAGGCACGACACCCACTTTTTTTGTCCCTTCTGTCCTGGCCAACCTGGTCTCTGCCTCAAGGACTGCTTCTGTCGCTACCATACACTAGTGGACTATTAATACAGCGCAGTCTAGGGCTTATATATACACACAGGGTCTTGAACTATGTTAGGTAGTCAGGAAACTGGCTATCACATTTTAAGAGACCCTACCATCTGGATGTTAGTTTAAAAAAAAAAAAAAAAAAAAAAAAGGTAAAAAATAAATAAAACCAAAAATAGTTGTCGTTATTTACTAAGTTACTTTTTGTTAATGTTTTATTGAGTTACTGTTTTGTTAATCATTACTATTTTCTTTGCAGAAATGCCATTCAGCTGCAGCACCAATATGTTTATTCTGACAGCAACAGGGTCTTGCTCTCAGAATATACGTCAGTGCATGCAGTGCTGTTGGATGAGAAAAGAAGGAGCATACTTGCCCAAGCATGGGGGCCTGAGGTGGCCAGTGAGTGGATCACTCCTGTGTTTCAGAATATATTTTTAAAAAAATATTTTTGGCAAAGATTTCATCATCCAAATTGACTGATGTGAAGAGGAATCTGTTTGGTTCTTTTTTTTTTTCGTTCAGAAAAAAAAAAAAAAAACCTTTCATGTGCGCCCACCATTAGAAGTGGGTGGATGCAGGGCGAGTATATTCTAATGGTAGGCATGCCACACATTCTTTCTGGCAGAGATTTCTCCTTTTTTTTCCCCATTCAGCCCACGGGCTGCATAAAAAAAAAAAAAAAAAAAAGGGGGGGAAGGAGGAGGAGATCGCATATATACTCAACAAGGACCAGCTACATACCGGTACATCACTGGACTTTGAGTGTTTATACCAGGCTGATAGATCTAACCCTCACTATTGTTGAGAATAAAACAGTTACAGTCCCCTAACAAGTTGTTACAACCCTATATGTCTAAAAAACTTTCTGAAGGATCAGTTAGGATGAGAAGGAATTGCAAGGTACACAAAGGTTACAAAGAGGACGTATTGGATATGCGAATACAAGAAGAAGTGAGTTCTTAAAGATCCTCTTTGTTGACTGATAAAGATAAGACTAATGTTAGTAAAATTTATTGTCCTTTCATTACTAACTTTTCTACCAAACACTGGCAGATTAAAACGGATCAACCAAAAAGGTTGACTTTAAAGATTTCCATAATTGCAGTCAAATTTGAGAAACATCAATATACTTTTATGTGCTCCCATTCAACATACATACTTACAAATAATAATTGAAAAAAAAAAAATTCTTCCTCTTCTAGTTGTTCCTTTGGAGCAATTTTCTACATAGGACAGAAAGCTTTGTTTGTTTGGAATAGCTTCCAATGTGCCACTGAGGCACAGATAAGAGGTTTTTTTTCTTAAAGAGCATTTAAATGCAGTGTACCACCCAAGCCTTGAGAACCTTATCCCTTGTTAGGACAGATGCTGTGCACATCCAGATTACAACTGATAATGGAAATCTCCCAGCACAGTATAGACATGGATCTCTATGGCAAACATAACTCCCCAGCACCCTTCATAACATTACATAGAAGGAGGAAGCCAATTAGGATTTTAAAAAAGTAAGCAGCAATTACTAAATATATTTAAAATTTTACTAAACCCAGGACCCTGCATTCACTATATCTGGTCTCCCACAGTACACAAGACATGAAAATAAAATTGTTCTAGTAAATGTAAACTGCTAAATACCTCTCATCAACTACTAGAGTCTTGTGACTATCAGTGTCCAGCTGACCACCTGTTAAAGCTCATAGGAGCTGTCATTCTGCTCTAGGAGGATGCAGAACCCCTGACCTATCTAGCAATACACACCAAACTGAGCATGTGCAGAGTGACTCCACACAATATGTCTTCTCAGGAGATAAAAGAGGGACACTGGAAGAAGGGGAGGATGAGAGAATTCAGGATCAAACAGCCTTTTTACACAATGCAGAGGATTAACCCCTTAGGTTCCACAGGGAGTAAAAAAAGCATGCTTTACTGCATCTACAGACTGATTTGACTGTTGTGGGTTTAGTAACACTTTAAACTATGTGCATGGGAATATGTAACAATAGGTGTTATCCTATACAGGCTACAAAGGTGGAAAAAAAACACTTCAAACTTTGTGTCAAACAATGACCATTGGAATCTGGCTGCTTTGAGCCACACCCCCATTTTTTTATAAATTAACCCCCACATAATAGATCTTGTGAACAACTCACCGTTCTGGAACTGTCCGGTGGGCATTGGACCTGGGAGGACAAAACAGAGCGATATTAGGTATTGCAGTAAATAGAGGCGGACATATTTCTTACAGAAAACAAAGTACCTCTTGCTGAGATTTCAATGTTATCACTCTGTTAAACTCTTCATAATACAACATGAATTGAAAATCCAGGGGAAACCATTGACACCCCTCATAATGGCCACAGAAACTGTGCTTCTCAGTAAAATATTCAGAGGAGCTCAGTGACTACACAGCGCACTGCTGTAAACAATGCACTGCAATGTAGAACATGAAACTAAGGCTGGCCATAGAGGATTCTCTTTTTTGATCAGCCAGCGAGCTGATCGAACGGCATCCACACAAGCGAGGTGAATGGAGGAATTGTCCCTGCTGTGCCATTGGCTGCAGCCACTAATCGCATTGACGGCTTTCCAACAGTCATTTTGTCGAAAATTAATAGCCATATGGCTGATCTAAGCTGAACTGTGATCCATCTAGAACCAGCTTTAGGCAGCAGTCCCCAGACTACAGCCCTTTAAATGCCTTTATCTGGCCCTTGACACCAACAATGGGACACTTTCCTCCCACTGACACCAACGATGGGGCACTATTGCTCCCCCTGACACCAATCATGGGGCACTGTTGCTCCCCCTGACACCAATCATGGGGCACTGTTGCTCCCCCTGACACCAATCATGGGGCACTGTTGCTCCCCCTGACACCAATCATGGGGCACTGTTCCTCCCCCTGACACCAACCATGGGGCACGGTTCCTCCCCCTGACACCAACCATGGGGCACGGTTCATCCCCCTGACACCAACCATGGGGCACGGTTCCTCCCACTGACACCAACCATGGGGCACGGTTCCTCCCACTGACACCAAAAATGGGGCACGGTTCCTCCCACCGACACCAACCATGGGGCACGGTTCCTCCCACCGACACCAACCATGGGGCACGGTTCATCCCACTGACACCAAAAAAGGACACCATTACTTCCACTGACACCAAAAATGGGGCCCTGGACTACATACAGTTAACCCTTTGATTGCCCTAGATGTTTAACCCTTCCCAGCCAGTGTCATTAGTACAGTAACAGTGCATTAGTGTCACTGGTTCCCACAAAGTGCCAGATTGTCCGCCACCATATCGCTGTCCCACTATAAGTCGCTGATTGATGCAATTATATATATATATATATATATATATATATATATATATATATATATATATATATATATACACACACACACACACACACACACACACACACACACACACACACATATATACATATATACACACACACACACACACACACACACACACATATATATATATATATATATATATATATATACATACATACACACACACACACACACACACACACACATATATACATATATACACACACATAAACACACACAGACACATACACACACACCATAGTTTTTAGACGCTATAACTTTTGCACAAATCAACCAAAACACGTTTATAGGGATTTTTTAATATGTAGCACAATAAATATTGGCCGAAATTTATGAAGAAATTAGATTTTTTTTATTGAATATGTTTTATAGCAGAAAGTAAAAAATATTCTTTTTTTTCAAAATTGTCTTTTTTTGTTGTATATAGTACAAAAAATATGTAAATAATGATCTGTGAATTACTGAAAAGACCCATATTGTGTCATCGATTGATTTCAAGCAAGACATTGCTCTAATCAAAATTACTCCGATAGTCTGATTAGTCTGGACAGAAAATAGAATTGTAGGAAATTAAATAATGTAATATGATTGTTACGTGTATAGTGCACCAAACAATCTTTTGACTATATTTCCAAACAGATAATAAATCAATTAAAAATATGACCATATAAAAAATAATTCTGTGTATGGCCACATTAGGGAGATTCAATCACTCTAGTTGTCCTGAACAGCAATGTCACTTGGAATGAAAGGGAGAGGCAAATCATAGAATTTCGAGTTGCCACCAGAACAGGAATAGAGGGGAAACATTCCAATGGGGACACATGTTCCTGTGACAACTAAAAGGAAATACCCTCACATAGGGAATATATCTTCTCACTTTCTGTTAAGTCCACAGGACAGGAAATGAAATCTCCCTAATGGGAATCATATGGCAAAAAAGACAGATTAACCACTTACCTACCACGCTATAGCCAAATGACAGCTACAGCGTGGTCGTCCAGTTCTGGGAGGCAGTCATATGATGTCCTCCCAGAACGTTCCCCCCCGCATGCCCCCCAGTGGTGCACCCCCGGTGCTGTCTGTGATTGCTGTGATCTTTGGACATAGCTGATCCCATTACATGGTAAAAGGTCAATCACAGCGGCCTTTTACCACTTGATCAGCTGTGCCCAATCACAGGTGACCACCATGTAAATACCCTTACCGGTTATCGGCAGTACATTCCTCACACTGTCACAGAGTGGGGGAAAACACCGCCGATAACCAGCGGTTGTCAAAGGAGACATCTGCATGGATAATCAGGGCACAGATTATCAGTGCAGCCCCAAAAGTGACAATCAGTGTCCAACAAGGTAGACAAAAATCAATTTAAAAAAAACCCAAAAAAATAGAATTTTTTTAATTTAAATCGGATTTTTTTGATTTTTAGCAAATGTATTTTAATTAAATGCTTTTTGAGTAAAACTCGATCTAAAAGATAGTTTTCTACAGTGAATGGGACTGTCTGAGTCAACAGCGGGTCAGAGGAGGAGCTGCTGCGGGACAGAGATGACAGTTGCTCTCTAAAAATTATGATTTAAAATCGAGCCTTTTCACTAGTAATTTAAATCAAATCCACCCTGGTGCCCAACAGTGCTATTAGTGCCCATCATTGCTGCCTATCAGTGCTGCATATCAGTGCTTCATCAATGCCCACCAGTGCCACCCCATCAGTGCTGCCTCACCAATGCACATCAGTGAAGGATAAAAATTACCTATTTTCAAAATTATATAGAAATAGAAACAAAGAACTTTTTTTTTCAAAATTTTCAATCTTTTATTATAGAGCAAAAAATCAAAAAACCCAGTGGTGATTAAATACCATAAAAAAAAAGCTAAAAATTTTTTTTTATAATTTCATATGGGTACAGTGTTGCATGACCGAGCAAAGTGTGACAGCACTGAAAGCTGAAAATTGGTCTGGACAGGAAGGGAGAAAAAGTGCCCAGTAGGTTAAAATATGGTTCATCTACTTGTCAACCGCCCTACACAGGATGGCTGCTCTGTGCAGATGTGCAGAATCACACATATACATACATACATACATACATACATACACGTGTATGCACGCACACGTGATTCTGCACTCCCGGGTAGGGAGTGTGCAAGTGCGACACTTCTGCTGTGATTAGTCAAATCATAAGCTGTTCAACGGGTGTTGGCACCCACTGTTTGAGGAGGAGACACAAAGGAGCTCTGTAGATGTAAACAATGCAGTACCCCTATAAGTCTCTGATCGCTGTCATTACTAGTATAAAATAAATAAAAATTCCAGTATATATCCCATAGTTTGTTGACGCTATAACCTTTGTGCAAACCATTCAATATACGGAAATTTTTTTTTTTAACCAAAAATATTTAGCAGGATTACATATTGGCCTAAATTTATGAAGAAATTTGATTTCTTAAATTTATGATATTGTATATTTTAAAATTTTGATTCCCCCCCAAAATTGGCAATCTTTTTTTGTTTATTGTGTAAAAATTAAAAAACCCAGTGGTGATCAAATACAGCTTAGGCAATCGCAGAAGTGGGAGCGGGTACATGTCAAATCCAGGTACCCCCTTCCCAAAGGTGCCAATCCGTAACGGGGAGTGGGGGACGAACCCTTGAAGTGGAACTTTGGGTGGAGCTCTACTTTAAAGTAGATGGATAGAGAAAGGGAGAGTTAAAACCCCTATCAGTTTATTTTTTCCTATCTGTGTCCCATTGTGGAGATTTCCCTTCACCTCCTGTCCCATAGCCAAAACAGCAAGTGAGAGGAAATCTCTGCAAATTAAGGGAATCTCTTGGGGACCCCCAGGTCACCAGAACTAGTGTCCCCCAGGGGCGGGCTGACAACTCATGGGGCCCCAGGGCAATAGGGGATCATGGGGACCGTGTCAGGAATGGACTCACTACTGGTGGCGGGACTCACCTGCCATGTGAGCTGCAGTACCAGGGCTGGCCAGCGGGTGGTCTCAGCAGCCAGAAGCTCACTCCTGCAATCAAGTCATCACCTGAGGCTGATTGCAGGAGGTGTATTTAAGGAGTAGCCATGCCTGCAGTCAGGGGCTTAGTGTATAGTTTCCCTTGGCCCCTGTATCCTGATCCTGCCTGCTTGTATGCCGACTCTGCACGAACTCTGCCTGTACCGACCTCGGCTATTCCTGACTACTCTTCCGCCTTCTCCTTGTACCTTGCCTGCCCGTTTGCTACCGACTACGTTTAGTATTGTTATCTGTTGGAGGTTTGGTTTGTTTGCACTGCGTTTATGTATTGTTTAGTCTTTAATAAATGGTATTGTTTATACTATACCTGAAGCCTGCGTTTCCCTAAGTCAGCCCACACACCTCTGGTCATACCTGGAGCCCTGACATTACACCAAGGCCATTCCTGACCAGAAGTGGCTGCACAGGGAAGCCATCTTGGCTTGCTGTTGTGAAGGATCCATCCGGAGGAGGTTATATACTTGTATTTGCTAGTCTTAGATGACAGAGAATATGCCTATCAGACTCTGCAGGAGTATACCAGGGATCAGCTGCTAGAATGCATACGGGTCGCTCATTCCCTATTAGATCAGGGCACGGAGTTCTCTGAGGTGCAACCATTGATTCAGGCTTATGTTGAGTT
Source organism: Staurois parvus (assembly GCF_062004578.1). Classification (NCBI taxonomy): domain Eukaryota; kingdom Metazoa; phylum Chordata; class Amphibia; order Anura; family Ranidae; genus Staurois; species Staurois parvus. The sequence continues at coordinate 1,257,498 of NW_028318028.1, read as the reverse complement.
GGCTTCATCTAATACCCCTGAAAGCAGGAATGACTTTCTTCCACCATTCAGTGTGGATCAAATAGAATCACTGGTATGGTTGTTGGAGGATGATCCGGATTGCTTCTGGGAACATTATTCAGCATGTTCACCACATGTGCTAGTGAAGTGTATAAACGCAGTGCAGTCTTTAGTCAGACAGGCTATGTGTAAGCTGAGTTTTGTTCAATTAATACTACAGTCCTGGTCAGATTTGTTACACCCAGCCTCAGTCAGCTTGCAACAAACCAGTCCTGCTTCTAATCATTCCTCTGCTCAAAGCTATTCTGGCATTCCCGACAGCACCCCCAGTTACAGCCCAATATACCGTTATCTACCACGTCAGTACCCTGTTCCCACTCGCTGCACCTATCCTGCCGTTAACCCTGTAAAAAAGGACGCTTTAGCAACTATTCCCTCCTCTGTTCCATCCTCCAGCTCTTCTCTGTCCCCAGCTACTCCATCCATTTACAGACCTGCATTTACTTGCAGTGTCCCAGTAACTAAACCCAAGAAGAAGTGAAAATTCTTTCCAACCAGTACCATCCTACCAGTATCCAAACCGGTCAGCCTGCTGTCTGAGAATCCGCCTTCCGTTCAGCCTGATGCCCCAGTGTACGCTACCCAGCCTGATGGCCCGATCCAGCCTGATGATCCTATCCAGCTTGATGACCTGGTGTTCTTGATCCAGCCTGGTGCCAGGTGACTCGGTGACCGCCGTCGTGCCAGGTGACTCGGTGACCGCCGTCGTGCCAGGTGACTCGGTGACCGCCGTCGAGCTTGGTGAGTCGGTGCCCGCTGTCGAACCAGATGACTCGGTGCCCGCGGTTCTTCCAGATGACTCGGTGCCCGCCGTCCTGCCAGATGACTCGGTGCCCGCCGTCCTGCCAGATGACTCGGTGCCCGCCGTCCTGCCAGATGACTCGGTGCCCGCTGTCGAGCTTGGTGAGCCGGTGCCCGCTGTCGAACCAGATGACTCGGTGCCCGCGGTTCTTCCAGATGACTCGGTGCCCGCTGTCGAGCTTGGTGACCCGGTGCCCGCTGTCGTGCCAGATGACTCGGTGCCCGCTGTCGTGCCAGATGACTCGGTGCCCGCTGTCGTGCCAGGTGACCCGGTGCCCGCTGTCGAGCTTGGTGACCCGGTGCCCGCTGTCGTGCCAGATGATTCGGTGCCCGCTGTCGTGCCAGGTGACCCGGTGCCCGCTGTCGAGCTTGGTGACCCGGTGCCCGCTGTCGTGCCAGATGACTCGGTGCCCGCTGTCGAGCTTGGTGAACCGGCGCCCGCTGTCGTGCCAGATGACTCGGTGCCCGCTGTCGAGCTTGGTGAACCGGCGCCCGCTGTCGTGCCAGGTGACTCGGCGCCCGCTGTCGTGCCAGGTGACTCGACGCCCGCTGACCAGCCTGACGTGCCTCTGTCCGCTGACCTGCCTGACGTGCCTCTGTCCGCTGACCAGCCTGACGTGCCAGCCCCTGATATCCAGCCAGTTACCTGACCCAGGCGGTGGAACATTTTGCCCACTAAGGACTGTGTCAGGAATCTAGGAATGACCAGAAAGGTGTGGACTGACACAGGGAAATGCAGGTCTCAGGTACAGTATAATACAGTTATTATTAGCCACCCAGATATATATATATATATATATATATATATATATATATATATAAACGCACAGGGAACAAACCAACCTTTCACTACTCTTAGTAGGTGCAGGAACACAGGCGCAGTCAGGGCTGGAGAGGTGGAACGGTCAGGCCGGCCGTAGGGTTCTGTAATGACCGTTTGGTGGTACCTCTAGTGGTCCCCAGGACAGGATTCTCCAGGGCGCGGAGTCTAAGTCCCAGCCTGCTTATTCACCAGGGCCCCTGATGGTGGGGATGGACTTGGAGCAGACAGGAACCAGGTCGCGGCCCCTGAGTACACCTGCTAGTGGTAGAGGGATCCGCCAGAGGTATGTGCAGGTACGGCTGGATCCGTGCAGGATGGATGGATGGATGGCAGAGTAGTTAGCGTGGTCAGACGGGCCAAGTCAGCAACGTGCGGGCAGCAAGGTACCAAAGGAGCAGGCAGAGAATGGTCAAGGTCACAAGCCGGGTTCAGTAACGGTGGAGGCAGATCAGTACAGAGCAGCAGGCAAAGAGTAAACGGGTCACAAGCCAAGGTACAGCAACAGGAGGTCAAACAGCATAGGAGTAGGCAGAAGAATAGTCAGGGATGAGCCAGTAGTCAGAACAGGAGACGGTCAACAGAGATCAGGATTAAGCCGGGTCAGCAACGAAGCAGGAACACAGGATACAGGTACAGAGGCTCATGGGAAAACATACACCAAGGCCCAGAGCACAGGCCTGGTCATGCCTTATATACACACCTTTCTGTAATCAGCCCCAGGTTTGGCTGATTGTGAGCATCTGGCTGCTAAGAGCACCCGCTGATCAGCTCTGGTACTGCAGCCCACACGGCAGGTGAGTCCCACCACCAGTGCTGAGTCCATTCCTGACAGACTGTTTGGAGCGTGCTGAGGCCGCTCCTTGAGGGGGGGGTACTGTCAGGAATGGACTCACCACTGGTGGTGGGACTCACCTGCCATGTGGGCTGCAGTACCAGGGCTGGCCAGCGGGTGGTCTCAGCAGCCAGAAGCTCACTCCTGCAATCAAGTCATCACCTGAGGCTGATTGCAGGAGGTGTATTTAAGGAGTAGCCAGGCCTGCAGTCAGGGGCTTGGTGTATAGTTTCCCTTGGCCCCTGCATCCTGATCCTGCCTGCTTGTATCCTGACTCTGCACGAACTCTGCCTGTACCGACCTCGGCTATTCCTGACTACTCTTCCGCCTGCTCCTTGTACCTTGCCTGCCCGTTTGCTACCGACCCGGCCTGCCCGACTGCGTTTAGTATTGTTCTTATTGCTATCTGTTGGAGGTTTGGTTTGTTTGCACTGTGTTTATGTATTGTTTAGTCTTTAATAAATTGTATTGTTTTTACTATACCTGAAGCCTGCGTTTCCCTGTGTCAGTCCACACACCTCTGGTCATACCTGGAGCCCTGACACCATGTGTCCTTGCCCAAACTCAAAAAAGCCTATGAAAAAGGTACCAGGGGCATCTCATGGGGCCCCCTACTGACCCCGGGCCCTCGGGCAGTGCCCGAGTTTCCAAATGATCAGTCCGCCCCTGGTGTCCCCATTGGAAGATTTCCATTCTATTACTTTTCTGGGGACAACCCAAAATTTGGGGTTTCTTTTACTTTTGATGATAACGTTAAACAGGACAAATAGAGAGTGTGAATCTAATGGGGGCAGAGAGAGAAATAAAACCTGACTAATTCTAATCCATCTCCATTCTATCCAAAGCAAAAAAAAAAAAAGTTTTGCCTTCAGTTATACTTTAACCTAGAACTAGAGCTAGAAAAATAAACCTGTGAACATGCAGGCTTTTTATTGCAGAAGAGACACGTAGGCTAGGCTTACACGATTTCCAGGCACGTTTTGTGTTTCTTTTTTTGCCAATAGGGAAGTACACTGCCCAAAAAAATTAAAGGAACACTTTTTAGTCAGAGTATAGCATCAAGTCAATTATACTCCTGGGATATTGATCTGGTCAGTTAAGTAGCAGAGGGGGTTGTTAATCAGCTTTGGCGTGAATGAAATTAACAACAGGTGCATTAGATGGGCAACATGGAGACGACCCCCAAAATAGGAATGGTTTACAGGTGGAGGCCACTGACATTTTTTTCCCTACTCATCTTTTCTGACTGTTTTGCATTTGGCTAGGGTCAGTGTCACTACTGGTAGCATGAGGCGATACCTGGACCCTACAGAGGTTGCACAGGCAGTCCATTCCTCCAGGATGGTACATCAATACGTGCCATTGCCAGAAGGTTTGCTGTGTCTCAAGAGCATGGAGAAGATTCCAGGAGACAGGCAGTTACACTAGGAGAGCTGGACAGGGCCATAGAAGGTCCTTAACCCATCAGCAGGACCGGAATCTGCTCCTTTAGGCAAAGAGGAACAGGATGATCACTGCCAGAGCCCTACAAAATGAACTCCAGCAGGCAACTGGTGTGAAGATCTCTGACTAAACAATCAGAAACAGACTTCGTGAGGGTGGCATGAGGGCCCGAGGTCTTCTAGTAGGCCCTATGCTCACTGTCCGGCACCATAGAGCTCGACTGGCATTTACCATTGAACACCAGAATTGGCAGGTCCGCCACTGATGCCCTGTGCTTTTCACAGATGAGAGCAGGTTCACCCTGAATACGTGACAAACGTGAAAGGGTCTGGAGAAGCCATGGAGAACATTATGCTGCCTGTAACATGGTTCAACATGACTGTTTTGGTGGTAAGTCAGTGATGGTCTGGGGGGGGGAAATCCATGGAGGGACGCACAGACCTCTACAGGCTAGACAATGGCACCCTGCCATTAGGTATCGGGATGAAATCCTTGGACCCATTCTCAGATCCTACACTAGTGCAGTGGGTCCTGGGTTCCTCCTGGTGCACGACAATGCCCGGCCTCGTGTGACGAGAGTATGCAGACAGTTCCTGGAGAATGAAAGAATTGATACCATTGAATGGCCCCCACGCTCGTCTGACCTAAATTCAGTAGAACACCTCCGGGATATCATGTTTTGGTCCATTCGACAGCCCCAGGTTGCACCTCAGACTGTCCAGGAGTTCAGTGATGCCCTGGTCCAGATCTGGGAGGAAATCCCCCAGGACATCATCCGTTGTCTCATTAGGAGCATGCCCCGATGTTGTCAGGCATACATACAAGCACGTGGGGGCCATACAAACTACGGAGTACCATTTTGAGTTGCTGCAATTAAATTTCAGCAAAATGGACTAGCCTGCAGCATCATTTTTTCACTTTGATTTTTGGGGTGTCTTTGAATTCAGTCCTCTGTAGGTTGATCATTTTCATTTCCATCAAACAATGTGGCAATCTTACATTCCTAACACATTACCCCGTCCATATCAGTATAGATATCCAGTATGATATTTTCCCCCATTGAGATCTGATGTGTTTTCAAAGTGTTCCTTTAATTTTTTTGAGCAGTGTATTTACTTTTATGTTACTTTGGTGCAAATTGGATGAAACTTTGATGCAACTTGAGTGCCAGAGATTGTAAAGTTGCACTGCATGAACAGAATTGTCATACTTTACTAATAGAAAAAAAAAACACCCCAACAAAAAGCGCATAACGCATCAAAAACGCACTACATGTGTTTCTGCCGTGTGTCCATTGAAGTTTATTAAACCAAAAACACACTGTGTTGCTTTTAAAAAAAGTTTCTGACCCTTTCCAAAAATGCATAGATGTGAATGTGTCCCATAGGAAACCATGCTGAATGGACCGTAGTACGTCTGAACCAGGCCAAGTTTTTACTACAATAAAATACATCTACCTACCTGTGTAAATGCCCAACACCTATAGCAAGGGCTTTAACCAAATTTAATCAGAACTGCAGTTTGCTTTTATCTACAGACACGCCTGATCTGCATAGGCAGTTTTTAGTAAAGTTGAACTATGCTTTTAAGAGAAAGCAGTCAAGAGGAAAGAGAAAGCACAGCTCAGCTACATGTTTTTACCACCCCCCTGAACTGCAAGTGAACCTACCCTGAGGGCCAGTTCACACCGCATGTAGTCCAGTGCATTTTTTTCTGCATCAGAAATGCATGGACAGTAGGTTATATGGTTTCCAATGGCATAGTTCACACCAGTGCATTCCAGGTCCAGAAACAAAACGTAGAACATGCTGGAATGGGGAAAACCACACCAGAACGCACACATCCTTATTAACCGCTTGCCTACCGGGCACTTATACCCCCTTCCTGCCCAAGCCAATTTTCAGCTTTCAGTGCTGTTGCACTTTGAACAACAATTGCGCAGTCATGCAAAACTTTACCCATATGAAATTTTTATCTTTTTTTCACACAAATAGAGCTGGTATTTAATCCCCACTAGGTATTTTATTTTTTGCACTATAAACAAAAAGAGCAAAAAAATAGTTAAAAAAAAAAATTTCTTCTTTGTTTCTATTATTATTACATTATGCAAACAGGTAATTTTCTCCTTCACTGATGTGCGTTGATGAGACTGCACTGATAGGCAGCACTGATGAGGAGGCACTAATGATGCTGCACTGATAGGCAGCACTGATGAGGAGGCACTAATGATGCTGCACTGATAGGCAGCAATGATGGGCACTGATGGGTGGCACTGCTAATCAGGTGATGTCCTGTGACATATATGTTCCTCAAAAGGCTGCTGATAACCGGTAACTGTATTTACCTTGTGATCTGCTATGTCATTTGACATAGCTGATCACGTAAAAGGCCGCTGTGGTTGGCATTTTACCTAGTTATGTGATCAGTTGTGTCCATAGAACAACGCCGGGTGAATGTGGGAGGACGTCCTCCCACAACTGGATAACCGTGATGTAGCCGTCATTCAGCGCCATTTAATTCATTTTTGATATTCAAAATAAACTCCCCCATCCATCCATGTCTCCATGCTTTATTTTGTGGAGAAATCACTTTAAAAAAAAACAGTCCCTAGCATTTCTGTCCATGGCCATCTTGAGTAAGGGCAGATGATTCATGTAGAAATTACTTCCAGGAATCTATCTGCCTTTAGCTCAGGCATGCAGGCAGGAGAGTGTGCTTAGCTGAGAAAACCCTTCCTCCCCTCCCGAAGACTCCTAGGATGTAATGATATCATTTGCCTAAGCATGGAAACCAGGAAGTAACTGAAGAGATGTAAAAAAACTGTTTAAAACAAGTAAATATAATTCCTACCTATTTACCAAATGCTAGAAGCATAAGAATCCTAAATAGTCAACATTGATTGAGAGAGTGAAATTCCACTTTAAGCCCTGGTTCACACCAGTGCGACTTGTCATGTGATCTGAAAGTTCCACAAGCCACGCCCTATTGTCCGCAATGTAACCCTTCAAACCGGTGTGACGCAAACTCCATTGGTGTTGCACCAATTTTGAAAGCAGTTCCTGCACTATTTTATGCGATTTCAGGTGCGATTTGCATAGACATCTGTGCATGAAGCCGCAGAGATGTCTGCCAAGCCGTACTTGAAGTCTCACTGACATGCAAATTTGAAATTGTGTGACTTCAAGTGAAGTTGCACAATTTCAAAGTTGAATCTAGTCTAAACCAGGGCTGAGTAAAAGCGGAGTTCCAGTCAGTTTTGTGTTTATGAACCGCTTCCCCTCCGCCCTATAGCAGAAATACTGTTACAGGGCGGCAGGGGTGCGCAAAGTCACATATACAGTGGGGATCGAATGTTTGGGCACCCCAGCTAAAAATTTGTATTAATGTGCATAAAGAAGCCAAGGAAAGATGTAAAAATCTCCAAAAGGCATCAAATTACAGATTAGACATTCTTATAATATGTCAACAAAAGTTAGATTTTATTTCCATCATTTACACTTTCAAAATAACAGAAAACAAAAAAATGGCGTCTGCAAAAGTTTGGGCACCCTGCAGAATTTATAGCATGCACTGCCCCTTTTGCAAAGCTGAGACCTGCCAGTGTCATGGATTGTTCTCAATCATCGTCTGGGAAGACCAGGTGATGTCAATCTCAAAGGTTTTAAATGCCCAGACTCATCTGACCTTGCCCCAACAATCAGCACCATGGGTTCTTCTAAGCAGTTGTCTAGAAAACTGAAACTGAAAATAGTTGACGCTCACAAAGCTGGAGAAGGCTATAAGAAGATAGCAAAGCGTTTTCAGATGTCAATATCCTCTGTTCGGAATGTAATTAAGAAATGGCAGTCATCAGGAACAGTGGAAGTTAAAGCAAGATCTGGAAGACCAAGAAAAATATCAGACAGAACAGCTCGCAGGATTGTGAGAAAAACAATTCAAAACCCACGTTTGACTGCACGATCCCTCCAGAAAGATCTGGCAGACACTGGAGTTGTGGTACACTATTCCACTATAAAGAGATACTTGTACAAATATGGTCTTCATGGAAGAGTCATCAGAAGAAAACCTCTTCTACGTCCTCACCACAAAAATCGTTTGAACTTTGCAAATGAACATATAGACAACCCTGATGCATTTTGGAAACAAGTTCTGTGGACCGATGAGGTTAAAATTGAACTTTTTGGCCGGAATGAGCAAAGGTACGTTTGGAGAAGAAGGGGCACAGAATTTAATGAAAAGAACCTCTGTCCAACTGTTAAGCATGGGGTTGGATCAATCATGCTTTGGGGTTGTGTTGCAGCCAGTGGCACAGGGAACATCTCACGAGTAGAAGGAAAAATTAATTCAATAAAATTTCAGCAAATTTTGGATGGTAACTTGATGCCATCTGTGAAAAAGCTGAAGTTAAAGAGAGGATGGCTTCTACAAATGGATAATGATCCTAAACACACCTCGAAATCCACGGGGGATTACATCAAGAGGCGTAAACTGAAGGTTTTGCCATGGCCTTCACAATCTCCTGACCTCAACATAATTGAAAATCTATGGATAGACCTTAAAAGAGCAGTGCGTGACACAGCCCAGAAATCTCAAAGAACTGGAAGACTTTTGTAAGGAAGAATGGGCAAAGATACCTCAAACAAGAATTGAAAGACTCTTGGCTGGCTACAAAAAGCGTTTACAAGCTGTGATACTTGCCAAAGGGGGCAGCACAAGATATTAACTCTGCAGGGTGCCCAAACTTTTGCAGACGCCATTTTTTTGTTTTCTGTTATTTTGAAAGTGTAAATGATGGAAATAAAATCTAACTTTTGTTGACATATTATAAGAATGTCTAATCTGTAATTTGATGCCTTTTGGAGATTTTTCCATCTTTCCTTGGCTTCTTTATGCACATTAATACAAATTTTTAGCTGGGGTGCCCAAACTTTCGATCCCCACTGTGTATATATATATATATACACACATACATACATACATACATACATACATACACACACACATATATACACACACACACACACAATTTGCATTCGCGGCCTTGGCTGTCAATCACCGAGTCCTGGACAGTGATTACTCCCCGGCACCTGGTGATCGCCGAGCATCTCCGACAGGGAAGAGGCCTGTATGTAAACAATACAGATCTCTCCCCTGTCAGCTCCTGCACACTGCTTTGTATGGCTCTGCATAGCAGAGCCATACAAAGCAGTGTGCTTACAGTGAAACACACAGTACAACCTTTTGATCGCCTAACATGTTAACCTCTTCCTGCCCAGTGCCATTAGTACAGTGTCAGTGCTTTTTATTAGCACTGATCACTGAACTGGTGTCACTGGGGATGTTTAAATCCTCTGGAGGACAAGTGGTTAAAAGTCAGCAGCTACAAAAACTGCAGCTGCTGACTATCAATAAACAAACACTTACCTGCCCCCTCGGTCCCACGATGTGCTCACCTGCGCCATGAATTCTCTGCCCAGCATCACAACTGCTTGTGGCTTCACAGCCGGGTGCCAACTGAGCATGCGCGAGTCGCGCTGCACATTCTGAATGGTCCGGCAGTCCTCTGGGACCCGTGAAGGAGACTGCGGGAGGAAGGAGGGGGGGCCGAACTTCCAGCTCACCTTGCAGCAGCTGAGTGAGCAAGGAGTGGGAGCGGGTACCTTCTAAAGACAGGTATCCGCTCCCCCTCCCCACCAAAAGGTGCAAAGTATGGCAGTGGAGCTTCCACTTTTGGGTGGAACTCCGCTTTAAAAAAAAGGGGAAAAAAATGCGCTGAAACGCATCAAATACATGCATGCAAAAACGCATCCGGAACGCATCTGGACTGTGTTTCTATGGTGTGAACTAGACCTTAGGGAGGGTTATATCTTATATTGTAAAGCGCTCAGCAAACTGTTGGCTCTATAAATCCTGTATAGTAATATTATACGGGATTTATATTATTATACAGGATTTATATGGCGCCAACAGTTTGCGCAGCGCTTTACAGCATGAAGGCAGACAATATAGTAACAATCCAGTTTGGTACAAGAGGAATCAGAGGGCCCGGCTCCTTAGAGCTTACAATCGTATAACCAATACCAGGTTGTTGTTGCCATCTGTGTCCCCATGGGAAGCCATCCCTTCCTCTCCCATAGCCCAACAGGAAGTGAGAGGAAATCCCTCCTAAGCGAGGGAAACACTTGGCTGTCACCAGAACTCGTGTCCTATTTTGTTTTAGTTTTGGATAGAGAGGAGTTAGACCCCCGTCAGGTTTTTATAGCCCTCAGTGCCCCCATTAGGGAGATTCACCGCCACGATTTATCCTGGTGACCACTAAAGAAAACCCCAGAACAATAACAGATGGGACAGTCGCTCTCGTGACAACCAGGTCTGTCCTTAGCTTTGCAGGGATTTCCTCTCACTTCCTGTTTTGGCTATGGGACAGGAAGTGAAGGGAAATCTCCCCAATGTGGACACAGATGCCAAAAAAAACACAGCTGACAGGGGTTATAACCTTCCCTTACTCTATCCAAAATGAATACAAAAGGGTTTTGGGCTCAGTTCTACATAAGGGCCCCATTCACATCTACAAAATGCGGTATTTCCGACCACTGACCGAGCACACAGCCCAGGAGCTGACTTCACTTGCTGCATGCTTGTTCCTGGCCACTAACAATGTATTAGAGCGGGTGGCAGCCAGGAAAGTGGTATTTTCCAGAATAGGTCAGTCCTGGCGGCTCTGCCCCCACACTTCAAATGGACTTGGGGTGTCCGAGGAGATCCCCTGCGTGTGATCCCCGGAGCCCTCAGAGAGCCGGGAGGGTGACGTCTCCAACAACCGTCTCTACTACCACATAGTGCTCGCAAGACAAGTCATAACTTACCGGTGTCCGTCCTCCCGCTGGGCCTGAGTCTGGATGGTAGGCGCCATGCTAGCTTAGAACACACAACCCATAGCCGTCTGCATCCCCAGTCCTTCAATCGCTCCGCCTCCTCTAACACACACACACAACAGGCACAACAGAGGCCACCCATGACGTAAGGTCCTGAACGTGCCGCACGGAATCATGGGACTTGTTGTTTGGACGTAGAAGCGCTAGCTATTGTTGAATAAAGATAGGCGGAGTCGCAGGGCCCGCCTACCGACGCGTCTGTGGTTGAGAGCGGTAGGCACGTGATCTCGTCACAGAACAATGGCGGCGCCCATGAACCCAGCGATGGGTCCTCAGGCACCTGTGGGCGGCGGACCTCCTGGGCCTCAGCTTGGCCCAGGGGCAGCTCAGCAGCAGATGGGAATGCCACAGCAGCAGCAGGACTTTGACCCGGTGCAGAGGTACAGGATGCTCATCCCGCAGCTGAAGGAGAGTCTCCAGGTACCCGCCGGGCTGAGGGGAGAGCGGGAGGCGGTTATCACTGGTATACACTAGAGGGGGCTAGAGAGGACAGGTGACCACAGCGGCCAGTCAGCGCCTATTCTCTGTAGTTCCCTGGTCTCCTCCTCCCATGCCCGCCTCAAGGACTTCTCCAGGGTGTCACCCATCCTCTGGAACTCCCTACCCCAATCCATCAGATTATCACCTACTCTCCTCTCCTTTAGGCACACCCTAAAAACCCATCTCTTCAGGGAAGCCTACCTCACCCCCTGCTAACTGCTGATCTCCTCCACTCTTCCTACCACTCCATCCCCCACAGCTTTTCCTCCTGTACCACTATCCCCTCCCTCCTAGATTGTAAGCTCCAAGGAGCAGGGCCCTCGAACCCCTCGTGTATTGCGTAGTATTGTTATTGTACTGTCTAGTGTATTGTCCCCCATTGTAATGTACAGTGCTGAGGGAAGTGTTGGCGCTATATAAATACTGTATAATAATATTCGCTGGGAAATGGAAAGCAGGCCTGTGGTTGCTAGGGGTGACTGTCTCCCAGGAGATGCTGGGGGCGGGGCCCCGCTGCATGTTATAGGGCTGTCATCCTTCTCTACCTAGGCACGACCACGAGGGAACTATGAACACACAGCTGTGCGCACACCTCATATTCTTCTACGTAGAGCTGAAGGCAATTTTTTTCTTAGTTGTGGAGAGAGATATCTGTTAGTTTTATCGTTCTTGTGGTCATTCACCCGATTTATCCTGAAGACTGTTACCACCGAAAGTGAAAGGAAATCCAAATTTTGGGTTGTCACCAGAACAGGAATAGAAGGCAAATCTGCCAATGGGAACCTTAGTTCTATTGATAACCAGAAATTCTTTCATTGTGGAGGGATTTCCTCTCACTTCCTGTTTTTGCTACGGGACAGGAGGTAAAGAGAAATCCCCCCCCCCCCCCATAGGACACAGATGGCAAAAAAAGAAAAGCAGCCCCTTCCTTCTACTGGCCATACATGGGTCGGATTCCGAAAAATGTTTCTTTTGAAAATCATAACTTAGAATTGTCTTTGAATTGCGCACCATTAGAGGGCCGCAGCAGTGGACGATTTTCTTGCGGCCATCGAATTTGAGTGATCGAGCATGTTGGAAAATGTTTGAAAAAGCAAAAGCATTTCTAATCAAAGATGGGAGAATTGTGCAAGAAATATAATCGAAAAAGAAATGTGTGCTAGCTGTGACCTGGAAAGAAGAGAAGATTCCCAGCCATGAAAATTCTTTTCTGTAACAACATGGGGTGAAGTTTGAAGGCTTGGTTGGTCGAATTTTGAAAGCAATGGTGGCACCATCGGATTACAAAACGCATAAAATTTCTGATTTTTTAAAGAAACAATTGAGTACTGACGTGATACTTTATTTGCACTAACATACAATTTTGAGGACAAGCTTTCGGGGAGTGTCCACCGACCTCAAGGTCCAGGCAGTACTACAAAGTTTTAGCAGAATGTTAGAAGAGATGTTGAAAGGGGGAGAAAAAAAACCCAGAAAGAAACAAACAGATATACACAGCAATGGTTATCAGACTAGGATTAGAGATAAGACACAGCAAAAGCAAAGACTGGGGGGGGGGGGGGGGACAACACTCACAGAGGGGGTCGTAAAATTGTTGGATAATGAGTGAGGAATCCCATGTCCAAATTCAGGCCGTTATCTCTTGTGTCAAATAGAATTATCATTCTTAGTTCAAAGGTTTTCCTTTCCTGAACAGTTTTGAAAATCCCTTTTTGGAACTGAGATCTTGAGGTCTTCCATAGTGTGGTCTGGTTGTGCGAAATGGTGTCCCACAGGTGTGCAAAAGTCATCTTCTTTATGTTCCTTGATGGTATGTCTGTGCAAATTCATCCTTGTTTGCAACTTCTGTCCTGTTTCGCCAACATAAGATCCTTTGCTGCATTTTCTGCACTGGATAAGGTACACAACATTACTGGAGGTGCAGCTGTATGATCCGGAGGTATTGAAGATCCCTTTTGAGTGTCTGACACTTTTTGATGGATTGATTTGGTTGTTTGTGATTTTCTACAAAGGAAATTTGTTCAGAATTCGACCCATGTATGGCCTGCCTTACTCTATCCAAACAACTTTATTTGTATTGATTTATTTTAGTTTTGGATTGAGTGTGGAAGGGTTAGACCCTCTGTTCAGGTTTTTATTGCTGTCTGTGTCCCCTTTGGGGTGATTTAGGGCTCTTTTCACAAGGAAGTTTCAATCAGGTCCACCTGCCTGTTTTTTAGGAGGACCCGATCGGAACCTCCATTCTCCCCTATGGAGCGGAGGGTATAAACGGATATTTATCAAATTAAACCTTTCCAAAACCGAGTTCGTAGTTTTCCCCTCAGCCCGCGACCCCCCCGACTTCTCCAGCACGACCAACAACACCACCATCAGTCCCACCCCGCAAGCCAGAGTACTAGGTGTCATCCTAGACTCCAATCTGTCTTTCCAGCCCCAGGTCCTATCGCTGACAAATTCATGTAGACTCCACCTCCGCAACATCTCCAAAATACCTCCATTCCTAACTCCAGAAACTACTAAGCAACTCATTCACTCCCTTGATAATATCACGACTTGACTACTATAACTGCCTCCTCACCGGCTTACCTCACCACAGGCTATCCCCGCTTCAGTCTATCCTGAATTCTGTGGCCAGACTCATCCACCTTACTAATCGCTCCGTATCCGCCACCCCCCCCTGTCATTCCCTCCACTGGCTTCCGATTGTCCAACGCATAAAATTCAAACTACTAACATTGACGTACAAAGCTGTTCATAACACTGCCCCAAACTACATCACCGATCTGATATCCATCTACCACCCAAAACATACTCTCTGCTCCTCACAAGACCTCCTACTCTTTAGTTCCCTGGTCTCCTCCTCCCATTCCCATCTCCAGGACTTCCCCCATCCTCTGGAACTTACTACCCCTATCCATCAGACTGTCACCTACCCTCCTCACCTTTAGGCGCACCCTGAAAATCCATCTCTTCAGGGAAGCCTACCCCGCCCTTACCTAATTGCCGATCTCCTCCACTCTTCCTACCACTCCATCCCCCACAGCTATTTCCTCCTGTACCACTATTCCCTCCCTCCTAGATTGTAAGCTCCAAGGAGCAGGGCCCTCGAACCTCTCATGTATTGCACTGTACTGTCTCATGTACTGTCTCCCATTGTAATGTACAGCGCTGAGCAAACTGTTGGCGCTATATAAATACTGTATAATAATAAAATAATATGTGTCTGTTTACATCTGCCAACATCCGATCCGCCAAAAAGGGGTGGATGGGGATTCAGTTCCCTGTCCGTCGGATCGTGTTGGATGAAAATGGACAGGTGGTCCATTTCCATCCAACCCCCCTTTTGAGGAGAGCAAGCAGCTCTGGTCTGTTCTGCAGCAGTGGAGCAGACACAGAGCTGTCATCTGCTTGCTCAGCATGGATCAGCGGAGAGATTCCCCACTGAGCAAGTGGATCCACTAAACAGGTCCATCCCGTGTGAAAGGACCCGTCCCCTCTCTATTTGTACTGGTGACCTGGGGAAGAGCTCAGACATGTATGGATACTAGTCTGAGCCCACCAGGAAAGTGCGACCTGTGCTGGGCCAATCATAAGCAGGGGAGACATTCCCCACCTTGATGCTGCATTTATGAATGTGCATTGTACAAGTGTGCATGCTGGGTGGGGAATGCCCTGGCCGCAGATGTCGTACTGGTGACACCTTCCTGGCAGGGCTCAGACTAGAAATCAAACGCCTGAGCTCATCCCTACCAGTGACCTCTCCAAAACAGGAAGTGAGGGGAAATGTTAGTCGTCTCCAGAACAGGAGTTGAGCAGATTTTCGGGCCGAGTTGGTTGTGGTGCAGAAAATTGCAGCCGATTGTCCACATACCTCGGGGCTATCATGGCCAGGAAGCCTGTACAAAGCAATGACAGGCTGACAGCAGCTGTCCACTGCTGTTCAGGAGTTTTCTTACAGCCAGCAGTTACCTGCAGATAGGGAAATATCATCATACTTGGGTGCAGGCTGCACATTTGTTTTCTCAGCTGCAGTTTTTCGTAAGATACATGCTGTACCATGGCTGACCAGGACATTTAAATGAAGCCTTACACCCCGATCACACCTATCCCAACTCTGATATCGTGCCACTTACAGTGAAGTTGCTTGATTTCAAAGTCAGGTGACATGCCTATTTGAAGTACGATTTGCAAGACGTGACACAGATGTCTATGCAAATCGCAGCAAAAGTAGTGCATGCACTACTTTAGAAATTGGTGTGGCTCTTACCAAGTCAGAACTGCACCGATATGATCGCTATCGGACAATAGGGTGCGACTTGCCATGCGATTTGCAAATCACATGCTAATTCACACCCAGTGTGACCAGGCACTTTAGGTAGAACCAAACCCTCCTATCCTTTACAGCCAGGAAAGCTGCCATCTTAGCCTCTGTTTGATCTGCAGTTGCCATGGTGTTGCACATGTGATCATGTGAAACCAGTCCTTTTGATGGCTTGACAGTTTGGTTGAGAGCACAAGCAACTGTGACAGTTGGCATTCCCAGCATGCTTTGAATGTATTTATGTTGGGAAACTTACATGAATGGTTTTAATTGAGCTTTAACCACTAGCGGACTGCTCAATGTTGATATACTGTGGCGGGGTGGCCGCTCTGCACTGCATCATGTAAATGTATGCGATCCAGGATTTCTGGCCATAGCAGTTCACGCATTCATGACCTCTTGATGAATAAGTGCAAACACGGGAACTGCGTTAACTTTGCTCTTTCCCTCCACTGTATGGCCTTGTGGATTGCTATGTTAATGTACAGCCATCCAGGATTTCTTTTACTATTCCATAAAGACTGAGTCAGCTGCTCTGCAACCCATACGTGTGCAAGTTAGAACATGGCAGAACACGCTGTAGTGCTAATGGCTGTGTGTCTCATCACAGTAGTGCTATGCCACAGGTATTCTGGCAAGTAAATTGTCACATCTCATATAATTTTTGGTCAAGCTAAAGAAGAATGTACAATCAGATTGTATAGTGTATGGTCAGTCTTATGGTGGCCATACACACTTGTATAAATGATCGATTTCCATTTTGCTCACACACGCCATTTTGCCACACACAGGGAAGTGGATGTTAAGCAATGGTTGGAAGATACCATCGTAAATTATCAATCACATCCAGGGTGGATTTGATTTAAATCAAACTGATTTAAATCACTAGTCAGTAAGGCTTGATTTAAATCCTAGTTTTCTACATAAAGACTAATTCTTGCTGGTATAACTTTAATATGCAAGTAGATGAAGATTTTTAGAATAACAACTTTTCATATTAGTTTTTTTATCCCCAGTTTAATAGGTTAATCATTCATATTTGGACAACTTTTCTGTTGTATTTAGGAAGGAGAAAAATAATCATTACCTTAATAATAACAATTTAAATAGATTTATTCAACTGAAACAATAACATTCCAGCATATGTGATTTGCTTAAACATCCATGTTTGTGAACTAATTTGGCTAAACAAAATCTATATATTTTAAGAAACTTAGACTGTCAGCCCCTTCCTCCTCACACTTAGTTTCACTTTCTTCTTGTGCAGATCTATTCCACTCCAAACAATCAGAAAAATATTGTTTCTATTCTATTCACTGAACGTCTTGAAACTTAGCACTGAAGGGGTTGATTCTGTATTCATAGGTTTGTAGAAGTTAGGATTAAGGTCTTTTTCTTAACTCTGTTCATGTTATAACATTTTTGCTGTGAAGAAGAGGCATGTGATCTCCGCTGAGTCAAATTCAGTTTTGAGAACTGCAAAAGTAAACCAACATCTGTGATAATATCTTGTAGGCAGAGAAACTGCCCAATAATCTTACAAAAACCTCTGGAAGAGCATGACATTGTGAATGGATTCATGGAATTTATTTACCAAAAAAATTCAACATATACAGCCTTATTCTACATAATTAAAAAACGAATCTTTATTTCATGATGGAATAACCTTTGGATGGTAATATATTTTCCTCAAAAAGCATTTTATTTAAAAAAAATCTGATTTAAATAAAAAAAATCTGATTTTGTTTGATTTTTTTTTTTTTTTAAAAATGATTGATTTTTATCCACCCTGATCACATCTGTTTCCATCATGCAGTGTCATAATCTGATTAACTGAAATACAATCAGATTCATGACCAGAACGTCTCAATGCTGCTGATCAATGCAAATTGATAGTCCCCTTATCAACTCAGTTTGATTGAATCTGATCTAAACCGATTGGAAGGGAAATTAATGGTTATATGACAGTTCTGTTACTTTGATTGAATCGAACATTGATTGAATAACAACATTGAAATGTGTGGCCACTGTTTGAATCATTCTTACCTTTTCATCTGAGGGCAACTGTGAAATCATCAGTTTCCCATCACTTTGTCTCAGTGATGATTCTCACCAGTACACATAGAGAGGGGAGAATCTCTCCAGTGGGGTCACAGGCAACAATTAAAACCTCACAGTCTAACACTGTCCAAAACTCCCCCCAAAAATGTTTTTCTTAGAGATGCACTTTATACAGATATACAGCTTACCAGCAATGTCTGCCTGTGTTCCCTTTGACTCCCAGCTGCATTTTTTCATAAGATACTTGGATGATGAATAAATCTTTAATGGAGAACTTAGAGGAACTTCTTATCTGCAAAATCTCAGAAGGGAATCCCCCTCAAGTTTCATCTTACATCCTGTGATTTCTCTGGGACAGGAAGTGAAGGGAAATTTCCTGTTATTTATTACAGATCTTTACAAAGCTGTACATTCACACCAGTTCCTGTCTTTAAAGTATAACTGAGTTGTGTGCACAATTGTTAGGCATTTATTTGGAGTATTAATTTCATTATTGAGCAACTTCAGTGCTCTCGGACAATTAAAAATGTTAATAAACCACAAACCTGAATATTTAAGAAAGTAAAAGTGAGGTTTTCGCTTTGATGAATACGTGTGCACAATTATTGGGCAACTATCGGTGTGCAAAATTATTATGCAACTAAATGAAAAACGAAAATTTTCTCATCTCACTTGTTTGTTTTCATCTGTTACAGTGAGAATAATAAACAACTCAAAATTTACAAATAAACACTTCTGATATTTCAGACAAAAAAATCAGTGACCAATATAGCTACCCTTTTCAATAAGTCATAAGCCTTTCATTTGTGAAGTCTTTCAGTTTCTTGATCTGTTGACACTTTTTGTGCAGCAGGAACCACAGCCTCCCAGACACTGTTCAGCATAAATCTCCCATTAGAAGGGCCCACAAGTTTGGTGAGGAAGGGGGCCATGTCATTCTTTTATCGTTAAGTTCTTTACTGGCTAGCCACGCAGTGGAGTACTTCGATGCATGCGATGGAGCATTGTCCTGCATAAACATCATGGTCTTCTTGAAAGATGTAGATTTTTTTTCCTGTACCACTGCTTGAAGAAAGTGTCTTCTAAAAACTGGCAGTAGGTTTGGGAGTTGATTTTGAGTCCATCTTCAACCCGAAAAGGTCCAACTAGCTCATCTTTAATAATACCACCCCATACAGTTACCCCACTTCCACCTTGTTGACGTCTGGGTCAAAGTGGAGCTCTGTGCCCATTACTGACTCCGCCATGGGCCCATCCATCTGGTCCATCAATAGTCACTCTTATCTCATCAGTCCATAAAACCTTTGAAAAATCTGTCTCCAGATATTTCTTGGTCCAGTCTTGACGTTTCAACTTATGTGTCTTGTTCAGTGGTGGTCGGGATTAAGCCTTCCTTACCTTGGCCATATCCCTGAGCACTGAACACTTTATACTTCTGGGCACTCCAGGTAGGTTATAGTTCTGGAATATGACAGCACTGGAGGATATTGTGTTTCAGGTAGCTTCACATTTGATTCTTCTCAAATCTTTGGCAGTTAGCCTGTGCTTTTTGTTTACCTCAACTTGTCTCTTGTGCCTCTGTTGACTATTTGCAATTTAAACATTTGGTTCTGTGATCACGCCCCAATATCTTAGCAATTTAAAGAGTGCTGTATCACTCTGAAAGACTTTTCACAATTTTTGACTTTTCAGAGTCAAATCTTTTTATTTATTTTTTTTTTTTTGGCCCATTTTGCCTGAGGAATAGAAGCTGCCTAATAATTATGAACACCTTGCTACAGAGTGTTGATCTCCTCCTTAGGCCACAGCCTCTCTCATTACACAAATACACTGATATGCTATCTGATATTCTTAAATCCAATAAGCGTTCAAGTGCATACAGCTTAGAATTGGACAATATGTATAATAATGATGTTTTGGTAAAAAAAAAACTCACTTGCCTAATAATTGTGCGTACAGTGTTAAGGCAAAACAGGGGAGAGCGCCCTGGTCTGCTACGGGAGGAGGGGAGAGCGCGCCGGCCTGCTACGGGAGGAGGATGAGGAGGAGGGGAGAGCGCGCCGGCCTGCTACGGGAGGAGGAGGGGAGAGCGCGCCGGCCTGCTACGGGAGGAGGAGGGGAGAGCGCGCCGGCCTGCTACGGGAGGAGGAGGGGAGAGCGCGCCGGCCTGCTACGGGAGGAGGAGGGGAGAGCGCGCCGGCCTGCTACGGGAGGAGGAGGAGGGGAGAGCGCGCCGGCCTGCTACGGGAGGAGGAGGAGGGGAGAGCGCGCCGGCCTGCTACGGGGGGAGGAGGTGGGGAGAGCGCGCCGGCCTGCTACGGGAGGAGGAGGAGGTGGGGAGAGCGCGCCGGCCTGCTACGGGAGGAGGAGGAGGTGGGGAGAGCGCGCCGGCCTGCTACGGGAGGAGGAGGAGGTGGGGAGAGCGCGCCGGCCTGCTACGGGAGGAGGAGGTGGGGAGAGCGCGCCGGCCTGCTACGGGAGGAGGAGGAGGTGGGGAGAGCGCGCCGGCCTGCTACGGGAGGAGGAGGAGGTGGGGAGAGCGCGCCGGCCTGCTACGGGAGGAGGAGGAGGGGAGAGCGCGCCGGCCTGCTACGGGAGGAGGAGGAGGTGGGGAGAGCGCGCCGGCCTGCTACGGGAGGAGGAGGAGGGGAGAGCGCGCCGGCCTGCTACGGGAGGAGGAGGAGGTGGTGGGGAGAGCGCGCCGGCCTGCTACGGGGGGAGGAGGAGGAGGAGGGGAGAGCGCGCCGGCCTGCTACGGGAGGAGGAGGGGAGAGCGCGCCGGCCTGCTACGGGAGGAGGAGGGGAGAGCGCGCCGGCCTGCTACGGGAGGAGGAGGGGAGAGCGCGCCGGCCTGCTACGGGAGGAGGAGGGGAGAGCGCGCCGGCCTGCTACGGGAGGAGGAGGAGGGGAGAGCGCGCCGGCCTGCTACGGGAGGAGGAGGAGGGGAGAGCGCGCCGGCCTGCTACGGGGGGAGGAGGTGGGGAGAGCGCGCCGGCCTGCTACGGGAGGAGGAGGAGGTGGGGAGAGCGCGCCGGCCTGCTACGGGAGGAGGAGGAGGTGGGGAGAGCGCGCCGGCCTGCTACGGGAGGAGGAGGAGGTGGGGAGAGCGCGCCGGCCTGCTACGGGAGGAGGAGGTGGGGAGAGCGCGCCGGCCTGCTACGGGAGGAGGAGGAGGTGGGGAGAGCGCGCCGGCCTGCTACGGGAGGAGGAGGAGGTGGGGAGAGCGCGCCGGCCTGCTACGGGAGGAGGAGGAGGGGAGAGCGCGCCGGCCTGCTACGGGAGGAGGAGGAGGTGGGGAGAGCGCGCCGGCCTGCTACGGGAGGAGGAGGAGGGGAGAGCGCGCCGGCCTGCTACGGGAGGAGGAGGAGGTGGTGGGGAGAGCGCGCCGGCCTGCTACGGGGGGAGGAGGAGGAGGAGGGGAGAGCGCGCCGGCCTGCTACGGGGGGAGGAGGAGGAGGAGGGGAGAGCGCGCCGGCCTGCTACGGGGGGAGGAGGAGGAGGAGGGGAGAGCGCGCCGGCCTGCTACGGGAGGAGGAGGAGGGGAGAGCGCGCCGGCCTGCTACGGGAGGAGGAGGAGGGGAGAGCGCGCCGGCCTGCTACGGGAGGAGGAGGAGGGGAGAGCGCGCCGGCCTGCTACGGGAGGAGGAGGGGAGAGCGCGCCGGCCTGCTACGGGAGGAGGTAAAAGATCACAGATTTTAAAACCCTCATTACAAATCAATGCTTATACATTTGTGCTCTGTACGACTGCTGTTCCAATTACTTGTTCCACAGTTGATATTTACTTATTTAAGTGTAATATTTATATGTGTGCTCCTTGTTTTTTAGAGTCTCATGAAAATCGCAGCTCTGAATCTGGCCCAGAACACAAATATTGATAATGGGCAGTAAGTATTTGTGTTGTACAAGCTTGACCATAATCTGACACTTCAGTGAGCTTATCTCTTATTGATGCACAGTGTTGAAAAAGAGTGTTTTACAGGGATTTTGTAAAATAAATAAATAATACAGCTAAATGCCGGGTATGGCAATGTAACTATTTAAAAAATTGCTGTACCTAAATTTCAGCTTCAAACTATGGATTCCTTTTATCCGGATCATAGAAAGGTACCAGATTTGATTCCATGATTGATTTCACTGTTAATTTTATAAAACTGTAACAGAAATCTGAGGAAATGTATTACGTTGTCACAGTAAGTACATTTCAGAAACAAATCCGTGAACCTTCTTTTGGACATCCATTTTCTGTTTTGGTCTGTTTTTCCTCATACTCGACCAACATTTTTTTTTCCATCTTGACTGCTAAATATGTCACCATTATAGCTCATTCTGCATAAGGCATTATTATTATTTTTATTACAGGTACTTATATAGCACCAACAATTTACAAAGCACTTTACATACAGTCATGGCCGAAATTGTTGGCACCCTTGATATTTTTCCTGAAAATCAAGTATTTCACACAAAAAAGGTATTGCATTAACACATGTTTTGCTATACACATGTTTATTCCCTTTGTATGTATTGGAACAAATATAAAACAGAGGCAGAAAAGCAAATATGACATAATGTCACACAAAACCCCAAAAATGGGCTGGACAAAAGTATTGGCACCCTTAACTTAATATTTGGTTGCACACCCTTTGGAAAACATAACTGAAATCAGTCGCTTCCTATAACCATCAATAAGCTTCTGACACCTCTCACCCGGAATTTTGGACCACTCTTCCTTTGCAAACAGCTCCAGGTCTCTCTTATTGGAAGGACACCTTTTCCCAACAGCAATTTTAAGATCTCTCCACAGGTGTTCAATGGGATTTAGATCTGGGCTCATTGCTGGCCACTTCAGAACTCTCCAGCGCTTCTTTGCCATCCATTTCTGAGTGCTTTTTGACGTATGTTTGGGGTCATTGTCCTGCTGGAAGACCCAGGATCTTGGACGCAAACCCAGCTTTCTGACACTGGGCCCTACAGTGCGACCCAAAATCCTTTGGTAATCCTCAGATTTCATGATGCCTTGCACACAGTCAAGGCACCCAGTGCCAGAGGCAGCAAAACAACCCCAAAACATCATTGAACCTCCACCATATTTTACCGTAGGTACTGTGTTTTGTTCTTTGTAGGCCTCATTCCGTTTTCGGTAAACAGTAGAATGATGTGCTTTACCGAAAAGCTCTATCTTGGTCTCATCTGTCCACAAGACGTTTTCCCAGAAGGCTTTTGGCTTACTCAAGTACATTTTGGCAAACTGTAGTCTTGCTTTTTTATGTCTCTGTGTCAGCAGTGGGGTCCTCCTGGGTCTCCTGCCATAGCGTTTCATTTCATTTAAATGTCGACGGATAGTTCGCGCTGACACTGATGCTCCCTGAGCCTGCAGGACAGCTTGAATGTCTTTGGAACATGTTTGGGGCTGCTTATCCACCATCCGGACTATTCTGCGTTGCAATCTTTCATCAATTTTCCTCATCCGTCCACGACCAGGGAGATTAGCTACAGTGCCATGGGTTGCAAACTTCTTGATAATGTTGCGCACTGTGGACAAAGGCAAATCTAGTTCTCTGGAGATGGACTTGTAACCTTGAGATTGTTGATATTTTGCCACAATTTTGGTTCTCAGGTCCTCAGACAGTTCTCGTCTCCTCTTTCTGTTGTCCATGCTTAGTGTGGCACAGACAGACACACAATGCAAAGGTTAAGTGAACGTCTCTCCTTTTTATCTGCTTTCAGGTGTGATTTCTATATTGCCCACACCTGTTACTTGCCCCAGGTGAGTTTACAGGAGCATCACATGCTTGTAACATTCTTATTTATCCCCAGTTGTGAAAGGGTGCCAATACTTTTGTCCAGCCCATTTTTGGAGGTTTGTGTGACATTATGTCGAATTTGCTTTCTTTCCTCCCTTTTTTTGTTTTGTCCCAATACACACAAAGGGAATAAACATGTGTATAGCAAAACATGTGTTAATGCAATACGTTTCGTGAGAAATACATGATTTCCTGGAGAAATATCAAGGGTGCCAACAATTTCGGCCATGACTGTATATATGTATTATACATTCACATCAGTCCCTGCTCTCAAGGAGCTTACAATCTAAGGTCCCTAACTCACATTCATTTATACACATACTTGGGGCAATTTAGACAGGAGCCAGTTAACCTACCAGCATGTCTTTGGAGTGTGGGAGGAAACCAGGGTACATGGAGGAAACCCACGCAGGCAAAGGGAGAACATGCAAACTCAATTCAGGTAGTGCCATGGTTTTGATTTGAACTGAGAACTCTAGTGCAGCTTGGTGGAAGTGCTAACCACTTAGCCACTGTGCTGCCCATGGTGTATTTGTTTTTTTTTTTACACTTGTCTTAAAATCAAATTGAAATTTCAGTTGGCCAAATATATTCATAGTGCATCAAAAGAGTATGAAAAGCCTGTCTCCTGCCAGCATGCAGAGAAGGACCCTGGCTCTCTATGGAAGGAGTGGTCTTTCTGCAGGGGTCTAACACACCCTTGCTGAGTATGACCTATACCTGTGCAATCGGCAAAGCTCACGCTGCCTGCTGATTGGGGAGCTCTAGCTCTGTGTTAGCAGGCTGCATTTTGAACCTCTGCAGAGTCCACTGCTTCCACATAAATCAAGGAATCTTTTTCTGATGTATGCTGGCAGTGGACAGGTTTTTTTTTTTTTATTTATTTATTTTTTTTACTCGGGTTGCTTTCTAAAGAAAACTAACTATAGGGCTTTTCATGCAATTTGTTTGATGCATTTGAAATGTGATTTAAACTATAAATCTAGTTGGGCTTTGAAGGGGTACGCTAGCCAAAACATTTTGGTTAGAGAGGGTAAAGGTTACAATGAGTGCTATAGCTGTTCATGCCCCCATTGGGAATATTCCCTATCTCTTCCTGTCCTAGTGAGAGCTAAGGCATTGCTGTAAATTGGTTGTTTGGATTCACTTCTCTGAACTACATTATCCATACGTTCCTCTAAACTATTCACTAGGTGCCAGAAATGTGTCCCCACGCTCCCTAGAATATTCTTTGTAGGACTATATTGGGGAATGTAGTCCAGTGGCTGGCACAATTTTCCTGGATTGATGAAGCAAGCGTTAGAACCTTTGTCAGGTTTTTATTTCTCAATGTTTTCCTACAGGAAAGAATCACCCTAATTCAAAACCCAAAAAGTGCCCAAGGGACTTTGTGAGACACCTCAAATTAATAAAAATCTTTACATTTTATTGAAAATGAACATGTTAAAAAAAGCTCAGAGTATAAAAAAAAAACCTTCTTACATATCCATAGAATGATGATATACATATACAGTCATGGCCGAAATTGTTGGCACCCTTGATATTTCTCCAGGAAATCATGTATTTCTCACGAAACGTATTGCATTAACACATGTTTTGCTATACACATGTTTATTCCCTTTGTGTGTATTGGGACAAAACAAAAAAAGGGAGGAAAGAAAGCAAATTCGACATAATGTCACACAAACCTCCAAAAATGGGCTGGACAAAAGTATTGGCACCCTTTCACAACTGGGGATAAATAAGAATGTTACAAGCATGTGATGCTCCTGTAAACTCACCTGGGGCAAGTAACAGGTGTGGGCAATATAGAAATCACACCTGAAAGCAGATAAAAAGGAGAGACGTTCACTTAACCTTTGCATTGTGTGTCTGTCTGTGCCACACTAAGCATGGACAACAGAAAGAGGAGACGAGAACTGTCTGAGGACCTGAGAACCAAAATTGTGGCAAAATATCAACAATCTCAAGGTTACAAGTCCATCTCCAGAGAACTAGATTTGCCTTTGTCCACAGTGCGCAACATTATCAAGAAGTTTGCAACCCATGGCACTGTAGCTAATCTCCCTGGTCGTGGACGGATGAGGAAAATTGATGAAAGATTGCAACGCAGAATAGTCCGGATGGTGGATAAGCAGCCCCAAACATGTTCCAAAGACAT
The DNA here is from genome assembly GCF_062004578.1 of Staurois parvus. Classification (NCBI taxonomy): domain Eukaryota; kingdom Metazoa; phylum Chordata; class Amphibia; order Anura; family Ranidae; genus Staurois; species Staurois parvus. The sequence continues at coordinate 1,231,779 of NW_028318028.1, read as the reverse complement.
TCAAGCTGTCCTGCAGGCTCAGGGAGCATCAGTGTCAGCGCGAACTATCCGTCGACATTTAAATGAAATGAAACGCTATGGCAGGAGACCCAGGAGGACCCCACTGCTGACACAGAGACATAAAAAAGCAAGACTACAGTTTGCCAAAATGTACTTGAGTAAGCCAAAAGCCTTCTGGGAAAACGTCTTGTGGACAGATGAGACCAAGATAGAGCTTTTCGGTAAAGCACATCATTCTACTGTTTACCGAAAACGGAATGAGGCCTACAAAGAACAAAACACAGTACCTACGGTAAAATATGGTGGAGGTTCAATGATGTTTTGGGGTTGTTTTGCTGCCTCTGGCACTGGGTGCCTTGACTGTGTGCAAGGCATCATGAAATCTGAGGATTACCAAAGATTTTGGGTCGCACTGTAGGGCCCAGTGTCAGAAAGCTGGGTTTGCGTCCAAGATTCTGGGTCTTCCAGCAGGACAATGACCCCAAACATACGTCAAAAAGCACTCAGAAATGGATGGCAAAGAAGCGCTGGAGAGTTCTGAAGTGGCCAGCAATGAGCCCAGATCTAAATCCCATTGAACACCTGTGGAGAGATCTTAAAATTGCTGTTGGGAAAAGGTGTCCCTTCCAATAAGAGAGACCTGGAGCTGTTTGCAAAGGAAGAGTGGTCCAAAATTCCGGGTGAGAGGTGTCAGAAGCTTATTGATGGTTATAGGAAGCGACTGATTTCAGTTATGTTTTCCAAAGGGTGTGCAACCAAATATTAAGTTAAGGGTGCCAATACTTTTGTCCAGCCCATTTTTGGGGTTTTGTGTGACATTATGTCATATTTGCTTTTCTGCCTCTGTTTTATATTTGTTCCAATACATACAAAGGGAATAAACATGTGTATAGCAAAACATGTGTTAATGCAATACCTTTTTTGTGTGAAATACTTGATTTTCAGGAAAAATATCAAGGGTGCCAACAATTTCGGCCATGACTGTACTCACCAGATATTTTATTAGGTACACCAGTTCAATTGATTGATAACACAAATTGCTAATCGGCCAATCATATGTCAGCAACTCTAATGCATTTAAGCCTCTAGATGAGGTAAAGATAACTTGCTGAAGTTCAAACCGAGCATCAGAATGGGGGAAAAAAGGAGATTTAAGTGACTTTGAACTTAGCATGGTTGTTGGTGCCAGAGAAGCTGGTCTGAGCATTTTAAAAAACTGATCTACTGGGCTTTTCACGAACAACGATTTCTAGGGTTTACAGAGAATGGTCTGAAAAAGAGAAAAATATCCAGTGAGTGGCAGTTGTGTAGACTAAAATGCCCTGTTGATGTCAGAAGAGAATGGGCAGACTAGTTTGAGATGATAGAAAGGCAACAGTAACTCAACCACTTGTTGCAACCAAGGTATGAAGAATACCATCTGAATGCACAACATGTTGAACCTTGAAACCGTATGGACAGCTTTTATTTGTCTGGCTTCAGAGCTTTGATGTCACGGTCATTGCCAGGAATGCAGCAAATAAAGTCAGAATTCCAACCTGGCAACTAGCATTTTTAGTATGATGTCTAATGGCAGACTCGTGCAACAGAAATCCCAGCATCAGAGGTGTATAGTTTTTTTCTTTTTTAAATAATATATGTGGAATTCTGACTTCATTTGCTGCATTCCTGGCAATGACCGTGACATCAAAGCTCTAAAGCCAGACAAATAAAAGCTGTCCATACGTGCCACTCCTGTCTGCTAAGAACAGGAATTGGAGGCTACAATTTGCACAGGCTCACCAAAATTGGACAATAGAAGATTGGAAAAACATTGCTTGGTCCGATGAGTCTCCATTTCAGCTGCGACATTCAGATGGTAGGGTCAGAATTTGGTGTGAACAACATGAAAGCATGGACCTGTCCTGCCTTATAGCAACGGTTCAGGCTGGTGGTGTAATGGTGTGGGGGATATTTTCTTGGAACACCTTAGTACCACTTGAGCATCGTTTAAACACCATGGCCTACCTGAGCATTGTTGCTGACCATGTCCATCCCTTTAGGACTACAGTGTACCCTTCTTCTGATGGCTACTTCCAGCAGGATAATGCACCATGTTACAAAGCTCAAATCATCTCCAACTGGTTTCTTGTACATAACACAGTTCACTGTACTCCAATGGCCTCCACAGTCACCAGCTCTCAATTCAATAGAGCACCTTTTGGGATGTGTTGGAACAGGAGATTTGCATCATGGATGTGCAGCCGACAAATCTTCAGTGACTGCATGATACTATCATGTCAATATGGACCAAAATCTCTAAGGAATGTTTCCAACAACTTGCTGAATCACAGAATTAAGGCAGTTCTGAAGGCAAAAGGGGATCCAACCCGGTACTAGCAAGGTGTACCTAATACAGTGACTGGTGAGTGTATATCATGAGTAATTACGTATCTTGAAAAATTCATGCTAGAAAAGGATCTCCAAACATTTCATGAGACCATGTTCACCTCCTCTGGAGATGTAAGAACTCATGAATGTCTATGTGGGAACCAAATCCTAATCCACAAAGGGTAAAAAAGACTGCTTTTGCAGTCTTTAGTATCTCCATTCCTGGCTATTGCAGTGAATTTTTTCAATTTGGTTTGGTTCGCCTCACAATTCGAGACAGTGTGGAGCAGTTGGCATATCCTTGCTATAATTTCTATATATGGACCAGCATTCAGCTGGTTTCAAACCCCCCAACCACCCCTGGTGGATTTGTAAGACGCACGCACGCGCACACACACAAATTGTGAGGTATTACCAAATTGAAAAAATTCACTGCAATAACCAGGAATGGAGATAATAAAGACTGCAAAAGCAGTCTTTTTTTTACCCTTCGTGGATTAGGATTTGGTTCCCTCATAGACATTCATGAGTTCTTACATCTCCTGAGGAAGTGCACATGGTCTCATGATATATGTACATCATCATTCTTTGTATGTGTATGAAAGTTTTTTTTATACTCTGAGCTTTTTTAACATGTTAATTTTTAATAAAATGTAAAGATTTTGATAAAATTTTGGTGCGTCTCACAAAGTCCCTTTTTTGGGTTTGTAATATTGTATTTCTTATGGGATGGAGTCGCATCATGCCCACACACACTAGCCCTCAATTTAGAAAGATTCACCCTCACTTTACCCTGGTGATCATTGTTGCTGGGACTGAAAGTAAGGGAAGTTTAAAATTTTGGGTTATCAAAGGAATAGGTGAAGGAAAATATTCAAATGTGGGCACTTGTTCCAGTGACAGTTGTCTAAGAGGAGGTTATCTTTACTCTGGACAGATCTCTATGGGTTTGAGATCTGGACTCATTGCTGGCCAGTTCAGTACTCTCCAGCGCTTTGTCTGAAACCATTTCCGGATGCTTTATGAAGTGTGCTTTGGGTCATTACCCTGCTGTAACACCCATGACCTCTGACAGAGACCCAACTTTCTGACACTGGGCCCTACGTTGCACCCCAGAATTCTTTGGTAGTCTTCAGATTTCATAATGCCACCATGCACAGGGTCAGGAAATCCAATGCCTGAAGCAGCAAAGCAACCCCAAAACATCAGTGAACCTCCACCATGTTTGACTGAAGGGACTGAATTCTTTTCTTTCAAGGCCTCATTTCTTTTTCTGAAAACTATGATGGGCTTTACCAAAAAGCTTTAATTTTTGTTTCGTTTGTCCACAGCACATTCTCCCAAAAGGATTTTGGCTTCCTCACATAAGTTTTGGCAAACTTCAATCTGGCTTTGTTTCTGTGTCAGCAGTGGGGTCCTCCTGGGTCTCCTATCATAGTGTCTCTTTTCATTCAGATGGCAATGTATCGTGCGAGCTGACACAGTTGTACCCTGTGCCTGAAGGTCAGCTTGAATTTCTCTGGAAGTTGTTTGAGGTTCTTTATCCACCACATAAACAATCCTTCATTGCAATCTTGGATCAAGTTTTTTTTAGGTGCAGTGTCATATGATTGAGGATTTGTCAGTTAAACTGTCGCAGCACTGAGAACTAAAAAATGACCTGGTAATGAAAGGGAATTGCAGGCTGGTAAACGGGTGGTTAAGTATTGGAGCTATGAGTTGAGTATGTTTTCCTCCTATTGAGTTCAAATTTAAAACTAGAACACAGTTCTTTTTGAACAGTTTGTACTGGCATAATATTTATTTTTGTTTCACTGTATTTTCATCCGATTTCATGTGTGATATTTTGAATGTACCACAAGGTGGCACTGCAACCCTAAGAGTTCCTGAAAAGGAAGCAGAAGTTTTACATTTCAGCCTTTTTGTTGTATGGAGTCTCACAAGTTTTTGAAGTGTTGGAGAACACAAAAGCATATTTAGATTTTAGTTTCTGATTTTTTTTTATTTTTTGTTAATGGTTGTTTTACTGCTTTACAGTAGACAGGAAAATATTTTTTCTGATTGGATACATGAGGGTACAGTGGTGTTGTTTTTTGTTTGTTTTTGTTTGTTTTTATTTAGGGTTGAACCCATACTGAGCATTTGCACAAATCGCACTGCAGGGAAACTGCATGTGATTCAGACAGGAATCATACTGCATTTCTGTTCAAATCGCATGCAATGCTTTTCAGTGTGATTTGAGCCCATTCATTTTGTATTGAATATTTGATTACAAGTATCGATATTCGTACTTGCCAGAAAAAAAAAATGGTATCAGTGCAATCCTAGCTTTTTTAGTTTTCTCAAGGTTCATCATAGACATACTGTATTGATCACTCAACATTGCACCCTTAATGGGGTTCTAAGGGCTGAAAGTTTTTCACTTTCATGCATTCTATGCAGTAGGGTAAAAAAAACCTTCAGTGTGCAGCTACCCCCTCAGCCCTCCCCTTATACTTACTTAGACTGGCCACACATTATACAATTTTCTTGAGAATGTTTCTTTAGATTTACCAAAAACCATATAACATGAGGTCAAACCTAAACAAAATTTTCAATTGCATCCAATTAGGCAGGCCCTTGCACTACATGAGTAAAGGTAAATCTAATTGAAATTTGGCAGAAATTGGACAGACAATTGTATAGTGTATGGCCAGCCTTACTAGATTCCCTTTTTTGCAGAGGAAAAAAAAAAGATGTGCATGTATTTATTTTTACAAAAGGTGCACTTTTCCTTTACAGTAGAACTATACTGCATCCGAGCACCACAAAACAAAAACATTTTTAATATTCATAGCAAACTCGTCCATCCATCCATGTCTCCATGCTTTATTTTGCTGAGAAATAACTTTTAAAAACACCCCCTAGCATTTCTGGCCGTGAACATCTTGTGTAAGGGCAGATGATTCATGTCGCATTTACTTCCTGGAAACCATCTGCCATTAGCTCAGGCATACAGGCAGGAGGGTGTTTAGCTGGAAAACCCATCCTCCTCTCCTAAAGACTCTTGCAATGTATGACCTCATTTGTCTTTGAAAATAGATATGAAAGTATATCTTATATAGTTTTATCTTACATTTTATCAGTTACTTCCTGGTTTCTGGCCTAGACAAATGATGTCACACATTCCAAGAGTCTTTAGGAGAGCTAAACACCTTCCTGCCTGTATGCCTGAGCTAATGGCAGATGGTTTCCAGGAAGTAAATGCTACATGAATCATCTGCCCTTACTCAAGATGTGCATGGCCAGAAATGCTAGGGGGTATTTTTGAAAGTTATTTCTCAGCAAAATAAAGCATGGAGACATGGATGGGTGGATGAGTTTGCTATGAATATTAAAAATTTATTTTTTGTTTTGTGGTACTCAGATGCAGTATAGGAAAAGTGCACCTTTTGTAAAAATAAATACATGCACATATTTTTTGCAGGTTAAAAAAAAAAAAGATAATAATGAATGCACATTTTTTGCAGGTGAAAAAAAGTGCATTTACAATTATTTTTTTTTTGCCTGTTCTCAATAGATCGCTGGTGCCTTGCAGGACTCCTGCAGACTGTAGATTTAATCTGCCTGTGCATATATCATATGGGCAGGCAGTTATGCTCTGACAGGAAGAATCAATGAACTACCTATTGTGCTCGACAGCGCCATGGTAGTTCATTGAGAACTACAAACTGACAGCTGCAAAGGATATCCATACTTGTAGTTGATTCATTCACAGAACTTTGTGAATGAATGACATGGCTGTTTGGGCGGAGCCCCGTACGGCCGGGATCTTTTTAAAAAGTTGGTATGGGGGAACTTCTGCCTGTACTGTGTCACACAGAGGTAGCAGATCACCAAGCAGTTACAGGAACATGTTGCATGGTCCACCCTATAAACAGGTGGAACATGTAACATGTTCCTGAAGGTTTACTTATCCTTTTAAGTCCCCCTCTGGCCCTTAGCTACACTCTCTGGCATCTAAAATATGCATGACAGGGAGCTGAGCTTAAACCAGAACTCCAGGTTTGCTTTCTTTTTCTATATTCCCTTTAGGGCTGCTTGGCCCAGACAAATTGTGGCAGAATGGTATGGCCGCTGAGGATGTTGTAATAGACTGCAGTAACTTTGCCACACAGTAATCTATGTCATCTTCCTTCACAGGTATAGGTGACTTCCTTTCTGCTGCCAGAAAGAGAGTTGACTGTACGGCACCTCTGCCATTCAGAAACAGCTTTGTATTTTTATCAGTGATCCCAAGTCATTCTCTGATTGCCTTGGAGATTGGAGTGGAGATTGTGACATCATCTGCCCAGCTCTCTACCTTGGCCAATCAGTGAAAGCCTTATTGTTGGATAATAAGACAGGGCTGTTCCTAAATGGCAGAGATGGTGTACAAGAGCAGTCCCTTTCCTGCAGCGAAAGGAAAGTTGCTTGTACCAGTGCAGGAAGACAGCGTAGCTTACTGTAGGTAGCAAAGCTACTATAGTCTGTTACAGCATTCTCAGCAGCTATGGAAAACATTTTTGGGTCAAGCTTTTCTTGAAATAAAGGCCTTTTGTATACTGTAGGAACTCATTTTAAAAGGTTCACCAGGCACCATGTACCTGAACACTGGACCTCAGACATTGCGTAGTAGCACTGCAGGTCATCGAGTTGAGATTGATCAAGCAGTTTACTCAACCATGATTCAACTAAGACGTGTCACAGCTTGACCCCAATGTTGTGGTCATATGTACCTTTTAGCTTTTAATAATTGACAGCTTCTGGTTTTTCAGTTCATCTGTTAAATTATATCTAAAATGAAAACATTTTCTGTAGATTTTTGGAATAAGGTGAAGGGATTTTATTGCTGTCTGTGTTTGGATGAATCACTCCATTAGTCCTGGCAACAAAGGTGATTGTAGTTGTATTGGCGTGTTTGAAACTAAGAGGTAGACCCCCAAAAACTGGTTCTAAAAAGTTAGCAGTCGGTGCAAATTTGGGGTGGAAAAAAGCTGACCAACTGTGCAGAATGACCCCTTTCTCTGGCCAGTCCCTACTCTACTGTGCCAAATGCCAAATGCTTGCTTATAGCATAATTTAATGAACATATAATGCCACTATAGGGCAAACAGACACAGTGGGGTTACAGACTCGCATCTGGTCACTGACCTACACTTTGATGTCTGTGCTCAAATTCAAAAAAGTATATAGATAAAGGTACTGTATGTGTATTTATACACACAAGGCGCTAAAGGAGCATGACTACATGTTGACACTGAGAATCCTAAATCTCTGCATACTGCTATATGTCCTACATATTCTTAGCAAACTTAGGAATCGTATAATTAGCAGTACACAGTCAAGCTATCCAACTGTGTCAAAAGGATACCATCTACTGGCCAAAGTAGGCCAGATTGAGCATGTATTGCAATATATGTGAACCAAGAATCCATATTTTTGTGCAATTGTTTTGCGAAAAATGTGTAGGATGTATAGCAGAGGGGTAAAATGGTTCTAAAGGTTGATGGATTTCTACCTTGTATGCATGAAGGTAAAAAACCTTACTTACCCAAGCCTGATTTCAATCCAGCGATGTGCACAAGTGCTGCTGCTCTCCTGAGTCTCTGCCTCCTCATTGGCTGAGAGAGAGCAGCGGGAGCCATTGGCTCCTGCTGCTGTCAACCACAGCCAATAAAGGAGGGACCAAGCCCCATTTTGAGTGTCTTATGGGCACACACAGCATGGTTCAGGAGCGATCATTCACGAGTGCCCCAAGAGCAGGGGTAGGCAACCTTAAAAAGTGGAGATCTACTTGAACAACATGGGAGAAGTTAAAGATCACCGGGCACAGTGTCGCCTCCTCACACCTGATTTAAACCTCTAGTTGGTGTACTACCGTGTCGCAGACGTGTGCATGGCACAGAAATAGTGTTTAAATCAAGTGGTGAGGAGGCAACATATTGTCACCACTTGTCAAACACACTGTGCTTGATCCCTTTACAGCGGAACAGCTGGCCTACTGCACTTGTGAATGAGCCCTTTGAGTTGCATTCAGCAGCAGCACCCTTAGGGCTCATTCACAAGTAAAGTTTGGGGTGTGGTAAATCCCTGCGGTTGAGTCACACTTTTACCACCCCCAATCCCTACCTCTTTTAGCTGCTGAGGCAGCAGCCAAAGATGTACACATGCCACAACAGGAATTGATCCTCCTGTTGCTTTTGGTGGGTGCTACCGCCTGACAATCATGACCCATTCAAGTAAATGGGGCTACCCTGCAAGCGCCCCGCAACTACATGCTACTGCGGAGTGCAAGGGTTTAAAGCAGGTGGTCAGAAAACACCACAATGCTGCCTGCTTTAACACCTTGTTTGCTGTACTACACATGGTTGCAGTGCACCCATTCAGTTCAACTAAAAGGTGAGCTACATTGTGGGCAATGATGGCTACATGGTCCTGATTTGTGTAGTGCTGCTGCGCCTTCAGATCAAGTGGCCTGGAACCCGAGTGCTGTAGGACCAGCTTGATACAACTGAAAGGTGAGCTGACCTTACTCTTCCCCCACCTCCCTTCCCAGTACAAGCATTACTAGACAGGTCTAACAGACTGAAAATAGTATACTCCTTACTTAGGAAAAGATGTAATAGAGAAATGCAGAACGAGTGGTTTTATTTGTTGGGGGGGGGGGGGGGGGTAGTAGATAGGTGTGGGGGGGTAATGGGAATATAGATAGAATGGGATATAACTCATGGTTTTGTATGTTATATGAAAGTAATGGTGGAACATGTATTTCATATGGAAAACGAATAATTTAAATAAAAAAAAAAAAAAAAGACTGAAAATAGTGCACAAATTGTATCTGTTTGTCTTGTCAAAGAAGATGAGTGATTGTAGTGAAACAATAAGTCATTTGAAGGAAGAATTGGGCACAGCACACTTGAGAATTACATGACGATAAGCATGGCAATAGTTTACCTTTTAAAGGGGGAAGTTCTGTGTATTTTTAAAGAGAACGTTTCCCGTTCATTGTTATGCTTACTGTAAAGTAATATTTAATGTGATATTTTTGACAGTTTTATACTTCTTCCCTGTTGTATTGGCTATAGAGAACTGTAGATTAGTCTCCTAGAGTGAGCAAACACTGCTCTTAACTGCTGAAGTAAGCTCCATAGGCAGTGCATTGTTTTTAGTGAGTTCACTAGCTCATATACGCATATTGTGAGAAAAAGCAGAACAGGAAGTAGAATTGTGTATGTAGTGTGTGTGTGGTGCATAAGTGTTCACAAACTTGGCCATATAATGTACAATTGCAAATTACACATATAAACAAGCTTTAAAGTGATATTATTATTATTATTATACGGGATTTATATGGCGCCAACAGTTTGCTCAGCGCTTTACAATATAACGGGAGACAATACAGCAACAATACAGTTCAATACAAGAGGGAAAGGAGGGCCCTGCACCTCGGAGCTTACAAATCTATTAAAGGTTTTGTTTTAAAAAAAAAAAAAACATACTTGTGGTTTTGCACAGAGCAGTCCCAATACTCTTCATTCTCTGGTCCCCTGCTGGCGCTCCTGGCTCCTCCCCCTTGAGCAGTTCCCCAATAGCAAGCTGCTTCTTATGGGGCACTGGTGCATGCTTGCTTTCAAGCCCTGTTCATTGTGTCCATAAGACACACATAGTGTTTGGTCCACCCCCTGCTCTCTCCTTGGCTCACTGGCTGTGATTGACAACAGTGGGAGCCAATGGCTTCTGTTCCTAGCCAATGAGAGCTGGGGCTTGATCACTGGATCAAAAGGGGACTTAGGTGAGTATGGGGGGGCTGTGGGGGGAGCAGCACACCGAAGGTGTGTGGTGTTTTTGTTGCGTGTTTGGTTTTTTTGTATTGTTTGTTTTACTTTCATGCATAGAATGCATGAAGGTAAAAATCCTACTGCCTTTAGAACCACTTTTAAAAAAAAAAAAAAAAATGCATACATGCATTAAAAACATAATTTACATCTAGCTGATCTTTCACATATATGATTTAAAAAAGAAAAAACTATACACTTCTCTGATGCTGGGATTTCTGTTGCATGAGTCTGCCATACAGACATCATACTAAAAATGCTTGTTGCCAGGTCGGAATTCTGACTTCATTTGCTGCATTCCTGGCAATGACCGTGACATCACAGCTCTGAAGTCAGACAAATAAAAGCTGTCCATACATGGTTTAGATTTTTATTTTTTTTAATTCAACCTGTAGGATGAACAAAATGTCAGCTGGATTCCTCCATCTACTACACAGTAAAGTGTGAATGAATGAAACCCCTGCCGTAGCTGTTGTACTTAGAAAGCTTCCTGTGACAGCTGTCAGAATACCCAAACAGCAGCTGCATCTAACCAAATGCAGTTTGGTTGACAAAAAATTTTCAGCTACTTCTTCTTTTTTTGAATCAAAGGATGTTGGGTGAGAAGGGGCTGACAGGGCCGCACATGTAGCGAATTTCATCCAGTTCATCAGGAACCAAATGAAATTCATAGTGTATGGACAGCATGACATTTTCACAAGGGGGAAAGCAATGATGGCTTCTGTATTTCTCTTATGACCAGTTTCTTCTAAGACCAGCGGTTCGGTGGGAGACTGTTTACTGCTGAAATCTAAATAAAGGTGGCCATAGATGGATTGAAATTCAGACAGTTCAGCAGGGTTCAGCAGAATTTTGATCCCTGTGTGACCATTGCAGTGGAAAAGAAGTCTGTTTATCGTTTGACTTTTGTTCAGCTGCCCTTTTCGAATAAAAGCTGTTCTATCCGCAGCTGCGGCTTCAATCATATTTTTTTTTTTTTTTTTTTTTCGTTCAGCCCACTGAGGTGAAATAATACTTAGAATCTGCAAAAGTAGCACTCACAAACGCATGGTTGTTAATGCATTTAAAATCCATAGAATGCAAGTGCATAGAGTGGTAGAAATGCAGTCTTCTATTATGACATTGAAAGTATTTATGCTTCCCAGGTCACTGACTCACGAAGTAATGAGCGAGGATAAGGTTGACAGACCAAAAGCCTACACCCCTAAATACAAATCTGCTAAGACCGCTTCTCATATTTCCACACTTGCAGTTTTTTGTTTTTTTTTTTAAGTCAAACTCCAGCTTCTAAAATAGTGTTGCATTGTAACTTTTGCTAAAGCTTGCCATACACTGATCGAATCTTAGTCAGCCCCTGCTGAACCGGCCGAATATTGCTCAGTGTGTGGCATGCAGAAAAACATATCTTGATCTCTGACTGCAGTCGCTGACCAGTGTATTCTGACAGCAGCAGGAGTTGGTGTCAGACAATACAATGTCCCTCCTGGTGAGAGGTTGGAATTCCTCCATCCACGTCATTTGTTGTGTGGATAGAGGAATTGTGTGTGTGCATTTTTTTTTTTTTTTTTTCGCCCGGTGAACAAAAAAAAAAAAATTAACTTGTGGGCAATTTAACAGTGTAGTGTTGCATGGAATGGCGCTCATGTCATGAATGCTGTTCTGTGCCACGTTGTAGCCACCCATGCAGTTTCAATTTTCTTTTCTTTTATAGAGTGGGGAATAGTTAAGTTTCCTTCAGGTGTCTAATATTTTTTTTTTTTTTTTTTTTTTTTATACCTCATTGGGGAATTTCTCATTTACTTCATGTTCCTCTGACATCTGGACAAGAAAGAGGTTGCTGGTGTCGCAAGGAAAAAAAGCTGTGAACTATAATTTAGAGAACAAAATGAATTTAAAGTGGTTGTAAACCTCAAACATGAAATCTGAACAAAGCACATATTTCTGTAGTGTTTACTTACCTCACTCCAGTGCACTCCAAGTGTCATTGTGTTCTTGCATGGCAAGACCACTTACTGTTATCTCACATATATATTCTTATTATTATAGCCAAATTTACCACCCTAACTCCTCCCACAGTTTTTACACTACATAGACAGTACTGTACCGAAACATGCGGATTGTTCCTGATTGGTGTGCTATTACTTTGTGGAACGTTTCCCCGAATGGTTCACGCAATATCAGCGTTTTTGTGGTGAAATTGGTCCCATAGGAATGAATGGCAGAATGTTCAAAACTAGAGTGGGAGCTGACAAAAGCTAGAGTGTGAGCTGAAAAATCAGGACATGATTTCTAAACTGCCATCACTCCCTCATTTTCAAGCCCACCTACACAAATCTTATATCAAAACGTTCAGCTATCCCTGCTGCCACTACAAATGTCCACGGCTAAGCCACAGTCCTGATAGTTTTCACAATATGACCATTTGTTTGCAACTCCAGCTGCCCATTGACATTCATTGAAACTCCACTCTAGCCATCTCAAATTTGAAGGGCAATTTCTAAACTGCGACTGTGCCTTCATTTTTAATATTTCAGAGACCTACTATGTATCAAAATGTAGGTCTGGGTCTTGTGATTCTCACAATATAAAGCTCTTCGCTGTAGGATTTATAGTTTTTAAAACTATAAATAATTAATAGTTGAAATGCATTTCTCATTCTATCAAGCTTGCCATGTGCACTTTTTAAATTTGATCAATCAATTGGTTAGTGTAATGTTTACCATCTTTACTCACTCCAAACTCTCCACAGAGTTACTCTGCCCAGTCCAACCTTTTCACAGTTACTCCAGCCACTCCAACCACACAACAGTTACTCAAGCCACTCCAGACGCGATTTCTCCTGCGCTGTAGGACCCAGGCGGGTGGCAAATGGATGGAACCAGAACTGGAAAAAGCGACCACCAGTGCATATAAGGTTTTGAAGCTTCAAACAAGGCTGGGGAAGCCCAACCAATACTGCAAAGTGAAACAAAAACGAGAAGCGCACCAACCTTGTGCATTACCTCAGTAACCAAAATGTATTAATTAGAAAATCAGAGCTCTGATGAAGAAGGCATGGCCTTCGAAACGCATCAGCTGTACTGAGTGTCTACCCCCATGATGGGATTCGCGCCGGCTCCTTATCTTTGAAGTCCCTTTGAGGACTACATGCCTGATTTTATTCTCTGTTTGTGAGTACCATTTTCTAATTAATACATTTTTTGTTACTGAGGTAATGCGCAAGGTTGGTGCGTTTCTCGTTTTTGTTTCACTCCAGCCACTCCACCCAGTTACTCCGCCCACTCCAGTTGTAGACTACTGGTGGAGGCAAGAACACTTCACACAATTTCCCCAGAAATTGTAGCTTTTCTAGTTTTTTTGCTGTCTCGTTTGCCATCAACATGAATCACTTCTGACAAGTTTTCCTGACACCAAGAGCTAAAATGGTGACGGGGAGGGACCTCCAGCTCATTGATAGCCTCAGCTCTTTTGCTGTGTGGAGGAAGTGTGTCCCTTCCCTCCAATCGGCTCTGAGTTCTTGTACAGTGTGTAACTGCAGCTTCCTGCCCCCTGTCTTTGTAGGTCTATGAAAAATAATTTTTCATCTGAGTTTTAGAAGGCTGTACAGGATAGGTGGCTGCAAATAAACAGGTACAACTTATATAGGAGGATTTGATTCATCTGTGTATCACCTGAGGCCAGTCACTTCATTTGGGTATATGTGAGGGATTACAACCACTTTGATTATAATCAAAGGTAAAAAAAAATCAGTTTTTAATTGCTGCCTGTGCTCCTGTTAGGTAGATTCACCCTCTCTGTCTTGTCGCCAAAAGTGGATGAAAAAACCCACATTTTGGGTTGTCCCCATAATTGGAACAGGTGAAATTTTTCCAATGGGGACACTAGTTTTGGTGACAGGGATTCCCTCCCTTTGGATATTTCCTCTCAATTCCTGTTGTAATACTAGGACAGAAAGTGAAGGGAAAGCCTCCCCCCACCCCCTTCCCAATGAGACAAAGATGGGGGGAAAAAAGTCATGGGTCATAACCCTCCCTTACTCAATCAGATTTTGGAAATGGTGTTGCCTTTATTTTATTTTTGACGCATTCATTTTTTATTTCAGTTGTGCAATATTCTTTTTAGCAATGTGTGTTTTACTTGGTTAAAGATTCTTACACTTATGCAATGTTTGGGAACAGTCTAGGCTGGATTTCCCGCGTCTTATAGAGAAGTTCACTAAACGCAATTTCTATCTAAACTCTCCCCATAACCACAGTGACAAGTACTTTTGAAAAACACTTTGTTCTGTTCTTAAGAAAAAAAATACATCCATGTGTCCTTTTTTTTTTCTTTTACCAGAACCATGTCTAGATTTTTTTTTATATTATTTTTATTCCTTTCTATGGCTGATCTGAACCATTTCACATTTAAACAATTTTCGGGAAGGAAGAGTTGCGGTATGCTTTCTCTGAGCTCCTTTTATTTTTTTGTGTGTTTGGGAATCAACATGACATTGATGGTTAAATGTTCAATGTGAGGGTGTCAGTTATTGAACTGCACACTAGTTTCTCTTCTATGTGCAAGGAAAACTCATACATGTATTTTGTCTAAGAATGTTATTTTAAACAGAAGAGATTTCAATAAAGTGACCGTCAGTCACTTTAAAAAAGTCAAAATCGTTTTTGCCTGTTGTAGAACAGCTCTTGTACCCACCCGTTTGGTGGCTTATGTCTTCTGCCTTCCCTTCATTCCAGTGCTGCTTAATGGCCAGGTAGACTGTTTTTTATTAAAGTGTTTCTTTGTTTTTCTGCCTCACTGTAACATCCTCTGTGAGCTCTTGAGCCTCTCCTTTTCCCCTCACTTCTGCTTTGTTTGGAATGAGTAGTGTATGCTAGTTTCGGTCATATGGACTGCTCTATTAACACTGTAGATCCTATAGTCCCTAGTCTATATCAGAAGTGAGCAAGAGAGGGTGGTTAGGTTTCTTCCTACACAGTGGGATCTTGAAGAACAAACGTGGCTGCTCTCTAGCAAGAAGTGGGATCACAGCAGCTAAAAAATAAAATATTGGATTTCGAGATGTGAAGGTGGTTGAGCACAATAGAAGCTTCTTTTTGAGTTAATGTTACTAAACCCACAACAGTAAAATCAGTCTGTATATGCAGTAAAGAATGCTTATTATTTTCACTTTGGAACCTAAGGTGTTAATCCTCCTCATTATGTAAAAAAGCTCTTTTGATCCTGTCTTCTCGGATCCTCCCCTTCTACTGTCCCCAATCCATCTGCTGATAGTACAGAGTTCTAGGAGTCACTCTGCCCATGCTCAATTTAGTGTGTATTGCTTAGTTTTCCGTTTTTCTTTCTTTGGGAGGGTGTATGTGATCAGCACAGGGCCAATCTGCACTGTTAAGATAGAGGGTCAGGGGTTATACAGCCTCATAGGACAGTGCTAGCAGAATGAAAACTTCTACAAGCTTTAACCAGTGCTCAACTGGACACTGATGGAACTCACAAGACCGCTATATACTGCTGTCAAAAGGTCTCTCCTATCAAAAAGCCCTGCCTGCTGGCAAATGTTTATTTACCAAAGTTACTTCTGCTTTATAGCACTTTCTGGCAGATTATGGATTCTAGATGTTGCCTGGTTTAAGGGGGGCACTTGTATCATAAATGGCTCAGTCCCAGGGGTGTAAATAAGTGCCTCTAACAGTCAGAGGCCATCACTGCTTACAGAATCTCCAAACTGCAGCCTAGCCAATCCTGCCAAGGGTATGGTCAACTTGCCTGAGCGGCAGTGATGGATTCTATCTCTAGACAGAATACTTCTCATCTGTTGATGTCAGGCAGACACTTGCCTATTGTGGCTAGCCATTCACCAAAAATATCTTCTTTTATCATTGGAGACTTTTTTTAATGCTAAGAAGATAGTACATTTATTGTCCTTGTATTGGATAAATAATGCTTTTTCTTTGATTTGATTAGCAGGAATCTGTTCTCTTTATGAAGTACGCTGTGCTTTTGAGTTGCACTGAGTAGAATGTAAATGTTATCAGGGTTATATAACCATGATCATTATTGGTTTATTTTAATGAAGTACGTCCTGTGTTCTGATGCAATACTGTTCTTGATTGTAATTGTATAATCATGTTGGGAGACCGGTTATGATTTGAGCATAGTTTATTATATGCAGAATCTTGTTTGCATTGATAAATTATTTATACTGATCCTGGGTCACATATATGCGGTGCTGTATATCGCATGTTATTCGCACAGGAACCACATCGCATTCATGTGCGGTGCGATTGGAGCCATACATTTTGTATGGCTCTAATTACACTCCACCTGCACCAGAAAGGTGCAGGACCCTTTTTTGGTCCAAACTAGAATCAGATTGCATAGGTATTCACACCTATGTGATTCGATTCTGCACATCGCACCGCGCTTTGTGGACCGCTTTCACACCCACAGTGGTTTGCATGAACGGGGTGCTATTCTGATTCGGTGCGGAATTTGCACAGAAAACGCTGTGAATTCCATACTTCATCAGTGTGAACCAGGGCTGAATCATGTTTTCTGCAGAAATTAGTAAGAATGGGGTAGGGGTGATTTATTTTGCATTTTATTTATTTTTTTTTACAAAAGTGTATTTTTGTAATGTTGTTTGATTGGGGCAGCATAGTGGCTACATGGTTAGCACGTCTGCCTGGCAGTACTAGGGTCGTTGGTTCGAATCCCAACCACGGCACCACCTGCCTGGAGTTTGCATTTTCTCCCTGTGCCTGCGTGGGTTTCCTCAGGGTACTCCTGTTTCCTCCCACACTCCAAAGACATGCTGGTAGGTGAATTGGCTCCTGTCTAAATTGGCCCTAGTACATGTATGTATGAATGTGAGTTAGGGACCTTTAGATTGTACACCCCTTGAGAGTTAGGGATCGATGTGAATGTTATTTTTATTTATATATATATATATATATATATATATATATATATATATATACATGCATATGCACTGCATAAATTGACGGTGCTATATAAGAGAGAAAAAAAGACATGCACGCGTTGCAGTATATGGCTTCTAATTGCCTTGCTTATCTTCTCTCCTACAGGAAGAGTTAATTGTGTTAGCTCTGTGCTCTCCTCCTGTCTCTTCACTCACAGGAGGAGTGCTGTGTTGAATGCTGTGTGCTCACATAGTCTTTTGTCTCTCATACAAGATTGCTGTATACCTGCTTTGTACTGGCCACCAATCTCTTCTCTTACAAAGGAAGAGTGCCATATGGATGCTCTGTGCTCCCCTCTTGTCTGTTTTGTGTTTTTTTTTGTTTTTGGAGGTTTTTTTTTTGTTTTTTTACTCCCTTTCTCTCTGGAGTGGAATGTGTATGCTTTGTGCTCCACTGTTGTTTTTTTTGCAGGAATAGTGCTGTGTGTCTTCCTGTAAGAGAAGAGATGAGAGGCACAGAGCAGACACACAGCACTCTACCTGTAAGAGAAGAGACAAGTGTGGGCACAGAACAGAGTGCAGTGGGTATGCTTTGTGCTCACATCCGATCACTTCTGCTTCACAGGAAGAGTGCTGTGTGCCTGCTCTATGCTTACCAGCAGTCTCCTCCCTCACACAAGAAGAGTGCATTGTGTATGCTCTGTGCTCCCCTCCTGTCTGTTTGCTTTCTTGCTCTCTATCTCAACAAGTACCAATTGTATGCGCGCGCCCCCCTGCCCCAGCTCTTCTCTTTCAGGTATGAAGCTGTGTGTCTGCTCTGTGCTTCTCTCCTGTCTCTTCTCTCACCAGAAGTGTGTTGTGTGAGTGCTCTGTACTCACCTCCTTTTTCTTCTCACACAGGAAAATTTCAGATGTCCCAGTTCAGAGGTTTGATAAGAGCTTGGAGGAATTCTATGCCTTGTGTGACCAGTTGGAGCTTTGTTTGGTGAGTATTCCCAGAATGCCAGTAGATGTACATGGCCTCATTTGTAAAGCGGTTCTTCACCCTGTTTGAAAAAAAATTAAGTCAGCAGCTACAAAATACTGTAGCTGGTGACTTTTAATAAAAGGACATGTATCTGTCTAGGGATCCAGCGCTATCCTTAACCGAACTGGTTCATCACCAGCTTTCGGGTCCCCGTCGCTTGCATGTTTACTGTGGGCAGCCAGCTTTGGTTCCCTGCGGCTTCACAGCTGGCTTCCCACTGTGCATGTGCGAGCAGCAGTGCGCTTTTTGAATGGTCCCGTAGCCTTCTGGGAGCTGTCATGTGTCCCAGAAGATTGCGAGCAGGGAGGGTGAAGGGAACTTTAAAGCCAAGTACCTACAAATATTGGGATAAGATTATATATGTTACAATATCCCAACTGCTTTCTTGCTTTGCGCGTTGCCGTGGTAACCCGAGACAGCGTCGGGTTACCATGGCAACAGCGGCTGTTATCCCCTGAGACCCGATTCAGCCAGGTGAGGGGTTATGGTCCGTGAAGATGGTGAACTCCCGGCCATACAAATAGGGTTGACATTTCTTCAACGCCCATACTATGGCCAGGCACTCCTTCTTTATGGTGGCATAGGCGACCTCCCGGTCTAGTAGATTCCTGCTAAGGAAGGCCACAGGGTGCTCCTCCCCCTCCTCATTTACCTGGCTGAGGACGGCCCTCAGCCCATAAGTAGAGGCTGCCCATCTGCACGTGGAACCTTTGCTGGTAGTTGGGCCCTGCTAGGACGGGGTCATGAAAAAGGGCCTCTTTCAGCAGGTCAAAAGCAGTCTGGCAGGCCGGGGTCCAGGTTACCATCCGGGGCATGGCCTTCTTTGTGAGATCCGTCAGGGGTTTCGCAATTGTGCTGAAATGGGGAACAAATTTGCGGTAATAGCAGTGCCCAGAAAAGCCGTAACCTGTTTGAGTCTGGGGGGGTGGACCATTCCCTGATGGCTTCTATTTTAGCCGGTTCTGTTTACCCCTCCCACCCAGTGTCCTAAATATTGCACCTCCGCCATCCCCATCTGGCACTTGTCTGGTCGAATGGTGAGGTTGGCCCCTGCAGTTCAATCCAGGACAAGGCTCACATGCCTGAGGTGGCCTTCCCAGGTTTTGCTAAAGATGGTGATGTCATCAAGGTAGGCGCAGGCAAAGTCATGACAGCCCTGCAGCAGCTGATCCACCGTGCGCTGGAAGGGGCATTCTTCATGCCAAAGGGCATGTTGAGAAACTCAAACAGACTGAAGGGGGTGATGAAGGCGGAGCGCTCCTGACCCTCTGCGAATAAGGGGATTTGCCAGTAGCCCTTGCTCAAGTCCAGGGTAGTGACATAGCAGGCTCCAGCCAGCCAGTCCAGAAGGTCATCAATACGGGGCATTGGCTAGGCATCACTAACCGTGTGGTCATTGAGGCATTGCTAGTCAACACAAAAGCGGATGCTGCCATCTTTCTTGGGGACAAGAACAACAGGAGAGGCCCAGGGGCTCTGTGAGGGCTGAATAATTCCCAGATCCAGCATTTCGTTTAGTTCCTCTCTCATAGTGTTCTTAACGGCTTCGGGGACATGATATGGAGCTTGTTGGAGGGGCCAGGTTCCCAGGGTCTCCACATGGTGAGTGGTAATAGTGGTCTTTCCAGGCTGGGCAGAAAAAACGGAACTGCGCTGCCCCAGGATATCATTCATGGCCCTCTGTTGTCCTGGGTTCAGCTGCAGACCCAGGGGCACCTGGTGCACATCAGTTGGATGGCGTGTTGCTTCCAGAAGATCCAGTACGGCCTCTTCATCCTCCTTGCAGGGTATCGGGCAGATGGCTATAACAAGGGAGTTTTGGTCATGGTACTCCTTGATTATATTGACATGCACGATTTTTTGCCGTCTCCCCCGATCATCTAGTCCAAGAACATCGTTAGTGTCATTCACTTTCCTAATGACTCGGAAGGGTCCCTCCAATGTGGATTGCAGTTTGTTCTGGGGATTTGGGACAATCATGAGGACCTGTTGGTTCTTAGTAAACTCCCAGGTGTGGGCCTTGCGGTCATACCATGTCTTTTTTCGGGCCTGGGCTGCTTGGAGATGGTCAGCTGCGAGGCTGGCTAGTTGTCCTATCCTTTCACACAGTTCCAAGACATAGGGCACCACAGGGACCCCAGTATCTGGTAGTTGACCCTCCCAGTATTCTTTCAGGAGGGTAACCTTCCGCCCATACAGCAGTTCAAAGGGAGAAAATCCGGTAGATTCCTGGGGTACCTCCTGGTAGGCAAAGAGGAGGTGGGCAGGTATCGTTCCCAGTCTGGCTCTAAGTCTATAAAGGCCCGTAGCATGGCCTTCAGGGTCCCGTTGAAGCGTTCACACAGTCCATTTGTCTGGGGGTGATAGGTGGTTGTCCGGATGGACCGCACTCCACAGGTTTGCCAGAGGGACTGAACAAGGCCTGACATGAACTGAGTCCCCCGATCTGACAGGATTTTAGTAGGGAAGCCCACTCGTGTGAAGACAGTAACCATGGCTTCTGCAACTTTGGGAGCTGTGATGCTGGACAGGGCGACTGCTTCGGGATAACGAGTAGCATAGATAGAGTAGCATAGATGACAATGGTCAGGATGTACTGCTTTCCCGGTGCGCTGGGGCGAGCTAAGGTTCCCAGAATGTCGATAGCTACGCGTTGGAACTGCTCCTCAATAATGGGTAAGGACTGTAGAGGGCCACCCGTTCTTCCATGTCGCTGACAGGTATCGCAGGTACGGCAGTAGCGAGCTACCAATTGGGACATCCCAGGCCAATAAAAGGCCTGGGCCAACCTCTTTTCGGTCCATAGCTTTCCCTGATGCTCAGCCATCGGAATTCAGTAGGCCTCAGCAGCCCCTCCATCAAGCAGCCCTACCACATGGCGAGTCCAGTCTTTGGATGGGACCTCTAGTAGTTTGCATTGGTATTCAAAGTCCTGGAAGAACCCTTACACATCTCTGGTGTGCTCTTGGTAGGGCTTAAAGTCCTTCCTGGATATTCTCCGTGCCTCCCGTGCCACAGGGACAGGTATAGGGGCAGCTGCTTGGTTCTTTGCAGCTTCTCACTCTGTCTCTTTCTAGCCTTTTCAATGGCCGCCAGCTTCCTTTATGTGGTGGTATCTGTCACGATCGCGGCGTCAGACCCTAGACCTTCTCACCAAACTCATGACCGAAGGACTAGCCAATCTAAAACCGCGATGTCACGTGCGAAACAATGCCACACTCAGCTGCACCCTGCACAACGATTTTCCAGCTAATTGGACCACAATCGATGTACCAGCAGCCTAAGCGATTGTTACTGGGTCAAGTTAATTACGCAATTAACCCTTCACACTGCCACCACCTCCTTTTTGTACAGAGAGGAAACTCGGCGATCTCCGTTATAACACTATAATGGTTGAGGTAATCGTCTGTATACCAGGGTTATACAGAGGGTTAAACAAACACAGTAGCGTTCTCTTTAGAGGCAGGAATTTGTAAATTGCAATAAAGCGCTATAGAAACAGTTTAACGCTTTCAGAAGGAAAGATTTATTACTAAAAAGGTCAAACGGGTGCAATAAAAATATTTACAGAAAAAGATGTAACATAGATAGATATGTAGATATATAGAGAGAGAGAGAGACAGCACAGCGATATCAGAGAGGTGAAAAGGTTAAGGTACTTGCCAAAGTCCTGGGTTAGCAGATCCAAGTTTCAGAGCGAAAGGGCACGGGTCTCCCCAGGTGGTACTGATGTTAAAATGGGAGACGTCTTCAACTCACTTCTCTTAGGCCTGACAGCCCAATTTGTAGTTCCCCAGCGGGGGGTGCCTCTGACGTCAAGGACCAATACCCCGTGTAGGCGTGGAGGTCTGGGTGTCGACTTAAACTAGAACCAAAATCTCGTGTAGTTCATATTTGGGCTCATAACTTTTTCCTATGCACAAGTGACATTCCACCCGCGGGTAGATTATTATGCAGACACGTCTGAGGATTGATTAGAGATTAAATATGTAATTCTATACTGAACGGTTCACGAGATCTACTTTTCTGCTTTCCTGTGTATGCGAGAGAAGGCAAGTGACCCATCAAATTGTTTCTTTTCTTAGCCAATCTGACGATATGTCTGGTTTTTATGTAAGTCTCTCATATTCCAAGATATGAGACATAGGGGAAAAATGGATTTGAAAAGTTTATCTGATTCTGTCACATAAGCTGAGTTAGGTTTATTAGGTTGGAATCGCTTTCAACTCCTGGGAAAGCTTGCCTTATCTCTTACGAGGTGTTACAATTTGCAGGTTCTATGGACAGGGAGGGCCTGGCTCCCTTGGGGGGCTTTATAGCTCATATGACCCTTCTGTGACACACATACACACTGGCCAAATGTCGCTGGGACTCTCAGAAAGGGAGGGGGGAAGAATGAGGGAGAAATACATTTGTCATTATGGTTAATCCCTTTGCCAAGATGGAGGTTGAAGCCAAAATGGTTGAACCGCGTCCATCTCTGGGTATACGCTGTTACAGCATCCTCCCCTAGAATGGCCATATCTTCCTCGTACCAGATGACCCAAGGGCTCTTGCCGCTTGTGCTGTGAAGCTCTGGTCCGTCTTCCCTCGAGACCGCTTGGACCCTGTTGTGCCCGACTCTTCCCGTTGGCTGGCTTCCTCCAGTATCTGGACCAGCTGATCTTTATTAAGTCACTTGTAATTGAGGCCCAAAGTTCTGGCCTTTTCTTGTAAGTTGGTTGCCGTCCAGTGTTGATATTCCGGGACCTTCGCTTCCATCGTATACAGACTCTCACCCGCCATCTTGAGTGCTCTCGTCCCGCTGCTGCCAACCAGTTGTAACGTACTAGGAGCGCAGAGAGAGAGCACATGGAGACAGATTGCACGGAACCCAACGTGCGGGCGTTTATTGGGGAGTTTTTCGGGGTACAGACAATAGATCCGTTAGTCCACAGATCAACACCAGACACAGCAACACAATAAAGTTCTCTGGAAGGCAATATGTAACAACAGGGGGCTGGTAGTCCACAGGGTTCAATACGACAGTGGGGTGGAGCTTCTGTGGGAATTGGGGTTCATGGGGAGAATTGGGCTCAGTCTTTCGGGCAGCACGGGGCTAACCCACTTACTGGATGTGGGGAACCGGACACGGAGGGTTACAGTCCACACAGGCAGCACAGGGCCAATCCACACAGGCAGCAAAGGGTTAAGTCCACAAAGGGGAGAGAGCCAGGCAGCAGGCTCACAGGCAACAGAGGGTTCATCCATAAAGAGGAGCTCCAGGCAGCAGAGAGTTAACCCCACACAGGGGAGAGATCCAGCAGCAGACTGGCAGGCAGTTGTGCCAGTCAGAGGAGAGGGATTGGACCAATGAGGAGGCTGGCCAAAACTCAGACCTCACTCACTAACAGCAGCCAGGAGAACACCCGGGACCTGGGCCCAGCTCTGTCTTAAGTACAGAGCCGGGTGCGTTGTGATTGTAACCAGAGACTTAAGGCGGCCATAGACTTGTGAAAAATCCTGCGATTTTTCGGACGACTTTAAAGTCCGCGGATAATCTGTTCGTGTATGGGCAATTTTGTCTGCGGATTTTCGTATTTTATGTCTTTTCGAATATTGTTGGAGCTGGAAAATTTTTAGAAAACGACCAAATTTCTTCCCGTTCATGGCACTATCCCCTGATTTTCTAAACGACAAATTAATGCGCATATGCGATGACCTGGAAGTTTCTTAGGGAACTAATTTTCTTATCCGGGAGAAAGGTCAAAAGTTTTGGTGTGTAAACAGGACAGTATGTCATGGATTTCTGTGCAGTAATCTTTGTGTTTGTTATGCAGAATAACATGCATCCACTATGGGCCAGTTTATTTTTTTGGGGGTTTTTTGCGGGTTAATTTGGGCATTTTAATACAATAAATGAAGAAAATTCGTAGGAATGAAACGTTGCTGATATCTTGCCGATAGAATACGAAAAGAGGGAGGGACAAAAAGGTCACCAAACGACAGCATTTCCGACAAAACACGACAGCATTTCCACCCAAAAAACAACATCATTTCCTGTAGAGGTGACAATTACAGAGGATATATCCGCCGATTTTCGTTCTAAATGGTGTTCTAATTGGCTGTATGGCCGACCAATTTTTCGCTTATCAGAAGAAAAATCAAGAGACTTTTTTAAAAAAATTTATGGCCTGCTTTAGCGTTGAGTTACCATGGCAACGGACACCCCCACCCCCGTGTCTCAGGACCACGCATCTCTGAACCCAGGAGGGAGCCTGCATATGGATTCCCACAGCAGGGGCGCCGACTTTTTGGCGCTCGGCCAGGGGAGCAGGATGCTCCCTCGGCAGGGGGCCCGATTGCTGGCGACAGGAGGGTGAGGGGCCGCTGGGGGGTGACTGTATTAGTGACAATGAGGACTAGAAGTCCCAGAATGGACTGGACAGAAGATCTCTTCCTTTTTCCCATGCACTCTTTTATCATTTCCTCCCCCCCCCCCCCAAAAAAAAAAAGAAGAGACACAGTAATCTAAATCTTCTTGTCCTATAGCTGCTTTTTTTGTCCTCTGCTTAAAATGAGCCGTTCGCCACCCAATCAAGTCCCTTCTCTACTTCAAATGTAAGGGGCACCGGCTGGGTAAGTGGAAAAAAGAGTGCGCTTATGTTGGTACATTTATGTATTTCAGCCCTGTACGCCAGAATAGGTCCAAGAGGACATCCATCTGGCGCCATGAGGAACCCAACGAAGGCAGCCCGAGCCAAGCTCGTTTTTCCAGGTCCAGATAACATTCGACTGGGGCTCGTTCTTTTGCCAAAAGACAACAATCCTCACACTCCCCAAGCCCTAGACCTCAAAAATGCCAGGCATTTTTACCGGGCAAGCTAGTCTGCAGAGACTGCTTCAGGGATTATGCAGCGGAAAGAGGTGCAGAGAGCCAGCAGGTTGCGGACCTACTAAAAAAAAAAAAGTGGTCAAACATTCACTCTTAGAACTTGTAGCAGATAATCCGTCACAGCTATCATCACATCTTCCATAAGAGGCGGCATCAGATGCGCTGTTACCAGGCAAACCCTCTCACCCAATAGCAGACCGGCCATCTAAACAATCTGGAGAAGAAGATTCCTCGGATGAATCGGATCCTTCAGGCTTTAGCTTTTCCCTGGTTCACCCTTATGTCCAGGCAGTCAAGCTTGCCATTGGTTGGGAGGAAGCTGATTTCCCAGAAAGGAAATCAAAGAGCTACTTCCCATTTCTTAAAAAACTAAGCGCCTACTTTCCTCTGATGGATGAAATCAGGGACGTCATAGAAGGAGAATGGAAGAGGACTGAGAGGATTTTCTCTCAATCACCTGGGCGAGCTATATCCACTTTCGGAAGCAGACTCCAGAACGTTGGATGGTCCATCGGTAGTGGATTCAGCGGTGGTCCGTTTAGCACAAAACATAACATTGCCTATGGATGACTCAACTTTGTTCAAAGATCCCCTAGACAGATGAATGGATCTTGACCTAAAGTGGGCCTATCAGATGACCGGAAATGCCTGCAGGCCAGCGATTGTACTGACATCTGTCTCCAATGCTTTGCAAGTATGGACAGACAACATAGAGGTGGCTATCTAGTAGGGAGTTCCTAAGGAAAACATAAGGCTTTGGATGCGCTCAAGGTCTCAGCTGACTTCATTGGTGAAGCAGCTATCGATCCAATAAGATGTTCTGCAAGATCAATGCTGCAATGGTAAGGCGGGCCTTATGGTTGAAGCCGTGGGCAGCCGACAGGGCGTCAAAACAAAATTGGTGTAAAATCCCTTTTTGATGCTAAGTCACTGTTTAGAGAGCGGCTGGATAAGGCGATTTCCCATGTTACCAGAGGAAAATCGGGCCTGTTTCCCCAAGACACAAGACCTAGATGCAGTAGGAGATTTACTTCAAGATCTCAGCAGTTCAGGGGCAGAGATTACAGGCAGTTCAGACAGGGCAGAGACTCTAGGAAGGCCTGGAGAAGCACACAAACAAAAGGCTCTACCTAACCCGCAGGGCACTGCCTAGTCCTTTGACATCAGGCCAGCCCAGGCGATCCCAATAGGAGCTAGACTGAGGCATTTTGCAAGGTTTGGATGCAAAGATGCCAGGATCCCTGGGGTCTCGACAGTCCAGTTCAGCCACTTGGGGGCTTTCTCAGGCCGGCCACCTCATGACTTCTTCACCCCCACAAGAATACCAGGGTCTCCTCAGAAGAGAGAGGTACTTCTGCAGTTTCTGCATTCCCTACAGGCACAGCAGGCGGTAATACCTGTTCCTCCATCAGAGAGGTTTTCAGATTTTTACTCCAACCTATTTCTGGTACCCAAAAGGAATGGCAGTTGGAAACCCATAATAGACCTCAAGAAATTAAACCATTACATAGTCTTGGAGAGCTTCAAGATGGAATCGCTGCAGGCTATTATCCATGCCGTTCAACCCGGAGACTGAATGCTGTCAGTGGACCTTCAAGACGTGTACTTGTATATACCCATACTCCCACCCAAATATCTGAGGTTTGCAGTTAGCCAGATTCATCTACAATTCCGGAATTTGCCCTTTGGTCTACAGTGAAGGAAATAAGTATTTGATCCCCTGATGATTTTGAATGTTTGCCCACTTACAAAGAAATTATCAGTCTAAAAATTGAATGATAGGTGTATTCTAACACTGAGAGACAGAATAGCAACAATAAATTCAAAAGAAATGCATGTCTAACAAATTATGCACTGATTTGCATGTTCATGAGGGAAATAAATATCTGATCCCCTATCATTCAGCAGGATTTCTGGCTATCAGGTGTCTTTCATACAGGTAACAAGCTGAGATTAGAAGCAGTCTCTTAAAGGGAGAGCTGCTAATCTAATTTTGTTACCAGTATAAAAGACACCCGTCCACAGGAGCAATCAAACTCCACCCTGGCAAAGACCAAAAAGCTGTCCAAGGATGTCAGGAACAAGATTGTAGACCTACACAAGGTTGGACTGGGCTACTAAACTATCGCCAAGCAGCTTGGTGAGAAGGTGACAACAGTTGGTGCAGTCCTTCGCAAATGGAAGAAACCCAAAACAACTGTCAGTCTACCTAGGTCTGGTGCACCATGCAAGGTCTCACCTCATGGAATTTCAATGATCATCAGAACAGTGAGGAATCATCCCAGAACTACACGTGAGGATCTTTTCAATGATCTCCAGGCAGCTGGGACCACAGTCACCAAAAAAACAATTGGTAACACTACGCCAACAAAGAATTGAAATCCTGCAGTGCCAGCAAGGTCCTCCTGCTCAAGAAAGCACATGTCCAGGCCCGTCTGAAATTTGCCACTGAACATCTGAATGATGCAGAGGAGGACTAGTTGAAAGTGTTGTGGTCAGATGGTGGAAACATTGTGCTTTTTGGGTGTTTCTGCTAAGGGGACAGGACAACTGCACAACATCAAAGAGACGATGGACGGGGCAATGTACTGTCAAATCTTGGGTGAGAACCTTCTTCCCTCAGCCAGGGCATTGAAATGGGTCATGGATGGGTGTTCCAGCATGACAATGACCCAAAACATACAGCCAAGGCAACAAAGGAGTGGCTCAAGAAGAAGCACATTAAGGTCCTGGAGTGGTCCAGCCAGTCTCAAGCCCTTAATCTGATTGAAAATCTGTGGAGGGAGCTGAAAGTTCGAGTTACCAAAGTCAGCCACCAAACCTTAATGACTTGGAGAGGATCTGCCAAGAGGAGTGGGCCAAAATCCCTCCTGAGATGTGTGCAAACCTGGTGGCCAACTACAGGAAACGTCTAATCTCTGTAATTGCCAACAAGGGATTTGCCACCAAGCACTAAGTCATGTTTTGTGAAGGGGATCAAATACTTCTTTCCCTCATGAACATGCAAATCCATGCATAATTTGTTAGACATGCATTTCCTTTGAATTTAATGTTGCTATTCTGTCTCCCAGTGTTACAATACACCTACCATTCGATTTTTAGACTGGTCATTTCTTTGTGAGTGGGCAAACATTCAAAATCAGCAGGGGATCAAATACTTATTTCCTTCACTGTATGTACTTCTCCCAGAGTCTTTACAAAAGTGCTGATTGCAGTCCTAACCCCACTACGGGAGATTGGGCTCAGAGCATATCACTACCTGGACGATGTCCTACTACTAGTGAAGAATCCAGCCCAACTAACAGAACACAGGGAACTTCAGATTTCCACACTGTCAGAATTCGGATGGGTGATAAATGAAACAAAAAGTCAACTTATCCCAAAACAGCAAATTATTTATCTAGGCACCCTGTTGGACACTTCCAAGGGGTTAGTGTCCCTTCCCCCTCAGAAAATGACAGCCATCATTCAGAAGATGAAGAAAGTAAGGACACAGTCCCATCTGACATCCTCGAACTGAGTCTGATAGGGGTGATGTCAGCATGTATCCCAATGGTTCCTTGGGCCCATTGGCACCTGAGGCACTTTTCAATTAGATTTGTAAGACAATGAAACAATCTGTACCTATCCCAGCCCATACGTTTGACAAGTCTAATGCACAGGGGACTACGGTGGTGGACGAAGAGAGAAATGCTTACAAGATTGCGTCTATTGGGATATATCTCCTGAACTGTGGTTACCACAGACACCAGTGTGATTGGCTGGGGGGCACACTGTGACCAGGTGTCAGTTCGAGGAAGATGGGCTTTTCACGCAACAAGAATCATCTCCGATATTCTGGAAATTAGAGCAGCTTTTCTTGCTCTGATAGCCCTGGCGTTTCTAATCAAACGCAAGCCAGTCCTTATCTGAACAGGGTGGCAGTTTCATACATCTTTCAGGGGGGAACCCACAGCAGGTCCTTATTGAGAGAAGTGGAACCCATCATCCTTTGGGCAGAAAGAAAGTTAATGGACCTAACCACAGTCAATTTGCCAGGCCTCCTAAATACAAAGATGGACCTTTTGTCCCGAAAGTTTGTTCACGCTAACGAATGGTCTCTGCATCCCAAAATATTTGATTGGATCATGAATCTATGCTGTCTTCCTGATCTGGATCTCTTTGCCACGGTAGACAACTCCAAGGTGCCGAGGTTCATTTCATGCCTGCCTCACCCCCAGGCAGTAGCAATAGATGCCCTCTCGAGTGTATGGGCATGCAACCTGGCCTATGCATTCACCCACCCAGAGTGGACCCAGGGGCTCTCTCATCTGTAGAGTTCGGAAGACAAGCTATCGGGGCAGCCATTGCCTGCACAAAATGATAATCTTCCTATCTTTCGAATAAAACTTTTTTCTAAGCATGATCCCACCCTTTTCAGCTAGTTATTTATCACAGGTATGTTGCCACGGAGGCACCAAGAAAACAGAAAATTGTACCATACTTACCATAATTTTCCTTTCCTGGTGCTTATCTATCTATATATATATATATATATATATATATACATACATACATACATACATACATACATACATACATACATCTGTGTTCAAAATAATAGCAGTGTGTTGAAAAAAAATAAAGCTCAAAATCCTTCTTATAGCTTTTATTTCCATACACACAAATGCATTTGGAACACTACACATTCTATTCCAAATCAAAACATGAAGAAAAATATATCAAATTTGTGTTGTTCCTCTAAAAAAAATTTGAAGAAAAGTGAATATTAGACTGTTCAAAAAAAATAGCAGTGTTTGTATTCTTCTTTACAAACTCAAACATTCACTATATAAACTGAAAAATGTTTGAAGATTTTGCTTTCCTTTGAATTACTTAATATTTAGTTGTATAAGCACTGTTTCTGAGAACTGCTGTACATCTGTGTTGCATGGAGTCAACCAACTTCTGGCACCTGTGAACAGGTATTCCAGCCCAGGTTGATTGGACTACATTCCACAGTTCTTCTCTATTTCTTGGTTTTGCCTCAGAAACTGCATTTTTTTATGTCGCCCCACAAGTTTTCTATTGGATTAAGATCCGGGGATTGGGCTGGCCACTCCATAACGTAAATCTTGTTGGTCTGGAACCAAGATGTTGCACGTTTACTGGTGTGTTTGGGGTCGTTGTCTTGTTGGAACACCCATTTCAAGGGCATTTCCTCTTCAGCATAAGGCAGCATGACCTCTTCAAGTATTCTGATGTATTCAAACTGATCCATGATCCCTGGTATGCGATAAATAGGCCCAACACCGTAGTATGAAAAACATCCCCATATCATGATGCTTGCGCAACCATGCTTCATTGTCTTCACAGTCTACTGTGACTTGAATTCAGTGTTTGGGGGTCATCTGACAAACTGTTCTTTTTGGGTCTAGTGGCTGGAGACAATCTTACTTTCATCAGTCCACAAAATGTTGCGCCATTTCTCTTTAGGCCAGTCAATGTGCTCTTTGGCAAATTGTAACCTCTTCAGCACGTCTTTTTTTTCAACAGTGGGACTTTGTGGGGGCTTCTTGCAGATAGCTTGGCTTCACATAGGCGTCTTCTAATTGTAACAGTACTCACAGGTAACTTTAGACCTTCTTTGATCTTCCTGGAGCTGATTGTTGGCTGAGTCCTTGCCATTTTGGCTATTCTTCTATCCATTCGAATGGTAGCTTTTCGCTTTCTTCCACGTCTTTCAGGTTTTGGTTGCCATTTTAAAGCATTTGCGATCATTTTAGCTGAGCAGTCTATCATTTTCTGCATGTCTTTATATGTTTTCCCCTCTCCAATCAACTTTTTAATCAAGGTACGCTGTTCTGAACAATGTCTGTAACGACCCATTTTCCTCAGAATTTCAGAGAGAAATGCACTGTAACCAGCATGTACAACATTTGCTGCCTTCCTTCCTTAAATAAGGACAATAATTGCCACCTGTTTTTCAAAGAATGAATGACCTCACTAATAGAACTCCACACTGCTATTATTTTGAACATGCCCCTTTCAATTAGTGATTCAATTACACAGAATCAGCAGCATGCATGTCATGACTGTTGGGTCTGTTGGATTTCTATTACCGTATTTTTCGCCGTATAAGACGCACCTGACCATAAGACGCACCTAGGTTTTAGAGGCAGAAAACAGGAAAAAAAAATTCTGAACTAATGGACTGCAGACACAGTACAGGAGATGACCAGACACTGCGGACAGCACAGGGATGACCAGACACTGCGGACAGCACAGGGATGACCAGACACTGCGGACAGCACAGGGATGACCAGACACTGCGGACAGCACAGGGATGACCAGACACTGCGGACAGCACAGGGATGACCAGAGACTGCGGACAGCACAGGGATGACCAGAGACTGCGGACAGCACAGGGATGACCAGAGACTGCGGACAGCACAGGGATGACCAGAGACTGCGGACAGTACAGATGACTGCTGACCTTTGGGGAGGTGGGGAGCGGGTACCTGAATTTGACAGGTACCCGATCTTACCTGTTCCTCGATCCAGCCGCGCACTGTCTTCCCGGCTTCTGTAATGGCGCTCGGCATGACAGCCGGGTGCCCAGTGCGCATGAGCGAGAAGAACTTGCGCTTTGTGATTGGTCCGGCGGCTTCTGGGATCTGTCATGTGTCCCTGGTGCCGCCTTACCATTCACAAAGCGCACCACTTCTTGCGCATGCGCACTTGGCACCCAGCTGTCATGCCCAGTGCCCACACTACAGAAGCCGGGAAGACAGCACGCCGCTGGATAGAGGAACAGGTAAGGTCCCGCTGCAGAGCTCAGCGGCCGGCCCGGTATTCTGACACGGCCGCGGTGGAAATACCGGACCGGCCGCTCCATATTCGCCTTATAAGACGCACTGACATTTCCCCCCCAGTTTTGGGGAAGAAAAAGTGCGTCTTATACGGCGAAAAATACGGTACTCTACTACACCTGCTAGTAAATTATTTGCCATGTAGAAATATCATTTCTGCCAAAAACAGTGATTGATCAGGTTACTGATGTCTGACTGCTATTATTTTGAACACAACTGTGTGTGTGTGTGTCTATCTATCTATCTATCTATCTATCTATCACTGGTCCTGAGGGAGGAGTCGAAGGTGGAGCTTACCACAGGTATGCTGCCATGGATAGGCACCAGGAAAGGAAAATTACGGTACAATTTTCTGTTTTTTATCAACACGTGTCCTTGTAACCAAACAGGTTGCTTGAAACAAGTTACCCAAAGAACAGACATTATATTTTTAGGCTGCAGAGTTCATTGCGGCCCATAGTTTACAATATGTAATAGGAAACATAATCCAAGTGACTTGGATTGGCCACCTGCCAATGCTTCTATCCCCCACCCACTGGTGTTCAGCACCTCTTCTGTCAACAGTATGCTATAGTAGTGATCACTGCCTTCCGATGAAAATGACCTCATTGCTGACCAACCCAGGAACCTGGCACACTGCTAGGTCACAACCCTACCTTCAATCACTAATTCCAGACAAGAAACTGATTAATTTTGGCACTTCCTGACTTGCTAGCTGCTAATCAGTTGGAAAGCTTTATTTTCTATAATCCCTCCAGTCTTTCCATAGAAATGTGAATTCTGAGGAATCTGCATAATATACGTGTATTTCACATACAACACATACGTGTGTGGGATGCTGCTCCATTTATGCTGTCTCTTTCAGACTTGCGTAACCCTTTTAAAGCAGTCAAAGCCCTGGATCACACTGAATCCGACTTTGAAATTGTGGAACTCCACTTGAAGTTGCACTATTTCAAAGTCTCATATCAGTGCGAGTTCATGCACAGATGTGTATGCAAGTTGCACCTGAAATTGCAAAAAATAGTGCAGGAACCTTTTTTTTCAAATCGGTGCGGCACGGCAAAGTTTGACTGGCACCGATTTTGACCTGTTCCATTGCCGACAACTTGTTATGTGATTTGAAACTGACAAGTTGCACCAGTGTGAGCCAGGGCTAAAACTTTTTTTTTTTTTTTTTTTATGCAGTCAGTGTAAGTACCTTGATTTTGACTGAATATCAAGCTCTTGCAATCCCCTGTACAAAGCGGCTCAAACTAGGAGAGGGAGAAACCAAAAGCAGCCCATCAGGTGTGCTACAGTGCTCATGTAATGATCATTTTGCATCCTGGAATGATCATCAGTCCCTAACCACAGGTAATCTCTCCCTGTGCAATTGCTTCCGAACACCAATGGACAGCTGCTCCCATGGTCAGTCTTTCATTGCTTTGTACAGGTTTCCCGGTTGCGGCTGTCAGCACACCCCTGGATATCTGTGTGCAGTCTATTGTGAATTAATTACCACTGCTTTTTGCATTTGAGTTTAGTAATATGTTAACTACAGCAGAGAAAAATCAGTCTTGTGGCCTCCCAGACAGGGCTGGGCTGTGTGGCAGAGCTAGGCATGTTTCAGATGTGAAATACAAATCTTTTGGCAGGTAAAACTGTGGTTTCCATGCTTCATATTAAAAATATATACTAATATAATATTTACATTTTATTTTTCAAGTTTTTTTTTTTATTTACACTTTGTATCTTGTATTTGCATGCAAGGCTTACCAGAAAGTGTGTGACTCCCTATTAAGAGTGGTCAATCACGCTTTTAGCTGTTTTGCATGGAGTTCAACCTTAAATCACTTGATACTGCTAGGGCCAGCTTTCAGTCCTGTCCGATGGTCAAAAGTAACGCTTAACTAGTTTAAAACTTGCCTTTGCCCATTTCAAGTGTGTACATGTTCACAGTGATTAAAAGGTAGTTGCACATGTAATGATCTGTTCATTGCAAATTTATGCAAACGTAATTCAGATGGGTTTCCTAATGTAAAGATACAGAGGTGGTAAATTCAAAGAGAGCTTATTGAACCTCTTTAAATGCAACTTAGCTGGGTATGCTCTGGATACATGTCAAATGCTCCTGCCTTTCTAAGTTCCCCCTAGGGGAAAAAACATTTTTCTGTCAGTTCATGTGCAGCTGACTGTGACTGTCTAGAAGCGCTGGGAGGGTCTCTGTTACAAGGGACCTGGTGTTGTGTGTTTTTTTTTTTTTTTTTTTTTAAATGGGAGCGCAATCCTTTAGCATACAGTGAGATGGGTGAAAACGGCATTGGTTTTAGGGACTTTATGACTTAAACCTAAAAAAAAAAAATGGTGGATTATCCCTTATTTAGATACAGAAAAAAGAGGCATGCAGATAATTTTGTTTTCTCTGAGCATTCAGAATTGCTGGATTATAGCACAGACACAGCATGACTATACAGTCAGGGCCATAAATGTTGGGACATCGACACAATTCTAACATTTTTGGCTCTATACACCACCACAATCGATTTGAAATGAACAAGATGTGATTTAACTGCAGATTGTCAGCTTTAATTTGAGGGTATTTACATCCAAATCAGGTGAACGGTGTAGGAATTACAACAGTTTGCATATGTGCCTCCCACTTGTTAAGGGACCAAAAATAATGGGACAGAATAATAATCCTAAATCAAACTTTCACTTTTTGTATTTCAATAATTTTTATTAGTTTTAAGCAGTATAAAACAGAGGCGACAAAACATGCCCCCACAGGGGCTATCAATTGCACCGATAAGATAAAAAACATAATAATAAAAGAAAAACAGTGCTCTAACTTCAACAAGGCAGAAGGTACGCCCACGCAGGGGCTATCAATGGCACATAGGTTACAATGACGGTAATGAAATTCTAACTGCAATTAAAGGCAACTGTCAACTATCACCCAAAAAAACTAACAGAAATGGAAAGAAAGAAAGAGAAGAGAAATAAGAGGAGAGAAAAAGAAAAAAAAGAGAAGAGGGGGCAGAGATCCAGGAGCGCCACCATCAAACGCCAGTGCCTAACGTCAGTACATCCCCATACTAGCCAAAGGAAGCGTGGGAAAGGCATATTGCAACCATGGTTCCCATATTTTCGAGAATTTACATTGGGAGTCGTTGCATATGCTCGACATCTGCTCATTAAGCATCATATTGGTCATACGATCCCGCACCCCCTGAAAAGGGACAAACGGACTCTTCCAGGCCTGAGCAATTGTTCTGGTGGCCGACAGAAACAAATAGGACGCCAGCTTCTGCTGATGAGCAAAGAGACCCGGTATGGGGCAATGAAGCAAGGCATACCGAGCATCCCGGCGTATGGATAGATGAAACAACGTGAAAAGGAGGCCAAATACACGAGACCAAAAACGGACCAGTCTCGGGCATGACCACCAGATATGCAAGACATCGCCACGATGGCCACAACCCCGGAAACATCGATCACTACAAGCGGGATTAGCCTGGGCCAAACGAGCCGGAACCCAATACCAACGAAACAATACCTTATAGGCTGCCTCCAGCATGGTGGTATTGAATGAGCATTTAGCTATGAGTGACCAGGCTCTATTCCAGTCCTCCGGATCCACATCCACCCCCAGGTCACGCTCCCACTGAACAACATATGAAAGAGAAGTATGCGACGGGCGTCTGTTCAAGGCTGCATAAAGAAGGGAGATAAGGCCCGGGGCACCCGGGCGCTGCTGACAAAGCTGTTCAAAGGCCGATTTCTGGTATGGAAAAGAAGTGCCCCGCAGCGAGAAAACTTTCACTTTTTAATACTTGGTTGCAAATCCTTTGCAGTCAATTACAGCCTGAAGTCTGGAACACATAGACATCACCAGACGCTGGGTTTCATCCCTGGTGATGCTCTGCCAGGCCTCTACTGCAACTGTCTTCAGTTCCTGCTTGTTCTTGGGGCATTTTCCCTTCAGTTTTGTCTTCAGCAAGTGAAATGCATGCTCATTCGGATTCAGGTGAGGTGATTGACTTGG
Source organism: Staurois parvus (assembly GCF_062004578.1). NCBI lineage: Eukaryota > Metazoa > Chordata > Amphibia > Anura > Ranidae > Staurois > Staurois parvus. Next base: position 1,195,855 of record NW_028318028.1, on the reverse strand, counting down.
CCATTGCATAACATTCCACTTCTTTCCCTTAAACTCTTTGGTTGCTTTTGCAGTATGCTTTGGGTCATTGTCCATCTGCACTGTGAAGCAGCGTCCAATGCGTTCTGAAGCATTTGGCTGAATATGAGCAGATAATATTGCCTGAAACACTTCAGAATTCATCCTGCTGCTTTTGTCAGCAGTCACATCAATAAATACAAGAGAACCAGTTCCATTGGCAGCCATACATGCCCACGCCATGACACTACCACCACCATGCTTCACTGATGAGGTGGTATGCTTAGGATCATGAGCAGTTCCTTTCCTTCTCCATACTCTTCTCTTCCCATCACTCTGGTACAAGTTGATCTTGGTCTCATCTGTCCATAGGTTGTTGTTCCAGAACTGTGAAGGCTTTTTTAGATGTCGTTTGGCAAACTCTAATCTGGCCTTCCTGTTTTTGAGGCTCACCAATGGTTTCCATCTTGTGGTGAACCCTCTGTATTCACTCTGGTGAAGTCTTGTCTTGATTGTTGACTTTGACACACATACACCTACCTCCTGGAGAGTGTTCTTGATCTGGCCAACTGTTGTGAAGGGTGTTTTCTTCACCAGGGAAAGAATTCTTCGGTCATCCACCACAGTTGTTTTCCGTGGTCTTCCGGGTCTTTTGGTGTTGCTGAGCTCACTGGTGCTTTCCTTCTTTTTAAGAATGTTCCAAACAGTTGTTTTGGCCACGCCTCATGTTTTTGCTATCTCTCTGATGGGTTTGTTTTGTTTTTTTTAGCCTAATGATGGCTTGCTTCACTGATAGTACACCTTAGATTGTACACCCCTTAGGAGTAATTTCCTTCTTCTTTTCTCTTTCTTCTCTCTTTTTCTACTTTATTCGCTGAATTATTTCTGTCACTTTTGGTTCATTCCTTTGGTTCAATTTCTGTTTGATTTATGAAACCTGTACGTCTTGGTTATGGCACTCTCTGTGTGTATTTGTAAAGCCACCTTTCGATAATCTTTTTGCATGCCTCAGTGTTCTGATTCTATATCTCGTTCCACCATGTAGGTGGACTTTTTGTTTGCCATCTCGTTTTATGCATTTATATGCTTGTTTCTCAATAAAAATATTGAAATATAAAAAGATGGGGAAAGCAGGGTTTTATGTGAAACTGTTTTTTATGATACACCGTGCTTTAGCAAATGAGATCCAGTTTGGACTTAGTGTGAAGCACAGCATTGACTAGCAAAAAGAGGATATAAAATTTCAACTATATTTCACTTTTTTTTTTCTCTTTTTTTTTTTTTTTTTTAGACACACATGAAAATGAGATCAGTTTAAAGTACACATGTATTGGGAGATCTGTAGTAAATTGGCAATAATTGCACACTGTTATTGTTCTAGTATATTCAAACACACATCCAACATTTCCAGAAGCTTCTTCTAAGCACCATTCCAGGATTTACTTCACAGAAGATATATTAATTTTTATAAGAAATTATAGTGGTTGTAAAGGCAGAAGGCTTTTTTTTTTTTTTTTTTTTTTTTTATGCATTGTCAAAACACCTTTTGTGACCAACCCCCCCCCCAAATACTTACCTGACCCTAATCTTAATCCAGCTCTGTGCCTGAACAGAGTGCTAGCATCTGTCTCTCTCTTCGCTGGACATGGAGGCTGGAATGAGAGATCCTTCTGCTGTCAATCAAATCCTGTGAGGGCGGGGCCGGGCTTCACTGTGTTAGTCTGGCTCAGGAGCAAGCCTGCACAAGTGTTCCCGTAGCAAGCCGCTTTCCATGGGGGAACTTGGAAGGGATGAGAAGCCAGGAGTGCCAGTGTGGGACCCCAGAAAAGTAGTTTTGGGGCTGCTCTGTGCAAAATCATTGCACAGAGCAGGTAAGTATGACATGTTTGTTTAGAATAAAAAAAAAAGTGAACCTTTTTTTTTTTTTTTTTAGTATTGTTTTAAAAATACAAACCTCTAACATTGCAGAAACCACTAAACAGCTCATCCACTCCCTCATCATATCAGGACTCGATTACTGCAACTCGCTCCTTACTGGCCTGCCTCGCCGCTGGCTATCCCCGCTTCAGTCGATCCTGAATACGGCAGCCAGACTCATTCACCTTTCCAACCGCTCTGTTTCCGCCACCCCCCTCTGCCAATCCCTCCACTGGCTTCCGATTGCGCAACGGATCAAATTCAAAATCCTAACACTGACGTACAGAGCTGTCCATCATACTGCCCCAAACTACATCACCGACCTAATATCCAAGTACCACCCAACACACACACTCCGCTCCTCACAAGACCTCCTTCTCTCTAGTTCCCTGGTCTCCTCCTCCCATGCCCGCCTCCAGGACTTCTCCAGGGTGTCACCCATCCTCTGGAACTCCCTGCCCCAACCCATCAGTTTATCACCTACTCTCCTCTCCTTTAGGTGCACCCTGAAAACCCACCTCTTCAGGGAAGCCTACCCCACCCCCTGCTAACGTGCCAACCTCCTCCACTCTTCCTACCACTCCATCCCCCACAGCTTTCGCCTACTGTGCCACCATCCCCTCCCTCCTAGATTGTAAGCTCGAAAGAGCAGGGCCCTCGATCCCCTCGTGTATCGCATTGTATTGGTATTGTTCTGTCCCCCTTTGTAATGTACAGCGCTTAGCGAACTATTGGCGCTTTATAAATACTGTATAATTATAATAATAATATAATAGTAGATAAAGTAATATTTAGAGGAGTGTTTAGCACTTCCCTGGCCTATTCCTCCTTCGGCTGATGATCCCCTGAAAAGGATGTTTGGGGCTGCTCTGTGCAAAACAATTGTGCAGAACAGGTAAGTATGACATGTTTATTATTTAAAGAAACAAACAAAAAAAAAACACTTTAGATGCACTTTAAATCCCCCCCCCTCCAAAAAAAACCAGGGCTTTTACTAATTTTAGAATAGTTGGTAGAGTAATGGTGATTACCCTCACCTGTCTGTGTGTCTTCAGAACTGCAGAACAATGCAGTACAGTCTAGAAACAAGTTGGGCCAAAGGTAACCACAACAGCCCTTCAAAAAAATTGGATTGTACAGCAAAGCCTTTGTTAATACAGGACATATGTGTATGTATTTCCCAGTCCACATCCCTGTAAAATTAGGTTTACGCAAGTCAGGTGATAACCTGGGGCCATCTGCACATAAAGTGGTCTTCGGTCAGTTCTGAAAAGCATTATTTATTTATTTTTAATTCTGTGCAGTTCAAAGGAAAGCCAGAGAGAGGTGTACATAAAGTAATAATTATGGTCATTGCTGAATCAGTCTGCTGATGTGTTCCTCAAGCATGCTTCTTACACTCAATAGTCAGGTCTGCCTGAATGTGTTCCAGGGACATTGGCCAGTGGCAGGGAATGTTTGGAATGGAGATGTATGGACTAGGAGGCATTGATGTTTCTACATGTTTATCACATCACTTTTCTGTCTCCCAGTAAATCTTCATACAGCTGGAGTTAATGTTCTGTGCAAGGCTGAGCCGGATATGTGGGACATTCTTGACATTCCTTGCAGCTCATTGGGATGGGGGGAGAGTGTGGGGGTTGCTGAAGAGAACACAAACGCACTCAGAAGTTTGCAATGCAGACAAGGATTGGGCCGTTCAGCATGATTTAGGCTGAATCCTGGTTGGACTGTTCTTTAAAGAAAGAAATGGTGTAAAATATTTGTTGTCTTGGCTGCTAGTTCTAGGAAAGTAAAGCCAAGTCTGTTCAGCTTCACTCTGTGTATGACGTTGGTGTTCCAGAGTTGGTAAGTTAGCCAGGAGTCACAAAGTGGCATATTTCATGAGAGGCTTCGGCTACCTGACCGCTTCCATTTTGCAGATTTGAATATACACACCAGGGGGATTAACAAAGTACACAGAGAAAAATGTGCCAATTTCTATATATACACGCTTATTTAGTAGCATTTATTTACCATATACGGGTTGCAGGATAATTTGAGTTGCATTATAGTGGTGTGCTGTCCATCTATACATGTCCAGCTCTTCCCTCCTGCAGTGCTGCTTCTTGCCACATTACAGTATTGATACCACTGTGGTAATGGTGTACATTTTAAAACCATTTTTAACTTAGAACATTGGTGCAAGTGCTTGATGAGCTTGGTGCACACTATCAGACATTAAAAGAAACTGTCACATATTTAACGGCACCATCAGCCCCACCCCGCAAGCCAAAGTACTAGGTATCATTCTAGACTCTAATCTGTCTTTCCAGCCCCAATCATTGACAAATTCATGCAGACTCCACCTCCGCAACATCTCCAAAATACGCACGTTCCTAACTCTTGAAACTACAAAGCAACTCATTCACTCCCTTTATCATATCACGACTTGACTACTGCAACTCCCTCCTCGCCGGCCTACCCCAACACAGGCTATCCCCGCTTCAGTCTATCCTGAATTCTGCGGCCAGACTCATCCACCTCACCAACCGCTCCATATCTGCCTCCCCTCTCTGCCAATCCCTCCACTGGCTTCCAATTGCCCAACGCATAAAATTCAAAATATTAACATTGACGTTCAAAGCTATCCATAACACTGCCCCAAACTACATCACCAACCTGATATCCATCTACCACCCAAAACGCACTCTCCGCTCCTCACAAGACCTCCTACTCTCCAGTTCCCTGGTCTCCTCATCCCATGCCTGTTTCCAGGGCTTGGCCCATCCTCTGGAACTCACTACCCCAGCCCGTCAGACTGTCCACCTTCCCTCCTCATCTTTTAGGCGCACCCTGAAAACCCATCTCTTCAGAGAAGACTACCCAGCCCTCACCTAATTGCTGATCTCCTCCACTCTTCCCATCACTCAATCCCCCACAGCTATTTCCTCCTTTACCACTCTCCCCTCCCTCCTAGATTGTAAGCTCCAAGGAGCAGGGCCCTTGAACCCCTCGTGTATCGCGTTGTATTGTTACTGTACTGTCTCGTGTACTGTCTCCCATTGTAATGTACAGCGCTGAGTAAACTTTTGGCGCTATATAAATACTGTATAATAATAACATTGATTTTTTTTCTTTTTCAAGAGATTTGATGTGGCTAGTGCAACAACACATAGAACTTGTGTTATTGCATTGATAATTTTATTGTTTCCCTTTGTTATATATCTCCCCTGCCCCTTCCCAAATGTCTATTTTTTAAGCTTCTGAAAATCAACTTGACTAGTTCAATCACCATAAATTTCATCACACTGATCCCACACCTTTTAGTATACTTACCACACCCCAAAAAAAGCGTAAACCCTAAACCTCAATATAACCCTTAAGGCAGAGTTCCAGTCTCAAAAACACCCCCAAAAACTAAAAGTCAGCAGCTACAAATACTGTAGCTGCTGAATTCTACTATAAGGACACTTACATGGCCAGTTGATCGGCGTTGTCCGCACCTGAGCTGATTTCCTTAATCTGGTTTGGGTGCAGGCGCCAGCATCTTAACTAAGGGAAACTGGCAGTGAAGCCTTCCGGCTTCATAGCCGCTTCCCTACTGCGCATGCGTGAGCAGCGCTGTGCTTTGTGATTGGTCCCACAGTCTTCTGGAACCTGTGATGTGTGACTTGGTGTCAGGAAAGCTCACCAAACATGTCTCATGCTGATAGGGAGAGGTAGAGGAATGAGACAGATAGAAATGACAGCACTCTGGATTGAGACAAGCACACACTATAGATATATATACTTTGTTCGTATTTCACATCTGAGGTTTACAACCACTTTAGATCTAAACCTGAAAACATATTTCCATATATAGGAAGTTATAGGAATTATATATAATATAGCTTGTTCACTTTGCAGCACTTGGTAGGTATTTCTGACCTTTTCCAAAATGTTCAAGTGTTTTCTAGGCCTAACGCCTCATTCACATTTTTCATTTGACGGGACACAACAGCCTGCCTAAACTTTCTGAATAGTTTTTATAAGTATTCCAAACAGCCCCCAATCCTCAGAGCTCTTTCTGTAATAATATGTGCTGCTCTGGATGTTCATCTATAGCAATTTGCTGAACACCAAATATGTCAAGTCTATTTGCAGTGTGCCAGGTTTTCACCTGAGCTGAATATATACAACTGCAACATCCTATGGTCTAGTTTATATGGGCCTACAACGCATATGGTTATTCAGAACACTGAATTGTTTGCAACATACACTAAAACATATATGATGACTGTGGGGTTGATTTACTAAAACTGGAGAGTGCAAAATCTGGTGCAGCTCTGCAAAGAAACTAGTCAGCTTCCAGGTTTTAGGCCTCATGCTCATGGGGTGTTTTTGCAGCCACTTTTAGGGGCGTCAGGTGTTTTTTTGTTCTATTGTTGTTTTACTGCTTCCACATGGCCCTCCGTGTTATTCTATGTCAGGGGTGTGCAAATTTTTGAAAAAAAAAAATACTTGTCCAGGGACTAAACCGGTGTCTCAGTCTACTTGTCCCTCATGACAATTTACTTGTCCTGATAATAAAAAATATATTTTTTTTAACCCTAACTGTATTTAAATTTGCTTTAAGTAATGTCTGGGGCTTTTAAAAACAAAAGGGGCTTTATGGCGACTTAAACATTTTAATATTTTTAACATGGTTTATCTCCTCCTCCCCTCCCTGCCTGTCTCCAGCACTGCAGCCAGGGACTAGCAGGGAGGGGCAAGACCTAGCAGTGCAATGAGCACCGACTGGGTGTTCATCAGCAAAGGGGAGTGTTGATCTTTTCTTTTATCCCTTTTGCTGCCAGAGCTGTTTTTGCATTTTTTGCATACATTTAAAGAAAAAAAAAATCATTTAAGGCCTGAAGATTACGCAAAACTCCAAAACATGATATATTTTCTGAAATCAGAGACCCTAGAGAATAAAATAGCGGTAGTTCCAGTTTTTTATGTCACGATATCACGAAAATTTTAGGGCACAAAAAGCAATAAATTATCCAAATTTTTTGTAAAATAGAAAAGACGATGTTTCATCGAGCAAATGGATATCCAAAATGACAAAGCTTAAATTTGTGTGTGCGCTCGTGAAATGGCAACAAACTTTAGTAACCCTATAGTTTTCTATAGGTGACGCTTTGAAAGCCCCTTATAGGTCATCAGTTTAGGGTTACGGAGGAAGTCTGGTGCTACAATTATTGCTCTCATTCTGATGTGCTTGGCGATGTGTAACGCATATTGCAATCATCATTTTCATGCGTAGGCGCCCCGGCATGTGCTTTTACATTTGTACATGCATACATATATAGCGAACCTTGAAAAATGGGGGGGGGGTTATATGCTTGGGTGTAACTTTAATTTTTAAAAAATATGTATTTTTTTAATCACATAGGAGACAAAAAGCCCCCTATGTGATGATTTTTGGTGACTGTTTCTCTTTTTTGAGACATCTAGGGTCTAAAATATGTCTCCCCTGGACTCCACTGCATGTAATGCAGTGCGCGTTGCATTCCATTCTTTCCTGGCCTTGATCGCCAGGAATCTGTCAACGGGGACCTGGAAGTGACGTCACATCACTTCTGGATTAGGACAAAAAGGGGAGGGGAGTGGATGTGTCCCCTCTTCCCTATACTGAAGCAAGATGGACAAGCGGAGTCCAGAAGATATAGTGGGCAGGGGGGCAGAGGTTGGCACCATAGTGGGCTTTGTGGAAGCAGTTGGATGGTAGCTCTGCTTCCTGAATGCTTTCACTTTACAGGTGAGCTCCGCTGCTTGCTCATAGCAGGGCTAAAGGAAAAAAAAGAAAAAAAAATTACTACCTTGCCGGTGTCCAGGAGTATGTGTCCTGGGTGTCGGGCGATATGAATTGAACATTCCTGCTATGTGCCCATGCACACATAGACTTTTAGAAGCTTTTAGTGGCAGTGGCTTTTACAAGCGGGGGGTTGGGGGGAACAAAAAAAAAACAACCCCAGGACCAGTGTGTCCAGGAGCAGCAGTGTCATGGCAGAAAAAAAAAAATGCTTGACACGTGTAAATGTGTGTTAGTGCTAGGTGTGTTTAGCACTTGAGCGTTAATTCCTTTCAGTGGCCAGAATAAATTATTCTGGCCTGTGAAATGAATTTAATCCCAAGTGCTTGACCCTTTGACAAGCTTCAGCCATTTTTTCTGCCAGACTGCTGCTGCAAAGAGGAGTGTTTTGAAATGTCCTGAGTGTATGAGGCCTTATTAATTGAACAAGCTGAAGTTAGAAGCTGACTGGCTACCATACATAGCTGCACCAGATTTTTGCATTCCCCAGTTTTAATAAATCTCCCCCTGTACACATTAGTGAGATGGGATTTCACATCATGCCTGTATAATGTATGATTGCATAATGGTCAGGTGCAGTCCATACAAAGGCTGCCTTTGCTGAGCTCTGCTTCCGAAAATGCTAATTGCCTGTCGTGCTGATTAAGAACAAGTATGCGGATAAGACCTTCAACTTTTTCAAACGTTCTTGATGTGCCTACTTTGATAAATGATTAGGAAAATATTGAAACCAAAGAGCTGCATAAGAGTAAGGCAGCATTTTCTAAAGCAAAGGTTCTCAGTGCCATCCCTTATTTTTAGAAGGATCTCTTACTTGTGGCTGCATGATGGGAAGAATTTGGTGTATTTGTGGAGGGGATGCCATAATGTGGTCTTATTTGTCCTTTCCCACAGCGCCTTGCCTATGAATGTCTCTCTCAAAGCTATGACAGCGCCAAGCACTCCCCCACTCTTGTGCCTACTGCCACCAAACCAGATGCCGTCCAGACGGAGAGCCTGCCATACACCCAGTATCTGAGCATGATCAAGTCCCAGATCACCTGTGCTAAGGACATACACAATGCCCTGTTGGAATGTTCCAAAAAGATTATGGGTAAAACACCTCCTACCCAGGGAGTTTTATGATCTGCCTCTGCTACCCTTCAGACCACCTGTTGTCAAAACTTTGCTGCCACAAGACTGCTAAACATGGTGTAATCAACATTAAGGAGCAACATCTCTTCAGCCTGCAGGTGTAGCCGATTACTCAAATCTTCAATATCTTTTGCACTTCTCTACATGGGCCGATATGGTTTGTGGTGGATATATTCTGACTGGCCACCTTTGATCAGACATCTGGAACACTGCAGAGGGTGGACCTCTTGTTGGTGCTTTTTGGACTAGAACAAGCATCTTTGTCAGGCTGCACTCTCTAGCTTTTGAGGTTCTGCAAGCCCCATCGTGCACCCCCATCCTTCTGGCTAAAAGAGACTGCTGGGCTTTTTTTTTTCCCCCTCAGCAACTGAATTAGAATTGGCCTGCTTTCTTTTGTAGGATATTTATCCTTTTTTTTTTTTTTTTTTTTTTTTCTCTTATCCTGTGTATTTGAGTCCTAAATTAAAGGAAATAAACAATAACTCAGCTGTGTTTCATTTCTGTCTCATTTGCAAGCATATAATCTACTAATAATATGGTACAACAAGCAATAAGGTGTAGCAACCCATAGGAACCAATCGGAAAGCAACCTTAATTAAAGTAGACTTGTCATGGGAGGAATAAGTAGGTCAATGATCTGTAAATAGGCAACTAGCCTTAGTTCTTTCTGACTCACATTTATGAAACCACAAGTTGATCAGCACAGCCAGATTATATTACAAAACCCTTTATTGTAATCCATTTAAAAACTAAGGGAGGCATGTATTTCACAGGTGATTAGATTTTTATATATATATATATATATATATATATATATATATATAATATATATAATATATATACACCTGCCTTGCGTTGTTTTTCTTTTACCAAAGATTTTACGAAAGAATATAATGTGTCACATACATGGATAGGAGCAGACACATAGCATACCAATTCAATCACTTTGCTCTGTTTTTAAACTGATTACAATAAAGGATTTTGTTATATATTAAGGCTGTGTGCTGATCAAGATGTGTTTTAAATTTCACAATGTAGAGTAGCACATGGATCGTGCACCCAAGGTCCATCTCTATTGAGAGCACATGGACCTAGAGCAAGTATGCAGATCAGTTGTATTTTTAGTTGCAACATACTTGTTTGGATAAATGATTCAAATCATTAATGTCATATACATCAGGTGTTTTTTTTTGTTTTTTTTTTCTTTGTTTTGTTTGTTGTTTTGGTTTTTGTGGTTTTTGGTTGTTTTTTTTGTTTTTGTGTCAGTGTTCATAGGTGATGGCTGACATCTCAACTGAGCAGGTTTCTAGGTTATGATTCTGATTTCTACCTTTGAAATTGCATAGACTACACTCACATTATATAGACTTTAACACGAAAAAGTCATTTCTCACCCTGGCTTCACAAAGGCTAATTCTTGCTGCTTCCAGGTTGGTCCCCCTACCCCCAGCCTCACCTAGGACAGGGGTGTCAAACTGGCTGCTCTCAAACTGTTGCAAAACTACCATCATGCCTCTACCTTTGGGAGTCATGCTTGTAACTCAATCTTGCAATTCCTCATGGGACTTGTAGTTTGGCAATAGCTGGAGGTCCGCCAGTTTGAGACCTGTGACCTAGGGGAACCATACCCAGACCTTGCCTCATGGAAGACATGGGATTGTCCTCTAAAACTGCCTCTGGCATCAGACTCTGCTTTTGACTCTGGTCCTTGGTGCAGCAATACAGTAAAATTTAGGTAGCTACGGGGTGCTCCACAGGTCCGGCACAGTGGTGATCTGCATCTTTGTGACCCAGCGCCTGAAGACTCTTATGGAAGGGGAGGTATGTCCTCGTGAAGTGGGCAAAGCCTGGAATCCCCTCCTGGTGAGTTCCTACAAAGGATGGAGCCAACACATTAGTGGTGAGTCTGAAAATGTGCACCTTTCCCTTTTGGGAACCTTCTTAAACACCTTTCATACCAAATCCCTCACAGTCCCTGGACACCAGGCACCTGGCTTGTGCACTTTTAAAAATAGTTTGTGGCCATGCTGTGCTGTTTGACCCCATTTATTTGTTTCTCCCCCACACCCACCCTGTGTGGTAAGTGTGTCACATTTTCAGAGACATAGTCTCCTTCCTGTTGTAATTGTGTTGCATCTTCTGTGGTGCCACATTCAGGTGGGCAGCAGCCAGCTCTGTCTGCATAGTGTGCAGGACAAGACTGTTTAAGGGTAAACTCTGCTCCCTTTTTTTTTTTTTTTTTTTTTAAGGCCTTTGTCACCACATTGACCTTCACTGGTTTTCCAGCAGCCTTCAGCTGTGAGACACGGGACAGCTGAAACCCAGCACCCGGTTATGAGTGGCTCTTAGGAGATCCCTACACCCCAGGGTAGAAATCGGACACAATGGATGAGGGTACAGGCCTGCACACACTGTGCACTGGGCCATGATGAGGTTATTCAGGCTTCCTTTGAAAACTTTGCTTCCAGTACTTTGGACGTCAGTCTCCACACCTCGGAGTCTCCTCTTATCTCCTCAGACACACCCCAGTCTTCCTTTAACTAGAGAGCAATTTTCAGCCTGTGTGGCAGATCCATTGAGGGGGAAAGCCTGTGCTTTGCTAGAGACTGTGGGTGTGCAAGCCATAAGCACTGCTAGCCTACATCCCCTGGTCCGTCCTTTTCTCATCCATCACAGCAGTGTAACTTAGTGATGAGGAAGTGAAGGTAAATTTAACCCCCCCAGCAGTCACCTTCCATTTCTCCCAAGCTGAAAGAAATAATTAAGGTTCTGGTGGATGGGGTACACTCCTGTTTGACGTTAGGGCTATCTTATTTCTTCCCAAATACAAGAAACCTACTATGTGTTCTGTATGTAGGCTGGCCGCTGCTAGACAAAATGGACACTCCTCCTAAGAGGTTGCTCAGCAGTATCCACTTGAGGAGGCTTACCTCGAAAAGTGCAAAATTTCGGTGTTAGATCCGTCTATTTACTGCCTCAATAAATCTTTGAGGGTTGTAGTTAAGGACATCCCAGTCTTTAAAGACCCAGGGGACAAAAGGTTTGTGAGTATCCTTTAAAGCCTCTTATGCTCTTTTGAGCCTGTCCATGCATCCAGTTTTTGTTTTTAGTAAGGATGCACAAATATATCAGTGGTAAAACATATCGGCTGAAAATAGTTCTCTGCATTTTGCTGGTAATGGTGCTGATACATGCAAAACCGCGTCTCATATACTGTCATGCAAAAACACCCCCTGCTGACTTCAATGCAAAATCGCGTTTCATAGGCTTTAATGCAAAGTTGCATCCGCATTGACTTCAATGCAAAAATGCTCCCTAGTGACTTCAATGCAAAATCGCATCTCATAGATGTTTATGCAAAAAACGCCCCCTAGTGACCAGTGCAAAATCGCGTCTCAGACTTTCATGCAAAGTCATATCCCCATTGACTTCAATGCAAAAATGCCCTCTAGTGACTTCAGTGCAGAATTGTGTCTCATAGACTTGAATGAAATGTCGCCTCCCCATTGGCTTCAATGCAAAAACGCCCCCTAGTGACTTCAATTTTATAATCCTGACTCATAGACTTTCATGCAAAGTCGCATCCCCATTGACTTCAATGCAAAAATCCCCCCTAGTGACTTAAGTGCAAAATCATGTCCCATAGACATTCATGCAAAAATCACACCCCCATTGACTTCAGTATAGAATTGAATCTCGTAGACTTTCATGCAAAGTTGTGTCCCATAGACTGTAATGCAAAAATGTCCCCTAGTGCCTTCAGTGCAAAATTGCCAGCCACATTCATTTAAAAAAATGTAAAAACTCTGTTTTGGTTTTCGGGAAAAGTGCATCCTGAATTTTTGGCAACAGAATTTTCATTCCAGTGTACCCCTAGTATATATGGCTAGCAGTCTGGCCCATGCGCATGCCACTGAGCCCCGAATCAATCCTTAGAGATCCCTCAGAAATTCAAAAGGTAGAGCTCCACCCAGTAACCTTGTGCTACTGCAGAGACAGACACCAATCTTCCCCCACCAAGATTTTCACTTGGCTCCTAATAAATAGATTACAACAGGAGACCTCAGCATCAGGTTGTTTTGAGCTGATTATATTAACATCTGCTCTGAGTCCAAGATGAGGTTAAAGCAGTCAATGTTGGTTTGGGTTATCTATACCAGGTGTGGGCAAACTGCGGCTCTCCAGCTGTGGTGGAACTACATTTCCCATGAGACATTGCAACATTACAAAACTGACAGTTACAGCTATGACTTGCAGAGGCATGATGGAACTTGTAGTTCTGCAACAGCTGTAGAGCCACAGTTTGCCCACCCCTGGTCTATACCATAAGAAAACACAGAGGCCCCAAATCTGTATCTGGGTCCTCCAGTTGTCACAGTCTGTGTGTTTCGGCAAGACATTCACTTGTATCTGAAGTAAAACGTGAAAGATTCCCCAGGCACACACCTTCTAAAGAATAGAGCCCCATCAAATGCCAGGGCCCATAACCAGTAGGCAAAAAGCTAGTCTGCAGTTCCCTCCAAAAGCCCCTGTCCTGGTTGGGTCTGTCACATTTTCCCCCCTCCAAGGTTGACTAGGTCCCAGACCTCCACCTGGTCTATACATGCGATAGTCAGCAGAGTGAATTCACATAGGCCAAATTATCTTCATTCTTGGCCACAGGTAGGAATTGCTATCAGTAGGTGTGAAGCAGAGGTCTTGGACCCTCTGTCCAGCTGCAAGCGCTTCAGCTGGGAGGTCTTTACTGTTCTGGGATTCAGTCTGCTGCCGGGTAGAAGGGCCTACTGCCCCAACTCGCTGGAGCCATGAAGACGTGGTAGGTTGTAGACAGAGGCCAGCAGTGTTCTGCCCTGTTGCCAGCGCTTTAGCTGGATCCCCACATCCTCTGCTTTGGCTGACTGTTGGCTAGGAAGGACAGCTTCCTCCTCTCCCAGACTATGGATCTGCTACTGGGGAGGAAGGACAGCTTCCTCCTCTCCTGGGTCCTTGAACTGCCACTGGGGAGGGAGGGCAACCATGGAAGTCGTCCTTGCTATGGAGCAAGGACGACTTCCTGCACCCCCAAGTCCCTACATTGCCGCTAGGGATGGAGAATGACCACCTCCTCTCCCGGACTGTGGATCTGCCACTGGGGAGAGAGGACGACTACCTTCTTTCCAAAGACCTTCAACTACCACGGGAGATGAGCCGGCTGCTCTATCACTCATACCCTCATCTGGCTGCTGGGATAACATTTCTCTGGTACTCTCATTTCTCAAGGTGCACGGATCTTTGCTGGGGAGGATAGACAGTTTCCTCCGCTCTGGCTGACTACTGGGGAGGAGGATGACCACCTCCTCTCCTGGACTGTTGATCTGCCGCTGGGGAGGGAGGATGGCTTCCTCCTCTCTCGTGTCCTTGAACTGCCTCTAAGGAGATGAGCCAGCTGCTGGACAGATGCATTCCTCCATCCAAACTCGTATGGTGCAGAAACAGGTTCATCAAGAAGAGTCAACACTTGCTGCATCCACCATAAGAGCTCCACTTCCATAGTTGCAGATGGAGGTGGGCAAAGCACACTGTTACTTGGCCCCATTGCCGACACTACAGCTGTCGACTGGTACTTCTCGATAGTCCCAGACAAAGGGAGTGCAGCCCAGCTGCTGAACAATGTGTAGCAGCCAGCTGTAGGTGATCTCTAGCTCCCATTCCTTATTGGCTAGAAACTCCAAATCTTTCTGTGCCCAGAGCACTTCCGAGATGTTCATCATCTGGTTTTTGTAATCATGATTTCATCCAAATGCCACCCCAGATCATTCCCAAAGTCAAGGTCCTTTGACAGCCTCCTGTACAACAATCCCAAGCCGCCGGCTAAAAGCTTTTCATCGTCGGGCACACTTGGGCTTCATACCAGGGGAGGACTCTATAGCTCTCGTCCAGCCGTATCTCTGCCCAGAACAGCCTGCTTAACCCACCTGTTCACTTGTTGTGTGGCTGTTCCCCCAATAACAGCACCCGCACTTCATATTGTGACTAGTACCTTCCTGGATGGATGGAGGAGAGAAATTTTCCCTGGTGGTGATGTTCGCGGCCTAGCATTTCCTCCCAGAGTTGCCGGCGGACAGAATCATACCATTCCCAGCAGGACCTGCTCTGGCACTGGTCCCCTGTGCTGCATCCACATCTCTCACAGCCTAATTCCGAATTCCTCTTCCATGGCAGCTGGTATCTGTACCTATTCTCTTCTGCTAACCGGACCTCAGATCCTGTGGATGGTTTGGATGTCTCAGACTGCTGGAAGCATCCCACTGTTGCAACCAATGTGACAGACCACCTGACATCTCGCCTGGGTGCCTCTGTCAGCTGCTTCCTCGCTGCTGGAAAAAAGGAACAAGGTATTATAGCTGGAAATTGCATCCTAGAACTAGACGACACTAGCTTAGGTGCTAACAGGAACTGCTTTATTGAACAGAAATACAGATTTTTATACATTTCAAAAATAGGGGCAGTCACCACATGAAAACTAAAAACAAGTATTACACATTGAGGTAAGGAGGTAAAGTTGACACAAGACTAATCACATCAGGAGGATTAGCAAACAGACATAAACAATAGGTTACCTAATTAACTCAATTAACAATGGGAGAAAGAGACCTAACGGTAAATACATAACATCTTAATAAACAGATTATACATAACAAGCAAGAGACCTCAGCATCAGGTTGTTTTGAGATGATTATAATCTTCTGCTTAGAGTCTCTGAGTCTAGGAGGGGATTGAAGCAGTCAATGCCAATTTGGGCACAGAGGCCCCAAATCTGTATCTGAGTCTTCCAGTTCTGAGATGCTTTATGTTTCTGGGAAACATGGACTTGAATCCGAAGTAAAACTACTCCAAAAGGTACCCCAGGCACACACCTCCTAATAAATAGAGCCCCCTTCAAGTGCCAGGACCCATAGTCAGTAGGCAAGCCTGCAGTCCCCTCCAAAAGACCCTGTACGGGTTGCGTCTGTGACAGATACCTTTTTATAAAGGAAGTCACAGGCGGAAAGGACACCCTCTTACTTTGTAAGAAGAAAGCCAAGATGCCCACAGCAAACTCAGCTGCTTCCAGAATTCATAAAAGTTCCTTTTGTCCTATCAAGACCTTGGCTTCAAAAGACAAGTCCTCCACTCAGTTCTGTGGCAAGTTCTGGATGTCTAAGCCAGGCAAGTCCTCACAATGAAGGAGCAACCCCATGTTTACAAGTTAGGGGATGTCAATAGTCCCCTGGATTCAGATCATTTTTGATCTTTGGGTCGGGACATAATGTCCCAGGAATACAGGCTGAAAGTTCTATCTTTGCCTCCTTCCCACTTTATGCATTCATGTGCTCTGGAAAAAAGTCCCTCCTGTGACATAGACAGTTACAGAGAACTATTTTGGGCATCACAAGCATCACATCATACTGTAGCCCACCTTTATTGAATAGGGTGTAGAATGCAGGTCGTGGTGTGGATTTGCACTCTCAAATAAGAGCCCCTTACTGTTTAATCACATATAGTGAACTCTGATTACTTGTCCATTGCTTTTTTTTGTTTTTTTTTCTGTCCTGACATTTCTTGTGTACATTAGGTTACCCTACACTATGAAATTGTCCAGTCACGGTTTCTGATAACATGGCATTCTGTGGTTCCATGTTCCCAAGCATTTGATTTTGAGGAGCAGAGAGTCTGACGCATCTAACACACCCGGAAGACAAACTGGTGACACATATCTTAATCTGCTTGCCTACAAAAGTAAGTATGCATGGTTGAGAATCACCCCTATCTAATAATACATAACTGATCTTGATACAAAGACCTCTGGCTTACTGCCACTGCAGTATTCTGGGAGATGTATTTCTACAAGAGAACAGAGCAACTTGGCAAGGGGTTACAGTCCCAATCGGAACCATTGTCACAGCCCATTTCAAGCTTGGCTGTAAGAGATTATGGAGAAATTATTATTAAAACAAAACTCAAAGTAAATCCCCACCTACCCTGCTCCTTTGATAATTGATGTCCTTCGACAGAACTCCTACTACCACAATTATTGGTAATTAACTCTGCTGTATTGGCTGAAATTTGAGCAATAGGTGGCCATGTTGGCACCACCCGGCCTGATTCAGTCAGATTCAGTTACTAATCCAGTATTCGGACAACCGCAGGTGCTGAGGCTGACTAAATACAGCAGTTTGAATTCCTCCATCCTGTTTTTTAACATGGGTGGGCAGGGGGTTGAACAAGAGAAATCAAAACGTATATAGCTAGTCTTAGAGGAAGGATTACTAAGCAGGCTGTCATTGTCAATATGCATTTGTCTCATGACATTTGTGTTAAAAAAAAAAAAAAATTAGAATTCAAATGCTATTAGGTCTGTTTCACACAGGTGGCCAGGGGGAAGTGGTAAAAATAGGCAGTAGGGCCATGGTTTACCGCCATCCAGCCATCAACTACTTGAATCCTAACAATACAGCTCGACAGGGCTGTACACAAGAAATGTACAATGAACCATAAGGCATTGTATCTAGGTTTTTTTTTAATCGATTGGCTATTAATTGAATCTGGAGTGAGTAAGGTTTTTAAGTTGCCATTGCCAGCACATAGCAGGCTCGGTGCAACTTGGCTATCAAATATGAGTGTCTTGAAATGTAAGGACAATCTGGTAAGCGAATATCTACCAGCCCTATTGATTGAAAACCTACCTGTTCTTTTCTGTTCTATTGGCCCATCACAAAGGAAGCTTAACTGGCCAACTTCAGAACATTATAGAATATTTTAAAAATGTTCATGTGGCTGTGCTTTGTCCAACCCACATACTTCCTTCTTGACTATGACTATGAAGTTTGCATCCATACAAACTGTGATCCCAAAATACAGCATTCTGGTTTTTGGCGCTCCCAGGGTACTTTGAAAGTAAACTGAATATATGGTGATGCCTGTAGTCTTCTCCAGAGGTCATCTTGCAGGGTTTAATGAACCCACAGCAGTATTTTAACTTCCTGTAAAGGCAGGAAATTCAGAAATCTTTCTGGCTTGTTCTGAATCAATGAATCGCAAAATAACCGTTAACTAGTATTTTCAAAAGATGAGGTTCATAATGGCAGCCTTCATAATTCTCCCATGACCTGTTTCCTTTATTCATGGTCAGTCATGCTCTACTACATTGTGTACTGTGTTGTCTTCCTAACATATTTCAGGCATTTTGATCTGTTGCCAGTGGTGTTATGGCAGCTGTAGGCTCTAACAGGGAAGGTAGCCATTAGTCATATACAGTGACAAAGCAACAAAGTATTCTGAAAGCTAAAAAAGTTCACATATATGAATGCATTTTGATCAAGTACTTAGTAATTTGGCAGAAGTACTTTAGAAACGCTCTACCTGGTATTCCATGGAATGTAAAATGCTAAGCCAGTTACTGAGTATACAATAAAACTGTCATGAAAAAGGGAACTAGGAGTATAACAAGAATCTTTTTTAGCATTCAGAAAAAACCCCTGTTCTGTGATGCAAATGGTAACAGTTCTGTGTATGATTTAGAGGCTGCAGAATGGACAACAGGCTGTTTGTCCTCTGGCCACCCACACTATCACATCTGGCTGTCTATAAATATCCAGCTTAGTGAACTGAATCAGAAACATTGCTAAGTGTGTAACTGGCAGAAGGCTGTTCTTGGCCTTAGCATCTCTAAAATCTGTAGACAGACAGTACTGGTGAGCTGTGGAGTATTTAGCTGCGTCAGACTTCAGGATCATGAGATCATTGTTTTAAACTGAAATTTTTTCTTGGACCCCTTTCATGTGTAGGTTGCTGGTTGACATGCTTCAATACCTTCTGATAAAGTCAGCTCAGCATGACATTACAGCTACTAGCTTTTTCATAGGGTGGACAGTAATAGCAGCTTAAGTGTTTGGGTCAAACTGGGTTTCCTTAAAGCAGACCTTCATTCCCAAAAATGTGATTCTGACTTGGGCAGAAGTGCAGAACTGCATGTTCCGACCCTGTACCTGTACTGTGCTCCAAGAAAAGGACTTACTGGTAAGTCAAAAATCCCATTTTCCTCCCTACACTCCAGGGGTGGACTGACCATTTTGAAACTCGGGCACTGCCCGAGGGCCCGGGGTCAGTAGGGGGCCCCATGAGATGCCCCTGGTACCTTTTTCATAGGCTTTTTTGAGTTTGGGCAAGGACACAGGCGCCCCATGATCCCCTATAGGCCGGGGGCCCTATGAGTTGTCAGTCTGCCCTTGCTACACTCCAACCCCCTCATGCCTCCCCCTTCCGTAATGTAAAAAAAGCAGTTTTTTTTTTTTTCTAAACCACTTGCCTTCAAAGGATTTACCCCCCTTCCTGACCAGGTCATTTTTTGTGATATGGCGCTGCGTTACTTTAACTGACAATTGCGTGGTCATGCAATGCTGCACCCAAATGAAATTTATATTCTTTTTTCCCACAAATAGAGCTTTCTGTCAATGGTATTTGATCACCTGTGCATTTTTTTTACGCTATAAACAAAAAAAGACCAACAATTTTGAAAAAAAAAACAATGTTTTTGACCTTTTGCTATAAAACATATACAGTAAAAAATGTAATAAAAAATCTAATTTATTCATAAATTAAGGCCAAAATGTATTCCGCTACATGTCTTTGCTGAAAAAAAAAAAAACACAATACATGTAAATGAATTGGTTTACATGAAATATATATCGTCTACAAATGCCGGTATATATACTGGAATTTTCATTTATTTATTTTTCATATTAGTAATGGTGGCGATCAGCGACTTATAGCGGGATTGCTGGACTGCGGTGGGCATTCTGACACTGGGTGGGAACTGACTGCCACTGACATCCCAATGACACTAATACAGTGATCAGCGCTAATAAAAAGCACTGACACTGTACTAATGACAGTGGGCAGGAAAGGATTAACATCTGGGGTGATCAAAGGGTTAACTGTGTGCTGTGCTGTGTTTTACAGCATGTGCTGTGTGTTTTACTTGGGAAACATGCTGCTGTGTATATCTCTGCTGTGCAGAGAAATACACAGCAGCAAGTCATTGTTGGCAGGAGAGAGACCTGTGTTGTTTACACACAGGCCTCTCCCCTGTCAGTGTTACTCAGTGATCGCCGGGTGCAAGCGGAGAATCTCTGGCCGGGATTTGGTGATTGACATCTGTAGCCACCAATGGCGGCGCGCGAGCCCCCTACCTGGAAATGCAAATCACATGTATATACAGTGGGGGAAAATAATTCTTTGATCCCCTGTAGATTTTTTAAGTTTGCCCACTTACAAAGAAATGAAGGGTCTATAATATTTATCAAAGGTGTATTTTAAATAATAGAGACAGAATATCAACCAAAAATCCAGAAAACACACATGATACAAATGTTATAAATTGAGTTGCAGTTCATTGAGTAAAATAAATATTTGATCCCCTACCAATCAACAATAATTCTGGCTCCTGCAGACTGGCTATGTGCTCATGTGGTACACAGATTAGTCCTGTCAATTTAGGAAGGTGCCCCTAACTACAACTTGTTATGTATATAAAAGACACCTGTCCACAGAATCTCTTTCTTTCATTCAAACCTCACCACCATAGGCCAAAGACCAAGGAGATGTCAAAAGACATCAGGGACACGATTGTAGACCTGCACAAGGCTGGAATGGGCTACAAGATCATCAGCAAGAAACTTGGTGAGAAGGAGACAAGAGAATATATGCAAATGAAAGAAATAAAAAATAACATCAATCGCCCTCAGTCTGGAGCTCCATGCAAGGTTTTGCTTCATGGGGTAAGGATGATCATGAGAAAAGAGAGAGATCAGCCCAGAACTACACGGGGAGAGCTTGTGAATGATCTCAAGGCAGTTGGACCACAGTCACCAAACAAACCATTGGTAAAACAATGAATTGAAATCCTGCATCGCCTGCAAGGTCCCCCTTCTCAAGAAGGCACATGTATAGGCCCCTCTGAAGTTTGCCAATGAACATCTAAATTATTCAGGGAAATATTGTGGAAAGTGCTGTGGTCAGATGAGACCAAAATTGAGCTCTTTGGCATTAACTCTACTCACCGTGTTTGGAGGAAGAAAAATGCTGACTATGACCCTAAGAACACCATCCCTACAGTCAGGCACGGAGGTGGAAACATTATGCTTTGGGGCTGTTTCTCTGCTAAAGGTACAGGCTTACTTTGCTGCATTGAGGGGCCGATGGACAGGGTAATGTATTGTAAAATCTTGGATGAGAACCTTCTTCCCTCAGCCAAAACACTGAAGATGAGTTATGGATGGGTCTTCCAGCATGGCAATGACCCAAAACATACCTCCAAGGCAACAAAGGAGTGGCTCGAGTAAAAGAACTTTAACGTCATGGAGTGACCTAGCCAGTCTCCAGATCTTAATCCTATGGAAAAGTTATGGAGGGAGCTGAAACTCTGAGTTGCCAAGCGACAGCCAAGAAACCTTAAGGATTTAGAGAAGATCTGTAAAGAAGTGTGGACCAAAATCCCTCCTGAGATGTGTGCAAACCTGGTAACCAACTATAAGAAACATCTTACCTCTGTGCTTGCTAGCAAGGGTTTCTCCACCAAGTACTAAGTCATGTTTCACTTGGGGATCAAATACCTATTTTACTCACTGAACTGCAACTCAATTTATAACATTTGTATTGTGTATTGTTTCTGGATTTTTGTTTGATATTCTGTCTCTACCATTTAAAACACACTTATAAAAATTATAGACCCTTCATTTCTTTGTAAATGGGAAAACTTAAAGAATCTGCAGAGGATCATATAATTATTTTCCCCACTGTACATGAGTTTGTGCAGCCCTGCCGCCCTGCAGCAGTATTTCTGTTATAGGGCGGCTGGCAACTGGTTAAGTTCTACTCTGGCTCCTACACCTGCTGCCATTCTTGCCTAGGTGAGAGTGGTGTTTCCTTGCTCCCACAGCCTCTTGTAGATCTAAACCTATCCAATACATTTGCTGGTCCTGATAAGCTATTTTCCCCTCCCAGGCATTTGAATGCACAATACCCTATTGAACAGGCATTTGTTAAAAAATTACCCCTCACCATTGTGGACCCAACCATTTCTTGCCTTTTTTTATAATTCTTTCTTTAGAACTTGTGCATTTACAAAGAAGTACCATCACACAAGTAAACAAAAAGCATGAGCAAGCACTTAGCATGAAACCCTTACTAGCGCATTGAGGCACAACATGTCAATATTGTTCCAGTAACCAATAACATTAGACTAGATACAAATTGTCTATGTCAAAAACTGAAATAATGCCACTCATACTGGAAATGTAGGGTAATGAACCTGAAATACACAAAGTCTGGATTAGACTTTTTCATTATAGAAGGCATATTCGATAACATAAATCTTGGGACCATGACAACATTTTGAAAAATAGCTCTCAGGGTGGGGGGGAATTCACACTGTAGCGCCCTGAGCATTTCCCAGATGGGATAAAAAAAAAGGGGGGGGGGAGTTGGGAGGATTGGGAGATACCAAAGAGGGAGGAAGTGACCAGACAGAGAGGACAGAGTGGGAACACGCAGACAGTACTGGAGAATCCCCTGCTCCTTCTACTCCCCCACTCCCCCATAGAGCCAGCCAACTCAAAGGGTTCAAAGTAGGCATTAACACCCAACAAGCAATGCCAGAAAGGAAGTGACCAGACAGGACAGAGTGGGAACACGCAGACAGTACTGGAGAATCCCCTGCTCCTTCTACTCCCCCACTCCCCCATAGAGCCAGCCAACTCAATGGGTTCAAAGTAGGCATTAACACCCAACAAGCAATGCCAGAAAGGACTCAAACGTGCTCAGGGATAGCAGGCATTACGTCCAGGTATTGTGCTAAGCACGTGTATAACGTCCAAGGCCACCACGTTTCCCGAAATACATCTTCCTTATTGTTAAGGGAGGCAGTTAGACTTTTCGTAATTACATAGTTAGTCTGGCTGAAAAATGACAAAAGTCCAACCAGTTCAACCATAAAACGAAAAAAAAGTTATAATTCTATACCCACAGTTGATCCAGAGGAAGGCAAAAAAACCCAGCAAAGCATGATCCAATTTGCTCCTGCTTTGAAAAAAATTCCTTCCTGATCCCCCGAGAGGCAATCGGATATTCCCTGGATCAATGTTACCTATAAATGTTAGTATCCAGTTATATTCTGTGTATTTAAGAAAGAATCCAGGCTTTTTTTTAAGCAATCTAATTTCGTTCAATTTTGCAAACCAATGACTCATAGTTGGGGGAGTGGTTTGCATCCACAGGTCTGGAATGCATGCCTGTGCCGCATTCAAAAGGTGAACCATCAGGGAGCGTCTATAATGACGTAAGGGCACAGAGTTGAGATGTAATAAATAGGCCAATGGGTCTGTTCCCAGGTCCACTGAGGTCAGCTGCGAGACTAAGTTCCTCACTCCCCTCCAGATCTGATTCAGCAGAGGGCATTGCCAAAAATAATGCAGTAAGGAGCCCAATTCCTTTTGACATCGCCAACACAACTCAGTGGTATCTCAACCTGGTTCAACCAGTCGCTCTCCAGCGAGTGGAGAGAGAATGATACAGAACTTTTTTATGGCTATCAAAACTCCACGTTTTTTCACAGGAGCATTAGCTGTAAGCACCTGTGGGTACAATTTGTGTGAACTGCATGGAGGTTTGATTGTAGAGAAATGAGTCTCTTCTACACAGACAATATCCCCCTGTAGTTTCTGTGCCTCTTTCCACATCATACTATGTTTATAAGGGCTATTGAGACCATGTGCATTCATAGACACAATATTCAGTACCATATTAAAGTATACAAATTAGATAGGGCATGTTCGCTATATAGTGGTCTGAAGAACAATAGCAGCCCTCTATG
Source organism: Staurois parvus (assembly GCF_062004578.1). Classification (NCBI taxonomy): domain Eukaryota; kingdom Metazoa; phylum Chordata; class Amphibia; order Anura; family Ranidae; genus Staurois; species Staurois parvus. The sequence continues at coordinate 1,172,099 of NW_028318028.1, read as the reverse complement.
GCTGGCATGCATAAAATCACTCACGATATTCAACTCTCCTTGAAATGGATACATAGACAGACCTAATATCAAGAACATTTCAGTGTCCCATAGAGATTGTTGGGTTAAAGCAGTTGACGATACTCGGTTGGAAAAACTGAGGAAAAAAAAGCAGAAAAAATAGAACAGAAACAATGTGAACAAATAATAAATAATTGCAAGTGAACCAAATCACTTTAACGTATTGGGGAAATTTCCGGGAACCACAAGCAACAATGGTAGACAATATTTTGCAGTGCTAGGATAGTGAGGCATCCTCTCAATGTGCAAAGTATGGAAGTACAATGGCTATCCAGCCACTTTGTCCCATTCCAAAGTAACTTTCCTAGGGGAAGATTTAGCAGCCGTCAGCTCCTGTCCTGTAGGTACGAACCCCATTTTTCCGCAAGCCAGAATCCTTCTTCCGAGCTGACAGTCAATAGATGGTTATCCCTGGTTATCAGCAATTTAGTGGGGCAATCCCATTTATACTTTATATTATTATAACCCATTCAGCCCATTCACTTACCGTATTTTCCGGCGTATAAGATGACTGGGCGTATAAGACGACCCCCTACTTTTCCTGTTTAAAATGTAGTGTTTGGGCTATACTCGCCGTATAAGACTACCCCTCTTCCAGTGCACACCAGTGGGAAGAATCGTGCCCCATCATTGGTATCAGTGGGAGGAATAGTGCCCCATCATTAGTATTAGTGGGAGGAATAGTGCCCCATCATTGGTATCAGTGGGAGGAATAGTGCCCCATCATTGGTGTCAGTGGGAGGAATAGTGCCCCATCATTGGTATCAGTGGCAGGAATAGTGCCCCATCATTGGTATCAGTGGGAGGAATAGTGCCCCATCATTGGTATCAGTGGGAGGAATAGTGCCCCATCATTGGTGTCAGTGGGAGGAATAGTGCCCCATCATTGGTGTCAGTGGGAGGAATAGTGCCCCATCATTGGTATCAGTGGCAGGAATAGTGCCCCATCATTAGTATCAGTGGCAGGAATAGTGCCCCATCATTGGTGTCAGTGGGAGGAATAGCACCCCATCATTAGTATCAGTGGCAGGAATAGTGCCCCATCATTGGTGTCAGTGGAAGGAATAGTGTCCCATCATTGGTATCAGTGGGAGGAATAGTGTCCCATCATTGGTATCAGTGGGAGGAATAGTGCCCCATCATTGGTATCAGTGGGAGGAATAGTGTCCCATCATTGGTGTCAGTGGGAGGAATAGTGCCCCATCATTAGTATCATTGGGGGGAATAGCACCCCATCATTGGTGTCAGTGGAATAGTGCCCCATCTTTGGTGTCAGTGGGAGGAATAGTATCCCATCATTGGTGTCAGTGGGGGGGGAATAGTGCCCCATCATTGGTGTGAGTGGGGGGGGGAATAGTATCCCATCATTGGTGTCAGTGGGGGGTGGAATAGTGCCCCATCATTGGTGTCAGTGGGGGGGGAGGAATAGTGCCCAATCGTTGGTGTCAATGGGGGGGGGGGAGGAATAGTGCCCCATCGTTGGTGTCAGTGTGGGGGAGGAAAAGTGCCCCATCATTGGTATAAGTGACACCAACGATGGGGCACTATTCCTCCCACTGACACTTGCTGACTCCTGTTCCAGTACGGTGCTGCTGCAGCCAGCATATGTGGTTGCAGCAGCACTTAAGCACGGCACACTTACCTGCATCTCCACTCGATTTTTGCGGGGCCGCTCAGCTCCGACTCCTCGCCGGTGATTGGCCGCCTGTGTACCTTTCCTGAGCTACAGTTCTGGCGGCCAATCACCGGTGAGGAGGCGGAGCCGAGCAGCCGCGCGAACATCCAGTGGACGAACCGAAGGAAGGAGCAGCCACGCTTCCTGGACCGGATCGTCGTGAGACCGGAGCCAGGTAAGAGACAGCAGCCCCTGCCCACCCCTGTACTTAGTGTCCCTTCTGTTGGAAGGGGGGGGGGCGGCGGCGGCACCGCACCGCCCCCCTAAAAAGTGTCAGCATGCCGTTACCGGCGTATAAGACGACCCCCGACTTTTGAGAAGATTTTCAACGGGTAAAAAGTCGTCTTATACACCGGAAAATACGGTATTTTATTATTTATTTCAGGTACTTATATAGCGCCGTCAATTTACGCAGTGCTTTACATATATATATTGCACATTCACATCAGTCCCTAACTCTCAAGGGGTGTACAATCTGAGGTCCCTAACTTACATTCATACATATACTGGGGCCCATTTAGACAGGATCCAATTAACCCACCAGCATGTTTTTGGAGTGTGGGACTTTAATGGTGGTTAATTTTTTGCTGTGCTTTTTGGTGCATTTGCAGAACATTTCTGAAGCACAAGGCAAACCGTACATTTTCTGTACAGTCTGCGTTTGAAAATGCACAGATGTGAATGGAGCCTCATTGTTCTTGTGTAAACAAACCAATTTCCATTGCAGGCTTCATTCACACCTAGCGTAGTTGACTAATTTTTCCCCGTGACCTGCATAGGGCAGCCCATTGATTTCAGTGGGCTGCGCTACATGCGGCAAAGTAGCTCATGGGACATTTTGCCATAATGCGGATTGCACGTTTTTTACTGTGTGTTTTGCTGCATTTTTTGTCCGAAAAACGAAACATTGTTCGTTCTGTAAACCAATGTTGCCACCAATGATTGCGAAAATTGGCTGTTTTACACGAATTTTCCAGGATGACCGATAACCAAGCGAGGAGGAACCGCGAAAATGGGCCGATGCCCTTGTCCCACTAACAGTGCAAAAATCGGCCGATTATTCTTTCGTGCGAAAATCAGCTGATAAACGATCCGTCTATGGCCTGCATTAGCAGTTTTCATGCCCTGAGGTCTGTCCAGAAAGTAATGAAGAAGTAAAAAGTTTTTTTTATACTGAGGTAAGGGCTGTGTAGGATAAATACATATAAAGCTTTTTCTTTAGTGCAAAAGAAGTACATTAATGCTACACTATATTGCCAAAAGTACTGGGACACTCCTCCAAATCATTGGATTCAGGTGTTCCAATCACCTCCATGGCCACAGGTGTATAAAATCAAGCACCCAGGCATGCAGACTGCTTCTACTAACATTTGTGAAAGAATGGGTCGCTCTCAGGAGTGAATTTAAGCGTGATAGCTTGCCACCTGTGCAATAAGTCCATCCATGAAATTTTCTTACTATTAAATATTCCACGGGCAACTGTTAGTTGTATTATAACAAAGTGGAAGCAACTTGAAACAACAGCAACTCAGCCACTAAGTGGTAGCCATGCAAAATGACAGAGCGGGGTAAGCACATGTTGAAGTGCACAGTGCGCAAAAGTTGCCAACTGTCTGCACAGTCAATATATAAAGACCTTCAAACTTTGTGTGGCCTTCAGATTAGCACAACAACAGTGTGTAGAGAGCTTCATGGGATGGGTTTCCATGGCCAATCAGCTGCATCCAAGCCTTGCATCACCAAGTGAAATGCAAAACATCAGATGCAGTGGCGTAAAGCACCCTTCCTCTAGAGCAGTGGAGACATGTTCTCTGGAGTGTCGAATCACACTTCTCTGTCTGCCAATCCATTGGACATGTCTACGTTTGGTGGTTGCCAGGGGAACGGTACTTGCCTGATTGCATTGGGCCAAGTGTAAAGTTTGGTGGAGGGGGGATTATGGTGTGGGGTTGTTTTTCAGGGTTTGGGCTTGGCCCCTTATTTCCAGTGAAGGGAACTCTTAAAGCGTCAGCATACCAAGAAATGTTTTGAGAATTTCATTCTCCCAACTTTGTGGGAACAGTTTGGGGATGGCCCCTTCCTGTTCCAACATGACTGCGCACCAGTGCACAAAGCAAGGTCCATAAAGACATGGATGAGTGATTTTATGGGTAAAGGAATTTGACTGGCTTGCACAGAGTCCTGACCTCAACCCAATAGAACACATTTGGGATGAATTAGAGTGGGGACTGCGAGCCAGGCCTTCTCCGACAACATCGTGCCTGACCTCACAATTGCGCTTCTGGAAGAATGGTCAAACATTCCCATAGACACACTCCTAAACCTTGTAGACCTCTCTCCCAGAAGAGTTGAAGCTGTTATAGCTGCAAAGGGTGGGCCAACTCAATATTGAACCCTACGGACTAATACTGGGATGACAATAAAGTTCATGTGCGTGTAAAGGCAGGCGTACCAATACAGGGGCGGATTTGCCGCGAGGCAAACAAGGCGTCTGCCTAGGGCGGCACTTTTCAGGGGGGTGGCACGGCGGCAGCGCCACTCTCCCCCCCTTTCCCACAGAGGGGACACTTCCGTGGGAAAGGGACAGGGGCTTCTGTGTCTTAACTGTGTCCGTGACTCTGTGCCCACTTTGATCCGGTCCACGAGGCGCTGCTGGAGGAGGGGTGCAGAGGGTGTCTGTCCGGTGTCTTCCGCTTCCTGGATCTTGATTGCGATGTGGGTGGGATGACATGCAGCCCCTCTCATCTGGCCACACCCCTGGGATCACTGGGCAGCCTTTGGAAGCCTGTCCCTCCCTCTGCAAGCTCCACCTCCTCATCAGTGATTGGCTGTCGGATCTGTAGCTCAGAAAAGGCACACAGGCGGCCAATTACCAGAGAGGAGGCGGAGCTTGGAGAGGAGAAGTCGAGCAGCAGCGCAAAGATCAAAGAAGATCAAGTGAGGGACCAGTTGGTGTCAGTGGGAGGAATAATGCCTCATCATTGGTGTCAGTGTGGGAGGAATAGTGCCCCACCGTTGTTGTCAGTGGGAGGAATAGTGCCCCATCATTGGTGTCAGTGGGAGGAATAGTGCCCCATCATTGGTATCAGTGGGAGGAATAGTTCTCCATCATTGGCGTCAGTGGGAGGAATAGCACCCCACCATTGTTGTCAGTGGGAGGAAAAGCTCCCCACTGTTGTTGTCAATGGGAGAAATAGCGCCTATAGTTGTCAGTGGGCTGGACTCTAATAGGAAGAGGTGAAGCCTAAAGAGGAAGGGGTGGAGATTACAGATGAAGGTGTGGATCTTAAACAGGAAGGGGTGGAGCAAATTTAGATGCGGAGGGGGGTGCCTGATTTTAGTCCTGCCTGGGGCAGCACAAAACCAAAATACACCACTGGGGCAATATAATGTATAATGGTACATAGGGGAGCTGAAATTAAAAAAAAAAAAAAGATTAACTTATCCTTTAATTCTAAACAAACTAAAAACAGCCAAATGTGTGTCTAAAGCTCTGACAATGTCACGTGTCAGGTATGTCAGGAGATGATAATGTTACTCTACAGAGGAATGTGTTGCAGACAGGTAATAAGGCACTGATAGAACCAAGGCCTGGTTCACCAGAGCATGGGTTTGAACTTCTTCATAATGTCAGCTGTTTTACATATCTTTGGTTTCATTAACCCCCTTTTGACTTTATTTCTTTTTTGGTCCCTTTCTATAGACCAGAGCAGAGAATAGTCACCACCTCCAGTTTTAAGAAAAGGACCAACAAACCCCAAAAAAGACCCAGAAACGTCATGAGGAGAAAAGGGTGTGCCATAGGTCACTGTACAAACTTTGGGCAGAAGTTATACCAGACATGGCTTTCATCCTGTCCTTAACGACTGGGGATTTTCCTTACTTCTCAGTCTGTCAATCACACTTCTCTGTTTTGTCTACTATGATTCAGTTCTAGAACAGCCAGTTCCCAGTCTGTTTAACCACAGCATGAGAAAAGGGAAGGAAATGTTCTACAGAACAGTGTTTCTAAAGATTGTGTTCCTTTTTTTTTTTTTCTCTTAAAGGAATGTAGAACTTGGCACCTGCAAAATCACTGTTCTCCAATATATATAGGCCAACTAGCATTTTACAGTGAAATTTCACTTTTCTTGGGATATAAACAACTGCAGTAGCGCTTCTAACAGACTAAGAGGGAGGTGCTGCCTGATGGTATAGTCACAGGATCAGTCGCAGTGTTGTAAAAAGTAAAAAACCTGCACCTTGGCTTCCTGGTAGATAAGTGTTCAGAGCTTACTGCTGTAAACCGAAGGGCTATGCTTATATACCTTAAAGGGATACTAAACAACAACAGTGTTAAAGCCCCCCCCCCCCCCTCAAAATGTAAAAGTCAGCAGCTACAAATATTGTAGCTACTGACTTTTAATATTAGAGCACTTACCTGTCCAGGGATCCAGCAGTGTCCTCATGCCAAGCCGTTTCTTCAGTTGGCTATTGGGTGCTGGCGCCACCATCTTGCGGCTTCACGCCTGGTTTCCTACTGCGCATGCGCAAAGCACACTGCGCTTTGTGATGGGGTTGCAGTCTTCTGGGACCTCTTGAGTTTCTCACAGGGCTGGAAGTTGGAGTGTGTACCTGTCAAAACCAGGTACCTGCTCCCCTAAAAGGTGCCAAATGTGGCAGCAGAGGGAGGGGAGGAGGCAGATAAGTGGAGCTTCCACTTTTGGGTGGAAGTCCGCTTTAATGGCCATAATTCATTTACATAAATCATATATACTGTATCATGCCACTGTATTTTGTTTTTGTATATCCTCTAAGTACCTTATTCCTGCAGCACACTTGTTTGGGCACATCAGTTTTCCCTGTTCTTTGGTATCTGAAGGGACAGATCCTTGGTAGGGGCTTCTATTACTACAGTAGGATTCTATCTGCACAGCCCTGATTGGTGCTGTGCCGGTGACTTAACTAAAAAAACTGTTTCAGAGGAGCAATTCAAATTAAATTATACATATAAAAAACCTGTTTTATAGCTCCCTATAAATCTTTATTAAACATCAAATGTGTATTTTTTGTGCATTAAAGTGGAACTTCACCCGAAAGTGGAAGTTCCACTTGTTTGCCTCCTCCCCCCCTCCACTGCCACATTTTGCACTTTTTTGAGGGGGGGGAGCTGGTACCTGTTTTTCACAGGTACCTGCTCCCACTTCCGGTCAGATGCACTGCAGCAAACTGAGTTGGAATTTCGGCCCCCCTCCTTCCTTTGCAGCCTTCTGAGATACTTCACAGGTCCCAGAACACTGCAGAACCATTCACAAAGCACACCACGCTTCGTGCATGTGTAGCAGGAAGCCAGCTGTGAAGCCGCAATGCTTCACGTCTGGTTTCCCTTACTGAAGATGCCGGCTCCTGCACCTGAAGCCAATTGAAGAATCTGTTCGGCTGAGGACAATGCTGGATCCCTGGACAGGTAAGTGTCCTTATTTCCCATATCCAGTATTTGAAGCTGCTGTCTTTTATTTTTTTGGGGGGAGCCTTTAATCTGGTGTAGGTGGAGTCAAAGATTATTGGCACTAGCTTTCATTTTCTCCAGACATCATCTGCATCCAAGACTCTTTTTTCACTTTTCACAGATCAGGTGGAGGCCACTGACATTTTTTTCCCTACTCATCTTTTCTGACTGTTTTTCACTAGTTTTGCATTTGGCTGGGGTCAGTGTCATTACTGGTAGCATGAGGTGATACCTGGACCCTACAGAGGTTGCACAGGCAGTCCAACTCCTCGAAGATGGCACATCAATACATGCCATTGCCAGAAGGTCTGCTGTGTCTCCCAACACAGTCTCAAGAGCATGGAGGAGATTCCAGGAGAAAGACAATTACTCTAGGAGAGCTGGACAGTTCTATTTAAGGTTCTTAACCCATCAACAGGACTGGTATCTGCTCCTTTGTGTAGGAAAAGGATGAGCACTGTCAGATTCCTACAAAATGACTTACAGCAGGCCACTGGCATGAATGTATCTGACCAAACAATCAGAAACAGACTTCATGAGGGTGGCCTAAGGACCCGACGTCCTCTTATGTGCCCTGTACTCACTGCTTAGCACCATAGAGCTCAATTGGCATTTACCATTGAACAACAGAATTGGCAGGTCCGCCACTGGCGCCCTGTGCTTTTCACAGATGACATCAGGTTCACCCTGAGCACATGACAGACATGAAAAGGTGTGGAGAATGTTTTGCTGCCAGTAACAGCGTTCAGCATGACCGTTTTGGTGGTGGGTCAGTGATGGTCTGGGGAGGCATATCCATGGAGGGACACACAGACCTCTACAGGCTAAACAATGGCACCCTGACTGCCATTAGGTATCGGGATGCAATCCTTGGACCCATTGTCAGACCCTACGCTGGTGCAGTGGGTCCTGGGTTCCTCCTGGTGCATGACAATACCTCATGTGGCGAGAGTATGCAGACAGTTCCTGAAGGATGAAGCAATTGATACCACTTGATTTCCCCCTTACACTTGCCTGACCTAAATCCAATAGAACACCTCTGGGATATGATGTTTCGGTCCATCCGATGCTGCCAGGTTGCACCTTAGACTGTACAGGAGCTCAGTGATGCCCTGGTCTTGATCTGGGAGGAAATACCCCAGGACACCATCTGTCGTCTCATTAGGAGCATGCCCTGATGTTGTCAGGCATGCATACAAGCACGTGGGGGCCATACAAACTACTGAGGGCCATTTTGAGTTGCTGCAATGAAATTTCAGCAAAATGGACTAACCTGTTGCATAATTTTTTCACTTTGATTTTCAGGTGTCTTTGAATTCAGTCCTCTGTAGGTTGATAATTTTCATTTCCATCAAACGATGGGGCATCCTTATGTTCTTAACACATTACCCAGTCCATCTCAGTATAGAGATCCAGTATGATATATTTCTCCATTGAGATCTTACAAAATTAATGCTCTAGTAACTTTGTGACTATGCACACTCTGTTATATAGCATGTAATGAGAGTATTTCATAGTCTGAATATAATTACACTTTAAGGACTATGCTCATATAAACACTGTATACTAATAATTACATAGTAAAACATCATTAAAACACCAGCCTGCCAATTGACTGTTTGAAGTAGTGACTTAATTTTCACTGCTCGCATTAACACAGCAGGCAGGGGCAGAAAGCTGATGCAGTATTGTAGAGTTAAAAAGAATGTGGTTCATATATTGCCATTACTGCCCTTGTACTACCACAATTCCCAGTGCTTTGCTCATCCTGTTTGTTGCCCGGCCTTTCTTCAATTGTTAGTGCAGTAACAATTTTTTTGCAATCATTCCAGTGTCTGTTGGGTGTTTCCTGGAAAAAAAGCCATTATTTTCAGCGATTGGCGGAAACCTTTGGTTACCTGTAAATTAAAGTAAATTAGTTCTGTGATTGGGGTAAACTAGCTAAACTAAAGGCATATGGCCATTTAACAGACAGCTTTCCATCACTGTGATTGGCTCATCGCCATATACCTCTGTTCACCTTCAGCCTGTCCTGGTCTTTTAGGTAGAACTATAGGCAAAACTTTTTTTTTTTTTAAATTTTGGATAGCGTAAGAGAGAGTTATAACCCCGTCCAGTTGTTTTTGCCATCTTTGTCCCATTTGGGAAGATTTACCTTCACTTCCTATCCCATAGCTAAAACAGGTAGCGAGAAGAAATCCCTGCAAATTAAAGGAATCCATTGGGGCCTTCCAGGTTACCAAAACTAAGATCCCCACTGGAAGATTTCCCCTCAATTACTGTTCTGGGGACAACCCAACATTTGGGATGTTCTTTTATTTTTGAGAACAATGGTAAACAGGACAAATAGAGAGGGTAAATCTCCCTAATGGGGGCACAGACCGCAAACAAACAGGTGTCTAATCCACCTCCACTCTATCCAAAACTGAAGAAAAACGTTTTGCCTTTAGTTATACTTTAACTTTACTGTAAAAGTTTGCCCTGCCTCTGTCCATTGTGCCAAAATCACTCTCCCAGCCCAGTGTCATCATCTTACAGCTCTTCCAGTTCCAACTCCCAATGGAGCACAGCCTTTTGAGGCTTTACTTGCAGGTTGGAGAACAGTAGACTTGGAATCAGAGTCACAGCTGTTCCAGGGCCCCGACTCTGGGAGGAAGCTGGGCTGATGACTGTTACCCCTTTACTGCACTGCACAGTCACAGCCATGCCTGGTCCCGAAGGGAAGCTGGGCTCTACTCTACAGTAGGAAATTAGTACCACAGTTAAGAGAAGTAGCTGAGAGAGGTGCCAGCAGAAGATCTTCTATGGTAGAATTGTGTGGGAAAATGTCTATGAGTTCAAGCACAGTGATGCTGCCCATGCGTTCCCCTGTGCTTGATCAAGTGACATGTGAGGGGGACATTAAAGTTTTAGTAAACTCCTTACCTGTAGATAAAATGAATATCTCCTAAACATGCACCATTTAGGAGATATTCTACTGGGAGGCAGCCGGTGACATCACTGCCCATGCGCTCTGAAGGAACAGCATACTTGTGTCGTTCCTTCAGAACTCTGTGCCGCAGCCTTGAGTCCCAGTGATGTAATCATGGCTCTCCCATTCATGCAGCCACAGCCCGGGAACCCAGAAGGAAGGCCGGGTAAAGATGGAAGCCCTATCAGTGGTGCGATGCATACTAGCACACGCCTTTACCTTGTAGGGGGAAATCTTTTTTTTTAAACTTTGCTAACTGTTTAAATAATATGTAAACCCAACATTTCATATTCCTGATATGTGCCTGCTGTACCAGGTACTTGGAAAAGTATTTTGTTGTCTATGTATCGCTTCCTTTGTGTGAATTCCCTGGTGTTCCTGCCTGTCCCTGTGCTTTTCTATTAAAAAATGATCACACTAGGCAGGAGAGCACAGCATAGAGGAAAACAGGGTATTTATAACGTTTTTTATATGTATACATAAATATTTTGTCTTTTATTTCTATTTTAAATGGAATGGGTTGTTTTGCAAGGTGAGGATTTATATATATTTAAAGTGGGCATGCACCCTGTTTATGGGGTCCATATATCCAGCTAACTGCGTACATACTGTAGCTACTTTACTGAACCATGTAGGAGACCGCTGTCATTGAAGAGTTGCTGATGCAGAACATGCATGGCATTTTAGGCATGTAGGTGCTAAATGACAGATTGCACCCAGCTGCACACTACAAAGGTCATTCAACATGGCAGCACATGCACACTAGAAGTCTATTTTTTGCAGACAGACAAGGAAGCATCATGTAGGTTTTTGTAATGGCATCGGTGATCTTGTGTGAAGCAAGCCTTTTATTTTCTAATGTTTTTTTAAAACAATGGTCAAAAATAATCTATTCAGCATATATGTACAAGTCACATAATCAGTGACCCTGCTATCACCAGACACACAGTTATTTGTACAGTGCTCAGCATAAATGAGTACACCCCTTTTGAAAAGTAAGATTTTAATCAATATCTCAATGAACACAAGAACAATTTCCAAAATTTTAACAAAACTGAGTTTTATAGAACATTTGTTTAGCTCATTACATAAAAGTAAGGTTAATAATAGAACTTACATTACAAAATCTTCAGTTTTACTCAAGTTAGTTGATGCAAAAATGAATACACCCCACAACAAAAACAGCTACATCTAGTATTTTGTATAATCTCCATGATTTGCAAGGACCGCAGCAAGTCTTCTAGGCATGGAATGAACAAGTTGGCAACATATTGCAACATCTTTCTTTTTTCCATTCTTCAAGAATGACCTCTTTTAGAGCCTGGATGCTGGATGGAGAGTGTTGGTCAACTTTTATCCTCAGAATTCCCCATAGATGTTCAATTAGATTCATATCAGGAGACATACTTGGCCACCGAATCACTTTCACCCTGTTCTTCTTCAGAAATGCAATAGTGGACTTAGATGTTTGTTTTGGATCATTGTCATGTTGGAAAAGTACACGACGACCAAGGTCACGGAGTGATGGTAGCATGTTCTCTTTCAATATAGGGCAGTACATCTGTGAATTCATGATACCATCAATGAAATGTAGCTCCCCAACACCAGCAGCACTCAAGCACTCCACAGAAGGACACTGCCACCACCATGTTTCACTATAGGCACCATGCATTTTCTTTGTACTCCTCACCTTTGCAATACCATACAGTTTTGAAGCCATCAGTTTGAAATACATTTATCTTGGTCTCATAACTCCAGAGTACAGAGTCCCAGTAGTTTTCTTCTTTTTCAGCATGGGCCCTGGCAAATTTTAGGCAGGCTTTTTTGTGCATGGGCTTTAGGATAGGCTTCCATCGTGGACGACACCCATGCATGCCATTCCTCTGCAGTGTACGTCGTATTGTGTCACCCAATTTGGCTTAGGTAACTGCAATGAACTTTCATGGTGATTTTCTTCAGCCGTTCTCATCTGAAGACGATCCTGTCGAGGTGTTAACGTTCGTGAACAGTCTGGATGTCTCTGTGAAATGGTTGCAGTTCCATCTTTGGATCACTTTTGCTACAGTATTCTGACTGAAAAGTAAAGCTTTGCTGATCTTCTTGTAGCATTCACCTTTCTTGTGTAAAGTAATTTATTTTCTTTCTCAGGTCTTGTGATTTTTCTCTTCCATGTGGTGGCATTGCTGACAGCATAAAATGGTAAGGGGTTTTCTTTGTTTAGTAACACCCTTTTATAATCAACTGTCTGCTGGACACCTTTTTAATGAATAATTAGACTCACCTGTAGTTGAATTCTTGTTAACTAGGATTTAGTTGTCTAATATTTAGCTTTGCTCCTAAGACTTTCATTGGGTTGTATTCCTTTTTGCATCGTGGTCTTCAATTAATTTATCACATGGAGACTTTTTGTCCCTTATGTGATTAAAAAAAAAAAGGTTAAGTAAAAAAATTTTTTTTTTTAAATGTAAGTTACACCCAAGCATACAATCCCCCCCCACCAAAAAAAAAATTTTTTAAGGCCCCCCACATATGTACGCACATAAGAATGTAAAAGTACGCATTAGGGTGCCTACACATGAAAACGATCATTGTGATACACGTTACATATCGCCACGCACGCCAGAATGAGAGCAATAATTCTAGCACCAGACCTCCTCCATAATGCTAAACTGATGACCTATAAGGGACTTTAAAAACGTCACCTATAGAAAATATAGGGTACTAAAGTTTGTTGCCGTTTCACGAGCGCACGCAAATGTACGTTTGATATGTTGGATATCTATTTACTCGATGCAAGCTCGTCTTTTATATTTTATAATTTATTGCTTTTTGTGCCCTAAAATTAACTTAAGTATATTTTCTACTGAAATTTTGAGCTTCCTAGACCTTTGTGATAATATCGTGTGACATAAAAAATTGGAACTACCACTATTTTATTCTCTAGGGTAGTGATGGCGAACCCGTGGCACGCGTGCCACAGCCGGCACGCCGAGCCTTATCTGTGGGCACGCCAGGAGAATCCAGCGGCACGCTGTCTTCCCGGCTGTAGTGTGCGTGACAGCCGGGTCCCAAGTGCGCATGCACAAGAAGCAGTGCTCTTTGTGAATGGTAAGGCGGTACCTGGGACACATGACAGATCCCAGAAGCCGCCGGACCAATCACAAAGCGCAGCGCTTCTCGCGCATGCGCACTGGGCATCCGGCTGTCCGACGAGCGCCCACACTACAGAAGCCGGGAAGACAGCGTGCGGCTGGATAAAGGAACAGGTAAGATAAAAAAAAAACTCTGCGGAAGTAAGAGCGGGTACCTGTCAAATTCAGGTACCCGCTCCCTCTCCCTCCCCAAAGGTCAGCAGTCATCTCTGTACTGTCCGCAGTCTCTGGTCATCCCTGTGCTGTCCGCAGTCTCTGGTCATCCCTGTGCTGTCCGCAGTCTCTGGTCATCCCTGTACTGTGTCCGCAGTCTCTGGTCATCCCTGTACTGTGTCTGCAGTCTCTGGTCATCTCCTGTACTTTCCGCAGTCTCTGGTCATCCCTGTACTGTCCGCAGTCACTGGTCATCCCTGTACTGTGTCCGCAGTCTCTGGTCATCTCCTGTACTGTGTCCGCAGTCTCTGGTCATCTCCTGTACTGTGTCCGCAGTCTCTGGTCATCTCCTGTACTGTGTCCGCAGTCTCTGGTCATCTCCTGTACTGTGTCCGCAGTCTCTGGTCATCCCTGTACTGTCCGCAGTCTCTGGTCATCCCTGTACTGTCCGCAGTCTCTGGTCATCCCTGTACTGTGTCCGCAGTCTCTGGTCATCCCTGTACTGTGTCCGCAGTCTCTGGTCATCCCTGTACTGTCCGCAGTCTCTGGTCATCCCTGTACTGTCCGCAGTCTCTGGTCATCTCCTGTACTGTGTCCGCAGTCTCTGGTCATCTCCTGTACTGTGTCCGCAGTCTCTGGTCATCTCCTGTACTGTGTCCGCAGTCTCTGGTCATCTCCTGTACTGTGTCCGCAGTCTCTGGTCATCTCCTGTACTGTGTCCGCAGTCTCTGGTCATCTCCTGTACTGTGTCCGCAGTCTCTGGTCATCTCCTGTACTGTGTCCGCAGTCTCTGGTCATCCCTGTACTGTCCGCAGTCTCTGGTCATCCCTGTACTGTCCGCAGTCTCTGGTCATCCCTGTACTGTGTCCGCAGTCTCTGGTCATCCCTGTACTGTGTCCGCAGTCTCTGGTCATCCCTGTACTGTCCGCAGTCTCTGGTCATCCCTGTACTGTGTCCGCAGTCTCTGGTCATCTCCTGTACTGTGTCCGCAGTCTCTGGTCATCCCTGTACTGTGTCCACAGTCTCTGGTCATCCCTGTACTGTGTCCGCAGTCTCTGGTCATCCCTGTACTGTCCGCAGTCTCTGGTCATCCCTGTACTGTCCGCAGTCTCTGGTCATCCCTGTACTGTGTCCGCAGTCTCTGGTCATCCCTGTACTGTGTCCGCAGTCTCTGGTCATCCCTGTACTGTGTCCGCGGTCTCTGGTCATCCCTGTACTGTTAATTAGTTTGCACTACTGTACGAGTTGTTTTTTCTAAACCAAAAGCTCGATATTCAGGTTTCATTGCAGTGTTGGCACTTTGAAAGAAATAAGTTGGTTTTGGGTTGCAGTTTGGGCACTCGGGCTCAAAAAGGTTCGCCATCACTGCTCTAGGCTCTCTGATTTCAGAAAATATATGTTTGGTTTTGTGTAATCTTCAGGCCTTAACTGATATTTTAAACGTGGGCAAAAAACGCAAAAACGGCTCTGGCAGCGAAAGGGATAGAGTATAAGCCCGACGCTCCCCTTTCGTGACAAGTACCCAATCGGTGCTCATTACACTGCAAGGTCTCGCCCCTCCCTGCAAGTCTCCAGGTGGACACAGGCAGGGAGTTGAGGAGAAGCTAAACAGTGCAATGTTAAAAATATTAAACATTTAAGCCGCCATAAAGCCCCTTTTGTTTTTAAAAGCCCCAGACATTCCTTAAAGCAGATTTAAATACAGTTTTGGTTAAAATGTATTTCTTTTTATCAGTAGATTGTCATGAGGGATAAGTAGATTGGGACACCGATTTAGACCCTGGACGAGTAGTTTTTTTTAAAAAAATTTCACACCCATGAGTTTATAGTGGATTATAAGGGTGCCACTAAATTTAAAAGTCTTGGGACCAGGAATATTCAGTTTATCGTGTCTCACTTAGAAGAAAAAAGCTGCCAGCAGGTATGAATAACAGGCATCCTATATCTCCAGAACCTTTACTTTCTTCCTGTACACTGAGTGCTGGGCCATTTAGAACTGGCCAGGCTTCGGCATGTCTCCTTCTCACACATTCCTGCTGGCCTCTAAGGTAGCCCATCTTAGTAATAAATCAGTTGGAATGTAGGGGTGCAGAACCAAGTGGAAGAGCTCTGATACTATGCCAAAATCCTGAAACTTTGCACTGCCAGAACAAGCCAGCATTCAGCGATACAGGGCACAAATAAGCTGTTGTCAGTGTTTGAACTTTATACCTGCTATCAGCTTTCTTTATTTTTTTAACAGATGTAAATCTCTTTTAGCTTGGATTGTTAGTGCCTGTGTTGATGGTCTTTGGGCTTGTGTCAATAGCATCAGTCTGACATCAGTGGGAGACTATCATGGGATCAGAATTAACTGACATGCACATTTAGGCCTAGGGGCGGACTGACAACTCATGGGGCCCCCAGCAATAGGGGATCATGGGGCCCCTGCGTCCTTGCCCAAACTCAAAAAAGCCTATGAATAAGGTACCAGGGGCATCTCGTGGGGCCCCCTACTGACCCCGGGCCCTCAGGCAGTGCCTGAGTTTCCAAATGGTCAGTCCGCCACTGTTTAGGCCCCTTTCACATCATCGCATAGCGGGGCACAATTTCGACATCATGATTTTCATGTGATTCTACATGTCACATAAGGTAGTTTAATTGAGCAAGATAACTGGGTAACTCACTAGATAGCAGTGGATAAAAGGCATGTGTCTCAGAGTGTCCTGGTAGGGATCCCGGAGGCTGATGGAGAGGGTGGATGAGCATTTAGGGGCCAAGGCTGCTAGGAGAGCCAGGTCACCCGATTCCACACTGTTCGCGTCCAGTGGCTGTGGCTGTGATGGAAACCAAGCTGGAACGCAGATGGCTGCCGGGTGGACGTGCCGTCACCACGTGAGCGTAGTGTCCCCTTCTTGCGGCACTACGCTCACATGGTGATGTCACGTTCGCCCGGCAGCCATCTGCTTTCCTGCTTGGTTTCCATCATAGCCGTTGGACGCGAACAGTGTGGAATCGGGTGACATGGCTCTCCTAGCAGCCTTGGCCCCTAAATGCTCATCTACCCTCTCCATCAGCCTCCGGGATCCCTACCAGGAAGACATCCACTCTGAGACACATGCCTTTTATCCACTGCTATCTAGTGAGCTACCCAGTTATCTTGCTCAATTAAACTACCTTCTAATACTGCACTTAGTCTGGCGCCCCTCTCTTCTTTTCTCCTCCATGTACAGAGTCCAGCTTTACTGTAAGGGTGCTGCCTCCTGATGTTGCTGATTAAACCATACCACTTAACTGTACAATACGGACTACTCCCTTATAATAATTTGGACTTAAAAGTCTTCCTTTTCTCTCTAGCGCCAATACCTCCAATTTTTTGTTGCGTGTCACATAAGGCAGTCCATTAACTTGAATGCACGTTTGTCACCCAAAAAGAAGCTCCTGCCTCTTTTTCGGGCAATAAGCTTCACGCAAGTGAAGGCACAGTTTGCTACGTGACAGTCGCATTATCCTTCATTGGCACCCCAGATGTGCATAGCATGTTGTCGTGTTGCGATCGCCACATGATTTTGGATTGCGAGCAGAATCAGAGCGATTCTGCCTGCAATCCCACATCACGAGACGTGAATGGGGCCTTAGGGCTGGTTCGCACCAGTAATCATGCAGCAACACGCTTGTGTTCCTGTGCAATTTGAGTGCAGTGCATTTTCAGGCTGAAATCCTGCTTAACTGCACCAAAAGTAGCACTTGCACTACTTAAAAAAAACGCACTGCAGCCGGATCACGTGATACTTCTGTACCATGCAATCCAGTGCAGACAAATGCACTGTTTCCTGCACTGCACATGCAAACTGCAGATGGTGTCAGTGTAATGCTAAGGACACCACAAACGCAGGTCGCAATCGCAAGGCATCTGCCTGCACCAGATTGCAAGATACTAAAGTACCTTAGAAGAAGCGCTTTTTAAAGTAGTATATGCACCAACTTTTGGTGCTGTGCAATGCGATTTCAGGCCATTCAGATGAATGGTCTGAAAATGCACAAATTGCACAGTTCCTGTGCAGGAGCAGACTGACAACTCATGGGGCCCCCGGGCAATAGGGGATCATGGGGCCCCTGTGTCCTTGCCCAAACTCAAAAAAGCCTATGAAAAAGGTACCAGGGGCATCTCATGGGGCCCCCTACTGACCCTGGGCCCTCGGGCAGTGCCTGAGTTTCCAAATGGTCAGTCCGCCCCTGTTCCTGTGCGATTCCTGGTGTAAACCGGCACTAAAGCAGGTTCTGCAAGTCATAGGCTTATACAGGAGTACAACACCCCTCTGACTTGAACAAAAGCCCATTGACAGCCTCTTAATCACATTCCTTAATATACAAATGACCACTAGAGGGATCTTTTTAAAAAATGTTTATATACCATACTGTACATGGAACAGACAGAAAGCAAATCATGGGAGTCGTCCTCTCAAAAATGTTTTCCTGGTAAATGTTACATTATTGTGCACTCACATCATCGATTCCCTAAATAGAATCTTTGCTGCAAACTGACAAGTTCACTTTGGTCACATCCAACATTTCTATTAAACAAAACCCTTTCAAAGAGCTTTCTAATTTTTTCCAGAACAGCTCCACTCTTTTTTCTGTGCCATTAAAGCTGTATTAAACCCAAAAGAAACATTTAGACTCCATGCACACCAGCGTGTATTTTAAGCTAAAAAAACGATGGATGAAAAATGCTGGTAATAGCGTTTTTTAGGAGCGTTTAGGAGCGTTAGTATTTTATTAGCGTTTTTACAGTACATGTAGAGGAAAAAAAGAGAAAAAAAAAAGAAAAAAGCTGTTAGGACAGTTTTAGTGGCATTTAGGAGCGTTTAGTGTTTTTTTTCTGCTGGAAAAACGCTCCAAAAACTCCAAAACCAATTTTTTTTCTGCTCCTAGCTGCAGAAGCTCAAAAAATGCTATTAGCCTAAAATAGTATGCGTGGACACATAGGAGAACAATATTTAGCTTCTAGGAGCAGAAAAATGCTAAAAACAGCTTCTAGGAGCTTAAAAAAAACAATAGTGTGCAGGGAGCCTTATTATATTGCAGCTTACCTATTCTTAGATGTAACGGCTGTATTAGTTTCCTTTTTTTAAACTTTCATTCTTCTATTTCCATCTGCTGATCCTGCCAGTAAGTCTGTTTTTCAGCAGAAAAGCTCTCTTGCAGTTACAGGGATGAGACAAACCATTTAATACTGACAGGGGTGCTTAATATGATCTGCTTTTATTTATCTAAAACCTTTATCCCAAACGGAAAAAATTTGTCCGGTGGTACTTGATTATAAAGTATTATCTGGTGTTCAGCTACAATGGGTTAGTGTATTTAAATCTGTTAGTACATATAACACTGCCCTCCCCCCAGACTGACAATGCTATTATCCAAAGGTGCCACGGTGCTCCTTCATCTAGGAGTGGTGGCACTCTAATACAGGAAGTGTGTTACTGGCCAGGTCACCAGGTGGAAACAGAGGTAAAAAACTTAAAAAAAGAACACTAATGCAGCCACAACATCTAATGATTGGTACATTCTCTGCTTCAGTATGTCACAGTACATATTGGCATTCATGGTTCCCTCAAAGAACTGTAGCTCCCCAGTGCCGGCAGCACTCATGCAGCCCCAGACCATGACACTCCAACCACCATGCTTGTCTGTAGGCAAGACACACTTGTCTTTGTACTCCTCACCTGGTTGCCGCCACACACGCTTGACACCATCTGAACCAAATCAGTTGATCTTGGTGTCATCAGACCACAGGACATAGTTCCAATAATCCATGTCCTTAGTCTGCTTGTCTTCAGCAAACTGTTTGCGGGCTTTCTTTTGCATCATCTTTAGAAGAGACTTCCTTCTGGGATGACACCCATGCAGACCAATTTGATGCAGTGTGTGGCGTGTGGTCTGAGCACTGACAGGCTGACCCCCCCACCCCTTCAACCTCTGCACCAATGCTGGCAGCACTCATACGTCTATTTCCCAAAGACAACCTCTGGATATGACACTGAGCACGTGCACTCAGCTTCTTTGGTTGACCATGGCGAGGCCTGTTCTGAGTGGAACCTGTCCTGTTAAACCGCTGTATGGTCTTGACCACCATGCTGCAGCTCAGCTTCAGGGTCTTGGCAATCTTCTTATAGCCTAGGCCATCTTTATGTAGAGCAACAATTCTTTTTTTCAGATCCTCAGAGAGTTCTTTGCCATGAGGTGTCATGTTGAACTTCCAGTGACCAGTAAGAGAGAGTGAGAGCGATAACACCAAATTTAACACACCTGCTCCCTATTCACACCTGAGACCTTGTAACACTAACGAGTCACATGACACTGGGGAGGGAAAATGGCTAATTGGGCCCAATTTGGACATTGTCACTTAGGGGTGGACTCACTTTTGTTGCCAGCGGTTTAGACATTAATAGCTGTGTGTTGAGTTATTTTGAGAGGAAAGCAAATTTACATGTTATACAAGCTGTACACTCACTACTTTATTATTATTGTTATACAGGATTTATATAGCTCCAACAGTTTGCTCAGAGCTTTACAATATAACGGGAGACAATCCAGCAACAATAGTTCAATACAAGAGGGTTAGGAGGGCCCTGCTCCTTGGAGCTTACAATCTAACAATCTTACAATCTACTTTACATTGTAGCAAGGTGTCATTTCTTCAGTGTTGTCACATGAAAAGATATACCGGTAATAAAATATTTACAAAAATATGAGGGGTGTACTCACTTCTGTGAGATACTGTAGCTACATAGTTAGTCTGGCTGAAGTCCATCTAGTTCAACCATACATGGTAAGCTGCAATATATTACATTTTTGGGTTTAATACTGCTTTAAGGTGACAGCAGGGGCCGCAGCCCTGAAATGCCAGCCATCATTTTTTTGCTTTGGGAGATCTTTAACCTTCAGAATCTGTTCTTTGTCCAGCCGTTGAGTAGAAACAATCCCTTTTCTTTATGCAGAACAGTGTTGTAATGTTCCCACATTGCAGGGCTCTGTACAATTCTCCAAGTATCTATCATTTGGTGTAAATGCCACAGGGAAAGCCCGACCATTTCCTGTACTGAGCTGATTTCCCGGATGGATGCCTGGAGAGGGAGGAGAGAGCTGCGGGGAGAGGAGAGGCTGCTTGATAATGACATGTCTCTGAAGGAAGGGCAAGTTATACTCGGGATCTGAGCACTCACAGGGGTTTTCCCTCTTTCATTGCGGGGATATCCCATGCGTAGTTCTTGTACGTATCCCCGGCCACCCTGATTCTTCTGTTTGTTAATCTCTGCTAGCAACACTGAACATCTACGTAAACAAGCACATGCTGGAGGCTTAACAGAGAACTCTAGGAAAAATGTTTCTTTTTAAGGCTCATGTACACTGCAGCTGATAAACTCATGTTTAGGAGCTGTTCAGCGTTTTTTTCAGCAGCCCCTGAACTCTCCCTAAAGTTTTCCTATGTGTTCATGTACAGTCAAGTCCATAAATATTGGGACATCTACACAATTCTAACATTTTTGGCTCTATACACCACCACAATGGATTTGAAATGAAACGGACAAGATGTGCTTTAACTGCAGACTTTCAGCTTTAATTTGAGGGCATTTACATCCAAATCAGGTGAACGGTGTAGGAATTACAACAGTTTGCATATGTGCCTCCCACATGTTAAGGGTCCAAAAGTAATGGGACAATTGGCTTCTCAGCTTTTCCATGGCCAGGTGTGTGTTATTCCCTCATTATCCCAATTACAATGAGCAGATAAAAGGTCCAGAGTTCATTTCAAGTGTTCTATTTGCATTTGGAATCTGTTGCTGTCAACTCTCAAGGTGAGATCCAAAGAGCTGTCACTATCAGTGAAGCAAGCCATCATTAGGCTGCAAAAACAAAACAAACCCATCAGAGAGATAGCAAAAACATGAGGCGTGGCCAAAACAACTGTTTGGAACATTCTTAAAAAGAAGGAACGCACCGATGAGCTCAGCAACACCAAAAGACCACGGAAAACACCGGAAGACCACGGAAAACTACTGTGGTGGATGACCGAAGAATTCTTTCCCTGGTGAAGAAAACACCCTTCACAACAGTTGGCCAGATCATGAACACTCTCCAGGAGGTAGGTGTATGTGTGTCAAAGTCAACAATCAAGAGAAGACTTCACCAGAGTGAATACAGAGGGTTCACCACAAGATGGAAACCATTGGTGAGCCTCAAAAACAGGAAGACCAGATTAGAGTTTGCCAAACGACATCTAAAAAAGCCTTCACAGTTCTGGAACAACAACCTATGGACAGATGAGACCAAGATCAACTTGTACCAGAGTGATGGGAAGAGAAGAGTATGGAGAAGGAAAGGAACTGCTCATCATCCTAAGCATACCACCTCATCAGTGAAGCATGGTGGTGGTAGTGTCATGGCGTGGGCATGTATGGCTGCCAATGGAACTGGTTCTCTTGTATTTATTGATGATGTGACTGCTGACAAAAGCAGCAGGATGAATTGTGAAGTGTTTCGGGCAATAGTATCTGCTCATATTCAGCCAAATGCTTCAGAACTCATTGGACGCCGCTTCACAGTACAGATGGACAATGACCCAAAGCATACTGCAAAAGCAACCACAGAGTTTTTTAAGGGAAAGAAGTGGAATGTTCTGCAATGGCCAAGTCAATCACCTGACCTGAATCCGATTGAGCATGCATTTCACTTGCTGAAGACAAAACTGAAGGGAAAATGCCCCAAGAACAAGCAGGGACTGAAGACAGTTGCAGTAGAGGCCTGGCAGAGCATCACCAGGGATGAAACCCGGCGTCTGGTGATGTCTATGCATTCCAGACTTCAGGCTGTAATTGACTGCAAAGGATTTGCAACCAAGTATTAAAAAGTGAAAGTTTGATTTATGATTATTATTCTGTCCCATTACTTTTGGTCCCTTAACAAGTGGGAGGCACATATGCAAACTGTTGTAATTCCTACACCGTTCACCTGATTTGGATGTAAATACCCTCAAATTAAAGCTGACTGTTGTAATTCCTACACCGTTCACCTGATTTGGATGTAAATACCCTCAAATTAAAGCTGACAGTCTGCAGTTAAAGCACATCTTGCTCGTTTCATTTCAAATTTATTGTGGTGGTGTATAGAGCCAAAAATGTTAGAATTGTGTCCATGTCCCAATATTTATGGACCTGACTGTATACATCGTCATTTACAGGCATTTGAGTTTACAGCCATTTTTTTTAACACAGAAAACGTGCATTCAGCAGTCGATTTTATCAGCGTTTCAAACACAAAATGCTTGTAAACGTAGCTAAATGAGGCAAATTGCGTTTAAAAGCGTTTGCGTTTGAAAATTTATTTAACTCTTCCAGTTCCCGATGCTGTCCAGAACCTTTTTTCATCATGAAAAATGCATGCAAAGCGGTTTCAGGGTACACAGATGGACAAAACACTGAACACAGGATGTTCCTACCAAGCTTGTCACACATTGTAATGACCAATTCACACCTCAGACCTCTCCCACCCTTGGAAACAAAAGATATGTTAATGCCCATTCACACCTCAAATTCCTCATGAAGACCCCTTGCCAGGTGACCTTAATGACTCACTCCACCAGACACCTTTCCCACCCTTGGAAACAAAAGAAATGTTAAAGAGCAACTCACACCTAAGTTAATCTCAACACATACCACTGTCTCTGCTTCTACTCTCGGTATTTCTCTGAAATAGTTAATAATTTACCACTTTTCAGTGCATTCTGGGCATTTGGGAGGTTCTCCTGTGCTTATCTTTAAAAAACACTTCTAAATGGAAACGCACATAAAAGCGTTATGCAAACGCGGCTTAACAGACGTTTTTTAACCTATGTTTTCCAGCAGTCAGTTTCTATCATTCAGAAGTGTCCCGTGTACATGGGGCCTTAGTCTGGAATAGAGTAGGGAAGGGTTAGAACTTTTATTAGGGTCCTACTGCGGTCTGTGCCCCACTGAGGATCACTTTTGTGTCCCAGAGATGTGACAAGTGAGTGGAAGTCTCCCCACAGTGCTATGGCCCCATGTGATAGCACTGCTGCTTGGTGATGGACTGAACACTGTTACATTGGTCACATGCACCTCCCTACCCAGATGTAATGTGTATTTTCTTAAAACCCATAACAGTAAAATCTGTGTAACCTGAGGGGTTAATCCTCCATATTGTGTTAAAAGGCTGTACAATCCTGTCTTCTCTGATCCTCCCCTTCTTCTACAGTCCTCAATCCATCTGCTGATAGTACAGAACACTAGGAGGCACTCTGCACATGCTCAGTTTGGTGTGTATTGCTAGAGTTTTTTTTTTCTTGGGAGGGTGCATGTGCATCTTCACAGGGCCAATCAGCACTGTCCAGACAGAGGGTCTGGGGTCATGCAGCCTCATAGGACAGTCAGAGGAGAATGAAAACTCCTTAAGCTTGAGGGTTAGGGACTGATGTGAATGTTCAATATATATGTAAAGCGCTGCATAAATTGACAGCGCTATATAGGTACCTGAAATAAATAAATAATAAATAAAATAAAGCTCAGCAGGTCACTAATGGAAGTCACAAGCAGGGGCGGACTGAAAACTTATGGGGCCCCCGGGCAATAGGGGATCATAGGGCCCCTGTATCCCCAAACTCAAAAAAGCCTATGAAAAAGGTACCAGGGGCATCTCATGGGCCCCCTCTACTGACCCCGGGCCCTTGGACAGTGCCTGAGTTTCCAAATGGTCAGTCTGCCCCTGGTCACAAGACTGTTATATACTGCTGATGAGAAAAGGTATTTAGCAGTTTATATTTACTAAAGTATATGCATTTCCATGTTCTGTGTACTGTGGGAAGCTGGATATGGTGAATGCAGTGTCATGGATTTAGTAACACTTTAATTCTTGACGGCTGGGTGGAGGGGCAGTGAAGAAAGAATGGCATCACACAAGAAAATGGCCGCATGGGACTGAGTGGAGGCAGAAAAGAAGAGGCTTCTGAAGCGCAATGCTGGATCTGCTGGGCGGGGGAGTACCTTAACCATGCAGGACCCACAACCAGGTAAGCAGGAGTAACGGTCTACTGTAAAACATATATAAACCCCCCCCAAAAAAAAACTATTTTATATATAGTAGCATACTAAATCTTAGATGCAGTGGCTAAATCTGTTTTCTTATTTTCAGGCATTTTTTATTTTATTCCTGCAAATAATACACTTCCTGTCCCTTCGAGGCTACGCTTTTTTCTTCACTGTATCTAGAGGTTGCCATGGTTGTCACATTTCAAACATGTCTGCCTCTTTCATCTCCATTACATGCTGGATTGATAGGATTAGTAGTTTACACAAGAAAGCTAAGACGTTGTTTTCATTTCAGCTTACAACAAGGGACCGTTCACATATATACGGACTGAATGCGATTTGAACCACATCCAATCCACATGACATGTGAAAATACATTGCTTCCTATGGTGCCTGTTCACATATGTTTGGTGCACTGGCGGTACGGATTCAGTGCGGCTTTAACCATTTGTCCTCCTGAGGATTCCCCCCCCCCCTTCTTTTTTGCATTACGGTGCTGCGTTACTTTAACTAACAACTGCGCGTTCATGCAACGCTGCACCCAAATGAAATTAAGACCTTTTTTTTCCTCACAAATTGAGCTTTCTTTTGGTGGTATTTGATCGCTTGTGATGTTTTATTTTTTGTGCTATAACAAAAACCCGACAATTTGGAGTAAAAACAATATTTTTTACTTTTTGTTATTAAACATGTCTAGTAAAAAAATTTAACCATCAAATTTCGTCATAAATTTAGGACAAAATGTATTCTGCTACATGTCTTTGCTGAAAAAAAAAATCCCAATTCATGTAAATTAATTGGCTTACGTGAAAGTTATAGCGTTTACAAATGGCGGTAAACATACTGGAAATTTAAAATTTTTTAAAAATTTTTATGTTTACTAATAATGGCGGCGATCAGCGACTTATAGCGGGACTGCGGTGGGCATTTGGACACTGGGGGGAACTGACTTGGTGCCACTGACATCCCAGTGACACCAATACAGTGATCAGTGCTAATAAAAAGCACTGACACTGTACTAATGACACTGGGCAGGAAAGGGTTAACATGAGGGGCGTTCAAAGGGTTAACTGTGTGCAGGGAGTGTTTTACTGGGGGGGCGGTGTGTTGGTGCTTTACTGTAAGTACATTGCTCTGGATGGCTGTGCTGTGCACAGCCATTCACAGCAGTGTGCCCGAGCCAACAGGGAGGAGGACTGTTAGTAAACAAAGCAGCCCTCCTCCCCGTCGGAGATTTTTGGTAATCACCAGCCGGGACCCGGTGATTAACAGCTGCTGCCGCGAATGGCAGCGCGGGTAGGGCGCACGTGTGGCTCTACCCAGACATACAAAATCATGTATATATATGTGATTTTGCGCACCCCTGCCACCCTGTAGCAGTATATCTGCTATAGGGCAATGGGGATGTGGTTAAAAGAGTCCTGTACGATTTCTGAGTGGTGCGGTCCGGTTCAGGTGCAGATTACAGGCTATTGACGTCTATTGGACCTGTTTCTAAACTGCATATCTGTGAACAGGGTAAGATCCTGAGCAAACCTTGTCCTGAACTGATGTAAACCTGACATGAACCTGTGAACAACTATGGCATCAATTGGCTGTGAAACTTGAGCTTCAGCCCACACCCCACATGTGTGAATGACAAGGACACTGCATTTCAAGCAAGATCAAAAGGTATTTTTGGTACTTGGTGAAAATGTTTTTAGCCTAAAAAAAGAGACTATTGCAGACACCACTTCTAAGGACTGTTAAGCTATCCTATATAGTATTACATTTTGGGGGGTTTAGATATGCTCAGGGGCGGACTGACCATTTGGAAACTCGGGCACTGCCCGAGGGCCCAGGGTCAGTAGGGGACCCCATGAGATGCCCCTGGTGCCTTTTTCATAGGCTTTTTTGAGTTTGGGCAAGGACACAGGGGCCCCATGATCCCCTATTGCCCGGGGGCCCCATGAGTTGTCAGTCCGCTCCTGTATATGCTTTAAAGCAAACTTGTTTGTCATTCATGGACAAAGCATACATTTGCTTTAAAGTGGAACCTATGTTCACCTCCACCCCAGCAAGGTGTAGTTTGTGAGCCCCCTTAACACCGCCTCTAAATTCTTTTGGTTTCTTTCAGGTTTGGGAACTTCAGCCATCTTGAATGGCCAAGCTGAGATGATGCAACATCTGCACATGTAGATGGGAGTTAATTCATCCTGGCACCTAGCAGATTCCAAGATTGTACATTGAGTTGGCAAAGTTGTGCTAACAATGGGAGGGGCTTAAACCTTTGACCTACTCACTGTGTACATGGTAAAATATGCCACAGTCCTTGCACCCAAAACAATATTCATTAATTACTGTGACATGACAAGACATGTACAAACCTCAGCACAATAATTTGTAAAATGGAATCTATTCCATTACATGTTTTCTACCCCACTCAACCCTGAAGAAAATGTCAGTCAGTGACTACTTAGCAACCAGCAACTGTTGTACAGTATAAAGGATGCAGTGGTCAGGAGTATGAAGTAAACAGTGTATACAGTGTAGGGATCGAGAGTGCATAATGTACAGAGTGCAGTGGTCAAGAGTGCATAACACACAGAGCACAGGAGGTCAAGAGTGCATAACACACAGAGCACAGGAGGTCAGAAGTGCATAACACACAGAGGGCAGGGGTCAGGATTAAATATTGCACAGAGTGCAGGGGTTAGGTATTCATATCACAAAGTGCACAGGGGTTAGAGTTATATATTGCACAGTGTGCAGAGCTCAGAATTGCATATTGCACAGAGCGTTGGATCAGAATTGCATATCGCCCAGAGCTCAGGGGGTCAGGATTGCATGTTATACAGTGTGGAAGGGTCTGGAGGGCATTAAGAAGAGAGTGCAGAGGTCAGCAGCACTTCCAGTGCTTGGGAGCTGTTAGCCTAATAGTCGCCGAACACCCATTTTCAGCGGTAGCTGCAGTGTCATAGACTTTTTGGAAGGGGGTTGGACAACAAAAACAAAACCAACTGGTTCTTTCATGGTAGGGATGGATTTCTGTGGGCAAGAGAGAAATGTTTAGGACAGAAAGTTGTGAGATGGGACAAATGAAACCAAAGGCCCTTAAATGGACCAATGCATAGCACAGTAGATAGAGCCTTCTTAAAACAGAAGGCATTCAAATGTCTCATTATAGCACATATCTACCTCAACCGAATGGGCAGAACTATGCAAATCATACCCATGGTGAAAGGTAGGTGTTCCGAAAGGACAGGATTTATCATCACCTACTTTTTTACATCAGCCAGCATCAACTGCAAAAGAAGTTGGGGCTAGAAAATATCTCTCTGCCAGATGCTGTGATCACATGTCTGAACAGGGATCGGGTAGCTGTATGTAGCACTACCCCCTTAGGAGTTGCTGACTTTTGGGTCCCCCTAAAGATCTGCACAGCCAGGCAACATGCATTTTTTCTTCCACACTTTGCACACTGGAGTCAGTAAACAGTCCTTGAGCTTGGTTTTGTGATTTTACTAAGGGGTTTAGAACTTGGATGAGGTTGAGGGGTGTATGGGATGCCCAAGGAAACTGCAACCCCGAGGACAACCTCCTTAGCAACTATGTACAGATGTGGATAAAAATAGTCTATCCTTTAAGAGAATTCCCACTCTATGTTGTACCGCCTCAGACCCCAGATGAATTTTCCTATTCAACCAGCTGCACTGAGAGTATTCCCTGGACAAGGGGGACCAGAAACTGCCAATTTAGCACAGCAGCCCCAGATGAGAAACTAGTTGGGTTTTCCACCTGAGTTCCTTCTCCACTTATCTCACACTGTCCTCTCCTGATAGCTTAATGGGTTGGTGGCTGCCTTCAGGCCTTTTGCTGGGCTGGCTCCTTTCCTACTGTTCAGGATATCTTCCCTTGGGGACGGTGGTACAGTGGAGATCCTCTTCTCTAGCACCTGCCTGTAGGTAGACCCCTTCCCTGGCCCCCTCCCAGGCTCCACACTTCAGCCTCTTCTCCATCTTCCACACAACACTGCTCCCTTCCACCAAGGCTCTGCGATACTTAAGGGTTGCCTTGGTCACCATGCCCAGCCTCCTGCCAGGGGATTGGCCAATGTCCCTCACGTATTCAGATCTGAGCTTCCTCCACTCCTCCATCAAGCTCTCAGTTTTCTGAAGAGGTGGAAGGGCTCAAGAAACCCTGACCTTCAGAACCTCCCTAGCCTGTCCTGAGGTGAACTCTTGCCTCACTCACAGGCTGACTCATCTCGTGCTGCTACTCAGCCTCTGACTGACAAAACAACTCCCTAGATAACCTAATACCCAGCATATGCCACTGAATTATGTTCTCGCTGTGATCAGTTTCAGATTGTTTAAGTATTTCTACTCACAGCCCAACATATACTATTAGTACTGAACCAGGAGCCAAATACCCCATCCTATTTTTTTTTACTGCTGGAATTCTTCATTAACAGCATTCAGAGCATTATCATTGCTGGCAATGTCCACATTTTTGGCAGTGTTTTGTTTTACAAGGGTGCCTAGATATAAAATGATTGTTATAAAATTGAGCCATTGCCTGATTATTATGTTTGTGGGCATTTACCCTTGGCTAACAGGTAGGTTTGGCCAAGAGTGAATGTTTACATACTGAACTTTTGCAAAAAAAGACTTGCATTGTTAGATTATGAACTCTTATTAAAATGCCTCATGCGCTACAGTATAGTATAAAAGGAGACATCTGCCCACCATGGATCCACTAATGGACTGAAACACAGCCTTTGTGCTCATTACTTTATTCATTTATACTTTTTTGGAAAATCTCTGCGATCCTTTAGGTCAACAACACATGAGTATGTATACTTGCTGAGCTGTATTTGCCTAGATATGAATAGGGAGCTTACTCACTGTTGTGCAATGCAGAGTTTTTGGGAATGGATTCCTCTCCCCCAGACCCATTTCACAAAGAAAGCAATTTCCGTTTTAAATTTCGCTGGGATGAACTAGCTCAGCAGGGAACTGACATTCTGCGTTTATCTTTTGTACTGCTATTCTATTGAGATACCCTGTATCATTTACAAGTGGAGTTTGAGAATCAAACCTGTATGCATTACTCCTTTATATATATATATATATATATATATATATACACATACATACATACACACACATCCAGGTCAGCTAGCATTTGCACAAAAAGTTTCCATAAAATTGGTTGATCTGCTTTGTTGACATTCTCGTTATCATTTTCTTCCAAGATGATCTCACTCTTAAGTCTTGTACACATGATGAGGATATTGGTCGAATGATCGTCTGTGTTTTTTTTTTTTGCACGCTCTTCTCAAATCGAAAATGAAGAGGTCACTAAAGTTATGAAAATTCTCATACGACAGGATACAACTTTGAAAGGGTTGTATTGTAATGTATTCTATCGTTTCCTGAGCATGCGTCATCTTGGTCTTCTGATTTTTTTTCCGGGCAAATACTGTACTGATCAAACAAAAATCGTTTGTTCTGGCATCGTACAAGAAAAATATTCGTGTTTGTCCCTTCGGATAATTTTGCATGAACTGTCGTAATCAGCACTCTAAAGCTGTGTATTAAGTGGTATTTTTCATCCGATTTTCTGATCATATGTACTAGGTATTATGGGAGACAAGATATTGCCCATAAGTGAACCCAATGAAGGTCCAAAAAACAAAAAAGCTCACATGGTATAGATCAGTGTTTTCTCAACTAGGGTTCCATTGCATCCTGTTTTGCTATCTCGGCTATCAGGAGCTGTCCATGGCGCATGCCGCTAACCCAGGGTGGGTGGCATATAGGGCAGTCCAAGCAGTCAGAAGGAGAAATAAGTCAGCCTTCCTTTAGACCTGCTCCACCTTCTACCCACTGCCATGCTGCTGTGAAGATCGGAAGGTTGGACTCTGTTGAAAAGGTGTTGGGGGAGTTTGAGAACTTTGATGTGAAAAGATGAGGACTCTGATATGAAGGGGGGTGGGGTGAAAGGGTTTACTGGGGGACTCAAATGTTAGGAATGTAGGGCTGAAGACCCTTATGTGAAAGGCAAGGTGGTGGGAGTATTGAGCACTTTAATGTGAAAGGGGAGACTGGGGACTGAGATGATTCTTAAAAGAAAAGGGGGTGGGGGGACCGAGGACCCCGATGTGAAAGGGGAAATGGGGGGGAGCTAAGGACTCCAATGTGAAATGTGACTCTGATGTGAATGTGAGTGGTGGTGGGAGGGAGTGGTGTGGGAGTGGTGACTGAGGCCCACCCAATGGAGTTGGAAGTGAGAATCCTGATGTGAAAGGGGGGATTCTGATTAGAGGTCTCTTCACATTATGCAGGCCCAACCTTATCAAATGTGGGAAAAAAAGGTGGGGATACCCTTTAAGGCACCATTTACATGCGGGCAGCCGCTGGGAAGAATCAGTAGATTCGTGCCAGCAGTACTAAACGCTGCCTGCGCACACGGGGGAGATTTACTAAAACTGGTGCATTCAGAATCTGGTAGAGCTGTGCATGATAGACAATCATCTTCTAACTACAGCTTGTTCAATTAAGCTTTGACAATAAAACCTGGAAGCTGATTGGTTTCTATGCTGAGCTGCACCAGATTTTGCACTCTCCAGTTTTAGTACATCTCCCCAACTGTGTGTGACCAGCAGAAGCTGTCAGTGGCTGTAAGATTTGTACTCCATACAAATCAATGGCATGTAGCTGCACATGTAAACTGTTACATGCCAAAAGAATCACCGACAGACCCTGGACATACAGTGTGCATCTAAGGTCAGTGTTTCTTTGGAGTTCTGGCAGCTTACAAACTGACAGCAGCTTATAGGCCAATATATACGCCGCCATAGCACAACACATAGAGTGCGACGTTTAGCCATGTCGGAACACAACAAACCATCTGCACCCCATCATCTGAATTAAATGCTAAAAAATGTGCACCAAGCCTTCTGATGAAACAGAGTTCATTCATCCTGCTTTGTTTACAAATTAGGAATCATCTTTATTGCATAGCCCACTCCCATGTTCCCATTTGGCCGAAGTGAAAGGGGGATGTATAAAATGGTGCGTAAGCAACACATCAGTTTTTAAGCACATTTCTATTTTTAAAGCCAGCTGGGTTCCCAGATCGCTCAATGAGCAACATACGCGTTGATAATCTGCAATTGATTAGCTGGCCTCTGACAATAGGCAGCGGTTGGTGGGAAAATTAGGTCAATCAACCTCAAGCTATTGAGGCATTGAAGGCTAGATCAGAGATTATAAATGTATTCCGTTCTATCCCACCCCACCTACATAACATCTTAGTCATGGCTGCGTCATCTTAATAGCTTGGTGTGTCATAATGATAAACTAGTATATGGCATTGGTTGTTGGCAAACTCTCAAAAGAATTTTTAGACCTGCTCTTGAACTCTAGCTGAAGAAGACACTGTAATTCCCTGGAATCGCAGATGACAGAGGCAGGTAGCCTTTACTTGAAACCAGTCTAGCTACAAGATTGTGGTTCTGCTTAGAAAGGCTCAATTACAAGAGGGAGCCATATGCCAGTAACGTATTAGGTTGACACAATTAACCACCATTCTGAAGCCATAGGCTGGGAGTTTCTGTTGGCACAACAAGACAAGACATAGATGGCAGTAGAGATGTAAGACTTGCCATACATGCCTAGTTTTTTTGCAATCAACCAGAGGGATGATTGGATTCCCCAACACAAACATGCAAGATGGATGGACATTGTATTCTGACAGAGGGGACTCCTTATCAGAATACCCTGAATAGCGGCTGAACTAGCTGATCAAGCAAAATCTTCCAACAGTTGCATTCAACAGATGTTGATTCTTAGATCGACTTCTGTTGAGCGTGATCAGTCATAAATGGCTCATTATTCAGTCCAGCAATGTGCAGCTTAAGTCTTGCTGGTATCAATAATATAAAACAATTGAGCCTCAGCAAGTGGTCATTTTATAAAAGGACCTTTGTTTCTAAGCTCCACTATTATGACTAGACGGGGCGGACTCAACATTTGAGCACTTGGGCACTGCCCGAGGGCCCGGGCTCAGTAGAGGGCCCCATGAGATGCCCCTGGTACCTTTCATTTGCTTTTTCATAGGCTTTTTTTGGGTTTGGGTGAGGACACAGGGGCCCCATGATCCCCTATTGCCCGGGGTCCCCGTGACTAGGCCTGCTGTGATCAGAGTGAAACGCTGTAACATGTTGGCTTCCTACCTTAATCAGTATGCATGAACTTAACATTATCTGATGATGGGTGCACTACCACCATACAATTTTAAACAACAAGGTTAAGGACTGTTATTTTCCCAAAGTTATTTATAAAAGATGCTGGAGGAATCATCCATGGGCGACTGTTGCACCCATTGATGGCTGTGAACCGAGCTTTTATTACCTTGGTTCAAAGATATAGTATACAGAGCCAACCAAAGAGGCTCTGTACCATGTGATTGATGTGTTTACCAATCACAGTGATCACAAATGTAAACACACTACTGTTTACATTGTTGATCTCTCCCCTTACATTCACAATGGTGGATGTAGAGGAAATAGTAGTAATTCACAAATGAGAGCTGAATGAATGGATCAACAGCAGCAGCTGCTTTTTAATTTTCACTGACTGTGAGATTGTTTTTTTTCCCTAACCCTTTCACCCTTTTCTCTCCTTCACATCTGACCTCCAGCCTATCTCTGTATGTAACCTGCATATTATTTATACCAAATATTATCGTTATTATTATATTATTTATACCATTTCATGTTTTTACCCCTTCAATACCAGCAAGTGTCTTTAAGTGCTAAAAAATTGATCAATTTAAGGTGATTACATTACAAAAAGGGGTAATTTCGGGGTTTTCATACCATCTTGACATTTTCATTTGATGTTTTATAACAGAAAGGGAAACTTTTTTTTGATCTGACTAAAAAATGATTTAAAAAAATAATTTGAATACAGTTTTGCATGACTGGGTAACTGTCAGTCAAATTATAATAGCACTAAAAACTGGTACTTTAGTGGTTAAGGACTTACTGCATCTTTGAAAAACTATGCACTGTTTTAATAGATATGCTGAGTTCCAGTCAATGTCAGCACCTCGCTAAGAACCCCTGTTTTTTCACCACCCTGTGCAGATTCCAGCACAGAATTGATATCCTTAAGAGTTCATGTGTATTAAAGCAGGAAACAGTTGCAGTACTGATACAAGCAGCACGGGTGCGCAAAATCACGTATATATACGTGATTTTGCATTCCCGGGTAGATGGCGCGCGCCATTAGCGGCATCGGCTGTCAATCACAGGGTTCCAGCCAGTGATTACTCGCCGGCACCTGATAATTGCTGAGCATCTCTGACGGAGGGGAGAACTGTTAGTAAACAAAACAGTTCTCACTCCTGTCAGCTCCTGCACCCTGCTTTGCATGGCTTACAGTGTAGCACATACACAGCCACAATGTTACAAACGGCACACAGTTAACCCTTTGATTGGTCCACATGTTAACCCCTTCCTGCCCAGTGCCATTAGTACAGTGTCAGTGCTTTTTATTAGCACTGATCACTGTATTGGTGTCACTGGGGATGTCAGTGACACCAAGTCAGTTTCTCCCAGTGTCAGAATGCCTGCTGCAGTCCCACTATAAGTCGCTGATCACCGCCATTACTAGTAAAAATGTAAACAAAAGATCAGGCACACCCTGAAAACCCATCTCTTCAGAGAAGCCTACCCCGCCCTCACCTAATTGCCGATCTCCTCCACTCTTCCTACCACTCCATCCCCTACAGCTATTTCCTCCTGTACCACTATCCCCTCCCTCCTAGATTGTAAGCTCCAAGGAGCAGGGCCCTCGAACCCCTTGTGTATTTTATTGTATTGTTACTGTACTGTCTCATGTATTGTCTTCCATTGTAATGTACAGTGCTGAGCAAACTGTTGGCGCTATATAAATACTGTGTAATAATAATAATCCCAGTATATATACCGCCATTTGTAAAAGCTATGAATTTCACGTAAACCGATTAATTTACACGTATTGGGATTTTCTTTAGCAAAGACATGGAGCAGAATACATTTTGGTCTAAATTTATGATGAAATTAGATTTTTAAAAATGTTTTTACTGGACCTGTTTAATAGCAAAGAGTAAAAAAAATTGTTTTTTTTTCTCGAGGTGATTGTAGCCGTGCATTAGTGCATTTGCGACAGAAACAATTAAGTACTGTCCATGATACTTTTTTTATTTGCACTAACATACAATTTCGAGGACAAGCTTTCGGGGTATGTCCCCTTCTTCAAGGTCCAAGCAGTACTATACAAATACAAATCACAAAGTTTCAGCAGAATATTAGAAGGGATGGAAAAAAAAAGAGGCTAGGATAAGAGACAGCAAAAGCGTGAGAACTGTTTTGTTTACTAACAATTCTCCCCTCTGTCGGAGATGCTTAGCAATCATCAGGTGCCGGCTGTTGCTGTCTCTTATCTGTAGCCTCTTTTTTTTTCATCTCTTCTAATATTCTGCTGACACTTTGTGATTTGTATTTGTATAGTACTGCTTGGACCTTGAAGAAGGGGACATACCCCGAAAGCTTGTCCTCAAAATTGTATGTTAGTGCAAATAAACAAAATATCACGGACAGTACTCAATTTTTTTTCTCAAAACTGTCGGTCTTTTTTTTTTATAGTGCAAAAAATAAAAACCGCATAGGCGATGAAATACCATTGAAAAAAAGGTCCATTTGTGGGAAAGAAAGGACATAAATTTCATTTGGATGCACTGTTACATGACTGCGCAATTGTCAATTAAAGTAATGCAGTGCTGTAATGCAAAAATTGGCCTGGTCAGTAAGGGAGGTAAATCTTCTGGAGGGTAAGTGGTTAAAGAAAGGTGTGGGGGTGCCAATATGGTTTGTGCCAGGCTGGCTGTTATTCGCTACAAGCAAGCTTTTTATTATTAAAGTGAAGTCCCTTTAAAGCTTAATGATTGTGTGCATTTATCCTTTCAGCTTAGTCCCCAGATGTACACTTACCTGCATCCCATGGCCGTGACTTGCAGCAATTTTGACAGCCTGGAATTAATATGCTGGTTGGCCCCATAGAAGCCAAAAGGATCGTCTCTAGAGCTATTGGTAGGAGAGATTTTAGCCACAGGCCGTAGCAGTGGGGTGCAGACAAGTGTACATTTTTGGGTGGGGAGGGTGGATTACTTTAGGTCAGGGGAGCTAGGCAGGAAAGATAAGTGCACAGCTTGAAGTATGCAGGGATCTAAAACACACACACTTAGGAACTGTGAGGCATTGAATACTGGGCAGACATGTCAGATTAAATAATCAATCAAATGTCCTTGTGTGTAGACAGTTTAGAATGGTTGTAAAGGCTGAAACTTTTTTTAAATTTTAATGCATTCTATGCATAAAGGTAAAAAAACCTTATGTGCGCTGTTCCCCTCACAGCCCCCCTCCCCCAAATACTCACCTGAGCCCCCTCTCAGTCCAGCGATGTGCACAGGAGCCTCGGCTGCCCAGGGTCTCTCTCTTCTCATTGCCTGAGAGTCAGCAGCGGGAACCATTGGCTCCCACTGCTGTCAATCACAGCCAGTAAGTCAATGAGGAGAGGGCAGGACCAACCTGTGGCTCTGTGTCCTATGGACGCATAGAGCGGGGCTCAGGTGTGAGCATGCACCAGTTCCCGCATAGCAAATGGCACTGGTCAAGGAGGAGGAGCCAAGAGCGCCAGCAGGGGACCTGAGAAGAAAAGGAAAACCTTTTCACAGAGCAGGTAAGTGTGATGTATTTGTTGGTAAAAGAAAAACAAAAAATGAAGATTTAATATCACTTTAAAGGGTATGTACACAGTATTGCCCAATTTTGTCACCAAACCTTCATTCCTTCATGTTCCATAAATATTTTTCTTTTACCTTATTCCTGTAGAAAAAAAAATCCTATTACTTCCTGTGACACCATCAACAGACTTGTAGAAGCTGCTATAAACTTACTTCCTGTTGATTTAGGCCATCCAACCAGAACTACATCTCCCAAGAGCCCTTTTCCTGCACACAGTGTGTGTTTTACTGGGAAAGATATCAATGTATGTGTGTGGAGAGAGACAGAGTTGTGGGGGAATAGGCAGAGTTCTGTAGTCCAGCAAGCATGGCTGACAACTCTGACTGGGATTTCAGTGAGGCAAAGGCATTGTGTTTTTAGCCCATACAAACAGTTAGGAGTACACTGAATTTCTGGCTGATCAACAGGTAATTGTCTATACTTGCAGTGTTTTAAAGGTACAGTGCCTTGAAAAAGTATTCATACCCCTTGAAATTTTACACATTTTGTCATGTTACAACCAAAAACGCAAATTTATTTTATTGGGATTTTATGTGATAGACCAACACAAAGTGGCACATAATTGTGAAGTGGACGGAGAATGATAAATGGTTTTCAAAATGTTTTACAAATATCCAAAAAGCGTGGCGTGCATTTGTATTCAGCCCCCTTTATTCTGATACCCCTAAATAAAAATCTAGTGGAACCAATTGCCTTCAGAAGTCACCTAATTTGTAAATAGAGTCCACCTGTGTGTAATGTAATCTCAGTATAAATACAGCTGTTCTGTGAAACCCTCACAGGTTTGTTAGAGAACATTAGTGAACAAACCTCATTATGAAGGCCAAGGAACACACCAGACAGGTCAGAGATAAAGTTGTGGAGAAGTTTAAAGCAGGGTTAGGTTATAAAAATAATTATTCCAAGCTTTGAACATCTCACAGAGCACTGTTCAATCCATCTTCTGAAAATCAAGAGTATGGCACAACTGCAAACCTACCAAGTCATGGCCGTCCACCTAAACTGACAGGTCGGTCAAGGAGAACATTAACCAGAGAAGCAGCCAAGAGGCCCATAGTAACTATGGAGGAGCTGCAGAGATCCACAGCTAAGGGGAGAATCTGTCCACAGGACAACTATTAGTCGCACACTCTGGCCTTTATGGAAGGGTGGCAAGAAGAAAGTCATTGTTTGAAAAAAAGCCATAAAAAGTCCCATTTGCAGTTTGCGAGAAGCCATGTGGGGGACACAGCAAACGTGGAAGAAGGTGCTCTGGTTAGATGAGACCAAAATTAAACTTTTTGGCCTAAAAACAAAACGCTATGTGTGGCAGAAAACTAACACTGCACATCACCCTGAACATACCATCCCCACCATGGAACATGGTGGTGGCAGCATGTTGTGGGGATGCTTTTCTTCAGCAGGGACAGGGAAGCTGGTCAGAGTTGATAGGAAGATGGATGGAGCCAAATACAGGGAAATCTTAAAAGAAAACCTGTTAGAGTCGGCAAAACACTTGAGACTGGGGTGAAGGTTCCCCTTCCAGCAGGACAACAACCCTAAACATACAGCCAGAGCTACAATGGAATGATTTAGATCAAAGCATATTCATGTGTTAGAATGGCCCAGCCAAAGCCCAGACCTAAATCCAATTGAGAATCTGTGACAAGACTTGAAAATTGTTGTTCACAGACGCTCTCCATCCAATCTAACAGAACTTGAACTATTTTGCAAAGACGAATAGGCAATAATGTCCCTCTCTAGATGTGCAAAGCTGGTAGAGACATCTCAAAAAGACTTGCAGCTGTAATTGCAGCAAAATGTGGTTCTACAAAGTATTGACTCCGGGGGGCTGAATACAAATACACGCCACACTTTTCACATATTTATTTGTAAAAAATGTTGAAATCCATTTCTCATTTTCCTTCCACTTCACAATTATGTGCCACTTTGTGTTGGTCTATCACATAAAATCCCAATAAAATACATTTACATTTTTGGTTGTAAAATGACAAATTGTGGAACATTTCAAGGGGTATGAATACTATTTCAAGGCGCTGTATAAAAACATAAGGACATGTACTGGTATTGCAGAGGTGCACTGAATATGTTTTTTTTTTCCCAGACGTGCACTTTAAGTCCTCATGCACACTGGACGTTTCTACAGCTGCTGTTTTTGGCTTTTGATGTTTTTTTCTACAGCTATTAAACCCCCCAGCATGTTATCCTATGTGTCATGCACACATAGACTGCAATCAACATTTTTTGGCTGGGACATTTTTTGGCTGGAAAACAAATCCAGGACTAGTGGGTTTCTAGAGGAGTTTTTTAGCTGTAAAAACGGTCTAACACTGTAAAACACTGCAAACCGGTGTTTTGGGACTTTTAACCAAAACATTTTTTTTTTTTGGTAACAAAAATACTAAAAACCGCTAAAAACCGCAAATGCAGGAAAACATCGCTAAGCTCGGCAAAACACTGATAAACGCTAATTCAAAAATGCTAAAAAAAGCTGAAAAACTCACGTTTTTAACGTGACTTTTCACAGCTAACGTTACCAGCGTTATCAAAACACCCCGTGTGCATAGAGACTAAACTTGAAAACATTTACATCTCCTGTATGATTCACCGTTTATTCATGCAGAATGATAAGTGGTTTCTCTTCAGATAGCCTGCAGCATTTTTTTGCAATCTTGGTTTTTGCTTTGGGCCTTCTTTTTAATTTCACTGACATGTTATCTTTATTTTTCATCTGCCATAAACACATTTTCTCTACAGTTACCTTCACGAGATGGAGTTATTTCAAGAGAAAAGAAGTATTTCTACTGTGTTTGCAAGAAAAGCTGTATTCAGCTGCTAGAAAAGATGTGAGCCCACATCTCAATTTTATTTGAGTGTGTAGCGCAGTATACCATAACCTACCTACTATAACCTACAGAACTTATCTTAATTTAGCCTTTCTACTTGTAAAATGTTTTAAAGGTTGTTAAATTTTTTTTTTTTTTTTACCATGTGTGCCTGAGAAAGAAAGTAATCTGAGTCAGAGAATAAAATCACTGCATGTCCAGGTACATTACAATCACAGGGACACTTGTTGGTGGAAGCAGGCCTTGCCTGTTTCCTATCTTTATGATCTTCCTTTCCTTCTTCCCTTTCCTTTTCTGCTCTGTAACATACCTCTTGCTCTTTCAATAATTAAGCTACCATCTGTCAAAACTATTTTTCCCTCCCATGTAGCCTGCACTTCCAATTATAAACTTCCTCCTATTATGTTTTTTTTCCCAAGTGATGAGCCTCCCTCTGTCTTGTTCTTTCATTGTCCAGCTTTCTTACATCTTGCTGTGTAATATCTAGCCTGCTTCCATCTTGTTGTTTCAATATCCAGCCACTCTCCATCTTGTTATTTTAGTGTCCAGCCTTTCTCCATCATGTAGCTTAAATGTCCAGCGTTCCTCCATCTTGCTGTTGAATTTCCAGTTCCCCTCTATCTTGTCTCAATATCCAGCTTTCCTGCATCTTGCTGTTGAATATCCAGCCTCCTTCCTGTTGTTTCAATGACTAGCCTTCCTCCATCTTGCTGTTGAATATCCAGCCTCCCTTCCTTTTGTTTCAGCATCCAGCCTTCCTCCATCTTGCTGTTGAATATCCAGCCTCCTTCCCTCTTGTTTCAGCATCCTGCCTTCCTCCATCTTGCTGTTGAATATCCAGGCTCCCGCCATCTTGTTGTTTCAATGTCCAGCCTTCCTCCATCTTGCTGCTGAACAGCCAGCTCCCCTCCATCTTGTTGTTTCAATGTCCAATCTTCCTCCATCTTGCTGTTAAATATCCAGCCTCCCTCTCTCTTGTTTCAATGACCAGCCTTCCTCCATCTTGCTGTTGAATATCCAGTCTCCCTCCATCTTGTTGTTTCAATGTCCAGCCTTCCTCCATCTTGCTGTTGAATATCCAGCTCCCCTCTCTCTTGTTGTTTCAATGTCCAGCCTCTATCTTGCTGTTGAATATCCATCCTCCCTCTTGTTGTTTTAATGACAAGCCTTCCTCCATCTTGCTTTTGAATATCCAGCCTCCCTTTCTCTTGTTTCAATGACCAGCCTTCCTCCATCTTGCTGTTGAATATCCAGCCTCCTTCTCTCTTGTTTCAATGTCCAGCCTTCCTCCATCTTGCTGTTGAATATCCAGCTCCCCTCTCTCTTGTTGTTTCAATGTCCAGCCTTCCTCTATCTTGCTGTTGAATATCCAGTCTCCCGCCATCTTGTTGTTTCAATGTCCAGCCTTCCTCTATCTTGCTGTTGAATATCCATCCTCCCTCCCTCTTGTTGTTTTAATGACCAGCCTTCCTCCATCTTGCTGTTGAATATCCAGCTACCCTTTCTCTTGTTGTTTCAATGTCCAGCCTTCCTCTATCTTGCTGTTAAATATCCAATCTCCCTCCATCTTGTTGTTTCAATGTCCAGCCTTCCTCCATCGTGCTGTTGAATATCCAGCTCCCCTCTATCTTGTTGTTTCAGTGTCCAGCCTTTCTCCATCTTACTGTTGAATATCCAGCCTCCCTAACCTCTTGTTGTTTCAATGACTAGCCTTCCTCCATCTTGCTGTTGAATAACCAGCCTCCCTCCCTCTTGTTGTTTCAGCATCCTGCCTTCCTCCGTCTTGCTGTTGAATATCCCGGCTCCCTCCATCTTGTTGTTTCAATGTCCAACCTTCCTCCATCTTGCTGATGAATATCCAGCCTACCTCTCTCTTGTTGTTTCAATGACCAGCCTTCCTCCATCTTGCTGTTTAATATCCA
Organism: Staurois parvus; assembly: GCF_062004578.1. Lineage (NCBI taxonomy): Eukaryota > Metazoa > Chordata > Amphibia > Anura > Ranidae > Staurois > Staurois parvus. Next base: position 1,130,912 of record NW_028318028.1, on the reverse strand, counting down.
GCTCCCCTCTATCTTGTTGTTTCAATGTCCAGCCTTCCTCCATTTTGCTGTTGAATAGCCAGCCTCCCTCCATCTTGTTGTTTCAGGGTCCTACCTTCCTCAGTTTTGCTGTTGAATAGCCAGCCTCCCTCCATCTTGTTGTTTCAGTGCCCCTCTCCATCTTATTGTTTCAATGTCCACCCACCCTCCATCTTGCCGTTGAGTATCCAGCTCCCCTTCATCTTGTTGTTTCAATGTCTCATCCTTTCAATAACACCCTCCCTCTTTCTTGTTACAGTAACCAGCCTCACACCATCTTGTTTCAGTAACCAGCCTTCCTGTATCTTGCAATTACAATACCCAGCCTTCCTTCATCTTGCAGTTTTTTTTTTAACTTTATCGAGAATTTAGACCAGTGGTCTCCAAACTTGTGCCCAGGGGCTGGATGTGGCCCTTTGCTTGCCTTTATGTGGCCCTCGGGGCACTTTTCCTTTCACTGATACAAGACACTATTCCTTTCCTCCCACCAACAATGGAGCATAATTACTGCTACTGACATCAACAATGGGGCACTATTCCTCCCACTGACTCCCAACGATGGGGCACTATGCCTTCCACTGATACCAAAGATGGGGCACTATTCCTGCCACCGACACCAACACTGGAGCACTATTTCTCCTCAATGCGCAGCTCGTACCACATTTACGGCACACGCTCTGCTGATGCGACTAACGTGGAGTGACGCCATTGCAGTCAAGTCATTCAAGCAGCCAGAGAAAGTGAACCTGGAAGGAAGACCGTGAGAAGATAGAAGTGCCCAGGACCAACTGGAGTGGCAACAACACCACGCTAGAGGGCTGATTTGACAGGTTAGTCTGTCATACTATGCGGTTTGTACTAGCACATTATGGCATAAACCTCAAGATGGCACATTGAAAAAAAAAAAAAATTGTGGCACTTATTACTGCTTTAATTGCAGGTAAAGCATAGTAAAATGAAGTATTTAAAAAGCTTTGTTATAGTTTTTTTTTCCATAACCATTTTTTTTATTGACTTGCAATAAGGTGGCCCAGCTCCTCTGCCCCTCCCTTCACCTCCCTACATAATCTTTTCTGTAGCTGCCTGGAAGGAACAAAGTCAAATACAGTGGAGTGGCACTTGAGTGACAGCTCTGAGCCAGCTGGGACTGCTGACATCACATCAAAGATGCCCAGCAGCAGTCTTGGGACTTTAGGTGTCTACACAGGGGAGGCTTTTACAGGAGAATAACATGCATAAAATACATCAATTGCACATGCGTATAATCTCATTTTGAATATTGACTGTTCTGAACGAATGGTCTTAAAAAACAGATGCAATACATGATATGAAAAGGAAAATGGATGCTACTTTCTTCTAAAGAGTCCCAATTAAGGTGACAAATATTTTTGAGACATTTCTTGGTGAATTATCTTGATAAATCAACAAACTATATCTAACCAAATAGATGTCAGTAGATTATGTTCAGGGCACTTAAAGTGGTTTTCAACCCAAAACCAAAAATGTAATATATTGAAGTTTACAATTCAGTAAATGTGGTGGCTGCATTTGTTTTCTTTTTCTTTCAGGCTTTCTGCCCTCTCTTTTCAACTGGTGAACCTCCTGCTTTAGAGTGCCTCCACTCTGGATGAAGGAGCACAGTGGGTGTATTTGGACAGAAGCATTGTCAGTCTTGGGGGAGGAGAATGTTAGATGTACTGGCAGATTTAGATATACTAATAAATTGAAGCCAAACTCCACCTAACACTTTATAAGCAGTTACATCAAACAGTTTTTTCTTTCCTTTTGGGATAAAGGTTCAAAATAAATAAATAAAACTGATTATTGTAACACCCTGCCAGTGTTAAATGATTTTTCTCATCCCTGTAACTGATAAAATCAGCAAGAGAGCGTGTTCTTTTGAAAAACAACACCCTTACTGGCCAGATCACCAGATGAAAATAGAAGAAAGCAAGCCTAAAACAGAAAACTATTGCAGCTACCACATCTAAGAATTAGTAAGCTGCAATATAATAAATGTTTTATTTCAGGTTTAATACCACTTTAAAATATGACTAACGGTGGAAGAGACTGAGACCAATGTAAATAAGCAAAACCATTAAGATATTTCCTATGAATAACAGAGGAAATTGTACATTTCAACTACAGCTAGGCCCTTTGCTTTCTGCGTTATCTTGTTATTTCTCATAAAGAACAGGCTAGTGATGACTATTAACGCTATTCTTCCTGCAGAAATGAGACTAGAAACTAGCCTTCCGAGCAGTTTGTCGCTTTTGAAAAACGTGACGGTGACTATTTACAGTTCTTCTTCAGTGACTGTGCGGAATATTCTCTGTTACTGTAACAAAACAGTGACGCTGCATACTCTGTTTTGGCTTCCGTGACTTCATTTAAGGGAAATGAGGCCCAGAAACCATATATCTTTGAAAAGCTCCTTTAAGTGGCTGAGAAACAGAAATCACAGTGTGTAATCTGGAGAAAATGAATTGTACAGCTGTTGTCTCTTTACACCCACTGCTGTTCTAATGGCACAACTCGAGAAACTGAAACGCAGATTTACAAGCGAAACTGGTGGGGGGAATGAGGACGGTCAACTAATCAGTCAGTTAAAAATTCTTTATAAATTAGCAATGGAAACTGTAATGCCTGTGATGTGCATATTTTCAGTTATTTTTGTAAAGGCTACCCAAAAATAGTGTTTGAACATAACTTACATGCATACATTTACACTTACGCTTGTCAACATTTTACTGTCGTGGAACAAAACGGGTCACTAGCAAGGGCTAACCTGTGAGGGCCAAATCTTCACCAGTATGGGCTAACCTGTGAATGCCAAGTCTTCACAAGTAAGGGCTAACCTAGGAATGCCAAGTCTTCACCAGTAAGGGCTAACCTGTAAATGCCAAATCTTCACCAGTATGAGCTAACCTGTGAGGGCCAAGTCTTCACCAGTATAGGCTAACTTGTGAATGCCAAGTCTTCACCATTATGAGCTAACCCATGAGTGCCAAGTCTTCAACAGTATGGGCTAAACTGTAAATGCCATGTCTTCACCAGTATGAGCTAACCTGTGAGTACTGAGTCTTCGCTAGTATGGGTTAACTCGTGAATGCCAAGTCTTCAACAGTAAGGGCTAACCTGTGAGTGTCGAGTGTTCACCAGCAAGGGCTAACCTGTGAGTGTCGAGTGTTCACCAGCAAGGGCTAACCTGTGAATACCAAGTCTTTACCAGTATGGGCTAACCTGTGAATTTCAAGTCTTCACCAGTAAGAGTTAACCTGTAAATGCCAAGTCTTCACCAGTAAGGGTTAACCTATAAGGACCAAGTCTTTACTAGCAAGGGCTAATCTTTGAATGCCAAGTCTTCACCAGTATGGAATACCTTATGCATGCTGAGTCTTCACCAGTAAGGGCTAGCCTGTGAGTGCCGAGTCTTCACCAGCAAGGGCTAACCTGTGAATGCCAAGTCTTCACCAATAAGGGTTAGCCTGTGAATGCCAAGTCTTCACCAGTAAGGTCTAACCTGTGATTTCCAAGTCTCCACCATTAAGGGCTAACCTATAAGGACCATGTCTTTACCAGCAATCGCTAACCTGTGAATGCCATGTCTTCACCAGCAAGGGCTAACCTAAACAGTGTATTGAGCTTGGCTTGTAAATTGAAGACATGCTGTAAGGACGTTATTCCATTGCACAGCTTGGTGTCATCTGCAAAGACTGAAATGGGATTTTTAATCTCAGACCCTATATCATTTATAAATATATTAAAAAGTAAGTGTCCCAACACTGAACCTTGGGGTACACCACTGATGACCCCAGACCATTCAGAGTATGAATCATTAACCACTACTCTTTGAATATGATCTTTTAGCCAGTTTTCTATCCATTTACATACAGATTTTTCCAAGCCCATAGACTTTACCTTATAAGGGCCAAGTCTTCACCAGCAAGGGTAAACTGTGAATGCCAAGTCTCCACCAGCAAAGTCTAACCTATAAGGACCAAGTCTTTACCAGCTAGGGCTAACCTGTGAATGCCAAGTCTTCACCAGCTAGGGCTAACCTATAAGGACCAAATCTTTACCAGCAAGCGCTAATCTTTGAATGCCAAGTTTAGACCAACCTTGACTAACCTGTTAGTGCCAAGTCTAAACCAGCAAGTTCTAACCTGTGAGAGCCAAGTCTTCACATGAATCCCCCCTTCCTCCACATATGAAGATATTGATTTAGTTATTTGGTTCGACCTACAGGTGACAGTTGATGAGTAGACAGAAGGGTATTGCGTGGCACAAAAGCAAAATTGCTAACCAAGCGTTAATGGACTGATTAATAATTAGTCTTTAAAGTATATCTAAACCAAAGAACAAGGTCGTAATATATTGAAGCCTATCAGTCCTTAGATGAGGTGGCTGCTTGCTTTTTCTTTTTCAGGCTTTTTACTGTAACCTGATGATATTGCCAGTAACACGCTTCATGTGCTAGGATGACGCTCACTTACCGTACTGAATCTATGGAGAATCAACATTGTCACGCTACAGCAGGAATACAGAACTCTCCCCTTTTGGTCTCCATAACATGAGGGGTGTGTTTTATAGTTCACTGAGATAGCTGGAAAGAGTGTAACTGATAACAGTTAGCACAGGCAGTGTTAAAAAATCACTGGATATCTGTCAGAATAATATTTTTGCGCTTATTAATCAGATATCAGAATCCCTTCAGTGGTTTATTTAACAGATCAAAAGGGAGCAAGAAAATGAAGTTTATTGTTAGGGTGTACATGCACTTAAAAAAAACTAATTTTGGTTTGGCAATCCCGAAGGGCACTGCATGAATAAGAATGCACAATCTTTAAATATTTTTACATAGACCTGCAAATAAGATCAGTATTTATGTAAATGATCTATCAATGTGTACTAAAGGTATTTTAAAAGCTCAGTTTTTATTTTTTTTAAATACCAAACATGTCATACTTACCTGCTCTGTGCAATGATTTTGCACAGAGCAGCCCCGATTCTCTTCTTTTGGGATCTCCCACCAGTGCTCTTAGTCCCTGCTGAGTGCCTTCATAGCAAGCTGCTTGCTATGGGGACACTCATGCATGCTCAATCCTGAGCCATCTCTGTGTGTCTATAAGACACACAGAGCATGGCTTGACCCTGTCCCCCACTCTCCTCACTGGCTGGGATTGATATCACCAGGAGCCAATGGCTTCTGCTGCTGTGCCTGAGCCAATAAAAAGAGAGAGAGCTGAGAGAGTTTCTGCCCTCATGCTTATTACTAGATTGAGATTGGGCTCAGGTAAGTATACCCTTATAGGTTTTTTTTACCACTTTAACTTTGTTTACCACTTTAACAAGTAAATATACTTGTGCAGACATAATTGCTTATTACATAGACACGATCTGCTTCCCATTCTGTAGTTCTACACCAGCCTTTCTCAACCTCTTTACCAAGAAAAACCCTTAAATTAATTTCAGGTCTCAGGGAACCTGCTATTATTATTATACAGGATTTTTATAGCCCCAACAGTTATCATAGCACTTTACAGTTTAAAAGGAAGACTGTGCAATTACAAAACAAGTTCAATACAAAAGGGTTAGGAGGGCCCTGGTCGTGAGAGCTTACAAACTAATAGCAATTTTCCTTATATTGGTCGGCGGTAGGAAGAATGCACCTTAACTTATGGGCAGTGGGAAGAATTACAAATTTACAGGCATTAGACCCGAAACTATGCAGGCACCATCAAATGGAAAGTCAATCATCCACAGCTCAAGGAACACCTAGCAACCTCTAGTGGAACCCAAAGGTTCCACCAAACCCTAGCTGAGAATGGCTGTTTTGTTTTACTTCTCTATCTCACAGTGCAAGCCTATGAGTTGAACAACTCACTGAAAACAAAGCTCTCAGCCACTCAGCATTCAGCCACTGTAAGCTCCCTCTAGTTGCCAGTTTAGCAATCTCTATACATATAAAACCCAACTGTGGGCTGTTCTATACCTCCCCAATTGTTATTTCTCAATTTATTTTGTGTGTATTTTTGTTGTTTTTTTTTTAATTTCTTTTTACAGTTAACTTCGGGTACTCGTTGGGTTAGTTCCCTTATGACCAGGTGGAGGTTACCCCTCTGCTTCTCTGCACTAGGCAATCCTTGCCGATGCAGAAAGCGGCACTGATGTGATGACATCAACTCCACTCTCTGCATGAGTACACTGTGAATATAGGATGCTGTCATGATTCCCCTTCAGAAGGAGAGTCCATGACACTCTGCACTCACAATAATCTTCCAGGTTAAATGATGCTGGGCATCTTGTGGCAGAAAATAGATACTGCAGGGGACAGCTCCAGATTGAAGGTGAGTATTGCCTGAGATATTTTTTTAACATTGCTAACCTTATAGGAAACAATTAGGCCAGAGTTGTGCTTTGATAAAAAAAAAAAATTTGAAGAGAAGTCATGTAAAAATGTAAAAGTCACTTCAAAAATATTTAAACACCCGGGGAATGCCCAGACGCTCTGTTTTGTAACTTTTAATACAAAGTTTAATAAACAGAATTTGAAAAAAAAAAATAATAATAATATATATATATATATATATATATATATATATATATACACAGTGAAGGAAATAAGTATTTGATCCCCTGCTGATTTTGAATGTTTGCCCGCTCACAAAGAAATGATCAGTCTAAAAATGGTAGGTATATTGTAAAACTGAGAGACAGAATAGCAACAAAAATTCAAAAGAAATGCATGTCTAACAAATTATGCACTGATTTGCATGTTCATGAGGGAAATAAGTATTTGATCTCCTTCACAAAACATGACTTAGTACTTGGTGAAAAATCCCTTGTTGGCAATCAGAGAGATCAGACGTTTCCTGTAGTTGGCCACCAGGTTTGCACACATCTCAGGAGGGATTTTGGCCCAGTCCTCTTGGCAGATCCTCTCCAAGTCATTAATGTTTTGTGGCTGACATTTGGCAACACAAACGTTCAGCTCCCTCCACAGATTTTCAATCGGATTAAGGTCTGGAGACTGGCTAGGCCACTCTAGGACCTTAATGTGCTTCTTCTTGAGCCACTCCTTTGTTACCTTGGCTGTGTGTTTTGGGTCATTGTCACGCTGGAACACCCATCCATGACCCATTTTCAATGCCCTGGCTGAGGGAAGAGGGTTCTCACCCAAGATTTGATAGTACATTGCCCCGTCCATCATCCCTTTAATGTGGTGCAGTTGTCCTGTCCCCTTAGCAGAAAAACACCCCCAAAGCAGAATGTTTCCACCACCATGTTTGATAGTTGGGATGGTGTTCTTGGTGTCATAGGCAGCATTCCTCCTACTCCAAACACGGAAAGTTGAGTTGATGCCAAAGAGCTCAATTTTGGTCTCATCTGACCACAACACTTTCAACCAGTCCTCCTCTGCATCATTCAGATGTTCAGTGGCAAACTTCAGACAGGCCTGGACATGTGCTTTCTTGAGCAGGGGGACCTTGTGGGCACTGGATGATTTCAATCCTCGTCGGCGTAGTGTGTTACTAATTGTTTTCTTGGTGACTGTGGTCCCAGCTGCCTGGAAATCATTGATAATATGTTCACTTGTAGTTCTGGGATGATTCCTCACTGTTCTCATGATCATTGACACTCCACGAGGTGAGATCTTGCATGGTGCACCAGACCTAGGGAGACTGACAGTTGTTTTGTGTTTCTTCCATTTGTGAATGATTGCACCAACTGTTGTCACCTTCTCACCAAGCTGCTTGGTGATAGTTTGGTAGTCCAGTCCAGCCTTGTGTAGGTCTACAATCTTGTCCCTGACATCCTTGGACAGCTCTTTAATCTTTACCATGGTGGAGAGTTTGGAATCTGATTGTTTGATTGCTCCTGTGGACAGGTGTCTTTTATACAGGTAACAAAATGAGATTGGCAACACTCCGTTTAAGAGACCTCTTCTAATCTCAGCTTGATACCTATATGAAAGACACCTGGTAGCCAGAAATCCTGCTGAATGATAGGGGATCAAATACTTATTTCCCTCATGAACATGCAAATCAGTGCATAATTTGTTAGACGCATTTATTTTGACTTTGTTGTTGCTATTCTGTCTCTCAGTGTTACAAAACACCTACCATTCGATTTTTAGACTGATCATTTCTTTGTGAGTGGGCAAACATTCAAAATCAGCAGGGGATCAAATACTTAATTCCTATATACAGTATATATAGTAACACTGTAATAATTACTGAAAATGTGCTCACTAAACATACACCATACTTTCAACATTGTTTCATAAAAGGGTTCCTGTTTCACTGCACTGCAGTTATGTTATATGGTCAGTTTGGATGCAAATAGTGTTTAGTGTTTAGAGTTTTCCTTTATTAGGTTCAAAAGACGTCAGCTGGCTTTCACCCATACTTAAATCTTACATACAGAACTATATATCCAGCCTGATCACACTAATGCCTTTTCTATGTAAAACACGCATTGCACATTTACATGTTGTGGCTGAGATTATTTTATGAGTGGTTATTCATTTTAAGTGGCTTTTTAGTTGCACAACACTTTACTCACTGCTACAGACTCTTCCCGAGCAACATTATTGCACAACATACTCAATAAACCTACCGACCATAGCTGAAAGCACAATTCCCTATAAGATGAGGCAGAGGAAAGGGCCCTAGAGTTTAACTTCCTAGCAGGCTAGATTGCTGGGGTCAGCGTGACGCATTTAACAGAAGTTCTTGCAACAATATCAGTGATGCAACACCTCTGTACTACTGCTTCTTTCTATGAAGGGATTTTACCAAATGTGTTTGTAGACCTGACAGCCAATGACAATCTTACAATAAAAGATGTATATTGACATTAGAGAACAGAAAACTGCAAGTGTGATCAGATGATATCGTTTGGCACAAGAACACCGGGAATTTTAAAGTGTACCTGTCTTTGACTATATGTACAGTACAGTGACATACAGTGCCTTGAAATACAGTATATATACTTGAAAAAGTATCACACCCCTTGAAATTTTCCACATTTTGTCATATTACAACCACAAACATAAATGTATTTTATTTGGATTTTAGGCTAACACAAAGGGGGCACATAATTGTGAAGTGGAAGGAAAATGATAAATGGCTTTCAACATTTTTTACAAATAAATATCTGAAAAGTGTGGTGTGCATTTATATTCAGCCTCCTTTACTCAAATAACCTTAACTAAAATCTAGTGGAGCCAACTGACTTCAGAAGTCACCTAATTAGTAAATAGAGTCCACCTGTGTGTAATTTAATCTCATTATAAATACTGCTGTTCAGGGAAGCCCTCAGAGGTTTGTTAGAGAACATTAGTGAACAAACAGCATCATGAAGGCCAAGGAACACACCAGACAGGTCAGGGATAAAGTTGTGGAGAAGTTTAAAGTAGAGTTAGGTTATAAAAAAAATCCCAAGCTTTGAACTTCTCACAGAGCACTGTTCAATCTATCATCTGAAAATGAAAAAAGAGTATGGCACAGCTGCAAACCTACCAAGACATAGCCGTCCACCTAAACTGACAGGTCGGGCAAGGAAAGCATTAATCAGAGAAGCGGCCAAGAGGCCCATAGTAACTCTGGACGAGCTGCAAAGATCCACAGCTCAGGTGAGAGAATCTGTCCACAGAACAACTATTAGTCATGCACTCCACAAGTCTGGCCTTTATGGAAGGGTGGCAAGAAGAAAGCCATTGTTGAATGAAAGCCATAAGAAGTCCCATTTGCAGTTTGCGAGAAGCCATGTGGGGGACACAGCAAACATGTGGAAGAAGGTGCTCTGGTCAGATGAGACCAAAATTTAACTTTTTGACCTAAAAGCAAAACACTATGGCGCAAAACTAACACTGCACATCACCCTGAACATGCCATCCCCTACCGTGAAATATGGCGGTGGTAGCATCATGTTGTAGGGATGCTTTTCTTCAGCAGGAACAGGGAAGCTGGTCAGAGTTGATGGGAAGATGGATGGAGCCATTGGTGTTGCATGTCTCACTCCTTTCCCCCAAGAGCAGTCATATATGCACACCCCATCTCTTCACAACAGCCAAATAAACTGCTGTCTTGACCCCCACCACCAGTCAACTTTATTGCACATCACTAATGTTTAATGATCTCTAGTAATATGTAATGTGCTTTACAGAGGCTAAGCATTAATCACAAAGCTTCTCCTGGCAGACCTACTTGTCAGATGGGCAACTGGAGCTCACTGCTGGAAAGAGGGACCTGGATTTCACTCTGTTCTGTTTTATGTGGCTTATGGTCAACATACTGTCACACAGTAAAGAACGCAGAAGACGCCTGGACTCGCCATGACATCTGGTAGTGCGAGTAAATCACTGAAGTAGATCTGCAATATAAGGAGTGGGACCTGTATCCCACAATAGAATCCAAGAAAAGGATTATGCTGCATATTACCAGACCATGGGTTATAGCCTGCTACCTTCAAGTGACTGGACATTGGACGAGGGTAATACTTGGTATCAGCAGGCATACAGGATGCCTACATCCATATTAATATGTATCCCAAAACAGGAATAGAGGCCACTGATATTTTTTTCCCTACTTTTTTTTTCTGACTGTCTTTTACTAGTTTTGCATTTGGCTAGGGTCAGTGTCACTACTGGTAGCATGAGGCAATACCTGGACCCTACAGAGGTTGCACAGGAAGTCCAACTACTGCAGGATGGCAAATCAATATGTGCCATTGCCAAAAGGTTTGCTGTGTCTCCTAGCACAGTCTCAGGAGCATGGAGGAGATTTCAGGAGACAGGAAGCTACTCTAGGAGAGCTAGACAGGGCCGCAGAAGGACCTTAACTCATCAGCAGGACCGGTATCTGCTCCTTTGTGCAAAGAGGAACACGATGAGCACTGCCAGAGCCCTACAAAATGAACTCCAGCAGCCCAGTGGTGTGAATGTCTCTGACCAAACAATCAGAAAGAGACTTCATGAGGGTGGCCTGAGGGCCCGACGTCCTCTTATGGGCCCTGTGCTCACTGCACAGCACCATAGAGCTCAATTGGCATTTGCCATTGAATACCAGAATTAGCAGGTCCGCCACTGGGGCTCTGTGCTTTTCACAGATGAGAGCAGGTTCACCCTGAGCACATGTGACAAACCTGAAAGTGTCTGGAGAAGCCATGGAGAACGTTATGCTGCCTGTAACATCGTTCAGCATGACCGTTTTGGTGGTGGGTCAGTGATGGTCTGGGGAGGCATATCCATGGAGGGACACACAGACCTCTACAGGCTAGACAATCGCACCCTGACTGCCATTAGGCATCAGGATAAAATCCTTGGACCCATTGTCAGACCCTACTCTGGTGCAGTGGGTCCTGGGTTCCTCCTGGTGCGCGACAATGCCCGGCCTTATGTGATGAGAATATGCAGGCAGTTCCTGGAGAATGAAGGAATTGATATGGCCCCCATGCTCACCTGACCTAAATCCAGTATAACACCTTTGGGATATGTTTCGGTCCACCCGACAATGCCAGGTTGCACCTCAGACTGTCCAGGAGCTCAGTGATGCCCTGGTTCAGATCTTGGAGGAAATACCCCAAGACACCATCCGTCGTCTCATTAGGAGCATGCCCTGACATTGTCAGGCATGCATACAAGCACGTGGGGGCCATACAAACTACTGAGTACCATTTTGAGTTGCTACAGTGAAATTTCAGCAAAATGGATTAGCCTGCTGCATCATTTTTTCACTTTGATTTTCAAGGTGTCTTTGAATTCAGTCCTCTGTAGGTTGATAATTTCCATTTCCATGAAACGATGGGGCATCCTTTTGTTCCTAACACATTAACCAGTCCATATTAGTATAGATATCCAGCTTGATATTTTTGCCACTGAGATCTGATGTGTTTTCAAAGTGTTCCTTTAATTTTTTCGAGCAGTATATATATATATATATATATATATATATACTGTATATATATATAAAGCATTTGGATATTTATATTTTTTTTGCTGTAAAAATACATATTTTAGTTTAATCTTTGCACCGCATCTGGTTGCCGCTGCCTAGGCAAATTACATATACACAGTGGCTAAATGGTTAGCACTTCCACCTGGCAGTACTAGGGTCGTTGGTTCGAATCCCAGCCATGGCACCACCTGCCTGGAGTTTGCATGTTCTCCCTGTGCCTCAGTGGGTTTCCTCCCACACTCCAAAGACATGCTGGTAGGTTAATTGGCTCCTGTCTAAATTGGCCCTAATATGTGTTTGTATGAATGTAAGTTACGGACCTTAGATTGTACACACCTTGAGAGTTAGGGACTGATGTGAATGTACAATATATACAGTATGTGTAAAGCGCTGCGTAAATTGACGGCACTATATAAGTACCTGAAATAAATAAATATACGATATTTCAAAGACTCCTGGGATATCAGCTTCATTGATCCCAGGAGCCTTTCGGACATCCTAAGCAATGTGCATTGCACACTGTCAGTACTGATAATACATCTATTTTGGCAAGTAAATATTATATGGCCATGAACGAGAATTTGCAAAGTAGATGCAGAGACTTTTAATAAACATGAGAATGTGTTTATTCAATTTTTAAGACTAGCTACTCTTTAAAAACTCAGGGCATCAAGGTTACAGGGTACCTAAAAGATCTTCTTCTGAGGGATTCTTCTACCTCAAACCTGTCTGAAAACATCCAAAGGACTATTCAAAATTGTCAGGCTTTTAGTAGGGTAATCAACTTTCAAAAGTCTGCCCACCAACCTTTCATTCTACTGGACTACTCAGCCCTCATTATAGACACACCCCAGGCAAAAGTTTCCGTCTAAAAAACAAGCATCTCTCATTAAGAACTCATACTTAAACCTTACGCTAAATAACATCCCTCAGTGAGATTCTGCATGAGAGTCCTGGGCCTCATGGTTGCCTAATTTAAAGCTGTTCCCTCCAGTCATTTCCACTCAAGACCGTTCAAATACAACATTCTGTTGACCTGGATCTCTCAACTTCCCTATGCAAATTTCATGTCAAGCAAAGAATACCCTAGCTTTGTGGATTTTAGTCCAGTCTTGGAAATGAGAAAGTTGTTTCTCCCACACTCATGGAAGGTGGTAACAACAGATGCCAGCCTCACAGGCTGGGGAGGGGTGCTCCAATTTCTAGCAGTTAAGAAACCTGGTCACCTAGAGAAGGAAAACTCCTAATCCACATCTTGGAGCTCAGAGCATTAAAATTGACTCTGCACCACTGAACCCCCCCCCCCCCCCCACCTCTTCAGGGTCACCCATACGAGGGTGTAATCAGACAATGCCACTACAATGGCATCGATCATCAGGGGGGAACTTGAAGTCGGGCAGCCTTGAAGGAAGGAAGTCTGATTATCTCCTGGGCAGAAAACTATCGTCCAGTAATCTCTGCTTTTGACATTGCGGGAGTGGACAATTAAAAGGTGGATTTCTTCAGTCAAGACTGCCTGGACCAAGGGGAATGGTTTCCTCAGCCAAATGTCTTCAATCTCCAATGTCATAAATAGAGGAGACCAGATAGACATCCTGGCCTGTAGGTCCAACAACAAGTTACCCCTGTTTGTGGCAAGGACCAAGGATCCTCTAGCACTGGTAGTGGATGCTCTGGTAATACCATGGACTCTGTTCAGGCTAATACCTGTATATGCCTTCATTCCAGTATGGATTCTTTCAAAATTGAAAAAGAAATTGGTGTTTTTGGCATTGTTCCAAACTGGCCCAGAAGAACCTGGTACACAGATATACTCAAACTTGTAGGAGATGACTCCCAGGCCAGACCTGCTGTCTCATGGCCCACTGCTGTGGAAACCCAGGTCTTGAAACACAGGGGTATATATGACTCTGTCATTCCCACATTGCTCAAAGCTAGTAACGTTTGAGAAAAATCTACTACTGTCCCTGTATATCCATTTTCGCCTGGAGTGAACACAGGCTTTTCAACCCCAGAGTATCTTGCATTCTGGCCTTCTGCAGTCAAGACGTAACCAAAATAACGGACAGGTTGTCCATTCTACTCAAGAAAAATTTTACTTCACTTTCACTTGTTAAAGCCTTAAAGGTTTCTCATGGATCAGACCACCATTACAGCACCCTCTGTTTCCTTGGCATCTCAATTTTGTTTTCTCTGCCCTTTAGAAACCAAAGTTTAAACCCACTGGGGAACTTCCCTTGGGTGATCTCTCCTGCAAAGTGGCCCTCTTGGTGGCTATTAGGTCCCTGGGATGTGTTTCAGAGTTAGCGGCTCTCTTTTTGCAAGGAGGCCTTCCTTTATTCTTCAGAAGGACAAAGTGGGCTTATGTCCAAGACTCTTCTTTCTACCTAAGGTAATATCTGCCTTCCATCTCAGTGAAGACATTTTCCTTTCTTCCTTGTGCCCTGCTCATAAGCATTCCAAAGAAATTGCTCCCCATTGTCTGGACGTGGTTAGAGCTATATGAAAGCCATGGCCTCTATCCAAAAAACACTCTTTTTGTCCTGCCAACAGGGTCTCAAAAGGGATACCCTGCTTGCAAGACCACTATTGTCTGTTGATTACCTTTATGTAGCTGCCACTTAGTCTTTAGTTCATACCCTAATCAAACTGTATCTGGTGGATGTCCAAACCTCTAAAGATACAGCTTTCAGCTGCAAGGTTCTGTCAGCGGCATTCTGAGCTTGGTCACTGACCCTTGTCTGTTTTGTAGGACCTGTTGGCACTGTTAAGTTTGCCTTGTTGTTGCCCACCTCTTTAATGAATTGCCTGGGGACCTCCTAGGGTCTATTCAGCCTGTCCTGTACTATTAAGATAAAAGGAATTTTGACTTTCTGTATCTTGGAGAACAGTGCAGGACCTGGGACACCCTACCCTCTGTTCCTGTGTTATTCTTCATTGCTTGTTAGGAAACTGAGGTATCTTAAAGTGAGACCCAAAAACTTTGCCAGTATCTAATCAGCTGAAGGTAGCAGCCCATAACCCAGGGTCTATGAATATCAAGCCTGTGTCCCAAACTGTATTTCAAGATATGAAATTTACAGGCAAGTCAAAATTCTTTTCTTGTTTTCTCATCCATTGAGGAACCCAGGATATCATGTATTGTCGGGTTGTCCAAACGCATTTCAACTTAGGGATAGACAACAGCAAACAACCGCTAACAGGCCCACAAAAAACAAAAGTGGGCACCATTTGCAGCCCAAGAGCAACCCAAGAACCAGTGTCTTGAAGTTAGTACCACATGAGGTCCCCCAACTGTTCATTAGGCAGAAAGGTCTGGTCATTAGTGGACTCGGTGACTGAAATTTGTCCAGCATTATCATGTTGTCTATTACCATTTGTGAACATCGGATTTATGTGTTATAGTAGGCCTGTTTATGAGTCTGTAACTTGTTACTATGTAGTTGTGCTGAGTGGTCTTACTCTTTCTGTGTATTGTGTAAATAGACAAATCTTGTTTATAACCATCTTTATACAATTTAATTCAAGTCTATTATTTTGAGTGTGAGGAACGAGATTAAGAGAGTATCTTCAACCTACAGAACATTTGGGTGATATTTTCAGTAGTCTAAAGTTGCGTCATTCACATAGGAAAGTAGGACAGTTTAGGGGGCTTGTGGGTATGCACAGATGGCACTAAATACATGAGTCAGACAAGAGACGTGTACTCTACATAACATTTACTGAACTCAGCAACTTTTCCTCGTTTGCATACATGAGCATATGGAAAACAATAGAAACTTTGTAGAATGTCTTCATAGTCTAGTTTTGCACAATCTACTTGATAATGGTATTCTACTCAAAGAAGCACTATAGGCCTAAATGCTATTGTAGAAGAACAGAGGAGCTCTTAATAGTACACCCTTTGTGATAACAACCTACTTTGAAAGGATAACACTCCAAAGATGGCTCTGTATACTATAGGCCATACACAGTACTACTGCAGCTAGTCTTTGCCGCACTGGCAGAAATGGATAAAGGCAGAATGAGGCCTCAAGCAAGGTAGCAGCTTTGACCACCCCTATCCCTTTGATTTACATTGATAATAGGCTCAGAAAAACAACATTATTTGTATTGTCTCAACTGCCATAGCTCACCGCATCTGATACAAATCTTCCTTTGTGAAGTGACAGGCATGTGCACAGCTTTGACCAATAGCATCATAGTCATGGTTTACTAAAGCAGAATGAAAGTTGTAGCTGAGCTCCATGGACATCCACTAGGACTTGGCTTGTGGGAGGTGCCAATAGGACAGGGTGAGAGCGCTCGTTAGTGGCTCTAAAAGCGAGCTGAGGCTGTTTCTTAATGCAAATGGAATTCAAGGCAGAACTCATCTTAAAAGCAGTATTCCTCCACACAGACATAATTAATTTCTTGTGATCTGTGGTCCAACTTCTGTAACACTTTACATTTTACACTACGGACAACCTTCAAATGGCTCTAAAGCCTAAACATTTTTTACCTTAATGCATTCCTTGCATTAAGGTAAAAAAATGCTCTGGCATTAGTCTGCCCCCTCACTCCATCCTTTTACTTACCTGACCCTCAGTCGATCCAGTGCTGTGCATGTCTGCAGCTCTTCACTTACTGGTCTCACATGCTTTGCTGAGGCAGCGGGATCCATTGGCTCCTGCTGCTGTCAGTTAAAGCCAGTAACTAGAGAACAGGGGGCGGGTCCGAGTCCTGCTGTCTTTGTCTATATACACAAACAGTGAGACTTAGGAGGGAGCCTGCACAAGTGCCCCTATGTAAGGGAATTCCTGTGAGACGGCTGGTGAATAGACGTGCGCATGTGCACAGAAGTGCACACGCACGGTGAAGATTGGCGCCAGAGGGACTATTTAAAAGGTACCTCTGCCTGTGCTGAGTGCCGACTGGTCTTCAGCTGTTCCCCGTTTCCTGCTCGTTCCAGTGTGATTTCCTTGTTGCTGACCCGGCTTGTTCCTGACCTGACTATGATTACTCTCCTGCTTGATACTGGTTCCTGACTTCGGTTCTGCTCCTGATTTTGGCTTGCTTATGATTTGGTACCTCGTTGTCCCCCTGTTAATGACCCTGGCTATTCCTTTGACACTGCTCCTGTCTCCCATCCCTGCTTCCTGCCTTGCTCTGGTGCACACCTGGCGATCTACCATACCAGCTCTGCATATTACTACTGTGCCTGAATCGGAGGTTCATCAGTCTTCCAAAGTCTTCAACTGCAAGAGCTGCAAACAACATCTGCTGGCACTCTTGTCCCCTTGGTCCCTAGACACCCTCTGTTCCACTTCCAGTGGGGTCAGGGCTAGTGACACAAGTGAGGCTGACCTCGTCATTTCAGTCTCCAATCAGGTACGTGACACCCTACTTGAATCAGTTTCCTATGGAGGCACTCGCTGGGTAGGAGGAGCCAAGAGTGTTGGCGGGGGGGTGGACCAAAGAAGGGAAGGATCAGGACCACTCTGTGCAATTCCACTGCACTGAGCAGGTAAGTATAAACCTGTTTGTTACTTTTTATTTCATTCTCATTGTCACTCACTTTAAATAGATAAGATAGTCCTTTAGAGTTCTTAAGTCAAAAGCATGAGTACATACCCCAGGAACCATGACTGGGTTCCCACAAGAGGTGATTAAGTGCAAGCAGTGGATCACATCCTTAGCAACATACTTGTTCCTTGGATGGGGAAACCTGAATTGAAACTGAGGCCAACTTGCAAACAACGTCTCCCTGAGAGGTGGTTTCCTTCCTATTTTTTAATTTGCCCAAGCAGAGGGCAGTACCTCCCCAAAAAGCCAGGGAAAATCTGTCCGGCAGTGTTAACCCTTACCTCTCAAAGAGTACCAACTCAGCAGGGCAACACACCCAGCAGTATAAAACATTTAAATAACACTACTGTTCACAAGTTTAGCCCTCATACCTTAACTTAACATTTTATCAAAGCATAAAACACTTTACATCCACCTGCTTACAGGCTCCTGTCTTGGTTGCTGTTTGGAAGATTCAGCTCTGTGTACTGGTAGCATCAGGGGAAGTTGCTTGCCATGCTTGGCAATCTGCATCACTTCCACTCAGTTGAAGATACACAATATCTTGAATTGTGGCCTCAAATAAGCAACTCCTGATTTGGGTCATAGAATGAGGTGATCCCTCCACACTCAAACTTCAAGGGGGTAGCAAACCTTGTTTGCATCCTTTTTATACCCACCAATCCTTAAGGAACCCATGGATGCACCTCTCAATTTTCAAGGGCCCATCCATTGAGCGCAGGGTGAACACTGCTTAATTTCACAATCAGTTCCATTAAAAGGTGTCTGGTGAGCTACACCCTGCTTGCTTTCTTCCATGTGCTGATCTATTTCCTGTTCAGTACCATCATAGGCAACAGTCCCACACCATAGCACACTTGCACTAAAACCCCATGACTAGACCCCACCCCTGGAGCCTTTGAAGGAGCCAAGACCAAATTCACTTGGTACATAAAAGCCCGTATACCCACAAGCCACCTACAGAGGGACTTTTCACCACCTTACTATCAGTGGATTTTGCTCCAATTATGTGTTAAATGAAAACAGAAGAAATTGAAGGAAGCCTTCGAACTATACAAGCTACCTACCATTGCTCATTCCCCTTCTGAAATGTCAGTTATGTAGTTGCTTGCTGGCTTCAATACTTTTTGAGTTACTAACTGGACAAATTAATGCAAATCAGAAGCTCGGGCGTCATCTGCATCACACTTTTCCCGGGCCAGTGATTTAGAAACATTAAAGTCTATGGATCATTATGACTCAGGGGCATTTTAAGGGGGAGAGGGAGAAACAACAGCTGATTTTGTTTTTCTGTTCTTTAAAGGAAATGTGGATTATCTATGTTATATTTATATTACATGAGACAGAGACAAACAAATACATTTTTTATTTTCGTAGTTAGAAAAATAGGAATTATTACATATGCATATTTCAGATTTAGTGTTTCCAACCAATCATAACTACTTTGCTGAAAAAAACAACTTTATTAGCTTAACAGTTTAGCTAAGCTAAACAGCTGTTACACACAGCTAAATGATCAGAGGAGTAACACCCCCTCCCTTCCCCTGCTCTGTTCAGATTAGGCCATATGGAGATTCAGTTAGTGTTATAGAGTACAGAAATGCTACTACTGTGCGCTCTCTTTAAAAAAAAAAAATAGAATGCTCTGCAAAACAGTGTCTCAGGTTCAAAGTGTGCTTAATGCCATGGCCATTATATTTTCTCTGTAATATCCTCTGTGAGTACTGTTTTCTAGAAATTAGATTCAGCAGATCATGGGTTGGTAGGGGTTGAGAATTGCATGGAAGATGAAGAATTATGACCTGTTAATAGCTATCAGAGACCGGCAATTCTGTGCCTTCCCCTGGCTATGATTGCCACATCCCATGTAGAATCTAGTTATAGGATTTGTTAAACCCTACAAGAAGCACGCCCAAGATGCACACTTACACATTGGCTCAGGCCAGTCGAAAGTACCATATCCTGTTCAAAAGCTTTCCACTGTATAGAAATGACAGCTGGAAACTAGTTGCTTGAGGCTACACGGACACTTTCCTGTCCTCCTATCTTTATACCAGAGTGTTTGCATAGGGTGGATATAAGCAGCATGGAAAGTTGTGCAGCAGATAACAGACCAGGTTATATTCTTAGCCCAGAGCTCCTTTCAGCTTCTTGATGCTCTGGGGGAAATATAACTTAAAATAGCAGCATTGCATTCTGCTATAAACACCTTATGACGATGTGTGTTTGTGGTCTGTCCACTTCCCCTCAGCCCTCGAGCAGAGCTGTCCGCTTTACAGCGAACATTGACACACAGCTTGCCCACCACACCTACGTATGATCCATGGCATCTAAAAATAAGGCCTATTAACAGCCTGGGAGGCTTAAAGCTGGCAGTATTGTGATGGACACAAGTATAAATAGGAAAGTTATAATGTACAGGGAAAACTGGATACTGGATAATAGGGGTTTAGTTAAGGGGACATTTAGTCTCTTGAAGTATACAGTATCTCACAGAAGTGAGTACACCCCTCACATTTTTGTAAATATTTTATTCTAACTTTTCATGTGACAACACTGAAGAAATGACACTTTTCTACAATGTAAAGTAGTGAGTGTACAGCTTTTGTAACAGTGTAAATTTGCTGTCTCCTCAAAATAACTCAACATACAGCCATTAATGTCTAAACCACTGGCAACAAAAGTGAATACACCCCTAAGTGAAAATGTCCAGATTGGGCCCAAAGTGTCAATATTTTGTGTGGCCACCATTATTTTCCAGCACTGCCTTAACCCTCTTGGGCATGGAGTTTACCAGAGCTTCACAGGTTGCCACTGGAGTCCTCTTCCACTCCTCCATGAGGACATCACAGAGCTGGTGGATGTTAGATACCTTGCGCTCTTCCACCTTCCGTTTGAGGATGCCTCACAGATGCTCAATAGGGTTTAGGTCTGGAGACATGCTTGGCCAGTCCATTACCTTTACCCTCAGCTTCTTTAGCAAGACAGTGGTCGTCTTGGAGGTGTGTTTGGAGTCGTTATAATGTTGGAATACCGCCCTGCGGCCCAGTCTTGGAAGGAAGGGGATCATGCTCTGCTTCAGTATGTCACAATACATGTTGGCATTCATGTTTCCCTCAATGATCTGTATCTCCCCAATGCCAGCAGCACTCATGCAGCAGACCATGACACTCCAACAACCATGCTTGTCTGTAGGCAAGACAGACTTGTCTTTGTACACCTTACCTGGATGCCGCCACACACGATTGACACCATGTGAACCAAATAAGTTTATCTTGGTCTCATCAGACTACAGGACATGGTTCCAGTAATACATGTCCTTAGTCTACTTGTCAAACTGTTTGCGGGCTTTCTTGTGCGTCATCTTTAGAAGAGGCTTCCTTCTGGGATGACAGCCATGCAGACCAATTTGAGGCAGTGTGCGGCGTATGGTCTGAGCACTGACAGGTTGACCCCCCCACCCCTTCAACCTCTGCAGCAGTGCTGGCAGCACTCATACCTCTATTTCCCAAAGACAACCTCTGGATATGACGCTGAGCACGTGCACTCAACTTCTTTGGTCGACCATGGCGAGGCCTGTTCTGAGTGGAACCTGTCCTGTTAAACCATTGTATGGTCTTGGCCACCATGCTGCAGCTCAGTTTCAGGGTCTTGGCAATCTTCTTATAGCCTAGGCCATTTTTATGTATAGCAATGATTCTTTTTTTCAGATTCTCAGAGAATTCTTTGCCATGAGCTGCCATTTTGCACTTCCAGTGACCAGTATGAGAGTGAGAGCGAAAACACCAAATCTAACACACCTGCTCCCCATTCACACCTGAGACCTTGTAACACTAACAAGTCAGATCACAGCGGGGAGGGTAAATGGCTAATTGGGCCCACCTCCCCCTTTCTCCCCCTCTCTCCCCCTCTGTCCTCGGGCCCCTTCTCTTCTCCATCTACACCTCCTCCCTTGGCCAACTGATATACTCCCATGGCTTCAACTACCAGCTCTACGCCGATGACACGCAAATCTACCTCTCTACCCCTCGTCTCACCCCTTCAGTCTCCGCCAGAATCACCTGCCTACTGAATGACATATCAGACTGGATGTCACTCCACTTCCTCAAATTAAACCTTTCCAAAACCGAGCTCCTAGTTTTCCCCCCAGCCCACGCCCCCCCCATCCTCTCCATCACGACCAATAATGCCACCATCAGTCCCACCCCGCAAGCCAAAGTCCTAGGTGTCACTCTAGACTCCAATCTGTCCTTCCAACCCCATGTCCAATCGCTGGCAATTTCATGCAGGCTCCAACTCCACAACATCTCCAAAATTTGTTTGTTCTTAACCCCAGACACTACTAAACAACTCATTCACTCCCTTATTATCTCACGACTCGACTACTGCAACTCCCTCCTCACCGGCTTACCTCATCACAGACTATCCCCGCTTCAGTCTATCCTGAACTCAGCGGCCAGACTCATCCACCTTACCAACCGCTCCGTATCCGCCACCCCCCTCTGTCATTCCCTCCACTGGCTTCCAATTGCCCAACGCATAAAATTCAAACTACTAACATTGACGTACAAAGCCATTCATAATACTGCCCCAAACTACCTCACCGACCAGATATCCAAATACCACCCAACACGTACTCTCAAGACCTCCTCACAAGACCTCCTACTCTCTAGCTCCCTAGTCTCCTCCTCCCATGCCCAACTCCAGGACTTCTCCAGGACTTCCCCCATCCTCTGGAACTCACTACCCCAATCCATCAGACTATCACCTACCCTCCTCACCTTTAGGCGCACCCTGAAAACCCATCTCTTCAGGGAAGCCTACCCCGCCCTCACCTAACAGCCGATCTCCTCCACTCCTCCTACCACTCCATCCCCCACAGCCACTTCCTCCTGTACCACTATCCCCCCCCTCCTAGATTGGAAGCTCCAAAGAGCAGGGCCCTCGAACCCCTCGTGTATTGTATTGTTACTGTATTGTCTCATGTACTGTCCCCCACTACAATGTACAGCGCTGAGCAAACTTTTTGGCGCTATATGAATACTGTATAATAATAATAATTTGGACATTGTCACTTAGGGGTGTACTCACTTTTGTTGCCAGCGGTTTAGACATTAATGGCTGTGTGTTGAGTTATTTTGAGGGGACAGCAAATTTACACTGTTATACAAGCTGTACACTCACTACTTTTACATTGTAGCAAAGTGTCATTTCTTCAGTGTTGGCACATGAAAAGATATAGTAAAATATTTACAAAAATGTGAGGGGTGTACTCACTTCTGTGAGATACTGTATGTGTGTGCATGTATATATATATTCTGACCTTCACCCATTACAGAATACAGTAGTGGAGGTCAGCAGTAGGAATCAGTGAGAACTGTGGTAGACCCAGAAGATCAACACTTCTGGAAGCCTTGTTTTTAGAGTGAACTTTACAAAAAGATTTCTCAGGATTGGAGCATAGTTTGGCAGCTTAGGCAGCAGGGAAGGTGAGTATGTACACCCTTTTTTTAAAAAGTATAATTTGGTTTAAAAAACTGTATAGGAATGGAGGGCTTTAAAGTTGACCTGTGCCTAATTTATACCTCTGGTAAGATACATGTGGGGCTGACATTGCTGACCTCTTGAAAAATGTACTTGCCTGGCGGTTATGTTCTTGGATTTGTATGGATTACCTGGTACAAAAGTTCATATCACCTGAAAGATATTTTGAAATATGATTAAGAGCACTGAATACAGTCAACGTGTTTTGGAGGAAAAAGCCTCCCCCTTTTTTAGGACTTGAGTAATCGATGTTAATAGAATCACAACAGAATGGACCCCTCAGCTGGCTGCACCTGCAACCACCGTGCAACCATATGCAATGCAGTGATTCAACATTTACAGAGTTAAAACTAGTGGTGAGCAGGCGACATATCTTTTCCAATTTTCAGAGGGGTTGCAAGGGCTGCTGCCTGCGTGAACCATGCCTTATACTGATCACAGGGGTTTCTGTTACACTCTCATATAATACTTTCTCATATAATATTTTCTAAATTTTTACTATTTTTGTGACTGCATAGATATTATATTCTTAACTGTTTTCTTCCATATGTCCTTTGAAGCCTGAGTTTAGGTGACATTATTATGAACAGAGCTCAGCTGAACCTAGTATGTGTATATATGCATGTGAGATATGGACCCTAGATTGATTGTAAGCTTCTTTCCTGTAATAAATATAACTAGATAAATGCAAGTACATTAATACAAAAGGTGGTGTCCAAAGTCTTACAGTCCATTTTATTTAGAAAGCTGCCACAGCCTCAGTAAAAAAGCCTGTCCCCTGCCAGCATGCATGCAGAGAAGGACCTTTGCCCTCTGTGTGGAAGCAGTGGTCTGTTTGCAGAGGCCCAAGGGAGTTCATTGGGACTTTAACAGAGAAGTATGAACTGGTGAAAATAAAAACATTTATACTCACCTAAGTGGATGCAGCATCGATCTGATACTGCATCTGTTCCCTTCCTGCTCTACACAGAAAAGTGAGCACTCAAACACCACTGATTGCTCAGTTCTCCCCTTATGTTCTAAGCAGAGAGTCATAACGGTTAGTCTCTGGCTCTGTGCTCTTCCCCTCAAGCGCTAACTGGAGTGCTGGGCTGTGGAGGTTGCAGGAGGTTCTGGCTCAGGCTCTTGGTGGATCGCTGAGAGGCTGAGCCAGGTTCCAGTGCAGGCTTCTGGGTTGATCCTGGCCATATGGTCAGGATCTTTTCAAAGCCTGGACTGTCTGAGTGATATCAACCGACAGCAGGCTTAAGCGTGCTGTCGGCTGAAAAAGGGTCATAGAAGTGCAGAACTAACTGCACTCCTGTAACAAAGTAACTTTGGCTATACTTTCCCCTAAAATATGTAATGGGGAACTAGGAGATGAAAATAAGGTGAGTCTATGTGAGGTTAGGGAGGGGAGTGATGGGAAAATAACAGGCTCACATTTATTACTTTCAATATGAAACTTTTTTTACATGATTTCTAACTTTCTTATTATATGTTTGACAGTCAACAAGGCTTACTTACCTTTGGGGTCATTTCTTGTATAAACAGATATGAGGAGAAGGGGGAAGTAGCCCTATTACCAGCTCTTCCCTTTACTATTTCCTGCCTGTATCATATGACTCATCATGAAAGTGTCTTATGCTGAAAACAGAAAACAAAACAGTGATGAACCGGCCAGCTATGAGGATGTAATTTAACCGCTTAGTTGTTTTGTTTATACCTGTGTCCTGTATAAACCAATTGTAATAAAAAGTATATCTAAAGCCAAAACTTTTTTTTCCATTTTGGAAAGCGTAGGGGAAGGTTAAAACCAATGTCAGGTTTTTTTTCTGCCATCTGTGTCTCCTTACATAGATTTCATTTCCTGTCCTTTCGACTCAACAGGAAGTGAGAGGATATCTTTCCAATGTGAGAAAAATCCTCTCTTAGACAGATGTCATGAGAAGAAGCGTGCCCATTAGAGGATTTCTCCTCTATTCCTGCCTGTTCTGGTGGCAACTCAAAATTCTGCATTAACCTTCACTTTTATTCCCTGTAACATTGGTGATCAGGACAATTGGAAAGAGTTAAATCTTCCTAGTGGGAATACAGACAGCATTAAAAATCCAAAATTAATAAAAAAAAACCCTAGAAAAATATGTTTTGCCTTTGATTATACTTGAAGACATGATAATTAAAGAAAAGTTTGCATTATCCATATAGCGTTTTTCTTGGCTGGAGATAGTATTAAGTCAAACTTTAATGTCAACCCCACCAGCAAATTATACCTGCCTTCCCTTAGCTTCCCCACTGCTTTATTTTAGCCCATGGGAGGAAAAAGAGGAAGCCCCATGTAAAGACTCGGAGCTTACACAGAGTCTACCCCCATGTGACGTGTGCTGGGTACCTAAGTAGCCAATTGCCAAGCACCAGTACTGCCACATTGGGAGGAAAGTAATACACATTCTCCCCATGTCGTTTCTTAGCTCTTAAAGTGTACTATCACTTTTGCAGCCACATTTTGCAGGGAAATAACATCAGCTTTATATTTGTTACTTGTCCCTATTTTCATAGCATAACTCAAAAAAAAATGGAAAATTGCAGTTTACCTTTTTTAGATGCCCTGTTCTGGATCAGCAAGAAAAAATCCTAGATAGTTTTCTTGGTCTTTGAGGGGGCTGGGCAGCCACATTTGCCATAATTAACCCTGTCTCTACTATGTAGGCAGATCTTCATTATCAATTGTAAGAAATATTTTTTTTTCAGGTATGCTGTATGAATGAGAACACATAACAAACATACAATGGGGTTTTCTCAAATGTTAATGCAAAACTGGAAATACGCTTTAACTTCTAGACCTCCCTGCAGACTACACAGGGGTTAAGCAATACATTGACATATTTGAATTTTACTCCACCAAACCTGTGATTATGTACTAAAATATATATGTAGCACTACCCCAGGAGCAGCTGCTTGGTAATTTGGGTTCTCTGTTCGTTCTGCGATTCGACTCCAAGAACAACCTCTGACACACCTGGGTGAATGAAAGTTACCGCAAGCACATATATGAACACAAATGTAGACACCTTAAACTCAGCTGTGAATTAGCACTAGGAAATAGACATGCTTAGTGGTAAATAAATGCAATATATTGGTACTGGTTAGAATAAATGGTGGTTTGAGCATAAATGAACACAAAAGATTGAACATATTGCATTATCTATGTGTGTTTCACCACTGTGCATGCCCTTAAGGATGAACACTCTCCAGATTTTATTGACCCCTTTTGTCTAAGTAATGTAGGTTAATATTCTTGTTTATCACTTTTCTTACAGGATCCCTTATATATTTTCCTCTTTATACACTCTCAGTCCCTAAGGGCTCATGCACACTAGGCTTAAAAAACACAGTTTCCATGCACACATAGGCATTTTCAGGAGTATTAGAACAGGAGTGTATGTGTATACAGACTGAAAAAAAACCCAGCAAATGCCTGTAAAAGAGGGGTTTTTTTAAGCCCAGTGTGCATGAACCCCAGCAGGAAAGGAGCCTTTGGGCAGAAAAAAGGGAAGTTTTGCTTTTCTTCTTCCACCCCTCATTCCTCTCTAACTTTTGGATATTTTTTTTTTCTGGAAGTGCATACCTATTTCTTGCAGGTACCTGCTCCCACTTCTGCTTGACTCACCTAGGGAAGCTATGTGGAAGTTTGCCCACCCCCCCCCTTCTCTGTCTGCAACCTCCTGGAACACGTCACACATTTCCCAGGAGATCGGGTCCATCCAGAAAGTGCAGCATGACAGGAAGCTGACTGTGAAACCAGCGGTAGTCACAGCTGGCTTGCCACAAGCAAGATGGCGCCAGGGACTTGAGGACTGTTGAACTGGCTTGGGTGATTTTTTTTGTTTTTAAATTCTTTTATTTAGGTTAGCAAAGTTTTGTCAATACAAACAGTCATTGCAGTATCAAAAGCTTAAAAAAGTGTCAGGTATTACAGCCATCACGCCTTATATAAATGTCAAATTTAAAGGATAAACAAGGCAAAACCAGTGTTATACAATAACTGCAACTGCGATAATGCTTTGCATAGATTGTAAGAGATGCGATCAGACAAAATGGCTGCAAAGCCCAAGTGAGCACGAGAAGCAATTATTCCAACAAAATTACACAAAAATAAAAACAGAGGAAAAGTCTCTTCATTTTTCACAGCAAAAAACAGAAGAGTGAAGAAAAGGAAGGTAGAATAAAGGAGAGAAAAGAGAGGAAAAGGAAAGGTAGTGGGAGAGAGATAGTAAGAGCGAGAGTATAAAAGAAAAAAAAAAGGGGAGAGGAGAGGGGGGAGGGAAAAGGGGGGCTGCCAATAAAGAAGTGGAATGGAACAAGCCAGTCAGTCACCTTCCCGCAAAGTGGGAGTGCAAAGGGCCTAGCAGACAAAATGTGAAGGCCTCTACCCAGCTCCAGAAGGAGAAGGCTCAGGGTGGGCCACTTCCTGCAAGTAAGCAACCGTACAGGTAAAATAACTCCAGGGTCTCCATTTGTGCCGACACTGTTCAAAGGGGGTAAGGGCACAAGGTGACTAGCGCACCTTTTGAAGCAAAAAATGTTGGAGCTGGAAAGAGCTTAAGTAGTCAAGGGTGGGTCTAAGAGTCTGGATAGCCCAGAAAGAGAGGGGAGTCCCCCCTGTGGCCAGACGTCTACCAGACAGGATTTCCCCTGATGTGGCAACCTCAGTAGGTGTCTACAGGTCAGGCCAGGAGTAAAATCGGGGGTTCTCAGCAATTGGAGTCATTGCTGAGGGTTGTGGCAACAAGGACGCCGTCCGAAAGGCCAACCTCTCTTCCTCTAGGGTGGCCCCAATCAAGGAGTGGGCCTGCATGCCTCCAGGAAATAGAGCAACAGTCTAAGGTGATGACAAAAGGGGGGTGGAGGCATCCCTGATCTCCATGGCTACCCATTGTTTGAGATCCGCTTGCAATGCCAATCCATGGCCCTGAAAAGGTGTACAGCTCTATAGTATCTGAGGACATCGGAAAAGCCAATGCCCCCTCTCGCCTTGAGCAGAGAGAAAAGCTGCAGGCTTATCCTCAGAGATTTGTGAAACCATACAAAGTCCCTGAATAGGGAACGCAGTTTCTGGGAAAAAACCTTGGGAATATAAATGGGCATGGCTTGTAAAATATGAAGAATCCGTGACAGAACCGTCATTTTTAAGGTATTGCATCGCTCAAACCAAATCAAAGCCAGGGAATTCCAATTCTGAAGGTCAATCTGCAGACTGCGAAGCTGTGGTAGTAGGATTGCTGAGTATAAAGAAGCAAGATCAGGAGTGATGTTTAAGCCCAGATATTGTATGGATTTGTCCGCCCACTGAAAAGTGAAAGAGGAGCTGAGGCTATGGGCCTCGGAATCTGCAATTGTTACGTTCAACGCTGCTGAGTTAGTGAGATTCATCTTGAAGTAGAACAGCTCCCCATACACACACAATGCCTCCAAGATGTTTGGCAGGGAGATGAGCGGATCGGAGACAAAAAAGATCTGGTCATCCGCATAGGCCGCAATTTTATAATGTCCCAACATCTTTTGTATGTCTACAATATTAACATCTCGCCGGATAGTACATAGTAGGGGCTCCAATGTCAAGATAAATGTGAGAGAGGAAAGCTCTGTCTCGTACCATTCCCTATATTAAAAAAGTCAGAGAGCCTTTCGTTTACCCCGCACTGCCATTGATGGGGTGACATACAATGAGAGAATCCAGCATAGCATGTTGGGGCCAAGTCCAGTATAGGACGGTGGATCACATAAAGTGCCAAGCCACCCTGTCAAAAGCCTTCTCCGCATCAGTTGAAAGCAACATAAACAGATACGGTGTTGTAGGCTGTCAAAAAATGTGCACTCAATTTGATCGCAGAGGTTTGGTAATAGGACAGCGTGAAGCCATCCGGTCCCGGTGCCTTTCTGAGTTTCGTCTGGGCTAGGTCAATTCCAAATTCTTCAGCAGTGATCTCAGATTCCAAGTCAGCCCTTATGTCATTAGACAAATTGGGCATGTCAGAGGCCAGAACAGGGAGCTGTTCTGGCCAGCAAAATGTGAAAGAGTCATTACCCTTTAGAATTGTGAGGTGAAATGGATGTCCCCACCATTAGGTAGCCCCAAAATTCTGCACAGTCTCCAGCAGAGGTCGGAGGGCCCCTCTCATCTGGAGGGTGAGACGGGAGAGATTTGGAAAAAGGCGGACTGTCACTCCATCAAAGTCTACCGGGTCTCTGGTCCAGGTTTGTCTCATGATCTCCTGTTTGATGGAATAAAAATGTACCCTGGTGAGAACATCACGTGGGTATGGGGCATCATTTCTGCAGGATCCCTCTGTAACAGGTTTGTCTACGAGTCGGTTAAAGATGGCAGTGACCGTGGCCCTTAGAGCCCCTCCCGTGGTGGCCTCAGGGATACCCCGATTTCTGTTTTCAACGTCATCTATCAGCAACTACAACATAGTAATATGACAGTGATAACGGGAGTGTGAGTCCTCCAAAAAGGCCACACGGGTCGCTAGCTCGTGGAAGGCTGTTTCAACCGCTGGCACTCGAGAGTCTACAGTGTCTATTTTCTGTTTGAGATCATGTATCTCTTTAGAAAGGGTACTCACAATGGAGGCCATCATCTTTGTGATGTCCTGCTTGGTAGCTAGTAGAGCAATGAAGGTCCGCAATTCGGTTGCAGGTTGCTGGTCCGGAGAGGCCACAGAGGCCAGGATCGGGGAGTCCGGGTATTGAGAGGGATGTGGGTGTGCCGAAGAGATGGCCTGTTGCATCTCGCTCACTTTCTTCTGTGCTGTGAGGCCTGAAACAGCAGTATGCAGCAGCACCATCTTGGCATCCAAGGCCGGGGCAGGAGTGGAGGAATTGTACAGGAAATAGGCTGAAATGTCCATTCCTCTCTGGGATGCTGGTGTTCCGAGAGCCCTGTCTGTTGCAGACATGTGAAGTGGCGAAGGTCTGCCGGCTGCAAGAGGTGATGACAGCACTGAATCCCTGGGCTGTTAAGTGTCTTTTTATTAAAAGTCAGCAGTTACAGTATTTGTAGCTGTTGACTTTTAATTTTGGTTGGGAGGGCTGTGAAAAAATTGGCTCAGAAGCCTGAATGGAAACATGGCTAATTTTCTTTTACGGACAATTTTGTTATCTGTTTCCTTTTAATTTCAATTGGTATAAAATGACCCATCTTGGGTGTCAAATACTCTAGGTTTACCATACTCTTTCTTGTTTTATCGATTTTTACATATGAATCCTACTGATCACACTGATGATATACTGTAATCTATAAGTATAATAATATTTATCAGGGGTTCAATGAGACCTGGAAATTATTTCAGGGGTTTTTCCAGGATAACGAGATTGAGAAAGGCCTTTACACTACATCAAAAAATTACAGTATTTTTTAGTGGTATCCCATTTTTGTTTTGTGAGTTCACAAAGGCCATTGACAAGTTTACCGTATGTTGCATTTTTGTTTCACACACACATCCTTTTTACTGTCCTTGTGAAATTACACATAATGTAAGAAAAGTGATTCATTTGTGTCCCGTAACCACCACAGCTGCAAGCGTGTTCATATGGACAACTTTGTGATTAGGACCAGGCAATGGCAGTGCTGGTCATGCATGGACATTCCCATCTGCCTAAGAACAGAGAACTCTGCCACCACTATAAAGACTGCCTTATGCGGGGAATCATGATGTCCTTTTCGCCTGATTTGCACAACTTGTATTAAAAATGATTGTTCTCTTTCTGAAGGTTATCTGGTCTTAAAAGGAAATTCTGCCTTATACCTTATACCTTATTATTTAAAGTTGAATTCTGGCCTTACCTTCATTTTTGTACAGTTGTACACTCTCCTCTCCTGTATTAAAAATGAATTTCATTGTACAGTCTGAGCTTGTCACAATGTGCATTATTAGCTTCGGCAAGTCAGATAGACCCCAACATATTACCAAAAGATAAAAATTTCCCAGCACACTTACCAGCCAGCCTTCAAAAAGACCTATATTGACCCTGTCTAACAATTCACATTAAAAACAGAGGGTTTAGTTGCACACATTTGCAAATATATTTGGAAGCCACAGTGCCTATGTCCAGGCTTCTCTGTGTGCTACGGTCCTAACTCTATATTTTTTAGATTCTCCAAGTTGAAGCATATATAGCATTGGATAAATTAAAGGCAGGTTTGCCTGAGGAGAGCCCACTCCTCCTTAAAGGCACAGAGGCACATTGGATGCCTAGCAAGAGCACAATGGCAACTGAAGGCATTCAATGTGTCCTCACACCAAATACAGCAAACAAGCTGAGCAAAAAGATGGCAACCACCTCAATTTATAACTAGACATTCTAGTAAACTGCACATAGAAGGGCAATGCACATCACCAACACACAAACAGTTTTACAGCACACTTTCCAGCTAACCTGCAAAAGTCCATGTAACAATTCATATTAAAAACAGAGGGTTTAGTTGCACGCATTTGCAAATGTTTGTGGAAGCTGCAGTGCCTACATCAAAACTCCTCTGTAACTCTACGTTTCTGAGAGACCCCAAACTTATTTCCTAGCTAGAGGACCTTCAGCATCATCTAGCCTTTTTGCTCCCCAACTGTTAACCCCAAATTACTGTCCCTGGACCCCTTTCATTCATTGGATATCATTTTCTCAGTCATGGAGACTTAGCATCCCATGTGGGTGTTACCTAGGGTAGTCTGCATTCAAATAAGGCCTACCTAGGAACACCCACTTCTCCAGACTGACATGAACCCATCAAGGCATTTTGATATTTGCATTAGTCCTTCCAAGAGCCAGCCCTGTGACAAACATGGTGCCCGACATCTGCCCTTCTCACCAATTCCTGACAAAGGACTGGACAGTCTCACACCATGCTGTCACTTCCGTAGCAATTCTACTCTCAGCTGCACCCTGCACAAATATTTTCCAGCTCACGGGATCACAATCTAGGTGCCGCAGCCTGAGAGCAACTGTCACTGGGATAAGTTAACTAAGCAATTAACTCTTTAAGCTACCACCATCGCCTTTGACTGAGGAGGAAACTCATAATCTGATCAATAACAACTATGAAAAATAAACGTCTATATACAGTGTCACCACAGACAGGTATTTTCAGAGATTTGTCATACACAGTAGCACTCTTCAAGAGACAAGGGTTCTTTAGTTTGCATCAAAAACCTTAGGGACAGTTTTAACACTTTCCAAAATAGAGTTTAATAATGAAAAGGTCAAAAGGGTGCAAATAAAATATTTACAGAAAAAAAAATGTTACAAAGAAATAAAGAAACAATAAAGCAACACAGAATTAAAAGGAAGTTGAAAATGAAGAATACTTTCAAAGTCCTTGGTTTTATCAGAGTTTAGTCAATAAGCAAGGTGTTAGATGAAAGATGTTCCTTCATGGATGGTAAAACGAGAGCTTGACAACAGGTTCCTCTGTTCCTTTTTTCTGTGGTATTAAAGGAGTGTTGATCAGGGGCGGACTGACCATTTGGAAACTCAGGCACTGCCCGAGGGCCCAGGGTCAGTAGGGGGCCCCATGAGATGCCCCTGGTACCTTTTTCATAGGCTTTTTTGAGTTTGGGCAAAGACACAGGGGCCCCATGATCCCCTATTGCTCGGGGGCCCCATGAGTTGTCAGTCCGCCCCTGGTGTTGATAGAGACCATCTGACCAGTCATCCGGTTTAAGGGGTGGCTGTTGGGAGGTCACCACGTTTATGACCAATTTCCAAATACAGTTTCTTATAAGTATTCATATTTCTGAATACCTACTGTTTACAGTCTGCTACCATGCAGATTATTGTACAGCTTGAAATTCACTTCAAAATGGATATAAATAAAGCAGGTCTTGGATATCTATTTCTCCTAGGAGGGGTTGAGGGGCCTGATCCACAGAGACCCAATGATGACATCACTGGGTCTAAAATAAGCTAGGTAATGAAAACAAAAAGGTTTATTCAACACTTTCTTTGATACATTGATGAGGAAAAAGGGAAGAACCAAGTAAGGCTAAGGGTCTATTCTCACCAGTCACTGCATTACAACACATAGTCTGGCAGAAAAAAGACAAAAGTCCATCCAGTGACTATTGTGCAGTGTGGTCCAGGGAGATCACTGTAGTGCCAATATGCCAATCTCTGTACATCTAGTGTCTAAATGGTTAGCACTTTCGCCTGGCAGTACTAGGGCGTTGGTTTGAATCCCAACCACCGCACCACCTGCCTGGAATTTGCATGTTCTCCCTGTGCCTATGTGGGTTTCCTCCGGGTACTCCGGTTTACTCCCACACTCCAAAGACATGCTGGTAGGTTAATTGAATCTTGTCTAAACTGGCCCTAGCATGTGTATGTATGAGTTAGGGACCTTAGATTGTTCACCCCTTGAGGGTTAGGGACTGATGTGAATGTACAATATATGTAAAAAGCTGCATAAATTGATGGCGCTATATAAGTGCCTGTAATAATAATAATAATAATCTTACTGTTCACTTTTTTGAGGTGGTATTGCACTGGAGCGACCTAACACAGTTTCACCACACCTGGTGTGAATGTATCTTAAATAAAAGCAAATTAAACTTCAGCTTTAACAATACACAGGTACCAAAACTGCTACTTTGTACTGTATATGTTTTTAATTGTGAACTGGATAACAAATGTTTGTTTAAACACTGTGCACCATAAACAACTGCCATTTTTTAAACACTGTTTCCAGCATTTTACTTCATCCTTTCTTGCATCTCAGTGAGGGTTTGTTTGCTAGATATACAGCTAGCTTTCTAAAGAAGATAGGAGGGGTCATTCCCTACAACAAGCAAGCAAGTCCTTATCAATAGAGTAAAATATAGTGAGCGCTTGGACAAAGAACACAGCAGCTGCACCCCTATGATTACGAGCCTTTGCTCGAAACGCGTCAGGAAAGGCTACAGCAGGTTGGACGCCACGCCGCCGGCGCCACGAGGGGCCCCGGCGGCCATCTTTGTTTACATCTGGGTCAGTAAATTTTTGAATGAATTGCTTCTGTTATCCTGTGCCTGTATACTAAATAAAGAACCTCAAGGATATTACACTATGTGGCCTTCTCTGTTTATTTGAGCTCTGGTGAAAACCAGCCAGATCCACAGAGTAGCCGCATTTATCCGAATGCCAGGCAGCAAGAGCCACATGACCAGATCTGACCAGACCTAATGTGATGACATCAGAGGTCCAGTGATTTGATATACTAATGCGCACAAAGATTGCGTATCTGGTGAGTGCGCAATCCTTACATTTTTATCACCTGGCTGTTCCAATCATTGGACGTTTGAGGATCAGCCTGGATCTTATGAGCACCCCTTCTTTGGACTCTTTTTATTATTTTACACTTTTTTGTCACTTGATAGCCACCATCTAGTGGCTTTACTTTATTTGCACACAGTCACTATTTATTACTTGTATTTTTATTTTTAGTGTCTGTTACTGTGTATAGCGCTGCACCTCCCCCCCCCCTTATTTTGAAGTCCTTATCAAATGCAGCCCAAAAAAGTAGCAGTTGGATTAAAATTAAAACCTAAATTCACCTCCTCAAGAAAAGTGGCCTTCAGTCATGGGGACCCAGTATGTAAAAACAACAGTGCAGCTATGAAAATTGTTGATTAATGTAAATGCCATACCTGTAGGTCTTGCTATGTGAGTTGGAAAATGTAAGAAATGTAGAGTAGGTGTTATCTATTTTGACTGCAAAGGTGGAAATACACTTTAAGGTTCTCGTATACAATAGTTGAAAGTCAGGAGTGGTGGTTGAAACCACAATGGAAAGAATGATGCCACAGAATGTGTTATATACAAACAGTTGTAACAAAAAGTTACAAACAATATCAATAATTAAAAAAATGATCATCTGACTTTACTAATGTGTCATTGCGTGGTTGCTGTTTTTTTACATTTTGTCCTTCTGGTAGTTTTACAGTATGTGTTGTGCCTCTTTTACTTTTATAGAAAATATGTTAATGTTGACTTTGTGTGGCATTTTTTTATATAAGCTTCAATTACAAACATATGTTGCTCGTGGGTAAAAGTTTATAATTCTTGGATAAAAAACATTGATAAAAATACCCCCTGGAAGGCAGAAAGCATACAGTAGTTATAGTATATTCATGCTAATGTTTAAATTAATTAATTTTTTAATTAATTCAATCAACAAAACATCTGTGTTTTCAAATATTTATGCCTCTTCCACATGGGGGTCTAAGTTTCTGCAACATAAATCAATGCAAATTTCCCCTCCTGGAAAGACAGGTGCTGTGCACAGCCATCTTTAGGCATGTATGACTGTGCTGTGCTGGGCTCATGTGAACACATGTATATAGTACGGATGTATGCACAAAATAGAAATTTTGCTGTTCTGTGCATATACTTTACTCTACGTGAGTGTTTACACGTGCAGCAGTGCAAGGGCGGACTGACAACTCATGTGGCCCCCGGGCAATAGGGGTTCATGGGGCCCCTGTGTCCTTGCCCACACTCAAAAAAAGCCTATAAAACGTACCGGGGCCCCTACTGACCCTGGGCCCTCGGGCAGTGCCCGAGTGCTTGAATGGTCAGTCCGCCCCTGCACCAGTGTATACCCCAGTGCAGCCACACACAGCCATTCTTGCCTGTATGTGGCTACATTCAGTACCTGGGCTTTCCTGGTAGAGGAAATGCTTAGGATTTTTTGCTTCACAGGCTTAGGCGCCCATGTGCAAAAGGCCTTATTCTATGTCAATAGTTATCCTTTAGATTTACCATATTAGAGGGAGGTTAGATATGCAGGCATGACCAGACTTTCCTCAGGCATCTAGGCTGGTCAAGAGCCCACTTAAAGTTGCCCTGAACTTAAAAAAAACAAGATTTGCTGTCTTTTGCTGGAAAAACTAGAAATGTTAATTGTGCCTAAGTAGTACCCTGAAAAATCGAGTTTTGTCTCGAATATCACTGGAAAATAATGGTGCACTTCTTGTGTGTAGGCACTCCTGTGCTATGAGCCTCATTGCTGTGTATCTGCAGTGTGAGATAAGCTAAAGCACTGCTGACTCTTGCAGGTAGTCCCACAAGATTTGGAGTGAGATTTGGTGATGCTTGTTCCCCTTGCTGGAGAAAAGACTGCACCCAAAGATCTGAAAGCAATGACACATTATGTCCTCGTTAAGTTAGTCTCCTTGGTCAATTGTTTTTGTTTAGCCCATGGTGCAGTGTGGAAAGAAGCATCAATGACCTCCTTGTAGCAGATTAAATCCAAAGATCTGCAATGCAGGGATTCCCCTTCCACATTATGTCCTCTTTAAAATAGTCTGCTTGGTCAATTGTTTGTGTTTAGTCCATGGTGCAGTGTGGGAAGAATCATTGAAGACCTTCTTATAGCAGATTTATGAGGAAAATAACATTGGTAAGCCGAGAAGCCATTCTAATCTCTCCAATCTATATTTTTCCAAATAAGCCCCAGTTGACAATGTCTATGGTTGTGCTCCATATGGGCATCATTAGCCTCAAGGCAAATAGAATACCTTTGCTCCACTTACAAACTACTTATTTCCTTCTCCTGGATCACAGACTCCCACAAATTCACCTCTCCAAGATACCCTTGTGCTATTTCCTTCTCTGGAACGTCTTTCCACTTGCCTCAGGTATTCACCCACCATTTCTGGATTTGAATGGGCCTTCACCTCTTTTGAAAGATGTATTTACAATCTTTTCCTAACACCAGATTTTACCTGACTTCTCCCTCTTTTCTACATATTGCTCTACAACACATCATCTACATCATGAAATCCCTCTTCATCGCACTTGCAAACGCATCCATTGGATACAGATGCATTGTGGTCGTGAGTCAGCCCCATTCATCTCTATGGGGTGTTTTAGTAGGCAGCATCACCTGCCCAATTGTGACATGCCCAATTTTTTGTGCCGCTGAGTGGAGTCTGCCTGCCAGACACTGCCTGGGGTTGACAGACGGCTGAGATGAGTTAAAAACACACTACAATTACCAGGTTTTGCTACCTGTGCCCATGTGAAAGGGGTGTTCTACTGGTATATTATTGTTTTTAAGCACACAAAGGGACTTGACTAACTTGTTGCGTGCCATGTTCATCTTCATGTCACATGCTTGTTCACTTCCCTCTAAGTGTCTCTGTGAAGTTACACATATAACGAGGAAAGTGACTCATTTATGTCCCGTAAGTACTACAGCTGAAAAACACATTGACTTTCTCTGCACCGGTTCCCATAATTCTCATAGGTCATTATGCAGCATGAAAGTCATATGACTGTATGATGTTCACTTTTATCAGCTTATATTCAGAATATTAGTGTAGTACAAATGCTGAGCCAAGACTATGAGAAATGAAGGACCAGTGCAATTATTACAACTATGACCACCATTCACAAAAATGTGACTCTGCTTTTAGAGAATGTCACACTTTAGACACAACTGTGCAACCTGTAGACCTATTATCTGCTCTCCGAGGCTTTAGGACAGTGGTGATCAATTTATGCTGACTTCAGAGTCCGGAAGCCAGCAGAGTGCGAAGCGCAATTGTAACTCACACCACTTGTGCTTTATAAATGCACCTTTTTGGGGGGGCGGTAAGGCCATACCACTACTTATGTATTGTGTATCAAACAAGTGTCTCATGTATTTTTTTCATGAAACATTTGTTTTCACCTTAATTCTCTTTATTCCTATGTGGTTGCATCTCAATGCTACTGATCTCCTGATGACCTTTATGGGGAGCTGGGGTGACATCACAGGAGCACAGTTGGGAGAAAGGGGCAGAGGAGAGAGTTTTCACTCTATAACAGGAAATTCCTGAACTGTTAACCTAAATGGCAGGATCACCGCATATTATTTTAATGAAAACTGCAGATTTAAAAACATTGAAAGTTACATTAGAGATTACATGAAGCTCATGAGATTTTAGTGACTAAGTTTACTTTAAGGTGGGGGTCAGCAACCGTGGGCAGGTGACAGGTAGAGCGTGTCCCTTCCTTGTCGACCCCTGGAACCTGGAAAGTAGTAGGGGCGGCATTAACTGGAATTGATCAACTGTCCTCCTGCAGCAAACGTGCTTCTGCTCCACTCTCACCTGCCAGCATTCAGCTGATGCCAGGGGAGAGGGATTCCAGTAAATGCTGCCCCCCACCCCACCTGTCCCCTTCCTTCTGGTGCCCGGCCCCCTGTGTGCTCCCCTGCCCCCTCACAGAGCTTCCGGCTTTTACTCCTCTCCTCTCCCACAGCTGGCTGCTGCAGAGAATCTTCAAGATGGAGAGTGGGAGAAGGGGCTGGTAAATATGTCATTTATTAGCCCCTTCCTTTTCTGAATGAACAGTGAGAGATTGGTAATGATCACTCACTGTGTTAATTCAAAACTGAAGAATAGTACTGATAATACTACTAATAAGCCTCACCATATTTCTTAGAATGAGGAAAATGACTCACTAGAAAGAACAGTTACAGGTCTCTGAATTCTTTCAGGCTTGGTAAGATCAGTGGAATTGACCAGAAGACTAGTTGAGGCACATATCCCAGCTTTCCAAACATGCAAAGATGAAAATTAAGTGTGTTATATAATACATCTCTTGCAGTTTAACTCTGTAAAAAGTATATTAGATATTATATTAACATTTTTTTTTAAATAACAGGATCCAGTCCAGATTTTCCCTTTAACTGAAACAGGGAAAACTTCAGCTGAAAAAGAGGTATTTATATGTCAGTTTGTTCAGTACTAACACATAGCAGGAACATTTCCAAGGACGCAACAAAGGACAGATCTTTGAAACCTGGATTTGTCCTCTGATGTCAGGAACAGTGAGCCACTGTAGCCTGGTGATATGTGTCACGATTTTCAAGAATGGCCCACTTACATGTTATTCTGCCTAAGCAGGCTTGTACACAAGTGTGGCACATTTCCTAGGTGTGTATTACCTTATGTGTTTATGTTTGTATCATGGTTATGTGTATTTGTGGTTTTTCTCACTACGTGTCTGTTCCTGTTGCAATTGCTGGGTGTGTGCACAGGAACAGAGGGAGGAAAGAGTCCATGGGTTTGCACTGTGCAGCGATCACATGATCCATCTGCCTCAGGACACTGAACCAAAGTTACATCAGGCTGGTTTTCATCTGATCTTCAGATCTAAGCTTTACTTTTTTGGTTGAGAAAACAAACCAGGTATTGTGGATTCTAAATATACCTAAATTAAACATCGATAACAGTTAAGCAACGAGATTTAGGCTTTTTCCACAGAGAATAGTATTAGCATGAGGTCACATTGATACTACACTGAAATGACTGAGGAGCCATCACCCACCCGTTTGTATCAGGATATCTCAGAATGTCAGTTTATCCCTTTAACTGTTGACATATGGCCAATAAAAGGCAGGTCATTCATTCATTGAATTTATTTTGCCTATTCAAGCAAAGCAACAGGTTTCCTTTAATCCCACGCTGCCCCCCAGCATATACAGGTAAAACTCGAAAAATTAGAATATCGTGCAAAAGTTCATTTATTTCAGTAATGCAACTTAAAAGGTGAAACTAATATATGAGATAGACTCATTACATGCAAATCAAGATAGTTCAAGTCGTGATTTGTCATAATTGTGATGATTATGGCTTACAGCTCATGAAAACCCCAAATCCACAATTTCAGAAAATTAGAATATTGTGAAAAGGTGCAATATCCTCGGCTCAAAGTGTCCCACTCTAATCAACTAATTAAGCCATAACACCTGAAAAGGATTCCTGAGCCTTTAAATGGTCTCTCAGTCTGGTTCAGTAGGAATCACAATCATGGGAAAGACTGCTGACTTAACAGTTGTGCAGAAAACCATCACTGACACCCTCCATAAGGAGGGAAAGCCTCAAAAGGTAATTGCAAAAGAAGCTGGATGTTCCCAAAGTGCTGTATCAAAGTATATTAATAGAAAGTTATGTGGAAGGGAAAAGTGTGGAAGAAAAAGGTGCACAAGCAGCAGGGATGACCGCAGCCTGGAGAGGATTGTCAGGAAAAGGCCATTCAAAAGTGTTGGGGACTTTCAGAAGGAGTGGACTGAGCCTGGAGTCAGTGCATCAAGAGCCACCACACACAGACGGATCCTGGACATGGGCTTCAAATGTTGCATTCCTCTTGTCAAGCCGCTCCTAAAGAAAAACAAAGTCCTCTTTTCTGATGAAAGCAACTTTTGCATCTCATTTGGAAACCAAGGACCCAGAGTATGGAGGAAGAATGGAGAGGCACACACTGCAAGATGCTTGAAGTCCAGTGTGAAGTTTCCTCAGTCTGTGTTGATTTGGGGAGCCATGTCATCTGCTGGTGTTGGTTCACTGTGCTTCATTAAGTCCAGGGTCAACGCAGCCTTCTACCAGGAGGTTTTGGAGCACTTCATGCGTCCTTCCACAGACAAGCTTTATGGGGATGCTGACTTGATTTTCCAGCAGGACTTGGCACCTGCCCACACTGCCAAAAGCACCAAAACCTGGTTCAATGACCGTGGGATTACTGTGCTTGATTGGCCAGCAAACTCGCCTGACCTGAACCCCATAGAGAATCTCTGGGACATTGCCAAGAGAAAGATGAGAGACATGAGACCGAACAATGCAGAAGAGCTGAAGGCCGCTATTGAAGCATCTTGGTCTTCCATAACACCTCAGCAGTGTCACAGGCTCATAGCTTCCATGCCATGCTGCATTGAGGCAGTAATTGCTGCAAAAGGCGCCCAAACCAAGTACTGAGTACATATGCATGCTTATACTTTTTAGAGGTCCGATATTGTTCTATATACAATTCTTGTTTTATTGATTGCATGTAATATTCTAATTTTCTGAGATTGTGGATTTGGAGTTTTCATGAGCTGTAAGCCATAATCATCACAATTATGACAAATCACAGCTTGAACTATCTTGCTTTGCATGTAATGAGTCTATCACCTTTTAAGTTGCATTACTGAAATAAGTGAACTTTTGCACGATATTCTAATTTTTCGAGTTTCACCTGTATATACTTTTACTTTGTGCTCTTGTAGCTCCATTCAGCACCTTAAGCCAACAGGTAATACCCAGTTCTTAAAGTGGTTGTAAATACTTTAGTTTTTTTCCCGTAATGTCTGAGGTATAAACTTTCTGTGATCAGAATTCCCCCTAAATACTTACCTGAGCCTGATCTCGATCCAGCACTGTGCCTGAGAGCATCTGCTTTCCCCGCTCTCTCTCTTTCTTCACAGGAAGATTTAGTGACTAAGTTTACTTTAAGGCGGGGGTCAGCAACTGTGGGCAGGTGACAGGTAGAGCGTGTCCCTTACTTTTTGACCCCTGGAACCTGGAAAGTAGTAGGGGCGGCATTAACTGGAATTGATCCACTGTCCTCCTGCAGCAAACCTGCTTCTGCTCCACTCCCTCCTGCCAGCATTCAGCTGCTGCCAGGGGAGAAGGGATAGATTCCAGTAAATGCTGCCCCCCCACCCCACCTGTCCCCTTCCTTCTGCTGCCTGGTCTCCTGTGTACTCCCCTGTCCCCCCACAGCGCTGCTGGCTTTTCCTCCTCTCCTCTCCCACAGCTGGCTGCTGCAGAAGATCTTCAAGATGGTGAGTGGGGGAAGGGGCTGGTAAATATGTCATTTATTGTCCCCTTCTTTTTCTGAATGAACACAGTGAGAGATTGGTAATGATCACTTACTGTGTAATTCATAACTAAAGCATAGTACTGATAAGTCTCACCATATTTCTTAGAATGAGGAAAATTACTCACTAGAAAGAACAGTTTCTCTCTCAGGTTACAGGCCTATGAATTCTTTCAGGCCTGGTACGATCAGTGGAATCAAGCAGAAGACTGGTTGAGGCACATATCCCAGCTTTCCAAACATGCAAAGATGAAAATTAAGTGCCCATGTGTTATATCATACATCTCTTGCAGTTTAACTCTGTAAAAAGTATATTAGATATTATATTAACACTTTTTGAAAATAATAGGATCCAGTCCAGATTTTTCCTTTAACTGAAACAGGGAAAACTTCAGCTGAAAAAGAGGTATTTATATGTCAGTTTGTTCAGTACTAACACATAGCAGGAACATTTCCAAGGACGCAACAAAGGACAGATCTTTGAAACCTGGATTTGTCCTCTGATGTCAGGAACAGTGAGCCACTGTAGCCTGGTGATATGTGTCACGATTTTCAAGAATGGCCCACTTACATGTTATTCTGCCTAAGCAGGCTTGTACACAAGTGTGGCACATTTCCTAGGTGTGTATTACCTTATGTGTTTATGTTTGTATCATGGTTATGTGTATTTGTGGTTTTTCTCACTACGTGTCTGTTCCTGTTGCAATTGCTGGGTGTGTGCACAGGAACAGAGGGAGGAAAGAGTCCATGGGTTTGCACTGTGCAGCGATCACATGATCCATCTGCCTCAGGACACTGAACCAAAGTTACATCAGGCTGGTTTTCATCTGATCTTCAGATCTAAGCTTTACTTTTTTGGTTAAGAAAACAAACCAGGTATTGTGGATTCTAAATATACCTAAATTAAACATCGATAAGAGTTAAGCAACGAGATTTAGGCTTTTTCCACAGAGAATAGTATTAGCATGAAGTCACATTGATACTGCACTGAAATGACTGAGGAGCCATCACCCACCCGTTTGCATCAGGATATCTCAGAATGTCAGTTTATCCCTTTAACTGTTGACATATGGCCAATAAAAGGCAGGTAGTTCATTCATTGAATTAATTTGGCCTATTCAAGCAAAGCAACAGGTTTCCTTTAATCCCACGCTGCCCCCCAGCATATATATACTTTTACTTTGTGCTCGTGTAGCTCCATTCAGCACCCAAAGCCAACAGGTAATACCCAGTTCTTAAAGTGGTTGTAAAGACTTTAGTTTTTTTACCTTAATGTCTGAGGTATAAACTTTCTGTGATCAGAATTCCCCCTAAATACTTACCTGAGCCTGATCTCGATCCAGTGCTGTGCCTGAGAGCAGCTGCTTTCTCTGCTCTCTCTCCTCACAGGAAAGAGAGGCAGTAGTGAGAGCCATTGGCTCCTTCTGCTGTCAATCAAATCATGTGATGAGGGAGCAGGGTGTGGGGCTGTCTGTCTGTGCCTATGGAAGAATCAAGCCCACACAAGTGCCCCCATAGGAAGCAGCTTGCTATGGGGGTACACACCAAAGAGGAGGAGCCAGGAGTGTTGGTGGGAGAGCTCAAAAGAGGAGGTTCAAGGTTGCTCTGTGCAAAACCATTGCACAGAGCAGGTAAGTATGACATGTTTATTATTATTAAAAAAACAAAGGTTTCGAATCACTTTAAAAGTATAAAGAAGCATATGACTTACTCCATGTGACAGCAATGGGCCAATCCACACTGTCACACAGGGAGTTAATAGCCCTGTGTAAGCTATGACTCCTTATAGGTAAAGGGCTGTTCTTAGAAACTTTAGCATACATAAAAGATAAGGGTAGGTAGGTACACAGCATCTTCGCACTCCATGTAGATGGAGAGTGTCTCCACACTCCTTGTAGGTGTAGAGTGTCCCCACACGCCTTGTAAATGTAAAGTGGTCCCACACTCTGTGTAGGAGTAGAGTGACTCCCGCACTCCTTGTAAGTGTAGAGTGCCCCCACATTACTTGTAGATGTAGAGTGACCCCACACTCCTTGTAGATGTAGAGGGACTTCACACTCCT
Organism: Staurois parvus; assembly: GCF_062004578.1. NCBI lineage: Eukaryota > Metazoa > Chordata > Amphibia > Anura > Ranidae > Staurois > Staurois parvus. The sequence goes on along the minus strand of NW_028318028.1, from coordinate 1,087,121 downwards.
TGTAGGTGTAGAGTGCCCCCACACTCTTTGTAGATGTAGAGTGCCCCCACACTCTTTGTAGATGTAGAGTGCCCCCACACTCTTTGTAGATGTAGAGTGCCCCCACACTCTTTGTAGATGTAGAGTGCCCCCACACTCTTTGTAGATGTAGAGTGCCCCCACACTCTTTGTAGATGTAGAGTGCCCCCACACTCTTTGTAGATGTAGAGTGCCCCCACACTCCATGTAGGAGTATAGTGACCCTCGCACTCCTTGTAGGTGTAGAGTGCCCCCAAACTCCTTATAGATGTAAAGTGTTCCCACATTCCTTGTAGGAGTAGAGTGACCCCCGCACTCCTTGTAGGAGTAGAGTGACCCCCGCACTCCTTGTAGGAGTAGAGTGACCCCCGCACTCCTTGTAGGAGTAGAGTGACCCCCGCACTCTTTGTAGGAGTAGAGTGACCCCCGCACTCTTTGTAGGAGTAGAGTGACCCCCGCACTCCTTGTAGGTGTAGAGTGACCCCCGCACTCCTTGTAGGTGTAGAGTGACCCCCGCACTCCTTGTAGGTGTAGAGTGACCCCCGCACTCCTTGTAGGTGTAGAGTGCCCCCACACTCCTTGTAGATGTAGAGTGTCTCCCACTCCTTGTAGATGTAGAATGTCCCCACACTCCTTGTAGATGTAGAGTGTCCCCACATTCCTTGTAGATGTAGAGTGCCCCCACACACCTTGTAGATGTAGAGTGCCTCCACACTCCTTGTAGATGTAGAGTAACCCCACATTCCTTGTAGATGTACAGTGCCCCTACACACCTTGTAGATGTAGAGTGCCCCCACACACCTTGTAGATGTAGAGTGCCTCCACACTCCTTGTAGATGTAGAGTAACCCCACATTCCTTGTAGATGTACAGTGCCCCCACACACCTTGTAGATGTAGAGTGCCCCCACACACCTTGTAGATGTAGAGTGTCCCCACACTCCTTGTAGGTATGGAGTGCCCCCACACTCCTTGTAGATGTAGAGTGTCCCCACAATCCTTGTAGATGTAGAGTTTCCCCACACTCCTTGTAGATGTAGAGTCCCCACATTCCTTGTAGATGTAGAGGGACTCCTCACTCCTTGTATGTCTAGAGTGCCCCCTCACTCCTTGAATGTCTACAGTGCCCCCACACTCCTTGTACATGTAGAGTTCCTCCACACTCCTAATAGATGTAGAGTGCCCCTATACTCCTTGTAGATATAGAGTGCCCCCTTCCCCATTATTTGTAGATGTAGCGTTCCTCCACAATCCTTCTGGGTGTAGAGTGTCCCAACACGCCATGTAGACTTAAAGTGCCCCCCGCACTCCTTGTAGGTGTAAAGTACTCCCACATTTCATGCCTATGTAAAGTGACCCACACTTCTTGTGGGAGATTGTTGTTAGAAGAAGGTTGAGCAAGGTTGATAACAGAATGTCAGTCCATCTGTGAGCATCCTGGTACAGAAAAGAGGGACCTTTTTTTCCTGCAACGAGAAGGGTCTTGCCATGCTCCCAGTAATGCTTCCATTTAGTCATTTAGGTAAAAAGTAGGGACCTTAGATTGTACACCCCTTGAGGTTTAGGGACTGATGTGAATGTACAATATATATATATGTAAAGCTCTGTGTAAATTGATGGCGCTATATAAGTACCTGAAATAAATAAATAAAAATAGACCTTCAGTATTTCACATGTAAAAGACATGTTTTCTGTGCTTATACATAAACATTACCAAAACATGCATTCTGCAAGAATAAAATAACATAAACCATTAAGGTCACTGATGTTTGTTGTACAAATAAATTGCTGCCTGCAGCAACCAGAGTTAGATAGAGAATTAAAGGGAACATTTCACAGGATGTTACGGGGAGGAACTGTACATTTCACTTATATTACTGAAAGTAATAAAAAAATCATTTACTGGGAGGCCTGTAGCCAAGATCACAAAAATGGATCAAGTGGCTGGATGAAGAAAGAAAAGAAAATGGCATAGGATGGAGTTACTATGCTGGGAGGTGATGAACACACCTGGAAACTTTTCGGAGTCAGCAAGCCTGGGATTACTTGGGGAGGGTGAAGCAGGGGTAATACCTTGGTTTTTGCATTTTTTGCATAGGTTGGTACAGTTGCAAGAAAGCGTATGTGACCCCCTTGGTATTACGTGGAGTTTTGCATGAATTGGGCATAAAATGTGCTCTGAACGTCATCTAAGTCACAACAATAGAAGAACACAGTCTGCTGAACATAATACTACACAAACATTAGATGTTGCCATGGTTTAATTGCACATAACATGTAAACATTCACAGTGCAGGGAGGAAAAAGTATGTGAACCTTTGGACTTAATAACTGGTTGACCCTCCTTTGGCAGCAATAACCTCAACCAAACGTTTCCTGTAGTTGCAGATCAGACCTGCACAACGATCTGGAGTAATTCTGGACCACTCTTTTTCACAAAACTGTTTCAGTGTAGCAATATTCTTGGGATGTCTGGTGTGAATCGCTCTCTTAAGGTCATGCCACAGCATTTCAATCGGGTTGAGGTCAGGACTCTGACTGGGCCCCTCCAGAAGGCGTATTCTGTGCTGTTGCAACCATTGTTTTGTTGAACTACTTGTATGCTCTGGGTCATTGTCCTGTTGCATCACCCATCCTCTGCGGAGCTTCAGTTGGCGGACAGATGGTCGTACGTTTTCCTGCAAAATGTCTTGATAAACTCTGGAATTCATTTTCCCATCAATGACAACAATCCGTCCAGGCCCTGAGGCAGCAAAGCAGCCCAAAACCATGATGTTCCCTCCGCCATGTTTTACAGTGGGGATGAGGTTTTGATGTTGGTGTGCTGTGCCTTTTTTTCTCCACACATAGTGTTGTGTGTTCTTCCCAAACAACTCAATCTTGGTTTCATCTGTCCACAGTATATTTTGCCAGTAGTGCTGTGGAACATCCAGGTGCTCTTTTGCAAACTTTACACGTGCTGCAATATTCTTTTTGGACAGCAATGGCTTCCTCCGTGGTGTCCTCCCATGTACTCCATTCTTGTTTAATGTTTTCCTTATTGTAGATGTGTCAACAAAAATGTTAGCATGTGCCAGAGATTTCTGTAGGTCTTTAGCTGACACTCTGGGATTCTTCTTTACCTCATGCAGAATTCTGCGCTGTGCTCTTGCAGTCATTTTTACAGGACGACCACGGCTAGGGAGAGTAGCAACAGTGCTAAACTTTCTCCCTTTGTAGACAGTCTGTCTTACCGTGGACACATGAACATCAAGGCTTTTGGAGATACTTTTGTAACCCTTTCCAGCTTCATGCAAGTCAACAATTCTTGATCGTAGGTCTTCTGAGAGCTCTTTTCTGCGAGGCATGGTTCACATCAGACAGTGCTTCTTGAAACCAGTAAACCCAAAATAGGTGTGTGTTTTTTAAGGGCAGGACAGCTGTCAGCAACACATCCAATATCATCACACTGATTGGAGTCAAGGTTGGCTCACTCCTGGCTCCAATTAGCTCTGGGAGAAGTCATTAAGCTAGGGTCTCACATACTTTTTCCTCCCTGCACTGTGAATGTTTACATGTTATGTGCAATTAAACCATAGCAACATCTAATGTTTGTGTAGTATTATGTTCAGCAGACTGTGTTCTTCTACTGTTGTGACTTAGATGACGTTCAGAGCACATTTTATGCCCAATTCATGCAAAACTCCACGTAATCCCAAGGGGGTCACATACGTTTTCTTGCAACTGTATAGTAGGTCCACATGGGAAAGTAACAATGACCTGATGTAATGGAAACAAGGAAATGTATTTATAGTAAATGGTCTTCTGAAAAAAAACAGCACTGTCTTCACAATACAAAAAAATTACAATTCCTAAAATATGCAAGTTACAAATAGGAAATTGTTACAAAAAGCAAGCAGCAAATAGGCAATGCTGACAATTCATGGGCAAATTAAAAGCGATTGTGCAGTTTCAAGTTTTGTTGATTTAATATTTCCTACTGTATTTCATAACTTTTTTTTTTCGGGGGGGGAGGGGGCCCAAGTAGCTGGTCTTGCCTAGGGCGTAAAATAGTCTAGCACCAGCCCTGATTATATGTGGTTTGAAGAGACATTACCTGGTCAGTAAATAGACAAAATATGTGTTGGTTCATGCTGCCCAGCAGGTATTGTAAAAGCTACGACTACGACCTCATCAACTCATTAGCTGGTATTGCAAGTGTATGCTGGAATTATTTCATCTAATTATCTCCTTGTCTGACTTTCGGCCGAATGTTCGTTTGATTACTGTTGGTTACTGGGGTCAAAATTTACATTTGTTTTCAACTGTAGTAATGAGAAGAACTGGATAGATTTTTTTTCTCAAATAAAATTTGAACTGTGAATGTTTTTTTCATTGGGTAAAAAAAAACAAAAAAACACACATTTTGTAATGCACATGTTCCAGGCACAAAAGAAACCTGTTTAATGTTTAATATGTCTGAGATTTAATTCAAATAGCAGGTCTGAACAGAATTTTAAGGACTTTTGAATCAAATTAGTTGACTCATTTATGGCAAGAAAGAGTGCCCTTAGGTACGATTTTTCAGAATTTCCGTATAAACATTTGAACAAAATTTTACTGGTATAATGCTAGCTTGATGAAACTATTTTTAGGCAAGTTATAATCATCTTCTCTTCTTCTTGTTTAGAGTTGTAGAGCTTATTAGCACAACACATGCTCCACGCATGCTTATCTTATTTTCAAACATATTCACATTAGAAAAGGGGAGGAGCCTGTAAAAAAAAAAGCCATCAGCATTGACAGTTTAATATGTCAGTGCTACTCTATCTATCTATCTATCTATCTATCTATCTATCTATCTATCTATCTATCTATCTATCTATCTATCCATCCTGGGGTGCCATAAACCCTACATTTTCAAGTAGTGATGCTTGTACTTCAGCTCATCTGTTGATCCTGCTTATTGTCTGGATTTATATCTGCCCTAAAAAAACAATCAAATCAGACATAAGATTGTCATCTTTGCTCTGTTTTCATATCACATTACCAAGTGTTTGGTCTTATCTTGGTTATTTATGTCACATTACTCATTGTTCTGTACAGACTGTTCTTTTTCATTATTACATTTACACAATACATCCTTACAGTTTGCACTGAAGTTGAACTTTCCATCACTATCTATAGCAGTTTTTCTGTTCTTTTGTTTGCTTGTTCTGTAAAAGGGCAGATCTTTTAACATATGGCAACTTGCTTTAAAGTGATTGTAAAGGTTCCAATTTTTTTTAAAATAACAAACATGTTATACTTACCTGCTCTGTGTAATGGTTTCAAGCAGAGCAGTCCCTATCCTCCTCTTCTCAGGTCCCCTACTGGCACTTCAGGCCCCTCCCCCCTGCTAAGTGCCTACATAGTAAGCTGCTTGCTCTGGGGGCACTTGTGCGAGCTTGCTCCTGTGTATCTATGATACTCACAGAATGCGTCTCGGACCCGCTCCTAACTCACAGGCAGTGATTGACAGCAGCAGGTGTCAATGGCTCCTGCTGCTGTTTCTCAGCCAATGAGGAGGCAGAGACCTGGGAGAGCCTCTGCTTTCATGCACAACGCTGGATTGGGATCAGGCTCAGGTAAATGTAAGGGGGAGAGGGGCTGAGGGGGGGCTGCACACTGAAGGTTTTAGGACCACTTTAAGTTATCCATAGACATGAGCAGGAATTCAGATCTGACTAAAAAAACTTGATTTTTATTAGTTCCTTATGAAATATGCGGCAACTGCAAAGTCTGCCAGTGCCAAACGTCTCCTTTCCCAACCTTCTACAGTCACATGACGAGGAGTGTTCAACTGAACAGAATATTCTTGGTCATAGACCTCCCAGTAAGTTATGGTGCATGAGGGTGGGGTTGGTTTGATTGAATGAGACATTTTCATTTATTGGTGGGTTTAAGCAAAAGTGGTAGAAATGTACAAATACAGTTATATATACTGTACTGCTCTGGCTGGCAGGATTGTGTCACCTAGGTTTCTCAACTACACATGATAAGGACCTCCAAGGTTTATGACTAACATGGAGAAAACAAACATCTTACTCTTACATTATAGGATACAGGCTTGATATTTTTGAACCCTGGGTTTTAGACTGTTCTGGAAATTTTATCGATAAGCAACTCCTATCCTCATATTGATTAGGGACTCCAAATTAACAGTAACTACTGCAGTAGGGAACAGACGCAAAAAGATACACCCAGCTTCTTTCCAAATAAATGTCCTGTTTATTTGGTGCAATTGAAAGTCTTTTATACACATGATTAGGTATGTATCACACATTTATGGTAACAAAGGGCGTTACATAGGCAGGCTAATTTCTAATCAGGATTTGAAAGAATGCAAATGTAATGACAACGTTATTAGTGCCGTGTGCACAATGAGTGCAGTGTGCAATACATAGGCAAAGTATACAAAATAGAATACAATTGTTTACAGAATTTGCAAGTTTCCTTTACAACCTTCACTTGATTGGATACTGACCATTGGTTTTGAGGACATGTCCCCTGAGTTTCCCCCTATAACCCCACCCAACTCAGAGAGTCATCAGTTTTTTTGCTAGTGTCCTAAGGTGGTGGACCTCTTCTCACTTATGGAGAAATTACTGTTAGCTTAACATGTTTATAAATTTATTTCAGATTCTTCAATAAAATCTTTAGTATAACTAAAGGCAACACTTTTTTTAGCTGAGGAGAGGGATTATAACATCTGTCAGTTTTTATTGCTGTCTGTGCCCCTTTAAGGGAGATTCACCCTCTCTATTTGTCATGTTTACCATTATTATTGAAAGTAAAAGAAAATCCCAAAGTTTGGGTTGTCCCCTGAAAAGTAATAAAGGGGAAAATCTTCCAATGAGGATGCTAGTTTTGGTGACCTAAGGGGCTCCAAGGGATTCTCTTAATTTGTAGAGATTTCCTCTTGCTTCCTGTGTTGGCTGTGGGACAGGAAGTCAAGGTAAATCTCGCCATTTGGATACAGATGGCAAATGAACCTGTCAGGAATTATAACTCTCCATTACTCTATCAAATGTTTTGCCTATAGTTTTACATTTGCTGCCTTGTAATACAACAATAGAAGAAGTGCATCCAGGTCAGTGCACCCTCGGTAAAATCTTGGGAGCCATACCAGGACCTCAATCCATGGAGATGACCTGTAATGTTGCTCAGGCACTTACCATAATGATTTCAGTAGTGTTGAAACTGGTAATCCTTTTCACAGGAACATCAGCCAGCTCAGACGCACCCCAGAGGAAAAAGAGAGAGCACTCCCATAGTGTAGTAATTTTAAAACAAAAACTTTAATGGAGAAATGCCAAATGAACACTTACATCACATCAGTTGAAATTAGGCCTCAAACACATGTATTGATATGGGTTTATACTTCCAGGGTGTACCAAAATGGCGGCGACCATCACCACGCTCCACTAACAGACCCACGCATTACATCATTGTCAGAGTCTGTAAGTGTTCATTTGGCATTTCTCCATTAAAGATTTGGCTTTAAAATTACTACGCTATGGGAGTGCTCTCTCTTTTTCTTCTGGGGTGCGTCTGAGCTGGCTGATGTTCCTGTGAAAAGGATTACCAGTTTCAACACTACTGAAATCATTACAGTTATACGGTGAAGAAAGCCATATTCCTGTGATCGGTGTGATTCTATCATCTTGGATATCTATTAAGGGCCCTGGGAGTGTGAGGCCTGAAAGCTGTGTTGCCCCTTGGGGTCTTGGCATGGAGGTGAGGAGGCATTTCAGCCGGAAACGGATTTATCATTAATTTCACCAAGTTTCTTTGTTCGTTTGGAGTTGGTGGGGTATTTACATGGACTTTATGCCGATTTGATGATCACTTATGTTTATTTTGATGGTCACTCATTATTTTTTATATTTCATGTTGCTTTAATTATTTTTTGTGCTTATTGCCGCACGTTTATTTACACTGTGTGTTTGTTTTTCACTGGCATCAATCCTGATTATAAAGTGCATTTTTTGTTTTATGCACCTTGTATGGTTAGTTTTGCACACATATTTCGTTGCTTTTTTTTTTTTTTTATCTAGCGTGTTCTGCAAAGAACAGAACATGTGAAAAACATTTTTGTAAGGATTTTGCAAGATGCGATTTAAAAATATGGAACGCTTCACAAATTTGCGTGTCATCCTTGCGCAGGGGCCATGCTAATCTTCTCTGTATCGTTCCAGTTTTAGTATATGTGCTGCCGAAGCAAGCACATATTTCTTTGCTTTTTGATTGTCACAGTTTTCTTTGCACGGAGCTTTTTGTGCCCTTTTATTTAGGACGTGTTAGTCCGATTATGTTGAATATATCATTTATGTGTACTTGTTGATTATTGTGCACGTTGTTTTCATCACAATGCATATTGCACTTAGTTTGGTCTGGTTTCAGGCCTGTACATTTTTATGTATTATTTATGATGCATTTATAGTTTCATGCACCTTGTATGATTAGTTTTGCACATATTTTTTGCTATTTGATTTTGCCACAGTTTTCTTTGCACTGTGTTTTTTGTGCACTTTTATTTAGGATGTGTTAGTCCTATTATGTTTAATACATTATTTATGTTCACTTGGTGACTATTGTTCACATTGTATTTCATCACAATCTATATTGCACTTCATTTGGTCTGGGTTCAGGCCTTTACATTTTTATGTATTATTTATGTTCACTAGTTGATTATTACTCACGTTGTCTTTGTCACAGTTCATATTGCACCTAATTAAGTCTGGCCTCAGGCCTTTATACTTATCACCTCTGTTTTGGGGTTATTTTTTCTGTCTCCCCACTCTTCGAATTTTTGTGTCCTTAGTACTATTGATATTAGCGCAACACCATTTTTTTTGTTTTGCTTTAGGATAGTCACTCTTGGGTTGCTGCTTTCTCTTTCTTGAACACACTTACCCCATTGGTGCACCCTACTCGTGAGTACCCCAGAAGTAATTACCTTCACTAAGGCCTCATTCACACCATGTGCAGGGACGTAAGTTTTTCTGCAAGGGCATAAAGAAAACCATTGTTCTCTATGTGCCCTGTTTACACCATAACACTGGTATTGTGCTGATTTTTTTTCCTGTGCAGGAATCTGCAATGTGTATAAAACTCACTGTAATGCACATGAAAAGTGATGTAAATTCTTGTCTCTGCAAGTAAAATCTGTGTGTTTTTTCCACCAGTTTTTCTACACATATGATGTGAACAAGGCTGAATGGAAATGGTGTAAACCAGGCGCAATCATACGCTCTGCCTAAGGCCTGAAATATACTCAGACCACTCAGAGTTACAATGCTTCCCTGTCCCCAGCTGGACCCTATTTTAACACCAGTCTCTGCATCTGATTCTAGCACTATTTCAGGCTATCTAGTGCTGTCTAGGGCAGATATTACTGCAGCTGTTAAGGAAACTTTCCTGCGGGTGGAGAGCAGAGCTGAGCTTGTGGCTGAAACCCTACAAAATTGAAGCTGTCTGCAAAAGATGCCTCATTTATGTCCTTTGAAGGACAAAGACTTTTTGGTAAGGCACTTGACAAATGTATCAAAGATAGCATAGCAGGTAAGGTCCTTCTTCCACAGCAGAAGGTTTCAAAATCCCCTCCTTGAGGGCTTCTACCTCCTATAAACATAGAACACCTGAACGTTCTACCCAGGTCTTGACTTCTAAGCTAAAATTCAACCATTCCCTTAGGTGCAGGACTTGGAACACAAAATCCACCAAGTCTACCCCTAAGCCCTCTTCCCAATGAAAGGGAGCCCTCACTTCTAAAAATAGGGGAATTTCTGTTACAGCTTGCCTTCTTTTGGGTTACAGATGTCCCAGACCTTTTTTTGGCTTGAAAGGACTATAAAATACAGTTCGTTAACAGGAGATCAGAACGTGCAGGGTTAAGCAGGAGAATGGTCAGACAAGCCAGGGATCAGAACAGGAGACAGACAGCAAATCAGGGTCAGGCAGGGTCGGCAACAAGACAATCTACTAAACAGGAACTTCAGGAAACAGGTAAGACCATATGGCACTTGAGCATTGCAAGAGCTGGGTTTAAATAGCCCGCCCGACTCCTGACAGGTGCTCCTGGGTCCTAGTGCCTGCCCGGTGCCGTCATTGGTGACAGGTGCGCCTGGGTCCTAGTGCCTGCCTGCCTGTATGTCTTGTCAGGATTCTACGCATGTGCAGATTCGATCGCCGAGGCAATCTTCCCATTCCCTGACACATGGACATGGATGTTCTGGCCTCCGAGTTCAACAACAAGCTCTGTTTATGGCCAAGATCACAGATCCTCTAATACTGGCATTGGATGCTGTGATAATTCCCTGGACTCCATTTAGGCTAATCTATGCCTTTCCTCAAGTGCAAATTCTGCAAAAGCAAGAAACCAGTGATTTTCATTGCACCAAACTGGCCCAGAAGAACATGGTACACATATATACTCGGACTTCTAGGAGACAAAGGAATTTAGACTTATCTGTAAATTCTACATCTGGGAGTACAGTACTAGACAAAAGCCACCCTGCCACCTGTCCCTGTGTTACTCTGCACTGCTTGCTAAAAAACAGAGAGTTCATGGAGTTGACTACAGTTATAGGAGAAAACTCGGGGGGGGGGTCCCCAAAAGCTTTGTCAGTGAATATCAGGCCTTTGTCTTATGCTGTACTCCAATTCGAAATCCCGTTTTTTTTGTTTTCTCAAAATGATAAGTTCTGTCCCGGGTCCTGAAACCCAGAAGGTTTCTAAAGCTTTTGATGAAACTAAGTACCAATTTCTAGGTCCAAATCTTACCTGAAAGCATGACCTTCTTATTTGTCTCAGCTGTGATAGGCCTGTTTGTTTTGGGGAACCCAATAAGGGCAACCGGTTGGTTAGGAACTGACCTGGGTTTAGTTAGTGGCTGGGATGAGCAAATGGCTTGTACCTGTTGTACATCACCCTCCTACACTGGAACTGTGTTTGCTGTCTTGCTGAATAAAAGTGAGGGACAAACCTGCTTGGACTGTTTCCAGGTGTCTGAGTCTTGCATGATTTGCCACCACCGATACCAGCTGAGCCTGTCCTCCATACAACTTGGTGCCTGGATGAAGGCAACACATTAGGGAACAGACCGCTTTTGTTAAATAAAATGGAAAAAGCGTGTAAAACAGCTTTTATCGGCAAATCCTAACCAACAGCAGGCTAATCAGCTACAAAAAAAAAAGAACAACTACAAAAAGAAGGGAACCACTTAACCACCCAACAGATGCAACAATTGACTAAAGCCAACTAGGCCTCCTTTGAGGGGACAACAGTAATGTAAGTAATGCCTAATGTTTACCATGTCTTTATACTGTAGATCTGGCTTTGTGAACAAGGGCACAGTCATGCTGAAAGGGGAAAGAGCCTTCCCCAAACTGTTGTCACAAGGTTGGAAGTGCACAATCACCTTTTGTCTGTGGAATCTACATTTCTGAACCTGCATAATAGTTCCTGGAGAGTGACCTAAAAACTAGTATTTTTAGACAGAGGTTTCCGGTGGCAGCACCATTATCTCTCTTTGAAAAAGTTTACTTCATCAGTTTCAAAGGATAAGATTTGAGGAAAAGTATACTATAATTCTAGATTTAGATTTCTGTAATTTTCCTTTATATGTAACAGTTTTAAAATAGTACTTTTAAATATATAGCTATTTTTTCTTACATAACTAGTCAGGTGCCTAAAAGGCTGACTTTGCTTCAAAGAATGCACATACTTGTGAAACCACAGCTCAGGCCTATAGTATTTGGGACAAAAGCTGGAATTCATCAAACATTCCTGCCTAGTAAGCAGCTTGAAGAGTCTCTTCATCAGCGTACATTTTCCAAGAAGACCCTACCCAGATTTTGTGTACTATGTCATAAAGAATCACAGGAATCTGCCCAAGGCTTTGCTTACCCCAACTACGTAGAATGAAAAATGACCGACCTGTCAATATAAACTATAAAGCAAAAATGTAAGCTGCTGAATAACAAATGGCAAGTTTCTCTTAAAGGGGTAGTACGCCCAAAACTGACATCTAGATGCTGGTAAATTGAATCATCCAAAGTTTCCTATTTCCTGGGAGTGATGAAGGCCAGGTCTTTGTATGAATTCACAGCTCAAGTGTAATATATACATTTGTTTGCTGTGCTTGTTGTCTTATAAAACTTGATAAAGGGACAATGAGTGGCATTAAACCCAAAGTGAATTTAAACCCAAAACCAAAAATGTATTATATTGCAGCTAACCAGTCATCAGATGTGGTGGTTCCATTTTTTTTTTTTTTCATTTTTTTAGGCTTTTTACCTCTTTTTTTCACCTGGTGATCTGGCCAGTAATATTCCTTATGTATTTAATTGTCCCTACTCTGGATAAAGGAGCACATGAGACACATGTGGACAGGAGCATTGTCAGTCTGGGGGGAAAGGAGTGTTAGATGTACTAGCAGATTTAAATACACTAACAAATTAAATCCACACTCCAGTTCACACTTTATAAGCAATTACATCAAACAGTTTTGTTCCCTTTTGGGTTAAAGGTTTAACATAAATAAAACTGATCATAAAGGTTTAAAATGAATAAATAAAACTGATCTTTGTAAGCACCCCTGCAAGGGTTGAATGGTTTTTCATATCCCTGTAACTGATACATCTTTAAAGAGCTTGTTCTTTTGAAAAACAACATACTTACTGGTCAGATCACAAGATGAAAATAGAGGCAAGAAATCCTGAAAGAAAACTAATGCAGCCATTATTCTAAGAATTAGTAAGCTGCGATATAATAAATGTTTGCTTTTGGGTTTAATACTACTTTAAAACAAATGTAATCTGCTTGCAATGCATTCGTTGTCATTGAAGATAATGATCTGTTGTGTTGCTACAGTACCAAATTACATTACTACCACTACTGTATAATGTAAACCTCGGAAAGGGAATTCCTGAGTTCCCAGCTCCACCTACCTGCAGTCTCATTATGGCTATTAGATTGATCACTTGTACAGTAAGACATTATGAATTATGCAGAGACAGCTTTGACAGTCTTGATGCTAAGGAACTGCACAGAGCCCTGACCTCAACCCAACTGAACACCGCTGGAAAGCATTTGAATGCCTGCTGCTAAAACAGCAATATTTGGAGCCAAGAAATTCATCCGACAAATCTTGGGGTGGGGGGGGGGCTCAGAAAGGATTACTTTTTAGTTATCCTTCCTCTGGATCACAGCTTCAGGGCTTGTGAACTAGATTAAAATCAGTCTTATTTAAAGCGGTAGTAAATGCCAAAAAAAAAACAAATACAAAAAAGGGCCCCGAGGTGGTTGAAGACATGATAATGTGCACGTATGCACCACATACTCGCACATTATGAAAGACTTACCTGGCAAAGGAAGCCCTCCAGTGCTCAGGCGCTTCTATTTTCACCCAGTTTTCCTTCTGGGGTCATTTCGTTCGGGCTCTTGAATGGCCAAGCTGCAGTGATGTCACTCCCATGCATGCATACCGGAGTCACATCACCACGGTACAGATCATCTGCTGTGCATGTTTGCTGAACTGCGCATGTGCAGCTTGGTGAACATGATCGCTGACAGGCAGGAAGAAGCCTTTATGGCAGAAAGATCGATAGTCTGTTCCATCATAAAAACCTTGCCTGTCAGCAAATTTTAAATAAGTGGATTTATTATCATTTACGTAGAAGTAAACCCTAAGGGCTCATGTACACTGCAGCTCCTAAACTGACGTTCAGGAGCTGTTGAGCGTTTTTTTTCAGCAGCCCCTGAACTCTCCCTATTGTTTTCCTATGTGTCCATGTACACATCGTCGTTGACAGGCAGTTGAGTTTACAGTCGTTTTTTTAACGCACCAAACTTGCGTTTAGGAGTAGATTTTACCGGCGTTCCAAACACTTATAAATGCGTTTATCCACGTATATAAGCGTTTGCGTTTAGAAGTGTTTTTTAACTGTTCCAGATGTTGTCCAGAGCCTTTTTTCATCATCAGAAATGCATGCAAAGCGTTTTCCATGTATTCAAATGGACCCGACACACCAGCGCAGTCAGTTCCAGGTTTCGCGTAAAGGAAAAAATGGTAGAACGTTCCGCATTATGCTCATGTTGGGATCCACAGTGAATACAACCAGAAAAGACAGGTCATCTCAACACATACTGCTCTCTCTGCTTCTGCTCTCTCTATTCCTTTCATAATGTCTGAAATAGTTATTTTTTTACTATTTTTCAGTGCATTCTGGGTATTTGGAAAGACCTTCTGAGATTAGCTTTTAAAAATGCTTATAAACGCAAACGCACCTACGTTTTCCATCGTTCAGAAGAGTTTTCCAAACGCCCTGTGTATATGAGCCCTTAATGAATGATATTTAATTTGCTAAAGCACTTTGTATCATAGACAGTTGTATTTTTTGTCAAAACAAATTGCTGTTATAACTTTTTTTTTTACCTCTTGTTACATCTTAGTGCTCCTGATTTTCTGCAGTTTCTCGTCTACATGCACTGGTGTGATGGCAATTTTCAGGGTGGGTTTCTTAATGTTTACCTGACTGTAATGTGTGTTGAGACGGCCACTTGTAGTCTCTATTGGAAGCCTGTGTGACAAGATGACAATTAGGGGACACGGACAGATCGATGTTACCCTTTGACAAGCAGTACCTGAACCTTTATGGCAAGATCCCCAATTTTATGATTTAAAAAATTTTGAAAATGACTTTAAAAAAGACAATAAAGCTCCAGGCAAACAGCTAAACCACAGATGGAATACAAATATGAGAGTTGTTTCACCTGATAACAGATTTGTTTATCACTCCGATCCAGATTTACACAGTTCTGCCACAAAGCACAGTCCTGCCTAGCAGGTGAGGAGATCTTATTTTTTGCTGCAGTTTCACTTTTAGTTATAGGTCTCCATTTCCATCCCTACCCTGTATCTGGACAGTGAAAGGAGAAGCAGCAGAATGATGAGCTCCTCTCTCTGTCACTCTGTTGTCTCTTCCTACTAGCATGCTCCTTGCACTGCAGCACACTTGGCTTGCTCCTTGTTTTGCTTCTTCCTTCTCATATCTGGTCAGTAAGTGTGTTTTTTTTTCCAGCAGAACAAGCTGTCCTGCATGAAGCAGTTAGTGTTGAGACAAACCATTTACCTCTGACAGGATTGCCTACAATGATCAGCTTTTATTCATGTAAAATCTTTATTCCCCCTCCCCCACAAAAAAAAAATTGTTGCTTTACTTGCTTTTGTAACTGCAGTATAAGCTGGAGTTTGGCTTCAATTTGTTAGTGTAACTAAATCTGCTAGTATGTATACCACTCCCCTCCCCCAGACTGACACTGCTGCTATGCTCCTTCTTCCAGAGTGGAGGCGCTCTAAGGCCCCTTTCACATGGGTGGGCTCTGCCAAACTGATCTTATTGCTTGGCGTGGGATCTTCGCTGATCCCCAATGAGCAAGTGGATGACAGATCAGTGTCCGCTCCGCTTGTGCAAAGCGGACACGGACACAGCCCGCTGTTCTCTATCTGGCATTGGATGTAAACTGGCTGCCTGTTTTATTACACCCATCCAATCCAATCCGCTAGACAGATGGGGAAAAGATCCCCATCCGTCTGTCTTTAGTGGATAGGATTGGATGTCTGCGGGTGTAAACAGGACAATAACAATAGAGGACAACGGAGGGTCCGATCGGGGCCGCCTAAAAATCTAACAGGCGGAACCGATTGGTCAGCTGGGTGAAAGGGGCCTAGTACAGGAAGTGTGTTACTGGCCAGACACCAGGTGAAAACAGAGGGGGAAAAAAACAAAAAAAAGAAAACTAATGCAACCACCAACTAAGGATTGGTAAGCTGCAATATATTACATTTTTGATTTTGTGTTTAATATCGCTTTGACCATATTTTAAAATCAGATCTGCAGTTCTTCTTTCACACATAAGTATTATGATGGTTCTTGGTCCATGAATATATTTGTTAATGTTGTAATACTATAAAAACAGTGGAAGTGATGCTATAATTTAGAAAACTTGCAGAGACAAAATAATTGGCTGATATATAATGAGCAATGCAGACATAGACCGGCATGACACACGTGAAGATTCACACACATGTATTTTCTTTTGACAGTGATTCATGTTATTAAGCGACAGACAGGCTGACAACTTTAGTAGGTGGTAGGGCACAGCTATAGAAGGGTGAAGGCAGGAAGGAGGGGGAGAGAGAGCCTCAGGCTATGGAAACATCACTGCATGGTACTATGCAATACTGCTACGACTAAGTTGCACCTCATGAACCCCATGGACCTTGATGCAATCAGACTCTCACATTCCCAGTTCTTTTATTCCTATTTGCAATACCCTCCTAAACTTTCCAAAATAAGTTTCTAATCACTGGCAAAACAGTGCCTTGAAAAAGTATTCATACCCCTTGAAATGTTCCACATTTTGTCATGGTACAACCAAAAACGTAAATGTATATTATTGGGATCTTATGTGATCAACTACCACCTCTACGCTGATGACACTCAAATTTACCTCTCCACCCCCCACCTCACCCCCACATTCTCCGTCCGCATCACTCACCTCCTAAACGACATCTCTGACTGGATGTCGCTCCATTTCCTCAAGCTTAACCTCTCCAAAACCGAGCTTCTCGTCTTCCCCCCTGCCCACGCCCCCCCCCCCATCCTATCCATCACTACCAACAACGCCATCATCAATCCCGCCCCGCAAGCCAAAGTCCTTGGCATCATTCTGGACTCAAACCTCTCCTTCCAACCTCATGTCAAATCACTTACAAACACATGCAGGCTCCACCTTCGCAACATCGCCAAAATACGCACCTTCCTTACCCCAGACACCACTAAAATACTCGTACACTCCCTGATTATCTCACGCCTTGACTACTGCAACTCCCTCCTCACCGGCCTACCCCAGTGCAGGCTCTCCCCGCTTCAGACCATCCTGAACTCAGCGGCTAGACTCATCCACCTCACCAACCGCTCCACCTCTGCCACCCCCCTCTGCCTATCCCTCCACTGGCTCCCTATCGCCCAACGCATCAAATTCAAACTACTCACTCTGACCTACAAAGCCATTCACAACACTGCCCCTAACTACCTCACCAACCTGATTCCCAGGTATCACCCCACCCGTACCCTTCGCTCTTCACAGTACCTCCTTCTATCTTGCCACCTGGTCTCCTCCTCCCACGCACGTCTGCAAGACTTCTCCAGGTCCTCCCCCATCCTCTGGAACTCACTACCCCAATCCATCAGACTGTCACCTTCCCTCCTCAACTTCAGGCGCTTCCTGAAAACCCACCTCTCCAGGGAAGCCTACCCCACCCTCACCTAACTGCCGTTCTCCTTCATTCCTCCTACCACTCCATCTCCCACAGCCACTTCCTCCTGTACCACTACCCCCTCCCTCCTAGATTGTAAGCTCGAAGGAGTAGGGCCCTCTAACCCCTCGTGTGCTGTTTGTAGTTGCTGTACTGTTTCATGTATTGTCCCCCCTCTATTGTACAGCGTTGAGCAAACCCTTTGGCGCTATATAAACTCGATGTAATGTAATGTAATAAACCAACACAAAGTGGCACATAATTGTGAAGTGGAAGGAAAATGATAAATGGTTTTCAACATTTTTTGAAATAAATATCTGAAAAGTGTGGCAGCATTTGTATTCAGCCCTCTGGAGTCAATACTTTGTAGATCCACCTTTCGCTGCAATTACAGCTGCAAGTCTTTTTGGGGATGTCTCTACCAGTTTTGCACATCTAGAGAGTGAATTTATTGCCCATTTTTGTTTGCAAAATAGCTCAAGTTCTGTCAGATTGGATGGAGAGCGTCTGTGAACAGCAATTTTCAAGTCTTGCCACAGATTCTCAATTGGATTTAGGTCTGGGCTTTGACTGGACCATTCTAACACATGAATATTCTTTGACCTAAACCATTCCATTGTAGCTCTGGCTGTATGTTTAGGGTTGTTGTCCTGCTGGAAGGTGAACCTCCACCCCAGTCCCAAGTCTTTTGCAGACTCTGACAGGTTTTCTTCTAAGATTTCCTTGTATTTGGCTCCATCCATCTTCCCATCAACTCTGCTTCCCTGTCGCTGCTGAAGAAATGCATCCCCACAACTTGATGCTGCCACCACCATGTTTTACAGTGGGGATGGTGTGTTCCGGGTGATGTGCAGTGTTAGTTTTCCGCCACACAAAGCGCTTTGCTTTTAGGCCAAAAAGTTCAATTTCAGTCTCATCTGACAGAGCACCTTCTTCCAGATGTTTGCTGTGTCCCTCACATGGCTTCTCGCAAACTGCAAACGGGACTTATGGCTTTCTTTCAACGATGACTTTCTTCTTCTTCTTGACACTCTTTCATAAAGGTCAGATTTGTGGAGTGTGCGACTAATAGTTGTCCTGTGGACAGATTCTCCCATCTGAGCTGTGGATCTTTGCAGCTCCTCCAGAGTTACCATGGGTCTCTTGGTTGCTTCTCTGATTAATGCTCTCCTTGCCTAACCTGTTAATTTAGGTGGACAGCCATGTCTTAGTAGGTTTGCAGTTGTGCCATACACTTTCCATTTTCAGATGATAGATTGAACAGTGCTCCGTGAAATGTTCAAAGCTTGGGATATTTTTTTATAACCTAACCATGCTTTAAACTTCTCCACAACTTTATCCCTGACCTGTCTGGTGTGTTCCTTGGCCTTCATGATGCCGTTTGTTGACTAATGTTCTCTAACAAACCTCTGCGGGCTTTACAGAACAGCTGTATTTATATTGAGATTAAATTACACACAAGTGAACTCTATTTACGAAATAGGTCACTTCTGAAGGCAATTAGTTCCACTAGACATTAGTTAGGGGTATCAGAGTAAAAGGGGCTGAATACAAATGCAAGCCACACTTTTCAGATATTTATGTGTAAAAAATTTTGAAAACCATTTATCATTTTCCATCCACTTCACAATTATGTGCCACTTTGTGTTGGTCTATCACATAGAATCCCAATAAAATGTATTTACGATTTTGATTGTAACATGACAAAATGTGGAAAATTTCAAGGGGTATGAATATCTTTTCAAGGCTCTGTATATCTCATATAGTTTATCACTGATATGAAGAATTCAGGTGGCCATATGATGGTAGATTTTCAAACAAACATTTGTATTAAAAAAATTTCTTTTCTTTTAACCTTTGATTTTGGTATGAATAAAATTTCCCAAACAAAAACCAAATATACTGTTAGAAACTTGTTAGGTCGAGAATTTTTTTTTTATCCTGCTCCTTTAAATTTTCTCACTACTTTTGAAACTGATCTTCATTTGACACCACTATTAGCAAATCAAAAGAATGTTCCAAAAATGAAAATTTTGGAACAGATTTGTACTGGTGTATGGCCAGCTTAAGCGTCAAGGATAGAGCTTTTAGGACACAGTCCACCCTCCAGATTTGCATTTAACACAAAATTCCTTTCACCATGCAGGGGCACAAAAGGAAATTACAGCCTCTTGCCTATTTTGGACTCACAGTCTGTCTATGCACCAACTTCAGTCTAATCAGGCTACTTTGTCCTTCAGTCTGCTTGCAGCAATGGCCTGGGTAGGTTTTTGATCTTTACGACCAGACAGGCCAGAACACATACACACACTCCCAGTGTGTCTGTACACATGCTGCCACTCCATGCAGCACAAATGATGGAGAAAACCAGAAGGCTTGTGCACACCTGCACAATCAGCAGGTCTGCGGTTGGAGGCTTAAAGTGGCATTTTGTTTAAATAACAAATATCTCTATACTTACGTGCTCTGTGCAATGGTTTTGCACAGAGCAGCCCAATCCTCCTCTTCTCAGGTCCCCCTGGCACTCCTGGGTCCTCCCTCCTATTGGATGCCCCTGTAGCAACAGCTTGCTATGTGGCACCCAAGCAGGCATGCTTCCGTACTGCTGCTCCATATATCCATTCACGCACGGAGCCACGGCTCGGCCCCATCCCCTCTCTCTTCTCATTGGCTCACTGGCTGTGATTGACAGCAGAGGGAGCCAATGGTTCCCGCTGCTGTCTCAGCCAATGAGGAAAGGGAGTCCCGGGATAGCTGAGACTCCAGTGCTGGATCAAGAGGTGGCTTAGGTCAGTATTAGGGGGGGCTTGAGGGGGACGCTGCACAGAGAAGGTTTTTACCTTCATGCATAGAATGCATGGAGGAAACCCACGCAGGCACAGGGAGAACATGCAAACTCCAGGCAGGTGGTGCCGTGGCTGGGATTTGAACCAACAACCCTAGTACTGCCAGGGTTGTTTGAAAAGGTTCCTCCTAAAGAGAGACCAGCATAAACATTGGCTTCATTCTCTCCCTCTATTTTTTCCGCTCAGAATCCTATCAGCCCACTTGACCTCCACCATTTCATATTCTCTCCTTTACGACAAAAGTATTTTTAGCATCATCTCAAACATAAGACATATCAAAGGCTTTCATAGAAACTTTTGGTCTACTTGATAATGGTGGCAATAATAAGGTATAGCGGAAGGCATTTTTTTTCATTGGATAGAGTAAGGGAGGGTTATAACCCCTTTTTTTTTTTGCCATGTGTGTCCAGTGGGTGATTTCCTTTTACTTCCTGTCCCATAGCCAAAACAGGAAGTGAGAGGAAATCCCTCCAAATTGAGGGAATCCTGGTGTGACACCACAGTCTCCAGAACTTGTGTTCTTATTGGAAGTTTTCCCTTCTATCAGTTTTCTGATGTCAACCCAAAAATTTCTTTTACTTTCACTGTAGGTAATAACGTTAACAGGAAAAAAAGAGAAGGAAAATTTCCCAAATAGGGGCACAGGCAGCAATAAAAAAAACTGTCATGTTCTAATCCCTCTCCACTTTATCCAAACCTAAAAATGTTTGCCTTTATTTATACTTTAAGGAACAGCAAAAGGAAATCCATAAAATGGATTGGACTGTCCGCTGTTCAATCACTTGTAGCCTTCATCACTATAATCCCATCTAAATGTCCAGGCAAAGCAGGGAGTAGCCTTCTTCGTGCTCCCCTGGGCATCATCTATGTTTGTATAGACTATTATGCTGTCATATGCTGGGGAAGAGAGAAAACATGGTTTGATGGGGAAATGGCTTTGCATTGAAAGAGAACAGAGCTGGTCTTTGAATCTACTTAATTAGTAAGTAATTCAGAAATCTGAACAGTTCCCCATATCTATCAATGTCCACCTGTAAAGCTTTCTGATTCACCAGAAGATGCCTGCTGCATGCATTATTCACCTGCCATGAACAACCACAGGCATAACTCATAGTAGTTCCAAAATGTAAGGGAAGTTTAAGAACCTACACTCATTTCTTTAATGCTGTTTAAATTACAAGGGAGGATGCAGATTACCCCAATCAAGAATGTCACGGGGGCCAGGCATGACACATTTTGAGGTGTTGTGTCTACACCCAACAGCTATGGGCAAGAAACAAAAATAAAAATCATCATCTCAAACATCTTCTCAAACATGTAGTCAATTTCCATTATATAGAATCTTTGTGAAATATGGAGATTACTGTTTATTTCTCATTCTATAAAAGACAGTTGCCTGGCTGTCTTTCTGACCCTCTGGCTTTTATACTTGGAATCACTAGTCTATAAGAAATATTTGAAATAGCACTACTTGTCTCCAACTTTCCCAACCTCCATCCTGGTTTCAGGTCATTATTCCAAAAACAATGAAGTCAGTGAAACAACATAACAACCAGGCAACAAGAATTTTCATAAGGAGGATAGGAATGTCCACATCCATATTACTCTCAGGAAAGTCAAAACCAGAACTGTAAGTCCAAGCAAAAACCTGTTAGAACTAATTGTAGAGTGATGGGGTACGCCCAACAAAACTCAGATATCATTGCAATGAACCTGGAGGATGTTTAGCTGTGACATGAATGTCAATGCACTGTTGTACCATATAGATGTGCTTGTACAAATGAGATCTGCAATGGAAAGGTTATCAGGAGGAAATTGGATGGTTTCAGTAAATCAGAAAGGAGTAGGTTAACCATTTGCACGATTTGCATGAAGCTCTTATGAAAGCAGCATTTCCTTTTCTTTTCAACATTCTGATCTATGATCTGCTGTTTAAAACTCTAGAAAAAAATATATTTAAATGCACATCCCATAAGCAGAAGGGAACAATAGAAAGGTTCTCTGTTTGGGCTTTATGGTGCCAGCCATTGGTTGATTCAGCACCTTATGCGCAAGTTCCAGTACCTGGTTGGTGTACCATGTGAATATCTCAATGAACGCTTTGGTCTTCTTCACACATACAAGTATGTTCTGGGCTGTTACACACATTGCTCACTGCAGTCAATGCTCATATTAACGTGGTGTGACATGAGCATTTCAAGAATTCATGTCTATCTTTAAAGAGAACTAGTCATGTTGAACTTATGTAAGAATCTTAATATTCAGTGTTACATAATCACAATGCATAAGCCTTATTAAAATGTATTTTTGTATTTTGATGTAGTTTTACTTTCTTTCTCTGAATCTGACCTCTGAAGTCTGATAGTTGCTGTCATGTCAAACACCTAACCTCACACAACGGAGTCGCCATAATTGCTTACATGGGAGCAGTTAATTACATCCTTTTTAACTACAGACTCTGTTATATGACATTGTTGTCTCTAGCACTGAGTTCTGTGTTTCCCTAGAGTTCTTTAAAAAAAAAAATTTTTCTGCTTGTAGGCAGGTGCAATCT
This sequence comes from Staurois parvus, assembly GCF_062004578.1. NCBI lineage: Eukaryota > Metazoa > Chordata > Amphibia > Anura > Ranidae > Staurois > Staurois parvus. The sequence goes on along the minus strand of NW_028318028.1, from coordinate 1,064,358 downwards.
GCTTCTCCATTGTAGGTGGCACCTGACCAGAGTGGCAACACAGCCTGGAGAGGAAGTCAAGGGAAACGTGGTTTTTCTGTGATTTCCTGGTTCTTAGAGACAGCGATCCGGTTGGCTGTGCTAGATCTAGGTGACACTTGGTGGCCATCTTGTGTTAGCAGAGTCTTTTTATAATGATAATAATAATACATTTTATTTTATATAGTGCCTTTAAATTAGCTCCTCAAAGCGCTTTACAAGGAAAACATAAGAAATATACAGGATAAAATAAAGGAAAAAAGGGACAATTAAATGAAAGCTTGTCTAAAGAAAAACGTTTTTAGATTTGATTTGAATGAGTTTAGAGAAAATGACTCTGATGTTCTTTGGAAGTGAATTTCAAAGTTCTAGAGCATAGCAGGAGAAGACTCTGTCTCCCATTGAGTGTAGGTGAGTAGAGGGGACACACAGAAGACCAGAATTTGAGAAGTGGAGGTTATGAGGGGAAGATTGTGTTGATAAAAGTTCAGAGAGATAATGGGGTGCCAAGCCATGAAAAGCCTTATGGGTGAGCAAGAGGATCTTAAAGTCTATGCAAAGCCTGATGGGTAGCCAATGCAATGACTCCTGGATAAGGGTAATATGGTAATTTGTACCAGACCCAAGTATTCTGGCTGCAGTATTTTGTACATATTGAAGTCGATTAAAATGAAATTAAAGTGAATTTAGGTACAACAGTGAGCAGAGCATTGCAATAGTCAAATTGAGAGAACACAAATGTATTGATCAGCTTTTTCTGCTACAGCATGTGATAGCATCGGACTCAGTCGAGCAATGTTTCTCTAGTGGAAAAAAGATGTTCTGACAATATTTTGTACATGTGGATCCAAGGTTAAACTAGCATCAAATATCACCTCTAGATTTTTCAATTTAGACTGAAGCTCAAGTACAGTGCCATCAATAGATAGGCTATCAGGACTGACCCTACATAATTAATGGGGGGTGTCAATAAGCATGAATTTAGTCTTCAGTATTTTTAGGTTCCTGCTCCCCAGGTTTTGGTGCGCAATTGTGAATGGGTAGTGTAGGGTAGGTACCCCATCTGTCAGGGACAGTACTAGTGGCAGGGAAAGGTTCCAGATGAGGAGGGAAAGAGGGTTTGCAACTCCTCTGGACCTCTTCCCGCTAGGGCACGAGATGGCCAGGCCACATTCTGTCCCTATTAATAGGCGCTTCTTCTTTACACGCTGTTGGATTTCGTGAGTGTTCCCGATTGGGCTTTCTTCCCACTGGGTTTGTTGTGAACTGCTTTACTGCCACACAAGTTCTTTACATTGTACCTGGACTGTGTGTGTTATTGCCGCTGCACCCACCTACATGCTTGATTCTAAAATGCTGAATAGATGCTTTGAGTGCAAACATATGAGCTAACCCTGCCTTATCTGTCACTGCTATGCTATTCCTCCTATGACCCACTCTGCCCTCCAGCATGAAAATCACAGCAATGTGACATTTATTTTTATTTCCCTCTTAGTAATTACTCATCTCAACATATTATTCACATTTCCAGTTTCATTGTAATCTTTTACCTAGAACTGAGATGTTTATTCGTCCTATGTGTTTCAGTTTAGTTAACCATTAATGGATTGTGAACGAGTTGGGGGATTGGAGTTGTTTAGGTTAACCATTTACAGAATTTGTATTGATTGGCTGTGATGATTTTGGCTTCTTTAGCTGAAAGTATGAGGATTAGCAAGCCAGGAGAGTTAAGGTGGGAATACATGATTAGAAAATCGACCGATCGATCATCCGACGACCGAGAGGCGTTCATTCATTGGTCGAAATCGTGGCCCACATTAACCAATCTAAAAAAAATAATTAGTCAGGAAATACGTAGTGTTGACATCTTCTGTACAAGTGGAAGTGATGCGATGTGCGTGTGACTTTGTCGCCAAACCCTTCCGGCCAGAACGAGCAATATACACAACAATTACCAGCAATGAGTATAATATAATTTATTACATGACCTGTATACATAAATAGTGATATATAAAAATCTAATCTGCACAATTCTGGTTTCATGATCTCATTAGGCCAATCTACTTTTACCATTTGGATTTTTCATTCGTGTTTATGTAGATTCCTTGGACATAAACATCCGAGTCATCTTCTGTTTCTGCTCATGAGTGATAGCGCTTGATAGATTTTTTTCGTACGACCGTCATACCACCGCATAGAAAATCGGTCGTTCGTATGCAAAACGACAAAATTTTTCACCGTTGTTCAACCGGATTTTTTCGTTCACAATATCGTTATCGGTTAAAACATCCTGCTCATCAAGAGAAAATCGTTCGATCAGTGGTTCCACAAAATTTTTCAGACGATTTTCTTATCGTGTGTACGGGACATTAGGCTGTAGTTAGACCATGCTGCTCTAGACATAAGAATGCTAACCATTGACACACACTACATAGCCAAACACATGTGGACATCCCTCCAAATTATTGAGTTGAGGTGCACAAAGCCAGTTCCATAAAGACATGGGTGGACAGATTTGGTGTGAAGGAACTCAAGAGCCCTACTCTCAACCATACTGAACACTTTTGGGATTAAATGGAATGCTAATTATTTATTTGTTTATTTCAGGTACTTATATAGCGCCGTCAATTTACACAGCGCTTTACATATATATTGTAAGTTCACATCAGTCCCTAACCCTCAAGGGGTGTACAATCTAAGGTCCCTAACTCACATTCATACATACACATACTAGGGACAATTTAGACAGGAACCAATTAACCCACCAGCATGTCTTTGGAGTGTGTGAGGAAACCGGAGTACCCGGAGGAAACCCACACAGGCACAGGGAGAACATGCAAACTCCAGGCAGGCGGTGCTGTGGCTGGGATTCAAACCAACGACCCTAGTACTGCCAGGCGGAAGTGCTAACCATTTAGCCACTGTGCTGCCCATAAATTACAAGCCACGTCTGCTAATACAACATCAGTACCTGATCTCACAAATATATGTTTAGGTGAATGGACAAAAGCTCCCACAGACATACACCTAACTCATCTGTAAAGTCTTTCTAAATGAGTGAAGACTGTTATAGCCACAGAGGAGCTTGACCAACTCCTTATTACTGTCCATAGTCTTGGAATGGGTTGTCCAACAAGTTGTGATGGTTGTCCACAATCTCTCGTTAATATAGTTTATGTCACACTTTGTAAAAAGGCGCACATAAATAACTATTGTATTTTAAACATTCATTAAAATATTGAAAATCAACAACTGCCCAGCCCATAAATTGAACCTACCACCAATAGGTTCATGAAACCATGAACTGATCTAAAGTGATGGCAATAGCACCACAATATGTGTTTTTTTTTTTTTTTGGTGGGGGATTGAAAGTGTTTGAAATATTGTGAAATAACATCTCATGTGTGGACAGCCCTAGCTAGGTGTGGCCAGTATTCTCATATACTATTTACCTGCAAGACAGTTGTAACACTATGAAAAGACTCCTGAGTCAGCAGATTGGATTTTATTAAGTTGTTACTCCAGAACAAGGCATAAAATTAACCATACATGATAACAGTGTTGTTAAACACATACTATGGGTTTAAATATATTGTACTTGAACAAAGGCATCATCTTAGTAAGCACCAGAAACTCCATAACGAAGGGAAGACTCAAAGCATCTATGACAGCAAGCCACTGTGATCTCCTGATAGGCCTGCCGTACCATTGTATTACTCTATGGTGGTATTGCCATTAAGAGTCCAACAATTTACCTGTCCCATCTTCAATGCCTTTCTCATGACTGCTAAGTGGGATGGCCTTCCTGACTGGCCAATGATAAGGCACGAAGACAGGAAGAAGTGGTGGGTCAGTTATCAAGCAGGAAGCTGTGTGGTCAGTATTTGCCTACTAGAGTATTAGGGTTTTGGGCACTTTGAAAATACACTTAGCCAAGCCACTAGAGACACTTGCTTTAAGGACCTTGGACCACTGTAATAAGTAATGTGAGCCGAAAGGTTCTTGTGTTGATGACAGTAACCACATTTCATTTTGTTTCTGGAGTAGTGTGTAGGCAACATAAATGGTGTACAGTCAGGAGACTGGAACAACTCTCTTAAACTGTTGGTTGCTTTACCGGGGGACCACACAGAATGACAAGGATGACAAAATAGAGTATACTTTGGTGTGATTGCAACGTGATTTTGGTCCCATAGACTACAATGTAAACTCACAGAAAGCGCACCTGCAGGAGATTTGATGCTATTCTGAAGCAATTTTGAAGCAATTTTAGTGTTTTCTTTTAGCCCTCAACTCCTCCCGAGCCCATCCGTGCTCTTCCCAGTCACATGTGCTTTTTATACTGCAGGAAAGATGCAGGAGAGATGTGCTTGACAATACAGAGATTATTATTATTATTATACAGTTTTTATGTAGTGCCAAAAAGTTTGCTCAGCGCTGTACAGAGTAGTGGGGGACAGTACATGAGACAGTACAGTAACAAAACAGTATACGAGGGGTTCGAGGGCCCTGTTCTTTCGAGCTTACAATCTAGGAGATCATTCCTTTTATTCGTCAGTGGCCACACCACAGATTCATGACACCAGGGATCCTAACTACAAGGACCACATCAAGTGGGACAGAGCCTAGCTGAAAATTGTTACAACATACGTTGAGGATTGGGATACTTTCACAGCCTCAGTACAGATAGCAAGACATGAAAGTTGCGTCAAAGTCACATATAAATCACATCAAGTTGCAAGCAAGTTGCACTACATAATTGCACATAAATTTGGATCTATATCGCATCACGGAAGGGTCAACCAGGCCATAGAGTGGCTACTAGCAGTCAATGGTTTGCTTTATTTCTTCACACTATCCTACTTTCTCTGTGCTGTCCTTTCCTTTTCACATTTTATGGTTTTTTTCCCTATCTTGTATATGAATGTTGTTGAGAGAAATGCCAAATATGGCACAATGAATGTTAAAGAGTGCTGTAGGAATCGGCTGATTAGGCTGGCAACTCGTCATCATGTAGAAGTTTCCCACAAGTTCTGGTCATACTCAGCTCCTCTCAAATCTTAGCTCATCCTTAAAGTGCTTTTAAAGGTCTTTTATCTTAATGCATTCTCTGTATTAAGGTAAAAATGCCCAACTACTTGTTCTACTCCTCCACCCCTAAATACTTACCTTGGCTCCTGTCACTGCTCCAGCACTGTCTCAGCACCACTGCAGTTAATGCCTCACTTAATGCTATCACAGGAGACATTGGGGGTAGTGGAGCCATGGGCTCCTGTTGCTGTCAGTCACCTCCTGTGAGGAGAGAACGGAAACATGGCTTACTGGTGCCTGTGTGTGTCTATGGATGCACACAGCCAGGCTCAGAAGTGCATATGCACAGCTACCTCCTTGCTAAGGAGGCATTTGGAGTAAAGAGGAGTGGAGAACACCGATAGGTGATTGCCAGAAGTAGAAGTAAGGGACCGCTCTGTGACAATTCATTGCACAGAGCAGTGTAATGTAACCTCTTTTATATTTCAACAAAAAAAATTCAACAAAAAAGCCTTGAGTAGAATAGTGTAGTAGAGTATCTCTAGCCTTCCATATTGTGCCTCCAGGCGATCTCTGCCTCCTGAAGCACATCCACAGTCTCAAGCAAACCCTATAGCATGTTACAGTCTATTACCATCTCCTGTTGCATGTCTGCAGTCTCTAGCAGCTCTCTGTAGCATTACATTCACTGAATATTATATGTGGGCCTTTGGCAATGTCAGGGACTGCATTTTAGGCCGCCTAAATCAAGTAATTTGACCACCACTGGCTTAGCTGCGTTGGTTGGTTTCTGAGCAGAGTTTAACGAGATTTTTGCACGCTCAAGTTTTAGTAAATCAACATTACTGTGTGTTGTGCAGTATTGTATGTTTTGATAATGTGCTGTAAAATGCATTTTTTTACCATGCATTACTGCATCGCAATAGTGTGACTATGTCCTAGGATGTTGTGGATTGATGTCGCACGCCTTGACGTCACGCCGTCGGAGCATCGTGGAGCTCCAGCGGCCACAACATCCAACAGGACGATTAGTCCTCTCTGTCTATTTATGACATTTTGTGGATGCATCCTGCTAATCTTAGTAAATTCGTTTTTAAACTTTACTTCACTATGGGCATTTTTTCTTGATCCCCTTTGGGGAGCACCTTTTCTCCCAGATATCGTTTTTGCACAGTGGAGGTACAGTGCTCTTTTGGTGGAGCAGTGATCGTTTTCTACCATCTATTGGATTTCTTCTGCCCAGCTCTGTACCATCGTGAGGATCTTCACTGCTCAAGGGAATGCATCTACCCTTTCCATGCTGATGACTACTCTATGAGCTCCATCTTTGCTACATTGCACTTATAATGTGCACTTCTGGTTAGTGTGCATTGTTACCCTAGGTCACCGTTGTTGGGACTTTTTTTGATCACTTTTATCTATTGTGACACATTTATATATTCTTCTAGTGCTGCACTTTTATTTTATTTTAATAGTGTGACTATGTCCTAGGATGTTGTGGATTGATGTGCTTGTAAAGCCTTAAGGTCTTTTACCTTAATGCATTCTATGCATTTTCCCCCGGTTCACATATATGGGGCCGTATGTTTTGCACGGGCACGAGAGCCCATTCATTTGAATGGACTCCCGTGCCCGTGACACGCAGGGAAGAAGTCCCTGCACTTCTATGGTAAACACAGCCTACACGGGAACCTCGGTTCCCAGAAAGGTTGCGTTTTCCAGGGCCGGCGGCGTGTCATTAGAAGTAATGGTACCTGCCCGCAGGTCTGCATTTCTCTGTGCGGGTGGTGTGGCTGCACGGATTTTCGTGCGGATCTGCAGCAGCACTACCCGCACAGATGTGAACCTAGGGTAACGTGGAAATAAACTTTTTTGTATACTTTTACCTACAGGTAAACTTATAGTAACACTTACCTGTAGGTAAAATGAATATCTCCTAAATGTCCACCGTTTAGCTTGGGTTCACACTGATGCGGTCCAGATTTCGCAGCGTTTTCTGTGAGAATCGCACCATATTCATCCGAACTGCTGCGGGTGTGTATGTTAATCACTTCAAAGCTTTATTTTGGTGGTATTTATTCACCACTGCGATTTTTATTTTTTTTGCTATGTAAATGAAAATGTCCAAAAATTTTGAAAAAAGGTGTTTTTCTTATAAAACTTGGCAAATAAATAATATTTCATCATAAATCTTGGCCAAAATGTATTCCGTTATCTTTTTAGTAAAAAAAAAAATAAAACAAATTAGTTTATAACCAAAAATTATAATTTTTAAACATTTTGTTTTACATTCTTGTTTAATTTTTTTATATTATTATTTGTTTTTTTTTACATACTGTCAACCTAGCAGTACAGTGTCACCATGGTGACACTACTACTTGTGGGGGGGTGATGAACTTTTTTTTACACTTATTGCTTTTACACCCATAAAGGCTGTAAAAGCAATAATTTCTCCTTCTCTCTGGCTGCATTCTTGCAGCCATTGAGAACTACTGAGTGAGCTGTGATTGGTCACAGCTTGTCACATGGTACAAGGCTGTTGTGAATAGCCTTGTACCATGTGACCTCTGTGATCATTCACAGATTTCACAGGTAGTAAGCAATGATGTCACAAGTGACATCTTGCTTACTACTCTGCATGTGATCACTGATTGGCCAATCAGTGAGCACATGATCAGGACATCGCACAGAGGTCCCGTACGACGATCGGTGTTCCACTGTGTCCAGATGTATGGCTCAAATCGCACCGCACACAAATCGCATGTGACTTGCACAGGAATGCGGTGCGGCTCCTGTGCGAATCACATGCGATGTATCGCACCGCATGAGTGTGAACCCAGCCTTAGGAGATATTCGCTCTTTTTGAGAACCGGCGCATGCACTCTGAAGGAACGGCATACCCGTACTGTTCCCTCAGAGCACTGTGCCGTGACCCAGGACTCCTGTGCGCCACTGAAGGGTTTCGTTTTAAGGCAAGTACTTAATAAAGTAATTATGATCCATGACGTCAGCACACATGCCGGGACCACATGATCGTTGTTTTAAGATCTTAGTTACCAGTTTGCAGTGAGACTGTCACTAGTTGCTGTGGTTGGCGGCCATTTTATTGGAAGTATATATACAATGTGCATTACCATGTTACTCAATGTAAGTGCTTTTCTTAAGGGGGGTTTTCAATGCAATAAATGATTGTTTTTACGGTATGTGGCTGTTTTACTTTGCCCACATATGGAATTGATATTTCCCAATCTGAATGGGGAGGAGATCGGAGTATGAGATACTAATAATCAATTGATTGGAGGTCCTTTTGGGCTGCTGGCTGATTATCAAGTTCGAGATTTCACAACCATTCATTATTAAGGAGATTGATTGAATTCCTACTAATTTTCCACTGCTGGTTACTCACCAGCTTCTGGTGAGTGTTGAATCCAATGGGGTGTTAATCACTGCAGGATCACATGGATGGTGGATCACTTTATCTGGAATGAAGTGAACTTTTCACATTATCATTGTATTTTATATTTTATTTGGTGGAAGTTTTTCTTCTTTCTTTTATCCTTTTATATCAATCAGACATTGTGTTTTGACATAGCGCTGTTTATGTGTCCTTTTTTTTACTCAGTGTTTATAAATTATGATATTACCTTTCAGGGGATTTTGTTTGTTTTTTTTTTAGGTGCAATTTACTGTCGCTTTAAGGAAAAAAAAACCTTCTGTGCCTGGGATCCCCCTCAGCTCCCCCTTATACTTACCTGAGCCCCATTGTGATTGTGCATGAGAGCAGTGGCTCTCCCGGTTCTGTCCCTCCTCACTGGGCAGATCGATAGCAGCGGGAGCTATTGTCAATCAAACTCTGTGATTGAGGGCGCTGACTGTGTCTATGGATGCAGGCAGCGGGGCATGGGAGTGAACCGGCACGAGTGCCACCATAGGAAGTGGATGAAGAGGAGTCAGGAGCGCTGGCAGGAGACCTGAGAAGAGGAAGATCGGTGCTTCTCTGTGAAAAACTACTGCACAAAGCAGGGAAATATAACATGTTTATTATTTCAATTTTTTTTTTTTAAAGAGGAGTTCTGCTCACCCTGTCAAAAAATAAAAGTCAGCAGCTACAAAAACTGTAGCTGCTGAATTTGAAAAAACAGCCACTTACCTGTCCCTCTGTCCTGCAGTGTGTCCCCTGTAGCCCGTTTCACCCGGCCGTCATGTATTCCAGGAGGCCGGCAGTTCAGTGTGGGCACCCGGCTGTGACTGCTTGCGGCTTCACAGCCGGGTACCCACTGCGCATGCGTGAGTAGCGCTGCGCTTCATCAATGGTCCTGTAGTCTTCTGGGGCCTGTCACGTGTCCCAAAAGACTACAGGGTGCACACCTTCCGTTTCCGATCGCCTAGGCCAGGGGTGGGCAACTGTGGCCCTCCAGCTGTTGTAGAACTACACGTCCCATGAGGCATTGCAGAACTGACAGTTATTATTATTATACAGGATTTCTATAGCGCCAACAGTTTGCTCAGCGCTTTACAATATAAGGGAGACAATACAGCAACAATACAGTTCAGTACAGAAGGAATAGGAGGGCCCGTCTCGTGGAGCTTACAATCTAAAGGTTACAAGCATGACTCCCAAAGGTGGAGGCATAATGGGACTTGTAGTTCACCAACAGCTGGAGGGGCACAGTTGCCCACCCCTGGCCTAGGGGATCAGACCGGAAGTCGGGAGCGGGTACCTGTCAAATTCGGGTACCCACTCCCCCCCCCCCCGCCCCCCAAAGGTGCCAATCCTTAATGGGGAGCGGGGGAACAGTCCTTAAAGCAGAACTTCCCCTTTTGGGTGGAGCTGCACTTTAAATTAAGCTTTACAACCACATTAAGGAGGGACGAAAGGATTAAGGTTCATAAAAAAATATTTGTCTGCACGCTCTGTTTTCTTAAATACAATATTTTTGTTTTTGTGAAAGTGATGACAACGAGAAGTGCTGTTGATAACACTGAGGTTTGGGGTGTATGTGTTTATATAAAAACAAGCGAGCGCTGAGGTATATACAGAGGAGACGTGGGTTTGGTGAGACTGAATTGTGCGTTGACAGATAAGGACTGACGTCAGCTCACCTGACACAGGGCCAGAACTTTGTACAAGAATGGTGGGGGAAGGGCAGACTGATAAACAGAGACATAGGGCTGGGTAGAGAGGAGGAAAGAAACACAGACGAAGGAAACAGGCAGGGTAAAGTAAAGGTGTGTGCTGCTGAAGAAAGAAAGATAAAACCTTGACTTAATAAGGCAATGTGCAAAGGGCAGTGACTAGTTGCAAGACATAAGCAATCATTTTACAGGGTTCAACTAGCTTGAAACTTGTGCATTTCCCGAAAGCGCAGAACAGAGTGCATGCTTTACCGCATATGAATGCACAGTAATGTGATTATTATTATACAGGATTTATACAGCGCCAACAGTTTGCTCAGCGCTTTACAATATAACGGGAGCAACAATACAGTTCAATACAAGAGGGTTAGGAGGGCCTGATCCTAGGAGCTTACAATCTAAGAGGGAGGGGCTAATGGTACAAAAGGTAATAACTGTGGGGGGCGGACTGGTAGGAGGAGTAGAATATTCCACTATTAGCTGAAGGCAGGATAAGTTACCCTGAAGAGATAGGTTTTCAGAAATCGCCTGAAAGTGGGCAGAGTAGGCGATAGTCAGATAGATTGGGGTAGAGAGTTCCAGAGGATGGGGGAGGCTCTGGAGAAGTCCTGGAGACGAGTATGGGAGGAGGAGACAAGGGAGCTAGAGAGCAGGGGGTCGTGGGAGGAGCGGAGAGGACAGTTTGGGTTATATTTGGAGCAGGGGCGGACTGACAACTCATGGGGCCCCCGGGCAATTGGGGATCATGTGGCCCCTGTGTCCTTGCCCACACTCAAAACAGCCTATAAAAAGGTACCAGGGGCATTTTATGGGGTCCCCTACTGACCCAGGGCCCTCGGGCAGTGCCCTAGTGCTCGAATTGTCAGTCCGCCCCTGATTTGGAGACAAGATTGGTGATGTAATTTGGGGCAGAGTTATAAATGGGCAATGGGAAGCCAGTGGAGGGATTGGCAGAGAGGGGTGGCAGATACAGAACGGTTAGTAAGGTGGATGAGTCTGGCAGCAGCATTCATGATAGACTGAAGAGGGGATAGCCTGCGATGAGGTAGGTCAATGAGGAGGGAGTTACAATAGTCAAGGTGAGAGATAACAAGGGAGTGTATAGCCCCAATCAGAGCCAATCATGGTGGGGGAAATGTACTAAAAGTACTACTACTAGAATCTGGTGCATCTCTGCATAGTAACCAATCAGCTTTTAGGTTTTATTGTCAAAGCATATTTAGACAAGCTGAAATGAGAAGCTTCTTGGTTACTATACACAAGATTCTGTGTGCACCAGTTTTAGTAAATCTCCCCTGATGTGTATGTGGCACTTTTGGCAGCCTTGGACCTATATTGGCTATGCAGATATCTAGCCCTGGCAAACTTCAACAGCTTTCCTCTTGCAACCTTGGTAACAATACACTTTTTGGTGACTATAGGATAAAATAGCTGCTGATCTTCTGCTTCTTTTTTTAACATGCTGATTGGACAACAAAGGAGAAGTGGCACGTGGATCCTCCCTGTGCCCTTTCCTCCTGTAAGCACATCCAGTGTTGAGATTGATGGCTCTGTAGAAAGCAATAGAATTTGCACCTGCTGGGAGAACTGCCTCTGTCTCCCTGTGCAAGGGATTGCAGGAGCCCACAGACAGATTTAGGAAGAGCCCTGAGAAAGCACAGGATCACGTTAAAGCCCCATACACACGGGGCCAAATATTGGCCAAATCAGCTGTTACAGTAGAAACCGGCCAACTTTTGGCCCATATGTACAGTTGCCTGTCCAACAGAAGCTAATCTCTGAAAACCAGCAGTTGATCAGCCCGCTGGGTTGAACAAAAAAAAACGTAACGTGTGCCAGGCTTTAGTCTGAACCCCTTCTGAATCAACTGCATCCTTACTACCTAGACCCGGTGCAGAAGAGGGAGGTTGCACAGAGTCATGTGAGAAGAAACTTCAATCCCAGGCTGAAAACTGAGAAAAGCCTGCTTAATCACTCTTCAGACACATGCAGTATAGCATGCCAACATGCTTTGCATTAACTGCTTCCCATCCGCCCTATGGCAGAAGTACTGCTACAGGGTGGCACGGGTGCGCAAAATCATGAATATACACATGATTTTGCTTTTCCAGGAAGGGGGCGCGCATATGCCCTACCTGCGCTGCCGTTCGTGGCCATGGCTGTCAATCACCGGGTCCCGGGCGGTGACTACTCGCCGGTGCACGATGATTGCCAAGCATCTCCAACGGGAGGAAGGGGGGGGGGGTTTGGCTGGTGGGGAGAACTGTTTGTAAACAAAACAGTTCTCTCCCCTGTCAGCTCCAGCACACTGCTTTGCATGGCTGTGCATAGCAGAACCATGCAAAGCAGTGTGCTTACAGTGAAGCACAAACACAGTTAACCCTTTGATCATCCAACATGTTAACCCCTTCCTGCCCAGTGCCATTAGTACAGTGTCGGTGCTTTTTATTAGCACTTATCACTGTACTGGTGTCACTGGGGATGTCAGTGACACCAAGACAGTTCCCCCCAGTGTCAGAATGCCCGCCGCAGTGCCACTATAAGTCGCTGATTGCCACCATTACCAGTAAAAATTTTAAAAGAAATTCCAGTATATATTGTAGCGCTATAACTTTCACGTAAACCAATTAATTTACACATATTGGGATTTTTTTTAGCAAAGACATGTAGCAGAATACATTTTGGCCTAAATTGACATTTGAATTTTTTTATTTTTTTACTTGACATGTTTAATAGCAAAAAGTAAAAAAATTAGTTTTTTCTCAAAATTGTCGGTCTTTTTTTTATAGCGCAAAAAATAAAAACTGCACAGGCGATCAAAGAAAGCTCTATTTGTGGGGAAAAAAGGACATAAACTTAATTTGGGTGCAGTGTTGCATGACCGCACAATTGTCAGTTAAAATAATGCACCGTCGTATCGCAAAAAATGGCCTGGTCAGGAAGAGAGGGTAAATCCTCTGGAGGGCAAGTGGTTAACCCTTTGGTGCCGGCGCCTCCTGGCCCTTTAAGGGTTTCAGAAGCTGGGAAGCAGGGCGGGGTGTTAAGGTCATGTGACTGCTGTGATTTGCGGTCATATGATCGGGAAAGGTCCCGATCGAAAGAGGAGATCGGGATCTTTCCGTGAGTATCAGACATGTGTGCTGGGAGCGCGCTCTCAGCATATATGTTTTTGTTAATTGCACGCAAATGTGTGGTCACTTGGCGTCAAGGCCCAGATGCCCGGAGGTTGCACATTTGCGTGCGGCCGGCGTGAAGAGGTTAAAGAAGCCCATTTATTTGGAATGGGTTGTCTATGCACAGATAAAGAACAATTTAAAAAAGAAATGTATATAGTCCTTTTTTGTAACTCAGTGCATTGAAATCCACACGTAGTGCATTACAGAGTGCTGCAGGACACACATGTAGTTGTGCGTTGGGGTGTCATTCTAAATGCACAATCTGTTATGCGTTAACAAATGTCGTATTAGTGCCCAGTGCAGAAATGCCTTGAAAAATGTTATATTCCACAATCAATAGCTCTGAAGGGGGCAACATATTATTATTATTATACAGGATTTATATAGCGCCAACAGTTTGCTCAGTGCTTTACAATATAATGGGAGACAATACAGCAACAATACATTTCAGTACAGAAGGAATAGGAGGGCCCTGATCGTGGAGCTTACAATCTAAAGGTTACAAGCATGACTCCCAAAGGCGGAGGCATGATGGGACTTGTAGTTGACCAACAGCTGGAGGGCCACAGTTGCCCACCTCTGGCCTAAGCGATCGGATCGGAAGTAGGAGCGGGTACCTGTCAAATTCGGGTACCCACTCCCCCCGCCCCCCAAAGGTGCCAATCCTTAATGGGGAGCGGGGGAACATATGACGGGAGACTATACAGCAACAATACAGTTCAATACAAGAGGGATAGGAGGGCCTGACCTTTGGAGCTTACAATCTAGGAACATATGAAGTGCTTCCAAGGCAAAGGTTTTAAAAATTTTCCTGGACTTGTTCTATCTAACCTTCTGTGGTGACATGTGTATTTTGTATGCTGTGATCCTCACGTGCTTGCATTGTGCCCTTGCACAGGATTCCAGATTCAGTTTCCTCTGACAAGCCTGGCTCAAGCTGCTGAGATAGAAAACTGCTCAGTTTCACTCTTGTGTTTGTATTGGAGAATAGGAAAGAGGTCAGAGAATGAGTCAGTGGTGGATTAGCAGGCAGCTCAGTATGATCACTCCTTCTTCTGCTTCATCCTGCCTCCCTCGGCTTTTTCTCCCTCCAGCTGCTGGGCGATCAATTGCTACAATAGTTTGGCACCTGTTCAGCCAGGTTTACAATCCACTATATCCAGCACATGATTGTAATGTCATAATGACATAGGGAGCCTATTACAGGAATCCAGCCTGCAGTCCTGACTAATTCAGGTGTGATCTTAGTTCATTCTGGGAAGATTTCTACTGGTGAAACCAGACTGTCTTAGATAACTGAAAACACCTAAGTCATAAACCTCTGATGCAAGCATTACTTTACCCATTCCTTATGCCGGCCATACATGGGTCCAAATTCGACAGATTTTTCATCTGAAAATCGGACCTAAGAATAATCGGCTGATTTTCGCTCTGTTAGTGGGTCAATGGCACGGGCCGATTTTCGTGGTTCGTCCCCTTTTCAGTGATCGTGCATGTTGGAAAATTCATGAAAAACAACCGATTTTTGACTCAATGATGGTCAAATCCTACGATCATTTTTCTTAAAAGAAACTACATAACACGGTTTTGAAGGCCCTGAAATGCCAGGATAGCACCAACCCCCCCCCCCCCCCAAATGACAAATGACTCATTTTTGGAAAGTAGACACCCTAAGGATTTTCGTGGTTTGTCCCCTTTTTGGTAATTGTGCATGTTGGAAAATTCGTGAAAAACAACCGATTTTCGAGTCAATGATGGTCAAATTCTATGATCATTTTTCTGAAAAGAAACTACATAATGTAGTTTTGAAGGCCCTGAAATGCCAGGATAGCACCAAACCCCCCCCCCAAATGACCCATTTTTGGAAAGTAGACACCCCAAGGATTTTCATGGTTTGTCCCCTTTTTGGTGATTGGGCATGTTAGAAAATTCGTTAAAAACAACCGATTTTTGACTCGATGGTCAAATCCTACGATCATTTTTCTGAAAAGAAACTATATAACACAGTTTCAAAGGCCCTGAAATGCCAGGATAGCACCAAACCCCCCCCCCCCCCCAAATGACAAAGTAGACACCCCAAGGATTTTCGGGGTTTGTCCCCTTTTCGGTAATTGGGCATGTTGGAAAAATCGTGAAAAACAACCGATTTTTGACTCAATGATGGTCAAATCGTACAATCGTTTTTCTGAAAAGAAACTATCTATCACAGTTTCGAAGGCCCTGAAATGCCAGGATAGCACCAAACCCCCCCCAAATGGCCCATTTTTGGAAAGTAGACACCCCAAGGATTTTCATGGTTTGTCCCCTTTTCGGTGATCGGGCATGTTGGAAGATTCGTGAAAAACAACTGATTTTCGACTCAATGATGGTCAAATCGTACGATCAGTTTTCTGAAAAGAATATGCGCACCTGGAAGGAACAGAAGTTTGCCTGTTATATGTGATGAACTATATGACTTGGTTGGCCGATTTTCAAAATCATTGATGGCACCATCAGATTACCGAGCGAACAACGTTTTGGATTTTCGGATGAAAAATTTTTGAAATTCAACCCATGTATGGCCTGCATTAGGCTCTGTTCACACTTGTGTGACTGCAAAGTCGCACGATTTTCAGTTGAGACTTTTAATGCAACTTTGATGCGACTTAACACTCTCTAGCACTCAGTCACATCAAAGTCTCTTAGATTGTAAGCTCCTAACCCTCTTGTATTGAACTGTATTGTTGCTGTATTGTCTCCCGTTATATTGTAAAGCGCTGAGCAAACTGTTGGCGCTTTATAAATCCTGTATAATTATAATAATAATAAGTGGCAGGAATCTTTTCAAACTATCATAGATCTAAACGGGTGCCACTGAAAACAATGGGCTGCGACTTGTCATGCGACTTTATGTGTCCAAAGTCGCATGACAAGTTGCACAAGTGTGAACGGCCACTTTAGGATTTGCATCTATGTGAACACAGTCATGTAAGTCTATAGTTCCTGCATGGATTTTCATACATGCTAAGGCTCCATGCGCACAGGGCGTTTTAATAACGCTGGTAACGTTAGCTGTGTAAAGTCACGTTAAAAATGTGAGTTTTTCAGTGTTTTTGTAATTGCGTTTTGCCTTTTTTTTGCGTTTGCATTTTTTAGCATTGTTAGAGGTTCTTTTTATAAAAAAAACATTTTGCTTAGTCAAAAAAAGTCCAAAAATGCTGGTTTGCTGCATTTTACCACGTTTTGCCACGCTTTTCAGCATTTACAGCTTAAAAACTCCTCTAGAAACCCACTAGTCCTGGGGGGGTTTTTCCAGCCAAAAAACGTCCCTTCCAAAAAACGTTGATTACAGTCTATGTGTGCATGGACACATAGGATAACATGCTGGTGAGTTTACTAGCTGTAGAAAAAGACATCAAAAGCCAAAAACAGCCGCTGTAAAAACGTCCAGTGTGCATGAGGACTAATTCATGGTAAATTGTATGTACAGTATAGTTAAAACCTGTTTTTTTTGTATTTGGATAGAGAAGGGTTTGAATCCCTGTCATGTTTTCACCATTTGAGAACATGTGGGTGGACAACAATGAGGTCTGGGCATGGCACCCTTATTCTGTTAAAATACACCAGTCTGCAACACAAGTTAGGTTCAAATCCTAAAGTTAACAAACCCATCATACTTACCTGCTCTGTACAGTGGTTTTGCACAAAGCAGCCACAATCCTCCTCTTCTCGGGTCCCAACCGGTGCTCCTGGCCCCTTCCTCCTTCCAAGTACCCCCAGAGGAAGCAGCTTGCTATGGAGGGCACCCAAGCAGGCTCGCTCCTGAGCCACTGCTCTGTCTGTCCATTCACGCACAGAGCCGTGGCTCAGCTCCACCCCCTCTCTCCTCATTGGCTCACTGGATTTGACTGACAGCCAACCAATTTAAGTGGTTAGGTTCACAAAATACCCCCACCGTGGCCTACAGACGTTTTGAATTCTAACAGGCAACTGTTAAACTCAACAAACATTTCACTTCAGAAGAGCTCTATTTAACCTCAAGAGTTACCATTAACGATGCTCCAAATACAATAACTGGCAGAACGTTGATAACCAGAAATCTGCTAATGAGGCCAATCATATAGATGTATTCAGGGCCACGCACCCACACCTGCATGGATGCCACATTGGGAGCAGCTGATGCATCCCAGTGGCCAGCAATGAGACTATCTGCACAGGGATGCACAGAACAGCTGTGCATCCCCATGGGGGCAAACACGACCCTCCATGGGCATACAGTTATGTAAGACCCATGTGATCGAGGCCTTACGTTACACCTTGCTCCAGGCAGCTCTATCATGCTCCACCTGAAGCTTCAGTCTGCAAGTAGATCCAGCCAGCTCCAGTCCTTTCTTCCTCCAGCCGAAGCTTCAGTCTGCGGGTAGATCCAGCCAGCTCCAGTCCTTCCATCCTCCAGCCGAAGCTTCGGTCTGCGGATAGTGTGATGGTTGCGCTGTCAGACCCCCAGCCCTTCTCACCAACTCGTGACTGAAGGACTAGCCAATCTAAAACCGTGCTGTCACGTGCGTAACAATGCCACGCTCAGCTGTACCCTGCACAAAGATTTTCCAGCTAATGGACCACAATCTATTTACCGCAACCTGAGAGCGATTGTTACTGGGTCAAGTTGATTACGCAATTAACCCTTCACACTGCCACCACCGCCTTTTTGTACAGAGAAAGAGGAAACTCACCAATCTTAGCAATAACACTATGATGTTTGAATAAGCGTCTGTATACACACTGTCACCACAGGCAGATGTATGCAGACGTTTTTAAAAACACACAGTAGCGCTCTTCAGAGACAGAGATTCTTAGTTTGCATTAAAGAGCTTTAGAAACAGTTCAACACTTTTCAGAAAATAAGATTTATTACTAAAAAGGTCAAAATGGTGCAATAAAAGTATTTACAGAAAAAGATGTAACCAATATATATATATATAAATACAGAGAGCAATACCACAACAGAGAGATAACAGAAAGAAGTTTAGAGAGGTAGGATACTTGCCGTCAGCCTTGGTTTAAGCAGCTTCAAGGGTCCTGAACAAAAGGGTGCCTTTTCTCCCAAAGTTGGTTCCTGATGTTAAAAGGGAGAATTCTTCAAGTTACTGCTCCAAGCATTACAGCCTTTTTCTAGGAACCCAGCAGGGTGACTCCTTAAAGCAGAGAACCAATCGCCTCATTTGGGGAGGGATGTTTTAGGCGGGGAACTCAGGCTATGACCAAATCCCTCGCAGTTTATATCATGGTCAATAACCTTCCCTAAGTACATGTAGCAGCCTAGCCACTAGTAGATTAATATGCAGAATGATATTCTGAACGTCTTGACATCAAATATGCCATATCTTACTATTTCAGCTAGAACTATATGGCTTCCTGCTCTCCTGTAGACTTTAACTAGGGGTGTAAGATATCAGGCTATTCGCATTAAACTGAGCTATCCGAATATATGGCTTGTTCGATTGTATGCATTCCCTGTTTTAAGTTATGAAAAGTGGTTTTTACATGGGATATATGTTTTACTGCTATCCTGGAATGCTTTTGAAGTCCAGTGACTGCCGGGTTTATGGCTTTACGAAAAGCTTCAGAGCAAGATTTTGCCAGACACCCTGGCATCAGCTAATTGGGTTTACAACCATGAAGGATATCCAACTGTGTCCTGTGCACTCCTGAACCTAGCACACAGGGACCACGTGTCACTCAGCAGAGAGGGAAGGGGGAGCTGATTTGGAGTGAGAGATGATACAAGATGGAGGGTCTGCGGGTAGATCCAGCCAGCTCCAGTCCTTTCTTCCTCCAGCCAAAGCTTTGGTTTGTGGGCAGATACATAGCATCATCACATACAATATGAGGAGATTAGCCCAGTATTGCACCATGAGGAGGCTGGAGTGGGACTGGATTCAGTAGCAGCTATGGGAGACCGGTCACAATGCTGGAGGAAGAAGCAAGGTAAGTATTTACTCCCAGCCTTCTGCCCCAATTTAATGTGCAGTTAACCCATGCAGTGCTGGAGGGCCCCACTGCAAGGGTGATTTTTTTAAATTACCCGATGTTGGGTATAAACCGTGTTGAATCACGCTCCATTTAAATCATGCAAGTTTTCTTTGCCACCTGTGTCCCCTCTAGATTCACTCTCTAAGGTTAGGTTCACACATGGTGCCGCTGCGGATCTGCACAAAAACACATGCAGCTGCACCATCCACACAGAAGAATGTGGACCCGCGGGCGGGTGCCATTAATTCTAATGGCAGGCCACCCGCACTGGAAATCGCAACTGTACTGGGAATCGAGGTTCCCGTGCGGTCTGCATTTTCGGAAGTGCAGGGACTCTCGTGCCTGCGAAAAACGCGGCCCGCAGGAATGCGGATATGTGACTCAGGGGTCATATCCTGTGTTGTGCTGCCCTTGTTTAAAAGTAAAGGATCATGCTCAGTATTTTTGTGCGTTAAGATGCACCACCAGCCCATTCTAATTCAATGGGCTGCCTTAATGCATGACAACTCATAACATTAACACAACACATAGTGTGAATAGGACCAAATACTGCCAGGAAAAACAAATATTGAGTAGTGTCCCATAGTGACGTAGCAGTCGGTAGGGTAAAACAAAGCGCCCATTGACATACCTGGAAGTGTCAGATAGCAGCGGTCCACGTAGCTGGCCAAGACAGTGAAGATTTCCATCCCTGCCTGCAGTATTTTACATTTCTCATTTTACATCCTCATGCACACTGAACATTTTTACAGCGGCTGTTTTTGGCTTTTGATCTTTTTTTCTACAGCCAGTAAACCCCCCAGCATGTTATCCTATGTGTCCATGCACACATAGGCTGTAATCAGTGTTTTTTGGCTGGAATGTCTTTTGGCTGGAAAAAAAACCCCAGGACTAGTGGGTTTCAAGACGAGTATTTTAGCTGTAAAAACGCTCTAACGCTGAAAAATGCGGTAAATCACGGTACACCAGCGTTTTTGTACTTTTTTAGACCTGAGTCCGAATGCACACTTGATGTTTTTACAACTGCTGTTTTTGGCTTTTGACATTTGTTTCTACAGCCAGTAAACCCCCCAGCATGGTATCCTATGTGTCCATGCACACAGACTGTAATCAACGTTTTTTGGCTGGAAAAAAACCCCAGGGCTAGTGAGTTTCTAGAGGCGTTTTTCAGCTGTAAAAACACTCTAATGGTGAAAAATGCTGTAAACCAGCGTTTTTAGACCTTTTTTGACAAAAAAAAATTCTTGTTTGGTAAAAAAAAACTAAAAACCGCAAGCACCGCTAAACGCTAATGCAAAAACACTAAAAAAAGCTAAAAAAAAACCCTCACATTTTTAAAGTGACTTTATACAGCTAACGTTACCAGCATTATCAAAACGCCCAGTGTGCATGGAGCCTGAAATTTTTTTTTTTTCGTCAAATAAAACTAAAAAAACGCAAACGTGAAAAAATGCGGCAAAATGCTGCTAAATGCTAATACAAAAACACTAAAAAACACAGAAAAACTCACGCTTTTAACACGACTTTACACAGCTAATGTTACCGACGTTATTAAAGCGCTCAGTGTGCATGAAGTCTACATGTTGCCTGGGACCTAACTCCTGTACATTTGCAACAAGGGGCGCTTTAGCTTTACCAAAGCAAAAGAGAAATTGAGATACATTTTTTGTGCAAGCTCATATTTCAGATTCAGCTCCTATGTTTGGCAAAATGAGACGGTGAGCTTGTAATTCGGTAACTTCCTCGTATGGAAGCCTAGGACAGAAGATCAACTATAACTGTGTTTTGAAATATTGTTCCCTAATGTACCATCTTTCTTCTAATCATGATTTGATCATCTCCAAAATTCATGTATTTGTTGAAATATAATTATATATTTTTTCCATGGAACCGCTTGTAATTCATTATGCATCTGGTTCTCATGAAGATTTCATTCCACAAAGGATGTCTTTATAAAGGTGAATTCTCTATAGACTTGGAAAATATACATAACGTAGTTCTTAGGCATGTGACGGGATATGGATTCTCACTTTTGCAATTGTGAAATTCCCTGAAAGTTCAGTATGTTCTGTACAAAAGTCAGCTCTTAAATCATTATATTTCATTGATGACAAAATGCCTAGAATGTGTTAGGTGGAGTTTGTTACCTGTATTTTTTTAAATGCATATACGACACACATACACGGGCATAAACTACCTTTTAAAATAGATGTAAATCTAATCAATAAAATCTCAAATAAAATCTGCTGCTTTTAACCTCCTTGGCGGTATTCCTGAGTGTAGCTCTGGGTAAAATTTGAGTACCAAGAGCAGTAACCCCGAGCTACACTCGGGCTTATCATGCGCCGTTGCTCATGGAGTCTCTGCAGCACTTACCTTGTCCTTCGCTCCCACGATGTGTCCCCTGCAGTGTCCCTGGCCATCTCCTCCGGCCGATGCCGGCATCCGGCTTCCGTGTTGCGGTCCCTGTGACGTCGGGACGTACGGGCGCCGGAACCGGCGGCAAATTTGAAATTTTTAAAAAATGTCATTTTTTTAAAAATGATTATTACATAGTAAAACATTGCTGTTTCAATGCATTTCACATACATTTTGTCCCTACTGATTTGTCCTGTACCCTGCCTGCATTTTGACTGTTCTTTCTGCCTGGAAACTGAGAAACGTCCATGGCGTCCAAAAAGCGTCCCTTTAGGTCAAAAGCGGTTTTAGACCAGCTAGAGAACAGCGATAGTAAATCAGAACCACTTGCAGAATTGAGTGATAATGATTTGTGGGGAAATTCATCATCAGACACTGAAAACGATTTAGCGACTTTGCTCAGCGATGTGCGAATTTGCCTCTGTATTTCAAATTTCAGTGTTTTTGGTTTGATTATATTATTGAATTAAATTTATTATTATTATATTATTATTTTTTATGATTATTTATTAAATTATAATTTATGATTTCGTGTTGCAAATTTTATCCTACCCGGGATGTTTACTAGACTCTTGTTCGGACAGATTTCAGTGAGTTATTCCTAAAAATTACAGCCTACAATAAAAAACTACATATTTCCATGCAAAAAAATGGTACCGCTTTCAGCACAAAAAATCGGAAAGAATCATACCGCCGAGGAGGTTAATAAAACATTACCTGTTGATTCTGCTTTGAAAGTCCTGGTTTAGGTGCTTCCTTTTACAGGGTGACATTACCCTTTCCCTGTCTCCCATTTGTGCACCTATGTTGTTGCATGACCTCTGATGGAGACATTCAAACGTGCAGGATGTGATGTGTTAGCAGGGCTTCCAACGCACCACAATGGACCAGACAACGCACCTACTCCTTTTTTTTCCAAAACAGTACACCACAATGCACAGTAGCATATTACTGAGTGATGTGGTACATTGCAACTTTAGTGCCCTCATAGACAGATGCTAGGAGTAGATAGATTTTGTTGTCAGGTAAATTTAGCTTGTCTCACTGTAATCAGTGTGGCTGCAATTTCTGGGTTGAGCAAATTTAGCTCTAGCTCACTAAACTCAGTGCAGCTGCATGTGATTGGCTAGGTGTTGGGTTGCAGATTTAATTGCTCTCACTCTGTATATTCAGAACCTCCAGA
Organism: Staurois parvus; assembly: GCF_062004578.1. Taxonomy (NCBI): domain Eukaryota; kingdom Metazoa; phylum Chordata; class Amphibia; order Anura; family Ranidae; genus Staurois; species Staurois parvus. The sequence goes on along the minus strand of NW_028318028.1, from coordinate 1,041,384 downwards.
ACCGTTCTGGAACATATGTGTGGAGTAATGTAAATGCACAGCATGAATATTTATACTGTCTCAGCCAATCTTTGGGAGCCCTGCACAGGTGGATGCTGGAAAATGGATATAAATAGTCTGAGACCTGGGGCATCCTGGTCTTGTCCTGGAGAGAAGTTCTGCCTGGTGGGCCTGCTGCCCTCTGCACAGTCTTGCCATGCGATTGCTGTTCATGAGGCCTCAGCTGGGCTAGCTGAGAGGCCTAGAAGCTGAAAGTTGTTGAAAGCTTACTGAGGAGCTGTCATTTAAGGATCTGGTCTGAGGTCACTGGTAGCGGTGTCTGGAGAACATTGGAAGGAGTTATCCATTCATCTGAGGACATTTATGAGAACAGACTGGTGTGAAAGATCCTAGAGACTGTGGGTTGTTGCCACCCCTCTGGTGCTAAGAGAGTTGGCTGTATGTGCAAAGGGGATACCAGCTGGAATCCTGAAGAGCTCAGTTCATCTTGTTCTGTGTCAAAGGGACTCTGCTCATGCTGCTTAAGGAAGGAGGTTTGTGGCTTTGTCTGCTTTAGCTAAGCCACTTTCTTATTTTCCCCTACAAGGATTGTGCTAACAGTCCTGCAGAAGAAAATGTACTGCCCTCATCTTGTACATAGTTCTTTCTGGAGCATCCCACTCATCTCCATCCGTATTCAAATTATCCCTATAAATTAAAACCAATAAGAACACCCCTAGACTATTTACTGAGCCAAAGAGTGACTGTGATTGTCTGTCTTACTGCGGGGCAGAATTCGGGAAAATCTCTCAGGGACCTATTCAACTGCTGGTTCCTATGGGAACTGTTACACAACCCATATATGAAAAACTGGCCTGCAAGTGTAAATCTCAACACACACTATGCAGGCATGGTCCACTGTGGCCACCATCTGGAAACCAACCTTAAGAAAAACCATTCAACCATCACTAGAGTGCATTCACATGTAGACAGAAATTGGTTATATAGACCCTTCAAGAGATCAGCAATACTGAGATACAAAGGATGAAAAGAAAAAACAAGTAATGGAAAATTTCAATTACACAGTACTGTAGCAAACTTAAAGTGTTACTAAACCCAGGACCCTGCATTCACTCTGTCTGGTCTCCCACCGTACACAGAACATGGAAATGCCATTATTTTTGTAAATATAAACTGCTAAATACCTTTTCTCGCCAGCAGTTAGAGCAGTCTTGTGACTTCTATCAGTGTCCAGCCCACCACTAGCTAACGCTTGTAGGAGGAGTTTTCTTTCTGCTCTAGGAGGATGGAAATCCCCTGACCTCTGTCTGGATAGTGCTGATTGGCCCTGTGCTAATCACATGCACTCTCCCAAGGAAAACAAAAAACCTCTCTAGCATTACACACCAAACTGAGCATGTGCAGAAGGGCTGCAGGTTCAGTCTGTATCAGGTGGTCATTTCAACAAGAGGAGGGGCAAAGAAGAAAGGATCAAGAAGCCTTTTGTACACAATGCAGAGGATTAAACCCCTTAGGTTCCACAGTGAGCATAACAAGCATGCTTACTGCATATCAGGGGAGGACTGACAACTTATGGGGCCCCTAGGCAATAGGGGATCATGGGGCCCCTGTGTCCTCACCCACACCCAAAAAAGCCTATGAAAAAGCCAATGAAAGGTACCATGGGCATCTCATGGGGCTCCCTACTGACCCCGGGCCCTCGGGCAATGCCCGAGTGCTGGAATGGTCAGTTCGCTACTGCTGCATATACACACTGATTTTACTGTTGTGGGTTTAGTAACACTTTAATGTCATCGTGTTAGGTTTTACATCTACAGGTCTGCACTCATACCTCTTCATTTTTCCTGTGGTGCAGTTACATTTTATACCTTCTATATTCTTGAAAGCAGCATCTAACAGTAATACAGTGTACAGCAGTCATATTGTTCATAGTGTACAGTCTACATTTAAAGAGTCAGATGATGTGCTTGAGTCACCTGAGTTGGCTTTCAAGGCCATAATAGTCACTGCAGATTACTAATATGTGGTTTCAATTGTTTTGTTGTATGAGGGAAAGATACGCTGCTTAGTTTTATCAAGGTGAACAATGTGAGCATTCAGGAAGCTTTTCAGCTTTCATTTGAACATTTAATGGACCTGGTCAGGGGAGGAAACTAGTACAGTGGGCGAGAGTTTGATGTTGGGGTTAAGGATAGAGAGATGCTGTCCTCTCAAATCGAGTGGGATGGGGACTATGATTGAGTCAGAAGGAGGATGGGATGGAGGGTTCAGGGAGAGGGGCACCCTGGGGATAGGGTAACCAGGGACCCCAACTGTTGAATTGAAGGCAGTGGGAAGGTATTTGTGGGCATGGGTGAGGATAGGGGAGGGGGAAGAGGATAGGAAGATTATATCGGAAGTCAGCCTGAGAGTGAGCATTGTAGAACAGGGGACTGGGTTGGCAAAGTGTCATTTATATTCTTTGTGAAGAAGGCTATCAAATAGAGCCAGATGGTCTGGAATTTTGAGCTGGTACCTTTAATAAAGCTAATGAGGTGCTCTATTTTTTTTACTATCCTCAGTGTAGTGGAGCCATTGCTTTAATGTAGGTGTGGGGATACAAAAGCATTCTGCATTGACCATGAAGATCAATACTGATTTTTGGTTGTTTTATGAAGCAAAGCTTTGAGGTGTAAAAGGAAGAAACTGGTTCCTTTAGCATAGAGTAGTCAAATCATTTTTTTCTAATGGTGTGGACTTGGCTCCAGAAAGTCTGGAGGGTTGGACAGGACCAGAAGATGTAGAGCATGCCCACCCCCAGTAAGGAGCCACACCTCTGAATGAGGTCTGGGAGGGAGGGGTTACTTACATAAGATTTGTAGGAGAGGGTTATTATTTTGATTCAGGCAGTGGGTGAGAAGGTTATTTTGACATCTCTCTCCCATGTATTTAGGAATCGAAACAGGGCTTGGGAAATCTCCTGCATATGCAGTTTTTTAAAGGAAGGAGAGAGAGTGTTTGACCAGCCCACTGGAAATGCTTTTTATGCCAATGATTTGCCCAAGCAATGGGAGGTCAAGGTCTTGGAACATCTGATTAGATGTCAACCTGAAAAGAAAAAAGGCTCAAGAAGAGGGAAATAATACGAAGTTGGTAAAGGCTTCCTTGCAGATGAGTCATTTGGAAGCTATGGTGGGGTGTGTGCAAAGTTCTGGCAATGGGAGCTCTGGGCTCCGGGGTGGGGGGGGATGTATGTTCATTGGAATGAAAAGGCACATTGTTCTGGGGAGATCCGCTGCTTTGTAGAGCTTTGTCTACACCAGTCAAGAGCTTGCATGGAATGCTATTTGGTAGAGCGTAATGTCCGGGAGTTACATTTCACCATAGGTTTTTAGTCTATGGAGGATGGTGTGTTTAATGCAGGCCTGTTTAGAGCACCGAAAAACGTATTTAATGATTGTATGAATTTAAAGAAGGATTGAAGAAGGTGAATTGCAATTGACTAGACTCAATTGCAATTGACTAGAGGATCCAAGGTGGAATATATTGTTTAATTATGTTACATCTCCCTATCCAGGAAAAGCACTTTCTCGTCCAAGTAGCTATTTTATTTTTGTTTTTAGGAGGGGGATGTATTTAGGTGAGAAAAGTAGTGAGAGTTTTTGTGGCAACTTATTGTCCAGATATGTAATGTGGCTTGGGCCCATTTGAAGGAAAAGTTTTAACCCTGTTTTGGGTGTAATTGGTCAAAGTTTGACTGGCCATACCAAGTGTGAATTTCACAGGGTTCCTGATGAACCTGACGAAATTTGCTCCATAGGTGGTACTGTCAACATCTTCCCGCCCAACATCTTTCGATTAAAAAAAAATCAAAGGCATTAGATGGAAAATGTTTGAATGCAAATCAGATGCAACCGCTAGTTGGGTATTCTGACAGCTACTGACAGGGGAGATTTGTACATTGATGCTGTATAGTATGGATAGAGGAACCTTTTGGATTTTTTTGTTCAGCCCACACAGATTGAACAAAAAAATCCAGGAGTGTATTAAGAGTCTAACGATCCAGGGCTTCTGACTTTTGATAGTTAATGTTGAGAAGTCTGCGACTAGATTAAAGATAGTAATGTCGGTATCGCTTAATAAAAAGTGGGTCATCTGCATATGCAACCAACTTTATATTGGTGTTTGCCAGCTTTATCATGGGAATATCTGCATATGCAACCAACTTTATATTGGTGTTTGCCAGCTTTATCCTGGAAATATCTGCATTCGTCCTGAGTTTTCTTAAAAAGTGTTTGAGGGCTATGATAAAAATAAGAAGAGAGGTGACACCCCTGGTTTGTCCAAGTCACTGGAATGATGCAGAGTGAACTCCATTAGCTCTGACATGTGCTGAGGAACCTACCTATGTGCGCTTGTTGGTAGCTGGGCAAGATGTATGAAGGCTCAGACAACCCTGTTTTAAGGTCTTCTCCGAGTCTGTCAAGTGGCTGAAGGATGGGGTGGCCTTTGACATGGCAACACCATAATATGGATAATGTTGATAGTATCGCACCATAAATTCGCATTTCAGATGCCCTTTACGTGTGTTTTACATGGGTTATAAATGTTTTTTGCTGAAAACTGCATTAAAGGTACAGCAAGCAGCATTGTTTTCATTGCACCACACTAAAACACAAATGTGAATGCAGTGGTAATTTTTTATGATCTGTGTGCAGCTTAGGTGCCAAGGACTTTGCCCTCATTATACAATATCTTGTTATATCTTGCTCCTCTTTGACACAGTCAGTAATCATCTAAGTGCTTTGCTCCGTGTTATCTTGGACGGTTTATAGTGCACAGGCCAAAGTCATTCCTTAGACTAAGCAGCTCTGTGATGAGAGCTTTTCCCATAAAAAAATCGGATGTACTTTTTAGCAGAATGCCCGTCCCTCTTATACACATACAGGGAGGGCCACTTCCATGTTTGGCTTGGCAGAGCACAGTTGTGTAACAGGCTTGTATGTCTCAATCCTTTGATTTCCAGGAAGTACACACCCTACATGCTAGAACTCCCTAGTACTTGTGGTGCTCTGTCTACAGGATCTGATTGCAGTGCTCAGTCCTTACTGAAAATAAGCACTTTCCCGGAAGATCGTACAGTGCTCTGCCTATATAAACAGCTATGTATGTTTCCTTTTAGAAGAATCGCTGTGCCTGAAGAGTAATTCCACTAAGCTCTGTTTGTCTCTAAAATGCGTAATTTAAAAAATTCTACATCCTTTTGTTTGAAAAAAAAACCCCTTTCTCCATACCTTAAAGTAGATGTAAGCCTTAACTGAATGACATTAAGTTTCCTAAAGCACCGTGTATCATAAACATTTGCCATTTTTTAAAATTAAATACCTACTGTCATCTTTTTTGTCACATCTAAGTGCTGCTGATTCCCTGCAGCTACTTCCTCTCTACATTCACTCCAGTGATGTCTACATGGCATGGGGATTTTTATGATGGTGGGCCATGTTTGTATAATGTGTGTCATTTGTGATCTCCACTGGAAGCCCATGCGACAAGGTGACAACACAGTTAGAAGACAGGTGCAGCATGTTGTCACTAAAAAACAGAGAGAGTGCACCAGCCTTGTGCTTTATCTCAATATACACTTTTTTAAAATAAAAACATGTAATGTACTCCCAAACGCATGAAAACAACAGGCATATCAAAGAATACAAATAAGACTGCCGCCAGATCCACACCGCTCAACTTGTAGCTAGGAAAGACCCTTCAATGCCCAAGATGGCGTTTTGAGAGGCAGCCTCTCTTCTTCAGATTCTTTATTTAATAAAGTGTGTATTGTGGTAATGCACTAGGCTGTTGTGCCCTCTTTCTATTGTTTTGTAGTGCTGTATATGAAGGGATATCCACAGTCCCAAGAGGGCAACAAGGCATGTCAGCGCCATACCTATAAGCTGGAGGAGTGGACAATTAAACAGTCTCTAAGCACCACGCTCAAGTGCAGGATGTTCTTGAAGATCACTTTGTTGTCACCATAAACCTGGAAGTGCCTGAACAAAGACCTTTATGGCAGAATCACCAGGTACTGAATTATTTTAATGAAACCTCCATTTTTTAAATATTGAAAATGATTTTTGAAATCATATTATCATGTTAAAGCTTACATGAAATTTTAGTGACTGGAGTTATATATGTGTTTTTAAATTAAAATCAGGCCAGTTTCCAGGGATTACTGCTGCCAAAGAGCGATAGAGTGGAGTCAGCGAGACTGGCCATCAAGACTATGAACAGGAAAGTTCTTATACAATGTGAATGGAGGGGGTAAGAGATGTAAGGCACTGTCAGATATTGCTGACACCCATTATCTCTGCAATGGGGAGGGGAGGGGTATATTGATGGCACGGGAACCTTGAGCTAAAGATTGATGATTGTTTTATGTTCCAGTTTGTAGCACTGTTGTGTTGGTGTGGTCCCCGTAGTGCAGTGGTTCTCAACCTTCCTAACGCCTTTAATACAGTTCCTCATGTTGTGGTGACCCCCAACCATAAAATAATTTTTGTTGCTACTTCATAACTGTAATTTTGCTACTATTATGAATCGTAATGTAAATATCTGATATGCAGGATGTATTTTCAATAGTTCCTTCTGTGATTGTACGAGAACATTTTTGTGCCTGTCCCTTTGGATATTTTCGCATGAACTGTCATGACCAGCCCTCAACAGCGGAGTACTAACAATCAGATTATCAGAAAGCGTTTTTTTTTCGGCACCAGAATTTTAATTTCGGTGCACCACTACCAATAACACAATCAATTGATCAGCCACGGACGGGGAAGTGGATTTCAATCGATATTTGGAAGATACAATCTCAGATTATCGACCACATCTCTGTTCTCACCATGCAATCACATAAATTGATGGAAATATGGTACAATTGATGGAAAAAGCATCTCAGTGCGGCCAATCATTGCAAAACAGTCGATCATTTTGAACCCTGGTCAATCGACTGAAGGAATTTGATGGGAACGGAAGTTAATCTGATTGCCAATTGGATCTGAGAGTAAAATTGAAGTGTGTATGGCCAGTATTCCCCCCTCCCCCCCAGGGATATCAGCCCTCTCCCACACCAAGTGGTCTGTCCTGAGGCTCCTTATATGATCCCGGAAAGTTTGGGATTGCTGGTCGCTGTGTTCTTCTCTCTAGCGAGCTGTGTGCCCCGGTGCCAGCCCTCGTACAAGTACTGTGAGGAGAAGCCTCTGTGGGAGGTGAGCGGCTGTAGGGCACATGCTCTGCGGGTAACCAGATCCCCCCTCCCCAGAGACAAAGGGGGGCCCAGCTCACATCTATCCAGCTGTTGTGAGCAGTTGCCCGCCAGGGGAAACACGCAGCAGGTGCAAGGGCAGCCAATGGGCGGCAGCAGGGCACCTCCGACCCGCCCCTCGCAGGGGAGGAGCCTCCAGCCTGGCTGGCCGCTCATAACGCACAGGGAAGAGGGAGCGGGCCAGTCAGTGTGCTGGTGTTAGTTCAGTGTTAGAGGCTCGCAGCAAACCGGGAGTGCGGAACATCCTGCTAAGCCCCTCCGGCCGCCCTCACCACTATCTCATAGAAACTATCTGCATGTGGGCAGACCAGCCTGGAGACGGATAGAGAAGCGGTGTCTGGGTTCCTAAGACCATCGGAAATATGTGTTTTCCGATGGTCTTAGGTGACCCCCTAAAGGGTTCACGACCCACAGGTTGAGAATCACTGCCGTAGTGCATCTGCTTGGTGCATAGGCAACTTCCACACACCAAGGGGTCAAAATGGCACCCCTGGGTTATGCCAACAAAAGCTTGAGTCCAAAATGAAGTTTATTCAGATACTAATTGAGTATGGTATCCAGCACGTTTTGGGGGGCCTAACATCAACCACTTCATCAGGGCTAAAACTGAAAATGAAAGGTGGAAAAAAATAATCAAAAAAGGAAAAGAGCATATTCCTTGAGCTATCTTAAAGTGAACTATATAAATATGGCTTTGCTTAAAAACTAATAATAAAGGAATAAAAATAAGTAATAGTAGTAATAATAATTATTATTATTGTTATTTTTTTCTTCTTTTTTTTCTGCTTATTCTTCTTCTTATTATTCCTATAAACAATAATAATACATAGTTATAAATAATTATCATAATAAGTCATAAATATGTGTAAATATAAAAAATACTGAATATAGATATGAATATCGAATAAAATTCATACATTTTTTTTTAAACTTGCATAAAATTCTATGTCTAGAAATATAAGTACCAATTATAACTGCGGCTGCAAAGTAATTTTTACCTTGGCCAGCTGAGGTGCCCCCAATCACCCCAGCCACTCAGGGTTGGGGTCTTCCTATAATCTTTCCAGATGTCTTCATAGCTCTCGGTTAAAATGATAGTTGTGCATCATTTCAAATGTCATTGAACACAGCAGTGCCCACCTAGACATCTGGAAATCATGAGCTGTTGGTGGTCCCTGAACACTGGAGTGAGAAAATGCTGCTTATAACAGCCAATCAAATTTTTATTCTCAATAGAAACATTTCCAGTTGCTACGGACACATTTTTCTTTCAGATATTATCTTCAGGTTATTAAATAAACTTGTAAATTTCGCAATGCCCTGACTTCCCAAATACACGCAATATGATTTCAAAATTCATGTGGAAAGCGGAACAGCACGTTGTGTCACTATGTTGGTAAACAGTTGTACACAAATAATACTCCCACAACAATAGTTTGCCTTCTCTTTGTACACATTTCTTTGTAAAAGCGTAAATAACGTAATTTGCAATAACTTCCATAAACTTCTAGTTTAAAGAACTCTTTAACTTAAAATACTAGCTAGTGAAACCTCTCAGTGCTACCAATTAGCAGTCATACCTACTCTTATGGCTTTGGTCAAACAAGGTAAAGCAAGAACTCCATTCAAAAATAACAATATAAGATTTGTAGCCCATTAAAATATAAAATAAAAACAGATTTTGTCTGATTTTGTCACCACAAGATGCTGTCAGGATGATGGCCAGCATCATTCAATCCACCTCCTGTGAGCCCAGGTCATCCTGGCCCCACGCCCAGACTGTGACAAGGCAGTGAAATAGAAGCAGCACAGGGATGAGCCCATGTCATTATGCTTTTTTTCTCCCATCTGCATGCTTCTTGTCTATACATGAACTGATTGGTTCCTTGTACTGCTTCTTCACTCCAGCCCTGCTGAAAAAGGACTGTAAGAGGCTGATACCAGTTCAAATTCAAGCACTTATACGGCTTACATTAAAAATAAAACATTCAGTGTACAAATGATTACAGAGCGGCATTAATTTCTGGCTTACACTGTATCTGTACTGTTCTTACCAGCCTCACGAAGATGCCGGCATCTCATGCACAGGGGCTAAACACCCAGTGTTCATAAGGCCTTAAAGCAACCTTTCAAGCTGAAAAATATTCCAGAAGAAGAGTTTTACACTTACAACTGCTTGTAGCCTTTGACCCCTGTCTCCCTCTGTTCCAGTACTGCAGCCTCTGTAATACTTTTCTGCATTCTGCACATTGGGGGGGGTGTCAGATGCCTGTGTTCCCCGCCTTGCACCACATTCCATCCAGCTGAACAGGTCCTCAAGTTAAAGTTAATTACAGCATAAGACACCAAGAAATTAAATTGATTTTGAATATCACTGGGTGCCAGAAAGTGTACAAATGTACAGATCTTTAAAGAGATGGCCAAGATTATAGGGCTGGTCACAGACAGATTTCTTCATTCAACCAATGAACAGATTCCCCCATCTACACAAGTAAGGTTGATGGCGAAATCCTCCCCTCTGGGACGTTACATTCTGACAGCGAGACTCTCCACATTCAGAATACACAGATTAGTGGCTGCAACCGCTGTTCGATAAAAGTTCTCCAATAGGATCATTTGACAGAAGTCGATCATTAGATAGACTTCTATGGAGCAGGGACGGCCATACATGGAAATTTGGCTGGTTCAGCAGGAACTGGCTGTAGTCATTTATCTGTCAATCAATCACTGCTTGCCTTGGTAGGGCAAACACCAAGTACATATGGGCTTCTCAGAGAGGGGAAAAGAGTTTCCACCAAGTATCGGATATGCTTGAGATATACAAAACTGTTACAGCTTGTTGGACAATCTCAGTACAAGTAGATGCATATTGATCCCTTTTTGAAATGAAGACAAGGCCATCACCACACTCTTATCAGCTGCAAATATAATGTCTTTATTCTGTTCGGCTCAGATTTTTTTTTATTACAAGTTCCATTAAGTCAGATATTTGGTCACAAAATAGCAAAGTGTATCGAGTAACCATATTCTAGTCTCTGTGACTGTGAGGCTGTACATAGGACTGATTCCACCCTAGAAGTTATTTCTGCCTTTCCCAACCTTTTCATCCTGGGGGAACCCTTAAAATTATTTCCAGGTCTTAGGGAAGTTCTATTAAATCAATTCATTGGCGGTCAGTGGGAAAAATCCCTCATACATTAGGGATCAGCTGCAAGAATGTCACTCTCACAGACAGCTAAAAAGATCTCTGGTGTCATGCTGCTGGCATTGGCACTGGAATTATGCAGGCATCATCAAATGGGAGATCATTCAGCGACATCTTAACCTCTTCCCGATAGCTGTATGCATATATGCGGCTTCTTGGCAGGTTGGCTTTAATGTCGAAAGGCCACATATATGTGTCCCAAATGTAAAAATTTCTGTGCTGAGAGCGTGCATCCTGTGCACTCCCATTACAGTTACCGGCAGGTACCGAAAAGCTCCCAATGCCTACTTGCACTAGGTGCCAGAAAGTGTACAGATGTACAGATCTTTAAAGAGATGGCCAAGATAATAGGGCTGGTCACAGACAGATTTCTTCATTCAGCCAACGAACAGATTCCCTCATCTACACAAGTAAGGTTGATGGAGGAATCCTCCCCTCTGGGACATTACATTCTGACAGTGAGACTCTCCACATTCAGAATACACTGATTAGTGGCTGCAACCGCTGTTTGATAAAAATTCTCCAATAAGATCATTTGACAGATGTCAATCATTAGATAGACTTCTATTGAGCCTACTTATGATTGGGAGCTTTCCAGTCATGTGATAGCTGATACAGCCAATCACAAGGGACACATGATTGGAATGCCCGCTTCACCTCCTGGCATTTAGGACCTCTTAATAAACCTCTGGCAACCTCTGGAGGAACCCTAATTGAAAATATATAGGTTATTGTGTTACCCTGACCTAGAACATAGGACTAACTACACTCCAGACGTCATTACAATACCCAGAACATTGAACCGATTCTACTCTAAAGGTTATTCTGTTGTCTTACATTGAGCTGAGCAAAAGTTCAGTTTTAAACTAGATATAAACCCAATTGAAAGACATTTACCTTCCGGAATTGCTGTGTAATAAAACAATAAAAAAAATTCTATTTTTCACCATTTATTCGTTGTTTGTTGCATCTCATGCAGACTCTTCGCTGCCCCTTTTTGTCTACATTCACTCCAGCAAAGACTGCATTGCGTTTTTCAGCAGGTTTCCCAATGGTGGACAAAGTGGACCATATCTGTGTCTCTGTCAGAAGCCTGAGTGACGGTGGAAAAGCAGAAGGACAATTGGGAGCCAGAAAGAGAGGTGGTGATTGAGTTTACTTAACGAGACTCTGTCATTTTGCCTATTCAAGAGAGCCCATCCCCAGCAAAATGAACTAACCGATCCATGCTCCTTTGCCCCTACCCGCTCTATCAGAACCCTAACTTCATGGCTCTAATGAGCAGGGCTTCTGGGTAGGAAGATGCTTCAGATATCCTATGTGACAATGCTCAGGCCAGAGTGGACAATTGTCAGGCCCAAACACTGCCATGTTGGGGTGAGGATAGCAGTGGAGCCATCTACCCGGGCAAGCTCAGACATCCTCCAATATCAGCTCTAACTGAGGCTGGCCTCCTGCAGCAAGAAGACGGGAAGGGAACCTGGATTGGTGAGTATGGGGGTATTGCACTATTTGATGACAATGTTATTTTGTCCTGGTATTGTCCCTTTAGAGCTACGAATATTTGACACTGCCAAAATTACCTGTTTTCATCCTAATCAGGTAAAGGCTCATACAATTGACAAAGTTTCCAGCCACAAGTTGGGTTAATGTTTAATGTGTAACTAACATTATCTCCTTGTTAATATTTAAAAGGATAGCCAAATTACCTATTCAAAATTTATGAATGCAAAATGCACTGGATTTCATTTACCAGAGTCACATTCTCCTAATTCTCTAGCCGTAGCTTTAACCAGAACATTTTTTAATGCGCTTGGCTGCCACAGGGCAACACAGACAGTTTTTAATGCAGGCACTTCCACAAAGAGGTACTGTCGACTACACTATGAACCACATCTAATCAATCTTCCTATTTCAAAGCCATGTTCTATGGTACCGTGGAGTTTTGCACTCTTGTGACCGTAAACATGTACAGCAAGCATGTGGTCACCATAGAGACTAATTAGATGTGGTTCACAGTGCAGACAGTGAATACAATTTCCTGATAAGCAAGCACACAGTCACATGAATGACTTTAGTGTGAATAAACACAACCTTTCTGCTTGACAATTTTTTCACTTTTTCAAATTCTTTTTTATCCTCATTTTTTATGTTTGTGTTATTCTCTCTCTTTCTCCTATGCTAAAAAATTCTTAGGGTCAATTTTAATTTATTTTACTTATTTATAAACTGGTGTTTATATCTGTTTTTCCTAAAATTCATATAAAACTTTGCTATACAATCAAAAATTGAATACAGGGTGTACCATGATACTGGATTAATAGGATATAATGGGTTTCTAACGACAGAGCAAATCTGAAGGTATTTAATTTCATCTAAAAAAGCCAGGCAAAGAGAACAAGAAAGGGAGTAGGTGTCAATGCTCATTCAAGTGATTGATAATTTCAGCTTGAGCTTTTGAACTCTGTATATAGTTGACTGTTATGAGCTAAGCAAATAAGGATAGCCTGGAATTCATATGGAAAGGAGTCGTGAACAAATTAAAAAGTCATGCAACTGATTGTGAGCATTGTGCGCCCTTTTTTATGTGCTAACAGGTTAATGACAAGTGTCTTGGACTCATTGGGGTTTATTTACTAAAGCTGGAGAGTCCAACATCAGACTCCCTTCTGCATAGAAACCAATCAGCTTCCAGGTTTCATTGCCAAAGCTTCATTGAACAAGCTGAGGTTAGAAGCTGATTGGTTTCTAGGCAGAAGGGAGTCTGATTTTGGACTCTCCAGCTTTAGTAAATAAACCCCATTATGGCTTGCTTGCACAGAAATGGCCCAAAATGCTTGCAGTCAGTTTATTAATGTTTGAGTTGATCAAGCTGCGGTTTCTAAAGTGAGCAAAATCCTCTCTTGTATTAACAGAAGTATAGACTCCAGAGAGAGAGATATCATATTACCCCGGTACAAATTATTAGTAAGACCTCATCTGGAATATGCAGTTCAGTTTTGGGCACCAATTCACAAAAAGAACATTGGGGAACTGTAGAAAGTACAGAGAAGGGAAACCAACCTTATAAGAGGTATGGAGGAGCTCAGCTATGAGAAAAGAGTGTAGAGTTATTCACCCTGAGGTCATCACAGAGGACAAGGGGGCACTCTTTACATCTGGAGGAAAAGAAATGTAATCTCCAAACACGGAAAGGTTTCTTCACAGTGAGAGCTGTGAAAACGTGGAATAGACTCCCTCAAGTGTTGGTTCTGGCCAGCTCAGTGGATTGATTGAAAAAAGGCCTGGATTCTTTCTTAAATACACAGAATATAACTGGATACTAACATTTATAGGTAAAGTTGATCCAGGGAAAATGCCTCTCTGGGGATCAGGAAGGAATTTTTTTCCCAGCAGGAGCAAATTGGATCATACTTTGCTGGGGGTTTTTTTTGCCTTCCTCTGGATCAACTGTGGGTATAGGATTATAACTTTTTTTTTTATGGTTGAACTGGATGGACTTTTGTCTTTTTTCAGCCAGACTAAATATGTAACTATGACTCCTTTCCATGTGCATTTCAGGCTATCCTTCTGGAACATCTCCCTGCAAATAGTTCCCAATTATTCTATGTGGAAGGATCAAAACCAATAGTGCTCCTATGTCAGCAAAGAAATGGATTGGGCAAAATGAAGCCCTAGCTCTGATAATGACAGCAATAGGCACAGAGAAGCTATCACATTTGCAAAGTGACCGCATCAAATACCAACTGCCTACAAGTGCATCTTTCCATGTGAAGTGGACGGCGGGTGCACAGTTTTGACTACTTGCACTATCCCCCTAGCTTACTGCAGGCGGGTTGTAACTGGGCCAATTGGACATCCACCAGATCTTGGTCTCCTGTCTAGTGCCAGTCCCAGTGCCCATGCAAATCATATAGGTATGGATTGATATCCACTTAGATAAATTAAGTTTTTAAAAAAAATACTAGGAAGTTTATGAGTCCTTTTGTCAAGCCAGTACCAAATTTGTCTAGATTTAATTGATGGGGGTTTCAAAGGGAATATCCAAAGCTGGAGATATTTTTCAGCCTGCCTGTTTCTTTCTTTGTCCACAGGCCCTCTTTTTCTCCTCTGCTTCTCTCTTGCTGTTTTTGTCTTTTCTCCTTAATATCTTTCTCTTTTTCCTTTCCCTATTTTGTGTTGTATGGGTGGCAAAGATCCAGGAAGGTGACTGTCTTTTCTACACAATCTTCTCAGATTGTTTCCTTCTTTCAAACAGCATACATGTTTTCAGAACTATTCTGTACAAATTGTTTGGAACTTATTCACCCACAAAGTTGGAAAGTCCCTCTGCAAAGTGGTCCTGGGGGATTGGACTTCTCTTCCGCTTTGGCTATCTTCTCAGAATTTTTCCTCTCCTTTCACAGTGAATGTTCCTCTTTTCTTTTTTTATTTCCCTCCCACCACCCTCCTGTCCTTACGTTTTGTGACTCAGTTCTCCTTTTCTCTCCTCACATTCTCTCCTTACTTTCTATTTCCTTGATTCCTGCTCTCCTCTCTCTCCCTATTAGCGCTTTCCATTTTATTCTCTCCCTTCCTCAATTCTGTTGTCCTCCCCCCCTCCTCTCCTTTCATCTCCTCTTTACCCTTCTCCTCTTACTCCTCACTTTCTCTCCCCCTTTTTCTGTTGACCTCTGTGGCCTTTTGTATTACATCATCTTTCCCCTTTCCTCCTCTGCACTCTTTCTTTCCAAGCTTCTCTTTTTGCCTGCTCCTCTCCTATTCCCCTTTTCTCTCTACTCCTAAGCACTCCTAAGCATACCTTCTGTCTCCTCACTTTTTCTTTCCTCTCTTCACTTTACTCTTTCCTGCTCTCTCCTTTCCTCTCCTCTCTCTTCCTCTTTCTGCTCTCCTGTGTTCTCCTTACCATTTCCTCTTCTGTATTCTAGTTCTCTCTTTTTGCTTACTTTTTCTTTTCTCTCCTCTGTTCTCTTCTTCTTCCATTCTGTCTCCTCTCTTTCCTCTTCTGTCTCCTCTCTCCTCTCTCCTCCTCTTTCCCCTATCCTCTCTTCCTCTGTTCTCTCATCTCTTCTTTCCCCTTTGCTCCTCTCTCCTAAATTTCTTTCTCCACTCCACCCTTCTACCACTTTTCTCTCATCCTCTGTCTGCTCTTCTTTGTTCTCCTTACCCTTTCCTCTTCTCTGTGCTAGTTCTCTCTTTCTGCTCACTTTTACTTTTCTCTCCTGTCTTCACTTTTTTCTTTCTTTATGTCTTCTCTCCCTTCCTCTTCTTTCTTCTCTTTCCTCATCTTTCCACTAACTTCTCTTCATCTGTCCTCTTTTCTCTTCTTTTCTCTTTCCTCTTCTCTCCTATCTTTTTTTTCTCCACTCCACCCTTCTCCCTCTTCTCTCTCATCCTCCTTTCCCTTTCCTCTCCCCATCTCTTTCCTCTCTCCTCCCCTCTACTCTTGTCCCTCTCCTCCTCTTCACCCTTCCTCCTCTTTCTACTCCTGTCCACTATTCCCCCCTCTTGTCCTCTTTACCCTTTCCCAACTCTGTCTTAGTTTTCCTTCTCTCCAGTCTCTTCCTCTCCACCACTTTAGTTTATTTCACCGCTTTCCTTCTTTTTCCATCCCTCCTCTTGTCAGTTTCTGTCTTGTTCTCCGTTCTCAGTTTTTTCTTTCCTATTTTCCTCTCGATTTCTTCTTTCTTCTCCATCAGTTTTTATTTACTCCTCCCCTTTCTTACACTTGGCTGGAGACTGACTTGTTTTCCTAGCTTGACAGAGATTAGCTAACACTACCCCTCCCCTCCTTTTCTGTGGACTTCACCCTGAAGGGATGACCTCATAGATGACAGCAATGAGAGGGGAGGGGTTTGGGGAATATATAAGCCTAGGGAGCTAGCACAGAAGAACAGCACTGACTGCTCAAAGAAATTACTGGGTGGAGAAGCAGGCACTTAGTTCTGATCAATATGTCCACGATCCTGGATATTCGCACTATTTATCAGGTGAGACAGGCTTGGGTGATTCATGTTGGGCAGAATTTGTTTTTGTTTTTTTGTTTTTACAAACTTTAGGGCACTAATATGTCTTCTGTTGTAGGCTAAGAAATGTGTGTGTACAGCTTGTTCGAGAAACTTGAAAGATACTTTCAGACTTTTAACAGAACTTTACTGCTGTGTGCTAGAGCTGGTAACACCGGGCTGAACACTGACAAAGGAGATGGGCAGGGTGGGCCCCTTATACCGGATGTGAGATAAAAAGATAATGTTGTACATTTAGAAGACTTTTGGAAAGCTGAAGGTAGAGAGGGCATATAGGTGACCCCCAACATGTCAGTGATAGGGGGAGCTTAGGTTGGTTTGAACTTAGAACGTGGCGATGGCTGTCAACTTTGAAGACAGAAACAAGTACATCTGGGGAAGGAGATAAGCAACTAGGGCAGGGTGGGACAAAAATACATTTTGGCAGGCATGGGTTTTAGGTAAGCTCTATATATTTTTTTTTTTATCAGGCAATTTTCCACATTTATGAAGCTGCCTGAAATAAACTGTGCTTGTCTAGACTCAGAGCACTTAATCAAATTCAAATTGTCAAATTCCAGCTGTCATTTTGCACTGCAGACGTAAATCTGATGCTTAGCAGAAGGACAACAGATGAGCTACAATATGAGACATAGTTCCATGTTTACCTTTAACTCTTTTGAGATCTACCAGAGCTGCTGATCGGCCATTCCCTGTACACAGCACCCCTTCAGTGTTTTACAATTGCGTTTTACAAAAAAATAGGCTAGGGATATTTTGTGTCCCATTGTTCTCTGCGTTGGTATTAAAGGCTTACAGTATGTTACCAGGCAACTGTTTGCATTCGCAGCCAGGTGACATTAAAGCTTAGATCTGTATTGCCCAACCAAACCAAAACAACATAGTTCCAGTGGCATGTCGCTGCTCCCTGCCAGACTGCGTACATCACTGCCTTTGTTCTTGTTCCATCTGTCATTCACATCTTCTACCGTGCTGTCAATCATGTCGTAGACCTACGTATCACTTAATCTTTGTAACCTGCTGCACCTTCCTGACACCCCCCCCCCCCCCCCACACACACACCACTCTGTTCCTACACGTCACTCAGTCCTTGACATCTGCACACTGTACCTTCTAAAGGCCATGTACCTTTATCTGTTACTATGGATCTTCAAAAGTTTTTGTCATCACTGTTACTAAAGCTGGACATACGCATTATACTTTAATTGTACAATCTCTATACAGTCTCCTTTAGATTTTGCAAAATACAAGCAAACGTATGGGTCTACCTAATCCATCTCCTTGGCTTTTGAGCTGAATAGTTGCTGGTCAATCTTTCTGAGGTTGTACAAACAGATTGTTGGGTTTTCTTGGCCAACAAGTTTCTCAAAAGGAATCTCAGGAGTAAGAGATGATCTGCCACAACTTTTTTTTTTTGACTGCATCTTCCACGCAACAAGATTGCTCTGTTTCTTTCCTACAGAAAAAAATAGTTGCAATATTTTACAAGCCATTGCAAAATCTTTTTTTAGGGATCACAAACCTCTTCCAATGCTAGCAACTGCTTGTTATCTCTTGGGAGTTGCCCTTCATGGTGCAGAATGTCGCAAGAGATGCTTGAACCGGTCACATTACTTGCAAATGTTTGCTCTTAAATGACTGGCTGGCTTTACGCAACTTACACAGTCTTTGTGCCACTTGTTTTTTTTTTTTTTTTCAAGCTTCCACCCAGGCCTTGTATTTTTAAATAACCCTCTACTATACTCATTTCCAGCTCCTTTCTTTCTGTCCAGTCTTGGTGTGTTCTATATATTGATAGTAAACCTGATAAGAGAAAGCTAGATTAAATACAATTTGTGTTGCCCATAGCAGGCAAATTCCATGCTTTTTTCAAGGAGATAAAAACAAACACCTAAATGAGTCGACAGTCCTATTTTCCTTTGTGCCTGTGTTGTAAAATCTTACACTGTGGAGCCTGCTTCACTAATACTTGATCAATAACCCATAGTGATCAAACCTCTGCCTTAATTTGAAAGATGAATCCTAATTGGTTGATATGAGCATCCAATCTACTTTTGCTCTTGTTTGTCTATTTTGTCAAAACTTAGAGCACAGCTGGAGCAGTTGCCAGAAACTACCAAATTCTTTTTTTTTTTCAGAATGATGAAATTTGGTTACTGCTCCATTCTTGATCCAGTATGTCTGTTATAGTTAGCGAGAAAACATTCAGAGGCACTTTTTGGCTTCGTAAAACATATAAAAAGCCTCTGATCTTGTGGCTTCCTGTTTTTGAGTTCCCACCCAATTGTGGCTATCTGATATCTTAAGTGTTTTCATATTTTCAACCCAAACATAACCATTTCCGCCTTAGCACAGATGCATGCTTTATATTTGAACACAGCCATCTGTTCTTCCTATGGAGGAAGTTGCTGGTTCTTCTATATGTGACCTTTGACTCCAGAACTTGGTGTAACAAAGGCCTTTCACTTCTAAACGTTCTAAGTAACAATGTATACAAAGTTGTTATGTTCCTATTTTTCAAAATTTTGGATAGTGTTTTTATGCTGACATGTTTAGGCCTTGCTCTAAATCTGATATCTTGTTTGATCTACAGAACCTACGAAATTTAAGCCTCTCAGAAGACTTTGATACTGCCAATGACCACAGCTTCTCCAGTCCTCAGAGGAGACACTCTTGTGCCCCTGAACTGTGTGATGAAACTCGTTGGGTTTCTCGAGATCCTTGGAATTTTGAACCACCTCGTGCTCCCTTTAGAGCAGATCGGTCAGTTAGCCTTACAGAAGGACCCCGGACTGCACTACCTCCACCTCCGGGGTTCCCACCACTGAAGGCACCCCTGCCTGCTCTCCCTGCTCCTTCACCTCGTTACAAGACGGAGTTATGTCGCACCTTTTCTGAAACGGGGACCTGCAAGTACGGCTCCAAATGCCAGTTTGCTCATGGACAGCAGGAGCTAAGAGAACCAAACCGTCACCCAAAATACAAGACAGAGTATTGCCACAAGTTCTACTTGTACGGAGAGTGTCCATATGGGTCTCGCTGCAACTTCATCCACCACCCAGCTGAACAAGGAGCTTCCCACCAGCAAGTTCTGCGCCAGAGCCTCAGCTATACAGGTGTACCAATGCGAAGAGGGTCACCTCCACCACCAGGCTTCCCAGATCCTTCTTCATTCTCCAGAGCTCCTTCAGTATCTCCACCACCCTCAACAGACATGCTTTTCTCTCCTGCTCCTCTTGAGACCAGAAGCCATGTTTCCACCCTCAAAGGAGTGGACTCATGCTCTCGCTGTTGCTCATGTCGGTGCTCAAGAGCTGGAACCCTTCCTCAAGATCCCTTCGGAAACCCTGTACTTTTCCGCACACCTTCCTCCAGTTCTCTTACTGAGAATGAGTGCTATAGCAGTGGGTCAGAGTCTCCCGTCTTCGAAGTGTCAAGTCAAGTGACTTCCACCAAGAGATTGCCAATCTTCCACAGGCTGTCCGTCTCTGATTGAGTATGAAAATCATGGGAAAAAAAGCTTCGATCAATCTTTGTTATTTCAATCTGGTGATCAGACCAGCACAGCAGTTGAGTTTCTAATAAGAAGCAAGGCATTCTGTGAAGTTCCTCCACCTCTAGAGGAAAGAACAATCTCAAGACTCTTTTCCAAGTGCCTTTATACAGATTCTCAGGACTAAGTGGTCTCACTTGAAGGCTACACAGTAGCTTCAAAGACCATTATCTTTTGCACAAATTACCCCTACCCTTATCTGTTGTTAAACTATTCAGATATGGGCACCTGCAAGGTTCCATAGCTAACAGGTCCATTATATTGTGTAAGGGCTTCCCTCTACTGTGTTATTGAACAAGAGGCCCCGAATCATGTAGCAGAGCAAGGTATTTAGCATGTTTACTGCCCCTCGTCTCAAGCCCATAGTTTGGGCTGGACCTAAACTTGTGAGAATGGGACCAGCGTGGACCAGTATTCTGGTTGTGAAAACCCCCAATTTATACCCCTGTGAACTCCTGCAATAACTTTTAAATATTCATGTTTTTGTAGGTTCTGCAATGCATTGCAGTGTTATAATACAACACCACAATATCATTCTGTAGGCTACAGATACACTACTACTTAGGTTATATACACTACAATGTGTATAATGTTGATTCATACACTTGTTGGCTTGTTTACCAATGTGGTGCTGGGCCCTGTAGCAGACCTCCAAGTTGCCTGACATTCAAAATGCACATGGGAAAGCTACAGCTCCTTTTCATACCAGCAATTTTTTTTAAGTCACAATCTTCTGAAACAAAGTTATATATTTATTACCTGTGTATTGGTCAGTTGTTATATATGATTTTTTATTAAGGCTATAGAGATTTTTATAACTATTTATAAGTATACTTTTTGTTGACCTTGCATGTCGCTGGAAGACATCAAGCTATGTTTGATTCATTGTGTTAAATGGTTTTGGCTTGATACACAGTTAATAAGTAAGATTAAGCATTGTTTCAGAACTTTAACATAGAAATGTGTTGTAAACGGGACCAATCGGCTACAAATTGCTGTCATTTGCAACTATGACATTGGCGCACAAAGTGCACCAATTCATAGAAACGCGCAATAATGCATATCAACCAATCAAATTTCAATACCTGTTCAGGGTATTGCACTTTGCTTCAATAAATTTGTAAATGTCTGATTGGCTGCTTCATTCCCATTTTGCACAGTACAGTTAAATCACATTCTGCTTTATTCAGTTATATATTTTTTTTTTAGTTCATTTTTTTTCTTTTAGTTAATTTTTGATATTTGTATTATGACACCTTGCAATGCATTAAGTACTTCCCTACAACGTGCCTTCTTACCTCAATGAGTGACTGCATCATGCAGCCTGGCAGTCAAGGAGTTAAAATCAAGTGGATTATGCGAAAATGTCATAAAAGAAAAAAAAATAAAGAATCTGGTAGTAATTAATACCTTGATTGTTGTAATCCAAAGCGTTTACTGCTAACACATATACGTATCTATTTATGTCCTATTTATTTACCAGACAAATTTTATATATGTAATATTTATCTTTTTTGTATTATTTTGAAAATAATATATATTTGTCAGAAATACGTTTGTAATCACTTAAGTGAAATAAATGAACCTGTAATAAAATTAAGAATTATAATAACCGTCCCTTGTTTCTTTGCTGGGATATGGAAAAACCAAAGACAATGGGCCTTATGTGTGAAAGGGACTGACAGAAGAATGCAATGTGCACGCCTCAGCAATCCCTAATGAGGCGTTGTGGGATGTGGGGCAGTGGAGGGCAGAGAACTGACTTGAAGCCAACTTCAAATCTGCATACAAGTTCCCTAAGTTTAGCTTGAGTTGGGTTTTAAATAGACTCAAAATGTTCACAATAGCCAACAACAGTGAAGTTTATATCTGTAGAAAAATACTTCTGAAAGGTATATGGTTCACTGACGACCTTAAAGTGCAATTAAACCCAAAACCAAAAATTTTATATATTTCAGCCTACCGACCATTAGATGTGGTGGCTGTGCTAGTTTCCCTTTTTAGGCTTTTTTCCCCCTCTGTTTTCACCTGGTTACCTGGACAGTAACACACCTCCTGTACTACAGTGTCCCCACTCAGGATCAAAGAGCACAGGGGGCACTTTTGGACAGCAGAATTGTCAGTCTAGGGGGAGAAGGGAGTGTTAGTGTTAAAAAATTGAAGCCAAACTGCAGCTAACATTTTTTAAGCAGTTACAGTAAGATTTTTGTTCCTTTAGGGATAAAGTTTTACATAAACAAATAAAAGTTGACCGTTGTAAGCACCCCATATAAGCGAAATAAATGCTTTGTCTCAACCAGGGGCGGACTGACCATTTGGAAACTCGGGCACTGCCCGAGGGCCCGGGGTCAGTAGGGGGCCCCATGAGATGCCCCTGGTACCTTTTTCATAGGCTTTTTTGCGTTTGGGCAAGGACACAGGGGCCCCATGATCCCCTATTGCCCGGGGGCCCCATGAGTTGTCAGTCTGCTCCTGGTCTCAACCCTCTAACCACTACATCTGCAGGACAGCTTGTTCTGTTAAAAAATTATAGACTGACTGGATCACTAGGTGAAAATAAAATAAAGAAAGCTTAAAAAAAGGAAAATGAGTGCAGCCATCACATCTAAGAATTGTTAAACAGCAATATAATAAATGTTTGCTTTCGGGTTTAATACCACTTAAAGCTAAGTCATAGCTTCCAATGACCACCTGTGTTAATCCAACTGTATGCAATTTACTTTTATCTGCTCTACCTTGCTATAAGGTCTACTCCATGTCCATTCCATCTCACACAGATCTCTAACTGGCCACAATTTGTTTCCTGCAAGTCATTCATCCAGTTCAGTAGAAGGAACCAGGAAAACCATACATGAATCACAGCAATGTGAACACTATGGGGCCCATTAATAATGTGAAAAGTGGCTATACCACACAACAAAGTCATTCACAGCTCGACCTAAATCAGCAATCTTGTCTCCAAATATCGACCAAACCATCCTCTCTCTCCTCCCAAGACCTCCTGTTCTCTAGCTCTCTTGTCTCCTCCTCCCATGCTTGTTTCTAGGGTTTCTTCAGAGCCTCTTCCCTTCTCTGGAACTCTCTACCTCAATTTGTCCGGCTATCTCCTACTCTGGCCACATTTAGGCGTTCCCTGAAAACTCATCTCTTCAATAAAGCCTATCCCGCCTCCAACTAACAATTGAACTTTTAACTCTTCCATTGGCTCATCCCCCATAGTTCACCTTTTGTACTTTTGTTGCCCCACCCTATTTGATTGTAAGCTCTAATGAGCAGGGCCTTCTTAATCCTCTTGTATTTTGTTGTATTGTAACTACACTGTCTCCTTTTAGATTGTAAAGAGTTGTGCAAACTGTTGGCAATATATAAATCAAGTATAATAATAATAATATCCCTTTCTACCAGATATGGCAGTGTTTACTCCACAATGCACCTGCACAAAATGCCAGGGAGTCACGGACCTGTGTCAGTGTCTCCCTGGTGGATTGTCCATAGGAATATACAATGAATACAGCCAGTAAGAGGAAAAAAGAAGATCCTACAACAATTCCTTGGGGAAACACTGGGATGGGAAATGGTGGCAAATCTTTCCAGTGGGGACACAAACCTCAGGAGAGCCCTGTGTCTAATTGAGGTGAACGGCTGTCATCAGAGACACTTTTTCGAATGTATCAGCTTCACAGATTACCCCCTGACACAGTAACACTCACATAGCATTGCTGGTTTCACTACCCCTATCACCCCTATTCTGGGGCATGTACTGGATCCCTCTGAGAGGCCAAAATGGCTGCTAGATCCTGCAGTTATAATTCCTAATAGAAGCCAAGGTGCCATTGTCTAGTCTGTAGAGGTCTGTGCGTCCCTCCATGGATATGCCTCTCCAGTCCATCACTGACCCACCACCGAAACGGTCATGCTGAACAATGTCAGAGGCAACATAACGTTCTCCATGGCTTTTCCAGAGCCTTTTCTGTTTGTCACATGTGCTCAGGGTGAACCTGCTCTCATCTGTGAAAAGCAGAGGGTGCCAGTGGTATTCAATGGCAAACGCCAATGGAGCTCTATGGTATCGGGCCAGTGCATTCAGGGCCGTTGGGCCCTCAGGCCACCCTCATGAAGTCTGTTTCTGATTGTTTGGTCAGAGACATTTACACCAGAGGTCATTTTGTAGGGCTCTGGCAGTGCTCATCCTCTTCCTCCTTGCACAAAGGAGCAGATACTAGTCCTACTGATGGGTTAAGGACCTTCTACAGCCCTGTCCAGTTCTCCTAGAGTAACAGCCTGTCTCCTGGAATCTCCTCCATGCTCTTGAGACTGTGTTGGGAGACACAGCAAACCTTCTGGCAATGGCACATATTGATGTGCCATCCTGGATGAGTTGGACTGCCTGCGCAGCCTCTGTAGGGTCCAAGCATCGCCTCATGCTACCAGTAGTGACACTGACCCTAGCCAAATGCAAAACTAGTGAAAAACAGTCAAAATAGATGAGTAGGGAAAAAATGTTAGTGACCTCTACCTGTAAAACCATTCCTGTTTTTGGGGTTGTCTCATTGTTGCCCATCTAGTGCACCTATTGTTAATTTCATTAACACCAAAGCAGCTGAAACTGATTAACAACCCCCTCTGCTACTTAATTGACCAGATCAATATCCCAGGAGTTTAATTGACTTGATGCTATAATATGATTAAAAAGTGTACCTTTAATTTTTCTGAGCAGTGTATATATTGGTACATTCATTACAGATTTTTAAATAACAAAATTTGAGACACCAACATATCAAAATACATGCTGTTAATAATAACAATGTAAACAATAGGGCACTTTTCAGTTGTCTACATCAGCAATATTATACTCAAATATGCAATGGAATTAACATAATTTTTTCACCTTCCCAATCAATAAAAGAAACTAAATGGAGGATGAACAGAGTGCAACCAAAACGGTAAACATTAAAACTTCACAGTTCTTGGTCATATTAAAATTATGCAAAGTTACTTGTCCTTTAAGTGCTACTAAACCCACAACAGTAAAATCAGTCTGTATATGCAGTGAAACATGCTTGTTATACTCACTGTGGAACCTACACCATACATAGATCTCCAGCTAAAAAAAGACCATTCATCACTTATCATAGGTAGCATTAACCTCTTCCCAACTGTCCTATAGCAGAAATACTGATACAGGGCGGTACGGGTGCGCAAAATCACGTATATATACGTGATTTTGCATTTCTGGGTAGGGGGCGCGTGCGCGGCTCACACTACACATGCTGCCCTTCGTGGTCATGGCTGTCAATCACTGGGTCCCAGCTGGCGATTACTCACCAGCACCCGGTGATTTCCGACGATCTCCGACAGGGAGGAGAACTATTTTGTTTGCTAACAGTTCTCCTCCCTGTCAGCTTGGGCACACTGCTTTGGATGGCTGTGTACAGCACAGCCATCCAAAGCAGTGTGCTTATAGTGAAGCACACTGACACGGCCCCCTAGTAAAACACACCCAGCACACAGTTAACCCTTTGATCGCCCCTCATGTTAACCCCTTTCTGCCCAGTGCAATTAGTACAGTGTCAGTGCTTTTTTTTAGCACTGGTCACTATTGGTGTCACTGGGGTATCAGTGACACCAAGTCAATTCCCCCCAGTATCAGAATGCCCACCGCAGCCCCACTATAAGTCGCTGATAGTTGCCATTACTAGTAAAAAAAAAAATTCAGTATATATACCACCATTTGCAAACGCTATAACTTTCACATAAACCGATTAATTTACACTTATGGGGATTTTTTTTAGCAAAGACGTCGCAGAATACATTTTGGCATAACTCTATGACGAAATTTTACATTTTTTTACTGGACATGTTTAATAGCAAAAAGTCCAAAATATTGTTTTGTTCTCAAAATTGTTGGTCTGTTTTTGTTTATAGTGCAAAAAATTAAAAACGCACAGGCGATCAAATGCCACAGAAAGAAAGCTCAATTTGTGGGAAAAAAAGGACGTAAATTTCATTTGGGTGCAGCGTTGCATGACTGCACAATTGTCAGTTAAATAACATAGCTCCGTAACGCAAAAAATGGCCTGGTCAGGAATGGGGGGAAATCCTCTGGAGGGCAAGTGGTTAATGTGGCTATAGAGAGTTTAATAAGCACTGAAAAAAAAAACCTGTTGTGTAATAAAAATGGAACATTTGGCTTGGTCTGTACTGCTGTGGATTGCTAGGGGCTGCCATGAGTATGGACCAGCCAAAGGAATGAATAGGACAACTGGCGTACCATACATGATGATCAATAGGAGTTGTGGGTCCAAGGCTGGAACAGGCTTGAAGGTTAGCATTTTACTACCTGCTCTTCACTGGGGTAGATGGAGGTAAGACATTAAAGTAAAGTTGTCCTTTAAAGTGTATATAAATCCAAAACCTTTTTCTTTTCAATTGAGAAGAGAAGGGATATACACCCTATCAAGTTTTTCTTGCTTCTATTGACCATTGTCAACAATAATGACATTTAGCCTGGGTTTACACTGATGCGGTGCGGAATTCACAGCGTTTTCTGTGCGAATTCTGCACCACATCAGAATCGCACAACATTCATGCAAGCCGCTGTGGATGTGTATATTAACAACACCCCGTAATTGGTCAGCAATGTGCAGAATCTGGTCCCATAGGTGTGAAGACCCATGCAATCCGATTCTAGTGCGGACCAAAACAGGGGTCCTGTACCTTTTTTGGTGTGGGTTAGAGCCATACAAAATTTATGGCTCCAATTGTACTGCACACAAATCACATGTGATTTGCACAGGAATGTGGTGCAGTTGCTGTGCAAATCACATGCGATGTACCGCACCGCATATATGTGAACCCGGGCTGAGGGAAAACTCATGTCTTCTAATGGGATACTTATTCTGTTGACAGATATTTAAGAAAGGATTTCCCTTACCTAGGAGACACTTCCTTTCATTTCCTCAGATGTCTATGGAACAGGAAATGAAGGGAAATTTCCCTAATGGGACATAGATGGTAAAACTAAACCTGTTTAGATATCCAACACTTAGAAGTGCTTTCTAGGGACCACGGAACTATTTTCACACTAGTCCCCACCCTCAACGTAATATTCATTCAATAGTCATAAACACACAAAGACAGGCCAATTTGCCTTTTTTTTTTCTATTGGATGATGAAGGACACTGCAGCTTCCTCCGAAGGTTCATGAAAAACAGGAAGATAGCCCAAGTGATATCTAGAGCTCTCTTAGACAGCTGCATTGGAACTTAGACTGAAAGATGTCACCTCCCTTCCTGAAAAACATTACATTTTGGGTTTCCCATCATTTTTTGTCCTGGTAATGATAGTCAGCAGTATAGAGAGGGACAGTCTTCCCTAATGAGACACACATAGCAATAATAGCCACACGGGAGGTTTAATCCTTCTGTAATCTCTCCAAAATTTAACAAACAAAATGCCTTTTAGATATATTTTAAAGCTGAATTTTTATGGTGAGTCCTTGACTTCATCGCCAGAGATTGGCCTTCTCTCCATTTTACTAGGTTCGTTGGCGGCACAGGAGAAATGTTTATTACGTTTCTTCCTGTCTGCAGCTTGCCAATTGATACAGCTTTTCTGGAAAATGGCCACCCCCCCTACCGTTGTGGGTTTCTGCGATTAATGATATCAGACATGTTGAGATTTGCCAATGATACCTATGAAAAACATAAGTTATTATGATCGGTCTGGCTCCATTTTTCCTCCTCCTCGACCCTTCGGGAGTTGTGTGCTTCTACTGTGCCTCCTTAGACTTCATCCGTTCGGTTGGGTGGATCCACGGTTATCTGTATCGTGTCAATGTAATTGCTTTTGATTTGAATGCTTGGGATGCCCATTATGGGCACCTTCGGAGTGGGGCCATTCTGGTCCTGCCCCTTGTCTGTCCCGGCTTCCAACTCTCTCTTCTATCTTCCCTCTCTTTCTTTGCTCACTTCTCCCTATCTCTCTTTTATCTTTTTCATTTGCTTTGTTTTATATGGTGAACTCTACTCAGACATATATTGATGCTCTTCATGCCTTTTTATGCGACAATTTTTTCAGACAGATGTCTCTGCTGTATACATGTTATTTATCAAGGCTTTTCTAATTTGGGTAATGATATTTGCTGACTACAGTTATCTCTTTGGCTCATCTCCTCTTTGAGCCTGATAATTGTCCATATGTGTATGTAATTGCTGGTCCCTTTTGTTTCCATTCTGTATACCTGGTTGTTAAAACTTAATAAAGACAAATTTGCCTTTAAAGCTGAAGTTTAGTTGATTTTTTTCTTTTTTGTTATGCAGCACCAGGAACATAACCCACCTGTGATTGAAAAATACCTAAAGCCAAAACTTTTTAAAAGTTTTGGATAGAGTGGAGAAGGATTAGAACACCTATCAGTTTTTATTGCTGCCTGTGCCCCATTAAAGAGTTTCACCCTCTCAGCAACAGCAAATGTCAAAGGTTAGCATTGCTCCCATGCCCCTTCCCCCTCCATTTCTAGAACTTCTAGTATTCTTTCCTGGAATGCATTGTGTTCTGAGATTGGAGGAGGTGAATCCTGTCATTTATCTGCCTTAGCATTCTGGGAAAAAATAGTATGAGTTATATAAATGGCGGAGGTGGGCAGAAGGAATAGATGTGCAGTGCAACTCTTTCACAGCCAGCTGGACATGAAACACACTTTGTTACAGGTAAGTGATGTCCCTGGTGCTGTATAGCACAGAAAAATAACTAAAACTCAGCTTTAAAGACACTGATATGAGAACATGTAACAACAAGGAGTGCAGTGGTGGCCCCTGAAGCTAGGTCCTTATTCTAGGAAGCCTGGGATGCCTTTACTTTTCTTGATGGGAATAAAATCACGGACCCCAGATTGCAAATCACTAATATTGTTTTTTGTTTTTTTTAAAGAAGATTTTTGTTTTCCATGCAGTAGGGCTGTGCCCACACTGCATGGGTTAAATGCTCATTTTTGTTTGTGGCTCTGAAAGTAAAGATATACTTGCCTAATCCTCCAATCCTCTGAGCACAAGACCGGTCCTTGCCACTCCTGCCCACCCCCCCTCTCCCCCTGCACACTAGCAGTCTTGTGAATGGACTGTTCCTGATGCCATAGACCAACTACGGACGTGAAGACGGCAGGAACAGTCCACTGCGGGAGATGGGGGAGCGCAGATTTCCGGCAGATCGGAGGAGGGCAAGTACAGCTTATCAAAGAAAGAAAAGAAAATACCCAGTTCAACTTGCCAGCCAGCTAGCCAACAACCAAATTAACCCGTCTAACAATGTGCAGTTAAAAACGGGATTAGTTAGCACACATTTGCAAATACATACGTAAGTCACAGAGCCACGTCACGGCACCCTGGTATTCTGTGGTCCTAACTCTACAAATTTTATGAGCCCTCATAGTAGAGGCACATGCATTTAATGGATAGACCAAGGGCAGGTGGTCCTGAGGGAGCCCACCCCTCCTTAAAAGGCACTGGACACCCAGCACATAGCACAATGGCAGCCAGGGTGTCCAGTGCACCCACTCACCTACAATGCAACAGTACAAAATGGTGGTCACTGCCCCAGTCTATAACTGGCCTTCACAGCAAGGAACAGCTTATCCCTGAGCCCCTAGACAAAATGAGCAGAAGGTCAAATGTGTAATAACTATCACCCTTCCCTGTTCGACTTTCATCTTTATTTAAGAAACATTTCTGAAACTTTCATATATTTATGAATTTAGAAGTTTAAACCAATTTGTATTCAATGTCTATGATCCCTTTAGAGCACTAAAGTTGGAAGAGGAAGAAAGTTCATGTGTCTTCTGAGGGAATGTCATGTGAGGAGAAATTGCTAAACTCAGCCTGATTTCATATTTTCCAAATCAGTGATATGGAAAGTTCATCAGGGCTGAACTGTGTTCCATTGCACTAACAAGTCATTTTTTCCCCCTAAATTAGTAACATTTTGACCTATAATAGCCCTGTGAAAAGACCTTAAAATAGTCAAACTCTGAGCTAGTCAGCACGAAGCATTAGATTGTGAGTTCTCAGCAATGATGACAGATTGGTGGTGGTATCTTCCAGTGAAGGGCTGTCAGTGTAAGGATTTGGTGTGGCTGATCCTGGTCCAGGACAAGTCAAGTTTATGGTAAAGGAGTTGGTTTGGTGTTGGAGATTACGTTAGAGCAGTGGTGGTCAAATTACTGGACATATGGGACCTTGAGTATGGCCCCTGAGATCATCAAAGTGTCGCACAAAATATTGGAATGGAATGCTATAGAAAGCTGCTAGAGATTGTAGACATGCAACAGTAGATAGTCAATGGTTACAGGCATGTTGGAAGAATTGGTGAGAGGCTGCAGACATATCATAGCAGATGATCACAGACTGCAGACATACTATACAAGTGTTACATCAGGATCACTGCTATAATAGACACTTTACAGTTTGATCCTTAAACATTTTGATAATTCTTAGCAAGGTCCACTATAAAAGATTAGGGAATAAAAACATATAATAAGATGGATAACACACAAAAATTGTAAGACAGGTTGAAAGAAATATACCAAATAATGAGTCACAGCCCACTGTTTTCAATGGCACCCGTTCACATCTATGCAACTTAAAATCGCAGCAACTTTGAAAAGGTTCCTGCACAACCACCCATTTTCCCCCCTACTCCACCCTTCCTTTCACCCTGCTGCCCCCTGTCCTGTCCCGTACCCCAATTCCTCCCCAACACACTTTTTTCTTGCCCCTAACTAGCCCCCCTACCTAACTGAGCAGGGTAATGACTATAGGTAAATGGGAATGACTCACAGAGCTTGTTTCTATCTACTACTCTGATGATGATACTTTACCACAAATTATTACATTATACTATTTCATACAATTCAATGTATTTAGTGATTGTGTATCACGCCTTTGAAAATGTAATACCTTCTTGGAAAATATTATATTAACATTTGAAGAAATATACTAAATCAAAGAAATTACCATAAGCCAGTTTAAAGCTGATTGCCACATTTAATATCCCTTTAAATAGTTTGGGCCAAGCTGGTCAAAAGAACTACTGTATTTTTGCTCCATAAGAAGCACTTTTTTCCCCCAAAAAATGGGGGGAAATGTCTGTGCGTCTTATAGAGCAAATATGGAGCGGCCGGCCCGGTATTCCCCCTGTCGCTGCCATGTTAGAATACCAGGCCGGCCACTCGGCTCTGCTGTGCAGCAGAACCTGCTCCTCGGTCCTACCTGTTCCTCAGTCCAGCGGTGTCCTCATCACCTCATCATCTTTAGTGTGTGACAGCTTGTGGCTTCACAGCCGGATGCCTACTGCGCATGAGCAAGAAGCGATGTGCTTTGTGAATGGCCCCGTAGTCTTCTGGGACCTATCACGTGTCCCAGAAGTCTATGGTCATCTCCTGTAGTACATCCACAGACTCTAGTCATATCCTGTAGTATATCCGCAGTCTCTGGTCATATCCTGTAGTATGTCCGCAGTCTCTGGTCATCTCCTGTAGTGTGTCCGCAGTCTCTGGTCATCTCCGGTAGTATGTCCGCAGTCTCTGGGCATCTCCTGTACTATGACTGCAGTCTCTGGTCATCTCCTGTAGTATGTCCACAGTCTCTGGTCATCTCCTGTAGTATGTCCACAGTCTCTGGTCATCTCCTGTAGTATGTCCGCAGTCTCTGGTCATCTCCTGTAGTACATCCACAGACTCTGGTCATATCCTGTAGTATGTCCGTAGTCTCTGGTCATCTCCTGTAGAATGTCCGCAGTCTCTGGTCATCTCCTGTAGTACATCTGCAGTCTCTGGCCATCTCCTGTACTATGTCTGCAGTCTCTGGTCATCTCCTGTAGTACGTCCGCATGTCTGCAGTCTCTGGTCATCCCCTGTACTATGTCTGCAGTCTCTGGTCATCCCCTGTACTATGTCTGCAGTCTCTGGTCATATCCTGTACTATGTCCGTAGTCTCTAGTCATCTCCTGTAGTATGTCCACAGTCTCTGGTCATCTCCTGTAGTACATCTGCAGTCTCTGGCCATCTCCTGTACTATGTCTGCAGTCTCTGGCCATCTCCTGTACTATGTCTGCAGTCTCTGGTCATCCCCTGTACTATGTCTGCAGTCTCTGGTCATATCCTGTACTATGTCCGTAGTCTCTAGTCATCTCCTGCAGTATGTCCGCAGTCTCTGGTCATCTCCTGTAGTACATCTGCAGTCTCTGGCCATCTCCTGTACTATGTCTGCAGTCTCTGGTCATCTCCTGTAGTACGTCCGCATGTCTGCAGTCTCTGGTCATCCCCTGTACTATGTCTGCAGTCTCTGGTCATCTCCTGTAGTACATCCGCAGTCTCTTGTCATCCCCTGTACTATGTCTGCAGTCCATTGGTTCAAAATATTTTTTTTTCTTGTTTTCCTCTTCTAAAACCTAGGTGCAGCTTATGGTCAGGTGCATCTTATGGAGCGAAAAATGCGGTATATATTGTACTAACAAGTGCTCTTGCTGGGTGCACTGTATGAACTGTATGTAGCCTCAACTACATACGGTATACAGCACTGTTTTCCAGCAGTGGGACTAGCAATTTCCTATATCGCTCACGCAGGCAGTGGTCGACCAACGAAAAACCCCAACAGTCTGGTTGTACTGAAGCTGATCAATAGATTAGCGTCGTGAGTTTGCCCATAGATGGATCACAATATGTCCAGTTCCTGTTGAACTGGCCAAATTTCCATCCATCTATGGCCGGCTTTAAAGCTGAAATGCAGGCACAAAAAATATAAACATTAATAGCCACAAAGAACATAAATCCACTTTGTGTGCACTAAATGCCTTTGGCACCCCAGATATTACCTGCCAGCAGCTCCACCCACTACAAGCTGCCTGCTGAAAACTACAGGAGGGGGCGGGGAGAAGACCAGTCACGCTGAACAAGATGAGAGGTCAGCAGTGACATTAACTACTTCGTGCTGGCACCTCCCGGTCTTTTAAGAGTTTCATAAGCCAGGGGGGCGGACGGGGTTTTAGGGTCATGTGACCGCTGTGATTCGTCGTCAAGGCAGTCACATGATCGGAAAAGGTCCCGATTGCAAGGGAAGATCAGGACCTTCCATGAGTCACGGACATATGTGCTGGGAGCACGCAGGGCGCACGCTTTCAGCATATATGTGTTGTCTAATGGCACACAAATATGCGGCTGCTCAGAGTCAAGGCCCAGAAGCCGAGAGGCCACATATTTGCGTACGCTCGGCGTCAAGGGGTTAAGTTACAGGAAGTTCCTGCATGGAGCAAAGATCAGGAGATGTTTCATGCAGGATTAACTGCTCAGATCTGGAACAAATACACAAAGGTCAACAAGACTAGAATAAGAGTACACTTGGGTCTTGCATTTAGAAAATATTTATTTAGTCTGGATTTCATGTTTAGGAAATCCAATTTTTCAGGCATTATATTTCATTTGTGCTTGCAGTGCTCTTCTGTAAACACAAAAAAAGCAGAGAGGGCATGCCCCTTGCAATGAATCCTATAGTAATGAACTATATTAAAATCATTATACTCACATGTTGGAAGATACTGAGCACACATTTCAAAAACACAGGTCTCTGAGCAACTCTAGTGACTTGCACCTCCTATTACGTCCGTTATCTGGGGATACCCACGTTGGCACTTGAAGTGTCCTATCCAAAGTGTGACACCACCGGGCGGAGAGGGAAGACTGAAACACCAGTTTACTACTCTGCCACCGGCCCGCTCTAGGTGTCGGGGACCCAGCTAAGTCTCACAGCTATGGACATAAATTGGATAAGGCACATAGAATATGGTTGAAAATATACCCCAATCAGGGTGTCATATAAAAGGAAGTTCGGCCACCCACCACTCTCCCACCACACCAAAATCGACTGAAGACAACAGCGCAGAAGGCCCCAACGACCACTTCAGGCAACCCGCACGGCAGCACCACACTCAGGCAGTTGCGGCCCCTGACAGAGCCCCACACGGCACCACCACTACTCAACCGACCTCCCGGCCTGGTACGACCACTTCACCCGGGGACACGACTCCGTGGCCTGGCGCGGTCGCACACCCCGAGGTTTAGGCGCTCCAGGTCACCACCCGGGCAAATCCAAAAGAATATCGGCACCAACAGCAGTGAACTCCTGAGGCTCCCTACAGCGTCCCCTGCATCCGGTAAGCTACCTCCATCTCCATCCACCTCCACCCCCACCCCTGCATCCAGACAACACATCCCCATCTCCGTCCATCCTCATCCCTCCATTTCCATCCATCCTCACCCCGGTGGTCTTCCCCGTGGACACCCACGGCCGTTGTCACAAGGGGTTACCCGTGGCCTGGTGCATTGGCTTCTCCCCATCAGCTCCAAGGGACATCAACTCTGCAACTCCCACCCATCCCTCTCCTCCTCAAGCCAACCCTCCTCCTTCAACCTGGAACCTCCACCTGGACCCTGAACCCTGCCAAGCAAGTCTCCGCAAGAGCACGTACATCTTCCCGCAAGAAACAGCCACACAACGCTCCTGATCCAACCAACCAGACACCACTCACGCCGACCCCAACCCAGCTTGACCCAAAGGACTAGAAACAGCCGCACAATGCTCCAGATCCGACCATCCAGAGACCACTCACGCCGACCCCAGCCCAGCTTGACCTAAATGACTAGAACTCTAGCTGAAAGACACTACAACGAGAAACCCCACTGCATGCTAGACAATCTCCAATCAAGCGCCCCTGGAAACCATCTCTCCACACCCGATCCCCACTCCCTACACCCTTAATCTCTAGCTACCGGAAGACACAGCGACGAGACACGCCACTGCACGCTGGACTATCCGCAGCCAAGCCTCTCACCACACCTATCCGCCACCCCGTGTACCTCCCTAAAATGCCTCTTCCACTCCTCCTCCTCATATTCCTCTCCTCCGTTCCCAAAATCTCTTCTCTATATCCCTCTGCTCCTCCCAAAAAACTATATATTATGCCCTCACTGCTTCCTTCGCCCCTCTACGGCACCCACCACCTCCTCCTAATACTCCACTCTCTCACTGACCCAAACACCTCCATTGGTAGACTTACACACTCCTGCACATCCCGCTCCCATGCCACCTTTCTCACCTTTCTTCTCCTCCTAACCGCAGGGGACATCTCCCCGAACCCTGGCCCTCCACCACCTCGCTCACCCACTGGTCACCCTCCCACTTCCACATCCTGCCGCAACCCCCTCAACCTAGTATCTGTCCCCCTGCTCCCTAAAACCACCCCCCTGTTTTCGTGTGCACTCCTGAACGCCCGATCGGTATGCAACAAGCTCACCACCATCCACGACCTCTTTGTTTCCCGCTCCCTCAACCTCCTAGCGATCACGGAAACCTGGATCCAAGCTACTGACTCCACCTCCCCTGCAGCACTCTCCTATGGAGGTCTCATCTGGACCCAGTCACCCAGACTCAACGGTCGTAAAGGTGGTGGGGTTGGTCTGCTCCTGTTACCACAGAGCACCTTCCGAGTCCTCCCAAACCCCCCCTCTTTATCCTTCTCCTCCTTCGAGGCCCACTGCATCCAACTATTCTCCCCAACCCCCCTGAGGATTGCTGTAATCTACCGGCCTCCTGGATCCGTATCCCACTTCCTTGATGACTTTTCTACCTGGCTACCCTTCTTTCTCTCCTCCGAGCTACCCACCATCATCCTTGGGGATTTCAACATCCCTGTTAACATCGACAACCCGGCCACATCCCAACTCCTCCATTTAACCTCCTCTTTTGCACTCGCACAGTGCATACAATCCACCACCCACTCTGACGGGAATATCCTGGACCTTGTCTTCTCCCATCTCTGCGCTCCCCACAACCTCACAAACACCCCTTTCCCTCTCTCTGACCACAACCTTATTACCTTCTCTGTCTCCTCGTCCTCTAACGCCTACCCCTCCAAATGTCATACTACTACCAGCCGTAACCTCCGCAACCTGAACCCTGCCCCCCTCTACTCTGTAGCTGATCAACTTTACGACAGCATCCTTACCCTGTCCTGCCCCAACCTGGCCATGACTGCCTATAACAACTCGCTGTCAACCGCCCTTGACTCGCTAGCGCCTTTAACCACACGGAACTTCAGACTCCGACCGCTCCAGCCCTGGCAGACTGATCACACCAAAACTCTCAAACGATGCAGCCGTGCGCTGGAGCGACTATGGCGCAAAACCAGATCCCAACTAGCATTCGCCCGCTATAAATCTGCCTTCCACACCTACACCTCCTCCCTCCACGCTGCCAAACAAGCCTACTTCCTGACCCTCATCAAGACCCTCTCCTCCAATCCTCACCGGCTCTTCTCCACCTTCAACTCTCTACTCTCTCTGCCCCCACCTCCACCCAGCACCTCACTCACCGCCCTTGAGATTTCCAATCACTTCAGAAACAAGATTGACACAATTCACAGGGACATCGCCGCTGCTCAAACTTCCTCCCCACCCATCCCCTCTCACACAGCAGCCCCCTCATCACCCCTCTTCCTCAGCCTCACCACTCTTCAGACCTCCACCCCACCTAACATTCCTCACACTGAAGCCCCCTCAACACTCCACTCCTTTGACCTTCCTACCATTGAGGAGGTCACCAAGGTCTTTTCTGAAGCCTGCCTCACCACCTGCCCCCTCGACCCTGTACCCTCACAACTCCTACGACCTCCCTCCTCCTCCATCCTACACTCCCTCACCCACATCTTTAATCTCTCCCTCTCTTCCGGTGCATTCCCCTCCCCTCTGAAGCACGCGCACATCACTCCCATACTTAAAAAGCTCTCCCTGGACCCCACTGACCGGAACAACCTTAGACCCATCTCCCTGCTGCCATTTACATCCAAACTCCTCAAGCGTTTAGTCTACAATCGCCTAAGCTCCCACCTCAACGACAACAACCTCCTTGATCCCCTACAGTCCGGCTTCCGTCCCCTACACTCCACTGAAACCGCCTTACTTAAACTCTCCAACGACCTGCTAATCGCCAAAGCTAATGGCCACTATTCAGTGCTCCTACTCCTCGACCTCTCCGCGGCTTTCGACACAGTCGACCACCCCCTCCTCCTCAAAAAACTACACTCCCTTGGCCTCAGAGATTCCGCTCTCTCCTGGCTCTCATCCTAACTATCACAACGCTCCTTCAGCGTTACCTATAACGCTACCACCTCCCCCTCACTCCCCCTCTCTGTTGGGGTCCCTCAAGGCTCTGTCCTTGGACCCCTTCTCTTCTCCATCTACACCTCTTCCCTTGGCCAACTCATACACTCTCACGGCTTCAACTACCACCTCTTTGCCGACGACACGCAAATCTATCTCTCGACCCCTCGCCTCACCCCCTCAGTCTCCGCCCGAATCACAAGCCTACTGAACGACATATCAGATTGGATGTGGCTCCACTTCCTTAAACTGAACCTCTCTAAAACTGAGCTCCTAGTCTTCCCCCCAGCCCGCACACCACCCCCCACTGACTTCTCCATCATGTCCAACAATGCCACCATCAGGCCTGCCCCGTAGGCCAGAGTACTTGGTGTCATTCTTGACTCCAATCTATCCTTTCAGCCCCAAGTCCAATCACTAACAAACTCATGCAGACTCCACCTCCGCAACATCGCCAAAATACGCACGTTCCTAACCCCAGAAACCACTAAGCAGCTCATCCACTCCCTCATCATATCACGACTCGATTACTGTAACTCCCTCCTCACTGGCCTTCCTCACCACAGGCTATCCCCGCTTCAGTCGATCCTGAATACGGCAGCCAGACTCATCCACCTTACCCACTGCTCCGTTTCCGCCACCCCCCTCTACCAATCCCTCCACTGGCTTCCGATTGCCCAAGGGATCAAATTCAAAATCCTAACACTGACGTACAAAGCTGTCCATAATTCTGCCCCAAACTACATCACCGACCTAATATCCAAGTACCACCCTACACGCACTCTCTGCTCCTCACAAGACCTCCTTCTCTCTAGTTCCCTAGTCTCCTCCTCCCATGCCCGCCTCCAGGACTTCTCCAGGGCATCACCCATACTCTGGAACTCCCTACCCCAATCCATCAGACTATCACATACTCTCCTCTCCTTTAGGTGCACCCTGAAAACCCACCTCCTCAGGGAAGCCTACCCCACCCCCTGCTAATTCCCGACCTCCTCCACTCTTCCTACCACTCCATCCCCCTCAGCTATTTCCTCCTGTGCCACCATCCCCTCCCTCCTAGATTGTAAGCTCCAAGGAGCAGGGCCCTCGAACCCCTCGTGTATCGCATTGTATTGTTATTGTACTGTCGCATGTTCTGTCTCCCATTGTAATGTACAGCGCTGAGCGAACTATTGGCGCTTTATAAATACTGTATAATAATAATAATAATAAAATAGTATAAAAGTCCATCCACTGGGCATGCTGTGTTGAGAGCAGAAGCGAACTCCATAACCTGCAAAGACCAGAGGAAGACACAGCATCTTTACATGTAGACCAGGGGCGGACTGACAACTCATGGGGCCCCCGGGCAATACGGGATCATGGGGCCCCTGTATCCTTGCCCAAACTCAAATAAGCCTATGAAAAAGGTACCAGGGGCATCTCATGGGGCCCCCTACTGACCCCGGGCCCTCGGGCAGTGCTTGAGTTTCCAAATGGTCAGTTTGCCCCTGGTGTAAACTTATTAACAATTTAATAATGACAAAACAGAGATTAGTCCTCTCACATTTTAAAAACAAGGGACAAGCTCATCTAATGGGTAGGTGACAGGATCGCCCAGATTTCCAGGCTTTTTTAAACATCTTGGCGACCCTGTTACCTACCCTTTAGACAAGCCTGTTCCTTGTTTTTAAGATGTGAGAGGCCTAACCTCTGTTTTATCATTATTAAATTGTTAATAAGTCTACACCAGGGGCAGACTGACCTACAGTCTACACTTAGGCTACATTCACACTAGCTTTGTCAGCAGGCGTCAGACAGGCATTTGGGAAGCGTTTTTAATGCTTCTCAAACGCTTATGAAAATTCTGCACATGGCAGCACACAGTGCTGTTCACACGGAAACATTAGCGTCGTGTCGCATCACGGCAAAACAGACACCTCATGTCGAGTCAGGAGGAGTTGAAGCCTCCCATTCAAGTCTATGGTGCTGCTCCGCAAACGCCTGCCAGGTGCAGTTGTGAGGCAGTTGCGGAGTGTTGATACCATTTAACTTCATTATAGGAGTTTGTGGTGCGGTTTTAATGCTTGGCAAACGCCTATCACCCGTCTCAAAATCGCGCATTTTGGGAACATTTGGGGAGCGTTAAAAACACTTCCCAAACGCTTGTCTAATGCCTGTCAAACGCTATAGGGGTGTTTGGCAAGAGTTAGAAATAAAGTCAAGTGTGAACGAGCCCTTAGAGGCGCTGTGTCTTCCTCTGGTCTTTACACGGCTATAGTCAGAACCGCAAGCTGGAAAGGCCTCAAGTGACAAAAGATGGACCACTGATACCTGTTGGGTGAAGTGTGAGCTACAGATGTCCCTGGATGTTTTATCATTACTGTTGTTGGCTTAAAGGAGAAATTCAAAGTACTGTATTATTATATATATTCCTATGAGTAAGTCAATGATCACGTCAGAAGAAGGGGCCACTTGACGTCATTATGCCATTTTAGACACCACTCCAGAAATATGCATCCTTAAGGGGCAATATACTGTTGGAATGGAAATGTAAACACGTGATCAGTCTAGTGCACTGGATGTTACAAGCGCACCATACTTGGAGTCTTGCAGTCTTAAAGTGATGCTTACCTATTACAAGTGAATTGGAGGAATATTGCCAGTTATTACACCCAGACTGTTGGCAAAGCATGTTTGACCTTACCTTTGTGTGGGTCAAACCTTGAGATTCTTGGAAGTATAATAAATCTTAAAGTGGAAAGCTCATTTTATATGTGCAAGAGGATTTCTATGGTGGATCACCTGTTGTTTTGAGTCCCTATTATATGGTACTTACTGACCGATACTATTGAAGATTCTCCATCACGGAGCCATTATTCCATCCGGGAGACGATATCTATTGAAAATATTCATCATATCTACTCTTCATCACACCGCGCATACTGTATACGGTCAAAGTATCCGGTAAGGGGCCATTGCAACAGAATCGACCCAGACTACGCTTGAGTACTTCCGTTAGAATACCGCTTCCCTGTCCGAACACCGACAACAGACACCAGAGCCGACCATACAAGACTACAGGACACCAGTCTGTCTGAACATGGAACTCTTTATTTGAAACACAGATACAAAATATATACACTCAGGGGACAATCCCCCCTCCCTGCATAATGACACAGGGCGGGGCAATCCCCATTCAGTAACAGAGATGACCAGCAGACAGTCCCACCCGGAGGGCTGCTGGAGACACCCCCCACCAAGCCAATACACAGAAACACATGCTTCCCATAATAGTTTGCTCCCAAGCCTGACAAACAACAGAACAATGGGATGCAGCCACACAACACCAAACAATCCACAACCCCCACCCCACCTATCTCCTAAACATGTCTACACAATATTAGGACAGATCATCCTATACCCCTAACAGGCACAGGGTGACTTACACATAATAGGGATATGGGGAATTGAGCCAGGGGTTTCCCCACCTCTCCAAAGTGAGCTGGGTTCCATGGGCCCCCCACCCAAAGTGACTCCCGTCACAGCCATCTTTTCCGAGTGTATGGTGTTGGTGTATATGGTCAAGACCAGTCTCCTACATTTTTGTTTTATAACGTTTTGAGGACTTTTCAAGATTTTCATTTGGACTTTATCATTTTTAAATTTTCTTTCATTAGTGCTGCATTCTCTTTAGTTTACAAAGTACTGTATTGATTGGACTTGGAAAAGCACAATCACTGGATATTTTTTATCTTTGTTTTATAGTAAAGTCAGTTGGCTGACCTCCAACAATAAAGAAGCCCTGCCAATGCTAAGGTGCATAGTGGTGTGCCACACATTGACAAATCAAATAATCATGCAGGAAGGTGCACAGCTCAGTAGACCCTGAGCCTGTGAGATCATGCAGGAAGGTAGACCATGTTGAAAGGCGGTCATTGGACAGAGTGTTCCTTGATGATCTGACCATTGTTTGATCCTGTGACCCTGTGCAGCAATAGGTAAGTCGACTCATCACACCCCACTAATGGGTCCTGTTAAGGTGGATTACTGGGGCTTCCCCTCATTTTTATGTACTTTACTAAAAGATAAAAACAAAAAAGAGAACTTCTTTAATTTTTGTATGAAAAACATCTGAGTTTTTTCCTTTTATTTTGAGAAGGGTAATTTAAAAGAAAAGAGAAGGCTGAATTGGACAATTACTTACAACGTGACATTGGTAATGCTTGTACTGACATGTGAGCAGGAGTCAGGGTAAGGTAATAGGCAATGAGACACTTCCTCCTTCTCAGAAGCAGATTCAAAATGACAGCGGAAATGTCATCTGAATAAATAAACTGATCATAATCAAGATTGCAGTGCAATTACATACACCAGCAGTGTACCAAACCCATAAATTAATATAAATATATTATTCCAAAATGCAATAAGTTGCTAATTGTAGATGGGAGCTTTAAAGAGATATTCCATTTGCCATGAAAACACTAGTGCAAAAAGTAACACCAAAGCAGACATTTCAGAAACCCACACATCACAACATCTAGAATAAAATGTATTTTCATTAATATCACATAAAAATATATGCTTAAAAATATTTTAGCTCACAAAAGCATTTGTGGAGAAGGAGAAGTGGAAATTTCTCTTGATGTTTTTTTCGGAACTTATTCTGTTTAATTGGGTTTTTATAGCAACCATATTTTGATATAGATTACAGGCTTCAAAGTATGTAATAATATTACATAAAATAAAAAGACAAAAGTAAATTGCATATGTAATTGTATGGTAATTGTAATGTGCAGTGGCAGATTCACACTTTACAGGAAGATACCCGTATGGAAGAACAATATATTTGAAATATATTTTAAAAATATTCTTCCCAAATATATTGCCATATATTTGAAATGCTACAGTTTTTGCCATATTCAATATATTTCAAAATATAAATATATATATATAAATATACATATATATATATCTACATATACATATATATATATATATATATATATATATATATATATACATACATACATATACTGCATTTTGAAATGCGTTTTTATTACAAAATAAATGAAAAAAACTTTTTAAAAATACATTTCAAATATACTGTATGCCTTTAAAAATACAAATCTACATTTTTAGAATGCATTTACAAATATATATAAAAATATATGTTCAAATGACTTTTTTATATGTTAAAAAAATATCTGAAGAATATATTTAAAAAATATATATTTTTAAAAATATATATTTTTTTATATATTCTTCAGATGTTTTTAAACATATAAAAAAGTCATTTTAACATATATTTTTACATATATTTACATTCCAAAAATGTAGATTTGTATTTTTGTAAACCCTGCCTTCTTCTATAATCTGGTGTTATGGATACGTGGACTGTAAACTCACATGCAGAATCAAGGGCTAATTTTTAATGGAAATACTAGAAATGTGTTAAAACCCAGAGTCACTATAGATATCTTTTGACTGTGTGCTGTATACTGCTGTACCGAACACACAGGCTAAGCTCCAGCCTAGATCCGCCTAGATTGTAAGCTCCACGAGCAAGGCCCTCACATTCCTTCTGTACTGAAATGTATTATAATTGTACCGTCTCCCTTATATTGTAAAGAGCTGCGCAAACTGTTGGTGCTATATAAATCCTGTATAATAATAATAAATAAATATATATATATATATATATATATATATATTGAATATGGCCAAAATTGTAGCATTTCAAATATATGTTAATATATTTGGGAAGAATATTTTTTAAATATATTTTTCTTCCATGTGGGTAGCTCTGACCTCCAGGAAGACCTCTTCCTCAATTTACCTGCCAGTGTGTAGGGCTATATTTATCCACCATGATGACCTGAATGATGGTGCTTTACTGTGCAAGCTCTGTCCTCTGTGTCATGTCATTTTTTTTTTTTAAATCTAGTACTAAATTGTGCTATTTGAGGCTTTGTTATATATAATATATAAATAAATATAAAATATATTTCAATAAATATATATATATATATATAAAAAGTTGCCTGCTTAATATGCAGTACTACATTTTAGCTGTACCAACCACCAAAAAAATAGAGATCAGGCTTGGTCTCTCTTGAGCCTCGTGACTCTCCTCAACATCCCCCGCATCCTCTTAGATTGTAAGCTCCAAGGAGCACATATATGCGGCCACTCAGCGGTAAAGACCACCCGCCGAGAGGCCACATATATGCGCCGGGTCGGCATGAACTGGTTAAAAGGCAATCCCACTGATGGGACCTGGGTTTATAAAAAAAGTTCAAAAAGTCTTTCTATTTCCCACTGGTCTGATATCCTTACTGGCCCATAAAAACAGGATGGTTTGCCAACATTGTTTGGAAAGAGATCATAAAGCTGGTATTTCCTCCCAGAGAAGGTGGTAGAGTTTTCTGGAGCATAGAAATAGTTTTAGAGCGAATGCTGATCCTGCATATAAATGCGGCGCTGACACAAGGCAGATGGCCTGGATAAGTGTATCGCCTCGGTGTTACATGGTTCTCCTCAGGCTCTGGGAGTGGAGACGTTCCATTGTGTGTGTGTCAGCGGTGACTCAGTGCAGAGTGACAAGGCAGAAAAACAGGCCAGAGGATCACGTGAGGTTCTCTTCAGCTGAGCTCGCTCCACAAGACTCGTCAACACAATCATGACTATTAGTCACCAAACACCACAAACAACATGTACCAGAAGAGATTATGTGGGGAAGCACCTAGGAGAATGCAGTCCAGGGGGTAGACATCTTAATATAGAAAAACAAACATAACCTGATGAAAGTAAAAGCAAGAAAGAGCTTTCCGTTAAAGCAGCACAAAACCTAAAACATTACACAAGTTACATTTCATGGAAACAAAACCTGTTAATATCCACAACAATATGTGCCCCCTACTGCCTCTATTACATCATGTCTCCTAAGTCACTTTGTAAATGATTGTTTGATTTAAAATATCGGTCTTAAGAAGTATAAAGCTACATTTGCTCGGCAGGTAAACAGTGGCCACCGACAAGAATCTACTGATGATTACACACGCAGCATGAAAACTCTAGGCTTTCTGATCTGGGGGCATAGCAAAAAAAAATCTTTAATGTCAACAGTGTGACAGACATACTTGGAACCAGTATTCCCTGTTTACTCAGAGCGTTTCTGTACCGTAGAGTCACAACCTGGAAGTCATGTCTGACAAGTAGTGCAGAGGCGGTGCAGGAATGAACAGGGAACAGTAGTGTGTATTAGGATGTCACTGGATTAAGAAAAACAAAAAACAAAGTCTGTGCTCTCTTATATCAGGTGTTCCTATCAGAGTCCCCCCTTACATCAGGAGTCCTCATCAAAGTCCCCCTTTACATCAACTTCCCCATCAGAATGTTCCCTTACATCAGGGTCCTCATCAGAGTGCCCCTTACATCAGGTGTCCCCATCAGAGTGCCCCCTTACATCAGGCGTCCCCATCAGAGTGCCCCCTTACATCAGGTATCCCCATCAGAATGCCCCCTTACATTAGGTGACCCCTTCAGAGTGCCCACTTACATTAGGTGTCTCCATCAGAGTGCCCCCTTACATCAGGTAT
Source organism: Staurois parvus (assembly GCF_062004578.1). Classification (NCBI taxonomy): domain Eukaryota; kingdom Metazoa; phylum Chordata; class Amphibia; order Anura; family Ranidae; genus Staurois; species Staurois parvus. The sequence goes on along the minus strand of NW_028318028.1, from coordinate 996,520 downwards.
CCCCATCAGAGTGCCCCTTACATCAGGAGTCCTCATCAAAGTCCCCCCTTACATCAACTTCCCCATCAGAATCTTCCCTTACATCAGCGTCCTTATCAGAGTGCCCCCTTACATCAGGTGTCCCCATCAGAGTGCCCTCTTACATCAGGTATCCCCATCAGAGTGCCCCTTACATCAGGTGTCCTCATCAAAGTCCCTCCTTACATCAACTTCCCCATCAGAATGTTCCCTTACATCAGGGTCCTAATCAGAGTGCCCCCTTACATCAGGTGTCTCCATAAGAGTACCCCTTACATCAGGTATCCCCATCAGAGTGCCCCCTTACATTAGGTGTCCCCATCAGTGAGCCCCTTTATTACAATTGTCGCTATCAGCCTGCCCCTTTGCATCAAAGTGCCCCCTTACATCAGGTATCGCCATCACAGTGCCCCTTCCAATAGATGTCCCTGTCAGAGTTCCCCTTACATCAGGAATCCTCATCAAAGTCCCCCCTTACATAAACTTTCCCATCAGAATGTTCCCTTACATCAGGGTCCTAATCAGAGTGCCCCCTTACATTAGGTGTCCCCATCAGAGTGCCCCCTTACATCAGGTGTCCCCATCAGAGTGCCCCCTTACATCAGGTATCCCCATCAGAGTGCCCCTTACATCAGGTATCCCCATCAGAGTGCCCCTTACATCAGGTGTTCCCATCAGAGTGCCCCCTTACATCGGGTGTCCCCATCAGAGTGCCCCCTTACATCAGGTGTCCCCATCAGAGTGCCCCCTTACATCAGGTATCCCCATCAGAGTGCCTCCTTACATTAGGTGTCCCCATCAGTGTGCCCCTTTATTACAATTGTCACTATCAGCGTGCCTCTTTGCATCAAAGTGCCCCCTTACATCAGGTATCCCCATCACAGTGCCCCTTCCAATAGATGTCCCTGTCAGAGTTCCCCCTTACATCAGGTGTCCTCATCAAAGTCCCCCCTTACATAAACTTCCCCATCAGAATGTTCCCTTACATCAGGGTCCTAATGTCCCCATCAGAGTGCCCCCTTACATCAAGTGTCCTCATCAGAGTTCCCCCTTACATCAGGCGTCCCCATCCGAGTGCCCCCTTATATCAGGTATCCCCATCAGAGTGCCCCCTTACATCAGGTGTCCCCATCAGAGTGCCCCCTTACATCAGATGTCCCCATCAGAGTGCCCCCTTATATCAGGTATCCCCATCAGAGTGCCCCCTTACATTAAGTGTCCCCATCAGTGTGCCCCTTTATTACAATTGTCACTATCAGCGTGCCCCTTTGCATTAAAGTGTCCCCTTACATCAGGTATCCCCATCACAGTGCCCCTTACAATAGATATCCCTGTCAGAGTACCCTCTTACATCAAGTGTCCCCATAAGAGTGCCTGTTTACATCAATTGTCCCTGGAGTTCACTCTTGCTCCACTGTAGTCCACCATCCAAATAACGGGCCAAACACCAAAGACATTCAATTCCATCCAAGGTTAATTGCAATGATAGAAATGGAGAAATCTATTAGATATTTTCTGTTCACCGTTCCGACTAAACAGAAAAAATCTATATAATTATGGCCAGCCTAGGACAGACTTGGCAAATTTGCAGACAGATAAGGATCAGCAAGGCACAATCTGACTCTGTAGATCTAATGAGAAACTATGGCTGCCCACATGTTCCTACCCACATGGAAGAATAATATATTTGAAATATATTTTAAAAATATTCTTCCCAAATATATTTATTTCAGGTACTTATATAGCACCATCAATTTATGCAGCACTTTAGATATATTGCACATTTACATCAGTCCATAACCCTCAAGGGGTGTACAATCTAAGGTCCCTAACTCACATTCATATGCTAGGGCCAGTTTAGACAGGATACAATTAACCTACTAACATGTCTTTTTGAGTGTGAGAGGAAACTGGAGTACCTGGAGGAAACACATGCAGGCACAGGGGGAACATGCAAACTCCAGGCAGGTGGTGCCTTGGTTGGGATTCAAACCAACAACCCTAGTACTGCCAGGTGGAAGTGCTAATCATTTATCCACTGTGCTGCCCCTAAATATATTGCCATATATTTGAAATACTGCAATTTTGGCCATATTCAATATATTATTTAAAATATATATATACTCTGAAGAATATATTTAAAAAATATATATTTAAAAAATATTTTTAAAAAAATATATTCTTCAGATTTTTTAACATATAAAAAAGTCATTTTAACATATATTTTACATATACTTGTAAATGTATTCCAAAAATGTAGATTTGTATTTTTAAACTTAAAGACATACAGTATATTTTAAATGTATTTTTACAAATATTTTTAATATGTTTTGTAATAAAAATGCATTTCAACATGCAGTATATATATATATATATATATATATACTTTTTTATTATTATTTTTTTTTTAAATATATTTTTAATTATATTGAATATGGCCAAAATTGTAGTATTTCAAATATATTTTACTTCCATATGGGTATATAATTAGTAACTCTTTAAAGTGGTTATAAAGCCTATCCATTTGTTACCTTAATGCATTCCTTGCATTAGGGTAAAACATGTTTCGGCAGTGGTATCCCACCTCATCCCTCCCATACACTTACCTGAGCCCACATTTGATCCAGTGCTGTGCATGTCTGCAGCTCTTCTCTCTATTCACTTCCTGGACTCTCGGGCTTTGCTGAAGCAGTGGGAGCCATTGGCACCTGCTGCTGTCAATGAAAACCAGAGACAAGTGAGCGTCTGTTTGTTAATAGATGCAGAGAAGGAGGCTTGGGAGCAAGCCTGCAGGAGTGCCCCCATAGGAAGTGGCTTCCAAAGGGGGAACTCACCAGAAAGGAGTGGCCATAAGCGCCTATGGGGGACCTGAGAAGAGGAGGTTTCGGGCTGCTCTGTGCAATTCATTAGCACAGAGCAGATAAGTATAAACTTGTTTGTTTAAAACAAAAGAGTACATGTACAAACACTTTAGGAAAACAACATTTGAAAAGCTTTAAAGAACTTTAATAGTATTTTAGGCCCATTTACACTGTAGCAGTTTAATGTACTTCCCCACAGTAAAAAAAAGTGTCTCTTCCCGTCTCAGCACTGTATTGCAAATTTGTTTAAAAAATATGACATGTCTGTTTTTCTGTATTTAAATACATTGGGGGGTTCATAAAATTCAATTAAACGCATCAAAAAGCATATATTGTATTTTTTAATGCCAACGCATGCAGTGCTGCACCCAAACTAAATTTATTTCCTTTTTTTCCCACAAATAGAGCTTTCTTTCAGTGGTATTTGATCGCCTCTGTGTTTTTTATTTTTTGTGCTTAAAAAAAAGACTGCCAATTTTGAGAAAAAACTTTTTGCTATTAAACATGTCTAGTAAAAAAAATTTAAAAATCAAATTTCATCATAAAGTTAGGCCAAAATATATTCTGCTACATGTCTTTGCTAAAAAAAATCTCAATACGTGTAAATTAATTGGTTTATGTGGAAGCTATAAGGTCTACAAATGGCGGTATACAGTCATGGCCGAAATTGTTGGCACCCTTGATATTTCTCCAGGAAATCATGTATTTCTCACGAAACGTATTGCATTAACACATGTTTTGCTATACACATGTTTATTCCCTTTGTGTGTATTGGGACAAAACAAAAAAAGGGAGGAAAGAAAGCAAATTCGACATAATGTCACACAAACCTCCAAAAATGGGCTGGACAAAAGTATTGGCACCCTTTCACAACTGCGGATAAATAAGAATGTTACAAGCATGTGATGCTCCTGTAAACTCACCTGGGGCAAGTAACAGGTGTGGGCAATATAGAAATCACACCTGAAAGCAGATAAAAAGGAGAGACGTTCACTTAACCTTTGCATTGTGTGTCTGTCTGTGCCACACTAAGCATGGACAACAGAAAGAGGAGACGAGAACTGTCTGAGGACCTGAGAACCAAAATTGTGGCAAAATATCAACAATCTCAAGGTTACAAGTCCATCTCCAGAGAACTAGATTTGCCTTTGTCCACAGTGCGCAACATTATCAAGAAGTTTGCAACCCATGGCACTGTAGCTAATCTCCCTGGTCATGGACGGATGAGGAAAATTGATGAAAGATTGCAACGCAGAATAGTCCGGATGGTGGATAAGCAGCCCCAAACATGTTCCAAAGACATTCAAGCTGTCCTGCAGGCTCAGGGAGCATCAGTGTCAGCGCGAACTATCCGTCGACATTTAAATGAAATGAAACGCTATGGCAGGAGACCCAGGAGGACCCCACTGCTGACACAGAGACATAAAAAAGCAAGACTACAGTTTGCCAAAATGTACTTGAGTAAGCCAAAAGCCTTCTGGGAAAACGTCTTGTGGACAGATGAGACCAAGATAGAGCTTTTCGGTAAAGCACATCATTCTACTGTTTACCGAAAACGGAATGAGGCCTACAAAGAACAAAACACAGTACCTACGGTAAAATATGGTGGAGGTTCAATGATGTTTTGGGGTTGTTTTGCTGCCTCTGGCACTGGGTGCCTTGACTGTGTGCAAGGCATCATGAAATCTGAGGATTACCAAAGGATTTTGGGTCGCACTGTAGGGCCCAGTGTCAGAAAGCTGGGTTTGCGTCCAAGATCCTGGGTCTTCCAGCAGGACAATGACCCCAAACATACGTCAAAAAGCACTCAGAAATGGATGGCAAAGAAGCGCTGGAGAGTTCTGAAGTGGCCAGCAATGAGCCCAGATCTAAATCCCATTGAACACCTGTGGAGAGATCTTAAAATTGCTGTTGGGAAAAGGTGTCCTTCCAATAAGAGAGACCTGGAGCTGTTTGCAAAGGAAGAGTGGTCCAAAATTCCGGGTGAGAGGTGTCAGAAGCTTATTGATGGTTATAGGAAGCGACTGATTTCAGTTATGTTTTCCAAAGGGTGTGCAACCAAATATTAAGTTAAGGGTGCCAATACTTTTGTCCAGCCCATTTTTGGGGTTTTGTGTGACATTATGTCATATTTGCTTTTCTGCCTCTGTTTTATATTTGTTCCAATACATACAAAGGGAATAAACATGTGTATAGCAAAACATGTGTTAATGCAATACCTTTTTTGTGTGAAATACTTGATTTTCAGGAAAAATATCAAGGGTGCCAACAATTTCGGCCATGACTGTATATACTGGAATCTTTCTTTTGTTTTTCTACTAGTAATGGCGGTGATCAGCGACTTATAGTGGGACTACGGTAGGCATTTGACGCTGGGGGGGATTGACTTGGTGTCACTGACATCCCTAGTGACACCAATAAAGTGATTCGTACTAATAAAAAGCACTGACACTGTACTAATGACACTGGGCAGGAAGGGGTTAACATCTGGGATGATCAAAGGGTTGAATGTGTGTGGTGTGTGTTTTACTGTGTGCTGTGTGTGTGATTTACATTGTAAGCACAATGCTTTGTATGGTTCTGCTATGCGAGCCATACAAAGCAGTGTGCAGGGGCTGACAGGGGTGAGATCTGTGTTGTTTACATACAGGTCTCTCCCCCGTCGGCGATACATGGCGATCACCGGGTGCCAGTGGGGAATCACTGGCCGGGACCCAGTGATCGACAGATTTTTTTTTTTAAGTCCGCGGAAGTGCGAAAAAATGAAAACCCATAAGTGAACAAAAAAAGTGCTAGTGCAAAACCAACACAAAAAAGTGCACTTAGGGGTGTGTTTTGTCCACCCCCCGAAGGGGTAGGATCTCTACCCTGATCCCCCGGGGCACGAAGCTCCTGACAAGGACTAAGGTTCCCATGTGGTCCTCCTAGCCAAAAGGCCTGGTGGACCCCTTTCCTTGTGGCTAGCTTAAGCCAGCCACCAAGTACTTGGTCAGGGGGCTCTCCCGAAGAGAGACCCCCTAGGGACAGGGGAGGAAGGAACCAAAAGGCCACACATCCTCCCCCTAGACTTCAAGGTAGGTCCGAGGACCCACACCCTACCATTCGTGAGAAAAGAAACACACACATAAGTGAAAGTGAAACAAACGTGGGAGAAATATAAATTAAATAAATAAGTAAAAATAAAAAAGCGGCCGTACAATTGTGCACTGGCTAGGCCCTGAGGCCTGTAGCATAACAATTGCCCTGGACTTAGCCAAAAGGCCTAGCCCTAAAAGGCGCAGTGCAGGAAAAGTGTTAGAATCAGTGACCATGTGCACGTTTCACACTTGGGATCCCATCCCCATGTACTACTAAGAGTACCCCTGAGGCGACCACTCAGGGCTCACTGTTCCGCTGGCTCCCTGCCTCCCCGGCCCCTGGCCAGACAAGGTAGATCCGTTCAAACCAGGAGGAACTGGGCCCCTCTGGCATTCCTGGGGGAATTACTCCCGGGCCCCAACTGCCTGTGGGCACCTTCGGTTTCAGCCTGTATTAACCATCAGGACCCCCATCCTTCCAGCAGGAGTACTATACAACCAAACATCCCCGCAAGGAGGAATGATGATCAACAGATGAGGCTGCCAATGGCAGGGTGGGTATCCCCTCTACCCGGAAATGCGAAATCGTGTATATATACGTGATTTTGTGCACCCCTGCCGCCCTATAGAGGTATTTCTGTTATAGGGCGACGGGAAAGCGGTTAACAAGCCTTAGTCGATGGTTGTAATCCACTCCAATTTCTAAATTTAACAATCCATTTAAAAAAGCATGTCAACACATATGTCAGCGCACAAAGGAAGCGTACACTGACACATGAAAACGAAGCTGCCTGATGCTAAAACAAAGAATTTTTCCTTTTAGCATAAAAAAAACAAAAGAAACTATAGTGCCTCCTCAAAAACGGCTTTTTTCACCTTTAATTTTCCATTTTGCTGAACACATCTGTGAAAATTTTAAGATAGATATAGGAAAGCGTAAAAACACTTTTTTTGTTTATAGAAAATTCCAGTCCTTATAGGGATCATCGTCACCAGTCACCCAAAGCAAGGGTGGAGCTGTCCTTTCAGTTATGTAACAGGCATTGCACATTGTGATGAAGGTGCTGTGTGAATGTTTGAAATAACAATAGTGTTGCTGGGTTTCTCAAAAGTCCTCAGGCTGGGGCCATGCAAGTGCTACACATTTATAGTTTACTGCTATTATGTACGCAGTGTATGGTCACAACAAGACATGTGCGATACATTTTGTGACGAATCAAAATTCTGCAGAAATTGTTGTTATTCAGGGATATGGATGTATCTGAATCTCCAAATCACAATAGCAACGAATTTCAACAAATCTGAAATAAATTATAACAAAAGAAATTTATTTCCTTAATTCGTTTATGACTTTGGAGGGTTTTGTAAGTTCAATAATATGTGTCACACTCTGTATTGTTATGTATTGCTAAAGCCAAAGTCGCAAGCAAGTTGCTGAAATAACAACACAACGAATGAATCCGAATCTTGCGAAATAACTTCCACAATACGAATTGATTCAGAACAAAGAAAACACAAAACAAATCTGAATATACGAAAATAATATCAAAAATGATTAATTTGCGCATAGGGCAGCACAGTGGCTAAATGGTTAGCACTTCCACCTGGCAGTACTGGGGTCGTTGGTTCGAATCCCACCCATGGCACCACCTGCCTGGTGTTTGCATGTTCTCCCTGTGCCTGCATGGGTTTCTTCCGGGTACTCCATTTTCCTCCCACACTCCGAAGACATGCTGGTAGGTTAACTGGATCCTGTCTAAATGGGACCTAGTATGTGTATGTATGAATGTGAGTTAGGGAGCTTAGATTGTACACCCCTTAAGGGTTAGGGACTGATGTGAATGTACAATATATATGTGTAAACCTCTGCGTAAATTAACAGCGCTATATAAGTACCTGAAATAAATGACAAAATTAAATGATTGACTTATATAATGAATCCGAATCTTCTGAAATAACTTCCACAATATGAATTGATTCAGAGCAATGAATACACAAAACAAACCTGAATATATGAAAATAATCTAAAAAATAATTCATTCTAGCATAACAAATACTGTATGACAAAATTAAATGATTGACTTATAGAATGAATCCGAATCTTCTAAAATAACCTGCACAATACAAATCGATTCAGAGCAATGAATACACAAAACAAATCTGAATATACAAAAAGAATCCCGAAAATTATTAATTCTAGCATAACAAATACTGTATGATGAAATTAAATGATTGGCTTATAGAATTAATCTGAAACATTATAAAACAATTTTTTTCATCATGCACATCTCTAGTTACAACTAATTAGCAGCCGCCGCTCAACATGAAAGTCCATGTAGGTCCACAGCAAGTGTATGGTGCTTGGGGAGGCTCCTGACAACCACAATAGCAATACGAAGTTGTAGACTGGCACATACTGGTGGAATCACAGAAATAAAAACCCAAGTATCCTTCCTTGCTTACATGTTTCAGCCCTGTGTGGACCTTAGTCATAGCAATGACCATGGCCCACACAGGGCTTAGACATGTAAGGAAGGACACTTGGATTTTAATCCTGTGCTAAGTAAAGGAGTATTGTGGTTCCACCAGCGTGTGCTGGTCTACAACTTCACACAGTGTACGGTTACCAGTGCCATTGAAACTATGATATAGACAGGAAACTGTCCAAAATGTAGTTATTTAAAAAAACAAAAAACAAAAAGTATATATCTCAGGGGGAAACTGGAACCTCACAATCAATATAATTGTTGCATATATCCCAGGGGCGTATTTACCACACGGCATTTGCCTAGGGCGGCATTTTTCAGGGAAAGAAGGGATGGAAGAAGGGAAACATGCAGAATGGCAACCAGGTAGGATCTGAAAGAGGCTGCGGGCTGCTTGATGGTGTATGCAGAGCTTGACTTTTGTTGCCGGGGATGTCTGGAGCTGTGAAGGTGAGTGTCTATGTCTGGCCAGGAGAGAGTTGCCACTGTATGGGGGTGGTGGTAGTGGAAGGCTCTCTTGGGTGGGGGGAGGGCTGGGGTGTTGTTGGTCAATGTCAGGCTCTCTTCATTGGGGAGGGGGTGTTGGTCGGTATCAGGGTCTCTCCGTGGTGGTGAGGGAGAGCCGATCTTTGTGTTGCCTAGGGCATCACGAAACCTAAATACACCACTGATATAACCCTTGAAAAGTCTATATCCATTATAGTTTTCACTTATAATTCAAAACTATGGAACCTTTAAGGAATTGTATATAAAATGTAGCCTTGTAGGCAATAAGGTGATATAAGCAACGGCATAGGATGCTAAATACAGTGAGCTAACGGGTCACTGGAGAGGTGTGATGAAGGATGAGGATCAGGTATATGAAGTGCTGGGATAAGGTTCTTTAACACAAAGGCTGAAAGGCCAAAATGTACCATCACCTTCCAATGAGCTATGAAATACCTTAGTAGCATAGGCTGTACGTTCTGCATTATTTGTGCCCCCCTACCTTACTGAAACCCCCAGGGTCACCGCCTCTTCTGCCTATACCTAGGCTTGGCCCTGAGTACACGATCTTATGGGAACCAGAAAGGTCACAGCTTGTGTAATAAAGAACAGTAGAACCCAGAAACATGTTACAAAGCAACTATTCTGCAGCAGGACCAGCCTCAGGGTGTATAACGCGTTGTGTAATATGTCAGTATGATGCTTTCCAATGAAAAATAGCAAAACACGCTTTCTTGTTCTCCTAACCACATCCCCTAAAGCTAACATGAAGAAAAGAGGCCTTGTACACTGAGTTCTTCCTTCACCTTTTGTCCTCATGCACACTTGACGTTTTTACAGCGGCTGTTTTTGGCTTTTGACGTTTTTTACTACAGCCAGTAAACCCCCCCAGGCGTGTTATCCTATGTGTCCATGCACACATAGACTGTAATCAATATTTTTTGGCTGGGGCGTGTTTTGGCTGGAAATATACCCCCAGAACTAGTGGCTTTCTAGAGGAGATTTTTGGCTGTAAAAACGCTCTTACACTGAAAAACGCAACAAAACGCGGCTAAACGCTAATGCAAAGACGCTAAAAAAAGCTGAAATTCTCATGTTTTTAACGTGACTTCACACAGCTAATGTTACCAGCGTTATATCAAAATGCCCCGTGTACATGGAGCCCTATTCTTTATTTTTTCAAATTATACCCATTATACACAGTACATAAAGAGGCTGAGTTCCAAAACACACTTATGAAAGCCACCCTACAGCCTTGAAAGCTAAAGCGGAGGTTTTATTTCTAGATATTTTGAAGACAATTATGAAAGAGATCAGCATAATATAAATACCCTAATCAATGTGCGCCATCCTTTAACAGCCTGTTCACACCATGGTGCAGAGACATCAGTTTTTTCTGCACGCGTTCTGCAAGGGCACAACAGAATCAATTGTTCTCTATGTGTCCTGTTCACACCACCACACCCCATATGAATGGACCCTTTAGCTATAGGAAAAAAGGAAGCACCAAGCGATTGACACAAGAGTCAAAGATCCTTTATCATTATTATCACATGTAATATTCATTTTATTTCAGGTACTTATATAGCGCCATCAATTTACGCAGCACTATACACATATATATTATACATTCACATCAGTCCCTAACCCTCATGAGGCGTACAATCTAAATTCCCTCACCTACATTCATACATACACATACTAGGGCCAAGTTAGACAAGATCCAATTAACCTACCAGCAAGTCTTTGGTGTGTGGGAGGAAACCGGAGTACCTGGAAAAAACCCATACAGGCACAAGGAGAACATGCAAACTCCAGGCAGGTGGTTCTGTGATTGGGATCACCTGCCTGGAGTTTGCATGTTCTCCCTGTGCCTGCATGGGTTTCCACTGGGTACTCCGGTTACCTCCCACACTCCAAAGACATGCTGAGAGGTTAATTGGATCCTGTCTAAATTAGCCTTAATATGTAACAAAACAAAGGCAAAAGACAGCCAATGCATTTCAGGGGACAGAAATCTTTCTTCATCAGGGCTTGAACAATTTAGCAATGTATATTGAATTCAAAGCAAAAGCTTGTGGATTTAAAATGGTTGTAAAAGCAGAAGGTTTTTTACATTACTGCATTCTATGCAGTAAGGTGAGAAACCTTTTGCATGCAGCTTTCCCTGCAGCCCCCACTAAATACATATCTGAGCATGATCTCAATCCAGCAATGTGCACGAGAGTAAAACTCTCTCTCAGCTCTCTCACTCCTCATTGGCTCAGATACAGCAGCTATTGGCTCCTGCTGCTGTCAATCAGAGCCAGTGACGAGCAGGGGGCGTTCGGTATGTCTTATGGCCACACAGTTCCTGAGCTCAAGAGCGAGCGTGCATGAGTGCCCCCAGAGCACTTGACCGGGGGTGGTGGAACCCAGCACACCAGCGGGGGAACCCCAAAGAGGAGGATTGGAGCTGCTCTGTGGAAAACCACTGCACAGAGCAGGTAAGTATAACATGTTTGCATCTAAAGCCCAAGTGGTAAGGTTATACAATGAATCTTCAGGTAAGCAGCTACATACGCAGTTGAAATACACACATACAGTCATTTTCTGTTCTCTTGCCACCAAACCCAAAACTATTCTTTAATGGTCTTACTGGTAAGCCAGTAATGGTGAAACTTAAGTGGAAATATAGAATGCAAGATTTACTTTTTCACTGTGACTGGATGCTAGAACATGCAACTTGCCAATACAGAAGAGTATCTTGATGGGTCGTTGTCTGGACATGTTGAAGAAGTTCTCAGGCCTAATAATATATTGCATATATGTGGAGTAGAAGAGGCTCAAGAAGATGGTGAAATGGGAGAATAAAGCAATTTCCAAATTCGTTTTGTAATCTATTTTGAAGGTTCGTCAAGTTTATTGTTGGACATTGTACCTGTATGTTTTATTGAAAATATATTAACTGGTTTTTTTTTCATTGTAGCAAAGCTTTTACTATAGGATAGCATAGCCAAGTCAGTGACCTTACTTTTCTGTACTTTAATTAGGGAGTAAAGCTTGGTCATCATTCTGGTCCCAGCCTGACATTGAAGAATGAAGGTAAAGCCTTACACTGATGATGTCATCATTCTACTTTCAACTCAAGGTTAAGGTCCTTGCTCCTATTTATAGTTTGTAACTGTACGTGTACATTGGGTACTGGAGGATGAGAAGAGGACAGGGCAGGTGCCCAAACTGAAAATCTTAGGGCTTTAATGTTTCTAAGCTTATGCACCATAAGGGTCACCATACATGCTACAATCTGAGCATACAATCTTTGTACAAAGAACTATGTAATATCAGGGACTAATTAAATGATCCAGTCAAGCAAGCTCATGCACTACATAGTTGTTGGTACATCTAAAAAATAATGTATAATCAGATTGTATCATATGCAGCAAGCTGTAAATTTATGATTATAATAATACATTTTGCCTAAAAAAATGAAAATTTGCTCACAGGTGACCCATGTATAGGATGGCGCCATGTGAGGTGGTCAATGGATAAGGTTAGGAAGGTTCCATACATCCAGATAAGTATCCACAGCAATGCAAGTAATAGCTAGATGTCCTTAATTATCTGCTCCTACTCGTGACTGGCATTTGCTTGGTGTTGGCTCTAAGCATCACTGACTGCCTTGGAGACTAGCAGAAGTGTAGCACTACCCCCTTAGGGATTGCTGATGAAGTTGAGTCCCACTATAGTCCTGCACAGCCAGTCATTTGGTATTTTCCACACAAGTTCTCATCCATAGACAGAAATCAGGCCTTGAGCATTGGTTTTGTTATTTTATTGAGGTGAATAAATTTGGATAGGGTAAAGGGGTGCATAGGATGCCCAAGGGAACCAAAATCTGAGGACAACTTCCTAAACTATTCACAGCTTCTCTTCTCTGACACAGTCTCTGTTGGAGTGACAGACAGCAGCTCCAGTTGTGCTACCCCAGACCCTAGATGACCCTTCACCCAGCAATCTGGAGACTATTGTTCCTGAGCAGGGGAATCTGGCTTCAAGGGAGTCCAGCCACCTGCCAAGCCTCCTGTTGGGAATTGGCTGAGGTCCCTCAAAAGTGCAGCCAACCACTCCTCAGATCCACTGTCTGCCTCCAAGGTCCTCCTCCAAAAGCCTCAGAGCAGGGGTAAATTCTAGAGAGGCTGGCCTGCATATCCCACAGTCCCGATCAGAACTTGACCCTTCTGACTTTATCATCTGAGCTGCTAATCAGCTCCTCACTTGCTATTAGGGCCTAGCTTTCCCTAGCTAAACTAGGAGGGTGCTACAGAAGAATTACAGTTTTTAGTTCTGGTACACCCCTGCAGGTGCCTCATTGATACAGCTACGAAAGCAAGAGCCCCAACCTCCATATGCCTGCTGCCAAGGTCTCAGTCTGGAGTTCTCCCATCTTACAGTCTAGACCAGGAGTCTCCAAACTTTCTAAACAAAGAGCCAGTTTACTATCCTTATCCAGACTTATTGTTATATAGTTGGAGGAATAGTGCCCATCATTAGTATCAGTGGGAGGAATGTATAGCGCTAATCCTTGGAAAACAGTTAGACTTTACTGGAATTCCAGGAATCATACAACATGAAGTTAAAAATATCCAAAATTGCCCCGAGGCACTTTGAGTCTTTGGCCCTATACACTCTGAATGTTGATAGTTAGAATGTGCCTTAGAGTACTTTCCTAAGTGTAATTACACTCTGCATATGTATCGAAGCCTCAAGGGTGAAGTGTGAGCTCTGTTTTGAAAACTGTAATATTGTTAAAAACTATTCAATAAAAATCATTGAAAAGAAAAAAATATCCAAAATGCATTAATCAACAACAACAAACAAACAATAAAAATAAGGACATCTAAATTCTAAAATCCAAAGGTCATGCCTTCATATGACAGTACTCCTATATGTAGGGAAAATGTGTGACCTTTGGTTTTTAGATGTCTTTAGTTTTTCTTGTTTATTGTTATTGATTAAAATATTTTAGATATTTTTTAACTTCATGTTGTATGATTCCTGGGGTATCAATAAAGCTCAACTGTTTTCTAAGCATTGGCTTGTTACAGTCACTAAGGGACGTGAAAACCACTTTTCTTCCCTTACCCATTAATTCAATTCTATTTTATCCACCCAATTTCTAGTTGCATGCTATTAAATGGAAGGGATAGTGCCCCATTGTTGGGGCACTATTTCATCTACTGATACCAAAAGTGGGGCATAATTCCGTCAACTGACACCAATGAAGAGGTACAATTCATCCCAATAACACCAATTATTATTATTATTATTATTATACAGTATTTATAAAGCGCCAATAGTTCGCTCAGCGCTGTACATTACAAAGGGGGACAGAACATGTGACAGAACAATACCAATACAATGCAAAACATGAGGGGATCGAGGGCCCTGCTCTTTCAAGCTTACAATCTAGGAGTGTTCTGTCACATGTTCTGTTCATGTCACACACCGTCACGGCGGTCACATGATTGGGAAAGGTCCCGATCGAAAGAGGAGATCGGGACCTTTCCGTGAGTACCGGACATGTGTGCTGGGAGCGCGCAGGGCGCTCGCTCTCAGCACATTTTTTTTTAATAGAACGCAAATGTGCGGCCGCTCGGTGTCTAGGCCCAGATGCTGGGAGGTCGCACATTTGCGTTTGGCCTGCACCAAGAGGTTAAAGCAGGGTGTTGAAGTTGAAGGGATTACTCTGCCTGCTCCCAAAGAGAATTCAAAAGTCCCCTGTCTACCTGTGGGCCCCCCTGATGAACTGATAGGGCCCTGCGCGGTACAGGAGGCCCTGCCCACTATCAGTGGCCCTCTAAACTTCTGCTAAGACCGGCATCTAATATCTGTGCTGACACTGACTGTATATAGATGCTGAGTAGATCGAATTCTGTGTACTGGAGGTTTTGTCAGATCACAATGTTTGGGATTATTACATAACTCCGTCACATTTCTTGTTACACAAAAGACGATTTCTTAAGCTTTGTTTTGGCAGTAAAGTGCCTATGTTCTAAGACGCAACATCCCCTCCCCCCCCCCCACCTTCCCGCGTCAGCATCGTTCCCCTCCTCCCTCCCCTTACTTCCTCTTTTTAGTTTCTGCTTTTATGGGCAAAGTATTTGCAGACTCTGCAGCAGAACGTGGGGCCAGATGTACGCTGCATTCTTCCGCTTTCAAGGCTATTTCTCTTTTCACCCGAATATCTGCGTAATACAAATGTCTACAAGTTCTGCACGGCTGCTGCTGGTTTAACATGAAATACCGGTACAGTGTTTGTATACAATACTTGTAAGGGTAATTCCAGGGAACATGGGAAAACCACCGAATGAATACCGCCAGCCAGCAAACCCTGCAACTGCGCTAAGTCTAGAATGGTCACTGAATTTACCTTAAGGACCTACACTAGGCAATAAATATTGTATTCTCCGAAGTGTATGTAGGCGCCCAACCCATCATAAAACTGCCAACGATATATAAGGGGGGAAATAAACAACATATACATGTGTACTTCGGTTTACCAACGCCTTTCGTAATTTTCGGTTTACGAATGAAAATCCATTGAAAATAATGCCTCAATTTACAAATTTTTTATGAATTTTTTTTGCAATAAGAAGTTTATGTCAGTGCCAATTTTTAAATGCAATTGCCAGCTTTATTTTTTCTTCACTACAGCTCACAGGATTAGCTGTCACTTTCCCTGGAGCTAAAGGATACTTTGTTTCTTTTATTATTATTATACAGGATTTATATGGCGCCAACAGTTTGCTCAGCGCAGAACAGAGTGCATGCTTTACCGCATATTAATGCACAGTATTGTGTGATTATTATTATTATACAGGATTTATATGGCGCCAACAGTTTGCTCAGCACTTTACAATATAACGGGAGACAATACAGCAACAATACAGTTCAATACAAGAGGGATAGGAGGGCCTGATCCTGGGAGCTTACAATCTAAGAACTCGAGAAACAAATTAATGGAAACATTGTTTCTTTTATCTTGGGAAACAAACTAAGAGGAAACATTGTTTCTTTTATCTTGGGAAACAAAATAAAAGGAAACATTGTTTCTTTTAACTGGGGGGGGGGGGTGATAGCTGATTCTCTGAGCTATAGTGAAGAGAAAAAAAAAAGCCGATAATTACATTTAAAAACCGGCACTGACCTATAGTGACAGCGACTTTTTTTTTTACTTTTTTCTGACCTCCGGAACGGATTAATTGGTTTTCAGTGCATTCCTATAGGAAACTCCATTTCGGTTTATGAATTTTTCACAATACGAAACGTCCCGGAGAACGCATTAAATTCGGAAACCAAGATACACCTGTGCTTACCTATGTCTGTTTGAGTTTTTCTTCATTTTTAACAGTTTCCATTCTGCTCCTGTGCTGCCTGGGACCCGGCTCCTTTTGTTACCAGGGCCCTGGCCCGTGCGTTGCCTGGGCCCCATCTCCTGTGCTGCCATTTTATTAATATTATTATACAGGATTTATATAGCACCAACATTTTGCTCAGCGCTTTACAATATAAAGGGCAGACAATACAGCAACAATACAGTTCAATACAAGAGGGTTAGGAGGGCCCTGATCCTGGGAGCTTACAATCTAAGAAATTTTGAAAATGGACATCATCATTCTATCATACTGTGCATGTGCAAAATAAAGCGTATAGCGTCATACACCTCCTCCTGAACATGCATCACATGACATAGCATGCATTTGTTGAAATAAAAAATACCTTCCCCGAGTTCTCAGGAGAAGTTTTTTTTACCAGCAAATGAGAGTAATTTTGTTCAGTGCATGCGTGAGTGAGGCCCCCAAAGTCCCATTTCATGAGATTTCGTGAGATTTGGGTACAAGATTTTCCTGAAGGCAATGTTGCCCTCTCAGGAAGCATCTGTGCAGGTGGGGTTACATCACCACTGTCTATAGCAGGGGTCAGTATACAGTCCTTCAGACTTTCAGGGGGCCGGATTGGTGTCAGTGGGAGGAATAGTGCTCCATCATTGGTGTCAGTGGGAGCAATAGTGCTCCATCATTGGTGTCAGTGGGAGGAATAGTGCTCCATCATTGTTGTCAGTGGAAGGAACAGTGTCTCATCATTGGTGTCAGTGGGAGAAATTGTGGCCCATCATTGGTGTCAGTGGGAGGAATTTTGGCCCATCATCAGTATTAGTGGGATGAATAATGCCCCATCATTGGTGTCAGCGGAAGTAATATTGCCCTATCACTGGTGTCAGTGGGAGTAATAGTGCCTCATCATTGGTGTCAGTGGGAGGAATAGTGCCCCATCATTGGTGTCAGTGGAAGGAATAGTGCCCCATCATTGGTGTCAGTAAGAGGAATTGTGGCCCATCATTTGTGTCAGTGGGAGGAATTGTGGCCCATCATCGGTATTAATGGGAGGAATAGTGCCCCATCATTGTTGTCAGTGGAAAGAATTGTGGCCCATCATTGATATCATTGGGAGGAATAGTGCCCCATCATTGGTGTCAGCGAAAGTAATATTGCCCCATCATTGGTGTCAGTGGGAGGAATTGTGGCCCATCATCGGTATTATTGGGAGGAATAGTGCCCCATCATTGGTGTCAGTGGAAGGAATTGTGGCCCATCATCAGTATTGGTGGGAGGAATAATGCCCCATCATTGGTGTCAGTGGAAGTAATAATGCCCCATCATTGGCGTCAGTGGGAGGAATAGTGCCCCATCATTGGTGTCAGTGGGAGCAATAGTGCCCCATCATCGGTGTCAGTAGAAGGAATAGTGTCCCATCATTGGTACCAGTGGGAGGAATAGTACCCCAAGGCACAGATAAAGGCTAGCAAAGGTCCACTTCCCGCCCTTGGGCCACAGTTTGGAGGCCCTTGGTCTATAGGGACACCAGAAGGTGGAAACTAAAAAAAGTAAGTAAAGTAAAAGAACTTTCTTAAAGAAAGGAGTGTTAAGTGATTTCAGAGATGCATGCTAATGTGAATTTTAAGGAAGGGGAGAAAGGTCCACTTTAATACCTGTAATTCAAATGCCATTATTGATATTTTGCACATTTATATGCAGGCCAAGCTGCCCAGCCAAAGTTGCTTATATAATGATTGAGACAAACCATGTGACACTGGCAAGGGGACATATAACAGTTTGCTTTTATTTTTATGATTTAAACTTTTTTTTTTACAGAAAGAAAAAGAAATCTGTTATTGTAACTGCCAAAAGCGGAGTTCCAGTTGATTTAAAAAAAATCTAAGTCAGCAGCTACGAAAACTGTAGCTGCTGACATTTAAAATACAAACACTTACCTGTCCCATGATCCTGCAGTGTCCTCACCACCACTAGTTTCACCAGCCGTCTTCTCTCCCCGGCGCAAACATCTTCAGTGTGGGCACCCGGCTGTGACAGCTTGCGGCTTCACAGCCGGGTGGCCACTGCGCATGCTCAAGAAGCGCTGCGCTTTGTGAATGGCCCCTTAGTCTTCTACGACCTGTCACGTGTCCCAGAAGACTACAGAGAAGGAGGCGGGAGGACAACTTCCGCTTCCAATCACCTAGGCAATGGCAGCGGAAGTGGGAGCGGGGACCTGACAAATTTGGGTACCCGCTCCCCAAAGATGCCAATCCTTAATGAGGAGCGGGGGACAAAGGTTTAAAACTTCCCCTTCTGGGTGGAGCTTTAAGGCCCATTTACAGGAATTAGAAAAATATTTGTTATGTCCAAGGTTAGAATTAGATGTGCATCTAATCGTCTAAATCTCCCTTTCCTCTAAAGCCTGATCCACGTTCAGATTGTGCTTCAGATGCTACTGGCAGGTGGTGAGGAAGTGATGTGACCTGCTCTACACTGCCTCTATTAACCCCATTTTTGCCGCCAAACGCACCGCGTAGAGACACGACCAAGGCATGTAAACACCCCCATCCACTGCCTTTTGCAGCTTAGGAAGGACAGTTAGCGGGTGGCAAAAACACAGCTCACCTGCATATCTAAATGAAGCCTTAAAGCAGAACTGCATGAGTTTACTGCTTGTTTTGTCTAGAGATGCACTAAAAGGCTATACTTACCTGATCCTTCCATTCTCAGGAAAACAGTGCTCCCTCATGTCCAGCGGTGGACTGTTCCTGCTGTCCTCATGTCCAGAGCGGGTCTATGGGCATGATGACATCAGGAACAGTCCATTCAGAAGACTGCTAGCGTGTAAGGAAGGAGCTGTTTTGTGCTCAGAGGATCTGTAGATTAGATAAGTATATCTCTGCTCTGAAATCCCCTAGACAAAAATGAGAAGTTAACCCATGCAATTCTGGCATAGCCCCACTGGAGAAAAATTTGCTTGCCTAAAGTTCTTCTTTAAGCTGGCCATAGATGATTCCTTTTTTTTAATCAGCCAGCCAGTATATCTGTGTTGTATCTGCCTTCCATTGAAGCTTCTGTGTTCTTACTAGGTAGGGGAGACCAGCATGTTTGCTGGTCCTCCCCCCACACTTTTGGTGGCATATGCTATGGGCCTGCTGATGGAAGCACGGAGCCTTGGAAACATGGTGATCGGGCAGCTGTACAGCTGCTGACAACCAACAGTTGGCGTGTTGTTTTTATGCACATTGTGTGTACAATCCCCTGCTACTGCCATACATTCATACCAAACTGGAGAAATTGGTTATGGTTTCAACCAGGACGCATGGTTCATGGTTGAATCCATAACCAATGTCTTCAGTTTGGTATGCATATCGGTGTTTGATTGGGGACTCCCGGACTACTGCTTTTGAGACCTACTGGGAGATGTTTTAATGCCATACATTGCAGACAGCTAAAAGGTTGAAAAGTTGAAAAATATGGGATACATGGATGTGATATTCTTCAATGGACATTTTAGAACTCAGGGGACTGACCCCTTTCTTTTATCTTCCTCCTCTTCCTTTCTCTTCACAAGTGTCTCTTGATTCTCCGACTTTCTTTCTCTTTTTTTTCCCCCATCTGATTGACACCAGCCCTGACCTAGAATGGAATCAGCCATTTCCTTTTCTTCTTCACACTACGTTATTAACAAGTTGGAATGGCGTGCGTAGCTAGGATTCAGGAACTGAATCTACCAGATGACGAAGAATGTTCATTGTAGGATATCACATGGTGTTCATTAAGCTGTGTAATTGTATAGAAGCATCCCCAAGAAAGGGAAACTTTTTATTGATCCATTATCATGTGTGTTGACATACCCATTCCATATGGTTGTAATGCCTTCTATTATTATTATTATGCAGGATTTATATAGCACCGACAGTTTGCGCAGCGCTTTACAATAACATGTAATTAATAGATTGAGATATAAATTTCAAACTGTGTCTTTCTAAAACTACCTGCACAGGGTGACAACGCTTCTGCATGATTTCAACCCACATATGAAAAAAATGAAAAATGGCTTAATTCAAATGTCTGTGCTTGCCAAACAATGTGTTCCCAATCAGAGCCCTGCATGCAGCATTTGGACCAGGCTAGGCCTTCACTTCAATGGTTTGGGGCCCACTGAAGAGGATATAGAAGTGTTCTTCAAAATTTATACTGTGCTTTACTTACTGTACATTCACATCAGCCTCTGCCCTCAAGGAGATTACAGTCTAACATGCCTATACACAAGGGCCCATTTATACAGGAGCCATTTAAAGGGGCAGTAATGACCTGAAATCTAACATCCATTGACAGGCAGGGTTTTTATAACACAAGAGCCCTAAGTCTAGGTTCACACCTATACAGTTTGCGTTTGGCCAGTTTATGCAGTGCTTTTTGTGGTGCGTTTTTGCACATGAGTTTTTGATGCGTTTTGTGTTTTTTTCCAACTTGTTGCTGAGCAGATTATAATGCAAAACTCATCAAAACGCATCAAAAACACACTATGTGCAGCATCTCCATTGATGTATTTTGAACCGAAAACGCAACGTTTTGCGTTTAAAAAAGTTGCTGACCCTTTCCAAAAAACGCACCCGGGTGAAAATGCGGAGATGTGAATGTGCCTCATAGGAAATCAAGTAAAATGGACTGTAGTGCATTTGCTCTGAAAACGCAATGGAAAATGCATACGTATGAACCTAGAGTAAAGGTTTCTTCTGTCATAAATTTCCCCCCATGCCTGTCAGTGGGTAATGTAATCTGAGCTGCACATTCGTGGCTCAGTCCACATTTACAGCCCGCTCTCTCTGCCCCGGCAATGTGACTCCTGTGTGTATGCGCAGGAGTGACGTCACCTGCTGCCCAACCATTCAAGCGGCTGAAGATAGGAAACCCAGAAGGAAGACCGGGAGAAGATGGAAGCTTCCGAGGACCAGTAAGAGCTCTGGAGGGCGCCGTCTGCAGGTAAGTCTATCATAATGGACTTGTATGCAGTGCACACAAGTCCATTATGAGCTATTCGTGGCTCAGACCAGATTTACAGCCCGCTCTCTCTGCCCCGGCGATGTGACTCCTGTGTGTATGCGCAGGAGTGACGTCACCTGCGGCCCAGCCATTCAAGCGGCTGAAGATAGGAAACCCAGAAGGAAGACCGAGTGAAGATGGAAGCTTCCGAGGACCAGTAAGAGTTCTGGAGGGCGCCGTCTGCAGGTAAGTCTGTCATAATGGACTCATTTGCAGTGCATACTAGTACATAATGACCTAAACTGCACAGCGGATCATTTTTTTTAATATTGAAAAAGGTTTTACTACCGCTTTAACCCACCAGCAAGTCTTTGGAGTGTGGTAGGAAACCGGAGTACCTACAAAAACGCTGGGGTAATATTCAAACTACATGCAGATAGGGCCAGAATTTGAACTGAGGACCCCAGTGCTGCAAGGCAGAAGTGCTAAACACCAAGCCACTGTGCTCAACAAGATGGTAAAATTGGGATTACTGTGAACAAATCATAGAGTTGACTTGAAAATGAAGATGGGACTGAGTCAAAGACAAGAAAAAGTCCTTGCAGATGCATAGAATCTAGCTGGAGATCAGACAGCCAAGAGAGATTTTATTAAAAGGGAAGTAGATGACGGCAAGATACTGTAGATAATACTGTAGAGGTGTGTTACTCAGAGTGACACGGTGCAGTTGTTTCAGTCCTTACAACCGCAGAAGGCTGCAGGTGCTTCCCATGGCGTGCAGCAACATGCTGGGCCCAGATGGGAGTGTGCATCATGGAAAAAGTTATAACATCTTTAAACTGCTGCCAACTGCCAATAGCAGGCAACGTCTAGAATCGATTATGTTTTCTTACTAAACAAAAAAAAAAAGATATCCTAGGGGTAACTACTTTTCTGACAAACCGGATGTAATAAGGGTAGAAGTAAGATATTCCATTTTGCAAGTTTTATTTATTACCTATCTGGTTCTGTTGTGTATCTAAACTAGGGGTCTCCAGGCTTTCAAAACAAAGGGCCAGCTTACTGCCCTTCAGACTTTAGGGGAGCCAGACTATGGCCAGTGGGAGTAGAAAATGCTCTGGATTGGTGGAAGTAAACCTTGCCATAGGCTTGTTGGTCAGTGGGAGTAAAAAAGTTTACATCATTGGTGTCAATGGGAGGAATAGTGCCCTATCATTGGTGTCAGTGGAAGGAATAGTGCCCCATCATTGGTGTTAATAGGAGGAATAGTGCCTCATCTTTGATGTTAATAGGAGGAATAGTGCCCCATCATTGGTGTTAGTGGGAAGAATAGTGCCCTATCATTGGTGTCAGTGGAAGGAATAGTGCCCCATCATTGGTGTCAGTGGGAGGAATAGTGCCCCATCATTGGTGTCAGTGGGAGGAATAGTGCCCCATCATTGATGTCAGTGGGAGGAATAGTGCCTCATCATTGGTGTTAATAGGAGGAATAGTGCCCCTCATTGGTGTTAGTGGGAGGAATAGTGCCCCATCATTGGTGTCAGTGAGAGGAATAGTGCCCCTCATTGGTGTTAGTGAGAGGAATAGTGCCCCTCATTGGTGTTAGTGGGAGGAATAGTGCCCCATCATTGGTCTCAGTGGGAGGAATAGTGCACCTTCATTGGTATTAGTGGGAGGAATAGTGCCCCATCACTAGTGTCAGTGGGAGGAATAGTGCCCCATCGTTGGTGTCAGTGGGAGGAATAGTGCCCCATCATTGGTATTAGTGGCAGGAATAGTGCCTCATCATTAGTGTCAGTGGGAGGAATAGTGCCCCATCATTAGTGTCAGTGGGAGGAATAGTGCCCCATCATTGGTGTCAGTGGGAGGAATAGTGCCCCATCATTGATGTCAGTGGGATGAATAGTGCCCCATCATTGGTATTAGTGGCAGGAATAGTGCCCCATCACTGGTGTCAGTGGGAGGAATAGTGCCCCATCGTTGGTGTCAGTGAGAGGAATAGTGCTCCATCATTGGTATTAGTGGCAGGAATCATTGGGAGGAATAGTCCCTTATCGTTGGTGTCAGTGGGAGGAATAGTGCCCCATCATTGATGTTAGTGGGAGGAATAATGCCCCATCATTGATGTCAGTGGGAGGAATAGTGCCGCATCATTGGTATTAGTGACAGGAATAGTGCCCCATCACTGGTGTCAGTGGGAAGAATAGTGCCCCATCATTGGTGTCAGTGGGAGGAATAGTGCGGCATCATTGGTATTAGTGACAGGAATAGTGCCCCATCACTGGTGTCAGTGGGAGGAATAGGGCCCCATCACTGATGTCAGTGGGAGGAATAGTGCACCAGAGGCCGGATAAAGGCAAGCAAAGAGCCACATTTGGCCCACGGGCTACAGTTTGGAGACCCCTGATCTAAACCACAGAACAAAAACAAATGTAATATTTTATAGCTCACCAGCCCTTAGATGTAGTGGCTGTATTAGTTTTCATTTGAAGGCTTTTTCCCCTTTATTTTTGCCTGGTGATTCTCCCAGT
Source organism: Staurois parvus (assembly GCF_062004578.1). Classification (NCBI taxonomy): domain Eukaryota; kingdom Metazoa; phylum Chordata; class Amphibia; order Anura; family Ranidae; genus Staurois; species Staurois parvus. Next base: position 972,714 of record NW_028318028.1, on the reverse strand, counting down.
GAAGGTGCAGGTACATTTGTTCTGTGGGATTAGGGCCATAAATGAATGTTATTAAGCTATTTCCTGTGCTGATTGAATTCTTTGCATTGTTTTAAAAGGGAGAATATCATGTTTGGCCGCTAGATGGTTCTAAGTATCATAGGAATGTAACACAGAATGTAATCATAGGAATGTAACATGCGTTACCGTGATTGTGGCGATGCAAGTCTCACGTTCGGGTAAATACACGGGTAAAAGACGGCCAGGTAGTCATTTACTTGTGTGACCGGCAGGGGCGTCCCTAAGGTTGGTGTCACCTGGTGCGGTAACACTTGGTGACACCCCCTCTGATGATCCCCGCAGGATGGATCGGATCTGCGGATTGAGCATATTGGATTGGAGTCCGATCCATTATCCTCCCCAATCTGCAGATCCGATCCATCCTGCGGGGATCATCGGCTTGCTTTAAAACTTACCTTTTCGTGGAGAGAGCAGTTAACCCCATATAGGTTGCATGCCAACGATCCCCGCAGAATGGATCAGATCTGCAGATTGGGAAGGATAATGGATCGGACTCTGATCCATTATACTCAATCCGCAGATCCGATCCATCCTGCGGGGATCGTCAGCTTACTTTAAAACTTACCTTTTTGTGGAGCGGGTCCGGTGTCACCCCATGCAATAGGTGTCACCTGGTGCGGTGTGCACCCCCCTGCACCTGCCTAGGGACGCCCCTGGTGGCCGGCTGTATATGGCACCTGCGGCTTCCTGGGCATGGAAAAGTGTTGGGAATTTTATGCTTGTGCATTTCTGAGCCTCTCGACGTCTGTGCGCATGAGGCCTAAAAGTGTGGTCGGCAGCCTGCCAGAGCAATGCTGGACTCTTGGACCATCAAAGTAGGAAAGGGGGGGGGGGGTTGATGGTCATTCAGGCCAATACAGGGCCAGTTACCTGTCTCCAAAGAGTACCCTTAGTGGTGGCCAAGAGTGGGGTGCTTTTCATCCAACGGAGATAAATGCATCCCCAGCAGATCTAGGCCCCATTCAAAGCAATTTGGAATCACGGGCAAAATCGGCACAATTCTTCCTGTGGTTCCATATCGTGCTAAAATCGCTCCAAAATGCATGACACAAGCTTGTGTGCCTTCCATTCTTGATCGCAACCAAACACTGTTGCACGACAAATTGCATGTGAAAAAAAGTGTCTGGCTCAGTACCAAAATTTGGTACATGAGCTCCTTTGGCGAGACAAACTTGCTTTCAAGTGAATGGGATGCCCTATGTTCAACACACAGAAACGTGTATAAATCGGGCAAAAAAAATTGTGAGCAGAAACATTCATTCCCGATATGAGAAATGTGAATGGGGTAAAGGGTTCATACAATCGAGGGGGTACCACCAGTCCTCCTGTATGGGGCCCAGACCTGAAGGGGGGCCCAGGCAGTTGGGTGAATCGGATGTGGGCAGAATGGGGGAATTACTGGAATCGATCCCCTGTATGTTTCTCTCTACAGCAGCTGAAAGCTGGCTTCTTCTCCTCTCCCTACCGCTGGCTTTCAGCTGCTGCAAAGAGAGCCATACAGAGGATTGGTTCCATTAATATAATAGCTCCCCCTTCCCACACCCATCACCATCCCTCTGCATCATATGTTTCTCCCTGCTGCCCAGGCCCCTCGGTGTCCCCCCACCCCCGCAGTGCTGCCGGCTTTCCTCCTCTCCTTCCCACCAGCAGTTGCAAGCTGGATGGAGAACAGGGGAAGGGTCCGGTAAATATATCACATTTACCAGCCCCTTCCTTTCCCGAATGAACACAACGAGTGATCAGTACCGATCACTCACTGTGTTCATTCATGATCATACCGATGACTCACTGTTCTCATTCATACCTGAAGCATAGTAAACTGTGTTTATTTGGAGAGGGGCCCTGTCAGGTTAGCTATATGGGGCCCTGTAGTTTCTAACAGCAGCCCAACATACAATACCTGGGTGAGAATCAGTAGATTCTTGCTGGTAGTTCTAAACGCTGCTGTGTGTGAATAGCAGCAGCTGTCAGATTTGTACAAATTGATGGCTGGTTCCAGCGCTGTTCGCATGTTGGCGGCTCACATGTCAGCTGATCTGATTGGTTACATGCAAATACAGCCTTTGAGTGATCCTGGATGCAGTCAGTGTGTGTCCATTGTTGGCGTTTCTGAAGAGTTTTGGCCGCACACAAACTGGTAGTAGCTAACCAGCTAGTTTGTATACGGCCGCCCCAGAATGCAGCAAACTGTCCACCCTCCATCGCCCGTATGAATGTAAGGTATTGGAATCTCAGGATAACATCTATGCCTTTTGGGGGTTTACAGAAGCGACATAGATGCAACATTTAGGCCTCATACACACTTGAGCTCATAAACGCTTCTTTTACAGGTGGTTGAGCTTTTTTCTGTATGCCTCTGAACTCTGCTCCATGTTGACCTATGTGTCCCTGCACATATAGGTAAGAACAGGGGCAGACTGACAACTCATGGGGCCCCCGGGCAATAGGGGATCATGGGGCCGCTATGTCCTTGCCCACACTCAAAAAAGCCTATGCAAAAGATACCAGGGGTATCTCATGAGGCCCCCTACTGACCCCGGGCCCTCAGGCAGTGCCCGAGTTTCCAAATGGTCAGTCCGCCCCTGGGCAAGAATTAAAAGGCATGGGTGTTCCGAGTCAGAAAAACACATCAATTTTATATTCAAGAGAAGGGCATTTGGCATAAAAAAAAATGCTTGACGCCTGTAAACGCTGGTAAACGCATCTAAACGCACAACAGGTTTAGCACTTAGCGTTTTTTTCATAGCAATGGCAAGCATAAATTAAAGTGTTTATAAACTCCCACCTTGTAAAACAACCAGTTCAGTTTAAAATAGAAATGAAAGGCAAACTATTTATGTATAGATATGAAAAAAACATTATAAATACCTTTTTTTCCCTTTTTCATAAGTGATTACATACCCTCTATTTCCAGCTGCACAGAGCTGGAGGGAGGAGATACAGCAGTACACTGAACTTCCCAGTGAATGGCTGTACAGGGAGGGGTGTCAGGACACGTCTGATTGTTGAAGCATAGCTAGAGAACTGACTATGCTGTGCTTTCATGACTAGTGTAGTCAGTTTTTAATAGGACAGTCTGGCAGGAACACCAGGGATTTCACAAAAGGAAGCAATATTATTATTATTCAGGATTTATATAGCGCCAACAGTTTGCACAGCGCTTTACAAAATGAAGGCAGACATTACAGTTACAATACAATTTGGTACAAGAGGAAACAGAGGGCCCGGCTCGTTAGAGCTTACAATCTAGGAGGAAGGGTTGAGTGATACAAAAGGTAATACAAAGAGAACAGGAGACTTTTTCATACAAGTGCATGGTACAGCAGGCACATATCAGGAAAATGCAATGTGGGTTTACATAATCTTTAATATTCAGGCCAATGAAGTTTATAAACGCGTTTAAAAAAACATGCTTAGGCGCATTTTCGCAGCCGCTTTTCTCCTGTCAGGAGGAAAGCTTTTAGAAGAGCCCCAGTGTGCATGAAGCCTAATAATGAAAGTGCAATTATAAGACCATATGTTATATATTCAAATATATATATATATATATATATATATATATATATATATATATACTAGGGCCGTTGGTTCGAATCCCAGCCACGGCACCTCCTGCCTGGAGTTTGCATGTTCTCCCTGTGCCTGTGTGGGTTTCCTCCGAGTACTCCAGTTTCCTCCCACACTCCAAATACATGCTGGTAGGTTAATTGGATCCTGTCTAAAAATTGGCCCTAGTATGTGTATGTATGAATGTGAGTTAGGGACCTTAGATTGTACACCCCTTGAGGGATAGGGACTGATGTGAGTATACAATATATATATGTAAAGCGCTGCGTAAATTGACGGCGCTATATAGGTACCTGAAATAAATAAATATATATATATATATGTGTGTGTAACAAAGCAATGATACAAAACTTCCTGCCTGGTCTAGCTGTTTGCAGAACATAAGGGGTTAAGAAGGCAAAACCAAACTTCCTGCGGATTTACACTTTTTAAGTAGCATGAATGGACCTCCTTCATGAACAATACTGTAATTATTAAACCGCCTGTAGAAAGATTTATTGTGTTGGAAAATCCAGAAGATTAATATCTGGTGACCTGGGGTTAGTTGAATTTCTTCCAAGCACAGGGCAGTTTAGTTTAATACTACAGCTCCACCCTGTGGAAAGAGATGGACATGCAGCACAGCAGGCGCAACATGATCCATCCCGAGAAGGCTGCCATAGGCCCCTTACACACTGGTACATCTGCGTTTAGCTTTTCTAAGCATAGACCTTTTTTTAAGCATAGAGTTTTTTGGGGAAGTATAGACAACTTACATATATATATATATATATATATATATATATATATATATATATACATATATACAGTACTCAGCATAACTGAGTACACCCCCTTTTGAAAAGTAAGATTTTAATCAATATCTCAATGAACACAAGAACAATTTCCAAAATTTTGTCAAAACTGAGTTTTATAGAACGTTTGTTTAGGTCATTACATGAAAGTAAGGTTAATAATAGAACTTAGAATTTAAAATCTTCAGTTTTACTCAAATTAGTTGATGCAAAAATGAATACACCCCACAAAAAAAACTACTCCATCTAGTATTGTGTATGACCTCCATGATTTGTAAGGATAGCACCAAGTCTTCTAGGCATGGAATGAACATGTTGGTGACGTATTGCAACATTTATCTTTTTCCATTCTTCAAGAACGACCTCTTTTAGAGCCTGGATGCTGGATGGAGAGTGATGCTCAACTTGTCTCTTCAGAATTCCCCATAGGTGTTCAATTGGGTTCAGTTTAGGAGACATACTTGGCCACTGAATCACTTTCACCCTGTTCTTCTTCAGAAATGCAACAGTGGCCTTAGATGAGTGTTTTGGATAATTGTCATATTGGAAAAGTGCATGACGACCAAGGGTACGGAGTGATGGGAGCATCTTCTCTTTCAATATAGAGCAATATAATAATATAATTCATGATACCATCAATGAAATGCAGCTCCCCAACACCAGCAGCACTCATGCAGCCCCACAGAAGGACTCTGCCACCACCATGTTTCACTGTTGGCACCATGCATTTTTATTTGTACTCCTCACCTTTGTGACACCATACAGTTTTGAAGCCATCAGATCCAAAAACATTTATCTTGGTTTCATCACTCCAGAGTACAGAGTCCCAGTAGTCTTCTTCATTTTCATCATGGGCCCCGGCAAATTCTAGGCAGGGTTTTTTTGTGCATGGGCTTTAGGGGAGGCTTTCTTCATGGACGACACCCATGCATGCCATTCCTCTTCAGTGTACACCATATTGTGTCTCAGGAAAAAATCACCCCAGTTTGGCTTTATACTGCTTTAGCTAAATGCAGAGAACTTGCATGGTGATTTTCTTCAACCCTTCTCATCAGAAGACGCTCCTGGCGAGGTGTTAACTCAAGTGGATGGCCCGGACATCTCTGTGAGATGGTTGCTGTTCCATCTTTCTTAAATTTTTGTATCCCTTTTGCTACAGTATTCTGACTGATAAGTAAAGCTTTGTTGATCTTCTTGTAGCCTTCACATTTCTTGTGTAAAGGAATTATTTTCTTTCTCAGGCCTTGTGACATTTATCTTCCATGTGGTGCCATTGCTGACAGCATGAAATGGGAACTGGATTTCTTTGTTAAGTAATGCCCTTTTATAATCAACTGTTTTCTGGACACCTGTTGCTGGTGTTAATGTTCATCAATTTCATATGAAGGTTTTGTATTTCAATAGTTTTTATTAGTTTTAAGCAGTATGAAACAGAGGCGACAAAACATGCCCCCACAGGGGCTATCAATTGCACCGATAAGATAAAAAACATAATAATAAAAGAAAAACAGTGCTCTAACTTCAACAAGGAAGAAGGTACGCCCACGCAGGGGCTATCAATGGCACATACAGTTGTGTCCAAAATTATTCAACCCCCAATGCTGTAAAGGGGTTTAGGGACTATAGTGTACATTTGGAATTGTATTCAGAATCAAATCCTACAAGGACGTTGTAACTACCCAAATGCAACTAAAATGACATCAATTGTTTATGTAATACAGTAGTAAATGGTTCTTATGTGGTTTCTTCATTGCCACAATTATTCAACCCCTTAAAGACTACCACTCTGAAGAACAGAGGTTCATACAGGTGCTTTCCATCAGGTATTGAAAACACCTGTGGATGTCACCGAGCAGCAATCAAGCATAATAAGCACCAATTAGGCAGCTTTAAAATGACTGTGATACTCAGCTCCTTCTAGACATTTACTGGTGTGGTTACAAACATGGTGAAGGCAAGAGAATGGTCCAGGAAGACAAGAGAAGAGGTGATTTCTCTTCACAGGAAGGGCAATGGCTATAAGAAGATTGCAAAGATGTTAAACATACCAAGAGACACCTTAGGAAGCATCATTCGCAAATTCAAGGCAAAGGGCACTGTTGAAACGCTACCTGGTCGTGGCAGAAAGAAGATGCTGACTTCGACTGCTGTGCGCTACCTGAAGCGTAGAGTGGAGAGAAGTCCCCGTGTGACTGCTGAGGAACTGAGAAAAGATTTGTCAGATGTGGGTACAGAAGTTTCAGCCCAGACAATAAGACGCACACTGCGTAATGAAGGCCTCCGTGCCAGAACTCCCAGGCGTACCCCCTTGCTGTCTCCAAAGAATAAGAAGAGTCGACTGCAGTATGCCAAAAGCCATGTGGACAAACCACAAAAGTTGTGGGATAGTGTTCTGTGGACTGATGAAACAAAATTAGAACTGTTTGGGCCCATGGATCAACGCTATGTTTGGAGGAGGAAGAACAAGGCCTATGATGAAAAGAACACCTTGCCTACTGTGAAGCATGGTGGAGGGTCAATCATGCTTTGGGGCTGTTTTGCTTCTGCAGGTACAGGGAAGCTTCAGCGTGTGCAAGGTACCATGAATTCTCTTCAGTACCAGGAGATATTGGATGGAAACGTGATGCAGTCCGTCACACACCTGAGGCTTGGGAGACGTTGGACCTTTCAACAGGACAATGATCCCAAGCATACCTCCAAGTCCACTAGAGCATGGTTGCAGAGGAAAGGCTGGAACATTTTGGAGTGGCCATCGCAGTCACCAGACTTAAATCCGATTGAGAACCTCTGGTGGGACTTAAAGAAAGCAGTTGCAGTGCGCAAGCCTAAGAATGTGACTGAACTGGAGGCCTTTGCCCATGAAGAATGGGCGAAGATACCCGTAGATCGCTGCAAGACACTTGTGTCAAGCTATGCTTCACGTTTAAAAGCTGTTATAACTGTAAAAGGATGCTGTACTAAGTACTAAGATTGAATGTCACTTGGGGGTTGAATAAAACTGATAATGCTGTGAGCACAGAAAAGACATTTGTGGTTATTTCATTATAACTGTTATGTTATATTTGTCTGACCTACAAGTGCCTCTTTAATGTAAATGTAAGCAAGATGACTGAATGATCAAAAGCAATGTCAAACTGGCCAAAACACTCAATTTCAGTGGGGGTTGAATAATTTTGGACACAACTGTAGGTTACAATGACGGTAATGAAATTCTAACTGCAATTAAAGGCAGCTGTCAACTATCACCCAAAACAACTAACAGAAATGGAGAGAAAGAAAGAGAAGAGAAATAAGAGGAGAGAAAAAAAAAGAGAAGAGGGGGCAGAGATCCAAGAGCGCCACCATCAAACGCCAGTGCCTAACGCCAGTACATCCCCATACTAGCCAAAGGAAGCGTGGTCATATGAAGGTTTAAACACAGTCATGAACTGAAACAGAAACAGTTGTGTAGAAGGCCTAAAACTGGATGAGGAGTAGCCAAACTCTGCTACTAAGGGGAGGTTGTGGAAGACAACTTTTTCTATACAGCCCATGTCATTGCTCATTGCCTAATGGATTGCCCAGATTTGGTGAAGGCCATCCATTATTTATGGACAAAGAATGTTTAGAAGAAGTATAGCTGGCCCATTCTTACCGTCACCCCTATACATTTCAAGGGAAATTATCATTTTTTTTCAGCGTGTTTTACATTCTTAAACTTGTTTAACCTCCCTAGCGGTTTTCCCGAGTGTAGCTTGGGGTAAAATTTCAGTACCAAGAGCGGTAACCCCGAGCTACACTCGGGCTTACCATGCGGCGTTGCTCAGGGGGTCCCTGCAGCACTTACCTTGCCCTTCGTTCCCGCGATGTGTCCCCTGCAGCGTCCACGGCCATCTCCTCCGGCCGATGCCAGCATCCGGCTTCCAGGTTCCGGTCCCTATGATGTCGGGACGTACGGGCGCCGGAACCGGCGGGAAATTTGAAATTTTTAAAAAAGGTCATTTTTGCTGTCATTGCTGTTTCAATGCATTTCACATATATTTGGTCCCTACTGCTTTGTCCTGTGCCCTGCCTGCATTTTGACTGTTCTTTCTGCCTGGAAACTTAGAAAAGTCTATGGCGTCCAAAAAGCGTCCCTTTAGGTCAAAAGCGGTTTTAGACCAGCAAGAGAACAGCGATAGTAAATCAGAACCACTTGCAGAATTGAGTGATAATGATTCGTGGGGAAATTCGTCATCAGACACTGAAAACGATTTTGCGACTTTGCTCAGCAATGTGCGAATTTGCCTCTGTATTTCAAATTTCAGTGTTTTTGGTTTGATTATATTATTGAATTAAATTTATTATTATTATATTATTATTTTTTATGATTATTTATTAAATTATAATTTATGATTTTGTGTTTCAACTTTTATCATATCCAGAATGTTCACTAGACTCTTGTTCGTACAGATTTCAGTGAGTTATTCCTAAAAATTACAGCCTACAATAAAAAACTACATATTTCCATGCAAAAAAATGGTACCGCTTTCAGCACAAAAAATCGGAAAGAATCATACCGCCGAGGAGGTTAACAGTTTTTTCACTATATGTTTACAATCTTTGTTTTATAAATAAACAGCTAATATGTGATAAAGGATTCCCTGAGTAGTATGGGTTATCTAAAAAGACAATACTGTGGATACTGTCTATTCCGAAGCAGAAGTTGTCTGATTGAATTTTTGGAATCAGTTGTTGTTGATAATTCAACATGATAGGTTGTTTCCCTGATTCATTCCTTTTGTATGTACATTTTAGTTGAGCGATTGAGTTCTGTGAACAGCAGGCTTTTTCCAACAAAGGGGCTAGAGAGGGCCTGTATATGTATTGGAATGAACCAAAAACTGTTTAAAAAAGGAAATGTTAATAAGCAATATTTCAAATATGTGAAATTAGATCCCTGACTACACTAGAGAAAGAAAATGAAAAACAAAAACAGTATGTATTCCCATTACGTATGGCATTGGATGGCTGAATTATCAATTTATCGGTTTTGCTCTTGATTTGAGGATGTTGTGTGTCTAACTATTGCATTCAGAGGTGCTTGTAGCACATAGAAATCTCCAGACCTGTTTGGAAATCACTATGAGGGCTATACAGAAGAGTGAAAGATCAAACTAATGCATGTGCACTGTGACTGTCAGGTAAGGAACATGGCTGATCCCTCAAAAGAGAAACTGTAATGGATTGGGGTTAATCTTATTTTGCTTTTATTTATTTGACCGTTTAAACTGTTTCCTATCTTATTTTTTGTGTAAAGTATTATACAATGTTTGTATAAAATATTTGCTTTTAAAATAAATATTTTATATGGGGTGCATACATGACACAGGTATCACAGGGTTTTCTATAGAATGGCCACAGAAAGTCATGTATGTAAATCTGACCATGAGCTACTGAGCTCTGTAAACAAAAGATTTTTTTTAATAGAGCAACTGAAGAAAAGACAGGTAAGAATATGAAAGTAGGTTTCCGGTCTAAGGGCTTGTTCAGCCTAGCTTTGATTGCTGAAGAGTGATCTGCATCGGACTGCTCTTCAGAGAGCATTTGACATGCGGCAAGGAGGTGTTGTATCGCCTCCTCAGCACTCGCTTTAACCTTTTGATTTCCTCACTAGTGCACTGCAACTGGCCCCATTTATCTGAATAGGTCACATTCAGTGCACTCTATGCCCACCAAAAAAAGACAGGGGTTATATTAACTGACGTGGCCACAATGAAAAACATCATGGTCATAGCATGTGTACATGCCACTGCCTCTGCAGCTAAAGGGGGTAGCTGTTGGGGATGGTAAAAGCTTGGCTCAACTGCAGGCAAAAAAATTTCCATCCTCCCTTGATTAACGCACATATTAGCACACTCTGATGTGTAAAAAAATTGCAGGCATACATGTCCTCAGCTGACTAGTGTCACGGGTTCTTTCTAAAAAAAGTGGACAGAATGCTTATCTAAGAAAGATTATCCATAAGATCTGAATCATTGGAATTGTTCTGTTTTTTTCCTACAGGTGATCTTAAGCAATGTCTAATTTTCCATCTTTAGACAATCGATCACACAATCTGGGTTTCACAATACCTTGAAACACATATCTATCATAATAAAATGTCTGTTTTCTTATCTTATAATCTGTTTTCAGGGAAAGAAAATTCTTACTGTTTATGAAACTTCTATCGCCCAGGGCTACATTGGAGATTAAATCTCTTTGCTAATGCAGGATTTAACCCCTTGCCCTCCAGAGGATTTCCCCCCCTTCCTGACCAGGCCATTTTTTGCGTTACGGCGCTGCGTTACCTTAACTGACAATTGCGCGGTCATGCAATGCTGCACCCAAATTAAATTTATGTCCTTTTTTCCCACAAATACAGCTTTCTCTCGGTGGTATTTGATCACCTGTGCGATTTTTTTGTCGCTCTATAAAAAAAGAACGCCAATTTTGAGAAAAAAACAATATTTTTTACTTTTTGTTATTAAACATGTCTAGTAAAGAAATTAAAAAAATCAGATTTCATCATAAATTTAGGCCAAAATGTATTCTTCTACATGTCTTTGCTAAAAAAAAACCAATACGTGTATATTAATTGGTTTACGTGAAAGTTATAACGTTTACAAATGGCGGTATATATACCAGAATTTTTTTTTTTATACTAGTAATGGCGGCAATCAGCAGCTTATAGCGGGTCTGTGAAGAGCATTCTGACACTGGGGGGGAAATGACTAACTGTCATTGACATCCCCAGTGACACTAATACAGTGATCAGTGCTAATAAAAAGCACTGACACTGTACTAATGACACTGGGCAGGAAGGGGTTATCTTCTGGGCGATCAAAGGGTTAACTGTGTGCTGTTTTACTGTGTAAGCACATAAGTACATTGCTTTGTATTGCTCTGCTATGTAGAGCAATACAAAGTAGTGTGCAGGAGTTGACTGGGGAGAGATCTGTATTGCTTATATACAGGTCTCTAGCCCCCCCCCCCTTAGTGATACTTGGAGATCGCCAGGCACCGGTGGGGAATCACACATCTGAGGTCGCCGATGGCCACCGCCCAGGGGTGGACTGACAACTCGTGGGGCCCCCGGGCAATAGGGGATCATGGGGCCCCTGTGTCCTTGCCCACACTCAAAAAAGCCTATAAAAAAGGTACCAGGGGCATTTCATGTGGTCCCCTACTGACCCCGGGCCCTCGGGCAGTGCCCGAGTGCTCAAATGGTCAGTCCGCCCCTGCCGCCGCCCCCTAACTGGAAATGCAAACTCACGTACTGTATATATATATGTGATTTTGCACAGCTCTGCCTCCCTGTAGCAGTACTTTTGCTATAGGGTGGTTTGGGTTTTTTATACATGTTTTTGTATTACTTGTTTATGGGGGTTTTTTTGGTAACATAAATTTATGTTGCCACAAGCATTTTTTAATTCACTTACCTCCTTCCACCTGCTGGTTGACCCCTTTAGTGATAACTAAAGATCTATATAGCATATAGCATTTCCGTCCACACAACTGCTGCTCACTGGATATTTTCTCTTTTTCGGACCATTCTCTGTAAACCCCAGTTAAAGTTGTGCATGAAAATCCCAGTAGATCATCAGTTTTTGAAATACTCAGATCAGCCTGTCTGGCACCAACAACCATGCCATGTTCAAAGTCACTTAAATTCCATTTCTTCCCCATTCTGATGCTTGGTTTGAACTTCAGCAAGTCGTCTTCACCATGTCTAGTTGCCTAAATGCATTGAGTTGCTGCCATGTGATTGGCTGATTAGCAATTTTTGTTACCAAGCAATTGCACAGGTGTACCTAATAAAATGGTTGGTGAGTGTCAAAAAAGGACCAAAAATGCAATGTGGGTGTGTTTTTTAAGCGATTTTGCCACAGTTCCAGTTGATTTCAACGGGGAGGCAAGTTTTTGGTGTTTTTTACCACACCAAACCTGCACCAAAAATACAACAAGCTGGATTTTAAAAAACACAGCAGACCTGCAACGGATCAGTGTGAAGATTAACATTGGATTACATGGTCACACGTTTTTCTTTGATGCAAAAGTGGAAGAAAAATGGCGTGAAAGCAGTCTAATGTGCGCTCTTTTGTGTGTTAATGTGTGTTGTGTTATGATATGGGGGATAAAGGAATTAGAGATAGACAGCACAGAGATGGCAGATAGATAGATAGATAGATAGATAGATAGATAGATAGATAGATAGGTAGATAGATAAATAATCGATAGATAGATAGATAGATAGATAGATAGATAGATAGATAGATAGATAATAGATGGATAGATGGATAGATAGATAGATAGATAGATAGATAGATAGATAGGTAGATAGATAAATAATCGATAGATAGATAGATAGATAGATAGATAGATACATAATAGATGGATAGATGGATAGATAGATAGATAGATAGATAGATAGATAGATAGATAGGTAGATAGATAAATAATCGATAGATAGATAGATAGATAGATAGATAGATAGATAGATAGTGATGTTGTTGGTGTTCTACATGATAATACATCTCCATCCCTCCCGTATGTGAATGGCAGGAATGTGAGAGCAGCAGATGGGGTCATTCAGACTTCTGATCCCCCAGTGCTGAGTGCCCCTCCCCCTCCCTGCTCATTAATTCTGCCATCCAATACCTCTGCATGATAGAGAGCAGGGTACAGTCCGATGCCCTCCTCCATTTACAAGTGTTTTTTCACATTGTTCAACCAAATAAGGTCTGGTATAAGGAGGTTTTTTTTCTTTTTAAAGATGTATGTTTGTAACAATCTTTATTGATGTAACTGCAGCATGACCATCTACAGTGACCATATAACAGAGAATGTCACATTTAGGGCTATTTCCCCTAAAACTGTTATAAACTAAAAGAAATCCCTTTATTGTAAGTCTGGTCACTTTCATAGATGTTTCTGCTCTTTTCCTCCTGTATCACAAGCCATGCTATTCCATCCTTTCTCAGTTCAGAATGACATAATGTCCTACTCTAGCAGTTGCCCTAACCAGAATACTTAACTGGGATTTTTGGGTTGACGTTAAGTCTATGGCAGGGCACAATCTAGCCTGAACACCATGACATGTTAGGGGTTATCAGATGGAATATCTCTTCTAACATATAAAGGCTAAAACTTTGACACAAAATTTCGGATGTTCCTATGCCACCCCCATCCCAATTTCTCCACTGGCCCCATTGGGAGACGTTCCCTGTTTTGTAACAGGTGAACATCAAGCTTCTTTTTCTATAGCGCTAAGGACAGGACCACATGTTGTGGTACACTTATCTGCAATGGTCAGTTGCTCCCAATGGCCCACCTATAGAACCCATATGGAAGGTTCCAGTTTCATAATGCAAAACATTAGAATCCATGAATCCTAATGCCTTTTAAATCCCTCATTGTAGGGGAACCTATACAGAGAGGCGTATTTACCACAAGGCATTTGCCAAGGGCACCATTTTTCAGGAGGGCAGCAGCATTTTTCAGAGAGGCAATGCCAACCCCCGAAAGAAGGGACACATAGCATGGGGACCAGGTGGGATCTGACTGTTGTTCCCGGGGATGTCCGGAGCTGTGAAGGTGAGTGTCTTCTTTCTCACCGGGGTGGGGGGATTGTTAGTGTATGGGCGGTAGTGGTAGTGGAAGGCTCTCTCGGGTGGGGGTGGGGTGTTGTTGGTCAATGTAAGGCTCTCTTCATGGGGGAGGGGGTTGTTGGTAGGTGTCAGGGTCTCTCCATGGGGGGGGGAACGATTTTTGTGTTGCCTAGAGCAGCACGAAACCTAAATACACCACTGCCTATACATAGGGGCTTCATGTCCCTCTCATTTAAATTGGTCCTACATAGGCAACCAAAAAAGGGTCTATAGTTCTTCAAGGAATAGGAGTCTGAACTTGGACCCACCTTTATTCCTGAAGCCTATAATTCATCCCTTGTTTCCTGTACACAGGAGTCCTGCTATAAAAGTTCTTATTAGGTGGTATCAAGGGTCCTAACTAAGCTAACCCATGTTTCTCTGACTATCCCAAGGTTTGCTGAAGAGCCTGTGGTCAGCTTGGTATTTTCCTTCACATAAGTTGGATTGCCCTGAAATCAAAACACTACTGTAATTCTATACATCAACTTACAGGAGATACCACTGGTGACTACCTATCAGATGAGCCCCTTATCTATTCATTTCCATCTGACAGCCTCCTATAATAAACAATGCAAACACATTATCACTCTTCATTTAATAAATCCTGCCTCCGGATTAATACCCCTTCACTGAAGACAGGATTGACCATTGGTCTCCGAATATATTACCAAAGTTGAGTACATTATGGAAGCAAAGAGATGGGTCCACCTTTGTAAAGACTAATTTGTAAAAGTTTAAAACATTTGGTCCAGATGGCTATACTTTGTCTTCTTGAATACTATGAAGTCTTCACCTCAGTCATCATAATTCAAATACGTTACTGTTAGTAGAATGGTTTGCCTGTTGGACAATGCAGTTCATGCTTTCCCACCCACAATCCAATATGTAAAGCAGAACTTTACCCATAACAACTTTAAAAAAATAATCTTTGGCAGGGTACATACATTCCTCATCATTAATGATTTCACCAAACTTAGTGTGTGCTGCAAATTGCCGCCAGCATTGTTCCTGTCTCTTCTTGCTGGAGGCTGCCATTTTGCTGAAGCCCAGAGTCCTGAGCAGCAGTAAATCTTTAGCTTGTCAGCAGATTGGCCTCTAGTAGCTCTGATTTTCTGCACAGTGCCAAAAAAATAGAAAGCAACTGAGACTTACTGAGAGTTACTAGATTTTAATGTTTTATATAGCTATACCTGCAAGAAGTTCCACTTTAATCAGATCCACATGGCCCCTGACTTTCCTTTCCTACCTTCCCCTAAAACCTCCCCTCCCGGGATGCAGACCTCTAGACATTGTTTTATTGGTTTTGTTTTATTTCAGAAACCAAGCTGGGAAAATAAATAATGGTCAGACATGGTTGATGTCAAATAGAGCTTTATTTACCAAATGGAAACTATATCAATGGTTACATTGTATTATCCATTTGAACCCTTCTTGTCTAGCACTTCTGCCTGGCAGTACTAGGGTCATTGGTTTGAATCCCAACCACGGTACCATTTGCCTGCAGTTTGCATGTTCTCCCTGTGCCTGCGTGGGTTTCCTCTGGGTACTCCAGTTTCCTCCCACACCCCAAAGACATGCTGATAGGCGCATTTTCGCAGCCGCCTTTCTGCTGCCAGGAGGAAAGCTTTTAGAAGAGCCCCAGTGTGCATGAAGCCTAATAATGAAAGTGCAATTATAAGACCATATGTTATATATTCAAATATATATATATATATATATATACTAGGGTCGTTGGTTCGAATCCCAGCCACGGCACCTCCTGCCTGGAGTTTGCATGTTCTCCCTGTGCCTGCGTGGGTTTCCTCCGAGTACTCCAGTTTCCTCCCACACTCCAAATACATGCTGGTACGTTAATTGGCTCCTGTATAAATTGGCCCTAGTATGTGTATGTATGAATGGGAGTTAGGGACCTTAGATTGTACGCCCCTTGAGGGTTAGGGACTGATGTGAATGTACAATATATATGTGTAAAGTGCTGCATAAATTGACGGCACTATATAAGTACCAATAATAAATAAATAAATGTTTAATATAAATAATAAATAATATAAAAAATCAGATCTGACAAGTCTCAAAACACATAATTTCAGGTAAAAAAGGAAGAAATTAAGTTACTGAAAGTTGTTTTATGTCCATACTGTATCCATCACTAGGAATCTACTCAAATTATGAACACAGGATGTTTGCCCAGATCTCCTGATCGCCTTTCCTTCTGGCAGCAGGGTCTTGGCAGAAAAAACGCTTGATGCATGTAAATGCGCCTAGACGTGTTTAGGTTTGTCAGACACTTGGGTGTTCATTCATTTCATTGGACAGAATAATAATTTATTCTGGCCATTTAAATGAATTAATGCTCAAGCACCTGACTTGCCTAGTGTTAACTCACATTTAGACGCGATTTTCAGCTTTCGGCGCTCTCACATTGTGAATGACAATTACTCAGGCATACAACACTGTGTCTAAATGAAATTATTATCATTTTTTTCAAACAAATAGAGCTTTAATTTGGTGGTATTTAATCATCACTGGGGTTTTTATTTTTTGCTAGAAAAATGAAAAAAGACTGAAAATTTTGAAAAAAAACATGTTTTTCTTAGTATTTGATACTAAATTTTGCAAATAAATATACTTTCTTCATAAATTTAGGCCAAAATCCATTGTGCTACATTTTGTTGGTAGACATAACCCAAATCAGTGTGTATTATTTAGTCTTTGTGAAAGTTATAGAGTCCACAGACCACGGTATATATATTTGATTTATTTGAAAATGTATCAGTCCTGATGCACGGACTACCTATATAATTTCTTGGGGCCCTAAAATGCCAGGACAGTACAAATACCCTCCAAACGACCCCTTTTTGGAAAGTAGACAGTCTGAGGTATTTAATGAGAGGCATAGGGAGTTTTTTGAAGTTGTCATTTTTTGCCAATTTTTTAAGGAAATGATGAAAGTAAAAAAAATTCTTTTTTTTTTTCCCACAACGTTGTCATTTAACAAGTTCTTTCTCTCACACGGCATAGGCATACTTGCAATTACACCCCAAAACACATTCTGCTACTCATCCTGAGTATGGCGATACCACATGTGTAAAACTTTTTCACAGCCTAACCACATAGAAGGGCCCCACATCCAATAAGCACCCTTAGGCGTTCTAGGGGCAAAAATTACACATCTAATTTCTTGACTGTCTATCACAGTTTTGGAGGTCCTGAAGCACCAGGACAATTGAATTACCCACAAAATGACCCCATTTTCGAAAGAAAACACCTCAAGGTATGTTTTAAGAGGCATGGGGAGTCCTCTGAAGACTTCATTTTTTGCCACATGTTTTTGGAAAATGTGAAAAGAAAATGAAAATGTATTTTTTTTTACGCAAAGTTGTCAATCTATGAGATATTTCTATTACACAGAATAGGCATACTTAAAATGATACCTCAAAACGCATTCTTTAACTCCTGCTGAATATGGCGATACCAAATGTGTGAGACTTTTTCACAGTCTGGCCACATAGAGGGGTTCCACATCGAATAAGCACCTGTTAGCGTTCTAAGGGCAAAAATTACACATCTAATTTCTTGACTACCTATTGCCGTTTTGGAGGTCCTGGAGCATCAGGGCAATGGAATTATCCACAAAATGACCCCATTTTGGAAAGCAAACACCCCAAGGTATGTTTTAAGAGGCATGCAGAGTCTTCTGAAGACTTCATTTTTTGCCACAAGTTTTTGGAAAATGCGAAAAGAAAATGAAAATGTATTTTTTTCTACACAAAGTTGTCAATCTATGAGATATTTCTAATACACTGCATAGGCATACTTAAAATTACACCCCAAAACACATTCTCTAACTCTTCTTGAATATGGTGATACCAAATGTGTGAGACTTTTTCACAGTCTGGCCACATAGAGGGGTTCCACATCCAATAAGCACCTGTTAGCGTTCTAAGGGCAAAGATCGCACATCTAATTTCTTAACTACCTATTGCTGTTTTGGAGGTCCTGGAGCATCAGGACAATGGAATTATCCATAAAAAGACCCCATTTTGGAAAGCAAACACCCCAATATTTTTGACACTGATCAGGACCCACTGGTATGGCAGTGATCAGGATGGTGTTGCAGTGATGGACAGATATCTGGCTGCAGTTGGTTCACACTAGTCACTGTTGGGCAAAAATCAGAGATACAGTGAGGTGGCTGGCAATGTTTTGTGAGTGTGTGTAAACTCTGTGCAAAGGCTGAAAATTACTCACAGTTAGCTGTACTGGATCTCTCTCCTCACAGACGATGGCAGTGAACAGGATCCACTGGTGTGGCAGAGATCAGGGACATTTTATGAACAGGCACACTGTAAGGTGATCAGGGACACTGATTGGGCCACTGTATGGTGATCAGGGACACTGCTGGGCCACTGC
This sequence comes from Staurois parvus, assembly GCF_062004578.1. Classification (NCBI taxonomy): domain Eukaryota; kingdom Metazoa; phylum Chordata; class Amphibia; order Anura; family Ranidae; genus Staurois; species Staurois parvus. The sequence goes on along the minus strand of NW_028318028.1, from coordinate 954,230 downwards.
GGTGATCAGGGACACTGCTGGGCCACTTGTGTGGCGATCAGGGACACTGTGGCAATCAGGGACACTGTGGCGATCAGGGACACTGCTGGACCACTTGTGCGGCGACCATAGACACTGCTGGGCCACTGTGATGATCAGGACACTGCTGGGCCACTTGTGTGGCGATCAGAAACACTGCTGGGCAACTGCGGTGATCAGGGACACTGCGGTGATCAGGGGCACTGCTGGACCACTTGTCCGGCGATCAGGGACACTGCTGGCCACTTGTGTGGTGATCAGGGACACTGCTGGGCCACTTGTGTGGTGATCTGGGCCACTGCGGCAATCAGGGACACTGCGGTGATCAGGGACACTGCTGGACCACTTGTGCAGCAATCGGGGACACTGCGGTGATCAGGGACACTGCTGGGACACTGCGGTGATCAGGGACACTGCTGGACCACTTCTGTGGCGATCAGGGACACTGCTGGGCCACTGCGATGATCAGGACACTGCTGGGCCACTTGTGTGGCAATCAGAAACACTGCTGGACTACTGCGGTGATCAGGGACACTTCGGTGATCAGGGGCACTGCTGGACCACTTATCCGGCGATCAGGGACACTGCTGGGCCACTTGTGTGGTGATCAGGAACACTGCTGGGCCAATGTGGGGATCAGGGACACTGCTGGGCCAATTGTGTGGTGATCAGGAACACTGCTGGGCCAATGCGGTGATCAGGGACACTGCTGGGCCACTTGTGTGGTGATCAGGAACACTGCTGGGCCAATGCGGTGATCAGGGACACTGCTGGGCCACTTGTGTGGTGGTCAGGGACACTGCTGGGCCACTGCGGCAATCAGGGCCACTGCGGCGATCAGGGACACTGCTGGACCACTTGTGCGACAATCAGGGACACTGCGGTGATCAGGGACACTGCTGGGCCACTGCGGCGATCAGGGACACTGCTGGACCACTTGTGCGGCAATCAGGGACACTGCGGTGATCAGGGACACTGCTGGGCCACTGCGGCAATCAGGGACACTTCTGGGCCACTTGTGTGGCAATCAGGGACACTGCTTGGCCACTGCGGTGATACTGCTGGGCCACTTGTGTGACGATCAGGGACACTGCTTGGCCACTGCGGCGATCAGGGATACTGTGACGATCAGGGACAGTGTGGCGATCAGGAACACTGCTGGGCCACTATGTGGTGATCAGGGACACTGACAATCAGGGACACTGCTGGGCCACTTGTTGGGCGATCAGGGCCACTTGTGGGCAATCAGGGCCACTTGTGGGCGATCAGGGCCACTTGGGGCAATCAGGGCCACTTGGGGCAATCAGGGCCACTATGTGGGGGCGATCAGGGCCACTTGTTGGCGATCAGGACCACTTGTGGGCGATCAGGGCCACTTGGGGCAATCAGGGACACTTGTGGGGGCAATCAGGGACACTTGTGGGGGCAATCAGGGACACTTGTGGGGGCGATCAGGGCCACTTGTTGGGGCAATCAGGGACACTTATTGGGGTGATCAGGGCCACTTGGGGCAATCAGGGCCACTTTAGGGGCGATCAGGGCCACTTTAAGGGTGATCAGGGACACTTTAGGGGAGATCAGGTGTCACTGAGGTGGAGGGCAGTTAGCTACAACCCTCTTCTTCGCTGTTTCTCCTCTCACAGACAACTCCGTGAGAGGAGAAGGAGGCGGAAGCCGCACCATGCGGCTTTTGTTTACACTTAAGCTGTGTCCTTATTGGACACAGCTGATCACATGGTATGGGACCGATTTCATTGGTCCCATACCATGTCACGTAATCCACCGTGTCCGTCGGACTCGGCGATCATCGGGCTCGCGGGTGCGCGCTCTAAGTGCCGCGCACGAGCCTCAGATACAAGGTGCCGTTTAGAGACGGCAACCCGCTCCTGTAGGTGTCCTGTCCTGCCGTTTATAAACAGCGGCCGGACGGGAAGTGGTTAAAGGGAAAACACAGAGGTGCACACTGGCAGGGTTGGGCCAAGAAGTACGCAGAAGAGGAATCTGGCTTGGGTGCTGCAGCAGAATGGAGGCACAAAAAGAGAAGGATTTGAAACTAACAATTTATGTGCTATAGGACCTTGTCCCAGCACTGCATGCCACTGCTTTAACCCCCTTCATGACCAGGTCATTTTTTGCTATTCAGCACTGCGCTATTGTAACTGGCAATTGTGTGGTCATGCAACACTGTATGCAAATAGCATTTATATAATTTTTTACACAAATAGAGCTTTCTTTTGGTGGTATTTGATCACCTCTGTTTATTTATTTATTTATTTCAGATACTTATATAGCGCTGTCAATGTACGCAGCGCTTTACATATGTTGTACATTCACATCAGTCCCTAACCCTCAAGATTTTTTACTATATAAACAAAAAAACACCAAAAAAATTATTTCTGTTATAAAAAAAAAACAAATTTCAGAAATTTAGGCCAAATTGGATTATGCTACATGTCTTTGGTAATAATTGGTTTGTGCAAAAGTGTCCACAAACTATGGTATATATACTGGAGTCCACGCAGCTATAGATGCTATACCGTAATGGTGGTGATCAGCAACTTATAGTGGGACTGTAATTGTGTGGTGGGAAATCTAGCGTTAGCTGATGGCTGGGCGGGACTAACTGACACTGGCATCAATACACTAATACAGTGATCAGTGCTAATACTGTACCCCACGGGTGTCAAACTGGTGGCCCTTCAGCTGTTGCCAAACTACAAGTCCCATGAGGCATTGCAAGATTGACAGTTACAAGCATGACTCCCAAAGGCAGAGGCATAATGGGACTTGTTGTTTCGCAACAGCTGGAGGGCCACCAGTTTGACACCCCTGCTGTACACTGTCACTGTTCTAATGACACTGGCTGGGAAACTCTTAACATCTAGGGGCAATCAAATCAAGGTGCTAACAATGTGTAATGTGTGTAATATGTGCTGTTTTTACTTTACTATATGGCTGTTTTTTTCTCCCTGATTTGCAGTGGTGGTGTGATCCACTTGGCTGTACTGTCTGGCAAATCGTAGGAATGAACAGACAGAAATACGAATCCTTTGGCAGGTAAAGCAGTTCTCTTGTATGTATCGCTTCTCAACCTTTTGGCTAAGATCAAGTGTAGTATCTGTTCTTATCAGTGTCCAGTAGGGGTGCTCCACCATCATTCCTGCTTGCGGGGATGATTGGTTGTATAGTACCCCTGCTGGTAGGATAGGGGTCCTGATGGTTAGTACAGGCTGGAACAGACACCGAGGCGCCCACAGGCTGCTGGGGCCCGGGAGTAATTCCCCCTGGAAAACCGGAGGGGCCCAGTTCCTCCTGGCTTGAATGGATCTACCTTGTCTGGCCAGGGGCCGGGGAGGCAGAAAGTCCGCGAACCAGTGCCCCCTGAGAGTGGTTGCCTCAGGGGTGCTCTTAGTAACACTTGGGTGTGGGACCCCAATGTGTGAAACGTGCACATGGTCACTGATTCTAACACTTTTCCTGCACTGCGCCTTTTAGGGCTAGGCCTTTTGGCTAAGTCCTGGGCAAATTTTGCTACGGGCCTCAGGGCCTGGCCAGTGCACTATTTATTTTATCTCCCACATTTGTCACTTTTCACTTTTTGTGTGTGTTTTCTTTCTCACAGGATGGTAGGGTGTGGGTCCTCGGGCCTACCCTGAAGTCTAGGGGGAGGATGTGTGGCCTTTTGGTTCCTTCCTCCCCTGTCCCTAGGGGGTTTTCTCTTCGGGAGAGCCCCCTTACCAAGTACTTGGTGGCTTGCTTCGGCTGGCCACAAGGAACGGGGTCCGCCAGGCCTTTTGGCTAGGCGGACCACATGGGAACCTTGTCCCTGTCAGGAGCTTTGTGCCCCGGGGGATCAGGGTAGAGGTCCATCCCCTTCAGGGGAAGGACAAAGCACACCCCTAAGTGCACTTTTTTGTGTTTGTGTTTTGCACTTGCACGATTTTGGTGAACACTTATGGGTTTTTTCATTTTTCGCACGTTCGCGGACTTAAAAAAAAGAAAAAAGTTCTCTTGTATGTATCATGTCAGTGTACTTAGCTGTTTGCTAGGAGTTCAGCTTTAGGTAGGTCACAGTTACATGTTTATCTTAAAAAAAAAGGTTAAAAAGACTGGAGTTGCCTTTAAAAAAAAACCTCTATGTATCATAGCACACGGAGGTAGTATAGCTGGGGAGATTGCTACATTCCACACATGTGATACAGTTTATTCCACTCTGATTCTGCTCCAAGAATTCCTGGGATAGTGGAATGAATCCAGTTTTTCTCATGAACAAGGGTTTGTGACGAAACAGCAGAAAAATTACAAAAATGCCCATCCTTCGTAAAAAGAAAATAGGACAATTTTGGACATCCCCTACAATTTCCGCTCCTTTAAAGGGGATATCCAACTACAACAGAAATTACCTTTTTAAAGCTTCCTTCTACTTAGTATAAACACATTCCCTCCGCCTACCTCCCGCTGTCCCTGAACCACTGCACCCATTATACATATATACAAATTAGACATAACTTTTATCTTGCAGTCTGCTAGCTGGTCTGGTGATATCACAGTTTCTTCCTCTTCTTATGTGGTGGTGGTCCAGGCCAGTGTCATGCCCATGAGGGTATGTCCACCCTGGGCCACAGGAATCAGATCGAAAGATGTTGGATGCAGAGGAGTATTTACCACAAGGCAAACAAGGCACTTGCCTAGGGCAGCATTTTTCAGGGGGGCAGCACCTCCCCCCAGAAGAAGGGATGAAAGAAGGGACACGTGCTCCATGGGAACCACGTAGGATCCGAGGGAGGCTGTGGGCTGCTTAATGGCGTATATGTAGAGCCTGACTCTAATTCCCGGGGATGTCCGGAGATGAAGATGAGTGTCTTTCTCTCTATCGCGGGGGGGTAGTGGAAAGCTCTCCCAGGTAGGGTGCAGGGGTGTTGTTGGTCAATATTAGGCTTTCTCCATGAGAGGGAAGGGTGGGGGTTGGTGTTGGTCGGTGTCCGTGGGGGCGGACTATTTTTGTGTTGCCTAGGGCAGCACAAAACCTAAATACACCAATGGTTGGATGTCCTTCAACCCTTAAAGTGTTACTAAACCCACAACAGTACAATCCATCTGTATATGCAGTAAAGCATGCTTGTTATACTCACTGTGGAACTTAAGGGGTTAATCCTCTGCATTATGTGAAATCACTACTTGATCCTGTCTTCTCTGATCCTCCCCTTCTTCTACAGTCCTCAATCCATCTGTTGATAGTACAGAGCCCTAGGAGCACTCTGTGCATGCTTAATTTGGTACGTATTGCTAGAGAGTTTTTTTTTCTCAGAAGGGTGCATGCGAACGGCACAGAGCCAATCAGCACTGTTCAGACAGAGGGTCAGGGGTCATGCAGCCTCTTAGGATAATCAGAGGAGAATGAAAACTCCTCCTATAAGATTAATCGGTGCTCAGCCAGACACTGATAGAAGTCACAAGATTAGTATATACTCCTGAAGAGATAAGGTATTTAGCTGGTTAGGGTATTATAGGGTATAGGTTAGGGTAGGTTAGGGTAGTATAGTGGCAGTAGAGTGACAGGTTAGGGTAGTATAGTGGCAGTACAGTGACAGGTTAGGGTAGTATAGAGGCAGTACAGTGACAGGTTAGGGTAGTATAGTGGCGGTCCAGTGACAGGTTAGGGTAGTATAGTGGCAGTCTAGTGACAGGTTAGGGTAGCATAGTGGCAGTCCAGTGACAGGTTAGGGCAGTATAGTGGCAGTACAGTGACAGGTTAGGGTAGTATAGTGGCAGTACAGTGACAGGTTAGGGCAGTATAGTGGCAGTACAGTGACAGGTTAGGGTAGTATAGTGGCAGTCCAGTGACAGGTTAGGGTAGTATAGTGGCAGTTCAGTGACAGGTTAGGGCAGTATAGTGGCAGTACAGTGACAGGTTAGGGTAGTATAGTGGCAGTACAGTGACAGGTTAGGGTAGTATAGTGGCAGTCCAGTGACAGGTTAGGGTAGTATAGTGGCAGTCCAGTGACAGGTTAGGGTAGTATAGTGGCAGTCCAGTGACAGGTTAGGGTAGTATAGTGGCAGTCTAGTGACAGGTTAGGGTAGCATAGTGGCAGTCCAGTGACAGGTTAGGGTAGTATAGTGGCAGTACAGTGACAGGTTAGGGTAGTATAGTGGCAGTTCAGTGACAGGTTAGGGCAGTATAGTGGCAGTACAGTGACAGGTTAGGGTAGCATAGTGGCAGTACAGTGACAGGTTAGGGTAGTATAGTGGCAGTTCAGTGACAGGTTAGGGTAGTATAGTGGCAGTACAGTGACAGGTTAGGGCAGTATAGTGGCAGTACAGTGACAGGTTAGGGCAGTATAGTGGAAGTACAGTGACAGGTTAGGGTAGTATAGAGGCAGTACAGTGACAGGTTAGGGTAGTATAGTGGCAGTACAGTGACAGGTTAGGGTAGTATAGTGGCGGTACAGTGACAGGTTAGGGCAGCATAGTGGCAGTACAGTGACAGGTTAGGGTAGTATAGTGGCGGTACAGTGACAGGTTAGGGTAGTATAGTGGCAGTACAGTGACAGGTTAGGGTAGTATAGTGGCAGTAGAGTGACAGGTTAGGGTAGTATAGTGGCAGTAGAGTGACAGGTTAGGGTAGTATAGTGGCAGTAGAGTGTCAGGTTAGGGCAGCATAGTGGCAGTAGAGTGACAGGTTAGGGTAGTATAATGGCAGTACAGTGACAGGTTAGGGTAGTATAGTGGCAGTAGAGTGACAGGTTAGGGTAGTATAGTGGCAGTAGAGTGTCAGGTTAGGGTAGTATAGTGGCAGTAGAGTGACAGGTTAGGGTAGTATAGTGGCAGTAGAGTGACAGGTTAGGGTAGTATAGTGGCAGTAGAGTGACAGGTTAGGGTAGTATAGTGGCAGTAGAGTGACAGGTTAGGGTAGTATAGTGGCAGTACAGTGACAGGTTAGGGTAGTATAGTGGCAGTAGAGTGACAGGTTAGGGTAGTATAGTGGCAGTACAGTGACAGGTTAGGGTAGTATAGTGGCAGTACAGTGACAGGTTAGGGTAGTATAGTGGCAGTCCAGTGACAGGTTAGGGTAGTATAGTGGCAGTGCAGTGACAGGTTAGGGTAGTATAGTGGCAGTAGTGACAGCTTAGGGTAGTATAGTGGCAGTAAACTAGAACTAGAAACAACTAGAATCTGGGGGAGCATAGCCCACCTCAGCACCCCCCCTAAATCCAGCAAGGATCGCCATGATCCTCAGTATCTGAAAGGAGGAATGCTTGTGCATGACCAAGATCATACTTCTGCAGCAAGTGAGTAATCATTTGAATAAATAATTCTGCTTACTCCACATAGGCAGTTTGTGGGGCTATAAAGGGATTAGCGGAAGAGGACAAGAAAGAGGGTGCAGTAGCAGCACTTGTAGAAAACTGCTGGTCTGCACCTAGGAGGCAGACATTCCGTGCCATGGTGTAGTCCAACCAACTCTTGCTCATTTCCTACTCCCTCCACGTGTGGAACCTCTGCTCCTCACTTTAGGCTTGCCTGACCTTTTTGTTTGGAAAAGGGAATTGTTAAAATTTAATGAACACCATAGCAATACGGGGATAAATAGTGCTTTGGTGCACACTACTTTATCAAACAACTATGAAATGTGTTGCAAAAAAAAGATCAGTACTACGTGTATGCTGTAGATGCCCTAGAAGCACAAAATAAAATATATCTCCTGCAGTAAATAAACTCTGAAACACTAAACCCAAAACCAATTTTTTTAAACCTAACAGAAAATTTAAAAAACATGGATAAACTTGACATAAAAGAAAATAAAAACCCAATGAAACAAAGCAAAAAGAAAAAAAAGATCAAGGGGAAGGGGTAGCAGTCAAACAGCAAACTAAATTTGTTGCTGATGCACAAAAAAAGTAGTCCTATAACAAATGATTGGGGGGTCAATTAACAAAGAGTTATTCTGCTCTAAAATCTGAGATAAAATAACTCTTTAAAAATAATAGCTTTTTTCAAACTTTTCTTGCAATTCACTAAAATAAAGTGTAGCACTACCCTCTTAGGGGTTGCTTTTGAATTGGGTCCCCATATAGTCCTGCACAGCCAGTCATTCAGCATCCTCCACACAAGCTTTATCTGGATACAGATCAGTGCTTGAGCATCAGTTCTGTTGTTTACTGAAGGGATTAGAACTTGGATAGGGTGGGGGGGGGGGGTATAGGATGCTCAAGGGTACTGAAATCGGAGAACAATTTCCTGAAGTATTCACAAGCTTCTCCTTCTCTAATGCAGTCTCTGTTGGAGTGATAGCCAGCAGCTCCAGTTGTACTACCCCAGACCTTAGATTAACTCCTCTTAACCCAGCAATCTGGAGTCACTAGTATGGGGCTAATCAGGTTTCCCACCAGAGTGCTCCTTCTCCTATCTGCCTATGGGGTGTAGGTGTATTCACTCAGATCATCTCCTGTACCCCCTGTGGGATGGCTGCTGCTACCAGACCTATCAGCTGGGCTGCTCCTTCCCTGGCATACAGGTGGTCCTCTCTCATGGGGCCAGTGAGTCCTGAGTTTTCCTCCTTTCCAGCTTCAGGCTCGCAGGCAGGCCCCATCCCACTAGGCCTCCTGGCAGCTTTCCTCCTCCAGCCTCACATCTTCCTGCTCCACACTACTCTCCCACCACCACACTCCCACTACTAAGCTACTAAGCAGGTTCTTACACATTTAAGACAGTTCCAGACCCTTGCCAAGCCTCCTGTTGGGGATTGGCTGAGGTCCCTCAAGAGAGCAGCCAGCCATTCCTCAGATCCACCCACTGCCTCAAGGCCCTCCTCTGAAAGCCTCAGAGCAATGGGAAATTCCTGAGGGGTTGGCCTGCAGAGTCTCTCAGCCCTGACCACAATTTGACCAGTCTGGCTATCACACCTGAGCTGCTAACCAGCTCCTGACTAACCATTAGGGTCTAGCTCCACTAGCTGTTATTTCATCAAAAAAGTGAGGTATTTTACTAATGAAACCATGTGGTATTTTATCTCATGATATGATATCCAGTGAGATGGATACAGTGGAGGATTAGAATCCCTGTCAGTTGTTATTGCTAACAAAGAGGTAAAGTGGTCTAAACCATAGAAATATGCCAACTCACTAAGTCAGTGCGTTCTCTGCAGCATATGTATGAGTACAAATTAAAAAAGGTGACTAGAATACCAGTCGCAGGGAAGCTGCTTTCACAGGACACATGTGCTGTATCGAGAACAACAAGTTAAATTAGGTAAGTACAATATATCTTTATAATTGTAAAATATTGAATGAAAATAGTATTAAAAAATCACACACATATATAAATACCCTTCTTCCACCGATAAAAAAAGACAGCCATTGGGGAGATTTCCCTGCACTTCCAGAACCAGTGTTGCCATTGGAAGATTTCTCCTCTATTACTTTTCTGGGAACAACCCAAAATTTGGGATTTTCCTTTCAATAAATTATTATTGAAAAAGATTTGATTTTGGAAAATGCAAACAAAACCGCTATCATGTGTACAAGCAAAGATATAACAATAAGAGGTAACAGAAAAAACATGTAATTGGTGACAATGTAAATGACATGTCAAAAAAAACCATCAACCATATCGTGTTGATAAATCAGCGTAAGAAACGTATGAGGGACTATATACCTATTGCCTAATATCCGACAATAGCGAAAATAGTATAGTAATAGTGTTTGGAATGCACAAAGTATATAGTTAAACCAAGTAATCATCCCTGTGGGAGAGCCAGTAGGGTGAAAGAAAAAGAAAAAGGGGGGGAAAGACAAGAAAGAATGGAAAGGAGAACGTCAAACGCGCTTAAACCTGGGGTATTGGGCCTTCGAAGACATAGCAAAGTAAAACTGCCTATTGGTATAGCTGGATGGGCGTGCTGAATCCATGAAGTCCATGTTTTAAGGAATCTCTCATGGGTATCTTAAAGAATGCTAGTTCAAAATTTGGGATGTTCTTTACTTGTACTTTAATGCTAAACAGGACAAATAGAAAAGGTAATCCCCCTAATGGGGTCACAGGCAGGAATAAAAACCCAACAAGGGGTCTAATCCATTTCCACTCTATCCAAAACAGAAAAAAAAGTTTGGGCTTTTACTTTTTTTAAATCAGCCCCAATGATTTTGTGTTTTTCTATTCTTAACTTTCTGTGCATTACTGTTGAGAAAATGATCCAAAAAGGTATTAACTACTCCAAATTGGCTATTATATTTTTACATTCCTGAAATACCTCATGCCTGGGCCACTACTTATTTAACTCATGCATTTATTTATTTCCTTTAGTGAATTGATATTAATGCCGCTTTATGAGTTATTTAACTCATGTTTTTGGTTGGTAAATACCTCATAAGGTGATAATGAATTGACATTTTCAGCATCTCATGAGATATTTGGAGAAAATGTGTCACATGATTCAGTTATCTCATGAGATATTCTTTAGTGAATTGAGCCCTGGGTTTCTGAACTGTGAACACAGGGAGCGTACACAAGAGTATGTAGCCCAACACTCTGCAATCCACATTCATTTAGTGCATGGGACTCCAAACTTTCTGAACAAGGGGTCAGTTTACTGTCCTTCAAGATTTAGGCAAGCAGGGCTGTGGCCAATGGGAGCAGATAAAGCCTCAGGCTTAGTGGTCAATAAGAAAAAAAAAATTACACAGCACCCCTGTGGTTAGGAGGAGGAGGATTAGTGCCCCATCATTGGTATTACTGGGAGGAATAATGCCCCTCATCATTGGTGTCAGTGGAGAGAATAGTGCCCTATCATTGGTGTCAGTGGGGAGAATAGTGCCCCATCGTTGGTGTCAGTGGGGAGAATAGTGCCGCTACATTGGTGTCAGTGGGGAGAATAGTGCCCCATCATTGGTGTCAGTGGGGAGAATAGTGCCCCATCGTTGGTGTCAGTGTGGAGAATAGTGCCCCATTGTTGTCAGTGGAAGGAAAAATGCCCCATTGTTGGTGTAAATGGAAAGAATAGTGCCCCTTTATTGGTGTTAGATGAAGAATTTATGCTCCACCATTGTTGGCATCAGAGGGAGGAATAGTGACTTATATCAGTGGTAGGAATAGTGTCAAAAGGGCCAAATAAAGGCAAGCAAAAGGCCGCATCTGGTTGGCGGGCCACAGGTTGGAGACCACTAATTTAGTGCAATATAACACTGTATAGGAACTAACTCTCCCTAGACCATTTAGCTCTCCCTTAAAATGGAACTTCACCCAAAAGGGCAATTTCCGCTCTTCCTCCTCCTTCCCTATCCTCTGCTATAGTTGTAACATCATTTTTTTGTGGGGGAGTGGGTACCTAGTTTAGACAAGTACCCGCTCCCACTTCTCTTTGAATCATCTAGGCGAGCCAGGCAGAAGTTCTTCCACCCCTGCCCACAGTCTTCTGGGACATGCTACAGGTCCCAGAAGAGTGCAGGACCATTCACAAAGTGCAGCATGGCTCACACATGTTCATTGAGAAGCCAGCTGTTAAGTCGCAAAGAGTCATAACTGGCTGCCCACAGTTAACATGCCAGTGCCGGGGACCAAAGACCAGTGAAGAAACCAGCTTGGGTGATAACAACACAGGATCCCTGGACAGGTGAGTGTCTGTTTATTAAAAGTCAGCAGCTACAATTTTCGCAGATCTAACTGAAAAACCGCTTTAACCACTCCAACATACTGGCACATATCTCCTGGGAATCCACCTTTTAACAGTGAGGGGCTAGCATATAATAAAGCTCCCATTATTGGGTATTGTACCCCTGCTTACCACAGTAGAAAGATAATGCAGAGCAATATGGGTCCTTTAAAATTTGGTTTGGAACATTTCACCATAAAACCCCCTGGATTAGCCACAAACCCACCGATTGCAAACCTTATGCTCAGTGGACTGCTACCCTGACATTGTTGTGTAAAATTTCTTGATAAGATTTTTAAACAATTGTTCCATCAATGCTGGCAAGCTTTTTAGGTCATCAGTCAGTCAAATCATGGTGATCCCTTCTCCATTATCCATGGTTCAAATGTGGAATAGCTTTGCGTGTTTCTGCCAGAGAGTTCAAGCTGTGTCTTATCCACCCACGGAACATTGTCCCAGAAACATAATGGTACATTCTGGTGGTCTTTTGTAAACTTGATACCAGCAGTAATGTTTGTTTTGGGAGGCGGTGGTCTCCTCTGTGGTTTCCTGCCATGAACACCATTCTCGTTCAGTGTTTTTTCCATAGTAAAAGTGGAGTGGAGATTTCTGATGATCCTTTGCTATAACCCGAGGATTCTTTTTTTGTTTTGTTTTGTTTTTTTGCTTACTTTCTCACTGTGCTCTTGTTGTAATCTTTGTTCCCATTATGAACAAACTCAGCAGTGAACAACTCAGATAGCTTTTTAACTTTCAAAATACCATGTGGACTGCGCATAAATTAAGTGCATTAAGTATGACAATACATGAGTAATATTGCTTCACATATACAAAGTGAATAATTATAACATTCAGTCACAATTCGGAAAATAAAGTGCCCAGGTGCTGAATACTAATTGGTGAACTTCGTGCAAAAATTACAGGTGCTCCTCTGTGCTCAATCAATGCCCCACATGGATGTGCACTCACCGTTAGCCGTGGACCACCTATCTGTAGGTTGGTCTTAAGCGCCTGGTTTGGGACTAACCCAATGCGTGATGGCAAGAATGGCACCAATATTCATTCCTGGGAATCATGCGATCTGGCTGATAGTAACCAATAGGATGATGACCAGCGTGGATATAAATGACAGTGTAGTTTCAAAAGAGCTTTTTTAAACTTTCTCCTCTCCTCCCAAGCAGTAAACCAGGTTTCATGTGAACAGAAACAAAACCAAACATCCCATAGTGTAAAACGATAAAAAAAATTTAATGATGGGGAGAAATTATAAGACTAAAACTCAAAAGCAAAGTGCCCATAACCTGGCACTCAGTGTATTCAGCCTTGCTGCCTGTGAATAGGAACCAAGATGGCCACAGAGTTCCAGCGTGCGTTCCAAAGGGCAGAAAAGACTTCAGCAGAAGTTGCGTTATCAAACCTTGACCAGTTTCGATCAATGGATCGTCATCAGGAAGTGCGCTTTTTAACTTTACCCCACTCTTTCCAAACAAAAAAAAATTTGTTTTTTTGGACTTGTACTTATCTGCTAATATTTTTGCATAGTTAACCCTGAATGTTTTTATAGAAATATTGCTCTCAAAACTGAAAATTGAACTTTGCATCTCTATGCAAAAATTTAACATATTACCTGCATCTGCAAGGAACAACCTTTTTAATTCAAGCATTGCTGTGGTGCAAAATTCCACCTCTAATACCTCTTGATGGTAATTAGGAGATCTGAGACCAGTAGGGGGTCTATTTATAAAAAGCAATCTTTCACCTGCCACAATTTCTATCCATATTTTGTCTAATATGATAATTTCCTATGATAGCCAATTCCATCTTGCAGTATTTCCCTGATTGAGTTATTTCAGGAAATCACTGCATTATGGTCACTTGATGGAGTTGACGATCATAGGAAATAATCATGTTGGTCAAAATACGGTGAAAATTAGTGACGGTTGAGCAAATACTTCTTAAATTCTTCCAGCAAAATTTTTATAAAGAGACCTCTTTGTTGTGATGAATGAGAAAAAATCTTAAACTCTCCCAGTACAGGTTCCTTTCTGTTTTTCAGATACAGAAAGTCTAAGACCATAGTACCCTCACTTCCAGTCACCCTGCGAAGTAATCTATGTATTCTGGCTGCATAAGGATTGCATTGAACTCAGAATAATGTGCTGATTTTTGCAGAGCTGTGGAATTAGCTAACTGATTGTTGTCATTTGTTGCCTGGAATTGATCCTAAAAAGCACTTTTACATAAACTCTTGCATGAAAGTTGTTTTGTTTGTATTAAGTAAACCTTTCACCGAATAGGCCTTCCTGGCAGTACATTATTCTGTGGTTGGGTCGATCGTTTTCACTTTAAATAGAAGATTATTATTTTTCTCTTTTGGCCTATTCTTAGACCATTTCAAAGATATTGCTCTGTTTCTTTCAAAACCAGCTTTTTACATGCCATAAAAAGACAAAGGGCTGGGGGATTCCCATAAAAGTTTGTGGAAGGGGGTATTTGTGATTGGGGAGGATGCTGCCATAATGGCCACAATTAACTTTTGTTATGCAGTGCTGTGTGTTTATTTTTAATTTATTGTCAAGTGCTAGGCCTTTAGGCAAATAGTCACCACATCCATTGTCATTGGTATAGGAGGTTGAGAGCATGAGAAATTGGATCATTCTAAGTTCAATGCCTGGGTGACTCTTAAAAGGTTATCTACAGAGGGCACTCTTTACCCCCACCTTCTCTAAAGTAAACCTTTAAAAACTAAAAAGCCAGAGAAGAAAGGAGAAAAGGAACATTTATCTTGTGTCTCTTGTAAGAAAAATAGAGTACAGCCGGTTAGTTGGGGTGGGCTAGACAGAACCCAACAACCTTCTCTATAAAGGCATTAAGAATTACTTTGATACTGTACCTTCCCTAAACAGAGATATTTATATGTCATCAGTTCTGACACAAATCCAAAAAAGGATTTCAAGATGGCAGCCATTTAAATGATTCATTGATATAGTTACATAGATGGTCAAGTTGAAAAAGAACAAAAGTCCATCTAGTTCAACCAAGAAAAAAAAATACAACCTAAATAGTGAAAACAAGAAACTTTGGAATACAGAATCCTATTTTTTATTTTATTACAGGTACTTATATAGCACCATCAATTTACACAGTGCTTTACATATATATGGTACATTCACATCAGTCCCTAACCCTCAAGGGGTGTACAATCTAAGGTCCCTAATTTACATTCATTCACATACTAGGGCCAATTTAGACAGGAGCCAATTACCCTACCAGCATGTCTTTGGAGTGTGGGAGGAAACCAGAGTAACCAGAGGAAAGCCACACAGGGACAGGGAGAACATGCAAATGCCAGGCAGGAGTTGCCATGGTTGGGATTCAAACCAATGACCCTAGTACTGCCAGTGCTAACCATTTAGCCACTGTGCTGCTGTGAATCCTGTCCTGACAGTTGATCCAAAGTAAGGCAAAAAACCTGAAAAGTATGGTCCAATTTGCTCCAGTGGGGAAAAAGAATTCCTTCCTGATTCCCCAGAATCAGCCATACTAGCCATGCATGATGCAATTTTCTTTCCTTTAACCATGGGTTGAAGGTAAGAAAACTGCTCAATTTCCCAATCAACACAATCAGTGTTGATGGGGGATTACCTACCATATCGCTATTGTGTTCTGCCGGTGGGAATCCCGGAGAGACTTCCCCACCCGCAGAATATAATGATCAATTCAGGCGGTTATAGCCACCGATAGTGATCACATGAAAAAAGCTTTATAGGCTAGTTGTACTGAAGTCAATTGATGGACTGATTCAGTACACCAGCCTGCCCATAGACGGATCTAAATTCAGCTGGTCCATCTGTGGCATGCTTTACTGGGAAGAAGCCTTTCCGTAGGTGCAGGTTAAATCTCTTTTCCTCCAGACGTAAAGTAATGACCTGAAAGTGAATAACTCTACACCAAGTTCACTACATGACTATTTATGTATTTATACATGTTGATCATATCCCCCTTTAATCACCTCTTCTCAATTGGGAATAAATTCAATCCCTCTAATCTTTCCATATAGCCGAGATCCTCCATTCCTCTTATCAGCTTAGCTGCCCTTCTCTGCACTTTCTCCAGTTCCTGAAGAGCCTTTTTGTGTTCCCTTTATGCTTTTGTGGCCAGTTTTATATCCAAAACTGCTGCTGCACACAATGAAATAGCCCAAATTTACAATCACCTATTCCAACAGCTGTTTTGGGCTTATTGACCACCATTAGTGCAAGGCATGGGAAGCATGGCTTTATGGAGTAGGTCTTGGTAAGCCATAACTGAGTATACCCACTAAACTTCAAAAAATGTGTCTTAGGGCTCCCAACCCTCAAGGCAATAATCTAACCTATGGTAGGTATAAAAAAAATCCTACAAGTGCCTTTTTAACATTTCTGATATGGGCATCCTTACTGCTTTGCAGTGCAATGTTTAAATAATGCGATCTGGAAGGACGATAGAACTGGTGATGTCTCAGCTTTGTGATGCAGACTATCTTCAGCACATTACATTTCCTAGGCAGCCCTGGGGCTCATGTCATGTACATAAGGAGTGTCAATGCTCCCAGGCCCTGAAAAGCACAAACTACCAAGTAGGCTTGGCAGATATTTTTTTCATCATAGAGCTGGACATACACTACTAGAAGTGATGTTTATCATCATTAGGATGACACAATACAGACACAGACAGGCAACTTGCCTACAGCTAGGGATGTATTTATCACAAGGCAAACAAGGCATTTGCCTAGGGCAGCATTTTTCAGGGGGGGGGGTTCAGCACTGCCTTGTGGAAGAAGGGACACACGCGGCATGGGGGCCTGGTGGGTTCTGAAAGAGCCTGCGGGTTTCATGACGGTGTATGCACAGCCCAACACTCGTTCCCGGGGATGTCCAGAGCTGTGAAGGTGAGCGTCCTTCTCTCTCTCGCCATGGGGGATAGTGGCTGGTGTATGGGGGGCAGTGGTAGTGGTAGGCTCTCTTGGGTGGGAGGCAGGGGTGTTGTTGGTCGATGGGGGGGGCTGATTTTTGTGTTGCCTAGGGCAGCAAAAAACCTAAATACACCACTGCCTACAGCACAGACTCTCATTGACTCTGATCCAGTCCACAGAAGATGAGGGTAAGGATGATGAAGAAGGGGATGACAATGGCAGTGTGGTAGTCACCTCTCCTTCTTAGTTTCTCTCCCAGCTCCCTCCTGATTCACTTTGTGTTTTTACTCTCCACCTCTCCGATTGGTTCCCACAGTCTATGTACCTCAAGGTCTCACCACCGCACTAGAGAGTCTCCATAACTGTCCTCTCTCCTGATTGCCATTGACTCCCCGGAGTTTATCTACAACATGTCTTCTGTCCTCCTTGGTTCTCTAGGACTGAGCAATCTCCGTGGTCTCTCCTGATTGGTCACAACATTGCTGGGTTTCCCAGGTGGTAAAGCTGTAACGGCCGATGGGGGAAACAAATGCTGATCTCTGGGCAGCATCTAAGGAGGGAATCCCCTCCCCACCTCCACCACAACCCTGCCTTGCCCCCTTCTGATCTGTAGGGTATGTGAAATATGCGACAGGCCAGGGATTTCAAAGCGGTATTAAACTCCGATACATTTTTTTAATAAATGGGCTCCCAGGTGGATTATGCCATAATGTGCTATTTTAACATTGTGAGTTTAATACCACTTTAACATGAAAACCTGTAAACTACATGAAAAGCCAGTATCTTAGTTCAGAATCCGGCAGGTTCCCAGCTCTAATGACACTGTGGGGATTATTTACTAAAACTGGAGAGTGCACAATCTGGTGCAAATTTGCATATAAACCAATCAGCTTCCAGGTTTTATTGCCAAAGCTAAAGGGCTCTTTCACATGGACGTTCTGATTGGGTCTGGCTGCCAGTTTTTCAGGCAGACCCGATCAGAACCTCCATTCTCCTCTGTAAGCTCCAAGGAGCAGGGCCCTCCTAACCCTCTTGTATTGAACTGTATTGTTGCTGTATTGTCTCCCGTTATATTGTAAAGCGCTGAGCAGACTGTTGGCGCCATATAAATCCTGTATAATAATAATAATAATAATATAGAGCGGTGGGTATAAATGGTCATGTGTCCGTTTACACCCGCCGACATCCGATCTGATCCAATCCACCAAAAAGGGACGAATGGGGATCCAATTCCCCTTCTGTTGGATCGGGTCGGATGCAGGGGCGGACTGACCATTTGTAAACTCGGGCGCTGCCTGAGGCCCCGGGGTCAGTAGGGGGCCCCTTGAGAGTCCCCTGGTACCTTTTTCATAGGCTTTTTTGAGTTTGGGCAAGGATACAGGGGCCCCATGATCCCCTATTGCCCAGGGGCCCCGTGAGTTGTCAGTTCGCCCCTGGTCGGATGAAAACGTTTTCATCCGACCACCCATTGAGGAGAGCGAGCAGCTCTGTGTCTGCTCTGCAGCAGCGGAGCAGACACAGAGCTATCATCCACTTGCTCAGCGGGGATCAGTGGAGAGATCCCCTGCTGAGCAAGCGGATCCGCTGAACGGTTCTGTCCCGTGTGAAAGTGCCCTAAGGGTTCTTTCTGTTTTTTTTTCAGCAGTTCAGTCACATTTTTTCAAAGAAAAAACTGATCAGTTTTCATCAGATTACATCAGTTTTTTCATCAGTTTACATAGGTTTTTACATCAGTTTATATCCGTTTACATTCTTATTATTATAATACAGGATTTATATAGCGCCAACAGTTTGCTCAGCGCTTTACAATATAACGGGAGACAATACAGCAACAATACAGTTCAATACAAGAGGGTTAGGAGGGCCCTGATCCTAGGAGCTTACAATCTAAGAGGGAGGGGCTAGTGGTACAAAAGGTAATAACTGTGGGGGATGGACTGGTAGGAGGAATAGAAGATTCCATTATTAGCTGAATAGGCTTTCCTGAAGAGATAGGTTTTCAGAGATCGACTAAAAGTGGGCAGAGTAGGCGATAGTCCTACTCGATTGGGGTAGAGAGTACCAGAGGATGGGGGAGGCTCTGGAGAAGTCCTGGAGACGAGCATGGGAGGAGGAGACAAGGGAGCTAGAGAGCAGGTGGTCGTGGGAGGAGCGGAGAGGACGGTTTGGGTGATCTTTGGAGACAAGATTGGTGTTGTAATTTGGGGCAGAGTTATAAATGGCTTTATATGTTATTGTTAATGTTTTGAATATTATCCATTGTGCAATGGGAAGCCAGTGGAGGGATTGGCAGAGAGGGGAGGCAGATACAGAACGGTTAGTAAGGTGGATGAGTCTGGCAGCAGCATTCATGATAGACTGAAGAGGGGATAGCCTGCGATGAGGTAGACCAATGAGTAGGGAGTTACAATAGTAAAAGCGAGATATAACAAGGGAGTGAATAAGTTGCTTAGTGGTTTCCGAGGTTAGGAACGGCTGTATCTTGGAGATGTTGCGGAATTTGAAGTCTACAAGATTTGGACAGTGATTGGATTTGGGGCAAATGGGAGTCTAGGATTACACCTAGTACCCTGGCATGAGGGGAGGGACTGATGGTTACATGTGTTTTACATCCGTTTTCATCTGTTTTTCATCCGTCTACATCTGTTTACATCCATTTTTTGTCTGTTTCGGGTTTTTTTACAGAAGAAAAAAAGGGTTTTCTTCCATTCGAAAAAATGGATGTTAACGGATACGAACATTAACGGATGTAAACAAATGATCATCCCTTTACATCCACTAGTCCATAGAAATACATGGGTGCCGTTTTTCATCCATAAACGGACAGATGAAAAAACAGATTTACGGAACGCCTGTGTGAAAGAGGTCTATCTGAACAAGCCAAAGTTAAAAGATGATTGGCTACTATACACAGCTGCAGCAGATTCTGAGTGCTCCAGTTTTAGTAAATCTACCCCATAATGTTCATTGGATATATATTTTTTGTTTGCTGTGTGGAGTTCGGCTTTAAATATTCTATTACTGCTGCTTATTTTCAATCACAATTAGAGAGCCTAGATTGTAAGCTCCCAGGATCAGGCCCTCCTATCCCTATAGCCTATATCCTATTGAACTGTATTGTTGCTGTACTGTCTCCCGTTATATTGTAAAGCGCTGAGCAAACTGTTGGTGCTATATAAATCCTGTATAATAATAATAATAATAATAGAGCCCCTGATCTTTGTTCCTCTAAAAACATAAAGGATTTCCCTTTCCAAGAGGAAAGACAATTATTTTAAAAACAAGAATGATTTGAGTTTTTGTAACATACTCTGATGGTGGTGACAACTGTAGTAAATAAATGAAATGAAACTGAGATTGTAGTGCAAACAAAACCGTTACAAATCCTTTGATTTGTGTTAGATAGGCTTCTTATTTTGTTGGCAAATTCCCTGATCCAGGGATCAAAATAAAACATGACAGACACACTAAGCAGCTTTGAAAAGCTTAAAGCCGAACTCCAGTCAGTTTTTAAAATTTTGGTTAGAGATAGTAAAAAATCAAAATGTATGCCAAGTTTGTTTTTTTTTTTCTGTGACCCTGTTGGGAAGATTTTCCCTCACTTCCTGTCACTGTGACCCCTCTTACCAGAAAGGGGTGTGCGGATGTAGCTAGGACATGACTGCATGAACAGCAATAAAATCATTGCCAGGACTTCTAACCCTTCCTTATTATTCTAATAATGTGTTTGTGTTACTGTTGTAGAGATTTCTTGCTCCCCAATCCTGACCCAGATGGCATTAAAAACATGACAGAGGCTCTGACTCTTCCCTTCTCTATTCAAGCCACATTAAAATGTTTTGGGTGGAACTAGGCTTTAAAATTTAACTCTGGACTAAGCTCCCTCCCCCTCTAGAGGCCCCCTGCATACTGTATATGTTTTGATTTTTTAAAAACTTGTTTTGTAGCTTCTCAATTTGTTTTCAGGCTGATTCATGTGACATGCATTCCTCCTCGGTCTCCTTCCAGCATTGGACAGTCCTTGATGACATGCATGCCATCCTCTGCTTTTACACATGTGCAGAGTGTGGTGGTGATGCCCCTTGGGGGAAGGGCTTCATCTTCCCGAATACGTTTTGCTTGGCATTATTCAACCCCATCTGAGGACACCTTGTGGCTGAAATTAAGAACTACAGCAGTGAAGAGGAGGTATACAGCAATGAGAGTTGATTTGTTTTGGTTTTAAACCAACAAAGGAACAATTAAAAAAAAAGTCAACACAGTGCAGCATCCAAACAGGTGTAAAAAAAACAAATATAATGTGAAGAGTTGATGTCCATAGACATGGAACAATGGTCAGACCCCAAAAAGTATAGTATAGTGTCATACAGTCAGGCAGCACAGTGGCTAAATGGTTAGCACTTCTGCCTGGCAGTACTAGGGTTGCTGGTTCGAATCCCAACCACAGCACCTCCTGCCTGGAGTTTGCATGTTCTCCCTGTGCCTGCATGGGTTTCATGCCAAAGCCATGCTGATAGGTTAATTGGATGCTTTCTAAATTGACTCTAGTATATGTATGTAAATTAGAGAGCTTAGATTGAGGGTTAGGGATTGATGTGAATGTACAGTATATATGTAAAGTGCTGTGTAAATTGATGGCACTATATAAGTACCTAAAATAATGCTGTCAATCTACATAAAAAAATGTGATTACTGTCTTTTTAAAAAGAGATCAAATGCGTGTAAGTTAGTATTTTGATATCTCAGACCAACAATCACTATGTGCAGGAAATGAAAATAAAAGTAATTGAAAGAAAATAAATGTCTGTGTGTCCTTTACAACATCCGGTTAGGTTCTGGTCCATCAGTACACTTTTCCACCATGTGAACCACCACCAACAGGCTGCACTCACCAGGTATGGCTGCTTGAATTATAGGCAGCACATCAGCACTGTAGTAATCTTTCCAGCAGGAATATTTATTTATTTATTTATTACAGGTATTTACATAGTGCCGTCAATTTACGCAGCACTTTACATATATATTGTACATTCACCTCAGTCCCTGACCCTCAAGGGGCGTACAATCTAAGGTCCCTAACTCACATTCATACATACACATACTAGGACAATTTAGACAGGAGCCAATTAACCTACCAGCATGTCTTTGGAGTGTGGAAGGAAACCGGAGTATCCAGAGGAAACCCACGCAGGCACAGGGAGAACATGCAAACTCCAGGCAGGAGGTGTCGTGGTTGGAAACCAACGACCCTAGTACTGCCAGGCGGAAGTGCTAACCATTTAGCCACTGTGCTGCCCATCATAGTCCTTTTAAGGGTGATACCTTTCTGGTGATGGCATCAATTTAAGCAGCCATAGTGGTTCACATGGTGGAAAAGTGTGTGATTGGAGCAGAACCAAAGCACGTGCTATAAAGGACACACAACATTTATTTTGTTTCACCACAATTACTTTTATTTACCTGCACACAGTGATTGGTGGACTGAGATACCCAAATACTGAATCACATGCATACAGATTTTCAGTTCCTATTTAAAGGGACAGTAATCACATTGTTTACTTTTGTGTAGATTGATTGTAAGGCACTATAATATATATTTTTGGGATTGTTCGTTTTTATACACCTATCTGATTGTGTTCTGCACTGTCTTTACTTTCTTTTACCAGGAAGGTTTGGTTTATTGATCTTTTGTGATAGCTGCTGTTTATTTTTCCACTGAGCGCTGATTTTCAAGTGTTATTAAACCCACAACAGTAAAATCAGGCTGTATATGCAGTAAAGCATGCTTGTTATACTCACTGTAGAACCTAAGGGGTTAATCCTCTGCATTGTGTAAAAAGGCTGTTTGATCCTTTCTTCTCTGCTCCTCCTCTTTTTGAAATGACCACCTGATACAGACTGAATCCGTAGTCACGTGCTCAGTTTGGTGTGTATTGCTACACACCAAAGGATCTTTTTGAGAAAGTCAGAAGTGATGAAACGCGTCAGTACATGATGTCAGACATTGGACCGGGAGTCACGGAGCGGCCATCTTGGAAGGGATTTTGAGCTAACAAACGCTGTTGCAAATTTGGAGATGAGATGTGCATTACATGCTGGTTGTTTGTAAGTGCTTTTTATTCTTAATAAATGGTTGAATTTTAAAGATACTGCTCTATATATAATTTCTTTCTAATACATAATATGGTGCCATTTGGAAACCGGTAATATTACTGATTGAGAGGAGCCATTTGTATCTTATACTTGTGGACCAAAGCTGTCTGGTAAGGTGCATGGTTTGTGAGGTGGTGGAGTGTTCACCCACGCAGCACTGGTGGTCATGTTTAAGGAGTGAGGAGAGCACGGGTGCACATAGTTAAGGATTTGGAAGATACTGCACTATAATTTACCTTTTTAAGAGGTACATCGCTTAACCTCCCTGGCGGTATTCCTGAGTGTAGCTCGAGGTAAAGTTTCAGTACCACACGTGGTAACCCCGAGCTACACTCGGGAATACCCTGCAGCACTGCTCCGGGATCTGTTCTTCACTTACCTTGTCCTTCGCTCCCGCGATGTCCCCCCTGCAGTGTCCCCGGCAATGTCCTCCGGCCGATGCTGGCATCTGTCTTCTGGGTTCCGTTCCCTGCGACGTCGGGATGTACGGGGGACGTAACAGCGGAAAATTGAAAAATGGGAAAAAGTGACATTCACTAAATACACTAAAATCACATAGTATAACATTACTGCATCAAACCATTTCACATACATTTTGTCCCGAGTGCTTTGTCCTGTGCCCTGCCTGCATTTTTCCTGTTCTTTCTGCCTGGAAACTGAGAAACATCCATGGCGTCCAAAAAGCGTCCCTTTAGGTCAAAAGCGGTTTTAGACCAGCTAGAGAACAGCGATAGTAAATTAGAACTACTTGCAGAATTGAGTGATAATGATTCGTGGGGAAATTCATCATCAGACACTGAAAACGATTTCGCGTCTTTGCTCAGTAATGTGCGAACTTGGCGCTATATTTCAAATTTCAGTGTTTTTGGTTTGATTATATTATTGAATTAAATTTATTATTATATTATTATTTTTTATGATTATTTATTAAATCATAATTCTTGATTTTATGTTTCAAATTTTAACATCCCCGGGATGTTTACTAGACTCTTGTTCGGACAGATTTCAGTGAGTTATTCCTAAAATTACAGGCCTACAATAAAAAAAATACATATTTCCATGCAAAAAAATTTACCGCTTTGAGCACAGAAATACTGACATAATCAGACCGCTAGGGAGGCTACGAAGGGGAGGGCCTTTTTCAAGTTTATTGAGGGTAAGAGTAAGGATTACAGACACATGAAAGTGGACACATGGTGGAATGATTTAGCACCTTTTTTTCACGGATTTTGATGACATTTGGAGGATGAAGTATCAATCACATATGGAGGAAGATTAGTAAATAAGAAGAAAGTATATCTTTGTCACATTAGGGATTACTGAGATTATATGGATGCTGAGAAAGACTTTTGAGTTTTGGTTTGGACTTTCAAAGAATAAAGTTATATTCTGGTGTCTAGGGGTATTATATAATATATCATATATCCACACTTGTTGTGTATAGGAGAAACAGAATTTGTATTATTAGTATTACTGCTATAGGGCGGTGCGGAACTGGTTACATAATATTAAATGAGTAATAAAATTAATTTAATCGCTTTAATCCTCCTGGCTGGAGTTTGCATGTTCTCCCTGTGCCTGCGTGGGTTTCCTCCGGGTACTCCGGTTTCCTCCCACACTCCACAGACATGCTGGTAGGTTAATTGGCTCCTGTCTAAATTGTCCCTAGAATGTGTATGTATGAAAGTAAGTTAGGGACCTTAGATTGTACACCCCTTGAGGGTTAGGGACTGATGTGAATGTACAATATATATGTAAAGCGCTACGTAAATTGATGGCGCTATATAAGTACCTGAAATAAATAAATAAAAATAAATAATCGCACTCACCAGTGGTGGGCACTGATGCCCTCCCCTAAAAACTTTATTCCGTCACCAGTTTGTAATTATACAGGTATTTGAATAGATAGCTGTGAAGTGAGCCATAGGCTTCAAATAGCAGCTGGGTGAGTGGGGACTTTTATTATTATACAGGATTTGTATATTATTATTATTTATTATTATACAGTATTTATAAAGCGCCAATAGTTCGCTCAGCGCTGTACATTACAAAGGGGGACAGAACATGTGACAGAACAATAACAATACAATGCAAAACATGAGGGGATTGAGGGCCTTGCTCTTTGGAGCTTACAATCTAGGAGGGAGGGGATGGTGGCACAGGAGGAGATAGCCTGTGGGGGATGGAGTGGTAGGAAGAGTGGAGGAGGTCGGCAAGTTAGCAGGGGGTGGGGTAGGCTTCCCTGAAGAGATGGGTTTTCAGGGTGCGCCTAAAGGAGAGGAGAGTAGGAGATAATCTGATGGGTTGGGGCAGGGAGTTCCAGAGGATGGGTGACACCCTGGAAAAGTCCTGGAAGTGGGCATGGGAGGAGGAGACCAGGGAACTAGAGAGAAGGAGGTCTTGTATAACAGCAACAGTTTACGCAGCTCCTTACAAAATACAGTACAGTTACAATACAATTCTAAAATTCTAGACAAGAGGGTAAGAAGGACCCTACTTACAACCTTACTGGGAGGGGCAAGTGATACAAAAGGTAGTAACTGTGGGGGATAAGTTGACTGAGCAAATAAAAGCTGTTAGCTGGAGGCAAGCTAGGCTTCCTTGGAATGATGAGTTTTCAGGAATTAACCAAAGGCAGACAGAATAGGAGATAGTCGGACAGGTTGGGCTAGGGAGTTCCAGAGGACTGGGAGGCTCTGGAGAAGTCCTAGAAGTGAGCATGGGAGAAGGTGACGAGGGCACTAAAAAGCAGGAGGTCTTGGGAGGAGCAAAGAGGACGGTTTGGGTAATATCACCATTTCATTTTTATCATCAGGACTACAATTCGATTGACTCTGACAAGAAGGAGGATAGAGAGAAAAGATTCAGCTGAAACTTAAACAGTATATGTCTCTGTTCAATCAGCTTTTGTCAGCGGAGCCTGTAAAAAAAAGGGGTGGCTTAAGCTGGCCATACACTATGCAATCTGATTGTACATTCCCTGTGCATACGCCTGTACAGGGGCAGACTGACCATTCGATCACTCGGGCACTGCCCGAGAGCCCGGGGTCAGTAGGGGGCCCCATGAGATGCCCCTGGTACCTTTCATAGGCTTTTTCATAGGCTTTTTTGGGTGTGGGCAAGGATACAGGGGCCCCATGATCTCCTATTGCCCGGGGCCCCATAAGTTGTCAGTCCGCCCCTGCTCCTGTACACACGATTAGAATATCAGAGGAATGATCAACCGATTTTTTTTGCATGTTAATCTCATATAAAAATGAAGAAGTTACGTAAATGACGAAACTTCTCGTATGACAGGATACAACTGTAAGGGATGTAATGTATTCTATTGTATTGTGATGTATTCTTTCGTTTCTGAGCATGCGTGGCCTTGATCTTCCAATTTGGTTTCGGATGAATACTGTACTGATTAAACAAAAATCATAGTCCTGCAAGAAATATTTTTGTGTTTTTCTCTTCAGATAATTTTGCATGAACTGTCGTGATTGGCTCTCGAAAGCTGTGTACTAATGATCAGATTATTGCACGATCGATTCGAAAATGGTATTTTTCGTCAGATTTTCTGATCGCGTGTACGAGGCTTTTGTTTTACCAAAACTATGTAGTATGAGAACACTCCTAAGAATCTATTAGTATCAAATCAGACAGTCTCCTATACTACATAACATAGTTGATAATAGTTCTAAAGGAGATTGCACAATTAGACTGTATAGTGTATGGTCAGCCTTAGATTGCCCATACACTATACAATCTGATTGTATAATTTTTTTTTTTAGATCTACCATAAACTATGTTGTGCAAAGGCCTGCCTGATTGGATACTTCATGCATAGATTGTTTAGGTGTGCCCTCACATAACATGTAACATTAGGACAAACCTAAATAGTCAAATCTACCTTAGATTGTACACCCCTTGAGGGTTAGAGACTGATGTGAATGTACAATATATATGTAAAGCGCTGCGTAAATTGATGGCGCTATATAAGTACCTGAAATAAATAATAAATTATTATAAAATGGGGCAAGCCCCATAGTTTATGGTAGATCTAAAGGAGATTGTACAATCGGATTGTATAGTATATGGTCAGCCACTGTGTAAAAAAAGTCAGTGTGGCAGGCTTCACACAGGCAATGGAGAGAAGTGAAAAGAATAGACATCTGTAGAGGAGGAGAGGTATTACTAATCTCCCTGAGTACAGAAGATGCTGACATCTGGCTGTACAGTGACGGAATGGAAAGGTTGGGACCCCGTTGACCTCCTCAGCCCACTGAACACATTCCAGCTCCTAATGACAGCCAGCTGCTCTTTTAACTCCTCATAGAGCATTGCTGCACAGCCAGTGACAGCCAGCTGCTCCTCAAATCCTCCGCAGAGCATTCCTTTGTACCTAGTGACAGCCAGCTGCTTCCCAGTTTTCTCTGCAGAGCATTGCCCAGCCTGTTGTGCCTCCATGTCCCTGCAGAGCATTGCCCAACCTGTTGCGCCTTTGTGTCCCTACAGAGCATTACCCAGACTGTTGTGCCTCCAGGTCCTTGCAGAGCATTACCCAGCCTTTTGTGCCTCCATGTCCCTGCAGAACATTACCCAGCCTGTTGTGCCTCCATGTCCCTGCAGAACAATACCCAGCCTGTTGTGCCTCCATGTCCCGGCAGAGCATTAACCAGACTGTTGTGCCTCCATGCCCCTGCAGAGCATTACCCAGCCTGTTGTGCCTCCATGTCCCTGCAGAGCATTACCCAGCCTGTTGCGCCTCCATGTCCCTGCAGAGCATTACCCAGCCTGTTGCACCTCCAGGTCCCTGCAGAACATTACCCAGCCTGATGTGCCTCTTTGTCCCTGCAGAGCATTACCCAGCCTGTTGCGCCTCCAGGTCCCTGTAGAGCATTACCCAGCCTGTTGTGCCTCCAGGTCCCTGCAGAGCATTACCCAGACTGCTGTGCCTCCATGTCCCTGCAGAGCATTACCCAGGCTGCTGTGCCCCCATGTCCCTGCAGAGCATTACCCAGCCTGCTGTGCCTTCATGTTCCTGCAGAGCATTACCCAGGCTGCTGTGCCCCCATGTCCCTACAGAGCATTACCCAGACTGTTGTGCCTCCAGGTCCTTGCAGAGCATTACCCAGCCTGTTGTGCCTCCATGTCCCTGCAGAACATTACCCAGCCTGTTGTGCCTCCATGTCCCTGCAGAACATTACCCAGCCTGTTGTGCCTCCATGTCCCTGCAGAGCATTACCCAGCCTGTTGCGCCTCCAGGTCCCTGTAGAGCATTACCCAGCCTGTTGTGCCTCCAGGTCCCTGCAGAGCATTACCCAGACTGCTGTGCCTCCATGTCCCTGCAGAGCATTACCCAGGCTGCTGTGCCCCCATGTCCCTGCAGAGCATTACCCAGCCTGCTGTGCCTTCATGTTCCTGCAGAGCATTACCCAGGCTGCTGTGCCCCCATGTCCCTGCAGAGCATTACCCAGCCTGCTGTGCCTCCATGTCCCTGCAGAGCATTACCCAGCCTGCTTTGCCCCCATGTCCCTGCAGAGCATTACCCAGACTGCTGTGCCTCCATGTCCCTGCAGAGCATTACCCAGCCTGCTTTGCCTCAATGTCCCTGCAGAACATTACCTAGCCTGCTGTGCCTCCATGTCCCTGCAGAGCTTTACCCAGCCTGTTGTGCCTCCATGTCCCTGCAGAGCATTGCTCCACAGACCTTTGCTCATCCAATTTCCTGAACATCGTTGTTCCACCACTACCAACTGATGACCTGTTGCCTTGCAAAGTATAGCTGTGCAACCAGCTGCTACTCAGTTTCCTGCAGAGCATCACTCAGCAGCCTTCTTCCTCTGCAGACCATTGTTTCATAGGCAGATGCTCTCTCCTGAGCATTTGTCTACAGCCAGCTGCTCTTTTTTTTTTTTTTTTTCCCTGGCAAGAGGCTCTTGGCGCCAAAAACATGTGAAAATCCCCACAGGCCTCCTTAAAGGAAACCAGCTGAAAGAAACACGAAGGCTGCCATTGTTTTCTTCTGCTTCTGAAAGTGCTAGTTACCCAGTTGCCAGGCTGATCTAATGTGTTCAGTTCTTTCTTAGTCACTGACCCAGAAGAAACATGCAGATCAGAAGTTCTGACTTCAGTCCGACTTCATGTTTGTCCCAAGTCAGTGGCTCGGAATTTGTTGAAGTCAGAGAATCAGCATTACAGCCAGGCAACTGGCATTTTATAATGGGTTCAGCAAGGGCAGGAAAGGTTTTCTTAAACACTAAAGCCCCCCTAACACTTACCCGACCCTTTCTGAATCCTTAAAACCCAACTCTGGTCTTCTCTTCCTCTTCACTTTTTCTGCAGGCTGGGCAGCCTTTACAATTTCAGGGAGTAGCACAGACATGAGGACACCAACACGGCTTTCTGCACCAGTACACTGTATACTAATGTGAATGAAGAGAGCCGCAATGCTCTACACTCACAGTATGTGCTCAGTCTTCCTGAGTGATGCTGAACCCCAAAAAACCTAGGGCATCGTGTGGTGAAGAATAGGTACTGTGGGGACAGCTCTGAATTTTGCAGCCTAAGTTGACTTTTTTATTTTTTGCACTGCTAGGGGTACTATTTTAGGCAATAAAAATATATGCTGGAATTGGGTTAAACATGGAACTAAACATTCCTAGCCTAAACAGACAAGGAAGTTGCCATCTTAGAAGTGACATAACTAGAACCTTCATGGCCCCAGTGCAACTAAGCATGAAGGGCCCCCCTGATCTTCAGCCAAGGCCTTTCCTTCTGAGCCCTGTGGAGGAACACCAGGGCCCGGTAGCGAGACCTTTGTGACCCTGGTAGTTCTGCCTCTGGTGTCAGTAGTTTTTTTATTTTTTTATAATTTTGTTTACCATTTTTAAAAAATTTTTTTTACATTTTTTAAAAATTTGTTTTACATTTTTTTATAGTAGCGCCATTGGGGGGCTTTGGTGTGATATCAGGGGTCTAAACCCCTGACATTTCCCCTTTGAGACAGAGAAAGGAGATTGAGAACACAATCCTCAATCTACATCTCTGCAGCCTCAGCTGCACTGAATGAATGAACAGGAATAGCTCTGTACAGAGCTTCCTGTCCATTTACAAACTATGTTTCAGTTATGAATGAACAGAGTCAGTGATTGGTATGGATCACTGACTCTCCATTTAGAAAAGGAAGGGGCTGGCTCCTTCCCCGCTCTCAATCCTGACAGGAGGAGCGGCGGGGGCAGATGCATATACAGGAACCAATCTCTCCATGTTCCTCCTGCAGCCGCTGAAAGACAGTTTCTCCGCTCCTCCTATCCAGGTGTACAGGGGGGCTGCAGGGGCCCCCCTACAGCATGGGGCCAGGTTGCAATTAGCAGCAGGTACTCACTTGCATCTTAGCCCCTGTTTGATCTGCCGCTGCCATGGTATGGTACTGCACATGTGATTAGTTATGACACCAGCCGTTTGATGGCTTGACAGTTCGATTGAGTGCACAAGCACCTGTGACAGTAAAAATTCATGGCATGCCTTGAATGTAACTGTTTTGGAAAACTCTTGTAGCACTACCCCCTTGGTGGTTGCTGTTGAATTTGGGTCCCCCTATAGTCCGCCACAGCCAGTCAACCAGCATTTTTCACACATACGTTCATCCATGGTCAGAAATCAGGCCTTGAGCGTTGGTTTTGTTTTTTTTTATTGAAGGGATTAAACTTGGATGGGGCGAGGGGTGCATAGGATGCCCCAGGGAATCAAAATCTTGAGGACGAACTTCTTGAACTATTCACAGTTCAGACCCCAGATGAACTCTACCAGCAGTCTGGTAACATTTCTTTCCTGAGCAGGGGATCTGGCTCCTGTTCCTTAAGTTAGGGTGTGCAGCCACTAGAAGGGGGCTAATCTGGTTTGCCACCAGAGTGCTCCTTCCCCTGTTCGCCCTGGGGGTGTAGGTGTACTCACTCAGTTCCTCTCCTGCACAGCTTGTGGAATGGCTGCTGTTAACAGGCCTATCAGCTGGGCACCTCCTTCCTTGCCACGCAGGTGATCCTCTCTCAGGGGACTAGTGAGTCCTGAACTTTCCTCCTCTCTGACTCCAGGTCCGCAGGCAGGCCCCATCCCAACAGACCTCCTGTCAGCCTTCTTCCTCCAGCCTCACATCTTCCTGACTCCAACTCCTCCTTTCTAACAACTCCCTACTGAGCAAGCTCCAACACCTTTTAAGGGAGTCCAGCCCCTTGCCAAGTCTCCTGTTGAGGACTGGCTGAGGTCTCTAAAAAGCACAGCCAACCACTCCTCAGATCCTCTCAAGGCCCTCCTCCGAAAGCCTCAGAGCAGGGGTAAATTCCAGAGGGGCTGGCCTGCCGAGCCTCTCAGCCCTAACCAAATTTTGACCCCCTCTGACTATCTCACCCGAGCTGCTAATCAGCTCCTTTCTAGTCATCGGAGTTCTAGCTCCACCTAGTGTAACTAGAAAGATGCTACACTCTTAAATCGGGTTTAGCTCTCCTTTAACAGGCTCCAGGACTGTCATCCTCATCCTGGCTTCATTGCCTAATAAGTCAAAAAAACATGTTAGATAGGAATTAAAACATTTCAGACTTCATTGGCTACATACCTGTTACTTATCTGTCTTCTGTCCTTCCTCCGTTCATGGATCCTGTTTCATTTAGGTCCCATTCACACTTATCGGAAACGCGTGTTTCTCCGTGCGTTTCTGAAAAGCACTAAAACATGCAACATTCATTTGGGTGGCACTCATTCCTAATGGTGCTCAAAACGTGCTAAGAAAGCAGGCATTTTATCATGTGACAAAGCACCCATAAAATGAGCAAAAACATGCCAAAGTCAGCTTCAAAAAAGGTATAGGAGCTACTTTGGCACTTTTATGGAGCGTAGGGCAGCCCATTCAAGTGAATGGGCTGCCCTACATGTCACAGAAAAGAAATGCATTAAAAAAATGCACAAAAAAGTGACAATCCCACGTAGCTAGGTGTGAACGCAGCCTTGTAAAAAAAAGTGCAGTAACAGATTCTATGAATGGAGGAGCTAGGCGGAAAGGGTGGTCATAATTATTTTAGTGATTAGAGTTAACATATACCATAAGCACTTAACCATTAGCCGCCCGGCCAATGGCCGTTTGGCGGCTTCAGATGTGCTTCTCCACTCCGGGTGCACGCCATTTGGCGTGCTCCCGCACATGCGCCGTTTGCGCTAATGCAGAGCGGCGCAGCAGTGCGATCTGTCACCGGCCGTGCACCTGGGACACGGCCGATGACAGATCCGAGTACCGGCTCCTGTTGCTGGTACCATGTGACCTGCTGTGACCAATCACAGCAGGTCACATGACAGTTGTATACAATGGATGGCTTCATTCATGATGCCATCCATTGTATACTACTGCCTAGCTGTGAATGGTCACAGCTAATCACATGCGCATGTCATGTGATTAGCTGTGACCAAATCACAGCTAAGCACAAAAAAGAAAAAAAAAAAAAAGCTGAATGAATCGATTTCATTCAGGCAAATGCTTGCTTATAGCAAAGTCATTCTTTGCTATAAGCAAATTGTGTAAAAAAAAAAAAAAAAAAAAATACTGATCACTTCCCCAAAGTAGTACAATGTTACTATGGTAACATTGTACTACTTTGGTCATAGTAAAATATGAAAAAAAAATCTTAAAAAAAATAAAAAAAATGTAATAAAAAATTAAATATAATAAAAAAATTTAAAAAAATTAAAAAAAAATATATATTTTTTTTTTTTTCATACTGTCACCAGTCAGTGTCCCTGTTCACCGCCATGCCAGTTATATGATGATGCTGTACTGCACTGGTGACAGTATGTAAAAAAAAAATAGTGAAAATAATTTTTTTAATTTTTTCATTTTCCGAAAAATTATGACAAAAAAATACAACTTCAAAAAACTCACCATGCCTCTTATGAAGTACGTCGGACTGTCTACTCTGCAAAAAGGGGTCATTTGGGGATATCTGTACTGTTCTGACATTCTTGGACCTCAAGAAATTAGATTGGCCGTCAGTACTTCAGGATTGATCAATATTCAGATCTATACCATAGTTTGTGAAGTCTATAACTTTCCTACAAACTAAAAAATACATCCTAATTTGGGTTATTTTCACCAAAGACATGTAGCAGAATACATCTCGGCCTAAATTTATGAAGAACAATTATTTATTTGTAAACTTTTATAACAGAAACAAAGAAAAATGTGGTTTTTTTTCAAAATTTTTGGTCTTTTTTTGTTAATTTAGCAAAAAATAAAAACCCCAGCGGTGATTAAATACCACCAAAAGAAAGCTCTATTTGTGTGAAGAAAATGATAAAATTTTAGTTTGGGTACAATGTTGTATGACCGCGCAATTGTCATTCAAAGTGTGAGAGCGCTGAAACCTGAAAAATGGCCTGGGCAGGAAGGTGTAAAATTGCACGGTATTGAAACGGTTAAGGACCACCCGCAATGTACTGCGTACAGGCGGGCTTTACAAGCACAGGGACATACCTGTACATTGGTGGCCTTTTCCAGGTACAGGGAGCAAGCGTGTGCCCCAACTCCTGCTGTGATTATACAAAGCAGTGGTTTGTCAGCTGATCCTAGCCAATGATTCATGGCCGGGACCTGCTGACCGGCTGTGTCTAATCACAGTCCAGAGCCCTGTATTGACAATCAACACCGGGATCTGTACAGAGGGAACAATCTCTTTGTTTCTTCTCCCTGCAAAGCAGGGAGAAGAAACAGAGAGATTTTTAGTAAAAAGCAGCACACACATTAACACTTGGTAGACACACACTTAAAGTGAAGTTCCACCTAAAAAAAAAATAAAAGTCAGCATCTACAAAAACTGTAGCTGCTGACTTATAAAATACAGACACTTACCTGTCCCTCGGTCCAGCAGTGTCCTCACCAACGCTGGTTTCACTGGCTGTCTTCTCTCCCTGGTGCCGGCACTTTCAGCGTGGGCACCCGGCTGTGACAGCTTGCGGCTTCACAGCAGGGTGCCCACTGCGCATGCGGGAGAAGTGCTGTGCTTTGTGAATGGCCCCATAGTCTTCTGGGACCTGTCAAGTGTCCTAGAAGACTATGGGGAGGGAGGACAACTTCTCCCCCCCCCACTCCCCAAAGGTGCCAATCCTTAATGGGGAGTGGGGGACAAAGGTTTAAAGTGGAACTTCCCCTTTTGGGTGGAGCTCCGCTTTAATCCCTTGATTAGCCCAAGATGTGAACTCCTTCCCAGCCAGAGTCCTTAGTACAGTGACAGTTGTCGCGAACGTACGCACCAGAGGCAGGCACGGCCCTCCATTTTGTTAAGAGTTCTCCATGTTCTCCCCCCATTCTCCCCCCCCCTCCCTCTCTCAGAGGCACAGTGACATTTGGCCAGTGTGTGTGTGTGTGTGTGTGTGTGTTAGGAGTGTCACAGGAGGCCAGAGCCCAGCAGGGGTCTAGGAGCTATAAAATCCCCAAGGGAGCTGGGGCCTCGCTGTCCAAAGAACCTGTGCAATTTAACACCTCGTAAAAAGATAACGCAGCCTTCCCAGGAGTTCAAAAGACATTCTAAGGAAGCACGACCAGATAACCTTTTTAAAAATCCATTTTTCCCCTATGTCTCATATCTTGGAATATGAGATACTTACATAAAATCCAGGCATATTGTCAGATTGGCCAAGAGGAGGCAAACAGTTTGATAGGTCACTCTCCTTGTCTCGAATATATAGGAAAGCAGAACAGTAGATCTCGTGAACCATTCAGTGTAGAATTTCATAATTCATATCTAATCAATCCTCAGACGTGTCTGCATAATAATCTACCAGCGGGTGGAGTGTCACTTGTGCATATGAAGAGTTATGAGCCAAAATATGAACTAGACGAGATTTTGGCTCTAATTTAGGTCTACCTTCCCGCCCTAAATGGGGTATTGGTCCTTGACTTCAGAGACACCCCCTGCTGGGGAACTACAAATTGGGTTGTCAGGCCTAAGAAGAGTTAACTTGAAGAAGTCTCCCATTTTAACATCAGAACCACCTGGGGAGACCCGTACCCTTTCACTCTGAAACATGATCTGCAAATCCAAGGCTGATTGGCAAGTACTTTAACCCTTTAACCTCCTTCTGTTACCTCTTTGCTGTGCTGTTGTTCTCTGTATATTTATATATATATATTGGTTACATCTTTTTTCTGTAAATATTTTTATTGCACCCTTTTTGACCTTTTAGTAATAAATCTTTCCTTCTGAAAGTGTTGAACTGTTTCTATAGCTCTTAATTGCAATTTACGAATTCCTGCCTCTAAAAAGAGCGCTGCTGTGTTTGTTTAACCCTCTGTATAACTGGCCTGCGGTGACCGTGTTATACAGATGATTATCTCAACCATTATAGTGTTATAGCTGATATTGCCGAGTTTCCTCTTTCTCTGAACAAAAAGGAGGTGGTGGCAGTGTGAAGGGTTAATTGCATAATTAACCTGACCCAATAACAATCACTCAGGCAGCTGTACATAGATTGTGGTCCAATTAGCTGGAAAATAGTTGTGCAGGGTGCAGCTGGGTGTGGCATTGTTACGCGCGTGACATCGCGGTTTTAGATTGGCTAGTTCTGCGGTCACGAGTTTGGTGAGAAGGGCAGGGGTCTGACTCCGCGTTCGTCACATATTGGTGGCAGCGATCGTGGGATCGTCACATATTGGTGGCAGCGATCTTGCGTCCGTTGCAACAGTGTATAGTATTATCACTGACCACTGTATTACTGTCACGCTTGATGTCAATGTCTGTTAGTCAGTTCCCACCCAGTGTCACTTTGTGCCAGGTTGCCCACCGCATTATCACAGTCCTACTATAGGTTGCTGATCACCGCAATTACTAGTAAAAAAAAAAATTCCAGTATATATGCTATAGTTTGTAGACACTATAACACACAAGCCAATCAATCTACACTTATTGGGAATGTTTCCCAAAGACATGTAGCAGAATACATTTTGGCCTAAATTTATGAAAATAGTTTTTTTTTTTGGATATGTTTTATAGCAGAAAGTAAAAAATATTGTTTTTATTTCAAACTTTTTGGTCTTATTTCATTTATATAATACCAAATAAAAAAACCCAGTGGTGATCAAATACCACCAAAAGAAAGCTCTGTTTGTGTAAAAAAAAATGATACAAGTTGCATTTGGGTACAGCATTGCATGACCGCATTACCAGTTAAAATAGCCCAGTGCCAAATAGCAAATGTTGCCTGGTCATGAAGGGACCTAAATACAATGTGGTGTTCCAAATAAAGGTTGGGGTCTGTACAGGGGCGGACTGAGAACTCATGGGGCCCCCGGGCAATAGGGGATCATGGGGCCCCTTTGTCCTTGCCCAAACTCAACAAAGCCTATGAAAAAGTTACCAGGGGCATCTCATGGGGCCCCCTACTGACCCCGGGCCCTCGGACAGTGCCCGAGTTTCCAAATGGTCAGTCCGCCCCTGGTCTGTAACTATTCTGATCATACACTGTACTGTTTTATGAAATGTGGAATGAAGTTATACTATGCTTGCTGCTGAATGTCCAGTGGTATGGTTAAGGTGGAATACCCTTTGGCATTGTGATATGCTTGAGTGCAGATATGGCTAGCTCTTATTGACTTTTTTGTGGACGGTGGTGATCCTGGTCGTACGCTTGGTTGTTACTGGCAATAAGATTTGTCTCTTTTAGCAGGTATGTTTTTGATCTTAGCACTGTTAATTGAAAAAGCTCCCGAGTGTACTTAATTTGATGTTATATTAGTTTACCAGTGGTCTCTGTCCCAACTGGAATCCCCCCTAATCTTCTTGCAGGTTTATTAGCTAGATATTTTGCTGTAGATCTCCTTAATCCCCCTGCAGGAAACACTACCCCATGGACAGATGCTCTTCAAATGCTCAGCAGAGCATAACTTTGTAGCCATTGATCTGTAAGTAGGGTTTTCCCATGAAGTTAGAGGACGCCTATTCATCCAGCTGAGAAACCAGATTTCTGCATTGCCATCGTAGGTTTGGGGTGTTACACCATTACCAACCAGAGCTGAACTTTCCATTGGCCACAAAGTTCTATGCCTGCAAGAGGACTATCCCTGTATATTTGCTCTTTTTACCCATCATCAGTCATCTAATAATAGGATTTTACACATTTTGTAAGATAAGTAATACATGAAAATGTTGTGTGTAAAGTTGGTTTCACACTTGAGCATAGCGTCTTTGAACGATTTTTGTGCTTTTTTCGTGTGACTTTTGTGCATTTATGTACATTTTCACACAGCGTTTTTCAGGCTTTGACATTCTGTTATTAGCCAATAGTAAAAAATATCATCTCTTGCATCATTTGTTGCTATGTTTTTCAGCTTCTTTAGCTTTTAAATATTATTCATTAATAATTTTTTTTTGTTAGAGTAGTGTAGAGTGGGGTAAATTTTTAGTGAAATGTCTTTTTCTTCTTTTTTTTTTGTTAGGGCTAGGGTATTAATATTAGCACTAATAATAATAATAATAATCATAATAATAATAAATACAATAAATGAATAAAAGAGTAATAATAAATAAACAGTAGTCCCTTAACCCTTTAAAACAATTAAGTAAATTATTATTATTATTATTATTATTATTATTATTATTAATAATAATGTATTTATTTAGTTTGTGTTAGGGTATGTATTGTTATTATTATTATTATTATTATTTTTTTTAAGCGTTAGGGGGTTAAGTTTAAGGGTTAATTACTATTACTAATCTTATTTATTTAATATTTATTTATGTTGATTTACATTAATTTGTGTATTTATTTTACATTTATATATGCATATATTATTACTTTTTGTTTTTACAATTTTTGATTTGAGCTGAAAATCACACAAAACGTGCAACAAAACACACAGAAATGTGCAAAAGCGTGCATGTCGCACTTTTCCATGCATTTCTATGGGAGTAAAAATTTGTCAAAAATGTGTAAATCTACCCAATTTCAGCTAGGAAAAAAGCTCTAGAACTTGTTTGAGCTTCAGGCGACTTGGAATGAAAATGTGAACCATCTCAATGGAGTATAATTGATTTTTGCTCCTCAAGCATTGTGGAGCTTGTAGCTTCAAGCTACAAAGCACACAGGTGTGAATGGAGCCTAAAAGAGGTGACCATAGTGGAAAGGTGTTTTGGGTGCTAAAGCTCACCTGATTGCATATGTTTTCCAGGGATGGAGTTGGCCCTGCCATCCACACGTCTTGTTTCTGACATTTCTGTGTCTAATAAATGGTCTTAGATGTTCACCCTGCCTGAACCTGCAAAGGATGCCTCGTTGTTGCTGTCTCTGCACAGTGTACTGTGTATTTTCAGTCTACTCACTCTGTTCCTGCATAGTAATAAATAAAAGCTGAGCTTTTTTTCAGCAGGAACAAGGGGGGACGCAGTTCCTGCACCTCCAGCACTGAACATATGTAATGGCAATAGGTGCTAAGGTGTGCTGGAGGGACTGTTAATGCTGGCTGCTGGGTGGTCTATTGTTGCTGGAGGGGATCTATTTTTTACCTGGTGGTGGAAGGCATCTATTTTGTGTGACTGTCTATTGTTGCTGGGGAGATCTATTGTTGCTGGGAGTAAATTGTTGCTGGAATAGATCTGCTGTTGAGTTAGGGGTCTATTGTTGCTGGCTGCTGGAGAGTGTATTGATGCTGGGAAATCTATTGTTGCTGCCGGGGGTCTGTTGTTGCTGGGGTCTATTGTTGCTGGGGATGGAATCTATTGTTGCTGAGGGAATCTATTATTTCTGAGGAGGGTATATTGCTGCTGGTGGGAGATATATTATTGCTGGGGGGGTCAATTGTTGCTGGCTGCTGGAGAGTGTATTGATGCTGGGAAATCTATTGTTGCTGCCTGGGGTCTATTGTTGCTGGGGATCGAATCTATTGTTGCTGAGGGAATTTATTATTGCTGGTGAGGGTCTATTGCTGCTGGTGGGGATCTATTATTGCTGGGGGGTCAATTATTGCTGGGGATCTACTGTTGAGTTAGGGGCCTATTGTTGCTGGCTACTGGAGAGTCTATTGTTGCTGCCTCTTGTTAAATCAGTTGTTGCTGCCGGGGGTCTATTGTTGCTGGGGTCCATTGTTGCTGGGGAAGGTCTATTGCTGCTGGCTGTGGAGGGGTCTATTTTACTACTGATGCTGACTGTTAAGGGATCCACAGTACTGTCACTGAAGGATATCTATTTTTGCAGGGGGCAAGGTCTATTGTTGCTTGTGGGGGTCTATTTGTGCTGGGTGTGGGTGTTATGTTGCTGGGTGGTCAGTTGTTGCCGACTGCTGGAAGATCAGTTGTTGCTCCTGGGGGTCTATTGTTGCTGGGATATATCTATTGTTGCTGGAGGGGTATTTTTGTTATGGAGGGGTCCATTGTTGATGGTCTACTGTTGCTGGGGGATCTGTTGTTGCTGACTGCAGGGAATCTATTTTACTGCTTTTCTTGTTATCATTACTAAATTCCATACAAATTAAGTAACACCACAAAATGATACTTGGTTCCGTAATCTCTAAAAGGGGTGGTACTGGGAGGTGGGTTGGGGGTGGAACCAAGGGATGGTGCTCAAAGGAGGGGAGGGGGAGGGGACAAGAAGTGACTCAGAAGGGGGGAGTTCCTGCACCTATTCTCTGAGAAAAAAAACCCTGAATAAGTATAACTCCAGGAAAAATCAAAATGACATATATGAACCAATCTGTCACTACCAATAACACATTGGTTTTTGTTTTTCCTAGTTTTTTTACCTGTTGATCTTGACATTCGATCAAATTTTGTTTTACTTCCTGTAACAAAGTGGACATTGTTCATTCCACAGTGAAATCCCACAGCAACATTGTCACCCTGCTACCCAGTCCAGTGGGCTAAATGGAAGAAATCTATTGATTTCCCATCTGGGCTGTTTAACCACTTAAAGAGGAACTCCGGCTAACCCACCGCCCCTTTTTTCTTTTACCCCTGCTCACCTTTAGGTTGTATTTACACATTTCAGATACTCACTAATCCAGCAGATCCAGAATTGTCCAGCTGAGATCCTCATCCTCCCAGCCTCAGCTCTGTCCCTCACCTCCGTCTTCTTTCTGATCATCGAGAGGCCTGTCGGCTCTTCCAGGTTTAGCGGGCGGGCCTCCCGATGATGCGCCGATAGACCTGCCCCTTCTTCCTTTCCTCTATGGAAGACTATGCCGCCTGGTATATGTGACGTACAGTGAAGGAAATAAGTATTTGATCCCCTGCTGATTTTGAATGTTTGCCCACTCACAAAGAAATGATCAGTCTAAAAAAATCGAATGGTAGGTGTATTGTAACACTGAGAGACAGAATAGCAACAAAAAATTCAAAAGAAACGCATGTCTATAAATTATGCACTAATTTGCATGTTCATGAGGGAAATAAGTATTTGATCCCCTTCACAAAACATGACAGTACTTGGTGGCAAATCCCTTGTTGGCAATCACAGAGGTCAGACGTTTCCTGTAGTTGGCCACCAGGTTTGCACACATCTCAGGAGGGATTTTGGCTCCGGAAGATTTTACTCTCAGGTCATTTTTTGCTTCTCGGCACTGCAGGCTTTTATTTTTTGCTATATAAATGAAAAAAAAAACAAAAATGTTGAAAAAAATGTATTTTCTGTAATTAAACTTATCAGATAAAAAAAATCAAAAATTCAAATTTCATCATAATTTTAGGCCAAAATGTATTCTGCTACATGTCTCCGGTAAAAAAAACAAAAATCCCAATAAGTGTATATTAGTTGGTTTGTGTGAAATTTATATTGTCTACAAACAGTGGTTTATATACTGATGTTCACAGAGTCATCCATCAATGGAATTTCAGCTGTCGCCTGTGTAAATTACCCTGTACACTTAATGCAAATCTTTTCTTTTCCAATGTTTACAAATCTGTGGCCCTCCGGGTGTTGAGGAACTACAAATCCCATAAGGTTCACAGCTACAAGCATGACTCCCAAAAGCAGAGACATGATGGGACTTGTAGATCTGCAACAGCTGAAGGGCCACGAGCTGAGCACCCTTGGTTTATAAGTATACCGTAAATCATATGGGTTCCATTGCATAACTGGTGAACAAAAACTCTGATGGAATGCATCTGAGGGTATCCATACTGTTATATGATTGGAGAATGGAAAGGTTTACTTTAACCACTTTCCTGCCCAGCCTATAGTCAAATGACAGCCGGGCGAACCTCTCGTCCCTCTGGGAGGGCGTCATATGCAGGGGCGGACCGACCATTTGGAAACTCGGGCACTGCCCGAGGGCCCGGGGTCAGTAGGGGGCCCCATGAGATGCCCCTGGTACCTTTTTCATAGGCTTTTTTCAGTTTGGGCAAGGACACAGGGGCCCCATGATCCCCTATTGCCCGGGAGCCCCATGAGTTGTCAGTCCGCCCCTGGTCATATGACATCCTTCCTGGACTGCGCTTTGCGCGTGCCTGCAGGGCCGTGCTGTGGCGAGATCTGTCACCGGATGTGTACCTTGGACACGGCCGATGACAGATCTGTGTACCCGCCCCGTTGCAAGTACCATGTGACCTGCTTTGACCAATCACAGCAGGTCACATGACAGTTGTATACAATGGATGGCTTCCTTTCATGCCATCCATTGTATACAAGTATGTCTAGCTGTGAATGGTCATAGTGATCACATGCACAGGCCGGGCCAGTCGCAGCCCATCTGTGTCATGTGATTAGCTGTGGCCAATCACAGCTAATGACAACAAAAAAGCTGAATGAATCGATTTCATTCAGTTAAATGCTTGCTTATAGCAAAGAAATTATTTGCTATAAGCAAACAAATTGTGTAAAGAAAAAAAAAAAATACTGATCACTTCCCTAAAGTAGTACAATGTTACTATGGTAACATTATACTACTTTGGTCATAGTGTAATATGAAAAAAAACGCAAAAATGTTTTTATAAAAAATTTTTAAA
Organism: Staurois parvus; assembly: GCF_062004578.1. Classification (NCBI taxonomy): domain Eukaryota; kingdom Metazoa; phylum Chordata; class Amphibia; order Anura; family Ranidae; genus Staurois; species Staurois parvus. Next base: position 912,502 of record NW_028318028.1, on the reverse strand, counting down.
AAATGATACTTTTTTTTTGTACTGTCACCAGTCAGTGTCCCTGATCACCGCATCACCGCTACACCAGTTATATGATGACGCTGTACTGCATTGGTGACATTATGTAAAAAAAAAATTGTGAAAATAATTTTTTTAATTTCTTCAATTTCCGAAAAATTATGATAAAAAAAATTACTTCAAAAAACTCGCCATTATAAAATACTTTGGACTGTATACTTTGCAAAAAGGGGTCATTTGGGGGATATCTGTACTGTTCTGACATTTTTGGGCCTCAACAAATTAGATTGGCTGTCAGTACTTCAGGATTGATCAATTTTCAGATATATCCCATAGTTTGTGAACTCTATAACTTTCCTTCAGACTAAATAATAAGCACTGATTTGGGTTATTTTCACCAAAGAAATGTAGCAGAATACATCTTGGCCTAAATTAATAAAAAAACAATTATTTATTTGCAAACTTTTATAACAGAAACAAAAACTTTTTTTTTCTCAAAATTTTGGTTAATTATTTAGCAAAAAATAAAAACCCCAGTGGTGATTAAATACCACCAAAAGAAAGCTCTAGTTGTGTGAACAAAATTATAAAATTTTAGTTTGGGTACAGTGTTGCATGACCGCGCAATTGTCATTTAAAGTGTGAGAGCGCTGAAAGCTGAAAATTGGCCTGTGCAGGAAGGGGGTAAAAGTGCCCAGTATGGAAGTGGTTAGAGCAGAGCGGGCGGGTGACAGGTCCGTGTCTGCTCAGTTTACGCAGATCGGACACAGACAGAGCCTGCTCTGCTCTATGGACGGTGTAAATGGACCAGCTGTCTGTTTACAACCGACTGCCCACCGATTTGCTAGGCGCAGGGGAATGGATCTGTTTCTTTGTAGTGGAACAGATTGGATAGGAGGTAGGTGGGTGTAAATAGACTGGTTAAAGCAGTGGTTCTCAACCTTCATAATGCCGCGACCCTTTAATACAGTTCCTCATGTTGTGGTGACCCCCAACCATAAAATTATTTACCCAGTAATTATAATTCATGAAGTGTCGTTTTACCTCCAATACTGCTGCTTTCAACACAGTAGCTGCTTTCAACACAGTAGCTGCTTTCTACACAGTAGCTGCTCTTTACACATTGGAAATATGTGTTTTCCGATGGTCTTAGGTGACCCCTGTGAAAGAGTCGTTCGACCCCCAAAAGGGTCGCGACCCACAGGTTGAGAACCACTGGTTTAAAGTGTAAAGTCTGTTTACACCCTCCAGTACATAGAAATACATGGTCCACCCGATCAGGTCCGACTGATGAACTGTCAGGGTGGGATTGCCCGTGTGAAAGGGGCCTTAGCCTGGGTTCACACTGATACAGTGCAGAATTTGCAGTGTTTTCTGTGTGACTTCTGCACAGCATCACAATCGCTGCGGGTGTGTATGTTAACAACACCCCAAAATCGGTCCACAGAATGCGGTGCGATATGCAGAATCGGATTGCATGGGTATTCACTCCAAAAAAAGGGTCCTGCACCTTTTTGGTACGGGTGCGGTGCGGTGAAGTTTGAGCCGTACAAACTGTATGGCACCGCACACAATTCGCATGTGATTTGCGCAGAAATGCGGCACGGTACTTATGCAAATCACATGTGATATACCGCACCGCATATGTGTGAACACAGCCTAAAGAGTTGCCCCTGAAATTTATTATTTTCCAGAAAATGTCCCTCATTTTCAATGCTGGTCAAATTTATAATAAAATCCGTTTCCGGGACAGTTCTAGATGCTACGAATCTTACTCCTTGGTGAGCACTATGCAGGACGCTGCGTTCATATGACTTCCCAGAAGTGCAGGGGGAGCGCGGCAAGTTGTACACAAGGCATCTCAGAATGAAAGTTGTTTCTGTGGCAGGGAGCAAATAATGAATGCAGGGCAAATTAGCAGCAACTAAAATGAAAGAGGAAGATAAATTGCTCATGCAGAGCGGGGAGGGGGCTGCCTGCCATTCATCTTATTCTGAACAGATCTTCTTGGGATCACTGAGCACACTGGTCTGTGCACACATCAGCGTACCTATACAAAGGGGCTCCCCATTGTCCTGCCAAAGGAGCAGATACCTGGGGAGGAGGAGGCCGGCCGTCCATAGGGGATGAAGAGTATCAGAGGGGTTCAGGGATTTGCTTGTAAAGCTTTTTGAAATTCTGCAGAATCTGCTGATCAATACAGATTGGTCTCCAAGCACCGCTACACAAGGGGGCCCTGCCGGGCTCTACAGATGTCCAAGGAAGAGCAGCATCTCTGGAAATGCAGACAAGATTCAGACAACAAGGGAAGGAACACTATGAAAATGCACAGCCATTAAAGTGATATTAACCACTGGCCTACCGGGCACTTTTACCCCCTTCCTGCCCAGGCTAATTTTCAGCTTGAAGCCCGGGTTCACACTGATTCGGTGCGGAATTCGTGGTTTCTGTGCGATTTCCGCACCGCATCATAATCGCACCCCATTCATACGAACCACTGCGGGTGTGTATTCTAAGTTAACAACACTCAAAATCAGTTTGCAAAACGCGGTGTGATGTGCAGAATTGGATCCCATGGGTGTGAACACCCAATGTGATCCGATTCTGGTGCAGACGGAAAAAGGGTCCTGCACTTTTTTTGGTGCGGATGCGGTATGATTTGAGCCATACAAAATCTATGGCTCAAATTGCACCGCACAGAAATCGCATGTGATTTCCACAGGAATGTGGTGCAGTTTGCATTTGATCTTTTTCTGCAGTGCTTTTTGTGGTGCATTTTGCGGTTTTGATGCGTTTTTGAGTTCTTTTGCAAACTTTTTGCTGGGCAGATTCAAACACAAGGGAGAATGTCACCAGCACACAGAGGATCACCAATATGGGTCCAAAAGTTTTAATAAACGATCACAATTACAGCAAGGCATTTCGTGGTCTCGCAAGACCCCTTCATCAGGCATGTGACAGTCGCTGCAGCATCCACTTATACACCCATTTATACACACAGCCATTTTTAACGCAAGAACGTGTGCTTTTGGATTGTACATTTGCAGTTTAAACCACAAAATGCATCAAAAACACATAAAAAAGCACTACATGCATGTCTGCAGTCTCCATTGAAATCTATTCAGCCTGACCCTTTCCAAAAAACGCACAGGGTGAAAACGCGGAGATGTGAACGTGTCCCATAGGAAATCATGTTAAATGAACTGCTGTGCGTTTCAGCAAAATTCAAAACGTATCGCAAAACGCATAGGTGGGATCCTAGACTAAAGCAGTATTAAATATTTATTATATTGCAGCTTACCAATTCTTAGATGTGATGGCTTCATTAGTTTTCTTTTTTAGGCTTTCTTTCATTTATTTTCATCTGGTGATCTGGCCAGTAAGTCTGTTGTTTTTCAGAAGCACAAGCTCTCCAGCAGAATGTATCAGTTTAAATGGATGAGACAAGCCATTTAAAGTGTTACTAAACCCAGGACCCGGCATTCACTATATCAGGTCTCCCACAGTACACAGAACACAGAAATGCAATTATTTTAGTAAATATAAACTGCTAAATACCTTTTCTCATCAGAAGTTAGAGCAGTTTTGCGACTTCATTAGTGACCAGCTGAGCACTGGTTAAAGTGGAGTTCCAGCCATTTTTGTGTTTACTAAAAGTCAGCAGCTGCAAAAACTGTAGCTGCTGAGTTTTAATAAACACACACTTACCTGTCCCGGGGTCCAGCGATGTGCTCACCTGCGCCGTCCCTTCTCTCCTTCTGTCCTCCATGGCGCTGGCATCTCTACTGTGGGCACCAGGCTGTGACAGCTTGAGGCTTCACAGCCTGGTGCCCACTGCGCATGCGTGAGTCACGCCATGCTCCTGATTGATCCGGTAGTCTCCTGGGACCTGTGAAAGTTCCCAGGAGACTGCGGAAGCAAGGAGGGGGCCGAATTTCCAGGTCACTTCAACGCAGCGAACTAAGCCAGAAGTGGGAGCGGGTACCTGTCACAACGTTACCCGCTCCCCCCTAAAAGGTGCCAAATATGGCAGTAGAGGGGGGGAGGCAAATAAGTGGATCTTCCACTTTTGAATGGAACTCTGCTTTAAAGCTTGTAGGAGTTTTCATCATTCTCCCCTGATTGTCCTATGAGGCTGCATGACTCCTGACCTCTGTCTGGACAGTGCTGATTGGCCCTTAGCTGATCACATGCACTCTCCCAAGGAAAAAAAAACTCTCTAGCAATACACACCTGACTGAGCATGTGCAGCTTGCCAACAAGACTCTCTTCTATCAGCAGATGAATTGGGGACAGTAGAAGGGAAAGATCAGAGAAGACAGGATCAAACAGCCTTCTTACACAATGAAGAGGATTAACCCCTTGGTTTCCACAGTGAGTAAAACAAGCATGCTTTACTGCATATACAGACTGATGTTACTGTTGTGGGTTTAGTAACACTTTAACACTGACAGGGGTACATAAAATGATCACCACCTTCCCCTCCCTCCTAGATTGTAAACTCGAAAGAGCAGGGCCCTCGAACCCCTCGTGTAGTGTATTGTTACTGTCTTGTCTCATGTTCTGTCCCCCTTGCTACTGTACAGCGCTGAGCATACCCTTTGGCGCTATATAAATACTGTATAATAATAATAATGATCAGCTTTTATTTATTCATGTAAAACCTTTATCCCAAAAGGAAAAAAAATCTGTTGCTGTAACTGATTATTACATATGAGCTGGAGTTTGGCTTCAATTTGTATTTATCTACTGGTACATTTAACACCACCCTCCTCTCAGACTGACAGTGGTGCTCTCTGTGCCTCCTGTGGTCATTCATCCAGAGTCGGAACCCTCTAATAGAAGAAGTGTGTTACTGGCCGGATCACCAAGTGAAAACAGAGAGGGAAAACAGCCGAAGAAAAGAAAACTGATGCAGCCACCACATCCAATGAATGGTAAGCTGCTATATTTTACATTGTTCTGTTCATTGTGGGTTTATTACTACTTTATACACTCACTTTCTGCAGTTGGTTCAGACCTCATGCACACTGGACTTTTTGCGATCTCTCCTAGATGGCTTTCCTCTTGGCAGCTTTGTTTTTGGCACAAACCCTTTTGATGCTTGTAAACACATATGACGTGTTTAGGCACGTCAAGCGCTTGCGTGGTAATTAGCCAGAATAATAATTTATTCTGGCCATTGAAATGAATGAATGCTCAAGCGTTAAACACGCCTAGCGTGAACACACGTTAAGACGCGTTTATACACATCAAATATTTTTTATGCCAAAACGCACTGCTCCTAGATATGATAGCAGTGGGATTTTATTTTTCTGCCTCTAAATGCCTATGAGTGCATGGACAGATAGGCTAACACGCAGGGGTGTGAAAACACCAGACACTCCAAAGAGCAGCACCAAAATCATCCAGTGTGCATGAGGTCCTAATCACTTACTGAGTATTCAGGTTCCTTCTTTTAATCCTTGCCTATGTTCCAGTATTAGCTGGTGGCATGACTACGCTGTCCCAGGTTTCCAGTTTCAGGGTGGCTCCTTTTTCTAGCAGTATCCTATAGGGTCATCCTTGAATGCAGAGACTACAGTTGTGTCTCCCTACACTATGTGCATCAATAGAAACACAAAGCCCCATAGGATGCACTCCTCTACTCCTCCCCTCCCTTCCCTAAGCTAACAGACTAACTCCAGAATGCACTGTCCACTGTTAATGCTTTCCGGTGAAGACCAGAAATTCAGGGAAGCAGCACTGAGAGAGCAGAAACATTGAAAGTTGTAACCTGCAAGTGCTGGGGTAGGTATTTTAAGGGATAATTATTTTATAGAGTGATTCTTAAAAGTATGTTAATCACTAAACCGTGCCAATTGATGCTTTTAAATATTCAATATTATATCCAATCAGCTGCCACTTTAAATACTATGTAAAACGTATTCCAAAAAATACCACTCCTAATATTGGTGATAATTAGCTGCGCATTATATATATGTGTCACACTAATTCCTTTTGATGGCCTCCATGTGCAAACTCATTTACACAAATATTAAGTGACATAAATTATATGTAACATAAAAATATATGTGACAAAAAATAAACAAACACCCACAAAAGTGCCCACAAAGCACTGTAAAATGTAAATCCATTGTAATTAATAATAAATTCCATAAAAAATCCAAAACAAATCTTCCACAATGTGAATCCTGTGACTCCCAGTGCAGAAATAAATAAACCACGTGCTGTGCCTTTCATACATCCCCTCTTAGGTGTGCACTCACCAGAACATAGCCTTTAATGAGCCTTATTGCATAAATTCCAGAAATCGGGATCATCAGAACACAGTCTTTTTTCCACTTTATACAGACTCCAAATTGTTAAGACAGGGAGGTTCCTCCAATAATCACCCATGATAAGAATGGTAGCCAGGATCATAATATATATTCCTCTCCATAGTTACACAGAAAGAGAAAGAAATTTGCTCCAATCGTATATTACCAAAGGTAAACAACTTTAATAGGCCAAAATATTGCACTTATAACATTCCAAAAATAGTTCAGCCTTATTTAAAATAGCCTTTCAGTGAGAGAGATATCGCAGGTGCTCTCACCACCTCTGAATCTGCCGGACAGAACGCCGGCTAGTCACTTCCGGTTGCGTATCTGCGTCACTACCGGTCCGCTGCACCGTCACACCCTGACATGTTTCGTCGTACCTGACTTAATCATAGGGGTCACATAGAGACCATCAAAAGGGATTAATGTGACACATATATATAATGCATGTGGGTATCCACCTGCGCTTATTGTGGAGGACGCAAATTTAATTACAGCTGCTGCCACTCAACTCAAACCAATAAGTGTAGACACAAAAATAAATATATAGTGAAGCGCTGTAAATAAATCTAGCATATGTGCAATTATCTAGTGCTATATATTGCTAGCCGTGCCAATAATAGTGCTCAGTGAACAAAATTGGGATATATATTCATCAAACGTATGGTGAAAAACCATAAGAAATGTGAAAAAAATCCAAAAGCAATTAGTGACAGTGGTTTAGAATGTGAGTGTGGACTCCAATACAAAGGGAGGACCAAAAGACCCCTGTGGAAACGTATAAGGCAGTGGTTCTAAACCTGTGGGTCACGACCCCTTTGGGGGTCAAACAACCCTTTCACAGGGGTCCCCTAAGACCGTCAGAAAACACATATTTCCGATTGTGTAAAGAGCAGCTACTGTGTAGAAAGCAGCTGCTGTGTTGAAAGCAGCTACTCTGTTAAAAGCAGCTGCTGTGTTGAAAGCAGCAGTATTGGAGGTAAAACAACACTCATGAATTATAATTACTGGGTAAATAATTTTATGGTTGGGGGTCACCACAACATGAGGAACTGTATTAAAGGGTCACGGCATTAGGAAGGTTGAGAACCACTGGTATAAGGGAACATGTTCAAAACATAAAGAAGGGTTCCCAAAACACGTTTCCAGGCATTTTTTAAAACAACACAATAAAGACCATTCTGGTTTGAAATTCTGGGGTATAGAAAAATATGTTAAACACTGGAGAGGTAGTAATATGATAAGATCCCTTAGTAAAACAGAATCTAAGTGGATTTATATCATGCATACGCAGGTACCTCATGGCCTCAATGTGGAGTTTGATCTTAATTGTTTTATTAGTGATTTTTAACAATTGACTAGTTCATTATTTTTTAATAGCAGATTTTTAGTATGGTCCCTTAGTTTAGCATTTAGCTGTATTATCATGCAATTTTAGATTATTTATGATTTATTGAGTTATCCTTGATTTAGAATTTATGCATTTATTTGGGGGGTATCTCCATATGTGAACCCAAGCTATGAGTGTAGATGCATGGTGTATAGTCATATAATTTTAATGGTTTAAATTTAGGCCTTTTAGGGTCCCATGGCATCTTTTTCCTTTTTGATATTTTTATTAATTGTTTCCTTATATAATAATAATATATTTACATAATTTTTAACAAATGTATTAGTACATTTGGTCTCAAGTCACCGCTCTTTTTTACCTCAGGTTTTTATATATATATATATATATATATATATATGTATTTATATATATATGTATTTTTTATATATATATATATATATATTTTAATTATTTAAAGATTAATAAAGATTCATTTAATAGTGGTATTTTATAGTGCATGTGATGAGTTCTACACTGAGGTGAAGTGGCAGGAAGGTTTCATTATATATTTAGTTTAACACTCATTATATAGCCTCCAGTGTGTATAGTCTATCACAATGTTAATATTTACACTAGTTTTTGGATCTTTAATAAGTTTTTTGTCTATGAATTGGCTTGTTGGATTGTACATTATGTTTCCTTATGATGCGAGTGACGGGCTTCGGTAAAATGGCCACCAGGAGCCCGCCCCATCATTAGGAACATCCCCTGACAGCTGCTATATATAAACACTATGTCACCAGTGGGCATTAACCCTGATGAAGTCACGAGGTACGTGACGCAACGCGTCAGTACGTCATTTCCGGTACGAGGTGACGCACTTCCGGACGCAGTGGCCATCTTGCTACACCCAGTAAACCATGCAGTACACCCATTGGATGTGGTGACAGGCGGTTTTCTTACTGGGATACATGTGAGTGCAATACTAAGTTTATTTACCTACAAATAAAATACACTACTGCACTATGGAAGGATTCTTGCTTTGTGTCTCATGTATGTGGCCTTGAGTGGAGGTGGAGTGGATAAAGTGCGCTGGGGAGAAATCTATATTCAATCCCATGGTCCCTGTGATGAAGAGCGGAATTAAGAGGATCTGGTATTGATATACATAGCCTTCTGGCCCGGTGCGGGTCAGTGTGTGGAGGTGAGCAGGCATTGCTGCCATTTGAGGATCTTTTTCTTTTTTCACTGGAGTGAAGATCATGTTTACACAGTTACACCTGCATGGGCTTTATGCTTTAAATGACACGAGTTATGTTATTGGTTTTCATATACAGGGTATTTATTATAAGTATTTGTTGAATCAGCATGGAAAGTTATTTCCCCTTTTTTTACAGAACCACTGTCACTAAATGCTTTTGGATTTTGTTCACATTTCTTATGGTTTTTCACCATACGTTTGATGAATTGACTATATCCCAATTTTATTCACTGAGCACTATTATTGGCACGGCTAGCAATATATAGCACTAGAGAATTGCACATATGCTAGATTTATTTATAGCGCTTCACTATATATTTATTTTTGTGTCTACACTTATTGGTTTGAGTTGAGTGGCAGCAGCTGTAATTAAATTTGTGTCCTCCACAATAAGCGTAGGAGGATACCCACATTCATTTTTTTAGTATTTACCACATTACCTTTTGCAGCTTATATGGAGGTGTTTCAGTTCGTGGAAAATAGGTCCATCAATGTAGAAGATATTTTTAACAAAGTGAATAATAACCCCAATACTGATTTACATACGCTATATAGGAAATTGGGGCACTTGATGGAAAAGAAGCTAGCCACATGGTGGGATATGACCACCTTGGAAAATATCTTAAGGACAGATTAGTCCCTAGAAGGTTTAGGTGGGACATACCCATCTGTGATGGGCTGATAGATGCCGAAGCAACCGAGCAGTGGTTCAATTTTTTTCAAGATAAAGGGCTTGAATTAATAAGATTTTTATTAAAAAGAAAACAGAAGGAAATGAGGGGTTTAGAATCAAATAGGAGAAATTAAAAATAAAATAGAACCTATGAACGATTCCCCAGATGTGGGAACATACAATAAAAGGTTAAACAAGGATTTAGAGAAACTAGATCAAGAAATTAAACATAGAAAGATTAAAAAATATCAGAGGGACCTTAATGATTTTAAAAAGGAACAAGTCTTTAAATGGCAGAATTCCCCTACAGAAGTGGAATTAGCATCTAATAACACTACCCCTATCAAGGAAGTTAAGATTGATACATCAAGATGTCCTCCTATGCCACCCAAAGATACATCTAGGAATACCCATAAAAAGAGAGGGAATAGTAATTATTATCCGAATGGCCCATCTTACCATACCCCCCATAATGGCTGGAAACCAAAAAATGGAGGTCCTTTTTATAAGAAGGCCAAAGGAAGAGGAGGTGGAAATGGGTGGAAACCCAATTCCCAGTGGGTTAGGCCACATCAGCATCATAAATCTGATAATTATGGTCCACCCAGACCTGATTATTATCACAGACCAGGATACAACTATTACCAAGAAAGAAGTCCAAGACAATACCCACAAGAAAGATGGTATCCACACAATGGAGAAGAAAGGAGCCCGATAGGACTGTATAATAGATATGAAGCATTGAGTCATGATTCACCTCAGAGAGATTTTTTAGACAGGAACAGGAGCCCAGAATCAATGAGATGGAAAAGTCCACCAAGAGGAGGGGGTGTAGGGCCGGGAGGAAACAACAAAAGAAAAAGAGAACAGTAGGAGGAGTTTTTAATTTAAGTGGCTGTGATTTATCAAAGGAAGAAATTATGGCATTGGATAAAGACCTTAAATATGCGCCACCCAAGGCGGACAGTAAGTTTGATATTTATATTGATGCCCAAAAATGTATCCGCAAATTGAACATAAATAAATATTTCTTAGGGCTACCAGGGGCCAAAACAAATATAGCTAATGGTTTTAGCAGTAACATTGTACATAGTCATTTTAAGAACAAATCACTTTTTAATCCACAGCTGTCGAATAACGATCATATTGAGGTTTTTAAACGTATGGTTAATCAAGATCTTGATAACCTTAAGTTTCCAAAGGTATCAACCAACATTGGAATCCAAACAGGTATCAAGAGACTCTCTAGAAGAGATAATATTGTGATTAGACCAGCTGATAAGGGACGTGGTATTGTGATTCTATCTAAAGAATATTACTTAAAAGAGTTAGAGAAGCAATAATTAGATACCACCACCTATAAAGTTATTCCTAAGGATCCGACACTATCATATAAGAAAAAATTAGCTAAGCTGGTACAGAAAGGAGAAGATAAAAAAATCCTTAATAACAAAGAGGCAAAGTATCTGGTCCCTGAAACCTGCTGGATACCTGTAATCTATACAGTGTCAAAAATACACAAAAATTTAGAAGAATCTCTGGGAAGACCAATTGTGAATGGGATCCAGTCGGTCCTAGCGAGACTCAGACAATATGTTGATTTTTACTTGCAACCAGTAGTTAAAAAGACTAAAGCCTATTTAAGAGACACTAAGGGGTTTATTTACTAAAGCTGAAGAGTCCAAAATCAGACTCCCTTCTGCATAGAAACCAGTCAGCTTCTAACCTCAGCTTGTTCAATGAAGCTTTGGCAATGAAACCTGGAAGCTGATTGGTTTCTATGCAGAAGTGAGTCTGATTTTGGACTCTCCAGCTTTAGTAAATAAACCCCTAAGCATTTAACACAATTATTGGATAAAATTGAAGGTAATCCAGATATGTTTTTAGCCAGCACTGATGTGTCTTCTTTGTATACAATCATCGACCATGAGGGAGCCATGGAAGCAGTCACTTGGGGTCTCAGAGAATATAGTGACTTACTGTCAGGGATCTCCACGATCCCCGCAGCGATGGTCCCGGCGAGGCATCAACAGCGAGGCTCTTACTTTACTTTCCATTCATCATACATCAGCATCAGAGGTTGGTCATCAGCTCTGAGGAAAAGGGATTCGTTCCCGAAACGCGTCAGCCATTTGACCGCACTGACAGTGAGAACACCTTGCCCGCCGTTGTGGCCATTGTCATTTTTTTATGCTTTTTAGATACATGCTTCGTCTGTGAGTATGTTTTTATGATTTAATTCCTACAATAAACCTTGGATAATGCACTAGGTGTGTGCGCCACCTGTTTTCTCTCTATCCAGGGACGCGGGCACTAGGCCCAGGCCGGCCACGGCGTTCGAGTTCGCGCATGCGCAGTAGAAGCCGCAGCCGCCCGCTGGGCACCAAAGGCAGCGCAGGGCGCGATATTTAAACGGCCCTGAGCTGTCATTCGGTGCCTCCTGGTCTTATCCTGCATCCTGAACCTGTTTCTTGTGAGTTGCTGACCCGGATTGTACCTGACCACTGCTGTATTCTCCTGCCCAGACCCTTGCTTTGCCTGACCTCTCTCCTGGATGCCCCCTATTGGACCTGACTTACTGTTGCTGACCTGGCGTGTGACCCGACTATTCTCTGCCCGCTGCTTTTTACCACACCGTCCCCATCGTTACCGACCCGGCTTGCCTGACTTTGCACTTGCTCAGCCATCCATCCCTCTCAACGGGGTCTCCAGACCTCCTCATATCAGGCTCTCTCCTGTGGGAGCCCCTGGCGAATACCCCTACCACTGGCGGGTATCCTCAGTAGGCATGACCTGGTCCCGGGGTGCTCCAAGTCCATCCCCACCATCAGGGGCCCTGGTGACCAAGTACTCTGGGACTTAGACTCCGTGCGCTGGGACGCCTGATTAGTGGAGTGCTAGTGGTGTCGCCGAGCGGTCCCTTACACTTACCTTGGTCCCAAAGAAATTATTTACTGAAATGGTTAGAATTCTGCCTCTTGCATAATTATTTCTGGCATGACAAAACATTTTTCCAACAAATTAAAGGTGTTGCAATGGGGGCGAGATTTGCCCCCAGTGTTGCTAATTTATACATGGCCTTTTGGGAGAAGGAGGCGATCTATCAACACCCCCCAGATGAACTTGTACTGTATAATAGATATATTGACGATGTTATCATCATATGGAAGGGGAACAGTGATTCCTTACAGGGCTTTTTAAATGGTTTGAATATTAATTCTCGTAATATTTTTTTCTCCTGGACTTATAACAAGGAACAAGTCAACTTCTTAGATCTCAGTATAATCAATAAACAGGGTATGATTACTACTAAAACTTATTTTAAGGAAGTTGACCGGAATGGTTTTATACCAGTAGATAGTTGTCATTTCCCCCCTTGGATATTTAATATACCGAAGGGGCAATTAGTCAGAGTGAGGAGGAATTGCTCCAATCAGGAAGATTATAGAAAACAAGCAAAAATGATTGGAGATAAGTTTATTTAAAAAGGTTATTCCAAACAAGAAATTGAGAAAAGAATTATTGAAGTTGCTAATATAGAAAGGAAGTCACTGATGGTCGATAGATGTAAAAATGATACATTTGATAGCCAAATGGCCATTATTTTAGACTTTAATATTCACTATAAAAAAGTAGAAAAAATATTTATTAAACACTGGCCCATTTTGAAAGCAGATCCAGTTTTGAATAAACTACTGACAGATTATCCCAAATTTGTTTATAGAAAGGCACCTTCCTTGAGGATGAGGTTGGTGAAGAATGTACTGGACCCACCGGGTAGGATAAATCAAATTACCTTTCTTCACCAAAAAGGTTTTTTCCCATGCAAGCATTGTTATGCATGTAGAGAAACTAAAGGAAAAAATATAATATTCAACAGTGGTATTTTATAGTGCATGTGATGGGTCCTACACTGAGGTGAAGTGGCAGGAAGGTTTCATTATATATTTAGTTTAACACTCATTATATAGCCTCCGGTGTGTATAGTCTATCACAATGTTAATATTAACACTAGTTTTTGGATCTTTAATAAGTTTTTTGTCTATGAATTGGCTTGTTGGATTGTACATTATGTTTCCTTATGATGCGAGTGATGGGCTTCGGTAAAATGGCCACCAGGAGCCTGCCCCATCATTAGGAACATCCCCTGAGAGCTCCTATAAATAAACACCATGGCACCAGTGGGCATTAACCCTGATGAAGTCATGAGGTACGCGACGCAATGTGTCGGTACACCATTTCCGGTATGAGGTGACGCACTTCCGGATGCAGCGGCCATCTTGCTACACCCAGTAAACCATGAAGTACACCCACTGGATGTGGTGACAGGCGTTTTTCTTACTGGGATACATGTGAGTGCAATACTAAGTTTATTTACCTACAAATAAAATACACTACTGCACCATGGAAGGATCCTTGCTTTGTGTCTCATGTATGTGGCCTTGAGTGGAGGTGGAGTGGATAAGGTGCGCTGGGGAGAAATCTATATTCAATCCCATGGTCCCTGTGATGAAGAGCGGAATTAAGAGGATCTGGTATTGATAAACATAGCCTTCTGGCCCTGTGAGAGTCAGTGTGTGGAGGTGAGCAGGCATTGCTGCCATTTGAGGATCTTTTTCTTTTTTCACTGGAGTGAAGATCACATTTACACAGTTACACCTGCATGGGCTTTATGCTTTAAATGACACGAGTGTTATGTTAACCTCTTGCCGTCCGCCTGCTGTTTATAAACGGCAGGGCGGTGGCAGTCCAAGGTCGGGTTGCCGTTCCTAAACGGCACCCGCCTTTTTTAGCTGTGCGCGCTCCCTAGGAGCGCGCACCACCGCGATCCGGTGTCCGCTGTGTCCTCCGGACACAGTGAAACACCGATCGTCAGACGGGACCTCTGTACGAGGTCCCGGTCATGTGATCACTGATTGGCGAATCAGTGATCACATGCAAAGTAGTAAGCAAGATGTCACTTGTGACATCATTGCTTACTACGTGTGAAATCTGTGAATGATCACAGAGGTCACATGGTACAAGGCTATTCACAACAGCCTTGTACCATGTGACAAGCTGTGACCAATCACAGCTCACTCAGTATTTCTCAATGACTGCAAGAATGCAGACAGAGAGAAAGAGAAATGATTGCTTTTACATCCTATATGAGTGTAAAAGCAATCAGTGTAAAAAAAAAAAAAAAATCTTCATCACCCCCCACAAGTAGTACAGTGTCACCATGGTGACACTGTACTGCTAGGGTGACAGTATGTAAAAATAAAAAATAATATAAAAAAAAATAAAATAAAAATGTAAAAAAAAATGTTTAAAAATTATAATGTTTGGTTATAAAGTAATTTGGATTTTTTTTTTTTACTAAAAAAATAACGGAATAAATTTTGGCCAAGATTTAGGATGAAATATTATTTATTTGCAAAATTTTATTAAAAAAAACACTTTTTTTCAAAATTTTGGACTTTTTCATTTACATAGTAAAAAAAATAAAAATCCCAGCGGTGAATAAATACCACCAAAATAAAGCTTTATCTGTCTCAAAAAAATGGTAAAAAATTCATATGGGTACAGTATTGCATGACCGCGCAATTGTCATTCAAAGTATGATAGCGCTGAAAGCTGAAAATTGCCCTGGACAGGAAGGGGGTAAAAGTGTCCGGACGGGAAGTGCTTAATGGTTTTCATATACAGTGTATTTATGATAAGTATTTGTTGAATCAGTACATGAAGTTATTTCCCCTTTTTTTACAGAACCACTGTCACAATTGCTTTTGGATTTTTTTCACATTTCTTATGGTTTTTCACCATATGTTCGATGAATTGACTATATCCAAATTTTGTTCACTAAGCACTATTATTGGCACGGCTAGCAATATATAGCACTAGATAATTGCACATATGCGAGATTTATTTATAGTGCTTCACTATATATTTAATTTTACATATATATAATGCGCTGCTAATTATTACCAATATTAGGAGTGGTATTTTAAGGGATAAGTTCACCTTTAAAAAATAAATAAATAAATAAATAAATGCAAAGTTCTTGCAGGTAAAAAAATGTGCGTTCACTTTTTTTTTTTTTTGGAGCCTGGAAAAGCATTGCACCAGCAATCAGCAGATCGCAGGTGCCATGCAGGACTCCTGCAGACTGTCATAGTAAGCTGTTTGCTTGTACATCGTATGGGCAGGCAGTTACACTCTAACAGGAAGAATCAATGCACTACTAGAGCGCTCCACAGCTCTGTATCAGTTCATTGAGAACTACACTGCTCACAAAAATTAAAACACATCAGATCTCAATGGCGAAAAATCTCCTGCTGGATATCTATACTGATATGGACTGTGTTAGGAACATAAGGATGCCCCATCGTTTGATGGAAATGAAAATTATCAACATACAGAGGACTGAATTCAAAGACACCCCAAAAATCAAAGTGAAAAAATGATGCAGCAGGCTAGTCCATTTTGCTGAAATTTCATTGCAGCAACTCAAAATGGTACTCAGTAGTTTGTATGGCCCCCACGTGCTTGTATGCATGCCTGACATCGGGGCATGCTCCTAATGAAATGACGGATGGGGGTTTATTTACTAAAGCTGGAGAGTCCAAAATCAGACTTCCTTCTGCATAGAAACCAATCAGCTTCTAACCTCAGCTTGTTCAATGAAGCTTTGGCAATGAAACCTGGAAGCTGATTGGTTTCTATTCAGAAGGGAGTCTGATTTTGGACTCTCCAGCTTTAGTAAATAAACCCCATGGTGTCCTGGAGTATTTCCTCCCAGATCTGGACCAGGGCATCACTGAATTCCTGGACAATCTGAGGTGCAACCTGGGGGTGTCGGATGGACCAAAACATGATATTCCAGAGGTGTTCTATTAGATTTAGGTCAGGTGAGCGTGGAGGCCATTCAATGGTATCAATTCCTTCATCCTCCAGGAACTGCCTGCATACTCTAACCACATGAGGCTGGGCATTGTCGTGCACCAGGAGGAACCCAGGACCCACTGTACCAGCATACGGTCTGACAATGGGTCCAAGGATTTCATCCCGATACCTAATGGCAGTCAGGGTGCCATTGTCTATCCTGTAGAGGTCTGTACGTCCCTCTATGGATATGCCTCCCCAGACCATCACTGACCCACCACCAAAACGATCATGCTGAACGATGTTACTGGCAGCATAACATTCTCCACGGCTTCTCCAGACCCTTTCACGTCTGTCACATGTGCTCAGGGTGAACCTGCTCTCATCTGTGAGAAGCACAGGGAGCCAGTGGTGGACCTGTCAATTCTGGTGTTCAATGGCAAATGTCAATCGAGCGCTATGGTGCCGGGTAGTGAGCATAGGGCCCACTAGAAGATGTCGGGCCCTCAGGCCACTCTCACGAAGTCTGTTACTGTTTAGTCAGAGATATTCACACCAGTGGCCTGTTGGAGGTCATTTTGTAGGGATCTGGCAGTGCTCATCCTGTTCCTCCTTGCACAAAGGAGCAGATACCGGTCCTGCTGATGGGTTAAGGACCTTTTATGGCCCTATCCAGCTCTCCTAGAGTAACTGCCTGTCTCCTGGAATCTCCTCCATGCTCTTGAGACTGTGCTGGGAGACACAGCAAACCTTCTCGCAATGGCAAGTATTGATGTGCCATCCTGGATGGGTTGGACTGTCTGTGCAACTTCTGTAGGGTCCAGGTATCTCCTCATGCTACCAGCAGTGACACTGACCCTAGCCAAATGCAAAATTAGTAAAAAACAGTCAGAAAAGATGAGTAAGGAAAGAAATTTCAGTGACCTCCATCTGTAAAACCATTCCTGTTTTGGGGGTCATCGCAATGTTTCCCATCTAGTGGACCTCTTAATTTCATTAATACCAAAGAAGCTGAAACTGAATAATAACCCAAACTGCTACTTAACTGACCAGATCAATATCCCAGAAGTTTTATTGACTTGATGCTATACTCTGATTAAAAAGTGTCCCTTTAATTTTTTTGAGCAGTGTACAAGCTGACATCCACACATGCTCCCTCTCTCATCCTATCCTGCCTAACCTGTATAAAAAGATGTGATTCTGCAGCTCCAGCTCCTCTGTGCTGCTCCAGCTGCAGAAATGGTGAAGAGAAGGGAGCCATGGGAGTGAGTCATGAGTGATGTCTGGACTACACAGCGGTTGTCAAGAGCTCCTTAAGGTTCCATTCACACTTGTGCCACTCCAAAGTCGCATGATTTCAAACGCAACGTCAATGTTACTTTGAGTGCGACTTTGATGCAACTTTACACTCTCTGGCACAAAGTCGCATCAAAGTAGTGCAGGAACATTTTCAAATTCACTGGGAAAACAATGAGCTTCGACTTGCCATTCAACTTTATATGTCAAAAGTGTGAATGGAACCTTAGGGCTCATTCAGACAGGCAATTAAGCTCGTTCTCTGTGCAGAGCCGCTGCCAGATACATGTATATTCACCTAGAAGCTGGGTACAGGCAGTGAATGCCCACAGCGGCTGCACGGACACAGTCAAAGTTGGTAATGCAGACAGGAGCGGATGCACGGATCCAAACGCATATTCCGATTGGAGAATACCAGGTCTTCACTGAGAATTCTCTGTCACCCATGCTGAACGAGCGGCCACCTGTGGTTATTATGCAGCAGGCAGCTGTTTGGCTCGGGATCCAGGTGACAGCGAGGAGGAAGTTTGTAGTCCTGTCCTGTTTCTTTTATCCTGATACAGCGCAGGAAGTGTGTTACTGCCAGGATCACCAGATGAACATAGATGAAGAATCCTGAAAAAAAAGAAAACTAATGCAGCCAGCAAAGACTGGTTATCTGCAATATATTATATTTTTGTTTTCTGGTTTAGATACACTTTCTGTATGCATATGGCTCAGCAGTGCCACCTGAAATCCTGTCAGCCGCTGCTATACTGCCCTCTGAAAAGCGATCACACACAGATCGCTTTTCAGAGGGTGGTAGGCAATACTTCTAATGCTAAAATAAGCTACACAGATTTTCCCTTCTTCACAGAAGGCGAAAATGTTAAAGTTTTAAAAATGACTCTTAAAATAATATCTGGTCATACTGCTATGAAGGTTCATGTTAAGACAACTCCTGGCATAGGTTGACAAGACTGTCCCTATCTTCTGATTGTGCTCCCGCACTGCCACCCTGTCACAGCGGCTTCCAATGGAGATTACAAGTGTCCATTTCAACATACATTAGACACATGGCCCACTGTTGTCACCATCATGAAACGCACACTGAGAAATGCCATGGCACTATCGCTGGAGTGCAGGAAAACAGGAAACAGCTATAGGAAAAAAGCAGCACTAACGGCTCATTCACACAGGCAACAAAGGGGCTGTAAAAGCAGGCAGTTGAGCTGCCCACCTTTAATAAAAAAAAAAATAAAAGACATGCAGCTGCTCCTGCGTTGGGGTTGCAATGCTTTGCTACAAAAATTAAACAGCATGTTGCAACCCTTTGAAGGGAATAGGGCCGTGCTGCAACCTCCCTGCAGCTTGGTGTAGTTCATGCTGGTGCAGCATTTACAGGGTTAAAACAGATGGTGAGGAAGTCACCTATTGCAGCAAATTTAACAAATTAGGCTGACCATGGGCGGCTCAAATGTCATCTGATTCCAGCTGAATCAGCCAAGATCTGGGCCCTGGAAGAAGCAGGTGGATTTTAAAGTATAACTATACTGCCCTCCTCTCCAACCATGCAGTCTCCAGGAGCTCCCTGCCGTCCCCGGAGATCATCTGATTCAGTCTGCTATGACAGCAAGTACAGTGTAAGCTCCAAGTCATGGCTTTTACAGGGCTGAGGACTCTATGTCACATCTCGATGTGACTGCTACATACTGGAGTGGTCAGCCATTGAGCACTGGTGCTGTCACATGGTAGAGTCACCGACTCTTCGTACTGGGTAAAAGAAGCCCTAGGGGAGCGAGGGGAAGGCTGGCCATAGAGGGCTAGAATTTAGGACATTTCGGGAGGAATTGGACAACATCTGAGCTGTGGGGGGCCCTGCAAGTACCACCCGGCTTGACAAAAGTCAATTTAAAAATGGAAAATTTGGGCTGAATGGGTACTGCATCCTACCAGATGCAGTCACTGTTTGGCAGCTCCATTGTACTTGGGCAGTCTTGGAGTGTAATTCAAAACGAATGGCAAAGCATGTTACATGCATTAATGTGCAACAGTGGATCTGGCCAGAAGGGTATTGAGAACAAGGCTTTATTCACATGGGATGTACATAGGCGTGTTTACCGGCATGGGGATGCACAGGTGTTCTGTGAAGGCAGGGCTGTATTCAATTGGAATACAGCCACTGCACCCGCTGTAGCATCGGTACAGGGCCCTAAATGCACACTGTGTGAGTTTGAGGCCGTGTACTGAAACCAGCACAGATGTCCAATAGGGAACAGGATCTGTGTATGTGCCGCCGCTGCATCCCACTTGACGTCATGGTGCTGCCTGCACAAGGCTGCACAGAACACGTGTATGTGTGAACCTGGTTCTCCACGGGAATACGCTTTCGTATGCTTTGGGTGCAATCTAAAATGTATGGGACTGCAATCCATGTTACATGCATTACTGTGTAACACAGAAGTGTGAATCTGGCCTGAAGAGTATGGATAATAAATGTACTCCTGCCAATGGGTACCGGAGATAAACTGAGCCACGACAGGGGGTACTGGATGAGCATTCCCTGGAATTCCTAGTTGTAAATTATTGTAGACATCTGTCTAGTGGTATGGTGGTCTGGTGTACATCAGTAAAGTGTGTATGAATTTGTCATGGCTCTGCCAGAACGGTCACATGCATCTCTCCTGTGGAGTATAAGCCCTAGTTCACACTGATGCGATTTGACCAGCACTAGAACTACACTAGTTTCGGCACTACTCTTACCAATTTGGGGTGTGACTTGCATAGACATCTATGCATGAAGTTGCACAGATGTCTATGAAGTCTGACCCTCAAGTTGCACTGCCATTTGACTTTGAAATCGAGCGACTTCAAGTTTGATCCAGTGTGAACCAGGGCTTAGGCCTTCTTCACACGGGTGTATTATAGAGTACACCTGTGTGAGGGCTGTGTGTACCCACATGGGGATACCCAGGAGTTCCATACATTCCTGAGCAGGCAATTCTATTCATGTCAATTGGGACACAACTACTGCTCCCAATTGGCCATCCATGCGGGGCACAGCCCAGAATGCAGACAGTATGCGCTCGGGGGCCGTTCTCCCACACAGATGTCCAATTGGGAGCAGCGGTTGTGTCTGCATTCAATACATCCCAATTAGAATCATGGGATTGCCTTCACGGGGATGTACGGGACCCCTGGGCAGGTAAACCCAACTGACACATGGGTGTACGCTGTAGTACTCCTGTGTGAAGGAGGACTTGCAGGCACAGAAGCTTTTTGGAGAAAGTTGGGTGCCTAATGGAAATGCATCAAATATCAATTCCAGGGGAACCTAATAAATTTTGCCTAATTGGCTCAAATATGACAGATCACCATATTTCCCCAGTGTTGAAGAGGTCTTCTTTACCTCCGCTTTCCTTATTACCAATATGACCGTATTTGTGGATACAATAGTGACAGATGGGCCTCATTCACACAGAGGGTGAGGCCCGTATTCTGTGAACGGGCCATGGAATCAGACTGCCTATGTAAGTCTGCACTTACACCTGAGCAGAGCGGCTTCCTGGTGATTTTGAAGCTTTTCCTTTTTTGTGGCTGTGTATCGAGCTTCAGGAGGAGTTTTCGTGGACTGGACAGGGGAAGGGGGCAGCTCTAGAGGAGTTCTGCAGGTGTAAAAATTCATGTTTACAGGCATTCTCAGTAAAAATGGCTCACGAACATTTTATGTAGGATGACTGAGTACAAGTGTGAAGAGGCACAATTAGAATGGAGTGCTGCGTAGTCGGGTGTGGGGGAAATGAGCAGAAAACCACTCAAGTGTGAAGAATGAGGGGGGGGGGGGTGTAGTGTGTGGCGATACTGAGGCTGCATAGATCTTTCCGCTATAACAAGTACAGGAGAGTGGCCCTAAGTGGAGACATTGGGGTTGATTTACGAACAACAAAAAGGCTGTTTACTTTGGAATGGGGTTTTCCCAAGTTTAGGCTAGGTTCACACCTCTTCATGTTGCAATTGTTGCATTTTTCCAGCTCATTTTGCGGTGCGTTTTTTTTGTTTGCTAATAGTAAAGTGTTGACTTTGGATGGGTGCAATTTGGATGCAACTTTGATGTTACTTGAGTGGCAGAGTGTAAAGTTGCACTACATGAACAGAACTGTCATACCTTCTTTTTGCTAATAGCAAAGTGTGACAGTTCTGTTGGTGTAGTGTGACTATGATGCGACTACACTCTCTGGCACTCAGGTAGTATCAAAGTAATACCCATCCAAAGTTGCCTCAAAGTCAATACTTTTCTATTGGCAAAAAACACCACAAATGCACTACATGCGTTCCTGACCCTTTACAAAAATGCAGCAGCTGAAAACCGCATAGATATGAACATGTCCCATAGGAAACCATGTTAAATGGACTGTAATACATTTGACATTTCTGCAGAATGCACTAAAAAACATAGGTGTGAAAGGCCCACGAGAATGTGATGAAATTTTGTTTTGTGGGTTTTTTTTCTTATATATAATTTGGAAGTCAGAGCTTCATAGCTATAAATTGGGTGCTGTGATTTTTTTTTTTTTTTTTTTTTTGTCACATGGTATTTGCACAGTGGTTATTCAAATGCAATATTTTTGTTGAAAAACTTTCTTTTTCACATTTTCATTAAAAAAAAAAAAAGCAATACATAACCCAATTGTTCTGTAAGATATAAAAGATGTTACACCGAGTAAATGGATACCAAGCATGTTAGGCTTTAAAAATTGCACAGGAAGGTGCAACGGTGACAAACGATGAAAATGTTACTATCAATAAGCAAAGCCTTTACAGGTTACTTTACATTTACAGAGGTGTGGTGCTAGAATTACTGCCCATGACCTGACATTGCGGGGAAACCTCACGTGTGGGACCGATGTGTGTTTACCTTTGCACGGGGGCATGTTAATTTTTTTTTTTACAGTTTTTTTTGTCACCTTTATTGCTGTCACAAGGAATGTAGACATTCACAAGCAATGTGACAGCAATACACATGACAAGTACTCTTTATGGGGGGATCTGAGGTCAATAAGACGACAAATCCCTCCTCTACCCTTAAAGCATTTGATCACATCAAGAACAGCGTGATCAAATGCTTTTCATTTTTAAAAATGTTGAAGTTTTGCCTCCGAATAAACCAGAGGTGATTTTAAGGTAATCGCTTCCAGCTCCCTACATCATAGAGCCAAACGTTGCCGTTCTGCTCTTAGTTCAGCTCTATGATCAGCTGGTGGCAGTGCCGGCTGGTTGTTTGGGTGTCCTGGTGGACACGGAGGGGGTGAAGGGCCCCTCCCGTTGCTTGTAATAGCAATCCAGCAGCTAATTAGAAGTTTGGATTGCTTTTATGAAAGGGATGACCATTGCCTCAAAAAAAAAAAAAACAGTACCGGGATGATACCTGCAGCTTCGGCCATCATCCCCGTATAACCACTTGAAGTCCAGCGATGTACGGGAATATCGCTGGTAGTCAAGTGGCTGTTCACTGCGTTCTGAGGGAAATTCCATTCAAAAGTAAATCAACCCCAGTGTGTGCTCACCCGCATGCGTCGGATTGGGCCGAGTGTATCCCCATACACTTAGGCCTCATTCACATGCGTGCGCACCCACGTACGGGCTGTTTGCCTGCGTGCGCACCCACGTACGGACCGTGTTTGCCCGTATTAGAGTGTACACCTATGTTTGGGCTGTGCGCACATACATATGGGCCACGTATGCCCGCGTGTGCACCTACGTATGGGCTGTTTGCCCACATGTATTAGAGTGTACACTTACGTTAGGGCTGTGCACACCCACGTACGGGCCGGTTTTGCCCGTGTGCACACCCACGTGCGGGCCGGTTTTGCCCGTGTGCACACCCACGTGCGGGCCGGTTTTGCCCGTGTGCACACCCACGTGCGGGCCGGTTTTGCCCGTGTGCACACCCACGTGCGGGCCGGTTTTGCCCGTGTGCACACCCACGTACGGGCCGGTTTTGCGCGCGTGTATTAATGTACACCTATGTACGCGCTGTTTGCCCTTGTGTACACCCACGTATGGGCAGTGTTTGCCAGCGTGTATACCCACGTTCGGGCTGTGATTACCCACATATGGGCCATTTTTGCTCGCGTGTAGTAATGTACACCCATGTACGGGCTGTTTGCCCTCGTGTACCCCATGTATGGGCTGTGTTTTCCTGTGTGTATACCCACGTTTGGGCTGTGATTACCCATGTATGGGCTGTTTGCACGTGTGTACACCCACGTATGAGCTGTTTGCCTGTGTGTATTAGAGTGTACACCCGTGGTTGGGGCTTTCTGTCCGCATGTAAACCTGTATAAGTGCTGTTTGCCCGTACAGGGTCCACATTCGGGGCCCTGCACCCACATATTGTGGGACTGGTAGTAGTGTGTTTTGCACCCATCGCGTCCAATTGCCATGAATGCGGGAACACCTGGGAACCCCTTGCGAACACTGTGGCACTCCCATGTGAATGAGGCCTCACATAGGGTTCCTGGACAAGGCATCTGGTGGTTGAGGGTGTAAGAACACACGGCTGGTTCTGACGGCCTGGGCTCGGCGCCCCCTGTGACTGACACCCAACCGTGTGAGAAATGAGAACTTCTTGTATTGATCACGTGTGTGATGACTGGAGATGTGGCCGAGTTTTCACAGACTTGGTGCCAGGCTTCTACTGCTGTCTGGGAGGCCCTCATTGCCGCTCTGCGCGCACCGTCCTCCCCACACCAAGCACAGCCCGCCGTCTCCCCTCATGAGGCCTGTGCAGGAATGGGGCAGAGCTTCCAGCATCCTTCGCGCTCACTGGACGGTGAGGAGGAGGGAAAGCTCCGGATAGGCTAAAACTTTTTGCAGCGGTTGGGGACCAACGGGGGGGGTGTGGCCCGGGAGGGGCGGGGATATGAGGGGTTCACCAGCTGCCCTGCTTACAAACATCGGAGTTGTGCGGAACACGAGGTAGGCGCGGGATAATCGGAGGAGCAGCTGTGCGCCAGCGGACGAGATCTCAACATGCCGTCCAACCTGCTGAGCCCCTTCCCCGAGCTGGACGCACACCTGCCCACGGTGAGGAGCGCCGCAAAGTTTACATCGAAGTTTAGGGGGTGTGCCTGGCTGTGTGCTATAGAGGGGAATGCCTGGCTGTGTGCGGGCGGGGAGCTCTGCTGTACCCGTATGTGTGTGTGAGCGCGGGCGGGGAGTTCTGCTGTACCCGTGTGTGCGGACACGGCTCCCTACAGATGGCCCGGTGGTTGGAGGTCTCTGCAGAGCCGCGAACACATGCTGTAGCAAGAGGGCTCAACAGGAAGGACATGACTTCTCAGCGGGCTGGCATGTGTGGGACTGCGCATGTGTTACTTTCTGTAAGGGGGTGTCCCATTGGGGCTGTGCATGCGTGGATTTCTATAGGGGTTTCCCATTAAGGCCGTGCATGCATCATTTCTACAGGGGGATGGTCCCATTGGTGCCGTGCATGCATCGTTTCTACTGGGGGTGGTCCCATTGGTGCCGTGCATGCATCGTTTCTACTGGGGGTGGTCCTATTGGTGCCGTGCATGCATGGATTTCTATAGAGGGTGCCTCATTAGGCTATATAATGTGTTAAGGGGGGCATAATTTATGGAGATGGCTTATTGGGGTTGTCTAGAAATGTGCTTTTTGTTCTACGGCATACGTGTTCATACATCAGAGGGCTGTCTCATTAGGGTTATGGATGTATAATCTGCCCTGCTCATCTGCTTCTTAGCCGTGCGTGCATGGTGTCCCCCCCCGAGGCAGGCTTGCCAGGGCCGTGCGTGCATGGTGTCCCCCCCCGAGGCAGGCTTGCCAGGGCCGTGCGTGCATGGTGTCCCCCCCCGAGGCAGGCTTGCCAGGGCCGTGCGTGCATGGTGTCCCCCCCCCCCCCCCCCCGAGGCAGGCTTGCCAGGGCCGTGCGTGCATGGTGTCCCCCCCCCGAGGCAGGCTTGCCAAGGCCGGCCGTGCGTGCATGGTGTCCCGTCCCCCCCCCCCCCCCCCCCCCCCGAGGCAGGCTTGCCAGGGCCGTGCGTGCATGGTGTCCCGTCCCCCCCCCCCCCCCCCCCCCCCGAGGCAGGCTTGCCAGGGCCGTGCGTGCATGGGTGTCCCCCCCCCCCCCCCCCGAGGCAGGCTTGCCAGGGCCGTGCGTGCATGGTGCCCCCCCCCCCCCCCCCGAGGCAGGCTTGCCAGGGCCGTGCGTGCATGGTGCCCCCCCCCCCCCCCCGAGGCAGGCTTGCCAGGGCCGTGCGTGCATGGGTGTCCCCCCCCCCCGAGGCAGGCTTGCCAGGGCCGTGCGTGCATGGGTGTCCCCCCCCCCCCCCCCCCCCCCCCCCCCCCGAGGCAGGCTTGCCAGGGCCGTGCGCGCATGGTGCCCCCCCCCCCCCGAGGCAGGCTTGCCAGGGCCGTGCGCGCATGGTGCCCCCCCGAGGCAGGCTTGCCAGGGCCGTGCGCGCATGGTGCCCCCCCGAGGCAGGCTTGCCAGGGCCGTGCGCGCATGGTGCCCCCCCGAGGCAGGCTTGCCAGGGCCGTGCGCGCATGGTGCCCCCCCGAGGCAGGCTTGCCAGGGCCGTGCGCGCATGGTGTCGTCCCGTCCCCCCCCCCCCCCCGAGGCAGGCTTGCCAGGGCCGTGCGCGCATGGTGTCGTCCCCCCCCCCCCCCCCCCCCCCGAGGCAGGCTTGCCAGGGCCGTGCGCGCATGGTGTCGTCCCCCCCCCCCCCCCCCCCCCGAGGCAGGCTTGCCAGGGCCGTGCGCGCATGGTGCCCCCCCCCCCCCGAGGCAGGCTTGCCAGGGCCGTGCGCGCATGGTGTCGTCGTCCCCCGAGGCAGGCTTGCCAGGGCCGTGCACGCATGGTGTCTCCCCAATCACACCCCCCGAGGCAGGCTTGCCAGGGCCGTGCGCGCATGGTGCCCCCCCCCCCCCCCCCCCGAGGCAGGCTTGCCAGGGCCGTGCGCGCATGGTGCCCCCCCCCCCCGAGGCAGGCTTGCCAGGGCCGTGCGCGCATGGTGTCGTCGTCCCCCGAGGCAGGCTTGCCAGGGCCGTGCACGCATGGTGTCTCCCCAATCGCACCCCCCGAGGCAGGCTTGCCAGGGCCGTGCGCGCATGGTGCCCCCCCCCCCCGAGGCAGGCTTGCCAGGGCCGTGCGCGCATGGTGCCCCCCCCCCCCCCCCCGAGGCAGGCTTGCCAGGGCCGTGCGCGCATGGTGTGTGTCCCCCCCCCCCCCCCCCCCGAGGCAGGCTTGCCAGGGCCGTGCGCGCATGGTGTCGTCGTCCCCCGAGGCAGGCTTGCCAGGGCTGTGCGCGCATGGTGTCGTCCCCGAGGCAGGCTTGCCAGGGCCGTGCGCGCATGGTGTGTGTGTGTGTGTGTGTCCCCCCCCCCCGAGGCAGGCTTGCCAGGGCTGTGCGCGCATGGTGTCGTCCCCGAGGCAGGCTTGCCAGGGCCGTGCGTGCATCTAGGACTATAGATGCATAGATCTCCTGAGCCTGGCTCTTGTAAACGTGGAGGTATGGCCCCTCTCTGGGACAGTGCATGCATGCTGCTGATTGGCTCTCCCTCTGTATAAATAGGAAAACTTAGCTTGGGAAATGTTGCTCTAGAAAGTTCCCTCTTGGATCTTATTGAGGCTCTGCAGTCCATGTAGTCATTGTAAAATTCTGCAGGACCCCCCCCCCCCCCCTCCCTCCATGGACTCATTGTGGAGATATGTGGCCCTGTGTACAGATATAAAAAGTCTACACACCCCTGTTAAAATGTCAGGTTTCTGTGATGTAAAAAAGAGGCAAAGATAAATCAAGTCATAACGTTTTCCACCCTTGGGCTCCATGGGGTGTTTTAATAACGCTGGTAACATTAGCTGTTTAAAAGCGTGTGTTTTTCAGCAGTTTTGCATTAGCATGGTTTTTTTTTTTTTTCTCAAAGTCCAAAAACGCTGGCTTGCCACGTTTTTCAGTGTTAAGAGCGTTTTTACAACTAAAAAGAACACCTAGATACCCACTTGTTCTGGGGGTTTTTTTCCTGCCAAAAAACGCAGATTTAAGCCTATGTGCGCACGGACACATAGGGTAACATGCTCGGGAGATTACTGGTTGTAGGAAAAAAATTCCACCAAAAGCCAAAAATAGCTGCTGTAAAAACATCCAGTGTGCATGAGGACTAAATGTAACCTATAAAACTGTGATTCCGTTGAAGAACAAACTGAAATCAGCATGGCACATCTTGATGTGGCAATATTTGCCCGCTCTTCCTTGCAAAAACCATCCAAATATGTCAGATTGCGAGGGCATCTCCTGTGCACAGTCCTCTTCAGATCACTCCACAGATTTTCCATCGGAATCAGCTCTGGGCCATTCCAAAACTTTAATCTTCTTCTGGTGAAGCCATTCCTTTGTTGATTTGGATGTATGCTTTGGGTCATTGTCATGCTGAAAGATGAAGTTCCTCTTCATGTTCAGCGCTGAGCAAACCCTTTGGCGCTATATAAACTCGATAAATAAATAAATAAATAATGTTCAGATTTCTAGCAGAAGCCTGAAGGTTTTGTGCCAATATTGACTGGTATTTGGAACTGTTCATAATTCCCTCTACCTTGGCTAAGGCCCCAGTTCCAGCTGAAGAAAAACAGCCCCAAAGCATGATGCTTCACTGTGGGTATGGTTTTCTTTTGGTGATGTGCAGTGTTGTTGTTTTTGTGGCAAACATATCTTTTGGCATTATGGCCAAAACGTTCAACCTTGGTTTTATCAGACCAGAACACAATTTCTCTGATGCTTTTGGGAGACTTCAGATGTGTCTTTTTTTGTTTTTTGCAAAATTTAGCCGATCTTGGATGCTCTTCTTCAGAAAAGGCTTCAGTCTTGCCACTCTACCCCATAGCCCAGACATATGAAGAATACGGGAGATTGTTGTCACATGTACCACACAGTCAGTACTTGCCAAATATACCTGCAGCCTCTTTAATGTTGCTGTAGGCCTCTTGGCAGCCTCCCAGACCAGTTTTCTTCTCGTCTTTCCATAAATTTTGGAGGGACATCCAGTTCTTGATGATGTCACTGTTGCGCCATATTTCTCCACTTGATGACTGTGTTCCAGGGTATATTTAATGCCTTGGACATTCTTTTGTACCCTTCTCCTGACTGATGCCTTTTAACAATCAGATCCCTATGATGCTTTTTGGAAGCTCTCTGCGGACCATGGCTTTTGCTGTAGGATGCGACTAAGAAAATGTCGAAAGGCTGACTAGAACAGCTGAACTTTATTTGGGGTTAATCAGAGGCACTTTTAAATGATGGCACATGTGTACTGACTATTTAACATTATTTTGAATGTGATTGCTTAATTCTGAGTACAGCTACATCCCCAGTTATAAGAGGGTGTGCACACTTGTGCAACCACATTATTTTAGTTTTACTCAACACCCCCCAAAATAAAAAGATTTCAGTTTGTTCAACTAAGTTCTACAGTTTATAGGTCACGTTTAAAGGTAGGCGGCTCTGTTTAGGTCTGCCCTGTGGAGCAGACCTGCCTATGATTGTGGAGGTAGGTGGCTCTGTGTAGGTGTGCCCCGTGGAGCAGACTCCCTTTCATTGTGGCAGTTGGTGGCTCTTTGAATGTAAAATAAGAGGGCGCCAACCTCAAAGTGCCAGTATTGAAGGGAAAAGGCCCCTTAAGTGTAACAAACACTATAATACATATAAATGTAGCACCTACCTTCGTTTACATGCATTTTAGTGTTGATAGGGAAGGGTGTCTATAAGGCTCCATACACACTAGTTTTTTTTTTTTTTCTGCCTAGTGTAGGAGTAAGAACCTGGCTCCCTGCTGGGACCTGGGGTTCCTTAAGAGTTTTTTGTTTTGTTTTTCCTCTGCTTTTGGCGGAGGAGATCTTCAATCAACTGACCGGCTGGATATTATAGATCCTTGTAATGTCCCGTGTGTGTGTGTACCTTGGCTCAGTGCTGGCTTGGCCACAACAAGTCCTACTTTGGACCAGGGCTGCCAGCGGGTTGAACATCACGCAGGGACACATGACTAGGTACCTGACGTCCGTGTCACCATGTCTGACAGCCCCCCACCTATGCGGGAGGCAGATATGTCTCAGGTGTGTTACCTGCATCTCCTGCTGGATTGGTAAGTGCATGCGTCTCCCCCCTCGCAGGGTGTGGCGGGGTCCCCTCGGGCGCTGGGCTCGTTTAGCAGCTCCTTCCCAGGCTTACTTTGCTTATCACTGACTGACTGTTTTTGGTCAGCCCTCCCCTCCCAGTCAGGTTTTCTGCTTGGCAGGGTACTCGCTATGCCCACCATGTGCTGTGTGAGTGGCCATCTCCTGATGGTCTGGAACTGCCCAGCGCGCTCTGCTACACGTGGAGCTCCTTTCCTGGTAGACGGACAGCACTGCTCCTCAGCTCTCCTGGTCGGTGGTGAGTCCTACTGGGGTCCCCCCTGGTCTGCAGAAGCGCTTAGGGGTATTTTCTTCCCTCCCTCGTGGGTGTCCTGTGCCTGATCGAACATGGGATCTTCCCATGGTGTCTGAAGCAGGTGCCCCTCCTCCAGACCCCCCCCCCCCCACTAGTCCCCCTGAGTCCTCTATCCCCTTGGACGCTCTGTGGTCCTGGAATCATTTGTTCCCAGGTTGAGGTGGTGTTTGGCTGCAAGGCGAGTAAAAAGTGCCCCTTCCCCCTCCCTCAGAGGAGGGTTTCAAGCCGCAGTCTGGCTCTGCCGTTGTGGGTCCGGCCTTCCCTATGTGCTCAGATGATGCGGGCTCTGACAGTGAGGAGGCGTCCTCAACGGCCGTTGCAGCGTATGCAAAGGCGCTGGTGACTGTGCTCATTACCGTGGTGTGGGACACCTTAAAGATTGAGTATCCTTCTGGGGGGGCTACTGAGGAAGTGTCTCCTTTTGGGTTTCACAAGCCAGTCTGCACCGCTAAAGTGTCAGCCTCGAGGCGGTTTTCTGTGTGTTATCCTTTTTGAGGAGTCCCTTCTGAAGAAGTGTCCTCTCCTCCTATTGTAGAACCCTGCAGAAAAGGAGGAATCTATCGCCCGCTCTGTTTATGATGGTGGGCTCGGCCCATTGGCCACAGCTCTTTGTGTCTCAGACACTTGCTGAGTGGGCTAAACTCTTGCACCACAATTTGGGTAATGAGTGGGTACCTCCAATCTTTGTGGAACTGGCAGAGCAGCTGGTACAGGGTCTTGAATATGTTTGTGTTGCTGCCCTGAATGCGGCCCCACTGCTCTCCAAGTTGTCAGTCTCAGCTGTAGTTCTTTGGCAGGTACTGTCTTAAGTGCTGGTTGGCAGACCAAACATCCAAAAAGAAAAAAAATAGCCTTGGCCAGTTTACCCTTCCAGGGCAAGCAACTATTTGGTGCCACTCTGGACAACATTAAGGATCTTATGAGAGGGAAGAGTACCTTTCTCCTGCAATCCAGGAAGGGCAAGGAGCCGTGCTGCAAGCTCACAAACAACTTTTTCGTTAGGCAGACAAAGGTTCCCAGCCCACCAAGGTTCTCATTTTTCTCCGTCATCTGCTACGCAGGATAGAGGCCTAGAGAATGATGGTTATTCTAATGGCTCCAGATTGGTCTCGTTGACTCTGGTATGCTGACTTGGTGCGGCTGGTTATTCCCCCTGGCGACTTCGTTGTATGAGAATCTCCTGTGCCAAGGGCTGATATTCCACCCTGCTTTACCGTATCTGGCTTTGACGAAGGACAGGGGATTGCCAGCTTCTGTGCTTGCAACTATGTTGAAGGCTCGTAAGTTTACTTACCATTGCACCTGGAAGGCTTATATTTCATATTGCGAGGCTGTGGAGTGGTATCCACACTCTTTCCATTTCTCATATTCTGGCTTTTCTACAACGGGCTGTTGATCAAAAGCTAGCATTCAGCACTATTAAGGGCTAAGTATCTGCTCTGGCGATCTTCCATTCCCCCCCCCCCCCCCCCAACACCCCCCATGCGCCCGGTTGGTGCCATGGGACCTGAACCTGACTCTTGATCCTTCAGGAACCACCTTTTTGAGAATATTAGAGATCTCACCTTGCTCATGCTCTCTCAGAAGGTTGCTTTTGTGGTCGCCATAACCTCCACTCGGTGGGTGTCTGAGCTGGCAGCCTTGTCTTGCAAGTCTCCCTATCTGGTTTTTCATGTCTCCCTCTTTTCTTCTGAAGGAGGTGTCTGCCTTTCATTTTTAAGGACATTGTCCTCCCTTCCTTGTGTCTGCGGGTGTCTCATCCTTAATCCTTAAGCAGTTTGCACTGCACTCGTTGGCCGTGGTCCGAGCCATCCGTGTGTACATCTCTAGGGGTGTGGAAATTTTTTTAAAAACTTGTCCAGGGACTAAATCTGTGCCCCAATCTACATGTCCAGATAAAAATAAATAAATTTTAACCAAAATTTGTATTTAAATCGGAGGTGATATTAGGAAAGTCTGGGGCTTTAAAAAACAAAAGGGGATTTATGGCGGTAATTTTTTTTTACCTTTGCACTGTTTATCTCCTCCTCCCCTCCCTGCCTGTCTCCAGTTGCACAAGTTTAAAAAATCATTTTGGGCCTGAAGATTACATAAAAACCCCCTAACATTATATATTTTCTGAAAGCAGAGAGCCTATAGAATAAAATAGTGGTAGTTCCAATTTTGTTGCATGATATTGCAAAATTTCAGTAAAAAATACAGCAAGTTAATTTTAGGGCGCAAAAAGCAAATTACCCTATTTTTTTTGTAAAATATAAGCGATGAGATTGCACTGTGTCCATCTTGATATCCAACTTGTAAAACCTTAAAATTTTGTGCGCGCTCATGAAATGGTGACAAACTTAAATAACCTTTTTGTTTTCTATAGGTCGACACTTTTAAAGCTCTTTTTATAGGTAATCAGTTTTGCATTGCGGCGGAGGTCTGGTGCTAGAATTATTTCTCTCATTCTGTTGTGCGCGGCAATATAACATGTGTATCGCAATCGACGTTTTCATGCGTAGCCGCCCCAACGCGTGCTTTTACATTTGTGGGTATGTGCGAGGGGGGGGGGGGTGGTGTTCTGTTCTTGGGTGTAACTTTAATTTTTTACAATTGACAAAAAAAAAAAAATTCCCCCTTCCCCATTATAGGGGACAGGTTCTCTTTATTGAGGCATCCAGGGTTTAAAAGACCCCACATGTCTCCACTGTGCTCCACTGCATGTAATGCGGTGCATATCACACCGCATTACATTCTTTCCTGACTTCCATGGCCGGGAATCTCTCAATTGGGACCTGGAAGTGATATAAGATCACTTCTGGGTCAGGACAAGAAGGGGAGCGGACATGGCACTGTGTGGAAACAATCTGACGCCCAAATGCTTCCACCTGACAGGTGAGCCCGCTGCTTGTCCGCAGCAGGGCTAAAGGTAGAAAAAAAAACTACCTGCCCAATGCCCGGAACTACATGTTTCGGGCGATAGGAATCTGTGCTTCTCTAGGCAATGCAGGTAAATCTTGGCTGGTGGAAGGGGCTGTATGTGACTTCCGGAAAACAGCAGGCCACCATGGATAATGGCCACATGTAATGCTAAACCTCCATGATTGAAAACTTCAATCCAGGGAATAAAAGGAATGGGCCAGAGGAGGTAACACTGGGGAGGAAAAGGCTAGATGGTCTCCAGATCAGAAAGGTTGGTTCAGTCTTGCTGCAGCTTCTAATGGCATACTAAGAAGCTCCGTGTGCATTGAAATTGGAGTAAGTGATTTAAGTACAGGAGTGGCGCTTGTGCAAGACTGACGGTAAGGCTGGGATTCAGGTTTAGGTCGTACCTTGTGAACTCTACGCTGTATAGGTCCTGTAATATCCTTTTAAAACAACTCTGTAATGCCTTTTACTATAGGTCCATTCTTACACATTAAAGCAGAGTATCACTCATCCTGTCAAAAAATAATTCGGCATCTACAAAAACTGTAGCTGCTGACTTAAAAAAATGGCCACTTGCCTGTCCCTCGGTCCCGTGTTGTGTTCCCCGCAGCCCGTTTCACCGGCCTTCCTGGAGGCTGGCATCTTCAGTGTGGGCACCTGGCTGTGACTGCTTGCGGCTTGACAGCCGGTTATCCACTGCGCATGCGCAAGTAGCGCTGCGCTTTATGAATGGTCCTGTAGTCTTCTGGGGCCTGTCACGTGTCCCAGAAGACTATGGGGAGTGAAGGAGGAAGGACACCTTTTGTTTCCGACCACCTAGGTGGCCTGACTGCAATTGGGAGCCGGTACATGTCCAATTTGGGTACGCGCTCCTCCGCCGCCCAAAGGTGCCAATCCTTAATGGGGAGCAGTCCTTTAAAGCAGACCTTCCCCTTTTTGGGCGGAGCTCCACTTTAAATTTAAAGTGCAGGTTTCGGAGTTGCTATCTTTTCATGGCTTCACTACTGATGAGCCACTATCCTTCAGCAAGGATGTTTGATTTCCTATCGTCTGACGTCTGGGACATGTAGTATTTTGTGTGTGGTGTGTTGTGTTTTTTTTTATGTTTTGTTTTGTTTTGTTTTTTTTTGTACTACCTCTTTATCCCTGTTGAGGGTAAGCAGTGGGCTCACCTGTCAGGTGGAAGCATTCAGGCGGTAGCCCAATTGTTTCCACACAGTAACCGGCTTCCAATTCAAACCCCCCCCCCCCCCCCCCCCAAATGAAAGCATGTGGACATGGTTGAATGGATGAGTTTGCTTTTTAATATTAAGAATGAATGAAATGTGTTCGTGGTGTTCATGTGCAGTATAGTCCTGCTTGAAGAATTGTTAGGGAGGAGCAGAGAGTGGGAAGCTCAGTAGTGTGATTGCTGTTTTGTTATCAGGCATTCAAGTAGCTAACACAGCTGCAAAACCACAGCAATAAATAGCCGTGCAAACATCCTGGAAAGGGGTGTGAATCACATAAGTGACACAAATGCAAGAAATGAATGTAAAATGGTTCATATGTATTTCACTCTTGAAGCTGTTTGACTTCAGGTATCATCTGATCATGGATGATAAATTTAGGGCCTTTTCATAAGAATTGCCTGAAAGTGATTCTAAAGGCTGTGTTTTTTTTTTTTTTTTTTTTTTTAAAGTATGCTTGCTGTGTGCATTGGTTTTGCACAGTGCAGTCCTCTTCTCTGGTCCCTCTCTGGCGCTCCTGGCCCCTCCCACCTGTCGGGTGCCCCCATAGCAAGCTGCTCCAAGTGCATTCACACATGGAGCTGTGGCTCGGCCCCACCCGCTCTCTTCTCACTGGCTGACAGCCGTGAGAGGCAAAAGCTCCCGCTTCTGACTTCAGCCCTCAAGAGGGAGTCCCAAGATAGCCAAGACTCCCAGTGTACATTGCTAAATCGAGGGGGGGGGGGGGAGCTTAGGTGGGGGGGGGGATGCTGCACAAAGAATGTTAAAAAACAAAAAACCTGGATCCTTTACAACCATTTTAACAAGTTTATTAAGATGCCCTGATTTTTGCTTCTTGGCCCTTAACGTGTTTTGTTTTTTTTCCTCCTACCTATTCCACAGGATTTTGTGTCCCTGTTTTCTGGGGTCAGTCTGAAAAGTGGTGGAGAGGAACATCCCAGCACACACTCCTCCTGTCCAGTCAACCTCAATGAGAACACAAAATGTAAAGAACTTTCAACCGACACTACTGCTTGGCCGCTGCAAACTCCATGGAGTCGGGAGGCCGAGCTGCCTTCTTCACACTCTCTCCGTCTCATCCCTTTCCAAGCCGACCGATCTGTGAGCATGATCGAGGATAGCAAGAAGTCGTCCTCAGCAACAAGGTCCCCTTCATCCCGCTACAAGACAGAGCTCTGTCGCACTTTCCATGAGAGCGGCTCCTGCAAGTATGGCTCAAAGTGTCAGTTTGCACATGGAACAGCAGAGCTTCGAGGGCTGCACCGTCATCCCAAGTACAAGACCGAGTTGTGCAGGACTTATCACACCATTGGCTTCTGTCCATATGGTTCCCGGTGTCACTTTATCCATAATGCTGAGGAGCAGAGGTTCAGCAATGCAGGCAAAGGACAAAGACCACCTCTTCTCAGACACAGCGTCAGCTGCTCGGGCCTCCCTTCTTCATCCTCTTCATCTTCCTCCTCCTCACTCTCCCTATTCTCCTCCTCCATAGCCTCTTCCCTTACATCCCTGTCTCCATTTTCACCATCCAGCCCAGTGACACCAACATCCAATCCGTTTGCAAGTGTTGGTCCTTCGTCCCCAGAATCTTCTCCTGTCATTCTGAACCTGCCATTGTTTGCGCCAGTGTCCCCTCCACGACCAAACAACATTGCGGCTGCTGGACTGCAGCTACAGCTCTCTCCCTGGAGGAGAGGTGACCCTAAAGGAGAGGAGAGATGGGAATCCTCGGCTCAGCCAGAGAATGAAGAAGAATCTGCAGCAGCTGGAAACACCCAGGAAGCCAAGCGGCTCCCCATCTTCAGCTTTCTTTCAGACTAATATTTTGAACTGCTCAGGCTAACCCAAAAGGCGTGTACTCAGTTGGTGGAAACTGACTGCACATAGTGTTCAAAGCTGAAGTGACAAAATATTTTTTTTTTTTTCTTTGTGAACTGATTTGGTGTATTCAAAATTATTATAATGTGTAGTTGATTTGAATAAGACCAGGGTCCGCTATAACGTTTAAAAGCTGAGTCTTCAGTCTGACCCCCCCCCCCCCCACCCCAGCTTCTGATAATTTGATTGGGGGGGCAGGGAAAAATCTGGTTATCGGAATCTGGCTTTGGGTAATTCTAGTGTTGCTGCTTCCTCTACAAGCCTTTCTTCTTATTGGCCCTCTCCTCTGTCAAACAGATGGAGGGGGCTGATTGAATGTAGTACAGTCCCCTTTTCCTTTCTATACATTGACTGTAGTAAAAGGAGGAAGTGATGCTGCTGCTTCTCTGTTGTAGTCAAAGGGTCCATACTTCTGACCTTTTAAGCAGCATGTATCCAAAGTTGGACCTGACAGGATTGTGTGTACCCAGCTTGTATACTCCGTTGGAGATGTTGGCATCTTATGTAGATAGTTGCCCTATCAGTGCCTGTAAGGTTTACTTTTAATCTGCTGCTTTTCATTTTTATTTATTTTTTTTATATATATATTTTGGTTCTGTGCATTGGTCATGGAATATGCAGTAGGACCTGTTCTTGTGTTAACTCTAGGCCTTAACTGCTGCCCAGCAGTACATTTCATACTAACTTATAAACTGGAGCTGTGAGATTTCAAATGCAGGTGATTGAAACTGGACCATTCCTGGGCAGGCTGGCTAACTTTAAAACCATTCAGTCTGATTTCATTATGGTTTTTCTATTGTTTGGTAAAACTGGATGTTTGTCTCCTGGATATTTGAAAATTGTTGTTTTTGCACCCTGTGCATATTCTCGAAGGTAAAACCAAAATCAAGACTTCACCTACTATATTAGGGGTGCAAGGGGGAAATCAGAACTCTGGTAACCCTAATCATGAGATCACTTCCCATGTACATGGGATGCCATAGCATAATTAGGCCCAGGATCATTCACCTATAACAATTATCTGTGATTGGTGGGCTGACTCTGTAAGGCATTCCTGCATTGAGGGGCTAAGAGTACCCCAATCCCAGGCAAGTAGTGCTTGTTCCTTTCTGACTTTCTCTGTAGAGCAGTCAAATTGAATTTACTACGATCTAAAATCACCTGAAGATTCTTGCATTCTGTATTTGGGGCCCATTCACGCTAGAATGAGGTGTGGAAAACCCTTGTTCGTGCCGGTTTCCCACACAGCATTCAGATTGGACTGTCCTTGCAATGTGCGAAGTTAACATCCCAAAAGCAGTCTGCAAACTCTGTGCATTTGCCCACACCAGATTGCATGGTTCAAAAGCACCGTGTGATCTGGTTGTAGTGAGTTTCAAAAAGTAGCGCATGCTCTACTTATAGTGCGATTTCAGCCCATTCAGATGAAATGACTGGAATTTCACTGCACAGAACTGCATGTGGATTGCAGAGGAACACCCAGTACCTCCTGTGCAATCCGCATGCAGTTCTTGGTGTGAATGGGCCCTCGCTCAACCCTGGGATAAAATGTAAGCAACAACCTGTTGGACTAGATTACTAAATTCTTTGCATCCGTTTTAAACTGTCCCTTCTTGCTACACTTATAATGGTTGCCTTAACCTATGACCTCCCCTGGGTGTGACCAGTAAGGTCTTTTTAGTACACAGGACCCATGAGGATTATCCTTGTCATACTTCTGATTTTAAAGAGGAATTTCAGGTAAAGTAACAAATCCTCTCTTGCCGTGGGGCTGTCCCTGTGCTGCAATGATTAAATGCTGTCTTTAGGTCTAGGGGACCAGAAAAGGCAGTTTCACTTGCCTGATTACCTTTTCCTGCAGGCTCCCTCTAGGGCAGTGGTGGGCAACTTTTTTTTTTTTTTTTTTCAACTGAGCCAAATCACGCCAAAACCACGATTGAAATTTTATTTTGAGAGCCACATTTTTAAAACTGAAAATACATCCCCCATATAGTAATTCATCCCCCATATAGTAATTCATCCCCCCTATAGTAATTCATTCCCCATATTGTGTCAATTCACTTACCTTTGCTCCGAGTTCCTCTCGCCGTGTTCCCGCGCCGTTCCGGTCTTCGGGGCGGACTGTGAGAGGAGAGGAGTTTGTCACGCTGCCCCGCCTACATCCTGACAGCCAATGTTTGCCATGCTCCGCGGGCCGGATTGGAAGGTCCGCCGGGCTGTAGTTTGCCCATTGCTGGGATAGCTGCAGAGTCCTGACTTTTGGGGCGGCCGCCCGAGAGGAGGGAGGGGAGCGGGCGCCCGGCACACAGAAGAGCCGCATTAAAGTGTGTAAAGAGCCGCATGTGGCTCGCGAGCCGCGGCTTGCCGACCACTGCTCTAGGGTGTAAGAATTGGCCTCTGCAGTCTCCTCTCCCCTGTGCTACCCTATGTCCTCTTGACTTGAAGTCTAATGAAGAGCCCATAGCCCTGCATTGGACAGGAGTATGGCGAAGAACAGCTCACTGCCTGAGTGTTTGGAGTAGAGGATGGTAGGAGGACAGTTTTTTTTTTTTTTTTTTTTTTTTTTTTTTGTTTTTTTTTCTTTTGTGCTCTGTTTCCCCCAGACCTAAATGAGCATTTAACACTTGCAGTGAGGAGCAGCCCAAGTGCAAAGGTGCATTTTTTTTTTTTTTCTTTCTCTAGAAAGGTATAACCGGCGCAATGCTGTGTTCTCTATGAGAGCACATAGTATTGCTGGGCAGCTATAAGAAACTATTTTTTGTTAGTAAGCATGTATCCTCTGGTTCTTTCTTTTCATCAGTCCGGAGAGGTCTTTTTAGCGTTTAAAAGCTGAATTTCAGTAGTTGTGCGTTTAACCAAAATTTTTGTTTTATTTTCTATTTTTTTTCTTTTCTTTAATATTGCATAGTGTGTTAATGTGGGGTTGTGTGTTTCTTCTCTCTTTTTTTTTTTGTTTGTTTTTTTTCTCCCCTCTTTATCCTTTTGGTGTGTTAATGGGTCATACTTGTTTAGTAAAGTGTCTGAAGGATGAACAGGTTTGGTTGCCCAAACCAGCCAGATAAGGGTTCACTTGTCTAATGGCAGGATTAAAGTGTAAGTGGGGAGCATACCCAGAAATCTTGGTTATTGGCACCGCTTGCTGCTCCGTAAGATAATACAGATGTGCAAGGCCAACAGGAGGCGGCTGGTTGGCGATTTTACCTCCTGTCATGGTTTTGTCCCAAAAGATGCCTTTCCTGAAGGAGGTTTAAAGCTATTATACTATCCTGTTTTTTTATGATTATGGGGGGGGTGACAAATGTGAAAATGGCTAAAGGTGTTTCTGGGTTTTGTGTACCCAAATGTTCTTGGAAAAAGCCATTCAATTATATATATATTTTTTTTATATATATATACATGGGTTTTTAGTAAAATGTATTATGTCTAATGCCTAAATTAACACTAATGTATATGTGCCTTAAGGGTGACTGGAACAGTGTTTTCTTCAGACATTTTAATGTGGACCTTTTTTGTAGCCTGTTGACTTGTAATAAGTGTCATTGCTAGGTTGTGTCCAAATCGGCTGCCTTCATCAGTGGCAGAATCTGTCACATGGTACAAATGTGAGAAGCCTCCAATGAAGGATGCCTTTCAACCCTTATGCTTTGTCCTATTTCAGGGCATTGATGACCTTCTCAGTGGGTCAGATTTCTTTTGGCTCCATTACTGCAGAACTGGTATACTGCCCAGAAGGCAGAAAATTGTCAAATTCCATGTGAGGCTTGTCGTATATGTATTTTATGTTGGGTTCCCTTCAATGCATTAAAGACAGCAGGGATAGTTCAAGGGATAGTGTGTACTGTTAGTATTATGGAGTGGGCCTTGATGCATGGTTATTCTACCATAGCATTGAATTCCCAACAGGTCTCCTTGTGCATGCCTGCCTTTAGAGCTTCAAGTCTTCATGGATTAATCAGTAAAATGGCTCCTGGCAACCAACTGCAGTATAGCAAATTGAAATGTGGTTGTCTTGTGTTTACCACTCCTTGTTGAAAAGGCCCTTCAGAGGTCCAGTACTGGCAAGATGCTGCTAATATTGTCTAATGCATAGCTAAATTTGAAGCCAAAAATGCAATATTGCAGCTTACGGATTCTTGGATGTGGTGGCTGCATTGGCTTTTTAAACTTTCCTTTTTATTGCCACCTGGTGATCTGGACAGGGAGCATTCTAGGTCATCTGTTCGCACCCTATCCACAGTCTGACATTGCTGCTGTCCAAGGGTGGCTACACTGCCCTTTCATGATTGGTGGACCATGGAGAATTGCCACGCTCGCTGGCTCAATCACTAGGTAAAAAGCCTAAAGGAAAAGTAATGCAGCCACTGCCAGCACATCTGAAGATTAGTAGGCTTCAATATATTTTGTTTGAGTTTAGATATGGTTGACTATCTTCAGCACATGCTGTGAAGGGGAACCAGTTTCTTAGCAGAACACCCGTCTCTGTTGGAAGCTTCCATTGGCTGGTTTACTGATCTCATTCTAGTTCCAAATGTTAGTTCAGTTAATAATTTTCAGTAGGAGTCATTGCAGCAAAACCTGGTGTAAACCTGGGTATGGTTGCTTCCCAATCTGTTTTGTAACCCATTTTTTTTTTTTTTTTTTTTTTTTTTTTAAGGCAGCTGTTTTTTAACACGCAATAAGTGAGCCTGTGCATAGCCATTTCTGAAGGAACCGGTAGCCAATATAGTCTTTCATGCATCCTTCAGTCATTTAGGCCCAGTATTCAAGGGGACAACTTTGTAAAGAATTCTAAAGCCTTAATTCAGTGACCGTCCTAGAGAAGAACTGAATTGAAGGCGTAAGCATTTCCATAGTTGCAGGCCTCGGCATCATTCTAGCCATTTTTTTTTTTTTTTTGCCTGCTTTGCTTGTACTGTTTGAAAAGGAGAATCAAATGCTGTTTTTCTGTGGCCCTTTTTTAGGTCCAGAGTTTGACCAAAAAATGAAAGTATTAAAAGGGTTGTTTTGGTTTTTTTTTTTTTTCTTTTCTTTTTATCCTTCAAGAGTTAGTAAATTATAATTTTAAGGTTTAACATATGTAATTTTTTTTTTTTTGTTTAATTTATATTTCTAGTGGTGGTAGGTGTTTTGTAGTAGTGTGAGATCTAATTTATTTTTATCTTCAGTTTGTAGGCATCAGTCTGTCGGCTTTTATGTAAGCTCAAAGCGGATATCAACTATACCCAGTAGTTAATAGAAGAAAGTAACGTTTGGCAGCAGGTGGTTGATTTTTGGGAGGTAGCATATCAGAAGCTGTACAAAAGGTCTCTTGTATCTTGTCCATTGCCTTGGACCCTCTGAGGTGTCTCCGCTTCTTCATAGTGGAGATTAGTCAGGCATCAGCCCCTTCCCACTGGACTGTGCTCATTGCCTAGGCAAACCCCCAACTTGCTATTTGCTTGCATCTTCAGAGTCTGGAACAGATAAAACCTGAAGCAGCAGGTGTATGCTTATCAGCTATGGTATTGGCTATCTCCTACAGCTTGGTTTAGTCAATAAACTGATCCCTCAGATTTACTTTTTATCCTGGCCATACACAACTTCTTTCAATTGCAAAAACTATCAAATGGGTTAGAAAAACCTTCCACCATAGATGACACATAAATTTAAATATTGGTGGTAGTTTTCCACGGTCTGTTCAGTGATTCTTTGAATCAAAAGTGGATTGGAGGGGCTAAACAAATGCCATGTATATGGCCAGGTTATGGGTTTGTCAACACTATCAATGCAATGGCTCATGGAGAAGCTTGCATTCTCCTTTTTTGAAAGGAATTGGCCACTAAGAGAAATGTGGAAGCTGACATTTCGAACTGCCTTGATAAATATCTAGTTGCTGGCTGTCATACTAATTAAGTGATTTCAACACTATGGGCTTGATTTATGGAAACTGGAAAGTGCAAAATTTGGTGCAGATCTCCATAGAAATCGGGTTCCAGGTTTTTTGTCAGAGCTTAATTGAGCAAGTTGATGTTAGAAGCTGATTGGCTACCATGCACTTTTTTTTTTTCACTCTCCAGGTTTTAATAAATCAACCCCTTTTGCAACATAGGATAAACATGCCGCAAGCAGTGAAGGTGGAACTCTGTACCTACCTGTTCAGGACAGTGGCTCTGGATGTACTGAAGCCTTGAGATCAGAATGACAGCTTGGCACTTAGAGGTTTAAGTGATGTGGCAGCCTCCATATTTTGAGACCAAACTGGCCCGTGTCCACCCATAATAAAAATCTGTTTATTTAGTAGTTTTAAACACTGCCTGTTTTGATTCCTGTGTATTGTTGATGTCCGCAGGAACACGGTTATAGTCTTGGGTGTGCGTGCAGCACACTGGGCTGCATCCTCAGTACTAGTCTTTAATTTATTCTGTCTGGTTTTTATTGGCTATTAGTATTATTTAAGGCATCTAAAATGCTACTAATTTATAAAAGCTCCCAAGGCAATATTTATCTGCTGTCGGCTATCGTGAAAATGTAATATTTTTGAGACTGTGCAAATAAATGTGGCAGCAGAACTAAACCCATTGATTTAATGGTTTCCCAATGCGATTACATTCAAGGCATGCTGTAAATGACTGTCACAGCTGTTTGTGCTCTCACCAGAACTGTCAAGCCTTCAAATGGCTGGTGTTATAACTGATCACATGTGCAGCACCATAGAAATAGCCAATCAAACAGGCTGGGATGGCAGCTTCCTTGGCTGTAAAGGATAGGAGGGTTTAGTTCTGCTTTTAAGGTTTAAACCTATCCCAAACCTGAGCAATATCAACTTTTTAAAAACTTTCAGAATAAGTATGTCCATAGATGAGAGCAGCTGAAGTTGTATACAGATCTGGACTTTTCTTGTGTAAGTTGCCATTGGGCTGCACTTCTACCTCCTGAGCTTCCCTACTGGCTCTCTGATATGAAGAGTGGACTTGATTGTTTTATGGTGTTTTGGTAGTTGCAAGGTGCCAGGGACAACATCGGCTGTTCAGAAATCCTGATTTGCCTATAGCTCTGGATCTACCAAACATCCTAACATCATATATGGTTTCGGTGAAGGTGACCTCTACCTATTTTTTAAGTTTGAATTGCTGGCTTTGTGGTTTGATAGGTTCATTTAAAGAAGATCAAAATGCCTGACCATTTTAATACGGTTGTGTTTCTACTCTCAAATTTATTTATTTTGGATGTTGCCTATCACAGTTTGGCAGTTATATTGGCCATCTGGGTTTCAAGCTGCCATGTTGTGATAGTCCAATAAAGTGTAGTAATGCAAATCAACCAGTCATATTTTAGTTTACTGTGGTCCCACTTGTAAAAGTTTCTGATTGGTTGATGTGCATTACTGAAGGCAACACATTGCAACAATGTTTGTAGGCCTTCATGGGTAGCTGGACATTGGTAGACGCCTGAAGAGCCTATTACCCACTAACAGATTTAGAGCTTCTGGTAAGCTTTTCATGTACTCCATTACACCATAACTGAAAGTGAGACCAAATAATTTTATTTTAATTTATTTGTAAAGTTGTCCATGTGTTTTTTTTTGTTTGGTTTTTTTGTTATTTTTGCCCATGACTACAAACAAAAAATAGGCTAATATAATTCTACAATGTTGTTCCATGTTGGCAGTGATGCATTTTATGCCTTTTTAATTTATTTTGAGTTTTTTGTAACTTGTTAATACCAAATTATAATTTATTTCCTCCATGTTTTTGTTACTAATTTTATAAACCAAATAAAACTTGGTTTTATTAATAGAAACTGTGTGGGGTTTTTGTTTTGCAGTGTGCACTAACAACTGGCTGTAGTCCATTTAAAAAAACAAACATCCATTCTCCTAAGAACACTTCACTGCATAGAAAACTGAAGGCCAACCCCCTAGTGACTAACACCTCCCATACCAGTCCTGCTAGGTTTTGCTTGCTGTCCTTTTAGGAGAATGGATATTTTCTTTCCTTTTGATATATTTGGCTTTAATTGGGAGATTTTTCTTCTATGAACAAATGATTTATTTTTTTTTGTTTTTCTTGAGAAAAAGGGGTTAACACTTCTCAACTGTCTGCAGCTTTTTGCCCTCATTCCTGAGATTCCTGCTTCTGCTTGATGGGTGTCTGAACAG
Source organism: Staurois parvus (assembly GCF_062004578.1). NCBI lineage: Eukaryota > Metazoa > Chordata > Amphibia > Anura > Ranidae > Staurois > Staurois parvus. The sequence continues at coordinate 868,122 of NW_028318028.1, read as the reverse complement.
GAAATGGCAAGAAATCTATTTGAAGGGATAAAGTAATTTATTAGTCCCAGGGGACACAGGATCTTTGTCTTGGAGTACATGCAGCTATCTTCAGGTGATCAGAAGACACATATCCTCTCCAAGTTTTTTTTTGCTTGTTTTTTGTTTTTTTTCTACTGTCCTGATGGATGTCTTTGTCGCTTTATGTCAGTCATTCCCCCCCCATCCCACAATATTTTCATATACATATATATATACATATATATATAAATTTTGTTTCTTTTTTTATCAGCTTGGTAGCCAATACTTGCCAGATATTGGTTAGCACCTATTTGGCACATCTTGGACAAGTACCTCAAGGAAATCACCCCGGGGGGAGGGGTTCACTTTCAAAAGTGACTGCAGAGCTCCAGATCTGTCTTCATTGCACTGAGATTGAGCTCAGCAGTCTGTTGCAGCAGTTTATTTTTCTAATTCTGGGTCACAATCCTGCATAATGTTTTATTTTGTGATGTGATTGGGTCCTGTCCCCCTCTGTCCATTGACCAGGTCGACCACACTTGCGCTGATCAATGGTTTCCTGGAAACTGTATATGTTGTCATAACCTTTGATTCTGTATCTCACGTCACCGCAAGTAAATGGCAACTCGGTCAGAGGCACCAGCTAAGCAGGCACCAAATTTAGCCCTCTTGTAAGCTCTGACTCCTGTATTACTAGCAGCACATGCAGTGAATGGTGAAAGCAAGGCTTCCCAGGTGTCTCATCACATAGTGGAAGCAAAAGATTGCTACATCACTTCTGCTTTCAATGTGAGACATGGTGCCACTTTCACACCTGCCTATCAAGCTTTTTTTTTTTTTTTTTTTTTTTTTGCGTCTAACCCCTGGAAGTTGCCTCAGAACTTTAAGCTCTGTCTATACCAGCCAAAAAATCACCATCTGTACTCCTTGCCTGCTCAACAGCAGAGGACTAACAATTGGCTTCTAGTAAATTGTCATCCTGGAAAACCAGCATTTGCTCTGCACTTGCAATGGCTGCAGTTCTGATCTGTGTGGTGGTGTGCGCACGGCCCGTCTACTCAGTGGGAGAGATCCTGCATTGCAACTGAGGCTCTGGATCCCTGCTGACAATGCAACTAGCGCCTTTATAAATTAAAAATCTATCCAGTCAATTTAATAAAAACTTTTTTTAAATTGTTGAATGATTGATTAAAAAGGCTGGAGTATTAGCCCTCATGCACACTTGACATTTTTAAGGCTGCTGTTTTTAGCTTTAGACTTTTTTTTTTTTTGGCAGGAAAAACCCCCCAGAACTAGTGAGTTTCTAGATTAGGTTTTTTTTTTTAGCTGTAAAAATGCTCTAATGCTGCAAACTGGCTTTTATGGATAGGTTGCGGTTTTTTTTTTGTTTTTTTTTTAAGCTAAAAAATAAAATGAGGGAAACCGCTGCTAAATGCTAAGGCAAAAAAGCTGAAAAACTCACTTTTTTTTTTTTTTTTTTTTTTGCGTGACTTTACACAGCTAACCTTACCAGCATCATCAACGCTGAGTGTGCATGGAGCCTTATAGGTTACTAATAAAACAATTGATGTCCCAGTTCAAGCCCCAAGGACTAAAAGATTTAAAATAAAAAATTGTGTGTGTGCCAATCCTAACATTCAAGCGTTTATTACTAAGGCTGGAGTGCAAAATCAGGCTCAATTCTGCATAAAAATTAATCGGCTTCCAGATTTTATTGTCCAAGCTTAATTGAGCAAATGGATGTTAGAAGCTGATAGACTCACTTCTGCATAGAAACCAGATTTTGTACACTCTAGCTTTATACTAAATAAACACCTCTGTCGGTGTGGTCTGACCCATGGACTGTAGACCACATGGGCACTGAAGCGAGTATGCAACATACGAAAAGAGTGCAATGCTTAAAATGGGGTACAATATTACTTGTGTTTGGGCATCAAAATCTAAGCAACAGCACACAATATGTTGACTGCAAATCATAGACCAAGCAAAAGTGGAGCATGTGATAAACTCCCCAGTAAGGTACATTTTCTAAGTACTAGATGATTATGAAAATCTTTTGTGCGCTGTATTGTAGCATTTACATCGTTTACAAGGAAAGAACTCTTTAAGATTACAACATTAGGGGGTAATTTTATTGCTTAAGAGTTGTGGCCTTTCTAAAAAGAACAGACATTCTGACAACACCAGCCCTAATATTCTATAATTTTTTTTTCAAAATATCCCAATGTTTGCCTAAAAGTTTATGAATTGCCGTGCCTTGAAAAAGTATTCATACCCCTTGAAATTTTGTAATGGTACAGCCAAAAGCCTAAATGTATTTTATTGGGATTTTATGTGATAGACCTACCACAAAGTGGCACATAATTGTGAAGTGGAAAGAAAATGAGAAATGGTTTTCAACTTTTTTTTTTTTTTTTTACAAATATCTGAAAAGTTTGATGTGCATCTATATTCAGCTTCCCTGACTAAATACTTTGAAGAACTACTTTTTGCTGCAATTACAGCTGCAAGTCTTTTTGGGGATGTCTCTACCAGCTTTGCACAGCTAGAGAGTGACATTTTTGCCCATTCTTCTTTGCAAAATAGCTCAGGCTCTGTCCGATTGGATGGAGAGCGTGGGCAAACAGCAGTTTTCAAGTCTTGCTACAGATTCTCAATTAGGTTTGCACTTTGGCCTATTCTAACACATGAATATGCTTTTGACGTAAACCATTCCATTGTAGCTTCCGTTGTAGTGCTGGCTGTATGTTTAACCACTTCAAGTCTGGACACTTTTACCCCCTTCCTGTCCAGGCCAATTTTCAGCTTTCAGCGCTATCACACTGACAATTGCGCGGTTAAGCAAGACTGTACCCATATGAATTTTTTTTTGAGACAGATAAAGCTTTATTTTGGTGGTATTTATTCACCACTGGGATTTTTATTTTTTATTTTGCTATATAAATGAAACAGTCCAAAACATTTTTTAAAGTGTTTTTCTTATTAAAGTTTGCAAATATTTCATTATAAATCTTGGTCAAAATTTATTCAGTTATATTTTTAGTAAGAAATATATAACCCAAATTAGTTTATAACCAAAATGTTATATTTTTTTTACATACTGTTTTTTTTACAAAAGTTTTACATTTTTATTTGTTTATATTATTTGGGTTTTTTTTTTACATACTGTTACCCTAGCAGTACAGTGTCACCTGGGGCTGATGAAGATTTATTTTTTTTATACAACCATAAAGGCTGTAAAAGCAATCATTTCTCCTTTCTGACTGCATTCTTGCAGCCATTGAGAAATACTGTGTGAGCTGTGATTGGTCACAGCCTGTCACATGGTACAAGGCTGTTGTGAATAGCCTTGTACCATGTGACCTCTGTGATCATTCACAAATTTCACACGTAGTAAGCAATGATGTCAGCAGTGACATCTTGCTTACTACTTTGCATGTGCTCACTGATTGGCCAATCAGTAATCACATGATCGGGACCTCGCACAGAGATCCCGTATGATGATCTGTGTTCCACTGTGTCCGGGGGACACAGCGGCCACTGGATCACGGTTATGCACGCTCCCAGGGCGCGCGCACAAGCAAGGCGCGGGAGGCCATTTATAAACGGCCACCTGCCCCTGCACTGCCATCGTCTGGCCATTTATATACAAGGGCTGGACAGGAGGTGGTTAAGGTTGTTGTCCTGCTGGAAGGTGAACCTCTAGCTTTTAGGCAAAAAAGTAAACTTTTGGTCTCCTCTGACCAGAGCCCCTTCTTCCTCATGTTTGCTGTGTCTCCCCCATGGCTTCTTGCAAGCTAGAAATGGGACTTCTTATGGCTTTCTTCTTGCCACTCTTCCATAAAGACCTGATTTGTTGACTGCATGGCTAATTGTTGTCCCTCCTTCAGAGTTACCATGGGCCTCTTCTGCAAAAGCACAAAAGAATGTATGGCCACTCTAGTGTAATCCAGTTTTATAAAAACAACCATTTAAAATCTGCACAATATCCACTCACGTGTTCCATGTAGAAAAAGGCATGTCTGTGTGTGTCCACACCAACCAATCCAAATGGAATGCATGATCCTGGCAGTATGGATAATGGGATCTCTTCCTCTGTCACCAACAAAGCTTGTCAGCAGCATAGAAATGGTACTGCACATGTGCCCTGAGCTGACGGTGCTGATCTGCATAGCTGACAGTCGTGGGGTGAAGAGGAGCCTGAGCTGCATCAGCCAGACACAGATGCGTGTTGTGGTTGACTAGATGATGTGTTTAAGAGGTGTGGCCTACTTTATCAAGTCACACCTACCTTTCACACTTACTGTGTTTATATAGGGACTAACAAAAGTAAGTGATGCACTGTATGAGAGGAGTATATACCTGAAAATCAAAAAACAATTCATATAGATGAAATGTGATACAGTAACCCATGGCTGTTGCTACATCTCAAGTTAAGTATACAAAAAATATATTATGGAAACAGTCCATATAAATAAAAAAAATTCTTGATCCAATGATATTCAGTGCACAAACAAAGGTGCTCAGTAGCATAAAGTCCTGAATAGAGTGGCGTGAAATCCCAATGTGGAAATAAGACATCTGTGAAATCCTTCACCACTCTGTACTCACCAGAACTAAAGTAAAACAGGCTTGTAATAAAGCTCCTCCAAGATGTGTATATCTCCTCCTCGCAGGGCTGATAGGTGGCCTTCAGTAGTGTGTCCTAAAAAGGAGAGCTCACCACACAAAGCCCAAGATGGAGGTATATAGTGTAGTATTTAGTAAAATTTGTTAGAAACAAATACACTCCACGTGGATTAAAGAAACCGGCTGCACTTACAAAGATGGCTACAGGACCAAAAACATGGACTCGGTGGCGTGATGGCAGCACATAGGTTCCTCCCTCCAAATTCTGTACAATGACTTGCATTGGGCCATCAAAAGAATTATGCAGAAACATTGTCCCATTCTGGAACAAGATTCTATCCTGAGTAAGGTGCTGCCCGATGCACCCAATGTGGTTTTTAGGTGGGCTAACAACATCAAAAGTATGGTTGCCCCTACTTGACTAAAGGGGGGCCCATATAGAGCTAAAGACATTCCCATGTTTTTGAATTTGAAAAGATGAGGTTGCATCAAGTAAATTGATTTCCTATGTGTGCATGGGGTAATGGGTGCTTTTTAGGTTTTTTTTTTTCAAATAGGACTCTTGGGCAGGCAATAGGTCCTCTGTATGGGGACATTGTTGGTACAGTAGACCCTAATGTCTCCATGGGTGGGGACAGGTCAGGCACTTACAGTGGATATAAAAAGTCTACACGCCCCTGTTTAAAATCTCAGGTTCCTGTGATTTAAAAAAATGAGACAAAGAGAAATGATTTCAGAATTTTTCCCACCTTTAATGTGACCTATAAACTGTACAACTCAGTTGAACAACAAAACTGAAATCTATTAGGTGGAGGAAAGTAAAAATAAAAAACTAAAATAATATGGCTGCATAAGTGTGCACACCCTTACACTAATACTTTGTAGAAGCACTTTTGATTTGATTCCAGCACTCAGTCCTTTTGCGTATGTCTATCAGCATGGCACAGCTTGACTTGGCAATATTTGCCCACTCTTCCCTGCAAAAACACTCCAAATCTGTCAGATTGCTAGAGCATCTCCCCCGCACAGCCCTCTTCAGATCATCCAATAGATTTGCGATCAGATTCAGCTCTGGTCTCTGGCTGGGCCATTCCAAAACTTTCATCTTCTTCTGGTGAAACCATTCCTTGGTTGATTTGGATGTATGCTTTGGGTCGTTGTCATGCTGAAAGCTGAAGTTCCTCTTCATGGTCCGCTTTCTAGCAAAAGCCTGAAGGTTTTGTGCCAATATTGACTGGTATTTGGAACTGTTGATAACTTCCTCTACCTTGAGGCCCCAGTTCCAGCTGAAGAAAAACAGCTCCAAAGCGTGTTTACAGTAAACATACCTGCCCAGAAAATTCACTGTTGTCCTGCTGAGATCTGCATCAACATCTTCCCTTCCTATGAACTCCTTTGGTTTCTTGCAGCCTGCCCTGATGATGCAGCTTTAGGTTTGCCCTCCAAATATTGTGTCCCTGCTCCTGCAGCCTTCTGGAATATGTGACCGGAATATCCCCAGGAGGCTGTAAGAGCAGTGTCTGCCATTCTCACCATTTATTTAATAATGGCGTTAGTTGCAGTAAGGAAAAGTTAATTTGGGAGTGAAGGTCACTTTTTAAGTTGCAGTGGACTACCTCCACCCATACCTGCTCTCAATTTTCCATTGCTATACTGTGGCTCCAAGATGAAAGCTCCAATAGCGTTAGGATTGCACCATACAGAGGGGCCTTGATGAGGCAGTGCAGCTTTCACATACACTTGCAATTCTGTGCAACTAAAACCTGACCAATCGTTGAAACTGTATAAATTTGGTTTTACAGCACACCCCCATTTCTAGTATGGCCTTTAAGGTATACTTGCGAACACACCCGACAAAGATCACATGTGAGAACCCCAGTATGGGTTCCCAATGATTAGCTTCAGGAGGTGGCCCCATTGAATAGGAGGCTGCCAGCCCTTGGCTCCGGCAGCTAATCTCAGTCGCTCACATGTGATTGCTCATGCACCAATAACCTGAGAGTGACCAGCCCTGGATGCAGCCAGCCTGTGTCCATGGTCTTCCAGGTACTTGAACAATCACATGCAAGCGACCACGATTAGCTGTGGGAGCCATCTGCCTCCTGCAGCTAATCACTGGGGTTCTTGCATGTGATCACTGTTGGTATATTCCCAAGTATGAAGGTACCCTTAAAGTGGTTGTAAAGTCTCAAGGTTTTTTACCTTCATTCAGTGAATGAAGGTAAAAAAAAACCTTTTGTGTGCAGCAGCCCCTAATATTTACCTGAGCCCCATTGTGATCTAGCAATGTACACAGGAGCCTAAGCTCTCTCCTCATTGGTTGAGACAGGAGCGGGAACCATTGGCTCCCGCTGCTGTAAATCACAGCCAGTGAGCCAATAAGGAGAGAGAGGGAGCGGGGTCAAGCTGCGACCTTGTATGTGAATGGACACATAGAGCAGTGGCTCAGGAGTGAGCTTGCTTGGGTTTCCCCATAGCAAGCATCTTGCTCTGGGGGCACTCACCAGGAGGGATCTATGCATGAAGGTAAAAAAAAGCTGTGTGCACCAGCCCCCCCAAAATACCTACCTGAGCTCCATCGTGATCCAGAGATGTGCACAAGAAACCTCAACTCTCCGGGGACTATCCCTCATTGGCTGAGACAGCAGCGGGAGCCATTGGCTCCTACTGCTTTCAATCACAGCCAGGCAGCCAATGAGGAGAGAGGGGACGAGGAAAAGAGCTGTAGCTCTCTGTGTGCATTTACACGCAGAGCAGTGGCTGAGGAGCAAGCCTGCTTGGGTGCCCCCATAGCACACTGCTTTCTCAGGGGGGCAGGAGGGGGGGGGGCCAGGAGCGCCAGTGGGGGATCCGAGAAGCGGAGGATCGGGGCTGCTCTGTGCAAAACCACTGCATACAGCAGGTAAGTATAGACATGTTTGTTATTTATTTTAATTGCCTTTAATATCACTATAAGGATACTTCCCCAGTGGAGTCACAGAAATAAAAAAGAAACTCCCTCCGCTGCCATCCTCTTTCTGATGTCACCAGGAGGCCGGCTGTCTCTTCCAGGTTCTTTGAACCGGCCCCTTGAGGACATGCAAAATAGACTGATCTGAAACCTTCCTGGGCTGTGTGATATTAGTATCACAAGAGGCTTTGGTTGTGGGACATCATTCTTGTGTAGGAGAGAAACCTAGAAGTGTGAGACAGGGCCCCACTGACAAAGTACCTCACTGCCCTTTCCCCACAAAACAAGAAATTATCTGATTGTGTAAGGGGGGCAGGAGGCAAATCATGGCGAGCCACAGATGGGGGTGAAGATCTGCTTTAACAGAGAAAATAAAAGAAGTCCAGCAGATATAGAAAAAAATCCCTCCTCCTTTAAAATAATCACATTTTGTTGCTTTACAAACTGAAATGAAGACATACACAGTTTTTTTTTATCTAGCTGTATTTACTCAGTGCAACTTATAACATCCAAGTGAAAAATAGAACACCAACGTGTTTTAAAAAAAATTCAAAAACAGAATTACTGATTTGGAAAAAGGATCACACCCCTCCTAAAAATTACTCCATCAGGTGTAGCTAATCCCCTTCTCAATTGCACACAAAGCCATTTGACTTTCATCTGTGCTCATTTTGATTAGCTATGCATGAAAAGAGCTTTCCTGGAGTATTTCAGTCCCTGATACTGTAAGTGAAGCAAACAATCAACTATGGGGAGGGTGATTCTTTTCTATACCCACTGTACATTGTTAGGGTTTACAAGACCTTCAAGGTGGCTATACACATTATGGCATGGTCAGATATGTACCATCATATTGCAATGTGTTGGGCTCAGCATCTGCCCTGAATGGTATCTCCTTAGGAGAGGAACATTCCCGTGTTAAGTGAACAGACACAAGCACACACGGTCCTGGAACCAACTTATCTGGGGCAGGACAATAGCATATAATCTTGTTGATCACTTTATCCCTGCAAAAGGCTTTTTAATCTTTTTTTCATCTAGATTTGCGTGTTGTCAATGTAATCCTTCAATATGGGTAATAAATTGTTAACTGAATGGGGGGGTTATTGGAAGTTTAAACATTACCCCTTCCCTGCAGAAAGACATTGTCTAAACTAACTTGTTATGCCAGGATCCACAACAAACATCTGTCTTGCTGCAGCCACAGGGATGCCCCCACCGCCTCCTGCCACTCTACCCTTCTTACCCAAATAAAATGCAAATTGTCCAAACCCCCACCCCACACTTAACCTATTGTCAGGGGGCTATAATGAAGGAGGGGGCTCTGGTCCAAGCCATGACAGGATGTATGGAGAATACCCCCTCCTCCATCGCCTTGGGCCAGTTCACACTTTTTACTGCCAAGATAGATACACAAATTAAATCCCTTTGTTTCCTTAACTCCTGTAGTGTTTTCTCTCTGGTATACTGGCCAGTCATATGGTAATAAGGGACATTGTGGATTTCAGAGAAAGGGGGGTAAAATACACAAGACCCTTCCCCTCCCCCCTACCCGCTGCTTTCAGCATTATCACAGCCATCAGAGAGGAGACTTGGACTCAAAGGAGATTTAATCCCCTGGATGGACATCTCATACACTGTGCTTGCTCGAGGGGAAGAATTGAGGGATTTGGCTAGGGGGAATGGGTTACAGTGTAAATCCAGAGACACCGCCTTTGAGAAGTTTGAAAACAACAAAATAAAGTTGTGAAGTTGCGCTACTTATTGACTAAAAAAAGAAAATAGTAGATTTCTAAAACTGGCCTTTCCGACTAAATAAACTCTAAATTTCAAATGCGTCCAAAGGCATCAAGGTGCATTTCCTGAGGAAATAACTCTGTAAGTTCCATTCTGTAATCCTCACAAGTTTTATTTCAAGGGGGAGGCTTATAAAATGGAACGACAAATAGTGGGAGAGGTCTATTTTATTTTTCAATATGGACAATCTTTTTCTCCTCTGAGGGCCCATTAACGCACACTACCTAAATGCATGCTAAAGCTGGCCATAGTTGGACCAAAATTGTGATCCATCTATGTCCATCCCTGCTTGAGAGAAGTCAATTTAATGATTGACGTCTCTTAAATGGGACTGGGAGAACTAATGTTGGCCATAGATGGTTTGAATCTTGGCCAGTTCAGCAGGGACAAGCTGAGATTCGATCCATGTATGGGCAGGCTGGTTGTACCCAAGTTGACCCATCGATCAACTTGGGTACAAATAGCATATCTGGTTTTTAGCTTGCGATTATTGCCAGCAATAATAACTGTCTTCTGCCGGAGGGATACCCCCATCAACACTTACCAATTGCAAAAAAAGAAACTCTCATCATCTAATCTATGACAGTGGTCTGCAGCCTGTGGGCTAGATGTGGCCCTTTTCTTGCCTGTATCTGGCCCTTGGGGTACCATTCCATCCACTGACACCAAAGATGGGCACCATTCCTCCAACTGACACCAATGATGGGGCAGAATTCCTGCCACTGATACCAATGATGGGGCACCATTTCTACCACTCATACCAATGATGGGGCACCATTCCTACCACTCATACCAATGATGGGGAATCATTCCTCCCTTGAATACCAACAATGGGGCACAATTCCTCTTTCTAATATCAACAATGGGGCACTATTCACCCCACAGATGGGCCAGTATTTACTCCCACTGATGCTGGGAAACTTTCTACTCCCACTGGACACAGTCCTACAGTAACCCCCTGCCGATAAAGCCTAAAACACAGTAAACTGGCCCTTTGTTTAAAAAGTTTGGAAACCCCTGATCCATGGCCTGCCTTACACTTGATCACCACCTGCAGGCAATCTTCAGCCCTCCACCCAATACACCAAGCATGCTGTGGTGCCAATAATTTTGAACTGTACACCAATACATTACAGAGCACACCGGCACAATTTCTGGAACTCATGAAAAATGTAATGAACACTTTTTAGAGTTCCATCACACCTCTGCACCACAAATGGTGGTGCTTGTGACAGATTTATGTGCCTATTGGGAGCAGACATGAATTTGTCATAAGAGGTGTCCGACACTGAGGCTAGAGTGTTCATGCATTGTCCATACTCACTTCCCAGTGCAACACAGTAATGCCGAGCATGATAAAATCAGCAACACACTATTAGTGACCTCTCTCCCTGCCTGGCCACTGTGCCTGTCACACAAAGTGAATGTCAATATTCCCATCATACGCGTTCCTGGTAGGTTTTTTATCTTTAATCCGCAGAGGTGCGCAAAAAAAAAAAGGTGCAAGGGCAAAAACACCATCATAAAAAAGTGCACTTAGGGGTGTGCTTTTAGTCCACCCCCCGAAGGGGTAGGACCTCTACTCTGATCCCTGGGGTGCAAGGTTCCTGACAGGGACAAAGGTTTCCAACATGGTCCACCTAGCCAAAAGGCCTGGTGGACCCCTTTCCTTGTGATTAACCGAAGCTGACCACCAAGTAATTGGTCAAGGGGCTCTCCTGAAGAGGGATCCCCCAAGGACGGGGAGGAAGGAACCTGAAGGCCACACATCCTCCCCCTAGACTATAAGGCAGGCGCGAGGACCCACACCCTTCACCCAGTGAGGAAAGAAACACACGTAAGTGAAAGTGAGACAAATGTGAGGAGAAAAATAAATAAGAGGCCATGCAATTGTGCACTGGCTAGGCCCTGAGGCGTGTAGCAAAACAAATACCTTGGACTTACCCAAAAGGCCCAGTGCAGAAAAAATGTTTGGATCAGTGACCACATGCACTTTTCACATGTGGGATCCCATCCCCATGTGTTACTAAGAGCACCCCTGGGGCGACCACTCCCAGGGGGCACTGCTCCGTGGGCTCTCTACCTTCCCGACCCCTAGCCAAACAAGGTAGACCCGTTCAGATCAGAAGGAACTGGGCCCCTTCAGTGTTCCTGGGGGAATTACTCATGGGCCCCAACAGCTTGTGTCAGAGCCCCCATCATACCAGCAGGGGTACTATACACCAGCCATCCTCACCAAAAGGCAAGAATGACAGCGGAGAACCCTACTGGACACCAATAAGGACAGACCGAGAAGCACCTGATGGGTGCTGCAGCAACAGCCGGCTGGAGACTGGGACCATGCACAGAACAATGTAAATATTTGCCAGCACACCACGGATCCCCCGATAAAGCCCAAATGGTTTTTAATGAGGGGAGATCACATCACAGCAAAGTAGTGCAACGTTTCAGAATTGGCAACCTCTTCATCAGGCCAGTGTGTACACAGCTTTAGGCAGGATTCACATTTTTGCCCAATGAATTTTTCAGTTAAATACACAGAAACACATCAAAATTCATCTCAATGCATGCATTAAGCTATGATTCTGACACGTTGGTTCTTCATAATGTGCATTGTCATCCCTATTCAATCCATTGCAATACACATGGGAAACGGGTGACAGCGCACATTACAGTACGGTGACACAACTTTTAATGCACTTCCATTGATTTCACAGGAAAATGGTGTAGGGAAAATGCCTAGGTGTGAATGCAGCCTTACCCTTGAGACTGCTTGTATACATGTTATGAACCGTGTTAAATCAGAATTCCATATGTGAATCTACTGAGAGGCCTTTGATGTTCCACTGAAGCAGCACGCCGCATGTTTAAGAGGTTCTGGAATCTGAGTTTACATCCCTCTTTTCCTTTTCTAATTCATTTTCAGAATTGTCCCCAGAAATAGATACAGCGATCAACTCTGCATACTAGATTGGTTAATAAACTGGATCACAGGCTAAAAATAATAAATATACATCTTAAATACTTACCGATATTTAAAGTGCCAATAACCACTTCAATGCTGGACACTTTCACTCCCTTCCTGCCCAGGCCAATTTCCAGTGGTGTCACACTTTGACAATTGCTCGGTCATGCAACGCTGTACCCAAATTACATTTTTTTATTTTTTTGAGACAGTTTTTGTTTGTTTCTGTAATAAAATTGTGCAAATAAACAATTGTTCTTTATAAATTTAGGCCAAAATGTACTCGTCTACATTTTTTTGGTAAAAAACAACCCAAATCAGTATATAATATTTAAGATGTAAGAAAGTTATGATCAGTCCTGATGTACTGACAGCCTCATCTCATTTCTTGAGGTCATAAAATGCAGTACAAATACCTCCCAAATGACCCCTTTCTACAGTCCGAGGTATTTAGTAAGAGCATTTTTTTTTTTTACATACTGTCACTAGTGCAGTACATCATCATCCTATAACTGGTGTGATCAGGGCCACTGACTGTTGACAGTATGTAAAAAACAAGTATTACAAACATTTTTTTAAAACCCTCAGATTTCCTTTTAACATATTTTACTTTTGTAATACAGGTTTTTTTCTTGTTTTAAATTTTTTTTACATGCTATGATCAGGGTTATTATGGTTACTATGTTAACACTGTACCACTCTGGGGAGGTGGTCTTTTTTTTTTTTTTTAACACACTATGATCATTTATAACAGTGATAATCACTGCTATAAGCAACCATTTTTTATGAATGCATCCATTCATTCAGTGTGTACTGTTGTGATTAGCTATGATTGGCCACTGGTAAACACATGGTACAGATGGGCTGTGTTTGGCCCTGTCTGTACCATTTGATCACTGTGACCAATCACACGAGATCAACACAATAGTATGCTATGAATTTGGAGCCATTCATTGTGTACAATTGCCATGTGATCTGCTGTGATTGGACACAGCGATCACATGGTACCGGCAGTGGCCAAAGACACTAATCTGTCATCCGCTGTGTCCGGTTGACAGAGCGTGTGACAGATTGTGCCACAGCACGATTCTGGGAGGACATCATATGTTATCTACATAGGATAGCAGCGCTCCTATTCAGAGATCATTTGTCTATATGCTGGGTGGGAAGTGGCAAAGAGGTAAGAATAGTTGCTAAAGGTTAGACCTCTTTCACGTGGCTGGCATTCCATTCTGATCAGTGGAGGAATCTATGAACAGATTATAAATTTAAAAAAAAAGGCAAACTCGATGGACCACTTGGTCTTTTTTCTGCCTTCACTTTTCTGTGTTTCTATGTAGATATCCTGCTGTCACTTTTGTGACATTTGTGTCTGTTCAGTTTTTGATATCTTCCCAGTTTAAAAGTTTAAAGGACCCATGTTAGGACTATGGGAAGGTAGAAGAAAGCAGCTGGTTTATTAGCTGTGGAGAGTCTGCCAATAGATGGCAGCATACACCATGCTATAAAAACAGTCTAGGGTCAAAAGGCTTTTTTTTTAACAGCCAATCAGCTGCAATCTGGTATTTTTCTTAAACAAAGCCTTTTATTCTCTGCAAAGCAGTACAAAGGCCATTAGCCTACAGCAGGGGCGTCAAACTGCATTTCATTGCAGGCCGTATCAGCATTATGGTTGCCCATAAAGAGCCGGTTGTATCTGTAAGACTAGATATCCAGACCACCCGACGTCCCATTACATCAGATGTCAAGAATCCCACACCCTCCCTATCATCACCGTGCACCCCCTTTGAGGGTAGAGCTGGAAAGCAGAAAGTGCAGGGTGTGGAGGAGGACCAGAGGAGGAGTGGAGTCAGTTACCAGAGTCTGCTGAATGCCGAGACCAGGGGAGGTAGAGATGAGGGGCTGCTGCAGCTGCACTGAGGGGTGCAGGATTTGGCAGAGGAGTTCTATTCTCCTCTCTGCTGCTGAATACTGAGACAAGGTGGGGGCAGAGACAAGGGGGTTCCTGGAGAGGTGCAAGGCAAGAGCCACATGAAATGGCCTGGAGGGCCGGATTCGGTCCTTGGGCCTTGTGTTTGACACCTGTGGCCTACAGCATCCAGACATGCAAGCTTAAAGTGTAATTCTACTTTTGGTCGGAAAAAGCAATCCCCTCAGGGTGATCTATATACATTGCAGGAATTTTTATCAAACTTTGTAGCAGATACCTACGTTTTCCTGCTCTGAAGAAAAATCTGTGTGTTTCACCATATCTTTTACAGACCGATTCTGAATGGGAGGGTCTGGTTATTATAATCACCTGGTGTGGACAAAGTGTGCTGATGAAAAAAAGCTGCAGTGTCTGCATTCCGCCGGTTCACACCACAAAAACACACTAAGAATTTGTTTTGGATGTGTTTCTGCATGCACATTTACATGCATTTTTGATGCGTTCCAGTACGTTTTTGACGTGTTTTGCCACATTCCAGTACAGTTCCTTGCAGAAAAAAATGGAGCATGTTCTACTTTTGTTGACTGCACTGGAACGCACCGCACCAGTGTAAACTTTTCCATTGGAATCCATATAACCTACTGTCCATGTGTTTTTAATGCAGAAAAAACGGCACTGGACATCTGATTTGAACTGATCCTTAGATGTTTTTAACCCTTGGGTAATATCCCACCAAAGCTAAAATTTCTATTGCAGGGGATACCTAAAATATGACTTGTATCTTACTGCTTACCTCTGGGAAAATCAATGATCCAATCACACAAGCAAGAAATTACATTTTTGGGTGTTCTGTACACCAAGTGTTCAGAATACCTTCAAGTTGTCATATTGCATTGAATTTTACAGACAAATACTGAGCTGATGATTGAAAAGGAGGGTCAGTTTTAATAACAATAAATTACAACATGGCTTGTGTGCCTATTGGATATGCTATAATATTATTTTTTTAATTTACTGTATTTTTTTCACAAAAGTGGAGTTATCCTTTGACTAAAAGGACAGTGCACTGAATAGAGAGCAGTAAACCCTAAGCTACCGATCAGATTTTTATCATACTGTACTCAGATCATTTAAAGCTAGCCATAGATGGACTGAAATTTGGCCAGTTCAGCGGGCACCAGTCGAATTTCCATCCATCTGTGACCATTCTTGTTCATGAGGTGTCAATATAATGAAAGGGCTTGTTGGAACATTTTTGTTCAATCAGCGCTGCAGCCAATCGGCTGCAGGGATGATCATAGTATTCTGACAGCAGAGAAGTCCACGCTGTCAGAATACAGTGTCCTGGTTGAGTGGGGGAATCCGTTCTGATGAGGGAATCTGGTGGAACTGGATGAATTTTGATCCATGTATGGCTGTTTAAACTAGCATTCAAGTGTAGGGAGGGGCATGCACGTGATGGCAGACCTTTCCTACATTTTCCCCAATTGACTCGTTGGGTGGCAAGACAGGGTCTCATAAGAAGACTACCCCCTGGGTGGGTTCTTGTGGGCTAGTCTAGGCTAGGCACCTGTAACAGAATCACTCTCCTACACATGAGGTTCCTTTACTGCCGTGCTGTTTAATTAATGCCTAGGGACCAGGCTGAAGTTGTTGTGGGGGAGTACTCAACCCCTAAGGTGGGCCTCCAACGTTAGAGATGACCAATATACCATGTACACTTGGCACCATGACTGTTTTCCAGTTTCTCTCCTTTCGCTGTGTAAATGTACATCTTCTCACTGCGAACACTGACCACAGCCACTTGTCAAGCCTTTTCCACCACTTCCCAGTAGCAGAATGAGCCCCACCGTGCATCTAGCGCAAGCTCCAATGTGCACTTGACTGTAACGCTTAAACTTCCATATCTTTGTACAGGATGGGGACCTCTGTGGTGCAGATCTGCTTCAATGCTATGGGAGACAGAATGCGGCATAGGGAGTGCCGACAACATCTCCCTCGTGGCTAGAGGCAATTCCACCTATAACAGGTACATGCTAACAGCAGGCTGCTTGGTGACTATAACTCCATTACTCATGACAACCACATGTGTAACTTGCACTAGAACAACTCTTAACGTGCGGTCTCTTCATATCCCAATGTGTTACATGACCCAAACCTTAGACCATAGGTGCCAGTTACTTGCATTTCACCCCTTTGAGTAACTTCAGACCAGGCAGGAACAAAGTTTTAAAGCTTTACTTAAGTGCAAAATGAACATCTCAAAGCCCAGCATGTAAAACGGGATTATTCCTACATCCCTGCTCCTAACTCAAGCTATGTGCTGCCCCGGCTTACCTGCAAAAGGTAGAGTCCATGTACAGACAGGAGTCCATCAGTGGCATTTCCCAGCAGCTGGTGTCTTCAGGGGCGAACCCCAGGTCCCGATGACCTCCTACATCACGACAGGCTCCCGAAAGTTAGCTCCAGGTTTCCTCTCCATACTCTTCAGGTTCTTGGCTCACAGATTAGGTCCTGCTCAACATCATCAACAACTTCTCTCCTCCTTTCTCCCCACTTCAGACCACTGTTCCGCTTATATAACACAGGACATGTGGGTCGGACCCAAGGAAACCCACCAAGCAACAGACCTGGAATAAAAAATGAACTCTTACCCTCCCGTCCAGGGCAGCACATAACTAGGACATACTGTACTTCAACCTGCTAACAAGTTGAGGGTTTAACACTACAAAAAGCTAGCCATACACAGATCGAACTATGACCGTTTCCTGCTGTATAGTCAGAAATTCTGTGCGTGGCCCAGCCAACACTACCCTTCCCGACAAAGTTTGATCTGAAGATCACAGGAGCTGAGTGGATAATTGTCGTTTGAACCGTTGGCACTTGCTGTCAGAATACAATAACCTGCAGGGGAGATTCATTCATCCATGCTGTTTAGCATGGATGGAGGAACCTGGTGGCTTGCTTTTGTTCATCCTACGGGCCGTATAAAAGAATCTATGCATTTATGGCCAGCTTTAGACAGGGAGTATTTGCCAAGGTTGGAGAAACAACAGATATGCAAACATTTTCCGATCTGATCATAAAGCCGAATTGGGTGAACAACTCTGACGTCTCCAGGCACCTCTACCACTAAAAGAAGCCTTTATATAAAGACAAGAATAAGATGTGGACAGCATGATTCAAAGACAAAACTAACTGTTGTCCATGTGCTGATTGTCTTGGGATAAGAATGTTTCTTTTACTATTACACTGTAGACAGAATAGAGATTTTGTTCCAGATATAGGAAGATGAGTTTTAGATGTTTGCCAGAGCAGAACAACCATTGTACAAGAAGAATGCTCCACCGGTCTTGGCAACTCTTACCTGGACCAAGCAAAAAAACATCCTCTAATGTGTAATCTGTATGTGTGAACCTGCAGGGATTTCTAGGCAAACAATCTGAAGAATGGTACTTTTATTTTCCATGTAATAAAATTACTTATCATGCTCCAGAACCTCAGTCTACCCCCAACCCTAAAATTTAAGTTAACCCAAAACCTAACCCTTCACTAGAACATACTCCTCAACTTAAAGCTAAATTCTAGGCAAACAGTTAAATACAAATCCCAACCACAGCACCACCTGGCTGGAGTTTGCATGTTCTCCCTGTGCCTGCGTGGGTTTCCTCTGGGTACTCCGGTTTCCTCCCACGCTCCAAAGACATGCTGGTAGGTTTGTTGGCTCCTGTCTAAATTGGCAATGGTGTATGAATGTGAATTAGGGACCTTGGACCCCATTCACACCTGAAGGCTTTGTAGTGTGAAGCTTGAAGCTCCAAAATGCTCAGGGAGAAAAAATAATATTCCTCTCTGGCAATGGTTCACATCTCCACTCCAAGTCGCCTGAAGTTCAAAAACGTTTTTGTAGCTCCATTCAGGCAGATTGATGCATTTTGGGCGCATTTTTATTCCCATAGAAATACACGGAAACACAAAAATTGTGCATTTTCATGCACTTCAGCGCATTTTGTCACACGACTAACAGCTTTTTTCTGACATGGCAAAACATGGCAACAATTGATGTTACAAATTAATTTTTTCTCTATTGGCTACCACAAAATGCCGGAACTCAAAAAGCCCGAAAACGCCTCAACAAATAGCGCTCAAACATTTGCAAATGCACATAAAAACGTGTGAAGAAACATGCAAAAAAATGCACAAAAAGCTATGCTCAGGTGTGAATGGAGCCTCAGATTGTAAACTCCTAGAGGACAGGGACTGATATGAATGTCAAATATGTGTAAAGTGCTGTGTATATTTACCGCACTATAAAGGTACCTGTAATAATAATACACTAAACAAACATAGCTGTTTATGAAAACATTTGCTGTGCGGATGTCTGAAGCATTTGCCCAATCACTGCAAATGATCACCATATTTTTTGTAATATGGTTATCTCCTATGATCACTAGCTCCATCTAGTGGTCATAATGCAGTTTTTTTTTTCAGGTATTTTAGGAAAATACTGCATTATGGACATTAGATGGAGCTGACAATCTATTATTATTATTCAACATGAACCCTTTTTTGTGTTGTTTTATCTGAGTGTTCTTGCCTGTTAGGTAATCTGATATTTTAGATGTATTAGACTGCAGCACTCATCCTTGCTGGTGTTGTCTGGTTTGCTGTGACTTTGTATTGGCGGTTGCCCATCTTCTATAGAAGAATGACTAAACTTTTTTTTATTTTATAGAGATCATAGTGCAAAAAACATAAATACGGCGATCATTTGTTGTGCCTGTGCAAATGCATTAGACATCCTCCCAGTTAATTTTTAATTAATAGATCCTATAATGTATAATATGTCGAGTGCTGCATATATTGTCAGCGCTGACTAAATAAATGGGAGTTGTTTCACCTGCAAAAGGATTTGTATTTTTGTCTATACAGTCCAGAGATTTGGGCAGCTCTGCCACATAGCACAGCCCTGCTTGGTATGGTAGAAGATCTGATGTTTTCTTGGCTGCAGTCCACTCTGCTAACAGGCCCCATTCACAAGTAGCGAATGAAAATTTTTTTCTGTGTTTTTTTGGGCAACACACATATTTGTTTATTTATTTCAGGTACTTATATAGCACCGTCAATATACGCAGCGCTTTACATATATATTGTACATGCACATCAGTCAATATCCCTCAAGGGGTGTACAATCTAAGGTCCCTAACTCACATTCATACATACATATACTAGGGCCAATTTAGACAGGAGCCAGTTCACCTACCAGCATGTCTTTGGAGTGTGGGAGGAAACCAGAGACCCAGAGGAAACCCACGCAGGCACAGAGAGAACATGCAAACTCCAGGCAGGTGGTGCCATGGTTGTGATTCGAACCAACGACCCTAGTACTGCATGTACCCTAGTACATAGGGCAGGCTATTGATTTCAATGCGATACCTTATGCATGACAAACGCAGCAATATAGCTCATGGAGCTTTTTTGCCATGTTCTGGTTTGCGCATTCTTAACATGCATTTTCCCAAATTTGTCATGTTCTTATGAGCAGCAAAATGCATGTTTGCTTGCTGCATTTAGGGTGCCATTACCAATGACACCAAAAGCACCATGCATGTTTTTTGTGTATTCCAGAAGTGTGCAGATGTGAACAGAGCCTTACAGGTCTTCTTTTGCCCCACCCTGTGACAGGCCAGTGAAAAGAGAAGCAGCAGGCTGATGAGCTTGTCACGCTGCTCTCTCCTCCTATCAACACGTTCCTTGTTAGTACATAAACCACAACTGATTGGCTTCTTCTGCTGCTTCTCCCTCTCCCTTTCTGAGCTCTGCTGTACAGGGAATGCAAGAATTAGATACAATGATTAATACAGAGCTGTGTTCATTTGTGGATTATACATCTGTCTGGAATTGAGCATTAAAGTTATTGTAAACCTCAGACATGAAATATGAACAAAGCAAATCCCTCTATAGTGTGTACTTGTCTCAGTTATTATTTATTTATTTCAGGTACTTATATAGCGCCGTGAATTTACACAGCGCTTTACATATGTATTGTACATTCACATCAGTCCCTGACCCTCAAGGGGTGTACAATCTAAGGTCCCTAACTCACATTCATACATACACATACTAGGGCCAATTTGGACAGGAACCAATTCACCTACCAGCATGTCTTTGAAGTATGGGAGGAAACTGGAGTACCCGGAGGAAACCCACGGAGGCACAGGGAGAACATGCAAACTCCAGGCAGGTGGTGCCGTGGTTGGGATTACAAACCAACAACCCTAGTACTGCCAGGCAGAAGTGCTAACCATTTAGCCAGTTAAGAGCATTAAGTGTCATTTCTGTCTGCTGCTTCATTCCTCTGCTATCAACATGAGTAATTTCTGACACGTTTTCCTGACACCAAGAGACTAAAGGTGACAGGGGAGGGAGCTCCATTATACAACCTGTGATTGACAGCCTCAGCCCTGTTCCTGTGTGCTGTGTGAAGAGCGGTGTGTCCCTTCCCTCCAATCGGCTCTCACAGCTCTCCTTGCTGACCACTGCAGAGTGTAACCTCAGCTCTCCACCCGTTTTTTTCTGACAACTCAGAAAAGCTTTATAAATTATGGATTTTGATTGGCTGTGTAGAAGAGAAGGCTACAGATAAACAGGTACAACTTATGTAGGAGGATTTGTCTCTTTTCTGTGTATCGCCAGAGGCCAGTCACTTCATTGGGTATATGTAAGGCTGCTTTAACACTGATCCGTTTTTCTTCCACTTTTGCGTTTAAAAAAAGCGGAAGAAAAACGTGACCATGTATTTCTATGGCTCTCTTCACACTGATCTGTTGCGTTTCTTAAAAATCCTGCTTGCTGCATTTTTGGTGCAGGTTTGCTGCGCTAAAAAAAAAAACACACCAAAAACGCACCCCCCATTGACATCAATGGAAAATGCGACAAAAACAACAATTAAACCTGCACCGTTTTTAGAACTGTTTTTGAGTCACATGTTCTTTAAAAAATAAAGAGACGGCAAAAACGCATATGTGATCAGTGTGAAATGTGATCAGTGTGAAAGCAGCCTAAGGCTTTACATCCACTTTAAAGTATACCTGTAACGAGAGAAATTCAGTGACTGTCTTTGCTGATTAGTTTAATGCTGGTCATACAGCATACAAAGTCTTGTTTTCAATCAGCTTTAATTCAAAAAACATTTCTTGGTTTCAAGTGACTGAATTATAAAAATTAGGGTGAAAAATCAAATGAAAAGGCCGAGTCGTTTAGATCAATTTCTACTCCAATTTTAGCCGTATGGAAATAATTGGGTACATTGGGTGCGGACATAGAACATGAATATCAGCAAAGTCAGGGGAAAGCCACAAATCCTTATCTACATATTTGTTCTGCAATCATTTTGAAGCTAAAGGGTGAACACGACAGCCAGGCAACAAGCATTTTCAGAAGAAGATGTCAGCAATGGCAGCCTTTAAGTTCATCTCATGCAAGGTTTCTGAACGATGGAAACTGACTGCTGGAAAACGTAGGTTAAAAAACGTCAGTTTAGCCGCGTTTGCATACTGCGTTTATGAGCGTTTGCGTTTAGAAGCGTTTTTTTCAAGGTAGTCTCAGGAGACCTTCCAAAATGCCCAGAAAACACTGAAAAACAGTAACAAATTAACTATTTCAGACATTTTGAGAGAAATAGAGAGAGCAGAAGCAGAGAGAGCAGTATGTGTTGAGATTAGCTGTATTTTTTTTTCTTTTTTGTGGTGTTTGGATGTGTTCCAGCTCATTTCTGTGCAGAAATTATTGCAGCAATGTCTAACATATTTTTTTCATGCAAAACCTCAAAGTATGGTGTACCAGGTCCATTTGAGTATCGGGAAAACGCTTTGCATGCATTTTTCATGATGAAAAAAAGGCTCTGGACAGCATCTGGAAATGGAAGAGTTAAAAAAAAATTTCAAATGCAAATGCCTATAAATGCGGTTAGCCGAGTTTACAAGCGTTTTGCATTCACAAACGTTTTGCGTTTGAAACGCTCCATCAATTTTTACATTTAGCTTAAAGCCTAAAAGGGAAAGTTCAACCTCCCTGCCTCCCCCCATGCAACTTTTGGCAGCTAAGAAGCGATTCGATAAGGACAGACTGCCTCTTAGCGATCCTGATGCTGGGAATTTGTTGCTAGCGGCAGAGTTGCTTGTCTGACTTCAGCTTCCATCTTGGTATTTGTAAGAGTCAGGGGTCATGTACACGGGACGTTTGGAAAACACTTCTGAACAATGGAAACTGACTGCTGGAAAACGTAAGGTAAAAAACGTCTGTTTATCCGTGTTTGCACTTTTTAAACATAACATCAGGAGACCTTCCCAAATGCCCAGAATGCACTGAAAAACAGTAAAAAATTAACTATTTCAGACATTATGAGAGAAATAGAGAAAGCAGAAGCAGAGAGAGCAGTATGTGTTGAGATGACCTGTCTTTTCTGGTTCTATTCACTACGGATCCCATCATGAGCATAATGCGGCACGTTCTACCATTTTTTCCTTCACGCAAAACCTGGAACGGACTGCGTTGGTGTACCGGGTCCATTTGAATACATGGAAAATGCTTTGCATGCATTTCTGATGATGGAAAAAGGCTCTGGACAGCATTTGGATATGGATCAGTTAAAAAACTCTTCTAAATGCAAATGCTTATATATGCGGTTAGCCGCATTTACACAAACGTTTGGCGTTTGAAACACTGATAAAATCTACTCCTGAACGCAAGTTTGGTGCTTTCAAAAAAATGACTGTAAACTCAACTGCCTGTAAATGACTGTAAACGACGATGTGTACATGGTCACATAGGAAACCATTAGGGAGAGTTCAGGGGCTGCTGAAAAAAATGCAGAAAAGCTCCTAAACGTGAGTTTATCAGCTGCAGTGTACATGGAGCCTAATAAAGTGAGTAAGCAGTGCAGCACTGTGAGCAGGTACATTAAAGTATATCTGAACCCCAACCATTTAGTTTTTTTTTTGATAGTCAGTGGTAAGGATTAGAACCCCTGCCTGGTTTTTATTACTGTCTACTCTTCTGCTGGGAGATTTACTCTGCTCTGTTTGTACTGGTGACGTTATCACTGAAATTAAAAGTGAGGGAAAACCCCAAAGTGGAGCAGTTTTTCCACTTCTTACATGGAACACAACTGGCAAATTATGGATTTCATTCTTTTCTTACTCTATCAAAAAAAAAATGGCTTTGCATATACTATGGGATCTATTTATAATAAAAACGTGCTGTGTAAATTTTTCAGCATTTGCACAGTCTTCACTAGTAATCCCCATAATGAGTCTAATATGTTTATTTCCTGTTATAGTCAGCTACATCTAGTGACTATAATGCATTATTTTTCTGAAATACCTCAACCAGGAAAATACTGCATTATGGCAACTAGATGGAGCCGTTGACCATAGGAAATAAACGATTAAGGTGTCCGTTTATGAACCAGCAGTAATAGATTGCTGCTCAGTTCTCCGGCATTCTCGGAGAACACAGTTCTGTGAATGCCGTTTATGAAGCATATATAGATCAGTTCTCTAAACGAAGGGAGAACGGTCTCCAAACACTGGAGAACGGTCTACAAACGCTGGAAAACGGCTGATTTTACTATAATCTCGCGAGATTACAGTAAAAGATCAGTTTACTAAGCAGAGGTAAATTATCTCTGCTTAGTTTTCGGTCCCTCCAATTCTCCAGCTCTGGGCTGGAGAATCTGGAGGGAGAACACAGATCTCCAGAGAAGAGCTGAACATATTCTCCTGGGTGTCATAAACTGTGAATGACCAGAGAATAGCTGTGATCCTCTGAATCTCAGCTATTCTGTGTGTCATAAACGGACACCTAAACACATTATGGGGATTATTCACAATGGCTTTGCCTTTTTTTCTATAACTAGACCCCATAGTGTATGCAAAGCCATTTTTTATTGTGTATCTATTCTTAAAGAAAAAAATAAATTATATATATATATATATATATATATATATATATATATACACTCACACTGTCTATATATATATATATATATATATTTTCTATATATATATGTATATATATCAACCAACCAATGGTAAGTGCAGTTCTGGTACCTATTATTTTATAATGATAATAAAAAGAAAAGCGCCAAAAAATTCCAAAATCAGCTGCAAACCCTAGCCCAAATCTGGTATCAGCATAAGAAATATAAATAAAGGAATGTGCTAGTAATAAAGCATCAAATAATTTCAAACAATATGTAAATTAATATGTGCAAATTAATAGGTGCAAAAATAATAATAATGTCCACAATTTTTGTATAAAGTCCAACCATCAAAAAGTGACAATCAATACTGAAATCTTTTGGAAGTAATTGACACCTTGAAGAAAATCCACCACCGAATGAATTAAATAAACTCCCCAGAGCTATATGCTGGTTAAATTATAAATCAGCATAATCGCTATTGCTCTGGGAGCGATGATCTGTTGAGATTCCAAGGTTTGGGAGCAATGTACCGCAAACAGCCAATCAGCATGGATGGAAAAAACTCTGATATCAAATGGTCATTCTCTCTCTCTCTCTCTCTCTCTCTCTCTCTCTCTCTCTCTCTCTCTCTCTCTCTCTCTCTCTCTCTCTCTCTCTCTCTCTCTCTCTCTCTCTCTCTCTCTCTCTCTCTCTCTCTCTCTCTCTCTCTCTCTCTCCATAAATAGCGGCAATACTCGGGGAATCAAGAAGAAATATATTGGTGCAATACGTTTTTAAAACATGAACTTTATGAAATATCGATGTACACTCACAAGGAACGTGTCTGAACTGATTGTGGACATTATTATTATTTTTGCACTTATTAATTTGCACATATTAATTTACATATTGTTTGAGATTATTTGATACCTATTATTTTACACTGCCTTTCCATGGCATGACTATAGTCATAGTAGCCCATGTCGCTGCAATGGGGCCTGGGGGGTTTGAGGGGGTCCGATTATAGTGGCTGTTGAGGCAATTTGAATGTAAACAGAAATCTGTGTGCATGTGAATATAATAAACCTGTGCTGTATTATTAGAGATTACAGAGATTGCTGTTGACACTGACCCTGTACCCCCCTGTGACATCTCCAACCAAGAAGAGCTGACATCAGACGGTTGGAGGCTTCAGAATGATTGTTGCCTGTCACAGATTACCTGTGCAGGCTTTTCAGCAAGGTACATTTTTTTCAGCTGCCCAGGCTGCTTTCACACTGATCCGTTTTTCTTCTGTTTTCGGGTTAAAAAAGCTGAAGAAAAATGCATGATCATTATATCCTATGGAACTCTTCACACTGGTCAGTCATGAGTCCATTGTGTTTTTCAAAGTCCTACTTGCTGCATTTTTGCACACCAAAACTACACCTCCCCTTTAAATGAATGGAAAACGAATCAAAAACACACCCACGGTTCTTTTTTTGGTGCGTTTTTTTGAGTCACATGTTTTTTTTTTCACAGGTGCAAAATGCACCAAAAACATGGCACAAATACATATATGTTTTTGCAAGGGAGCAGTGTGAAAGTAGCCTTAGGCTGGCTATAGGTGAGTCCATTTTTTTGTTTAATCAGTGGGTAAAAGGAAAAAAATTGACCCAATTCCCCAATCTTCACATTCAATGCGGATGGGAGAATCCTCCCCACTAAGTCTATATCCTGCAGTGCTGATCAAGTGGAAATCTTCCAACAGGGCAGTTGAACAAAAGGCGAATGGCAGAACCACAGTGGCCATACATGATCCCTGCTGAACTGGCTTAATTTTGATTCATGTATGACCAGCTTTAGTGGTGTAGATATATTGCCCTCAAAGCTTCTTGTCATCCCGGCCAGCACTGAAATGAAACCTGCATGCATAACGCAGTCTTCTTCATGCTATAAAAATCCCAGGGGGTCTCTTTAAATAAAAACTGACAACTGTAGTTCTGGAAAAAAACAGAGTTTAAAGGGGTTGTAAACCCTTACTTGTACCCAGTGAAGTGACTGAGCTTATGTAATACACAGAGATGAAACAAATCCTCTGACATAAGTTGTACCTGTTTTATTTGCAGCCATTTGTCCTGAAAATAATGAAAATAATTTTTCACAGACTCATAAAGCAGGGGGTGGGGAACTGCAGTTAAACACTATACAAGAACTCTGAGAGCTGATTGGAGGGTAGGGACACCCCCTCTTCACACAGCACCCAGGAACAGAGCTGAGGCTGTCAATCACAAGCTGTGTGCTGGAGTCCCCCCTCACCTTTTATACTCTTGGTGTTAGGAAAACTTGTCAGAAGTGACTCGTGTTGATAACAGAGGAATGAGACAGCAGAGAGAAATGACACTTAGTGCTTTGGAGAGAGGCAAGTAAACACTATACAAATATGTGCTTTGTCCAGATTTCATGCTTGAGGTTTACAGCCACTTTAGGTATTTTGTATTAGTGTTATAGAGTAATTGTGTGCGGGACAACTAACAATTTTGTCTAATATAAAATATTGCTGTGGCCATTATTATTTCTACTAATTTTTTTTTTCAGCACTTGCTGTGGCGGTGGAAGGGGAGTGAAGGCTTCAAATTTACACTGAGGTCCATAGATTTGATATGTTGGAAAAGACTGGAAAGGACAGAGCTGTTACTTGGAAAAACAATGTTAAAAGTTAAAATGATATTAAAAGTTTGTTTTTTTAAATAAAATAATAAACATATTATACTTGCCTGCTCTGTGTGGTTTTGCACAGAGCAGTCCTGATCCTCCTCTTCTGCAATTGCCCCCCCCCCCCTCCCCCACTTGTGCATGCATGTTCATGAGGAGCTTTGTCTGTGTCTATTGACACAGACAGGGGGGCTCTGCCCCACCCCCTGCTCCCTTGTCACAGATTTTGATTGACAGTGTCTATGCAAACAAATTTCCTTCTGCCTGTCCTTGATTCATTCATACACTATATTGCCAAAAGTATTGGGCCAGCCCTCCAAATCATTGGATTCAGGTGTTCCAATCACCTCCATGGCCACAGGTGTGTAAAATCAAACACCTAGGCATGCAGACTGCTTCTACAAACATTTGTGAAAGAATGGGTCGCTCTCAGGGGCTCAGTGAACTCAAGCGTGGTACCGTGATAGGTTGCCACCTGTGCAATAAGTCCATCCGTGAAATTTCCTTGTTATTAAATATTCCACGGTCAACGGTTAGTGGTATTATAACAAAGTGGAAGCAACTGGGAACAACAGCAACTCAGCCACAAAGTGGTAAGCCACGTAAAATGACAGAGCGGGGTCAGCGCATGCTGAAGCGCACAGTGCGCAGAAGTTGCCAACTGTCTGCAGAGTCAATAGCTAAAGATCTCCAAACATGGTGTGGCCTTCAGATTAGCACAACAACAGTGCATAGAGAGCTTCATGGAATGGGTTTCCATGGCCGAGCAGCTGCATCCAAGCCTTACATCACCAAGTGCAATACAAAGTGTCAGATGCAGTGGTGTAAAGCACGCCGCCACTGGACTCTAGAGCAGTGGAGACATGTTCTCTGGAGTGACGAATGACGCTTCTCTGGCAATCCGATGGATGTTTCTGAGTTTAGCGGTTGCCAGGACAACGGTACTTGCCTGCATTGTGCAAAGTGTAAAGTTTGGTGGAGGGGGGATTATGGTGTGGGGTTGTTTTTCAGGGGTTGGACTTGGTCCCTTAGTTCCAGAGAACGGAACTCTTAAGGCATCAGCATACCAAGACATTTTGGACAATTTCATGCCCCCAACTTTGTGGGAACAGTTTGGGGATGGCCCTGTCCTGTTCCAACATGACTGCGCACCAGTGCACAAAGCAAGGTCCATAAAGACATGGATGAGCGAGTTTGGGGTGGAGGAACTTGACTGGCCTGCAGAGTCCTGACCTCAACCCAATAGAACACCTTTGGGATGAATCAGAGCGGAGACTGCGAGCCAAGCCTTCTCATCCACCATCAGTGCCTGACCTCACAAATGCACTTCTGGAAGAATAGTCAAACATTCCCATAGACACACTCCTAAACCTTGTGGACAGCCTTCCCAGAAGAGTTGAAGCTGTTATATCTGCAAAGGGTGGGCCAACTCAATATTGAACCCTACGGACTAAGACTGGGATGCAAATAAAGTTCATGTACATGTAAAGGCAGGCGTCCAAATACTTTTGGCAATATAGTGTACTTCATGTTAAAGAGGAACTTCAGCCTTTGCAGGAAAAAATAAAAGGTCAACAGGTACAAAGACTGTAACTGACTTTTAATAAAAAGACACTTACCAACCCAGGGATCCAGCGCTGTCCTCACCCAGTCCAATTCTTCACTTGTGTTCAGGTCCCTGGCGCCGCCATCTTGAATGTGGAAAACAGGCTATGGCTTCCTGGTGTTTGACATCTGGCTCTCCACAGCGCATGCACGAGACGTGCTGGGCTTTCTGAATGGTCTCTCAGTCTCCTGGGACATGCTATGGAAGAAGTGGGCAAACTTCTGATCTGCTCACCTAGGCAAGCAAAGTGGGAGCAGGTACTTGTCAGAAATAATAAAAAAAGTTCCCAATAATGAGAGAGGAGGGTTCAAAGAGGAGGATGAGCAGAACCTCATATTTTCAGTGAATTTCCACTTTAAGATCCATGAGAGTAAAGAAGTCCCAGGGGGCCTCATTAAAATTCTGCTATGGGGCTCCAGGACCTCTGGTTACGCCTCTGCCGCCTATTCAGATGTTTCTTTATTGTCTGCCTCTAATGACTATCACCTGGATGACTTATATATACCAAGGGAATGAGTCAGAGTACTAATCTAGGCCATATTATGTCCTGGGGCTGTTGAGATTTGAGAAGGGCTGGGCTTTATCTGACTGTAGTGACACATTGGAAGAGTACAGGCTGCTCTTCTAAATAAGTTGTTTACCTTCCCAGAATGATTAAAATTCATGAAGAGGATCTAGATCTAATCTGCTGATTACCCTCCAATCCTTCCTCTACCTCCCGCACATGCCGAAACATATTTCCTGTTTACAGGGGATGTATGTACGTATGTAATGAATGTATGTGCATGCTTTTTCTTTGTTATGTTCAGAACAAAAATATATTTTGTTTATTAAGTTCTTTTTTAAAAGGTAATATGAAAGATTTCATGTAAACACAGTATGTCATATTGAATGAGTGGTGAATGTGAGACTAGTTCCAAAAAGGTTTCAGCAGCAAATTGGGGACCCCCTCCAATCCCCTCCACCACCTTCCAGCAAAAAGAGATGGGAACCATCTGCATTTTGTATTTGAGGATGTGACATGTACAGAGCTAGTGCCCAAGGAATCACAAACAAGACTGATGAGATTATTTTCAATCCAAAATTCCTCCTTTGTCTTCTCTTTAGCTCCCCCTAGTGATGGTGAAGAGCAGCTGCTGCAGGAAGAGATGATGTAAACAGACTGCTTCCATGCTGGAGGTCCCTATATCTGCAACTCCTCTTTACCACTAAAGAAGACCCCCGTTGAATTTGACATTTTAAATCAGGGCACAGCAATTAAGAATATAATGTATCATAAATGATTGACTTTTTAAATAAAATACTTGCTTTCACATTTTTATTAATAAATTGCATCTCGGTGCGTATCTCATGCAGCCTATTTGCAGCCACTTAAAGCGGAGTCCCACCCATTTTTACAAGTTGCTTTCATCCACATGCCCACCTGCAGTGTATTCCTAAATGGATAATATATATATTTTTTTTTATGTCTGAATATCTTATTTTTATCTGTGTATACAGCTCTTCTAGTCTGGCTACCCAAGCGATGTTGTTGTAAGGCGATTCCCTTGGAACACCTGGGATATCGGCGTCATCTTCCTAGGAGTCCAAGCAAATCGACTCAGCCCTCATGCGCACGGGATGTTTTGATAACGCTGGTAACGTTAGCTGTGTAAAGTTAAAAACGTGAGTTTTTCAGCTTTTTTTTATTAGCGTTTAGTGGCCTTTTGACGCGTTTAGCTGCGTTTTCCCGCGTTTGAGTTTAAAACCGTCATTCTTGTGAGCTACTATGGTATATGTGCATAAATATCTTATTTGGTGAGTGAAATATAATTTTTTAAATGTAAATGAGTATATAAATACATAAAAACATAAAAAACATATGTGGGTCGCCTACAACTTGTGTGTCACTATAATCAGAAATATATGCAAATCATGTCGCGCTCCACTAATATTAAATATGATAATTGCACTGAAATATAAACATAGGATTAGCATGTATAATCCAAAATGATTTTAGTAACAAAAATTAGTCTGGCTTTAAATTGTAATCCTGCGTGCTTATTTACAAAAACAATCCGTGACTTGTGTTATTCACTAGTGAAAAATAAATAATATACAAAAGTTTTTTAAAAAACATATAAAAAATGATATTTGAAAAAGTCCACAAAAACTTTAACTTGTGTGCTCCTTCACCATTGTGCGCTAACCTGATGTATATGACCAAACCGTTAAGTGAGGTCCTACAAGCTTGTGTCCCTTTAACCGCCTCCCGCCCGCCATATAGTGTAATGACGGGCGCAAGGCAGTTCTCTCATTTTGGGAGGATGTCATATGACATCGTCCCATTCTAACCGCACATGCGCGGCTCCGGGAGCATGCAGCACGGCGATCGGTGGTGCGCTGTGTCACTTGTACACAGAGGATCACTGATCAACGGAAAGAGCCGAAGATGTCAGCTCGGTCATGTGATCAGCTGTGCCCAATCACAGCTGATCGCATGTAAATAGGGAAATGACGGTTATTGGCATTTCTCTCCTCATGAGCTGTCACGCTGACAGAGGAGAGGAGAGCCGGTAATCTGCATCCCTCAGAGGGGACATGTACACTGATCATCAGGGCACTGATGATCAGTGTAGCCCCAGCAGTGCCACTTGTCAGTGTCCATGAGTGCCAGCTGTCAGTGCTCATCAGTGCCACTTGCCATCAATGCCACATATCAGTGCCCATCTGAGCTGCTTTCAGTGTCACCCATCAATGCCAGTCAGTGCCACCTATCAGTGCTGCAAATCAGTACCACCTCTCAGTGCCAGTCAGTGCCGCATATCAATGCCGCCCATCAGTGCCATATATGAGTGCTGCCTTTCAGTGCCCATCAGTGATGCCTGTTAATGCCCATCAGTGCCAACTACCAGTGCCTCCTCATCAGTGTCCATCAGTGCAGCCTATCAGTGCCCATCACTGCAGCCTCATTAGCGCACATCAGTGAAGGAGAAAAATCACTTATTTACAAAATATTATAACAAAAACTAAGAAAAAAACTTTTTTTTTCAAAATTTTCAGTGGTTTTTGGTTTGTTTAAGAAAAAATAAAAAACCCAGAGGTGATTAAATACCACCAAAATAAAGCTCTATCTGTCACAAAAAAATGATACAAATTTCACATGGGTACAGTGTTGCATGACCGCGCAATTGTCATTGAAAGTGTGACAGCACTGAAAGCTGGAAATTGGCCTTGGCAGGAAGGGGTATAAGTGCCCTGTAGGCGAGGGGTTAAATGGACTTAGAGATGAGTGGACATATATATCCCTGTCCCAGATGGATGGATAGATGAGTCGAGTGTTTGCCTTTTCCAGCAGGGGGTCTGACTGTTTCCCAGAGGCCTGCTTTCCTGGAGTTGGATGGATGGATAGAGTAATCCCTCTTTCCTCTAGGGCAGCGGTTCTCAACCTGTGGGTTGCGACCCCTTTGGGGGTCGAACGACCATTTCACAGGGGTCGCCTAAGACCATCGGAAAACACATATTTCCGATGGTCTTAGGCGATGTGTGGGC
Organism: Staurois parvus; assembly: GCF_062004578.1. Lineage (NCBI taxonomy): Eukaryota > Metazoa > Chordata > Amphibia > Anura > Ranidae > Staurois > Staurois parvus. The sequence continues at coordinate 836,056 of NW_028318028.1, read as the reverse complement.
GGGATGACATGCTGCCCCTGTCACCTGGCCACACCTCCGGGATCACTCAACAGCTCCGCCTCCTCGCCGCTGATTGGCCACCGGAACTGTAGCTCAGGAGAGACACACAGGCGGCCAATCACCGGCGAGGAGGTGGAGCTTGGAGAGGAGGAGCCGAGCGGCAGCGCGCGTAGATCAAAGAAGATCGAGGGAGCTGCCGGAGCGAGTGAAGAGGAGAGCGGCCAGTGAAGGAAGACAGCTGACAGGTAAGTGCAAATTTTGCTGCTGCAGCCAGGTATGCTGGCTGTAGATGGGAGAGGGAGAGAGCGAGCCCAGGCTGGAGCAGGGGTCAGCAAGGTAAGTATCATTGGTGTCAGTGGGAGGAATAGTGCCCCATCTTTGGTGTCACTAATAGCAACGATGGGGCACTATTTCTCCCACACATACACCAACGATGGGGCACTATTCCTCCCCCCACTGACACCAACGATGGGGCACTATTCCTCCCCCCACTGACACCAACGATGGGGCACTATTCCTTCCCCCACTGACTCCAAGAATGGGGCACTATTCCTCCCCCCACTGACACCAAGAATGGGGCACTAAACCTCCCCCCACCGACACCAACGATGGGACACTAATTCCCCCCCCGACCTTAATGATGGGGCACTATTCCCCCCTCCACCACACTGACACCAATGATGGGGCACTATTCCTCCCACTGACACCAATGATGGGGCACTATTCCTCCCACTGACACCAATGATGGGGCACTATTCCTCCCACTGACACCAATGATGGGGCACTATTCCCCCCACTGACACCAACGATGGAGCACTATTCTTCCCACTGACACCAACGATGGGGCACTATTCCCCCCACTGATACCAATGATGGGGCACTATTCTTCCCACTGATACCAACAATGGGGCACTATTCCTCCCACTGATACCAACGATGGGGCACTATTCCTCCCACTGATACCAACGATGGGACACTATTCATCCCACTGACATCAGTGATGGGGCACTATTCCTCCCACTGATACCAACGATGGGACACTATTCATCCCACTGACATCAGTGATGGGGCACTACTCCTTCCACTGACACCAATGATGTGGCACTAGTCCTCCCACTGCAAAATTACAGTTATGAAGTAGCAACGAAAATAATTTTATGGTTGGGGGTCACCACAACATGAGGAACTGTATTAAGGGGTCGCGGCATTAGAAAGGTTGAGAACCACTGCTCTAGGGGGTCTCTTCCCCCTTTCTGACTTATCTCTGTCAGCTCTCCCTCGTTGTCAGCTATTGTCAGCACATGTCTGCAGCTCATTTGATTGGCTGCTAGTTCTGCCCCAATTCCTCTCAGTCTGATTGCTCCTTGCTGCAGTGCTGTTCCTGATCCCTTCACATGTGTTTGTATGTAAGGACAAGGTAAGTGAAGAAGAGATCCCGAAGCAACGCTGCAGGGTATTGCCGAGTGTAGCTCGGGGTTACCGCATGTCGTGCTGAAACTTTCCCCCGAGCTACACTCAGGAATACCGCCAGGGAGGTTAAAAAAAAATAAAAAATTGCTGTAGAGACTGGCGCTCCGCTTTAATGTCTGCATGCACTCAGACAAAGAATGTATGACATTTTCAAGGTTGGTTTCCTAATGACAACAATAATTGACCGTATCTCTGTAATGCGTGTTGAAATAGACTTTTGTAGTCTCCATTGGAAGCCCTTGTGTCAGGGTGATAAAGCAAAAGCACAATTAGGTGCCAGACACAAAGGGGCGAGATTTACTAAAACTGGAACACTCACAATCTGGTGCAGCTGTGCATGGTAGCCAATCAGCTTCTAACTTCAGATTGTTAATTCAGCTTTGGCAATAAAACCTGGAAGCTGATTGGTTTCTATGCAGAGATGCACCAGACTTTGCACTCTCCGGTTTTAGTAAATAACCCCCAAAAGTGTTGTCAATTCTATAGCAGTAAGTGAAAGCTACATCCAAAACACAGACTTTAAATGTGCTGCCAGGAAAATATAAGAACTAATCTGAAAGAATTTTACAGTAAAAAAATTGTTATTTTATTATTATAAATATACAATAAAAAAACCTCATGATAAAGGTTACAAAGCCATAAATACATAAAAAATTTAATATTTCAGTGAGAGCTGCAGATTAAACAAAATAGTTTAAACTGATTTTGGAAATTACATTACCATAGTTAAATTTCGGTTTTAATGTTAACAGCTAAAGCTGGCCATAGACGGATCGAAATTCAGCTAGTTCAGCATGGACATGAATTTCAATTCATGTGTGGCCTTGCCTTTTCCCACATGGAAGAAAAATGTATTTGAAAGATATATTTTAAATATTTTTCCCAAATACATTGCCATATATTTGAAATACAATTTTGGCCATATTCAATATATTTATATATATATATATATATATATATATATTTCAATTTAGATATATACTGCATGTTGAAATGCGTTTTTATTACAAAATATATGAAAAATATTTTTCAAAATACATTTCAAATATACTGTATGTCCTTAAAAATACAAATCTACATCTTTGGAATGCATTTATAAATATATGTAAAAAATATATGTTAAAATTACTTTTTTTCATATGGTAAAAAAAATCAGAAGAATATATTTTAAAAAAATATATTTTTGATTTTTTAAATATATTCTTCAGATTTTTTTTAACATATAAAAAAGTGCTATCTGATATGGGTACATATCAACTGGCAGGATCTACAGCCCCAAATTAATGGCATAATATCCCAATATGAACTAGTAAGCTAATATTTTGTTAAATATGTTTGTCATTTTTTTACACTGGATATTTTAGTGATTTCCTAACAAATTATGCAAAATGCAAAGTATTGTTTTTTTAATTGATGTACTGTTTTTGTATTCCAAATAAAACCAAAGTAAACATAAAATTCCAACTATTGCACAAAAAGGGTCTTCATCCACTTATTTAAAGCCTTCAGGGTTTCTGCCTCTGCTTCTTTCTCAGCTTCCATCCAGGCGCAAGTGAAGTGTGTACCAAATCAGATATTTCTCTAAGATGACAACTCCTAATAGCCAGAAAGGAGCATACTCCAATGTCACCAGGCCCTTAAAGTTGTATCTATAGTGACTATAGTCCCAAGGGCAGGCTCTCAAACATCTCAGTATCCATCCAGAACTGAACTCACAAAAGTACACCCAAAAAGTGTAGAGAAAGGCACGGAGAAGGACGCTGCAATGGAACCGCAGATATAGGTACATGTGCTCTATACCCAACATGGCCACTCCATAAATGAAAAGCGCCCAAACACTGGAAACACCCCGGAACCTCCAGTCTCTGCTGCCAGCAAAGTCCCAAAAAGCTGTAAAGAGCACTTCACACACGTACCCATGGATGGAGTAGATGTACAAGCGGAAGAGAAGACCTAAGGGCTCTACAGATCCCATGACCAGGTAGTACCTGTGTAAGGAGATAAGAAAAGCCATTGTAAACCTTTAACTGAAAATATACAAAACAGCACCAGGTTAGACCTGGGGATTCATTTTGGGAGGAAATGGTAGATAGATAGATAGATAGATAGATAGATAGATAGATAGATAGATAGTATTAATTTACTTATTTTTACTCTATAGTTTCTTCATGGTGGGGTCTGGATCTGGTCATGCAACTTTGAAGCAAATGATCACTTTCAGTATTGATCTATTACTGATTGCAACCAACCAGCAATAGACCACTATTGCAGTGATCTGCTGCTGAAGGGAGATGCTGGACAGAGCTGCAACAGGAATGACAGGATATCACTCTCTGAGTCTCTGAGCTGCTGAGCCCGGCACAGTTTTAAAAAGGCCCTGGTGACAAAACAGCACTGGGAACTCAGATGGTTAAAGTAAAAGACATTTATAGCCTTTAAATATTTTGCATCAATATGTGCATATGATAGGTGTAATATACCAAGTCTTACAACTAATGTTCAAGTCTAGGTAGGGTCAAAAAAATGGAAAATTTCCTATCAAATACTTACCATAATTTTCCTTTCCTGATGGACTCCATGGCAGCATACATATGGGTTAGTCCTGCCCTCTTCTCTCCTATAGGACCCGACTCCCATAAATCTTTGCTCCTTGCCAGAGGCCGTGTTCCATAACTAGCCTACTCATGGCATTGGGAGGGTACTCCAGCTGCCATGGAGTCCATCGGGAAAGGAAAATTACGTTAAGTATTTGATAGGAAATTTTCTGTTTTCCTGACAGACTCCATGGCAGCATATGTATGGGAAATAACTAGCCATATACACACGGGCGGGCAGTTTCTCAAACAAAGACTTTAATTTGCCCCAAACTAAAATTAACAGAGGATAAGGAGGCAGGCTCTACACAGTAATGGGCCATAAAAGTGTTGATTAAGGACCATGAGTCCTCTCTGCAGATCATCTCAGGGGCGACATGCCGGGAAGCTGCCCAGGATGTAGCCACACTTCTGGTTCAGTGTGTGATCACCGCCTTCGGAGGCATCAAGCCTTTAGCTCTCTAGACCATTTGGATGGCCTGGACGATCCAGGCTGTGATTGACCTGGGAGACATCCGGTCTCCTTTACTCTTCCCATGGAAAAGGATGAATAGACGGTTCGACCTACAGAAGGATGCTGTGATCTGCAAGTATAACCTTAAGGTCTCACCCACGTCCAGGGGATGAACGTCATTGACTCCTGAGGCTCTAAACATTGGCAGGACAATGGACTTTCGTGGAAGACCAAGGTCACTTTATGGTTAGAACCTAGCATAGGGATGATAACCACTTGATCCGGGAAGAATGTCAAAAACTGTTCTTTGCAGCCAATGTTCCCAATTTCAAAGACTCTTTTTGCTGATGTAACCACTACGCCTTGATGGAGAGCTCTCTCACTATGGGAGGACCAGCTGATTCTGGAGCACCTCCAGAGAAGAAGTCGAGGACAAGCGGAAGGTCCTGTTTCGGGAATCTCAGTTTCCTCTGGGGCCTCAACCATACTGTCCTTTTGACGAATTGCTGAAAAAGAGATACTCCAGTGAAGGCCGAGATGGCTGACACTTGAACCCTGAGGGTGCTGACTGACAGGGGCAGGTCCAGGTCTGACTGTAGGAATCCCAGGACATTCTGAACCCTCGGATTACTAAAGGATCCGCCCACGGTCAATATATAGTCTACGAACATAGACCAGGCTTTTCCATAGACCCTGTTGGTACTTGGTCTTATGGCATTTATCAGGGTAAGGATGACTTCAGCAGGACAGTCTAAGGCCTCCAGCCTCCCCCTCTCAAGAACCAGACCATTAGATGAAGCTGGGCTGGGCAAGGGTGAAGAATGGCCCCCTGCGACAGCAGGTCTGGCTTAAGAGGGAGAGAAACCGGATCCCGAAAGCTGAGCTATGCAAGTAAGGGAAACCATAGTCTGCTTGGCCAGTATGGAATTATGGCCACTACCTCCACTGCTTCTGCTCTGAGCCTCCACAGAAACCTGAAGATGACAGGGACTGGGGGGAATGCATAAGATGTGCGAAACCTCCACTGATCCATCAGAGCATCCACCCTGAAGGACTGGGGACAGCGATTCCTGGTGTAGTACATTTCCAGTTTGCTGTTGCACAGGGAGGCAAACAGGTCAACTTCCGGACTGATCCCAAGGGTCAGTATCCACTTGAAGACTTCTGTGTCGAGAGACCACTCACTGTTGTCCAGTTAAACCCTGGATAGGATGTCTGCTTGAGAGTTCTGGACTCCGGGGATGTATACTGCCGATTTGTTGGACAGGTTTCTCTGAGCCCAAGCCATGATTGGCTCAACCTCTGGCAAGAGGGACAGGCTTTGGGTCCCGCCTTGTCTCCATATGTAGGACACTGCCGTTTATTGTTGGACCTCAGGGGGACTGAATTCCCCTGTGTTAGGTGCTGGAAGGCCGTAGGGCACAGATCACCACTCGTAATTCCGGGACGTTGCACCCCAACCTGTGGGAGGGAAAGCTTCATCTGCTTTGAGCTATCTCAGACTGCAGAGAGCACCCCATCCGAAGTTGCTGGCATCCATTGTGATTGTGACCCAGGAGATGGGGGCAATAAAATAGCAGTTGAGCAGGTTCTTCCACTGCAGCCACCAAGGAAAGTTCTCCTTCATGGAGGGAGATATGTAAATGACCTGGCCCATTTTGCCTGGATTCCATTGTTGAAGAAAGCCCTTCTGGAAGGGTCACAATCTCCACTGTGCCCACTTCACCATTGGCACTGTGGACACCATGGTGCCAATGATTTTCAGGCATTGGAGGGCCCGAAGATGCGAGGAGGACAGGGCAGGTAGTATTCGGCTCCGGATCATCGGAATCTTCTCCACGGGCAGGGACATGGTGGTGCTGATTGGGTCGAGATGAGCCCCAAGGAATATTAGAGACTGAGTGGGCTCTAAATGGCTCTTCTCCATATTCAGCAACCACCTGAACTCAAGAAGTGTGACATGAGCCCTGTGCTGTAGTAGCTGTTCTCTGTCTTTGGATAGTAGGAGCAGGTCGTCTAGGTAATGGTGCAGGCGAATGCCTCTGGTTCTGATCAGGGCCACGACCGCCAACAAGACTTTTGAAAACACAGGAGGCGACATTGAAAGCCCAAAAGGCAGACACGAACTGGAGATGCCGATGGTCTACAGCAAACCGGAGGAATCTCTGAAAATCTCTTGCAATGGGCACATGAAAGTAAGCGCCCTTCAGATCTATAGGTAGGAGTCAGTCACCTGGTTGAATTGCTTGTTGAATTGTGAACAGCGTTTCCATCTTCAATTTTGACTTCCTGATAAAGGAGTTTAGATGGGTGAGATCTATGACTGGCCTCCAGGCCCTGTTTCTTTTCTGGACCAGTAAGAGGGACGAGTACATGCCCTGAAATTCATCGCCCTCCAGAACTGGCACGACAGCACCCTGCGCCAGCAGAGAGTCCACATAGGACAGCAGGATTTCCCTCCTTTCTCCGAAACGTGGAAGGGCCGTAGGGGTGGATTTGAGATGAGGAGGGCTCTTGAACACCCAAGCATGCCCTAAAGATACTGTGCTGATGGCCCAGATGGCCCGGATTGAAGCCGGTTTGAAATGCCGAAAATGGAGAAGGCGTGCCCCCACCTGACCTGCCTGAGTGGGCCCATTGTCGATAACACCTCATTAACATTGCCATATCAACATGGATATCGCACCACTTCCCAAACAAAATCTCTCTAAAAACAAGCTGGTAATATTCCCCCTTGCTTGTGCTCTCCTCCATGACTGTTCCATCAAGATCAATAATACAACTATCAGTCTCTCCCCTCATACCAGGCGACTAGGTCTAACCTAGACCCTGACCTGTTCTTTTGGATCCAAATCCAATCGCTGTCAAAAGCTTGTACACTTCACCTTCGTAACATCTCTAAAATTCCCCCTTTTTTAACTAATGAAACCACCAGACTACTCATTCACTACCTTATTATCTCTAGCCTTGACTATTGCAAACCCCTTCTCATAAGCCAACCTCTCCATAGGTTATCCCCTCCTCAGTTGATCATGAATGCTGCAACCAGAATCATCTACCTTACCATCCACTCAGTGTCTGCCACCCCTTTCTGCCAATCCCTCCATTGGCTTCTGATTGCCCTGGGATATAAATTCAAAATACTAACAACAACATATAAAGCCATTCACAACTCTGTTCTGAGCTACGTCACCAATCTTGTCTCCAAATATCACCCAAACCATGCTCTCCGCTTCTCCCAAGACCTCCTGCTCTCTAGCTCTCTAGTCTCCTCCATCCATTCTTGTTTCCAGGACTTCTCCAGAGCCTTTCCCATCCTCTGAAACTCTCTACCTCAATCTGTCAGACTATCTCCTACTCTGGCTGCCTTTAGGCGATCCCTGAAAACTTATCTCTTCAGGGGTGCCTATCACGCATCCAACTACAGTATCAACTTTTAACTCTTCCATCAGCTCATCCCCCACAGTTAGGACCTTTTACAGCACTTGCCACACCTTATTATACTGTAAGCTGTTATGAGCAGGACCCTCTTAACCCTCTTGTATTTTATTGTATTGTAACTGTACTGTGTCCCTTTAAATTTTAAAGTGATGTTGGTGCTATATAAATCCTGCTTTGTAATAATAATAATAATAATAGTTAGTCCCTTTGTACAAGTTAACATATGAGGATTGGGGATGGCCAAAAAAAATTGGAAAAACTCTGGTCTCCGTGGATGGAATTGCAATCCACTATAACACTTGAATAACTTGTTAAGATGTATATGAATGTATGTGAGTGGAAGTTTAGATGGTACCTGAACTGTATAAATATAGCTGATAACTTTATGATGCATTTATTGATTTGTAGTGATACATGTGATTGTCTAATACTCTATTGATTGGAACTACAACATAAAAGTGGTTGTAAACCCTTACATACTGTATACCACAGTGAAGTGACTGGCCTCAGACAATACACAGAGACAAAACAAATCCTCCTACATAATAAGTTTTAACTGTATATCTGCAGTCTTCTATTCTCTACATCTGTTTAAAGTGCTGAATTTATAAAGCTTGTCTGAGTTTAGACAAAAGGGGTGGAGAGTTGAAGTTACACTCTGCAGAGCTCAGTGAGGAGAGCTCTGAGAGGTGATTGGAGGGAAGAGACCCCCCCCCCACACACACACACACGCACACAGCACACAGGAGGCTGTCAATCTGCTGGATGTCCCTCCCCTGTCTCCATTATTCTCTTGGTGTCAGGAAAACGTGTCAGAAATGACTCAGAGAGAAAGCAGAGAAATGAAGGAGCAAACAGAAATGCCACTTAGGAGTTCAATTAAGCTTTGGCAATAAAACCGGGAAGGTGATATGCAGAGTTACACCAGATTTTGCACTCTTACATTTTAGTAAATAACCCCTTGTGCCCTCTGGATTGAGACAAGCACACACTATAGAGGGATATGCTTTGTTCATATTACATGTCTGAGGTTTACAACCACTTTAAGTGGATATGCGTACAACTTTTCTTATGCTTGTCTACAAACAAAAAAACTTCCTTAACCGCTTCCCGACTGCCCTACAGCAGAAGTACTGCTACAGGGTGGCTGGGATGCTCAAAATCACATATATATGTATATATACTGTATATATAAATACACACATGATTTGCATTTCCGGATAGGGGGCGTGAGCGCGTTCCCTGCCCATGCTGCTATTGGCTCCTCGGCATGTCAATAAATTGGTCCTGGCTGACAATTCTTGGCCAGGACACAGTGATTGTCGGCGGAGCTGACAGGGGAGAGGTCTGTGTGTAAACAACACATATATCTCCCTTGTCAGCAGGAACAGGCTGCTTTGTATTGCTCAGCAGCTTGTCTACATAGTTAAACACACAGAGCACATTATGTAAAACACAACACAGCACACAGTTAACCCTTTGATCGCTCCAGATGTTAACCCCTTCCTGCCCAGTGTCATTAGTACAATGTCAGTGCTTTTTATATGTATTAGTATCATTGGTATGTATTAGTTTCATTGGGATGTCAGTGGCAGTTAGTTCCCGCCAGTGTCAGAATGCCCGCCACAGTCCCTCAGTCCCGCAGTAAGTCGCTAATCGCCACCATTACTAGTAAAATACATAAATAAATAAAATTCCAGTATATATACCGCCATTTGTAGACGCTATAACTTTCACATAAACCAATTAATTTACACACATTTAATTTTTTTTAGCAAAGATATGTTGCAGAATACATTTTGGCCTAAATTTATTAAGAAGTTTTATTTTTAAAATGTTTTACTGGATATGTTTTATAGCAAAAAGTCAAAAATATAGTTTTTTTTTTCAAAATTGTCGTTTTTTTTTTGTTTATACCACTGAAAGAAAGCTCTATTTGTAGGAAAAAAGGACATAAATTTCATTTATGTACAACGTTACATGACAGCGCAATTGTCAGTTAAAGTAACGCAACGCCGTATCGCAAAAAAAACGGCCTGGTCAGGAAGGGGGGTAAATCCTCTGGAGGGCAAGTAGTTAAAAAATAAAAACAGACCTTTGTCTTATCTATATATGGGTGCATTCAAGTGTACCTCCTGCCAAACTTTTTTTTAATTATTGTAAATTTTTATTGAACGCCAAAGCCCATTTTTTTCCAGAACAGAGTTACAACAACGCGTTAGGTGTAAACTTTGCAATAAGAAAAAAAAAAAAAAACCCACAATCAACATAAAGGAAAACAAAAAAAAAAAAAAACACAATTGGACAGCATGGTAACCTGTACAATACAAAGACACAATATGACATAGGACTGCATAACTTTGGGTTACATCTCCTGCCAAACCTTTTGGCTGGAGTTACAGGCAGGGGTGTCCCTAGGGTTAGTGTCACCCGGTGCGGTAACATTTGGTGACACCCCCTCTGACGATCCCCGCAAAATGGATCAGATCTACAGATTGAGCATAATAGATCGGACTCCGATCCATTATGCTCCCCAGTCCGCAGATCTGATCCATCCTGCGGGGATCGTCGGCTTTCTTTACAACTTACCTTTTTGTGGAGCGGATCCGGTGTCACCCTGTATAGGTTGCATGCCGACGATCCCCGCAGGATGGTTCGGATCTGTGGATTGAGCATAATGGATCGGAGTCCGATCCATTATGCTCCCCAATCCGCAGATCCAGTCCATCCTGCGGGGATCGTCGGCATGCAACCTATACAGGGTGACACCGGATCCGCTCCACAAAAAGGTAAGTTGTAAAGAAAGCCGACGATCCCCGCAGGATGGATCGGATCTGCGGACTGGGGAGCATAATGGATCGGAGTCCGATCTGTTATGCTCAATCTGCAGATCTGATCCATCCTGTGGGGATCATCAGCTTGCTTTACAACTTACCTTTTTGTGGAGTAGGTCCGGTGTCACCCCGTGTGATAGGTGTCACCCCGTGTGGCGCTCACCCCCCGCACCTGCCTCGGGACGCCACTGGCTACAGGTGGATGGGGATGAAAAGCTCCGTTGACTTGTTCTATGATTATCTGTACAGGTAGAATCTATGAAATGTGTTCCAGCCGGAATAGCTATTATTAGGCAGAGAAAGGAACTGCTACATTATGTGTGTTCACCTGTACAGGTAAGATCAGGAGGAGGAGACAGTTCAAAGTTCTTGTCTGGTTACCTTAGGTGTCCTGCTCTCCAGCGTATGACAGCTCTCCTCCCAGGTATGTGCAGTTTGCTGCTTTCCTCTCTGTCACTGCTAGTATCTCTTACGTACCGTGTCTTATGATCTGTCCTGCTGTGTCTTATAATCTGTCCTGTGTGCCCATACACCTTACCCCTCCCTCAATACTGTGCCCACACCCCTCCCCAAACCTTCCCATTCCTCTGCCAAAAAAGGTGGCATAAGCCAGGATGTACAGGATGTATACACATCAAACACACAAAGTAAACACATATAGATCTGGTTGGATTACCTCCTCTGAAGATGGGACAGTGATGGGAAAATTCCTTTTATTTGGGACGGCAGAGAGACTAAGTGATTCTACCTAGACATACTGAAGAGCAGGGCACAGGTGTAAAAGCACATGGTAATTCATTTACATAGCAAACAGGCAACACAAACACCTGTACTGTTCTGAAGTTTTCATGTATTAAAAGAGGTATAGACTCCAGAGAGAGATATCATATCACCCCGGTACAAATCATTAGTAAGACCTCATCTGGAATATGCAGTTCAGTTTTGGGCGCCAATTCACAAAAAGAACATTGGGGAAAGTACAGAAAAGGGCAACCAAACTGATAAGAGGCATGGAGGAGATCAGCTATGAGGAAAGATTAGAGGAACTGAATTTATTCTCTCTTGAGAAGAGGAGATTAAGGGGGGATATGATCAATATCTATAAATACATCAGTGCTTCATATAGTGAACTCGGTGTAGAGCTATTCACCATGAGCTCATCACAGAGGACAAGGGGGCACCCTTTACGTCTGGAGGAAAAGAAATGTAATCTCCAAACACGGAAAGGTTTCTTCACAGTAAGAGCTGTGAAAATGCGGAATAGACTCCCTCAAGAGTTGGTTCTGGCCAGCTCAGTGGATTGCTTTAAAAAAAGTCCTGGATTATTTCTTAGATACACAGAATATAACCGGATACTAACATTTATAGGTAAAATTGATCCAGGGACTATTCGATTGCCTCTCGGGAGATCAGGAAGGAATTTTTTCTCCTGCAGGAGCAAATTGGATCATGCTTTGCTCGGTTTTTTGCCTTCCTCTGGATCAACTGTGAGTGTAGGATTATAACTTTTTTTTTTTTTTTTTATGGTTGAACTGGATGGACTTTTATCATTTTTTCAGCCAGACTAACTATGCAACTATGATGAGTGGAGAAAAATGTAATATATGGACTTTTTTTTGTTTTCAGGAAAATAAGATTTTACTGGTAAAAAATAATATAATGACATACATACACCGATCAACCATACCTTTATGAGCACTGACAGGTTAAAGTGATATTAAATGTCATAATTACCTGCTATGTGCAATGGTTTTTAACAGAGCAGCCCAGATTCTCCTCTTCACAGGTCCCCTGGCTCCTCCCTCCTGCTTAGTGCCCACAGAGTAGCCAGCTTGCTATGGGAGCACCCAAGAAGGCTTGCTCCTGAGCTGTTGCTCTACGTATCCATTAGCACACAGAGACACGGCTTGACCCAGCCCCCACTCCCTCCTCACTGGCTCACTGGCTGTGATTGACATTGGCTCCCCCTGTTGTCTCAGCCAATGAGAAGGGAGAGTCCCTGGAGAGCCAAGGATCTCATGCACAATGCTGGATTGAGATGGGGCAACTAGGGGGGCTGCTGCATACGGGTTTTTTTTACCTTCATGCATAGAATGTATAAAAGCAAAAATGCTTGAGCCTTTACAAACACTTTAAGTGAATAACATTAATTATCTCGATACAATGGCATCTGAAAGTCAGTGGGACATAGTTACATAGTTAGTCTGGCTGAAAAAAGACAAAAGTCCATCCAGTTCAACCATTAATAAAAAATGAAAACAAAGTTATAATCCTACACCCACAGTTGATCCAGAGGAAGGCAAAAAAATCCCAGCAAAGCATAATCCAATTTGCTCCTGCAGGGAAAAAAATTCCTTCCTGATCTCCCGAGAGGCAATCAGATATTCCCTGGCAGCAAGTAAACATGTTGTCCCTGAAGTTGATGTCTTGAAAGCAGAAAAAAATGGGCATTGCAGTTTGTTGTGTATGCGGCTGTGTAACTGCAGATCGGTCAGGGTGCCCATGCTGTCTACAGCCAAAGGCACCAACTACTGGCATGTGAGAATCAGAACTGGACTATGGAGCAATGGAAGAAGGTGGTCCGGTCTGATTAATTATGTTTTCTTTAACCACTTGCCCTTCAGAGGTATAACCCCCCTTCCTGACCAGTCCATTTTTTGCGATATGGCGCTACGTTACTTTAACTGATAATTCCGTGGTCATGCAACACTGCACCCAAATGAATTTTTTTTAATTTCTTGCCAGAAATGGAGCTTTCTTTCAGTGGTATTTGATCACCTCTACATTTTTTATTTTTTTATGCTATAAACAAAAAAAATTGACAATTTTGAAAAAAACCCAGTATTTTTGACTTTTTACTATAAAACATATCCAGTAAAAAAAACCTTAAAATTTAATTTCGTCCGGAGGCCCCACCTTGCAACTTACAGGACAGAAAGGAATTTGCTACTGCCAGGTCTAGTGATCTCAATTCCTTAAAGGGTCAGGGATGTTTTGACGTTCAATAGGGGCAGTTTTGGGTGGCATACTGTACAGTGTTCAAGTATTTTGTGCAACAACTACAACAGTATTCAGTAGAGATATATTCTTCGGCCAGTAGATGGCAGTGTTTATAAGTTAATAGCTGTATCTATGTATACTCTTTAACTTTTCTCTGAATAAGAAAGTTTCCTGTTTCCTGTTTGCAGTGAAGAAAGCAGAAAGGCTCATGTGAACTATTTTTTAGTGCTATATACAGAATTTCTAACACAAAGGATACCTACTCAATAGGCGTGGGGTCATAAAGGTATGGCTGACTGGAGTATACAAAATATAAAATCACGGGATTGCTAAACTACTGGGATTCAGTATAAAACTGAAGGTTGGCGAATACAGTATGTAATCTTCCCTAAAAAAAAATTGCTTATAGTAGAACGTGAGCCAAAAAAAATAGGATACAAATGAATAGCCCATGAAAAGATAATATAACAAAAGAAGCTTTTGTTTTATCATTCATCTTCAGCCCAGAGCCCTGCAAAGGCCGATACTGAGTCAAATTCAGGTAATTAAAAAATCCATTTAATGGTTTGTTACTGACTTCAAAGCTGCGTTTATTTGTGTCTTTTATATCTGCTTTGGGTACAGATTTAATTGTGGTATATTTTCAGCAACAAATATAATAAAAGTACACTGGTTTTAAATATTGCTGGTATAAATAAATATAAGCTGCACAGACTCTGAGAAGAAGCACAATGCTGAGCTCAACACTCTGCCTTCACCTCCTATCAGCATGCCTCTTGTTTGCATATGAATTGATTAGCTCCTTGTTCTGCTTCTTCCTCTCACACTCCAGCCCTGCTATACAGGGACTGCAAGAGGGTGAGACTAGGCTAAATAATCACTGACTAGGAGGGGAACTCCCCTGCGTTTGGAGAGGCATCTTCTAACTTATTGTTGCAACTCCATGACAGGAAGTGAAGGTAACTCTGCAGTAAAAAATAATCCAATAAGGACTGTAACCACTTGCCCTCTAGAGGATTTACCCCCCCCTTCCTGACCAGGCCATTTTTTTTGTGATACGGCACTACATTATTATTATTATTATACAGTATTTATATGGCGCCAAAGGGTATGCTCAGCGCTGTACAGTAGCAAGGGGGACAGAACATGAGACAAGACAGTAACAATACACTACACAAGGGGTTCGAGGGCCCTGCTCTTTCGAGCTTACAATCTAGGATTACTTTAACTGACAATTGCATGGTCATGCAACACTGCACCCAAATGAAATGTACATCCTTTTTTCCCCACAAGTAGAGCTTTCTGGTATTTGTTCACTTGTGCGGTTTTAATTTTTTGCGCTATAAATAAAAAAAGGCCGACAATTTTTAGGAAAAAACAATATTTTTGACTTTTTGCTATTAAACATGTCCAGTAAAAAAAATGTAAATATCAAATTTCGTCATAAATTTAGGTCAAAATGTATTCTGCTACATGTCTTTGCTATAAAAAAATCCCAATAGGTGTAAATTAATTGGTTTACGTGAAAGCTATAGCGTTTACAAATGGCAGTATATATGCACTGGAATTTTTTATTTTTTATTTACTAGTAATGGCGGCGATAAGCGACTTATAGCAGAACTGAGGCCAGCGTTCTGACACTGGGGGGAACTGATTTGGTGTCACTGATATCCCCAGTGACACCAATACAGTGATCAGTGCTAATAAAAAGCACTGACACTGTACTAATGGCACTGGGCAGGGAGGGGTTAACATGTGGGGCAATCAAAGGGTTAACTGTATGCTGTTTCGCTATGAGGCTGTGTGCGGGTTTCACTGTAAGCACACTACTTTGTATGGCTCTGCTATGCAAAGCCATACACAGCAGTGTGCAGGAGCCGAAAGGGGAGAGATCTGTTGTTCACATACAGGTCTCTCCCCCGTCGGAGATACTCGGCGATCACCAGGTGCCAGCGAGTAATCACCGGCCGGGACCTGGGGATTTACAGCCGAGACCGCGAATGGCAGTGGGGGAACTGCAATGTCACATATATGTATTTCTCCTATAGTGCAGCGCAGAACTGGTGAAAGTGATTCTAAAGTCAGGACATTTTTTTAACTTGATGCTTTCCCTGCATTAACCACTTGCCCTCCAGAGGATTTACCCCCCTTCCTAACCAGGCCTTTTTTTGTGCTATAAACAAAAAAAGACCGACAATTTTGAAAAAAACAAATATATATATTTTTGACTTTTTGCGATAAAACATATCCAGTAAAAAAATTTTAAAAATCAAATTTCTTCATAAATTTAGACCAAAATGTATTTTTAAAGTATCAAAGTCCAACTCTATTTATATTCCATAATTTGTACTGTGAGAAAGTACATTCTACATGATAGGATTGTATACATTTTTCTCCCTTTTATTGGTTGAACTAGATGGACTTATGTCTTTTTTCAACCAGGCTAACTATGTAACATTCATAAAATTGATTACACTGATATATGAGAAGATGGCAATCAGTTCACCAAAGACCTATTCCACAAGGTTGAGTATAGAAACACATTAAATGAGTACTAAAGTCTCATTCATTACAATAAATATTATTAAAGAGCATTAATCACTGACTCAAACACTGTATTAGTATTGTTGTAATATTTTTATTACTGACGGGGTCGTGACACATGAGCTTCCTGCTGATTGCAAAAGTGAAAGAACCCATCCCTGGCGCCCTTTGCACACTGTATGCATGAGAGAGCTGACCACTGGATGGAGTAAAATTTAGCTATACAGTCTGCCCTTTACTTGCTTTATTGCATTCTGTTAGACCTGCCTTTAGAATGACAAATAAGCAACTGTTAGCACAGCAATGCTAAATTCCAGAGGCCAGCAGAAGGAACATGCTCATCTAAAGGGATTCTGGGAATGTGTTCTTTCAGTTTGGCTCATCGTTCATCATTACTTACACTGTCAGCCCTCAATGCACCTGCATGGGTGGCTAAAAAAGGATATTGACAAAGCATAATTATTTGTATCAGATGGGAAATCTCTGAATTGATTCTAAGGAATTTATGGGGACTAAATGTACAAAGAATGTTAAAGAAACAGCATGAAACAATTGAGAATTGAAACTTGAAGCATGAAGGTAATTTTTTTTTTAACTTTAGTTTTGCTTTAACACTTTTATCACCAGTGCCATATGCCAGATTATGGTGGGGGTGAAGGAAGGAGGGGGGGGGGGGTACACACACTCCTGGTGGCTGCAGCTGCCAAGAGTGTGTGTAAATCTGATAAGCTGTCAGCTGTTTAGTAGAAATGATCAGGTGGCTGTGTAGCTGGCCGATCGCTTATCTTCTTTCCCTGGCTCTATCGCTGAGTATGAGGGTGCAGGGGAGGGACATCAGCAAACATGACTTTTGCAACATCTAAAACTGCTAATGGAGCAGGATCTGTGAAATAAACATATATATATATATATATATATATATATATATATATATATATATATATATATATGCATTGCTCAAAAAAATTAAAGGAACACATCGGATCTCAATGCGGAAAAATATCATGCTGGACATATACTGGACTGAGTAATGTGTTAGGAATGTAAGGATGCCCCATCGTTTGATGGAAAGTAAAATGGTCAACCTCCAGAGGACTGAATTCAAAGACACCCTGAAAATCAAAGTGAAAAAATTATGTGGCAGGCTAGTCCATTTTGCTGAAATTTCATTGCAGCAACTCAAAATGGTACTCAGTAGTTTGTATGGCCCCCATGCTTGTATGCATGCCTGACAACATCGGGGCATGCTCCTAATGAGACGATGGATGGTGTCCTGGGGTATTTCCTCCCAGATCTGAACCAGGGCATCACTGAGCTCCTGGACTGTCTGAGGTGCAATCTGGGGGTGTCGGATGAACCGAAACATGATATCCCAGAGGTGTTCTATTGGATTTAGGTCAGGTGAGTGTGGAGGCCATTCAATGGTATCAATTCCTTCATCCTCCAGGAACTGCCTGCATACTCTCACCACATGAGGTCGGGCATTGTCGTGCACCAGGAGGAACCCAGGACCCACTGCACCAGCATAGGGTCTGACAATGGATCCAAAGATTTCATCCTGATACCTAATGGCAGTCAGGGTGCCATTGTCTAGCCTGTAGTGGTCGGTGCGTCCCTCCATGGATATGCCTCTCAGACCATCACTGATCCACCACCAAAACGGTCATGCTGAACGATGTTACAGGCAGCAAAATGTTCTCCATGGGTTCTCCAGACCCTTTCACGTCTGTCACGTGCTCAGGATGAACCTGCTCTCATGTGTGAAAAGCACAGAGCGCAAGTGGGGGACCTGCCAATTCTGGTGTTCAATGGCAAATGCCAATCGAGCCCAGGGCTCTCAGGCCACTCTTAGGAAGTCTGTTTCTGATTGTTTGGTCAGAGACATTCACACCAGTGGCCTTCTGGAGGTCATTTTGTAGGGCTCTGGCAGTGCTCATCCTGTTCCTCCTTGCACAAAGGAGCAGATACCGGTCCTGCTGATGGGTTAAGGACCTTCTACGCCCCAGTGCAGCTCTCCTAGAGTAATTGCCTGTCTTCTGGAATCTCCTCAATGCTATTGAGACTGTGCTGGGAGACACAGCAAACCTTCTGGAGGAGTTGGACTGCCTGTGCAACCTCTGTAGGGATCAGGTATTGCCTCATGCTGCCAGTAGTGACACTGACCCTAGCCAACTGCAAAACTAGTGAAAAACAGTAAGAAAAGATGAGTGGGGAAAAAATGTCAGTGGCCTCCACCTGTAAAACCATTCCTGTTTTGGGGGTCATCTCAATGTTACCCATCTAGTGCACCTGCTGTTAATTTCATTAACACCAAAGCAGCTGAAACTGATTAACAACCCCCTCGGATCCTTAACTGACCAGATCAATATCCCAGGAGTTTAATTGACTTGATGCTATACTCTTTAATTAAGATTAAAAAGTGTTCCTTTAAATTTTTTTGGAGCAGTGTATATATATATATGTGTGTATATATATATATATTTTTTTTTTGTTTTTGGGTATATTATCTTTATCTGGTGAAATAATGTAAATTAGGGTGTTGACTCTTATGCATGTATGACAGCAGCAACTCAACTTGAACAACTCAAAAGCTTAATTACACAACAACAGTAATTATCCAGGTGTTAAAAATGAATTATATAGCTAATAAACCTTGATGTCAACCACATTCAGCGTATCAGTTGCGTGCTAATGATTTAAAATCCTTCTTTAAATAATGACAGTCTCTTGAATTTAACATTTGTTATTAACAAACAGGTAAGATTGCATATTTTAAATGTATGAATCAACGGGAAAGTGCTAGTGTGTCATGCCAATGGCCATTTTCTGTTTTGGTATGGGAGAGATAGTTTAGGGCACAATCCTTTAGCAGTCAGGTCAGGCAGTACCTGCAGTACTCATGTTCTTTCGCATATGTTAAGGATTTTGTGGTTCCTTTTACTGTATGACTGGGGCCTCCACTTGTGTGGGATGTGAGAGCATACCATGGCAGTGGCAGTATTATTAATCTGCTTTTTAAAGCACAGCTCCAGTCAAACGTAAAAAAAAAAAAATGTCAGCAGCTACAAAAACTGTAGCTGCTGACCTTTAAAAAACAGCCACTCACCTGTCCCTCAATCCTGCGGTGTACTCAACGCAGCCAGTTTCACCGGCTGTCCTCGCTCCCCAGTGCCGGCATCCTAAGTGTGGGCACCCGGCTTTGACAGCTTGTGGCTTCACCGCCAGGTGCCCACAAGTAGCGCTGCCCCTTGTGATTGGTCCCATAGTCTTCTGGGACCTGTCACATGTCCCAGAAGACTACAGAGAGGGAGGGAGGACAACTTCCACTTTCGATCGCCTAGGCGGTCGCAGTGGAATCGGGAGCGGGTACCTGTCAAAATCGGGTACCTGCTCCCAAAACGTGCCAATTCCTCAAGGGGAGCGGGGCACCAGTACTTAAAGCGGAACTTCCCCTTTTGGGTGGAGCTTTTCTGGAAGCACATTGAAGTGTATGTAAATCTATTTTTTAGTATGTTAGGCCACATGTTTATTTGTATACAGTTTTTGTGAATCTGGGGTTTTAATGATTTCCTACTCTATCCTAAACTAAGAAAAAAGTTTGGCTCTACTTGGTCTGTTTATAAAATATTTGTTGAACGAATGTCACACACTTTTGTGCAGGATGCATACACTTATTTCAGTAATAAACTAAAGTGATATTAAAGGCATTTAAAAAAAAATAACAAACATGTCATACTTACCCTCTCTGTGAAGTGGTTTTGCACAAAGCAGCCCCGATCCTCCTCTTCTCAGGTCCCCCGCTGGTGCTCCTGGCCCCCCCTCCTGCCTAGCGTCCCCTGAGAAAGCAGTTTGCTATGGGGGCACCCAAGCAGGCTTGCTCCTGAATCGCTGCTCTGCATGTCCATGCATACAGAGAGCTACAACTCTTTTCCCTGCCCCCTCTCTTCTCATTGGCTGCCTGGCTGTGATTGACAATGAGGAGGGATAGTCCCCGGAGAGCCAAAGTTCTCGTGGACATCTCTAGATCACGATGGAGCTCAGGTACGTATATGGAGGAGCAGCACACAGAAGGTTTTTTTTACCTTCATGCATAGAATGCATGAAGGTAAAAAAACCTGAGCCTTTACAACCACTTTAAATCCTGTGATCATCAGTGTAGCAATTGTGCACACAGAGATGGACGCGGTCATCCATCTTGCTAAGGATCCTCCATCTTGTATCTCTCCCCCTGCAATCCCCCCTCCCTCTCTGTTGAGTGACACATGGTCCCTGTGCTCTAGGGTTCAGAAGTGCACAGGCAATCAGGCCCAGCGGGACAGCTTTATGGTTATAAATCCCAAACTAGTTGGTGCCTGGGTGTCTGTTAGCTTCTCAATCTGAGAGAATCGTAAAACCATAAACCAGTCCTTCACTGGGCTTCAAGGACATTCCAGCTAGCTGTAAAACAGACAACACATTTAAAACCCACTTTTCCATATAATTTTCTATCTGGAGATGGGAAATAATTACATAAAAACCAAGCATATATTCGGATAGCTCAGTTTAATACGAGTCGTCTGATATCTTACACCCCCTAGCTGGAGTCTACAGGAGAGCAGAAAGCCATATAGTTCTAGCTGAAATAGTCATGTTTGATATCTAGACGTTCAGCAGATGATTCTGCATATTAATCTACCCGTGGATAGAATGTTACATGTACCTAGAGAAGGTTATTGCCCTGGTATACCTTGTGAGGGATTTTGGTTCTAGCCTGAGTCCCCCCGCCTACAACACCCCTCCCCAAATGAGGCGATTGGCTCTCTGCTTTAAGGAGACACCCTGCTGAGTTCCTAGAAAAAGGCTGTTATGCTTGGAGCAGTAAGTGTAAGTTGAAGAAATCTCCCTTTTAACATCGGAACCAACTTGGGAGAACGGCATCCTTTTTCCTTTTGTTCAGGAAACTTGATCTGCTTAACCCAGGACTTTTGGTAAGTACTCTACCTCTCTAAAACTTCTTTCTGTTATCTCTTTGCTGTGTTAGTGCTCTCTGTATTTATATATATATATATATATATATATATATATATATATATATATATATTGGCTACATATTTTTCTGTAAATATTGTTATTGCACCCTTTTGACCTTTTTAGTAATAAATCCTATTATCTGAAAAGTGTTGAACTGTTTCTAAAGCTCTTTAATGCAAACTAAGAATCCCTGTCTCTGAAGAGCACTACTGTGTGGTTTAGACCTCTATATATCTCTGTCTGCGGTTACAGTGGTATACAGACGATTATTCAAACATCATAGTGTTATTGTTAATATTGGCGAGTTTCCTCCTTTTCTCTACAAAAAGGTGGCAGTGTGAAGGGTTAATTGCGTAATTAACCTGACCCAGCAACAATCGCTCTCAGGCTGCAGGTACATAGATTGTGGTCCATTAGCTGAAAATTTTTTGTGCAGGGTGTAGCTGAGCGTGGCATTGTTACGCACGTGACAGCGTGGTTTTAGATTGGCTAGTCCTTCAGTCACGAGTTGGTGAGAAGGGCTGGGGGTCTGACGCCGCGATCGTCAGTCCTTCTAGTGGCAAAACTGTGGTATAATTTCTTATTGCGGTATTTCAGACAACTATGCCACGTTTTGCCCTATAGATGGAGCTGGCGATCATAGGAATAAATCTATTACTGAAATAACAGCCAAAATATGTGCATGCTACATAAATGCATATGACATTCGTCCAATTAATGTATTATATATAGACCCCCTTAACCTTTATAAAGTAGGAAAGCCGACAAGAAAAAATAGGCAGACAAAGGGGAAAGGATTAGTCACCAGTATTGCCCATGATCTCCCTGCAGCTGATCTATTACTGACTTACCATGCCTTGTTCTACACTGAGCCCTGGTTCACACCAGTGTGATTTGTCATGCGACTTGACAGTTCAAAGGCGCATGACAGGGCGCACCCCATTTGCGGCAATGGACCATTCAAATGAAAAAGGTTCCTGCACTATTTCTGTGAAACTTCATTGTGACATGCATTGACATCTGTTAAATGAAGTCGCACAGATGTCAGCAAACCGCACATGAAATCACACTAATAGTTGGCTTTGAAGTCGCGCTGAAGTAGCACGACTTCAAAGCTGCACAGGTGTGAACCATGGCTGAAACTCTGCTTGCAGATGATCATCTAGGTAGAGGCAGGACTTTGCTTCCTTATGGCAGAGTCTCCAGCAAGAACAGTGAGCTGCACAATAGTGACATCACTAAATCTATCCTCATATATCCTGAGACTAGTAATCAGAGGGAGCAGTGCCTGAGATCTCACACTGCAGATATACAGCGGCTGAGGCTGTAGGAATAGGAGTGCGTAGACACCTTCACATACTAGGAAGGACACTGCTATTTTCAGAAGGAATTCCAGACAAAGTGTACTGCTTCGAAACAATTAGTAATTCCCAATGTTCCCTATAACATGGGGCAAAAAAGTATTTAGTCAGCCACCAATTGTGCAAGTTCTCCCACTTAAAAAGATGAGAGAGGCCTGTAATTGGCATCATAGGTAGACCTCAACTATGAGAGACAAAATGAGAAAAAAAATCCAGACAATCACATTGGCTGATTTGGAAAGAATTTATTTGCAAATTATGGTGGAAAATAAATATTTGGTCAATATCAAAAGTTTGTCTCAATACTTTGTTATATATCCTTTGTTGGCAATGACAGAGGTCAAACGTTTCCTGTAAGTCTTCACAAGGTTGGCACACACTGTTGCTGGTATGTTGGCTCATTCCTCCATGCAGATCTCCTCTAGAGCAGTGATGTTTTGGGGCTGTCGCTGGGCAACACGGACTTTCAACTCCCTCCACAGGTTTTCTATGGGGTTGAGATCTGAAGACCGGCTAGGCCACTCCAGGACCTTGAAATGCTTCTTACGAAACCACTCCTTCATTGCCCGGGCGGTACGATTGGGATCATTGTCATGTTGGAAGACCCAGCCACGTTTCATCTTCAATGCCCTTGCTGATGGAAGGAGGTTTGCACTCAAAATCTCACGATACATGACCCCATTCATTCTGTCCTGTACATGGATCAGTCATCCTGGTCCTTTTGTGGAGAAACAGCCCCAAAGCATGATGTTGCCACCCCCATGCTTCACAGGAGGTATGGTGTTCTTTGGATGCAACTCAGCATTCTCTCTCCTCCAAACAAGACGAGTTGTGTTTCTACCAAACAGTTCTATTTTGGTTTCATCTGACCATATGACATTCTCCCAATCCTCTTCTGGATCATCCAAATGCTCTCTAGCAAACTTCAGACGGGCCCGGACATGTACTGGCTTAAGCAGGGGGACACGTCTGGCACTGCAGGATCTGAGTCCCTGGCGGCGTAGTGTGTTACTGATGGTAGCCTTTGTTACGTTGGTCCCAGCTCTCTGCAGGTCATTCACTAGGTCCCCCGTGTGGTCCTAGGATTTTTGCTCACCGTTCTTGTGATCATTTTGACCCCACGAGGTGAGATCTTGCGTGGAGCCCCAGATTGAGGGAGATTATCAGTGGTCTTGTATGTCTTCCATTTTCTAATTATTGCTCCCACAGTTGATTTGTTCACACCAAGCTGCTTGCCTATTGCAGATTCAGTCTTCCCAGCCTGGTGCAGGTCTACAATTTTGTTTCTGTTGTCCTTCGACAGCTCTTTGGTCTTCACCATAGTGGAGTTTGAATTGTGACTGTTTGAGGTTGTGGACAGGTGTCTTTTATACTGATAACAAGTTCAAACAGGTGCCATTGATATAGGTAATGAGTGCAGGACAGAAGAGCCTCTTAAAGAAGAAGGTACAGGTCTGTGAGAGCCAGAAATCTTGCTTGTTTGTAGGTGACCAAATACTTATTTTCCACCATAATTTGCAAATTAGCCAATGTGATTGTCTGGATTTTTTTTCACATTTTGTCTCTCATAGTTGAGGTCTAATTATGATGCCAATTACAGGCCTCTCTCATCTTTTTAAGTGGGAGAACTTGCACAATTGGTGGCTGACTAAATACTTTTTTGCCCCACTGTATATAATGAAAAAGTGAATAGTGAGCACAAGGAACAAATGTAAAAAGCAGCTAGCACAATGTGGCAAACCCTCCGTCTCCACCAAACAAACAATGGTAATAATAAAGTACAACGCTAAAGAAAATGAATAAATGAAAATAAAATAATATAAAACATATAAATTGTAAACGTACAGTTGATGTGCAGTAGTATGAAGTTCTGAAGCAGGGAAAAGATAATAATAATCAACCACATGGAGCTCTGACAGACAAAGCATAAAAACACATACAAAGATGGCTACCGGACCACACCTGTGGACACATCAGCGTGACGTCAGCACGTAGGCTCCCCCCTGACATGTTTCGTGCACACGCACATTCTCAAAGGGATCTGCCTGACTTATACTTATATTTTCTTTGACCGATCACATCACATATTTGGGACTATTATTATCTTTTCCCTGCTTGGGGACTTCATATTATTGTACATCATCTGTACGTTCACAATTTATATGTTTTGATATTGGTTTATATTTTAATGCGGAAGTCACAGAAGTCATGCATACATATATTTGTTTGGCTGATCACATCACATATTTGGGATTATTATTATCTTTTCCCTGCTTGGGGGCTTTATATTACTGTGCATCACCTGTACGTTTACAATTTATATGTTTGATATTATTTTATTTTCATTTAATCATTTTCTTTAGCGCTGCACTTTATTATTACCATTCCATATAACATAGCCAATCTTCATTTTTGTTTTAGTACAGATCCATTTTAATATGTTTGATGAATCTGGAATACCTTTACCCTGATGCTATGAATAGTGATCTACAAATGCCATATGTCAAAGATAACCCTGTCATCATCGACTGCAACTGCTTTTGCTGGCATTCAAGAATTCCATACTGTGTTTTATTCGAGCAAGACTCCAAAGTGATGGATCTCTACTGATATATAATTTAATTTGTCATGATGAAATGATCCAAATAATAAAAACAGCTGTTTTGAAAGTGCCTAAATGATGAGATACCATGATATTAATGACAAAGGAATGTAGTAGAGTCAGCTAAGGATAGTTATTAAAGTTTATTTGCTGAAATCGTAATAAAACCTGTCTGTGAGTTGTCTAATTGTTTGTTAGTATATTTTGTATACTATATAGGTACATTTACATACAGGTGGCAACAGGTTAAACAGACAAAACAAGATGATTCACTGTGCAGCTGAATGAATGCTTTTCCCCATACATAAGTTAAAGTGTATCTAAAGACAATTTTGTAAAACTTACAGTAGATTTTGATACAGTAGTGTGGGGATACCACCATCAGGTTTTTACTGTTCTCTTTGCTCCCATTGGGTATATTCACTCACCTGATTTGTCCTTGAGACCATTATCAGTGGGAATGAAAGTGAGAAACTAAAATATCAAGTTGTCACCAGAACAGAAATAGAGATGAAGTCTTCCATTGGAGAAGTGTTCTAGTGACAACTGTCAAGGAGGGCAGTACCTTAACTTTTGACAGATTTTCTTTCTTTTCGTCTTGATAGTACAGGAAGTGAAGGGAAACTTCCCCAGTGGGGCACAGACTGAGAACAAAAGTGAGGGAAGTTTCCACCTACTCCATCCAAAATGAAAAAAGCTTTCACTTTGGTTAAACTTTAAATCAGATACTTAACTTTCATGGGATGCCTGTTAGCCCTGGTTCACACTGATGCGGTGCGGAATTTGCAGCATTTTCTGTGCGAATTCCGCACTGCATCAGAATCGCACCCCGTTCATGCGAACTGCTTTGGGTGTGTATGTTAACAACACTCCGAAAGTCGTCTGCAAAACGCGGTGTGATGTGCAGAATCGGATCGCATAGGTGTGAATACCCATGTGATCCGATTCTAGTGCGGACCAAAAAAAGGGTTTTTGGTGCGGGTGCAATTGGAGCCATACAAAATGTAAGGCTCCAATTGCACCACACACAAATCGCATGTGATTTGCACAGGAATGTGGTGCGGTTCCTGTGCCAATCTCATGTGATATACCGCACCGCATATATATGAACCCAGGCTAACACCACCCCAATGCTATTAAGGTACTCTAAATCATATAACAAATAAACTCAAAACCCTATGAGTTATCAACATAAAACTCTGGTGCACCATAAACAGACTTTAAAATTTATATCAGCTTCCAGGCTTTATTGTCAAAGCTTAAAATGATTCTCAAGGTAATTAAAAAAAAAATAACAAACATGTTATACTTAACTGTTCTGTGTAATGATTTTGCACAGAACAGCTCCAATCCTCCTCTTCTTGGGTTCCCCGCCGTTGCTCCTAGCTCCTTCCCCCTGCCAAGTGCACCCCGTAGCAAACCATTTGCTATGGGGGAACTTGTGCACACTCGATCCCGAGCCACACTCTGCGTGTCCATTGACACACAGAGCCACCACGGCCTTGTCCCCTGCTCTCTCCTTACTGGCTGTGATTGACAGGAGCAGCAGCCAATGGCTGCTGTTGCTGCCACTCTGTCCAATAAAGAGAAAGAGAGTCAGGAGATCTACTATTCTTGTGCACATTGCTGGATTGAGATCTGGCTCAGGTAAGTATAAAGAGGACTAGGGGTGTTCCTTGCCGAAGGACCTTGGACCTTTAGAATTACTTTAATTGAACAAGCTGAAGTTAGAAGCTGATTGGCTACCATACGCAACTGCACCAGATTCTGAGTCCACCAGTTTTAGTAAATCCCCCCCACTGATTTATTCTCTGTAACCTAATCTGCAATAAAACTGACCTTGTTCCTAAATACATAATATTTAAGGAACTACAGTATATTTAGATTACATCAACGGGCAGATGACTATCTCATAGAAAGTATATGAAAACACTGTCCTTTATACATATAACCTACTGCTAACCTAACATTGAACTCCAATATTGCTTCCTTATAACTTGCTGTATATGAGGAGTACTGATACTCTATATCTTGCTGAATATAAAAGAATCAAATGTTGACAAGAATTAAGTGAACAATACGTAATAATATCTGTTGTAACATAATTGAAATAATAAAAATAAAAGTAAATCACCTATTTCATAATGTGACTGCTATTCTCACATAACTTTACTACGTGCACAGCCAACAATCACCACTACTCACAGGAGACTGATCCCTGCTTTCCCCTTCTCCCCTTCGCAAGCTGTTCAGGGAAAAATATAATAGTTAACCTCCTTGGCGGTATGATTCTTTCCGATTTTTTGTGCTGAAAGCGGTACCATTTTTTGCATGGAAATATGTAGTTTTTTATTGTAGGCTGTAATTTTTAGGAATAACTCACTGAAATCTGTCTGAACAAGAGTCTAGTAAACATTCCAGGTATGATAAAACTTGAAACACGAAATCATAAATTATAATTTAATAAATAATCATAAAAAATAATAATATAATAATAAATTTAATTCAATAATATAATCAAACTAAAAACACTGAAATTTGAAATACAGAGGCAAATTCGCACATTGCTGAGCAAAGCCGCAAAATCGTTTTCAGTGTCTGATGACAAATTTCCCCACAAATCATTATCACTCAATTCTGCAAGTGGTTCTGATTTACTATCGCTGTTCTAAAACCGCTTTTGACCTAAAGGGACGCTTTTTGGATGCCATGGACTTTTCTAAGTTTCCAGGCAGAAAGAACAGTCAAAATGCAGGCAGGGCACAGGACAAAGCAGTAGGGACAAAATTTATGTGAAATGCATTGAAACAGCAATGACAGCAAAAATGAAATTTTAAAAAAATTTCAAACTTCCCTCCGTCACAGGGACCGGAACACGGAAGCCGGATGCCGGCATCAGCCGGAGGAGATGGCCGGGGACGCTGCAGGGGACACATCGCGGGAGCGAAGGACAAGGTAAGTGCTGCAGGGACCCCCTGAGCAATGCCGCATGGTAAGCCCGAGTGTAGCTCGGGGTTACCGCTCTTGGTACTGAAATTTTACCCCGAGCTACACTCGGAAAACCGCTAAGGAGGTTAAAAAATGATATATATATATGGAAGGGAAATTGGTCAATTCCCCCATCAACACAGTCAGTGTTGATAGGAGAATCACTCCCATTGCACTCTTATGTTCTGCGGATAGGGAGCTTTCCCTGCCAGCAGAACACAATGATCACTGCTAGTGGATATAGCCGCTAACAGTGATCGCGTAAAGAAAATCCAACAGGCTGGTTGTACTGAAGTCGATTGGTAGATCGACTTCAATACAACCAGCCTGCCCATAGATGGGTTGAATCTTGGCCAGTCCCTGGTGAATGAGATTTGATACATCTATGGCTGGCTTTAGACCTTCACTCAAACAGTGCCAATAGATAAAGACCCTTGGCTCAATGACACTATACTAGAAGAATAGAGAACACCAGACCCTAGCTGTCTGAGTTTTAAATAAGATATTTTCCATCTGCATACTCCCTGAGAAGGTTCTAATCATTGGCATGTAGTCTTGAACAACCAATTCTAATTTCATTCATTTGAAGTTGTGGTGAATGTAGGACGTACTCAGTGGTATATTAAAGTTTTGTGCTGCCCTAGGCAACACAAAAATTGGATGCCCTCTCCCCGGCAGAGAGAGCCTGACACTGACCAACACCACACCCCCCCCTCACAGAGCAGAGATTGCGTGACAGTGACCAACAACACCCCTGCCCTGTCCCCCCCACCCAAGAGAGCCTTCCACTAACACCCCCCCGGCGACAGAGAGAAAGACACCTTCACAGCTCTGGCCATCCCCAAGAAAGACAGTCGAGCTCTGCATACACCATCAATCAGCCCGGATCCTCTCCTGCATCCCACCTGGTCCCCATGCCACAAATGTCCCTTCTTCCAGGGGCCAGTGCTGCCCCCCTAAATAATGCCGCTCTAGGCAAATGCCTTGTTTGCCTTGTGGTAAATACACCCCTGGGCATACTTACTTTTTATTTGACAATTCTGCATTTTCCTTATTTAAATTATGGGAATGAGTACACCATGTCAATTTTATGTCTCGTTGTTCAAGTATATTGCCTTTATCTGTAATCACTAATTGGATCAAGATCTATTGTTTGCCCATTCAAATATGTTGAAAGAGCCAACAATTTTCATGGGTTATACTTCCTTTTTTTAAATGTATGTCACTTCCTGACTCTGCGGTTGTTGGGGTAAGAACATGGAAGGAGGAAGTAGAGAGTGGGAGGGTCTCAGCCACATGTCCTGTCCATGCTACAAAAACCAGATCACAAGAGCCGATTATTGACAGATAACTAGGACTGTGTTTCAGGCTGGTTGGGTTACAGCTGGAGGGTCATCACCGCAGATCTTGTCTTCAGGTTTCCAACACAAAGACAGACACCGCATCATTCTCAGGGACCCCTGCAAACAGACTTTGCTGCAACATTCATCTGGAGGCATCTCTGTAAATAAGTATCTACACCCAGGTATATGTGCACAGTTCCACCAGGACTCCTGTCAGGCACTTTGCTAATAATACATTGAATGTACTATACTGTATGTACTTTTATTAATTCTTATATAAATCTTGTATTATTTCTATTCTGGTGTGCATCTATATGCTTATGGTTAATGAAATATGCTGGTTTGTAAAAAAATGTTGAAAACCGCCTAACATTTCTCTTCCACTTCTCAATTATGTGCCACCTTGTGTTGGTCTATCACATAAAATCCCAATAAAATACGTTTATGTTTTGGAAAATTTCAAGGCGTATGAATACTTTTTCAAGGCACTGTATGCATCTGCCCTTTAGTTTAGTGTGACCGTGTTCTCTTCTGCTCAGCAACATTTGTGTATGTGAAACCAGGCTACTGTGTATGAATGGATGCTCTTTTTGTCTCAGATGACATACAATTATGTAAATGAGTAAATTCAGAGTGTGATGTTCTCTTCAAACAGCTGTGAGTTGTAAAGTATGTGAGATGGGGAAACAGCTCTCATTGTTTGAACACTGTTTGTGTGCAGTAAATTATTGTGTGGAGTAAATTGATGTTTTGACTGACATTCTGCGGTTTAGCCACAAGATGTCACTGTTTTTCTATCACAGGCTCAGACTGCATAGATATTTGTATATTCATGAAGAGGTGGGGTTTTCACAAGTAGTTGAGGGAAACAGGAAGAGGAGACTGCAGCCATTTTTTGGACGATGCTGAATGCAGGGGCCATGTGAGCTGAGAATCCGATGACATTCAGGTGGGAAAGCGTCCCTCACTAACCAGAGATTGCTGCCAGGAAGCTGATGAGAGCAAAGGAACTAAGCAACATTTGTTCAGTTCAGAGTCACCAGCGGATGCAAAGCAGACCCGGGTCGGTAAGATCGTGCACACACCTCATTTCAGTGTTGGCGCCCAGAGACTGAGTCCAGGCTGATAGTTAGTTAGGGTCTCTGTTTGTGTCAGGCCACAAGTGTTGTTACTGATTTTTGCAAGGACTCCACCACTTAAAGTGACATTTCACATTGGAGAGCTGATAAAATCCTACAAACTCAAGCCAGACTGGCGTTTTGCTCAGAAGGAATACTCAGTCATGTGCTACAGGACCAGTTATGGGAGGGGGAATACTGTAGATTTGTGTAAGATTGTAAGCTGTTGTGCTGCACCGCAGGCTAGCCCATACCGTACACCCATACACTGATTCCTGCTCTTTTAGGGTAATAACAGGTAAGGTGTGGCAGCTTATTTGTGCCCGCCAGTAGGTAAATTACTACACTTTCTACCTTCATCCATCAGAAGGCGCCGTGCTGTGCAGCACAAGGGTCTCAGCCTTTGGGCTGGGTGTATGTAAATTTATTGTATGTTTTTAGCATTTGTGGTTTTGTTTATTTGCCACATCTAAGTAAAATTCTGTTGTGGCAAAAGCTGGTGTTGGGGTTGCTTTCCTTCGTGACTTCACTGTATCCTGGGGAGCCCACCCCGGTACACGGCCTACAAGTATATCAAAAGAGCCTAATCATTGTCTTTATTCTTGTACTCTTTAATCTAGAAGTGACCTGGTAGAGTTGGTGTTATAACTAATAATAATAACTAGTATTGGTAATGGAAGAAGAAGTAGTTAGCATATTAGTAGTAGGCACATAAGCACTAATAGTAGTACTAGTAATGTTGGTATTATTACTACACTATGGGGGTATGCTGTTACACAGTTAATATTTATGTTAATGTACATGAGAATTCATATAGTTTATTTTTTGTACCATTTTCTATGGATATTTCTATAGTTAGTTATATGCTGCCATCCAGTGGTCTTATTTGGTATACACTTTGTTTTTCATGTTGCCTCCCTGAGATCTATGACACAGTTCCTTTGTATATGAAGCTCCTCCCTTCTTCTTGAGTACAGCACTTCCTGTGTCATGGATGCAGCTAACAGACCACATGTAACAGGGACACATGTATTCTGCATAGTACGCTACAGAAAGTATCATCTTTTGACCGCATAATACTGGAAACCATTCATTCTGCTGTATCCTGTTGTCACATGTACAGAATAAAGCAACTTCTGGATGAACACAGTATTGGTGAGTTCAGCTATCTGATAAGGATTGCCCACAGTGATTATATCTGCTTATACAGGCTAGGCAGAGAGGTCTCACAAGGGATAAATCGCTATCACAACAATCTGAGTCAGAATAGTCAAAAGATGCATAGAATCCCTACAGCCTGCTGTGTATATGTGTGTGCCTAATCTGCAATCAAGCTCAGTGCCATCCGCCATCTTGCAAAGCACATGGTCGCACAAGCTTACTGCACTTCATGTGAATGTTGAAAACTGTTTCTCTGCATTGAACTGTGTTACCCCACCTGTCTAAGCTGATGTTCGTCTTCTTAAAGAGACAGTACCAATTTTTGCAGAACAGTAAAAAATGTCTAGACAAGGCTCTGAACACTCCTTTATGGCCGAACCAACGCAGATACATCATTCCTCTGAACCAGCAGACGTACAGGGAGTAGATTCTGCAGACATTCCCGAACAGAGCGTAAAACCCAAACGTACAATAAAACCGACACAGAAACTCAGGGAAAACTATGAAGCCACTAGAGATGAGTTCTCCAGTAATCTGTCAGATCTCTGGGACCGAACTTCACAATGCATGTCAGTTTTGTCACACTTTAATGATCAACCAGCTGAATTAAGAGACTCTATAAATCGCCTATCTGCTGCGTATGAACGCTACCAGCGGCTGTCTGTAAAATACTCAGCTTTCTTGCAGGACTCTAATATAGAGGATTCTTCCGCAGAACTGACCAGGACTGATGCATTAAACCAACAAAGGGATCTTGCAGTGCAAAATGCTAAGTTTAAAGCAGAACTCTGCATTACTCAACTGCAGGAGACCAGATCTCACAGATCCACCTCAACCAAGCGCACTGCACTTTCTTCTAGATCCTCTCACTCCAGAAGTTCAACGTTAAGCGATAAGCTAATAGAGGCCCGCGCTGATGCTGAATCAAAAAAGGCGCAAAGCTCTTTTACCAGAAAGGAAGCAGAGGTAGAAGCATGCAAGACAGCTCAGCAAGCAGAGATGATAGCTCAGCAAGCAGAGATGGAAGCTAAAAGCAAAGCTCAACAAGCAGAGATGATGGCTCAGCAAGCAGAGATGATAGCTCAGCAAGCAGAGATGGAAGCTAAAAGCAAAGCTCAACAAGCAGAGATGATAGCTCAGCAAGCAGAGATGATAGCTCAGCAAGCAGAGATGGAAGCTAAAAGCAAAGCTCTCCAAGCACAAATGGCTTCTCAACAAGCAGAGGCAGATTCCCAAATAAAGATTCTGCAGATGGAAGGGGAGGAAGCAGCTTCCCTAGCAAGGCTGAAAGTCCTTGAACAAGCAATGGGACAAAGTACTAATTCAGACTGCCTTATCCCAGCAGAACTGGAAGATCCAGTTGAACGTACCAGTGAATACGTATTAAAGCATAACATTTGCGAAGATACAGAGTCATCTCCTGTACCTCCTACTAACAACACTGTTCTGACTCTCAACACAGAGACCTCTCAGCTCCATATGCCTAAGCCTCTTCAAATCTACAACACAAGTACATCTATGCAGCAAACCACATCAACTCCTGCCAACAACAAGGTGACTTCCAGTGACAAGTCGCAGCTCAAGCCACAGCCAGCACAAGCCTTAGAGACTACACCACAGTTAAACGCTCATGCAACATCATTTTACCCTGGTAAACCTCACCCTACATCACCAGAGAACTTTCACACCCAAGGGGTTCCACAAGTTACTTTGGCACCAAAGAGTGAGAGATCAGACTTGAATGACTTTGCCAGATATATGATTCGCCGTGAGCTCATTAACACCAGCCTCTCAAGGTTTGACGACTGTCCAGAGAGCTACAGGGCCTGGAGATCAACCTTCAAGGCTGCTATTGCTGATCTCAACCTTACTACTAAGGAAGAACTTGATTTGCTCATAAAGTGGCTGGGACCAGAATCTGCAGTTCGTGTTAAAAGACTGAGAACAGTACATGTTGACCACCCAGACGCAGGTCTTGTTGCTGCATGGGCAAGACTTGAGCAAGCCTATGGTAGCTCTGAAGCCATAGAGAGCGCTCTATTCAAGAGACTGCAAAACTTCCCAAAAATAGGAAACAAAGACTATCGCAGGCTCCAAGATCTAAGTGACCTCCTCATGGAGCTAGAGTTGGCAAAGACAGACCCACGTCTATCTGGACTAAGCTTCCTGGACACCGCTCATGGTGTCAACCCAGTGGTGTCTAAACTGCCATACGGCCTGCAAGAGAAATGGGCACAACAGGGCTCAAGGTACAAAAGAGACTATAACGTATCCTTTCCTCCATTCTCATACTTTTGCAGGTTCATTAGTGATCAAGCCTGGACGAGAAACGATCCCAGCTTCAGCTTCAGTGAACCAAACTTGCCTGCTTCATCCTCATCATCATCAAGGTATGATAACACATCAGTTAAACGTAGAGACTATACTAGAGAAATATCTGTTAAAAGGACAGACATCTCACCCTCCACAACCTCGCCTACTGACCAAGGCATTGTGGATGCCAGAGATAAAGACCCTAATCGTCAGTGTCCTATTCACAAGAAGCCTCACCCGCTTAAGAAATGTCGTGGGCTTAGGGCAAAGCCTTTACAAGAGCGCAGGGAGATTCTCCAGAAACTTGGAATATGCTACAAGTGCTGTGCTTCTTATAACCACTTTGCTAAAGACTGTAAAGTTGTCATCAAGTGCACAGAATGCGGTAGCGACAGACATGTTACAGCCATGCATCCTACTCCACTTCCAGACAACCCGCAGCAGTTACCTACCTCAACCCCTGTCCCAAATTATGGCGGGGAGCAAAAAAGTCATGCTCTAGCCAAAAGTAATGTTTCTTCTTCATGCACAGAAGTCTGTGGAGAGGGACTGGATCACAAATGCTGTGCCAAGATATGCCTAGTCAAGATATACCCCAAGGATCATCCTGAGGAAGCTGCTAGGATGTATGCCATAATAGATGAACAGAGCAACAGGTCCCTGGTTAAGCCTAAATTCTTTGAGATCTTTGGC
Organism: Staurois parvus; assembly: GCF_062004578.1. NCBI lineage: Eukaryota > Metazoa > Chordata > Amphibia > Anura > Ranidae > Staurois > Staurois parvus. The sequence continues at coordinate 801,130 of NW_028318028.1, read as the reverse complement.
TTAGAAGGTTACGCCACACCGTATACTCTCAGAACCTGTTCTGGTCGTGTAGAGACCTTTGGCAGAAGGGTCGATGGATTCATGGTCTCTCATATCAAGGATGGAGAAGGCATACCCCTCCCAACATTAGTTGAGTGTGATCAGATACCAGACGAAAGAGAAGAGATTCGTACTCCAGAAGCTGCATATCATCATCCTCACTTAAGGCACCTTGCTGATGAGATTCCTGCGATGGACAAGAGTGCTGAAATCTTGGTCCTGCTAGGAAGAGACATTCTCAGAGCACATAAAGTACGCGACCAATGCGATGGACCTAACAATGCCCCTTATGCACAAAGACTTGACCTAGGCTGGGTAATAGTGGGCGATGTATGCCTGGACAGAACATGAACTGAGATCCACTCCTTCAAAACTTACATGTTGGGAAATGGACGTGCATCCCACTTCAAACAGTGCCCTCACCATTATGAAGTAAAGGAGAAGCCTCTTGACATCATCCAAGTACCTGATGTTACTCCTGTTCTTTGTGATGACAATCTAGGTACCACAGTGTTTTGTACTACAAGTGATGACAACAAAATAGCCTTGTCGGTCGAAGATAGAGAGTTCATCAAAATAATGGACGAAGAATTCTTCCAGGATGAGTCTAACAGCTGGATCGCACCATTACCTCTTCGTGCTGCAAGGGCCACACTCCCAACCAATCGTGAACAGGCTCTATCCAGATTCAACTCACTTCAACGAACACTAAAGAACAGGCCTGAAATGAAGGAACATTTCATCGCTTTTATGAAAAGGATCTTTGATAATGATCACGCCGAACCAGCGCCACCACTTCAAAGACATGATGAGTGCTGGTACCTGCCTTTCTTTGGAGTGTATCATCCACGTAAGCCAAAACAAATCAGGGTAGTATTTGACTCCAGTGCCAAGCATCAAGGCGTATCCCTGAACGATGTTCTTCTCACTGGCCCGAATCTAACCAACAACCTTGTAGGTATACTTATGAGATTTAGAAGAGAACCAGTTGCCATAACTGCTGATATTGAGCAAATGTTTCATTGCTTCATTGTACGTGAAGACCATAGGAACCTCCTAAGGTTTCTGTGGCACCGTAACAACAACATGGACAATGAGATAATTGAATACCGCATGAAGGTACATGTTTTTGGAAATAGTCCCTCATCCGCTGTTGCAACATATGGTTTACGAAGGACTGCCCTTGATGGAGAAAAGGAGTATGGTGCGGATGCTCGACACTTCGTTGAGAGAGACTTTTATGTTGACGACGGACTTAAGTCTTTACCTACAGACGAAGAAGCCATAGACCTGCTCCAAAGGACACAAGGTATGCTTTCCGAGGCTAACCTCAGACTACACAAGATTGCCTCGAATAGTGTTGCTGTTATGAAAGCCTTTCAACCTGGCGATCATGCCACTGGGTTTAAAGATTTAAATCTTGGAATGGACATGCCACCTGTACAGAGAAGTCTGGGCCTACGGTGGGACTTATTAAAAGATACCTTCGGCTTTCAAGTCGGCTCTGCAGACAAACCATTTACCAAGCGTGGTGTTCTGTCAGTGGTGAACAGTTTATACGATCCATTGGGATTTGTGGCTCCCATCACCATACAAGGTAAAGCCTTACTTAGACAGTTCTCAGAGTCTATTAAAGATTGGGATGCTCCGCTGCCTACAGACAAGCTTCCAAAGTGGGAGTCCTGGAAACAATCTCTACATGCCTTAGATGGAATCAGTATACCACGCTGTTACACCTCAGCTTCCCTTGCTACAAGTCAGAGGAAAGAGCTTCACATCTTCTCAGATGCATCTACTGAGGCCATAGCAGCTGTTGCCTACCTCAAGGTAATAGACTCTAATCAAACCCACATAGGGTTTCTGTTTGGGAAAGCTAAGTTAGCACCTAAGCCTGAGCACACAATTCCTAGGCTTGAACTTTGTGGAACTGTGCTAGCTGTAGAAATTGCCGATTTCATACTGCGCGAGTTGGACACTCAGATAGATGACACCAAATTCTACACAGACAGCAAAGTTGTTCTGGGCTACATATACAACCAGACTAAACGTTTTTATGTGTATGTCAGCAACCGTGTAGAAAGAATCAGGAAATCATCTAAACCTGAACAATGGCATTATGTCCCATCTGAAATTAATCCTGCAGATCATGCCACCAGGCCAGTGTCTGCAAGTGTCTTTGCAAATTCTTCGTGGTTAACAGGTCCTGAATTCCTGCTGGATCATCCAGAAGAAACCTCAGCTGATATCTTCAGTCTTCTAGAACCTGACAGAGATCCAGAGATTCGTCCTGAAGTCAAAACCCTTGTCACCAGAACTGAACAAAGACTCGTCTTGGGCTGTCAACGCTTTGAACGTTTTTCTAAGTGGATAAGACTTGTACGCACCATCGCAAGGTTAGTCCATATTGCACACTGCTTTCACACAAAGCCCACCAATGTTCAATGTCAAGGGTGGCACATGTGCCAAAGGCTTCTTTCTGCAAAAGACATTGCTGAAGGTGAAATGATCATAATCCACAATGTACAACAGGATGTCTTTGGCTCAGAAATTAAATGTATCCGTGACAAGAGGGACATTCCAAAAAACAGTTCAATTGCTAACCTGAACCCATTCATTGACAGTGATGGCATGTTAAGGGTTGGTGGACGTTTAAACAAGGCTGAGTTGGGAGATCAGGAACAGAATCCTCTCATTATACCTGCTCGCCATCATATCACCACTCTGCTCATACGGCACTACCATGAAGGGGTTAAGCACCAAGGAAGACACTTCACAGAGGGTGCCATAAGAGCTGCAGGCCTTTGGATTATAGGAGCAAAAAGACAGATTACAACTACACTGCACAGCTGTGTTCAGTGCCGGAAACTAAGAGGTAAACATCAGCAACAGCAAATGTCAGATTTGCCAGCCGACAGATTAAGTACTGACCCACCTTTCACTCATGTTGGTTTGGATGTCTTTGGACCATGGATGGTAACAGCCCGCAGAACTCGAGGAGGCCAAGCAAACAGCAAACGATGGGCAGTGCTGTTCACTTGTATGAGTGTGCGCGCAGTACACATTGAAGTCATAGAATCTATGGATGCCTCAAGTTTCATCAATGCTCTAAGACGATTTCTTGCCATCAGAGGACCAGTCAAGACACTAAGATCTGACTGTGGAACTAATTTTGTTGGAGCCTGTTGAGAGTTACAGCTTATCTCTAGGCCAATCCAAGACCTTTTAGCTGAAAAGGGCTGTACATGGATTTTCAATCCTCCTCATTCTTCCCACATGGGTGGCTCTTGGGAGAGAATGATAGGCATCACACAAAAAATACTGGACTCTATGCTTATGGACTTGAACTCCACAAGACTTACCCATGAGATTCTAACCACCTTCCTGGCAGAAGCATCTGCCATAATCAATTCAAGACCACTTGTTCCAGTTTCTACAGATCCAGAGACCCCAACTATCCTTACCCCAGCTACTCTACTTACTCAGAAGCTTGGGTCCGTTCCTGTTCCACCTGGAAACTTTAAAACAGGAAATATGTGCTATGACCAGTGGAAGCGAGTACAACACCTCTCCAACTGCTTTTGGAATCGTTGGAGAATGGAGTATATTTCTACTCTGCAAGGACGCAGAAAATGGCAACGCCTGAACCCTAACATTAAAGTTGGAGATCTCGTTCTGCTGAAGGACCAGCAAGCTGAAAGAATCGAGTGGCCTATGGGACTCATTGTAAAGAGCATTCCTAGTGATGACGGCAAGGTACGCAAGGTGGAGGTGAAAGTTGCAAGACAAGGGACTGTAAAGACTTTCAGCAGACCTATCACGGAACTTGTTCTGCTCTTGCCCTTTGGAGAATGAACTTGCTTGCGTATGCTGCTGGATCCAACCTGTGACTTCAAGAAGGAAGTGTCTTGAACTTTATTTGATACAACTTGAAGCCTTATATTATAATTGTTGCACTATATGCATGTTCTCTTTTTTATGTCTTTCAGGTCTTCAAGACATCAAGCAAATTGCGCTGTTGCTTATTTGCAATTGTATAACTACCGTTATGGTTTAAATAGTGACATTTACAATGCAATGCCAGACGGGGAGTATGCTGTTACACAGTTAATATTTATGTTAATGTACATGAGAATTCATATAGTTTATTTTTTGTACCATTTTCTATGGACATTTCTATAGTTAGTAATGCTGACATCCAGTGGTCTTATTTGGTATACACTTTGTTTTTCATGTTGCCTCCCTGAGATCTATGACACAGTTCCTTTGTATATCAAGCTCCTCCCTTCTTCTTGAGTACAGCACTTCCTGTGTCATGGAGGCAGCTAACAGTCCACATGTAACAGGGACACATGTATTCTGCATAGTACGCTACAGAAAGTATCATCTTTTGACCGCATAATACTGGAAACCATTCATTCTGCTGTATCCTGTTGTCACATGTACAGAATAAAGCAACTTCTGGATGAACACAGTATTGATGAGTTCAGCTATCTGATAAGGATTGCCCACAGTGATTATATCTGCTTATACAGGCTAGGCAGAGAGGTCTCACAAGGGATAAATCGCTATCACAACAATCTGAGTCAGAATAGGGGGAGATTTACTAAAACTGGAGCACTCAGAATCCGGAGCAGCGGTGCATGGCAGCCAATCAGCTTCTAGCTTCAGCTTGTTCACTTAAGCTTTGGCATTAAAACCTGGAAGCTGATTGGTTTCTATGCAGAGCTGCGCCAGTTTTTGCACCCTCCACCTTTAGTGAATAACCCCCTATGTATGTAAACAGCCCTCTATATTATTGAGTTATTTATTTATTGCAGGTACTTATATAGCACCGTCAATGTATGCAGCGCTTGTGTATAGAGAACCCTCAGCGCAATGGACCTCCTAACGAACTTGTGTGGCTAGCAGATAATATGTTCCCACATGTAAAGCATAAATAAGTGAAGAAAATGCAGCACAACAAATATGGTGCTACCAATATAATACGTGCATATATAAGTAGTGAAAAACAGAAGACTGTGCTTGTAAAAATCAATGTGTGCTATACCAGATGTCTTACCAATGCATACATATAGGTCCCCATAAACCAGGGGCGGACTGACCATTTGGAAACTTGGGCACTGCCCGAGGGTCCGGGGTCAGTAGGGGGCCCCATTAGATGCCCCTGGTACCTTTTTCATAGGCTTTTTTGAGTTTGGACAAGGACACAGGGGTCCCATGATCCCGTATTGCCCGGGGGCCCCATGAGTTATCAGTCCGCCCCTGCACATAACCGGTGCTATAAATGAATTGTACACACAAATACCAAATAAAAATGTCCCTAATAGTGAGCCATCCCTTTAAATCCGCTGTACTTCAAATAGACCAGTGTAACACACTAGTGTGTCACCCCTTAGTGCTCATCCACTTCCAACACTTTATTGCGCTCACCTCCAAGTTTAACCCTTAATGTCAGGTCAAACTGCGCTTTTCCCTTTATACCGGGAGGGTATACTGGTACACAGATCTTCACCACCATTAGCCAGCACTTTTAAACATCTCCAGATCGCTCCACATCCATGTGAAAAAGATGCTCAATATAGTGTAGTATTGCCACTCAAAACAGTCTTTATTTAAAACAATCTAGTCAAACTTACATAACAATGTGTCCTCCTGGGACACTACAGGGTTAAAAACTCACTATACAGTGTTTGCTGTGAGAAGTGTGCAGAAATCCCTTTTTCCAAAATGGCGGCACGTGAACTTCCGGTTTACGGCCTGACGTCATCTGCGTACCCTACGCGTTACGTCACTTCATCAGGAGTACAGTATGCAATGCTTACCATTTAAATTGTACATTCACATCAGTCCCTAACCCTCAAGGAGCTTAAAATCTAAGGTCCCTAACTCATATTCATACATACACATACTAGAGCCAATTTAGACAGGAGCCAATTAACCTACCAGCGTGTCTTTGGATCGTCTTTTGGAGGAAACCCAGGCAGGCACAGGGAGAACATGCAAACTCTAGGCAGGTAGTATCATGGTTGGAATTCAAACTGACAACTCTAGTGCTGCTAGGCGGAAGTGATAGCCACTCAGCCTCTGTGCTGCTCGGGTATTTCCAGTAAAGAACACTATTATTGCTACAGCATACAAATGCATGTTAGACAATTGTGCCCTTCCTACCCTGTGGCAACAGATTGGAGAAGGCCCTTTTCTGTTCCAGCATGGCTGTACGCCTGTGCACAATGCCAGCTCCATAGAGAAATGGTTTGATAGGTGTACTGTGATGGAACATCAGTGTCTTGCACAGAGCTCTGACCTCAACCCTTCTGAGATGAATTGGAATGCCAATTGTTAGCCAGGTTTTTTCATCCAGCATCAGTACCTGGCTTCATAAACCTTCTTTATAGGCTCAAATTCCAAAAAGACACTCCAAACCTTGCTGAAAGCTTTCTCAAAGGATTATATATTATTGTTACAGTTGCAAAGAGAGGATATCTCCACATTATGGTGGACCTTACACTTAATGCAAGATCAATCTATTAATTGAGACCCCCTCCCTATCTTAATCCACAGCAGAAACATGTAAAAAAAACAACAAACGACAAAGCTCTCGAATACTCTTGATTCCCCCATCAGCACAGTCAGTAGTGATAGGGGAATCCCTCCCACAGAGCTATTGTGTTCTCCCTGCAGGGGGGGAGAGTGGGGGCGCTGGGAGCCATTCAGCCAGGAGAACACAATGATTACTGCTAGCAGCTGTAGCCGCTGGCAATAATCACATGCTAAAATCCGACATGCTGTTTGTACCCAAGTCAATCAATGGATCAACTTGGGTATAGTCAGCCTGCACATAGATGGATCGAATCTCAGCTGGTCCCTGCTGAACTGGCCAAGGTTTGACCAATCATGACTGGCTTAAAGTGTTACTAAACCCAGGACCCTGCATTGACTATATCTGGTCTCCCACAGTATACAGAACATGGAAATTCAATTATTTTAGTAAATATAAACTGCTAAATATCTTTTCTCATCAGCAGTATATAGCAGTCGTGTGACTTCTATCAGTGTTCAGCAGAGCACTGGTTAAAGCTTATAGGAGGAGTTTTCTTTCTGCTCTTGGAGGATGCAGAACCCCTGACTTCTTTCTGGGCACTGCTGATTGGCCCTATGCTGATTACATGCACACTCCCAAGAAAAACAAAAACCTGTCTAGCAATACACACCAAACTGAGCATGTGCAGAGTGTCTTCACATGATATGTCTTATCAGGAGCTAAGAGGGGGGAACTGGAAAAAGGGGAGGATCAGAGAAGTCAGGATAAAACAGCCTTTTTACACAATGCAGAGGATTAACCCCTTAGGTTCCACAGTGAGTATAACAAGCATGCTTTACTGAATATACAGACTGATTTTACTGTTGTGGGTTTAGTAACACTTTAAGTTATACATACCTTTACTCCAACTTTCATGCTGCAGAGGGTGATGGCACCATCCCTCTGACAAGATTCCAAGAAATGCAGAGTACCCAACATCTTATGAGATGACACTATTTCACAGTGCAGTAGAGCGTTCTTGCATTCCCAGGGATCACGCAGAAAGGATGATTATGTCACCCTCACCTAGAATCTGCAGACAGAAGTTGGGGGAGAGGTAAATATTTTATACCGTTACATATTTAGTCACATTAAAAAAATACAAACGTCCATTGAGTTCTACCAATAGAAATCAATAAATACACTGAAACCTCCATATACAGAACCCTATACCCACAGTAATGTTGTAGAAATAAATAAACTGGTACATAAATAACAACCAACAAATATTATCTACATAAAGACCCCACAGGTCTTTATTTCATATCTGTGTAGAGAAATAAGAAGGGGAGAGGGCTGTCAATGAGTAAGCTGCCCCTTGGTATTTACATGTCTATTGATTTGGAATGGTATGTCCAACAAGCCCATACAGGTATGACAGTCAGGATTCCACAAACTTTGTGTCATATAGTATATTAGCTGTTGACATATTAGCAATGATAGTAGACATAATATCAGTAGCAGCAGTGGCTGTGTTATGTCACCACCATTATGTTACATTGTATTTAACCCCTTGGCACTGGCGCCTCCCGACTCTTTAAGGGTTTCAGAAGCCAGGAGGCGAGGCGGGGTTTAGAGTCATGTGACCGCTGTGACATATCACATGATCAAGAAAGGTCCCGATTGAAAGAGGAGATCGGGACCTTTCTGTGAGTACCGGACATGTGTGCTGGGAGCGCGCAGGGTGTGTGTTGGCCCTAGTATGTGTATGTATGAATGCGAGTTATGGACCTTAGATTGTACACCCCTTGAGGGTTAGGGACTGATGTGAATGTGCAATATATATGTAAAACCTACAATAAATAAATAGGTAAACATGTTATTGTGAAAACCTCAATCCACCTACCCACTAGTACTGCCCTTCCCTGTGCTCCTTAGCCACTTCATTTCATTGTTGGATCCCTCAGAAAAGCCAGATAAGGCTCACTTCACACTCAGGGGCAGACTGACCATTTGGAAACTCGGGCACTGTCCAAGGGCCTGGGGTCAGTAGGGGGCCCCATAAGATGCCCCTGGTACCTTTTTCATAGGCTTTTTTGAGTTTGGGCAAGGCCACAGGGGCCCCATGATCCCCTATTGCCCGGGGGCCCCATGAGTTGTCAGTCCGTCCCTGTTCACACTAGTGCAACTCTAAAGTTGTGCAATTTCCAGTGTGACTTCCATGCGACTTAAAACACTCTATGGCATTCAAGTCGCAAGAAAGTTGCTTCAAAGTAGTTGAGGAACCTCTTTTAAAGACTATGCAATTGTAGCCCCATAGATTGGAATAGGTGCCATTGAAATCAATGGGTTTTGACTTGTCATGTGTCTTCGCTGTGAACGGAGCCTTGGAAGTAGTATGTGATCTTCTCTCCTCCAATCAAAAGATGTAATGATCAGGCCTGAGCAGCCAATCGCCATTTTCAAGTACTGTTGTGTTAGGGAGGGAAGTAAGTAAGCTGTGTAAGCTGCAACATTGTCTGATATGGAACTGCACAGGGTTAGACCCATTGTTACGAAAGAGGTGCAGAGTGGCTGCGGCATGCAAAGATGGTATCATCAGGCATAACTCAGAAAAGGGGGGGTTGACTGGGTAGGGTGGCCTTTCAAGAGAACCAGTCACTTGGCCCGGAGTGGGTAAGGTGACAAATTCTGTTTAAACAGTAAAAAAACACTAAGAGGAAACAATATATTATGCAGTTATTGTTCCTTAAAGGGTATACCATGCAAAGAGCTAAATATGCAGATACAATACATATATGGGAGCAGTTTTACTTGCTAAACAATTGGCGTTTCTCTCTATCCACAGACCTCTTTTTCTTTTCCAGAGTTCAGTAACAATTACAGGTCTTGTCCCTTCCCTAGCCTGCGAGTGGACAGTAAATGGAGAAGTAGCAGCCTGCTAAGCTCAGCTGTCACTCTGCTCTCTCCTTCTATCAGCATGCTTCTTGCAATGCAGTACAACAAAATGGCTCCTTCTGCTGCCTATCTCACCCCAGTCTGGGCTCAGCTGTACAGAGACTCCAGGAGACAGATACCAAGCCAAATTCAGGTACTCACAGATACTGTTTTCATTTAAAAATAAATATAAATATTTAATAATAAATAAAGGGTTGCATTAATATGTGTCTTTTCTATATGCCTGGGGCTCAGCTTTGCACATACACAACATCAGTGGATGACAGGCAGAAGGTATTACCTTTTAAAGCTTGTTGTATATTCCTGAAGGACATCCAGCTATGTTATAGGAGACGCTGCACACCTTTGCAGCCTGATGGAAGGAATCCCTCAGTATGGCCAATGGCCCACATGAAGCAGCCTTTTATTAGAGGCGGTCACGCTTTCGGCACTTTCATCAGTTTTGGGACATGTGACATGGGACGTTATATAAGAATATCAGAAACACTGTGTTCTTTCTGTTAGAATCAAAAATAAACCTTTTTTTTTTACTGAACAGTTTATTTTTATATGGAGAGGATATCAAGGCAATTATGATGGCTTGGCTTTGCTGGGATATGTTGTCACAGTATAAGTCACATGTAGAATGATACCATCTACTGTTTGAATATGGACTTTGATCTCATATTCCAAAGGGGTGTTGATCTTTTACACCAAATGCTGAGTTAAAAACTTGTGTCAAAGTACCTCTGCAAAGTGTGGTCCCTAAAGCATGAATGGGCAGGGAGGTACCGATCACCTTCTGTACAATCACCATGTCTGATTTTCCCTGCTTGATCAGCACTGTAGGCTGTATTTTTTGCTGCTCCCCTGACCCCTGTGCTCTGTGAATTACACACCCCTGACCCCTGTGCTCTGTGCATTACACACCCGTGATCCCTGTGCTCTGTGCATTACACACCCCTGACCCCTGTGCTCTGTGCATTACACACCCCTGATCCCTGTGCTCTGTGCATTACTCTCTCCTGACCCTCTGAACTCTGTGCATTACTCTCTCCTGACCCTCTGAACTCTTTGCATTACACACCCCTGACTCCTGTGCTCTGTGCATTACTCTCTCCTGATCACTGCACTCTGTGCATTACACACCCCTGACTCCTGTGCTCTGTGCATTACTCTCTCCTGATCACTGCACTCTGTGCATTACACACCCCTGACCCCTGTGCTCTGTGCATTACACACCCCTGATCCCTGTGCATTACTATCTCTTGACCCTCTGCACTCTGTGCATTACACACCCCTGACCCCTGTGCTCGGTGCATTACTCTCTCCTGACCCTCTGTACTCTGTGCATAACACACCCCTGACCCTTGTGCTCTGGGCATTACACACCCCTGATCGCTGTGCTGTGCATTACTCTCTCCTGACCCTCTGAACTCTGTGCATTACACACCCTTGACTCCTGTGCTCTGTGCATTACTCTCTCCTGATCACTGCACTCTGTACATTACACATCCCTGTGCTCTGTGCATTACTATCTCCTGACCCTCTGCACTCTGTGCAGTACACACCCCTGTGCTCTGTGCATTACACACCCCTGATCCCTGTGCATTACTATCTCCTGACCCTCTGCACTCTGTGCATTACACACCCCTGACCCCTGTGCTATGTGCATTACTCTTTCCTGACCACTGTGCTCTGTGCATTACTCTTTCCTGACCACTGTGCTCTATGCATCACTCTCTCCTGACCCTCTGCACGTTGTGCATTACACACCCCTGACCCCTGTGCTCTGTTCATCACTCTCTCCTGACCCTCTGCACTCTGTGCATTACACACCCCTGACCCCTGTGCTCTGTTCATTACTCTCTACTGACCCTCTGCACTCTGTGCATTACACACCCTTGACCCCTGTGCTCTGTGCATTACTCTCTCCTGACCCTCTGCACTCTGTGCATTACACACCTCTGACCTCTGTGCTCTGTTCATTACTCTCTCCTGACCCTCTGCACTCTGTGCATTACACACCCCTGACCACTGCGCTCTGTTCATTACTCTCTCCTGACCCTCTGCACTCTGTGCATTACACACCCCTGACCACTGCGCTCTGTTCATTACACTCTCTTGGGGTGAAGGGGATGGGGGGGAAGGACTATTGCATATGTTACCTTGTATGCATTGATCAGGCTAAATTTTTAAGCCCTTCCCACTATTAGCACAATTTTGCCACATCCACAATGTTCTAGAGACAGCTCATTATTTTAGATTTTTCTGTGCCATTAACAATGGTCACCAAGACAAATAGAGAGGGTGACTCTCCCTAATGAGAAAATGGACAGTGATCTACCTTCTGTGTAGCAGTTTGGGGACCTGGGACAGCAGGAGGCATGTCTTGCTCCTTGAACCTTTGAAATATTGAGATTTTGTCTAAGTGGTGGGGATGGAGGAGGATGGGTGTCAGGCATCAGAGGGCACTTGGCGCAGGGTGGAAGGGTAGGTCTGGCTTTTTAGTTTATATGATGGGTTCACTGGCCATACACAGCTATAACCTCAACTGTTTAATAGAAAGCAGTGGGAGATGCATTCATTCTTGCTGTTTGGTGTGGATGGGGGAATCAAGATTTTTTTCTCTCATTCAGCTAAACGTGAATGAACTAAAACATCATGGGGAAAAGTTACCAAGAGTGATAGATGCAATGGGAAAAGGATTGGCAGTGTATTTGCAGTATGTAAGGTAACAGCACCATCTACTGTACAGATACGCAAGTCGCCCATAGGGAGCTCTGATTCTGTCAGACAATAAAATGGAAATGCAAAATATCTAGAGGAGGCTTTCTCAACTTTTTTTTGTCCCTCTCCTCACTGAGCTTTGCAGAGTGTAACTTCAGCTCTCTACCCCCCTTTTTGACAGCTCTACAAGCTTTATAATTTCAGAACTTTCAATGGATTTTCTAAATGGTTAGCACCTGGCAGGTCGTTGGTTCGAATCCCAGCCACGGCACCACCTACCTGGAGTTTGCATGTTCTCCCTGTGCCTGCGTGGGTTTCCTCAGGGTATTCCGATTTCCTCCCACCCTCCAAAGACATGCTGGTAGGTTAATTGGCTCCTGCCTAAATTGTCCCTAGTATGTGTATGTATGAATGTGAGTTGGGGACCTTAGATTGTACGTCCCTTGAGGGTTAAGGACTGATGTGAATGTATGATATATGTATGTAAAGCTCTGCGTAAATTGACAGCGCTATATAAGTACCTGAAATAATAATAATGAATGTAGAGAAAAGAGAATGAGGATAAACAGGTACAACTTATATAGGAAGCTTTGTTTCATCTCTGTGTATTACCTGAGGATGTAGAGAAAAGAAAACTGAGGATATACAGGTACAACTTATATGGGAAGCTTTGTTTCATCTCTGTGTATTACCTGAGGATGTAGAGAAAAGAAGACTGGGGATAAACAGGTACAACTTATATAGGAAGCTTTGTTTCATCTCTGTGTATTACCTGAGGATGTAGAGAAAAGAAAACTGAGGATATACAGGTACAACTTATATGGGAAGCTTTGTTTCATCTCTGTGTATTACCTGAGGATGTAGAGAAAAGAAGACTGGGGATAAACAGGTACAACTTATATAGGAAGCTTTGTTTCATCTCTGTGTATTACCTGAGGATGTAGAGAAAAGAAAACTGAGGATATACAGGTACAACTTATATAGGAAGCTTTGTTTCATCTCTGTGTATTACCAGAGGATGTAGAGAAAAGCAGACTGGGGATAAACAGGTACAACTTATATAGGAAGCTTTGTTTCATCTCTGTGTATTACCTGAGTCCAGTCACTTCATTAGGTATATACAGGGGTTTATAACCACTTTAACATTGATTAATCTGGTAAATGATAAGCAGCCTGGCACGTCCACACAAACCCAGTTCCATGCTAGGGGCAAGGGTTCCCTGAGATCTAAAATTACTTGGTTTGGGTTCGCATATATGCAGTGCGGTATATTGCATGTGATTCGCACAGGAACCGCACCACATTCCTGTGCAAATCACATGCAATTTGTGTGCGGTGCGATTGGAGACTTACATTTTGTATGGCTCTAATCGCACCACACCCGCACCAAAAACACGCAGGACCCTTTTTTGGGTCCGCACTAGAATCAGATCGCATGGGTATTCACACCTATGCGATCCGATTCTGCACATTGCACCGCGTTTTGCGGACTGCTTTCGGGGTGTTGCTAACTTAACGTACACACCCACAGCGGTTCACATGAATGGGGTGCGATTCTGATGCGGTGCGGAATTCGCACAGAAACCGTTGCAAATTCCGCACCGCATCAGTGTGAACCAGGGCTCAAGGGTTTCTCTAGTGTAAAAAGGTTGAGAAAGGCTTCTCTAGACAGATATAAAATATAGAAATTGTTTCAGCTCTTTAGTCATTAATACATCATCATTTAAAAGCAAGACTGGAGTGTGAGAAATATCAGCAGTACAAGGAGCCAGTCAGTTCATGTGCTGACAAGAAGCATGCTGATAGGAGGGGAAAGCAGAGTGATAGAGAGATGAGCTCATCACTGTGTTGATTCTCCTTTCACTGTCCAGGCTGGGGCGGGTCCATGACCTGGCTCAAAAAAGTGGGTAGACTGGTGTTGACCGTCAGATCGAGGACATTGGTAGCAGAAAAAGTTCTAGATTGAAGGTGAATGTTACCTTTTTTTTTTGGTAATGAATTATTCATTTTTAACTTTTTTTGGTTGGAGTTCTACTTTAAATACCCCAAAAAGAGTGATGCCTAGCTTCTTGTGATGCCTAGATCAAGGGGGAGCTTTTTTAGAAGCAGCTTGATGACCAACTTCTTAAGGAGGGCAGAAAACCTCCCAAGATATAGGGAGCAGGTGACTATTAACTGTATTGTGTGATTACTAGAGGAAGCGGGTCAGGGAACTTCAAGAAGGGTTGTGCCAGGCTTGGGTCTAATCTTTATGTAGTCTGGTCCAGGGCTGCTGTTAGAAACCATGGGGCCCCATACAGCCAAGCTGACAGACCCCCCCCCCAAAAAAAAAAGACAGTTTACTATGCTTCTGTTATGAATAAACACAGAGAGTGATCAGTACCAATAACTCATTGTGTTCATTCAGGAAAGAAAGGGGTTAGTAAATGTGGGGAAACATATGGTGCACAAGAAGGATGATGGGTTTGGGAGGGGGTGGCAAATACTAGAACTGATCCCCTGTATGGCTCTCTGCAGCTGCTGCAGAGAGAGCCATACAAGGGATTGGTTCCAGTAACTGCCCCCCCCCCCCCCACTGTGCTAATCAGCCTCCCTGCCCACATCCAAATCAACCTGCTGCATGGGCCCCCCTGCTGGCCTGTGCCCCGTACAGGAGGGCTGGTGGTACCCCCTTATCCACGGCCCTGGTTTGGTCTCTGCTTCACCTAAAGAGCTGAAATGTGACCATAATGTTAAGAATTTAAAAGACACTTTACCATAAAGCAGTGAGTAAAACCATCAGTGGTCAGCTATGAGGGAGGATTAGAGGAACTGAATTTATTCTCTCTTGAGGAGATTAAGGGGGGATATGATCAACATGTATAAATACATCAGTGGTTCATATAGTGATCTCGGTGTAGAGTTATTCACTCTGAGGTCATCACAGAGGACAAGGGGGCACTCTTTGCGTCTGGAGGAAAAGAGATTTAATCTCCGAATATGGAAAGGTTTCTTCACAGTAAGAGCTGTGAAAATGTGGAATAGACTCCCTCAAGAGTTGGTTCTGGCCAGCTCAGTGGATTGCTTCAAAAAAGTCCTGAATTCTTTCCTAGATACACAGAATATAACTGGATACTAACATTTATAGGTAAAGTTGATCCAGGGAATATCCGATTGCCTCTCGGGGGATCAGGAAGGAATTTTTCCCCTGCAAGAACAAACTGAATCATGCTATGCTGTTTTTTTTGCCTTCCTCTGGATCATTGGTGGGTAAAGGATTATAACCTCAACTGGATGGACGTTTGTCTTTTTTCAGCCAGACTAACTATGTAAGAAGCAGAAGGTCTTCTTGCCATACCAGGGCCTGGAAAGTAGGTGATAATGCTTAACCTAATCATTCCATGCTACTCTTTGGCTGGCCATACACTATACAATTTTCTGTTCAATTTCTGTCTAATTTCCTTTAGATTTACCTTCAATTATGTAGAGCAAGGGTCTGCTTAATTTGATACAATTGAAAGTGTTGTTTAGGTTTGACCTCATATTATATGGTTTTTGGTAAATCTAAAGCAATTTTCAAAAGAAAATTGTATAATGTATGACCAGCCTAAGGCTTGCAATCAGTCATGTTTGTCATTATGGAAGGTGTGTGGGTGGCAGGGCCTGGCATTTGTCTGCTAAACTCTCCTAACTTCTGCAGCTGGCTAGGAACCCCACAACAAAATGACCTTGATACGTGCAGTTGACTGCCTGCTATAATAAGTAGCTCAACGTGCTACAGAGTGAGATTGCCATCACCCTGGGAGGAGGAATGCCGACCAACATCCAGACTCTACCGATATCTACGGAGACCAAGACTCACAGGGGCACCGACCAATCAATTCTACAGACTTAAGAATAACAGCAACCCTGAGACAGATCCATCCAAATTTCCACATCATCATGACACAACCAGGATTTAAAGCGGAAGTACACTGTGTCTGAGCACCACAAACCAAAAACTCAATTTAAAAGAGAAGTATGGGCTTTAGAAAAAAACCCAATATACTCACCTACAGTCAGGTCCATAAATATTGGGACTTGGACACAATTCTAACATTTTTGGCTCTTTACACCACCACAATGGAAACGAACAAGATATGATTTAACTGCAGACTGTCAGCATTAATTTGAGGGTATTTACATCCAAATCAGGTGAGCGGTGTAGGAATTACAACAGTTTGCATATGTGCCTCCCACTTGTTAAGGGACCAAAAGTAATGGGACAATTGGCTTCTCAGCTGTTCCATGGCCAGGTGTGTGTTATTCCCTCATTACCCCAATTACAATGAGCAGATAAAAGGTCCAGAGTTCATTTCAAGAGTGCTATTTGCATTTGGAATCTGTTGCTGTCAACTCTCAAGATGAGATCCAAACAGCTGTCACTATCAGTGAAGCAAGCCATCATTAGGCTGAAAAAACAAAACAAACCCATAAGAGAGATAGCAAAAACATTAGGCGTGGCCAAAACAACTGTTTGGAACATTCTTAAAAAGAAGGAACGCACCGGTGAGCTCAGCAACACCAAAAGACCCGGAAGACCACGGAAAACAACTGTGGTGGATGACCGAAGAATTCTTTCCCTGGTGAAGAAAACACCCTTCACAACAGTTGGCCAGATCAAGAGCACTCTCCAGGAGGTAGGTGTATGTGTGTCAAAGTCAACAATCAAGAGAATACTTCACCAGAGTGAATGCAGAGGGTTCACCACAAGATGTAAACCATTGGTGAGCCTCAAAAACAGGAAGGCCAGATTAGAGTTTGCCAAACGACATCTAAAAAAGCCTTCACAGTTCTGGAACAACATCCTATGGACAGATGAGACCAAGATCAACTTGTACCAGAGTGATGGGAAGAGAAGAGTATGGAGAAGGAAAGGAACGGCTCATGATCCTAAGCATACCACCTCATCAGTGAAGCATGGTGGTGGTAGTGTCATGGCGTGGGCATGTATGGCTGCCAATGGAACTGGTTCTCTTGTATTTATTGATGATGTGACTGCTGACAAAAGCAGCAGGATGAATTCTGAAGTGTTTCGGGCAATATTATCTGCTCATATTCAGCCAAATGCTTCACAACTCATTGGACACCGCTTCACAGCGCAGATGGACAATGACCCAAAGCATACTGCAAAAGCAACCAAAGAGTTTTTTAAGGGAAAGAAGCGGAATGTTATGCAATGGCCAAGTCAATCACCTGACCTGAATCCGATTGAGCATGCATTTCACTTGCTGAAGACAAAACTGAAGGGAAAATGCCCCAAGTACAAGCAGGAACTGAAGACAGTTGCAGTAGAGGCCTGGCAGAGCATCACCAGGGATGAAACCCAGCGTCTGGTGATGTCTATGAGTTCCAGACTTCAGGCTGTAATTGACTGCAAAGGATTTGCAACCAAGTATTAAAAAGTGAAAGTTTGATTTATGATTATTATTCTGTCCCATTACTTTTGGTCCCTTAACAAGTGGGAGGCACATATGCAAACTGTTGTAATTCCTACACCATTCACCTAATTTGGATGTAAATACCCTCAAATTAAAGCTGACAGTCTGCAGTTAAAGCACATCTTGTTCGTTTCATTTCAAATCCATTGTGTTAGAATTGTGTCGATGTCCCAATATTTATGGACCTGACTGTAGGTGGATTCAGCACTGATCTGATGCTGCATCTGTCCCTGTTGGCTCTGCACAGAGAACTGAGCAATCAAACACCATGATCGCTCACTTCTCCCCCTCTGTTCTGAGCAGAGAGCGGTGACTGTCAGTCTCTGGCTTTCTGCTCTGCCCCTCAAGTGCTCACTCAAGCTTTGAACCTGCGGCTGGCTCAGGCTTTCATCGGCTTGTTGAGAGGCTGAGCCAGCTGCTGGTCCAGACTACTGGGCGAATCCTGAGCATATGGTCAGGATCTTTTCAGAGCCTGAACCAGCTCTGTGACATCAGCCAACAGCTGTCTTCAGCCCGCTGTCAGCTGAAAATAGGTTACAGGACTGCAGAACTAACTGTACTCTTGTGATCACCAGGAGAAGTATAGCCAAAAAAACTTTGGCCATACTTCTCTTTTAATTATTTTTTCATATTCAAAGCAACCTCACCATTCCATCTATGTTTCCATGTTTATTTATCTGAGAAATCACTTTGAAAAAAGCCCCCTTAGCATTTCTAGCCTTGGCCATCTTGAGTAAGGGTAGATGATTCATGTAGCATTTACTTCCTGGAATCCATCTGCCCTTAGCTCATGTATGCAGAAGGATGTGCATAGCTGAGAAATCTCCTCCTTACCTCCTCTCCTCCTGAAGACTCCTGGGATGCATGACATCATTTGCCTAGGCCCGGAAACAAGGAAGTGACTGAAAAATATAAAGAAAAGTTTAAAACAAGTAAATATGATATATTTTCCTATCTACTGTATTTACTAATGTTAGCAGCATAAGGATTGAAACTAATCAATGTTGTTGGAGAAAGAAGTTCTGCTTTAACTGCTTCCCATCTGCCCTATAGCAGTAATACTGCTACAGGGTGACACGGGTGCGCAAAATCACATTTTCAGGTAGGGGGTGCGCAAGCCGCGTGTGCACCCTAACCGCGCCGCTATTCACAGCCTCTTCTGTCATTACTCGTCCGCACATGGCCTTCACAGCAAGGAGCACATGGAAGGGCAACGCTCAGGGAATTTTTCTTTTTGTTGTTTGACATGCATCACTCTTCCATGTACTCCTTGCTGTGAAGGCCAGTTATAGACTGGGGCAGAGGCCATTTTTTGTACTGTTGAATAGTTGGTGAGGGGGTGCACTGGATACCCTGGCTGCCATTGTGCTACATGCTGGGTGTCCAGTGCGCTTCTGTACCTTTAAGGAAGAGTGGGCTACCTCAGGTTCACCTGCCCTTGGTCTATCTGTTACAAGCATGTGCCTCTACTATGGGGGCTCTCAAAATTTGTAGAGTTAGGAACTACAGAATATTGGGGTGCCGTGATGAGGCTCTTTAGCTTACGCATGTATTTGCAAATGTGTGCTAACTAAACCCCTGTTTTTAACGCATACTGTTAGACTGTTAGGCAGGTTGGCAAGTTGACCTGGAAAGTTTTCTTTTTTGTTGTTTGACATGCGTCGCCTTTCCATGTGCTCCTTGCTGTGAAGGCTTTGGCAGTGGCCATTTTTTGTACTGTTGAATTGTTGCCTCTCAAATGCCCTCTGAAGCACTATCTGAATGTGAATCACTCTTCATAAGGAAGGGCATGTCTAAACAAGGCCTTATAAAACAAGTTAGTTGTGGCTATCCACGCAGGTTGACACTTTAACATGGTTTTTATTAAAAACAATGAGTCAAGATAGGCACCTGACACTTGATAAGCATAAGTTAGTGATTCTCCAAGCAGTTAGGAAAGGATAAGGATGACATCCCTAAAGCCTTTACTTTACAAAAAAAGTCAACAAGGCCTGCTCTCATCCTCATGGATCTTCTTTATCATATTTGAAAGTAGGACTATTAGGAAAACTTTTTTTTTTTCAGTTTGGATAGAGCAAGGGCGGGATCTAACGCCTGTCAGACTTTTTTTCACCATGCGTGTCCCATTGCAGAGATTTCTTTTCACTTCCTGTCCCAGAGCCAAACAGGAAGTGAAACGAAATCCCTGAAAATTAAAGTAATTTCCTGGGAACCCCCAAGTCACCAGAACTATGAAGCTTTCCCCTCCTATTACTGTTCTGGGGACACCCAAAATTTGGGATTTTTTTTTGCTTTCATTGATAATGATAAACAGGACAAATAGGGTGACCCTCCCTAACAAGGTCACAGGCTGTCATAAAAACCTACCATGCATTCTAATCCCTCTCCACTCTATCCAAAACTAAAAATAAAATGTTGCCTTTGGTTATATACACTATATTGCCAAAAGTATTGGGCCAGCCCTCCAAATCATTGGACTCAGGTGTTCCAATCACCTCCATGGCCACAGGTGTATACAATCAAGCACCTAGGCATGCAGACTGCTTCTACAAACATTTGTGAAAGAATGGGTCGCTCTCAGGAGCTCAGTGAATTCAGGTGTGGTATCGTGATAGGTTGCCACCTGTGCAATAAGTCCATCTGGGAAATTTCCTGGCTACTAAATATTCCACGGTCAGCTGTTAGTGGTATTATAACAAAGTGGAAGCAACTGGGAACAACAGCAACTCAGCCACTAAGTGGTAGGCCCCGTAAAATGACAGAGCAGGGTCAGCGCATGCTGAAGCGCACAGTACGTAGAAGTCACCAACTGTCTGCAGAGTCAATAGCTAAAGACCTCCAAACTTGGTGTGGCCTTCAGATTAGCACCACAACAGTGCATAGAGAGCTTCATGGAATGGGTTTCCATGGCCGAGCATCTGCATCCAAGCCTTACATCACCAAGTGCAATTCAAAGCGTCAGATACAGTGGTGTAAAGCACACCGCCACTGGACTCTAGAGCAGTGGAGACGTGTTCTCTGAAGTGATGAATCATGCTTCTCTGTCTGGCAATCCGATGGACATGTCTGGGTTTGGCGGTTGCCAGGAGAACAGTACTTACCTGACTGCATTGTGCCAAGTGTAAAGTTTATTGGAGGGGGATTATGGTGTGGGGTTGTTTTTCAGGGTTTGGGCTTGGCCCCTTAGTTCCAGTGAAGGGAACTCTTAAGGTGTCAGCATACCAAGACATTTTGGACAATTTCATGCTCCCAACTTTGTGGGAACAGTTTGAGGATGGACCCATCCTGTTCCAACATGACTGCGCACCAGTGCACAAAGCAAGGTCCATAAAGACATGGATGAGCGAGTTTGGGGTGGAGGAACTTGACTGGCCTGCACACAGTCCTGACCTCAACCTGATAGAACACCTTTGGGATGAATTAGAGTGGAGACTGCGAGCCAGGCCTTCTCCTCCATAATCACAAATGTGCTTCTGGAAGAATGGTCAAACATTCCCATAGACACACTCCTAAACCTAGAAGAGTTGAAGCTGTTATAGCTGCAAAGGGTGGGCCAACTCAATATTGAACCCTACGGACTAAGCCTGGGATGCCATTGAAGTTCATGTACGTGGAAAGGCAGGAGTCCTAATACTTTTGGCAATATAGTGTGTATACATACTTTATGTGTAATATTGTTTTCTACCACAAGAGGGAGAGGAGACCTGGAGCACACACAGACAAGGCAGACTTATTTCTAAAAAGAAAGTGGAGAGACAATGATTAGTTTCAGTGCCGGAAATGACTTCCCTGGAACTAACATTTGGCTCAGTAGATGGACACTAGGCGCTGCCATGGGAAGATTGTGGAGGCCCATCAGACTCATGAGCTGTGTATGAAATACTTCTAACATGAGTCATGTGACACTGTTCATGTCGTTGGGTCTTCAGTTATATCACTGATCCTTAGAGTGGATCTAACCCCAAGAACAGAAATGTATTACAGCTTACCAGTCCTTAGATGTGCTGGCTGCATTTGTTTTCTTTTTTTTCATTTATCTCCACCTGGTGATCCTGCCAGCAACACGCCTCCTGTCCAAGGATCACAACACTCACTCACTGTACTATATGGAAGAGCAGCCTTGACATCCCGGGGCAGAACTATTATTATACAGGATTTATATAGCGCCAGCAGTTTGCGCAGCGCTTTACAAAATGAAGGCAGACATTACAGTCACAATACAATTTGGTACAAAAAGAATCAGAGGGCCCGGCTTGTTAGAGCTTACAATCTAAGATAACTACAGAACACCTCCCTCTCTATTCATCTTCATCTCATAGAAGGGAGTTGTTTTTTAAAGTGTTACTGAACCCACAACAGTAAAATCAGTCTGTAGATGCAGTAAAGCATTCTTGTTATACTCACTGTGGATCCTCTGCATTGTGTACAAATGCTGTTTGATCCTATCTTCTCTGATCATCCCCTTCTTCCAGTGCCCCCCTCTTATCTCCTGATAAGACATATAGTGTGGAGTCACTCTGCACATGCTCAGTTTAGTGTGTATTGCTAAAGAGGGTTTTTTTTCTTGGGAAAATGCATGTGATCAGCACAGGGCCAATCAGCACTGTCCAGACAGAGGTCAGGGGTTCTGTATCCTCCTAGAACAGAATGAAAACTCCTACAAACTGTAGCCAGTGCTTTGCTGGACACTGACAGAAGTCACAAGACTGCTCTAACTGCTGATGAGAAAAGGTATTTAGCAGTTTATACTTACTAAAATAATTGCATTTCCATGTTCTCTGTACTGCGAGAGACCAGATATAGTGAATGCAGGGTCCTGGGTTTAGTAACACTTTAAAGTGTAGATTGTGAGCTCCAAGGAGCAGGGCCCTCGAACCCCTCGTGTATCGCATTGTATTGTTATTGTACTGTCGCATGTTCTGTCTCCCATTGTATTGTACAGCGCTGAGCGAACTGTTGGCGCTTTATAAATACTGTATAATAATAATAAAGGCTGAAGGTTTTTTACCTTCATGCATTCTATGCATGAAGGTAAAAAACCTTCTGTGTGCAGCTCCTCCCCCAGCCCCCTCAATACTTACCTGAGCCCCCTCTCGATCCAGCAATGTGAATGACAGCCTTGGCTGTTCCAGGTCTATGCCTCTCTATTAGCTGAGACAGCAAGTCAATCAAAGGCAGCCAGGCACTGAGGAGAGAGGGGCAAGGCCAAGCCAAAGCTCCATGTGTGTGAATGGACACACGGAGCAATGGGTGCCACCACAGCAAGCTGCTTGCTGTGTAGGCACCCAACAGAAAGGAGGAGCCAGGAGAGCCTGCGGGGGACCCAAGAACAGTGCTGAATTTAGGGTTCGTGCTGCCCTAGGCAACACAAAAATCCCCCCCCACTGAGAGATCCTGACACCGATCAAACCCCCTCCAAGAGAGCCTTCCACTACCACTGCCCCCCATACAGTGGCAACCTCCCCCCACCCTGTTGAGAGAGAAGACACTCACCTTCACAGCTCCAGACATCCCCAGGAACAAGAGTCAGGCTCTGCATACACCATCAAGCAGCCTGCAGCCTCTCTCAGATTCCAACTTGTCCCCATGCTGCGTGTGTCCCTTTTTCCATCCCTTCTGAAAAATGCTGCCCTAGGCAAATGCCTTTTTCGCCTTGTGGTAAACACACCGCTACCCGCGGAGGATCCAGGCTGCTCTGTGCAAAACCACTGCACACAGGAGGTGAGTATAGACATGTTTGTTATTTTACAAAAAAAAAAAAAGAACCTTCAGCCCTGGCTCACACTGATGCGGTGCACAATTCGCAGCGTTTTCAGTGTGAATTCCGCACCGCATCAGAATCGCACCCTGTTCATGCGAACTGCTGCGGGTGTGTATGTTAACAACACCCCAAAAGCAGTCCGAAAAATGCGGTGCGATGTGCAGAAATCAGATCGTATAGGTGTGAATACGCATGCGATCCGATTCTAGTGCGGACACCAAAAAAAGGGTCCTGCACATTTTTGGTGCGGGTGCGGTGCGATTAGAGCCATACAAAATGTAAGGCTCTAATCGCATCGCACACAATTCACATGTGATTTGCACAGGAATGCGGCGCAGTTCCTTTGCGAATCACATGCGATATAGCGCACCGCATAAATGTGAAACCAGGCTTAGAATCACTTTAAGTTCACAGAGAGAACAAATATAATTGATAACAGTCAGCAGGGCCAGAGAACACATCTCAGCTTACTCATTTTGAGTCCAGTATTTTTTGTACTTATCAAGCAGATCCAGCAAAAGAGAACTTGTTCTTATGACTGTTGTCTTCTGTTTATCGGTTACATGCTATGTTTTTATTATGTATGATACTGTTTATTTTTCTTATTGACATTCATTCATTTTTAGGGCATTTATTTATTTATCCTACAGCGCTTTGTATTACTGTATATGCACATATATAATAAAATTAACTATGAGCTCATTCTTTTAAATGTGCAATTTATTTCTTGTAATTGCTTGATTTATTTCACTTCCTAGTATATTGTTAACTGCTGCAGTCATTTTGACGGCATATACTACTAGTACCATATTGGCAAACATCTTCATGTAATTTTCTATTAGACTTCATTCACAAGGAAGAAGGCAAATACAGAGCTGCTCTACAAAAAAATCAGGTTTTAGCATCTCTCTATGCTGCAGGGCAGAACATTAAAGCCCAAGTGAACGTTGTGTTTAGGGCTCATGTATACGGGATGTTTGGAAAACACTTCTGAACAATGGAAACTGCTGGAAAATGTAGGTTAAAAAATGTTAGTTTAGCCACGTTTGCATACGTTTACATGCGTTTGGAAGCGTTTTTTAAAAGATAACCTCAGGAGACCTTCCAAAATGTCCAGAATGCACTGAAAAACAGTAAAAAATTATCTATTTCAGACATTTTGAGAGAAATAGAGAGAGCAGAAGCAGAGAGAGCAGTATGTGTTGAGATGACCTGTCTTTTCTGGTTGTATTTACTATGGATCCCATCATGACCATAATGCGGCACGTTCTACTGTTTTTTCCTTGACGTGAAACCTGGAACTGACTGCGCTGGTGTACCGGGTCCATTTGAATACATGGGAAACGCTTTGCATGCATTTCTGATGATGAAAAAAGGCTCTGGACAGCATTTGGACATGGAACAGTTAAAAAACGTTTCTAAACGCAAACTCTTATAAACACGGTTAACCGCGTTTACAAGCGTTTGGCATTTGAAACACCAGTAAAATCTACTCCTGAACGCAAGTTTGGTGCGTTCAAAAAAATGACTGTAAACTCAACTGCCTGTAAATGACTGTAAACGACATAGTGTACATGGTCACATAGGAAAACATTAGGGCAGGGGCGGACTGACCATTTGGAAACTCGGGCACTGCCCGAGGGCCCGGGGGTCAGTAGGGGGCCCCATGAGATGCCCCTGGTACCTTTTTTATAGGCTTTTTTGAGTTTGGGTAAGGGCACAGGGGCCCCATGATCCCCTATTGCCCGGGGGCCCCATGAGTTGTCAGTCCGCCCCTGCCTGGTACCTTTTTCCTAGGCTTTTTTGAGTTAGGGCAAGGACACAGGGGCCCCATGACCCCCTATTGCCCGGGGGCCCCATGAGTTGTCAGTCCACCCCTGCATTAGGAAGAGTTCAGGGGCTGCTGAAAAAAACACTCAACAGCTCCTGAACATCTGTTTACCAGCTGCAGTGTACATGAGCTCTTATATTGGCTTTCCAATCAACAAATCCTTGCTGCCTGCAGAGCTATAGGTCGGATTCAGCAGGGGGCATGTCAGACCTCTGCAGGCAGCCCACTGCTTCCACACAGGATGTGGGGGTCCTTCCCTGCAACACCTTGGCAGAGTAGAAATTAACTCTCCTGTGCTCTGAGACCCAAAAAAGGTGGATAGATGGAACCAGAACTTGAAAAAATTCGACCACCTGTGCATATGGGGTTGTGCAGCTCCAAACAAGGCTGGGGAAGCCTGACCAATACTGTGAAGCAAAAACAAAAAAGAAGCGCACCAACCTTGCGCATTACCTCAGTAGACCAAATTTTTATTATTGAATACAAAAATATACTCACAAACAATGAAGTATTTCAAGCATGTCAGTTCTCAAAGGAACTATGGAATGGTAAGACCTGCGCAAGTCCCATCATAGGGGTGGACACTCAGGGAACAGCTGACGCATTTCGAAGTATGTTCCTTCTTCATCCTTGGCAGAGGACAGGGTTTTTAATCCACAAACCTTAGGATTTTGCACATCTTTTTTTTTGCTGCAGCTGGAATGTACTTAGCTGCTTTGACGTTCAGTAGGGCTTTAAAGATGAGCTCCAGGATAAACAGATATTGTTTGAATACAAGAGTCATGCATAATCCTGGTGTGCGTTGTGTATTAGACATGTACAGAATGAAAAAAAATTGTTTCATTTTTTAATCTATCTGTTAAAGCTGAGTTCCACCCAAAAGTAAAAACTCTGCTTTCGAATTTCAGTAGATGGCTATATTCTTTCTATTTTATTGCATTCTATTCTATTTTTTCTATTCTATTCTACTATTTTCTATTCAGTTTTTTTTTTCTATTCTATTCCTTGATTTTCTATTCTATTCTTTTATTATCATTATTATTATTATACAGGATTTATATAGCACCAACAGTTTGCTCAGCACTTTACAATATAACGGGAGACAATACAGCAACAATACAGTTCAATACAAGAGGGTTAGGAGGGCCCTGCTCCTTGGAGCTTACAATCTAAAAGATTTTCTATTCTATTCTGTTTTATTCTATTCTTAGGGAAATTAAAATTTTGAAAGACGGCTATATTCTAATATACACAGTGTTTGAAGGAAATCAGCATTATGTTTACATTTCAAATTTGTTTTCAAATTTGTTTTGAATTCCATTCAAATTCAAAGTGAATTTGAATAATTAGTTATTTTGGGCAAAATTTTCTTTTGTTATTTCGGATTCGTTTAAATTCCTTAGTATTGTAATTTGGAAATGAATTGCATATGTCTGCTGTGTACTTCTTCTGGGTCTGTGCAGTAACCCAGTGTTAAACTTTGCCTCTGCACCACAGCTTCCTGTAATAAAGACCGGTCACTGCTGCTTTCTCTCCTTGTACAGAGTGACTGGTCTCATCTCCGCCCCCTTCTGTAGTTTTCTGCAAGCAGATTGTAGTAGGTGGAGCCTGCTCTCTGCACAGTCTATGTACAGCACAGTGATGTCACTGCTACTTTTACAAGATCATATCTTGGTTTGCAAAGATATTTGGTGTGCGCAGTGTGGATATAAATCCTTTGTGGCTATGCAGTAAAATATCTAACTGAAAGTTTTTGTGCCCAGATTTCAGTTTTAAGAAATGTGCAGGCTGCATGGATTTGCTGCATCAGAGTATGTTTTGAAGGTCCTGGGTATTAATTCAACAAATGTTTTAGCACAGTATACCAGATTACCAACGGGCAGAAATTACTTTTCATTCAACTAACCATTTCCCAATACCTACTGCCTCCAGAACAAATCTTGCGCTTTTGTACTAATGGCACATTGTCTTAACCACATGCCCTCCAGAGGATTTACCCCCCTTCCTGACCAGGCCATTGTTTGCATTACGGCGCTGCGTTACTTTAACTGACAAGTGCGCGGTCATGCAACACTGCACCCAAATTAAATGTACGTTCTTTTTTCCTATGAATTGAGCTTTCTTTTGGTTGTGTTTGATTGCCTGTGCATTTTTTATCTTTTGCGCTACAAAAAAAACCCCAACAGTTTTGAGATAAAAAAACAATGTTTTTGACTTTTTGCTATTAAACATGTCCAGTAAAAAAATGTAAAAAATCAAATTTCATCATAAATTTAGGCCAAAATGTATTCTGCTACATGTCTTTCCTAAAACAAAATTCCCAATTTGGGGAGCGGGGGACCAGTCCTTAAAGTGGAACTTTCCCTTTTGGGTGGAGCTCTGCTTTAAATTGGTTTTCAACTGTTTGTTCGTTTTAGTTTTCAAATTTGGAAATGTTTTCAAATTTGCTTTCGATTTTGTTTTCGAATTAAAAATTGTTTTCAAATTGAATTTTGGCTGAATTTAGTTCCATTATTTCGGATTTGTTTAAATTTGTTATTTTTGTAATTCAGAATTCTGATACATCCGAATCTCCATATTATCGAAAAAATGTGTCCGAAATTCGGTTCAGAACCAAACGAACAGCACGTCTAGCCACAGCTATCAGAGCAGGTAAGTACGAACCTATGGGAAGGGGGGGGGGGCACAGCTCCTGTGTACTGAGGGTGCTAGTAAAGGAGGGGTGGTAAGATTTTGGAAAAATATATTTAAGTGTCTCTTCATTGTTATTGTAGTCTTATTATGTTTTCACTTTTCAGAATTTGCAAAAGACAGATTAGGTGATTTAGACATTTCCTTAAATTGAGGTGATATAAGACACTATTCTAATGTAGGTATAAATATTATTTATCCAATCACAATACAAGCATACCTCGGTTTACAAATTTAATTCGTTCTGTCGGACTTTTCGCATTGTGAAAAATTTGCAAACCGAAACTCTGTTTCCCATAGGAATGCGTCGAAAACCAATTAATCCATTCCGGAGGTCAGAAAAAAGTAAAAAAAAAGTATTTTATCTGTTCAAAACTCTTTATACAGTGCACTTTAAAGGCATAAATACTGTACAGGGACATGATTAAAAATGAATTTGTAAATGCATTGAAAACCAATTAATCCATACCGGAGGTCAGAAAAAAGTCAATTCTTCAGCCCGTCACCCACTAGTTTTTTAGTAAACAAATAAAAATTGTGGTTCTGTTTAAGGCCCCGTTCACATATCATGTAGTGGGGATGAGAGTTCCTGCTACGCGATCATCAAAGCATGATTCTCATACAATTTTTTTTGGTCACATAGGGCCAGCCCATTCACTTGATGGGCTGCGCTATGCGTGTTTGTCGCCCAAAAACGAAGCACCTGCACCTTTTTGGGCAATTAGCTTTGCACAATTTTTAAAGGCGTGTTTTGCCATTCAATAACATCACATTTGGGGCACCATTTAAAGATAATAACACCATAGATTGTAAGCTCCAAGGAGCAGGGCCCTCCTAACCCTCTTGTATTGAACTGTATTGTTGCTGTATTGTCTCCCGTTATATTGTAAAGTGCTGAGCACACTGTTGGCGCTATATAAATCCTGTATTATAATAATAATAATAATAATTTCAGGTACGGTACTTAACTTCCGGTTTACGGCCTGACGTCATCTGCGTTCCCAAAGCGTTATGTCACTTCATCAGGAGTACAGTATGCAATGCTTGCCATTTAAATTGTACATTCACATCAGTCCCTAACCCTCAAGGGGTGTACAATCTAAGGTCCCTAACTCACATTCATACACATACCAGGGGCCAATTTTAGGATCCAATTCACCTACCAGCATGTCTTTGGAGTGTGGGAGGAAACCAGAGTACCTGGAGGAAACCCACGCAGGTACAGGGATAACACCTAAATGCACGTTGCACATTTTGCAGCAAGTGCCACACAATTTGGAGTTGTGGGCAGAATCAAGGCGGGTCTGCCTGCAATCACAAATCATGATGTGTGAATGGGGCCTGAGTTTATCACTATGTTTCGCATGTGAGATCAATTACTCTTCAATCTGTAACCAGGCGTTTTTTTCACAGATATTTGATAACAAGATGACATCCAGTGAGGCCAGGTTCACACTAGCCCGCATGCTGGGGGCTGGTTGCGGGTGTGGGAATCAATGCGATTCCTGCACCCGCATCTTTTTTTATCTTGTGCCATTCATTCTGATTTGAATCCAGCGCATCTCATCCTGCAACGCCATCGCGGATGGGGAAACCACATGATCAAAAATACCATGTGGTTTCCCTGTGGATGAGTATTGGAAAAGGTTCATGCCCCTTTTTTTGCGGGTCACGTGGCACAGCAGCCTATTCAAATGAATGGGCTGCTGTGCCGGAGCAAATGCGGACCGCATGACCACACTAGTGTGAACCAGGGGTGAGTAAACACCTTTGTAGACCTCGCCAAAAGACTGCTTGTGGGTGAAAGTCACAAGAAGAATCAGTCTGCACAGTTGGGATTTTTGAAGTTTTTTAGTTTTCCTTCAAAAGACCATGGAGTGGTGACTGGGGAAGCCCGGGCGTCTACGACTACGCCATGTTATAAGAGAGCAGATGAAACCAAGCTGTGTGTGGGGTCACTTGCCCGGCACATGGGGTACCTTTGTATGTGCACGTTCATCAATGCCCAGGACCAGGTGGGGCAACTTTCAAGTGCAATCAACCTTATGGCGGCCACTTAGACATGAGCCATGCACCACGTGCAAAGATATACTGTGCCAATTCCAGTAGAACTTGTTGTCCCATGTCACTACACACGTTGGCCATGAACTGCTGCATTTAGGAGGCACAGCGCTCAACCCATGCCCTCTCCACCTGTTCAGCATACCTTGCCACCTCACTCCCAGTAACAGAAGGGGTCCCACCTTGCACCTGCTTGGACCTCATGCATGCACCTCGTTAACTCCCTCCTTTCATACCATGCAGTGATGCTGGTGTCTCTGTAACACAGGTTCAGTTCCAGTTGCTACAGGAAACCAACCACTGGAGAAGAAGTCAGGGCACCGACCTCCTTGTTACCGGAGGACACCTCACCCCATCCAGGCACCACACTTCACGCCAGGCTGCTATTCACCCTACACCAGTTCTTGGTAACCCACTGCAACTGCTTTCTTCCTCCACTCCTGAGTTAACCCTTGGTAGTGGACTTACTTCAAACCCCAATTGTGCTTTTACTGACCCAATTTTTTTTTATGCCAGGAACCATCATGCATCCCTTTTACTATCTTCATACCAGGCTAGGAACAGTTGATGCAACTTTTACTTGATGACTGCAGAAAAGTTCAACATGAACAGTACCGACGGCATCCCTTAACTCTTTCTGTAACTACTGGCCCAGGCATACCTCAATAGGTGTCCATTTCTGGCATAGTCCGTAAGTGGCAGTTTTCAGAATCCAGTATCTTCGAGTGAACTGTAGGGCACAGCAGTCCCCCTCCATAGCTCCACGGTGTCACAGCAGGGGCTTTTTGTACTCAGTCTTCTCCCCTATATATATATCACACAGGGTGGGTAGGCAGGGTCCATAAAAAGCACGGGAAAGAAGCACAAAACAATTAACCCCTTCCCCAACCTGGGCCAGCTGCTGCCTAATGTAGGCAACCTGCCTACAACCGGTTGTGGGAAACAGCCTGGTGAGCAATGTCATGTCTTATGGTAGTCTGAGGTCAGTTTGGTCAGAAGTCAGTTGTTCTGGAACCAAGAGAGTGAAAGAAAACCCACACAAGGGGCTTTGTTTATATAGATATATGTTCTATACTTGGAACTGATTCCAGGAACACAATGCTGCAATTCTGGATGGCCACCATGCTGCCTGTTTATGTGCATGTATTTGTGCCAGTGTACTGACTGCAGTTCTCAGGCCTATCTCACAAACTCATCGAGTTTCGATGACATTTCACACATGAATGGTCGCACATAGCCTGCTCTACATATAATCTTGTGCGTCCAGTGTGTTGCGTTCAGGAAATCTCCGATAGACTGGAGTGTGTGTTAACCACCAAGATAAACTCTGCTCTTGATACTGAGACTTTGTAGCAGCACCAGGATTAGTTTAATTAGAAGCAGTTGTACTTCTGGCAGTGGAGGAGGGGGATGAAGGTCTTGTCTGACTGAGGATTCCCATGACATTAAGGTCTAGAGTGAGTAATCCTGATCTGCAGCAGCTTGAGAGCCTGACTATAAAAGGAAGGGAGAGGACTGTGTGGTCCTGGGGGGGGGGGGGGGGGGACTCAGGTCTGTAGTTATGGCAGCAGAGTGGACCATGTGAAGGAAATGGGCTTTCTTTTCCAGGAGGGCTGTGTGGTCCTATGGAGGAGAGAAATATGACATCACATCGTCCCGAGAAAAGAAATTTTGCACACTCATGGGAGGAAGTGGGATATGGGTGATCCTGGGTCCTTTATGAGATGTTGAGTGTTGGGAAAAGGTCGATCTGTGATTTTGTAATAAGACAGCTTCTGATGTTGTCACTGGCTGCATAGATTGTGTGAGGTTTGGGAAGTGGTGGGTGAGTTAGTTACCCTGGACAATATAAAGATGAAAACACGTATCAAATGCATGCATACTTGAAAGGAAAAAAAACGTAGTAGGTGTGCACATTCTAGTGTGAATGGACCCTCAGGCCTACTTTACACAGACTTAATGTGGTTATAAATCTCAGACTATGAATGAATGACACAGTTACATACTAGGCTTACGCAATGATTTGGTAACTTGGTCTTAAAGTGGTTGTAAACTTCAGACATTTATTTATTTCAGGTACTTATATAGCGCTGTCAATTTACGCAGCTCTTTACACATATATATTGAACATTCACATCAGTCCCTAACCCTCAAGGGGTGTACAATCTAAGGTCCCTAACTTACATTCATACATACACATATTAGGGCCAATTTAGACAGGAACCAATTCACCTACCAGCATGTCTTTGGAGTGACATTGACAATGAAGAAAGCATATCCCTCTATAGTGTGTACTTGTCTCAGTTAAGAGCACTAAGTGTCATTTCTGTCTGCTGCTTTGTTCCTTTGCTATCAGAATGAGTCTCTTCTAACAAGGTTTCCTGACACCAAGAGAAAAAAAGGTGACAGGGGAGGGAGCTCCTTAGATTGACAGCCTCAGCCTTGTTCCTGTGAGCTGTGCAAAGGGATGTGTGTCTCTTCCCTCCAATCAACTATCAGAGCTCTCCTCACTGAGCTCTGCAGAGAGTAACTTCAGCTTCCCACCTCCGGTGGGAAAGCTGTTAAAGGATAAGCTCACATTTCATAACATGTTACATGTTACACCCATATTCAGGGTAAAACATGTAACATGTTATGAAAGCACTGGTCCCTGCTCCCCACCGTTCCCCCGCATTGACAGCTAGCGGGGAATCTTCTCCCAATCCCCCCCACTACTGGTAAGATTTTATGAAAAACGTGGCCGAGTGGGGCTCTGCCCAGCCGTGCCACTCCTCTGTGACTGAGAAACTACACATCCCAACAGCCTTAGCGTCTGTCGGTTTGTAGTTCTTAATGGTAGTTCACTGGATCTTCCTGTGCATTCTCGGAAACGAAAGAATACATTTCAATACAATACATTACATCATCTCGAGAGCTGTATCCTGTCTTATAAGAATTTTTGTAAGTCTAGAAAACTACTCGTTTTTGGTATAAGACTTGCATGCAAAAAAAAAAAATACACGATCATTTGTCCGATATTCTCTTCATGTGTAGTCAGCAAACTTCTTCAATAGAGGGAATATATATTGGATTGTATGGATCTATGTAACTTATGATACGCAGGAGTGTCACCGAATAACGATCAGATCTAAAAAGAATTATATGTATAATGTTGCTGCTGAATCAAATATGTTCATATATATTGGATTGTACATATTTTGTTTATTATGTCTACAACAAAATCTACATTAAAAAATTTTAGTCAGGTAACTAGGATATATTAAACAGTATGTATTTTTATATCCAGCAAGCAGAGGTAGATATACACTTCCTGTCGTATATAGAGCTCATTAGCTCAAGCTGAAATTAAGAAAACTATCATCAAACTTCTTCAACAGAGGGAATATACAGGTGAAACTCGAAAAATTAGAATATCGTGCAAAAGTTAATTTATTTCAGTAATGCAACTTAGAAGGTGAAACTAATATATGAGATAGACTCATTACATGCAAAGCAAGATAGTTCAAGCCGTGATTTGTCATAATTGTGATGATTATGGCTTACAGCTCATGAAAACCCCAAATCCTCAATCTCAGAAAATTAGAATATTGTGAAAAGGTGCAATATTCTCGGCCAAAGTGTCCCACTCTAATCAGCTAATTAAGCCATAACACCTGCAAATGGTTCCTGAGACATTAAATGGTCTCTCAGTCTGGTTCAGTAGGAATCACAATCATGGGAAAGACTGCTGACCTGACAGTTGTGCAGAAAACCATCATTGACACCCTCCAGAAGGAGGGAAAGCCTCAAACGGTAATTGCAAAAGAAGTTGGATGTGCCCAAAGTGCTGTATCAAAGTACAATAATAGAAAGTTATGTGGAAGGGAAAAGTGTGGAGGAAAAAGGTGCACAAGCAGCAGGGATGACCGCAGCATGGAGAGGATTGTCAGGAAAAGGCCATTCAAAAGTGTTGGGGACTTTCACAAGGAGTGGACTGAGGCTGGAGTCAGTGCATCAAGAGCCACCACACACAGATGAATCCTGGAAATGGGCTTCAAATGTCGTATTCCTCTTGTCAAGCCGCTCCTGAACAACAAACAACGTCAGAAGCGTCTTACCTGGGCTAAAGAAAAACAGACCTGCTCTGTTGCTCAGTGGTCCAAAGTCCTCTTTTCTGATGAGAGCAACTTTTGCATCTCATTTGGAAACCAAAGACCCAGAGTATGGAGGAAGAATGGAGAGGCACACCCTGCAAGATGCTTAAAGTCCAGTGTGAAGTTTCCACAGTCTGTGTTGATTTGGGGAGCCATGTCATCTGCTGGTGTTGGTCCACTGTGCTTCATTAAGTCCAGGGTCAACACAGCCGTCTACCAGGAGATTTTGGAGCACTTCATGCTTCCTTCCGCAGACAAGCTTTATGGGGATGCTGACTTCATTTTCCAGCAGGACTTGGCACCTGCCCACACTGCCAAAAGCACCAAAACCTGGTTCAATGACTGTGGGATTACTGTGCTTGATTGGCCAGCAAACTCGCCTGACCTGAACCCCATAGAGAATCTATGGGGCATTGCCAAGAGAAAGATGAGAGACATGAGACTGAACAATGCAGAAGAGCTGAAGGCCGCTATTGAAGCATCCTGCTCTTCCATAACACCTCAGCAGTGCCACAGGCTGATAGCTTCCATGCCACACCGCATTGAGGAAGTAATTGCTGCAAAAGGGGCAAAAACCAAGTACTGAGTACATATGCATGCTTATACTTTTCAGAGGTCCGATATTGTTCTATGTACAATCCTTGTTTTATTGATTGCATGTAATATTCTAATTTTCTGAGATTGTGGATTTGGGGTTTTCATGAGCTGTAAACTATAATCATCACAATGATGACAAATCACGGCTTGAACTATCTTGCTTTGCATGTAATGAGTCTATCTCATATATTAGTTTCACCTTTTAAGTTGCATTACTGAAATAAATGAACTTTTGCACGATATTCTAATTTTTCGAGTTTCACCTGTATATTGGATTGTATGGATCTGTGTAACTCTTGCACAGTCACAACATTCACAAGACAACCAATAAGTGATATAAAATGATACACAGGAGTGTCACCGAGTAACAGTCAGACCTAAAAAGGATTATATGTGTAGTGTTGCTGCTGAATCAAATATGTTCATATATATTGGATTGTACATATTTTGTTTATTATGTCTATGACAAAATCTACATTAAAAAAATTTAGTCAGGTAACTAGGAGATGTTAAACAGTATGTATTTTCATATCCAGCCAGCAGGGGTAGATATACGCTTCCTGTCATATATAGTGCACATTAGCTCAAGCTGAAATTAATAAAACTTCTTCAACAGAGGGAATATATATTGGATTGTATGGATCTGTGTAACTCTTGCACAGTCACAACATTCACAAGACAACCAATAAGTGATATAAAATGATACAATGGCTAAATGGTTAGCACATCCGCCTGGCAGTACTAGGGTCGTTGGTTCAAATCACAAACAATAACACCACCTGCCTGGAGTTTGCATGTTCTCCCTGTGCCTGCGTGGGTTTCCTCCGGGTACTCCAGTTTCCTCTCACACTCCAAAGACATGCTGGTAGCTTAATTGGCTCCTGTCTAAACTGGCCCTAGAATGTGTATGTATGAATATAGGCTAGGGACCTTAGATTGTACACCCCTTGAGGGTTAGGGACTGATGTGAATGTACAATATATATGTAAAAGCGCTGCGTAAATTGATGGCGCTATATAAGTACCTGAGATAAATAAATACAAGGGAGTGTCACTGAATAACAATCAGATCTAAAAATAATTATATGTGTAGTGTTGCTGCTGAATCAAATATGTTCATATATATTGGATTGTACATATTTTGTTTATTATGTATATGACAAAATCTACATTCAAAAAATTTAGTCAGGCAACTAGGATATATTAAACAGTATGTATTTTTATATTTAGCCAGCAGGGGTAGATATACGCTTCCTGTTGTATATATAGCTCATTAGCTCAAGCTGAAATTAAGAAAAAAAAATTGTAATGAATGATTTGTAGTTCAAACGTTACAAAGGACATTTTTAAAAAAAATATTCTGACTTTTTATGTACTTTTCCCCTTGCCTCTATCAAAAAAACCGTTGAATTTGTTGTGTGTAGCCACTCCTCCTTCCCAGCCGAGGCTGAGCAGGTCTATAATAGGGAAAAACTCAGCTCCTTTGATGTAATGGAAGCATTCAGTGCTTTGCTGTGCGTTAGCCGTGTTGTCAATTAGTGCCGTCTACTGGGAATAAACACAACATTTTCTTGGGTGACAGGTTCTTGGCTACAATTTGAACTGTAGGTGAAGTTGATGCATTTATTTACTTCAGTAACTATTCCTTGAGAAGCTGTAACTTGACTTTAGAGTGGAGCTCTTAAAAATGGGTATGTTGTGTAATGGAATAACCGAGCCGTGCATAGCTTCTGGTTTTGTAGCAACCGTTATTTCGTTCTGTCTGTGGGAATTTTCCAACGGCTTGAATACTTTCACCATGAGTAAAACATGATTTGTTTGTATTTGGGATCTGAGATTAGAAAAAAGGATAAAAATACATGAGACAGGTTTATTATTGGAAAACTGTCTAGAGAGGGTGAAGGCACAATTGGCCCCAAATAAAGAATATATTTCCCACAATGCATTAGTCTTGCCTTGCTTTTCAGAGTTTCCCACAATCCAATGCTCAACCTGGAATATTACACTTTCGGTAATCATTTTTCCTCATTGAGTGCCGACTTTTCCAATATATTGCTCTGACTAATATCTTGTTCCGAGTATTAAGGTTAAAAGGGAAAGAGTGCAGAATGTCCATGTTTATAGACCCTACGGTTCCTCCCAGTCTACAGTATATGGGGGCAATGATGTCATCTTCTATGTCTATAAAAGTGTTTCATTATCTATATGTTCAAAAAGGCTTCCGATGGGCCCATATGTGTGCATAGGCTTCAGACACATGGATGGAAGTCTATAGCTGAGTCATTAATGGAATGCAATGATGTCAACAGACTGCAAATGTGGTGATGTCACCTTCCCCCAGGCTCAGACCTGGAGATAATAGAAAGAGACAGATGCATTCCTAAAGTCACAGGATCCAGGTACATATTATATTCAGGGGCCCATCATAGTTCATGCAACTGTTCCTTTGCCCTTGAACTGTTAACTGTCCTTTTGCACTGACCGTCCTTTTGTACCTAGCATTAGTATACACTGGCATTTGTGTTTTGGTGAGCATTTTTGAAGGATTTAGAAATCAATGTTTGAATTACACAGGCCAACACACATTTTGGTGTTTCTAATGTTAGACCTGTTCCCGGGTATATTAGACCTGGTAATTCCAAAAATGGCATCAATTTTTAACTATCAGCTCTAGTTTTTGAGATACAGTTAAATGGCCATATACCACTCTTCACTCCGGTCACCTATCAAAAATCAGGATATTTTAATGTAGTGTTTTATTTCATCTCCTTGTAACATGAAAGAAACACATAAAAAAGCAGCCATAATCTCTATGGTGCTCGATCTGCAAAAATGAAATATACTGTAAGTAGCAATATACATACACCTCCTATATGATCATATCTATAATACAGTTAGGGCTCGTTCACACTTGACTTTATTTCTAACTCTTGCCGAACGCCCCTATAACGTTTGACAGGCGTTAGACAGGCGTTTGTGAAGCATTTTTAACGCTCCCAAAATGCCCTATACGTGGTTTTGAGGCGTTTGATAGGCGTTTGCCAAGCGTTAAAACCGCACCACAAACTCCTATAATGAAGTTAAATGGTATTAACGCTCCTCAACTGCCTCACAACCGCTCCGCAAACGCCTGCCAGGCGTTTGTGGAGTAGCACCATAGACTTGAATGGGAGGCTTCAACTCCTCCTGACTTGACACGAGGCATCAGTTTCACCACAACGCAACGACACGTGACGCTAACGCTTCAGTGTGAACAGCTTTGTGTGCTACCATGTGCAGAATTTTCATAGGTGTTTGAGAAGCATTAAAAACGCTTCCCAAATACCTGTCTGATGCCTGCTGACAAAGCTAGTGTGAACCTAGCCTTAACCGCTTGCCGCCCTGCCACTGTGTATATACGTGTGCAGGGCGGCAGTGGAGCGCAAAACCACGTTTTAAAACGGGTTCCGCGCTCCCGACACTTTTGCCGGCAGGGGGGCGCGCGCGCGCTCCCGCCGACCCGCGGGTGACACGATTTGATCCAGGACGGATCAATCATTAGATTTCAGCCAGTGATTTCTGGCTGAAATCACACGATCGGTCCCTGTCCTATCCTGTCCTGTGTTGACAAATACACAGGGCAGGATATGATGTCATTCTTCTCTGCCTGGACATATTCCGTTCCAGACAGAGAAGAAGACATCCAAAAAGTGAGTAGACAAGCACTACACTACAGTTAGAACACTCTAGGACACATTTAACCCCCTGATCGCCCCCCCCAGTTAACCCTTCACTGCCCTGTCACCAGTGTCACTGATCAGTGAAGCGATTTTTACTGATCAGTGTCGCTGGCGACTTCCGATAGAGTTAGCGCCCCTCCCAGATAGCGCCAGATTGCCCGCCAGTACACCAGTAATCCCGTTTAACCCCTTGATCGCCCCCCCCCCGTTAACCCCTTCACTGCCCTGTCACCAGTGTCACTGATCAGTGAACCAATTTTTACTGATCACTGTATCAGTGTCGCTGGCGACTTCCGATAGAGTTAGCGCCCCTCCCAGATAGCACCAGTTTGCCCGCCAGTACACCAGTAATCCCGTTTAACCCCTTGATCGCCCCCCCCCAGTTAACCCCTTCACTGCCCTGTCACCAGTGTCACTGATCAGTGAACCAATTTTTACTGATCACTGTATCAGTGTCGCTGGCGACTTCCGATAGTGTTAGCGCCCCTCCCAGATAGCGCCAGTTTGCCCGCCAGTACACCAGTAATCCCGTTTAACCCCTTGATCGCCCCCCCCCCAGTTAACCCCTTCACTGCCCTGTCACCAGTGTCACTGATCAGTGAACCAATTTTTACTGATCACTGTATCAGTGTCGCTGGCGACTTCCGATAGTGTTAGCGCCCCTCCCAGATAGCGCCAGACTGCCCGCCAGTACACCAGTAATCCCGTTTAACCCCTTGATCGCCCCCCCCCCCAGTTAACCCCTTCACTGCCCTGTCACCAGTGTCACTGATCAGTGAACCAATTTTTATTGATCACTGTATCAGTGTCGCTGGCGACTTCCGATAGAGTTAGCGCCCCTCCCAGATAGCGCCAGTTTGCCCGCCAGTACACCAGTAATCCCTTTAACCCCTTGATCGCCCCCCACCCCCAGTTAACCCCTTCACTGCCCTGTCACCAGTGTCACTGATCAGTGAACCAATTTTTACTGATCACTGCATCAGTGTCGCTGGCGACTTCCGATAGTGTTAGCACCCCTCCCAGATAGCGCCAGATTGCCCGCCAGTACACCAGTAATCCCATTTAACCCCTTAATCTCCCCCCCCCAGTTAACCCATTCACTGCCCTGTCACCAGTGTCACTGATCAGTGAAGCGATTTTTACTGATCAGTGTCGCTGGCGACTTCCGATAGAGTTAGCGCCCTCCCAGATAGCGCCAGATTGCCCGCCAGTACACCAGTAATCCCGTTTAACCCCTTGATCGCCCCCTCCAGTTAACCCCTTCACTGCCCTGTCACCAGTGTCACTGATCAGTGAACCAATTTTTACTGATCACTGTATCAGTGTCGCTGGCGACTTCCGATAGAGTTAGCGCCCCTCCCAGATAGCACCAGTTTGCCCGCCAGTACACCAGTAATCCCGTTTAACCCCTTGATCGCCCCCCCCCCAGTTAACCCCTTCACTGCCCTGTCACCAGTGTCACTGATCAGTGAACCAATTTTTACTGATCACTGTATCAGTGTCGCTGGCGACTTCTGATAGTGTTAGCGCCCCTCCCAGATAGCGCCAGTTTGCCCGCCAGTACACCAGTAATCCTGTTTAACCCCTTGATCGCCCCCCCCCCCCAGTTAACCCCTTCACTGCCCTGTCACCAGTGTCACTGATCAGTGAACCAATTTTTATTGATCACTGTATCAGTGTCGCTGGCGACTTCCGATAGAGTTAGCGCCCCTCCCAGATAGCGCCAGTTTGCCCGCCAGTACACCAGTAATCCCGTTTAACCCCTTGATCGCCTCTCCCCCCCAGTTAACCCCTTCACTGCCCTGTCACCAGTGTCACTGATCAGTGAACCAATTTTTACTGATCACTGTATCAGTGTCGCTGGCGCCTTCCAATAGTGTTAGCGCCCCTCCCAGATAGCGCCAGATTGCCCGCTAGTACACCAG
Organism: Staurois parvus; assembly: GCF_062004578.1. Taxonomy (NCBI): domain Eukaryota; kingdom Metazoa; phylum Chordata; class Amphibia; order Anura; family Ranidae; genus Staurois; species Staurois parvus. The sequence continues at coordinate 760,728 of NW_028318028.1, read as the reverse complement.
TAATCCCATTTAACCCCTTAATCTCCCCCCCCAGTTAACCCATTCACTGCCCTGTCACCAGTGTCACTGATCAGTGAACCGATTTTTACTGATCACTGTATCAGTGTCGCTGGCGACTTCCGATAGTGTTAGCGCCCCTCCCAGATAGCGCCAGATTGCCCGCCAGTACACCAGTAATCCCGTTTAACCCCTTGATCGCCTCCCCCCCCAGTTAACCCCTTCACTGCCCTGTCACCAGTGTCACTGATCAGTGAACCAATTTTTACTGATCACTGTATCAGTGTCGCTGGCGACTTCTGATAGTGTTAGCGCCCCTCCCAGATAGCGCCAGATTGCCCGCTAGTACACCAGTAATCCCATTTAACCCCTTAATCTCCCCCCCAGTTAACCCCTTCACTGCCCTGTCACCAGTGTCACTGATCAGTGAACCGATTTTTACTGATCACTGTATCAGTGTCGCTGGCGACTTCCGATAGTGTTAGCGCCCCTCCCTGATATCGCCAGATTGCCCGCCAGTACACCAGTAATCCCGCTTAACCCCTTGATTGCCCCCCCCCCAGTTAACCCCTTCACTGCCCTGTCACCAGTGTCACTGATCAGTGAACCAATTTTTACCGATCACTGTATCAGTGTCGCTGGCGACTTCCGATAGTGTTAGCGCCCCTCCCAGATAGCGCCAGATTGCCCGCTAATACACCAGAAATCCCATTTAACCCCTTGATCGCCCCCCTCCCCCCCCCAGTTAACCCCTTCACTGCCCTGTCACCAGTGTCATTGATTACAGTGAACAGATTTTTACTGATCACTGTATTAGTGTCACTGGTGACTTCCGATAGTGTTAGCGCCCCTCCTAGATAGCGCCAGTTTGCCCGCTAATGCATGGGATTTTTTTTACCAAAAACATGTAGCAGAATACATTTTGGCTTAAATTTATGACTAACTTTGAGTTTACGATATATTTTTTATAGCTGAAAGTAGAAAATATTGTTTTTTTTCAAAATTTTTGTGGTTTTTTTGTTTATAGCGCAAAAAATAAAAAGCGCACAGGTGATCAAATACCACCAAAAGAAAGCTCTATTTGTGTGAAAAAAAGGACGTAATTTTCGTTTGGGTGCAGCATTGCATGACCACGCAATTATCATTTGAGTTAGTGCAGCGCTGTATAGCAAAAAAAGGCATAAATTACAGTATCTATACCAGCAATGGGCAAACTACGGCCCGCGGGCCGTGTACGGCCCGGTGGACCTTTTAATCCGGCCCGCGGAGCTAGGCTCCCGCTAGGCTCCTCTCACAGTCCGCCCTGAAGACCGGTGTAGCATGAAAATCTGTCTCCTATGAGGATCTGTCCCCCTCGACGTATCTGCGCATGTGCCGGAGATCGCCAATCGGCTGCTAATGCCTGAAACTGGCACATGCGCAGATACGTCGAGGAGGACAGATCCTCATAGGAGACAGATTTTCATGCTACACCGGAACGGCGCGGGAACACGGCGAGAGGAACGCGCGGAGCAAAGGTAAGTGAATTGACACAAGGGGGACTTGGGGACTTAATATGGGGGATGAATTAATATGGGGAATGAATTACTATGGGGAATGAATTACTATGGGGGATGAATTACTATAAGGGGGATGAATTACTATGGGGGATGAATTACTATATGGGGGATTAATTACTATATGGGGGATGAATTACTATGGGGGATGAATTACTATATGGGGGATTAATTACTATGGGGGATGAATTACTATATGGGGGATGAATTACTATGGGGGATGAATTACTATGGGGGATGAATTAATATGGGGGATGAATTACTATATGGGGGATTAATTACTATGCTTACTATGGGGGAATATTACTATACTTACTGTGGATGACACATACACATCATTCATCTACTCTTGGTCCGGCCCCCGGGTCCAATATATGAACCCATTGCGGCCCTCAACTTTCACACAAAGCAATCAATATACACTTATTGGGATTTTTTTTACCAAAAACATGTAGCAGAATACATTTTGGCTTAAATTTATGACTAACTTTGAGTTTACGATATATTTTTTATAGCTGAAAGTAGAAAATATTGTTTTTTTTCAAAATTTTCGTGTTTTTTTTGTTTTCAACGCAAAAAATAAAAAGCGCACAGGTGATCAAATACCACCAAAAGAAATCTCTATTTGTGTGAAAAAAAGGACGTAAATTTTGTTTGGGTACAGCATTGCATGACCGCGCAATTATCATTTGAATTAGTGCAGCGCTGTATAGCAAAAAAAGGCATAAATTACAGCATCTATACCATAGTTTGTAGATGCTATAACTTTCACACAAAGCAATCAATATACACTCATTGGGATTTTTTTTACCAAAAACATGTAGCAGAATACATTTTGGCTTAAATTTATGACTAACTTTGAGTGTACAATATATTTTTTATAGCTGAAAGTAGAAAATATTGTTTTTTTTCAAAATTTTCGTGGTTTTTTTGTTTATAGCGCAAAAAATAAAAAGCGCACAGGTGATAAAATCCCACCAAAAGAAAGCTCTATTTGTGTGAAAAAAAGGACGTAAATTTCGTTTGGGTACAACGTTGCATGACCGCGCAATTATCATTTGAATTATTGCAGCGCCAAACAGCAAAAAAAGGCCTGGTCATTAAGGGGGGTAAATCCTCTGGGGCTCAAGTGGTTAATACACTCACTGGCCACTTTATTAGGTCCACCTTGCTAGTACCGGGTTGGACCCCTTTTGCCTTCAGAACTGCCCTAATTCTTCATGACATAGATTCAACAAGGTGTTGGAAACATTTCTCAGAGATTTTGGTCCATATTGACATGAGTTACTGTTGCCTTTCTGTCATCTCGAACCAGTCTGCCCATTCTCCTCTGACCTCTGACATCAACAAGGCATTTTCGTCCACACAACTGCCACTCATTGGACATTTTCTCTTTTTCGGACCATTCTCTGTTATCCCTAGAGATGGCTGTGTGTGAATATCCCAGTAGATCAGCAGTTTTTGAAATGCTCAGTTGGTGCTCGTCTGGCACCAACAAACATGCTATGTTTAAAATCAATTAAATCCCCTTTCTTCGCCATTCTGATGCTCAGTTTGAACTTCAGCAAATCATCTCACCATGTCTAGATGCCTAAATGCATTGAGTTGCTGCCATGTGATTGGCTGATTAGCAATTTTTGTTACCAAGCAACTGAACAGGTGTACCTAATAAAGTAGCTATAACTGCGACATAGGCCATATTGTAATGTAATGTTGCTAAAAATTAATTTTCCTTTTCATTTTGCAATGCTATCATTTTCTGTAAAATTCAATGGCAACCTGTAGGCAGTGTCTTTTCCTGCTTCTGTGATTGGCTGACTGAGACTGATTTTCTAGAAGTCTGCACTAAAATACAGATCAGATTTTGGGCATCCTTTGCAACAAAAATTACATTTTTAGTGACATGCTCCAAAAGGGTAATTACTTCTAAAGAGAAGCAGATTGTGCAGTGTTCCTCATTAGAGCATGCAGTTGAATAATGATAAAAAATCACTCCCATTCAGAATCAGTATCCTAAAGACATAGAAAACAGCTTTTTCTTAAAGCGGAGTTCCACTCATCTGTCAAAAAATAAAAGTCAGCAGCTACAAAAACTATAGCTGCTGACTTTTATAAAACAGGCACTCACCTGTCCCACGGTGTCCTCCCCGCAGCCTGTTTCACCAGCCGTCTGGTGTTCCAGGCGCTGGCATCTTCAGTGTGGGCACCCGGCTGTGACAGCTTGTGGCTTCACAGCCGGGTACCCACTGCACATGCCCGAGTAGCGCTGCGCTTCCTGAATGGCCCCGTAGTCTTCTGGGACCTGTCACGTGTCCCAGAAGACTACGGGGAGGGAGGGTAGGAGGACAACCTCCACTTCCGATCACTAGACGATCGCAGCAGAAGTGGGAGCAGGTACCTGTCAATTTCGGGTACCCACTCCCCAAAGATGCCAATCCTTAATGGGGAGCGGGGGACCAGTCTTTAAAGCCGAACTTCCCCTTTTGGGTGGAGCTCCGCTTTAAGAGCAGAAACAGGCAGGACTCAAAGCAGAGTTTGTTAAATGTCTGCAATGTACATTGATCACCTAGAGAGGAATTGTTTTTTTTCACAACAAAAGCAGAGTTACTCTTTCAGCTACTTTTTTTTTCTATTAATTTGGGTCTTTTTACTTTTGACACATGCACAAGGCAAAATTATTATTATTATTATACAGGATTTATATAGCACCAACAGTTTGCTCAGCACTTTACAACATAACAGGAGACAATACAGCAACAATACAGTTCAATACAAGAGGGTTAGGAGGGCCCTGCTCCTTGGAGCTTACAATCTAAGAGATAGCACCCTAAGTGCATATTGGGCCACATCCAGCCAGTGGTACATCTTTAAAAGAGAAGTATGTGGGGGTTTTCTCCCCCAGTTATACTTACCTAGGTGGATGCAGCATCGGTCCACCGCTGTCTGCTCTGCCCCCCCCCCCCCCCCCCCATGCTCACTGGAGCGCTGGGCTGTGCAGTGGGACGGAGCGGTTGTCTCGGGCTCCCAGCGGCTCACTGAGAGGCTGAACCAGGTACTGCTCCAGACTCTGGGGTGGATTCCGACTTTAAAATCTGGACTTTCCCCATCCTGGACCGGGTGAGTGATGTCAGCCGACAGCAGGCTTCACCCCACTTTCAGCTGAAAATGGGTCACAGGAGTACAGAACGAACTGCACTCTTGTGAGCCACAGGAGAAGTACAGCCAAAAGAGCTTTGGGTGTACTTCTCCTTTAACATCCAGTAGTCCATTATGATCACTTGTAATCATTTTAGGCCATGCCACTCTTGCTCGTGTTTATTTGACCGGGGTAGGGACAGTCTTACAAGGAAAAAAGTAAACATTAAAATTATTTTTATAAAAAAAAACCATAAAAATAAATACTAATTACTGTAGTGATGGCAGGTCGGAAAATGTTAATATGAATCTGTGCCAACCCAAAAATGATATCTGTGTTTTGGGTGTAGGCTGTCTTTAAACCCTACATAGCTTAGTTGCCAAAACAGTGCTCATGTTGGTTGCATTACTTGTAAATGTTTAGTCTGTGCATGGCCAACTACATTCTTTTTCCCTGATGGTCTGGGAGATCTCTCTCCTCTTACCCTCTTCTTCTGTCCCCAATTCTTCCTGACAAATTTAGAAGTCCTCCAGCTCTCCTGATCCTGGGAACTTTAGCGGAGATGTCAGTCAGCCAGACAAGATGTCACTACATCGAGTAATGCTCAACTCCTTTCAGCATTGACAGCTCAGCCGATCAGCTGTTTACATTCTGCTGGGAAAACAGAAAAAAAAGTCAAAAGGATTCCTAATTTATAAATGATGGTTTAAATGGGCTCTCAACTTAATGTTACATAGTTAGTCATAGTTACATAGTTAGTCTGGCTGAAAAAAGACAAAAGTCCATCCAGTTAAACCATTAAAAAATAAACAAAAGTTATAATCCTATACCCATAGTTGATCCAGAGGAAGGAAAAAAAAACAGCAAAGCATGATCCAATTTGCTCCTGCTGGTAAAAAATTCCTTCCTGATCCCCCGAGAGGCAATCAGATATTCCCTGGATCAACTTTACCTACAAATGTTAGTATCCAGTTATATTCTGTGTATCCAAGAAAGAATCCAGGCCTTTTTTGAAGCAATCCACTGAGCTGGCCAGAACCAATTCTTGAGGGAGTCTATTCCACATTTTCATAGCTCTCATTGTGAAGAAACCTTTCCGTGTTTGGAGATTACATTTCTTTTCCTCCAGCCGTAAAGAGTGCCCCCTTGTCCTCTGTGATGAATAGCTCTACACCGAGTTCACTATATGAACCACTGATGTAGTTATACATGTTGATCATATTCCCCCTTAACCTCCTCTTCTCAAGAATGTGACTGTAGTTTGATGGTTTTTAATCATCCATTAGCTTTGGAGATCTTTTTGGGGAATTCTGTGAAGAGATTTCCTACCCATGTTCCATGCTTTCTCCTCCCAACCATGCAGTCTCACTCCTCTTATTGCAAAAAGAGGCATCTTAATCTCCCCACTGCAACCTAGATAAGTTTTACAATGAATGACAAATTTATGCTTCAGGGGCTGCCAGACCCATCATATATGGTGTTCTTGTCCTCGCATCAGGAGGTTCGGGAGTGGGTTGTACCAGAAGGTCTACACTCTTACAGGGAAAAGTATCTCAAAGGACCCTCAGTTTTGCCTTATCACCTTCCTTTTTATAGCTGTGAAGCAAGTCTTAGCCAAAACTTGGTGGGCCCCCACCCCTAAGACAATATGGAAGAATAAAATTTCATGGCACCTCTTGAATGAAAAGATGTCTGTGACAATTTATGTAAATTTTAATAGGTTTGGAACCTTTGAATTGAACATCACTTACCAAGGGGGACTTTGACCATTCGCTTCTCATCATCTGACTGCTCTGCTGAGCTAACTAGCTAACCCATGTGGCTTTTTCAAAGGATGACCCAGAACCACCCCTGGCAGATCCCCCAACTCTTTACTCTCTATCTACTCTACTTACTCTGATCTCTTTCTCCCCTATTTTCCTATTTCAGTGGAACTTCACTCTCTCAATCAACCTTGCCTATTTTTAATCTTTATCCTGCTAGCTTCAGTTACTTCCTGGTTTCTTGCCTAGGCAAATGATGTCATACATCCAATGGGTCTTCTGGGGGGAAGGAGGGGTTTTCTCAGCTAAGCACACCCTCTTGCTTGTATGCCTGAACTAACGGCGGATGGATTCCAGGAAGTCAATGCTACATGAATCATATGCCCTTATTCAAGATGGCCATAACCAGAAATGTTAGGGGGTTGTTTTTCAAAATAATTTATCAACAAAATAAAGCATTGAGACAATGCTTTGAATATTAAAATTCATTTAAATAGCATTTTTGCTTTGTGGTGCTCAGAATGTTTGGCATTGGTACAGACGCACAATGAACAATACTAACTGGCATTTTCAAGGTTTTGGATATCTTTTTATATCCTTTTCCATTGTTATAAAGTTCCATTCCCTTGTTATGCAGGTCTTTTGACAGTTCTTTTCCGCTCCCCATGGTTCAGTATCTAGCCTGCTCAGTGCATCCACGTTAGAGCTGACAATCTTATTGACTATTTATACACAGACACGAATTGCAATTTAAAGAGCCACAGATGTGGGAAATTAACCTTTAATTGCCATTTCAACCTGTGTGTGTCACCCTGTGTGTCAGTACCAAGGAAAAACATTCCAGGGTATGGAAATTTTTGATCAGGGCCATTTGGGTGATTTCTGTTATCATTATGATTTAAAGCCGTAGTAACAAACAAAAAAAAATTGTGCCCCTGTAGGTTTAAGTCATAAAGTACTAGTATGCACTGCATACTAGCACATTATGACAGAGACTTGCCTGGACACAAAGCCCTTCAGCACAGCACTGTCATGGCTCCTGGGCACATCCATCTTTACCCGGTCTTCCTTCCAGTTCATGAATTCCAGCTGTATGAATGTCCAGGGCATGAAGACGTAACTTCCATGCATGCGAATAGAAGCCCTGGCCAGGCACGGAGCTCTAAATGTACGACATGGGTATGCTGTCCCTACAAAGTGCATGCTCCGGTGATATCACCTGCTGCATGCTGTGTGAATATCTCCTAAACAGTGCAAGTTTAGGAGATATTCACTGTACCTACAAGTAAGTCTTATTATTGGCTTACCTGTAGGCACAAGTTAAAAATTGGACATTACTTCCACTATTAAAAGGAGCAAAACAACTATGTAATAATAAAGACAGTTTTTTGGCATGATCTGTTATATTATAAATATAAATGACAAAATTTCACGATTTCTGCCAGGGTATGCAAACTTTGGAGCACAACTCTGTGTATATATATATATATATATATATATATATATATATATATATATAAAATTTGGGTCTCATTTGTGAAACATCTGTGAAAGGAATTGATGCTTATTTCACTTCTTGATTACTCTAGTGCAGATAGTAAATAGAAAAATCAGATTGGTTGTGGTAGAATGTAGTAAATGATTGAACCTGAAGATTAATTTGATAAACAAGGCTCCCTATAATAATAAAGTGTAATTCCAGTTTTGGTTAGCACGAAAAAAATCCCATCTCAATAAATTATATAAATTGCAAGGATTTTCACAAACTATTTACCAGATTATTATCTTTCTCTGTATTGTAGAAATTGATGCCTGCTTCATAATGTCTTTTCTTAAACTGATTTCTGTACTGGAGATGAATTTATTATAAATCACTGTAACTACCTGCTGCTGTAATGAGAAAAACTGTGGTGTCTGCATCTCTTTAGGCAAGGACAAGCCTTAGCTGTGATGTATGAAGCAGGAAATTAGATTTCTGAGGTTCATTGTGTACCCCAATGGCCGTACTGCAAGGAAGAGACAGTTAAATATATTGACAATTTTGGAATATGATCACGGCTGCAGATGGAAACAGGTTTGTCTTGAAAAAAAGCATTGACTAAATGATATGTGTGTCAATTACATATGTGAAATCAGCTTTTCCATGACAGTGCTGTTTTCCTTCTAATACACCTTGGCTTAGGCTACATGCACATGGGCACATTTTCTTGTGCAGAATATAGGCTGCATACTTTGAGCCCTGGGGTGTCCCGTTGCTGCATACCATTGCCCAAAGACACGACTGGATAAAGAAAGCTGAATGCAGCTATGTACCACTATTAGCATAAAGTAGCGCACGCACACAGACATAATGTCCCGAATTCCCACTACCTGCATTCAGGATATTACATCTATGCTCATGCACTAGTTTACACTAATAGCACCTATTCATGTCTATTGGTGGCTGTACGCAGTTCCAGCTCCAAAAATAGGCATCTTATTTACGCTGCATGGGCAGTTGCTCCCATGTTACATAATTACATACATAGTCTGGCTGAAAAAAGACAAAAGTCCATCCAGTTCAACCATTAAAAAAAAAAAAAAGTTATAATCCTATACCCACAGTTGATCCAGAGGAAGGCAAAAAAAACCAGCAAAGCATAATCCAATTTGCTCCTGCAGGGAAAAAAAATCCTTCCTGATCCCCTGAGAGGCAATCGGATATTCCCAGAATCAACTTTACCTATAAATGTTAGTAATCAGTTATATTCTGTGTATCTAAGAAACAATCCAGGCCTTTTTTAAAGCAATCCACTGAGCTGGCCAGAACCAACTCTTGAGGGAGTCTATTCCACATTTCCACAGCTCTCACTGTGAAGAAACCTTTCTGTGTTTTGGAGATTAAATTTCTTTTCCTCCAGACGTAAAGAGTGCCCCCTTGTCCTCTGTGATGACCTCAGGGTGAATAGCTCTACACCGAGTTCACTATATGAACCACTGATGTATTTATACATGTTGATCATATCCCCCCTTAATCTCCTTTTCTCAAGAGAGAATACATTCAGTTCCTCTAATCTTTCTTCATACCTGAGCTCCTCCATGCCTCTTATCAGTTTGGTTGTCCTTTCTCCCTTTCTCCAATGTTCTTTTTGTGAATTGGTGCCCAAAACTGAACTGCATATTCCAGATGAGGTCTTACTAATGATTTGTACCGGGGTAATATGATATCGCTCGCTGGAGTCTATACCTCTTTTAATACAAGAGAGGATTTTGCTCACTTTAGAAACCGCAGCTTGGCATTGCATGCCATTATTAAGCTTGTGATCTACCAGAACCCCCAGATCCTTCTCCACCATTGATTCCCCCAGTTGTACCCCACCTCCCAGTATGTATGATGCATGCATATTCTTAGCCCTCTAAGCATGAAGCCTTTCTACAAAAAATACAAAATGTAATCATTAGTCATTAATGACAATATTTCTCTTCATTTAAGATAGTGCCAACAAATCCTGCATTGTTTTATAAACTGCATAAGATTGTACAATTGCACATAGAAGGAAATTACAAGCAGCTCGTCATTTTATACCCAGCAGGAAAGATGTATTTGGAAGGGCAGTTCACTACAAGCGCATAAAACAATCTAAATGCCAAAACATTTGTTAAAAACAAAGCTCTAAAATCTAAGACAAAGCAAAGCCTTTATTGCTAATATTTAAAAATATAAATAGTGTCATAAATCACGGCAAGGGTAACTGAATGTGGGATAATGATTGTCACTTTGTAAAGGGAATGTGTAGTGGTTTTGTATACATTTTTCTATGGTCAGGACTAAAAAATAAGTTTTTTTATTCAGTTGATAATAATTGCATAAATGCATGTTTTTTGATATTTTATTTTGTATTCTATATTTTTCCAGCAGGTGAAGATTTAGACCTCCTTTCATAGTTTTTCCAGTCTCTCCTTTTGTGAAAAAACCTATTGTTTACAGAGTTCAATAGCTCAAGCTTTAATATACACATGCTAGTCCCTGATTATTATTATTATACAGGATTTATATAGCGCCAACAGTTTGCTCAGACAATTCAGCAACAATACAGTTCAATACAAGAGGGTTAGGAGGGCCCTGCTCCTTGGAGCTTACAATCTAAGATGGAGGGGCTGGTGGTACAAAAGATAATAACTGTGGGGGATGAACTGATAGGAGAAATAGAAGATTAGGTTATTAGCTATAGGTAGGATAGGCTTCCCTGAAGAGAGAGGTTTTCAGAGATCACCTGAAAGTGGGCAGAGTAGGTGATAGCCGGATAGATTGGGATAGAGAGTTCCAGGGGATGGTGAAGGCTCTAGAGAAGTCCTGGAGTGGAGAGGACAGTGTGGGCTTCATATGTTATTCTTAGTGCTTTGTATTTTATTAATTGGCAATGGGAAGCTAGTAGAGGGATTGGCTGACTCTCCTCCCTTTCCCTTCCTCTTATGGCCCACTTTTCAGCAGCTCTCAGCGATGCTGTGAGATAGAGAACCATGTATGTACAAAGGGTTTGGAAGCTTGTTTCTGTGATCATGGGAGGAGTAGCAGTACCTGCAGGGATTTTCTTAGCTGTGCCCTAGCAATGATGCAGGATGGACAGATATCATCCCTAGGAGTTTTTTAGCCAGGCTTTGGAAGGTATGTAAATGGTACACTCCTATAGCAATGGCATTATTCAAGTTTAGTCAAAGCTGCGCAGTTTGTTTTTTTCTACAGGTACCCCTTACCTGCTTACCCATTGGTAAAGGTGAACTAACCCTTTAAGCAGCACAGACCTCTGAAATGCATCGGTGATTGAGTCCTTTTTCCATTTTACATCATTTCCCTTGCTTTGGGGGCCCAGAACCTTTGTAGTGCCACAGATATAGTGCCCACATGTGCCCAATGAGAAATCCAGCCTTGTTTTAGGGGGGCAACACAGACAGTTCAGTTACAGACGCTTTGATAAATAAGTTACTCAATCAGCAGTCTGTATACTTTGGCTGTGTTTATGGGACTCATTCCATCAGTGATGGTAGTATTTCATTTTATTTCATCTCTGCGGTTAAATATGCTGTGCTATATTTATTTTTTTTCTAATTTTCTTTATTGGGACAACCTCTTGAGAGCAGATGTTTTTTACATTGTCTGTGATTACAGTTCAGTTAGATTGTGCATTGTGATATTTTTCATCACTACCAGTAAATGTAATTTTTTTTAAATACACTGTATACTTATGTGCCCATCCTGGTCACAAAACACTGCAACTCGCTCATATTTGTGTGTTCAGGTGTGTTGTGTTAGGCTGCTTTCACACTGATGCGTTTTTGCTGTATTTTTACCATGCTGAAAAGGCAAGAAAAATATTTCCCTTTAAATCCTATGGGACTCTGCAGGATTTTTTAAAAGTCCTACATGCTGCATCCTTCGTGTGCTTTTCAAAAGAACTTCAAAAACACAGCTCTTCCTTGAAATTAATCAAAAATGCGTCAGAAATGCACTGCGATTGTGTTTTTGGTGCATTTTATGAGTCGCATGTCTATGTTTCACAAGTGCTTGGTGGGAGTCAATCGCCCATAAAATGCATCAAAACTGCATATGCCTTTCTAATGCCTTTTTTTTCAGTGTGAAAGGAGCCTTAAAGTGGAGTTCCACTCACCCTGTCAAAAAATAAAAGTCAGCAGCTACAAAAACTGTAGCTGCTGACTTTTAAAAAACAGCCACTTACCTGTCCCTCGGTCCCATGGTGTGTCCCCTGCAGTCCGTTTCACCTGCTGTCCTGTGTTCCAGGAGGCCGGCATCTTCAGTGTGGGCACCCGGCTGTGACTGCTTGCAGCTTCACAGCCGGGTACCCACTGCGCGAGAAGCACTGCGCTTTGTGAATGGTCCAGTAGTCTTCTGGGACCTTTCACGTGTCCCAAAGGACTACAGGTAGGAAGGGAGGGAGGGAGGACACTTTCCGTTTCCGATCGCCTAGGTGATCGGACCGGAAGTGGGAGCGGGTACCTGTCAAATGCGGGTACCCGCTCCCCCCCCTGCCCCCCAAAAGTGCCAATCCTTAATGGGGAGCGGGGGAGCAGTCCTTAAAGCAGAACGTCCCCTTTTGGGTGGAGCTCCGCTTTAACCTCCCTAACGGTATTCCCGAGTGTAGCTCGGGGTAAAATGTCTGTACCAAAAGCGGTAACCCCGAGCTACACTCGGGCTTACCATGCAGTGCTGTATAGGGAGTCCCTGCAGCACTTACCTTGTCCTTCGCTCCAGCGATGTGTCCCCTGCAGCGTCCCCGGCCATCTCCTCCGGCAGATGCCGGCATCCGGCTCCTGTGTTCCAGTCCCTGTGACGTCGGGACGTACGGGCGCCGCCGGCGGTGGGAAATTTGAAAATTTTAAAAAACTGTCATTTTTTTTCAAAACGATTTTACATAGTAAAACATTGCTGTTTCAAACCATTTCACATACATTTAGTCCCGAGTGTTTTGTCCTGCGCCCTGCCTGCATTTTGAATCTTCTTTCTGCCTGGAAACTGAGAAACGTCCATGGCGTCCAAAAAGTGTCCCTTTAGGTCAAAAGCGGGTTTAGATCAGCTAGAGAACAGCGATAGTAAATCAGAACCACTTGCAGAATTGAGTGATAATGATTCGTGGGGAAATTCGTCATCAGACACTGAAAACGATTTTGCGACTTTGCTCAGCGATGTGCAAACTTGGCGCTATATTTCAAAATTCTGTGTTTTTGGTTTGATTATATTATTGAATTAAATGTATTATTATTATATTATTATTCTTTATGATTGATTATTAAATTATAATTTATGATTTTGTGTTTCAAATTTTATCCCACCCGGGATGTTTACTAGACTCTTGTTCGGACAGATTTAAGTGAGTTATTCCTAAAAATTACAGGCCTACAATTAAAAAAATACATATTTCCATGCAAAAAAAGTACCGCTTTGAGCACAGAAATATGGACATAATCAGACCGCTAGGTAGGTTAAGCAACCTTTGCAAAAATGAAATGAAATTTAATGCATGCTACATTGTTGCAGTGCATTGTGGAGGTTCACTGGGGTACTAATGAAAATGAATGGCACACCAACCTGTGCATGCTGCATTACTACAACATGCTGGTGTGAAAGAGCCCTTTTGTGTGTGAATGACAATAGACATGGCTAATTGATGCTAGGGGCACCCCTAGACCCAGGCACCTTGTGCATGAGCCAAGGCTCTTCTGCTGTAGATCTTTGGTCTAGTGACAAGCAGACAGTATTCAGGCCATTATGGGTGGATTGATCTCTGTCCCAATGGAGGCTGCATAACTCCAGTGCCAAGTTCACTCCATCAATTTTTACAATTGGCTTAAAGCCTAAAAGTGAACGTTCCACTTCTCTGCCTCCCCCCATGCAACTTTTGGCAGCTAAGAAGCGATTTGATAAGGACAGACTGCCTCTTAGCGATCCTGATGCTAGGAATTTGTTGCTAGTGGCAGAGTTGCTTGTCTGACTCCAGCTTCCATCTTTGTATATGTAAGAGTCAGGGCTCATGTACACGGGACGTTCGGAAAACACTTCTGAACAATGGAAACTGACTGCTGGAAAACGTAGGGTAAAAAATGTGTTTTTAGCTGAGTTTGCATACCACATTTATGCGCGTTTATGTACGTTTATGCGCGTTTGCGTTTAGAACATCAGGAGACCTTCTAAAATGCACCGAAAAACAGTAAAAAATTAACTATTTCAGACATTTTGAGAGAAATAGAGAGAGCAGAAGCAGAGAGAGCAGTATGTGTTGAGATTACCTATAATTTCTGGTTGTATTCACTATGGATCCCATCATGAGCATAATGCGGCGCGTTCTACCACTTGTTCCTTCACGCAAAACCTGGAACTGACTGCGCTGGTGTGTTAGGTCCATTTCAATACATGGAAAACACTTTGCATGCATTTCTGATGATGAAAAAAGGCTCTGGACAGCATCTAGATATGGAACAGTTAAAAAACGCTTCTAAACGCAAACACTTATAAACGCGGTTAGCTGCGTTTACACGCATTTACAAGCGTTTGGCATTTGAAACGCTGATAAAATCTACTCCTGAAAGCAAGTTTGGTGCGTTCAAAAAAAATTACTGTAAACTCAACTGTCTGTAAACAACTGTAAATGACGATGTGTACATGGTCACATAGGAAAACATTAGGGAGAGTTCAGGGGCTGCTGAAAAAAACGCAGAAAATCTCTTAAACGTGAGTTTATCAGCTGCAGTGTACATGAGCCCTCAGGCTGATTTTGGTCCATTCCTATATTTTCAAGCTTCTTTCTTGTTTTCACCACCATGGATGGTAGAGAAACTAAACACATTCACACACTAAGGCTTCATGTACATGAGCAAATCGCGGAAAAACCGTGGCAACCACAGTACCGAGTTATTTCTGGCGATTTGCGTTTTCCCATGGTCGTTGGTCAAAACGTTCCTATCCTGAATGCGATTCTTCCGCATTCAGGAGAGGGAGGTTCAACCTCACCTAAATGTAGCAGCTCCAAAACTCTGCTAAAAGCCTACATGGACATGGACACCTAGTCTTTTATGGAGTTGAGTTTAGGAGCTTTGGCAAAAAAATGCCAAAAGCTCCTAAACTCGAATTTAGGAGTTGCTCGTGTACATGAAGCCTAAACCGGGGATGGGGTCAGTTCTAATTAGGATACTCCAAAGTAAAATTGGTTCTCTATTTTAGAGCACCCTGAAAAAAAAGACTATGGTTTCCATAGAAGAGGTTGGACGGATGTTATAAATAGATGGAGTTTTGATCTTGTTCTCTCTCCTGACAATTGGGGATAACACGTGTTTTATTTCAGGAGAATCTCGTTTGTAGTCTCTGACATTCCAAGGCCCTGAGCTCAGAGCAACGGGACCCCTGTCTCTCTCCCCACAGAATGCATGTGTGATTACCACAAAGTGGGGATCCCGGCCAGGAGACACAGTGCAGAGGATTGTATCCTGTTACTATTGTCATAATAAATAACTAGGAACCTCTCCCTGCTGTAGCTTACAGGTCTCTCGTCTAGCAACTGTGTCCTGGTTCCACTTCAGCTGCATCACAGTTGTTCTATTATTCCCTGTATGCTGCGACTGCAACTCTTCCTGTTACTAGACTTCCCACCATTTGTTTTTTAAGTGTATGTCTGGGCAAAACATATGCAGGACACAGGGCTTTTTTTTCAGCGGGTACACAGTTCCTATACCTCCAGCACTCAATGTATGTAATGGAAATGGCTACAGGGGTGTGTTAAAGGGTGTATTGATGCTGGTTGTTGTGGGATCTATTGTTGCTGGGGGATCTATTTTTTTAGGGGGTCTATTGTTAGGGAGATCTATTGTTGCTGGGGGATCATATGTTGCTGGGGAGTCAATTGTTACCAGAAGAGATCTGCTGTTGAGGGAAGGGTCTATTGTTGCTGGCTGCTGGAGGGTCTTTTGATGATGGCTGCTGGAAGATCTATTGTTGCTGGGGTTAATCTGTTGTTGCTGCGGGATCTATTGCTGCTGGGGGATCTACTGTTGAGGAGGGGTCTATTCTTGCTGGGTGCTGGAGGGTCTATTGATGTTGGCTGTTAGAAGATCTATTGTTCCTGAGCAGGGCCATGGATAAGGGGGTACCATTAATTCTCCTGTATGGGGCCCAGACCAGCAGGGAGTCCAGACAGCCGGGTGAATTGGATGTGGGCAGTAAGAGTGATTAGCACGGGGGGGCAATTACTGGAAACACTCCTCTGAATGACTCTTTCTGCCGCAGCTCAAAGCTGGCTTCTTCTCCTCTCCCTCCTGCTGGCTGTCAGGGATAGTTTCCAGTAATTTACCCCCCCCCACCACACCCATCACCCTCCCTGTACGCCATACATTTCTCCCTGCTGCCCAGGCTCCCCTGTGTGCTCCACCCTTGCAGTGCTACTGGCTTCCCCCCTCTCATTCCCACCAGCAGCTGCAGGCACACAATAGGTTCCTTCAATATGGATAGAGGGGGAAGGGTCCATTAAACATGACAAATTTGCCAGCTCCTTTCTTTCCTGAATGAACACAATGAGGGATTGGTAGCAATCGCTCACTGTGTTCATTCATAACTGAAGCCTAGTAAACTTTGTTTTGTTTGGTTGGCTGCATGGGGCCCCGTGGTTTCTAACAGCAGCCCTGTTCCTGAAGTGAATCTATTGTTGCTGCAGGCATTTTGTTGTGGGGGGGTCGGTTGTTGAAGGGGAGATTCATTGTTGTTTGGTGTTGATTACTGGTTGCAAGGGATCTATTTTACTGCCTTTCTTGTTATCATTAATACACTCCATACAAGTTAGTTAGCACCACAATATAATACTTGGTTCTGTATTCTCTGAAAGGGGTGGTATTGGGAGGTGGGTAGGGGTGGAACCAAGGGATGGTGCTCCGAGGTGGGCAGGGTCAAGCGGTGATTTGGAAGGGGGGAGTAGCTGCACCTTTTCTTTGAGGAAAAAAGCCCTGGCAATACCTTGCTAGCCCTGCATAGTTCTTTGCAGCTGAGCTATCTTGCCAAGACATACATTTTGCTTGCAGTTACACTGGGAAAAAAATACTAATGGTCCAGCTCTCTTCCAACCTATTCAAACTGTTGTCAATCAAGTCCTGATGAAGGGGGCACTCTTGGACCCCCAAAATGTGTTGGATACTTTATGGGTTTTCCCTCTGACTTTTACTGGAAAAAGTTGTATCTGGATCTCTTAGCAGTTGTGTTACACTACAAGCTGAGGAGACCATGGAGATAATCTGGGGTGTAGAAGCTGCCTACCTGGGAACCAGATCATTTATATCTACAATACATCAGTACTTTAACCCCTTGGCACCGGTGCCTCCTGGCCCTTTAAGGGTTTCAGAAGCCGGGAGGCGGCGCGGGGTTTAGGGTCATGTGACCACCGTGACGCGCCGTCACGGCGTTCACATAATTGGGAAAGGTCCCGATCGAAAGAGGAGATCGGAACCTTTCCGTGAGTACCGGACATGTGTGCTGGGAGCATGCAGGGTGTGCAATCTCAGCACATATGTCTTTTTTAATAGAACGCAAATGTGCGGCCGCTCAGAGTCTAGGCCCAGACGCCGGGAGGCCACATATTTGCAATCGGCCGGCATGAAGAGGTTAAGAAAGCAAAACTAGTTAGTTAACCCTATGGGTCCAGTGCTATTTTTCCACGTTCCACTTTAAATGAAGTTATACCCTAAAGCTGGACTAAAGTTAGTGTAATATAAAAATGTGTAGACATTATGGCAAAAATCTCTTGGGGACTCAGAATTGTTTTCTGGTTCTGCTTTAAATCCTCCCTTTCTGTTTTTACTCTAATTCCCATAGCTTAAAGCAGAAGTAAGCCACCAGCGAAAATACAAATCTTGTCTATACTCCCCTCCATGGCCGACACTTACATCTTTTCCCAGTCTTTTTCCAGGTTTGGAGTCTTCGGCCAAGCTGGAAAGATATAACTCCAAAGTTTGGGAGTTACTTCTGTAACAACCCTGCCCTGTGCAGTTGTGTCTTTATCTAGATTTAGCATGTGTTCTAGGCTGTGACCAGCCTGTGCCGATATTTACCTTTTCTGGGTTCTGTAGGCTTTCCTTAAGCCTGGTGGGGTTGATTGCTTCAGCCCATTGCTGGAAGGAGGTTGTGAGAAGAATAAACCTCTAGGTCATGAATACTTATCTGTCTCAGTCATTCTCTGATGCTGGTGTTCAGATGTATGATCTGTGGAGATGATGAATCCATGGAAGAACCTTTCTAGAATGCTCTCTCCCTTGGTGCTTCTCCTGGGGGTAGGCCTATGTGATGAATTGCTTTCAGGGCCCTGAATACCAAGCCATTAACTATAGTGTGTAACTGAAAGGATCTGGGCTGAACAGAGATAATATTACCTGAAGTAGGTAACAGAGGAACTGGATAGAAGCTACCTTTGAACCTTGAAAGATGGACTTTTGCCCCTGAACTCGGGTATTTTTCTCTGCTCTTAGAGGAAAAATAGTCAGATTGAGAAGCATGGAACACTGTGACTGCTCTCAAAGCATCATAGATTTATCTGGCTGTCATTTTGCTATCAGCATCTATAGGTGGTCACTCTCTTTGTACATTTAGCATATCCTCCAATGTTTTGCTTTTTTTTTGTTATCCTGTACCCCACAGGTGTCAAACTGTGGCCCTCCAACTGCTGAGAAGCTACAACACTCTGGGAGTCATGGTTTTCACTGTCAGCCTCATGGGCGTGTACCCTTTACACCATCTCAGTTTGAGTGCTGCAATAAATACTGCAAATAAAAAAACCATAGTGACTCTGGAGGTTTGTCAGTGAGCTGTTGGCCCCTGATATAGGGCAGGTAGCCACAGGGCAGATAGAAGAACCCAATTATTTCCAGCAGCTCCCTAGGAAGTCATTAGTATACTTTAGCCCTAGCAAAGAATAGTACACTGAACTGCACATGTACAGTCTAGTGTGCACACCCTAAGACAGAAAGTGAATGTATTATGGTGGTGAAGATATTTGAACTACCATCATCCCTATTTAAAGCAAATAAAAAGATTGTTTTCCCAAAATGATGGGACTATAGGGCAGTGCTGGACAAGGAGCCAAATGTAGTTTTGTATAAAAAAAGTTTATTTAGCAAAAATCTTAAAAATGAAACATATGTATATTTGGCAATAATGATTACACGGATTTGCAACCAGGATATCAAGATAACAGTCAAGCATCCAACGCGTTTCGAGACACAGATTCTCTTCTTCAGGGATGCAGCTGATGACTGTAAGATATATATATAAATTGTCGATTTTAACATGCACCACAAACTTTGTACTGACCAATATAAGTAAGCAGATTGTTCTAGCCAAAAAGGTACTTTTATATACAGATATATTAAGATGCTATCTGTCCTTCAACAGCCTGGGGGTGGATCTTTTGTCCAGCTGCACATGGTGAACTCAGTGGTGTGGGCGAAGGACGTGGACCCAGATAGGACCATTTCTCAGCATGTTGTTTACATACTACCTCTGGTTCTTTTAAGCACTTGCCCTCCTGAGAATTTACCCCCCTTCCTGACCAGTCCATTGTTTGCATTACAGCGCTGCGTTACTTTAACTGACAATTGCACGGTCATGCAGTGCTGCACCCAAATGAAATTTAGGTCCTTTTTTCCCACAAATTGAGATTTCTTTTGGTGATATTTGATTGCCTGTGTATTTTTTATTTTTTGAGCTATAAAAAAAGACCGACAGTTTTGAGAAAAAAACAATCTTTTTTACTTTTTGCTATTAAAAATTTCCAGTAAAAATTTTTTAAAAAGTCAAATTTTGTAATAAATTTAGGCTAAAATGTATTCTGCTACATGTCTTTGCTAAAAAAAAAAATCCCAATATGTGTAAATTAGTTGGTTTGTGTTAAAGTTATAGCGTTTACAAATGGCAGTATATATACTGGGCTTTTTAAAAAATATTTTTACTAGTAATGACAGCGATCAGCAACTTATAGCGGGACTGAGGCGGGCATTCTGACACTGGGGGGAACTGACATCCCCAGTGACACCATTACAGTGATCAGTGCTAAAAAAAAAACACTGATACTGTACTAATGGCACTGAGCAGGAAGGGGTTAATAGGAGGGGTGATCAAAGGGTTAACTGTTTGATGTCCTGTGTCCATGTGCTTCACTGTAATCACACTGCCTTGCATGACTGTACTGTGCACAGTCATCCAAAGCAGTGTGTACGAGCTGAAAGAGAGGAGAACTGTTTTGTTTACAAACAAAAGGGTTCTCCTCCCAATTTGGGAAGACATGTCAATATATATTTATTTTTGTATTGCAAATGTTAATACATACTGTTCTTGTATTATAGAATATAGTTTACAGTCATCAACTGCATCCCTGAAGAAGAAAATCTGTGTTTCGAAGCGCATTGGATGCTTGACTGTGATCTTGATATCCTGGTTGCAAATCCTTGTAATCATTAATGCCAAATATAAATATGTTGCATTTTTAAGATTTTTGCTAAATAAATATTGTTATTTTTTTTTTTTATACAAAACTACATTTGGCTCTTTGTCCAGCACTGCCTTATAGTCCAATGGTTTTGGGGAAACAATCTTTTTATAAGACAGGAAGTGTGTTGCTAGCTGGATCATTAGGTTAAAAAAGCCCAAAAAAGGAAACTAAAGCAGCCACCACATTTAAGGATGGGTAAGTTGCAATATATACATTTTTTTGTTTTGGGTCTAACACCGCTTTAGATTCCATCACTGACAAAGTCAACACTGTTTATATTAGGCATATGAAATATATCAACCATGGTCACATATATATAATGTAAATTTTATTTCTGAGAAGCAGCAGGGAAATATTTGTGGAAACCATGGTAGGATATGGAAAAATGACAGTAATGTGTTTGTTTTCATTACAGACATTATTAGCTATTATGTAGAATAAACCAAAAGCAGCTCCCAAGAAGAAAGAAGCCATATGTAAGATGTAGGAGGAAATGGTCACATACACAGTAGTTTGAGTCACAGATACAGTGGCTGCTGGGATGGAGAGTCATACTGATTCTGACATAAACCAAAGACACATTCACAGGATTTGCTATCAGGCTGAAATTCTTCTCTCAGCTGTACCTGACATTAACCAGCTGACTGCAGAGTGTAGCCTCATCTACGAATGAACCTCAATTGTTATCCACATTGCCGGAAGCAACCAGATTCTCTTTTTCCTTTCCTAGATCATTATACGAAAAAGAAACACAGAATTTGATTGGTAGATCTGAGACAATTCGACCTTCAGACATAAATGAGACCAAATAAAAGGGTAAAATAATCACTATTTATGAGGGCACTTACAGACCTAGGGTAAGCTGAAAACTGTTAGTATAGAAATTTTTTTTTACTAATAACTGACTTTACAAAGAAAAGTGCATAAACACATGTTGTAAATCCATAAAAATTGTGCAGTGTAGATATTACATAATGGTTTGAAAATTGTCCCCTCAAAAGAAGCAAAAGGAAAAAAAATTCATCCACATATCACAAAAGAACTTTAACACAAGCCTTCACTCATCTCTTCAGCTGCTTGTACTGTAAGGAAATTCATTGTTAAAAATCTTTAGAATTCACACTAAAGACATACTGTACCACCGAACTGTCCCTCATTGGGAGGGAACGTCCCTCTCTTCAAACCAAATATCTCAGTCCCTCTTTCCTTCTTAGTTGTTCCTCATTTTGGACAGATCCATAGGCCTCTATAATAAATGCAATACTTAACTACAAAAAGTAGTAGTAGTTCTACAATAAACCTTTCACACAAAACTTTTCATTATCACATCCTTGATTTAGAAAGCCATTATAACGGAAACATGGTTATGAAAAATGTACTTGGTAGGCTGCAAAAATCTGTTACTATAAATAAATAGCTATGGTTTTGGTGCCTTTGTGAATTTTGAATATTAATCTCTCCACAATGCTGATAGTCACAGAGGCCAAACACAGCCTTTTTTAATTACTTTTGCTACTTGATCAGAACATGTAAATACTTAAATATACATAGTCTGGGCCCTAGTTTGGCATAACCCTTTTGCTGCTGCTGACATACCTGCTATGTCAGTGAGAACCGGCATGTAGCAGACTCTCAGCTACTATGAAGTTTGTTTGTATTTTTTTCTCGTGGTTCTTGGCTATGTGGTCTAACCCTTTCCTACTCTATCCAACAGTAATAAAAAAAAATTGTCCTTACATAAACTTTAAAGTGAATCTGTATCTTACCCATACTTACACAAAAAGTGTGCTTTGACTGCAAATTTTGAGTAATGATAAATGCATTTGAAACAGCTGATGGAAGGTATCATGAGGTTACTGCTATGCTTATATATTTTAAAAATGGAAAGATTCATTTTAACACAGCTTTAATTTGAACCTTTATTCTATTTTACATTTTTAAAAGGATAATTACAACCTAAGTGCAGACATAACAAGAAGCTTACTATTACATTTATTAACTAGAAAAGCCTGTTCTGTGTCCCAGTCTGATTAATTACACTTACTCGGTCCAGACTTTCCCTGACTTTATAACTATGCTCCATCAACTTCCATCTCTTTGGCCAATATGAATTCCATTGCTGCTGAGGCAGTCTTAATTGAGAAGGGGAATGGCAGTAGATGGAGATTAGCCATGAAGTCAGGAAAAATCATGAAAATAGATCCAAGAGGAGCACACAAATATATTTTTTAGGCTCACAAAATGGTAGCAGGCATCTTTTTTGTGTCAACTTTGGCAGGTCTTTAAAGTTTAAAAAACTTAAATAGAGTATACGTCCATTTAAAGGCAGAAATTGTAGTTTGCAAACCTTACATTCAACCTTACTTTTATCTTCTAACCAGTCATGTGACATCGTGGGTCTTTCCACTTCTTTTCATCGACAGTTCCTACTGCTGCACAGAATGACATTTACATAACGATGTGTGAGGGCAGCAGTACTGTAAGCCCATGGTGTCCGTGATGGCTTGGACTCAAAGGAAGTGGATCAATTATGCCAATGGGTGTTATTCAACCTGGAAAAAGAGCAACATAGATCATGAAGCAGAGAGTAAGCAGAGGACACCATTGAAGTAGATGTATATTTCTGTGAAACCTGTATTTATTTTAGCACCTGCTTAACTTAGGTAATTTTTAATATGAAAAGTTGGGTCGTAAGTTAGAGAAAATTTGTCTTTCCTAGTTCACTCCCCAAACCCACTTATATTCACCTTCTCACCACTCCACCTTCGCTTTGTTACTCAGTCAGAACTAAGACAAATACCCAGTGCTTCCAAAAAAGGAGCTCATTCACATGAGTGCTGTGACCTGTACAGTGTGAATCAGTGTGGATGGAGCTGTGTGTAGGCAGGCAATGTAACTCTATGGGGATGCAGTGGCTCTGTGAACACAGTGCAGGTCATAATTTGACAGGCATAGGATTGGAGATGCAGGTATATAGCCCTGGACACAGGCAGTGTGTTTTCGGGGCCGGGTACCCACACCTATGAATATGCATTCATCATACATACTAGGGGGAGTACAACTGGGGGAATCAAAGGTGGAGAAGGATCTGGGAGTTCTGGTAGATCACAAGCTTAATAATGGTATGCAATGCCAAGCTGCGGTTTCCAAAGCGAGCAAAATCCTCTCTTGTATTAAAAGAGGTATAGACTCCAGAGAGAGAGATATCATATTACTCCGGTACAAATCATTAGTAAGACCTCATCTGGAATATGCAGTTCAGTTTTGGGCACCAATTCACAAAAAGAACATTGGGGAAGTGGAGAAAGTACAGAGAAGGGCAACCAAACTGATAAGAGGCATGGAGGAGCTCAGCTATGAGGAAAGATTAGAGGAACTGAATTTATTCTCTCTTGAGAAGAGGAGATTAAGGGGGGATATGATCTCCATGTATAAATACATCAGTGGTTCATATAGTGAACTCGGTGTAGAGCTATTCACCCTGAGGTCATCACAGAGGACAAGGGGGCACTCTTTACGTCTGTAGGAAAAGAAATGTAATCTCCAAACACGGAAAGGTTTCTTCACAGTGAGAGCTGTGCAAATGTGGAATAGACTCCCTCAAGAGTTGGTTCTGGCCAGCTCAGTGGATTGCTTTAAAAAAGGCCTGGATTCTTTCTTAGATACACAGAATATAACTGGATACTAACATTTATAGGTAAAGTTGATCCAGGGAATATCCGATTGCCTCTTGGGGATCAGGAAGGAATTTATTTCTCTGCAGGAGCAAACTGGATCATGCTTTGCTGGGTTTTTTTGCCTTCTTCTGGATCAACTGTGAGTATAGGATTATAACTTCTTTTTTTTTAATGGATGAACTGGATGGACTTTTTTGGATAGCTGCCCACAAAGAAAGAGCGAGTTAGCGAAGCACTAACCTTTACCTCTCTGGAGCCAAGCCCAGTGTCTTCCTTCCTTGTGCGGGAAACTTACACCTTCCAGCAGCGCACAGCCTCTTCAGATACTATGCTGAAGCCACACCAGGTCCTTAGGCGGTGCCACCCCCCTGAGAATAGGCAAATGCCTTGTTTGCCTCATGGTAAATTTGCTGCTGTTGCAGGGACAGACACACAGGGGACTGGTTCCTGTTTTTGCCTCCCCACCAGGGGCAGACTGACCATTTGGAAACTCGGGCACTGCCCGAGGGCCCGGGGTCAGTAGGGGGCCCCATGAGATGCCCCTGGTACCTTTTTCATAGGCTTTTTTGAGTTTGGGCAAGGACACAGGGGTCCCATGATCCCCTATTGCCCGGGGGCCCCATGAGTTGTCAGTCTGCCCCTGCTCCCCACTACACCAATTACCCCCCCTCCTTCCCACATCTGATTCCCCCTGCTGCCTGGGCCCCCCTGCTGGCCAGGGCCCTGAATAGGAGGACTGATGTTACCCCCTTATTAGCGGCCCTGGGTAAGGTAAGTATATGTAGGTCAGAGGATAGATTAATAAGAGTAGAGGTCCCATTTAGCAAGTTTTCCAACACCCTTTCTGGCCAATGAAAATCCGGACTATAGCTCAAAGACTTGGTGGTACTTTGGGAGATGTAAAATCTGGCCCATATTCAGCGTAATGATAATCATGCTAGCTAATTCCCATTGCAGTGTTTCTGTCAGACTTTGGACTAAATTAGTATCAGCGGTCCTGCTTATTCTCCAGCCTATACTTGCTGACTGCTCCAAAGTCTATTTACAGGCCCGAGTCTGGCATCCCAGACAGGAAATTTTATTGGCTGCAAATTCTGCATTGCCTTAGTGGGATTCATTGTAAATAACATGTTTGCCATGGCCTGCTCTACAAGTCCTTCATGTCAAGTTTAAATTAGGGCAGAATGTGGATATGTTTCTTTGCAGCTTTTTTTTTTTGCAAGACTCCAAACTGACGACATCTGAGAGAACATGAATCTGATTCTGCTGACAAGACAAACAGCTGTGCCGTCCCAGCTCCAACTTCAAACACAACTTGTGTCACTGGCAGACTTGGCGGTCTGCAGCTCAAGACCTGGAGCAATTATAGTGCAGAGTGGAAAAATTACAGAAAGTTCTAAGAAGTGTTTTATTTAATAAATGTGTAACAAAAATATGTAGCTGGGAACTTTCCATATGAAACTCCAAGCAGATATAAAAGGCTCAAATGAATGCAGCATTATAATTATTAATACATTATTACTACCTAAATATGAGTCTTGAAGTTCTCTATACAATATATACAACAGAGCTCAAAACGGGAAGGAGAGGCAGCACAAGGAGAAAATGCAGTTTGCTGCAGTGGAAGGCATACGCTGATTGGAGGAGAGGGCAGAGTGTCAAAGAGATGCGCTCATCAGCGTGTTGCTTCTTTCTTCGCTGTCCAGCCACAGGGTAAGTGAAAATTAAGCTGAAGCAGTGAAGGTCAGGCTTTTCCCCAGCTAGAGATGATTGTGTTTTTTGGAATTTGGAAGGTAAAAAAGCTCTGCTCTCAAGTTAGCACTTTTACTTGCAGCACTAGGATTGTCGTTTCAAATCCCAACCACGGCACTAACTACCTGGAGTTTGCATGTTCTCCAGGTGCCTGAATGGGTTTCCTCCCACACTCCAAAGACATGCTGGTAGGTTAACCAATTTCCTACCTAAAGGATGGCTACAGCGCGGATGTCTGGTTCTGGGACAACGTCCATGAACATCATCCCAGAACACGCCCCAGCGGCGTGCACCCGGCACCACTGATCACGGGATACGGTAAACAGCCAATCACGTCCAATGACACAGCAGATCACCGGTAAATGCAGTTGCCGGTTATCGGCTGCACTTTCCTCATGCTGTCACAGCGTGAGGAAAGTACTGCCGATAACCAGCAATTGTCAGAGGACAGATCGGCACCGATCATTAGGGCACTGATGATCAATGCCCTGAAGATTAGTGCCCAGCAGTGCTGCCCACCTGTGCCACCCACCTGTGCCCAGCAGTGCCACCCACCTGTGTCCTGCAGTGTCACCCACCTATGCCCAGCAGTGCCACCCACCTGTGCCCTGCAGTGTCACCCACCTGTGCCCATCAGTGCCAACCACTTGTGCCTAGCAGTGCCACCCACCTATGCCCATCAGTGCCACCCACCTGTGCCCTGCAGTGCCACCCACCTGTGCCCAGCAGTGCCACCCATCAGTGCTGCCCATCAGTGCCACCCATCAGTACCAACCATCAGTGCTGCCCATCAGTGCCGCCTATCAGTGCAGCATCATCAGTTCCAGCTATCAGTGCCTCCTGTCAGTGCCCATCAGTGGTGCCTATCAGTGCAACCTCATCAACGCACATCAGTGAAGGAGAAAAATTACCTGTTTGCAAAATGTTATAATAGAAACAAAGAAAAACTATTTTTTTTTTTAATTTTTTGCTCTTTTTTTGTTAATAGCGCCAAAAATAAAACACCCAGCGGTGAATAGGTACCACAAAAAGAAAGCTATATTTGTGTGAAAACAATTATATAAATTTCATATGAGTATAGTGTCGCATGACCGCGCAATTGTGATTCAAAGTGCTACAGCGCTGGAAGCTGAAAGTTGGCCTGGGCAGGAAGGGGGTATAAGTGCCCGGTAGGCAAGTGGTTAATTGGCTCCTGTCTAAATTGGCCCTAGTATGTGTATGTATGAATGTGAGTTAGGGACCGTAGACTGTAAGTTCCTTGAGGGCAGGGACTGATGTGAATGTACAATATAGATATGAAAAGTGCTGCGTAAATTGATGGCGCTATATAAGTACCTGTAATAAAATAAATAATGTCTTTGATTCTTAGACAGTTAAAGGAGACCTATACACATTTATTAACGTATATAGTAGCTTGAGAAAAAGCTTTTTCTACTTTTGAATAGAACAGAAGTATTTAGAGCCTCTATCATGTTTTAATTTTTAAATCCATGTCAGTATGTGGAGTGACAAATGAAATCTGAACAGACTTTTCAAGAGTAACACGTTTCAGGGTTTTGAACATACCCCCTTCATCAGGGTTGCTTTGGTATTATACCTGTTATAGCAGTACTGTCTAAAATAGCAACCAGCCCTGAAGAATTGGATGTATTTAAACTGGTGAAATGTGTTGCCTTCTTGTATACCATGAAGTGAACTTTTTCCATTATAAACATTTGTTTAAATTTTTTTTTAATGATTTTGCATATAAACCTTTGATTTATACATGCGGTTCCAGCCCTTACGACGATGACTTCATTTGAGAATAGCCTCCATGTAAGACACCTATCAGACATGAATTACCTCAACTGCTAATATATGACATGCTAAAGTGTTTTTTTTTAACAAAATACCAAGAATCAGGTTTTAGGATTCTCGCTTCTTGTACAGAACACCATATTCTCCACTCACTATACTGTATATTCCCATCCATTGTGAACACCTGTTGGAGATTCTGGCAAACCAATGGGGACATTTTATTCATTTAACACCCTTAAGCCATTCTGGCATGGAGTCTGGAAAATTTCCCAAAAATGTACAGATTTCTCGGATTCAACTGACCCTGTCTTTTTTTCTTTTACACCATACAGCTATACCCATGAAAACCTACAAGAGCTCGGTATTGCCACATCTGATTAATACTGCCAGAAGTGTTATCCCAAAAAAGAGGAAACAAACTCAAGCCCCCCATTTCATTGTGGCTAGCCAAAAAAAAAAACAAAATCAAGGAGATGGAGGATCTCATCTTCACTAACAAAGATACATCTGATAAAATCTTGAGGACTTGGTTCTACCTGAATGAATGTATCCTTCCACCGGAATATAAATCTCTCTTACGCAACAACCTCACGCAATCAACATAAAGAGCTTTCTGGGTTAGATGTGCTCACCAGAAGAGAAAGTGGAGGAGAATTCAAGATTTTACAGCTTTCGTTGGAACTGGAGTAGAGGGAATATCTACCAATGAGGACACTTGTTTTGGTGACATAATTTGGGGAAATTTCCACTTACGGTACCTATTCTGATGTCTCTGGTGACAGGAAGTTAAGAGAAATCTCCCCAAAACCTGACAGAGGCTCTAACATCTAATAGTTTAATTAAAAAAAACTCTATAAAGCTTGACTTGTCTGAAAAGTCTTTGTCAGGGATCCTGTCACTGTGCAGCAGTGCGACGGCGACGGATCCCCTAGAGTCGCGGCGGTGTGAGTATGCAGGCGCGGGAGCATGCGACCGCGCATGCGCAGTAGCGCGGAAAACTCGTGCATGCGCAGTAAGCACACACGTCATGTCTGGTTGGCTATTTAAACCTGCTTAGTAGTAAAATCACTGCCTTCTGGTCTACTACGTTCCTGCATACATTCCTGATCCTGATACCTGTATTCTGCATTACCCGACTAAGAAAGAACTCCGCCTGCACTGACCCGGGCTATCCCTGACCATTCTCTTGCCTGCTCCTTCTGTACTTATCTGCCCGCTTGATACTGACCTGGCTTGCCTGACTCTGCTATTATATCCTGCCCACACCTGGACCTGACCTGCATTTGTCGGCTACCATATTCTCCTACCACTGCACACATGGCTCTGCATCTGGCCTGCATCCGGATCACCGCCATACCTGTCAGCCACTGCATCCACGCACCGATGCTCGGTCCCAAGACCCGCATCCTGACTGCAGCCACACCTGCACGCTGCTGCACCTATGTTCCTGCACCCACACCTGGCTTGTGTCCGGATCTCCTGGGTCCCCAACTACCTGCCAACAGCTTCAAGATCTACACGGCACTCCTGCCCCTCCTGGCTCTGCGCCCCTGTTCCCACTTCCAGGGGCTCCGAGCGGGAGTTGTAAGAGGACGCCCTCTCTCCACTTCAGGCTCCCCAACCAGGTACGTGACAGTCTTTTGTGATGTGACTTCCTTACAACAGCAAGCAAAGGATCTCCATATAACAGTGGTGTAGCGAGGGCAGCAAGTCAAACAATGGATAGTTTACATAGCCATCGTCAATGAGGCAGCCGGCAGTCGACAGGAAAGACGCAGAAGACAGGACAACACTGCAGATGAATGCAGACTTCTCCGACTCTAATTAAAGAGGAGGAAAAGACACACTTGCCAGGCTTAAGTTACACACAACTTGCTTTGGGCAACACAAAATTCTTTGTTATAGGAGATACGTCAAAGTACTGTCAACTCAAAATGGGGATAAACATCTCCTCTGGTGATCTAAAGAAGATCTCTGGTCTAATTAAACATCAGGATATAGATAGGAGATAGAAACCTGGGAGCTACAAATGCTGAGGGTTGGAGGTCACCTGATTTGGGATAGTTGCTGCATTTGTACTGCCTGAATGCATTGTTTTCTGAGTGTGTAAGCAAGCAGAGAGGCAGCAACTGTAATTCATGACACTCCAGACAGTAGCAGGCTCAGAAAAGTAAGTAAAGTGAAAAGTGGTTGTAAACCTCAGACATGAAATATGAACAAAGCATATTCCTCTATAGTGTGTACTTGTCTCAGTTAAGGGTAATAAGTGTCATTTCTATCTGTTGTTTTGTTCCTGCTTTCAGCTTGATTAATTTCTGGCATGTTTTCCTGACACCAAGAGGAAAATGGTGACAGGGGAGGGAGCTCTAGCAGATTGACAGAAATAAATAGACAGTCTCAGCTCTGTTAATGTGAGCTGTGAGGAGGGGGGAGGGTGTCTCTTCCCTCCAATCAGCTCTCAGAGCTCTCCTCACTGAGCTCTGCTGAGTGTATTTTCAGCTCCCTGTTCCCTTTTTTCTGAACTCTCAGACAAGCTTTATAAATTCAGCACTTTGAATGATTGTAGAGAACAGAAGATTGCGAAGATTGCAGATAGACAGGTATAACTTATAGAAACATAGACAAGGTGTTTAGGAGGATTTTGTGACCTGTGCTAACCCTTCCCCAAGCCAAAATGCTGAAAAGAATGATATAACAGTGTAAAACATTAAAGCGGAGTTCCAGCTCTTTTTTTGTTTATTAAAAGTCAGCAGCTACAAAAACTGTATCTGCTGACTTTTAATAAACACACACCTGTCCCGCAGTCCAGTGATGTACTCACCCACGCGGTCCCTTCTCTCCTTCTGTCCTCCATGGCTCCAGCATCTCTAATGTGGGCACCAGGGTGTGACAGCTTGCGGCTTCACAGCCTGGTGCACATTGCGCATGCACAAGTCGTGCCACACTTTTCCAGAAGTCTCCTGGGGCCTGTTGAAGTTCCCAGGAGACTGCGGGAGCAAGGAGGGGGCTAAACTTCCAGGTCACTGCGCTGCGAACTGAGCTGGAAGTGGGAGCGGGTACCTGTCAAAACCAGGTACCCGCTCCCCCTTCCCCCCAAAAGGTGCCAAATAAGTGGAGGGGTGAGGAGGCAAATAAGCGGAGCTTCTGCGTGGAACTCCGCTTTAATATACTTACCTTTCCCATGGTGTCCATACTGCAGACGTTGACATCACAATTTCTCTTGAAATTTGGGCCATATAGAATTCCCTCCCCTAGACCCTGCAGATGGAAGCCAAGGGAAAGGTAAGTATAATAGAAAAATATTTTTTTAAATTTTTTTCTGTGTTTTGGCACTGCCAAGGAAGCGATGTAAAGATTCAATTTTATTGCATTGTTTGTTCAGAGTAATGTAGGAACCAGGGATCAGACTGACAGCTCGTAGGGCCCCCGGGCAATAGGGGATCATGGGGCTCCTGTGTCCTTGCCCACACTCAAAACACACCCAAAAAGCCTATAGGGTTTCATGGGGCCCCCTACTGACCCTGGGGCCCTCGGGCAGTGCCCGAATACTCAAATGGTCAGTCCGCCCCTGGTAGGAACCCTGCCTTAATTCAGAATTCCAGGAAATGGGTTAACTACTTGTTTTGGTCTAGGGGTAAGATAAGATATACTTACCTAATCTGCTGACCAGTCCTTGCCGCACTTGCCCCCACCCCCTCCAGCGGTCTTGTTTATGGACTGTTCCTGACGTCATCATGCCCATAGACCAGCTTCCGGATGTGAGAATGGCAGGAACAGTCCATTGCTGGATGGTGGGAAGCACTGTTATCTGGAAAATCGAAGGATCGGGTAAGTATAGACTTTCAGTGCACCCCTGGACAAAATAATCAGTTAACCCATGCAGTGCAGGCACAGCCCCGCTGCATTGGGCAAAAAAGAACATTTCATGGAGTTCTGCTTTGACTTATTCCCAACTGTGTAACGCATATATGGGGCAACAGATAATGTGGGCCTTAACACCCAGCTGCCACACATACCGTATATACTCGAGTATAAGCCGACCCGAATATAAGCCGAGGTACCTAATTTTACCACAAAAAACTGGGAAAAACTATTGACTCGAGTATAAGCCGAGGGTGGGAACACCAGTGGGAAGAATCGTGCCTCATCATTGGTGTCAGTGGGAAGAATAGTGCCCCATCATTGGTGTCAGTGGGAGGAATAGTGCCCCATCATTGGTATCAGTGGGAGGAATAGTGCCCCATCATTGGTATCAGTGGGAGGAATAGTGCCCCATCATTGGTGTCAGTGGGAGGAATAGTGCCCCATCATTGGTATCAGTCGGAGGAATAGTGCCCCATCATTGGTGTCAGTGGGAGGAATAGCGCCCCATCATTGGTGTCAGTGGGAGGAATAGTGCCCCATCATTGGTATCAGTGGCAGGAATAGTGCCCCATCATTAGTATCAGTGCGGGGAATAGCACCCCATTATTGGTGTCAGTGGAATAGTGCCCCATCTTTGGTGTCAGTGGGAGGAATAGTGTCCCATCATTGGTGTCAGTGGGAGGAATAGTGTCCCAACATTGGTGTCAGTGGGAGGAATAGTATCCCATCATTGGTGTCAGTGGGGGGGTGGAGGAATAGTGCCCCATCGTTGGTGTCAGTGGGGGGGAGGAAAAGTGCCCCATCGTTGGTGTCAGTGGGGGGGAGGAATAGTATCTTATGATTGGTGTCAGTGGGGGGTGGAATAGTGCTCCATGATTGGTGTCAGTGGGGGGTGGAATAGTGCCCCATCATTGGTGTCAGGGGGGGGGGGAATAGTGCCCAATCGTTGGTGTCAGTGGGGGGGAGGAAAAGTGCCCCATCGTTGGTGTCAGTGGGAGGAATAATGCCCCATCATTGGTATCAGTGACACCAATGATGGGGCACTATTCCTCCCACTGACACTTGCTGACCCCTGTTCCAGTATGGTGCTGCTGCAGCCAGCATATGTGGTTGCAGCAGCACCTAAGCACGGCACACTTACCTGCATCTCCTTCACTCGAGTTTTGCGGGGCCGCTCAGCTCCGCCTCCTCGCCGGTGATTGGCCGCCTGTGTGCCTTTCCTGAGCTACAGTTCTGGCGGCCAATCACCGGTGAGAAGGCGAAGCCGAGCAGCCGCGCGAACATCCAGTGGACGAACCGAATGAAGGAGCAGCCGCGCTTCCTGGACCGGATCGTCGTGGGACCGGAGCCAGGTAAGAGACAGCAGCCCCCTGCAGACGTTGACTCGAGTATAAGCCGAGGAGGCCGTTTTTCAGCACAAAAAATGTGCTGAAAAACTCGGTTTATACTGGAGTATATACGGTATATGTTCTTGGCAGTTTGAGTTTGGGTGCATGGACCGAGCTGTCAGCAGGACATGCTCCCAATCATGTGACTGATGTAAGTGTCAAATACAACAATCACATGATCGGGAACCTACTTCACCTCCCGGCATTAAACCCCAATTAAAGGGCCACCAGGAGGCAGCATGAAGGGGTTAAGCTGGAGTGTACTTAATATTATTATACAGGATTTATATAGCGTCAATGGTTTGCTCA
Organism: Staurois parvus; assembly: GCF_062004578.1. NCBI lineage: Eukaryota > Metazoa > Chordata > Amphibia > Anura > Ranidae > Staurois > Staurois parvus. The sequence goes on along the minus strand of NW_028318028.1, from coordinate 727,480 downwards.
GCGCTTTACATTATAGTGGGAGACAGTACAGTAACAATACAGTTCAATACAAGAGGGATTTGAGGGCTCTGCTCTTTGGAGCTTACAATCTAGGAGGGAGGGGTGAATGGTACAGTAGTTAGTAACTGTGGGGGATGGAGTGGTTGGAAGAGTAGAAGATTCCAGAATTAGCAGAGGGTGGGATAGGCTTCCCTGAAGAGATAGGTTTTCAGTGATCGACTAAAGGCAAGTAGAGTAGGTGATAGTCTGATAGATTGGGGTAGGGAGTTCCAGAGGATGGGTGACGCCCTGGAGGAGTCTTGGAGACGAGCATGGGAGGAGGAGATAAGGGAGCTAGAGAGTAAGAGGTCTTGCGAGGAGCGGAGTGTACGGTTTGGGTGATATTTAGAGATAAGATCGGTTATGTAAATTGGGGCAGTGTTGTGGATGGCTTTATATGTCATTGTTAGTGTTTTGAATTTTATCTGTTGGGCAATGGGAAGCCAGTGGAGGGATTGGCAGAGAGGGGTGGCGGATACAGAACGGTTAGTGAGGTGGATGAGTCTGGCAGCAGCATTCATGATAGACTGGAGGGGGGATAGCCTGCGATGAGGTAGGCCAGTGAGGAGGGAGTTACAATAGTCGAGTCGTGATATGACAAGGGAGTGAATAAGTTGCTTAGTGGTTTCTGGGGTTAGGAACGGGCGTATCTCGGAGATGTTGCGGAGGTGAAGTCTGCATGATTTTGTCAGTGATTGGATCTGGGGCTGGAAGGACAGATGGGAGTCTACTTACTCAAAATCTAGTGTTGCAGCTACGTTGTAGTCAGCCTAAGTTTACATTTTAATAGCTTCTGTGTACATTTGAATATTTATTTCTTCTTAGAAAATCACTAGGAGGTATATTGCCAGTGGTGCTTCCTGAGCTACTGCCCACTGCCTGGGAAGGGTCTTTGCTGAAAGACGGAGTTGAGCCTAGCTGCTTTGCCGCAGGTTATATCTAGAAAAGGCTCACAACCTGTACTGAGTGTTTCTATATTTTTGCCTGTTTTTGGTATCCTGTGCCCTAACCCTCTCATCTGGAGTTTATTAAACCAAATAAACCCTTTAAATGTTCTAAAGTGACTGTGCCCAGTTTCCTTTTTGCCTCACACCAAGCCAAGGTGCCCTGAGCCTCTAACCCATTGAGCTGCCTGGGGATACTCCACAGGGGTAAGGGGGTGCTACATTCATTTTTTTATGACTCTCACATGTTTACAAGTTTGCCGATTTTTGTTATTGTATTAACCACTTGCCCTCCTGACGATTTACCCCCCTTCCTGACCAGACCATTTTTTGTGTTACAGCTCTGCATCATTTTAACTAACAATTGTGCGGTCATGCAACGCTGCACCAAAATGAAATTTACGTCCTTTTTTCCACACGAATTGAGCTTTCTTTCAGTGGTATTTGATTACCTCTGCGGTTTTTATTTTTTTGCGCTATAAAAAAAAAGGCTGACAATTTTGAGAAAAAAACTATATTTTTGACTTTTTGCTATTAAACATGTCCAGTAAAAAATTTTTTAAAATCTAATTTTGTCATAAATGTCAGCCAAACTGTATTCTTGTATTCTGCTACATGCCTTTGCTAAAAAAATCCCAACACATGTAAATTATTATTATTATTATTATTATACAGGATTTATATAGCACCAACTATTTTGCACAGCGCTTTACAAAAAGAAGGTAGACATAACAGTTACAATACAATTTGGTACAAGAGGAAACAGAGGGTCCTGCTTGTTAGAGTTTACAATCTAGGATTGTAATTGGTTTACGTGAAAGTTTTAGCGTTTACAAATGGCAATATAGATACTGGAATTTTATTTTTTATTTACTAGTAATGGCGGCGATCAGCGACTTATAGCAGGACTGTGGAGGGCATTCTGACACTGGGGGGAACTGACTTGGTGTCACTGACATCCCCAGTGACAGCAATACAGTGATCAGTGCTAAAAAAAAAAAACACTGACACTGTACTAATGGCACTGGGCAGGAAGGGGTTAACATGAGGGGCGATCAAAGAGTTAATTGTGTGCTGTTTTACTTGTGTCTGTACTTCACTGTAATCACACTGCTTTGGATGGCTGTGCTTTGCACAGCCATTCAAAGCAGTGTGCACGAGCTGACAGGGAGGACAACTGTATTGTTTACTTACAGTTCTCCTCCCCATCAGAGATGCTCAACAATCACTGGGAGCCAGCAAGTAATCACCGGCCAGGACCCGGTGATTGACAGCCGTGGCCACGTCTCGTGTGCGTCCCTTATCCGGAAATGCAAAATCACATATATATACATTATATTTACATATATTTGCACACCAGCGCTGCCCTGTAGCAGTATATCTGCTATAGGGCGGTCTGGAAGCGGTTATTGAAAATCATGAGAAGAATATGAAAGCTACCATTGATGGCCTCCCATAAAATCATAGAAAAGTGACAATGGAAAAAAGACTAATTGGTCCAGCAAGTCTGCTCCATTTTTTCCTGATATATATATATATATATTTTTTTTTTTTTTTGTCTGACTATAGATCTATGTTTGTCATTACCACTGCTGGAAATCTATTTCAAGCATCAACTACTCTATCAGTAAAGTAATGCTTGCTAAGTTAGTTTTGAACTTTCCTCCTGCTAGTTTGAAGTCATGTCCCTGTGTTCTTGGCCTTGGCTTTATGTTGAAGATCCTGCCCTCCTGAACTGTATTCACCCCCTTGATGAATCTAAAGGTTTCAATCATGTCTCCCCTTTCCCTTCTTTCCTCCAGACTGTACATATTAAGTTCCTGAAGTCTCTTTATCCCTCAGATTTTTAACCATTTTTGTTGCCGTCTCTGGATTCCTTCTATCTGGACATAGTACTCTACAGTAAATGAGGTCTAACCAAAGATCTGTAAAGGGGAGTCAGGACCTCCTTCCTTCTGCTGGCGATCCCTCTGAAAAATGTTTTTAAGTGAATGTTACCCCTAACAATAAACTTCTCTTATTTGCTTCCTTTGACTTCCTATATATCATGATAGTGTTTTGTTACATCTACTCAAAAAAAAACAAAAAACTGTTGCTCCTCCAAAAATCCACTGAGCGCCGAACGTACTGGTACTAGTGTAGAAATTATTCCAGCATAATTATACACACACACCCATGTATATTATTCTTAATATTGGAGATTGATAGAAGTATTGATGGTGTAGTTGGGGGAAATAACTATAAATACCATCACAGGAAGATACATTGAATTAGGTGACAGGGCACGGCTCATGGGAACTTACAATTCAAGGAGCGTCAGACAACGATGGTGGACGTAACTAGAGCAGGATGGACTGTCACTAGAGTCCTACTATTCCTGACCTGCAGTGACAGTGACGGCTTGCAAATATTTCCTCCCTGGAAATGTGCGTATCTATTTTTAAATACAAGCTAACTATACAACATACATATGTTTACTCTGTATATAAACTGCTCAATTCATCACTGGATTGGATACTTTTATTTAAATAGATAGGTAACAAAAGATAAAAGTTATTAATATTAATATGTACAGTGAATTAGATGCAGGAGCTTATTGTACCTTATTGTTCCAGTAGGGATTTACTAATGATCCTTATTTATAAGGTGCTAATGTGCAGTGACTGTGGGCAGTAATTCGTAGAAAACACATTTCACCTAAACATTAACACGTGGTTTATCCTTGCCAATCCTCGTTCCTTGTGAGCCAGCATACACGGTTTTGACACGCTGGCAGCAGGTTTCTTCCTGCATACACTGGGGAGCAGTACTTCCACAGGTCTTGCCCTATTGAATGGGATATATTCTGTCTTTGTGATCCAGTGTATACAGTTTTGCAATGCTGCAGGCCTGTCCTGCATATATGAGAGAGCACTACATCCATGGTTTTTGTGACCTGGGATGCGCCCTTGTGATTCCAGTCCTTTTTTGGGGGGTTTCCTCTATCTGGGTTCGGTCGACCCTTTGTCATACGAGGTGGTATTTTGAAGCATCATGTCTTTTAATCAACCATTCCTTTTGCACTTTCATGTATTATGATGTCATCCATATGCAGAGTTTTTCTCTTTTCCCTGAGGAAGGAGTGAAGTCACTCCGAAACGCGTTTGTGACCTGGGATGCGCCCTTGTGATTCGGGTCCTTTTTTGGGGGGTTTCCTCTATCTGGGTTCGGTCGACCCTTTGTCATACGAGGTGGAATTTTGAAGCATCATGTCTTTTAATCAACTATTCCTTATGCACTTTTATGTATTAACATGTCATCCATATGCAGAGTTCTTCTCTTTTCCTTGAGGAAGGAGTGAAGTCACTCCGGAACGCGTTGGTTCAATTAGAATAATATCTCTGCAGTTGTTCTGTATACTAATGGTGAAATCATAATATATATTTTTTATGGCTAGTTAAACACAGTCATACTGGGTATCCTTATCATATAATTTCATATTCTGATTTTCATGCTGTACTATGACTCTGAATGATGTATTGTATTGTATGTCTATGTGTTACAACAATTTTTGACAAATAAAAAGTTAGAATTTTTACAAATAATTTTGTGGTACTAATTAAGCCTTTAAAGTCCCAAGCCTTATGTTGGCTTATGATCAGGAATCTCCCTTCTTTTTCCTTGTAATTTTTGCCAAGCAAAGCTCACTTAACTGCTCTGACCGCATCCTCAGTTCATTCTTTGTATAAAAAAGATAAAATACCTGGTATTCCAGGTATGGGGAAGCAATTGGCTCCTTTCCTTTCCGACCACTATGCAACACTTAATGACTGAGCAGTCAATCAATGCATTTTTACATAGGGGCAAAGAGGTAGCCTAAAGCTGGCCATACACTGATAGATTTTTTTTTTTGTTCAACCTGCAGGCAGCACGGTGCAGATGGATGAATCTCCCACTGTGCCCATTGTATTTTTGACAACCAGGCCAAAATAACTGAACTTTATCTGATTGGATTTAGCCACTTTTGGCTGGCAATTTTACGCCCATCTCCTTCAATCTTTCATTCTAGGGATGTTGGGCAAGGGGTGGCTGTTAGGGCCACCCACTGAATGAATTTCATACAGTGCATGGCCACCTTTAGCCGTGTGTAAGCTCCAACTATATCAGCTTAGGCCCCATTCACATTTGTGAATGGGGCGGACAGTGATTACACAAGGGAGACTCAGCGGAGTCTCCTGCAAATAGCTGCGAGCAGGAAGCCCCACTCAAAGCAATTGGAGACTGACAGTGTCCTCGGCTACTCACAACCATTCACATGAAATCAGTCATTCAGCTATTACCTGTGAATGATCAGCCCTGGATGTAAATAATTGATGGGAAATTACAATCAACCCCATTCTCAAGTGTGAATGGGGCCCTAAGGCTTGCACGAGCCTCTTTGTCTTCGCTCATGCAACTAAACAGGGTGTCAGACCAACAAACAGAAGTCAAGTATAATGGGAAATGAACTTGTTACTGTGCTCTACAAGGACGAAAGCATAGGTTCTCCTTCAGGGAAACACATCAAGTCTTCTTGCCCAACATCAGTACCTAACCTCACAAATGTTCTTTTGGCTGTTTGGACACAATTGAGTTGATTTACTAAAATAGAAAAGTGCAAAATCTGGTGCAGTTCTGCATAGAAACCAATTGGCTTCCAGTTTTCTTTTTCTCAAACCTTAACTGATCAAGTCGAAGTTAGTAGCTGACTGGCTACCATGCACAGTTGCACCAGATTTTGCACTCTCCAGTTTTAGTAAATCAACCTAAATATTCCCACAGACACATTCATGTGGAGAGTCGTCCCAAAAGAGTAAAGACTGTTATAGCCACATAGTGAGCGGGGATGGTACTCCACATTAATGGCCATGGTTTTTGAAATGGGGTGTCACAAGCTCATATAGGTTTCAAAGTAGGATGTCCAGAATAATGACCAAATAGTATAGATATTTGTGCCTTCCATGAGCTTTAGAGCTTTTTATGTGCACTTTTGCTCCCCTAAAACACACCTTCCCAGCGCATCAAAAAGTGTATGAAAAGTCCTTCTTGCTGCATCTTCAGTGCGTTTTGTGAAAAATGCACCTACATACAGCTTCCATTATAGGCAAAGGCAGCGCACCAAAAAGCAACACACTTTTTAAGTGCATTTTTTGAGTCACATTTCCATTTTTCCCAGGTGACCAGGGAGGAAAACACATAACAATGCATTATACATTGCATATAATTTTAATGCACAAAAAACGTGGTATGCATTTTCAACAAATGAGTATCACGTTTTAAGACGGCACGTAGATGTGAACGACCCTTACTTTTGTTCATTATTACTATTATACAGGATTTATATAGCGCCAACAGTTTGCTCAGTGCTTTACAATATAACGGGAGACAATACAGCAACAATACAGTTCAATACAAGAGGAGGGCCCTGCTCCTTGGAGCTTACAATCTAGGAGATTTGTTGCTGTTGTTCATGAACAGTACAATAGATAAGTATTTAGCACTCTTACTGTGCTGGGGTTCTGAGCCCAGTGCCCATCAAGGACACTGCATGGAATTCCCATGTTTGTCTATAAAATCCAAAAACATACTCAAGTACTATTTGGCCTGCCCACAGATTAGACTCACTGTGCTTGTGCATGCAAATGTTTATGTGGGGATATTCGATTGTAAGCTCCTTTGGTGCACACAGTGATATCAATGGTTTGATGTTGTTTGTGCAGCTCTACAGAAGAGTAATAGTGCTATAATAATTACTAACATTTAGTAATGGATGGATAGGTACCAATATATATATATATACAGATATATACCTGCTTGAAGTTTGCATGTTCTCCTTGTGCCTGCGTGGGTTTCCTCCGGGTACTCCAGTTTCCTCCCACACTCCAAAGACATGCTGAGAGGTGAATTGGCTCCTCTCTAAATTGGCCCTAGTATGTGTATGTATGAATGTGAGTTAGGGACCTTAGATTGTACGCCCCTTGAGGGTTAGGGACTGATGTGAATGTACAATATATATGTAAAGTGCTGCGTAAATTGACGTAGCTATACAAGTACCTGTAATAAATAAATAAATAAATATATAGTATTTTTTAAATATATATATATAGATATATATAGTAAATTTGGTACCCGTATTGTACAGTATGAAGCATTGCTTTGTCTTGTAGCTTGCGACAAAGTAAGTAGGTAATTGGTGAATACTGCTGATAGCGATGTTTGGCGGAGTATGAAATGGCAGTGGAGAGGTTAAGAGAAGCAGGAAACTTTTGAGAGTTTTGTTACTGCTCCAGCCCAGTCTCCCCCCTCTTAGCAGTGCCTCCCTCCCCCCCCCATGCTCTCATTCTCTCTCTCCCTCCCCTCCCTGGCCGATCACACAGCCCTGGCCCCTTATTTCCTTTGGATTGTCCTGCTTCTTTCTCTCTCTATAGACCACTCCATTCCCTGGTGGCCTGGGGCAGACGGGCACCCTGTCAATGAGTCTGACTTTGTCCTTAAACTCGGATGCAGGAGCCATTGCCAGGATAAAGTGTCACTACTTACGCTCACAAAGGGGACCTATCTCTCCTTCATCCTTCCATGTGGATAAGGATGTGATTTTTGGGGTACTAGATGGCCACTCTCTGACCTGACAGCCACTTACTGGGGCACGGTGCGTTGGAAGGGTCAGGTAAGTCCGCAAACTTTTCTAGAACAATGACAATGTGCGGCTGAGCTGCTGATGGGGGCTAAAGTTATCACAAAGAAATTGATACTGGTCGAAGTTTAGATCCAACTAGATTTCTAACTAGAATTAAGAAACAAAACTGGGACACTAATGTTTCAGACAATTTTTTGTTTTTTTCTGTTTATAGCTGCATTGACATTATGGTCTATGTTGTAGAAAGAGAAAGTTCTATGTTCATGCATTCCCCCCATTGTGTTGTATCAGGAATGTTACTGCTCCCTAGACAAACCCTGATAGACTACAAGACTACACTGATGAATCAGAAGCCAGATCATGTTCACTGAGTCAGCTCTGTTCATGCTGAGAAGATGGACCTCACGTCTACCTGGCTGGAGATCTCCTCTTAAGAGTTGTACTCACAAGCGTTTCGCAATGCGTCCACCTCCGTCTGAGCACTGTTGAGATTGGGCATGAACAATTGTCTGCCTCAAAGATAACTGCTTTTATACCACATTGTATTTATTTATTCTACTAAATGATAGGCAGACATATGCCAAGATTTAGACAGGACTGTTCACATTAGCCTGTGATTCAGAAAGACCTTGCATTCTAATTTTTCCAACACAAATGCACACACACCAATGTTAAAACAAGTTATTTAAAATGTTATATCGTGAGGGGAAACCCACAGAAACAAGTGTGGAGAAATTGCATGCCTATAATACCTCTGAAGTGAAATGATCCCAGAAAAGCACTGCTTGAAGGCATCAAATGTGATCATGAAGGTACCTCTTAGTATTCAGTGAAGGTCAGTGGATGAATCTTGCACAGCACTTATATGTTAGGGGTGACTAGAGGGCACCAGAAACTATTTTAGGTGTAACCAAGGACTGACGAAGTTCCAATAAATCTTGGCTTGCTCATTCACCAATAAATCTTGGCTTGCTCATTCACCGTAGAGAACAAGTGCTTCATTCGCAGAGAAGTAATGAAAAGTCACAAGGCCCAGACGTAAAATGCCTCCCTCCCCTTCATGAGTCCCATTTTGTAAAAATTCTGCAGATTTGTAGCAAACATTTGTCGGAGGTGTGGGTGCGATTGCACACAATTGCTAAAAACAGAGGAGAAGATAGTGGTTGTCCTATCCAACAGGATCAATTGTTCTTTATCCTGAGACTAGTTGGCTGCAGTCTTCTGATATCCCTGGACAATTGCCTGCTCAAGCCAAAATCAAGTGGACCTAGCAACAATCATATCATATAGTGGAAATAAATAGACTCCAACTACTGACTCAAAATGCTGGCTCACTGGCTGTCAAACTGATGGTCTGGCTTCAGTGCTTTCTGAGTCACTTACATTGTATGCAAATCATGGAGTTCTGAAATGACACTGTATCTTCCATTGCTGCATACATGTCTTGTATCAGTAACACAAAAAGGCTATATGCCAGAGAAAGCCACGCAGCTAGCATTTTCAGAACATGGTCCAAATCAGCATTCTACATAATTGTCTTCACATTGATCTCAAGCATTTAGTAGAATACTGCAATTACTTGGTTTCCTGGTGTCATACCTTTTTCACCAATATATTCAGATCTCTCAGGAAGTCTTTGTTTCAGTGAGGCTAGTATTGGAGCAGGACTAAATGACTGACTAGTAGTCCTGGGCATTGCCATGACCAAGACATCCATCAGACCTAGAAAGTTTGACTTCACACCTCACCCATATAGTTAGTGTTATTGACACAAAATAGGAGATAAAAACAAGAGAGGACCAAGGTAGTGTTGTAAATTAAAGTGGAGCTCCAGGCTTCCCCCCAAAAAATGTAAAACAGCACCTACATATACTGTAGCTGCTGACCAGGGGCGGACTGACCATTCAAGCACTCGGGCACTGCCCAAGGCCCTGGGCTCAGTAGGGCGCCCCATGAGATGCCCCTGGTACCTTTCATTGGCTTTTTCATAGGTTTTTTTGGGTGTGGGCGAGGATACAGGCACCCCATGATCCCCTATTGCCCGGTGGCCCCATGAGCTGTCAGTCCACCCCTGCTGCTGACTTTTAATATAAGGACACTTACTTGTCCAGGGATCCAACGATGTTCTCACCTGAGCTCTTCAATCGGCTTGGGGTGCAGATGGCGACATCTTCAGTAAGGGAAACCGGAAGTGAAACCTTGTGGCTTCATAGCCAGCCTCCTACTGCACATGTGCAAAGCGTGCTGCACTTTGTGAATGGTCTCGCAGTATTGTGGGACCTGTGAAGTGTCCCAGAAGGCTGCGGGTGAAGGAGAGGGGCCCAACTTCTGGCTCAGATCGCTGCAACACATCTGACTGGCAGTGGGAGTGGGTACCTGTCAAAACCAGGTAACAGCTCTCCCTCCCCCCAAAAAGTGTCATATATGGTAGTGGAGGGGAGGGGGGACAAGTGGAACTTCCCCTTTTGGGTGAAGTTCTGCTATAAATTTGTTCTTATTCATACTATAATATTGTCAACTCATTTTTTGGATCACTTTATATCCAGCATCTGAACAGAATGAGAAGGATAGTTGCTAGAAGGAGTCAAAAGACTCTAAGTCGATCGAATAACTCATAGCTATCTCCACTCTCTTGGCTTTTTACTAGTGACAATCCTGTTGCTGCAATATATACAAAACAGGCAACTTAAGCAGGCCATAGATGAGTTGAAAACCAAACGAATGTTCATGGTCGTTCGTTTTGCACATCATTTGTGTACCAGCTGCAACACGCGATTTTTCTGTTGCAATCGAAAGTGTCTGATCCAACGTGCTGGATTTTGTTTAGAAAAACAAAACAAATCATGGCACAATTGTATGCGTTATTATCATTTTTTGATCGACAGAACGTTCAGTTTTTTACTTGTCTATGGCCTGCCTTACTTCTGTAGTAGATTGTGCAATAATATGTAATTATATTAACATAAAAGATGAAGCACTCTGTACGGTAACCTTCATTGTGAGTGTGAATTTTCCATTTTAACAAGTGTAGCTAAAAGCATTAATTGACCGGTCTTATTGAGCCATTGTATAAAACAGGAAACCTAGTCTGGTGCTCATAGTCACATTGTTCAGGGTAGGCATACATATTTGTGGACATTTTAAGGCTACGTTCACACTAGCGTTGTGTGCAGGCGGCAGAGAGGCGTTTGGGAAGCGTTTTTACCGCTTCCCAAATGCCTCTGCCAATTCTGTACATTACAGCACATGGTGCTGTTCTAACGGGAGCGTTTGCGTCACGTCGCGTTGCGTCGTGGCAAAACGGATGTCTCTGGTCGAGTCAGGAGGCGTTTGAAGCCTCCTATTCTCGTCTATGGTGCCGCTCCGCAAACGCCCTGCCGGCGTTCGCGGTGCGGTTGCGTCGCGGTTGCGGGGCGTTTGCGGAGCGGTAACACCACTCAAGCTGCATTATAGGCGTTTGTGGGGCGTTATTAACGCTCGGCAAACGCCTAGCAACCTCCGCTAAACCGCGTATGCAGCATTTGCGGAGCGTTTGCCGAGCGTTAAAAAACGCTCCGCAAACGCCGGACCAATGCTTGCCAAACGCTATAGGGGCGTTTGGCAAGCGTTGGTAAAACAGCCAAGTGTGAACGAGCCCTTATTGTTATTTTTTTTTCTTTTTTCTCTTTGACTGCCATTTTAATTTTACAACTTACGGACATTCTTAAAGCTGAACTCTGGACATAAAAACTTTCATTGAAATATATTTCTCAATCGCCACCAAAAAAAATCTGCTTTGTGTGGACCAAATTCCTTTGGAAACAGTTATTACCTTGAAAAATTAGTTCTGACATCATCACTATGCTGTTCATTTCCTGTGCAGACAGCAGAGTTGTGGGAGGGACCCAACAGCTCCACCCACTACAAGCTGCCTGCAGGAAACTACAGGAGGGGGTGGATACAAGACCAATCACTAGGAAAGAGAGCAGCAGTGACTGGTCTTTATTACAGGAAGCTCCTGCACAGAGACTTTTCAAACTGGATTACTTCATGATCTGGAAGAAATACACAAAACACACCAAGATTCCAGGAGTTCAGCTTCAATAACACAGTGCAATAAGAAGTGATGCACATTGACTGGCAACAACCACAGTGGCTCAATGGTTAGCACTTCCCCCTGGCAGTACTAAGGTTGTTGGTTTGAATCCCAACCATGGCACCACCTGCCTAGAGTTTGCATGTTCTCCCTGTCCCAGTGTGGGTTTCCTCCCACACTCCAAAGACATGCTGGTAGGTTAATTGGCTCCTGTCTAAATTGGCCCAAATATGTATAAATGTAAGTTAGGGTCCTTAGATTGTACACCCCATAAGTGTTAGGGAGTGACGTGAATGTACAATATATATATGTAAATTTATGGAGCTATTTAAGTACCTGTAATAAATAATCAACCAACCATGAAGCAGCTGCAGAGATGCAATGAAGGCTGCTATCTTATAGGATACTGTAAGCATTTGCATAATATTTCTGCTGTGCACTAAATAACTAAGTCAGTGACAAAGTTGGATCATAATATAATGCAAACAGCATTAGGAAGATGAAAATATCAGAAAATCACAATTGTCTTTTAGAAATCTGAATACAGTAAATTTTCGCATGAAATGATTCCTACTTCAGGGTGTAACAATATAGTAGAACTTGCAGCTGCTACTGGGCCGAGAACTGTCTGGCTACACAGTGATTTATGGAGGTTTCAATGACCTTTGGAAAATAGATTTTAATTCAATTAATTTATACATGGATTAGGAACCTCTATAAAATTGTTATGGAAGCAATTAATATTCTAGATCAATAGAAGAACTGCCTTAGAGATGGATATTAGAGATGGGGGCCTCTCTACGGTTTTGCTCTGGGGTCCCATCACATGTAGTTAAAGCCCTGCAATGTATGATTGAATATTAATGTTCATTTTTATTAAAAAGATAAAAATGCCTTTTCCTTTACCAGTAATGTATTTCAATAAATCAAAGGCAGTTAGGGGGGAATTTGGTGTGGAGGTGCTAGTTTAGGATACATTTGTTTGTATTGTTGAGGCCAGGAGCATTATGATAGTTCGTTCTGCCTGGAACAGATGACTTATGGGACGCCTAAAGTAACCCGTGCATATTTCAGCGCTTGTACTATTTCCTATACACAAAGAAGACCGATGACAGATAAAGATGAACAGACCCATGGAAATTGCTTTCTTCTTTGTTCGCCTACGACCTTCATTCCACTACTACAGGAGGTTTGCTCACATTGGTCCTCAACTAGGACCGGTCCTTAAAGGGAAAGTATGCTGTATTTTCAGTGAGTACAAATTAGCTATTATTGTAGTATCTCCCTTACATAATGACTTCATATTTATTTCAGGTACTTATATACCACTCAGGGGAGGACTGACAACTCAACCCTGAGCAATAAGGGATCATGGGGCCCCTGTGTCCTTGCCCAAACTCAAAAAAGCCTATGAAAGAGGTACCAGGGGCATCTCATGGGGTCCCCTACTGACCCGGGGCCCTCGGGCAGTGCCTGAGTTTCCAAATGGTCAGTCCGCCCCTGATACCACTGTCAATTTACACAGCACTTTACATATATATTGTACATTCACAACCATCCCTAACCCTCAAGGGGTGTACATTCTAAGGTTCCTAAGTTATATTCATACATACACATACTAGGGCTAATTTAGACCATATCCAAATAACCTACCAGCATGTCTTTGGAGTGTGGGAGGAAACCCACACAGGCACAGGGAGAACATGCAAACTTCAGGCAGGTGGTGCCATGGTTGGGATTCAAACCAACGACCCTAGTGCTGCCAGACAGACATGCTAACCATTTGGCCACTGTGCTGCCCTACATATGACTTTAAGACTATGATATGCCTCCTCCCTACTTAAAATATCAGTCACCTAGAGAGTGCATTATTTTCTGTACATTGGCAACCCATAGGCATGCATTGTACGAAGAAGCCATCAATTGTAGCTACTTGACAACACTGCAAAACAGGAAGCAGAGACTGCATATGTAATGAGCAAATATGGTTGCTCCCCGGTACATTTAGCCTGGGTTCACATATATGCGGTGCGGCATACCACATGTGATTCGCACAGGATCCGCACCGCATTTCTGTGCAAATCACATGCGAATTCTGTGCGGTGTGATTTGAGCCATACATTCTGTATGGCTCTAATCGCACCGCATTGGCACCAAAAAGGTACAGGACCCTTTTTTTGGTCCGCACTAGAATCAGATCACATGGGTATTCACACCCATGAGATCCGATTCTGCACATCACATTGCATTTTGCGGACCGATTTCAGGGTGTTGTTAACTTAATATACACACCCACAGCGGTTTGCATGAACGGGGTGCAATTGTGATGTGGTGCGGAATTTGCACAGAAACCAGGTTTAGGATTATGAGCTATACATGCAACCACCCTGCAATGTCATTTCTAACAAGTGAACCTGTTATACAAAGAACTTCACTCTCTCAATCAACAGTGACTATTTCTACTCCGTATGCTGCTAGTATTAGTAAATAGATAGGAAAGTATCATATTTACTTGTTTTAAACTTTTTTTTAACATTTCTTCAGTTGCTTCCTGGTTTTTAAGCCTAGGCAAATTATGTCATACATCCCAGGAAAATTCAGGAGGGGAGGAGTGTTTTTTTTTTCAGCTATGCACACCCTCCTGTCTGCATGCCTGAGCTAAGGGCAGATGGATTCCAGGAAGTAAATGCTACATGAATCATCTTCCCTTACTCACAATGGCCTTGGCCAGAAATGCCAGAAGGTATTTTTCAAAGTGATTTCTCAGCAAATAAAGCATGGAGACACAGATGGATGGGTGAATTTGATTTGAATATTAAAAATAAATTAAAAAGTGTTTTTGGTTAATGTAGTGTAGTTCAAATTTAACATTAGGATAAAGACACTTAATTCTGTCATGTAACCATTCCTTCTCACTTCCCACACATTCCTATTGTCTCATTAATATGATAATAATGAGATGATGGTCTATGATGGCTTCCTGGTTGGAGTTTTTTATTATTTTTTTTAAGTAACAGAGTCACTTTAAAGTGGAATGTTGGGCAAAACCAAAAATGAAAAATATGATGTAGTCTATCATTACCCCTAACACAGCCGCTATTGTTTTTCTGGGTCTAGCCTGTAACATAGTTTTATTACCTGTTGATCCTGCCAGTAGATCTGTTATTTTTCAACTTGTTGTCATAGGGTGACAATGCTGTTCATTTTTCAGTCCATCTAAGGCCTGGTTGCATGGCTGCTCCGATCAGGTCTGCTTTTGGTTTTTCGGGCATATCTGAATGGAGGCTCAATGTTAATCTATGGGCAGGCAGATGTAAATGTATGTGTGTCTGTTTATATCTGATTATCTCAGAGTCTGTCTAGGTCTGAAAACAAAATGGAAAAGGTTGACATCCTTTGTCATTTTTTTGGACCTAAAAGTGACGGGACAGAGGACTTAGGTTCTGTTTAGTTTGTCTGCCCAGACTTAACATGGGTCTGTACCATGGAAGAAAAATGGAGCAGACACGGATATAAAAAAAGTGACATCTGTTCTGGTCTGCTCTGATCAGCAGGGGATCTGTTCACTAATACCACTGCTGATCAGAACAGCCACCCTCAGCTTGAAAGGTGCACACTTATGCAGTGCGAAATTTGCAGCGTTTTCTGTGCAAATTTCGCACCGCATCAGAATCAAACCCCGTTCATCCGAACTGCTGCGGGTGTGTATGTTACGTTAACAACACCCCAAAAGCAGTCCGCAAAACATGGTGCGATGTGCAGAATCGGATTTTATAGGTGTGAATACCCATGCGATCCGATTCTAATGCGGACCAAAAAAATGGTCCCGCACCTTTTTGGAACGGGTGTGGTGCGATTAGAGCCATACTAAATGTATGACTCCAATCTAACCGCACACAAATCGCATGTGATTTGCGCAGAAATGCGGTGCAGTTCCTGTGCGAATCACATGCGATATACTGCACCGCATATATGTGAACCCAGGTGGATAGAGAAATCCTCCCCGCTGTGTTATTGTATTTTGATAGCGGGGACTCCTCCACTATCAGAATATATTGATCAATGCTGCAGCCAATCAACTTGAAGGAAATTTGCCAACAAGCAGGTTTGAGAGAACTGAATCATTAGGTCGACTTCTCTGGAACAGGAACAGCCATAGATGGATCAAAATTCATCCAGGCCCTGCTGAACCTGCCAAATTTTGATCCATCCATGGCTAGCTTAAGGCAAACCCTCCCTTAGTCACTGGAACAAGTGCCCCATGGGGGGTGTTTCCTCTCTTTTCCTGTTCTGGTGACAACACAACTTCCAGATTTTACTGACAATGGTAACCAGGACAAACTAAGAATCTCTTTGGAAGAGGCAAAAAAACAGAAGTCTTATTCTTTCATACTCCCGTCCAAAACTGAAAAATATGGCTTTACAAACACATTAATTAACAACAATAAAATAGAGCAAACTTGTAAAAATGTGAAAGTCTCTTTAGGGCAAAAAATGCGCTATCAGTTAAAAACACGGGCTAATGAAAATACACAATGCCTTCTCTTTAAATCTGGCTTTAGGTCCCCCTTAAGAATCACCCCATTTGACATTCCTGATGTAATTTATATTTAGCAACCCTTTAACTAAAGTGTGTTCCGTTCTGCCTGGAAGGACCGCTTTAAAGGGAATTTGCTATGAGCATTTTGTTTTCATATTTGACCCCCCCCTCCCTTTCCCCATAAGTAAAGGCAGGGAAACTGATGAGTGAGACCCCTGCCGTTTGGAGTAGACTCACCCCTCTCTCCCCCTCTTTCCCCCATCTAACACCTCCATAATGACTGGTTTTCCTGCACAGAGTGTCAGGAGAATTGTGAAATTTGGTGCTTCAGGCGCGAAGATTGTAAATGAAGACTGCAGTATGGTTGAAACACTGACCAATTAGTACATTCGGCATCATGTGTCACTAGGGTCTTAATCCTAAATTCCCTGCCAAGGACCCCAATGGCAAAGCAGTAACGCTTTGACCACACCACCATTGTTAAGGTTACGTCAGTGTATTTGGTTTTAGGTTAAAGAATCGGCAAGGCACACAAAGAAACACTAATATTACAATCATGTTCAGTATGACTTAACCCACTAAAACTATCATTATCAACTTATGAGGTATAGGAGGCCTCAGCTGTGGCCCCTGAAAGCAACAAAAGACTGCATATATTATTCAGTGTATGTGTTCCTACAGAAGACTGTCAGAAAACTGTTACTCTTGGTTTATTTTTTTTTTAAATCAATCTTTTCTATATTTATTACTTTTATTTTATGTATGTTTTGTAGCCTTGATAACGGCAGATTTTTGGCTCCTGAATTATGTTGGCTGCCCTTTGTCTTCCAGTTGCTACATGCAATAATAACAAGAAAGGATTTTGGACTTTTGAGACGATTGTTTGAGGCTCTATTGTTTTTATATGGATTTCTCAAATTAATTGACGCCTATTTCTTGAAGGCCCCCGCTTTGTAGTGAGGTGGAGAAGTCAAGCCATTAGGCTCAACCAATGACCCATTGTTTTATGGGTTAAAGAGCTGAGTCCATCACCTCACCTCTACTTTTCCTTTGTTAGAGAGCTTTGTCATTACAGATCAATGCTCCAACTCCCACTACTAGGGTCTGTATAGGGCCACAATCAAGTACCAAAGGATCACATGTGGCCCTTGGATTCTAAAAATAACTTAGAAGTGTCAATTTAGTTTAAAAATTTATTTAAAGGCCATATGTACTTGGAGGGACCACTCCAGGCCAGGGGCGGACTGACCATTTGGAAACTCAGGCACTGCCCGAGGGCCTGCGGTCAGTAGGGGGCCCCATGAGATGCCCCTGGTACCTTTTTCATAGGCTTTTTTGAGTTTGGGCAAGGACACAGGGGCCCCATGATCCCTTATTGCCCGGGGGCCCCATGAGTTTTCAGTCTGCCCCTGCTCCAGGCTGAGGTGTGGAGCCCCATTGGTACTCATCCAGTGAGCAACAAATATTTTAGCTTGAAACTGCCACTCACTTTAGCCGATGCTAGTATGGATGTGTACATGTGAAAGCCTCAGTCAATGCCGCTCCTCAGGCCATGCCTCCTGACATGTTTTTCCCCACCCACTGGCCTATAGTTAAGCCCAGTAGGTGGAGTGAAACATGTCTGGGGGTATGGCCCGAGGAGCGGCATTGACTGAGGCTTTCACGCTTACATATCCATACTAGGATTGGGTAAGATGAGCAGCAGTTATGAGCTAAAATGTAATGTAATTAAATGATAAATTCACTTTTAGGAGCACATTACATCCATATTTAAGATGTAACATGTAACATGCTCCTAATCACCCACCGCCCGATGCCAGCTCCCCCCTCTCTTTGAGAGTAGGCATGGGATCTCCATTCAGAAACTGCTGTCACAATTCCAAAACAATCTACAAAAAGATGCGCATTTATTATTTATTTATTCTTTTTACAAAAGGTGAACTTAGCCTTTAAAGCTATGTTTTAAATTATGGATAGTGTGGAAGAGATATAACCCCTGTAGAGTTTTTATTGCTATCTGTATTCCTGCTGGGGAGATTCACCCCCTCTGTTGAGCATTTTCAGAACTGAAAGGAAAATTCAGAAATTTTGCGTTTTTACCAAACCAAGCATAGAGGGTAAAATCTTCCAATAGAGACAATTGTTCCAGTGACAGATTTCTCTTTCTTAGAAGGGATTTCTTCTTTCTTCTTTTTGTTTCTTTGGGACAGGAAATGACTGAACAGCTTCGCAATAAGACACAGGCATAAGGGATTTTAGCAATTCCTTACTTTATTCAAAAATAAAAAGAACATTTGATACTATTTGTAGGAGCATTGTGGGGGGTGTAAACCATTAGTACCATATTTTAATCCAATGGAATCTCTAATGATATTATAAAAGTAGACAAAACACATTTTTCTGTGTAAGAACCTATTACTTTACCTCTTTTATGTCTATGCACTGCCTAGTGTAACAGTTGGTTTTAGCACTAATGCCTTCAGTGTTGGACTGGAAGAACTTGGCACCAATACTTTTAGGGCCGATAAGGTGAATCTGGGATTTAAAGGGTTAGAAGCTGGGTTAGGGTTAAGGCTTAAGAAAAAGGAATTGCTCACACCATGTCTGCTGAGTGGGATCAATACAAGGGCACATAGAAAACAACTATGTGTTCTGTTATTATTATTATTATTATTATACAGGATTTATATAGCGCCAACAGTTTGCTCAGAACCTTACAATATAAAGGGAGACAATACAGCAACAATACAGTTCAATACAAGAGGGATAGGAGGGCCCTGCTCCTTGGAGCTTACAGTCTAAGTAGAAGGGGCTGGTGGTACAAAAGGTAATAATTCTGGGGGATGGACTGGTAGAAGGAATAGAAGATTCCATTATTAGCTGAAGGCAGGATAGGCTTCCCTGAAGAGATACATTTTCAGAAATCGCCTAAAAGTTGGCAGAGTAGGCGATAGTCTGATAGATTGGGGTAGAGAGTTCCAGAGGATGGGGGAGGCTCTGGAGAAGTCCTGGAGATGAGCATGGGAGGAGGAGACAAGGGAGCTAGAGAGCAGGAGGCTGTGGGAGGGGTGAAAAGGATGGTTTGGATGATATTTAGAGACAAGATTGCTGATGTAATTTGGGGCAGAGTTATAAATAGTTTTATATTGTATTGTTAATGTTTTGAATTTTATCTGTTGGGCAATGGGAAGCCAGTGGAGCGATTGGCAGAGAGGGATGGCAAACATGGAATGGTTAGTAAGGTGGATGAGTCTGGCAGCAGCATTCATGATAGACTGAAGAGGGGATAGCCTGTGATGAGGTCGGCCAATGAGGAGGGAGTTACAATAGTCAAGGCGAGAGATAACAAGGGAGTGAATAAGTTGCTGAGTAGTTTCAGCGGTTAAGAACCGGCGTATCTTGGAGATGTTGACACCATACAAGTGTAGTGGTGCTTACTAGTTAAAAATTCAGCGCACTGAATGTCATTGCACCTCAGTGCATCACAATGCATCACAATGCACCATAGTGCATGGAGTTTAATGAAACTTAATTTTTTTAGATTTCAATAAAATTAAAAAAAAGAAAAAAATTTAAACAGTGCGATGCATTGTAACCAAACATCGCACAACCCTTCACACCACTCACAAGCACGTACATGTTATATGGCGGATAACACATGCAGGCTGGTGGGAATGAGCCCTATCATTTAAAGTTATGGTCAAGTTTTAGAGCTTAAAGTAGAACTAAACCCTCCGATACTTTACAGAACAGGAAGCTGCCATCCTGGCCTCTGTTTGATCTGCAGTTGCCTTGGTGCTGCACATGTGATCAGTTATGAAATCAGCCATTTGATGGCTTGACAGTTTGGTTGAGAACAAACGCAAATGTGACAGTTATCATTCATGACATGCCTTGAATTTAGTTGTTTTGGGAAACTTAAATCAGGTTTAGTTCCGCTTTAAGTGCTAAAGCAGGGGTGTCAAACTCCATTTCATTGTGGGCCGCATCAGCATTATGGTTGCCCATAAAGGGCCGGTTGTATCTGTAAGACTAGATGTCCAGAGCACCCCTTAAATCAGATGTCAAGAGCCTCCCCACCATCTGCAGTCAAGAGTCCCCCACCCTCCCTTACATCACAGTGCACTCCCTTACCTTGAGCTGCTGCCGGGAAGAAGCTTGGGGTAGAGCTGGGAAGCAAAAAGTGCAGGGTCTGGAGGAGAGCCAGAGTAGGGCTGGAGGCTACTAAATGCTGAGACCAGGGGAGGTGGAGACGAGGGGGTGCTGTGGCTGCACAGATAGGCGCAGGATCTGATGGAGAAGTTCTGTCCTCCTCTATGATGCCAACTGCTGAGACAACGTAGGGGTGGAGATGAGGGGGTTCCACAGCTGCAGGAGAGGTGCGAGGGCCACATGAAATGGCCTGGGGGCTGGATTTGTCATGCAGGTTGTGTGTTTGACACGTGTGCTAAAGGATTGCATTCCTGGAGAGGGTGAAGGGTTACTGTAAGGGTCAGGTTGAGGGTTAAGGTTCTATTTCATATTTAGGATAAGAGTTAAATGTTAGGAGTCAGTTCAGTATTAAAGTGCATTTAAAGCCAAAATCTTTTTTTGGCCGTATGAGTACACTGTGTCACTGTAAAATAGACATCCTTATTTGGAATTTCCTAAGGATGAAAATGTGACCCATGTTCCATAGAGAAGTGGACTGGTAGGGAGTCCAAAGTACCCCTTAACCAGTTCACTAATGTCAGACGTCTGCTATGGGTAGTCCCTCCTGCAGAGCAGATTGCAAGAATAGATTTGCCTAATAACTGGGAGACTAAATCCAAGAGAATTTGCTCATCGATTTTCTCATTAGGTCCCATGTTTCAGGAGAAAGAAAACTGTTGCTCTTAATAATCAATAAAATTATTCCTTTCTCCAAACCTGCATAGGAAGAATGGAAGACTGAAAATTGTTGACTGCTATGAGCAATGCAGAAAGTCCTAAATGAGACAACTGATTTTTCTTGTGTAAATATGTCTTTAGGCTCAAGGTCATATCTCACCAGTGACCTATAAAGTGGCACTGTAACCTCTGTCTTCCTGCTGTCAATAATTCTTCCTGCACAGTTTATTATCCCACAGCTTTTCCCACCGCCTTACAGCATTACAAACTATTCTTCAAGTGCTACTAAACCCAGGACCCTGCATTCCCTATATCTGGTCTCCCAGGACCCTGCATTCCCTATATCTGGTCTCTCACAGTACACAGAACATGGAAATGACATTATTTTACTACATATAAACTGCTAAATACCTTTTCTCATCAGCAGTTAGAGCAGTCTTGTGACTTCTATCAGTGGCCAGCAGAGCACATGTTGAAGCTTGTAGGAGGAGTTTTCATTCTGCTCTAGGAGGATGCAGAACCCCTGACCTCTGTCTGGACAGTGTTGATTGGCCCTGTGCTGATCACTCTCCCAAGAAAAAACAAACCTCTCTAGCAATACACACCAAACTGAGCATGTGCAGAGTGTCTCCACACAATATGTCTTATCTGGAGATAAGAAGGGGACACTGGAAGAAGAAGAGGATCAGAGTATTTTAAACAATGCAGAGGATTAACCCCTTAGGTTCCACATTGAGCGTAACAAGCATGCTTTACTGCATATACAGACTGAATGTACTGTTGTGGGTTTCATAACACTTTCATGTTCTTTGTTCTATCACCAGCTATGCATTTTTTCTGTTCTTCCACTGGTCAGATACTGACAAAATATAGTGAACCTGTGCCCACCCCAAAGTATGTAATGCAGGCACTCAGAGATGCATGTAACCCTTTAAAGTGCTAAAACCACAAAGTCCTGAAACCTAGGATGCTCTGTTATGCAAATATAAACTTGAGCCGCGATGACAGCGCTTTTATCTCCCCCCTACATGCCATGATCTCTCTGTTTCAATAAAAGTTTATTAGGTAAACTACATAAAACACATTTTCAAGTGTATGTCATTTTCCAGTCTCACAGTCCCATTGAATGATTATAACACAATTAGCAATTGTTAATAATTAGGTAGAATACAGGAGCATAGCATCCTATTGTGTGACTTGACGGGAGTAGAAGTACCCCCCCCTAGAATCAGTGGTTGTGGTCTTCTGGTAATTGGCACTGAGCTTCTTGATTGCCCCTAAACATAGGGCACACTTGTAATGTAAAATAAAAAGGTATTGGAGAACACCCCTTGCTTAAAGCCGAACTTCACTCTCTCAGTCAATGTTGACTATTTTTAAGCCTAAGCACACCCTCCTGCCTGCATGCCTGCGCTAAGGGCAGATGGATTCCAGGAAGTAAATGCTACATGAAGCATCTGCCTTTACTCAAGATGGCCACAGACAAAAATGCAACGGAGCATCAATACATGGATGGGTGGGTGAGGTTGATTTACTGTATGAAAAAATTTATTAAACCGGGTTTATGGTTTGTGGTGCTCAGATGCAGTGTATTCGCAGGTAGTGTACTTACCTGGGTATCGACTGCAAGACCAAGAAGTATGTGAAAGAGGAATAGAGTAGAGAATAAAAAAAACAAAATGTGAGGGAAGCAAAAAGGATAGGGTAGGACAGCGAGTCGGGAGGTGGGACAGGTTGGATGTCTGAACGGGGGATGAAACTTTGATCCAAGAGCTTCATAAAGTTACGAATCCTTAACATTTCACCGTAAATAGTTGGTTATCCATGGGTTCCATTTTTTTTTCCATGATTTTTCATTAGTCTATCACTGTGAGCGGAAGCCTCAGTCTCTATTAAAAAGGCCCAAGTTGGGAGCTCTGTGGGAGCTCTAGGACTTAGCTAAAGATATTCGCCCCTATGAATTCCATTTCCATTCTGGCAGCATACATAAAACTGAGTATAGATGCACATTGAGAAACCTGCGATATCAAGCTCATTAAACATCTCAGAACAATCATGTACATTTTTGGTGAAGCAATCCTCATAACAAAAAGACATCACACAAAAGATCTGCGGAGCTGGAATGTCTGGGCTGCTTTCCACTGTAGGAATAATTTTGTATGTCTCTGTTGCTATCTCAGTGAACCGATCAAACATGTTATGCATCCTCATTTCCTGGAGGCATCATTTCGCTAAAATTGGTTTTTGGCGAATGGTGAACTTTTGACCAAAATGTTTCCAGGTTTGCCACCAGAAAAAAAGGGACAAGCTATATTGCAGCAAATAGCCTGGTCAGCTGAGTTACAAGAGCCAATAATTGGAAGGAATAGATAACCTGGCCCCATTTGTATAGATGGGTGCTTTTATTTAATTTTTATTTTTGGCATTGGTATATGGCAGTGTGCAGTTTACCATGCTTATTGTTTGACAATACTTTATTAGCCCTACAAATGACCAGAATAGAAAACAACCCCACCCTGTAGACTTGAATTGTGTTTGCAACTTCAAGCAAAATTTGCAAAACTGTTTGCAGAGTGAAGACAGGCAAATTTGACCATCCCTACTCTGAATTTTAAAGCAAATGAAACCATGCATGACAGATTTTGGTAGTCAAAATCTGTTGGAAGGCTCCAACTTTATAGCTAACGTAAGAATTTATACATTTTTACATTTTAAAGAATACCTGGAGGGAATAGTTAGGTCCACGGGTGGACTGACAAATCATGGGGCCCCCGGGCAATAGGGGATCCTGGGGCCCCTGTGTCCCTGTCCAAACTCAGAAAAGCCTATGAAAAAAGTACCAGGGGCATCTCATGGGGCCCCCTACTGACCCTGGGCCCTTGGTCAGTGCCCAAGTTTCCAAATGGTCAGTCCGCCCCTGGTTAGGTCATGTTACCAAACAGATTATTTGTTTGATTTTCTTTCTTGCATTTGAAAAAAGACAGCTGGCATCTGACTGGTTACTGTGAACAGTGTAGCCAATTTCATTAGCTGCTCTCTATTTAGCTTTTGTCTAAATAGTTTATAGAAAGTGACATGGCTCCTAGTGAAATGCATTGTTTTCATATGTAAAACAATGCTTCCCCTTGCCTGACAATACATTCAGTAGCTCTGGATTCCAATGGTTTTCTTCTGCATAACAAAATATTTCAATGACTTACATAAATGGAATGAATAACATTTGGTTTTATTTAATCAAGGAACATTGCTGTGCCTGAACAATAGCAATAAGTCAATCAGAATCCAGCTTTTGGAAGCTTAGAATTACCTGTCTAGTTAAAGCAAAATTCTTACTGGTGGTTGCAGATTACCCTTTGATCAAAACTTTCAGTGTAATGTATAGAAGGACCACATCTTGTTGCACAGGGCTATGCTTCCCACACCAACCAACTAAATGTGGACATCCATTATCTAGTGCAGATTAAACATAAGAGATATCACTTAGTTGCCTCATACTGTCCTTCCCCACAATTGGCTATATATGATACAATCTGTTTAGTTATTTGCTTGTAGAGAGAATTACAACCTTATGGAATGGACATGTCAAAATATGCAACAGTGTAGCAATAAAGAATTATTTTTTCCTTTCGCCATGTCTTTGGTTTTTTCATGGAAATGCTTCTTCACATTTCCATTGACGCACTTTGCTACTGAATTCAGTATATATTGAAAAACCTTCCTTATCATAGGTCAAAGTCAGTTTTCGAAACCTAGATATACAAGCCATACTGACCTCTTACGCAAGCAATAGAAGAAAAAGAAGAAGAGAGCCACTGCCTTCTGAAGCAAAGGCAGGGGTCAACTAGAAGGAACAGGACAGGAGAGAATAGGACATTTAAGTGATTAAGAGAGAAAAAGTGAACACAAAAGAAAGTTCCTCTCAGGCCTCAAAAGTCCATCAAGGGATAGTGTATCCACGAATCCCTTGTTTTATCAGATGTATTTTGTGTATTGTGAAGTATGCATGTTAGTTTGTCATTAACCAATTAAACTTCTGTTTGATGAAGTTGATAGACACCACAGACTGTTTCCACGTTTTCGCTATTACTATTCTGGCAGTCAGTAATATATAGGACAATAATCATTTAGAACAGTGGTCTCCAAACTGCGGCCCTTTGCTTGTCTTTATCCAGCCCTTGTGGCACTATTCCTCTCACTGATACGAGGCAGTAATCATCCTACTGATACCAACGATGTGGCACCATTCCTTTCCCTGACACCAATAATGAAGCATGATTCCTCCCTCTAGAACCCAATTATGGGGTACTAGTCCTCAAATTGATACCAATGATGGAACACCATTCCTCCCACCTATACCAATTATGGGGCACAAATTCTTCTCCTACTAATCACAGGCTCTGTGTCATTTTTTTTTATTCCCACTGACTCTGGGGCATTTTCTACTCCAAGTGGCCACAGTTTGACCCCCCTAAAGTCTGAAAGATTGTAACCTAGCCCTTTGTTTACAAAGTCTGGAGACCCCTGACTTAGAATATTTAGAGATATCCTTGTCAAATTCATGAAAAAAGGCAGTTTCCGGTAGTGTGGGTAGGTTGACTGGAGCTATTGAATAGATTGTTGTAAATTCTAATCCAGAATTTAGGCATTTTGGGGTATTGCCACCCACTGACACTGGGGCATTTTGTACTCCAAGTGGCAACAGTTTGACCCCCCTAAAATCTGAAAGATTGTAATCTAGCCCTTTGTTTACAAAGTCTGGAGACCCCTGACTTAGAATATTTAGAGATTTCCTTGTCAAATTCATGAAAAAAGGCAGTTTCCGGTAGCGTGGGTAGGTTGACTGGAGCTATTGAATGGATTGTTGTAAATTCTAATCCAGAACTTAGGTATTTTGGGGTATTGCCACCATATATGAAACATTGATTGACCATGTTTAGCTAGGTCATACCTAAATCTGACAAGCCTATGTTTTGATTAAAAATCTGGAATGATTCCACAGTTTTGTGATGGTTGGAAGATATGTTTATCTTTAGCACACTTTTCATACATGAAATCATCCTCTGATCCCCTAATTATGGGTAACACTTTCTGGATTACTCCAGGCACATTTGGCATTGGTCTTTATAATGACATCCTTTCCTGTAATCCCATAGAAAAATACTGCCAAATGTCAACTCAAGTCTCTTTATCCTAAAATTACAGTTAATATAGTGGATAGTAAACTGGGCCTATCCATGCTGTATGTAAATCAATATCGCATATCATCATTACCAAATTGAATTATTTTTTTGAGAAAAAAGCACTTATTGCTTGCCAAAAATACAAAAGCTACAAACACCCTTCCTCAGTATAGATGTCAATCACATGGTCTCTGGCTATCAGGAACTTTAAGGATCAGCTAGGCCCAACCAATGCCTGATCAGAGGTTTCAAATCAGCAAGTATGGTTGCTCTCAAGAAAATATGTAAATAAAATGTATTTATTTCAGCTTAGATATCGTGGCTGCATTAGTTAACTTTTTTCAGGCTTTTTTTCTCTTTATTTTACCCTGGGTGGCTACACTCAGTTCTCAACTGTATCTTTGGAAGGAGTCATGGTTAAATCTCAGGCTGAACTTCAAACATGTCTTCCACTCTTCATCTCTATTACAAAAAGGTTACATGGACATAGCATTTCTAGCAAGATTAACTTGTATTTTCTATGCTTGCTGAAAATGTTCTTCACCTGAAAGCAAGTAGGGCAGAGGGTTCCAAAACTATTTTTTGACCTTGGTCCATTTTAGTTTAACACTGAGTTTAAAACAAACTAATTACAACCAAATTCTGGTACAGACTAGCACCTCTAGTTTAGTGATTCTGAGTTTGTGCAACCTTAAGCTCCAGTGCATGCAGGCAAGGCTGCAGTGGGCAAAAAGGGACTGGTCCCAGTACCTGGGATTGCTTTGCTTGCATTTCACAAGTTCATATTCTGAGGCCCTGCCTGGAACAGTGGACTGATTAGTCTGAGGACATTTTTACCCAGAATGGCAAGGCAATGATGTGGGGCCTCTATGCCTTTTGTGTCTCCAGTTGATGGGGTTTCAGTGATCGCTATTTCTTAATGACAATCAGACATCTCAATTATACCTTTTTACCATCTGGGTTGAGTAACCAATAGCCATATGAACCTGATTTTCCTTTTCTATTCCTCCTACTACTAATACTGGATACAACTTTCTCTACATTCTATCTAGAGTTCGGGGAGGCACCCCACTTTTGCCCCCCACATCCACACATAGATGACACTCATACCCCTGGTTTTCTGTGGATCTTCGGGGCCTGATTTCCATCCTGCCTGACCTGAGGCTTACCATATATTTGTTTCCCTGGAGCTATGTCCATCTTCTTCCAGTTTTGCTATTTGTTATGCTTACAGTATTACTTATTGTCCTCCTGAAGAAGCAGGTATAACTTCCTGAGAAACATGGATACATAAGCAGCCTTGAATTTGATTTGAGATTATATCAAGAGCCTATGCTCCAGCAATGCTGTAAAAAATGCTTTTATTTTGAATGTTCTATTGTATTTACATTTTTACATTTTGTACAAATAAAGCAAAAAATTGGGAGTTTTTCTCCCTGTGTTTTAATAATTAATTGTTGTCTGTTCTACTCTTTTGGGGCTCCTCAAAAGTCCATGTTTTGAGTCTCTCTTTTTTTAAATATTCCCACAATAGGATGTGGGGCCCCATTGTGTTCTTGAGGGCTAGGCTCACCCATAATTTTTTCTATTCATATTCTGTGGCCGTCAGATGCAATGGACCTAGCTAGCTTTGCAGTCAACTGCTGAAGATAACCGTGGGTTGGCCATGTCCCAAACGTGAGTTAAAATACAAAATTAGCTGGATTGGCTGTTGTGTACATTTGAACCTACATTAAATGGCATCTGTAAGCTGATTGGTGGCTTTGCTATCCTTTAAAATACTTTTCATACTAGAGTGTGATAATGTGACTTCTGCCCATATAAATGAATGAAGTCTGCTCCAAAAGAGGTTTGTATAGCATGGTCATGGGGTGTAACATTCTGACATATTTGTGCAGAATTGGAAATGATCCACAAAGTGGTGTGTGAAACAGCTTCCAGGAGCTGTTTATCCCCATTTACAGCGAGCGCGGGAGGATGTTTAGGAGTTCTCTGTAATTGTTTCCTCTAATTACTAGACTTATTTTAATCATTAGAGGAATTGGTAACATGATAAAGCACATCATAAGGCAATGATAATAATTGGAGAACTTCTCAGAAACCCTTCACATAATTGGCTTGCTCATTCCCTGCTAGATTGGCTTGCAGTCTTCATTTCAGTTGACCCGAGCCTTATTATTAGAAGAAGAGGTCAGAGTGTACTGAGAGGTTACCCTGTGCAAATGCTACAGGAAATAGTTTTAAGTCCTATTTGGACTTTCTTAAGCAAAATTAAAAGGACATTTTTATTGTTATTTTTTAGTTAATATTACTGAATGCTTTCAATAACTTCTAAATGCCCACTCCACCAAAAACTATTCAGTAATGGTTTTAGTCAACTTCTTATTGCTTTTGGGAACACTTGGGATATTTTGTGGCAATAGTTTGTGTCTCTGCCCCTCCCACAAGGCCATAATGAAGGTGGCACTCTCCTCGGTTATTTATTCTGAATTATATTCTAAATTATAGTATGATGATATTCAAGTATAGTCGGATGCTTTCATTTAGCTTTGTAAGTGATGGGAATGGAAATATTTATGGGAATGCTGATCTACTGAATTGCCTAAAAAGTTAAAAAAGCCATACCTTAGATTGTACACCCCTTGAGGGTTAGGGACTGATGTGAATGTACAGTATATATGTAAAGCGCTGCGTAAATTGACCTTGACCTCTCTGCGGCCTTCGACACAGTCGACCACCCCCTCCTCCTCAAAAAACTACACTCCCTCGAGCTCAGAGATTCTGCTCTCTCCTGGCTCTCATCCAACCTGTCACAATGCTCCTTCAGCGTTACCTATAATGCTACCACCTCCCCCTTACTCCCCCTCTCTGTTGGGGTCCCTCAAGGCTCTGTCCTCGGGCCCCTTCTCTTCTCCATCTACACCTCCTCCCTTGGCCAACTCATACACTCTCACGGCTTCAACTACCACCTCTATGCCGACGACACACAAATCTATCTCTCAACCCCCCACCTCACCCCCTCGGTCTCTGCCCGAATCACACACCTACTGAGCGACATATCAGACTGGATGTCACTCCACTTCCTTAAACTGAACCTCTCCAAAACCGAGTTTCTTGTCTTCCCCCCAGCCCGGACACCACCCCCCATTGACTTCTCCATCACATCCAACAACGCCACCATCAAACCCGCCCCGCAGGCCAGAGTACTTGGTGTCATTCTGGACACCAACCTATCCTTCCAACCCCAAGTCCAATCTTTAACTAACTTGTGCAGACTCCACCTCCGCAACATCGCCAAAATACGCACGTTCCTAACCCCAGAAAACACTAAACAGCTCATCCACTCCCTCATCATATCACGACTCAACTACTGCAACTCCCTCCTCACTGGCCTGCCTCGCCGCTGGCTATCCCCGCTTCAGTCGATCCTGAATACGGCTGCCAGACTCATTCACCTTTCCAACCGCTCTGTTTCCGCCACCCCCCTCTGCCAATCCCTCCACTGGCTTCCGATTGCGCAACGGATCAAATTCAATATCCTAACACTGACGTACAAAGCTGTCCACCATACTGCCCCGAACTACATCACTGACCTAATATCCAAGTACCGCCCAGCACGCACACTACGCTCCTCACAAGACCTCCTTCTCTCTAGTTCACTGGTCTCCTCCTCCCATGTCCGCCTCCAGGACTTCTCCAGGGTGTCACCCATCCTCTGGAACTCCCTGCCCCAACCTATCAGATTATCACCTACTCTCCTCTCCTTTAGGCGAACCCTGAAAACCCATCTCTTCAGGGAAGCCTACCCCACCCCCTGCTAACTTGCCGACCTCCTCCACTCTTCCTACCACTCCATCCCCCACAGCTATCTCCTCCTGTACCACCATCCCCTCCCTCCTAGACTGTAAGCTCGAAAGAGCAGGGCCCTCAATCCCCTCATGTTTTGCATTGTATTGGTATTGTTCTGTCACATGTTCCGTCCCCCTTTGTAATGTACAGCGCTGAGCGAACTATTGGCGCTTTATAAATACTGTATAATAATAATAATAATTGATGGCGCTATATAAGTACCTGAAATAAATAAATAAATATGATTGCAGAATTTATGTGAAGTAAATACATTTTGGGTGATCTATCTACTCAGTCTTTCTTACTTGTTGTTTCTCTCCCCCCCCGCTTTATAGCAGTCTATCATGCCATGCATGTGAAAATGTAAAACGTATGTATGGTAGAACATTCTGAGTGTGAGAGAACAGGTTTTTTTTTTGTGGGAGCATTGAGGCCTCTCGCACTAGCTCACATTTAGCAGAAAGCGTTTTTACGATATCTGATCCAAAAGTATTTTTGGAAACATGTCAGATTATTTGGAAACTGATTGTTTCCATATTTGGAAGGGTCAGAGAGAAAGATGTTAGAGTGTGTGTGTAATGCGCACCGCAGCATGTACACAATGTACTGTGTGTGCGTGAAACACACCGTGTCACATGCTCCCTGGCATGCTCCTCCTTCTGACATGTTTTGGCAAAAACACATCTTGTTATTGGTATTAACCCGTTTATGCTTTTTCAAGTAAATTTTTATTATATCCATTTTGTATAAACTTACAACCCTTTTGCGGTTTATTTTATCTGTGTTTGTATTTAACAATTTTTTTTGTGAGAATTGAATGTACAGTGCACAGTTATGTTCAGCAATTATTTTTCATTGTTTGCTGTAGAGGGAAAATCCAAGCAAACGGCTAAAAACACATATGAAGTACATATATGTTAAAGTGCAGATAAATCCAAGAACAAAATTGCAATAAAATTCAGCTCACCTTAGATGTCCTCGGAGCCTTGGATATGATGGATGCATTTGTTTTCTTTTTTTCAAACCTTTTTACCTTAATTATCAACCTGGAATCCTGCTGGCAACACACTTGGGGTCTATTTTAAAAAGTGTTGCATAGCCATTTGTCCAGCAATTCTGCATTTACATTTGTTCAAACAAAACTAGACAAATAAGAATTTTTTTTTATGCTATAGTCTCTTCTGAATGAATGTTGTTTTATGGTCAGTAGTAAAATAGTGAATTATGGTCACTAGATGGAGCCGAGGAGCATGGGAAATATGTCTGTAACAAGTGAAACAATGTAACAATTCTAGAGAACGCTAGAGGGAATTGATAAAAAAAACGGAAACTGATGGTTTTCATGTGTTCTCTACAATTGTTACAGTGTATCTCATGTTACACCAATGTACTTTTTGTATTTCTTATTTGCCTCAGCTCCACCTCTATTCTTCCTGTGCTGCATTGTTATCAGTTAGCACTTTTCCCATGTCTCTGTGTACAAAGCACCTCTCCCTATGTTATGGAGGAGAGCAAAGCAGGAAGTGTTCTGTAGTCCAGCATTTCTCAACCATTTTTCAGTTGCAGCACCCTTTAAAAGTATGCTAATCTAAACTGTAATAAAAGCTAAAATCAATGGAAACATGAGCCTGGGTTGATGCACCACCTTGAAGAAATTATCTTCACATCAGAAGTCCCTTTCACATCACTTCAGACGTCTCTCCTTCCTGTTTAAGCTCTCCCATCACATCAAAGTCTCCTAAACATCAGAGGCCCTCCTGACACATAGTCAAATATCACTCATCTTAGAGTCCTCTCATCCATCTATGATCCAAGGCAAACTGGGTCCTGTGCCCAGGGACCCTGGGGGAACTCAATGGCACCCTAAGGTGGTTGAAACACTACTGTAACCATAACACTGTTCCAGTCCTAGGATGAAAACACCGGGGTTTATTTACTAAAACTGGAGAGTACTTAATCAGGCTCACTTCTGCATAGAAACCAATCAGCTTCCAGGTTTTATTGCTAAAGGTTAATTGAACAAGCTGAGGTTAGAAGCTGATTGGCTACCATGCACAGCTCTACCAGATTCTGAGTGCACCAGCTTTAGTAAATCTGCCCCACTGCTCCTGCCAAGAGTACAGTGAGTGAGTGTTGTCACCCTATGACAGGAAGTATGTTACTGGCAGGATCACCATGTGAAAATTAAGCAAAAGAAAGCATGAAAAAAAGAAAACAAATGCAGCAACCTAATCTAAGGACTGGCAAGCTGTATTATATTACATTTTTGTTCTTGGTTTTAAAGCGGTAGTTAACTCCGCTATATCATTATCTTTTTTGTGGCCCCCCAGGTGGGTTATGCCATATTGTGCTAGTATGCACAGCATCAGGGGCAGACTGACCCTACGAGCACTCAGGCATTGCCCGAGGTCAGTAGGGGGCCCCATGAGATGCCCCTGGTACCTTTCATTGACTTTTTCATAGGCTTTTTTGGGTGTGGGCGTAGACATAGGGGCCCCATGATCCCCTATTGCCCAGGGACCCCATGAGTTGTCAGTCCACCCCTGCACAGCATATTAGTACATTATGGCAGTCTTGCCTGTCAAACGGTGCCCTCCAGTGCTGCGATGGGATTGATCCTGACTCTTCCATCTCCACCCAGTCTTACTTCCGGATTCCGCTACTCTGGCCATTTGATAGGCCGGGCCATGATAACGTCACTCCCGCACATGTGCCCGAGAGTCACATCACTGCAGCACAGATCAGGGCCATAAATGTTGGCTGCGGATGACATGACAGCTGACAGGCAGGAGGATGCATTTATGGCAAAAGACATCAATAGGGTTTTTAAAAAAATAGTTTTACTTCCAAGTTATCAGCTCTGAATACCTGCACTAAAATGAAATGATCCATAATTTGGATTATGTAATGGTTGCTAGGTCAACACAGACAGTATCCTGCAGTCCAGTTTTTGTATTTGAGGTCCATTGTCTCATGAGGCAGTGTTATCTCTATGGACAGCTGTGGGTGTGAATGTTTCACACCAGCTCAACTCTGTAAGGAAATGGCATATAATTGTTTTATATTATATCAATGAATCCTGGGAAGCCAAACTTTCTTGGCACCAGCCTACCGCTTTATGACTGAAGGTGTGCTAATATCTACAGTATGTCAGGAAGGAAGGTCACTTCATAATCCAGAATCTGGGAGTAGCTTGGCTTGTACATGGTTTTATATCTCATTAACAATGGAAGCTGGCCAGCATACAATTTGGCTGGAGTACAACACTGAAACATGCCACTGGTCAGACCAGTGCAGAAAAATAGGAACAGGGTAGAACATTAGAAACTGGCCAAATCTCAATTTGCTCAAAGCTGATATACCTGTTTATGGTAGATGAGGGAGATCTAAAGCTGAATTCCAGGCAACGAGCTAAAAACATAGATGGGAGATAATTTACTTGCCAAAGGATTTGTATTTCTGTCTATTCAGTTCTGAGATTTATATTGCCTATCCACACAACACAGCCCAGCCTGACAGGACAGTAGACCTGGTTGTACTCTGCTACAGATAAGTAACTATTACAGGTCTTGTCCCTCCCCCCAGCCATTGACTGGATGGTAGAAGGATAAACAGTAGACTGATGAGCTCACCTCTCTGTCCCTCTCTCCAAGGGGCAACTGATTGTACCCTTGTGCTATTTCTTCTTCACCCAGTCTAAGCTCTACTGTAAAGGGGGTTGTAAGAGACTGATACCAAGTCAAATGTAAGCGCTTACACTGCTTGTAATTAATCACTGTACTACTGCACTATAGCCAAAGATGGCTACAGCATGGCTCTCTTGTTCTGGTAGGGTGTACATAGAAAACATTCCAGAACCCCGCCCCCTGCGCACCGCCTGGGGAATGCATTGGGAGCGCTTTGTGACTGATGTATCCTTTTGATACAGCTGATCACAGATTCCAGTGAAGGGCCAATCACAGCGGCCCTTTACCATGTGATCAACTGTGTCCAATCACAAACTTGACAGTTATCGACAGTCTTTTCTTTACACGCTGTGTCTGCATGAGGAAAAGACAAGCCAATACCTGGCAAAGCTGTCAGTATTTTGTTTAATCAGGGCACTGATCATCAGTGCTGTGATGATCAGTGCAGTTTATCAGTGCCCATCAGTGCAGCTTATCAGTGCCCATCAGTGCAGCTTATCATTGCCGCCTATCAGTGCCCCTCAGTGACACCGATCAGTGCCCATCAGTGTAGCTTATTAATGCCCAAGCGTGCTGCTTCATCAGTGCAGCCTCATCAGTGCCCATCAGTGCAGCCTATCAGTGCCAATCAGTGCCCATCAGTGCAGCTTATTAGTGCCCATGAGTGCTGCCTCATCAGTGCAGCCTCAGCAGTGCCCATCAGTGCAGCCTATCAGTGCCCATCAGTGCAGCCTCAGCAGCACACATCAGTGAAGAATAAAAAATATTTTTTTCATTTGTTTAACAAAAAATAAAAAACCCAGTGGTGATTAAATACCACCAAAAGAAAACTCTATCTGTCAAAAAAATGATAAAAATGTCATGTGGGTACAGCATTGCATGACCGTGCAATTGTCATTCAAAGTGCGACAGTGCTGAAAGCTGAAAATTGGCCTGGGTAGGAAGAGATTGAAAGAAGATGCTCCCAACACAGGGTGGTTACTGTGGGGATACAAACCAGGCTCCAAAGTGCCACGTCCTAATCAAAACGATTTGTGATTGAAAGTGAAAAACCTTATGGACTTTATAGGTACTACAAACAATGGTTCATAAAATGTAACACTTTATTGAACATGCACAAAATAGTACATACACATATAAAAAAATGTGTTACAGAATATATTCTGACCCTGTGACATACAAAAATATGACCAATGCAGATTCATGTATTGCTAGTAACTCCCACATTAGCAAAGATATGCCACAACTCATCAATAACTAAAAAGGGGTCCTCTTTGGATGATAATAATAGTAATGGCTCAACATGTTTCGTGATGATATCGCTTCTTCAGGAGCTGTAAGAAGACTTCTATGTGAAGAAATATAGAGAATTGTGTTAATAAAATAACAAGCAACAACTTACATACAATGCTGAATGTACACATATCAAAACAAATGGTAATGAAGCAATTATGATACCTCAAAGCACATACATCTGCATAGAGGTGATGGAAGAAAGCATCTAAGGACACCATGAGGGGCTAATCGATGAGTGGATCCCAGCAATAACGGGGGGGGGGGACGAGTCACCTGCCCCATGACATTAACTGGTACGCAAAAAGTATATGATGATTGATAATAGTATAGTGAGGCCATCCTAGCTAATTGATACCACTATAAATTAAGGGATATAACTGACCTCCCCACTAATAACACATAGTAAGGCCACTGATTATTATCCTGGTATGGGAACACCTGGGTCAGCCTGAAGGGGCCAGTATTGTATGTATAGATCTATATGTAACACAGAAGAAAAAAAAGGTACATCTATATTTAATATGTGGAGCATGAAAGCCCCGGGACTTGTCCTCAACTGGGACCCCAATGGATAAAGCAGCCAATATAGGAAACAACATAAAGGAAAGCAATGGACCTTACTTATATATTGAATGATGAATTGAAGGCTCGGGAAATGCCCCTTAATAGTGGCGGTTTAATACTATTTCTTCTGAAACAGACTGTTGATATAAATTAGGACTTTCCTGGATAATGATTGTCCTCAAACCAGTCATGTAGAGATCTATAAAGAGACATACGGTATATGTGATCACTTGGGGCAGAAACCACTGGTGAACATTAATCTTAAACTCGTTATATCAGATAACAATACTACTATACCTACATGGAGATGTAGAAGGTGTACTGACTACCAAAGGTCTCAGGATTGCCCAGGAGATTAAAACGCCACCACCATGCCACATAGAAGGCCTCAGAATTGCCCAGGAGTCCTAGATGCCACCACCGTGCCACCATGAGCCGCCAGCCACCTTCACCATTTGTAGGGATCCCAACGAAGGCCATCCGCGCCATCAATGGCAACATGTGACATCACTGAGCCCGGCCATACACGCACACAATAACCACCACCATAGAGATGGTGGGAAGAGCTCAAGCAGGCGACAAACGGCAGCCATATGGTTTATAAGATAAGGTTTAATGGATGCCCGACGGCATGTGGCATTTAACCGTTCAATCCAAAGTACTCCTTTTTTCAATATGCATTTATCCCAGTTACCCCCTCCGGGATCCTTGGGAATTACTTCCAGTACCACGAAAGAGACCATGGTGGTGTCAAATCTGTGGTACAGGTCCAGGTGCCTACTAACTGGCGTAATCATATGATGCGACAGCACAGAAAGCTGAAAATTGGCCTGGGAGGAAGAGGGAGAAAGTGCCCGGTATTGATGTGGTTAAAAAAAGAAAAATACAGCTAATTCTCTAATGTTGAATACAGATCTGAATTAAATTACACCTCCGCAAAAAAAATTAATTGGGCCCAGGAAAGTTTAGCCATAATGTGCCAGTATGCAAAGCATATTAGTACATTATGGCAGACTTACGTGGCTGGTGATCCCCTCCAGGGGTCATGGGCACTGCATCTTCTCCTGGACGTCCTTCCAGGATCTGACATTTTGGCCATTTGTTTGGCTAGGCTGCGATGGCATCCTTCCTGCATATGCACACAGGAGTCGCATTGTCATAGCACAGGGCCATACTGTAAATGTATGTTGAGCTGCACATATGTGACTTAGTGTTCACAAACACTAACAGAAGGGTTTATGACCCTGTTCACGTGTTTTTTTAATTAGGATTAATTCCACTTTAATTTTTTGGTTTTATATCTGCCATGAGTTCAACTTTAAATCAACTAATGATTTCAGTGTGTCTTTTAGGGACTCCCGTTGTGAGACCTCTGGCCTTGAGTTCCAAGATCTTCTTTCCTACTGTGCCCTTTACAAAGAGGTCATATTTTCCCTGTTGAATTCTCAATGCAATTTTAATGTGGTTAATTTATCCGGAGAGGTGGTGGAAACAACTGGGAACACCCATTACGTGAGTAAAGCTGGATATATACAGTTACATTTTTTTCATTCAACCTGAATGAAAAAAAAAGCTAGCAAGCTCCTTCATCTATGCTATACAGTGCAGATTGATGAATCTCCCACTGTGACTATGGTTCTTTGCCAGGTGGTGCCAGCAGCTCTCAGAATACCCAAACAGCAGCTGCATCTGATCGGAGGCGGTTGCTGTTCAGCTGGCAATTTTCTTTCTGGCTTCCTCAATTTTTCAATCGAAGGATGTCGGAGGAAGGGTGGTAATATGGCCAACCACAAAGCAAATGTTGGCTGGTTCATCAGGAACTGGCAAGAATTGGCATAGTATATTGTGTTCAGGAGCAGAACAGAGGATCAGCAGCAGTGAGATGCAATAAGAATGGAGAAAAAGAGAAAATAGTATTTTTTTAAAGAAAAAAAATGGCAATTGTTTTACAGAATGTTTCAACAAACTAACTACTGCAGGCTATTGTTTGCGGCTTTCTGAATACCCATAAAATGACTGAATCTGATGGGATGGCAGTGTTCAGTAGACAATTTTCCCATTTATAAATCGAATTTTAGTGAGCTAGGTGCTGAAAATAAACTTTAGACCTTCATAAAGAGTAACTCCACTTTTGTTGAGAAAAAACATTCCCCTCTAGGTGATCTAAGTACATTGCAGGGAAATTTTAACAAATTTTGTTGCAGATTCCTACCTTTTGTTATTCTAACGAAATAGCTGTTTGCATGTATTCATTTTGTAACAAACTGTTGGCGCTATATAAATCTTGTATAAAAATAATAATGTGCAAAGTGAATGTAGATGGGAGTTATTTTATAATTATCAATGAGCTGCTGAACTTGCAGGGGTGCAATGTGAAAAATGGCATCCCTTTATATGTGATTTTCCCTTGGGAGTATCTTACCAAAAACTATATTTTTGTTGCAGGGGATGCCTAAAATCTGACTTGTATCTTAGTGCAGGAAAATCTGTGAGCCAATCACACAAGCAGGGAATGATGTTCCTGGGGGGCGTTCTGTATACCAACTGTGTACAGAATGCCTTCAGGTTGCCATAATGTATTGCATTTTACAGAAAATTGCAGATTGAAAAGAAAAGGTAATTTTTAATAACATTAGATTATAAAATGACTTGGGCCGTAATTGTATATGATATATCTATATATATTTATTTTTTTTTATTTTTTTTTTATTTGCTATTTTTTCCCACAACAGTGGAGTTTCCCTTTAAAGCCCTGTCACTGCTGGAATATTATACAGCTTTCATTTCCACAATACTATTTTTGTTAAAAATTACTTATCAAGATTTTTCTCCACAAAGGGAACCTAATTGAAGAAATGTGCCCAGTAATGTCAGTTATTTTCAATCCTGTCAAGGCCTGTACAAATATTAATGTTTAATGTCATTATTGACTTTTTATGTGAACCCATATTACTGTTTACAAGCACCTTAAATTCTAAATGTCACAAAACTGATTTGTTTTTTTCTTTTATAAATGAACAGACAGCTTGGTTTATTAGCAGCAGAATAACAGTCACAGCTGTTGTCATGTTTATCTTCTCCATAAAACATATCTCGTCTAGTGTGTCTGCTTCTTCCAAGGACATGCATTTGTTGAAGGACAGGCGGAGTGCACAGCAAACAGAAGAAAACTTTCTACTTTTGGCTCAGGTGGGGAATCACAGCTGAGGAACCTATGGGGCTCCATCACAAACTCTGCTTTGAAAATAGTTGTGAATTATGGGGCCGAAACATTGAAAACAGCAATGATGGTTCAGCAGGAGTGTCACGGTTGTGGCTGCTTTCTCACGTGCATAGCTTTGGTAGTTAAAAATCTGGTATTTTCCCCAAAGAAGGGGGGAAGGAGTGGGTTGGAGAGCATTCCCCCCCAAGTCAAAGCTGGAGTGGTGGCCATAAGAAGAGATACTTCCCCATTCAGGAATCAATCAAAGGAACATTCGCAGTTAAAGAAGAACTCTGGGATTGGAAAAAAAATCACCCATTAGTAGACCCCCCTACACAAAACACTAAACAGTTAATACATTTGTGAAATTCCTTACCATTGAAAAGTCTAACTGAATTTTCAGGAAGTCTTCATTGTAATTGAAAAGATAACAGCCTCTGCTCTGCCAAGGAGGAAGTGTAATAGCAGACATTGCTTCATATCCTCTTCTCTCTCTCTGCAGTAAAAGGAAACTACAGTTCCCATCAGTCTCTGGGAAATGCATTGAATGTGGGTTGGTACACTAGGCCTGTACGTGTTGAATGTGTACTCGCCCACTTCAATATAAATCAAGCCCCCTCATTCTCCAGCCACACTGCTCAGCACCACACAGCAGGACAGTTAGGTGACAATCTTATAAATGTAAAGCATGCGTGTGCAAAATGTTTAGTTCATTCTATGTAGTCTACTTTAATTAAATATTAAACTCCCCCTTCTCTAGGTTTTCTGTTACTGTCTGTGGCTGCTATCCTCACATGCAATCTCTTCCCCTCCAGACACAACAGCAGATAAACTACTTGATCAGAGACTATATCCATACTACAGGACTACCATAGGGAAACATAGCCCATGGGGTCATAGACAAGAACACATTTATAGTACAGCAAGAAAGGCGTTGAATCTCTGACAATGTTTTTATGGCTCTTCCTGTGCCAGAGTCAAGAATTGAGGGGACGCCTCCCTCCAGTGGGGTCATAGAAGCAGAAAGTCTTCCTCCAGTGGTGTCACAGGGACAAAAAGTGAGGGGAAGTCTCCCTCCAGTGGCATCACAGAAACAGGAATTGTTGGGAAGACTCCTTCCACTGGTGTCACAGAAACAGGAAGTCTCCCTCCAGTGGGGTCACAAGGACAGGAAGGGGAAGTCTCCCTCCAGTGGGGTCACAGAGTCAAGAAGTGAGAGGAAGTCTCCCTCCAGTTGGGTCACAGGGACAGGAGGTGAGGGGAAGTCTCCCTCCAGTGAGGTCCCAGGGACAGGAAGTGAAGAGAAGTCTCCCTCCAGTGAAGTCACAAGGTCAAGACGTCAGAGGAAGTCTCCCTCCAATTGGGTCACAGGGTCGAGAAGTGAGGGGAAGTCTCCCTCGGGTGGATCACAGGGATAGGAAGTGAGGGGAACTCTCCCTCCAGTTAGGTCACAGGGTCAGGAAGTGAGGGGATGTCTCCCTCCAGTGGTGTCACAGGGACAGGAATTGAGCAGAAGTCTCCCTCCAGTGGGGTCACAAGGACAGGAAGAGAGGGGAAGTCTCCCTCCAGTGGGGTCACAGGGCCAAGAAGTCAGAGGTAGTATCCCTTCAGTTGGGTCACAGTGTACGGAAGTGAGGTAAAGTCTCCCTCCGATGGGGTCACAGGGATAGGAAGTGAGGGAAAGTCTCCGTCCAGTTGGGTCACAGGGTTGGGAAGTGAGGGGTAGTCTTCCTCCAGTGGA
Source organism: Staurois parvus (assembly GCF_062004578.1). Classification (NCBI taxonomy): domain Eukaryota; kingdom Metazoa; phylum Chordata; class Amphibia; order Anura; family Ranidae; genus Staurois; species Staurois parvus. The sequence goes on along the minus strand of NW_028318028.1, from coordinate 686,840 downwards.
GTCAGAGCAACAGGAAGTCTCCCTCCAGTGGTGTCACAGGGACAGGAATTGAGGGGAAGTCTTCCTCCAGTGGGGTCACAGGGACAGGAAGTGAGTGGATGCCTCCCTCCTTTGGCATCACAGGGACAGGAGGTGAGGGAAAGTCTCCCTCCAGTTGGGTCACAGGGTTGGGAAGTGAGGGGTAGTCTTCCTCCAGTGGAGTCAGAGCAACAGGACGTCTCCCTCCAGAGGTGTCACAGGGACAGGAATTGAGGGGAAGTCTCCCTCCGATGGGGTCACAGGGACAGGAGGTGAGGGGAAGTCTCCCTCCGATGGGGGTCACAGGGACAGGAAGTAAGTGAAAGTCTCCCTCCATTTGGGTCACAGGTTCGGGAAGTGAAGGGAAGTCTCCCTCTGGTGGGGTCACAGGGACAGGAAGTGGGAGGAGGGCAATGTGACAGGAGGGGGGGCAGTGCAACAGGAGGGGAGAAATGTGACAGGAGGGGACGTAGTGTGACAGGAGGGGGGCAGTGTGACAGTAGGACACCTGAACACCCCATATGCTTACTCAGGTTCCAGGCACTGCTGTGGCAGAGAATATATTTTCTAGGCTTCCATGGAGGAGCAGCCTGGAACCAAGAAGCAGGAGCCCTGATTCAGGGGCGGAGCTAGGAGGTGGAGCTGGCAGTCCCAGCAACCGATGGATGCCAGAAACACCTTGCAGGCTCTACATTCTCCTCCCTGCAGCTGCTAAATGCTTACTTCTCCTCCTCTCTCTCCCACCGGCATTCAGTGGCAGCAAGGAGGAGAATGCATCAATAGCTCTATATGCCGCACCTCTCATCCAAGTGGGTGGGACTGGAGCAGCTGTCAAACTCCAGCCAATGATTGGGCTGCTTAAGAAGGGTGGTTGAGCCCCAGAAACGTAGTCCCCATCCCATTGACTGGCGTTTGACAGCTGCTCCGGTCTCGCCCCCCCTTGACAGCACCTTTCACCAGGCCCATCAACCAAAGAGACATCATGGCCCACTTTCTTTAGCCCACAGAAATCTGTTCCTACCATGAAAAGTCCAGTTGGTTGGGTTTGCTTCACAGGCCAAAGACCCTTTGTATTGGGTCTGCCCACCAGCCGCTCTGAGTCCAAGCTCTTGCAACCTCCTGTGATTTGTGACAAGAATATCCCAGGAGGCTGAGGGATCTGGGACACATCGTTCTCGTGTATGCAAGAATGGTGGGGTGGTGGTCTGTTCTGCTATTTGTATTATTTCGGACTTTACTCTTCATGTTGGCATTGGGCCGGGCTGTATTTAACATAATGATATTCAAAGGCTTAGATCGGCAATGTGTAGGGGAGCGGCACCTGGGCTCAAAATTTACCATGGGTGAAAACTTGGGACTCACATTTTTCTGTATCATTCTCTGTGTTCTGAATCCTAGGCACTACCGGGGTCATATAACACACCCACCCCCCACCTCCATGGATTTCTGTTGTTACTTCTTATTACAAAACTTCAAACACTGATCATTTCTCGTCCTGGCCTATCTAATATTTTCCTATCTTTCCAGCCTCTGAGCTACTAGGCTCTTGCTTCACATCAAAGTTTACATCTTCTCACAATGGGATGAAGATAGCTGGTCATCTCTGGTGAGTTCTGAGTGCCTGGCTACCTGTAAAGCTCCTTCACCTACTACAAGGCCTTTGATTTCAGCACAAACATTTACCTGCCAACTTTCCCACTTAATCATAGCTTGCATGAACTGCACATTCACCAAAGACTTTGGTCTTCACGTACAAAGTTTTTAAAACAGAGTTGCTCTATTTCCTCATAGCAACCAATCAGATTTCAGCTACCATTTTATAACTCAGGTTGGAAAATTAACAGTGCAGTTACATTATGCTTGCCCTTCCCCTAAATTCCCAAACTCCTAACAAACATATGGTAAACCCAATTGATAAAAGAGCAGTCAGAATGGTACTTATCAGTGCCTGGCTATAAGACCCTGGCATTGTGTGACATGGCTTTGTAGATAAACAAAGTTATGTCAGACCTGATGGCTGTACCTTAGGAACAGAATGGTTACCTTAAGGGGCCTGTTATATGTGCACCATTTTCTCTTGTATTGCTGATGTCCTGTATAGGGACCCTTCAAATCTTTACATTCCACTGCATGGATTACCAGACAAAAATTAACATGAGGTATTTTGTGTGCTAATCTACATTGCTTTAAGGCAGTCCAATCATTATCAACTCCAAAACAAAAACGTATTATATTGCAGCTTACCAGTTCCTAAATGTGGTGGCTGCATCAGTTTTCTTTCTTAGGCTTTTTTCTTCTGTTTTTCACCTGGTGATCTGGATAGTAGCACAACTCCTGTAATAGAGTGCCTCCACTCTGGATGAAAGAGCACAGGGGCACCTTTGGACAGCAGCATTGCCAGTCTTGGGGGAAGGGAGTGGTAGATGTACCAGTAGATTTAGATACACTAACAAATAAAAGCCAAACTCCAGCTCACATATTATAGGCAGTTACATCAAATATGTGTTTCCTTTTGTGATAAAGGTTTTACATAAATAAATAAACCCCCTTATCAGTGGTAAATGGTTTGCCTCATCTCTATAACTGATATATTAAGCTGGAGAGCCTCTTCTTTTGAAAAACAACAGACTTACTGGCCAGGTCACCACATGAAAATAGAAAAAAGATAGCTTAAGAAAAGAAAATGAATGCAGCCATCACATCTATATATTGGTAATCTGCAATATAATATGTTTACTTTTGGGTTTAACCGCTTCCCGACCACCCTATAGCAGAAATACAGGGTGGCACGGGTGCACAAAGTCACGTATATATACGTGATTTTGCATTTCCGGGTAGGAGTCACGCGGCTGTCAATCACCAGGTCCCGACCGGTGATTACTCGCCGGTTACCGGTGATTGCTGAGGATCTCCGACGGGGAGGAGAACAGTTTTGTTTACTAACAGTTCTCCTCCCTGTCAGCTCAGGCACACTGCTTTGGATGGCTGTGCACAGCACAGCCATCTAAAGCAGTGTGCTTTCAGTGAAGCACACAGACACCTCCCCATAGTAAAACACACCCAGCACACAGTTAACCCTTTGATCGCCCCTCATGTTAACCCCTTCCTGCCCAGTGCCATTAGTACAGTGTCAGTGCTTTTTTTTTAGCGCTGATCACTGTATTGGTGTCACTGGGGATGTCAGTGACACCAAGTCAGTTCCTCCCAGTGTCAGAATGCCCACCACAGTCCTGCTATAAGTTGCTGATTGCCGCCATTACTAGTAAAAATAAAAACCATTTAAAATCCCAGTATATATACCGCCATTTGTAAACGCTGTAACTTTCACGTAAACCAATTAATTTACACATATTGGGATGTTTCATAGCAAAAAGTCCAAAATATTGTTTTTTCTCAAAATTGTAAATTTTTTTTATAGTGCAAAAAATAAAAAACGCACAGGCGATCAAATACCACTGAAAGAAGTGTAAACTTAATTAGGTGGTCATCTGATTGGTTGTTAGTTGTTGTTTTTTTGTTTTAAAGTTCTTTGCTTTTTACACTTTCCACACCTTTGTTCTAACCTCTGTGCACCTTGGCTAAAATGATGGCTGCAATCCTACTACTGTTTTGCTCTACTCTTTACTACACTAGTGAATATAATGAGTATAAGATATCATGTTATCTCTTTCTGTTCAGCCATCCACCAAGGTCCTTGTTTTAGACATTTCAGATACATTAGGTGAAGTATAAACATACCCCCTAGGACTTCACACTATATATATAGTAGCACCAAATGCTAAGGCTAGCAAGCATTGTTCTCATAGCTCCCCAGGGCACTGGAATGTCCTCCTCCTGGATGTCTTCTGCTTCCCTGATCGCCTCTAGGTTTAGGTCACAGCATCTAAATAGGAAGGGTTGGTTAAAGAATATGTAAACCCAACTTTCCCGATATGTGCCTACTGTGCCATGTACTTATATGAAAAAGTCTCCTGTTCTCTTTGTATTGCTTCCTTTGTGGAAATCCCTGGTGTTCCTGCCAGTCCCTCTGCTTTCCTATTAAATACTGACCACACTAGGCATGAGAGCACAGCGTGGTCAGTTTACTGGCTGTGCTGGGAGCTAATCCAGTGATTTGACCACCACTGGTGTATGGTGGGTATACAGAGCTTTTAGCCTTCCTCTAACAAAGAACATGAGCAAGAGGAACATTTTGATTCTTATTTTATAATGAATAGGGTCCATTCACACTTCTATGGTGTGGTGGATTGTGCTCAATAGGTTTTGACTCTGCTAATGCGATCGGCTGTTGCACAATTTTATTAATTGTTTCTGGCTGATCGAATATCTTTATTTTGGGGGAACCAATCATCAATTAGACCATTTTTAATAAATTGTTTTTCAATTATAATTGAAATATCTTATTTTCATTTTATATCTTCAGTTGATCAGTTGATATTTTAATTGATAATAGATCACTTGTTTGCAATCGCTTTTATCTAAATTGATCACAAATTGCTATGTGTGGCCACCTATAGTTATAGTAAAAAACTGCATATTTGAGGGATAAAAAAGAAAAATGAGGAAAAGTTGCCCATGGAGAATGGTCAGATGCATTATTTTTTATGCAGGAAAAAAATGAAAAATTGGTTGCCATGGGCATATTTGTACCTTTTCACAGTTTTATTTTGACTTCCATTAAACAGTTGGAAATGTTATATTAGAGCAGCTAAAGGTTTCATAATATAGAACGGTATTCACTGCAGATTCTAGTGGAATGTTGTAAAGTTCTAGTGTAATGTCCCACATGAACAAGTGTAAACCACATTACTGACCCTAATTCTTCCAACCAGACCTGGTCAGGGGTGACAGGCCCATCCTTGTTTAGATCACTCCCATCACAATTAGCGATTTCTTTAATATCTCCACTTTGACAAAGAGCTCATTGTACTGGAAATGTTAGAGAGCTTTGCATCTTCCTTTTGGTATGTATGCACTTTCCTTCTGCACTTGTGATCTAGTACACAGGACTTTATTTGTAATCGTCTCCAAGTGTTTAGCGATACTTAAAAATGTGAACAGCTTAAAGCTGAACTTTGAGCATTGAAGTCACAAATCAATTCAGCTTTGTAATTATTAATACATCATTACCTGTACCTGAATTGCAGTCTAATGTACAGCAGGGCTCAAGGAAGGGAAGAAAGAAGCAGCACAAGGAGCCTCTTAGCTGTGCTGTAGTGTAAGGCAGCATACTGATAGGTGGAGAGAACAGAGTGACACAGACATGAACTCATCAAAGTGATGCTTCTCCTTTTAGGGCTCATTCACACTTGTGTTGACACCTGTGGTTTTCTGAAATAGAAAAACCCAGGTCTCTACAGAGGCATATGGTACAGAGCAGTAAAACCAAACTGGAACATGTTATGTTTAACTGCAGTAATTTATGCGCTTAGGTATATTTACATGTTTGAGAAGAATTCTACACATGTATACACATACGCACATTTATGCAAGGTCTGTACAGAACATTTTACTCAGGATCTTTCTGTGAACAAGATCCAGAGTATACAAAAAGGCCAAAAGATTCCCCCTGAGAATTTAAAGGCACACTGATATACTGTATATTTGGCGTATAAGACGACTGGGCGTATAAGACGACCCCCTACTTTTCCTGTTAAAATATAGGGTTTGAGCTATACTCGCCGTATAAGACTACCCCTCTTCCAACGCACACCAAATAAAAATTAAAAAACATCAGATTTGATTTCAATATGGTATGGTATTTCAGTATGGTATTCCAATGATGGGGTGCTACTCCTCCCACTGACACCAATGATGGGGCACGATTCCTCGCTCTGACATCAATGATGGGGCACTATTCCTCCCACCATTGCCCCACCAGTGCCCCATCATTAGTGTCAGTGTGTGAGGAATAGTGTCCCATCATTAGTGTCTGGGGGAGGAATAGTGTCCCATCATTAGTGTCAGTGGGAGGAATAGTGGCCCATCATTGGTGTCAGTGGGAGGAATAGTGCCCCATAATTGGTGTCAGTGGGAAGAATCGTGCCCCATCATTGGTGTCAGTGGGAGGAATCGTGCCCCATCATTGGTGTTAGTGGGGGGAGGATAGTGCCCCATCATTGGTGTCAGTGAGGGGGGGAATAGTGCCCAATCGTTGGTGTCAGTGGGGAGGAGGAATAGTGCCTCATCGTTGGTGTCAGTGGGGGAGGAATAGTGCCCCATCGTTGGTGTCAGTGGGGGGGGGAGGAATAGTGCCAATGGTGTTTTAGCATGGTGCTGCTGCACACTTACCGGCCGCTCTCTCACTCGATTTTTGTGGGTCGGCTCAGCTCCGCCTCCTCGCCAGTGATTGGCCGCCTGTGTGCCTTTCCTGAGCTACAGTTCTGGCGGCCAATCACCGGTGAGGAGGCGGAGCCAAGCGGCCGCGTGGACATCGAGCGGCCGAACAGAATGAAGGAGCAGCTGCGCTTCCTGGACCGGATCGTCGTGGGACCGGGACCAGAGCCAGGTAAGAAACAGCAGCCCCCTGTCCGCCCCAGTACTTAGTGTCTCTTCCGTTGGAAGGGGGGGTCGGCACTGTGCCGCCCCCCGAAAATGTGCCGCCCTGACACCGGTTTGCCGTATACCGGCGTATAAGACGACCCCCGACTTGTCAGAAAATTTTCATGGGTTAAAAAGTCGTCTTATACGCCGGAAAATACGGTACATAAAAAACATACTATCTTAAAACTTATCATATTGATATAGATAAAAACAAAAGGACTACCTGAGTCCCGAGAACCACTAAAACAGTGTGGGTTAGTAGGTATTATGGACATCCAAAAATTCTATATAGATTTAGATGCAAATGTATATATAGGGGCAGCCCATAAAAAATAAGGACGAAAAAGTGTAAAGATGGTAAATATAGGGTATGCAAATAAGGAATCCAATAATAATGATGTCAACAAGTATATCAGGGAGAGAGAGCTTACCCAATTCAAGGTTGGAGAAGGGTTCTGTCTGGCGACTGGGGTAACCCCAAGAAGACACATGGGAGAGGTGGATCATTATATATAGCACAACCAATGAGCTAATACCACCCATTAAAGGGTGGGTCATGGGCTGGAGCAAGGACACCAGCTGGAGAACCGGCAGTGCCTGGCATCCATCAAAAGATTCCCCCGGCATCAGCAGTGCGCGATGATGTCACGCGCCACCAGCACACAGTAGACGGCACAGTGCAGGAGGAAGGAGTGCGGACAGAGAGGGAAGGCCAAGCCCACAGGCCCCGCCCTGGGAGATGTGGTCATAGAGGCCACTCAGCCCCACAAGCAACTCCAAACAGGGAGTGCTGGGGGCCTGGGTGTGCCAGACAGCAAAGCCAGATGGCCCATGCATAGGGGGGCCGCTCCTCAACACCACCCAGCAGCCCAGCCGAAACCTCCATTTTCCTCTATGGAGCAGCGGGTATAAACAGACGTGTCCTTTTACACTTGCCGACATCTGATCTGCCAAAATGGGATGGATGGGGATCCAATTCCCCTTCTGTCTGTCGGATCGGGTCAGGCGGTCCGTTTTCATCCAACTACCCATTGAGGAGAGCGCGCAGCTGTGTGTCTGCTCTGCAACAGCGGAGCAGACACAGAGCTGTCACCCGCTTGCTCAGTGGGGATCAGCGGAGAGATCCCTCACTGAGCAAGTGGATCCGCTAAACGGGTTTGCTCCTTGTGAAAGTACCCTAACTTCTCTGACTTAATTAGTAAGGTCCTTTGTACACAAAGCCGTCTAGCAGTTTTGTGTTCCTTCCAGCATTTTTGTGCTCCTGGAGGAACAGGTGCAGCATCCAGCCCAATTGCCTGCAGCCTGTCAAAGTCTATGGTAGGCTGAGGCTGGACGGTGATGAACTCTGTACTAAGTGGTACTCACATTTAGGGCCCCATGCTTTCAGGTCTTCTGCATTTGTTCTTGAAAGCATAGGGCCACTTGGTCCATGCACTTCTCCATGTCTCATCCTGTTACAGGATCTGCAATTACAGAAAAATACCTGTTAATCTGCCCGAAATGCACTTAGCTTCTAATTCCTATTGTGGGCCAACAATACACAGGGGTCGATTTAATAAAACTGGAGAGTGCAAAATCTGGTACAGATCTGCATAGATACCAATCAACTTCCAGGTTTTTTCTATCAAAGCTTAAAGGATAAGTTCACCTTTCATAATTTTTTATTATTATACAGGATTTATATAGCACCAACGGTTTGCTCAGCGCTTTACATTATAGTGGGGAACAATACAGTAACAATACAGTTCAATACAAGAGGGATTTGAGGACCCTGCTCCTTGGAGCTTACAATCTAGGAGGGAGGGGTGAATGGTACAATAGGTAATAACTGTGGGGGATGGAGTGTTTGGAAGAGTAGAGGATTCCAGTATTAGCAGAGGGTGGGATAGGCTTCCCTGAAGAGATAGGTTTTCAGAGATCACCTAAAAGTAAGTAGAGTAGGTGATAGTCTGATAGATTGGGGTAGGGAGTTCCAGAGGATGGGTGATGCCCTGGAAAAGTCTTGGACACGAGCATGGGAGGAGGAGATAAGGGAGCTAGAGAGTAGGAGGGCTTGCGAGAAGCGGAGAGTATGGTTTGGGCGATATTTAGAGATAAGATCGGTAAATGTAAATAGAGGCAGTGTTGTGGACGGCTTTATACGTCATTGTTAGTGTTTTGAATTTTATCCGTTGTGCAATGGGAAGCCAGTGGAGGGATTGGCAGAGAGGGGTGGCGGATACAGAACGGTTTGTAAGGTGGATGAGTCTGGCAGCGGCATTCATGATAGACTGGAGTGGGGATAGCCTGCGATGAGGTAGGCCAATGAGGAGGGAGTTACAATAGTCGAGGCGTGATATGACAAGGGAGTGAATAAGTAGCTTAGTGGTTTCCGGGGTTAGGAACGGGCGTATCTTGGATAATATCTTGCATATGATACATGTTACACCCATATTCATGAACTGGCCTTCACACCCTCCCGATCCCCGTTGTGACAGCAGTGGGGATCTTCTCCCTCCTGCTAGCTGTCACATTTTTTTTATAAGTGGCTGTGCCGGGCTGCGCCCGCATGGCTGCGTCAGTCATTCACAGTATTCTGTAAATGAGAACACTACAAGCCTGTAGTTCTAAATGAACTACCACGGCGCTGTGGAGTGCTGTGGTAGTTTATTGAGTCTTCCTGTCAGGAAGTATCTGCTTGCCCGTATGAAGTGCACAAACACACAGATACACTGACAGGTCGGGCTGCAGGAGGCCTACATGGCACCAGCGATCTGCTGATTGCTGGTGCAATGCTTTACAGGCTCCAGAAACAAAAAATAATAAATGCACATTTTTTACCTACAAGAAAATGTGCATTTATTATTTTTTTTAAAAGGTGAACTTATTCTTTCATTGAACAAGCTGAAGTTAGAAGCTGATTGGCTACCATGCACAGCTGCACCAGATTTTGCACTCTCCAGTTTTAGTAAATCAACCCCACAGTTTTTCTGTGAATTAACTGGTGTCAGCCCTGCCCAGTTTTCTTTTGCCAAACTACTTAGACCCACCAACTGTCAGATCTCCACAACATAAGGTCTATCCCCTGCAGTCCCTACGTAAGGATTGGGAGGGATAATTACTTCCCTTGAGATAACACCAGATGAGAGCACTGAACACACAACAGCTCTGAATTTCTGGCATGACACACCATTAGGAAGCAAATACACTCACCCACCACTTTATTTGGTATACCTTGCTAGTACCGGGTTGGACCCCCTTTTGCCTTCAGAACTGCCTTTGTTCTTCATGATTCAACAAGGTGTTGGAAACATTCCTCAGAGATTTTGGTCCATATTGACATGATAGCATCAGGCAGTTGCTGCAGATTTATTTGCTGCACATCCACAATGTGAATCTCCTGTTCCACCATATCCCAAAGTTGCTATATTGGATTGAGATCTGGTGACTGTTGAGGCCATTGGAGTACAGTGAACTCATTATCATGTTCAAGAAACCAGTTGGAAATGATTTGAGCTTTGTGACATGATGCATTATCCTGTTGGATGTAGCCATCAGAAGATGGGTACACTGTAGTCATAAAGGGATGGACATGGCCAGCGACAATGCTCAAGTATGCCATGGCATTTAAATGATGCTCAGTTGGTACTAAGGGGCCAAAAGTGTGCCAAGAAAATATCCCCAGGCAAATCCCCATTTCCAGTTGTAAACTAGATGTGCACACAGTCTGTCCCAACAAAGGGTTGAAGATCTCAAGGCTTGGGTAGTACATTGCATGAGAATGCACAAATCTGTTCCTAAACTCTGCCCCTTGTTGCACATTGCTAGCTATTCTGAACGCAACAAGCTGTCAATAGAGTCCTATGTGTAAAACAAGAAACAGCTAGAAAAGTAAGAAATATTTTTTCACCTATTTTTAGGTATGCTGTGTGAATGGGGACACATAGCAAACATATAGCTGAGTTTTCTCAAATTTGACTGCAAAGGTGGAGATAAATGTGGATCAATCCATAATGACAGAGTGTGGCGGGGTGTCCCTTGCCTACATACTGTACATAGTCAATTTGTCCTAAAAAGGAGTTCCTGCTTCCGCATCTCAGAAAATTGGGAGGTATGGGTATCCAATGATGGAGAGATTGAGTCTGCCAAGGCAATATATCATTGGAGAACCATTAACAGCTACAGCCTAGACTGCTAACCCTTTCAACTGGTCATCAGTAAATTAATTTCACCAACCCTATAAACCTGGGACCATGTTGGTGCCTATTATAGCCTGTGAGCTTCTCAGTCTGTTGCTGGGGGTCACTGAGCTGGTGTAGCATGTCAGTGACACTAATATTCACTATCCAGAAAGACACAGGTGGAGGGGGAGTTATTTATTAAAATTGTGGAATGAAAAATCTGGTGCAACTCTGAAAAGAAACCAATTAGCCTCCAGGTTTTATTGCCAAACCTAATTGAACAAGCTGATGTTAGAAGCGGATTGACTACCATGCACAGATTCTGAGTGAACCAGTTCTTGTAAATCTACCCCAGGGTGTCAGGAGAGCAGATATCACAAAAGACCTTCATCACAGAAGCAGGATGTGAGGAAGAGGGAGATTAGCTGACTGTTTACAGAAGACACATGAGCTCAGAAAAGATCTGCCCATAGGCCTCCATAATGACCAGATGTTGGGGGAGAAGAGACACAAATTAGTTCTCTAACTGAACCATGGTTGAGTGCACTCAGCTTTCCTGCTTTCCCAGGACAGATTAACTGTTCACTAGCTGGAAAAGCTCTAACACTGATAAGATTCTGTATGTTACTTTAATATCTGGACACAAACCCCTGGTAGCCAATTCGCTGCTCCCTGCTCTTCATTTAAGTCATGTTTGCTGACGTTTTCAAGTGACCACATGCTGTACAAATGTACGGTAAAACAGAGGAACTTCACCCCACCCTCTATTTCCCCTCCTTATCTTTTTGCCAGGTAATCCACAAATACATAATCACACAGCCAGTCCCGGGACAGGTTCATCTAGCGCCCAGGGCAAGGATGCAGAACCGCATCCCCTCTGCCACTGCTTCTGCATGTTGTAGAATGGGTGTACCAGCCTGTGTGCATTTTCTGCATCTTGCTCTGCTGTGCCCAGACAACCCACCCCTTGTCCCAGCCCTGCACACAGCCAGTGACCCAGTGGTGTCCTTTAGTGATCTTCCGTGCTGCTGCTGCATACCAGGATCTGTGCCACAATCTTCATGTTTGACATCATCAGGAGGCCAGCTGCAAGTACCTGAAAGTGACAGCCAACCTCCTGGTGATGTGCAACAGTGCAGTAGAAATAGCCAGCAGCCTCCTGATGATGTACTACGGTGTAAGTGCAGTAGAATACCCCACGGCCTCCTTGGATGTGTACTGTGGGTATCCCAGGAGGCTGTGAGAAGTAAAATGTCAGTTTCATCTATAAAAAAACATAGGAAGTGCAGGGAGAGTTTCCAAAAAATTTGATTAAAAAAAAGCATTTACAATGAGGAGGGTGGGGATGAGATAGCGGAAATTGTTTGGAGAGAAGGAAGGCACTCTTTAAATCTCATTATGTTCATATTTATTTTCCTTTCAGCTTTGGGAACAAGGAAGAACCCCATTGTAGGCTCCAAATTGATCTAATTGGAGCTTACACAGGGATTTGGATAATATCCATGCCCCCATGTGATACACTTGAGTCTGATGATTGGTTGCCTAATACTACATTATAACATTGCCTTGCAGGGAGAGTTTTTTTACCCCCCCCACGGTTACTACTGCTTTAATGAATACAAAAAGTTCTCTGATTGGATGAGATAGAGAGGCGGGGCATTGATGTCACAATCTCCACTTTCACAAACTGTTTTTGGTCCGCTATCCTGGGATAGGACTGCAGGTCCAAACTTCAGTTTTGTTTCTGGGCCTGCGGTCAACTCCCATTTCAAGAGACAAAAAAACTTAGGATTGTTTTCTTATAAATTTTTGTTTAGAAATGATTTTATTATGAATTTCTGCTTATAAAATGTTATTTTTTTATGAGATACACTTTATAAGCTTCACATGAATCCTTAAAAAAGTGGAGTTTTTTCCAAGAAAAGCATTGGATGAATACTGACCCGTGCAAAAACCTACAAAAGGACAGGGGTTTTTATCAGCTGGAACTTGGTGGGACTTGGTGGATCCACCACCTCTGGCTCAGGCTGTCTGCTCCCTGCTCACCACTATCACTTGTAAACACAGATGGCTGGCTTCTGTGTTTACAAGTGCCAGCTTGTCTCCCAATGGCCTCCACAGACCTGATCTCCTGACCAACTCAGGAGGTGTGGACCAACGCAGGGTGTGGACAAGAGAGATGCAGGTTTCGGGGGCTTAGTGTGCATTCTGACACCCCCACTGGATGATCTCCCTGCAAGTGAGAGAGGCTGAGTCACCTACAATGTGCGGGGAGGTTCAAGAGCCAGCTGGGTGCTTCAGCTTCAAACGGTAACAAACATAAGACATGTGGAAGATGGTGGAGATTGTAAGGGGGGGGGGGGTGAAGATGTGGGACGTGGAGAGGGGAGGGGTTGCATGCAGAGATCAGCGCTGAAGTGAAACTGTGATATGGATAGGGGATGCAGAGGTAAGCAACAGTGGAGGAAGGCTGAACTCCGCACTCTCTCCAACTCTGCATGGAGCGCACCCTGTGTGTAGCCCCCTCGAACTCCTCAGTATGTACGTAATGCACTCCAGGTATTTAATGCAACTTTAAGACCCTCCCAATGTTAGTGACATTTGACCACACCCACTATTTGATGCACTTTGGACGGTGTATGTATGTAGTGGGGGAGGGGTGTTTGGGGGGTTGTGATTGAGTTCCTGCACCTATTTTCTGAGAAAAAAAAGCCCTACAAAAAGGATATATAGATACCGTATATGCTTTTGGGGATACTTATTTTTTCTTTACTATATGTACTAAACATCTTTTCATTATGCCTATAATGTTGAATTACATATACATTTGAAAACATCTTTTTTTTTAACAAACACCTGTGAGTTTCGTTTTTAAACTGGATATGTAGAAGAAAACTTTACTGTATATTGGTGTTTATGGAGTTTTCCTTTCATACAACAAATATCCCTTTTTTTTCTTTGGTTGAATAACAAGAGATAACCCATTTTTGTTTTCCTAAGAGAGAATAATAGTGGTAGGGCAAGGTACTCCAACAGGTCTGATTGCTATTTCCTACAGACCAATTGGGATGGCTTCTGGTGTCTAAGTGAGATCAAAATTGGTGTATTCGTTTTCTAGGTCATTCCTTCCCGATTTTTTGTGAAGGCATTTCTTAAATGGAAAAAACTTGTTTAGTACATTTTCAGTAAAAACTAATTCAAACTGGAAGACATGCACTGCTGGGGAGGAAGTTTTAAAGACCGGAGTCGAGCACCACTGGTCCATAGATGTCTTTGGCATTGCTGAGTCAGTCATGAATAATACAATATGTGAAATTAGGACTGCTGTAATCCAATTCATTGTACACATGGATTCTGAGCGGAAACACTTCATATGTCAACCAGAATGAACTTGAAGACAGACATGGCTCTTAAGACAAAATCACATTAGATCAGAATCACATGTAAAGGAAGCAATTAGAATGGAAGAGGGTTCCAAGATGGAATCAAAAGCAGGCAGAATCTCAAGAGGCTTGTCTCTCTACACAATTTACAGTACATTTACTGTATATCCACTACTGTTTTATTGAAATGTATACAGTATATAGACAGAATGCATGAAGATGGCACAGTTTTTGATGCCTATAGCAACCAATCAGGTTAATCCTAAAAAAAACAAAAGACTGTTTAATGTGAGCAAAAAAGAACAAATTAGTGATCAGTAATAACTAAAGCTTCCCATAGATGGATCGAAATTTGGCCAGTTCAGCAGGGACTGGCCAAATTTTGATTCATGTAAGGGCACTGTGGTTATACTGAAAACGATCTACCCATCGACTTATGAACAACCGGCCTGCTGGAAAATTTCCTCTTGATCAGAAAACTTTCCCTATTGTCAGGATACAATGAAACAATGGGAAGATTCCCCCATCCACCTCAAATGTGTGGATGGGGGAAGCGGGCCAATTTTTTTTGTTCAGTCTGCCAGTTGAACAAAAAAAATGACCCAACTATGGCGAGCTTAAGTGTTCAATTATGACTGAAAGTATGTGTATATTCAGCCCTCCTAGGTAGTTTCCTAATGACTACACCATGAACAGAAGACAAAGTACTTGGTTGCATAGTATTCTGTATGACAGCGAGGGCAGGGACAGACATCAACATTGCATTGGTGACATATTGTTTGGCACATGCAAAGATTTCAATGCCATTTACACCAATCACTCACATCACTCCCTTTTGACCTCCCAGATAAAAGATGCGCTTAGATCAAGCAATAGATTGTTTAAAAGCGTATCTCAATACAAGAACAAGAACCTATACACTTACTGGACACTTTAATAGGTACAGCTGTTCAACTGCTTGGTAACACAAAGTGCTAATCACACGGCAGCAACTCAATGCATTTAAGCATGTAGATGTGGTGAATACAACTTGCTGAAGTTCAAACCAAGCATCAGAATGGAGAAGAAAGGGGATTTAAGTGACTTAAATGTAGCATAGTTGTTGGTGCCAGATGGGCTGGGCTGAGTATTTCAAAAACTGCTGATCTACTGGGATTTTCACGCACAACCAACTCTAGGGTTTATAGAGAATGGTCCAAAAAACAGAAAATATCCAGCGAGCGGCAGTTGCGTGGACGAAAATGTCTTGATGTCAGAGGAGAATGGGCAGACTTGTTGCTGCGACATTCAGATGGTAGGATCAGAGTTTGGTGCAAACAACATGAAAGCATGGATCCATCTTGCCTTGTATCAACGGTTTAGGCTGATGGTGTATTGGTGTGGGGGATATTTTCTTGGTACTAGCAAGGTGTACCTAATAAAGTGGCCGGTGAGTGTATATTGTCCTTAGGACTCTTCCACACGAACTTTCCGATTGGGTCTGCCTGCTCGGAACCTCCATTTTGCTCTATGGAGCGGTGGGTGTAAACTGACATGTGTCTGTTTACAACTGCCGACATCCGATCCGATCTGCCAAATAGGGACGGATGGGGACCCAATTCCCCTTCCGTTCGTCGGATTGGATGAAAATGGACAGGTGGTCCGTTTTCATCCGACCACCCAAAGAGGAGAGCAAAAAGCTCTGTGTCTGCTCTGCAGCAGCTGAGCAGACAGAGAGCTGTTATCCGCTTGCTCAGCAGGGATCAGTGGAGAGATCCCCAGCTGAGCAAGCGGATCCGCTAAACAGGTCTGTTCCGTGTGAAAGAACCCTTAGATGTGGTCACTAAATTAGTAAGTTTTTTTTTTTTTTTATGTTTTTCCCTTTATTTTCACCTGGTGATCCTGCCAGTAACATACGTCCAGCAGGGTGACAGCACTCACACACTGCACTGTATCTATGGAGCATTGCCACCATAGAAAATGACTTCAAAACACCTCTCTCTATTTCTGTAACATGGGGGAGGTGTTCTGTAGTCCATAGAAATTGCTGGGGGAAAATGTAACTGATAACAGTCAGCACAGACAGAGAAAGTTGTCTGCTCACAGAATGAGCAGAATTCAATGTGTATTTCTGCACTTTGCAAACAGATACAGCAAAACTCTTTCAATGGCATCATTAAAAGACTAAAAATGGAGGAAAACAAATGTCAATTCTTAGGGTTTTCAAACACTTTAATCCAAATGCTGCGCAGCTTTTTGAAAACCTCTGATTGCATCTTGACCAGCGACCACAACATCCATAGCTTGTCTTCAAAAGCCCCGTGTGATTGACATTTGGTGGTATTAATTGGGATTAACGTCAATGAAGCTTACTCACATAGTATCCAGGACAAGCATAATTTGCCACATCTAAAACTATCCCAGAATAGCCACATGCAGAATGGTTATTTTCCATTGAACTGCTTCCCAGGAACAGTGGTATGTTTTTTGGCATGCAGAAATAAAATATGTCCTGTAAAATATGTTGTGCGTTATTTTAATTTAGGGGTAAGCAAAATAACAGAAATATTGTGTAGTGTCAAAAAGGAAAACTCTTCTTGTATAATGATCTATTTATTTTCAACAAAAAGGATATTTATAACACGTTGAACTGTGGACTTTATTACAATAAGACCTAGACATATAACAAATAGTATGTACACATCCTAAAATGAAAGCATACGTAAACTCAAAGTCCATTTTCAGAATGTTTGGCATCATGTCTTGCTGTATACAGTTCTTCCAGGGAAATAATTTTTTGTGAATTTATTGCAAATACTTCCCTGCGGATCATGTCAGTAGCATTTCTTGTTGCAGGCTGACAACGCAAAGCCACACAGACAGCAGCAGTATTGTCAGGCTGTCGTGTGCTTTTTCAGTTGGTCATTGGCCATTGGGTTGCTTATCAGGTCTATCCAATAGGCAGCCCAATGGCCAACTAAAGGTGACCAAAGATGGATTGAAATTCGGTTTGGCGGAGACTGGCCAAAATCTGATCCATGTCTGGCCACTACAGTTGAACTTTTCGACCAACAGCCCTGTCAGATAAAAGCCGCTCAGTCAGTGCTGCTCTGTATATTCTGACAGTGGGGGAGACTCCCCATTGTCAACAGTGCAGAGGGGAGGATTCCCCCATCCAACATGTGGATGGGGGAATCGTCCGGTTTTTTTTTTGTTCAGTCAGCAGGCTGAACCATTTGCATGGCAGGCTGACAATGCTGCTGCCAATTGTGAGGCAGTAGCTTAGTGTTGTCAGCCTCCAACAGAAAGTACTGTGATTGCCAGGATTTACAGATACAAAACTTTGCAAGGATTCACAAAAACAATTTGCTTAAAAAATGGTATGAAGTGAAGCAGGATGGCAAACATACTAAAACATAGATTTAGGGTTTACAAACAATTTTGACATAAAGCTAAAATAAATAATCTTACTGATGAGAGTCAATGTCTTATTACCGGTAATCTTTTTATGACTTATAGTTTGTATTGAGGAAGCCATTTTTTACTTTACTGTCTGTGATCAGCTGGAAAGAGACCCGGGAGGGGGTCACCGCCATTAGCTGTGAGTAGGCAGCCCCATTGAAAGCAATGGAAAGCTGCTGGCTCTCATAGCTAATAGCGCCCACTTGCATGTAATTGCACATGCAACAATCACATGTGAATGATCAGCCCTGCTCACAGACTGTCTGCATCCAGGGCTGATCACTCCTATGTGATTTCTGTATGAATGTTTACATGCAAGTGGTTGTGGTTAGTTGCAAGAGGTGGCAGCCTCCTATGGCTTTCAATGGGGCTGCCTACCCAAAACTAATCATGGGAACCCCTGCTGGGGTTTTCACAGCTGATCACAGACAGGGTGCATTCTCAAGTGTGAATGCACCCTTACTCTAGGTTCACACCTAAGCGTTATCCACAGAGTTTTGCAGAAATGCACTACAGTCCATTTAACATGATTTCCTATGGGACAGATTCACATCTCTGCTTTTTCATCTGGTGCGTTTTTTGGAAAGGGTCAGGGACTTTTTTAAACACGGAAAGTTGGAATTTTGGTTCTATAGACTTCAATGGAAACGCTGCATAAAAGCATGTAGTGCATTTTTGCCAAGTTTTTGATGCATTTTGCGTTTGAAATCTACCTAGCAACAGGAAAAAAAAACAAAAATGCAAAACGCGTCAAAAACACATGTGCAAAAATGCAAAACGCACTGCAAAAAAACAGATCAAACGCAAAGTGCATAGGTGTGAACCTAGCCTTACATATCTTTTCTCTATTTCTTGCTCAGTAATATTATACATTGATTGCACCTTTATGATCCTGTATTTTGTTTTGTTTACCAGAAAAAGTCTGTCTGGCTAAAACAGTAGACTCCTTGCAGTTACTAATGTCATAAAACATCAAAAATAATCTGGGTAACCAGAATCATCTGGATTTAGGCTGCTAAACCATTCTGTCATATAAGAGAACTTTGGAACCAAAATTAGCAAACACGGGCCCTTTTTAAACAAAATAATAATGAGATCTGGTAATGCTGCCATTTAAATGACTGAATCATGTGAATTTTAATGATAGGACCTTTTGATGCAGTCACTAAAAGGGAGATTACATCCATTTCCAATGCACCCAAAGCATCTCCTGACTTCAGAGCCAAACAGGTTTATTGAGCCAAATGAGTAAGTAATCCTTAGGATCATATGGCATGCTCCACATCCTGCAGGTTCATTTGCTTCCATTGGTAGACCAGTCAATCCCTTCAACAGGGAAAAGTTTGAAATCCAACCGAAATGCCACTTGAAATATTCTGGGCGAATTTCTGCATCCAGTGCCTGTGTAAACAGGACCTTAAAGTGCACCTGTCAGAAAGATATGTAGATGGCCATTTTTCATCCCCTCTTAAAAATGCTAGTTGCATGGCATATCTGGCCTGAATACATCATTGTAACCAGCATGCAGCAAATGAAATTTAAAGAAAAATACGATTTTCGTATCTCTGTAATAATTCTCTGGTTTATGAAGGATTAAAGCCAAAGCATCAGCATCCCTGTATGCAAGTAAATGCTTAGATGTACAGTAACCAATGTACAGCCACAGCCTTTCATTGATTTGTACACACCCATCAATCCTGGGTGCAGAGATACACTTGTTTTTCGCACTGTATGGCTCTCTGTGCTTGTGTGAATGTGCCCTTAATGAGATCCCGGGCAGCACAGTGGCTGAGTGGTTAACATTTCCACCTAGTAGCACCAAGGTCATCAGTTCAAATCCCAACCATGGCATTACCTGCTTGGAATTTGCACGTTCCTGCATGGGTTTCCTCCCACCCTCCAAAGACATGCTGGTAACTTATTTGGCTCCTGTCTAAATTAGCCATAGCAGGGGCGTATTTTCCACAAGGCAGTTGCCTAGGGCGGCATTTTTTAGGAGGGCAGCACTGCCTCCCGGAAGAAGGGACATATGCGGCATGGGTACCAGGTGGGATCCGAGAGAGGCTGCGGGCTGCTTGATGGTGTATGCAGAGCCCAACTGTGGTTCCTGGGGATGTCCGGAGCTGTGAAGGTGAGCGTGTCTCTGTTGCTGGCGGGGAGTTGGGTTTAGTGGAAGGCTCTCTCGGGTGGGGATGAAGCAGAGGTGTTGATCACTGTCAGGCTCTCTCCGTGGGGGGGGGTCAGGTGTTGGTCAGTGTCAGGCTCTCTCCGCTGGGGAGGGGGTGTCTGATTTTTGTGTTGCCTAGGGCAGCACAAAACCTAAATTCACTATTGGGCCCTAGTATGGATGTGAGTTAGGGACCTTAAATAGTAAGCTCCTTGAGGACAGGGACTGATGTGAATGTACTATATATGTGTAACGTGCTGCATAGATTGATGACAATATATGAGTACCTGAAATAATAAATAAATCCTTTCACCATTCATTTCAATAATAATCTTCCCATAAGACTGTATGTGCATTTAACATATTTTATGCATATTATATACTTGTACTGCAGACGAAAATAATAAATGCATATTTTTTTTACCTGCAAAAAAATGTGCATTTATTATTTTTGTCAAAAAGGTGAACTTTAAGTGACACTGTAAAGTATTCCCATTCACTCCTCCCTAGCAGTTATATAAAAGGTTATGTAGGGAGGTAAAGAACTGGAGCTGGACCAGCACAGACAGTAATTAGACACTCCCATAATAGGAGAAGAATATGATGTGCAAGGAGGGAAGGAGCTGTGCTAGGGAATTGACTCTTCCTGGAGTAGTCAAATCTTTTATTATTATTATTATTAGACAGGATTTATATAGCACCAACAGTTTGCTCAGCGCTTTACAATATAATGGGAGACAATACAGCAACAATACAGTTCAATACAAGAGGGTTAGGAGGGCCCTGCTCTAAGAGTTTAGCAAGTGCACCGGCACATTGCAAGTGAATATAAAATAATTTAAGAAAAGGATATACAACAAAAATTGGCATTGAAATTACTTGTTTTGTATGTGAATTTACCTCTAATTTTTTAAGTTGGTGACAGGGTTTCTTTATAGTTAACCTGAGCAAAGTGACAGGTTCACCTTGTTATGTAAACTGCATTGTCTGTGTTTTTCTAATCGCAACTCCACTTTGATGCATCATCAGCCAGCCCGGAAAGTACCCAACAGTTCCAGGTATGGGAGTTTCCTTGACACCGTCCCACCTCCCAACCATGGGAACCCTTGGTGGCTGGGCACCCAATCTCATGCTCAGGAGTGGTTATGTAGTGACACGAAAAGTGCTTACACTTTCTTATACTGGAATTTCCGGTGGGCTGGTAGTCATGAGAACATTGGGAAAACAGTGGACAATAAGTACGTGTACCTTTGGCTCAATTCAGTAAAGACCTGTCATTTTGCCCAGTATGTGCAAAAACAGGTCTACTGTAAATAAAAGGTAATAAAACTGATAGCTTTCTTCAGCTGAACATTCATCAATAGTAATGTGTTTTTATAAAGCGAAAGAAAATTTTACATTATATACACAACACCATGATCATGTTTCAGACAGACTGGCCAAGATAGCTCCATTTTCAAGGTGGCATCTTCTGTTGGGATACAAAGGTCTCCTAATGAACATATGCTTGTAGGCAGGTGGCATTAGTTAGGTAGTGGCTGGCCCAGGCAGGGGAAGGGGGTAATCATTTTGCACTTTTTCCCAGGCTTTTGGACCCAGCCTACCCACCCTGTGATGCATATACTATAAAAGGGAAAGCCTGGGTACCTGGAGCTTCCGCTCTTCTTGGCCAAAATAATTTGACACCATAAGCCACGGAGGAGGGCTATTGTGCCCCACAGTTCACCCCAGGACACTGGTTTTTGGAGAAACATCATCTGATGGACTTGACCAGTCATGGACTTACACCTTCTTAAAGTGGTTGTAAACCCTTACATATACCCAGTGAAGTGATTGGCCTCATGTGATAAACAATTATTAAAACAGATCCTACATGAGTTGTACCTGTTTATGTACAGTCATCTTTCCCCTACATCCATTCAAAATGCGGAATTTACACAGGATCTCTCAGCTTTGAAAAGCAGGGGGTAGGGAGCTAATTTACATCAGTGAGGGGAGCTGATTGGAAGGAAGAGATACCCCTTCCTCCACACAGCTCACAGGAACAGCGCTGAGGCTGTCGATCTGCTGGAGGTCCCTTCCCTGTCACCATTGTTCTCTTGGTGTCAGGAAAACTTGTCAGAAGTGACTCACGTTGATAGCAGAGGAAAGAAGCAGCAGACAGAAATGACATTTACTGCTCTAGATTGAGACAAGTACACACAATAGAGGGATATGCTTTGCTCATATTTCTTGTCTGACGTTTACAACCACTTTTAGGTATGCCTGGGCAGCCACAAGAGTAATTAGCCAGGGATGTAATGTGCTGGACCTGTAATTGTATTGCTTGAAGTTCTCAGTAAAGTTTGTTGAACTGTTTCCAAAGCCTGGTCTGAGGTTACTGGGGTGCATGAATGTTCCTGGCATATAAAAGAACTTGGGTCAGTACAGGCACTTACAGTGTATGCAGCAAGTCCATTACTAAGGTTAACTCAGCAAGACAAGCAGAGGAGGAATACAGTTGCTATGGGTAACCAAGTAATGGTGTCAAGGGTACAGCAGCTTGTCAAGAAATGTGGTACCTGGCGGGGTGAAGGGTCCTCCTGTAGCAAGGGAGTAATTGATCTGGCTTCCTCCCCAGCAGTTTCACTGAGCAACCAGGCTCCGAACCTGTGTTACAAAGATTCACAGCCTAGCCACAGGGTACGGGAGAGCTGAAGGAGTAAAGTGAGAGCACACATGAGGTCTGTGCTAGTGCTAGTCAAGACCCCATTCTCTCAATAGGAGTGAGGTGGCAGAGGTACGCTAGACAGGTGGAGAGGGCATGGGCGCAGCAGTGTTCCTCCTAAATGCAACATACTACAAGAAATGTGTGCAGGGACACAGGACTGAAGGTTTGCAGAGGAACTTTGCATGACACATCACAACCAAGAGTAGTCCAGATCTTCTTGGGCTTACAAGGCATAGATACGCTGCTCCAAGCCCACAGGCTGACCATGACACCTGCACTCCTCTGGCCTCTTTCAGTAGGCAATCATCTGGATGCCACAAGAGTCATTTCTACTCTTTTTATTATTAGTAGTAATAAGAAATGACATTGACTTACATTTTGGTTTCTCCTGATTCACCAGGATGGTTTTATGGGGGATGATGGGTTTTATTTAATTGCAGATTTGCTGAATATAAACCAGTAATAATAATGTTGGGATAGAAATACATACCACAGGCAGTTCATGGAGCAATCTTTCCTCTTTATCCATATAGTGAAAACAAAATTCAAACATAGGGGCCTGCCTTGATCACTATCTGTATAGATCCCTGGGATATAAATTGTTTACTCTCCTTACTGATTCCAGCCAAATGATTGTGGAGTCTCCCCCCTGGTGGTCTATATCTAATCTATTATGTGGGCTGAGCAAACATGCTTTCACCTTTCCTATGCAGGTTTAAAGGGGAAATCTAGGGTACAAGACTAAATACAAAATTGTAGAGTACAAAATGCTTTGTTGAAACATGAGGCATACTGTATATGTGTCATCACTTCAAAGATATATTTGCTGCATAGTCATGTGTTTTCTTTACTTTGATGAAAAAATCATATAGCTTGCAAAATGAAAGTTCAAGCATGTTCAAACATAACAGTTACAGAAAATACTTTAATACTGATTATGCGTTATTGACTATGGACAACAAAGTATTTATGTGTTTTTAACAAGCAGTAAAAGCTGTAAAACAAGCCCCCAATGTCCGCTAGAGCTGCATGTACTATGAGTTAATTCATTCTTAAGGATCATAAAGAAAGACTCTATGAGCCTGTTCACACCATGTTATTGCTGTTACATGTGCATTAATGCACTTTATCACAATGCATATTAAGTACACTAGCAAGATGTTGTGCCACTTATTTGAAATGGCACCCTAATGTACCTTTCGAAGGATGTGTGGTGCAGCTCAATTTGCGGTAAGGCAAAACGTGCATTGCAATGTAGCGCCCTGGCAAAAGAAATTGTGCCTTCAGCGTTTTGTTGTACCATGCATATGTTACTGAAAAAACATGGTGCGGACATAGGGAAAATGGAGAATTTCCTTCACTTTGGAGAAATCGCATCTCATTTCCTTTAGTGCCTGCAGGACAGGAAGTAAAGAGAATTCTCCCCAAAGGGACACAAATAACAATAAATAGATAAATAAATAGACCAATAAATACAACCTGACAAGGTTTATAACCATTCTCTACTCCATCCAAAATGAAAATAATACTTTAGATATACTTTAAACTTTAATAACGTCTCAAATTAGTTGCTCGCTGGAAACACAATATACTTCACATTAAAATGCTGCTCTGGGTAAAGTTTTTTATTTTTGTATATTACAGTTTAACAGATCTTTTATTTGGTTCATGAACTGTAGCATTTTCTTCACCCTGCAGGACGGGGAGACCCCCATCATATCAACATGCCGGAAGGAGCCCTGAAAGGAAGCAGAGAGCGACCAGGTGAACAAGGTGGGTTTTATGTGATTTGCCTCTGATCTGCTATGATCATGCCTCACTTTGCTCTGATGTGGGGTAAATGGATACTTGTGTGGCCTTTATCATGGAAAACCCATTACTGGGCAATGTTCTGAGTCCTGGAGGGGTTCAGAAAGATGATGTGCCTTGTGTGTGACTTGAGAAAAGAAAATATTATTATTATTATTATACAGGATTTATATCGCGCCAACAGATTGCTCAGTGCTTTACAATATAAAGGGAGACAATACAGCAACAATACAGTTCAATACAAGAGGGATAGGAGGGCCCTGCTCCTTGGAGCTTACAATCTAGGATAAGCACAGAATCAGAAATATTCCTATTAGGGACTACTCATTTCCCCCCATTAATGTTATGGAACAATTAACACAAATATGGCCTGCTCTCTATAGGCAACAACTCCTCTTTAGTGCTTAATATAATTAATATATATTAGGTTTGTAGAAATACATAACCACAGAGGGCCTAGGGGTGTAGGTAACCAAAATCCTGATCTACCTATTTAGCCAATATCAATGTTAGCAGACCATTTTTGTCCATAACCCTGAACTTAAGTCTTGTAACATATCCATCTCTCTCCTAGCTGTCCCCAGGCCTTCATCTGTCAGTTCTCTGAGTGGAATAGTAGCCGGGATGTCTGGCAGCTGTACCTCCGTGAATACCGTTTGTTCGGACAGCGATCGTCCGGTTAGCCTCAGTTCCTCCACCTCATCTGCCTCCTTGCAAGACAGCCACAGTACCTTTGGAAGCAGCGGAACTCTTGGCTCCTCACAGTACTGCAGCCCTGCATATCCCCAGCAGAATGGCAGTGACATTAGCCTTGATCTTACCCCCGTGACCCAGCTGGAGTGTGAACACAAGGGACTGCCAAATGAAAGAGCCTTCCTGGGCTGTACATGGTCTCCAATTCTACGGAAAGCCAAGGATCCAAAGGCCAAGCTTTCCCATCTGGACAGAGTGGTGCTGGAGATCCTAGAAACAGAGCAGGCCTATGTCAGAGACCTTAAAAGCATTGTAGAGGTATGACACTTTGGATTTATTGTGGCTGAAATATTTGAATGTATAACAGTTTGTGTGTTAACTTCCCGAGTTGTGTTGCTTCATCCAAAGCAGATGGTGGACATATGTTCTGCAATGGCCATGTTTTTATTGTTACTTTTATTTAATCGGTATCCAGGCAAAACCTGATAGTTGCGTTATGTTTTTTTATTGTGAGAACAGTACTGCAACACAACCTCACACCCAGATGTCTATTTATTGTTTTTTATGTTGCATCTATATCTAATCAAGGTTCCTTGTGAACTTCATGGGACTATAGCCTGTATTTTCTAGGCCCCTGTGAACTGAGATAGGACTGCAAAATCAATATAATTACCACAGCAACTCATTTTATAGAAATAGTGATATAAAGGAAAATATAGTGCCTGTTCTGCAAGCTATATTGATGCCTACTGCATCCTGAAAATACCTAGTAAGATTTTAATTGTCTTAAGCTTCTACATAGTTAGAAGCAATCACAAAAGTGGTAAAGGTTAATTTTCGGACCTACAATATGTATTGCACTTGACTATTGCAGGGCCCCAACATTATCCACTCTATAGGGTGCAGCCTACATTGCTCTTCGGCATATTTTTACCTTTTTGATTTATCACCTTAAATTTAAGTAGACTGTTGGTAAGTCTCAAGAACCAAATTCTCTATGTATCCCCAAAGAAAAGTAAACCTTTCACCCTTGAAAGTACAGATATAAGAAACCTTTTCTTCAAACCTTCAACCAAAGAGGGTAATAGTATCCTACTAGAGTGGTGGCACCTTTTTGGACTGTTGGTAAGGTTTCATTCACACAAGCCCTGTGATTTTGGTTTATTTAAAGGAGAGGTGCAGCTTTTTGGGACATTCTGCACTCCTGTGACCCGTTTTCAGCTGACAATGGGCTGAAGCCTGCTGTTGGCTATCACTCAGCCGGTCCAGGCTGGGCAAAGATCCCGACTTTAAAATCGGGATCCACCCCAGAGTCTGGAGCGGCACCTGGCTCAGCCTGTCAGCGAGCTGCTGAGAACCTTAGCCAGCCACTCCCTCTACTCTACAACTCATTGCTTCAGTTAGCAGGGGGGCACAGCAGACAGCAATGACTGACTGCACTCTGCTCAGAGCGGCTGTGAGAACTCAGCGATCAGCAGTCATGTGATTGCTGAGTTCTCACACTGGGGGGGAGTTGAGGGGCACAGAAGCAGCATCGGACCAATGCTACATCCACCTAGGTAAGTATAATTTGGGGAAAAACAAACCCCATACTTCTCTTTTAAGAAATTATCTGGGAAGTATAGACAAACTTTTTGCTTTACAGATAAAGTTCCCCTACTTTTCAATGTACTTGCATTTACATGCGTTTAGATGCATTCAGATTATCCATCTGCCCCTGGACAAACAGAATTTTATTTTCTTTAAACACAACTAATGTGAATGCATGTATGCACAGATAACACTGTGAGTGTACGTTATATGATTTAAAATATTTACACGCATTTATATTCACTTAGAAATGTCCTACAAATACATATAACACGGATGAGCCCATATATGTCATTAGCAGGGTGAATGAGGCCTAAAATCTCAATGAATGGTGTTCAGGGCATCATACCTCTAGGAGTAAGTTACGTTGGAAAGCCGGTTGTGGGAAATTGGGTGAAGGAGAGAAAAATAACTGGAAGGAGGCGATGCGGTCCACATGAGCCCCAACATTTCAGCCTATTCAGCTTTCTCTGCATATAAAACCAATTTAAACAATTCTGCTCTAACTTCAAGCCCTCATAATGGTATGAAAGCTTCCAGCAATCTGTAATCAGAAACATTAATGAATAAAAGGGTAGCAATCCTTTTGGAATGTGGATGCTAGAATTCTCAGTTCTTATTGCCAGAAAGCTCCAGCATCCAAAAACCTGGATGCTCTATTTTGTAAAGACTGACCAGAGCGTGCCTGGTTGCTCTCTGTGCCTCTTATTGCTTTGCTGCCTACTGCCAACTTAGCTAGTTATTGGTCCATAGCAGTGGTCGGCAAGCCACGGCTCGCGAGCCACATACGGCTCTTTACACGCTTTAA
Source organism: Staurois parvus (assembly GCF_062004578.1). Classification (NCBI taxonomy): domain Eukaryota; kingdom Metazoa; phylum Chordata; class Amphibia; order Anura; family Ranidae; genus Staurois; species Staurois parvus. Next base: position 659,518 of record NW_028318028.1, on the reverse strand, counting down.
TGCGGCTCTTGTGTGCCGGGCGCCCGCTCCCCTCCCTCCTCTCGGGCGGCAGGGACTCTGCAGCGTGATCCAAAAAAAAAACAGCCAGGGCAGCGTGCTCAAATGCAATGATTGGCCAGTCTCGCTGCCACTCACATCCTGATAGCCAGTGATTGGCTGTCAGGATGTGTGTAGGCGGGGCAGCGTGACGAACATGAGAGGAGCTAGGCTCCTCTCACAGTCGGCCCTGAAGACCGGAACGGCGCGGGAACACGGCGAGAGGAACGCGCGGAGCAAAGGTAAGTGAATTGACACAGGGGGGACTTGGCTTACTACTTGCTACTTACTTACTACTACTATATGAGGGATGAATTAATATGGGGGATGAATTACTATAGGGGGGATGAATTACTATGGGGGATGAATTACTATAGGGGGGATGAATTACTATATGGGGGATGAATTACTATGGGGGATGAATTACTATAGGGGGGATGAATTACTATATGGGGGATTAATTACTATATGGGGGATGAATTACTATGGGGGATGAATTACTATAGGGGGGATGAATTACTATATGGGGGATGAATTACTATATGGGGGATGAATTACTATATGGGTGATGAATTACTATGGGGGATTAATTACTATATGGGGGATGAATTACTATGGGGGATGAATTACTATATGGGGGATGAATTACTATATGGGGGATGGATTACTATGGGGGATGAATTACTATATGGGGGATGAATTACTATGGGGGATGAATTACTATATGGGGGATGAATTACTATATGGGGGATGAATTACTATGGGGGATGAATTACTATATGGGGGATTAATTACTATATGGGGGATTAATTACTATATGGGGGATGAATTACTATGGGGGATGAATTACTATATGGGGGATGAATTACTATATGGGGGATGAATTACTATGGGGGATGAATTACTATATGGGGGATGAATTACTATGGGGGATGAATTACTATATGGGGGATGAATTACTATGGGGGATGAATTACTATATGGGGGATGAATTACTATGGGGGATGAATTACTATGGGGGATGAATTACTATATGGGGGATGAATTACTATATGGGGGATGAATTACTATGGGGGATGAATTACTATATGGGGGATGAATTACTATGGGGGATGAATTACTATATGGGGGATGAATTACTATGGGGGATGAATTACTATATGGGGGATGAATTACTATGGGGGATGAATTACTATATGGGGGATGAATTACTATATGGGGGACGAATTACTATGGGGGATGAATTACTATAAAAACTTATTTAAACTAAAAACAGTGTACCATCCTATGTATTTTCAGTTTTAAAAATGTGGCTCTCAAAATAAATTTCAATCGTGGTTTTGGCGAGATTTGGCTCAGTAGAAAAAAAAGGTTGCCCACCACTGGTCTATAGCATGGGTGCTCAACCTGTGGCTCTCCAGCTGGTACCGAACTAGCATGCCTCACGAGGCATTGCAAGGCTGACAGTTACAAGCATGACTCTCAAAGGCAGAGGCATGATAGGACTTGTAGTTCTGCAACAGCTGGAGGGTTGAGCACCCATGGCCTACAGGGAGGTGTGGAAGGGGATAGGCCAAAGAATAAACATGCAAGATTTGGTCAGCATTTTCACTGGAGAGCACACTATATTTAGAACATTTTAGAAATAAACCTACCCTGCGAGCAGACACATAGAACTATTTGTGTCAGATTCCAGTGGCCAGTTTACAATATTTAAAGATGCCACAGGTTTACTTTAAGCATCTGGTACCCTTTATCAGTTTTACTTTCTGAATGAAAAAGTGGAAAAAAATGTCCACATACCCACCATGTAGAGAGCAGAACTCCCACAGTTAGATGCATTGTCATCCCTCCCAATTAGCTCTGAAGATACCACTGTCAAGGGGCCCAAGTTCTGAAGTCCATCGAACAGCAGTGGATTTCAAAAACTTTGCCAAAGAAAGCCCAAGCTGCTCAAAGATGTAGCAGCGTAGAGTTGGGGGCACTGTTGAAACATCTGACTGGTGGGTATTCCAAGCAGGAAGAAAGCTAACAATCAGAAATAGAGGATTCAAATATCTAATCAGTAGCAATCCCAAGCAAGAAAACCTCCACCAATAAAAAGGTCATAGTTCAAACAGCTGATTGATAGTTATTCCAGACAGGAAGACCTCCACCAAGGAAAGCAAAGTTAAGCCTAGCACACACTATGAGAAAAACAGATGAACAATCTGATTTTCAAGTGCATATCATGATGTAGTCTAGAATGGTATTAACTTGTATGAAAATTCCTGGCCAACAAAGGCAAACATAGCTATGTACTAGTATAGTAGGAGAGGAAGTGTAGGGGGGTTGTTAGCTTCTGATCATGCATGTTTTTTTCTATTCAGTTATTTCCATATGATTACTGTACACATTGAGCAAAAATCAGACGCTTTTCTAGCTTGTACCTTTGTTTTTTGTCACCTGAACAGTTGAAATTGGCTGTCGAAAGCACTATACTTACAAACAGATAATCAACTGATGATTTGTTCCTCCTACGGAAATTTTCATATGATTTTCTTATCCTGTGTATGGGCCATTCTTTCCAAGTGAAAGTAGAAAACATATTTAAGACTGCATTAATATCCTGCATATTTTTATACTGAGTTTCAGCAATATGATTGAAAAAAGTCAAGGCGGAATCTGTAAAACCAATTGAATTATTTTTTGGACAGTACGTAAGAATTCATAGAAAAAAGTATAAACCGGACATTAAAGAAAATGTATAAAACCATTGTTTGTGTACACAATATGGTATATGTAAAGGACATGATAAAGGGGAGAGATGGATAAATTGCTCTTGTATTTTTATTTATATAACACCAGAAGTATACAAAATTATGTCAGAGTTGGTATGCAGAGGTCCCAGTGGAAAGATTTGTTTGTGGATCATCACCCATGGCCTTCCATGGAATCAGTCACACAGCTGGAGATGTCTTCTCCATAGGATGTTTTAAAGACACAATGACCCCCCAAAAGTGCTTGCTTAATGGGATTAACCCAATGTATTTTTTTTACTATACAGTAGTTTCAACTTTTATAAGGGTCTGACATGAAAATAAAATAGGAGAATATTTGTTACATTTCTGTTATAAATTTAAAAATGTACATACCATTTTCTGAGCAGGCAAGTTTAATATCTAACCTGACAGTAATTAGGCCATGTATGGGCCACATGGACTTTAAAACCTGTCAGTAGAGCTGGCTTACATTAGTAGATTTGCAAAAGAATGTTCATATGAACACTCGTACGAACATTCATACAAAAATTCTTAGCACATTTGATGACCTGACAAATGCTGTTCGAAAATACTTCATTTTATTTGCTGTTAACATTTGATTTTGGAATGAATTTAATTTCCTGAATGAAAACCGCATACACTGTTAAAAATTTGTTTGAGAAATATTTACCATCCTGCTACTTTGAATTTTCTTGTCAATGTGGTTGATAATGAACATTGATTGAACCCCTTTAACGATTAAGAAAATTGAACGAACATTCTTAACATGAAGATTTTTAAAATAAAGTCTAATAATTCATAGCCAGCTTTAACTTATCAAATGACAGTCAGCAGTGATAGAAAATGCAGTTTTTGAAGGACCAGATCAGTACATGTATGTTGTCTTTCTACAAATGCTGATTACTGATGCTAGGCATAGGGATGTAAGTACACCAGTACTGCACAGCACACTACTTAAATAATAATAATATTCTTTAGCCTTGCTCTGGCTGGAGCAGTGAGAAACTTCTAATATCTGATCTGGGATCTGTGCTTTCATATATGCATTTGATGGCCGTGGTCAGGGAGGACATCTGGGATTGGTTTATTCATAATTTCACATATTCTGTACACTCTCCTCTTCTAAAGAATCTTTTATAGACCAATGGTAAAAAAAAGTCTTTCCTTCGTATGGATGTCTTTTGTAGACTAGTCTGTGAGAATAATTTTATTGGATATACTGCATGTGATTTAGATGGACCTTTAAATTGTATTTTTCACAAACTAAACAAGTACAATTTTCTTAATCTCTAGTTATTTGCACTCAACGGCCACTTTATCAGGTACACCTGTTTAATTGCTTGGTAACAAAAATTGCTAATCAGCCAATCACATGGCAGCAACGCAATGCATTTAGGCATCTAGACGTGGTGAAGACGACTTGCTGATGTTCAAACAAAGCATCAGAATGGGGAAGAAAGGGGATTTAAGTGAATTTGAATGTGGCATGGTTATTGGTGCCAGATGGGCTGGTCTGAGTATTTAAAAAACTGATGATCTACTGGGATTTACACACTCAACCATCTCTAGGATTGACAAAGAATGGTCCGAAAAAGAGAAAATATCCAGTTAGCAGCAATTGTGTGGACAAAAATGCCCTGATGATGTTAGAGGTCAGAGGAGAATGGGCAGAATGGCTAGAGATAATAGAAAGGCAATAGTAACTCATGTCAATATGGACCAAAATCTCTAAGGAATGTTTCCAACATCTATGCCACAAAGAATTAAGGCAGTTCTGAAGGCAGAAGGGGGTCCAACCAGGTACTTGCAAGGTGTACCTAACAAAGTGGCCAGTGAGTGTAAAGGGCATCCTATTCCCTTTATAAAATTTGTTGCCTGTCTTTTTATTTTTACTAAATCTGATAGACCCCTGTTACAGTGTACCCTAAAGCTGAACTCCAGTCCAACATTAAAGGCACACACTAATACAGCTATGTAATAATCAATACATTATGCATGCTTTAATGCAAGCAGTGTAAGTACCCTAATTTGACTTGATATCAACCTTTTGCTGTTTTTTTTATACACAGGACTGGATGAACAGAAATACAAACCTGTCAGATATAACAGCTCCCATATATGTATTTCAGTTGTATATTTAGCTGTTTTCCTGGAGCTCAGCAGTAATTTATTTTACAATATAAATTATGCCACAGGAGGAGTAAGAACTCTTCAAGATGGATAGGGTCAGGCCAGGAACTATGGTAGAGGTATGCTGCTGGAGATTCCCTCAGAAGATAAAGGTTCTCCCAACAGACTCCACTTAGCTAGAATATAATTTTTCGGTGGACTGACCATTTAACTGCTATTCTTGAGTCCTTTCTCCGCCTCTGCTTTCCCCACTTGCTTAACTTTTTTTTTAATATAAATCTTTTGCATAAGAAGGTTATGTAGTGAGATAAGGAAATGAGACGGCCTGCCACCCCCTACTTCTGCTGCCCTCTCACCACATACTAGAGCCTGTATCGCAGTAGATCCAACTCTGTCTAATATCTTTATTCACAGCAGGGAAGCCCTGTGCTATATGCACTATATAATTTACAATCTACAGATCAAAACAACAACGCGACATGTGGAAGCCAATTCCAGTGTTAGGCTAGGAACATGCCATCATATGATGGATGAAAGTCCAGCTGTCCATGCCATAGAGCTGTATTATTAGCTCAGAGGCAGCTGTGCGCTCATTTTCTCCATAATTGTCATTTCTCTATGAGGAAGTGGTGCGGTGGTTTTGTGGTCTCCAATGAGGATTCTGGGATGCTCAGCACTCAAGCTGTCTGCTGATGTATCGCTTTAAGGATGGAATTCTCCAACACATGGGGCAGTATCAGCAGATGGTGTTATAGTTCTTTTTGATTACAGAACTATCTGATGTTAAAGAAGAACTACATGCAACAATATAAAAAGGAATTAAAAGTGTATGAAAACCCCAAATTTCTTCTCACCTTTTATTTCTGTGACAGTTGGAAAATGGTGGATTTCCTATTACTTTCTGTGCCAGAGGCAATGCCCATCAAGAGCATGAGAGGGGACACAAACAGCCGTATCTTACAGCAATATATGCACATTTCCCATTGTTTAATCACTTTAAACACCCTTCAAGTGTAGAAAAATTCCTGCTGATCTGCCAGAAATGCACTCAGCTCCTAATTTCCTATTGTGGGCTGACAACACAGCATTTTTGTGGACTGAATGGTGTCAGCCCTGCCCAGTCTTCATTGCTAAACTACTCAAATACCCTACTGTCTTTATATCCAAAGCAGAGGCACTGAAATGAGAACTAGGAGGGCTAAATAGACTCTTAGAGATAACACAGGAAGGAAGCACAGGGTTGCTCCAAGTTTCTGGCAAGATCAACAGTTTTTGTGTGCTTATAAAAGATATTTACAAAATGCTTTAGGAGGTATATTTACGAGACCCAAATGGAGAAAATAAGAGATGTTCATTGTTAGACTTTACATAGTTACATAGTTAGTCTGGCTGAAAAAAGACAAAAGTCCATCCAGTTCAACCATTAGAAGAAAAAAAAAAAAGTTATAATCCTATACCTACAGTTGGTCCAGAAGAAGGCTAAACCCCCCCCCCCCCCCAGCAAAGCATTATCCAATTTGCTCCTGCAGGGAAAAAAAAATCCTTCCTGATCCCCCGAGAGGCAGTCGGATATTCCCTGGATCAACTTTACCTATAAATGTTAGTATCCAGTTATATTCTGTGTATCTAAGAAAGAATCCAGGCCTTTTTTAAAGCAATCCACTGAGCTGACCAGAACCAACTCTTGAGGGAGTCTATTCCACATTTTCACAGCTCTCACTGTGAAGAAACCTTTCCGTGTTTGGAGATTACATTTCTTTTCCTCCAGCTGTAAAGAGTGCCCCCTTGTCCTCTGTGATGACCTCAGGGTGAATAGCTCTACACCGAGTTCACTATATAAACCACTGATGTATTTATACATGTTGATCATATCCCCCCTTAATCTCCTTTTCTCAAGAGAGAATAAATTCAGTTCCTCTAATCTTTCCTCATAGCTGATCTCCTCCATGCCTCTTATAAGTTTGGTTGCCCTTCTCTGTACTTTCTCCAGTTCCCCAATGTTCTTTTTGTGAATTGGTGCCCAAAACCGAATTGCATATTCCAGATGAGGTCTTACTAATGATTTGTACCGGGGTAATATGATATCTCTCTCTCTGGAGTCGATACCTCTTTTAATACAAGAGAGGATTTTGCTTGATTTACAAACCTCAGCTTTACCAATGTCAGTTGTGATGCTGACACCCATGAGCTATGGAAGGTACTGAACTCCATCCCTTACCCAATAAGCAGCACCACTCATTGTGTGAGACACATGGGAGTGTAATTTAGTGTATGTAAGAAGAACGCTGTTTGGTAACAGTTGCTGAAGAACTTGCAGACAACAGACACTATCTGGGCTTATAGTCCTCAGTATTAACTCACATGCAGTGTGCCAACAACAGCTCTTGGTTATGGCATACCTCCTGACTTTCTGAAATGACAAAGAAAAGTACATTTTAGACAAAGGACATACCTTTGCCACACCCCTGCTTGCAAGGACTATAATGAATAAATGCTCAAAAAACATCCGATAAACTCACTTATTTTTTTTTTATATTTTTTATTTTTATCCTAGCATTAATTTTAAGGCTTGGATGAAAATTATAGTGGAATATAGTCAGTTTGCCTTGTTAAAGCGGTAGTAAACTCTCTCTCCGTGATGCTGCTTTTTAAAAAGGTATTCCAACACATTCTGCGGTATAACTCAGCCGCAATCGCCTGTTCCTTACTTTATTCCAGCTGTTTTAAAATTTGTGCTTCCCTGGATAAGCCAGCGCCATCTTAACTATTGTTTTCTGAGTCTGTAGTCCAATTTACTTCCGCCTTTTCATGTTGTCCTTTCTGTAATATTTCACATGCGCAATGGTTTCTTAGCCAAGCCTTGTTCTAGTTCCGAGATTACTATGGCAACCATGTCCCGCCAATCATGTGCTTGTCACTGTGGGCTGCAAAGTGGCTAAATAGTTAGGACTTCCACCTGGCAGTACTAGGGTCATTGGTTTGAATCCCAGCCATGGTACTACCTGCCTGGAGTTTGCATGTTCTCCCTGTGTCTGTATGGGTTTCCTCCCACACTACAAAACATACTAGTAGCTAAATTAGATCCTGTCTAAATTCGGATCCATCCTGCGGGGATCGTTGGCTTGCTTTACAACTTAACAAACAAATTGCTCTTTTCATTTATCCCTATAATACCCTTACTCAAATAAATGTATGTAAATAAAATCAAATATACAAACACAAACGTGTAATAACACTCAAATTGGATGAAAAAATAAAAATAAAATAAAGCTATAGTGTCCAAAAATTGTCTTTCAACCAAGTCAGATCACTTTTCCTCCTCTTTCATAACTTCTTCTTGTGATATTATATATGGAATTTCAAATACGATGATCCAATGCAGAAAACCTCAAAAAAAATATAAACCGCAAATAGTGTATTACCTTAATTACATATAATTGTTTGGATTCACATTTGTTTTATGGTATAGTAGTAGTGGTTGCAGTGTGTTGAGTTCACTGTCACAATTAATGAGATATACTTTACATGCATTTTGGGTTATTTTGTTGGTGCACATCTAGAGTATATATATAGATAATAAAAAAAATTTTTTTTTTGGTTTTTTTTTTTCCACGGTTTTGAACACCTTTTTATGGAGTGTGCATGACACATAGTGCACAATTATATGTAATTAAGGTAATACACTATTTGCGGTTTATATTTTTTTGAGGTTTTCTGCATTGGATCATCGTATTTGAAATTCCATATATAATATCACAAGAAGAAGTTATGAAAGAGGAGAAAAAGTGATCTGACTTGGTTGAAAGACAATTTTTGGATACTATAGCTTTATTTTAATTTTATTTTTTCATCCAATTTGAGTGTTATTACACTTCTGTGTTTGTATATTTGATTTTATTTACATACATTTATCTGAGAAAGGGTATTATAGGGATAAATGAAAAGAGCAATTTGTTTGTTATATCACTTTCAAGGGTGAAAGTATTTTATCTTTTCTTTCTTTTGTTGTAGCTATTTATACTTTGGGAGTGATCACAATATTTATATTTGCTTTACAACTTACCTTTTTGTGGAGCTGGTCCGGTGTCATCCCATGCGGTAGGAGTCACCCAGTGTGGAGCGCACCCCCTGCAGCTGCCTCGGGACTCCACTGTTCACACTCCCTGTGATGTTTAAGATCACATGGGATGTAGAAGGAAGGGCTGAATGATACTCTTGAGGAGTGTGTACATCGGACATAACAGAGGGATGTTTGAGGGGAAACAAGGGACAAGGGGATTTTGTTACGAAAGAGGGACCATGCCTTCTAATGACAGCCAGTTGTGACTTCCGGGGTAAAGTAGAAATATCACTTTTTTATATTATTAAAGTGGTTCTGAAGCCTAAACATTTTTTTTTACCTTAACACATTCCCTGTTGCTGGACCACAAAGCAATGAGTCTGTAGGGGAGAGAACTGGGGATAGTATGGATACTGCAGTGAGAGCTATTGTTATTTTACAGAATGCTGGGTTGGGGTCATTTATTTCTTTATAAGCTTGAGTTGGCCATTAGGCATGCTCTACTAAGCTATGCAACTATCTGAAAGCCTGCTTTCTGAATGCCTTCAATTTTTTTTGTACTGATATGTCACATTGTATTTTTGGTTATCCCCAACTGAAGAGTAAAAGCACAGTGGCTAAATGGTTAGCACTTCCGCCTGATAGTACTAGGGTTGTTGGTTCAAATCCCATCCATAGCACCAGCTGTCTGGAGTTCTCCCTGTGCCTGTGTGGGTTTCCTCTGGGTACTCTGCTTTCCTCCCACACTCCAAAAATATGCTGGTAGGTTATTTGTATCCTGTCTAAATTGGCCCTAATATGTGAGTTAGAGACCTCAGATTGTATGCCCCTTGAGAGTTAGGGACCAATGTGAATGTACTATACAGTATATATGTGTGTGTATAAATTGATGGTGCTATATAAGTGCCTATAATAAAAGAGTGAAAGTCACAACAACAAAAAAGTCAAACACATTGTCTAAACTTTCTCTCTTGGAAGTCGCACAAGATGGATGCTGTCTATGCTCCATGGTTTATAGCTCTACATCTGCATTGTGATGAATGTTCAGTCTGAGCCATTATTTAAACTGGTGGCCAGTTAGTATTCCTGGAATGCCAGAGATTGCTGAGACCCAGCGTCTTTCTGACACATTCCCACTGGGCAGGGGTCACTGTGTGAGTGAGAGCAGACCACACTCAGATGCAGTATGGAGTGTCAGTACGGCCCCTCTGCTGCTCTGTTCTGTGTGCAATGTGTATGGCTTGTGTGTCCTGCTGGGCAATGTTTGGTCGGTCTCTCCCCTCACACATCAATCTCATATATGGGGTCAGCCACATCTGCCACATGCTTCAGCTTCATGACCAAAAGGGTTCTATTTTACGCAAAACATTTTTTTTTTTCGGTTTACAGTTGGAACTGAACAAATCAGTATAGACAAAAAAACATGAAAATATTTGCAAAGGACATTTTCCCCTAGTGTTAGTAGTAGTTGTTGATTTTGTTGTTTATTTTATTTCAGTAATATGTTATTAGCCCTGAGATATTAAAGATTACACAATAGCATTTATATCTGTCGCTACCTCAACTGGTTTTTTTTTTTAATAATTGTGTAGCTCAGATATAAAATGAAGAACATCATAAAATTGTGAGAATCTCACACATCAGTCCCTGTCCTAAAAGAATTTACAATCTGATCAAGTGATTGCTGCCAACACCACAATCACACCCAGCAAACTACAATTCATCACCTCTCCCCTTCTTAGTTTCCTCTTTTGCTTTGTAACAACCTAGCATGTTGGCGGCAATGGACAAGACATAAAATGTTTAGTAACAAGCTTCCTTGTAGGCTTTTTCAACATATACAGAGGTTCTATTATACACTGTATATTATGTATCCAGTCTTACATTGCACCAGGAAATGAACTGTATTAGTTTTTGGTGCGGAGCACCAACTCGAACAGAGCAGTGCCTTACCGTAAGGCATCCCTCATGTTAGCCCTCTTTGTAACCCTTACACTAACCCTCTTTGTAACCCTAACACTAACCCTCTTTGTAACCCTTACACTAACCCTCTTTGTAACCCTTACACTAACCCTCTTTGTAACCCTTACACTAACCCTCTTTGTAACCCTTACACTAACCCTCTTTGTAACCCTTACACTAACCCTCTTTGTAACCCTAACACTAACCCTCTTTGTAACCCTTACACTAACCCTCTTTGTAACCCTAACACTAACCCTCTTTGTAACCCTTACACTAACCCTCTTTGTAACCCTTACACTAACCCTCTTTGTAACACTAACCCTCTTTGTAACCCTTACACTAACCCTCTTTGTAACCCTAACACTAACCCTCTTTGTAACCCTAACACTAACCCTCTTTGTAACCCTTACACTAACCCTCTTTGTAACCCTAACACTAACCCTCTTTGTAACCCTTACACTAACCCTAATTGTAACCCTAACACTAACCCTCTTTGTAACCCTTACACTAACCCTCTTTGTAACCCTAACACTAACCCTCTTTGTAACCCTTACACTAACCCTAATTGTAACCCTAACACTAACCCTCTTTGTAACCCTTACACTAACCCTAATTGTAACCCTAACACTAACCCTCTTTGTAACCCTTACACTAACCCTCTTTGTAACCCTAACACTAACCCTCTTTGTAACCCTTACACTAACCCTAATTGTAACCCTAACACTAACCCTCTTTGTAACCCTTACACTAAACCTCTTTGTAACCCTTACACTAACCCTCTTTGTAACCCTAACACTAACCCTCTTTGTAACCCTAACACTAACCCTCTTTGTAACCCTAACACTAACCCTCTTTGTAACCCTAGCACTTACCTTTCTTGTAACCCTAAGGGTCAGTTCACACTATAGAAACGCAGTCCAGTCCAGATGAGTTTTTGGAGCGTTCTGGTGCATTTTTGATGCGTTCCAGTTAATTTTTTCCCCTTTTTCTTCAATTTCAATAGGGATATGTGCATTCCAATGAGTTTTTTTGGTGTGTTTCAGTGCATTTTTTTTTACCACATTGCAGTACAGTTCTGTGCAGGAAAAATGCAGCCTGTTCTCCTTTTTTTTCTGCATCCAGACCACACTGAAACTGCAAGCACTGATGTGAACTATGACATTGACAACCATATAACCTACTTTCTGTGCGGTTTGGATGCAGAAAAAAAAGCAACTGAAACGCATGTAGTATGAACTGGTCATTAAGGCTAATAGACACGATCAGAAAATCAGATGCAAAATACTGCTTTTGTAGCGATCATCTGATAATCTGATCATTAGTGCACAGCTTTTGAGAACCAATCATGGCAGTTCATGCAAAAATATCCGAAGGGACAAACATGAAAATTTTTCTTGTATGATAATAGAGCAAACAATTTTCATTTAATCACCACAGTATTAGTATTTGTCCGAAATAAATCAAAAGACCAAGACCAATCATGCTCAGAAACAAAAGAATATATTATAATACAGTGAAATACATTACATCACTTCCAAAGTTGTATTTTGTCATATGAAAATTTTAACTTCTTCATTTTCCATACAAGACTAGCATGGAAAAATAATGGACTATCATTCGTCTGATATTCTCATTGTGTGTACGAGACTAAACTCTATCTCTGTAATTCTAAAACTAACCCTCTTTCTAACCCCAAATTTCTTCCACTCTATAACAATAACATATTATAAGGGTGTTTTCAATAGGGTGGCCCACATCAGAAGGTACTTAGTATACTTTTTTTTTTTTTTTAAACAGATACATCATCTAATAATTTCAAGACCTTATTTTTACGACTCCTTCAGTCAGTAGGCCCATAAAGATGCTCAACCCCATAATGAACACTATTACAGAGTCATCCTTTCCATGGATATTCCTGTCTCCTCTGTGTGTCTTTCCCTTGTCTCCTCTCCTTTCCTCTTTTAGCCTCCCTGATGCTAGTGAGGCCTCCTGTGTCATTCCAGAGCTCAGCATCTAACCCTTCATCCGGTTTGAGAGAAATACCGTATTTGTAAACAGAGTTTCCGCTGAAAAATCTGCAGGGGTTCAATTCCTCAATTACACAAGAGGGAGAGCAAGCTGCTCACAAAATACCTCTGGGGGGGGTCTCAATGGAGCCGCTATGCTGCAGAGTTTTGCAACAGAGCATAAAGATTCTTACCAGCAGTCTAGAGGGAACAATGATAGCTCCACATGGATCTTTTCAAAATTCCTGAATGTTTTAATGCACTGGTATCATCCTATTAAGTCATTTCTAAGCAGCTCTAGAAGAAACTAAGGCTTAAAGCAAGGATGAACATTTAGGTGCCACTAAAGCTTAGCTTAAAAAACAGTAACCACCACCCCATGTTTCTTCAATAAGCTTCATAAATGTTGTTTTCATTGTCCTAGTTATTGTCTTACCCGCAAGTCTTGACATTGCTGGTTCCAAACGACCGGTGAGCATTGTCCATTTAATCTAGGGCAAGCACTACCCGCCTCATACTACATCACCAGCTTTTATCAGGGCGCATGCTTACCCACTAATACATTCATTCAAGTTATGTATATAACCTTGGTGTGTTCCTGATGTGTCCTATGATGCCTATGATGCTAGATGTAGCATTGTAGGACACATCAGGATCACAGAGGGGAGGGTGGCTACATTACACCTACAGTGAGATTATTTATTTATTTATTTATTTATCGAGTTTATATAGCGCCAAAGGGTTTGCTCAGCGCTGTACAATAGAGGGGCGGGACAATACATGAAACAGTACAGTAACATCAAACAGCACACAAGAGGTAAGAGGGCCCTACTCTTTCGAGCTTACAATCTAGGAGGGAGGGGGTAGAGGTACAGGAGGAAATGGCTGTGGGGGATGGAGTGGTAGGAGGAGGGAAGGGCAGCGGCTGTTAGGTGAGGGTGGGGTAGGCTTCCCTGAAGAGGTGGGTTTTCAGGGAGCGCCTGAAGGTGAGGAGGGAAGGTGACAGTCTGATGGATTGGGGTAGTGAGTTCCAGAGGATGGGGGAGGACCTGGAGAAGTCTTGCAGTCGTGCGTGGGAGGAGGAGACCAGGGAGCAAGATAGAAGGAGGTCCTGTGAAGAGCGAAGGGTACGGGTAGGGTGGTACCTGGGAATCAGGTCGGTGAGGTAGTTAGGGGCAGTGTTGTGAATGGCCTTATAGGTCAGAGTGAGCAGTTTGAATTTAATGCGTTGGGCAATGGGGAGCCAGTGGAGGGAGAGGCAGAGGGGGGTGGCAGAGGTGGAGCGGCTGGTGAGGTGGATGAGTCTGGCAGCTGAGTTCACGATGGTCTGAAGCGGGGAGAGTTTGCACTGGGGTAGGCCGGTGAGGAGGGAGTTACAGTAGTCAAGGCGTGAGATAATCAGGGAGTGTACGAGTAGTTTAGTGGTGTCTGGGGTAAGGAAGGAGCGTATCTTGGCGATGTTCCGGAGGTGGAGACTGCATGTGTTTGTCAGTGATTTGACATGAGGTTGAAAGGAAAGGTTTGAGTCCAGAATGACTCCAAGGACTTTGGCTTGCTGGGCGGGATTGATGGTGGTGTTGTTGATAGTGATGGAGAGGATGGGGGGGGGGCGCGGGAAGGGGGAAAGACGAGAAGCTCGGTTTTGGAGAGGTTGAGTTTGAGGAAATGGAGCGACATCCAGTCAGAGATGTCGTGTAGGAGGTGGGTGATGCGGGCGGAGAATGTGGGGGTGAGGTGAGGGGTGGATAGGTAGATTTGAGTATCATCAGCGTAGAGGTGGTAATTGAAGCCGTGGGAGTGTATGAGTTTGCCAAGGGAGGAGGTGTAGATGGAGAAGAGAAGGGCTCCAAGGACAGAGCCCTGGGGGACCCCAACAGAGAGGGGGAAGGAAGAGGAGGTGGCACCGTTGTAGGAAACGCTGAAGGAGCGTTGGGATAGATAGGACGAGAACCAAGAGAGAGCGGTGTCTCTGATGCCAAGGGAGAGTAGTTTGTTAAGGAGGAGGGGGTGGTCAACTGTGTCAAAGGCTGCGGAGAGGTCTAGGAGAAGGAGGACAGAGTAGTCGCCTTTGGCTTTGGCGGTTAATAGATCGTTGGTGATTTTAAGGAGGGCAGTTTCGGTGGAGTGTAGGGGACAGAAGCCGGACTGTAGTGGGTCAAGGAGGTTGCTGTCAATTAGGTGGGCGCTTAAGCGATCGTAGACCAAGCGCTCAAGGAGCTTGGAAGTGAGTGGCAGCAAGGAAATTGGTCTGAGGTTGTTGAGGTCGGTGGGGTCAAGGGAGGGCTTTTTGAGTATGGGGGTGATGTGCGCATGTTTTAGGGGGGAGGGGAAGACGCCAGTAGAGAGGGAGAGATTGAAGATGTGGGTAAGGGAGCGGATGAGGGAAGGGGGGGTGACCGGAGGAGTTGAGAGGGGATAGGGTCCAGGGGGCAGGTAGTGAGGCGGGCTTCTGAGAAGACTCTGGTGACTTCCTCAGTGGTAGTAGGGCTGAAGGAGTGCAGTGATGGGGGGGGGTTACGGTAGGCAGGGCCTTGGGTGTGGTGGGGGGCAGTGCCGTTGCGGGGTCACAGGAGGGGAGAGATGAGGGGGTGATGGAAGGGGGGAGGCTAGATGGGGAGGTAGATTGCAAGTTGACTATGTCCTTGCGGATTGCGTCAATCTTGTTATGGAGATGAGTGGCAATCTCGTGGGCGGTAAGTGAGGTACTGAGTGGAGGAGGGGGGGGAGAGAGCAGGGAGTTGAAGGTGGAGAAGAGTCGGCGAGGGCAGGTGGAGAGGGTGTTGATCAGGTCAACGAAGTAGGCCTGCTTGGCGGCGTGGAGGGAGGAGGTGTAGGTGAGGAAGGCAGATTTGTAGAGGGAGAATGCATGAGGGGACCTGGTTTTGCGCCATAGTCTCTCCAGCGCACGACTGATCATGCCGCCACTCCCAAAGAAGGAAGTTTTAAGCACCGATATTTTTGTATTAGTATTTGATTAAACATAGCTATTCAGATACATTATTCTGAGTGACTGAAATGTTTTGGAAGATTACATTTGTTGTTATGATTTCGGTTTAGTAACACTAAAGCAAATCTAAGCTCAAAATGTTTTTCATATGATGGGGAATTGTTAAAAACCCTGTGATTACTTTTTTTCATGTCCTGTTGGGGAGATTTTCCCTTACTTCTTGTCTTAAGCCAGCCATACATGGGTCAAATTCCAAAAGAATTGTTTAAAAAATCTTTTCTAAGAACTTTTGTTTGAATTTCGCACTATTAGTGAGGCCACAGCAATGGGTGATTTTCAAGCGACCATCAAATTTAAATTTAAAGGATCAGGCATGTTGGAATTTGGAAAAAAAATTTTTTAAATTAAAGAATTTCAAATCAATAATGGGAGAATCGTGCGAGAGATGTAATTGAAAAAGAAATGAACATGAGCTGTGACCTGGAAAGAAAAGAAAATTCTTGGCCACAAAAATTCTTTTCTGTAGCAACATGACATGAAATTAAAGGCTTGGTTGGTCAAATTTTGAAATTAACGGTGGCACCATCGAATTACAAAATGCACAAAATTTCTGATTTTCTAAAGAAAATTTGTTCAGAATTTGACCTATGTATGGCCTACAGTAGAGACACAACAGTGATATAAAAACCTCTTCCAAAGTGAGGGGATATGTCTCTCGTGGCAGATGTTACCAGGAAAGAAGACAGAGAGAGAGAAAGAGAGAGAATTTGCTTTCTCTTTATGGTGAGAATCAGGAGATACTGTCACTCTTCTGAATACTAACCCATCCACATTCCTTCACCATCTCTGTAGCATAGATGGGTATATGGAAGTATGTGGCCTTCCCCATGTGGCAGAGTTCTGGGGCCAATGGTCAGGCTCAAACACAGGTAGGAGGGAGCAGTGAGGTCATCCACCAGGTCCAACACCATCCAACAGCATGTTGGACTCCTGCAATGGGGGGGTGATGACGGAGCATGAAAATGATAAGTATACCTTGCTGGGGGGGGGGGGAATATCAGAAGACTGTCACTTTGCTCTGAATAGGGCAAAGTATTTTAAGTATTTAAGCCTTGTACACAGAGGCCGAAGATCAATCGAAATCATCCAGCTTGGCAGGAACTGGCTGACCTTTGGCTCGTGTGTACAGCTGTCTGTTTTACTGAAGTGGGCCTCACGGCCAGCTTATGTCGAACAGGCATGCTGGAAAACCAGCATCCATCACTATCTGATCAGTGTGTTCTGGCTGGGGGAATAACCCTGTAAGAATAGAATAGCACAGCAGGGAAGAACACAGCGCCATCACTTGTGTTAGTACAGTGATCTCTCAAGTTTTTTTTTTTTCAGCCCGCTGGGTTGAACGAGAAAAAACTTCTAGTGCGTATGTGGCTTAAGGCTGGCCATACATTATACCCTTTTCTTGTAAAAATGTATCTTTAGATTTACCAAAAAGCATATAATATGAGGTCAAACCTAAACAACACTTTCAGTTGTATTCAATTAGGCAGGCCCTTGTACTATATAGTTGAAGGTAAATCTGAAAGAAATTGTACAGAAATTGTACAGAAAGTTGTATAATGTATTGCCAGCCTTAGACACTGTTGTGACAAGATATCCGCCATGCAGGGAGGGCATTGTTTTCAGTGATTTGGCCAACTCACACACTTTGGTGGAAGGACCAGTATAGGACAAACATTGCATAGCAGGAATTCAAGTTTGACTATGTGATGGGGAAATATGCTCCCAAGTGCGTATATATTTACAAATTACACAAAGTAACAAAGTTATTTTTAAGATGAACATACATTGATAAGATTATTATAGCTGGCCACACAGATTCTTCCATCTATGCTAAACAGAGCAGATGGAACAATTCTGAACAATTGACTTATGTTGAAGGATCCAGGCAGTACCAGCAGGGAAATCCATGGCTTGATATTCGAGCCGTTTATGGCAGTCTTTACATCCAGCTGATCTCCTTTACATATATAAATGGAAAAGATGATACATTCCCTTTAAATGACTACATACTGGCTGCGGGTTAACCTATAATTACTTCATTCTGTGCATTAATAAAAATAGCTGTGCACCAGACAGCATCTGAGACTGGAAACCAAAAGAAAAAAACATCTGTGTCTAATAAAATGATTGCTAGGTGTCACAAAGGGTACTGGAGTAAAGTTCAGGAAAACGAGGGACTCTTGACAGAAAATGCCTTGCAATGACATCCGGCAGTGCCCCTTTTTAGTACAGAGGTCATTTTTTTCCCTGAACCCTGATGCAGATTTACTGCTATATACAGTGTTAATGCCTTTCTGGATATTATTATGTTCATTGTATATAGGAACTATTGCCAATATGCTTTCCTACTAAATAATCACATTATTATGAAAACTGGAAAAAGTACAAGAGTTACTGCTGACAAACAATAACATTTAATAGATTAATCTGTGTTTTAGTTTTGAGTGGATGGTAATGGGTTGTTATAAGGGACTCTGCAGGGTTGTTGCCAGTGTTTGTTACTCTTTAACTTAAAGTGTCATTAAACCCACATCATTAAAAACTATCAGTAAATGATGTATTACCTGCTGTTCATATTCATTCAATCACTGTAGGTTTCAGTTTATGTGTTCTGCAAAAAACCTGGTTGATACTGCTGTTCTTTATCTCCCCTTCCATCCATGTCCCCACTGCAGTTGGGGACTTGGCAGAGCAGTGTTGGCAACTAGTGTGCATTGTCAGTTTTCAGTGGGTTTCTAAACTGATTATTTCCTCCCTATCCCATCTAAGCAGCCCATGTGACTATAGAGTCACACATGTGGGCGTATACACAGTGGAAAAGAACAGCCCACTTCCTCCCTCTTCCTGCATGACCACTAACCAGCTAAACACAATGGGGGTGGGATATTACATCTTGATTGATGGAGGTTTTACCTCCCTGTTATTCTAATACACAGGCCGGAGAGGAGTGATACAGCCTATGACTGGCAGAAATCTGCCCACACCATGCTATTGACAAAAAATAATAAAGATTTTTTTTTCAAATATATACTTGTATGACAATTTTAGAGTTTATTGATATTAGTTATTTTTACTCTGTATCCCAAAGGCTGTTTTTTTAGTTTGAACATGTGACCAGCAGCAGAGGACTAGAAGCTCCTCCTGCCACTGTTTCCCTGCAGACTGGGAAAGAGCTGGGTCATGTGACATCTGTATATCGGTTAGCAAAAAGTATTCAGATTTTTTAAATTAAAATAACTACAGTGTCATCATCCATATAGAGAAAGAGAAGGGATAATATAAATTAAACAGTGTGTGTTTAGTATCACTTTAAAGTGTAACTGAGCATTTGTTCTGTGTGAATGGGCCAAACTTGATTGTTCTCAGTCTATATGCTCTGCAGATCGAGAATGTGTGAATTGAGAAAATACCCTATTATCGTAATTGGATATTGATATAATAAAAAAGTAGCTTCATTTAGTGGCCAATTAGAGGTAGAGTATTTTGCCCATTCACACATTCGATCTGCAGAGAATATAACCTGAGATTATTTGAGTTCGTACAAAATTATATACATTCAGTTTTGATGGATTAACACTCCTTAGTGTAAAATTCCTGTATAAGTGTAGATTGTAGAAGTAATGCTGATATTTTTTAAATTATTTGGATTGGGCTGTAATGGTTTAGTTTTCTTGCCCAAAACATCTCTGAGGCGGCATCTCCAAACCTCCGATCTGGGTCTGGAGCAGTACACATTTTATCCTGGTCACATGCGCTGCTTTCCTAGGAGTACTGCACCATGCCATATATTCCAACCGCTGTCTTATATCTGTATGTACTATTATGTGGGTATACGCATCTAAAAAAGGCAGAATGGAAAGGAGAGACACTGAAACCACCACTCAAACTGACCATAAATAAATTCCTTTTCCATGATTTATTTTGTACTTTAGTATATTTACTTTAGGCTGGACATTTCAGAAGGTGGTTGCACATGCAAGAATGATCCTGCTGCCCTAAGGCTAAGGACTTAGAGGAGCGCTGATCCACACCCCGTAGGTTTCTATGCTTGGCCATGTTTATTTTAAGCTATTTAGTGGAAGCAATCTAACTAAAAGCAGGAAGTTATTATGAGGTTTTATAATGTGGCCATGTAATTTCATATACAATATTTCCTAGGACCAGGTGCACCCTATTGTGCAAGCATTGCAAACCTAATGACATTTCCATATTCTAAGAAGATAATGTTGCTGTACCGTTTGAAATCATGGTTCTACAGAATGACTGGCCTTTGTTGTGGAAATGGAAGAGTGTGACCAAGCTCTGGTAGGCAGGGTGAAACATGTCAAGAGGGCATGTGTGGAGTGGCGGCTGAAGCCAACACCAGTATCCTTACTGGGGAGGTTGATGTGGTAACCGTCCTTTTTCTTTCATTGCTCTGAATTGATGTTAGGACACCAACTCCCACTCTCTGTTACTGGTTGGGGTTATTTCAGGCTTTCTGGCTTCGAGTACAATTGGGTGTGTCTGAATAGTTTGACAGAAGAAAACCTGGCAGGGCTGACAACACTCAGTCCACAAAAATGACGTGTGTTGTCAGCCCATAAATGGAGTTAGTTGAGTGCATTTCTGGCAGGTTAACATATATTGCCAAAAGTATTGGGACACGCCTCCAAATTATTGGATTCAGGTGTTCCAATTACCTCCATGGCCACAGGTGTATAAAATTAAGCACCTAGGTATGCAGACTACTTCTACAAACATTTGTGAAATAACAGGTTACTGTCAGGAGCTCAGTGAATTCAAGCGTGGTACCGTGATAGGTTGTCACCTATGCAATAAGTCTATCTGTGAAATTTCCTTGCTACTAAATATTCCACAGTCAACTGTTAGTGGTATTATAACAACGTGGAAGCAGCTGGGAACAACAGCAACTCAGCCACAAAGTAGTAGGCCACGTAAAATGACAGAGTGGGGTTAGTGCATGCTGAAGCGCACAGTGCGCAGAAGTCGCCAACTGTCTGCAGAGCTAAAAACCTTCAAATTTCATGTGGTCTTCAGATTTGCACAATAACAGTAGTAGTAGTGTAGAGAGCTTCATGAAATGGGTTTCCATGGCCAAGCAGCTGCATCCAAGCCTTACATCACCAAGTGCAATGCAAAGCATCGAATGTAGTGGTGTAAAGTACTCTAGAGCAGTGGAGACGTGTTCTCTGGAGTGATGAATCATGCTTCCCTGTCTGGCACTCTCATGGACATGACTGGGTTTGGCGGTTGCCAGGAGAACGGCACTTGCCAGACTGCATTGTGCCAAGTGTAAAGTTTGGTGGAGGGGGGATTATGGTGTGGGGTTGTTTTTCAGGGGTTGGGCTTGGCCCCTTAGTTCCAGTGAAGGGAACTCTTAAGGTGTCACCATATCAAGACATTTTCATGCTCCCAACTTTGTAGGAACAGTTTGGGGATTGCCCCTTCCTGTTCCAACATGACTGCGCACCAGTGCTCAAAGCAAGGTCCATAAAGACATGGATGAGCAAGTTTAGGGTGGAGGAACTTGACTGGCCTGCACAGAGTCCTGACCTCAACCCAACAGAACACCTTTGGGATGAATTAGAGCGGAGACTGCAAGCCAGGCCTTCTCGTCCGACATCAGTGCCTGACCTCACAAATGCACTTCTGGAAGAATGGCTAAACATTCCCATAGACACACTCCTAAACCTTGTGGACAGTCTTCCCAGAAGAGTTGAAGCTGTTATAGCTGCAAAGGGTGGGCCAACTCAATATTGAACCCTACAGACTAAGACTGGGATGCCATCAAAGTTCATGTGCGTGTAAAGGCAGGCATCCCAATACTTTTGGCAATATAGTGTATACGTTTCTTTAAAGGGAAATGTGCATGTAATTCAAAGATGTACTGCATTTTTTTTTGCCTTGACATACATTTTAAAATATTTTCACCTCCTTCACCTCTCCAATAACTGGAGACTTTTTGTTCAGGAAATGCCACATCAAGGACTAAATCTGTTCTATAGGTAAAGGATGGTTCTATTCTTTATTACAGGGTTGCTCAACATTTTGAAGAGTGAGGGCTACTTTAGTGATTTGGTACTTGATCGTGTGCCACAAAAAAATTAAATGAACATTTTTCTCCTGCAGCCACTGAATGCTGGCAGGAGGGAGAGGAGAAATTATTATTATTATTATACAGTATTTACAAAGCACCAATAGTTCGCTCAGCACTGTACATTACAAAGGGGGACAGAACATGTGACAGAACAATACCAATACAATGCAAAACATGAGGGGATTGAGGGCCCTGCTCTTTGGAGCTTACAATCTAGGAGGGAGGGGATAGTGGTACAGGAGGAGATAGCTGTGGGGGATGGAGTGGTAGGAAGAGTGGAGGAGGTCGGTCAAGTTAGCAGGGGGTGGGGGTAGGCTTCCCTGAAGAGATGGGTTTTCAGGGTGCGCCTAAAGGAGAGGAGAGTAGGTGATAATCTGATGGGTTGGGGCAGGGAGTTCCAGAGGATGGGTGACACCCTGGAGAAGTCCTGGAGGCGGGCATGGGAGGAGGAGACCAGTGAACTAGAGAGAAGGAGGTCTTGTGAGGAGCGGAGTGTGCGTGCTGGGCGGTACTTGGATATTAGGTCAGTGATGTAGTTCGGGGCAGTATGGTGGACGGCTTTGTACGTCAGTGTTAGGATTTTGAATTTGATCCGTTGCGCAATCGGAAGCCAGTGGAGGGATTGGCAGAGGGGGGTCAGCTTTTTGGGTTGCAGGAGTAAAATGGAGAGGATTGGTTCCTGTATATGCTGCCTCTGCCACCCCTCCTGTCCGAGTATAAAACAGAATGTGACAGGGAGGCTGCAAAGGTCCCTTGGAGCATGGAGCGGGGTCACCATTGTGACCCCTGATGCTTCACCAGGGTTGGTTGGTGGTTGTGGTAAAAAAAAAGTCTCAACTGTGGGGTTTTACCCCCCCCCCCCAAAAAACTGCAAATGTAAACGAGCCCTTACTGTCCTGAGCCCCCTCAGGGCTTCGTTCACACTGATGCACCATGGTTTACACGCATCACGGGAGGTGCGCAGTGCACCTGCAGCTTTCCTGAGGGTTAGTTGCGATTTACCATAGACTACTGTTATATCTTGTGGGTGTGGTGCACTTTCTGAAAGCGCACCAAGCCTGCAACATATAATAGAAGTTTATGGCTCAGTGCAGCTAACCCGCAGGAAAGCCACATGTGCATTACACTGCACCCGTGGATCTGTGTGAAAGCAGCCTAATAATTATTAACCCTTATATAGGTGATAATATGCTAAATTGCAAAAGCGCAGTGTATGAGTTGTTTTTTACACTGACCTTATTTTCCTCTTCATCACTCTCCATCTTCGGGCTGCTAGAAAGGTCCCAAGCAAAAGTCTCTTGGTATCAGTCTGGGACAGTAGTGGGCGCTACAGAGGAAGAATCGGATTATGCGGTTTCTGCTCCCTCCGCGGCCATCTGCTTCTTCAGCAGCCGGCACCAGCTCAGTGCACTCTGACGCTCTGGGATGGTGGGTTGGCAAGCCCAGAGCATTATTAACAAGTTGCCAACCCCGGGCATGCCCTGGTTTGAGGTCGCTGGCCACATCAGAAGGCTACAGGTTGAACCCCACCGCTTTATTAGGTCTCTAAAATTAACAAAAGTTATAGCCAAAACTTTGTGTTTCCATTCAGCCAAAAGAACATTCGTCAGGTCAGATGCTGATGTTAGATGAGAAGACCTGGCATTCTAGTTCATCTCAAGATGTTCAGCTGGGTTGAGGTCAGAACCCTTCAAGTTCCTTCACACCACACCCATCAATCCTTCTCTTTTTGGATCTGGATTTGTGTGCAGAGGTACAGTCAGGCTTGATCACAAAAGACCTTCCCCAGACTCTTGCCACAAAGTTGGAAGCTCAGAATTGTCTAGGATGGCTTTGTATGCTGTAGCATTAACAGTACCCTTTACTGGAAATACTTGAACGTAATAAATTGGAGGGGTGTCTACGCACATTTACCTTATAATGTATTTTGCTAGATATTTCTGCTTTGTCACAACCTGCAGTGCTTAGTGTTATTCTTATTGAATCATCTGGACTACATTGTGCCAGCATGCAGTATAACATAGTTACATAGTTAGTCTGGATGAAAAAAGACGAAAGTCCATCCAGTTCAACCATTAAAAAAAAAAAAAGTTATAATCCTATACCCACAGTTGATCCAGAAGAAGGCAAAAAACCCAGCTAAGCATGATTTAATTTGCTCCTGCAGAGAACAAAGTTCCTTCCTGATCCCCCGAGAGGCAATCGGATGTTCCCTGGATCATCTTTACCTATACATGTTAGTATCCAGTTATAACAATTGTGCCTTCTCTCAACAGGATTATTTGGGCTGCATTATAGACTGTGGTCAGCTCCCCCTCAAACCCGAGCAAGTCAGCACTTTATTCTGCAACATCGAAGATATTTATGAGTTTAACAGGTAAGTAGCATCCGTGTGAAATACATATTGGTCAAATGATGCCTATTATTTAGCTTGAAGTATGCCATTTCTTATAAGGGGTCTTGTACACAGAGTCTGAGTCCATTCAGCAGAACTGCAGCCATCTTTTCTCTGCCCGCACAGCCCATGTGCAGCATACAGCCTGTCATTGACATGAATATTTGTGTGCTGCTGTACTTGTGTTTACGGCAATGATACCATAACATGAGTACAGTTTACAAACGTATAAACATATAAAAACAAGGACATTTTTCCATCTTTCTGCATATGCCAGTTTGATGTACTCCTGTTTATGATTGTACTGCCATATACACAAGTAAAGGTATACAAAGCCATTCATGTCAATGACAGGCTGTACATTGCACCTGGGCGGAACTGCCTGTGTACAAGAGCCCAACAGCTTTTTCAATTCCTAGGAACACTGTAGCCTTTTAAATGTAGATAAATAAACATGAAAGTGGTTTGCTTAACCATAGTGTTTGGTGCCTTTATCACTAAAGTGATCCTTCACAACGTGCTGTTCCCTTGCAGTGCAGTACTTGGCATATTGTGTGATAGGCTAGGTTCACATATGTGCGGGTAGTGCTGCTGTGAATCCGCGCAAAAATCTGTGCAGCCGCACCACCCGCACAGAGGAATGCGGACCCACGGGCGGCTGCCATTACTTCTAATGGCACACTGCCCGCACTGGGCTGCGTTTTTGGAAGAAATGCAGAGACTTCTTCCCTGCGTGCCATGGGGCATGGGAGTCCATTCAAATGAATGGGCTCTTGTGCCCGTGCAAAACACTGCCCGCATGGCCGCATATATGGGAACCGGGGCTTAATGTCTATTGCCCTAAGGCAGGCCATTCATTGCAAGTAGGATGCTGATTCACAAACAGAGCTGCTGTTAGAAACCACAGGGCCCCATACAGCCAACTTGACAGTCCCCCCCCCCCCCCCAAAAAAAAAACAGTTTACAACGCTTCAATTATGAATGAACACAGTGAGTGATTGGTACGGATCATTCATTGTGTTCATTCGGGAAAGGGTTTAGTAAATGTGACATATTTGCCGGACCCTTCCCCCACTCTCCATCCTGAAGGATCCTATTATGTGCTTGCAGCTGTCAATGGAAAATAGAGGAGGGAAGCCAGCAGCACTGGGGGGGGGGGGGGGGGGGGGCTGGGAAGCAGGGGGAAATGTATAGAGCACAGGGAGGGTGATGTGTGTGGCAGGGGGCAATTACTGGAACTGATTCCCTGCATGGCTCTCTCTGCAGCAGCTGAAAGCCAGCGGGAGGGAAAGGAGAAAAAGCCAGCTTTCAGCTTCTGCAAGGAGAGCCATACAGGGAATTGGTTCCAGTAATTGCCTCCACCCTCAACACTGTGGTCACCCTCCCTGCCCACATCCAATTCACCCAGCTGTCTGGGCCCCCCTGCTGGCCTGGGCCCCATACAGGAGGACAGGTGGTATCCCTCTATCCACAGCCCTGTTCACAACAATAGTAATGTAAAGATTCAATAGATGTGTTGTGGTGTGTTGTAGTGTAGGTCTGTTGGCACATACAACATTGTGCGTTGGTGAGCCATGTTAAATGAATGGCACTGCAATGTCATGCATTATGATAACACACTGTAAAACATGTATTTTGTCAAGCCTTACCACAAAGCATGTTATAAACTCAGCCTTAATGTATTTTTTCTACTTCTTTCTTATGGATGCGAAGTGAAGTAATCTGCCTTGATAGTAAAGAGGAAGGAAGATATTCTGCCTCCAACTGATGTATTAATGATTTATCCCTTGCTGAGACCTATATGCCTGGCCTGGCCTATGGCCTATTATTATTATTATTATACAGTATTTATAAAGCGCCAATAGTTCGCTCAGCGCTGTACATTACAAAGGGAGACAGAACATGTGACAGAACAATACCAATACAATGCAAAACATGAGGGGATCAAGGGCCCTGCTCTTTCGAGCTTACAATCTATATGCCTGGCCTATATACAGTCACAGTGGACTGTCCTTATCAGATAGCTGAACTCACCAAACACCTGTTTTTGTAATGTGTTCCCGGATGTGAACAGCCATATTCATCCCAATAAAGACAGGATGAAAAGGAAACAACCTAGTAGGAGGGAACACAGAATAGAAGACAGAAAAAGATGGTGCGATAACCAAAATATCCGCAAGGCAGTATGAACATTAACCATGACTATGCATTGCATAATATTTTTGACCAGTCACAGCTAACAACATAATTGTATACAATGGATGGCATGACAGGAAGCCATCCATTGTATACAATTGACATGTGATTGGTCACATGACACTGGCAATGGGCCGGTGTAGTGATATGTCATCGGCTGTGCCCCGTGGACACAGCCGGTGACAGATCGCGCCGCTGCGCAGCCCCGCGGCTGCATGAGCGGCTCGTTTTGAAAGTACGTCATATGACGCCCAGTCACAACAGTGAGTGTCCCGCCCAGCCATCAATCTGCTATAGGCCGTGCGGGAAGGTGTTAATGGTTGGAAAAAGCCAGTCTAACTCCCATACTAAAGCTCATCAACGCCTGTCTAACTCCCATACTAAAGCTCATCAACGCCTGTCTAACGCCCATACTAAAGCTCATCAACGCCTGTCTAACGCCCATACTAAAGCTCATCAACGCCTGTCTAACTCCCATACTAAAAGCTCATTAATGCCTGTCTAACGCCCATACTAAAGCTCATTAACGCCCATACTAAAGCTAGAGGAACATTTTGTAAAAGTTAGAAATTTAGTCAAGTGTGAACAAGTCCTTAAAGTGGACTGTTTAGTACCATTACAATAATGCATGATGGAGTCTGTCTATTTCACATATACAGCATCAACTTACTATTCTACTGTCCTTGCCAGGGCACCAGCGTGCACTTTCATATTCATCAGCCCTACCTTCAAAAATTAAAAAACCTACCCTTGAACTTCAGTCCTGTTATTTTGGCTAAGGAGATATGATATCAGTTTCCTTCAGGCAGCTGGAGGTTTTCCACAGTCTCCTGTTCACAGTAACGGGACTGATCTGTGTCAGACATTTAACACTGCCAAAAATTGCATGGGCACCAGGATTTGCATGGCTGTCATGCCATAGCCACCATCTCAGTCCAGGAAGTAGATACTGGCCCTGAATAATTCTTGAACAAATATGGTGCTCTCCTTCTGAAGAGGAAAGACAAAGGGAATGTCAGGGGAGTACTGTGATCTCTTTGAGAAGTAATACATACCTGGAAGTGTTTTACTTACTAACCATGCAGACATTTAAAGTGTATCTAAACCCACCAAAAAAGTAATTTTTTTACCTAGTGATTTTGGGAATAACACACTTTCTGTCCCTGGTTGGCTATGCTCACTCATACACTGTATCTGTGAAGGGGAGTCATGGTTGTAACCCAGGCTGGCCTTCAAACATGTCTTCAGCCGGCCATAGGTGGATTGAAATTTGTCCTGTTCAGCAGGGACCATCCGAATTTCGATCCATGTATGGGCACCTTGGTTGAACACAATTCGATTTATTGCTCGACTTGTGCACAAGTAACCTGGCAGGTTTTTTCGAAATGATTAGTGGTGTCGGGCATAGCCAGCAACACTAACCATTGTGTTCTGCCAGCAGGTAAGGCTCCCCACCAGCAGAACACAAGAGCGCAGAGGGAAGGATTCCCCCAGAACACTGACTGTGATGATGGCGGGATCAAGCAATTTTCTTTACTTCTACCCATGGTGGAAGGAAAGAAGGTTGCATAATCTATGGCCTGCCTTCCTCTCTCATCTCTCGTACAAAGGGATGGGGGGATTAGTAGTTTTCATGAACAGAATACTGTTTGTGCTTTCTTTTCAGCTCACAGGAATTGACAAGGACACTGCATTTTTGGCAAGATTAACAGGTATTTTCTGTACTTGCTGAAAATGTTCTTAGCCTGAAAAAAAAAATCAATGCAGCTACCACATCTGAGAACTGGTCCCACATGGAAGAAAAATATATTTTAAAAATATTCTTCCCAAATATATTGACATATATTTGAAATACTACAATTTTGGCTGTATTCAATATGTTTCAAAATATATATATATATATATATATATATATATATATATATACACACTGTATGTTGAAATGCATTTTTATTACAACATATATAAAAAATGTTTTTAGAAATACATTTTCAAATATACTGTATGTCTTTAAAAATACATTAATCTACATTTTTGGAATGCATTTACACATATATGTAAAAATATATGTTAAAATGACTTTTTTATATGTTAAAAAAAAATCTCAAGAATATATTTTTAAAATACATATTTTACAAATACTGTTCATATATTTTTTAATATATAAAAAACACATTTAATCAACATGCAGTATATATGTATATATACAGTATATATATATATATATATATATATATATATATATATATATATATAGTGAAATATATTGAATACGGCCAAAATTGTAGTATTTCTAATATATGTCAATGTATTTGGGAAAGATATTTTTTAAATATATTTTTCTTCCATGTGGGGTAAGCTGCAATATATTATGTTTTTGGGTTTTGATATCTCTTAACAGAAAAACATACAGTATATCTGATGTTAGGTCCACTTTGGGAGCACATACACTGCATGAACTTCCGCCAATGTGTGTGAACTCGAACAAATCCATGGGGTATGCCTAAGTACACATGCATCCTACACTGATAGGTACTGTGCTGATTAGCTAGCATTGTCAAGGTACCAAAAATGTAATACTGTCTCTGTTTGGAAGATTTGCTCTCACCACTTGGCCCTGTCAAATGGATAGGAAATCCTCCCTGCCAAGACACAGACAACAGTAAAAATCCAATAGATGTTCTAAATCGTGTACGCGCCACCCAAAACTAAAAAAAAAAGAAAAAAAAAGTATGTTTTATTTATATTTTTACATTTTTTTAATACATTTAAAATAGAAAATGTAATAGTGTGCATTGAACCAACAGGGTGCACAGCATGCTTCCAATGTATCAAATACTCTTTAATCATAAATAGTGAAACTTGTTTTTTTTGTTTAATATTCCTTGTCACCCAAATGATTATTAATGGAGAGTCCAGTAGGTGAACACCACATG
This sequence comes from Staurois parvus, assembly GCF_062004578.1. Classification (NCBI taxonomy): domain Eukaryota; kingdom Metazoa; phylum Chordata; class Amphibia; order Anura; family Ranidae; genus Staurois; species Staurois parvus. Next base: position 629,928 of record NW_028318028.1, on the reverse strand, counting down.
CATAATGTGAATAGCACATGTGCTGTCTCCTTTCATCTGTAGAGGCAGAGCTGTGTCTTCAGCATGCGGGCCCTGATGATAGAAAAATCTGGACCGGTGTAGCTTTGCCACTGGAATGTCACTGGGACATTTTGAAGCCGGAAATGAATTATGGGAAATTACTGCACATTGGGCTCAGTTCACGAAAGCATATTGCATGTGATATTTGAGTCATGTAACACGTTATTCCCAGATATTGCATGTGATACTGAAAATGTCAATCCATTATCCCCGCATGCGGTATTTACCTCAAAAAGCAAAAACACTTGATAAATACCGCATAAAACAGTGTTAAAGTCAATTCATTAATGTAAATAAGTAAATAAATAAATGCCTTAAAGTGATTCTGAAGGCTTTTTTTAAATAACAAACATGTCTATACTTACCTGCTGTGTGCAATGATTTTTCACTTAGCAGCCCTGATCCTCCGCTTCTTGGGTCCCCTGCCGGCATTCCTGGCCGGTTCCTCCGGTCAGGTGCCACCACAGCAAGCAGCTTACTATGGGGGCACCCACTGTTGCATGTATCCATTCACACACGGAGCCATGGCTTGGCCCCACCCCCTCTCTCTTCTTATTGGTTCACTGGCTGTGAGCAAATGGTTCCCGCTTCTGTCTCAGCCAATGAGGAGAGGGAGTCCCGGGTTAGCTGAGACTCCAGTGCACAACGCTGGATCAAGAGGGGGCTTAGGTGAGTATTGCGGGGGATGCTGCACAGAGAAGGGTTTTTTATCTTCAGGCATAGAATGCCTGAAGGTAATAAACCTCCAGCCTTTAGAACCACTTTAAATAAACAGTGGTCCAGGCATGCAAAATTTAAGGAATGTATGAACTTTCAGCTGGTTGTTAAGGAGCCGGCACCTGCCATGTCCTTAACAACCATAACTGATCTGCTGTCAGCGGGATTCCCTGCTGACAGCAGAATGTAAACAAAAGAAGAGCCGTAATTAATTTAAAAAAAAAAAAAAAACGGCATGGGCCCCCCAGTCTATACAAAGACCTTCAGGTCTGGTATGGATTTTAAGGAGGACTCATGACAAACTTTTTTCAAAAATTGGCACGAGGCCTCCCCTCAAAATTCTTGCCAGAATGCCAGATTTTAAGTGACTGCAATGGATTGGGAAGGGGGCGGGGGGACACGCTGCATTTGAAAGCACAAAACCCCCCCACCCACCGATACTCATCCATGCTGCTCTCCCCCGCTGTTATGCTGGTCTGGCGCAGCCTTCAGAAATGCTTGCACTTCTGTGTATGAGGAAGTATTCACCTCAGCCCAGCCTCTCAGGATACAGTGCTGAGCAGCCAATCACCAGTCCTCTACAATGACCTATGGGGGAGGGGAGAAGGTCAATAACTTGTGTAAGCTCTGATACTCGCTGACAGGGAGCTTACTCAAGTATTAGACTCCAATGGATAAACAGAGCACTGGGGACCTTGGCAAAGAAAACTACAAGTAGGTGAGGGTGCCCTTAATCATCAAACTATCAGATTACCTTCAGCCTGGGTTCACAATGTGCAGTGCGGTATATCGCATGTGATTCGCACAGGAACCGTACCGCATTCCTGTGCAAATCACATGCAATTTGTGTGCGGTGCGATTGGAGCCATACATTTTGTATGGCTCTATTTGCACCGCACCTGCACTCTTTTTTGGTTTGCACTAGAATCAGATCGCATGGGTATTCACACCTATGCGATCTGATTCTGCACATCGTACCGCATTTTGCAGACTGATAGTGGGGTGTTGTTAAAATACACACCCGCAGCGGTTCGTATAAACAGGGTGCGATTCTGATGTGGTGCGGAATTCGCACTGAAAACGTATCAGTGTGAACAAGGACTCAAAGTATAACTAAAGGCAAAACATTATTTTTTAGTTTTGGATAGAGGAAAGGGATTAGAAAGTCTGTCAGGTTTTTGTTGTTGTCTTTGTCCCTGTTAGGGAGATTCACCCTATTTGTTCTGTTTGTTGTTATTACCGAGAGTGAAAGTGAACAAAATTCCCAAATTTTGGGTTGTCACAAGAACAAGTATAGAGGGGCACTAGTTCTGGTGACAACCAAGGATTCCCTCACATTGGGGGGATTCCCTTTCACTTGCCGTTTTGGCTGTGGGACAGGACGTGAAGGGAAATCCCTCAATGGGACACAAATGGCAAAAACAAACCTGACAGGGGTCATAACCCTCCCTTACTCTATCCAAAATGAAGGAAAGTTTTGACTTTAGTTCTACTTTAAAGTGGACATCCAGCTATACACCTACCTAGCCTTAACACTGTCCCCTCCTAACACCTATGCTAACTAACCTGTGTAGAAAAGATGTACATACTTATACTTTTCAGGCCGTTCTAGTCCGGTCACATGATCTAGCTCCCCTTTCTCAGCCAGGGCGGCTTCAAGGGAGAGAAGGGAGTACCAGCAATGGGCCACGGAAGCCTGTGGGTGATGTCACCGCTAAGGCCTTACTAGCCATTGTAGATGCAGTCTCTCATTTCCACTGCAGCCACGACTGGCTGAGATCACGTGACCAGGCTAGAGTGGCCTGAAAATAGGTAAATATGTAAAGCTTTCTTATTAGCTGAGGGGCCCATACTCTCCACTCTGCTTAGCTACATTTACTACAGCAACAATGCTATGGTAGTAACTAAGACAGGCCATACATTATAAATGTTTTTGTTCAACCAACAGGTTGAACCAAAAAAAAATGTGCTGCATTCCCCATCAACACCAAGGGAATCAATCCTGCAGTGTTATAGTGTTCTGCCGGGAGGCAGCCTTCCCAGCCATCAGACTACAATGATCACTGTTGACGGCTATAGCCAACAGCACTGATCTTTCAGGTAAAAAACTAACAGGCTGGTTCTACACAAGTCGATCTATCAACAAGTGGATCTAAAACCAGCTAGCCCATGCATGGATCGAAATTTGGCAGCTCCCTGCTAAATTGGCCAAACTTCGATCTATGTATGGCCAGCTTTATAAATGGCAGAATCATACATCTTTATTCAGTGATAAAAATAAGAAGTCAGCATTTACTTAGCTACAACTGTCATTAAAAAATTTAAAATTTGAAGTGGAAAGCAGAAATAGCAATGTTACGGTATGGGAGAAAGCACAGAGCCATGATATTAACAGTCTATTCTTTTACAGTGAGCTGCTGGAGGAGCTGGAGAACTGTACTTCTGCGCACATGATTGCCGAGTGCTTTGTTATGAGGGTAAGGCTCCCCCTGCTGGAAAAAACTAATTTCTGCACAATAGCAAAATATTTGAAATAATGCAGCTAAGTGTCCACTCCTGTAACTTATAAAAAAAAAATCAGTAAACTGAGCAATATTCCAACTATAATTATTTCTCAGACTTGCAGACTAAATAAGGCTTGATGGGGCAGCACAGTGGCTAAATGGTTAGCACTTCTGCCTGGCAGTACTAGGGTCTTTGGTTCAAATCCCAACCATGGCACCACCTGCCTGGAGTTTGCATGTTCTCCCTGTGCCTGCATGGGTTTCTTCCAGTTTTCTCCCACACTCCAAAGACATGCTAGTAGGTGAATTGGATCCTGTCAAAATTGTCCCATGTATGTATGTAAGTTAGTGACCTTAGATTGTATACCCCTTGAGGGTTAGGGACTGATGTGAATGTACAATATACATATGTAAAGTGCTGCATAAGCTGACAGCACTATATAAGTACCCTAAATAAAAATAAAATGAATGACAAATGTGTAAAATCATATGAAAAGCTAAATGTAAATGTTCAGCCTATCCAAAAGTCATGCTTTAGTAGCAGGTTTGTGGGTTGATACAGTGAGAACTCCTTTCCACAGCTGCTAGTTCTTTTGCTGTGCATCTTAGGGTGTACACACACTAGGCTTGGTTGCCTTGTACCATGCCCGGGTATGACTATCCCCACTAGCCTGAGCTCACATTGTACTGGGACCAAGCGTCAGTGATCTGTGAGAGTTCTATGCTTGGGTACAGTTAGCTGAACTGAACCATGCCCCAGACCACCTCTTCCAAATGGTACTGGACACGTTATGGAATGATCACACTACATAAATGAAACAGACTTTGGGGGGGGGGAAATCAATGCTGAGGCAAGGTTCATACACCTAGTGGGCAGGGGCGGACTGACCATTTGGAAACTCGGGCACTGGGTCAGTAGGGGGCCCCATGAGATGCCCCTGGTACCTTTTTCATAGGCTTTTTTGAGTTTGGGCAAGGACACGGGCCCCATGATCCCCTATTGCCCGGGGACCCCATGAGTTGTCAGTCCACCCCTGCTAGTGGGATTAGACCCTAAGAGCTTTGGGTGTTGTCCTTTCCCTACACACACACACACACTAAAATACAATATATTAGAAATCCAGAATAGAGAAAGCAAATTCCTCATTATGGCAACAGCAGATGTGCAGATCTAGGAAGTGTAGAGATCTCACCAAAAGAATCCCTGAGGGATATAAGATGCAGGCAAGTAGAATTCTACAAGTCTAACTAATGGCCCCTTTCACACTGGTGTGTTTTTGTTGCTCTTTTCCAGGGCGACAAAAGCATATAAAACTACAATGGATACAAAAAGTCTACACACCCCTGTTGAAATGTTAGGTTTCTGTGATGTAAAAAAAGGAGACAGAGATAAATCATTTCAGAACTTTTTCCACCTTTAATGTGACCTATAAACTGTACAACTCAATTGAAAAACAAATCTTTTAGGGGGGGGAAGTAAACATAAAAAACTAAAATAATGTGGTTTCATAAGTGTGCTCACCCTTTTCTAACTGGGGATGTAGCTGTGTTCAGAATTAAGCAATCACATTCAAAATCATGTTAAATAGGAGTCAGTACACACCTGCCATCATTTAAAATGCCAATGATTAACCCAAAATAAAGTTCAGCTGTTTTAATAGGTGTTTCCTGACATTTTCTTAGTTGCATCCTACAGCAAAAACCATGGTCCACAGAGAGCTTCCAAAGCATCAGAGGGATCTCATTGTTAAAAGGCATCAGTCAGAAGAAGGGTACAAAAGAATTTTTAAGGCATTAGATATATCATGGAGCACAGTAAAGACAGTCATCATCAAGTGGAGAAAATATGGCGCAGTATTGACATTACCAAGAACTGGACGTCCCTCCAAAATTGATGAAAAGACGAGAAGAAACTGGTCTGGGAGGCTGCCAAGAGGCCTACAGCAACATTAAAGGAGCTGCAGGAATCTCTGGAAAGTACTGGCTGTGTGGTACATGTGACAACAATCTCCCGTATTCTTCATATGTCTGGGCTATGGGGTAGAGTGGCAAGACAGAAGCTTTTTCTTACAAAGATAAACATCCACGCCCTGCTAAATTTTGCAAAAATACATCTGAACTCTCCCAGTAGCATGTGGGAAAATGTGTTTTGGTCTGATGAAACCAAGGTTGAACTTTTTGGCCATAATTTCAAAAGATATTTTTGGCGCAAAAACAACACAGAACATCACCAAAAGAACACCATACCCACCGTGAAGCATGGTGGTGGCAGCATCATGCTTTGGGGTTGTTTTTCTTCAGCTGGAACTGGGAATTATGAGCAGTTCCAAATACCAGTCAATATTGGCACAAAACCTTCAGGCTTCTGCTAGAAAGCTGAACATGAAGAGGAACTTCATCTTTCATCATGACAATGACCCAAAGTATACATTCAAATCAACAAAGGAATGACTTCAGAAGAAGATTAAAGTTTTGGAATGGCCCAGCCAGAGCCCAGACCTGAATCCGAACGAAAATCTGTGGGGTGATCTGAAGAGGGCTGTGCACAGGAGATGTTTTTGCAAGGAAGAGTGGGCAAACATTGCCAAGTCAAGATGCGCCATGCTGATAGACTCATACCCAAAAAGAATGAGTACTGTAATAAAAATCAAAAGGTGCTTCAACAAAGTATTAGTTTAAGGGTGTGCACACTTATGCAACCATATTATTTTAGTTTTTTATTTTTACTTCCCTCCACCTAAAAGGTTTCAGTTTGTTGTTCAACTGAGTTGTACAGTTTATAGGTTACATTAAAGGTGGAAAAAGTTCTGAAATTATTTATCTTTGTCTCATTTTTTTACATCACAGAACCCTGACATTTAAACAGGGGTGTGTAGACTTTTTATATCCACTGTATTCCCTAATAAATCCTATGTAACTGTTCACACTGCAGGTGCACTGTGCTTTGAAATGTATCACATGCTGCAACTGTGGTGCAGCTTTTCAAAGGTGTACCAAGAAGGCACCTTCCATTGTAGGTTAATGGAAACACGTCAAAAGTGTATCAGTGAGAAAGTGCCCTTAAGCTGAAAAATGTGCATCAGTGTTAAAGGGCTGTAAAAATGCCCCTTACCACCTACTGTATGCTGAATAACCTGTATAAGACAGATGTATATATTTACCTATTTTTAGCCCGCTCTGGTCTGGCCACGTGATCCCCTTTGTCAGCCAGTGGTGGCTGCAAGGAAGAGGACGCCACAATTGCTGGTAAAGCCTGTGAAAGTGACATCACCTATAGGCTTCTAAGGCCCATTCATTGTTGGTGCTGACGCTGACTGGCATATGGGAGCCCCATCATCTGACCTGACCGGGTCGCACTGAAAATAGATTGGTATATACATTTTTCTTACACGGGTTAGTCAGCATAGGTGTTAGGAGGGAGCATATTTAAGATTAGTTAGGTTAATTCTGGAATTCTACCTGCCAGTATATTATAGTTACAGTATATCCCTCAGGGATTCTTATGGTGAGATCCTTACACGTGAGGCTTTCTACACTTAAAGCGGAGTTCCAGCCCCCGCCACCTCCCAAAAATATATTTTGATATTAGGGCACTTACCTGTCCATGCATCCAATGGTGTCCTCACCCCGAGCCAATTCTTCAATCGGCTGTCTGGTGCTGGCAATGCCATCTTGACTAAGGGAAACTAGCAGTAAAGCTTTGTGGCTTCATTGTCGGTTTCCTGCTACGCTTCATGAATGGGCCACGGTCCTCTGGAACCTTGGACATGTCCCAGGGGGGAGGGAGTGAACTTGTGGCAAACTGAGCTGGAAATGATAGCAGGCACCTGTCAAAACTAGGTACCTGCTCCCCCAAAAGGTGCCAAATGTGGCAGTGGAGGGGGGGAGAAGGCAGGAAAGTGAAGTTCCACCCATCTTTACCAATTCTAAAGAGATTCAGTGTATCACAAATTGTATGTTAATTGTATATTAATACTCTAAGTTTATAAACAATAGTATCCATTTAGATTACAAGAAATATTTGTGAATTATGCTTTATTTTCAAGCTGGATTTATTGTTATGTAAATTAATATGCTTTCATATCCTGAGCAGTAGAGTATAGTTTGTGGAGTTGGTATGTGCACATATTCAGCTCTTTGATGGATGATGTGAGGACTCTAGGTTGTAGTGGCAATTTTATGTTAGAAGTAGTCTCATTTATTTTTTTATTACAGCATTCTGTCCCTCACAGAACAAAGTACATGTATTACCTTGTCCCATCTTCTTACAAACCATGGAAAGCTAGCTACATGGTCAGACAGGGCACCCTCCCCTTCGTCTCCCCCCAATGGCTGTTCGAAAACACAGCTAGCAAGGAGAGGGCTGCATTGATAGCCGGCATTTTGTCTCCAGCTCCAAGCACTTCCCTGAGAAAGCTCTGGCAAAAGGAATATGGAGGAGGGTCGTGTTAGCCTCCCGTCCATCTGCATTCTTCTTGACTGCCCTTGTCTCAGGAAAGCACTTGGAGTCAGAGACAAATGCAGCTGCCTCCTTCTTAGCTGTATTGGTTTAGCATACTGAGATATTGCTTTCATCCCTGTTTGCTAAAGTCACAAAACAACCACCACTTATGTAATCAGCATAAAAATGGGCATATCCATTGCTGACAGTAATTACAAAGTATTTTTTTCCATTCCTTTATAAATCATATTTGGACAACTACTGATGTCCCCTCTCTGACTTGATGACTAGAGACATGGATATTGAATGGAAGCTGTTTTATCTGATTGGTGGTACCTACATACCCTTTCTGAGCTGCTGATGGTCCAAAGGACAAAATCTAAAACCACATTGGAAGGTTATAACTGCACATTGTACAGCAAAGTACCAGAAGCTGCTATCCACTTTTAATTTATGCTTCCTGTAAGAAGGTAGTGTGGCTTAATGTAAAATCCAGATTTTTGTACGTGTATAATGATGATTTCACATTTCCTCTGCAGAGTGAAGAGTTTGACATCTATACAGTGTATTGTATGAATTATCCTAGGTAACGGTCTCTCTCTGTTTCTTCAACAGTTTTTGCAGTGCTTGGGGAAGTGTCTACTAAGATGTGTTTAAATGTTTTGCTCTTTGGGAAAACTCAAACCATTAGTCTGAGACAGAGATTGTAATGGAGCCATAATTAAAGAAAGATTGTTATGTAAAATTAAAGGAGGGTTCTACTTAACTCCTGCCCAGTTTGCAGTGTGTTTATATTGGTAGAGGCTGAGTAACTTGATCAAGACTTCATGGAGCAGAGACCTATTTCCCCTGCTTTCAGAGAGCTTGATCAGCTTCTTAGTAGCAAAACGATAACGTATATACTGCACTTTGATGTGAGCTCACTCACATGCTAGTTTTAATCAACAGGAGTTGATTTCTACCATCTTATGAAAATGGGAAGAATAGCAGGAGGTAACCTGGGGGGAGAGAAAGCCTAGACACAGCAGATAACTATAATACATTGGTCTCTGTTGTGCAATTTTTTGTAATAGCTATACTCCAATGTAGGGTACTACCATGTGGTGGATAAAGAGAAACAGAAGAGTTAAAATTTTACTTTTTTGGGGGGGAGAAAATGCTTTTCTGGACTCCCAGCAGTGCTGGTCAAATATACAAAACCTAAAGTGTTTTTGTCACATGACCTATGCTAAGGAAACTTATGTTTCAGCAGTGATTACATGACCAAATGCCCAATTTTTGTGTCCTATGACCAGCACTCAAGCAGCATTTTTCCAGAAATAATAATTCATTCCTTATATTGCTTTTTTATCTATGCAAGAAATTCTACAACCACAACTTATTGTGCCTTGGGAACTCCCCTAACCAGGCATATGCTTCAGGGTTTCCTCAATCCTTCCTCCGACTTTTAACTTTGGCCATTTCCTGCTCACCTTTCACAAAGGATCTGTCCAATCACGCTGTATTTTGAGCATTGCGGGATAGAGGGGGGAGGACTTGCAGAATTTAAAGTTGGGATAAAGGTTTGACAGGTTCACTTTCAGTTAAGATTCCCTTTTTCAATCTCTCTTTCTGTTTTATTTCCCCTCTTCTTAACCTTTTCTTCTCCCCCCAGCTCAGTGTCCGTCCTTCGGGAGTGCATGAAGAATGAGGAACTTGTTCAGTTTTTCCGAGAGCGGCAGGCGGTGTTATCACACTCCCTGCCCTTGGAGACATATCTCCTGAAACCTGTACAACGTATTATGAAATATCATCTCCTCCTGCAGGTGAGGCAGGGGCATGTACACTATTTAGCTAAGGGATTGTGTACTCCTGGTCATCACACTTACTGTTAAGGTGGGTTTCCTGGTGGTGACAACAGTCGACTGTGCAAAGATAATATGTGGTGAAATGGCCATTTGTAGTCTCCATCAGAAGCCCAGAGACAGAGTGACAATGCAGGAAAATAATCTGGAGAAAAGGACAAAGCATTTCAGGAAGTGCATGACCAAGGACCTTCATGGTAGAATCATCAGGAATTATTTTTACTAAAGTTGCAGATTTACAAATATTGAAAAATGTATTTTGAAATCACATCCTGTTAAAACTTATATAATTTAGTGATCAGTTCTACATCTTTAGTATTTAAGATCAAAGCTCTGAATAAAACTTGTCACAGTCTATGTAATACATGCCTATATCCCTCCAAATTCTCAGCCGGGTGTCCTTTGGTTTTGTTTTGTCTAACTATTCTGATGTCTTGTCTAATTTGTCACAGGAGCTGGCTAAGCACTTTGATAAAAATGCCCCTGGCTACGAGGTGGTGGAGGAAGCCATTATCACAATGACTGCTGTTGCCTGGTACATCAATGATATGAAGAGAAAGCAGGAACATGCTGTTAGACTCCAGGTACTGAGAATATAACCATGCAGAGCATGATGGGTAAAACTCCAGAACCAAAGTTGACCATCATATGAAAGGGAGACTTTCATTAACAAATCAGCTTATATATTAATCTGTAGTCTTAACTGTTGTAATTTTAATTTAGTGGAGGTTATCTGCAACTGCTTCATTGGAGGATAACTATGCTGTCCCCTTTCTTCTCCTTATGCAGTGAAGAGTATGTACAGCCAAAACTTTGTTTTTGGATAAGAAGGCTTAAAACCTCTGCCAGTTTATATTGTTTGCTGTCTGTAAATCATTGGAGAGATTTCCCTTCACTTTCTGTCCAGAAGAGGCAGCAGGAAGATAGGGATCAACCAAAGTGAGGGGAATTCCTTTATTATAGTGGATATAAAAAGTCTTCACACCCCTGTTAAAATGTCAGGGTTCTGTGATGTAAAAGAAGAGACAAAGATAAATAATTTCAGAACTTTTTCCACCTTTAATGTGACTTATAAACTGTACAACTCATTTGAACAACAAACTGAAATCTTTTGGGGGGGGGGGAATAAATATAAAAAACTAAAATAATGTGGTTGTGTAAGTGTGCACACCCTCTTATAACTGGGTATGTAGCTGTGTTCAGAATTAAGCAATCACATTCAAAATCATGGTAAATAGGAGTCAGTACACACCTGCCATCATTTATAGTGCCTCTGATTAACCCCAAATAAAGTTCAGCTGTTCTAGTAGCTGTTTCCTGACATTTTTTTAGACAAATCCTACAGCAAAAGCCATGGTCCGCAGAGAGCTTCCAAAGCATCAGAGGGATCTCATTGTAAAAAGGTATCAGTCAGGAGAAGAGTACAAAATAATTTCCAAGGCATTAGATATACCATGGAACACAGTGAAGACAGTCATCATCAAGTGGAGAAAATATGGCTCAACAGTGACATTACCAGGAACTGGAAGTCCCTCCAATATTGATGAAAAGACAAGGCGAAAACTAGTCTGAGAGGCTGCCAAGAGGCCTACAGCAATATTAAAGGAGCTGCATTAATACCTGGCAAGTACTGGCTGTGTGGTCCATGTGACAACAATCTCCCGTATTCTTCATATGTCTGGGCTATGGGGTAGAGTGACAAGACAGAAGCCTTTTCTTAGAAAGAAAAACATCCAAGCCCGGCTACATTTTGCAAAAACACATCTGAACTCTCCCAAAAAGCATGTGAGAAAATGTGTTATGGTCTGATGAAACCATGGTTGAACTTTTCAACCATAATTCCAAAAGATATGTTTGGCGCAAAAACAAGACTACACATCACCAAAAGAACACCAAACCCACAGTGAAACATGGTGGTGGCAGCATCATGCTTTGGGGCTGTTTTTCTTCAGCTGGAACTGGGGCCTTAGCCAAGGTAGAGGGAACTATGAACAGTTCCAAATACCAGTCAATATTGGCACAAAACCTTCAGGCTTCTGCTAGAAAGCTGAACATGAAGAGGGATTTGGAGGGTTTTTGTGAGGAAGAGTGAGCAAATATTGCCAAGTCAAGATGTGCCATGCTGATGGACTCATACCCATTCATACCCAAAAAGACTGAGTGCTGTAATAAAATCAAAAGGTGATTCAAAAAGTATTAGTTTAAGGGTGTGCACACTTATGCAACCATATTATTTTAGTTTTTTAAATTTTTACTTCCCTCCACCTAAAAGATTTCAGTTTGTTGTTCAACTGAGTTGTACAGTTTATAGGTTACATTAAAGATGGAAAAAGTTCTGAAATGATTTATCTTTGTCTAATTTTTTTACATCACAGAAACCTGACATTTTAACAGGGGTGTTTAGACTTTTTTTATCCACCGTACAGTGGTCTCAAAACAGGTGTCCCCACTGGAAAATTTCCTGTTATCGCTTGTTTGGGCACATCTCTAAAGTTTTGGATTTCCCCTAACTTTTTCATAACCACAATTGTCAGTACAAATAAACTTGAGAGGGTCTAACCCTTTCAGCCTGTATCCAAAATTAGATTACATCACATCTCCTCTGGACAAACAAAAACTAAAGAGGACGAGGATGGGACCCTGTTTTAACCATTGACTTAATTATGTGTTTCCTGTCCCGGTGGGAGGAGCCTCTGTCTCTCATGTTGTCCTGTAAGACAGCTGCAGAAAAAAAAGTTTTGTCCATGGATAAACTTTAATGGTCACTTGGTCTTTTGATCGGGAGAGTATAACTGCCAACAAAACCATTGAAATGAAATGCAACTTTATATATAACCTATTAATTTAAATCAGAAGATAGACCAACAGCCTACTATATTAGTTTACTTCAGAGTAGAAGAAGCATTTGAACCCATTTTTTTTTTTTTCGTATTGATGTTTGCATCTTCGTTTTGGAAATTTTCCATGTCCTAATGTCTCAATGACAGTAAATAAAAGCTGTAGTAAACAGTTTAAGAAAAAAAAAAACTCATCCCACTTGTAGGTTTCAGCCATAATGTGCTAGTACTATGCTAGCATATTATGTCAGACTTACCTATAAAACAGATCCATCCAGCAGCATGCTGTCACTACTGACAGGGATTCCATCTTCACTGAGTCTTCAATCCAGGTACGCGGGCTGCAGCCGTTTGAATGGGCGTGCCGTGATGATGACACTTCATGCCTGCGGTAGCCACAGTTGTAGTACAGCACTCTCAATGGTAAGCATACTTGAGTGTACCATCCATTAAGAGTGCCGTGTGCATTCGCCAGTGATTTAACCGGCTACTACACATTAGAATATCTCATAAACAGGGCACGTTTAGGAGATCTTCATTGTACCTCCAGGTAAGCCTTATTATAGGCTTACCTGGAGGTACAAGATAAGCCAGCTGAGCGTAAAAAAAAAACATATGAAACAGAGAGCAAAAAAGTGAGCGCTTAAGATGGACAAGCAGCTGAAACACACAGGACAACCAAAAAATCCTCACATGAAAATACAATATAAAGTGCAGCGCTAAAATTATAAATGTGACATAAAAAAAATATATAAAAAAAGTCCCAATAAAGGTGACCTCGGGTAACAATGCACACTGACCAGAAGTGCACATAAATAGTGCAATGTAGCAAAGATGGAGTTCAGAAAGTAGTCATCAGCATGAAGAGGGTAGATGTATTCCCTTGATCAAAGAAGATCCACACGGTGAAGACAAAAACGGGGCAGAATGGATCCACTAGACAGCAAAAAGGAATCACAGCTCCACCAAAGAAAGCCACCACTCCTCCACTGCACATCAACGATATCTAGGAAGAAATGCTCCCCACAAGGGATCAAGAAAAAATGCCCATAGTGAAGTATAGTTGAAACTGGTTTATTGGGATAAGGCAGGATGCATCCAGTAAAATAGCAAAGTGAAATGGCACACGGCTAGCATACATGAAAGCTAGCTTATATAAAACGAAACAGGACTAACCGTCCTGTCAGATGTAGTGGCCGCCGGAGCTCCACAATGCTCCGAAGGCGTGACGTCAAGGCGTGCGCAGGCTTAAAGCTAGCAGATAATAACCCAGAAAGTGGTTACACAGACTTGTTATTTTGAAATGTATGCTTCAAAACAGGAAAGCCAAAAGGGCAGCTAAAAATACTGAAGTTGCTGATTTTCACTCATGTTTACTTAGTCTACTACAGTTTACGCATCATGTCTGTGATTCCAATATAATTTTGCTTTGATTCATAACACTGCGATCTTGAGTCGCAAGGGATAACCTTGCATTAAAGAATGGAACTAGCTGTTATCTCGCCTCTTTTATGGCGCCATGTCCTTACAGTATCCCCTCTGATCTCTCCAGGAAATCCAAAGCAAGCTGGTGAACTGGCAGGGTCCAGACTTGAGCGGATTTGGAGAGCTTGTTCTGGAAGGGACATTCCGAGTGCAACGCGTCAAGAAAGAAAGAGCCTTTTTCTTGTTTAGCAAAATGTTGCTGATCACCAAGAAAAGAATGGACCTTTACATCTATAAAATTCATATCTTTGTAAGTCATGTTGTCCTGTGAAGGCTACACTTTTTCCTTTATTTTTATTTTGTTTTGCTATTGTTTCTAGTGTTTTGCAATGTTATTAGAATATTTGCATTTCTCTTTTATATGACTTCGATGCAAGGTACCAGTAACTTCCAATTGTTCCTCTCTGTACTCCTTTACTTTCTTTTTCTTAATAAAATTTGGATGAGGCAACTGGCATATAATGCATCCCTAATAACTCCCCCTTAACATAGGTGATAAGAAGAGGACAGCTTTTTACCCCCATGACACTGCAAATGAACAGGTACAACTTGTATCTCGGCATTCAGCATGTATCACCCCACACTCACAATCTGCAGAGGTTGATAGGGCTACTAAGATCCTTAAGCTTGCCATACATGTGTAGATTTTTGGCTGAGAATAGTCGTACAAAAATTCTTTGCACATTCAAAAATTGAATGCACATTGAAAATTGTCTTTTGCTTTTATCATTCGATTTGAAAATGAATGTAATTTCTGATTGATAATCACATACACTGGCCGTAAATTTGTTTGTTCAAGAAAAGGTTTTCCTTCCTTCCCCTTTGAATTTTTCTGTCACGGCTGTCGAAAACAAACATCAATTTGACCCCACCAATGATTAGAAAATCAAACAAATATTCTACATATGTATTGCCAGCCTTAGCTCCCTTCTGAGCCATGCTGTGTTTAGACTGTGCTAGGAACCAAAGAGGAGGAGCTTCAACTTAATGACCAGCCAATTCTAAACTGGCTTTGGTGGTTACGTCGATCTGCACTTCTCACAGTCCACACAGTGATCTTTCACATAGAGGGAAAATGATGACTACAGTAAGTAAAACATTTTTTCTACAGTCCTTTTTCAGACATGGATGGGGCCCCTTCCTGCCCCAGGCCCCATAACAGCTGCTTGTGCTGCTATAGGTGTAGTTACACAGTTGTACTGAAGGATGAACATGTATAAACAGGTGCCTTAAATGAAATGCCAATTTTTTGCCATTACTTTTCTTAAAAAATTTCAGAAAGGGTTATCATAGTGAACCCCTAATATAGAAAAACTATTTTAAACAAAATTTTTTTTTCATTTAAAAATCACAGGAAAAAAGTAAAAGCAGTAATGTTCCTCATGGCAACCTATTAAAGGATAAGTTCACCTTTTCACCAAAAATAATAAATGCACATTTTTTTGCAGGGAAAAAAATGCACATTTATTATTTTTGGTTGCAGGAGCCTCTAAAGCATTACACCAGCGATCATGGGTGCCATGCAGGTCTCCTGCAGACCTGTCAGTATATCTGCTTGCCCATACGTCAGTAGTTTATTAAGAACTACAAGCCGATCGTTTATTAATTTATAGAATACTGTGAATGAATGACCCGGCCATGTGGGCAGGGCCCCGCACGGTCGCACTGTTTTTAAAAAGTGATAGCTTGTACAAGGAACTTTTCCCCGTACTTTGTCACAGGGAGGGGGGATCGGGCAGCGGCTGCAGCATTGGGAACATGTTACATATTCCACCATAAAAATGGGTGGAACATGTAACATGATCCCAACGGTGAACTTATCTTTTAACTACTGTACCTGTTTTTATAGTTAATTTATTCTAATTTATAGCAGACACCAGCGCAATCAAATTAAACCCATGATAACAAAAAAACTAGAAACTCACACATGAATCAAACCAGAAATACCAGTACTTACCATTGATTTTATTGGTTGTCTCAAACAAAAGTGTATTAATAGCTATAACAGACCAGGGTTAGAACCAAATATGTTGTTCTTTTCTGGTTCCCTCTTCACTTGATTTTTGTCACTGTCTGCCCCAATGCACTATGTTGGGTACACACTATAAATTTCAGGTCGCTGTACGAACACAAGCAATGTTAGTAGAGCAATCTCCCCCGCCGCACTATTGTGTTCTGACAGAGGGACAGCCCTCCTGCCGGAACACACTGATCAATGCTATCACCCATTGGCTGGGAGTGCTAATTGGATGCCGATCGGCTGCTGGTTTTACAGTCTGGCCATTCAACAGAAGCCTGACGTTAGGCCAGCTTCTGTCAGACAGGCTGCTGTACACACTGGCCGAATATTGCCCGGTTTCTGTTGAACCGGCCGATATTCAGCCATTGTGTACAAGCTTTAACGAAGGAACACCATATTAAGTTAGTAGTGAGGTGTACAGCTGAAAGTTCAAATGATTGAGATAGTCCCTTTCCTTTATTCATAAGTAAAGACTGGTACCTTTCCCTCTTGTGTACACCTTCCCTTTATGTTATGGGGTTAGATATGTTGGAGTGTTCTGAAGTCTAGTAAGAAGTACTCACTGCTTGGGATTATAGATAAGCTTTGTTGCAGATCTACGCCACTACACCCTGTGGTTCCTACCTGTAGTCATGTCCGTATAGGTACCAGGGAGTTGACACACTTGAAAGTGTCAGTTTACTGAGGCAGTCAGAGAGCTGCAACAAAGCAGAGTTTTCAAGGATAAGTTTACCTTTTCTAACATGCTACAACTAATTCAGTTTATAACATGTAACATGTCAGTGCTGCCGCTGCCCCCTGCACCCCCCCCCCCAATCCCCGCTGCGACAGCAGACCTGGGATCTTCTCCCCATGCCTGCTGCCACAATTAAAAAAATCAGTGCAATCTCAGCCCGCCTGGCCCGGCCGTGTCACTTAGTATTCTGTGAATGGGAAACTACAATTATCGACAGCCTTTGCAGTTGTCGGGTTGTGGCCCTCAATGAACTACCACAGCGCTGTTGGGCACTGTGGTAGTTCATTGAAGTTTCTTGTTAGTGTGTAACTGACTGCTCATGTGACGTACAAGCAGACAGCTTGCACACGGAGTCTGCAAGACCCAAGCATAGCTCCTGTAACCTGCTGATCGTGGGTGCAATGCTATAGACAGGCTCCCAATAAAAAAAAAAATGCACATTTTTTTACCTGCAAAAAATGTGCATTTATTATTTTTTTCTTTTAAAGGTGAACTTATCCTTTGAGAATGGGTTTATTTCCAGTAGAAGAGCTCAAATATATACAAAGGTTTATTAGTAACATATTATCTCTAAATCTGACTAAGGTAACCCATAAAATTTGGAAAATTCAAGTGAATACAAAATCTTTAAAAATATATTTTGTACATATGAAGAAACTTTTTCACCAGTGATGGAGGTCAAAGAAAACCTTGATGATTTTCATATCAAATTAGTTGCCTGTTGTCTTTTCTCTTTCTCCAGTGCTGTAGTCTGGCCCTGACAGAGCATCTGAAGGATAGTTTAAGCTTCCGAGTCTCAGACTTGACCATCCCGAAGCACCAGCAAACCATCCAGGTCAGTGATAACTGATATTTTTGGGGCTTGAACTACATGAGGATTACCCTTGTCAAGATAAGACATTTCAACTAATGAGGTTAAAGAGTATCTATAACCAAAACTGGTTTTAAATAGCGTGGGAAAGGGTTAGAACCACTATTAAGATGCTGTCTGTGTCATTGTGGGGGAAATTCACTCTCTCTGTATGCCCTAATTTCTGCTGTCACTGGGAAAGAAAGGGAGAAAAATGTCAACATTTTGAGTTGTAACCAAAACTGATATAGGGGGGAGATCATCCAGTGGGGGACTTATTCCTTTGACAGCTAAAAGATTACCCTTAATTTGGAGAGATTTCCTCTCACTTCTTGTTGTGGAAAACCATTCCACAGATAGCAAAAAAACTAACATGGGTTTTTAGCCAATGGCTACTCTCTCCAAAGTACAAATAAAATGTTTTATCTCTAGCTTTACTTTAAGGCAAAGTGGACTAAAGAAACTAAAAGTCCTACAGGATGTGCAATCAGTTTCTTTCCTTTCCATTAGTCTGCTTGATGGGCCTTGGTAAAGACCTGGCCCCTACAGTAGCGGAGCATACCATGCTTGGGCTCCTCCTTTTCTACACATCACCCTTACCTAGAAAAAACCCACCTACAGTGGCATTCTGGACACTGCCAGTTAACCTTAACCTTCCATTATAAGGATACCTATTATAGTAGAGGTTGTTCCATAAAGTATGGTCTAAATGGCTAAAAGATGATTCTGCTACATTGATGCCTGATGCCTCATGAGCCTGTGATACTGTGTTATGAAGCTTAATAATTGATGGTGGGTTGGGGGTGATTGGGGTTGGGGGAACCCGGTTGGATACTATACATTTCTCCTTGTGATCATGTTCTGGTTGAGATGTGAGCCACACACACTGAATTTTATTTTTGACTTTTGTTTTTTTTAATTATCTATTTGTCAGTAACCTGTTGATTTTGGGCCGGTTCCAGCCCCTGCGCAGGCATTTTGCTGTACTGCTCAAACTGCAATAAACATCCCTTATTAGGCAATTGACTATTACTATTATATGTTGTTGTTGTGAGCTCCCTTTGCTGTTTTACATGATATTTTTCCTTTTCTATTCCTCAGGCTAGAAATCAGGAGGAGAAACGACTCTGGATCTATTATATAAAGCGTCTTATTGTAGAGAACCACCCAGCATCCATCCCTCAGAAGGTAACATTTAGCTTAGGACAAAAGGGGTTTTCCGCATAAAAAGTTATTTTTTTATAGCTAAGACTGAAAAGCATTATTAAAGCTGAACTGCAAACAGCTATGAGAATCCAATTTATTAGAAACATACAAAGAGGGGTGGAGGATAGGTAGAGTTCAGCAGGCAGGGCTGATAAGGCCACTTAGGATTTCATTGCAGCGAAGGCACTCTGTTGTCAGCCTAAACAGGAAGTATGAAGCACAATAAATTTCTGGCTGATCAACAGCTACGGCATTTTAAAAGACATAAAACCTGGGGAATGTATATATCTTGCAGACATGTACTGCCTATTTTCTTTTTTGTTTTGCCCAGACATGCATATTAAATCATATCATAAACAATAATAGCAACAGGGTATTAGGATGGTCTTTGTTAAATCCAGACTGGACTGCTTAGGTATTTTTTATTATTCTGATTTTTTTTTTTAGTTTAGTTTCCCACATATAATGATCCTGGTATCCGCTGAGAGTGTCAGCAGACATTCAATTCCCACATCTCAAGGGACTTGTAAAAGTTTTTTTTGCAGGTGTGGAAAGCCTTTGCAGACAAGTGTTACCTTGGGAAAAGAATAAAAAAAACTCTTAAATGCACTCCTAAATCAATGAAAGTCTGTCCAGCTGTTTTTGATGTGAAAACAATAAAATTCACTGAGGCGAGCATGCAATCACTCGGCAAGAAGTTTTACAACTTGTTCAGTTTCTCCCATCAGAGGGAGCAAAACTACCAACCTGACAATGTTTTTTGGTGTGTTATGATGTAGCAACACATTGTTTCTCTGTATTAGACATCAATAAAAGTAAAAAAAAGTACCATTCAAAGGCCACTTTCATGACTAGACAATATTTTTTAGTTTTAGTATGCTTTCTTAAAAAAAACAAAAATATAAACTATTTCAGCTTACCAACCCTTAAAGAAGAACTCCAGGATAAGCAAAAAAAATCACCCATTAGTACACCCCCCTACACAAAACACTAAACAGTTAATAACATTTTGAAATTCCTTACCATTTAGGAGAAAAATGTAATTGGATTTTCATGACGTCATCTCTGTAATTCAGAACATAAAAGCATCTGCTCTACCAAGGTGGAGGTGCAACAGCAGGGATTTCATCATATCTTTGCCTCTCTCTCTTCAGTAAATGGAAACTAAATTTCCCATCAACCCACAGGGAATTGCAGTGAGTGTAAGCGGGTACACTAGGCCTGCACATGTTGAATGTGTCCGAGAGTCTCGGTCCGCCCACCTCTTTAGGTGGGAATAAATTACATCACAGCTTCCTGGAGAAAGAACTACAGAAGGGATGTTCCAAGACCAGTGGCTGGAGGAATAGAAGGCATAGCAGCCACTTGTCTTACAAACAGGAAGCCAAAGACAATTAATAGTTTGATTTGAAAATAAATAGACTATTTCAGAGCAACTACTGAGTGAACCAGAAGATGAATGACATATTCAGCGAAGGTTGGAAATCACCGACAAGGACATGTAAAGAAGTTTTTGCCTGGAGCTCTGCTTTAAATGTGGTGGCTGCATTAGTTTTTTTTTGCTTTTTTTCCCTTTACTTTCATCTGGTGATCTGGTCAGTAACACACTTCCTGTCACTGGAGGAATGACAGAGACACCTTTGGACAGCAGCATTTTCAATCTGGAGAGAAGGTAGTGTTAGATACAATGGCAGATTTAAATGGACTTGACTAACAAAATAAAGGCAAACTCCAAACACCTTTTAAGAATTTACAGCATCAGTTTTAGATGTGTTAGCTGCACTGGTTTCTTTTTTTTCCCTTTATTTTCACCTGATGATCCTGCCAGTACATCTGATAATTCTGAACATCCTTTAACAGACCAACTGTCCAGCAAAAGTATCAGTTAGAGGGATAAGACAAACCATTTAACACTGACAAGGATGCTTCCAGTGGTCATCTTTTGTTCATTTATATTAACCTTTATCCCAAAATGGAAAAAGAAATGTTGCTGTAACTGCGTAAAAAGTGTTAGCTGAAGTTTGGCTTTAATTTGTTAGTCAAATCCATCTAAATCTGCTAGAGCATCTAAAGCTGGGTACACACAGGCCAAAAATTGTCTGGTTCAGCAGGAACTGGCCAACATTCAGTCAGTGTGTACAGCAGTCTCTCCAACAGAAGCCAGTCTAACGACTGGCTTTTGTCTAAGGGACATGCTGGAAAACCAGCATCCGATCAGCACTTGCAGCCAATGGCTGCGAGCGTTGATCAGTGTGTTCTGGTGGGTAAGGAGGGGGAGTCACCCTGTCAGAATACAGTGGCACAGTGGGGAAGATCACCGCACCAACACAACTTGTGTTAGTCAGTCTACCAGTCTTTTGTCATTCAGCCTGCTGGGTTGAAAAAAAAAAAACAACTAGCAGTGTGTACCCCACATAACGTTACCTTAACCCCAGACTGACAATGCTGCTGTTCAAAGATGGCTCTGTCACTCCTCCAATGGAGACACCCTAAGACAGTAAGTGTGTTACTGGCATGATTACCAGGTGAAAATAAAGGAAAAAAAGCTTTAAAAAGAAAATGAATGCAGCCATTACATTTACACCCTGGTCACACCAAGCCCGACTTTGAAATTGTGCGACTTACAGTGAAGGCGCACGATTTCAAAGTCAGAGGACATGCTGATTTCAGGTGCGATTTGCAAGACATCTGACACAGATGTCTATGCAAATCGCACAAAAAATATTACATGTACTATTATTATACAGTATTTATATATCTCCAATAGTTTGCTCAGCGCTGTACTACTTTAGAAATCGATGCGGCTCTGACCAAGTCGGAATTGATTTGACTGCTGTAATTGCGGACAATAGGGTGTGACTTGGCAAATGATTTGCAAGTCGCATGGTATGCAAATCGAATGCAAAGTCGCACCCAGTGCAACCGGGGTGTTAGGCCCAGTTCACACTAGCTTCAGTGCAGTTCCACTGAATGCCTTTTCTCCTATCTGGACAGTGCACATCACTGCGTTACATTGGTGTGCACTGAAAAAAAGTACAGAATGCAGCACTTATTTTCAGCGTAGCATGAAAACTACGCTGTTTGTTTAAAAAAAAGTACATCAGTGCTGCTGTCATCCAACTACACACCAACGACTGTGTTCTAATGCACCCACCAGACTGGACCAGCCCTTAATATTTATTAAGCTTAAAGTGTTTGTAAACTTCAGTCATGAAATATGAACAAAGCACATAATTCTACAGTGTGTATGTGTCTCAATCCAGAGCACTAAGTGTCATTTCTGTCTGCTGCTTCATTTCTTTGCTATCTGCATGAATCACTTCTGGCATGAATCACTTTCCTGACACCCAAAAACATGGGAAGGTTGTGAGCTGTGTGGAGGGGGTGTGTTTCTTTCCTGCAATCGGCTCTCAGAACTCTCCTCACTGAGCTCTGCAGAGTGTACCTTCAGTCCCCCCCCCCCCTTTTTTTACAGAACTCTCAGACAAGCCTATAAATTCAGCACTTTGAACGGATGTAGAGAAGACTGGAGATAGTCTCCTAGATTGTAAGCTCCCAGGATCAGGGCCCTCCTATCCCTCTTATATTGAACTGTATTGTTGCTGTATTGTCTCCCTTTATATTGTAAAGCGCTGAGCAAACTGTTGGCGCTATATAAATCCTGTATAATAATAATAGATGTTTACAACTTATGTATAATGATTTTTTTCATCTCTGTGTATCACATGAGGATAGTCCCTTCACTGGGTATATGTAAGGATTTACAACCACTTTAAATATATTACATTTTTGTTTTTGGGTTTAATACTGCTTTACCTTGACAATTCTAAGACTAATCTGCATGCTGTATCTAAGTCATTCATACCCTACTTGTTAAAGTGTATCTAAAGCCCAAACATTTTTTGTCTGGTCATTTTGCCACCCATGTTCCACTGGGCAGATTTCAGTCACCTCTTGTCCCACAAACACATCAAACAGCAAAAGGAAGTCTCTCCAAAGTGAGAGAAAATCGTATTTAGGGAGGTGCCACTGTTTCAAGTGGGGGGCTTGCTGCAACAGTAAAATGCTATGTTACACCCAAAATACGGGTGTAACATGCTACAAAAGGTGAATTTATCCTTTAACATTTATAAACATAAACTATGATTATTCCAAAACCAATATGGCTTACCTTTAATTATTTTCTTCTTTTTTCAGGCTAAGCAAGTCCTGCTGGAAAACACATTCCAAAGTAAGTTGGATCTCATGAGAGAATCACAGAGCATGTCAGTTACTAAAGAATGGGGATAAGCAAATACTTTTCCACAAAATTGATTTAAAATTAGAAATTTCATTGAAACAAAGTATCAATTTTACTCACTGAATTGCCTAGGTGAAAAAAGATAAAAAAATTTTAGCTTTATTTAAAGGTTGGTTTTTTTGGGGGTATGCACTTTGAGTAGTTTAGTTTATTTTGGTGTTCTTTTCCTTTTCTTTATTGTGGATTTTATTATTATTTGTGTACTGTTTGCTTTGAGTTTTGTGTTTTTTACTTTTTTACTATCTGCACTTTTCTTTTTTTAAATAACATAATTAGGGACCTTTGTTTGAAGAACAGACCTAGGATAGTTGAAAGGAGCTTCTGTAACCCTACCCGTGCTATTTAAACCACATTTTCCTGTAAAAAAAAATATAAATTTTGCCTTCCCTATTCAAATTTTTGGAGAAACTCAAACTTTCAGTGCTGCTCATCCTTTTTAAAGATGACTGAGTGACTCAGGGTTTTGAAAAATGCGTCATGCGTCAAGGGTTTTTTCTGCCAAAATGCTGCTGCTCATGGACACACTGGCAGTGGGGTTTTTTACAGCTCTTAAAAGACCCTGCCACTAAAAATGTCTAAAAGTCTATATGTGCATGGACACATAGGATAACGTGGAAGGGCGTTTGGAAGCTGTTAAAAAAAAAAAAAAAACCAAACATGCCTAACGCCCTGTGTGCATGAGGCCCTAGGCATTTTCCCAACGCATCCCTGAAAGCACCCTGGTTGAAACTGAACATGTAGAAGAATATACAATTGCATATGTTTTTGGTACACATTAACCACTTTACACCAGGCAATATACCAGTACATCGCCTAACTTTAAGTGGTTATACCGAGATGATGCCTGCAGCTGCAACAGTTAGCTTTGAAGCTAGCGGTTCTACTGGCTGACCATAGAGCTGATCAAATACATGAAAGGCCATGATCATCTTTATGGATTAAGAAACTGGAAAGGATTTTGTCACTTCCCATTTTGCCACGTTTTGAAACCACTGGTGATTTGAAAAAAGCATTGGATCATACGGATCTTTTTATGATCTGAGAGATGTGGGGTCTAATAGACCCCATATCTCTTAGTAAAGAGAACCTGTCACTGCCTATTGTTATTGTGATAACAATAAAAGTGATAAAAAAAATGATAGTGTAAAAAAAAAAAAATGTAAAGCTCCCCCATCCCCCCATGTTTGCACGCAAAGACGAATGTACGTCTCGGCCCCGCGTCGGTACGTAAACAGCGATTGCACCACATGTGAGGTATCACCGTGAATGAATGATTGACAGCAATAATTCTAGCACCAGACCTCCTTTGTAATTCTAAAGTCGTAACCTCTAAAGGGCTTTAAAGCATCGCCATTGGTTAATAAAATGTACATAGTTTGTCGCTGTTGCACAGGCAAGCACAATTTTAAAAATTTGACATGTTTGGTATCTATTTACTCAGCGTAACATCATCTTTTATATTTTACCAAACAAATGGGTATTATTTTTTTTGTGCATTATAATTCATTAGTGGTTTTTTTTTTTTTCAAAAAAATTGTGTTTGAAGTACAGCTGCACAAATACCGTGTGACATAAAAAATTGCAACACTCACCATTTAAAAATAAATACAATAAAATATATATGTATATATATATATAATGTTTGGGGGTTTTAAGTAATTTTCTAGCAAAAATATTGATTTTTCATGTAAATTAAAAGGTAAAAAATAGGTCTGGTCTTGAAGTGGTTAACTGAACATACCTGATCTGTCTGCAGAGCCATCTCCCACTGATCCTCTGCAAAGGGCCAACATTTATTACCCAGTTCCCAACTGCTTTAAGGGGAGAATCCTCAAAAAAGGCAACCAGTAGCATGGCATAGAATCTACAAATAAAGCCCTTAGGCTACGTTCACACTAGCCTTGTGTTCAAGCGGCAGAAAGGCGTTTGGGAAGCGTTTTTACCACTTCCCAGACGCCTCGGACAATTCTGCCCATTGCAGCACATGGTCCTGTTCTAACGGGAGCAGTAGCGTCGTGGCGTGGCAAAACGGATGCCTCTGGTCCAGTCAGGAGGCGTTGAAGCCTCCTATTCTAGCCTGTGGTGCAGCTCCGCAAACGCCCGGCCGGCGTTTGTGGTGCGGTTGCGACGTGGTTGCGGGGCGTTTGCGGAGCGGTAACACCATTCAAACTTCATTATAGGCGTTTGTGGGGCGTTTTTAATGCTCGGCAAATGCCTAGCAACTGCCGCTCAACCGCGCATGCGGCGTTTGCGGAGCGTTTTCCGAGCGTTAAACGCTCCGCAAAAGCTGGACCAACGCTTGCCAAACGCTATAGGGGCGTTTGGCAAGAGTTGGTAAAACAGTCAAGTGTGAACGAGCCCTTAGAGGTCTCAGTGGTTTGCAATAAGTTAAAAAATGGTATTAATACCATCATACTGCAACTGCAGGTAGCAAAAATACATGTGTTTGGGAAGGGGAAACCTGAACTGTAGGTCAGAAAAAGAGGAACCATTTAATGTGAATTAGTAATGCTGACATGGGTCTTTTTTATTCATGTGAAGTGTGAATTGTAATGGTAGGTCCAAATGAAGTTATTAATATAAAGACAACAACACTGTGCTTCTACCTAAGAAACTTTACTGGTCTCCAAGGACAAAAGCTGAGACTGTCTTAAGTGTAATTGCAGGCATTTAAGACTATACAGTGTAATTCTTAAAGCAGAACTCCAGCCAAAGCTTTTATTTATTTTGGATAGAGTAAGGGAGGGTTATAACTATCAGATTTTTTTGCCATCCTTGTCCCACTGGGGGGAGTTTCCTTCACTTCCTGACTTACGTATATCCACAATAAGAACTGAGGGAAATCTCTGGTTGTCACCAGGGTCATCAGAACCAGTGTCACCATTGGATGATTTCCCCTCTATCCTTGTTTTGGTGACAACACAAAATTTGGGATTTTCTTTCACTTTCACTCTTGGTGATAACAGTCACCAGAACAAATAAAGAGGGTGAATTTCTCCAAAGGGGACACAAACAGCAACAAAAACCTGACCGGTGTTATAATCCCTATACTGTCTAGAGTTATACCACCAGGTTCCCAGTTTAGTCTGAGTGTTGAGGTATTCACGAGGAAAGTAGATCACTCACAGTCTGGATTGTGTATCTCTGGTGGTCTTAAATGAAAGTGATAACATGGTTTAATTGTTACAGATTCTGCAGATGTCCCAGTTACTTCAGACAGCCCTAAATCCCCCTGGATGGAGGACCTGTGGACATTTCACCGTAACAGGAGACAGTCTGGTGAGAATTATATAGGCCTAATGTAACGTATATAAGGATGCCTCTGTGTCTCCTATCTGTGTCACCTGCAGTGAGAGGTAGAAACTTTGTGTCTCATAGCTCTGTTCAATATCACCCAGCAGTGGCAGGTGCTGGCATCCTTATGTCATCTTCCAGGAAAGTCACTCACTATTAGTTCATATCGACTAAACTTCAGATACACCGATATTTTATTTGCCTTAGAGCAGGGGTGAGCAACCACTAGATCATGGCCAGGTGACTGGTAGATCATGGTCAGGGCTTGCTGACCCGCCATCCCAAAGCATCAAAGTGCAATGCAGAGGGACTACTTGTAAAGTTGGAGCTGTAGTAGGGAGCAATAGCCACATAAGTTGATGTCTCCTCTGTAGTGCAGGCTCCTATGCCCTGTCATGGCTGGTGGGTGTAGCACTTGCCAAGCATGACCCATTCAAAAGAATGAGGCTGCTCGGCAAGTGCCCAGCAACATTGTGCAGTACAGCAAACAATGGGTTAAACAGGCAGCAGTGTGTTGCTTTCTCACCACCTGCTTTAACCCCTTGGACCCCACAGGAGAATGCAGTTGCAGGGCACTTGCAGAGTGGTCCCATTTACTTGAATGGGTCTTGACGTACAGGCGGTAGCACCCACCAAAAGCCACAGGTAGTGCAATCCCTGCTGTGGCATGTGTGCACCTTTGGCTGCTGCCTCAGCCTCTAAAGGGGGTAGGGATTGGGGGCAGTAAAACCGTGATGCAACTAAGGGCTCATTCACAAGTGCAGCAGACACTGCTGCTCCTCTGCAAAGTGATCCAAGTGTGTTTGACAGGTGTAAGGAGGCAACATATCTTCTCTTCTTTTAAACACAATTGTTGTGCAGTGCACAGGTTTAAATCAGTTGTGAGGAGGTGACACTGGCCGGTGAGGAAGTGACACTGGCTGGCACTGCCTGGAGATCATTGACTTCTCCCATGTTGTTCTGGTAGATCTCCACCTCTTTAAAGTAGCCTACCCCTGCCTTAGAGGGTGTAAATCATAAAGCAACATTGATCATAAATGGTGGACCGATCCGCTAGTGTAGCAGTTTTTCAGATTTTTGGGAGTTAAAGGAGATGTATGGGGTTAGAAAAAAAAAAACAAACATACATACTTACCTGCATGCTGCAGCATTAATGTGTTGCTGCAGCTGTGTCCTGCCTCCTCTAAGTCTGAGAACTGAGCAATTGCATGATAACTGATCGCTCAGTTCTTGGTCCACTCTGAGCAGAGAGCAGTAACATTAATGTTGGGATCCTTCCAGAGACTGGAGCGACTCTGTGACGTCTGCCACCAGTGGACTTTAGCAAAGCATTAAGGCATTAAGCCATCACACAAAACATATACAATTAAAAACAACATAATGTATATAAGGTAGCTGAGTATATAGTACAAGCTTGATATAAATGTGAATTCTTTCTACTTCAAATGGTTGGAAAGAAAGGAGAAGGAATATTTCTTCAGTTGGCGTACCCGATGTATTTCAGAACAATTGTCTTTCATCAGGGGTAAGCTGAAGAAAAAGAGATGGCTAGAAAGAGCTCTATAAATACAATAGAAAGCAATGAGAATCCATATATGTACAGTCAGGTCCATAAATAATGGGACATCAACACAATTCTAACATTATTGGCTCTATACACCACCACAATGGATTTGAAATGAAATGAACAAGATGTGCTTTAACTGCAGACTGTCAGCTTTAATTTGAGGGTATTTACATCCAAATCAGGTGAACGGTGTAGGAATTACAACAGTTTGCATATGTGCCTCCCACTTGTTAAGGGACCAAAAGTAATGGGACAATTGGCTTCTCAGCTGTACCATGGCCAGGTGTGTGTTATTCCCTCATTATCCCAATTACAATGAGCAGATAAAAGGTCCAGAGTTAATTTCAAGTGTGTTATTTGCATTTGGAATCTGTTGCTGTCAACTCTCAAGATGAGATCCAAAGAGCTGTCACTATCATTAGGCTGAAAAAACAAAACAAACCCATCAGAGAGATAGCAAAAACATTAGGCGTGGCCAAAACAACTGTTTGGAACATTCTTAAAAAGAAAGAACGCAACGGTGAGCTCAGCAACACCCAAAGACCCGGTAGACCATGGAAAACAACTGTGGTGGATGACCGAAGAATTCTTACCCTGGTGAAGAAAACACCCTTCACAACAGTTGGCCAGATCAAGAACACTCTCCAGGAGGTAGGTGTATGTGTGTCAAAGTCAACAATCAAGAGAAGACTTCACCAGAGTGAATACAGAGGGTTCACCACAAGATGTAAACCATTGGTGAGCCTCAAAAACTGGAAGGCCAGATTAGAGTTTGCCAAACGACATCTAAAAAAGCCTTCACAGTTCTGGAACAACATCCTATGGACAGATGAGACCAAGATCAACTTGTACCAGAATGATGGGAAGAGAAGAGTATGGAGAAGGAAAGGAACTGCTCATGATCCTAAGCATACCACCTCATCAGTGAAGCATGGTGGTGGTAGTGTCATGGCGTGGGCATGTATGGCTGCCAATGGAACTGGTTCTCTTGTGTTTATTGATGATGTGACTGCGGACAAAAGCAGCAGGATGAATTCTGAAGTGTTTCAGGCAATATTATCTGCTCATATTCAGCCAAATGCTTCAGAACTCATTGGATGCCGCTTCACAGTGCAGATGGACAATGACCCAAAGCATCCTACAAAAGCAACCAAAGAGTTTTTTAAGGGAAAGACGTGGAATGTTAGGCAATGGCCAACTCAATCACCTGACCTGAATCCGATTGAGCATGCATTTCACTTGCTGAAGACAAAACTGAAGAGAAAATACCCCAAGAACAAGCAGGAACTGAAGACAGTTGCAGTAGAGGCCTGGCAGAGCATCACCAGGGATGAAACCCAGCGTCTGGTGATGTCTGTGCGCCACACTTCAGGCTGTAATTGACTGCAAAGGATTTGCAACCAAGTATTAAAAAGTGAGTTTGATTTATGATTATTATTCTGTCCCATTACTTTTGGTCCCTTAAAAAGTGGGAGGCACATATGCAAACTGTTGTAATTCCTACACCATTCACCTGATTTGGATGTAAATACCCTCAAATTAAAGCTGACAGTCTGCAGTTAAAGCACATCTTGTTTGTTTCATTTCAAATCCATTGTGGTGGTGTATAGAGCCAAAAATGTTAGAATTGTGTTGATGTCCCAATATTTATGGACCTGACTGTATATCTAAAGCAATAGAATTACATCATCATATATAAATACATTACATAAAATCCGATTGTTGTTAATCGACTAATAGATAAAACAGAAAAACTTTTCTTAATGCCCACCAACATCACCAATCAGCATCCCATACCAGATTTTCCACGAAGGGGGTTCACCCAAGATCCCACACAGAAGTCACCCAATCACATCCATGGCCACGTCAAAAGCTAAACCCGTAGAAAAGATATATGAATAAAATTACTTATTGGGCTCAATCTCTAAACTGAAAAAATTCCAAGACTAGTTGATATCAATCTGCATCGGCTCTTCCACCTAACCAGGTCTTGTGTCAGTGAAATTTTAGGAATGGTAGGAATCCGCCTGTAGGATTGGAGTAGGTGCCAGAAAAAGTGCCTACAGGCCTAGTTTCCCCAAAGATAAATTTGGCTGTGGTAAAATAATGAAGTTGGTTATCAGTCAGAAGAAGGTGCCTTGTACCTGTTCAGATTTACACCACAGGTAGCCGTTAAAGTTACTTTTTTCTTTGGATGAAAAGTATGATTCTGAAGAATATATTAATAATTTTAGACGTGTGTGGTTCCTTTTGTTCCGAAACAAAATTCGAAAAAAAAATTTGTTATTCGGAGATTTGGATGTATCTGTATGTCTGAATTACAATAGTAACAAATTTAAACTAATCTGATGAAATTGAATTTGAAAACAAATTTGAAATGTAAATATGTTGCTTTCTTTTGCTGATTTTCTTCAAAGATTGTGTGTATTAGAATATAACCATCTTCCAAAATTCGAATTAATAAAAACCAGTATAAAACAGAATAGAATCCAAAAGAATACAGTAAAACAGAATAGAACAGAAAAGAATATAATAGATTAGAAAATAAGTGAATAAAATAGAATAGAATATAAAAGAAGAGTAAAATAGAACATAATAGAATAGACAGAGTTTAGGCGTCTTCTGAAATTTGACTTAGAAATTTGAATAGAATAAAACCAGCTATTATTCACAATGAATTTGGATTGATTCAAATTTTTTGATCCAAAGTCGAATCCGAATACTTTGAATCCATTGGAAAATTTCGAATCCGGTTGAAAATGAATAAACAAAATGAAACTAAATGGAACAAATTTTGTTATGTATGCAACTAAACAAAATTAGTAACTTAACGAATTGTAACGATACAAATTTTTTTGTTCTGCACATATCTACATAAAATACATAATAATAAAATAGACATAATAATAAAATTAGTTTGTTTTAATCTACTGGTGTGTTTTTTTTTTCTCAGAACCTCCTCAGTACATGTGTAGCCCAGGAAAAAACAAGAAATCTTTCACTCTCCAAAGTCTTGGCAGCAGCTCCCAACCAAGACGAGGCCGCAGATTGTCTGGTAAGTAGTGCGGATTGCTGGATACATAGATATAATGATTTAAGAGTAAGTCCACATATAAATAAAACCCTATGATATTATACCACATCCCCCCCGAAAATAGAAAAAGTTTAGATCTCAGATGTAGACCAATCCAGTCCTTACTTCCTACCCAAGGTCGGGCAATGGATAAAGCCATGTAAATCATTTGCACTTTATTGACTGTACATACGGGACTGAAGGTGTATAGCACAGATACAACCTAATATTATGGACCTTTGTTCTAAATATGCTCTACTGTGCTACTCACTGCTTCAGTGGAGGGCTTTTTGGTTGATTTTATCTGTTGTTATCATAACCTTCTTGGTTATAGTATCTTGTAATTTACAGTGTGTATAGGTGTACATTATTGTTTTTTTTACAGTAAACTGTCACCAGCGACCCCACCTTGTTAGTAGAGCAGGGCTTTTCCTTGTACGTGTCCTACTCATCTACATGTTATTTGCCCACTCTTCCTTGTAAAAACACTCCAAATCTGTCAGATTGTGAGGGCATCTCCTGTACACAGCCCTCTACAGATCACCCCACAGATTTTCGATCGTATTCAGGTCTGGACTCTGGCTGGGCAATTCCAAAACTTTAATCTTCTTTTGGTGAAGCCATTCCTTTGTTGATTTGGATGTATGCTTTGGGTCGTTGTCATGCTGAGAGATGAAGTTCCTCTTCATGTTCAGCTTTCTAGCAGAAGCCTGAAGGTTTTGTGCCAATATTGACTGGTATTTGGAACTATTCATAATTCCCGTTACCTTGACTAAGGCCCCAGTTCCAGCTGAAGAAAAACAGCCCCAAAGCATGATGCTGCCACCACCATGCTTCACTGTGGGTATGGTGTTCTTTTGGTGATGTGCAGTGTTGCTTTTGCACCAAACATATCTTTTGGAATTATGGTCAAAAAGTTCAACCTTGGTTTCATCATACCAAAACACATTTTCACACATGCTTTTGGTAGACTTCAGATATGTTTTTGCAAAATTTAGCCGGGCTTGGATGTTTTTCTACGTAAGAAAAGGC
The DNA here is from genome assembly GCF_062004578.1 of Staurois parvus. NCBI lineage: Eukaryota > Metazoa > Chordata > Amphibia > Anura > Ranidae > Staurois > Staurois parvus. The sequence goes on along the minus strand of NW_028318028.1, from coordinate 597,962 downwards.
TTCCGTCTTGCCACTCTACCCCATAGCCCAGACCTAGGAAGAATACAGGAGATTGTTTGCACATGTATCACACAGTCAGTACTTGCCAGATATTCCTGCAGTTCCTTTAATCACATCCCCACCACCCTATAACATAAATACTGCTACATGGTGGCATGGGTGCGCAAAATTACGTATATATACGTGATTTTGTATTTCCGGGCACAGCCATCCAGAGCAGTGTGATTACAGTGAAACACACACCGCCCCCCAGTAAAACACTCCCAGCACACAGTTAACCCTTTGATCATTCCTCATGTTAACCCTTTCCTGCCAAGTGCCATTAGTACAGTGTCAGTGATTTTTTTAGCACTGATCTCTGTATTGGTGTCTCTGGGGATGTCAGTGACACCAAGTCAGTTCCCCCCCAGTGTCAGAATGTCTGCCGCAGTCCCCTTTAAGTCGCTGATGCTGCCATTATTAATAAAAATTAAAAAAATAAAATAAAATCCCAGTATACATACCGCTGTTTGTAAACGCTATAACTTTCACATAAACCAATTAATTTACACGTATTGGGATTTTTTTTTTTTTTAGCAAAGATGTCGCAGAATACATTTTGGCCTAAATGTATGACAAAATTAGATTTTTTAAATTTTTTTACTGGACATGTTCCAATAGCAAAAAGTAAAAAATATTGTTTTTTTTCTCAAAATTTTCAGTCTTTTTTTTTTTATAGCGCAGAACTAAAATACGCACAGGCGATCGAATACCACCAAAAGAAAGCTCATAAAAGGACATCATTTTTATTTGGGTGCAGCGTGGCATGACTGCTCAATTGTCAGTTAAAGTAATGCAGCGCCGTAATGCATAAAATGGCCTGGTCAGGAAGGGGGGTAAATCCTAAGGAGGGCAAGTGGTTAATGTTGCTGTAGGCCTCTTGGCAGCCTCTCAGGCCAGTTTTCTTCTCACCTTTTCATCACTTTTGGAGGGACATCAAGTTCTTGGTAATGTCACTGTTGTGCCATATTTTCTCCACTTGATGATGACTGTCTTCACTGGGATCCATGGTATATCTAATTCCTCTGAAATTCTTTTGTACCCTTCTCCTGACTGATACCTTTTAACAATGAGATCCCTCTGATGCTTTGCAAGCTCTCTGCGGACCATGGCTTTTGCTGTATGATGCGACTACGAAAATGGCAGGAAAGACCTACTAGAACAGCTGAACTTTATTTGGGGTTAATCAGAGGCACTTTAAATGATGGCAGGTGTATACTGACTCCTATTTAACATGATTTTTAATGTGATTGCTTAATTCCTGAACACAGCTACATCCCCAGTTATAAGAGGGTGTGCACACTTATGCAACCACATTATTTTAGTTTGTTATGTTTACTTCCCCTCCCTAAAAGATTTCAGCTTGTTTTTCAATTGAGTTGTACAGTTTATAGGTCACATTAAAAGGTGGAAAAAGTTCTGAAATGATTTATCTTTGTCTCATTTTTTTACATCACAGAAACCTGGCATTTTAACAGGGGTGTGTAGACCTTTTTTATCCACTGTAGCTATGTAAAACATTAAAAATAGGTGCGTACACTATTTAAAATCCAGTAATACACTATCTCACCCTGCTCTGCACATGCTCAGTTGCTCTCTATTTTTTGGCACTGTACCACAAATGTAGAGGCTGATCTGAGGACGACAGCCTAAAGATTTACTTCTGTTCTGAGGCTCTGGGCTTCAGCAAAATGGCAGCCTCCAGCAAGAAGAAACAGGAGCAATGCTGGAGGCAAATTACAGCACACACTAATTTTGGTAGCATAATTATTAATGTGGAATGTATGTTCCTTCCTAAGGAACCTTATTTTTTTTCAAGTTGTTATGGGTTAAATTTTGCTTAAAGGCTGCATCTGAGCGGAGCCATTTACAACATTTTGCACACTTTTGCGTGTACAAGCATTTTAGAATCATATTTCAAGCATTTTACACATGTAATTAAGCTTCAGGCATTTATGTTTTAGCCAACAGAAAGCACTAAAGTCAGAGACTAGTCCTTACAAGCTAAAACATGCCTGAAAAACGCCAATTTTGCAAAAACGCTTGTTTCCTCATTTTCAGGCATTCCCATTCAAGTTTATGGGGTCAACGCTTCTTCAAAATGATCTTTTGGAGTGCCAGGCATCAAGCTACAGACACTTGAGTGCTCATATGTGAACCCCCACTGAAATAAATTTGGATTTTGGATGTGGATTGTTTTGGAGCTTAGCGCTAAGAAAAACTCAGCTGTGAATGGGGCTTAACTGTGTACAAGTGTACCTGCTAGAACCAATGCTGTTTTAAAGACAGTAAATATTAATTTGATTTAGGTTTTCCTGTTTGTGCACTTTGCAGGCTGTTAACTGATAAATAAAAATTATTTACTGCACTATTTTTCAAAGCATTCTCACTTTACATCATTTTTTCACACGTGCCAAAAATTTTTGCACAACACTGTATTGCTCCATGGGGCTTCTTCAGGTGTAACATAAAATACTAGCACTGAGCACAGTCATGTTTATTATTTTCTAACTTAGTGCCCTGTCCTTTTTCAGAGCCAGCCAAAGAACTCCAGGCTCAGTTTGAACACAGTGGTAAGTAATATGGGAGCACATAGCTCTGTGAACCCATTTAGCGCTGCATACCTTTCATTGTTGTCATAGCTCTGTGAGTTTCTGTTTAGCAAATACAAATTCAGATCTATGGGAAGCTTTAGCTGGCCGCACAATAGCTGTTAAAAATTACCGAGTGCACGTTGGCTGCATTATAAATACGGTGAATGTGACCCGTAATTGGGTTTTATAAATGTTCACCAGTGGATATCTATACATATTGGAACAATAGATTATTTTGCGATACTGGCACAGGCACTGGTATCTGTCGATACAAAGGAAAGTTGGCACGGGAAAGTTGAGGAGTTAGGAATGTATCTTGTTATTAAAGGAGTTAAAAATGTGCTGGTTAGTATGAAGATTTACTGGTAGGGTTAGTGTAAGGGTAAAGGAGAAGGTTAGTAGTAGAATTACTGGGAAAGTTAGTGTAAGGGTAACTGAGAAGGTTAGTGGTAGAATTATTGGGAAGGTTAGTGTAAGGGTAACTGAGAAGCTTAGTGGTAGAATTATTGGGAGGGTTAGTGTAAGGGTAACCAAGAAGGTTAGTAGTAGAATGTCTGCCTTCATTTTGTAAAGCGCTGTGCAAACTGTTGGCACTATATAAATCCTGTATAATAATAATATTAATGATAAAAAGGGAAGGGATATATGGAGAGAGGGCAGAGGAGAAAAAAAAAGGTGTATGTGATGCAGGATGTGTCTGGCCCACTGGGAGGCCTCTTATGCAACTGCCAGATTAGCCAAAGGAATCAGTGGGTCTCGGTATGCGAGCCAGGTGCTCCAAATTTTAAGAAATTTGGCATGAGTATTAGTAAGAATACTAGTCAGTTGTTCAATAATAAAAATGCCATCCAGGTGAGATTCAACTTCTGAAAAAAGGGTAAATTGCTTCTTCCACGCTTTAGAGATTGTAAGCTTAGAGGCTAACAGAACAAAGTGGACCAATCTGAATTAGCACTTGGTAATGTTCAGGGGGTTTAAAATGCAGGAGAGCCAGCCAAGGGTCCTTAGTAAGTAGTGTTCCAAGTAGTATATGGTGCAGTGAAAAGACCCAGGACCAAAAACGGCCCAACATAGAGCAGGTCCACCAAATATGAATGACATCACCAGGATAATATGGGCTAGTCTAGAAGGGACCATGTACCATCATCACTTTATTAGCGGATTCCAGAGTGGTAACATTAATAATGCAGGAAGCAGTGGAGGAAGCAGCGGTTTGCCAGTCCAGAGTAGACCTGTAAGCCTTCAAATCTTCCTCCCACCGAATCAGAACACCAGGGATTTCACACAAAGAAAGCAATACAAAAAGTACAGGATACTTTTTAATAAAAGTACAAGGTACAGCAGGCACATATCAGGAATATGAAATGTTGGGTTTACATATTCTTTAATGTATCCTATACGAGAATCTTAATCATACTGCATTTATTCCTGAAAACCTATAAAAATTGCACTAGGGTATTAAACAGCAATTAGCTATTTTAACAGTCTGCTTATCTGTTTCTTTTAGGTTTGTCACAGATGAAGGTTAGTATATGTTTTGTTTTGGGGTTTTTTTTTTACTGGAAAGTAGTGTATCAAATAACACGTTTTAAAAAAAGGTGCTTATAATATATCAATACCCCAAACATTTTTTCTATATGGAGCAGATTACAAAGGTTCCACTATGTTTACATATTTGGTAAAAGGAAAGATTTAATTATCCAAATGTTCAAGAAGGGATTGGATAAATTTACAGCTTATATATAAAGCTCCTTCAAGGGTGTCTTTTATTTTGCAGCATGCAGGTAGTGAAGGAGAACTTTTTCAATCCACCACCTCTCTGCAGTCTGCTGACAGTATATGCACTCTGGAGTCCTGTATCCTGGAAGATACAAGTGAAGGTTGTGAGGAAAGTTTGGAGGACTCTTCCTTTTGCCTGCCAGACGATGCTCTGTCTGGAAGTCTCTCCATCACTGATGAGATAATGGAGCTACTTAACCAGAGAGGTCTCCGAGCTGATTCTACAAGCATTGAGTCTACAATTACAGTATCAGAAAAGGCAACTAAAGAGGTAAAGGAGGAGGTAGGTTTGTTTAGTTGAATTTTTGTTAATTGTTATATCATGTATCCATCAGATACTCATTGGCTGAATAAATACAAACTGGAGAAAAGGAAAACAATGTATACACTGAAGTATGGGTGTAATTTTCCTACAATAGGCTTAGATTATGAAGAGCCTCTGATTGCTTACTGTGGGTAACATTTCTTTTGCTTGATGTATAAACCATCTACTATGTCTATGTCGGCAACAATGGTATTTCCACAACTCTCAACCTGTGATGATTTAGTGAAGGGCAATATGAAAAAGAATATATGTCACCCTGCTTACAAAATTATCTGCACAAGATTCTCATTCAGTGCTCTGTTGTGAGAGATCCTTTAAAGCAACTGCATCATGCTGTAGGCATCATTGCTTTTGATAAATTAAAGTGGAAGTCCTGAAAATGAAGTCCTGCTATATCACTTCATGCTGGCCCCTTTTGCAGGAAAAGCTATTTAAAACAATACAAATAAGTGCCTATAGTGTTTAAAATCCAGTAATACACTGTCTCACCCTCCTCTGCACATGCTCATTTGCTCTCATTTTGGCACTGTGCCGAATTTGTACAGGATGGTCTGCTGACAGTTCAGGGGCTCTGGGCTTCAGCATAATGGCAGCCTCCATCTAGAAGAAACAGGAACAATTCTGGAGGCAATTTACTGTACACACTGATTTTTGTAGCATAATTATTATTGTGAAATGTATGTTCCTAGCAAAACAACATAAGTTGTTAGGGGTAAAAATTCCACTTTAAAGCACAGGTTCGGAAAAAAAATGGAATAGTGATAGAGGATTGGGACTTCTTTGAAGTTGTAAATGCTGTCTTTGTCAACACTGATATTTTCTGTCACATTTGAAATACTGTCTGTATGAAGAAAATTCTTCTTCCTGTTCTGACATCTATTACATGGACAGGAAGTGAGGGAAAATCTCATTGATGCTGACACTGACAGAAATAAAGTCCTTTCTCACTCTACTAGAAAAGTTATTTTTACTGTTTGTGTCACCATTGAGTGATTTCTCCTTACTTCCTACCCTGTCTGACACCCAAATAGATAGGAAGTGGGAAGAGCTCCCATATGGGGGCACAGATAGCAATTAAAAAATGACACACATCCTAATTTATACCCATTCTATCCCAAACTAATAAGGAACATTTGGATGTTGCTGTAAGTTCTTTGCTGAGCAGTTGTTAATCTCAATACACTTTGTAAAGGTAGCCTTCTGCAGGTAATCAGTTCCTGTACTACTGTAAATGCCCATGTGTACAATGCCTGTATAGTTTTTTATAAATATTATCATTCCCCGCAGCTATCACCTTTTGTATCACCTCCCCCTTCCTTTAGATTGTAAGCTCCACGAGTCGGGCCCTCCTATTCCTTCTGTACTGAAATGTATTGTAATTGTACTGTCTCCCTTATATTGTAAAGCGCTGCGCAAACTGTTGGCGCTATATAAATCCTGTATAATAATAATATTAAGGTAACCTCTATATTAAACAGACATTGTAAATCTTGACAATACTTTTTTTCCTTTGTGCTAGGAGTCTACAGTCTGTGAAATCAGTCAGCTGGAGTCTGTAGAAAACCTTGGTGAGACTGAGAGGACTGGTTCTACTTCCATTGATGATACACAGGATGTTTTTTCTAGTGGTGACTTGGCAGTCTCTGACTCTGTGGATGAGCTGAGGAATCAAGAACCATGTTCAGAAGTTCCTGAAGTTCCTTTTTGCATTGGTTCTTCAGACGAAGACTTGCAGAAGAAAGAGAACAGGGAATCAAATTATGACAAATTGGAAGAGCAAAAGAAAGAAGAGACTGGCCACAATGCCAGTAGAAAGGATGCCTGCAAAAAGGAACATGATTCCGATTGCCCAGGAGAAGGTACAGATGTATCTCCTGTGCTCAAGGACAAGGTTGAAGAATGGGAGGTGGCTGTCGAAAACGATACAGAGAACCATGATCAGGCTCCAGAAAAAAAAGACAGAAACACAAAAACTAAGAGAGACTCAACTCTGACCCCAGATGACCGACTGCTGATTGAAAGGATCAAAAACTACTATGAAACAGCAGATGCTGGAGCCTCATACCTCAGCAAAGAGGACAGCATTTCCTACATCCCCACTGGTGTAGTAAAAGACTCAATCTTAAGATTTAATTACATAATGCAACAGGAGGTAAAGAAGGATCGAGAAAAGGTTATCTGCCGGACCAATGGACTTATCTCAGAGGGCAGACAAATAGATTGTCATAGGAAACCACCATGTCTTACATCTAAAGAAGCCACAGCTGATCAAGAAATAAACAAGGTTTCCACAGAGCAAGAACTGGAGTACAAGTCCTGTGCTGAAATACGTAAAGCTTGGAAAGAAAAGGAAAAACCAAATATGCCAGATACTGGACGGGTTTTGAAAAGAACAAAGTCTCAGAGAAAACAGCTGATAGAAAAAGGCGGAGAACTGGTTATCGTTGAGGAGTCTGATCTAGAACATGTAGGTCAACTGCCAAAAGAGTGTTCTTTAAAGAGAGAAACAGGGAAAGAGCAGCAGAAAAATAATGTTGAAGAAAATGTAGGCAAGCAGCAGAGCCATATCAAAACAGAGCTTGCCTGCTTCACAAATGACACCAATAACCCTTCGGGTATGAGCTTATATGAGACAGATGACTTATGCCTAATCGAGAACTCAGAGAAAATAATTAATAAGGTGCAGCTGCTTGCCAAAATGTACGGTGAAAAAATTGGCAGGATGAAGACGCAGAAGAAGAATGGAGAAAACAAGAGGACAACAACTCAGAATAAGGCAACTGTGAAGACCCTTCCTCAGTTTGTAGAAGAGCGAACGGGCGAAAGACACAAAACAGGTAAGAACAGCATAAGGCTCTTATTACATTTTCTATAGAGAAAAGAAAATCTTATGTATAGTCAATGAAAACCATGGCTACCCAGAGATGTTTATTTCATTGTGAAAATTATACACAATTTCAAAGTTAATATATAAGGGAAGGAGTGTAAGAAACATCTCCATACACCAGCGTCTTTCTGCCCCTTCAAAGTTTTTAATAATGTAACCTAGGTTACAGATATAACTTCTATGTGATGCTATGATTTAGACTTAAACTATGTTAATAAAAACCTCAGAAAATCAGAAAAATATGTTTTAGTATGTGTCAATGGTTCCTGACTTTTGGTTCAGCTTGAATGCAAACCTACCAGCACCTTGTTGAGCCCTTTTACAGGTCACCACCTTGGTGTCCTGCTTAAACCTTAAAAGCCATAAGAAAGATGAGGTATGTTTGGTGGAGGACATTTAAGCGGGGGTTTTCTGGTGCCAAAAACATGTGTAACGTTTAGAAAAACCATCAATGTCCCTCCTTAATTATCACTCTACCACTTCAGCTGTTCTTCTCCCTAGCCTCCAAAATTAATCCCCTAACATTTTGAGTAAATCTTTCATCCATTTAAAAATGTTAAAATTAAATGCCCTGGCTAATTGATTACTTCAGAAGGCTACTATTATTACATGATTACATTATCACTATCTAAAGAACCCTTCATTGCATACTTCTTTAACCTCTTGCCATCCGCCTGCTGTTTATAAACGGCAGGGTGGTGGCAGTCCAGGGGCGGGTTGCTGTTCCTAAACGGCACCCGCCTTTTCTAGCTGTGCGCGCTCCCTGGGAGCGCGCACCACCGCGATCCGGTGCCCGCTGTGTCCTCCGGACACAGTGAAACACCGATCGTCGGACGGAACATCTGTACGAGGTCCCGATCATGTGATCACTGATTGGCGAATCAGTGATCACATGCAAAGTAGTAAGCAAGATGTCACTTGTGACATCATTGCTTACTACGTGTGAAATCTGTGAATGATCACAGAGGTCACATGGTACAAGGCTATTCACAACAGCCTTGTACCATGTGACAAGCTGTGACCAATCACAGCTCACTCAGTACTTCTCAATGACTGCAAGAATGTAGACAGAGAAAGAGAAATGATTGCTTTTACATCCTATATGGGTGTAAAAGCAATCAGTGTAAAAAAAAAAAATCTTCATCACCCCCCACAAGTAGTACAGTGTCACCATGGTGACACTGTACTGCTAGGGTGACAGTATGTAAAAAAAAAAATAATAATATAAAAAAAATAAAATAAAAATGTAAAAAAAATGTTTAAAAATTATAATTTTTGGTTATAAACTAATTTGGATTTTTTTTTTTTTACTAAAAAAATAACGGAATAAATTTTGGCCAAGATTTATGATGAAATATTATTTATTTGCAAAATTTTATAAAAAAAAAAACACTTTTTTTCAAATGTTTTAGACTTTTTCATTTACATAGTAAAAAAAATAAAAATCCCAGCGGTGAATAAATACCACCAAAATAAAGCTTTATCTGTCTCAAAAAAATGGTAAAAAATTCATATGGGTACAGTATCGCATGATCGTGCAATTGTCATTCAAAGTGTGATAGTGCTGAAAGCTGAAAATTGCCCTGGACAGGAAGGGGGTAAAAGTGTCCGGACAGGAAGTGGTTAATAAACAATTTGCTATGTTCCAGGCATATGATTTTCCCTGACGTTTGGTACAAGCTCCCATCTGTCTGTCAAATGTTTAATGACTATGCCACTTGATGCACTCAACCCTGAAAATGATCCCTATACAGTTAACCTAACCTAACACCTAACTAAGCCGAACTCTAGACTAATTTTACTCATAATATGCAACTGTAAAAATGGATTTATACCTGAATTATCATGCCAATACTAACTTTATGAACTGAAAGTATCAGCACTCACATATAACAGTGTTGGGATATTCTAGCGCTGAAGTCAAAACCTTGATACTTAGACTAAATTACCCCATAATATGTAACTGTGAAAAATGACCTTTCACTGGAACTATTATGTCAATAACAACCTCAGAAACTGAAAGTATCAGCACCCGCATATAACAGTGTTGCAACATTCTAGCACTCAAGTTGCAGCTCCTAAAATTCTGGGAGAAACGTCACATAAAAATTCACTGATAATGAATGGAAGGCTTCACCCACCCACTTCCCAATGGTATACTGGGCTTAGCTGTGGTGTTTTTTCAATACCCAATTGAATCTCATTAGGAATATAATGGGAAAACAACATAAAACAGCTTACAGGTCTGCTTGGTATAAAACCCAACTAAATGTATTAGGAGGACTAGAGGAACAGCCATGATTTCTGGGGCAACATCTCCCTTTCCTACAAAAAGTTAAAAGCCCAAACAACAGAGTACCATCTTATGAGACCACAAGATGATAATTTATGTACAGGCATTTGGTTAGAAAGTGAACAGTATGAAAATTGCATTTTTTATGACTAACATAGTAGTAGGCATTGGGGTTGATAGGGGTACTAAAACTGGAGAGTGCAAAATTTGGTGCAGCTGTGCATGGTACCCAGTCTGCTTCTAATTTCAGATTTTTTCCTGTCCCAGAAACACAACAGGAAGTGAGAATAAATCTTTCCATGTGAGGAAATATTCCCTCTGAGACAGTTGTCACTGGAACAGGTATAGAAGGTTTCCCCTCTCCTGTTCTAGTGACAACTCTGAAATTCTGGATAAATATGTGAAAGGGGATTTATTTTTTCCATTCTCTATCCAAAACAAAATAAATATGAGTTTACATACACTTTCGGAACACATTGCAATTGGTTTTAGCTTCCTCATAAGAGCCTTTTCCCAGCTGTAATATTTCGCCAATCTGAATATGTTTTTATTTTTTGTCACCTAGAACCTCAGATGTATGGGCATCTAACGATCCGAGAAACTTTACTTCACATTAATTGCATTCAAGAAAATGGCCTTTTCCTTCCTGCACTTCGTGAGAATTCTTCAGATCTGAACAAAATGGAGTCTCTAATAGTTCAGCAACCATTAAAGGAACAGGTGCCGCTCTCAAAGTCACTAGATATACATCTGGCGGTCATGGAATTAGAAGAAACATTACCTGAAGAAACAAAGGAAATGCCAGAGTACTCTATCAAAGCATTCAGACCTATAGAGGAACTGCTAGTCATTGATGATCTAGTTCCTGAATTGGTGCCAGCACCTGTTTGTCTGTTCGATCATGTCACAGAAAATAACATTTCTGAATTGAAATCATGTCCTGCAGCACATAAAAGATTCACTGAAAACTGTGGTGAATATACAGACAATGAAGAAACCAGTATTTTAGAAATTAATGAATCTGAAAAACTCAGGTTGCCAGAAGGCCAAAAGACATTTCATGGGGAACCAGAAAATTATACCACAGAAGATCACAAATTAGGAACACCAGGAGAACTGGAATTAATAACATCAAGTAACAGTGAGATAGCTTCTACTGAACCCACTATAGAGAGAATATTAGTACAAAGCAGTGATGAGTACCAGAGGACTGTTGAGGTCTCAAACATAACAGAGCTTCTCGATATACCGGAAGTCATTGCCTGCGATAGGACACATAAAACTAGCTTACCTGAGCCAATAAGTGGAGAATGTGCGACTGTGCCACACTGTTTAAGAAAAGAAATTAACAAATCCCAGTCACCTCTGCAAGTTCTGGAAAACGGCTCCCATTCAAGCTCTGAAGGCAATTTTGTTGGCTCTCATGATGCATCTGGTAGTAAACCATCTGAATCAAGGGTTCCAAGAAGCAGAGGCATCTCTCCAGCTGTTATGGATGTCATGCAAAGGCTTCAGCTAGACTCCACAATTTCTATTCCATCTGAACAAAATGCAAACAGTACAAAGAAATTAAGTATGGCAACTCGATCCTCATCATTTAAGAGTAATACTTCAACTGCCAAAGAGTTCCAAGGGATGCTGCAGCCACATATTAAAAAACAGCAGAAAGTTGTGGCAAATCCTGGCCTCTTCTCCCCAACAACTTTGCAAAGAAAATTATCAAGAGCAGTAGCCTTGTCAAAGAATGTTCCACAGTCTCAGCCGTCAATTACCAAGAGAAATCCAATGACAAAAGCTAGAAGTGCAGACACAGAAACACAGCCTTCACTTACAAGGTTTCAGTGTTCTGTTCGTAGTCCATCGCCATATAGAAATTCATTATATTCGGGGCTACCTTTGAGTGATACCAAACCTAGAGGCCCCACAAGCAAAGCATGGGTGGATAACAAGAAGGAGGGAGACATGAATCAATCTGACTACAAAATGACACAAACTGTACTAACACAAGACGGTGCTCCCAAGCCATTCCTTCGTCATTCTATCACTCAAAAGGCAAGCCATGGAGATAAAGTATTAGATGGGCCGGTCTGTATATACCCAGGTTCTGCTGTCCTTATAGCAGTCCCTTGCCCTCCATCTATGAAACAAACTCCAACATCCACAGCTTCTGAACCAAACTCACGGGTCCAATCACCACTAACACTGCGTTCTAGAATGTTTTCTCCTCCCCCTAGTCAAAATGTAACGGGTCCAAAGCCTTCCCGCATACCCTCTTTCTCCAGCAACAGAGCCCATGCATTTACTCCTCTTTCATTCAGTAACCTGGAGAGGTCGTCTTCTTCCTCAGCCAATTCTACTCCAACTTGCACAAGTCCCCCTGCTCGACCATGGTCACCTGGATTCTCATTTCATACTAGAAAATCTTGCGGAAATAATGTACCAGGTGGTGGAGACCATCCTGTTAGCCCACGTGCATTTAGTCCAACAACTGGACCAAGTGAAGAAAGCAAATTCTGGTGCTCAAACAAATCACCCCCATGTATGGCTTCAGAAGGGGGTCCACTTAGCCCTGGGATTAGTACTCATGAGCTAACCAGCATCCACTGGCCTGATGTTCAGGAGCTGCGCACAAAGTATGGACCCTTTAAGACACAGAAATCCATCAATCATGAAAGGAAGTATGATCTGAGATCGCCAACACCATTCAGACAATGCAAATCTCTGGATGAAGCACCAAACTTATTGTCCAAAATTGCATCCCCCTTATTGTCAGCTCCCTCACATTCTCCAACTATAGAACATAATGAAACAATAAAACCATGTGAGAGCATGGAGAAATGGGACTGTGCTGACACAAAGGACAAAACCACTTTAAAGGCAAGTTACTCCACCACTGTTAACATACAGATTGGTGGTAGTGGTAGAATAGCCTCTTTCAGCAATGCTCAGGTGAGTCTTACGCACCCCCTGTTACAAGCACCAGAATACCCCACCTCACGGAAGATCAACATTAACGGAAGCACCTTAGAAAATAAAATGAATCTGTGAATTGTAGGAGAAAATACGGGCGAGATACATATGTCAATGCCACCTTTCCAAACCTTGCTGTAGACTGAGAATTTAAAGTTGAAAAAACAAATTCTCAGAACAGAACAATAATATATGCCAAAGATAAGACACAGCAGTATGTCCAAGTGCACTTTTTTCTATGTAGAACTTGATGACAATGTGCCAAAATGGCAAACACCATGATTGTTAGCCAAAATTTCAGTAGTTATAGGTTCATTGATATTGCACTTACCATGAACAATTTGCACCAAAGACACAATGGTCAATGTATTTTTAATGTAAGATATAAAAAAAAATGGTTTGACCAACTGTAAAAAAAAAAAAAACAAAAACAAAAAAAAATACAAAAAACCTCCGTCCGCTTTGGTTGAGGACTTGATGCTTCAGATTGAGGCCATGATGAAATAAGCTTAGGCTTTACCACATCTGTGTTGTCACACAGGACAAAGTAGTGATAGGCAACTTTTGCAGAACAGTGTTTGATAAAATTAAGTTGGTTGTGTACTGCCATCACAATATTCTGGGGACAACTGCAAAATGTTGGCTTTCCCATCCCTTTCTGTCTCTATGACAGTGGTCACCAAGGTAAATCATCCGAGTGGGCGGACAGATATCAGTAAAAGCTTGACAGGGGTCCTAACTCTTCCCTACTCTATCCAAAAATGTAAAGGTTTAGGCTATACCTACACTTTAATCTCTCTTTAAAATGTTCTCATCATACTGAAAAGTTAACAAATTATTGTAATTGATTATTAGCAAAATTAGATTACCAGTTACTACAATACTGCTAATAATCTTATAACCAAAAAACTGATGGCTTTTATAAGTGATCAGCTTTCTTTGTTATGCCCCTACAATCAAAGATATCAAGGTGCTTTTAAGCAAATCAAAATATGTTATCTTTTTAATGACAGATCTTATTCAGAAATATATTAAAAATCATAGTGGTTGTAAAGACAGAAAGTTGTTTACCTTGATGCATTCTATGCATTCTATGCATGAAGGTAAAAAACCTTCTGTAACGGAACCGGACCCAGACCACACTTGGGTATTTCCGTTATACTCTCGCTTTCCTGTCCGAACACAGATTGCCAGACAACACCCTGACCATAAAGGAAATAAAACAGGACCAGGCTCTTCTTAAGACAGGAAGTCAACTGCTTTATTTTAACACAAACACAAGATATATACATTCAAGGGAACAACCCACCTCCCTACATATGGACACAGGGTGTGGCAAACCAAATATAGCAACCAGAGACATCAGCAGACACCCCCCACCAAGCCAATACACAAACACATACAACCCTTAATAGTTTGCTCCCAAGCCAGACACACAATAGAACAATGGGACAACCACATGGCATTAAACAATGAACAACCCCCACACTTCACCAAACCAAGACACACAATATTAGGACAGATCACCCTGCACCCCTAACAGGCACAGGGTGCCCACACATAAGAGGAACATGAGGAGCTGATACAGGGGTCCCCCCACCCCCAAAAGTCACTCCCGTCACATCTTCTGTGTGCTGCTCCCCCTACAGCCCCTTCCTTATACTCACCTGAGCCTGATCATCCAGCGATGTGCACAGGAGCCTCGGATGCCTCAGGTCTCTCTCTCCTTATTGGCTGAGACACAGTGGAAACCATTGGCTCCCACAGTTGTCAATCACAGTCAGCAAGCCATTGAGGTGATAGTGGGGGACAGGGCAGTGCCACAGCTCTATGTATCCTATGCGTGCATAGAGCAGGGCTTAAGAGAGAACAATCACCAGTGATCCAATAAGCAAGCAGCTTGCTTTTGGGGGCACTGGTTAAGGGGAAAGAGCCAGGAGTGCTGCGGGGGGGGGGGGGGGACCCAAGAAGAAAAGGATCGGGGCTGCTCTGTGCAAAACCATTGCACAGAGCAGGTAAGTATGGCATGCTTGTTATTTAAAAAATAAAACAAAACAAACAAACCTTTAGAATCACTTTAATGAAAGGATTAACAAACATATTATTAAGCAAATACTGCAAGACAATCAGATGGCCTTGATCAAATATTTAAAGTGGAACTGCACTGCATCTGAGCACCACAAACCAAAAATGCTATTTAATTCATTGTTAGTATTCAAAGCAAACTCCCCCATCCATCCATGTCTCCATGCTTTACCTTGCTGAGAAATAATTTTGAAAAACACCCCCTGGTATTTCTGGCAGTGGCCATCTCAAGTAAGGGCAGATGATTAATTTAGTATTTACTTACTGGAACCCATCTGCCCTTAGCTCAGGCATTGGCAGAGCTGAGAACCCTCCCTCCCCTCCTGAAGACTCCTGGGACGTATGACATGATTTGCTTAGGCATGGAAACCAGGAAGTAACTGAAGAAATGTAACAAAAAAGTTTAAAACAAGTAAATATAATATACCGGTTCTTTATCTATTTACTAATGCTAGCAGTATAAGGATTAAAAATAGTCCATCTTGATTGAGAAAGTGAAGTTCCACTTTAAAAGCATTTTGGCAGTAATCCTAATGAGCATCAATAAAACCTGTTTATATTTACAGAATGCATGTAGAACTTATTAAGGAACATACCTGATCCTATAGTAAATAAGATGGTGAAACAGCAGTGATGGTATGCAAACTGCAAGCATCCCAGTAAGATTTTTACTTAACTTTTAGGTTAGTCAGGTTACTGAAAGATGCAATCTAATTGGTTGCTGTGAGCTATCGTACTTTGAACACTACTTCTTAGTATGCTGATTTGATTGTTTCAACAATAAAGTCAGATGGTTTATAAACTCAAAGCCCATATCCAGGCAAATATTGTACCCCTCTTCATACTAATTCCCATCCATTCACTTTTTTAAAAATCTATTTACACATTTTTTGCTTAACTGAATCTGCTGTGATTTGTCCCATCCTGGTGCTTCTTCCGGGAGTGGAGACCAATGATCCAGTGCTGCAGTGTATGCCCTCCCTTGACTGGTTCCCCAAGTGACATCATCCTGCCACTGCAGTCTTCTGCAGCCTAAGGCCCTTTTCAAACTGGCATTCCAATCAGTTCCGCCTGTCAGTTTTTCAGGCGAACCTGGTCAAAGTCCACTCATTCCTATGAATAGGTGGGTGTACGTGGACTTTTACACCCACCTACTTCTGAGTCTGATCAAGCCTGTTTAAAAAAAAAAATGGGAAAGGACTACATCCTCGTCTGTTTAGGCAGAGTGGATCACAGGTAGTTCGGTGGAAATGGAGTCTGTTTGCTCCCAGCTGCCCAGAGAACAGAGTGGGCTCTGCTCATATCCTCTATATAGATACTGAGCAGATTTGTAATTTTCCTGCTCTGCTTCATTCAGCAGGGGATCAGCGCACAGATCCCCACTGATCTCAACAGAATCCACCCCATGTGAAAGGGACCTAAGAGAACCCTGATACAGGACAGTCAATGGGAAATGTACAGGTCACCCTGGCAGAGACATGGGCAACCCAAGAAGGACCCTAGCATTCTGCACTGAGGAATGTAGAATATATATCATATGACCACAGATTTGGGTAAGTGAAAGGGAGTTTTTTTACCCAAAGAGGGATGACGTGTAAAATGTATTGGGGGGGGCAGATTGCATTTGGAAACCTACATAAAAAAAAATAAATGTTTTTTCAATTAATAATTGTTATAGTATATCATAGTAATTTTTATTCAGGCTTTAGGATTCTTCTTTTAAAGGAGAAACAGATATTCAATGCTAAAAAAAAAAACATTCAAACCTTATACAATTTTTAGAGGCCTGTGGCTTTTGATTGTATTAGAACTACTCTGCCAGTGTTTGACCAAAATACTCTATTACAATCACTTAAAGAACAAGCTGACAAATTACTTCCCCTCTCCCTAGCCCCCTTATTACAATAATCTGTATCCCCATCCCCTATCCTCCTTGTCCTTCCCCTTCAAAGTCCTTACCTCCTCTGGTGGCTACGGCTTCCCGTCTTGTCTGCAGCTTGACCAGTAAAAGTCTAGGACCAGGCTGCTTGCATGCTAACATCCCATAGACTTGAATGGGACATTGCCCCTGCAGTACTGGTGCAGTCCATTCAAGCAAGAACATAGGGACCAAACAAAAGTAAATATAAGCAGCTGCTGAGGTCTGAATTAAGTGAACCTACTGCTTTGCTTTGTATAGGCAAAGTTTACTTTAAGGTAGCCTTAGATGTTAAATGTGAAGGCATGATCCAACTTTCTACAATTTTTGTTTCACAGGATAGTGCATAATTACAAATGATCAGATAGCCTGAGCATGTACATTGTATACATTATATGGCTAAAAATATATGTGTGCACCCCATCTAATGCATTCAAGTATTTCTAGTGAAGGGTACTGTTAATGCTACAACTAAGACTTTTTGTGTGCTTCCAATCTTCCAATCTTGTAGCAACAGTTTGGGGAAGGTCCTTTTCTGTTCCAGCATAACTGGACTGCTGTTCACAAAGCAAGCTCCATAAAGACAAGGTTTGGTGTGGAGGAATTTGAATGGCTTGCACAAGGCCCTGGCCTCAAACCTCCTTAACAACTTTGGGATGAA
Organism: Staurois parvus; assembly: GCF_062004578.1. NCBI lineage: Eukaryota > Metazoa > Chordata > Amphibia > Anura > Ranidae > Staurois > Staurois parvus. The sequence continues at coordinate 580,411 of NW_028318028.1, read as the reverse complement.
TTGGAGTGCCAATTGTGAGACAAATCTTCTCATCCAACATTAGTACCTGACCATGCTCTTATGGTTGAATGGGCACAAATTCCCACCAACACAGTCCAAAAACTTGTAGAAAATCTTCCCAGAAGAGTGGAGGCTGTTATAGATGCAAAGGGGATGGGGCAAATCCATAGTAATACTCATGGTTTTGGAATGTGATATTAACAAGCTTATATAGCAATGGTGGTCAGCTGACATACTTTTGGCCATAGTAAAAGATTATGCCTAAAGCACCAGAAGGGGGGGGGGTGCTGCAATGCACCTCCAAGCTGCCTTGATATAAGGGAAAAAGAGTCTTGAATGGATTAAAATGTTCAATATAGCCCGCTGCTAATTCAATTGAGATAGGTATATTGCCCACCTGGTATCTTCTGCTGGTGTTCATAGACACCAGCAGACAATACCTCATGCCTTTAGCCAACTTTATATTGTCAACATTTCACAGATGCCATATACTGCAGTTAAATGGATTCACTTCATTTCCATTTTTTCATAAAACATGGTCAACATTTTGATAGTTGTCTACATCTACGGCTGTAATAAGAGAGTGTGAATAAAAGTGTTTTCAGTGAGGTGAAGATTCGAAAGTTGTTTGAAAGTCAGGAGATTGGAGATGTTTGTGGGATTTATGTATGTGAGTCATACTGTGATTTGGTTGCAGAATGTGAATTCAAAGGCTTCCACCTTTCTACCTGGTATAACAATATTACACTTAAATAAAAAGCTTTCAAAACTTTCATAAATAATGTGCAAAGTTACATATTGTGACCAGCCAGAGTTCAGCTTGCTCTAACTAGAACAGAAGATGAAAGCAGATTGGCTGTTATAAGTTACAGCACGATCCTCTCCATCCTAAAAAACATATATTTTGTCCCTTATTGTTGGAAACCGGTGGTGGTGCCCTATCATTCTTTTTCATGCCTTGTTGGGGATGTGTTGGATTGAAGCAATACAATCTTGCAAGATGATTAACTTCTGAAACGTACAGCTCATTACTGTTAGAGCTTATCGAGCTGCAAACCCTTATCATAGCAAACCCTTTTCCCTTGTTCATGGCTCATCTCTCAGCACAGGTATGATGTTTTGTTCCAATTATTTCTAAGACTAGGTACAAAACCTTTGTTTAAAGCAGTCATTCAGTTATTTGACCCTCCCCTGGTAAAAAGATTGTCCAGACAATACAGTTCGATATATATGTTAATTTATGAAATTCCTAGTTATGACTATGTTTTTGCCCAGAAAGTTGAAATACACTTTAAACTATAACCCTGCCTTTAACTCTACATATATATATTCTTCAAAAAGTTTCCACACTCTTTAAAAACTATATATATATATATATATATATATATATATATATAAAATTGCGGAAATATTTTGAAGATCAAATATATATATTGGAAATCCAGAAACGGGTCACATGGGGGGAGATTTACTGAAATGAGTGCACTCAGAATCTGGTGCAGCTGTGCATGGTAGCCAATCAGCTTCTAACTTTAGCTTGTTTAATTCAGTTTTGGCAATGATATCTGGAAGCTAATTGGTTTCTATGCAGAATTGCACCAGATTTTGCACGCTCCATAGAGTTTATTTAAATGTCCATCAGACAAAAAAAGTTACAGTTTTAGGAAACAAGCCCTTCGACAGGCCAAAAAAAAGACAGATGCATACGAATACATCAATACTCACATACCGCAACACTCACATGCCTGAAACTAACTTCAGCTTCTTCAGTTAAGCTTTGACAATAAAATCTGGAAACTGATTGGTTACTATGCACAGTTGCACCAGATTCTGTGGGCACCAGTTTTAGTAAGTCTCCCCCTTTGTATTCTGCAAACCCTGTTTTTGGATTCCTGCTACACACTGAGCCTGGAAGGCAGGGCTCTGGTTGCATGCAACAACTACAATAGTTGGAGGTGCTATCTACCCTTCTTTGAACATACACTCACCGGCCACTTTATTAGGTACACCGTGCTAGTACTGAGTTGGACCCAATTATGCCTTCAGAACTGCCTTCATTCTGGCATAGATTCAATAAGGTGTTGGAAACATTCCTCAGAGATTTTGGTCCATAGTCTGCCCATTCTCCTCAGACCTCTGACATCAATAAGGCATTTTCAACCACACAACTGCCGCTCACTGGATATTTTTTCTTTTTTGGACCATTCTCTGTAAACCCTAGAAATGGTTGTGCGTGAAAATCCCAGTAGATCAGCAGTTTTTGAAATACTCAGACCAGTCCGTTTGGCACCAACAACCATGCCATTTTCAAAGTCACTTAAATCCCCTTTCTTTCCCATTATGATGCTCGGTTTTATTTTCAGCAAGTCATCTTTACCATGTCTAGATGTCTAAATGAGTTGCTACCATGTGATTGACTTATTAGTAATTTGTGTTACCTAATAAAGTGGCCGCTGAGTTTATATATACTGTATATACACTGCTCAAAAAATTAAAGGAACACTTTGAAATCGCATCAGATCTCAATGCGGAAAAATATCATGCTGGATATCTATACTGATATGGACTGGGTAATGTGTTAGGAACGAAAGGATGCCCCATCGTTTGATGGAAATGAAAATTATCAATCTACAGAGGACTGAATTCAAAGATATCCCGAAAATCATAGTGAAAAAATGATGCAGCAGGCTAGTCCATTTTGCTGAAATTGCATTGCAGCAACTCAAAATAGTACTCAGTAGTTTGTATGGCTCCCATATGATTGTATGCATGCCTGACAACATCGGGGCATGCTCCTAATGAGACGATGGATGGTGTCCTGGGGTATTTCCTCCCAGATATGGACCAGGGCATCATTGAGCTCCTGGACAGTCTGAGGTGCAACCTGGCAGCGTTGTATGGACCAAAACATGATATCCCAGAGGTGTTCTATTGGATTTAGGTCAGGCAAGCATGGGGGCCATTCAATGGTATCAATTCCTTCATCCTCCAGGAACTGCCTGCATACTCTCGCCACATGAGGCCAGGCATTGTCGTGCACCAGGAGGAACCCAGGACCCACTGTACTAGTGTAGGGTCTGACAATGGGTCCAAGGATTTCATCCCAATACCTAATGGCAGTCAGGGTGCTATTGTCTGGCCTGTAGAGGTCTGTGCATCCCTCCATGGATATGCCTCCCCAGACCATCACTGACCCACCATCAAAACAGTCATGCTGAACAATGTTACGGGCAACATAACGTTCTCCACGGCTTCTCCAGACCCTTTCATGTCTGTCACGTGCTCAGGGTGAATCTGCTCTCATCTGTGAAAAGCACAGGGCACTATTGGCAGACCTGCAAATTCTGGTGTTCGATGGCAAATGCCAATCAAGCTCTAAGGTGCCAAGCAGTGAGCACAGGGCACACAGGCCACCCTCATGAAGTCTGTTTCTGATTGTTTGGTCAGAGACATTCACACCAGTGGCCTGCTGGAGATCATTTTGTAGGGCTCTGGCAGTGCTCATCCTTTTCCTTCTTGCAAAAAGGAGCAGATACTGGTCGTGCTGATGGGTTAAGGAGTTGCTACAGCCCTGTCCAGCTCTTCTAGAGTAACTGCCTGTCACCTGGAATCTCCTCCATGCTTTTGAGATTTTGCCGGGAGACACAGCAAACCTTCTGGCAATGACACATTCTGATGTGCCATCCTGGAGTTGGACTGCCTGTGCACCCTCTGTAGGGTCCAGGTACCTCCTCATGCTACCAGTAGTGGCACTGATCCTAGCCAAAACTAGTGAAAAACAGTCAGAAAAGATGAGTAGGGAAAAAAATATCAGTGGCCTCCACTTGTAAAACCATTCCATTAAACACCATTTTGTTAACACCAAAGCCGCTGAAACTGATTAACAACCCCCTCCACTACTTAACTGACTAGATCATTTGATTGACTTGATGCTATACTCTGAATAAAAAATGTTAATTTAATTTTTTTGAGATATATATAGATAAAGTAACAAAGACCTTTAAAACTCCAAATAAATGTATAGAAAAGTCTACATTTTCCCAAGTTGTGTATAACTGATCTCCTGTATTTTCTAAATCACTTACCTGTGGAATTTTGGCCATTTAAGGTACTCCTGTCATATATATATATATATATATATATATATATACAGTTGCAAGAAAACGTATGTGAACCCCTTGGGATTACGTGGAGTTTTGCATGAATTGGGCATAAAATGTGCTCTGAACGTCATCTAAGTCACAACAATAGAAGAACACAGTCTGCTGCACATAATACTACACAAACATTAGATGTTGCCATGGTTTAATTGCACATAACATGTAAACATTCATAGTGCAGGAAGGAAAAAGTATGTGAACCTTTGGACTTAATAACTGGTTGACCCTCCATTGGCAGCAATAACCTCAACCAAACGTTTCCTGTAGTTGCAGATCAGACCTGCACAACGATCTGGAGTAATTTTGGACCACTCCTCTTCACAAAACTGTTTCAGTGTAGCAATATTCTTGGGATGTCTGGTGTGAATCGCTCTCTTAAGGTCATGCCACAGCATTTCAATCGGGTTGAGGTCAGGACTCTGGGCCACTCCAGAAGGCGTATTCTGTGCTGTTGCAGCCATTGTTTTGTTGAATTATTTGTATGCTTTGGGTCATTGTCCTGTTGCATCACCCATCCTCTGCGGAGCTTCAGTTGGCGGACAGATGGTCGTACGTTTTCCTGCAAAATGTCTTGATAAACTCTGAAATTCATTTTCCCATCAATGACAACAATCCGTCCAGGCCCTGAGGCAGTAAAGCAGCCCCAAACCATGATGCTCCCTCCGCCATGTTTTACAATGGGGATGAGGTTTTGATGTTGGTGTGCTGTGCCTTTTTTTCTCTACACATAGTGTTGTGTGTTCTTCCCAAACAACTCAATCTTGGTTTTATCTGTCCACAGTATATTTTGCCAGTAGTGCTGTGGAACATCCAGGTGCTCTTTTGCAAACTTCAAACGTGCTGCAATATTCTTTTTGGACAGCAATGGCTTCCTCCGTGGTGTCCTCCCATGTACTCCATTCTTGTTTAATGTTTTCCTTATTGCAGATGTGTCAACAAAAATGTTAGCATGTGCCAGAGATTTCTGTAGGTCTTTAGCTGACACTCTGGAATTCTTCTTTACCTCATGTAGCATTCTGCGCTGTGCTCTTGCAGTCATTTTTACAGGACGACCACGCCTAGGGAGACTAGCAACAGTGCTAAACTTTCTCCATTTGTAGACAGTCTGTCTTACTGTGGACACATGAACATCAAGGCTTTTGGAGAAACTTTTGTAACCCTTTCCAGCTTCATGCAAGTCAACAATTCTTGATCGTAGGTCTTCTGAGAGCTCTTTTCTGCGAGGCATGGTTCACATCAGACAGTGCTTCTTGAAACCAGTAAACCCAAAACAGGTGTGTGTTTTTTAAGGGCAGGATAGCTGTCAGCAACACATCCGATATCATCACACTGATTGGAGTCAAGGTTGGCTCACTCCTGGCTCCAATTAGTTCTGGGAGAAGTCATTAAGCTAGGGCCTCACATACTTTTTCCTCCCTGCACTGTGAATGATTACATGTTATGTGCAATTAAACCATGGCAACATCTAATGTTTGTGTAGTATTATGTTCAGCAGACTGTGTTCTTCTATTGTTGTGACTTAGCTGACGTTCAGAGCACATTTTATGCCCAATTCATGCAAAACTCCACGTAATCCCAAGGGGTTCACATACTTTTTCTTGCAACTGTATATATATATATATATATATATATATATATACATACATACACACAACTTGGGAAAATGTAGACTTTTTTATACATGTACTTGGGAGTTTTACAGGTCTTTGTTACTTTATCTTATACAGTAATCTGATCAAAATCAGTATTTGTTGATGCAAATGCTTAGAGCCTATAAATGAATTGGAAGTGAATAACTGCAAAGAATAGACTACCCTAGTATGTCTTCATCTTACAAATCACAAAGAAACTCAACACAGAATGGTACATAGCACCATTACATCACCCATTCTCTAAGAGTGGTGTAGATATACTGTGCTATTGGAATCTACATTTAGGGTGCACTAAGGTAACAAAACACGTAGGCACCCCATGATATTTATACTGGGCGGTGTAATATAAACTTGGAGGTAAATCAGCTCTGTATATAGATTTGAGCAATTATTAATCCTGATAACCTGTGGCTCATTTTCTATACCTGTACAATATTTTTATGTAATCTTTTGTATTGTCAATAAAAAGAAAAAAAAAAACTTTCTAGAATGTGGGTGCAATCACTTATTTCCAAATAGCATTGTTTCTGTTAGGGCCCATTCACACTTCTGCAGTGCAGTAACACGTGTTACATGAGTTGGTTAGATGTGGTGCCATTCATTTCTACCAGCACCTCAACACACCTGTGTTGCAAACAAATTAAAATTAATGGGCTGCTTTAACACAATGCAGAGCATAACATACATTAACATATGTGTGTTAACACAATGCATCAGAGCACAACATTGTGAATGGGCCCTTCCATCTTTCTTTAAGTGGACCGAAAGTCAAAAACTGAATTTGTGTTTCTACCCCAGCCAGTGTTGCCAACCTCCAATAACTTTTTTTTACTGACAAAAGATGGAAAATTTACTGACGGAATACAATTTTTACTGACATCCGGAATTGTAATAGAAAATCAATATTTAAACAATATAAAACAGTATATAAACATACTCATAACAACTAATCTGCCTAACATTCCAATTAAAAACGCGAAACACAGTGACAAAATGAGAGCATGACTAGGATTATAAATTCCCTCGGACTGGGACACCCTGGGACAAAAAAGAAAAGTAAAGTCTGCACTGTGCGTAGCACATCGTGCAGAACAGTATGCATGGCCAGATTTTGCCTACTAAATATGCTTAAGGCTAGGTTCATATCTCCACATTCCTGCGGGCCGCGTTTTAGGCAGGCACGAGAGCCCATTCATTTGAATGGACTCCCGTGCCACAGGACACACAGTAAAGAAGTCCCTGCACTTCTTTGGAAAAAGCAGCCCGCAGGGGAACCTCTGTTCCCAGTACGGGTGCAATTTCCAGTGCGGGCGGCGTGCCATTAGAATTAATGGCACCCGCTTGTGAGTCCGCATTCCTCTGTGCAGGTGGTGCGGCTGCACAGATTTTTGTGCGGATCTGCAGCGGCACCACCCGCACAGATGTGAACCAGGGGTAAACGTGGATGATTAAATCTGTGTCTAGCCACTATATACACTGCACACATACAGTTGTGTTCAAAATAATAGCAGTCAGACATCTCTAACCTGATCAATCACTGTTTTTGGTAGAAATGATATTTCTACATGGCAAATAATTTACTAGCAGGTGTAGTAGAGTAATAGAAATCCAACAGACCCAACACTCATGACATGCATGCTGCTGATTCTGTGTAATTGAATCACTAATTGAAAGGGGCATGTTCAAAATAATAGCAGTGTGGAGTTCTATTAGTGAGGTCATTCATTCTTTGAAAAACAGGTGGCAATTATTGCCCTTACTTAAGGAAGGAAGGCAGCAAATGTTGTACATGCTGGTTACAGTGCATTTCTCTCTGAAATTCTGAAGGAAAATGGGTCGCTCCAGACATTGTTCAGAAGAACAGTGTACCTTGATTAAAAAGTTGATTGGAGAGGGGAAAACATATAAAGAAGTGCAGAAAATGATAGGCTGCTCAATGATCGCAAATGCTTTAAAATGGCAACCAAAACCTGAAAGACATGGAAGAAAGTGAAAAACTACCATTCGAATGGATAGAAGAATAGCCAAAATGGCAAGGACTCAGCCAACAATCAGCTCCAGGAAGATCAAAGAAGGTCTAAAGTTACCTGTGAGTACTGTTACAATTAGAAGAGGCCTATGTGAAGCCAAGCTATCTGCAAGAAGCCCCCGCAAAGTCCCACTGTTGAAAAAAAGACGTGCTGAAGAGGTTACAATTTGCCAAAGAGTACATTGACTGGCCTAAAGAGAAATGGCGCAACATTTTATGGACTGATGAAAGTAAGATTGTTTTTTTTGGGTCTAGTGGCCGGAGACAGTTTGTCAGATGACCCCCAAACACTGAATTCAAGCCACAGTACACTGTGAAGACAGTGAAGCATGGCTGCGCAAGCATCATGATATGGGGATGTTTCTCATACAACGGTGTTGGGCCTATTTATCGCATACCAGGGATCATGGATCAGTTTGAATACATCAGAATACTTGAAGAGGTCATGCTGCCTTATGCTGAAGAGGAAATGCCCTTGAAATGGGTGTTCCAACAAGACAACGACTCCCAAACACACCAGTAAAACGTGCAACATCTTGGTTCCAGACCAACAAGATTGACGTTATGGAGTGGCCAGCCCAATCCCCGGATCTTAATCCAATAGAAAACTTGTTGGGTGACATCAAAAATGCAGTTTCTTAGGCAAAACCAAGAAATAGAGAAGAACTGTGGAATGTAGTCCAATCATCCTGGGCTGGAATACCTGTTCACAGGTGCCAGAAGTTGGTTGACTCCATGCAACACAGATGTACAGCAGTTCTCAGAAACAGTGCTTATACAACTAAATATTCATTAAGTGATTCAAAGGAAAGCAAAATCTTCAAACATTTTTCAGTTTATATAATGAATGTTTGAGTTTGTAAAGAAGAATATAGACACTGCTATTTTTTTGAACCGTCTAATATTCACTTTTCTTTAATTTTTTTAGAGGAACAACACAAATTTGATATATTTTTCTTCATGTTTTGATTTGGAATAGAATGTGTAGTGTTCCCAATGCATTTGTGTGTATGGAAATAAAAGCTATTAGAAGGATTTTAAGCTTTATTCACTTTTTTCAAAACACTGCTATTATTTTGAACACAACTGTATACCACAGTCCTAGTACCCACAAAATACTCCTAATTACTGTACCACAACTGACAGCCTGCAAATAAACCTCAGGACAAAGGATAGTTTTTTTAAAAACATTTCCATTACTGATGCTTTTGTGTACACAAAAAATATACTATTTTGTACGTCTGCGCCTACCTTAAAGAAGAACTTCATTGAAACCAATTCATTAAAACTGTTGAGACAATGAACACTTTGGTCAAGACTTCGTAAAATACAGCATAATGTATATAGTACTGGGGTCAGCAGCAAGTAACATACAATTTATAGAGTGCAGCAGTCAGGATGAACCCTCTGTTCACATCAGAGTCCCCAGCATTCTATCCTTACATCAGACTCCGCAGAGTCCTCCTTACATTAGAGTCCCCACTTTCATCAAATTGCCTCATAGACTCTGTGGGGCAGTCACTCAGCCAATTACTCTGTGGGTCAGTCTAGTCAGTAAGTCACTCTGTGAGGTAGTATGACTGACCAACTGACTTTCCCACAAAGTGCCAGCAGCTATCTACCTGGCAGGCTCTGGAAAAAGGTGATGGCAAGGTGGGCTGGGCAAGCAGGTAGCAGGTGGTGTGGCTGCTGTGCCTGGAGCTATCCCACTGTATTCCACTTCCTTACAGGGAAGGCTCAGGATGTTGGTCCTCCTCCCCCTTCGAGCACCTTCGCGCTTAAAATCTTTGTGGGGGCAGTCTTTAGGAGCAATGGCATTTTCTGAAAATCTTTTTGGGGGCAGTCTCTGGGAGCAGTGGCAATCTCCTAAAATCTCTGTGGGGACACTCTCTGGGAGCACCGGCAATCTACAAAAATCTCTGTGGCTGCAGCCTCCGAGAGCACTGGCAATCTCTGAAAATCCCTGTGGGGGCAGTCTCTGGGAGCACTGGCAATCTCTGAAAATCCCTGTGGGGGAAGTCTCTGGGAGCACTGGCAATCTCTGAAAATCTCTGTGGGGGTACTCTCCGGAAGCACTGGCAATCTCTGAAAATCTCTGTGGGGGTACTCTCTGGGAGCACTGGCAATCTCCTAAAATCTCTGTGGGGGCACTCTCCGGGAGCACTGCCAATCTCTGTGGGAGCAGAGACTGCTCCCACAAAGATTGCCAGTGCTCCCAGAGACTGACAGAGAGAGCTCCACAGAGATTGCTCAACAGGAACCCCAGTGCTCCCAGAGAGTTCCCCAGAGAATTCTCTCACAGAGACTGCTCCGTTTTACAGAGTCTGTCCCATAAAATTCTCCCACAGAGACTGCTCCCCAATTTACAGAGATTTCTCCCCATTTGACAGAGACTGCTCCCCAGGTTAGAGACTGTTCCCCATTTTACAGAGTCTGTTCCCCAGTGGAGTTATCCCCCCTTCAGGGACCCCAGAGCTTCTCTAATATCTAATCAAACTAAAATATTGAGTGAAATGCCCCACCTCTTACACTATTTTTGCCAACATCCCAAATATTGAAACAAAAAGCAGATATGTAGGTATCCCCCTTGGACTTTATGAGGCAAAAGAAATGTGTATAAAACAGTAAATGTTTATTATAAAAATTTGTTTTGATAAAAAGAATCAGAGGATTAAATGAGGTTGGACTACAATTCACAATTTAAAAGTAAATGACATGTACAATATGCATATATCCTGACAGTCTGTAATACATCAGCTGACATGTGGGCTAACAGCCCAACAGAGCTTGAACAATAATAGTATCCAGACAAAGCCAACGCGTTTCGGAAATCATGTTTCCTACTTCAGGGAATAAATATGTCAGGTCTAGAACATAACAAAACATCCAGTAAACAGACAATGTTGTACGTAGTATCACATTACGAATGTGTGAGAAAGACTGGTTACTCATACACTTACAAATAGCACCACATCGGGTAGTAATTAAAAGATGATCATAAAGAATTAGTTGAAGGTGTTTTCCAAGTGGCACGCAGTCCCTGATCTCTTGCTGGATGATCATGATGCAGCTCCATATGACACCACAATACTGCAACTGGTGAGCATTTATGATCGTTCTATATACAATCTCTCTCCTTTCTTCTTTATATTTTAATGGGTGTGTATACATGCTTACATGTTTTTCTTGCTACTTTTGCCTGTGTTTGGTACACTGGGACATTGACTATTATATTATATATTCGGATAGAGCCCCAATATTGATCATTTTTGCCTTTAGACCATATATGAGATTATTCTCCTGTGGAAAATAGCAACCGTTGGATCCCTTTTACTACTGTATATGTGGTTTTTCACCCGCCTGGGTGAGGACATTGATGGATCCCTGTACAGGTAAGTGTTCTTTTTTTTTTAAAAGTCAGCAGCCAGAGTATTTGCTGACCTTTAATTTTTTTCAAACAAGGCGAATAACCTCTTTACTCTTCAATGAATGCTGCAGAGCACTAATTGTAACCAAAACTACCACACATCATTATGTCAATATAACCTATAAAAAGTTTATCCCTGGTGTCCTCAGACACCTTTAGTGCATTAACCTTTAAGTCCTCAGAAGTACAAATTCCCAGGCCAGGCACTTAGCTGTTACTAGCTGGGTGCAATGATAATTTCCATATATTTTGGGGGGAATTTAATTTACTAAAACTGGGGAGGACAATCTGGAGCTGCTGTGCAGAGTAAATGAATCAGCTTCTATCTTCAACTTTTTCAGTTACGCATTGATTTGAGCAGTGCATTCAACATCATATCTGTATTTTTTTAGCTGTCTTTTGTTTGGTCATGTAATGAACCTGGTCTCCCAGCAGTAAATGTTGCAGAGGATGGTGCTGATGTTAAGATGCTGGTGCTATTCCCCACAACATTGTTGTAAGGGACCGCCTGGCGGTACCACTAGCACTCCACTGAATAGGCGTCCCCAGTGCATGGAATCTAAGTCCCGGGGTGCTTGTTCACCAGGGCCCCTGATGGTGGGGATGGACTTGGAGCCCCCCAAGACTAGGTCGTGGCTACCTGTCAGTGGTATGCGCTGAGGGCTCCCACGGGAGAGAGCCTGGTATGAGGAGGTCTGAAGACCCCACTGGAAGGGATGGATGGATGGCTGAGCAAGTGCGAAGTCAGACAGGCCGAGTCGGTAACAGAGAGGACGGTACGGTACAAGGCTGCAGGCAGAGAATAGTTGGGTCACACGCCAGGTCAGCAACAGCAGGTCAGATCCAATGGGGGGCATTCAGGAGAGAGGTCAGGCAAAGCAAGGGTCTGGGCAGGAGGAATCAGCAGGCCAAGTACAATCCGGGTCAGTCACTTACAATACACAGGTTCGCAGGATACAGGAAAGACCAGAAGGCACTGAATGACAGCTCAGGGCCATTTAAATATCCCGCTCTGCGCTGTCATTGGTGCCACGCGCGTGCTCGTCCCTACTGCGCATGCGCGAACTCACTCGCCGCGGTCGGCCAGGTCCCAGTGCCCGCATTCCAACACAGGGCGGTGCACTGCGCCTGCGCCGAGCCCATCGCGGCGGCGATCTCCGACAATTGTACTGCAAGCAAAGTCCAACATAATTAACGCGCCCCTAGGTGGTATGTTTATGATGTCCCGGGAGCAACAAGTGTTAGTGCATAGTGTTCATGCAGCGAAGTGTTTTCATAAGACAGCAACCTATGTCAATTGGTTGTGACAGAACAAAACTGATCATATTGTATTGAGCAATGGCATTTTCGCACACCTTTACATGAAGATCGAAGTGATTTAAAATGGTGAGAAAAATGCAATCGATCACTCCTATACAATCAATTTTTTCCACCACAACTGATCAACTTGGGTTGATCTACATCTTCACTATCTGTCACTCATTGCTTGGCCGTGACATTTTTGTCACGCTCGATCAATATCTGATTCAGTTATCAACACAGACATTGATTGTTCAGTTTTATCACAATGTGTATGGCCACTATTAGCCCAGTATAAGCTTCAAGTTGATGCCTACGGGGAGGGTTGGCAATGCTAGGTACCTGAATGGCCAATTGCCACGCACCAGTGCTGTCATGTTGGAGGAAGGGGAATAAGTCATTTTTCCACGCACATTGAGGTTTTTGGAATTTCTCTTCACTCCGGATGAACAAAGTGATGGGAGATCAAAGGGAAGATATGGGTTGTTGCAGAAAGCACCAATGAAGTGAACCCATTGCTTTGTCCTGCATAGACAAAGCACATGGTCATTTTAAAGACCCATACTATTCCTCAGAGGGGACTTGATCGCTACAGATCTTACAATTTTGCTGACTCTCCCTTGGATTTCTGGGGTGGATTCCAACTGCGTTATTTTCTTTGCCAGCATTTCCTCACTCCAGGCATTACCTGGCCGCTGACCGGATGTGAATCATTGGGCCATGGGGAGAACTGGTCTGTCACTCTCACTCCCTGCTTTATTTATTTATTTATCGAGTTTATATAGCGCCAAAGGGTTTGCTCAGCGCTGTACAATAGAGGGGGGGGACAATACATGAAACAGTACAGTAACATCAAACAGCACACAAGGGGTAAGTGGGCCCTACTCTTTCGAGCTTACAATCTAGGAGGGAGGGGGTAGTGGTGCTTTATGCCTCTTTAACACACCCTAGGAAAGATTATAAACCTTCCCTTCTCACAAAGTGGGAATCCAATCTAGGCCTGAGTCTTACTCTTATTCAGAGAATAAAAAATCTCCATTTCACCTAGGGTTCAGGCACTAGCTACAAAATCCTCACCAGATGGTACATGGTCCTCTCCCTGCTCTACCATGTATCTCCCCAGATCCCCGATGGCGCTGTGGCACGGAAGTTGAGACTATGCTCCACATATTTTGGACTTTTTTGAAAATCCAGCCATTTTGGCAAGATGTAACCGCTGTCATTAAACAACTCACTGTTGTGGATTTCCTTGACAAGCCGGCGACTTTCCTGTTGCACTTGGAGAGACCTGTCAAAAAATACAAAACTTCTCTTATGATTCAACTGTTAAATGCTGCTAAGGCCTGTATTCCGCTTCGCTGAAGTGATGCTGACCCTCCTACAATAGCTCTCTGGTTTGCTAAAGTTAATGATCTCCGGGACATGGAGGACCTTACAGCCACGCTGCGCAACATGGAAAAGTAGTATACTGAAACTTGTGAGGCCCTGGAACTAGTTAGTGTATACCAACCTACCTTAATGAGCTGTCCAACTCCTTGTGAATTTCCACCTACCTTGTCCTTACATTCTGTGCAGTAAGGTAAAAGCCTTCTGTTTGCAGCTCCACTTGCTGCCCCCTAAATCCATACCTGTGCCAGATCTCGATCCAGCAATGTGCACAAGGCTCTACTCCTCATTGGCTCAGATAAAACAGCAGCAACCATTGTCTCTCGCTGCTGTTAATAGGCCAGAGAAGAGGGAGCGAGTTTGTGGGCTTATGGACACAGAGGCAGCTCAGGAGTGAGCATGCACAAGTGTCTTCATAGCAAGTGCCTTGCTTTGGGGGCACTCGGCAGGGAGTGGGGGGGGGTGGAGCCAGTGCTGGCAGGGGACCCCAGAAGAGGAGGATCGGGGCTGCTCTGTGCAAAACCACTGCACAGAGTAGGTATGCCATGTTTGGTTTTTTAATAAAAGAAAAAAAAATCAAAGCTTTACAATCATTTTCATGTTCTTACCAGGGATGCTGAGCTTTCAGTGCCCAAACAGCCAGTCCAGCAGTTCAGGTATTTGAAATTCCAGCTCATCTCCCTCTTCTTTCTGAAGCTCTTCTGGTACAGATAAGGGCAATTCTGATAGGTCAGCACTGACAGTGCATTGCTCTGATCTGTCCTGGAAGTGATGCAGAAAGAGGGAGATGAATGGAAATTTCCAATCCCCATTCTGTCTGTGCCTCCTGTGAGACGAGGTGGGTCGAAGGCATGAGGGAAGGATACACCCTGCCTCATGAACAGCATGGTGGGCCCTCCTTGAGTTTCCCTAAGCCGACACCGTTTACCATAAGTGCTGCCATCAGCTGCTGTACCTGGATGGAAAGGAAGGGTGATTGGAGCTGAAGGCCTAAGCTCACTTCCTGAGTGCCAGCTACCAACTCTAGGTGTACTGCCACTGCCCATAACGTGTAGTACTGGTTGGTTGTGGGGGGGTGAATCTAAGCCAGAAATAATTGTGTGACTTCCGGTTTTCCCCAAAGACCTTGACAAGCAATATCAGGTGACACTCTCAATACATATCCCCTAGGTTGACTGGAAGCAATAAGCAAATGGTTAACACTTCCAATCCCCAAGCCCCCAGCCTGTAGACTACTTATTCCTAGCTTCTCACTGTACCAACCAAGCTATTGTTTATCTTTCTCAGCAGGGAAGTTCACAGCTAGCCTGTTGATGGCTTTAACACTTTGGTCACTCCCCAGTGCTGGCTTAGCGTAGGACTACAAGAATCACCCAGCTATCCAGTACCATACAAAGACAACTGCTGGAGGTTTATTGAGGCATAATCCTCTGGACTGGAGCAAGGAAAGGGCCTATCCCGACCATCCCCTTGCTCAGCACCCAGAGACTGTACCTCTGCCCACTTCATAGCACTGTGGGTGACCCCCAACAATAAAACATCATTACATTCAGTAATTACATTGTTAACATCAACTACATGTGTTTGATACCTGCACATGCAAAGGGGTCTCCTCTCCTTCCCTAAGAGATGGAGAACTTTGTACCTCCACACTCTCCTCAACCTCCCAGTCCGTCCACATGTTGCCCAGATATTGACCCAACATCTGCACACCGTACCTTGGTACGTCCAGAGTTCTGTGGGGGCATCCAGGGTGTTCTTAGCAGGGGCATAATAGGAAACAATAGTACCTATATTGGCACCCAACAGAACAGGTGTGGGGATTTCATCCAAGACTCCCACTTCCTGCACCCCAATCAATGAACATATTAGCACGGGGTACGCGTGAACGGGTCTCCCGAACTCCGGTTAGGATAAAGAACTTCCCTGGGATGATGTCCTTTCTTTCTATCACCTCTGGTCTGATCAATGTGACTTCCGCCCATGTGCCAGAAACCAGTTACGGTCCAGTTGCCCATGGTGACTGGCTGCAAGTTTGCGGTGGTTACCCGAGTTTTCCTGCGGACAAACAGCACTGCAGAAGAGTTGCTGGTCGGCTGGCAAGGTGATGTAATCTTCTGCTCAGGGCACTGCGTCCTGAGATATCCAGGTTTCCCACAGGTATAACATCTGCGGGACATCTGCTGGTGTCAGTGGAGATTGCTGGGACTGCAGGTGTTGGGTGATGGGAAACTTGACTCACCAACATAGGAGGGGTTGCTATGGGTGATGTCCCTCCTTTTCAGCCATTCGAAGGAGTCTTGCGGTGGTCAGATACCCAAGTGTTGACATAGGTATCTGCCAGTTTTGCTGCCGCTTTGGCAGATGCTGGTCCCCTCTCCAACACAAACTGTCTGACGTCTGCTGGACAGAGGTGCAGCAGTTGATCTAGGATCATGAGATCCTCCAGGTACTCGGAGTCAGCTTTCAGGCCTCTGGTCCACTGCCAGAATGTGGTATGTAAGCAACTTACCACATCCATATAAGAGTCCCCAGTTCCTTTTTGCAAGGACCTAAATCGCTTCCGGTACACTTCCGGGGGTTAGCTGATACTTCCGGACAATTGTGTCCTTTAGAGCTTCATAATCATCATCCTGCTCTGCTGGCAATTCGAAATAAGCATCCAGGGCCTTGCCACGCAGCCCTGGTGTCAGGTACCGAGCGCCCCTTATGCTTAGCGCAGATGGTACTGATGGCAAGTTTTTTCAAACAATAGTAAATATACGCCAATGTTCTTTTCCATTACCGGAAATTTGGCTGCTGGGCCCATGGGCAGAGAAGCATCCCTGTGCTCCAGGGACCTGAGGTTGTGGGCCTGTCGCTGCTGCTGGAGCCTAACCATCTCGTTTGTGCCAGCGATCAGCCTCCGTCTGCATAGTCTGTCAGCTGCTGCCTAGCGTTCCTCTCTCTCAGCCTGGCGTTCAAGGAACTGCAGGTATGCCAGAGGATCCGTTTCTATAATGCATTTCTGGGCTTCCTGCATTTGAGGAGAGTCTATGCCGGTTAAAGGCACTCTGGTGCTGGCCTGCTCATGCTGTGGCGTGGAGGTGTCTCTCTTTGCCCATCCTGTGAGGCCGTATCTGAACCACTGGGCTCAGAGATAGCGGGAATACCTTCCGTTTTAGGTTCCCCCGGGTTCTGGTCTGCCCAGATATCATACTCCTGTATGGCATGAATCAAATTTTCATGATTCTTGCCACTGAAGTCAATTCCACTTGCTTCACACTCAGCACATAAATCATTTTTGCTCATCCTCTTGTAATCTGATAAACCAGGCATAACTGCAAGAAGAAAACACAGAACAGAAAGCAGAGATAGGAAGGAGCTGTTGCTTTATGTCTCTTTATAAAAAAGAAAAATCATGCACCGCTTGTCTCTAAGGACTGTTTCCACAAAGGTTACAATCCTTCAGTGCAGAGCTAATTCCTAACACTGCACTGAATGCTCCAATGCAGAACTATCCCACATACGATGCCAGCCGATATGTGACCAACGCTGTGCCCGACCCCTGCCCTTCTCACCAACACGTGACAAAGGACCAGCCAATCTCACACCGTGCTGTCACTCGCGTAACAATGCCACTCTCAGCTGCACCCTGCACAAAGATTTTCCAGCTCGCGGGACCACAATCTAGGTACCAGCAGCCTGACAGCGATTGCCACTGGGTTAGGTTAATTATGCAATTAACCCTTCAAACTCCAAACTGCAACCAGATAGCTTTGGGACTATCAACCCTTCACAATGTTAGCAAAAACAAATGTGAACAATAAATGTTTGTAAAACACGCTGTCACCACAGACAGGTATACTCAGAGGATTATTATATTCAGAAGTACTCTTCAAGAGACAGGGATTCTTTAGTTTGGATTAAGAGCCTTAGAGATAATTTTAACACTTTTCAAAATAGAGTTTATTAATGAAAAGGTCAAGTGGTGCAATTAAAATATTTACAGAAAGGGATGTTACAAAGAGATAACGAGAACAATAAAGCAACAGAGATATAAAAGAAAGGAGTTAAGAAAGCAGAATATTTGCAAAGTCCATGGTTTTAGCAGAGTCCAATTGTCCGAGCAAAAATGTTGCCGTGTATCTTTTAGGTGTTCCTTGGTTGATGGTAAAACAAGAGCTCAATCTTAACAAGTCCTGCAGTCCCTTTTCTATGATATCAAAGGGGTGTGGATTGAGAACAAGTGACCAATCATCCGATTTAGGGGATGGGTGCTAGGAGGTCACCAAATCTGTGACCAAGTCCCAACTACAGTTTCATACTAATATTAATAATTTCCAGTATGTGCCGGTGGTTCTCTAGCAACTGGCAGATTAATATTCAGAATTGTATTTCGAACCCAGATACCAAACACTGCATACCTTGTCACCCAGGAGGCAGGAGACTGCTTTCTCCCCTTTCCTATGTGCTAACATAATCATGTATGACCTTGATTTGTGCATTTTTTGAGTCACATGTCAATGACTAGGGATGAAAACACAAGCAAAATGTATTATACGTTGCGTTAAATTATAATGCAACAGTAAAACCACTTGCCAACCAGTCACACACCTGACACATCACTGGACTTCAAGTGACTGTAGCTGCAGGCATCATCCCGGTACCATTTTTTTAGAGCCGACAATCAGTTCTCTTGTAATAACAATTGGAACGGCTAACTAGCTGCTCGACTGCTATTTAAAGCAGAAGAAGAGGACGACCCCACACCACCCCGCAGCTTTATTGGGATCTTCTGTCCCACTGATGGTCAACCAGCCAGCGCTTCCACCGGCTGAACACAGACCGGATCAGCTTTGTTCGGCTCTACGATATAGTAACCCGAAAGCGATGACCTTACATCACTTCCAGTTCACTCAGAAATACACACCGCCATTTTTAAAAAAAGAAAAGCATTTGATGACACTGATCTTAGTGTGAATTAATGCTTTTAAAGGCAGAGGCGAGATTTAGGGCCTTGTAAACCCCAGATCTCTCCTTAAAGAGTACCTGGTATGTGCCTATTGCTGTCACATGGGATGTTTACATTCCTTGTAAAAGAAATATATTACAAATTTTTTTAAAGTGACAGTGTAAAAAAAAAGTGCCCGTCCTTTAGCACAAAGGTGAACGCATGTGCCAGTCCCGCACGTGCACAAACAGCAATTGTCCCACACATGTGGAGTATCAATGTGAACGTCAGATCATGAGCAGTAATTCTAGCACCAGACCTCCTGTGTACATCTAAAGTGGTAACCTGTACAGGCTTTTAAAGCATAGCCTACAGATAGTAAAATTTACATAACTTCTCGCCATTGCACCCATGTACACAATTTTATAGCTTGACATGTTTGGTATCTATTTTCTTGCCCTAACATCATCTGGTACTTGTCTGTTAATTCACCGGATTTATATATATATATATATATAAATAAATCAATCAATCTGGTGAATTAACAGACAAGTACGCATCATCTTTTATATTTTACCAAAAAATTGAGTTATGTATTGTGTTTTTGCATTCAAATTCAATAAAGTGTACACTTTCCCCCTAAAAAATTGCATTTGAAAAACTTCTGCACAAATAGTGTGACATAAAAAAATTTGCAAAACCCACCAATTTATTCCTTCTGCTTAAAAATAGATATAAGGTTTGCAGGTTTTAAGAAATTTTCAAGCAAAAAAAAATCCTATTTTTTACGTATAAACAAAAAGCGCCAGAAAAGGCTTGGTCTTCAAGTAGTTAAAAAACACACGTGCGTTTTACATTCCACAACAGGGTGAACCGGCCCTTACAGCTTTTTTTTCTGTAAAGGGGAACTTACACATTAAATGCTGCCCGTTTCCCAGCCCCACGCTGCTCATTAGATTTAGTGGCCCCCTCAGGACTAGAGGTGGTGTGCATCTATAGCTAATAATTGGCAGCATTTGCAGGCCGCATCCCCTGTCTTCTCTATGAATGTCTCTATATGTGAGGAGCACACTACGAATCATCACACAAACACACCAACTTATCGCCCCCATCTTCTATTCTACTCATTTGGTCTCTTTTGCTATGGTCTCCAGAGTAGGTGTCGCCACTTCCGGCGCGACGTGATTCGGTAAGGTTTTGCTCAGGCCTGAGCCTTACGTCACTTCCGTCGCGGACGGCGTTTCTGTGTCTGGGACTGCGGCTTTTTGGGTCGTTCTTGTCCCGGTGTGGGGGCGGTGAGTGTTCTGTGTACACGGATATTGTGTTTGTTGTGTCTATACAGCCGAGGAATGCCGAGCTCATGTACTGGGAGAAGTGAGGGGCCTGCCGATGCAGAGCTCCACCTGAGGGTGCTGGCCGGGACCAGGCCTACCTTCTTCCTGTATAACTGACCTGGGACAAGCCAGGACTCCTTATCTGCCGCCGTTGTCAGCTCAGTGCGGACGGTGTTCAGTCATTACAGTGTAACGTGGACAGCAGCTGTGTTTTCTAATGAAAGTGATAAACTTTTTTTTTTTTAATAAATGAAGAGCCCCTCCCCCTCATATTATGTCCTTTACCTCAGGAGTGCCTCACTACTTTTAGTTAGGAGTTCTGGGCAGTTATGAAAAATTAAAAGCCGGCAGTTATAAATACTGCTGACTTCATAAACAGACTTCCCCCATTACCCCCCGTCCTGGGATGCAGCGCTGTTTTCACCCAGGCCAGTTTTCAGGTCCCTGGCACCGCCATCTTTGATGTGGGAAGCCGCCTGTGACTTGCTGCACACGATCTTTCTGAATGGACCCGCAGGCTTCTGGGACGTGTGATGTGTTCCAGGAGGTTGCAGAAAAAGGGGATGAACTTCCACACTGCTTGCCAAAGCGAGTGGAATCGGGAGCGGGTACTGGCTATCAGGAAACAAAATGTTCATAATGATGAAAGAGGCTGGGGAATGGAGAAAGGATGAGTGGAACTTCCCTTTTTAGATGAACCGATACTACTTTTTTGGCAAGAAATACCAAAACTTTGTTTTAAAGTAATCGCCAATACCAAATTACTGATACCTATGGCTGATAATTAGGGAGATGATGATGAAGAGGGGGGTGCAGAGGTCAGGATGAGAGTGGGGTGTGGGTGTAGGGAGAGAGAGACAAAGGGGTGAGAGAGAGCAAGAGGACAGTGAGAGAGACAGGAGGAAAAGAATGAGGGGGGACAAAGAGAGAATCAGGTGAGGGAGAGAAAAGTGGATTCTCTATGGCACTACAAATCCCAGCATGCCAGACTCATTCCACAGCTCGCACAGAACAAGGAAATGTCCTCCAAAGTGTTGACACCACAGCCTATCAGCCTTCCCCCCTATATTATATAGGCAACACAGGATTAATAATGGTCCTGGTTACAATGCAGCTGTATCCCAGTCCACACTCACAGGGTTAAAGCAGAAAATAAGTCAGCAGCTGTAAAAAATGGACAACTACCTGTTCCTCGATCCTGCGGTCCCCCCCGCATCCACTTTTACCGGCTGCACTGTGTGGGTTAAAGTAAAGTTCCAGTGAAAAAAATAAAGAAGGTTTTGCACAGAGCAGCCCCAATCATCTGCTTCTGGGGACCTCTGTCAGCGCTGTTGGCTCTTTGTCAAGTGGGGGGGGGGGAATCCTGCATCAAAGAAGGTTTTTTTTTTTGTTTGTTTTTTTACCTTCAAGTATACCTAAAGGCAAAACTTTTTTTTTTTAGATAGAATAGAGAGGAATTTGAACAGTTGTCAGGTTTTTATTGCTGTCTGTGCCCCTGATAAGGAGATTACCCTCTCTATTTGTCCTGTGTACCATTATCATTGAAAGTAAAAGAAAATACCACATTTTGGGTTGTCCCCAGAAAAGTAATAGAGGGGAGACACTAGTTCTTGTGACCTTGGGCTCCCCAAGAAATTGCCTTAATTTTCTCTTCCCGTTTGGCTATAGGACAGGATGTTAAGGGAAATCTCTGCAATGGGACACAGATGGCAAAAAAAAAAAAGTGACGGGTTATAATCCTCCCTTGCTCTATCCAAGATGGAAAAAAAAGATTTACCTATAGTTCTATTAGAATGCATTAAGGTTAAAAAAAAAAAAAAACCTTAAGGCTTAAGAACCACATTAGGTCAGTCCTCAACCTGCCCTTTTTGCTGGTGTCTCTTTCAGGTTCCATTCACACCTGGCATTTCTGGAACACACGACACAGTGCACAGAAAGCGTGCGCAGGAGCGCGTTGTGGTACCATTAATTGTTAATGGCATCCTAAGTGCAAGTAGCAGATGCGCACCAAAATGCGCCATGATTAAGCAGGTTCTGGAGATTCTTTGATGCTTTTGTTGCATGTGAATGAACTGCTCTATGTGCGACGAGCAGAAATGCACAAAAAAGGAGAAACCCATGTGGTCCTTGCTGGGGCTGTGTGTGTCCATTGAAATACTCAGCTGCACCCCTTCTCCCTCCTCACAGCGATTTGAGTGACAGCAACAGGAGCCATTTGTTCCTTTCTCCTAAATAGAAATTCAGCCAATTTAGCAGGAACCGTTTGAAATTCGATCCTTACATGACCCTCTGTTACACAAAAGATTTCCGGTATGGAAAGTTAATTGGGCTTTATTTAATGTTAAAGTGACACTAAATGATATCCTGAACTTCTTCTTCTTTTTTTTCTCCCTACTCTTGTTGTTTTGAATGAACAGTGAATGTTATTTGCAGTCATGTGCATTGCTCTATGCATTATAAATCTCGTAGTCCATCTCAGGTTGGAGTAAGAGAGTGAGTGTGGTTATGTTCCTACTTACCGTAGTACCATAGAGAACAAACGTAGCCACCCTCTAACAGAGTCAGACCACAGCAGCAAAAAAAAAAAATTATTGGAGGATGCTGAGAGTAGTAGAAGTAAAACTATCAAACCATCAAATGGCTGGTGTCATAACTGATCATATGTACAGCACCATGGCAGTTGCAGATCAGAGGTCAAGATGGCAGCTTCCTTTGCTGAAAAGAATAGAGAAGGGTTTAGTTCCACTTTACCTCCTGTTCACATATATGCAGCCGTGTGGGCCGTGTTTTGCATGGGCACAAGAGCCCATTCATTTGAATTGACTCCCGTGCCCGTGACACGCAGGGAAGAAGTCCCTGCTCTTCTTCCAAAAACGCAGCCCGCACGGGAACCTCGGTTCCCACTACGGTTGCGTTTTCCAGTGCGGACAGCGTGCCATTAGAACTAATGGCAGCCACGGGTCCACATTTCTGTGTGTGGGTGGTGCAGCTGCATGGATTTTTGTGCGGATCTGCAGTGGCACCACACACACAGATGTGAACCTAGGGTTAAGGGCCAGTTCACACTACAAAAATGTACTCAAGATACGTTTTTGCTCACACCACACTTAGTTCCGGTGCAGTTTTGATGCAGTTTGCTATGTTCCAGTATGATTCTATGCAGAAAAAATGCAGCATGTTTTACTTTTTTTTTCTGCGTCGGAAACTGCACTAGTGTGACCTTGGGTCATTGGAATACATAGTAAATACTGTGCACTGAGCTGCATCTAGTTTGAGCTAGCCCTAAAACCGTGTAGTGAAACTAAAGCCACTGTAAATGTTTTCCAAAAAAGTTACATTCAAGGTATGCCTTGAATGAAAACTGATAGTTACTAGTGTACTTATGTTTACTCTCAACCCCACTGTCAAGTCAGCAAATGGCTGGTGTCATAGCTGATCACATTTGCAGCACATTGGCAACTGCAGATCAAACCGAGGCTAATATGGCAGCTTACTTTGCTATAAATGAGAGGAGGGTGTAGTTCCACAATAACACTGAAAGGGACGTTTACCAGTCTGTCAAGGGCTTAAAAGTTGGGTTTAAAGATAACATGGACACACGTACCGGTGTGATAGTTATCAACAGCATGCCTTGAATGTACCCTTTTCGAAAACAATTAAATTGGTGGGTTGCTGAAGAGCAGTTACAGGAAGATGGCAATTCAGCGAAGATTATTGCCAAATAGATTCTCTGCTATCAGGAATTGCTGATCAGTGTATAGAGGAAGTGGATTTTAAGTGTATGTGAATCCCTAAAATGCTGTTGTTGGAAACCTTTTGTGATGATTGGCATCTAATGTATCACTACAGTCTCTGCACAGGAGCCTCTGGACTATGGACATGTCAGCCCGTGGCAACACAGGCTAACAGACTTCAAGCTCTGCATTCTCCTTTGAAGGCTCAACTCAATGGCAAGTGTCTTTCAGTGCTACCATTGGTCAGAACCAATGCATAGCATTGACAGTAAATAAGTAGGAAGTTGTGCCTTGGGGATCCACACGCACATCCCAACAAAAGCAAGTAATGTGCATAGTGGTACAGTTATAGGTCTGACAAACACAGGCTCACACCCCAGCCTCTGTCATCAGTATGTGATGATTGCACTCACCCTACACAAAGATTGTATATCTCGTAGGAGAACGCACTAAGTCCCAGCAGACTGAGAGTGATTTTCACTGGAGTTTGCACACTCCATAGTTAAAGTAGTAAAATAAGAAACACTTAGTGTAGCGCTTGTGAATGTAAAATAATTATGTCCAAATCGCCACAAAAAAGGATAATGGTGAAACCATATAGTACATAAAATATAGTCTCTACAAAATTCTTCTGATCCAGTGAAAATGGTGCCAAGTGAAACCAAAACCAGAGAAAGAAAATTCTTCACCTTTCACCCAGTCAAAGATATAATTTATTTGAGTAACACACTTACAACAGCATGAGTTGAAATCAGCAGGTATGAATAGAGTCTCCAACCAACAAGATGGCTACAGTCCGTGGCAGTGTGTGGTGACATCACACGTCGTAGCTCCACCCTACGCGTTTCGTCACTCAAAGGAAGTACCGGAAGCAAGACCACAAGTCTAAAAGGCTCAAAATGGGCATGGGAACAAATGGAAACAACATTAATAAAAGATGACCAATAAAATTAAAAAAGGGGGAATTAAAACAATTAACATCACAAACAAATGGATGTATTAAATCTAAAAAAAAAAAACCTATGGACAGTTCCATCTTGTGGTGAAAACCGTGCAATGCATTTACAAATATAAAAAACACTGAAATATAAAATGTAAAAATAAAAAATCAGAAAAATGAATCATTATTATTAAAAGCATTCACATCCTATTCTGTATTAAGTCTGAACAGGATGTATGATTTTAAAGAATAAATCCAAAACATTTCTAATTTGAGATTTCACGTCTCACATGATTGCCTCTCCAACTAGTGGTGAATTTAGCAATGGCTAAAAACAAAGTTCCATCTGGACTTTTATTATGATGCAATGCATAGTGTTTAGACACACTATGATCAGGAAACCCCTTAGTATGTTCTTGATATGCTCATTAAATTTAAAGCGTAGCATGCGTGTAGTGCAACCCACATACTGTAGGCCACATGGGCACTGAATCAAATAGACCACGTTCTTTGTGGAACATGTAATACACTTTCTAATATAAGTCTTTAGAGTGCAACTTGATTGAAAATAATTAATCCTACACCCTTGAGAATTAATGCCACAAGCTTTACACTTTCTACAAGGATAATAGCCATTTATCCCCTGAAAGAACGTCAGCCTCACAGGGGGCTCCACAAGATTCAGGGCTACACTCAGCCTCAAAGGAGGAGCTCCCCTAAAGGTGACCAATGGAACCTCAGGAAGCAAAGAGCCCAAAACCTTATCATTCTTCAAGACATTCCAATGTCTATGAACAATTCTTTTAACAGCATAATGTTGAGTAGAATAAGTGGTACAAAAAGAACAATTGGAGGGAGAATCCGTTCGTACCACTTGTTTTGGTCTGAACATAGTTTCCCTATCCTTACTGTCTACCTGAAGGAAGGCCATATGTAAAGTAGAACTATGAGAAAAACTTTTTTCATTTTTGATAGAGTAAGGGAGGGTCATAACCCCTGTCACTTTTTTTTTTCGCCATCTGAGTCCCATTGTGGAGATTTCCCTTCATTTCCTGTCCCATAACCAAACCGGAAGTGAGAGGAAATCACTGCAAATTAAGGGAATTCCTTGGAGACCCCCAGGTCATCAGAACTAGTATCCCCAGTGGCAGATTTCTCCCCTTTTACTTTTCTGGGGACAACCCAAAATGTGGGATTTTCTTTTGCTTTCAATGATTATGGTAAATGGGACAAATAGAGATGGGCACAGGCAGCAATAAAACTGACGGGGGGCTGTCTCATCCTTCTGCACTCTGTCCAAAACTAAGAAAAAGATTTGCGTTTAGTTAAACTTTGACCCCTTACACAAAAACAATAGCTACTACCATGTGTTTTAATGGAAACATGCATCATTTACAGTATCGGCTATCTACTCTAGCAATGCTGCCTTTTTTTTTTTACATTCAGTTACTTCCTGGTTTCTTGCCTAGGTAAATGATGTAATACATCCTAGGAGAAGGGGGAGAGGGGCTTTCTCAGCTAAACACTTCCTCCTGTCTGCATGCTTGAGCTAAGGCAAATGAATTCCAGGAAGTAAATGCTACATGATACTGTTCTATACATCTGAAACAATTCTGTGGACTTAGGCTGTCTCAGTTGCTTTTTCATTTTTTTTTTTTTTTTTTGTAATCCCTGACCGACTTATTGATGTCTTCCAGGACCTCTTGCTCTTCATTCCAACGTAGATAGTTTTATGACTTTGGCTGTATGTCTGGGGTCATTATTATGATTGCCCTCAAAGGGCCAGTTGAATCTGTAAGACTATATAAATGTATCCGGGGCTTTTTTTTCCTCAGAGAATAGATGGTGGGTGGGGCCAAATTGCACAGTGGGTGGATCTTAAAGGGGAAATAAATATCAGGGGTGCCCTATGCACAGAGTGCAGAGTTCAGGGGTGTGCTGCATACAGAGTGCAGGGTTCAGGAGTGCACGATGTACAGAGAGCTGGGTTTAGGGATGTTCTATGCATAGTTTGCAGGGTTCAGCTCTATTTCACCGGCTTTTTCACTCCTCCTCAGCTCTGACCTCTGCATTACTCTCTCATATCCTCCCACCTCTGCACATATCTTCCTACTAAGCCCCCTCCTCCCAAAAGCTTCCTTGCATGTCATCTTTGCAAAAAATACACATCCCCGGAGTGTAGGCAGCTTCACCTCGCTCTCTCACTTGAGAGATTATTGGTAGGCATCAGGGCACAGATGGGGACCACTGTGCAGCCCACCCTGTGATTCCCCATCCTATCTTTGACTAAACCGCACCTGCATCTCCCTTGTCCCCACCGTGAGTGCAGGGCAGGCAGGGATCTGTGTGAGCTTCCAAGTGGAAAACTGTCCTTGTAAACCCAAAAGGTCTCTGTGTTTACAAATGACAGTGGTGAGCGGGGAGTGGAGGGGAAGTGCCGTTCTACCATGTTCCGGCTAGAAAAAAAAAAAACCCTGGGTGCGATGGCCACATGAAATTGCCTGGCAGGCCTTGTGTTTAACAGATGTGCTTTACAGTATTTTTCTTTTTTTCTTCTGCTCAAAACCCAACTTTACATGTGAACAGAAAAAAACTCAGTGCAGGTTAACCTGAATTCATAATATTCAAGCTGTTGTTTTGTTCATGTTTCAGTATTTAGTGGAAGAAAATGTCAGACAGTGAGGACAGTAACTTCTCTGAGGAGGAGAGTGAGAGGAGTAGTGATGCTGAAGAAGCAGAGGATAATGAGGTGAGTGGTTGTCTTTAAGGCTGCTTTCACACTGATCTGTTTTTCTTCTGCTTTTGCGTTAAAAAAAAAAAAACACGAAGAAAAACGTGTTACCATATACTCTTATGGAACTCTTCACACTGATCTGTTGCAGGTCAGGTGTGGTTTTTAAATTCCTGCTTGCTGCATTTTTGTTCCTGGTTTGGTTTGGTAAAAAAAAAACGCACCTCCCCATTTAAATCAATCCAGAAAAAGGGACAAAGATGCACCCACGTTGCGTTTTTGATGAGGTTTTTGAGTCACATGTCCTGTAAAAAATGCACCGCAAACCCTGTAAAAACACAGCAAAAACACGTTTTTGCTATGGATCAGTTTGAAAGTAGCCTTGATGCATATTATGCCTACAAAAGTGTTTTGCTGTGTGGTGTTTTTTTTTTTTTATTTTTTATTCCTGGTTTACCCTGATTTGTGTTGGTATAAATTAACACAACTTTTCATGTAGCATTGTGCAATTAGTTTAGCTATTTGCAGCTATGTTTTCATTCTTCTCAACCAGGATACTGCTTCTATTGCTTAGTAGTAAAGAAAATTTTCCTGGTTACAAACTCTTATGTCCAATAACCTTCCTGCTGCTGACTGACCAAGTTCTGTGCAGCTGATGACTTCGACTAGTTCACACTATTACAGGGGCAGGAGTGCCCGTAAATCATACGTGTTCCCGCATCTGTAGCCAAAACACATTGCTGCTTAGCAGACGTGTGGGGGTGCCAAAACTTCTTAATGGCACCCTCCCACGCTTTGGAAAACGCAGTGGGGGTGGTGCCAAAGCACCATGCGGTTCCATGCGGCTGTGTTTTACCAAAAAGGGTCAGGGACTTTTTCCCAGTAGGAAATGCAGGTACAGCTGCCTATTCAACTGAATGGCCTGCTGTGGTCGCTCAGACGAGCCCCACCACCCGCTACAGTGTGAATGTAGCCTAACAAGTTGTCTTTGCACGTTTTGAGCCTTTTTTTTAAATTACTGCAAACTAAAGCAGTAGGAAAGTAATTTTATTGATTTATACCTACAGGTAAGCATATGATAAAGCTTACCTGCCTGTAGGTACAATAAATATCTCCTAAACATGAACTATTTAGAAGATATTTACTTTAGTAGCAGCCGCTGATGTCACCAGCGCAAGCGCAGGAGTGACGTCATCGTGGCCCAGCCATTCAAACCTGGAAGGCAGAGTGGGTGAAAATGGAATCCCTGGCATTGGTAACAGTGCGTCGCTGGAGGGATTAGTTTTAAGGCAAGTTTCACAATGTGCTAGTATGTGATGCATACAAGCACATTATGCTCTTAAAGGATAAGTTCACCTTTGGCTCATGTTACATGTTCCACCAGTTTTTAGGGTGGAACATGTAACATGTTCCCATAGCCGCAGCAGCAATACCCCCCCCCCCCGACAGATAGTACAGGGAGACTTTTCCTCGTACTATCTCTCAAATTTGAAAACAGCACGGCCGTGCGGGGCTCCGTCCACACGGTCACGTCATTCATTCATAGAGTTCTGAGAATGAGTGCTTACAAGTCCTGGCAGTCTTAGCAGCTGTTGGCTTGTAGTTTTCAATGAACTACCACAGTGCTGTGGAGCACCGTAATAGTTAATTCAAGTTTCCTGTCAGAATATATTCTTGACCGTACATCACGTATGGCAAGCAGATATTCTGACACATCTGCAGGAGACCTGCATGACATCAGCAATCTACTGGTCGCTGGTGCAGTGCTTTACAGGCTCTTTTGGACAAAAATAATAAATGCACATTTTCTTAGCTGCAAAAAAAATGTGCATTTATTATTTTTGTCCAAAGGGTGAACTTTAACTTACAGAAGAATATTTTTTTTTTATATATATATATATATTTGCAGATAACTACCACTTTAAAATGTGAAAAGATGTAAGCTGCCTATCTTATATACCCTTTCACCTTCCAAGTCTGGCAGCAAGTGGCAGAACCACCAGTCTCAACCTGTGTTGCAGCAGAAATGCAGTTGAACTGTGCAATGATTTCCCCATGTGTGACTGTTTTGCTTTAATCTGCAGTCAGTGTACAGTGTGTATATATAGTATTTGTGTTGGATCACAGGAAACGGAGGAAAGGGTCAGTGCTGCTGGCAGCGAGAAGGCTGAGGATGAAGAGGTGGAAGAGGAAGATGAGGAGGAATATGATGAAGAAGAAGAGGAGGATGACGATGACCGTCCTAGGAAAAAACCCAGACATGGAGGATTTATTTTAGATGAAGCCGGTAAGATCAGCAGACTGTAAACACTGATTATTTTTTTTCTTTCTTTAGTTTAAGTTAAATGGCATTCTGCCTCTTGGTGGTCTGCTGGAATTTTTGATTCTCACAAGCGGTAAACTTGTTTCCCCACAGATGTGGACGATGAGTATGAAGATGAAGATCAGTGGGAGGATGGAGCAGAAGACATTCTGGAGAAAGGTAGTGTTTTGGTTTGATCTGGGTCCTTTAGCATGAGTTCTGGCTTGCATGCTTTCTTTGGTTTGCAAAGTATCCTTAGACTCAAATAGTTTTCTACACTTGACACGAGCACATCAAGAAACTATTGATATAATAGATGGAATTTACGTCTGAGTCAGATCTTGTGGGGTTTGTTTTTGTTTTATTTAGACTCTGGGTACCTTATGTCTAGTATGTGTTGGGGGGATATTGTCTGTCTACAAGCCTGTGTGCTGCTCTCACATGTTATGTTCAATATGTGGTTTTTAGAATCTCACACTGTGTCCAGTCTAGTCTTAAAAATTGGATGCTCTTCAATTACTACAGACCCTGGAATTTGTGCACCTTTTGTGCTTTCATAGACTTTATATATTGTTTCATAATCCACTTATTGTGTGTCGCCATGTCTAGCTTTTGGCATTAAATGATGTGTTGTCTTATCTGGTGACAGGCCTTTGGTCCTCTGGTTCTTACCTTCGTTGCTTTGTTCACTACCTTGTCCTAGGCAGAGGTGGACAAGCCAATTTAGAATCCAGGCTCCAAGCTTTAAAATCGTAAGGGCCACCAGGGTTATATTAGAAGCAGCAAGCGTGCTTATTGGCAAAATCAGAAAAAAATCAGTTTTGATGGCCTCCTGAATTCTATTTTGTCTTGTTTATCCATCCTTGCAATCATCCTAATTGTGATGTTTAGATGACATGTCCTTGTCTTATTAAGACTGGATGCTACTGATGCCTTTTTGTACTTGTATATTGTATGTATATATTTGAGCCTACACGTTAGGTACATCTTATCTGCACAC
Organism: Staurois parvus; assembly: GCF_062004578.1. Taxonomy (NCBI): domain Eukaryota; kingdom Metazoa; phylum Chordata; class Amphibia; order Anura; family Ranidae; genus Staurois; species Staurois parvus. The sequence goes on along the minus strand of NW_028318028.1, from coordinate 549,484 downwards.
AACACTTTTGTAGTTTGTTTATGGGGCTCAGGGATTGCAATATTTAGGTTTTTCAATACCAGTTATGTTAGACATTGACTTGGTTTATCTTTTCAATCTACTGCATGCTTTCCTTTTAGTCTCTGGTAATGAATCCTTCTTCTTGTGTGTGATGCTTTAGTTGTTGTATGTGTTTTACATATCCTGTTTATTTAGTTCATAACTATCGTTTGCAAGTAAGAATTCTCTTTTTAAACCTGATGCAGCCCATACATAGGACACACAAGGGTTGATTTACTAAAACTGGAGAGTGCAAAATCTGGTGCAGTTCTGCATGGTAGACAATCAGCTTCTAACGTCAGCTTGTTCAGGTAAGCTTTGGCAAAAAAAAAATCGGGAAGCTGATTGGTTTCTATGCAGAGCTGCACCAGATTTAGCATTCTCCAGTTTTAGCAAATCAACCTCAGTCTGTTGTATTTTCATGGTACATACATTTATTGCCTCACGTGATAGTTCGTAGCTCTCTACCATATACTGAATGTGTCTTGCTTGTGCAGAGATATAGTGTAGCTCCAGGTGGAAAATGTGAGGGTCTGGGTGGTCATTCTTGAATAGGTTCCTTTTCGTGTCCCCAGGTCTTTCCCTTTCACAATGCTACCACAGCCTTCCATCTATCACAGTGCTAGAAGTCTGTCATGAGATTATTTTTTTTTGCTTTTAATTTAAAGTTATGCTAAATGCAGTATGATTGATTTTTTTATGTCTACCTGTGTATCGTGTACCACTGGCTCAGCAGCATTGTACACACCAGGGATTAGGAGTTCTGCACAGTGAGGCCTAATGAGAGCATATGCATAGTCTATCACAGGTAGGAGATAGAAAACCCATATGTGGAGATCAGTTCCTTCCAATTTTTTTTTTTTTTTGTGTAAGTTTGGAAAAGAGTGAGTAGGAGACAATGAGTTGGTTCTCTTGTTTAGCCTTTTTTAGGCCATTTGGAAGGGACACTGTGCTTATTGGTTAGTGGCTCTCTTTTAGGGCAGTTTTGGATTGGAAATGCAGAAAAGATGAGGAAACGTTAGTATTCAGGAAGGTACATGCTTTTTTTAAAGCAAGGTTTTTGTCTAGACTAAGCATGATTACACAGTGTGTAGAGCAGTGCTGTAGCAATGTGGAATGGTGGGACACAGTGTAAGATAATGGCTCAGGTGAACAATTAAGTGACGCCTGCAATACACAACTGACCAGTGTTTGAGAAACATGTACATGTATAAGTAATTTATTTTCTTATTTTTGCTCCTGTGACAAGTTAATTTTGGATGTTTATAATGGTTAAAAAAAGAGAGCTCTGACATGCATGTGAACTGCAGTAAATAGGTCTGTGTCCTACAATGATCTTGTGTGTTCTCTGTATCTGCAGGCATTGTAAGATGCTAAGCATCAAACCCCTTATAACTTACCTGTCTTCGAATTGCAGTCCCCACTTACTGACCTGACAATCTTACTCCAGTCACAACTTTTTGTTTGCTAAAGTAGGGAAGGGATTCAAGCCTCTGTCGGGTTTTTCTTGTTCGTGTTCCCACTTCAATGAACTTTGGTGAAGTCAGATAAAATGTCACACTTTTGACATTTGCCGGCAGGACAAGTGGACTCCATGGGGAGATTTAGTCTTTCCATCTGTTCTGCTGGAAATTGTCGACAGAGTTTCTCACTAATTCCTACTAAATGCTGTTACCAAGACAGACTATAGGGGGAATATCCAAATTGGGAACAGAAAGCAATAAAAATTTGATGTTTTAATCCTTCACCACGCTGCAAAATTGAAAATAAAAAATTACCAAATTGGAGTACCACTGATATGTAAATGGTTAAAAACTGTTGTGCAGTGCTAAACCTTCCTGCAGGAACTGGGGTTGCAGAGTCCCTCAAGTGGCTGGTCACATCATCGTTTGCTGAATTAGTCACATGGTCTGCCAAGTTGCTTTGGGTGACTGAGATTCAGGCAGAGCTAGCCAGTCATTGGCTGTGAATCAGCATTGATCCTTCTCTTCAGTAGACCACACGACATTGTTCACATGACTGACTGCTAGAGGATCTCGGAACACTGATTTCTTCAGGAAATGCAATTGTTTCACAAATTCCTTCCATTAGTGACTTAAATACAGTAGGATTGTCAGAGTTGGTGGATGTTGCTTTAAGATAAGTCCACTTGAAACAGGATTTCCAGTTTAGATATAATTACTGTCTTTTTTTGGGACACCTCTATGTAGTAGATACTTTTTCTACTGTTTATAGTTCTCTACAAGTTGAAATTCAGTAACCGAATCTCACAAAGCTCTGCCATAGTATTTTATGGATGCATTACAATACCAGATATAATGGTATATAAAAACTGGGGTAAAAAATTGGGGGCCTGTCTTTTTCTACTGCACAGTGCAGTCCCAAATTAAACTGGAAATCCACTTTTAAAGATTTTTTTCCCCTTTATAGTTTTTAACCGTTGCAATGAGGTAGGGACAATGTTTAGATACAGTCCCTCCTTCTTCCCAAATTAGTACTACTAACTTTTTATGCACTCTGGTTTACTTGTAGTATGCTTTCTGGTGTGCTTCATGACCAGAGGGGGGGTTACATTGCTTATCAACCATCTGAAAGAAGGGGCATATACAGTTATCTTGCCGTTTGGTGTCATCTGGGAGGGCAGTCACAGCTAGTTTGTAGAAACATCCAGACCATCTTCAGCAAATGGATATCCTCCTTACAATCCCTACTAGGGCATATGGGATGGGGAGTGGGTGGACTGTTTGTCTACTTGCCTCAGTACAGTCTTTAAAAATTATAAGTGGACCTTTATGTCAAAACAACCCTATCGGCTGTCTCCCTTATATTATCAATACCCTTGTCTTTCATATCATAGAGATCAGTGTGAGCCCTTAGTTGTTCTTATTCCCCCATACACCCCCAGCACTGCTTCTTTATTGTTTACCCACTTGTTCCATTTTATCCACCCTCTGCAGTCTACCTGCCTCCTTGATTCATGCTGCTTTTTGTGCCATATATTATAATTTCTCCCTTTCCCCATTTCCGGTCCCTCATCTACGCCTCGTGGTTGATTTTTGCTGCTATGTTTTGCACCATTGTGTCTTGGCTTCATCATCGCACACACAGAAGAGATAGAAGGTAAGTTATCATGCTATGTACACCAACCTGTCTTAGGTCAAATGTGTTTGTTAGGTTCAAGAAGTTATCTTTTTTTTACCAATAGACTATTAATATAGGTGGTATAGATGGTTGCTCATTCCTTTTAATCTCTGGATTTTGTGCCATCTGCCATAAATGAGCTGCCCACCCCAGGTCAGCATATGTTGGTTTTCTTGATGAGAACTTGGACAGCCAGTAAGTTGTAGAGTGTCCAGCTCTAATATGAATTCACCAAGCAGTAATCCGTTTTTTAATCTGAGGACTCGGAGGATGCATTGTTAACCTTTTTTTTAATACATTCTAAACAACACCATGATCATTTTGCCAATTCTGTTTAAAAACGTTGTTAGAGGAACAGTCGCCCTATTTGGCAACTGGCTGGTTTCTTAAAGAAGAAAAAGATGTAAAAGAATAGCTCCTAAGGGTATGGAGCACTGCATTATATGTAATTGCCTGCTTCATGAGGTGCCTAATTGCCCAAAATTGTGCTGGAGAAATACAAGTTTTGAGAAAGGGGGGAACTCAAACATTTATTTATGCTTGTTGCATTATGTAGTTAAAATGCACCTGTGCCCAGACTATGGACATTGAACATTCCTAACAATCCATTAAAGCGATACTAAAGGTTCTTTTTTTTTGTAAAATAACAAACATGTCTATACTTGCCTGCTGTGTGCCGTGGTTTTGCACAGAGCAGCTTGGATCCTCCTTTTCTCAGGTCCTTCGCAGGCTCTCCCGGCTCCTCCTTTCTGTCGAGTGCCCCCACAGCAAGCAGCTCGCTATGGGGACACCCGCAGCTTCGAGTGTCTATTCAGATTCCAATAGTGAGCTCACCACAGTGGCCAAGGTAAAACTGAGCAGACATTTTGAAGACTTCTAAAGACCAGTGGCACATCGGACCATGCCATACTCCACCAACAACTATAATCCGTTTTTGAGTTTAGATGTCCTTTTAAAAAACCTTAACATTGTTTATGTTTAATATAAAAGGTTTATTAATGTAAGCTAGGCCTGTCTGACCCCTTCCCATCAGCTTGCTAGATGCATGTGTGGAAACAAAAAAATAGATCACTTTCTGTAGGGTTTATGTGACATAATGTTTTTTCCATAGCATCAAATATCGACAATGTTGTACTCGATGAGGATCGCTCGGGGGCCAGGCGTCTGCAGAATTTGTGGCGGTAAGAGTGTTGTGATGTAAGCCTAAAGGTTTAGAGCTGAATGATGGTGTCCCTCACCCTGTCTGCTGCAGATCAGACATAGCTTTTATCTTTTTACAGAGACCAGAGAGAGGAGGAGCTGGGGGAATATTACATGAAGAAATACGCCAAGTCATCTGTCGGCGAGCAGTAAGTACATTCCTTTGTTTTTTATTGGCCATGTTAGTGTTCTGTCCCTGCCTATGCGGAACTGCTAACATGTTCTCTGTTTTCTTAGTATATACGGAGGGTCTGATGAGCTGTCAGATGACATCACTCAGCAACAACTGCTTCCTGGAGTCAAGTAAGGACACAAGCCTTTGCTTTTCAGTTTACCCACTTGAGTCTTAGGCTGGCTTCACGTTTTGTGGTAACTTACATGTTTTAGCACACATTACCCCAATCCACAGCAACACACAAGTGAAAAAATAAAATCAAAAATGCCAATCCATATGTAAAAAAACTCAGATTTGTAGAAGATTGACACCAGTTCTGCCCCAGGTCCCTTTTTTTTTATGTCTGCCATTAAAAAATTCAGTAATCTTTTACCCATAGCCAAGCATATTCTCACCGTCTTACACTTTTTTTTAATTTTTGTAGAGATCCAAATCTGTGGACAGTGAAATGTAAGGTCAGTGTCATTGTCACATTGTTCAGAGAGAAAAGAGCAGAAGTGACCATGTTCTTTTATTCATTAGCATTTATTTTTTTCACTATAGATTGGAGAAGAGCGTGCCACAGCAATTGCCCTGATGAGGAAGTTCATTGCATACCAGTTCACAGATGCAGTAAGCACTTTTTCAATGCATTTCTGTATAATTTCTCCAGCTTTCTATATCCCAACTACTTTTTATTTTGGTATTTTTCTTACCACCTTCCAGATATTCACATCCCACCTCCAATTATCACAGTATTCTCTGTCCATCTGTCTATCCACCTACAGATCCACTCTTTACTCTGTTTCTCTGGACATTAGGCAAACTGTTAGTTTTGTTTGATGTCAGATGACTGTTTTCAGCACTTTATCATAATAAAATGTATGTAAAAGTCATTTTTGATTTGCACTTCACATACTTGTCCCATCATATTTTTTGTGCAAACTGCTAGTCATGTTATCCACCCATGCAGTGTGCATGCACAAAGGCTCCTGCAGTAAAATCAAAATAACCTGCTTTGCACATATATTTGTATTGTATTCTGGCTAAGCATCTCCAAAATTAAATGGTTTTGCTAAATGACTCACTTTCCAGGAAAACCATGATAAGAGTAATACAGGGGTTGTCATTGTTGATGTCTCTCTGTTATTTGCTTGGCTGTTTGATCAAAAATTGTTTTCAATATTTTCACTAGCCGCTAACCAAATGATACAGATCAGGAAATTGGAGAAAAGTCAGAAATCCTTTTATGCTTGTGGTGGGTGAATTACTCCAAGTCTTGCAGCAAGAGAGTCCAGTTACTAGGATTTTAAGGAACTGTCAAAAGTGACAGTTGAAATATACAAACATAATGTGTAGTTCCAAACAAAGACTAGACCCCCTTTAAAATTCTTGAATATCTGAGGAAGTCTTTTAAACCACATATGCACTAAGCCAAGACAGGAGTCTCTCCCACATCAGGGTAAACAAAGAATAATGCAAAGGATACATTTCTACATGCACTTTTTTTTTTTTTTTTACTGCGGGTTTATTAAAAATAAATTTAAGACAACCACTTTTATCAAAATGGAGAAAGTTCTAGAATGAAAAACTGCTCAAGTATCAGTCTTGTATTTTTCCAAATGTGTTCAGTACTATTGAATTAAACTATAAGTTCATCTATCCCTGCTTAATACACATCTTCTGTTTTCATTCCACCTTTGCTGTCTTCTGTTTAATAGCCTCTTCAGATAAAATCTGTAGTTGCCCCAGAGCACGTCAAAGGTTACATCTACATTGAGGCCTACAAGCAAACTCATGTCAAGCAAGCCATTGAAGGAATTGGTAACCTGCGCATGGGCTTCTGGAATCAGCAGATGGTGCCCATCAAGGAAATGACCGATGTCTTGAAGGTGGTGAAAGAGGTTACAAATCTTAAGCCTAAGTCTTGGGTCCGGCTTAAAAGAGGCATCTACAAGGATGACATTGCCCAGGTGATTATGAAACTGTGTCCTCCTAAGGACTTTTTCAGTGAATGTATAGTTCTGGAACTTCATAATCTGTCAGTACTGCAAAATATTGCATTCTCTTGTGGGTGGAACTTCATTAGGCTGACTCCTTCCCCCCCCGTCCTTATCAAGTCCTCAAGAGTTACATACCGTTTTTGATCCTCATGCCTAAACATTGCCTGCTTTTTTTACACCTTTTTAAGCCCTTGTCACATAAGCGATCCTGTCCTGATGAAGACTCACTAGTCACAGCATTGCTTAACTTACCACTTACCTTTTGCTACTGAGTTGCTTCCACAGTAGTCGGACTAGTAAGATGTTACTGTCTTGCCGCTCCCTCACTTGTGAATCAGATTTGGCAGGTAAGGGAGCAAATCCATTACATGAAGTTCAAACCCCACTTTGGTAACTGACCTACTGGCCATGTACTGTCACCCGCAGGATAGCCCAGTTGACACGACCTTAAAAGATTGGACTTTGTGTCTTTTTTTACAGGTTGATTATGTAGAGCCCAGCCAGAATACGATTTCTCTGAAAATGATTCCTCGGATTGACTATGACCGCATTAAAGCACGCATGAGTCTGGTAAGATATGTTTCATGTTAATTGTTACTTTACAGAACAGTGAGCATAATATGACAAACTTTTCAAGAACGTTTGTTTTCCTTGCTCTCTAATAGGTATTTTATTTTGAAATATTTGTTTCCAGTGTTTGGCATAGCTGTGTCAAGATTTATTGTTAACTGATAATGTCTTAAAAGATAGTCCTTTGGAATACAATTCCTATTCTGAGAGAGTAGGGTGTGCTTGTTTACAGTATTGTGAATTAATACAAATATGTACATTTAAACTATTTGTATTTGGCCTGCCCAAAAGTGTAACTTTTATTTCATCTAGTTTAGCAGTGAAATCTCTGCATCAGTTTTCTACTTTTCTACTGCAGTTCGTACAAGCAGGTGTCATGGACTCCTTTTGCACCATGGAGAAAGCTGATAAAGCATTGAGACTTCTGATCTAAGAAAATAGCAGGATATAAAACCCACAAATGTTCACCTATGACTAAAACTTAGTGTTGGGTGGACTTTTGTGGGACATTAGCATTTATTGCTTATATTCATCCTTCTAGATAGCATGGAGAAAATTATTTAGCACACGATAGCACTTTTAGTTTTTCTCCCATTTTTTACATTATTGGAACAGTTTGAATCCTTGTTGGGGTTTTGTCTCTTTCTCCACCTCGTGTCTTGGTGACAACATTGTTGCTGTAGAAGGAAGTATTTCTGTGGGGACACAGGCAGCAATGAAAGGTTAATTGACATTCTAGCCTTTCTGTCACTTGCATAAAGTGAGTAGCACTTCGTCACTTTTTCATCCTGCTTTACAGAAAGATTGGTTTGCTAAGAAGAGAAGGTTTCGAAGGCCTCCGCAGAGACTGTTCGATCCAGAGAAAATCAGGTGAGACTCTTACCTTCTAATGGAAGATTATGCACTGGTAATGTATAATAGCATTAATACGTAATTGCTTGTTCGGCAGATCACTAGGAGGAGATGTTTCTTCAGATGGAGATTTCCTTATTTTTGAGGGAAATCGTTACAGTCGTAAAGGTTTTCTCTTCAAGAGCTTCGCAATGTCTGCTGTGGTAGGTTATTTATTACCCGGTCTGTCAGATTACAAAAATTGCTGCCCAATGGTAGGCATTGTTGGATTTTCATTACTGGAGACTAGCCATTCCAATTTTGACACACAGCAAAATACTTTGATAAGAGGGTCCGCTTCCTCTTTGGCTCTTTTCTGTGCTGAGTTCTTAATGATGATGAGATCTCTGTTTCAGTACACTGCCCTCTGACACCATGGTGGCACCCTGCGCTCACAGTATGTCCTTAATTTTTCACCTGAGAAACGAAGAACATCTTGTGTACTGCGTACAGCAGATAACATTCAACTATTGTAAGAATGCCTATGTAAATTAAAAGGATAAGTTCCCTTTTATAGCATGTTACATGTTAAACCCATATTCAGGTGACATCAGGCTGGAGATCTTCTCCCCGTGCCTTATGTCACAATTTTAAATAGACGCAGATGTGTGGGGCCCCTCCCATTCAGCTTCATCATTCAGAGTTCTTTGAATGGGAGAACTACAAGTACCGCAACAGCCTTTGTGGTTGGTGGCTTGTAGTTCTCACTTAACCACCATGGCACTGTTGAGCACTATAAGTAGTTAATTGGTGCCTCCTGTCAGGTTATATTGACTGTCTGCAAGAACCCTGCAATGCACACGCGATCTGCTGATCGCAGGTGCAATGCTTTACAGGCACCCAATTAAAAAAATAATAAATGCACATTTTTTGAACTGCAAATAGATGCATTTAGATATATATATTTTTTTAAGATGACCTTATCTTTTAAACAAGGGCTAAACAGATAAAACTAACTGGAATAATAGGAGTGGGATTTTTTAGGTGCATATATTATACGCCAGCACTGAACATCAGTTAAAATATGACAATTTATTTTGAACAATGCATTAAAAGATTCTAATGAAATGTAACTGGTACAGTTCCATAATATATATCCAGTATATGCCGTTTGTTGATCTTAGACTAGATCCTCATACACCATTTCTTCTACATGTTTCTCCAACTTGGCTTCTTCAGGAAGCGATTATGTGCATAAGATACTGGTAAGGATACAAAAAAATGCAAATACCAGTATCCTATGCACATAATCACTTCCTAAAGAAGCCAAGTTGGCAAAACATGTAGAAGAACCTGTGTATGAGGATCTCATCTAATTTCACCAGACGGCATATATTGGATATATATTTAAGGAACTGTACCGGTTACTTTTTATTAGAATCCTTTTATGCATTGTTCAAAATAAATTTTAATATTTTAACAAATGTTCGGTGTTGCATACAATAATATGCATTTAAAAACTCCCACTCCTGTTATTCCATTTATCTTTATATGCTACAAAAGGATGATGTGCTGTTGACTTACATCTCCCACCCGCATAGAGATTAAACTTTTTGGCTAAAAAGATAAGTGCAGTATGTATAGAAATCACCGCCTGATTCCAGTCGCCTCACACTGAATAATATTCTCAGTGTTCTGGTGTATTTACATCGTCCACATCACTGAACCACATCTTGCTACTATTTTAAGAGCTCCTATAGATGGGATTTGTTTTTCTGCATCCTGAATTGCATTTGCAGCATACTTTTTAACAGCTAGTCTGCAGGTTTCAATTTACTTTCACCATTTGCCCTTCAAATGATTTACCCCCGTTCCTGACCAGGCCATTTTTTGCGATACGGCACTGCATTACTTTAACTGACAATTGCACGGTCATGCAACGCTGCACCCAAATTAAATTTAAGTTCTTTTTTTCCCCCACAAATAGAGCTTTCTTTCGGTGGTATTTGATCACCTCTGCGGTTTTTATTTTTTGCACTATAATCAAAAATAGACCGACAATTTTGGAAAAAATAACAATATTTTTGTCTTGTTGCTATAAAGCATATCCAATCAAAAATGTAAAAAAAAATCTAATTTCTTCATAAATTTAGACCAAAATGTATGCTGCTACATGTAATGTAAACAAAAATCATGCATAAAAAAAATCAGAATAAGTGTGTATTAATTGGTTTATGTGAAAGTTGTAGCGTCTACAAATGGTGGTATATATACTGGAATTTTTTGGGGTTTTTTATACTACTAATGGTGGCGATCAGCGACTTATAGTGGGACTGCGGCTGGCATTCTGACACCGGGTGGGAACTGACTGCCACTGACATCCCCAGTGACACTAATACAGTGATCAGTGCTAATAAAAAGCATTGACACTGTACTAATGACACGGGGCAGGAAAGAGTTAACATCTGGGGCGATCCAAGGATTAATAGTGTGCTGTGTGTTTTTACATTTTGTGCTGTTTTACTTCGGAGACATGCTGCTCTGTATCTCTCTGCTGTGCATGCTGACAGGAGAGAGATGTGTGTTGTTTACACGCAGATCTCTCCCCTCTCAGCCCTGCCGACGATCACTGAGTCCCAGACGGGCCCCGGTGATTGACATCCCCAGCAGCTAACAGTGGCGCAGGCAGGGTGGGGCGCACGCCCCCTGTCCGGAAATGCAAATTACGCATATATACTTGATTTTGCGCAGCTGTACTGCTGTACTTCTGCTATAGGGCAGAGGGCCAGTGGTTAATTGTATAGTGTGGATGACCTTTCTAAGGCTGCATTTGACCTACTTTGCTTTTTTTTCTTTGCAAAGCAGGTCAAAGACCGCTACTCCTAATGAGATCTGTTCATGCTACTTCAAAAGATCCTCAGTCGCAGATCAGCTGGTACCTTCAATAGGAATTCTGTTGAGGCATATGAAACATGAAGTTGTTTAAACAGAAACCTTAGCCTTCAAAAACAAAGTCCATTTACACAAACCTTTTTGGGTTGAGTACAAAATTAGTTAATTGCACACTCTCTTGCCTCTACAGATTACAGATGGAGTGAAACCAACTCTTTCTGAATTAGAGAAATTTGAAGATCAGCCAGAAGGGGTTGACCTGGAGGTGGTAACAGAATCAACAGGTACTAAAGGGTTATATAATTGCCAATTAATTGTTTCCCTCTGCTTTCCTTTTGAGAGCTGCACTTGTCATCCTGCCATTCTTTTATTTTCTACTATTTCATTAAAAAGTAGCCTGCAAAGTTATATTATATAAATCATTCTTGATTCATGCATACCCCCTAGGCTGAGTTGCAATTGACTGACTGAGAACATGCACATCTATAAGGGTGGTGGTATGCCTTAATTTTATTTGACATTGAATCAGCTCAGGATATAAGAATCTTTTTTTTCTACTTTTATGTCACAAGTGCACATATAACAGAGGGAGTATTGTTCTTCTGTTCTAGTTTCCAGTTTCTTTGCTAATTCTCCATTGGTTTTGAATTATTATCCTTCTTTCTCCCTCTTTCCTTTCTTGTAATTCAGCCATCAATTCACCACATATCACCTGCACAATCCATTTAAAGAGAATTGTGAGTCTGCAACATAGATAATCCAAAGGCTTGCTCAGGAACTTAAAACATTCAACAGATGGGCAGCGGCCATTTATAGACGCTTGAAAAACTCTGTGTGCATTTTTTTTTTTGTCAATGCAGTGTTCCTTGTTTTTAATGTCCCTTGAGTTATAGTGCTTGTTATGTGCAGGAAAGGAACGTGAGCACAGCCTTCAGCCTGGCGACAATGTGGAGGTCTGTGAGGGTGAGTTGATCAACCTACAAGGTAAAATTCTCAGCGTGGACGGAAACAAGATCACCATCTTGCCCAAGCATGAGGATCTTAAGGTAACTTTGCCTTTTTTTTTTTTTTTTTTTTAATTAAAAATATATGGAAGCAATAACAGCACTGATTCTTAGATACAGCATAGGTGGACATAGATGAACAAAATAGCAAATTATCATAATAGTTATTTTCAGGAGATATGTAACTTTCCTTCTTGGAGAATACTGTGAACTGTTTATTAAGCAGGATGGATGGGATTCTGGCCACAGCTTTTTATATTGATACTTAAAGGACACCTTTCTTGTGAGTGAGTGACATGGAGAATGCTAACACAATTATAGCATACAGGTTCATGCTAAAAGCAGAAAGTTTTCTATTTTTTGCATACACCTGTATGCTATAGCCTTGTTTATGATGGCACTGGAGTATACCTGAGTATAGCAGCTCACAGTCATTCATGTCTGTGAGAGGCGGTAATGGGCTAATTTATAGTTTAAGGCGTTAGTGTAAATTGTAAAACTGAAAGAAGACCCAAAGGAAACAGTAAGGGTGCTAATAGCAATTAAAGAATTCATGACCTGAAAGTATGGCCAGAATTCCTGACTTGTATACCTGTTCCAGGTCACAGATTCATTAAATAATGAGGAAAGGATGGGGGTCACAACCTTTCATTTGCACCTTCAAAAACAAGCCAGTTTCCAAACTTCCTTTATTGAACTGTTACCTTAAAATATCTTCTTTAAGGTATTCGTTTCCAGAACAGATTTGAATCTGTGGTTTTTGTAGTACACAGTCCTTTATTTTAGTTGCTGTTTAAAAGGCCCCATCTTTTCTCATTGAAATGTACTTAGCATTATGTGGGATGCATATTCCTTTTTGCTTCTTCTCCATAACAGGACATGCTAGAATTCCCAGCTCATGAGTTAAGAAAGTATTTTCGCATGGGGGACCATGTCAAGGTCATTGCTGGACGCTATGAAGGGGACACTGGGCTTGTTGTGCGAGTTGAAGAAAATTTTGTCATCTTGTTCTCTGACCTCACTATGCATGAGGTGAGTTATTCACAGTACAGCCAGTCTATGACAATACTTTATACAGGAGGCCTTATACTCTGATGTCATTCTGTACATAAATGTTGTTTTACTATCTGTGTGCTTTGTGTTGGCTATAGTCCAATTGCTTTTCAGTTCTATAATATTGGGTATCATCTACCTCCATGTGGTGTCTGTTTGAAATAAACCTGCCATGAATTGTTCTCTATCCAAGATAAAGTGCCGTCCTTCTGAAAAGCAGTGTATGAAGTCAGATAGTCTATCACACCTAAAACTCTACCTTCACATGTTTCCACTATACAACAGTCTTTCAGCAATGCTGATCCAAGGATAGAAGCTTTCAGTGGGTAGCTCACCCTCTGCTCCTCACTGCATGGCACTGTAATCACCTAGTGCAACTCAGTGAAATCCATCAACCTTCACTGTGCATTGAAATTCATGACTATAGTAGGTGCCGTCACAGTGCATCTAGTCCAAAGAGGAAACATTGCATGCCAGATATTTGAGTGCAGTATTAGCAGTACATATCTCTTTTTTATGTGATGTGTGTGCCATTCTGCCCCGACCTTGGAATAGTTTGGTGATCATGTGATTTTGACTTTGTAGACACGTGGAAGGGAAAAAAAGTGCAGAATGTTTTTGAAGCACGTTGGAAAATGCCTGTAGTTTCTGGATGCTGGCAATAGCTCACTCCCAGCTGACTCTGGGTCACAAGAGAATAAAAGTACACTCCTGTGGCCCACAGGAGAAGCAAGGCCAAAAATGTTTTGGCCATGCTTCATTCTATATGTTGAAAAAAGGTTGATGGATTCAGTTCAAGTTTCTGTTCTGTACTTTGCATTGTTTTATTTTCGGTCCTCTGTAAATGTGATTTGCTTTCTCTCCTCCATTTAGCTGAAGGTCCTCCCCCGAGATTTGCAGCTGTGCTCGGAGACAGCTTCTGGTGTGGATGTTGGAGGACAGCATGAATGGGGAGAGCTGGTGCAACTTGATCCTCAGACAGTGGGAGTCATTGTACGCCTGGAAAGAGAGACTTTTCAGGTGAGTGTTCACAGCAGAATAAGTTCTTCAGAGACCAGAGTAACAAAAAGTGAAAATGCAATATTAGATGGAACTGATCCATATTCTCAAAGCTCTAATTCACCATCTTTTCTTCAAGTCTGGCTTAGAATGGCAGAAAAAGAGTGAGCATATGCTCCTAAGTGATATGAGCTGTATGTTTAGGAGCAATTTTCTTAAAGTTGCACCACAAAACATGTGTTTGGTAAATGTCTAATCCACTGGTTATTTTGTTTCTTGCTCTCCCATCCCATGTATTCAACATTTACTACTAAAACTATTCTTGACTTGTTCCATTATTTTATAAATTTGTTTCTGCTAGTTGTGCTAAGCACAATTTTTGTAACAGATCATCTCAGAGCATAACCCTTATCTGTATTGTATAAAGCCGCATTCCTTCTGGTTCTAATGATGGATTTGTGCACCAGGTGGGAATAGTGCTGCTTAGGGTGTGCTCCACCAGGAAGGTCTCACCAAGAACACTCGTCAGTCTTTCCTTGTACTCAGTCCCTAGAACAGTTTGCCTAACACAGTTTGCCTATTTTACCGTGGAATCTGCCCCCCTAGTGTGCGCAGCTCACTCCCCAGTACACGTGTAGCCTGTGGGTTCTGAATTTCAACACACACAGCTCACTTTTCAATTTTTCATCTCCCCTATAAGATTTGAATTCCTGGGCACACAGGTAACTCTCCAGTATCTATACCTACACCCTGTTGTTTTTCACTGTCTGCATTTCCTGCTGTCCATTCTGCTCTGGTCCTATCCTAACTGACCCATACTTCATTACACATCTTCGCTCCCTTGTTTTACTTCCTACAACATTTTATGTGCTTTGCATTTTTTTCTTGTCTGCTTATCACATATAGGTCCTTAACATGCATGGTAAAGTAATCACAGTTAGGCATCAGGCAGTCACCCGGAAGAAAGACAATCGTTTTGCTGTTGCTTTAGACTCTGAAGAGAACAATATTCACGTCAAGGACATCGTCAAGGTCATCGATGGTCCCCATTCGGTGAGAACTCTTTAGTTGTATTCTCCCTTCTTCAAAAGTGTAAATATCTGACTTGCTAAATAAATCCACTCTTTGATTTACCAGTACATTGATCAATCATTCATTGCTGTAGGGCCGTGAAGGTGAAATTCGCCACTTGTTCCGGAATTACGCTTTTCTTCACTGTAAGAAGCTGGTAGAAAATGGAGGAATGTTTGTGTGCAGAACACGTTATCTAGTCCTTGCTGGAGGCTCAAAGGTAAAACTCTTGACAGAGTGAGACTGATGTGAGGGGTTTTTTTTGTTTCTACTTTATATTTATTCTTCTCTTACTTCATAGCCTCGAGATGTCACAAACCTCACCTTTGGATTTGCTCCAATGAGCCCAAGAATTAGCAGCCCAGCTCACCCTGCTGGAGGTGGTATGTATCACTTTAAAAGCCTATCGATTCTGTTGTATATTAGCATACATACTCATTCATTGTCCATCACCTTTCGCAGGACAGAGAGGTGGTATGGCAGGAGCAGGAGCAGGAGCAGGAGGTCCTGGCAGAGGAAGAGGCCGAAGGGACAATGATTTGATTGGCCAGACTGTCAGAATTTCTCAAGGTCCTTATAAAGGTCTGTATAAACTGAAATGTACAAGGTAACATCACTTTACACAGTCACACAAGTACTCACATTCCATTGCCAGTTTAAAGTAGAAGCCTGTTCACCTTCCAATATGTTTTTTTTATTATGGGAAGAAACCAGAAAACTTGGTGAAAGGCAAAGGAAAAATTGTGAGAACATACATACTCTATGTAGACAGTTATTGTTGCTGTTTAAAGGCCAAGTTCACATAAAAAAAATAAATGCACAGGATTTTGCAGGTAAAAAATGTGCATTTATTATTTTTTGTATGCTGCAGCAGGTGCAATGTCATGGGCCTACATACTCTCTGTACAGCTGTCTGCTCGTACCGCCATAGGTGCAGGAAGAGTTAGTGAACTACAAGAGCTTTGATTAGTTCTTTGAAAACTACAAGCTGTCTGTCATGGTGGCAGATGGGACTTGTAGTTCATTCAGATTCCTGTAAATGAAGGATATGGCATTGTGGGTGGAGCTGTCCTGATTTTAATTATGACAGCGTATGTGAGAAGATGATCACCTGCCTGCTGTCACAGGAAAGGGGTGGAGGGAGAACAGGTTGAGGGGTCGGCTGCTGCATAGAAACGGGTTACATGTTACAAAAGGTGAACTTATGCACGGCTGACCTCACTTTTTTTCTATTCCAAGGCTATATTGGTGTGGTGAAGGATGCCACAGAATCCACTGCTCGAGTCGAGCTGCATTCTACCTGTCAGACCATCTCAGTGGACAGACAGCGTCTCACAACAGTGTAAGTAACATATTTTGTGATATTTTTTGGTAACATCAGCGTGAGAATGTACGTGTGTTTTGCTGGTCAGGATAAGGTGTTTGAAAGACCATTTTGAGTGTGTGTGTGTTTTCCTTTTTTGTGTACTTGATTTGCTGTTAGGAGTGAACACAGGCTTGTTGCCTTGGTTTTTACCTTTACGGTGCTGTCATTGGTGTATCTTGTTGCAAAGACTGTTTTGTAAAGTACAAAATATCATACTTTACACACTTTTTTTTTTTAGTGGCGCTCGTCGTGCAGGAGGAATGACTTCTACTCATGCCAGGACTCCAATTTACGGTTCTCAAACACCCATGTATGGTACGGGCTCCAGAACACCCATGTATGGCTCACAGACTCCAGTGCATGATGGTAGGTTAATTCAGTCCAGTTTTGTCTCTGTCCTTGCTTTATGTTTGTGTTCTGTTTGTGATACTACTTATTGCCATTTGTACAGGAAGTCGAACACCCTACTATGGATCCCAAACTCCTCTACATGATGGCAGCCGAACCCCTGCACAGAGTGGGGCCTGGGACCCAAATAACCCCAATACCCCTTCAAGGTATTTCTGCTTCTGGTATTATCTTGTCCTCAGTCACTGAACTGTTCATTGGCAAAAACAGCTGTCTTTCATTTCATTTGCTCATGGGTGTATGGCAGGCACTTGCAACTATAGTACCACCTATATCAGGTTTAACATTAGAAAACAGACACTGTTGGTCTGACATACTGTTTTTTTGTTTTTTGTTTTTTTTCTTTAGTGGTGCACCGAAATGAAAATTCTGGTGCCGAAAACGAAAATTCAAAATGCATTTGGCCGAAAACTGAAATGCGCAGTTTTCAAAAATTTAAAAAATACGCTTTGATTAAAAAAACACAATATATCCCAATTTTTTTGTAAAATATGAAAGATGTTACGGTGCGTAAATAGATACCAAACATGTCACACTTTAAAACTGTGGACACTCGTGCAATGGCGTCAAACTGCGGTACTTAAAAATCTCCACGGGTGATGCTTTAAAAATGTCTACAGGTTAGCAGTGTAATGTTACAGAGGAGGTCTAGTGCAAGAATTATTGCTCTTGCTCCAACATCTGTGGCGATACCTCATGTGTGTGGGTTGAATACCACCGTTTACATATGTGGGCGTGGACTACGTATACGTTCACCACTACGTGCGGGGACAGGGGCATGTTAGACATTTTAAAAAAGAATTTAATGGGTTTTTTTTTTGGTTTGTTTTTTTTTTTTTTGCACTGTCCCTTTAAAAAATAGTTTAATCACTTTTATTCTTATCACAAGGAATGCATGCATCCCTTGTGATAGAAATAATTAGTGACAGGTCCTCTTTATGGAGAGATGTGGAGTCAACCAGACCCCACATCTCTCCTCTGCAATGTAAAGCATTACATCAGAAAAAGCATTGATCTAGTGCTTTAAAAAAAAAAAAAAAAAATGTCCGGAACCGAAAGTGACATCGCTCCGGTCCTCCAAGGGCATAGAGATGAGTGGAGGCCATCTTTCCTTCACTAATCTCTATGCCCAGCGCTATGATAATTCGATGGTTTCTTAGGTAAGGCTGAGAACTACCGAGCAGCAGCGAGGGGAATGGGATTTTTCTGGCACCTGTATCGGTTCTTTTTTTTTTTTTCAGATCAGCCAACGGCCGATAGGGGTGTTTTCTGCTGAAATGTTATGGCCACTGAAATTTCAGTGCACCCCTAGTTTTTTTCTTTATTTTCATTTTCTGCCATGGTTCTCCTTAGCGGAGTTGACAAACCCTGCTGCTCAATCCTCACTAGTATTTAACACAAAACTGTTAATTTGTTTCCTACTGACAGGGCGGAGGAAGAATATGATTATAGGTATGATGATGAACCATCTCCGTCTCCACAAGCCTATGGAGGAACCCCCAACCCACAGACACCTGGTTACCCAGATGTGCCCTCTCCGCAGGTCAATGCCCCCTACCACCCACAGACACCGGGGACTCCTGCCATGTAAGTTAAGATCAGTCTGGCATGATGCCTTTTGAAGGTTCGTATTTTCCCAATGGATAGTCATTGGTCACATTGAACTGGACATGTCCTGTATGGTTAGACTTTTTCAAGTTTTTTTAAGTCACTTCTTCATGGTCTAATGAGTGATAGAAACATACCCCAGCATTTATATGCAGTCACCTTAATCCATTCACCATGGAATGTCTTGTGTCAGGCAAACTCTAACAAACATTAAATTAGGGATCTTTGCACCAGAATCAGTGTTTGCAATAATCCCAGGGACCAGTCTGCATTCAGCAGTTTGGTGATGTCAGACCAGTGAGGGATAAGGTTTTCTGAAGTAAACTTTACACATATGTTTATACAGTTACCGTTGTCCACATTCTAAAATTTGTGAATAATCGTTAAATAGCATTGAACCTACCCTATCACAATGTCTTTTTATTACAGTTAAAACCAGTTCTGGGAAACAATAATAAAGGATTTTAATATGGTTACTATAAGACAGCTATCCTTTTCATGTAGTTGTTTACTCATCACCCCTATTTCTAAAAACTGCTCTCCTATCTTCCATAACAGGTACAATACAGACCAGTTCTCTCCCTATGCTGCTCCCTCACCACAAGGGTCGTACCAGCCTAGTCCTAGCCCACAGAGTTACCACCAAGTGGCACCAAGCCCTGTGGGCTATCAAAATACCCACTCCCCAGCAAGCTACCACCCAACACCATCACCCATGGCTTACCAAGTAAGTTTGAACACTTTACTTGCACCTAACCTTTCATTTTCTTTTTTAACAGTTCTTCACTTTGCACTGTGCTTGCGGTCCTTGCTCACTTTTTTTTTTTTTTTCTGCTGGTTATACAGACAGGATGGTTGTTAAAATTCCCCTAAACTGACTGGCATTGACATGCATGCACACTGCAGCTCACAGAAGCTTTGAACCGTGCATAACAATATTTTAACATTAAGGCTAGGTTCAGATCTGTGCTTGTGTGTGCGTGCGCGATTACTGCTTCTGGTATATACCTGTTCCCACAGTCCCACCCACTCGCAAAGGAAACCGCAGGAATGGTTCGCAGGTGCCATTAACCACTTGCCCTCCAGAAGATTTACCCCCCCCCTCCCCCCTTCCTGACCAGGCCATTTTTTGCAATACGGTGCTGCGTTACTTTAACTGACAATTGCGCGGTCATGCAACACTGCACCCAAATGAAATTTGCATCCTTTTTTCCCCACAAATAGAGCTTTCTTTCGGTGGTATTTTTTTTTTTTTGTGCTATATAAACAAAAAAGGCCAACAATTTTGAAAAAAAAAACCCTATATTTTTTACATTTTGCTATTAAACATGTCCAGTAAAAAAAAATTTAAAAAATCAAATTTCGTCATAAATTTAGACCAAAATGTGTTCTGCTACATGTCTTTGCTTAAAAAAAAAAAAAAAAAATCTCTGTGTAAATTTATTGGTTTAAGTGAAAGTTATAGTGTTTACAATATAGATACTGGAATTTTTTTTTTTACTAGTAATGGCAGTGATCAGCGACTTATAGCGGGACTGCACCGGGCATTATGACACTGGGGGGAACTGACTTGGTGTCACTGACATTCCCAGTCCCCAGTGACCCCAATACAGCGATCAATGCTAATAAAAAGCACTGACACTGTACTAATGGCACTGGGTAGGAAGGGGTTAACATGTGGGGCAATGAAAGGGTTAACTGTTTGCTGTTTTATGTGGGGTGTCTGTGCTTTACATTGTAAGCACACTGCTTTGTATGGCTCTGCCTAGCAAAGCAGTGTGCAGGAGCTGACGGGAGAGATCTGTATTGTTTACGTACAGGTCTCCCCCGTCTGAAATCCTCGGAGATTGCCGGTGGGAATCACCATACGGGACCCGGCGAATGGCGGCACAGGTAGGGCGTGCATGCGCGCCCCTTCCCTGAACTGCAAAATCGTATGCGATTTTGTGCACCCATGCCGCCCTGTAGCAGTATTTCTGGAAATCGCTTTCGCACTGGGAACCGCACTGCACTTGTGATTCCTGTGTAGGCTGAGATTTCTAAAATGCTGCTGTGACCTTTTCAGGAGGCATGGCAACCCATTCCAAAGAATGGGCTGCTGTGCCTGCACAAATTGTGGCTCACAAAGCTGCACAGATGTGAACCTAGCCTAAGTTCTGCAATACTATATAAAAACAAATTCTAATCAACAGAGTGTAGGTAATTTCAAATTTGGATGAATGCTTAAAATACTTTATATTGAAAGGGAAACCTATCTTGAAATGCACGCTGTCCATGTATCATACTTTTTTTATTTATGTTGAGGTTTATAGGTGACATGTATGGGTATTTTTCTTTCTTTTTCTTTTAGGCAAGTCCTAGCCCTAGTCCCATGGGTTATAGCCCTATGACCCCAGGTGCACCTTCTCCTGGTGGGTACAACCCCCACACACCTGGCTCTTCTATAGAGCAGGTCTCCAGTGACTGGGTCACCACAGACATTCAAGTCAAAGTACGAGAAACGTTCCAGGACAACCAAGTTGTTGGACAGATGGGGATCATTCGCAGTGTTAGTGTAAGTTATCCATTGCACAAGAATACTGGCTTAATGTGGAATTATGGCCTCCGGTTACAAATGATGTGCTGCAGCACTTAATAAATGCATCTGCACTTGTTTTTCACTTGGGCCCCCCTCTTGGTACTTGTTTAGTCTGTCATACAGAAGCTTTTTGTTATTCTTGAATAGCTGTTTCCGTAGATGCATAGCAAATTTATAGCAAACTGCATATGTCGCAGCATTGTATGTGAGCAGTTCAGGGGTAGGGTGTGAAGTCTTGGGTGAAGAGACTGTGGTGTAATGTCATTTGATGTTTCTTCTGGTTTCCAGGGAGGTCTCTGTTCTGTGCTGCTGCAAGACAGTGAGAAGGTGATCAGTATTTCTGGGGATCACCTAGAGCCAGTGACGCCCACTAAGAACAGCCGGGTACGTTTGAGTGTCTCCACCACATCAGAGCATCTTGTACCATCGTTTACCCTTGCCGTGTTAAGGCTAATTGCTTTAGAGTGAAAAATCTCATGTACCCCTATGGTACACAGTCACATGGTCTACACAATCAGTGTTAGAAGTTAAAACAATATATCTTTTGAAAATGCATGCTTTTGGAAAACAGTATACATTTTCTAAAGTAGGTCTTATTTTGCTGTATTTTGAGAACTGTACTGCCATAATCTGGGACCAATTCAATTCAAATGTTCCATTTTATAGTGGTTAAGTGTGTCTCTGGAATCTCATCAGATGTGCAAGGTGTTGCCTAGCTGACAAATACCTTGCAGGTGGCAACTTGCACATTAAAAGGGATGCTGGGAGATGTCGCCTTTCGTATAACATATTTTATTATGTGGCTTCTCGGCACACTATATTTTATTTTTCAACATTGCTTCATAATGTAGGAATAGGTACGATACCATATTATAAGGGAGTTTATTCTTGCTCATATGGCCTTTCCTTTCTTAATATATTTGCAGTGGATTTTCTTTTCACAGGGTTTTTATAAAGGATCTGCCCTCTATAACCGTATTGGCCTGTGAGTTGTAAGCCTGGCTTTTGGTGCTGGTTAGACTTAATAGCCCTAACTGGCAGGGCAGAATCTGAGTGCAGAATACATTTTTTTTTTATGTTTTGGATAGAGTGAAGAGGGATTAGAACCCTTATCAAGTTTTATTGCTGGCTGTGCCCCCGTTAAGGAGATTCACGCTTTCTATTTGTCCTGTTTACCAATATCGTTGAAAGTAAAAGAAAATCCCAAATTTAGTGTTGTCCCCAGAGAAGTAATAGAGGGGACATCATCCAGTGTTGACTTGGAGGTCCCCAAGGAGTTCCCCTAATTTGTAGGGATTTCCTCTCACTTCCTGTTTAGCTTTGAGACAGAAAGTGAAGGGAAATCTCAATGGGATACAGATGGCAAAAAACCTGACAGGGGTTGTAGCCCTCCCTTGCTCTATCCAAAATGGGGAAAAAAAACACAAGGTCTTGCCTATACTTCTACTTTAAGGATGCTTGCATATCGGGATTTAGATTCGGTCTAATTGTTTTTGCTCTTGGATATTAGAACTGCCTTATGAAGTCTGTGTCTCTCCTTCTTCCTTACAGGTGAAAGTCATTTTAGGGGAGGACCGAGAGGCAATGGGCATTCTTCTAAGTATAGACAATGATGATGGCATTGTACGTATGGACCTGGATGACCAGCTCAAGATTCTGAATTTGCGCTTCCTGGGGAAGCTGGAGTCCTGAGGCCTCGAGCATTATTCCTGTCCTGGCACAATGAGCCTCCCTTCACCTCATCGGATTCCGCAAAAGCAGAGTTTAGAATTGACTCTGTGCACCCCCTGAAAACAAACTTTTTATCCAGGACAAGAGTTACAGCAGACCTGTTTATCAGCCATCTGCACTTTCTTCACATCCTCTTAAAGCAGTTAAAAATTCATATATGTAATTTTCAATTTTTGTTTTTATTTTCCATTTCACCTTTTTTCTGGTATATCCGATCATGACTTGTAATCTCAGGTGGGTGATCCAATGTGTAATATTTATATAGTGCAGTCAATAAACCAGGGAAAGGTGTGTATTTCTCCTCTCTTCTCACAACCAATAATATTGGAACAAGGATGAAAAAAAAGTGTAAAAGATGGAACTTACAACCAAGTGAGCACATGGCTGCCAGGAATAGCAAAATCAGACCTGCAACACTATAAAAGTCCAAGACACACCTCCGGTTGGTCAGCGTCACCTATTTAGTTTGTGTCTTGAACAGGCAAAGTTTAGCCGAAGGCAATTGTGGGTCATTTGCACTTGTGGGTGCACTTCTTGTCCTGTACTCATATCTTTTTAAAAGGGGGGTAGTGCTGGTCCTCCTGACAAAATCTGCAGCAAACACACCTTGGTCCTCCCGGAGTCAGCAAGAAGTCAGGTGCTTTTGTGGGATGCTTTACCAAAAACAATAATCATACACTTGCCTGTAAAATTCCCAGGTAGGGATGTTTATGCAATTAAGTCCAGAGCAATTGCTGCATACAGGATAAAATTGGGACCGCAGAGGGTTTTCACAGGAAATCTTGTGTAAGGACATACAGAGGCTGCAATACTGACCTTCAGACTTCAGTACTATGTGTCAGTGACCTGGGACAAGTATGCTGACAAGGAGTTCTAACTTCACTTCCTACATGCTTCTTCCAGTTTAGTGATTCAAGTATTGAAGGGAAATTTCCCCTCACATCCCATCTCATCAAATAATGTGAAGAAAACATCCAAATGTGGCACAATGAAAGCAGTAAAAGGTTAGAAGTTTTAACGCTTTTCCACTCAGTCTCTGAGCCAGTCTGAATTTTTTCTTTCCTGGACACAGTGCTGTCTGAGAACATGCTTACAGGAAGGGTGGAGCACAGGGATGCACTCCACTAAACACTACTTTCCCTTTACTGCCCAATCACAGGTTGGAGGGGAATTCTGGGTTAGAATGTATTCATTAAAATATAGTCACAATGTTTTCTTGTTGTAGACAGTATAGTGAAGTGTAAGAAAAAACAGAGAGGTTCTTTCTGGTCTATTGAAGGACACAGGAAAACTTCTAACCTTTGGGATATACTGACAACTCCAAGAAGATTGGACACTGACGGGGGAAAAAACTGTAGGCAAGCCCAGGATAAATGTATAAATAGACCGGTGTTACCAAATAATATATACACAAGTGTTAATTCTACCCCAAAACTATACTTTCTCCCCCGAAAGTTTAAAAGTTCACAGTTTAAATCACTTTTGGCGTCTCATTGTCCTATATCACCACTAGTGTGGACCAAAACATATGATCTTCTTATTCAGTGTTCTTCCTCCACATGTGATAAATCTTTCATATTCCCAGGATAACTCCTCCTATGACCTCCATGTCTGTTATTTTGCTCATGTCCTCAAAGCATGTTGTCTTCTATCTGGCTTTTGGAGTATTAACTGGGCCTTGCTGGGATAGACATTTAGGGGATAGTCTGGAATACCTTCAGGCATTTGGTCATTCACAGGGCACTTTGCAGACCCCATGCTGGTAAAATAACTGTGGAGAACTTTTCATATCCAGGGCTACTGACATTACCTCAGCTCTGTCTCTAACGACTCTTTGAGTAGGCCAGTCAAGCTGAGCACTGGGAGCTTACCTCATTTACTTTCACCAAAACAGTTTGCACAATACCACCCCATGGAAAGTGAGTTCACTAAGAAATGGAATATATATCCTGTAAATTTGGCTGTTTCCTCTCAAGACAACTCTTATGGGTCCAAGTAAACAAGGTCGCAGTATTTAAAGGTGCTATAAACAAATTTCTGGAGGCCTTGTTTAAAGCCTTCTTTGCTCTGGTGAGGGCAGATATACAACCGGTGAATGGGGCTGTAGAAGAATCTAAGGGCCCTTTCCCATGGGCTTTCTGATCAGGTTAGCCTGTCGGAATTTTCAGGTCTACCTGATAAGAAGCTCAATGCATCCTGATGGACGTGCAGGTGTAAACAGGCTTGTGTCCATATACATCCACCTACCTCAGTCCATTCAGTTCTGGGAAAAGAAAAATGAAAGAGGTCTTTTTCTGTTTTTCCAGTACTAAATGTGATAGACCGGAGGTAATGTAAATGGACAACAGAGTCTGTTTACATCTAGCTGTTGTGGATTTGCCCATGTCTGCTGGCCACAAATGTAAAGAAATCTGGCATCCATTCTGTTCGGCTCTGATTCAGCAGGGGATCTACTCATGGATTCCATGCTGATCAGAGCAGGCTCCATTCCAGGTGAAAGGAGCCTAAGGTTTGTGCTCCTTGGATGAGAGAGAAACCCTGTTAGTGGGGATACTGAGTCAGGCAGATGCTTGGAAGACGTATGTGCCCTTAATTTCTCAGTGGCCTCAATTCACCAACTTTCTCAAGTGTGGGGGGATGACTTGTCAGTACAGATACATAGGATCTCATGACTGAAATGTTGGTCAATGGAGTTGCATTGGAAGAAGCACATGGGAAGCTTGCCCTGTTCAAGGGTAAAGTTTGTTTGGCTCTGCTTTGGTGGATGATTACATCCTACAGGTGAGTCTGGGTAAGATTACCCTGTTGCTGATTAAGAAATAGTTGAAACCTATTGTAATGGTAACGCAGACTGGGAACTCGCAAAGCTCTGTGTGTGTCAGCCATGTTGTCAGAATTCACCCATGACAGTTTAACATGAGGCCTAATGGCAGCAGTGGACTCCTACATCCCCCCAGAAAGCAACCTGGTACAGTACACAATTGTTAACTGATGCCAGGACTTCCTACCATCATTGCATTGATCGGACACACAGATCTCTCCGTTACCCAGTCCACAATTTAAGTCTGTAAACCCTAATAAAGTCCTCTTCACAAGCTTGAGCAATTCAGAGAACAGATCTGGTCATAAATGGCTCAGCTGAAGAGAATTGCTGATTTTACCTCTCAGACTGGTTATCAGCCAAAACTATAAAACTTCAACTTATTTCATAACTTATGAAATAATGTCAGAACAGCCAGAATATAGAGATATTCATCTTAATCAGTTATTGGGTAGCATTTTGAACTCAATTACCCCTATGCAGGAGGTACCAGAGTGGATTAGGCCTCCACACCCCCCCTATGAGAAATAGATATCTGAGACCTGTCATATCTATACCCATTTAGAAGCTAGGTTCATGCTGGACAATAATCTGCATATTAGACTGTAAACAGTAGGTATTCAGAAATATGGATACTTATAGGAAACTGTATTTGGTAATTGATCATAAATGTGACCTTCCAGCCACCATCCCTTAAACCAGATGATTGGTTAGATGGTCAACACCTCCTTGATACCACAGAAAAAGGGAATGTGCAGGACCTTTTGACAGCTTTTGTTTTAACATCAACCAAGGAATACCTAACTGGACTTGAGAGAGCCACTGTACCGTTTTTGCTTCATCAATTGCACGCTGAAAATGAAGCATACTTGCAAATCACCTGGTTTTAGCAACTACTTTTTTTTCTCTTGCTTTACTGTCTTTTTGTTTCCGTGTAACACTCTTTTCTGTAAATATTCTATTTGCACCATTTTGACCTTTTTCCATTATTAAATCATATTTAGAAAAGTAGTGAATCTGTCTCTAAAGCTTTTAATGCAAACTAAAAATCTGTCTCTTGAAGGACTACTGTAGTATAAATCTCTGAACATACTTGTCTCTGGTAACAGTGCATGTTGCAGACATTTATTCTAAAATCATAATTGTTATTAACTAGTTGCCGACCGCAGATAGCCGAATTACGGCTGCACTGCGGCCGGCCAGTTCTGAGTGGATGTCATATGACGTCCTCCCAGAACGCGCTCTCCACCGGCAATCTCCGTGATCGCTGTGTCCTACGGACACAGCTGATCACGTGATGTGGTAAAAGGCCAATCACAGCGGCCTTTTACCACGTGATCAGCGGTGTCCAATGACACGCTGATCAGAGGGAAATGCAAGTGCCGGTTCTCGGCTGCACTTTCCTCACGCTGTCAGATCGTGAGGAAAGTACTGCCGAGAACCGGCAGTTGTCAGAGCGGGGATCGGCACC
Organism: Staurois parvus; assembly: GCF_062004578.1. Lineage (NCBI taxonomy): Eukaryota > Metazoa > Chordata > Amphibia > Anura > Ranidae > Staurois > Staurois parvus. The sequence continues at coordinate 522,544 of NW_028318028.1, read as the reverse complement.
GATCATCAGGGCACTGATGATCAGTGCCCTGATGATCGATGCCCAGCAGTGCCACCCACAAGTTCCGCCCACCTGTGCCCAGCAGTGCGCCCACTAGCTCTGCCCACCTGTGCCCAGCAGTGTCACACACCTGTGCCCACCCACCTGTGCCCACCCACCAGTGCAGCCCAGCAGTGCTGCCAGTCAGTGCCACCAGTCAGTGCCCAGGGGTTGTGCCAGTCAGTGCCCAGCAGTGATGCCAGTCAGTGCCGTCTATCAGTACCCATCATCAGTGTCACCTATCAGTGCTGCATATTAGTGCCGCCTATCCATGCCACCTCAGTGCTGCACATCAGTGCCGCCTATCAGTGCCCATCAGTGCTGCCTCATCAATGCACATCAGTGAAGGAGAAAAAATACCTGTTTGAAAAATTTTATAATAGAAACAAAGAAACTTTTTTTTTCTTCAAATTTTTTGCACTTTTTTATTTATAGCGCAAAAAGTAAAGCGCCCAGTGGCGATTAAATACCACCAAAAGAAAGCGCTGTTTGTGAGAAATAAATGTTCAAAATTTCATATGGGTACAATGTTGCATGACCGCGCAATTGTCAATCAAAGTGCGGCAGCGCTGAAAGCTGAAAATTGGCCTGGTAAATAAGGGGGTATAAGTGCCTGGTAGGCAAGTGGTTAAGATTGCGAGTTTCCTCCTTTTTGGTAAAAAGGTGGTGGCGTTTAAACGGTTAATGACTTAGATAACTTAACCCAGTGACAATTGCTCTCAGGCTGCTGGCAACTAGATTGTAGTCCCACGAGCAGGAAAATCTTTGCGCTGCAGGGTGCAGCTGAGAGTGGCATTGTTGCATAAGTGACAGCATGGTGTGAGATTGGCCAGTCCTTTGGTGAGAAGGGCAGGGGTGGGATATTTGTGTTCGTCATACCTATGGTTCAAAAACCTGCCACAACTTTCTACTTCCAAACAGCATTCCTTTTGTCAACTACGGGCCTTGGACCCCAAACCTCACTTCCAGTTTTGTAAGGATATTTTTCTACTGGTTTTTATCTATTTTTTTCTCATTAGGTCCATATTTTAACTGCTTCTAGCCCAGAGGTTATACATATGCACACTAGATTGCCAAAAGTATTGGGATGCCTGCCTTTACATGCACATGAACTTTAATGGCATACCAGTCTTAGTCCGTAGGGTTCAAGATTGAGTTGGCCCCGCCCTTTGCAGATATAACAGCTTTAACTTTTCTGGGAAGGCTGTCCACAAGGTTTAGAAGTATGTCCATGCGAACGGTTGACAATTCTTCCAGAAGCGCATTTGTGAGGTCAGGCACTGTTGTTGGACGAGAAGATGTGGCTCACTGTCTCCACTCTAATTCATCCCAAAGGTATTCTATCAGGTTGAGGTCAGAACTCTGTGCAGGCCAGTCAAGTTCCTCCACCCCAAACTTGCTCATCCATGTCTTTATGGACCGTGCTTTGTGCACTGGTGCTCAGTCATGTTGGAACAGGAACGGGCCATCCCCAAACTGTTCCCACAAAGTTAGGAGCATGAAATTGTCCAAAATGTCTTGGTATGCTGACGCCTTAACAATTACCTTCACTGGAACGAAGAGATCAAGCCCAACCCCTGAAAAACAACCGCACACCATAATCCCCCCTCCACCAGACATTAAACTTGGCACAATGCAGTCAGTTAAGTACTGTTCTCCTGGCAACAGCCAAACCCAGACACTCCATTGGATTGCCAGACAAAGAAGCGTGATTCGTCACTCCAGAGAACATGTCTCCACTACCCTAGAGTCCAGTGGTGGTGTGCTTTGCATTGCACTTGGTGATGTAAGGCTTGGATGCAGCTGCTCAGCCGTGGAAAGCCATTCCATGAAGCTCTCTACACACTGTTGTGCTAATCTGAAGGCCACACAAAGTTTGAAGGTTTTTAGCTCTTGACTCTTCATACAATTGGCAACTTCTGCACACTGTGCTCTTCAGCATGTGCTGACTCCACTCTGTCATTTTACAAGGCCTACCATCTTGTGGCGGAGTTGCAGTTGCTTCCTCTTTGTTATAATACCGCTAGCCGTGTAATATTTAGTAGCAAGGAAATTTCACGGATAGTTACAGAGAGTTAGTCTGGCTGGAAAAAGACAAAAGTGCATCTAGTTCAATCATAAAATAAAGTTATAATCCTATACCCACAATTGATCCAGAGGAAGGCAAAAAAAAAAACAAAACAACCCAGCAAAGCATGATCCAATGAGCTCCTGCAGGGGAACGAAAATTCCTTCCTGATCCCCTGAGAGGCAATCAGATATTCCCTGGATCAACTTTACCTATACATGTTAGTATCCAGTTATATTCTGTGTATCTAGGAAAGAATCCAGGACTTTTTGTAAAGCAATGCACTGAGCTGACCAGAACCAAATCTTGAGGAAGTCTATTCCATGGTTTCACAGCTCTCACTGTGAAGAAACCTTTCCGTGATTGGAGATTACATTTCTTTTCCTCCAGACGTAAACAGTGCCCCTTTGTCCTCTGTGATGACCTCAGGGTGAATAGCTCTACACCAAGTTCACTATATGAACCACTGATGTATTTATACATGTTGATCATATCCCCCCTTAATCTCCTCAAGAGCGGATAGATTCAGTTCCTCTAATCTTTCCTCATAGCTGAGCTCCTCCATGCCTCTTATAAGCTTGGGTGCCCTTCTCTGTACTTTCTCAAGTTTCCCAATATTCTTTTTGTGAATTGGTGCCCAAAACTGAACTGCATATTCCAGATGAGGTCTTACTAAGGATTAGTACCGGAGTAATATGATATCTCTCTCTCTCTGGAGTCTATACCTCTTTTACTACAAGAGAGGATTTTGCTCGCTTTAGAAACTGCAGCTTGGCATTGCATGCCATTATTAAACTTGTGATCTACCAGAAGTCCCAGATCCTTCACCATTGATTCCCCCAGTTGTACCCCCCCTAGTATGTATGATGCATGCGTATTCTTAGCCCCCAAGTGCAGAACCTTACATTTATCAATATTAAACCTCATTTGCCACATAGTTGCCCAATTAAACAGTGCATTGAGGTCGGCTTGTAAATTGAAGACATCCTGTAAGGATGTTATTCCACTGCACAGCTTGGTGTTATCTGCAAAGACTGAAAAGGTATTTTTAATCCCAGACTCTATATCGTTTATAAATATATTAAAAAGTAAGGGTCCCAACACTGAACCTTGGGGTACACCACTGATGACCCCAGACCATTCATTCAGAGTATGAATCATTAACCACTACTTTCTGAATACGATCTTTTAGCTAGTTTTCCATCCATTTACATACAGATTTTTCCAAGCCTGTAGATTTTACCTTACACATTAGCCATGTGTGGGGAATTGTAGCAAATGCTTTATGCAAAATCCAAGTATACCACGTCCACCACCACCCCTCTGTCCAAGGTTTTGCTCACCTCCTCATAAAAAGAAATCAGATTTGTTTGATAACTTCTGTCTTTCATGAATCCATGCTGTCTATTGCTAATAAAATATATATTTTTTTTTTCCCAGCAAGAACTCATCTATGTGGTCTTTATAAAACTCTCCCGTATCTTCCCAACTATAGAAGTTAAACTAACAGGTCTATAATTACTTGGTAAAGATTTTGACCCCTTTTTAAATATTGGCACCACATTGGCCTTACGTCAATCCAGTGGTACTATGCCAGCCATTAAAGAGTCCCTAAAAATGAGAAACAATGGCTTTAAAATGACAGAGCTCAATTCTTTAAGGACCCGTGGGTGTATGCCATCCGGTCCCAGGTGCTGTATTCACCTTTATTTTGTCTAAATATTTCTGGATCATATCAACTGTGAGCCAATATGGATCATCTGGAGCTGTGTCAATATCATGCCCAAGAGCTCCCGCATGCTGCTTTGTATACACAAACTGACTTCCTTGGTAATCTTTCTCTACCTCGTCTTCCCTGTTACATGTTTTCTCCTCCCTGACTAATGTTATTCAGATACCTACTTACAGTCTGATTGCCTCTGGGGTAGGCAGAGTTTGAGCAATATTGTATTAATAAATACGTTGTTTGTTATTGTTGAATTACTTACAACTTTATCTTGTTCTCAATATTGTAATGAAGTAATGTATCCTCTGTGCCATTCATGTTATTTGTACATCTCTTTCAAAAAGAAAAAAAAAAAGAAAAGTTAAAAAAATTTTAACTTTCAATGCACGTAATTAGCCCCCTGATTTTGTAAATTGAGAGACACCATTAGCTTCTGCTTCAGATTTTCACTGATGTAGGAAAAAGTATCAGCCATAAATTTCTCTGCATGCTAAAATCTTCCAGTTCCTTCAAAGTCTGGAAACAGAAAAAGACATTCATCAATGTTTGTGATTGATACAGAAAATGGTAACAGCTTGGTGACCCCAACCCTCCTCGATTGTAAGCTCGAAAGAGCAAGGCCCTTGAACCCCCCGTGTTTTGTTTTCTTACTGTATTGTCTCATGTTCTGTCCCCCACTATAATGTACAGCGCTGAGCAAACTTTTTAGCGCTATATAATAACTGTATAATAATAATAATGTGCAGAAATGTATCCCAAGAGGGATCATTCATCCCCTGCTTCCTCTAGTGGTGAGAGGAAGCATTACACTGCATTACCAACCCCATGGTGTATATCTATTCCCAATAATAGAATAATTCTTAGGTGTGGAGGCTGCATTCATTTCCTTTGCTTATTTCAGGCTAAATACATTATTCTGCAGATACAGAAAAATACCTGTTAATCCTGTCAGAAATCAAGTGACCTTATAAGTTCCTGTGCCCTGACTGAGATCTCAGTGTTATCAGCTTCTGTCCGAACTACAAAGCAATCCTCTCTGTGTAATGGAGATAAGGAGAGGTAAAGGGGTTTGCAGTTTTAATCAGGCTAGGATGACAACACTTCTTCTCCATAGATGCAGTAAGTCAGCGTTGTCACCCCAGGACAGGAAGTGTGTTCCTGGCAGGATCACTAAGTAAACTTAAGCAGGTCTAAGCCATACACCTGACACATACACAGTAATTATCACCAATAATAAACAGAATTCATTCACACAAGTCCCCAGACCATGTGACCAAATGTGAGAATTCTGTACAAAAATACATGTTAGATGCTGAAAATCTCCCCACCCCCCAATGTACATAGACCCCTTCCTTATCCATATACTTACCGATTTTGGTGTAAATGCTGGGGGTGACGTTCCTTGTTCCACCGCAGTCCAGTCAGTCGTCTTGAAAAATGGGTGCTGTCTAATCTAATGTACCAGCTTTACCCGTGTATCCTGGTCTCAACATAAGAGCTGTAAAGAAAGAAATGTGCTAACACTGAGAGAACAATCACAATATGTGCCCAACAGAACTCTCCATTGTAATACTGGATTCTGACAGTGACATATTTCAGCTTCTTTGATTTTTGCTTCTAAACCCACTACTATGTCCTGATTGGATTATTTGTGTCATGTTAGCTTATAGGAGGTTTTAAAGGAAAACTCAGTATTTTGTTTATAATAGAACACAATTGCGTTCACAATGAATTGTTATGAAGAATGTATAAAAATTATCTTTCTAGTAATTCTACAACTGTCAGGATTTTTTTCTTTGACCGATGGCAGCCCCTGGGGAGTTCCCTATGCTGTCTGTATAAGGATTGTCTCCAGAAAGCGAAGGGCCCATTCACACAGTAACATAAAATATTGCACACTAAAGCACAGCATTTCAATGTCCGGCAGCCATCCATTCTGGCTGCAGTGAGCCGGCAGTAGTGGGCGGTGCGGTGCACATTTCATCACATCACAAACTGACATGTACAAAGTAGCACTTTATTCATGTCACTGTACAGCAGTGTGGTGTGCAGCGAAGCTGTGCAGTGACATGCGATCCAGCTTGGAATGCTGCAATAAAATTCAGCATGTCTGCACTTCTTTATTACAGGTACTTATATAGCGCCATCAATTTACACAGCGCTTTACATATATATTGTACATTCACATCAGTCCCTGACCCTCAAGGGGTGTACAATCTAAAGTCCCTAACTCACATTCATACATACACATACTAGGGCCAATTTAGACAGGATCCAATTAACCTACCAGCATGTCTTTGGAGTGTGGGAGGAACCTGGAGTACCCAGAGGAAATCTACGCAGGCACAGGGAGAACATGCAAACTCCAGGCAGGTGGCACTTTATTGCAGCTTTTGTAGCACAGCTCCAAGCTGCATTGCAGTGTGAGTGGTGACTGGCATTCTTCCAATGCAGAAAAACATCAGTCAATGCACTATGTGTGAAATGGCCTGGATTTTCTGTATGCGTAGTTGGCTTTCCAAAGGAACCATATAGACCGTGAACTCAAGTCATACACAACCTCTGCAATGTAATATTCGGGGACATAAGGGCTGCTTCCCTACCAATCTTCTGTAATAGGATTTTTATTTTGATGGTGTAATGTCTAAGACTCTTCTACTGCTAAAGGGACACGAAGGCTGCTGCTTTCCTTATGACACTGAGACTGTTCAGGGGGCTATAAGTATAGACAGATCCTTACACTAAGCAGTGTGCTAAATGTATCACTATGACCCACATGAATGTGTGCCGGTAGAAATGTGCAGTCAGGTTTCCTGAACTCCTAACAAGGTCTATAGAAAGGGTTTTGTCTGTTAAATGAAGGTAAAGCTGAGTATACTCATATCTATGAGATCATGGAGGTAAACCTGCACCACCTGCATAATGAGGGTTCACGGTGGTGATTTTCTCCAAGTCCTCTTTCTGCATTTCATCATAGAATGAACGCACGCCCAACGCCATCTCATATACTATCACTCCCAGGGACCAATAGTTTGCTGTGGTTGTGTATGACTAATCTTTGTCAACCTGTAGAAACATAAGGGGGAGAAAAAAGGATGAGAATATTCCTAGGCCTGGCAGAGGACAGAGGAGACTCCATGCTGACATACGTGATATATGAGGACTCCAGGAGTCCTAAAACTGTGCTCAAAATACATCAAAGGTAGATCTTGTAAGTATTTGAGGTGGGGCTTAAAGCGGTATTAAACCCAAAAGCAAACATTTATTATATTATAGCTTACCAGTTTTTAGATGTGATGGCTGCATTCGTTTTGTTGTATGCTTTCTTTCCTTTATTTTCACCTGCTGATCCTGCCAGTAAGTCTGTTGTTTTTCAAAATAAGCTGTTCTGCAGATGTAGCAGTTAGAGAGGTCATAAACCATAAAAGAGATATAGACTCCAGAGAGCGATATCATTTTATCCCTGTACAAATCATTAGTAAGACCTCATCTGGAATATGCAGTTCAATTTTGGGCACCAATTCACAAAAAGAACATTGGGGAACTGGAGAAAGTACAGAGAAGGGCAACCAAACTGATACGAGGCATGGAGGAGCTAAGCTATGAGGAAAGATTGGAGGAACTGAATGTATTCTCTCTTGAGAAGAGGAGATTAAGGGGGGATATGATCAACATGTATAAATACATAAGTGGTTCATATAGTGAACTCGGTGTAGAGCTATCCACCCTGAGATCATCACAGAGGACAAGAGGGCACTCTTTACGTCTGGAGGAAAAGAAATTTAATCTCCAAATATGGAAAGGTTTCTTCACAGTAAGAGCTGTGAAAATGTGGAATAGACTCCCTCAAGATTTGGTTCTGGCCAGCTCAGTGGATTGCTTTAAAAAAGGCCTGGATTCATTCCTAGATACACAGAATATAACCGGATACTAACATTTATAGGTAAAGTTGATCCAGGGATTATCAGATTGCTTCTCGGGGGATCAGGAAGGACTTTTTTTCACCTGCAGGAGCAAATTAGATCATGCTTTGCTCGGTTCTTTGCCTTCCTCTGGATCAACTGTGGGTGTAGGATTAAACAGAAAATGATTGCAGCCACCAAATCTAATGATTTGTAAACTGCAATTTTATAAGGACACCAATAAAAACCTGAGAGGGAGTCTGACCTTTCACCACTCTTTTCAAAAATGTAATAAAAAAAAAAAAAAAATTTAAAAGGTTTTGCCTAGAGTTACACTTTAATTGTGCATATTAAAGGAGACAGATAATTGTGTACGGGCCGCAATAGCTCAATGTTCACAAGCACTCATCATGTTAGGCCAGTTGCACATGGATGTAATAATTTACTGATGTTTATTCTCAGGATCTTGACAGAAGGACCCTGAGTAAAATGTTCTAACGTACCTATACATGCTTAAATTTCTTCTTCAATGCCCGTGTTGCAATATAAGCATGTATGTGCATATAAAGTTGCAGCTGTGTGTATTTTTCCATACACAATGCATCTATTTTCAGATTTGTTTTTTAACCCGTGTGCAAGAGGCCTTAAAGTTGAGTAGAGCAGGTGAGCCGTTCCTAAATCTTTTATCTCATTTGTATGTGTGAATCAGGCGAACAGATCAATCCAAACCTTAAAATTAAATCTACCTATATGCCGCAATTTAGGAAAAATAAATGGCTGTGTGTCTTCCTGGATTTAGTCCAGGAAGACCTTTCTAAACTAAACTGGGATAACCCTATCCCTGATAATCTCTCCACAAATGAAAGAAGAGCATTAAGAGAACTAAAAAGCCCAAAATCTGGTTATCAAAAAAAGTAATAAGGGTGGAATTTGGTCCTTATGACAGAAACTCTATGAAAAGGAAGTGCTTAGACAGTTGAACAATAGTTCTACATATATTAGACTCCCACTTGACCCCTTCCCAGGACTTGTAACCTTATTAAATGAAAAACTACCTTTTGCATGTGAGGCAGGGCTAGTTTCCAAAAAAGAGCTGTAATTCCTAAGTGTAAGGGAACTCAATACTTCCACCTTCTAGATTATCCCGAAGATTCACAAAAATGCGAACAACCCCCCAGGTCGACCCATTGTTTCGGCGGTAAAAGGTCCTCTAGAGAGAATCTGTAAATATATAGACTCCCTAATTAAAGACATGGTATCCACCTTACCGTCATATGTGAAGGACATGAAAGATGTCCTAGGTAAGATTGAATGACTGAGGGAACCCTACTTGTGGGTATTGACGTTGAGTCTCTGTATACGTCGATACCACATGAATGGGGGATAGCAGCTGTATCCCACTTCCTGGATGCATTTTTTCCAACTATGGGGGCCCAAAATGAATTTATAATTAAATTATTAGAAATGGCACTCTATCAAAACATCTTCCAATTTGGTGATCTATATCAGCCTTTCTCAACCACGGTGCCCAGGCACCCTGGGATGCCTTGAGGTTTCTTCAGGGGTGCCTTGGCAAACAGTCTAAAAATTGCTCAAAACTTGTATACAAGCCAGCCTTTTAGTTACACAAAGCCACAGGTTTTCATTGTTCACCATTACGACCTTCTAGCTGCCGGCTTCCTGACAACCAATGACATCATCAGTTAAAAAGGAGGATGTCAGCTGCCTGCACAGCATCCTAATTTGACCCTCCCCTACCCCTCTCCATCAGTGCTGGGGTCACATTAGCTCAGTGATGGAGAAAAACTGAGGGAGAAGAGAAACACTAGAATGCTAGTCAGAACCAGTGTGCAAAAGTTTCTTTGCTTTCGAAGAATAAAATCACCTCTAACGTTGGGTGTCCTACATGTGTGGATGCTGCTGCGTTATATAAAACTTTTCACATTTAGAATGGTTTGCCCTTTTAAAATTATGGACAATCTTGAGGTACCCCATTTTAGAATGGGGTGCCTCAAGACTGTTTATCATTTTTAAGGGTGTCTTGACTGAAAAAAGGTTGAGAAACTTTGATCTATATTACCTGCAGATTAGAGGCACTTCTATGGGAGCCCCCTGGGCCGTTTATGCTTGCCTCCACTTTTGGTGGTGGGAGGAGGAAGTGGTGTATGCTTCGTCATTGTACATCAGCCATACCTATTTGTGACTGAGGTACATTGACGATGTTCTGATGCTGTGGAATGGTACACTGGGTGAATTGGAGAGTTTCATGGAGGTAACTCGGTAATAATTTACGTAATATTAAGCTGACCTATACAGTTGACACCCGTGATATTTCATTCCTTGACTTGTCTATTAGGATTGACAATGGTAAACTTAAAACCAAAACCTTAAGGAAAAAAACTGCAGCAAATACACTTCTTCACGCTTCTAGACACCACCCCAACTCTCTGATTAGGGGAATACCTGTAGATCAATTTATGCAAATTTGTAGAAACTGTTCTGAGAAAGAGGACTACAAGTGTGAAGCTGGAGACTTCTATAATAGATTCAAAGAGGGGAGATTCACACCGTACCCTAAGAGATGCTAAGAAGATGGCCAGTACTCAGAAAAGACATAACTTGGCAAAACCTAAGGAGGTTTCTAAGAGTAAAGCTGCTTCTAATGACAGCCCAGTGAGAATCATTACCCAGTTTGGGACACAGTGGAATGATGTACGAGAGATCCTCGATAGACATTGGCACATATTGACACATTCACAAAATCTGCAGGCTATTGTGGGCCCCAGACCTGCTATGGTAGTCAGGAGAGCCAAAAATCTAAATGATATTCTTGTACAATCTGAGTTCATTAGAACCACAGGTTGAACCTAGTTGACTGACCTTTCGGAGTTGAGGGGAATGTTTCCATGTGGGCACTGCAAAATTTGCAGATTTGTGGACAGAACAGAGATATTTACCAACTCTGAAAGGGAAAAATGTCATCAGATAAGACAATTTATAAATTGTGCCACTACTAGAGTACTCTATATTATTGAATGCCATTGTAAAAAATACTATGTAGGCAAAACCAAACATCAATTTCGGATAAGGGTGGGTGAACATCTAAAAAGTATAAGGCTGAATGAAGACACACCACTGGCTTAACATTTTGTTGAATTCCATGGAGGTCAGACAACAGGTCTGAGAGTAAAGGGTTTTTATGTCCTTAAACCATCCCTTAGGATCTTAGGAGAGGTGACTTCAACGCTATTAAAGAAAAGAGTTGGATTTTCAAACTTCAAACTTTGGCGCCCCTGGGGCTCAATGAAATTAGCTTAAAAGTGTTTCTTGAACCATGATATTTGACGTATTGCTCAATTCCCCCCCCCCCCTTTTTCTCCCCTCGACCCCTCTTCCCCCCCTCCCCCCTTTTTTCCAGTGATCCCTCCCCCGCCCTTCTCCTTCCGTCTCCCCCCTTCCTTTTCCCCTTCACTCTTCCCCATTTTTCCTCCCCCTTATTCCCTTGTTCCTACTTTCTTCTGAAGCCAATATTAGATTTAATAACTACCAAGTTAAAAGAGTACCATGATTAATCACCCCTGGGAATGCCATTAAATAATATGTCCAGATTTGAGGCTAATGTGACAGTGAATGGATTGTATATTTGGTCTGTGTATTGAGTTTATGAATAATAATAGCACTACCATTTAATTTTGAATCCGTCTGTCTCTGACTGTACCTTTTTCTAGCTTTTATTATGTAATGATTGATCTGTGCAATTAATGTGCTGTCCTTTTAAGTATGGAACCATGGCTATTGCTATTGGTTGAATTGGATGTCAGTCCCTTCAAAAGGCCAGGGGTGCGTACATCCCGACGAAGCTCACGGTCACGTGGGCGAAATGGATTGATGTAGGCAGCGACAGCTAGTCCCGGGCCACGCCGTTACAGGTGGTGATGCTTGTACCCGCCTAACGCTGTTATTGTGCATGGCAGTAATCTCCACGCCACCTTCACTCAATTACCTAGGACTGCCGCCTTGAGCACAACTAACCAGAGGACATTCCATCTGACCCGGCTGGGAATCGGAGGCCGGAAGTGTCTGGTCAAGTCCGAATAAGATTAAAATATATCTGGTCTTACTCTGCAAATTTATGTGGAGATCGGAACATTACCAAGGAGAACTATTACACAGTGTGGAGCGGTGAGAGCCTGCGGGCACAGTTTAAACGGTGGCTGCCGCTTATTGTGCATCAAACTAACTTTGTCTCAATTAACGACTATTAGCCTCACCTTTATGGAATTATTGTGACACACTTGCTTTATGAACGGCTATTAATCTTTGGATGTCATTACCATCTTATGTGCCCTTCTAGCCAGGCAAACATTGAGCTGGCAGTGTTTGGTCATACTTAAGCTAATTAGCGAAACAGTATTCAATATGCTCAAGCTGTGAGCTCTCCGAACCTGCCTCATACCAGTGTACCAACACTTTAGCCAAGGGGATACATCTTATTGCAGAGGTTATAGTCCTGGATTTGTACCATCTATACAACCAGATCAGGGTTCTAGCTTAGCTTTCATTAATCAGATGTGAATATATATGTCGGCAGTCATGATTCTGTTGGATATATTGAGTATATCCATAGGTTTTAATCCCTAGAGCCCTGTTATCACCATTACCTTTTGGTTGTTGAATGGGTTAACCCATCACATAAGGCTCTGGAGATTGACTATTGAGTTAATCATGCTCATTAACCATTTCCATACCGGGCACTTTTACCCCCTTCCTGCCCAGGCCATTTTTCAGGTTTCAGCGCTCACACTTTGAATGACAATTGCGCGGTCATACAACATTGTACCCAAACTAAAATTTTATCATTTTCTTCACACAACTAGAGTTTTCTTTTGGTGGTATTTAATCACCGCCGGGGTTTTTATTTTTTGCTAAATTAACAAAAAAAGACCGAAAACTTTGAAAAAAAACACGTTTTTCTTTATTTCTGTTATAAAAGTTTGCAAATAAATAATTGTTCTTCATAAATTTAGGCCAAGATGTATTCTGCTACATGTCTTTGGTGAAAATAACCCAAATTAGGATGTATTTTTTAGTTTGTAGGAAAGTTATAGAGTTCACAAACTATGGTATAGATCTGAATATTGATCAATCCTGAAGTACTGACAGCCAATCTAATTTCTTGAGGTCCAAGAATGTCAGAACAGTACAGATATCCCCCAAATTAACCCTTTTTGCAAAGTAGACAGTCTGACGTACTTCATAAGAGGCATGGAGAGTTTTTTGAAGTTGTATTTTTTTTGTCATAATTTTTCGGAAAATGAAAAAAATTTAAAAAATAATTTTCACTTTTTTTTTTATTTTTTTTTTACAGACTGTCACCAGTGCAGTACAGCGTCATCATATAACTGGCATGGCGGTGATCAGGGACACTGACTGGTGACAGTATGAAAAAAAATATATATTTTTTTTTTATTACTACATTTTTATTCTTTTTTTTTAAGATTTTGTTTTCATATTTCACTATGTCCAAAGTAGTACAATATTACCATAGTAACATTGTACTACTTTGGGGAAGTGATCAGTTTTTTAATACAATTTGCTTATAGCAAAGAATTACTTTGCTATAAGCAAGCAAGCATTTACCTGAATGACATCGATTCATTCAGGGGTTTTTTTTTTGTGCTTAGCTGTGATTTGGCCACAGCTAATCACATGACATGTGCATGTGATCGCTGTGATCATTCCCAGCTAGACACTAGTATACAATGGATGGCATGAATGAAGCCATCCATTGTATACAACTGTCATGTGACCTGCTGTGATTGGTCACAGCAGGTCACATGGTACCGGCAACGGGGGCCGGTACTCAGATCTGTCATCGGCCGTGTCCGAGGTACATGGCCGGTGACAGATCGCACCACTGTGCCGCTCTGCAAGCGCGAAAACTGCTCATGCCCGCGAGGACACCATATGGCGTCCACCCGGAAATCTACAGCATTTTGCCGGCCACAAAATGGCTATTGGCCGGGTGGCTATTGGTTAAGACGAATGGTAGATGACAAGCGCTTTGTGTATGTAGATGTGTGTGGCCTGGGTTGGGTTTGGTTTTAAGGAGATAACGTTATTTTACCCTATTTTAATGATGAATGGAGGATTGTTGGCCAATAGGCCTTATTACCTAATTTGATCTCAATAAAGCTGTTATCTTATCACATCACGGTTGGTTCTCTTTCAAACCTCTTTTCTAAGGGGTCTCACTCATCTCCTAGTCACTTTTGGGACAGATCAGTCCATCTACACCCGGCCTCAATCTCCTCTACAAAGAAGCTCCAACACTGCTGCAACTCTCAGAATTTCCCTTTTGTTGGATGTAGTACTGGCCTTGAGACCTACTGAAAGCAAACGGGGCCCCACTGGAGGAATTCTCCAATTTTGGAGAAAGGGGAGCCCCCTTTATGTCCTCTCTATATCCCATAATAAACATTACAATAAAGTCTAATATCAGGACATCATGAATCTTACCTCTGGAGCTATGTAGCCAGGTGTACCTACCCATCCTCTGATCTTTGTGGACCCTTTGACTTCCATCTCAGCCAAGCCGAAATCAGCAATTCTGAGAATTCTGATATATCCGACATTGTCCAGGACAATGTTTTTAGGTTTGAGATCTCTGAAGAAAAGAACTGAACAGTTAACTCTGCATATCCCACATTTTATTAAAGAGAGAAGATAAAAATATTAATCTATACAAAGAAGAATGAACATGATTGGTGAAAATCTGCTTTTATATTCGTACTACAGTGGGGGTCAGCAACCATTAGATCTCAGCCAGGTGACTGGTAGATCATGGTCAGGGCTTGCTGACCCACCATCCCAGAGCATCAAATAGAGTGTAATGCAGAGGGACAACTTGTAAAGTTGGAGCTGTAGTAGGAAGCAAGTGCCGCACAAGTTGACGTCTCTCATGGTTGATGGGTGTAGCACTTGCTAAGTCTGACCCATTCAAGTGAATGAGGCCACTGTGCAAGTGCTCTACAACCTTATGCAATACAGCAAACAAGGGGTTAAACAAGCAGCAGTGTTTTGATTTCTCACCACCTGCTTTAACCCCTTGGATGCCGCAGAAGCATGCAGTTGCGGTGCACTTGCAGAGTGGCCCCATTTACTTGAATGGGTCTCAAATAACAGGCGGTAGCACCTACCAAAGGCAGCAGGGGGTATAATTCCTGCTGCGACATGTGTATACCTTTGGCTGCTGCCTCAGTAGCTAAAGAGGGTAGGGATTGGGGGCGGTAAAACCATAAAACCACGAATCAACCGCAGGGTTCCCCCCTCCAACTTTATATGTGTACGAGCCCTAAGAGTGCCGCTGTCGGATGCAACTAAGGGCTCATTCACAAGTGCAGCAGACACTACTGCTCCTCTGTAAAGCAATCCAAGTATGTTTGACAGGTGGCGAGTAGGCGATATGTTGCTTCCTCAACACCTGACTTAAACCCATGATTGCCATGCAGGGCATGCAATTGTGACACGGTAGTAGTGCAATTAGAGGTTTAAATCAGGTGTGAGGAGGTGACACTGGCTGACACTGTGCCTGGTGATCTTTGACTTCTTCCATGTTCAACTAGATCACTGTTTTAAGGTTGCCTACCCCTGGTATAGATACTAGAATTTTTTATTGTCTTATACTAGTATTGGCGGTCCACCCTTGGGAAACCCTTCACCTCACAGTCCCAGTCAGGACAACACAATGCATGGGGGAGAGGTGGAGATGAGGTGGGAGAGTGGAGTGGAGGAGAGGTGGAGGAGAGATGGATCCATTCATTGTAAACAGTCAGCCGAGTTTGGGGCCCTCATAGTGGCAAGCACTGTCCTCAGTCCACCCTGGAGTCCCCTCCATGGACAGTCCCTGAGGACAGCTCACACTGAAGCCATCTGAAGTATGTAATGACAGCCATATGAAGAGTGACACACACGGGGTTCTGTCTTAGGACACCATTCACCTCACAGTCCCAATCAGGACAACACAGTACAGAGGGTAAGGAGGGGAGAGGTGGAGTGGAGGTGGAGGAGAGATGGATCCAATAATTGTAAACAGTTGG
The DNA here is from genome assembly GCF_062004578.1 of Staurois parvus. Lineage (NCBI taxonomy): Eukaryota > Metazoa > Chordata > Amphibia > Anura > Ranidae > Staurois > Staurois parvus. The sequence goes on along the minus strand of NW_028318028.1, from coordinate 506,710 downwards.
CAGAGTTTGGGACCCTCTCTGTGGCCAGAAGTGTCCTTAGTCTTCTCTGGAGTCGGCTCCATGGACAGTCCCGGAGGACAGCCCACACTCTATATATGAGCACACTGCAGTCCTTGAAACCAGGGACCGGTGACAGCCATATGAAGAATGAAACACATGGGGTCGCCCCTCGGGACACCCTTCACCTACAGTCCCAGTCAGGACAACACAGCATAGGAGGTGAGGTGGAGATGAGGTGGGGGAGAGGTGGAGGAGAGGTAGAGTGGAGGTGGAATGGAGGAGAGGTGAGGTGGAGTGGAGATGGATCCCATTGATTGTAAACAGTCGGCCGAATTTGGGGCCCTCTCAGTGGCTAGCAGTGTCCTCAGTCCTTTCTGGAGTCTGCTCCATGGACAGTCCCAGAGGGCAGCCCACACTCCATACATGAGCACACTGCAGTCCTTGGAACCAGGGACAGGTAACAGTCATATGAAGTGTGTAATGACAGCCATATGAAAAGTGACACACACAGACAGGAAAACAAAGCAAAGGAGGTGAGGAGGGGAGAGGTGGAGATGAGAGGGGAGAGTTGGAGTTTGAGGAGTTTGGTGTGAAGGAACCCGAGCGGCCTACACAGAACTCTGACTTCAACCCAATTGAACATCTTTTAGATGAACTGAAATTACAGCTGTGCCTAATAGTCAATTGGGCACAGCTCCTGGGGGTGGGGAGTAGACCAAGCGTTACTGGTTAACTACAGCAGACAAGTGAGGTCAGCAGCCTGGCTTTCTATATCTTAGGTTTGGATGGACAGGAATTGAAATTATTTTGCATATAAAAAAGCTGTTGTGTAATTATTACAGCTTTGGATTTTGGCTGTTTGCCTGGACATGGATTTTTTATTATAGCTGTCTCCTCATACTTCCCATTTGGGTAGACAGTTACTGGAGAGCAGGAAGATCAATGAAGTACAAGAGCTCACCAGCACCCTCGCAGTTCATTGAGAACTACAAGCTGTCTGCAGTGGCAGATGGTAGTTGTAGTTTATTCAGACACAAATTGTTGTGAATGAATGATGCTGCTGTTTGGGTAGAGCCGCTCTATTTTTAAATATAGACAGAGAGAAGGTCCTCACCTGCTGTCACAGCGGGGGGTCGAAAGGACGCAGACAGGTGCTCTTTGTTAACATGTTACATATTATACCCTAAATACGGGTGTAACATGTAGCATGTTAGCAAAGGTGAACTTATCTTTTACCAAGCAATAAAGGGGGTTTAAAACAAGCCATCAGTCGCCTCTCTAACTGCTTGTATGGCAAAGTAATTCATTCTCAAAAATCAGAATAGAAACTCTAAAGTCAGTCTTCAGTCTGTTTCTAATAGCTTAAAACACCTGATGTGTGTTTACATTCAAAGGTTATCAGGCTGCCAAGATTCTGCTCCATGTAGAAAAAAAACTGAGATTTCTGTGGTTTCTTTGTGAACTTTGAAGATTAATTTCTCCACAATGCTTATAGTTGTAGAGGTAAGTGAAGACTTGTTTTAAATTGCTTTTACTGCTTGCTAAAATATATAAATATTTTAGTATGCATAATCTGGGACCTGGTTTAAGTATATTTTGAGCAATTCATATCCTTGACACCATAAAAGGTTATGGATTTTGTAGAAAAAAACAGAGGTTGTATTTGTGTGGTTATGAAGTATTTTTATGTGGCCGTTTTAGAAACAGTTATTTCTGGAATTTCTATTTAAGGGTATTGTATGTATAAACACATATGCATGTACAGTATATGATTGTGTTCATGGTGTTATTATTAAAAAAAGCCCATCCTTATATGCCTAGCAGAATGTAATTCAGCGTGCTTTTGCTGACAGCAAACTAAAATGACTAACAAAAGAAAAATACATATTTAAAGATTTTAATCAATATAACAAAATAACTGAACATTTAATTAAAAATACATTTTTCTTTTCATCACATTTTATGCTGTATAAAATAAAATATATTTAGTTTAAATAAATACATAATATAACTACATAATAAACTTGCACAAGATTTTATGGCACTGCCATAAAAATGTGTCTATAATTATTATTATTATTATTATTATTAAATATATACCATAAATATATTACAATATAAAAACATATTGTATGCAAACATAACACTATTAGGGGAATTTGCTAAAACTGGAGCAGACAGAATCTGGAGCACTTGTGCATGGCAACCAGTTAGCTTCTATGTTTTGAAAATGAAAGCTGGAAGCTGATTGGTTGTCATGCACAGCTGCTCCAGATTCTGTCTCACTCAGTCTTAGTAAATTCTCCTCTATATCACAGTAGATACGGCAGATTTCCAGTGATGTCAGTTTTTAAGAAGGAACCAGGAAGAGCTTCATTGTCAAGCTCTCTTCAATGGCAGCTTATTGGGTCTTCTTTAAGAATGCAAATCTCGGAGTTCTTTTTTTTTTTTTGTGGTTAAATATTTTGTTTTGTAGCTGGTTTTGCTGACTTTGCTTTGTTCTTTTTGCCTTTGTGTTTTCCTTTTCCTTTACGTTTTTTTGAAGATTGGACATTGGGGGTGACTGGCAGACTTCCTTTCTGCACTCCTCTGTGATGGTCCCCAGGAAGGACAAAGCCCACATCTTCATTAAGAGTCCAGATAAGGTTGAACAGGACATTGCTCTGTAGGCATTCTGCAGAAACCTAAAAAGTTACATAGTAATAGATTGATATTAGTAGAAGTACTCTGTCTTGAATTAAAGTTGTAGCATTTGTCCCTTCATGGTGCTACAAACACTTCTTATGGTGCAGCCCCTCCAGTCCTGGTGCTAAACCATTCCTCCAGTGCTAAGCTCAGTAGGAGATATTGCAGTCATACTAATTACACCATTTCCCCAATGTCTTTAGAAATTTGCGAGCTGGAAGGGTCATTGGAGGTCAGTGGTTGAGTTAAAGTGAGCATGCAGGACAAAGCAACTTTAATTTTGGCTCCATCAGTAGAACTTTTCATATTTGCTTGGCTCTCTGGCCACTCCATTCGGCTGCTGGGAATGAAGAAAAATACCCTATACTTCGGAATATAGGATAGCATGTGACTCTCTCTCATCTCTCTCAAGAGCTGATGCTTGATTGACTGCCAGGCAGTCACATGGGACATACTACACCAGCGTAAGATACAAGCTCCTTTACAGCCTTAAAGGGTCAGTCTACTCAACCTGATCATTGTTTGTCAGATGCTAGAAAGTAAAAGCATTTGACAATTCCTTATAGCTCTTGTAGACTCTATTGATGAGACTTCCGCAGTTTGGTTTCTAGGTCTACACACCTTTTTTGGCATTATAAGGAGTTCCTACTCTCCCTGTTGGGATTTATATTTATTTTATACGTTATAGTATGAAAAATATAAAACATGGAACACATAGGTGAGTGGGAATACCAAAAATTCCCAGGTAGACCGAAACAGAGATAGGGATTATGGTAAGGAGATCTCACTGAGTTGATAAATAATCAAGGTATAAAACAAAAGTCAAGGGGTGAGTCAGCCAAAAGTTTCTACTTATAACTAAAATATCACTTTTGAGTGGACTGACACTGTAATACTAAAGGTTCAAGTCTTGCAACTGCCATTTTTGTCACAATAGTAAAATGGCTGCGGATGAAAGGAAATCCCAATCTGACTATTGATGTTGTAATCTTGAACCTCAGAGCACAAAATGCATCAAAAGTTACATACCTTCTCGATGTTCTTCATTAGACGTCGCTGGCAAACTTCTCCCTTTTTGGATTTTGTTGCCTCCTGCAAAAATTCCAAATGTTAGCCAAGCCACTTTTATATTCAACAGTTTTCACAATTATCAAGCCAAATTTGAGTGAAATGTTTTATCCATAAACCCTAACATTCAGTTATTCTGTTTAGGAAGGTGTATGCAAGTTACCCAGCAGACGATAGCTTACATCACGGGTGTCAAACTGGTGGCCCTCCAGCAGGGGCGGACTGACAACTCATGGGGCCCCCGGGCAATAGGGGATCATGGGGCCCCTGTGTCTTTGCCCACACTCAAAGCACACCCAAAAAAGCCTATAAAAAGGTACCAGGGGCATTTCATGGGGCCCCCTACTGACCCCGGGCCCTCAGGCAGTGCCCGAGTGTTCTAATGGTCAGTCCGCCCCTGCCCTCCAGTTGTTGCCAAGCTACAAGTCCCATGAGGCGTTGCAAGATTGACAGTTACAAGCATGACTCCCAAAGGTAGAGGCATGATGGGACTTGTAGTTTCGCAACAGCTGGAGGGCTGCCAGTTTTACACCCCTAGCTTACATGATGCCAATGGAAGAAAATAATTGAAACATTTTTATACAACTTACACATTTGGACAGCTCAGCCTGGATCACAGTGAATGTTTCCAGATTGTTTTTCACTAGTGAGTCCAGCGCCATATTTTCCAGGACATTCACAACCAGTGACAACCTGTATAATGACAAAGGAAGTCTCTCCATCCCCTGGGAAAATAAAAAGGCAGAGCAATGGTGAGTACAGAGCACAGAGAATGATGACACATTTAAAGCTAAAATCTGGGCAGATAAAAAAATACGATAGAATGCAGCTGTGTAATCATTAATATATCATTATAATTTTTTTATTAAATGCAAGCATTGTGGGTGCCTGAATTTGACCTGGTATCAGCCCCTTGCAGTCCTTGTATAGCAGAGCTCAGACTGGGGGAGAGAACAGAAGCACACAGAGCCAATCCGTTGTATTACAGTGCTAAAAAGGACCATGCTACTAGGAGGAGAGAGCATAGTGACAGACAGATCAGCCCATCAGTGTGCTGCTTCTCCTTCACTCTCCAGTCACAGACAGCAGAGAAAAATCTGATCTCCTTTGCTGTGTGGCAGATATTTGTTAAAGGAAAAGTAATGTCAGTCCTCCTAGACCACGGGTGTCAAACTGACGGCCCTCCAGCTGTTGCCAAACTCCCATCTTGCCAAACAAGTCCCGCGAGGCATTGCAAGATTGACAGTTACAAGCATGACTCCCAAAGGCAGAGGCATGATGGGATTTTTAGTTTTGCAACAGCTGGAGGGCCACCAGTTTGACACCCCTGTCCTAGACTGTTTCCTGTATTTGGGCATGAAATCTGAGAAGATGTTGGGCCAAGATGTGTATAGCCAAGAAAGCAGCCCAGTACGGCAGAGCTCACAGTCTGTGTGGCTCTACTCCTCCATAGCCAAATCACGCTGCCCGCAAACACTCCCAATGGGGCACCCCGGGCAAGTGCCCCCTGCCCCCCCCCCCAAGTTTCGGCCCTGATTGATTGCTCAGTTTTTCAGTTCTCAGTCCCACACCACAGCCCACAAATAAAAGATAAACCAGAGACATGTGTGGCATTCTAGAAATTATTAGAAAAACCTGATTGACGTCAGAACAGAAGCATGAAAAATAATGATAATTCATACCGTTAAGTTACATTCGGGAAGATCACTCATCTGAAACACGTGGCGACATTTGGGATTGTGGCTTTCCCGTTCCTGCAGAAAGAGACAAATGTGAACATGAAATGGTCAGGCCACATGCTAAAGCCCTCTGCCAAATATCTAACATTCTGCAAATATGATCTTCAGATGAGTGAATTCAAGTGACCCAATATTTTGCACTTTATCTGAACAATTTTTTAAAATTCTGAAAAAAATTAAGAATTCTTGTTTCCTCACTTTTAATCTTTTAATTTCTTCTTTCTTTACTTAAACAGCCCATTGATGATTTTTTTTTTTAATTAACCATTGGGTTGAACGAAAAAAAATGACTTGATTTCCACATCCACACAATCATTCCGCTATTCTTTTGTATTCTGGCGGTGGGGAGACATCCCTGCCATCAGAATACACTGATCATTTCAAAATTATAATTTTAAAAACGTTCATTCTAAATTCTAATCATTGGTGGGCTCAAATCAGCATTTTTTTCAAACGCAGTGACAAGAAAATTCAAAGGAGCGGTATGGAGAATTTTTCTTGAACAAATAAACTTCTAACCATGAATGTAGTTTTTGTTTGGGAATGTTCATTCACCCCAAAATTGAATGTTAATAGCAAATGTTTTTTAAATACTTTTGAATGACATTTGTTGTGTCATTGAATGTACTGGTTGGTATGATCGCATTAAAGTTCATACAAACAATTATTTGAAAATCTATATTAGAGTATGGCCAGCATTAGATGTAGTAGTGGTTGTGTCTCGAAGTGCAATAGGGAGATCCCCTAAGCTGCAGCATCACCACTAATGACTTCATATAAAAAGACACTATTTCTCATAAAGTTTTTCTTCTATAATTGCATATTTGTCTTCATAGGCTACTTATTCTGGTGGGCCCAAGGCAAATGTACTTTTCTTTATCATCTACAGAAGAACACAAGAATTCTTAGATAGTCTAGTGATACTGCCCCCTACAGGATAGGGATAGTATAACCATTCTAAGAGTTCCTGTGTCCCTCAATAGACTTGAAGAAAAGGATTTTATGGTAAGTACAAAAACCCTATTTCTTGGAGCATCATGGCAGCATATGATGGGTTGTGGCTCTGCCCCCCTCAACCCAACAGGACCAGACGTATATACATTTTGGAGACCACCCTCCTCTCTGAGATCTCATTTTTTGTTTTTCTTCACTGCAGCCCTCCCTGTGTACGACGATTTATTCTCAATCATATGTTGCAGGAAAGGGGAATATTGAAAATTGTATATTCACCTTTCAGTACTTTTCATTTCCCTGTGCATCTTCATGGCAGCATATGCATTCTCACCTAAAGAATGGGGGAAGTCTCAGAAATGTATACCCTTCCAGTCCTATCGGATTAACCTCCCTAGCGGTCTGATTATGTCCATATTTTTGTGCTCAAAGCGGTACATTTTTTTGCATGGAAATATGTATTTTTTTATTGTAGGCCTGTAATTTTTAGGAATAACTCACTGAAATCTGTCCGAACAAGAGTCTAATAAACATCCCGGGTATGTTAAAATTGGAAACACGAAATCATAAATTATAATTTAATAAATAATCATAAAAAATAATAATATAATAATAAATTTAATTCAATATTATAATCAAACCATAAACATGAAATTTGAAATATAGCGCCAAGTTCGCACATCACTGAGCAAAGTTGCAAAATCGTTTTCAGTGTCTGATGACGAATTTCCCCACGAATCATTATCACTCAATTCTGCAACTGATTCTAATTTACTATCGCTCTTCTTTAGCTGGTCTAAAATCGATTTTGACCTAAAGGGACGCTTTTTGGACGCCATGGACATTTCTCAGTTTCCAGGCAGAAAGAACAATAAAAATGTAGGCAGGGCACAGGACAAAGCACTCAGGACAAAATGTATGTGAAATGGTTTGATACAGTAATGTTTTACTATGTGATTTTAGTGTATTTAGTGAATGTCACTTTTTGTCATTTTCAAATTTCCCGCCCTTCTGTCTCCGCACATCCTGACGTTGCAGGGTACGGAACCCAGAAGACAGATGCTGGAATCCGCCGGAGGACATTCCTGGGGATACTGCAGGAGGGACATCACGGGAGCGCAGGACAAGGTAAGAGAAGAACAGATCCCGGAGCAACGCCGCATGGTAAGCCCGAGTATAGCTCAGGGTTACCGCTTATGGTACTGAAACTTTACCCCGAGCTACACTTGATGATACCGCCAGGGAGGCTACGGGGGCACAAGCCATCATATGCTGCCATGAAGATGACCCAGGAAAGGAAAATTACAAAAAGGTAAGAATACAATTTCCATTTGTTGCCCCTCTAGTGAAAACTGCTCTGTTACCAGTGATTAGCAAGTGTGCAACCTGGGCCAGTCTTTTGCTATTAAAAGTTATCAAGATGATTGCTTTGCCTCATCCACTTACGTGTCGGTTCTGTAGCTCTTTGACATGTGGCATGGCACCAATGAGTATTCCTTTAAGCATGGACGGGTGGTAGTGTATTGGTTTTCCCACTGCTGTATTTTGCAGGAATAAGCAGCACAGGAAAGTGGCCACCACAACTTTGATAACAGAGTCCATTTCTGCAAAAAAGAATTTTAAAAAATTAGAACAAGCAGAGGTATACATAGAACTTACTTGCCTTGAAAAAGTATTCATACCCCTTGAACTTTTCCACATTTTGTCATGTTACAGCCAAAAACATAAATGTATTTTATTGGGATTTTATATGATAGGCCAACACAAAGTGGCATATAATTGTGAAGTGGAAGGAAAATGATAAATGGTTTTCAAAATTTTATACAAATAATTATCTGAATAGCGTGGCATGCATTTTCTATTCAGCTCTGATACCCCTAACTAAAATCTAATGGAACCAATTGCCTTCAGAAGTCACCTAATTAGTAAACAGAGTCCACCTGTGTGTAATTTAATCTCAGTATAAATACAGCAGTTCTGTGAAGCCCTCAGAGGTTTGTTAGAGAATATCAGTGAACAAACAGCATCCTCAAGGCCAAGGAACAGACAGATCAGGGATAAAGTTGTGGAGAAGTTTAAAGCAGGATTAGTTTATAAAAAAAATCCCAAACTTTGAACATCTCATGGAGCACTGTTCAATCCATCATCTGAAAATGGAAAGAGTATGTATGGCACAACTGCAAACCTACCAAGACATGGCCGTCCAGCTAAACTGACAGGCCCGGCAAGGAGAGCATTAATCAGAGAAGCAGCCAAGAGGCCCATGGTAACTCTGGAGGAGCTGCAGAGATTCACAGCTCAGGTGGGAGAATCTGCCCACAGGACAACTATTAGTCATGCACTCCACAAATCTTGTCTTTATAGAAGACTGGCAAGAAGAAAGCCATTGTTAAAAGAAAGCCATAAGAAGTCCCATTTGCAGTTTGCAAGAAGCCATGTGGGGGACACAGCAAACATGTGAAAGAAGGTGCTCTGGTCAGATGAGACCAAAATTGAACTTTTTGGCCTAAAAGCAAAACACTGTGTGGCGCAAAACTCACACTGCACATCACCCTGAGCACACCATCCCCACCATGAAATATGGTGGTGGCAGCATCAAGTTGTGGGGATGCTTTTCTACAGCAGGGACAGGGAAGCTGGTCAGAGTTGATGGGAAGATGGATGGCACCAAATACAGGGAAATCTTAGAAGAAAACCTGTTAGAGTCTGCAAAAGACTTGAGAGTGGGGTGAAGGTTCACCTTCCAGCAGGACAAACGACCCGAAACATACAGCCAGAGCTACAATGGAATTATTTAGATCAAAGAATATTCATGTGTTAGAATGGCCCAGTCAAAGTCCAGACCTAAATCTAATTGAGAATCTGTGGCAATACTTGAAAATTGCTGTTCACAGACGCTCTCCATCCAATCTGACAGAACAAGCTATTTTGCAAAGAAGAATAGGAAATAATGTCCCTCTCTAAATGTGCAAAGCTGGTAGAGAAATCTCCAAAAAGACTTGCAGCTGTAATTGCAGCTAAAGGTGGTTCTACAAAGTATTGACTCGGGGGGGGGGGGGGGGGCTGAATACAAATACACATCACACTTTTCACATATTTATTTGTCACAAATGTTGAAAAACATTTTCCTTCCACTTCACAATTATGTGCCAATTTGTGTTGGTCTATCACAAAAAATCCCAATAAAATACATTTACATTTTTGGTTGTGCAATAACAAAATGTAGAAAATGCCAAGGGATATGAATACTTTTTCAAGGCACTGTATACTAATTGTCAAGAAATTTGTAGTATTGCTCATCAAATACTGTAGCCTCATCATATGCTGTAGCCTCATCATATGCTGTAGCCTCATCATATGCTGTAGCCCATCATATACTGTAGCTTCATCATATACTGTAGCTTCATCATATACTGTAGCCCCATCATATGCTGTAGCCCCATCATATACTGTAGCCCCATCATATACTGTAGCCCCATCATATACTGTAGCCGCATCATATGCTGTAGCCCCATCATATGCTGTAGCCCCGTCATATACTGTAGCCCCGTCATATACTGTAGCCCCGTCATATACTGTAGCCCCATCATATACTGTAGCCCGTCATATTCTGTAGCCCCATCATATACTGTAGATTGCACACTTACCTGCAATAGGTGTTTTGTCTGATTACTTTGCAGTACTTGCAGCCTCTTCAGTGCTGGTTTTAGAACTCTACCAAGACTTTCCATGTTGAACCTTTTATATCCACGTCCCCAGTAGAAAAGCACATTCATTTTCATGATGTCCAGTGTTCTTTAATGAAGTATAGAAAGGAAGTATCTCTGGGAAGTTCTGTTTGGCTTTCACTTTCCCTCTGTACAGGTGAACAGGTGATGTAACTCGGAAAGTACTTCCCCGCCTCTCACATTCAACATTCCAGCCATCTACACATCACACGTGTTTACAGCGCAGAGGACTTCTGTCACACAGCAAAAGACCTTGCACAGAGGCGTAGTAATTTACTGATGTTTATACGCAGAAACTTGCTGGCAGAAAAATCCAAAGGAAGAAACCAAAGTTATGTTTCATAAAGACCTTGTATATACAGTACATGCATACAGCTGCAGAAATATGCATACATGTCTACATGAGTACAATCCTTTTCCATTCTTTTCTAGCTGCTGGTGTTTCAACACACCTGTATAGTCTCGCATGTACTTGTGTACATACATGTAATTTACTGCACTCATATCTAGAATTTGTCATTCTTTTTTATGGCTCTGAACGCCACTTTGCATTACCTCTGTGCAGCTGTGTGTATTGTCCTATAGACAACAATACACCTGTGTTCAAATCCGTGAAAAAAAAAAAAAGATACAGGGCTACAAACTGGACTGATGTGAATGTAAAGTGCTGCATAAATTGTTAGCGCTCTATAAAATACCTCTCTGATAGTAATGTTTTGGGTGTGAGATGCCATAACTAATACAGGCTTTCATTTGATATGTTTGTTGTTCAAATAAAGAAATGGTCAGAATCACTTTTTTATTTACATTTTTATTGAAATAAAAAACAAGACTTTTTTTAAAATGGCTAACAAAGGAAAAATAAATATTTAAAGATTTTAATCAATATAACAAAATAACTGAACGTTTAATTAAAAATACATTTTTCTTTCATCACATTTTATGCTATATAAAATAATAAAATATACAAATAATATATATATTAATATATATATATATATATATATATATATAATAAAATATATATACGTTTAAATAAATACATAATAAAACTATGTAATAAACTTGCACAAGATTTTATGGCACTGCCATAAAAATGTGTCTATAATTATTATTATTAAATATTCTCCATAAATATATTACAATATAAAAACATATTGTATGAAAATATAACACTATTAGGGGAATTTGCTAAGAGCGGAGCAGACAGAGTCTGGAGCATCTGTGCATGGCAACCAGTTAGCTTCTATCTTCAGCTTCTTCAGTTAAGCTTTGAAAATGAAAGCTGGAAGCTGATTGGTTGTCATGCACAGCTGCTCCAGATTCTGTCTCACTCAGTCTTAGTAAATTCCCCTCTTTATCACAGTAGATACGGCAGATTTCCAGTGATGTCAGTTTTTAAGAAGGAACCAGGAAGAGCTTCATTGTCAAGCTCTCTTCAACGGCAGCTTATTGGGTCTTCTTTAAGAAGGCACATCTCGGTGTTGTTCTTTTTCTTTTTTTGTGGTTATATATTTTGTTTTTTAGCTGGTTTTGCTGACTTTGCTTTGTTCCTTTTGCCTTTGTGTTTTCCTTTTCCTTTACGTTTTTTTGAAGATTGGACATTGGGGGTGACTGGCAGACTTCCTTTCTGCACATCTCTGTGATGGTCCCCAGGAAGGACAAAGCCCACATCTTCATTAAGAGTCCAGATAAGGTTGAACAGGACATTGCTCTGTAGGCATTCTGCAGAAACCTAAAAAGTTACATATTGATATTAGTAGAAGTACTCTGTCTTAAATTAAATCAAAGTCGGAGCATTTTTCCCTTCATGGTGCTACAAACACTTCTTATGGTGCAGCCCCTCCAGTCCTGGTGCTAAATCATTCCTCCAGTGCTAAGCTCAGTAGGAGATATTGCAGTCATACTCATTACACCATTTCCCCAATGTCTTTAGAAATTTGCGAGCTGGAAGAGTCATTGGAAATCAGTGGTTGAGTTAAAGTGAGCATGCAGGACAAAGCAACTTTAATTTTGGCTCCATCAGTAGAACTTTTCATATTTGCTTGGCTCTCTGGCCACTCCATTTGGCTGCTGGGAATGAAGAAAAATACCCTATACTTCCGAATATAGGATAGCATGTGACTCTCTCTCATCTCTCTCAAGAGCTGACGCTTGATTGACTGCCAGGCAGTCACATCGGACATACTACACCAGCGTAAGATACAAGCTCCTTTACAGCCTTAAAGGGTCAGTCTACTCAACCTGATCATTGTTTGTCAGATGCTAGAAAGTAAAAGCATTTGACAATTTCTTATAGCTCTTGTAGACTCTATTGATGAGACTTCCGCAGTTTGGTTTCTAGGTCTACACACCTTTTTTGGCATTATAAGGAGTTCCTACTCTCCCTGTTGGGATTTATATTTATTTTATTGTATGAAAAATATAAAACATGGAACACACATAGGTGAGTGGGAATACCAAGAATTCCCAGGTAGACTGAAACAGAGATAGCGATTATGGTAAGGAGATCTCACCGAGTTGATAAATAATCAAGGTATAAAACAAATCAAGGGGTGAGTCAGCCAAAAGTTTCTTCTTATAACTAAAATATCACTTTTGAGTGGACTGACACTGTAATACTAAAGGTTCAAGTCTTGCAACTGCCATTTTCGTCACAATAGTAAAATGGCTGCGGATGAAATGAAATCCCAATCTGACTATTGATGTTGTAATCCCCAACCTCAGAGCACAAAATGCATCAAAAGCTACTTGTCCTTTGTTCCAGACATACCTTCTCGACATTCTTCATTAGACGTCGCTGGCAAACTTCTCCCTTTTTGGATTTTGTTGCCTCCTGCAAAAATTCCAAATGTTAGCCAAGCCACTTTTATATTCAACAGTTTTCACAATTATCAAGCCAAATTTAAGTGAAATGTTTTATCCATAAACCCTAACATTCCGTTATTCTGTTTAGGAAGGTGTGTGTAAGTTACCCAGCAGACGATGGCTTACATCTCAGGTGTCAAACTGGCGGCCCTCCAGCTGTTGCCAAACTACAAGTCACATGTTTCATTGCAAGATTGACAGTTACAAGCATGACTCCCAAAGGCAAGGGCATGATGGGACTTGTAGTTTTGCAGCAGCTGGAGGGCCACCAGTTTGATACCCCTAGCTTACATGATGCCAATGGAAGAAAATAGTTGAAAGAATTTTTTATACAACTTACACATTTGGACAGCTCGGCCTGGATTACAGTGAATGTTTCCAGATTGTTTTTCACGAGTGAGTCCAACGCCATATTTTCCAGGACATTCACAACCAGTGACAACCTGTATAATGACAGAGGAAGTCTCTCCATCCCCTGGAAAAATAAAGCAGTAGAGCAATGGTGAGTACAGAGCACAGAGAATAAATAGTATGGGATCCTCCTGCGCTCATGGGAATAACTGACACAATACAGCTGCTGTCACTTTAACTAATACCAATAAGTGCAAGAAATAAACATAAAATTAGTGAAGCGCTTGTATCTCATGAATACAATCATGTGTCTCCATAAAGTATAATAGTAAATCAAAGTGACCACGATATATATTAAAAATATGTGAACTCCCTCTAGTGGATAGAAAAAATAATGTCAACCGAAATGACTATAATGGCTAAATATCACACATTAAGAACCTAAATAAGTAGTGCATAAATCAGATATACTAAACAAAGTATATATACATGAAAACAGAATAATTGGCCACATACAATGGTGTCTAAATCAAACATAACTAATATATGCCATAAGTGAAAAAGACAATATCAAAGGTGAAAAAATATTCCATGCATGTGACTGTGCTTTAAGCTGGAACACACACGTGATCTCCACTTCTAAGTGCAAGTACTCTCCTTCAAATGGCAGCAATGCCTGCTCACCTCCCTTCCTCGACCCACACAGGGCCTCAAAGCAGTTACCACCTCAGTGGTGTATTCCTCTGGCAGACTCCTTAATCCTCCTCCTCTCTTATGCAACTCATAAAAAGACAAGAAAGCCTTCCATAGTGTAGTAAGTTGCGTCACGTGCGTCGTGACTTCATTCAGCCTGATGAAGTCACGACGCACGTGACGCAACGCGTCGGTTTGTCTACTTCCTGGTGACGTATGTCCGGACACAGTGGCCATATTGGATTCCCCCAGGTGCATGCATATCTACCCACAGGCTGGGAAAAACGCTTGTTTATGGAAAGGAGCATGTGAGTGGTTTACTTTGTCACTTTTTACTTTGCCTATTAAAACTTACTACACTATGGAAGGCTTTCTTGTCTTTTTATGAGTTGCATAAGAGAGGAGGAGGATTAAGGAGTCTGCCAGAGGAATACACCACTGAGGTGGTAACTGCTTTGAGGCCCTGTGTGGGTCGAGGAAGGGAGGTGAGCAGGCATTGCTGCCATTTGAAGGAGAGTACTTGCACTTAGAAGTGGAGATCACGTGTGTGTTCCAGCTTAAAGCACAGTCACATGCATGGAATATTTTTTCACCTTTGATATTGTCTTTTTCACTTATGGCATATATTAGTTATGTTTGATTTAGACACCATTGTATGTGGCCAATTATTCTGTTTTCATGTATATATACTTTGTTTAGTATATCTGATTTATGCACTACTTATTTAGGTTCTTAATGTGTGATATTTAGCCATTATAGTCATTTCGGTTGACATTATTTTTTCTATCCACTAGAGGGAGTTCACATATTTTTAATATATATCGTGGTCACTTTGATTTACTATTATACTTTATGGAGACACATGATTGTATTCATGAGATACAAGAGCACAGAGAATGGTGACACATTTAAAGCTAAAATCTGGGCAGATAAAAAAATACGATAGAATGCAGCTGTGTAATCATTAATAAATCATTATTATTTTTTTATTAAATGCAAGCATTGTGGGTGCCTGAATTTGACCTGGTATCCGCCCCTTGCAGTCCTTGTATAGCAGAGCTCAGACTGGGGGAGGGAGCAGAAGCACACAGAGCCAATCCGTTGTATTACAGTGCTAAAAAAGACCATGCTACTAGGAGGAGAGAGCATAGTGACAGACAGATCAAGTTTCGGCCCTGACTGATTGCTCAGTTCTTCAGTTCTCAGTCCCACACCACAGCCCACAAATAAAAGATAAACCAGAGACATGTGTGGCATTCTAGAAATGATTAGAAAAACCTGATTGAAGTCAGAACAGAAGCATGAAAAATAATGATAATTCATACCGTTAAGTTACATTCGGGAAGATCACTCATCTGAAACACGTGGCGACATTTGGGATTGTGGCTTTCCCGTTCCTGCAGAAAGAGACAAATGTGAACATGAAATGGTCAGGCCACATGCTAAAGCCCTCTGCCAAATATCTAACATTCTGCAAATATGATCTTCAGATGTGTGAATTCAAGTAACCCATTATTTCGCACTTTATCTGAACAATTTTTTAAAATTCTGAAAAAATTATGAATTCTTGTTTCCTCACTTTTAATCTTTTAATTTCTTCTTTCTTTACTTAAACAGCCCATTTGGTGATTCTTTTTTTTTTTATTTAACCAGTGGATTGAACGAAAAAATACATTTTGGAGACCACCCCCCTCCTCTGAGATCTCATTTTTTGTTTTTCTTCACTGCAGCCCTCCCTGTGTACGATGATTTATTCTGAATCATATGTTGCTGGAAAGGGGAATGTTGAAAATTGTATACTCACCTGTCAGACATTTAATTTCCTTGTGCATCTTCATGGCAGCAATGCAGCATATGCAATCTCACCCTTTTGGTGGTTACAAAGAATGGGGGAAGTCTCAAAAATGTATACCCTTCCAGTCCTATCGGATTCAGGGGGCACAAGCCATCATATGCTGCCATGAAGATGACCCAGGAAAGGAAAATTACAAAAAGGTAAGAATACAATTTCCATTTGTTGCCCCTCTAGTGAAAATTGCTCTGTCACCAGTGATTAGCAAGTGTGCAACCTGGGTCAGTATTTTGCTATTAAAAGTTATCAAGATGATTGCTTTGCCTCATCCACTTACGTGTCGGTTCTGTAGCTCTTTGACATGTGGCATGGCACCAATGAGTATTCCTTTAAGCATGGACGGGTGGTAGTGTATTGGTTTTCCCACTGCTGTATTTTGCAGGAATAAGCAGCACAGGAAAGTGGCCACCACAAATTTGATAACAGAGTCCATTTCTGCAAAAAAGAATTTAAAAAAATCAGAACAAGCAGATGTATACATAGCACTTACATGCCTTGAAAAAGTATTCATACCCCTTGAACTTTTCCACATTTTGTCATGTTACAACCAAAAACAGAAATGCATTTTATTGGGATTTTATGTGACAGGCCAAAACATATAATTGTGAAGTAGAAGAAAAATGATAAATGGTTTTCAAAATTTTATACAAATAATTATCTGAAAAGTGTGGCATGTATTTTGTATTCAGCTCTGATACCCCTAACTAAAATCTAGTGGAACCAATTGCCTTCAGAAGTCACCTAATTAGTAAATAGAGTCCTCCTGTGTGTAATTTATTCTCAGTATAAATACAGCTGTTCTGTAAATCCCTCAGAGGTTTGTTAGAGAACATCAGTGAACAAACAGCATCCTGAAGGCCAAGGAACACACCAGACAGGTCAGGGATAAAGTTGTGGAGAAGTTTAAAGCAGGGTTAGGTTATAAAAAAAATCCCAAACTTTGAACATCTCACGGAGCACTGTTCAATTCATTATCCGAAAATGGAAAGAGTATGGCACAACTGCAAACCTACCAAGACATGGTCATCCACCTAAACTGACAGGCCGGGCAAGGAGAGCATTAATCAGAGAAGCAGCCAAGAGGCCCATAGTAACTCTGGTGGAGCTGCAGAGATTCACAGCTCAGGTGGGAGAATCTGCCCACTGGACAACTATTAGTCATGCACTCCACAAATCTGCCTTTATAGACGACTGGCAAGAAGAAAGCCATTGTTGAAAGAAAGCCATGAGAAGTCCCGTTTGCAGTTTGCGAGAAGCCATGTGTGGGACACAGCAAACATGTGGAAGAAGGCGTTCTGGTCAGATGAGACCGAAATTGAACTTTTTGGCCTAAAAGCAAAACACTGTGTGGCGCAAAACTCACACTGCACATCACCCTGAGCACACTATCCCCACCATGAAATATGGCGGGGGCAGCATCATGTTGTGGGGATGCTTTTCTTCAGCAGGGACAGGGAAGCTGGTCAGAGTTGATGGGAAGATGGATGGCACCAAATACAGGGAAATCTTAGAAGAAAACCTGTTAGAGTCTGCAAAAGACTTGAGACTGGGGGGAAGGTTCACCTTCCAGCAGGACAAACGACCCGAAACATACAGCCAGAGCTACAATGGAATGGTTTAGATCAAAGAATATTCATGTGTTAGAATGGCCCAGTAAAAGTCCAGACCTAAATCCAATTGAGAATCTGTGGCAAGACTTGAAAATTGCTGTTTACAGACGCTCTCCATCCAACCTGACAGAACTTGAGCTATTTTGCAAAGAAGAATAGGCAATAATGTCCTTCTCTAGATGTACAAAGCTGGTAGAGACATCTCCAAAAAGACTTGCAGCTGTAATTGCAGCTAAAGGTGGTTCTACAAAGTATTGACTCGGGAGGGGGGGGGGGGGGGGGGGCTGAATACAAATGCACGCCACACTTTTCACATATTTATTTGTCACAAATGTTGAAAACCATTTTCCTTCCACTTCACAATTATGTGCCAATTTGTGTTGGTCTATCACATAAAATCCCAATAAAATACATTTACATTTTTGGTTGTGCCATGACAAAATGTAGAAAATTCCAAGGGATATGAATACGTTTTCAAGGCACTGTATACGAATTGTCAAGAAATCTGTAGTATTGCTCATCAAATACTGTAGCCTCATCATATACTGTAGCCTCATCATATACTGTAGCCTCATCATATACTGTAGCCCCATCATATACTGTAGTCCCATCATATACTGTAGCCTCATCATATACTGTAGCCCCATCATATGCTGTAGCCTCATCATATACTGTAGCCTCATCATATACTGTAGCCCCATCATATGCTGTAGCCCCATCATATACTGTAGATTGCACACTTACCTGCAATAGGTGTTTTGTCTGATTACTTTGCAGTACTTGCACCCTCTTCAGTGCTGGTTTTAGAACTCTACCAAGACTCTCCATGTTGAACCTTTTATATTCACGTCCCCAGTAGAAAAGCACATTCATTTTCATGATGTCCAGTGTTCTTTAATGAAGTATAGAAAGGAAGTATCTCTGGGAAGTTCTGTTTGGCTTTCACTTTCCCTCTGTACAGGTGAACAGGTGATGTAACTAGGAAAATACTTCCCCGCCTCTCACATTCAGCACTCCAGCCTTCTACAGATCACACGTGTTTACAGTGCAGAGGACTTCTGTCACACAGCAAAAGACCTTGCACAGAGGCGTAGTAATTTACTGATGTTTATACGCAGAAACTTGATGGCAGTAAGATCCAAAGTAAGAAACCAAAGTTATGTTTCATGAAGACCTTGTATATACAGTACATGCATACAGCTGCAGAAATATGCATACATGTCTACATGAGTACAATCCTTTTCCATTCTTTTCTAGCTGCTGGTGTTTCAACACACCTGTATAGTCTCGCATGTACTTGTGTACATACGTGCAGGGGCGGACTGACAACTCATGGGGCCCCCGGGCAATAGGGGATCATGGGGCCCCTGTGTCCTAGCACACACTCAAACCACACCCAAAAAAGCCTATGAAAGGTACCAGGGGCATCTCATGGGGCCCCCTACTGACCCCGGGCCCTCAGGCAGTGCCCAAGTTCCCAAATGGTCAGTCCGCCCCTGCATACGTGTAATTTACTGCACTCATATCTAGAATTTGTCATTCTTTTTTATGACTCTGAACGCCTCTTTGCATCACCTCTATGCAGCTGTGTGTATTGTCCTATAGACAACAATACACCTGTGTTCAAATCCGTGAAAAAAAAAAAAAGATACAGGGCTACAAACTGGACTGATGTGAATGTAAAGTGCTGCATAAATTGTTAGCGCTCTATAAAAAACCTCTCTGATAGTAAGGTTTTGGGTATGAGATGCCATAACTAATACAGGCTTTCATTTGATATTTTTATTGTTCAAATAAAGAAATGGTCAGAATCACTTTTTTATTTACATTTTTATTGAAATAAAAAAAACAAGACTTTTTTTTAAAATGGCTAACAAAGGAAAAATAAATATTTAAAGATTTTAATCAATATAACAAAATAACTGAACATTTAATTAAAAATACATTTTTCTTTTCATCACATTTTATGCTATATAAAATAATAAAATATATAAATAATAATATATATATTAATAAATATATATAATAAAATATATATACGTTTAAATAAATACATAATACAACTATGTAATAAACTTGCACAAGATTTTATGGCACTGCCATAAAAATGTGTCTATAATTATTATTAAATATACTCCATAAATATATTACAATATAAAAACATATTGTATGAAAATGTAACACTATTAGGGGAATTTACTAAGAGCGGAGCAGACAGAGTCTGGAGCATCTGTGCATGGCAACCAGTTAGCTTCTATCTTCAGCTTCTTCAGTTAAGTTTTGAAAATGAAAGCTGGAAGCTGATTGGTTGTCATGCACAGCTGCTCCAGATTCTGTCTAACTCAGTCTTAGTAAATTCCCCTCTATATCACAGTAGATACGGCAGATTTCCAGTGATGTCAGTTTTTAAGAAGGAACCAGGAAGAGCTTCATTGTCAAGCTCTCTTCAATGGCAGCTTATTGGGTCTTCTTTAAGAAGGCACATCTCGGTGTTGTTCTTTTTCTTTTTTTGTGGTTATATATTTTGTTTTCTAGCTGGTTTTGCTGACTTTGCTTTGTTTCTTTTGCCTTTGTGTTTTCCTTTTCCTTTACGTTTTTTTGAAGATTGGACATTGGGGGTGACTGGCAGACTTCCTTTCTGCACATCTATGTGATGGTCCCCAGGAAGGACAAAGCCCACATCTTCATTAAGAGTCCAGATAAGATTGAACAGGACATTGCTCTGTAGGCATTCTGCAGAAACCTAAAAAGTTACATAGTAACAGATTGATATTAGTAGAAGTACTCTGTCTTGAATTAAATCAAAGTTGTAGGATTTGTCCCTTCATGGTGCTACAAACACTTCTTATGGTGCATCCCTCCAGTCCTGGTGCTAAACCATTCCTCCAGTGCTAAGCTCAGTAGGAGATATTGCAGTCATACTCATTACACCATTTCCCCAATGTCTTTAGAAATTTGCGAGCTGGAAGAGTCATTGGAGGTCAGTGGTTGAGTTAAAGTGAGCATGCAGGACAAAGCAACTTTAATTTTGGCTCCATCAGTAGAACTTTTCATATTTGCTTGGCTCTCTGGCCACTCCATTTGGCTGCTGGGAATGAAGAAAAATACCCTATACTTCCGAATATAGGATAGCGTGTGACTCTCTCTCATCTCTCTCAAGAGCTGACGCTTGATTGACTGCCAGGCAGTCACATCGGACATACTACACCAGCGTAAGATACAAGCTCCTTTACAGCCTTAAAGGGTCAGTCTACTCAACCTGATCATTATTTGTCAGATGCTAGAAAGTAAAAGCATTTGACAATTTCTTATAGCTCTTGTAGACTCTATTGATGAGACTTCCGCAGTTTGGTTTCTAGGTCTACACACCTTTTTTGGCATTATAAGGAGTTCCTACTCTCCCTGTTGGGATTTATATTTATTTTATTGTATGAAAAATATAAAACATGGAACACACATAGGTGAGTGGGAATACCAAAAATTCCCAGGTAGACTGAAACAGAGATAGCGATTATGGTAAGGAGATCTCACCGAGTTGATAAATAATCAAGGTATAAAACAAATCAAGGGGTGAGTCAGCCAAAAGTTTCTTCTTATAACTAAAATATCACTTTTGAGTGGACTGACACTGTAATACTAAAGGTTCAAGTCTTGCAACTGCCATTTTCGTCACAATAGTAAAATGGCTGCGGATGAAATGAAATCCCAATCTGACTATTGATGTTGTAATCCCCAACCTCAGAGCACAAAATGCATCAAAAGTTACTTGTCCTTTGTTCCAGACATACCTTCTCGACATTCTTCATTAGACGTCGCTGGCAAACTTCTCCCTTTTTGGATTTTGTTGCCTCCTGCAAAAATTCCAAATGTTAGCCAAGCCACTTTTATATTCAACAGTTTTCACAATTATCAAGCCAAATTTAAGTGAAATGTTTTATCCATAAACCCTAACATTCAGTTATTCTGTTTAGGAAGGTGTGTGTAAGTTACCCAGCAGACGACGGCTTACATCTCAGGTGTCAAACTGGCGGCCCTCCAGCTGTTGCCAAACTACAAGTCCCATGTTTCATTGCAAGATTGACAGTTACAAGCATGACTCCCAAAGGCAAGGGCATGATGGGACTTGTAGTTTTGCAGCAGCTGGAGGGCCACCAGTTTGATACCCCTAGCTTACATGATGCCAATGGAAGAAAATAGTTGAAAGAATTTTTTATACAACTTACACATTTGGACAGCTCGGCCTGGATTACAGTGAATGTTTCCAGATTGTTTTTCACGAGTGAGTCCAACGCCATATTTTCCAGGACATTCACAACCAGTGACAACCTGTATAATGACAGAGGAAGTCTCTCCATCCCCTGGAAAAATAAAGCAGTAGAGCAATGGTGAGTACAGAGCACAGAGAATGGTGACACATTTAAAGCTAAAATCTGGGCAGATAAAAAAATACGATAGAATGCAGCTGTGTAATCATTAATAAATCATTATTATTTTTTTATTAAATGCAAGCATTGTGGGTGCCTGAATTTGACCTGGTATCCGCCCCTTGCAGTCCTTGTATAGCAGAGCTCAGACTGGGGGAGGGAGCAGAAGCACACAGAGCCAATCCGTTGTATTACAGTGCTAAAAAAGACCATGCTACTAGGAGGAGAGAGCATAGTGACAGACAGATCAAGTTTCGGCCCTGACTGATTGCTCAGTTCTTCAGTTCTCAGTCCCACACCACAGCCCACAAATAAAAGATAAACCAGAGACATGTGTGGCATTCTAGAAATGATTAGAAAAACCTGATTGAAGTCAGAACAGAAGCATGAAAAATAATGATAATTCATACCGTTAAGTTACATTCGGGAAGATCACTCATCTGAAACACGTGGCGACATTTGGGATTGTGGCTTTCCCGTTCCTGCAGAAAGAGACAAATGTGAACATGAAATGGTCAGGCCACATGCTAAAGCCCTCTGCCAAATATCTAACATTCTGCAAATATGATCTTCAGATGTGTGAATTCAAGTAACCCATTATTTCGCACTTTATCTGAACAATTTTTTAAAATTCTGAAAAAATTATGAAATCTTGTTTCCTCACTTTTAATCTTTTAATTTCTTCTTTCTTTACTTAAACAGCCCATTTGGTGATTCTTTTTTTTTTTATTTAACCAGTGGATTGAACGAAAAAATACATTTTGGAGACCACCCCCCTCCTCTGAGATCTCATTTTTTGTTTTTCTTCACTGCAGCCCTCCCTGTGTACGATGATTTATTCTCAATCATATGTTGCTGGAAAGGGGAATATTGAAAATTGTATACTCACCTGTCAGACATTTCATTTCCTTGTGCATCTTCATGGCAGCAATGCAGCATATGCAATCTCACCCTTTTGGTGGTTACAAAGAATGGGGGAAGTCTCAAAAATGTATACCCTTCCAGTCCTATCGGATTCAGGGGGCACAAGCCATCATATGCTGCCATGAAGATGACCCAGGAAAGGAAAATTACAAAAAGGTAAGAATACAATTTCCATTTGTTGCCCCTCTAGTGAAAATTGCTCTGTCACCAGTGATTAGAAAGTGTGCAACCTGGGTCAGTATTTTGCTATTAAAAGTTATCAAGATGATTGCTTTGCCTCATCCACTTACGTGTCGGTTCTGTAGCTCTTTGACATGTGGCATGGCACCAATGAGTATTCCTTTAAGCATGGACGGGTGGTAGTGTATTGGTTTTCCCACTGCTGTATTTTGCAGGAATAAGCAGCACAGGAAAGTGGCCACCACAAATTTGATAACACAGTCCATTTCTGCAAAAAAGAATTTAAAAAAATCAGAACAAGCAGATGTATACATAGCACTTACATGCCTTGAAAAAGTATTCATACCCCTTGAACTTTTCCACATTTTGTCATGTTACAACCAAAAACAGAAATGCATTTTATTGGGATTTTATGTGACAGGCCAAAACATATAATTGTGAAGTAGAAGAAAAATGATAAATGGTTTTCAAAATTTTATACAAATAATTATCTGAAAAGTGTGGCATGTATTTTGTTCTCAGCTCTGATACCCCTAACTAAAATCTAGTGGAACCAATTGCCTTCAGAAGTCACCTAATTAGTAAATAGAGTCCTCCTGTGTGTAATTTATTCTCAGTATAAATACAGCTGTTCTGTAAAGCCCTCAGAGGTTTGTTAGAGAACATCAGTGAACAAACAGCATCCTGAAGGCCAAGGAACACACCAGACAGGTCAGGGATAAAGTTGTGGAGAAGTTTAAAGCAGGGTTAGGTTATAAAAAAAATCCCAAACTTTGAACATCTCACGGAGCACTGTTCAATTCATTATCCGAAAATGGAAAGAGTATGGCACAACTGCAAACCTACCAAGACATGGTCATCCACCTAAACTGACAGGCCGGGCAAGGAGAGCATTAATCAGAGAAGCAGCCAAGAGGCCCATAGTAACTCTGGAGGAGCTGCAGAGATTCACAGCTCAGGTGGGAGAATCTGTCCACAGGACAACTATTAGTCATGCACTCCACAAATCTGCCTTTACAGACGACTGGCAAGAAGAAAGCCATTGTTAAAAAGAAAGCCATGAGAAGTCCCGTTTGCAGTTTGCGAGAAGCCATGTGTGGGACACAGCAAACATGTGGAAGAAGGCGCTCTGGTCAGATGAGACCGAAATTGAACTTTTTGGCCTAAAAGCAAAACACTGTGTGGCGCAAAACTCACACTGCACATCACCCTGAGCACACTATCCCCACCATGAAATATGGTGGTGGCAGCATCATGTTGTGGGGATGCTTTTCTTCAGCAGGGACAGGGAAGCTGGTCAGAGTTGATGGGAAGATGGATGGCACCAAATACAGGGAAATCTTAGAAGAAAACCTGTTAGAGTCTGCAAAAGACTTGAGACTGGGGGGGAGGTTCACCTTCCAGCAGGACATCAACCCTAAACATACAGCCAGAGCTACAATGGAATGGTTTAGATCAAAGAATATTTAGAATGGCCCAGTAAAAGTCCAGACCTAAATCCAATTGAGAATCTGTGGCAAGACTTTACAATTGCTGTTCACAGACGGTCTCCATCCAATCTGACAGAACTTGAGCTATTTTGCAAAGAAGAATAGGCAATAATGTCCTTCTCTAGATGTGCAAAGCTGGTAGAGACATCTCCAAAAGACTTGCAGCTGTAATTGCAGCAAAAGGTGGTTCTACAAAGTATTGACTCGGGGGCTGAATACAAATACACACCACACTTTTCACATATTTATTTGTCACAAATGTTGAAAACCATTTTCCTTCCACTTCACAATTATGTGCCACTTTGTGTTGGTCTATCACATAAAATCCCAATAAAATACATTTACATTTTTGGTTGTGCCATGACAAAATGTAGAAAATTCCAAGGGATATGAATACTTTTTCAAGGCACTGTATACGAATTGTCAAGAAATCTGTAGTATTGCTCATCAAATACTGTAGCCACATCATATGCTGTAGCCCCATCATATACTGTAGCCCCATCATATACTGTAGCCCCATCATATGCTGTAGCCCCATCATATACTGTAGCCCCATCATATACTGTAGCCTCATCATATACTGTAGTCCCATCATAAACTGTAGCCCCATCATATACTGTAGCCTCATCATATACTGTAGCCCCATCATATACTGTAGTCCCATCATATACTGTAGCCCCATCATATACTGTAGCCTCATCATATACAGTAGCCCCATGATATACTGTAGCCTCATCATATACTGTAGCCTCATCATATACTGTAGCCCCATCATATACTGTAGCCTCATCATATACTGTAGCCCCATCATATACTGTAGCCCCATCATATACTATAGCCCCATCATATGCTGTAGCCCCATCATATGCTGTAGCCCCATCATATGCTGTAGCCCCATCATATGCTGTAGCCTCATCATATGCTGTAGCCTCATCATATGCTGTAGCCCCATCATATACTGTAGCCTCATCATATACTGTAGCCCCATCATATACTGTAGCCTCATCATATACTGTAGCCCCATCATATACTGTAGCCTCATCATATACTGTAGCCTCATCATATACTGTAGCCCCATCATATACTGTAGCCCCATCATATACTGTAGCCCCATCATATACTGTAGCCTCATCATATACTGTAGCCCCATCATATACTGTAGCCTCATCATATACTGTAGCCTCATCATATACTGTAGCCCCATCATATACTGTAGCCTCATCATATACTGTAGCCCCATCATATACTGTAGCCCCATCATATACTGTAGATTGCACACTTACCTGCATCAGGTGTTTTGTCTGATTACTTTGCAGTACTTGCAGCCTCTTCAGTGCTGGTTTTAGAACTCTACCAAGACTTTCCATGTTGAACCTTTTATATCCACGTCCCCAGTAGAAAAGCACATTCATTTTCATGATGTCCAGTGTTCTTTAATGAAGTATAGAAAGGAAGTATCTCTGGGAAGTTCTCTTTGGCTTTCACTTTCCCTCTGTACAGGTGAACAGGTGATGTAACTCAGAAAATACTTCCCCGCCTCTCACATTCAACATTCCAGCCTTCTACAGATCACACGTGTTTACAGCACAGAGGACTTCTGTCACACAGCAAAAGACCTTGCACAGAGGCGTAGTAATTTACTGATGTTTATACGCAGAAACTTGCTGGCAGAAAAATTCAAAGTAAGAAACCAAAGTTATGTTTCATGAAGACCTTGTATATACAGTACATGCATACAGCTGTATAAATATGCATACATGTCTACATGAGTACAATCCTTTTCCATTCTTTTCTAGCTGCTGGTGTTTCAACACACCTGTATAGTCACGCATGTACTTGTGTACATACATGTAATTTACTGCACTCATATCTAGAATTTGTCATTCTTTTTTTTTTATGGCTCTGAACGCCTCTTTGCATCACCTCTATGCAGCTGTGTGTATTGTCCTATAGACAACAATACACCTGTGTTCAAATCCGTGAAAAAAAAAAGATACAGGGCTACAAACTGGACTGATTTGAATGTAAAGTGCTGCATAAATTGTTAGCGCTCTATAAAATACCTCTCTGATAGTAAGGTTTTGGGTATGAGATGCCATAACTAATACAGGCTTTCATTTGATATTTTTATTGTTCAAATAAAGAAATGGTCAGAATCACTTTTTTATTTACATTTTTATTGAAATAAAAAAAAAAAAGATTTTTTTTAAAATGGCTAACAAAGGAAAAAATAAATATTTAAAGATTTTAATCAATATAACAAAATAACTGAACATTTAAATAAAAATACATTTTTCTATTCATCACATTTTATGCTATATAAAATAATAAAATATATAAATAATAATATATATATTAATAAATATATATAATAAACTCATACACTCCCACGGCTTCAACTACCACCTCTATGCTGATGATACTCAAATCTACCTATCCACCCCTCACCTCACCCCCACATTCTTTGCCCGCATCACTCACCTCCTAAACGACATCTCTGACTGGATGTCGCTCCATTTCCTCAAACCCAACCTCTCCAAAACCGAGCTTCTCGTCTTTCCCCCTTCCCGTGCCCCCCCCCCATCCTTTCCATCACTACCAACAACACCACCATCAATCCCGCCCAGCAAGCCAAGGTCCTTGGCGTCATTCTGGACTCAAACCTTTCCTTCCAACCTCATGTCAAATCACTCACAAATACATGCAGGCTCTACCTTCGCAACATCGCCAAAATACGCTCCTTCCTTACCCCAGACACCACTAAACTACTCGTTCACTCCCTGATTATCTCACGCCTTGACTACTGCAACTCCCTCCTCATCGGCCTACCCCAGTGCAAACTCTCCCCGCTTCAGACCATCCTGAACTCAGCTGCCAGACTCATCCACCTCACCAGCCGCTCCACCTCTGCCACCCCCCTCTGCCTCTCCCTCTACTGGCTCCCCATTGCCCAACGCATTAAATTCAAACTGCTCACTCTGACCTATAAAGCCATTCACAACACTGCCCCTAACTACCTCACCGACCTGATTCCCAAGTACCACCCTACCCGTACCCTTCGCTCTTCACAGGACCTCCTTCTATCTTGCTCCCTGGTCTCCTCCTCCCACGCACGACTGCAAGACTTCTCCAGGTCCTCCCCCATCCTCTGGAACTCACTACCCCAATCCATCAGACTGTCACCTTCCCTCCTCACCTTCAGGCGCTCCCTGAAAACCCACCTCTTCAGGGAAGCCTACCCCACCCTCACCTAACAGCCGCTGCCCTTCCCTCCTCCTACCACTCCATCCCCCACAGCCATTTCCTCCTGTACCTCTACCCCCTCCCTCCTAGATTGTAAGCTCGAAAGAGTAGGGCCCTCTTACCCCTTGTGTGCTGTTTGATGTTACTGTACTGTTTCATGTATTGTCCCCCCTCTATTGTACAGCGCTGAGCAAACCCTTTGGCGCTATATAAACTCGATAAATAAATAAATAAATAAATAATAAAATATATATACGTTTAAATAAATACATAATACAACTATGTAATAAACTTGCACAAGATTTTATGGCACTGCCATAAAAATGTGTCTATAATTATTATTATTAAATATTCTCCATAAATATATTACAATATAAAAACATATTTTATGAAAATCTAACACTATTAGGGGAATTTGCTAAGAGCAGATCAGACAGAGTCTGGAGCATCTGTGCATGGCAACCAGTTAGCTTCTATCTTCAGCTTCTTCAGTTAAGTTTTGAAAATGAAAGCTGGAAGCTGATTGGTTGTCATGCACAGCTGCTCCAGATTCTATCTCATTCAGTCTTAGTAAATTCCCCTCTTTATCACAGTAGATACGGCAGATTTCCAGTGATGTCAGTTTTTAAGAAGGAACCAGGAAGAGCTTCATTGTCAAGCTCTCTTCAATGGCAGCTTATTGGGTCTTCTTTAAGAAGGCACATCTCGGTGTTGTTCTTTTTCTTTTTTTGTGGTTATATATTTTGTTTTTTAGCTGGTTTTGCTGACTTTGCTTTGTTCCTTTTGCCTTTGTGTTTTCCTTTTCCTTTACGTTTTTTTGAAGATTGGACATTGGGGGTGACTGGCAGACTTCCTTTCTGCACATCTCTGTGATGGTCCCCAGGAAGAACAAAGCCCACATCTTCATTAAGAGTCCAGATAAGGTTGAACAGGACATTGCTCTGTAGGCATTCTGAAGAAACCTAAAAAGTCAAATAGTAACAGATTGATATTAGTAGAAGTACTCTGTCTTAAATTAAATCAAAGTCGGAGCATTTGTCCCTTCATGGTGCTACAAAAACTTCTTTTGGTGCAGCCCCTCCAGTCCTGGTGCTAAACCATCCCTCCAGTGCTAAGCTCAGTAGGAGATATTGCAGTCATACTCATTACACCATTTCCCCAATGTCTTTAGAAATTTGCGAGCTGGAAGAGTCATTGGAGGTCAGTGGTTGAGTTAAAGTGAGCATGCAGGACAAAGCAGCTTTAATTTTGGCTCCATCAGTAGAACTTTTCATATTTGCTTGGCTCTCTGGCCACTCCATTTGGCTGCTGGGAATGAAGAAAAATACCCTATACTTCCGAATATAGGATAGCGTGTGACTCTCTCTCATCTCTCTCAAGAGCTGACGCTTGATTGACTGCCAGGCAGTCACATCGGACATGCTACACCAGCGTAAGATGCAAGCTCCTTTACAGCCTTAAAGGGTCAGTCTACTCAACCTGATCATTATTTGTCAGATGCTAGAAAGTAAAAGCATTTGACAATTTCTTATAGCTCTTGTAGACTCTATTGATGAGACTTCCGCAGTTTGGTTTCTAGGTCTACACACCTTTTTTGGCATTATAAGGAGTTCCTACTCTCCCTGTTGGGATTTATATTTATTTTATTATATGAAAAATATAAAACATGGAACACACATGAGGTGAGTGGGAATACCAAAAATTCCCAGGTAGACTGAAACAGAGATAGGGATTATGGTAAGGAGATCTCACTGAGTTGATAAATAATCAAGGTATAAAACAAATCAAGGGGTGAGTCAGCCAAAAGTTTCTTCTTATAACTAAAATATCACTTTTGAGTGGACTGACACTGTAATACTAAAGGTTCAAGTCTTGCAACTGCCATTTTTGTCACAATAGTAAAATGGCTGCAGATGAAAGGAAATCCCAATCTGACTATTGATGTTGTAATCCCCAACCTCAGAGCACAAAATGCATCAAAAGTTACTTGTCCTTTGTTCCAGACATACCTTCTCGACATTCTTCATTAGACGTCGCTGGCAAACTTCTCCCTTTTTGGATTTTGTTGCCTCCTGCAAAAATTCCAAATGTTAGCCAAGCCACTTTTATATTCAACAGTTTTCACAATTATCAAGCCAAATTTAAGTGAAATGTTTTATCCATAAACCCTAACATTCAGTTATTCTGTTTAGGAAGGTGTGTGTAAGTTACCCAGCAGACGATGGCTTACATCTCAGGTGTCAAACTGGCGGCCCTCCAGCTGTTGCCAAACTACAAGTCCCATGAGGCATTACAAGATTGACAGTTACAAGCATGACTCCAAAAGGTAAAGGCATGATGGGACTTGTAGTTTCGCAGCAGCTGGAGGGCCGCCAGTTTGACACCCCTAGCTTACATGATGCCAATGGAAGAAAATAGTTGAAAGATTTTTTTATACAACTTACACATTTGGACAGCTCGGCCTGGATTACAGTGAATGTTTCCAGATTGTTTTTCACGAGTGAGTCCAACGCCATATTTTCCAGGACATTCACAACCAGTGACAACCTGTATAATGACAAAGGAAGTCTCTCCATCCCCTGGAAAAATAAAGCAGTAGAGCAATGGTGAGTACAGTGCACAGAGAATGGTGACACATTTAAAGCTAAAATCTGGGCAGATAAAAAAATATGATAGAATGCAGCTGTGTAATCATTAATAAATCATTATTATTTTTTTATTAAATGCAAGCATAGTGGGTGCCTGGATTTGACCTGGTATCAGCCCCTTGCAGTCCTTGTATAGCAGAGCTCAAACTGGGGGAGGGAGCAGAAGCACACAGAGCCAATCCGTTGTATTACAGTGCTAAAAAGGACCATGCTACTAGGAGGAGAGAGCATAGTGACAGACAGATCAGCCCATCAATGTGCAGCTTCTCCT
Source organism: Staurois parvus (assembly GCF_062004578.1). Classification (NCBI taxonomy): domain Eukaryota; kingdom Metazoa; phylum Chordata; class Amphibia; order Anura; family Ranidae; genus Staurois; species Staurois parvus. The sequence continues at coordinate 475,985 of NW_028318028.1, read as the reverse complement.
TCACTCTCTGGTCACAGACAGCAGAGAAAAATCTGATCTCCTTTGCTGTGTGGCAGAGATTTGTTAAAGGATAAGTAATGTCAGTCCTCCTAGACCACGGGTGTCAAACTGGCAGCCCTCCAGTTGTTGCCAAACTACAAGTTCCATGAGGCATTGCAAGATTGTCAGTTACAAGCATGACTCCCAAAGGCAGAGGCATGATGGGATTTGTAGTTTTGCAACAGCTGGAGGGCCACCAGTTTGACACCCCTGTCCTAGACTGTTTCCTGTATTTGGGCATGAAATCTGAGAAGAAGTCAGACTGTGTATAGCCAAGAAAACAGCCCAGTACGGTAGAGCTCACAGTCTGTGTGGCTCTACTCCTCCATAGCCAAATCACGCTGCCCGCAAACCCTCCCAGTGGGGAGCCCCGGGCAAGTGCCCCCTGCAACCCCCACCCCAATTTCGGCCCTGACTGATTGCTCAGTTCTTCAGTTCTTAGTCCCACACCACAGCCCACAAGTAAAAGATACACCAGAGACATGTGTGGCATTCTAGAAATGATTAGAAAAACCTGATTGAAGTCAGAACAAAAGCATGAAAAATAATGATAATTCATACCATTAAGTTACATTCGGGAAGATCACTCATCTGAAACACGTGGCGACATTTGGGTTTGTGGCTTTCCCGTTCCTGCAGAAAGAGACAAATGTGAACATGAAATGGTCAGGCCACATGCTAAAGCCCTCTGCCAAATATCTAACATTCTGCAAATATGATCTTCAGATGTGTGAATTCAAGTAACCCATTATTTCGCACTTTATCTGAACAATTTTTTAAAATTCTGAAAAAATGATGAATTCTTGTTTCCCCACTTTTAATCTTTTAATTTCTTCTTTCTTTACTTAAACAGCCCATTTGGTGATTCTTTTTTTTTTCATTTAACCAGTGGGTTGAACGAAAAAATACATTTTGGAGACCACCCCCCTCCTCTGAGATCTCATTTTTTGTTTTTCTTCACTGCAGCCCTCCCTGTGTACGATGATTTATTCTCAATCATATTTTGCTGGAAAGGGGAATATTGAAAATTGTATACTCACCTGTCAGACATTTCATTTGCCTGTGCATCTTCATGGCAGCATATGCAATCTCACCCTTTTGGTGGTTACAAAGAATGGGGGAAGTCTCAAAAATGTATACCCTTCCAGTCCTATCGGATTGAGGGGGCACAAGCCATCATATGCTGCCATGAAGATGACCCAGGAAAGGAAAATTACAAAAAAGGTAAGAATACAATTTCCATTTGTTGCCCCTCTAGTGAAAATTGCTCTGTCACCAGTGATTAGAAAGTGTGCAACCTGGGCCAGTCTTTTGCTATTAAAAGTTATCAAGATGATTGCTTTGCCTCATCCACTTACGTGTCGGTTCTGTAGCTCTTTGACATGTGGCATGGCACCAATGAGTATTCCTTTAAGCATGGACGGGTGGCAGTGTATTGGTTTTCCCACTGCTGTATTTTGCAGGAATAAGCAGCACAGGAAAGTGGCCACCACAACTTTGATAACAGAGTCCATTTCTGCAAAAAAGAATTTTAAAAAATCAGAACAAGCAGAGGTATAAATAGCACTTACATGCCTTGAAAAAGTATTCATACCCCTTGAACTTTTCCACATTTTGTCATGTTACAACCAAAAACAGAAATGCATTTTATTGGGATTTTATGTGATAGGCCAACACATATAATTGTGAAGTGGAAGGAAAATGATAAATGGTTTTCAAAATTTTATACAAATAATTATCTAAAAAGTGTGGCATGCATTTTGTATTCAGCTCTGATACCCCTAACTAAAATCTAGTGGAACCAATTGCCTTCAGAAGTCACCTAATTAGTAAATAGAGTCCTCCTGTGTGTAATTTATTCTCAGTATAAATACAGTTGTTCTGTAAAGCACTCAGAGGTTTGTTAGAGAACATCAGTGAACAAACAGCATCCTGAAGGCCAAGGAACACAACAGACAGGTCAGGGATAAAGTTGTGGAGAAGTTTAAAGCAGGGTTAGATTATAAAAAAAATCCCAAACTTTGAACATCTCACGGAGCACTGTTCAATTCATTATCTGAAAATGGAAAGAGTATGGCACAACTGCAAACCTACCAAGACACGGTCATCCACCTAAACTGACAGGCCGGGCAAGGAGAGCATTAATCAGAGAAGCAGCCAAGAGGCCCATAGTAACTTTGGAGGAGCTGCAGAGATTCACAGCTCAGGTGGGAGAATCTGTCCACAGGACAACTATCAGTCATGCACTCCACAAATCTGGCCTTTATAGACGACTGGCAAGAAGAAAGCCATTGTTGAAAGAAAGCCATGACAAGTCCCGTTTGCAGTTTGCGAGAAGCCATGTGGGGGACACAGCAAACATGTGGAAGAAGGGGCTCTGGTCAGATGAGACCAAAATTGAACTTTTTGGCCTAAAAGCAAAACACTGTGTGGCGCAAAACTCACACTGCACATCACCCTGAGCACACTATACTCACCATGAAATATGGTGGTGGCAGCATCATGTTGTGGGGATGCTTTTCTTCAGCAGGGACAGGGAAGCTGGTCAGAGTTGATGGGAAGATGGATGGCACCAAATACAGGGAAATCTTAGAAGAAAACCTGTTAGAGTCTGCAAAAGACTTGAGACTGGGGGGGAGGTTCACCTTCCAGCAGGACAAACGACCCGAAACATACAGCCAGAGCTACAATGGAATGGTTTAGATCAAAGAATATTCATGTGTTAGAATGGCCCAGTAAAAGTCCAGACCTAAATCCAATTGAGAATCTGTGGCAAGACTTGAAAATTGCTGTTTACAGACGCTCTCCATCCAACCTGACAGAACTTGAGCTATTTTGCAAAGAAGAATAGGCAATAATGTCCTTCTCTAGATGTACAAAGCTGGTAGAGACATCTCCAAAAAGACTTGCAGCTGTAATTGCAGCTAAAGGTGGTTCTACAAAATATTGACTCGGGAGGGGGGGGGGGGGGCTGAATACAAATGCACGCCACACTTTTCACATATTTATTTGTCACAAATGTTGAAAACCATTTTCCTTCCACTTCACAATTATGTGCCAATTTGTGTTGGTCTATCACATAAAATCCCAATAAAATACATTTACATTTTTGGTTGTGCCATGACAAAATGTAGAAAATTCCAAGGGATATGAATACGTTTTCAAGGCACTGTATACGAATTGTCAAGAAATCTGTAGTATTGCTCATCAAATACTGTAGCCTCATCATATACTGTAGCCTCATCATATACTGTAGCCCCATCATATACTGTAGTCCCATCATATACTGTAGCCCCATCATATACTGTAGCCCCATCATATACTGTAGTCCCATCATATACTGTAGCCCCATCATATACTGTAGCCTCATCATATACTGTAGCCTCATCATATACTGTAGCCTCATCATATACTGTAGCCCCATCATATACTGTAGTCCCATCATATACTGTAGCCCCATCATATACTGTAGCCCCATCATATACTGTAGCCCCATCATATGCTGTAGCCTCATCATATACTGTAGCCTCATCATATACTGTAGCCCCATCATATGCTGTAGCCCCATCATATACTGTAGATTGCACACTTACCTGCAATAGGTGTTTTGTCTGATTACTTTGCAGTACTTGCACCCTCTTCAGTGCTGGTTTTAGAACTCTACCAAGACTCTCCATGTTGAACCATTTATATACACGTCCCCAGTAGAAAAGCACATTCATTTTCATGATGTCCAGTGTTCTTTAATGAAGTATAGAAAGGAAGTATCTCTGGGAAGTTCTGTTTGGCTTTCACTTTCCCTCTGTACAGGTGAACAGGTGATGTAACTAGGAAAATACTTCCCCGCCTCTCACATTCAGCACTCCAGCCTTCTACAGATCACACGTGTTTACAGTGCAGAGGACTTCTGTCACACAGCAAAAGACCTTGCACAGAGGTATAGTAATTTACTGATGTTTATACGCAGAAACTTGATGGCAGTAAGATCCAAAGTAAGAAACCAAAGTTATGTTTCATGAAGACCTTGTATATACAGTACATGCATACAGCTGCATAAATATGCATACATGTCTACATGAGTACAATCCTTTTCCATTCTTTTCTAGCTGCTGGTGTTTCAACACACCTGTATAGTCTCGCATGTACTTGTGTACATACGTGCAGGGGCGGACTGACAACTCATGGGGCCCCCGGGCAATAGGGGATCATGGGGCCCCTGTGTCCTAGCACACACTCAAACCACACCCAAAAAAGCCTATGAAAGGTACCAGGGGCATCTCATGGGGCCCCCTACTGACCCCGGGCCCTCAGGCAGTGCCCAAGTTCCCAAATGGTCAGTCCGCCCCTGCATACGTGTAATTTACTGCACTCATATCTAGAATTTGTCATTCTTTTTTATGACTCTGAACGCCTCTTTGCATCACCTCTATGCAGCTGTGTGCATTGTCCTATAGACAACAATACACCTGTGTTCAAATCCGTGAAAAAAAAAAAAAGATACAGGGCTACAAACTGGACTGATGTGAATGTAAAGTGCTGCATAAATTGTTAGCGCTCTATAAAAAACCTCTCTGATAGTAAGGTTTTGGGTATGAGATGCCATAACTAATACAGGCTTTCATTTGATATTTTTATTGTTCAAATAAAGAAATGGTCAGAATAACTTTTTTATTTACATTTTTATTGAAATAAAAAAAAACAAGACTTTTTTTTAAAATGGCTAACAAAGGAAAAATAAATATTTAAAGATTTTAATCAATATAACAAAATAACTGAACATTTAATTAAAAATACATTTTTCTTTTCATCATATTTTATGCTATATAAAATAATAAAATATATAAATAATAATATATATATTAATAAATATATATAATAAAATATATATACGTTTAAATAAATACATAATACAACTATGTAATAAACTTGCACTAGATTTTATGGCACTGCCATAAAAATGTGTCTATAATTATTATTAAATATACTCCATAAATATATTACAATATAAAAACATATTGTATGAAAATATAACACTATTAGGGGAATTTGCTAAGAGCGGAGCAGACAGAGTCTGGAGCATCTGTGCATGGCAACCAGTTAGCTTCTATCTTCAGCTTCTTCAGTTAAGTTTTGAAAATGAAAGCTGGAAGCTGATTGGTTGTCATGCACAGCTGCTCCAGATTCTGTCTAACTCAGTCTTAGTAAATTCCCCTCTATATCACAGTAGATACGGCAGATTTCCAGTGATGTCAGTTTTTAAGAAGGAACCAGGAAGAGCTTCATTGTCAAGCTCTCTTCAATGGCAGCTTATTGGGTCTTCTTTAAGAAGGCACATCTCGGTGTTGTTCTTTTTCTTTTTTTGTGGTTATATATTTTGTTTTTTAGCTGGTTTTGCTGACTTTGCTTTGTTCCTTTTGCCTTTGTGTTTTCCTTTTCCTTTACGTTTTTTTGAAGATTGGACATTGGGGGTGACTGGCAGACTTCCTTTCTGCACATCTATGTGATGGTCCCCAGGAAGGACAAAGCCCACATCTTCATTAAGAGTCCAGATAAGATTGAACAGGACATTGCTCTGTAGGCATTCTGCAGAAACCTAAAAAGTTACATAGTAACAGATTGATATTAGTAGAAGTACTCTGTCTTGAATTAAATCAAAGTTGTAGGATTTGTCCCTTCATGGTGCTACAAACACTTCTTATGGTGCAGCCCCTCCAGTCCTGGTGCTAAACCATTCCTCCAGTGCTAAGCTCAGTAGGAGATATTGCAGTCATACTCATTACACCATTTCCCCAATGTCTTTAGAAATTTGCGAGCTGGAAGAGTCATTGGAGATCAGTGGTTGAGTTAAAGTGAGCATGCAGGACAAAGCAACTTTAATTTTGGCTCCATCAGTAGAACTTTTCATATTTGCTTGGCTCTCTGGCCACTCCATTTGGCTGCTGGGAATGAAGAAAAATACCCTATACTTCCGAATATAGGATAGCGTGTGACTCTCTCTCATCTCTCTCAAGAGCTGACGCTTGATTGACTGCCAGGCAGTCACATCGGACATACTACACCAGAGTAAGATACAAGCTCCTTTACAGCCTTAAAGGGTCAGTCTACTCAACCTGATCATTATTTGTCAGATGCTAGAAAGTAAAAGCATTTGACAATTTCTTATAGCTCTTGTAGACTCTATTGATGAGACTTCCGCAGTTTGGTTTCTAGGTCTACACACCTTTTTTGGCATTATAAGGAGTTCCTACTCTCCCTGTTGGGATTTATATTTATTTTATTGTATGAAAAATATAAAACATGGAACACACATAGGTGAGTGGGAATACCAAAAATTCCCAGGTAGACTGAAACAGAGATAGCGATTATGGTAAGGAGATCTCACCGAGTTGATAAATAATCAAGGTATAAAACAAATCAAGGGGTGAGTCAGCCAAAAGTTTCTTCTTATAACTAAAATATCACTTTTGAGTGGACTGACACTGTAATACTAAAGGTTCAAGTCTTGCAACTGCCATTTTCGTCACAATAGTAAAATGGCTGCGGATGAAATGAAATCCCAATCTGACTATTGATGTTGTAATCCCCAACCTCAGAGCACAAAATGCATCAAAAGTTACTTGTCCTTTGTTCCAGACATACCTTCTCGACATTCTTCATTAGACGTCGCTGGCAAACTTCTCCCTTTTTGGATTTTGTTGCCTCCTGCAAAAATTCCAAATGTTAGCCAAGCCACTTTTATATTCAACAGTTTTCACAATTATCAAGCCAAATTTAAGTGAAATGTTTTATCCATAAACCCTAACATTCAGTTATTCTGTTTAGGAAGGTGTGTGTAAGTTACCCAGCAGACGATGGCTTACATCTCAGGTGTCAAACTGGCGGCCCTCCAGCTGTTGCCAAACTACAAGTCCCATGTTTCATTGCAAGATTGACAGTTACAAGCATGACTCCCAAAGGCAAGGGCATGATGGGACTTGTAGTTTTGCAGCAGCTGGAGGGCCACCAGTTTGATACCCCTAGCTTACATGATGCCAATGGAAGAAAATAGTTGAAAGAATTTTTTATACAACTTACACATTTGGACAGCTCGGCCTGGATTACAGTGAATGTTTCCAGATTGTTTTTCACGAGTGAGTCCAACGCCATATTTTCCAGGACATTCACAACCAGTGACAACCTGTATAATGACAGAGGAAGTCTCTCCATCCCCTGGAAAAATAAAGCAGTAGAGCAATGGTGAGTACAGTGCACAGAGAATGGTGACACATTTAAAGCTAAAATCTGGGCAGATAAAAAAATACGATAGAATGCAGCTGTGTAATCATTAATAAATCATTATTATTTTTTTAATAAATGCAAGCATTGTAGGTGCCTGAATTTGACCTGGTATCCGCCCCTTGCAGTCCTTGTATAGCAGAGCTCAGACTGGGGGAGGGAGCAGAAGCACACAGAGCCAATCCGTTGTATTACAGTGCTAAAAAAGACCATGCTACTAGGAGGAGAGAGCATAGTGACAGACAGATCAAGTTTCGGCCCTGACTGTTTGCTCAGTTCTTCAGTTCTCAGTCCCACACCACAGCCCACAAATAAAAGATAAACCAGAAACATGTGTGGCATTCTAGAAATGATTAGAAAAACCTGATTGAAGTCAGAACAGAAGCATGAAAAATAATGATAATTCATACCATTAAGTTACATTCGGGAAGATCACTCATCTGAAACACGTGGCGACATTTGGGATTGTGGCTTTCCCGTTCCTGCAGAAAGAGACAAATGTGAACATGAAATGGTCAGGCCACATGCTAAAGCCCTCTGCCAAATATCTAACATTCTGCAAATATGATCTTCAGATGTGTGAATTCAAGTAACCCATTATTTCGCACTTTATCTGAACAATTTTTTAAAATTCTGAAAAAATTATGAATTCTTGTTTCCTCACTTTTAATCTTTTAATTTCTTCTTTCTTTACTTAAACAGCCCATTTGGTGATTCTTTTTTTTTTTATTTAACCAGTGGATTGAACGAAAAAATACATTTTGGAGACCACCCCCCTCCTCTGAGATCTCATTTTTTGTTTTTCTTCACTGCAGCCCTCCCTGTGTACGATGATTTATTCTCAATCATATGTTGCTGGAAAGGGGAATATTGAAAATTGTATACTCACCTGTCAGACATTTCATTTCCTTGTGCATCTTCATGGCAGCAATGCAGCATATGCAATCTCACCCTTTTGGTGGTTACAAAGAATGGGGGAAGTCTCAAAAATGTATACCCTTCCAGTCCTATCGGATTCAGGGGGCACAAGCCATCATATGCTGCCATGAAGATGACCCAGGAAAGGAAAATTACAAAAAGGTAAGAATACAATTTCCATTTGTTGCCCCTCTAGTGAAAATTGCTCTGTCACCAGTGATTAGCAAGTGTGCAACCTGGGTCAGTATTTTGCTATTAAAAGTTATCAAGATGATTGCTTTGCCTCATCCACTTACGTGTCGGTTCTGTAGCTCTTTGACATGTGGCATGGCACCAATGAGTATTCCTTTAAGCATGGACGGGTGGTAGTGTATTGGTTTTCCCACTGCTGTATTTTGCAGGAATAGGCAGCACAGGAAAGTGGCCACCACAAATTTGATAACAGAGTCCATTTCTACAAAAAAGAATTTAAAAAAATCAGAACAAGCAGATGTATACATAGCACTTACATGCCTTGAAAAAGTATTCATACCCCTTGAACTTTTCCACATTTTGTCATGTTACAACCAAAAACAGAAATGCATTTTATTGGGATTTTATGTGACAGGCCAAAACATATAATTGTGAAGTAGAAGAAAAATGATAAATGGTTTTCAAAATTTTATACAAATAATTATCTGAAAAGTGTGGCATGTATTTTGTATTCAGCTCTGATACCCCTAACTAAAATCTAGTGGAACCAATTGCCTTCAGAAGTCACCTAATTAGTAAATAGAGTCCTCCTGTGTGTAATTTATTCTCAGTATAAATACAGCTGTTCTGTAAAGCCCTCAGAGGTTTGTTAGAGAACATCAGTGAACAAACAGCATCCTGAAGGCCAAGGAACACACCAGACAGGTCAGGGATAAAGTTGTGGAGAAGTTTAAAGCAGGGTTAGGTTATAAAAAAAATCCCAAACTTTGAACATCTCACGGAGCACTGTTCAATTCATTATCCGAAAATGGAAAGAGTATGGCACAACTGCAAACCTACCAAGACATGGTCATCCACCTAAACTGACAGGCCGGGCAAGGAGAGCATTAATCAGAGAAGCAGCCAAGAGGCCCATAGTAACTCTGGAGGAGCTGCAGAGATTCACAGCTCAGGTGGGAGAATCTGTCCACAGGACAACTATCAGTCATGCACTCCACAAATCTGCCTTTATAGACGACTGGCAAGAAGAAAGCCATTGTTGAAAGAAAGCCATAAGAAGTCCCGTTTGCAGTTTGCGAGAAGCCATGTGTGGGACACAGCAAACATGTGGAAGAAGGCGCTCTGGTCAGATGAGACCGAAATTGAACTTTTTGGCCTAAAAGCAAAACACTGTGTGGCGCAAAACTCACACTGCACATCACCCTGAGCACACTATCCCCACCATGAAATATGGTGGTGGCAGCATCATGTTGTGGGGATGCTTTTCTTCAGCAGGGACAGGGAAGCTGGTCAGAGTTGATGGGAAGATGGATGGCACCAAATACAGGGAAATCTTAGAAGAAAACCTGTTAGAGTCTGCAAAAGACTTGAGACTGGGGGGGAGGTTCACCTTCCAGCAGGACATCAACCCTAAACATACAGCCAGAGCTACAATGGAATGGTTTAGATCAAAGAATATTTAGAATGGCCCAGTAAAAGTCCAGACCTATTGAGAATCTGTGGCAAGACTTTACAATTGCTGTTCACAGACGGTCTCCATCCAATCTGACAGAACTTGAGCTATTTTGCAAAGAAGAATAGGCAATAATGTCCTTCTCTAGATGTGCAAAGCTGGTAGAGACATCTCCAAAAGACTTGCAGCTGTAATTGCAGCTAAAGGTGGTTCTACAAAGTATTGACTCGGGGGCTGAATACAAATACACACCACACTTTTCACATATTTATTTGTCACAAATGTTGAAAACCATTTTCCTTCCACTTCACAATTATGTGCCACTTTGTGTTGGTCTATCACATAAAATCCCAATAAAATACATTTACATTTTTGGTTGTGCCATGACAAAATGTAGAAAATTCCAAGGGATATGAATACTTTTTCAAGGCACTGTATACGAATTGTCAAGAAATCTGTAGTATTGCTCATCAAATACTGTAGCCACATCATATGTTGTAGCCCCATCATATACTGTAGCCCCATCATATACTGTAGTCCCATCATAAACTGTAGCCCCATCATATACTGTAGCCTCATCATATACTGTAGCCCCATCATATACTGTAGTCCCATCATATACTGTAGCCCCATCATATACTGTAGCCTCATCATATACAGTAGCCCCATCATATACTGTAGCCTCATCATATACTGTAGCCCCATCATATACTGTAGCCTCATCATATACTGTAGCCCCATCATATACTGTAGCCTCATCATATACTGTAGCCCCATCATATACTGTAGCCCCATCATATACAGTAGCCCCATCATATACTGTAGCCCCATCATATACTGTAGCCTCATCATATGCTGTAGCCTCATCAAATGCTGTAGCCTCATCATATGCTGTAGCCCCATCATATGCTGTAGCCCCATCATATACTATAGCCCCATCATATGCTGTAGCCCCATCATATGCTGTAGCCCCATCACATGCTGTAGCCTCATCATATGCTGTAGCCTCATCATATGCTGTAGCCCCATCATATACTGTAGCCTCATCATATACTGTAGCCCCATCATATACTGTAGCCTCATCATATACTGTAGCCCCATCATATACTGTAGCCTCATCATATACTGTAGCCTCATCATATACTCTAGCCCCATCATATACTGTAGCCCCATCATATACTGTAGCCTCATCATATACTGTAGCCCCATCATATACTGTAGCCTCATCATATACTGTAGCCTCATCATATTCTGTAGCCCATCATATACTGTAGCCCCATCATATACTGTAGATTGCACACTTACCTGCATCAGGTGTTTTGTCTGATTACTTTGCAGTACTTGCAGCCTCTTCAGTGCTGGTTTTAGAACTCTACCAAGACTTTCCATGTTGAACCTTTTATATCCACGTCCCCAGTAGAAAAGCACATTCATTTTCATGATGTCCAGTGTTCTTTAATGAAGTATAGAAAGGAAGTATCTCTGGGAAGTTCTCTTTGGCTTTCACTTTCCCTCTGTACAGGTGAACAGGTGATGTAACTCGGAAAATACTTCCCCGCCTCTCACATTCAACATTCCAGCCTTCTACACATCACACGTGTTTACAGCGCAGAGGACTTCTGTCACACAGCAAAAGACCTTGCACAGAGGTGTAGTAATTTACTGATGTTTATACGCAGAAACTTGCTGGCAGAAAAATTCAAAGTAAGAAACCAAAGTTATGTTTCATGAAGACCTTGTATATACAGTACATGCATACAGCTGCATAAATATGCATACATGTCTACATGAGTACAATCCTTTTCCATTCTTTTCTAGCTGCTGGTGTTTCAACACACCTGTATAGTCACGCATGTACTTGTGTACATACATGTAATTTACTGCACTCATATCTAGAATGTGTCATTCTTTTTTTTTTATGGCTCTGAACGCCTCTTTACATCACCTCTATGCAGCTGTGTGTATTGTCCTATAGACAACAATACACCTGTGTTCAAATCCGTGAAAAAAAAAAGATACAGGGCTACAAACTGGACTGATTTGAATGTAAAGTGCTGCATAAATTGTTAGCGCTCTATAAAATACCTCTCTGATAGTAAGGTTTTGGGTATGAGATGCCATAACTAATACAGGCTTTCATTTGATATTTTTATTGTTCAAATAAAGAAATGGTCAGAATCACTTTTTTATTTACATTTTTATTGAAATAAAAAAAAACAAGACTTTTTTTAAAATGACTAACAAAGGAAAAATAAATATTTAAAGATTTTAATCAATATAACAAAATAACTGAACATTTAAATAAAAATACATTTTTCTTTTCATCACATTTTATGCTATATAAAATAATAAAATATATAAATAATAATATATATATTAATAAATATATATAATAAAATATATATACGTTTAAATAAATACATAATACAACTATGTAATAAACTTGCACAAGATTTTATGGCACTGCCATAAAAATGTGTCTATAATTAATATTATTAAATATACTCCATAAATTTATTACAATATAAAAACATATTTTATGAAAATCTAACACTATTAGGGGAATTTGCTAAGAGCAGATCAGACAGAGTCTGGAGCATCTGTGCATGGCAACCAGTTAGCTTCTATCTTCAGCTTCTTCAGTTAAGTTTTGAAAATGAAAGCTGGAAGCTGATTGGTTGTCATGCACAGCTGCTCCAGATTCTATCTCATTCAGTCTTAGTAAATTCCCCTCTTTATCACAGTAGATACGGCAGATTTCCAGTGATGTCAGTTTTTAAGAAGGAACCAGGAAGAGCTTCATTGTCAAGCTCTCTTCAATGGCAGCTTATTGGGTCTTCTTTAAGAAGGCACATCTCGGTGTTGTTCTTTTTCTTTTTTTGTGGTTATATATTTTGTTTTTTAGCTGGTTTTGCTGACTTTGCTTTGTTCCTTTTGCCTTTGTGTTTTCCTTTTCCTTTACGTTTTTTTGAAGATTGGACATTGGGGGTGACTGGCAGACTTCCTTTCTGCACATCTCTGTGATGGTCCCCAGGAAGAACAAAGCCCACATCTTCATTAAGAGTCCAGATAAGGTTGAACAGGACATTGCTCTGTAGGCATTCTGCAGAAACCTAAAAAGTCAAATAGTAACAGATTGATATTAGTAGAAGTACTCTGTCTTAAATTAAATCAAAGTCGGAGCATTTGTCCCTTCATGGTGCTACAAAAACTTCTTTTGGTGCAGCCCCTCCAGTCCTGGTGCTAAACCATCCCTCCAGTGCTAAGCTCAGTAGGAGATATTGCAGTCATACTCATTACACCATTTCCCCAATGTCTTTAGAAATTTGCGAGCTGGAAGAGTCATTGGAGATCAGTGGTTGAGTTAAAGTGAGCATGCAGGACAAAGCAACTTTAATTTTGGCTCCATCAGTAGAACTTTTCATATTTGCTTGGCTCTCTGGCCACTCCATTTGGCTGCTGGGAATGAAGAAAAATACCCTATACTTCCAAATATAGGATAGCGTGTGACTCTCTCTCATCTCTCTCAAGAGCTGACGCTTGATTGACTGCCAGGCAGTCACATCGGACATACTACACCAGCGTAAGATACAAGCTCCTTTACAGCCTTAAAGGGTCAGTCTACTCAACCTGATCATTATTTGTCAGATGCTAGAAAGTAAAAGCATTTGACAATTTCTTATAGCTCTTGTAGACTCTATTGATGAGACTTCCGCAGTTTGGTTTCTAGGTCTACACACCTTTTTTGGCATTATAAGGAGTTCCTACTCTCCCTGTTGGGATTTATATTTATTTTATTATATGAAAAATATAAAACATGGAACACACATAGGTGAGTGGGAATACCAAAAATTCCCAGGTAGACTGAAACAGAGATAGGGATTATGGTAAGGAGATCTCACTGAGTTGATAAATAATCAAGGTATAAAACAAATCAAGGGGTGAGTCAGCCAAAAGTTTCTTCTTATAACTAAAATATCACTTTTGAGTGGACTGACACTGTAATACTAAAGGTTCAAGTCTTGCAACTGCCATTTTTGTCACAATAGTAAAATGGCTGCGGATGAAAGGAAATCCCAATCTGACTATTGATGTTGTAATCCCCAACCTCAGAGCACAAAATGCATCAAAAGTTACTTGTCCTTTGTTCCAGACATACCTTCTCGACATTCTTCATTAGACGTCGCTGGCAAACTTCTCCCTTTTTGGATTTTGTTGCCTCCTGCAAAAATTCCAAATGTTAGCCAAGCCACTTTTATATTCAACAGTTTTCACAATTATCAAGCCAAATTTAAGTGAAATGTTTTATCCATAAACCCTAACATTCAGTTATTCTGTTTAGGAAGGTGTGTGTAAGTTACCCAGCAGACGATGGCTTACATCTCAGGTGTCAAACTGGCAGCCCTCCAGCTGTTGCCAAACTACAAGTCCCATGTTTCATTGCAAGATTGACAGTTACAAGCATGACTCCCAAAGGCAAGGGCATGATGGGACTTGTAGTTTTGCAGCAGCTGGAGGGCCACCAGTTTGATACCCCTAGCTTACATGATGCCAATGGAAGAAAATAGTTGAAAGAATTTTTTATACAACTTACACATTTGGACAGCTCGGCCTGGATTACAGTGAATGTTTCCAGATTGTTTTTCACGAGTGAGTCCAACGCCATATTTTCCAGGACATTCACAACCAGTGACAACCTGTATAATGACAGAGGAAGTCTCTCCATCCCCTGGAAAAATAAAGCAGTAGAGCAATGGTGAGTACAGTGCACAGAGAATGGTGACACATTTAAAGCTAAAATCTGGGCAGATAAAAAAATACGATAGAATGCAGCTGTGTAATCATTAATAAATCATTATTATTTTTTTAATAAATGCAAGCATTGTAGGTGCCTGAATTTGACCTGGTATCCACCCCTTGCAGTCCTTGTATAGCAGAGCTCAGACTGGGGGAGGGAGCAGAAGCACACAGAGCCAATCCGTTGTATTACAGTGCTAAAAAAGACCATGCTACTAGGAGGAGAGAGCATAGTGACAGACAGATCAAGTTTCGGCCCTGACTGTTTGCTCAGTTCTTCAGTTCTCAGTCCCACACCACAGCCCACAAATAAAAGATAAACCAGAAACATGTGTGGCATTCTAGAAATGATTAGAAAAACCTGATTGAAGTCAGAACAGAAGCATGAAAAATAATGATAATTCATACCGTTAAGTTACATTCGGGAAGATCACTCATCTGAAACACGTGGCGACATTTGGGATTGTGGCTTTCCCGTTCCTGCAGAAAGAGACAAATGTGAACATGAAATGGTCAGGCCACATGCTAAAGCCCTCTGCCAAATATCTAACATTCTGCAAATATGATCTTCAGATGTGTGAATTCAAGTAACCCATTATTTCGCACTTTATCTGAACAATTTTTTAAAATTCTGAAAAAATTATGAATTCTTGTTTCCTCACTTTTAATCTTTTAATTTCTTCTTTCTTTACTTAAACAGCCCATTTGGTGATTCTTTTTTTTTTTATTTAACCAGTGGATTGAACGAAAAAATACATTTTGGAGACCACCCCCCTCCTCTGAGATCTCATTTTTTGTTTTTCTTCACTGCAGCCCTCCCTGTGTACGATGATTTATTCTCAATCATATGTTGCTGGAAAGGGGAATATTGAAAATTGTATACTCACCTGTCAGACATTTCATTTCCTTGTGCATCTTCATGGCAGCAATGCAGCATATGCAATCTCACCCTTTTGGTGGTTACAAAGAATGGGGGAAGTCTCAAAAATGTATACCCTTCCAGTCCTATCGGATTCAGGGGGCACAAGCCATCATATGCTGCCATGAAGATGACCCAGGAAAGGAAAATTACAAAAAGGTAAGAATACAATTTCCATTTGTTGCCCCTCTAGTGAAAATTGCTCTGTCACCAGTGATTAGCAAGTGTGCAACCTGGGTCAGTATTTTGCTATTAAAAGTTATCAAGATGATTGCTTTGCCTCATCCACTTACGTGTCGGTTCTGTAGCTCTTTGACATGTGGCATGGCACCAATGAGTATTCCTTTAAGCATGGACGGGTGGTAGTGTATTGGTTTTCCCACTGCTGTATTTTGCAGGAATAGGCAGCACAGGAAAGTGGCCACCACAAATTTGATAACAGAGTCCATTTCTACAAAAAAGAATTTAAAAAAATCAGAACAAGCAGATGTATACATAGCACTTACATGCCTTGAAAAAGTATTCATACCCCTTGAACTTTTCCACATTTTGTCATGTTACAACCAAAAACAGAAATGCATTTTATTGGGATTTTATGTGACAGGCCAAAACATATAATTGTGAAGTAGAAGAAAAATGATAAATGGTTTTCAAAATTTTATACAAATAATTATCTGAAAAGTGTGGCATGTATTTTGTATTCAGCTCTGATACCCCTAACTAAAATCTAGTGGAACCAATTGCCTTCAGAAGTCACCTAATTAGTAAATAGAGTCCTCCTGTGTGTAATTTATTCTCAGTATAAATACAGCTGTTCTGTAAAGCCCTCAGAGGTTTGTTAGAGAACATCAGTGAACAAACAGCATCCTGAAGGCCAAGGAACACACCAGACAGGTCAGGGATAAAGTTGTGGAGAAGTTTAAAGCAGGGTTAGGTTATAAAAAAAATCCCAAACTTTGAACATCTCACGGAGCACTGTTCAATTCATTATCCGAAAATGGAAAGAGTATGGCACAACTGCAAACCTACCAAGACATGGTCATCCACCTAAACTGACAGGCCGGGCAAGGAGAGCATTAATCAGAGAAGCAGCCAAGAGGCCCATAGTAACTCTGGAGGAGCTGCAGAGATTCACAGCTCAGGTGGGAGAATCTGTCCACAGGACAACTATCAGTCATGCACTCCACAAATCTGCCTTTATAGACGACTGGCAAGAAGAAAGCCATTGTTGAAAGAAAGCCATAAGAAGTCCCGTTTGCAGTTTGCGAGAAGCCATGTGTGGGACACAGCAAACATGTGGAAGAAGGCGCTCTGGTCAGATGAGACCGAAATTGAACTTTTTGGCCTAAAAGCAAAACACTGTGTGGCGCAAAACTCACACTGCACATCACCCTGAGCACACTATCCCCACCATGAAATATGGTGGTGGCAGCATCATGTTGTGGGGATGCTTTTCTTCAGCAGGGACAGGGAAGCTGGTCAGAGTTGATGGGAAGATGGATGGCACCAAATACAGGGAAATCTTAGAAGAAAACCTGTTAGAGTCTGCAAAAGACTTGAGACTGGGGGGGAGGTTCACCTTCCAGCAGGACATCAACCCTAAACATACAGCCAGAGCTACAATGGAATGGTTTAGATCAAAGAATATTTAGAATGGCCCAGTAAAAGTCCAGACCTATTGAGAATCTGTGGCAAGACTTTACAATTGCTGTTCACAGACGGTCTCCATCCAATCTGACAGAACTTGAGCTATTTTGCAAAGAAGAATAGGCAATAATGTCCTTCTCTAGATGTGCAAAGCTGGTAGAGACATCTCCAAAAGACTTGCAGCTGTAATTGCAGCTAAAGGTGGTTCTACAAAGTATTGACTCGGGGGCTGAATACAAATACACACCACACTTTTCACATATTTATTTGTCACAAATGTTGAAAACCATTTTCCTTCCACTTCACAATTATGTGCCACTTTGTGTTGGTCTATCACATAAAATCCCAATAAAATACATTTACATTTTTGGTTGTGCCATGACAAAATGTAGAAAATTCCAAGGGATATGAATACTTTTTCAAGGCACTGTATACGAATTGTCAAGAAATCTGTAGTATTGCTCATCAAATACTGTAGCCACATCATATGCTGTAGCCCCATCATATACTGTAGCCCCATCATATACTGTAGCCCCATCATATACTGTAGCCCCATCATATACTGTAGCCTCATCATATACTGTAGTCCCATCATAAACTGTAGCCCCATCATATACTGTAGCCTCATCATATACTGTAGCCCCATCATATACTGTAGTCCCATCATATACTGTAGCCCCATCATATACTGTAGCCTCATCATATACAGTAGCCCCATCATATACTGTAGCCTCATCATATACTGTAGCCCCATCATATACTGTAGCCTCATCATATACTGTAGCCCCATCATATACTGTAGCCTCATCATATACTGTAGCCCCATCATATACTGTAGCCCCATCATATACAGTAGCCCCATCATATACTGTAGCCTCATCATATGCTGTAGCCTCATCAAATGCTGTAGCCCCATCATATGCTGTAGCCCCATCATATGCTGTAGCCCCATCATATACTATAGCCCCATCATATGCTGTAGCCCCATCATATGCTGTAGCCCCATCATATGCTGTAGCCTCATCATATGCTGTAGCCCCATCATATACTGTAGCCTCATCATATACTGTAGCCCCATCATATACTGTAGCCTCATCATATACTGTAGCCCCATCATATACTGTAGCCTCATCATATACTGTAGCCTCATCATATACTCTAGCCCCATCATATACTGTAGCCCCATCATATACTGTAGCCTCATCATATACTGTAGCCCCATCATATACTGTAGCCTCATCATATACTGTAGCCTCATCATATTCTGTAGCCCATCATATACTGTAGCCCCATCATATACTGTAGATTGCACACTTACCTGCATCAGGTGTTTTGTCTGATTACTTTGCAGTACTTGCAGCCTCTTCAGTGCTGGTTTTAGAACTCTACCAAGACTTTCCATGTTGAACCTTTTATATCCACGTCCCCAGTAGAAAAGCACATTCATTTTCATGATGTCCAGTGTTCTTTAATGAAGTATAGAAAGGAAGTATCTCTGGGAAGTTCTCTTTGGCTTTCACTTTCCCTCTGTACAGGTGAACAGGTGATGTAACTCGGAAAATACTTCCCCGCCTCTCACATTCAACATTCCAGCCTTCTACACATCACACGTGTTTACAGCGCAGAGGACTTCTGTCACACAGCAAAAGACCTTGCACAGAGGTGTAGTAATTTACTGATGTTTATACGCAGAAACTTGCTGGCAGAAAAATTCAAAGTAAGAAACCAAAGTTATGTTTCATGAAGACCTTGTATATACAGTACATGCATACAGCTGCATAAATATGCATACATGTCTACATGAGTACAATCCTTTTCCATTCTTTTCTAGCTGCTGGTGTTTCAACACACCTGTATAGTCACGCATGTACTTGTGTACATACATGTAATTTACTGCACTCATATCTAGAATGTGTCATTCTTTTTTTTTTATGGCTCTGAACGCCTCTTTACATCACCTCTATGCAGCTGTGTGTATTGTCCTATAGACAACAATACACCTGTGTTCAAATCCGTGAAAAAAAAAAGATACAGGGCTACAAACTGGACTGATTTGAATGTAAAGTGCTGCATAAATTGTTAGCGCTCTATAAAATACCTCTCTGATAGTAAGGTTTTGGGTATGAGATGCCATAACTAATACAGGCTTTCATTTGATATTTTTATTGTTCAAATAAAGAAATGGTCAGAATCACTTTTTTATTTACATTTTTATTGAAATAAAAAAAAACAAGACTTTTTTTAAAATGACTAACAAAGGAAAAATAAATATTTAAAGATTTTAATCAATATAACAAAATAAATGAACATTTAAATAAAAATACATTTTTCTTTTCATCACATTTTATGCTATATAAAATAATAAAATATATAAATAATAATATATATATTAATAAATATATATAATAAAATATATATACGTTTAAATAAATACATAATACAACTATGTAATAAACTTGCACAAGATTTTATGGCACTGCCATAAAAATGTGTCTATAATTAATATTATTAAATATACTCCATAAATTTATTACAATATAAAAACATATTTTATGAAAATCTAACACTATTAGGGGAATTTGCTAAGAGCAGATCAGACAGAGTCTGGAGCATCTGTGCATGGCAACCAGTTAGCTTCTATCTTCAGCTTCTTCAGTTAAGTTTTGAAAATGAAAGCTGGAAGCTGATTGGTTGTCATGCACAGCTGCTCCAGATTCTATCTCATTCAGTCTTAGTAAATTCCCCTCTTTATCACAGTAGATACGGCAGATTTCCAGTGATGTCAGTTTTTAAGAAGGAACCAGGAAGAGCTTCATTGTCAAGCTCTCTTCAATGGCAGCTTATTGGGTCTTCTTTAAGAAGGCACATCTCGGTGTTGTTCTTTTTCTTTTTTTGTGGTTATATATTTTGTTTTTTAGCTGGTTTTGCTGACTTTGCTTTGTTCCTTTTGCCTTTGTGTTTTCCTTTTCCTTTACGTTTTTTTGAAGATTGGACATTGGGGGTGACTGGCAGACTTCCTTTCTGCACATCTCTGTGATGGTCCCCAGGAAGAACAAAGCCCACATCTTCATTAAGAGTCCAGATAAGGTTGAACAGGACATTGCTCTGTAGGCATTCTGCAGAAACCTAAAAAGTCAAATAGTAACAGATTGATATTAGTAGAAGTACTCTGTCTTAAATTAAATCAAAGTCGGAGCATTTGTCCCTTCATGGTGCTACAAAAACTTCTTTTGGTGCAGCCCCTCCAGTCCTGGTGCTAAACCATCCCTCCAGTGCTAAGCTCAGTAGGAGATATTGCAGTCATACTCATTACACCATTTCCCCAATGTCTTTAGAAATTTGCGAGCTGGAAGAGTCATTGGAGATCAGTGGTTGAGTTAAAGTGAGCATGCAGGACAAAGCAACTTTAATTTTGGCTCCATCAGTAGAACTTTTCATATTTGCTTGGCTCTCTGGCCACTCCATTTGGCTGCTGGGAATGAAGAAAAATACCCTATACTTCCAAATATAGGATAGCGTGTGACTCTCTCTCATCTCTCTCAAGAGCTGACGCTTGATTGACTGCCAGGCAGTCACATCGGACATACTACACCAGCGTAAGATACAAGCTCCTTTACAGCCTTAAAGGGTCAGTCTACTCAACCTGATCATTATTTGTCAGATGCTAGAAAGTAAAAGCATTTGACAATTTCTTATAGCTCTTGTAGACTCTATTGATGAGACTTCCGCAGTTTGGTTTCTAGGTCTACACACCTTTTTTGGCATTATAAGGAGTTCCTACTCTCCCTGTTGGGATTTATATTTATTTTATTATATGAAAAATATAAAACATGGAACACACATAGGTGAGTGGGAATACCAAAAATTCCCAGGTAGACTGAAACAGAGATAGGGATTATGGTAAGGAGATCTCACTGAGTTGATAAATAATCAAGGTATAAAACAAATCAAGGGGTGAGTCAGCCAAAAGTTTCTTCTTATAACTAAAATATCACTTTTGAGTGGACTGACACTGTAATACTAAAGGTTCAAGTCTTGCAACTGCCATTTTTGTCACAATAGTAAAATGGCTGCAGATGAAAGGAAATCCCAATCTGACTATTGATGTTGTAATCCCCAACCTCAGAGCACAAAATGCATCAAAAGTTACTTGTCCTTTGTTCCAGACATACCTTCTCGACATTCTTCATTAGACGTCGCTGGCAAACTTCTCCCTTTTTGGATTTTGTTGCCTCCTGCAAAAATTCCAAATGTTAGCCAAGCCACTTTTATATTCAACAGTTTTCACAATTATCAAGCCAAATTTAAGTGAAATGTTTTATCCATAAACCATAACATTCAGTTATTCTGTTTAGGAAGGTGTGTGTAAGTTACCCAGCAGACGATGGCTTACATCTCAGGTGTCAAACTGGCGGCCCTCCAGCTGTTGCCAAACTACAAGTCCCATGAGCCATTACAAGATTGACAGTTACAAGCATGACTCCAAAAGGTAAAGGCATGATGGGACTTGTAGTTTCGCAGCAGCTGGAGGGCCGCCAGTTTGACACCCCTAGCTTACATGATGCCAATGGAAGAAAATAGTTGAAAGATTTTTTTATACAACTTACACATTTGGACAGCTCGGCCTGGATTACAGTGAATGTTTCCAGATTGTTTTTCACCAGTGAGTCCAACGCCATATTTTCCAGGACATTCACAACCAGTGACAACCTGTATAATGACAAAGGAAGTCTCTCCATCCCCTGGAAAAATAAAGCAGTAGAGCAATGGTGAGTACAGTGCACAGAGAATGGTGACACATTTAAAGCTAAAATCTGGGCAGATAAAAAAATACGATAGAATGCAGCTGTGTAATCATTAATAAATCATTATTATTTTTTTATTAAATGCAAGCATTGTGGGTGCCTGGATTTGACCTGGTATCAGCCCCTTGCAGTCCTTGTATAGCAGAGCTCAAACTGGGGGAGGGAGCAGAAGCACACAGAGCCAATCCGTTGTATTACAGTGCTAAAAAGGACCATGCTACTAGGAGGAGAGAGCATAGTGACAGACAGATCAGCCCATCAATGTGCAGCTTCTCCTTCACTCTCTGGTCACAGACAGCAGAGAAAAATCTGATCTCCTTTTTTGTGTGGCAGAGATTTGTTATAGTAGAAGTAATGTCAGTCCTCCTAGACCACGGGTGTCAAACTGGCCCTAACATTCAGTTATTCTGTTTAGGAAGGTGTGTGTAAGTTACCCAGCAGACGATGGCTTACATCTCAGGTGTCAAACTGGCGGCCCTCCAGCTGTTGCCAAACTACAAGTTCCATGAGGCATTGCAAGATTGTCAGTTACAAGCATGACTCCCAAAGGCAGAGGCATGATGGGATTTGTAGTTTTGCAACAGCTGGAGGGCCACCAGTTTGACACCCCTGTCCTAGACTGTTTCCTGTATTTGGGCATGAAATCTGAGAAGAAGTCAGACTGTGTATAGCCAAGAAAACAGCCCAGTACGGTAGAGCTCACAGTCTGTGTGGCTCTACTCCTCCATAGCCAAATCACGCTGCCCGCAAACCCTCCCAGTGGGGAGCCCCGGGCAAGTGCCCCCTGCAACCCCCACCCCAATTTCGGCCCTGACTGATTGCTCAGTTCTTCAGTTCTTAGTCCCACACCACAGCCCACAAGTAAAAGATACACCAGAGACATGTGTGGCATTCTAGAAATGATTAGAAAAACCTGATTGAAGTCAGAACAAAAGCATGAAAAATAATGATAATTCATACCGTTAAGTTACATTCGGGAAGATCACTCATCTGAAACACGTGGCGACATTTGGGTTTGTGGCTTTCCCGTTCCTGCAGAAAGAGACAAATGTGAACATGAAATGGTCAGGCCACATGGTAAAGCCCTCTGCCAAATATCTAACATTCTGCAAATATGATCTTCAGATGTGTGAATTCAATGACCCATTATTTCGCACTTTATCTGAACAATTTTTTAAAATTCTGAAAAAATGATGAATTCTTGTTTCCTCACTTTTAATCTTTTAATTTCTTCTTTCTTTACTTAAACAGCCCATTTGGTGATTCTTTTTTTTTTTCATTTAACCAGTGGGTTGAACGAAAAAATACATTTTGGAGACCACCCCCCTCCTCTGAGATCTCATTTTTTGTTTTTCTTCACTGCAGCCCTCCCTGTGTACGATGATTTATTCTCAATCATATTTTGCTGGAAAGGGGAATATTGAAAATTGTATACTCACCTGTCAGACATTTCATTTGCCTGTGCATCTTCATGGCAGCATATGCAATCTCACCCTTTTGGTGGTTACAAAGAATGGGGGAAGTCTCAAAAATGTATACCCTTCCAGTCCTATCGGATTCAGGGGGCACAAGCCATCATATGCTGCCATGAAGATGACCCAGGAAAGGAAAATTACAAAAAAGGTAAGAATACAATTTCCATTTGTTGCCCCTCTAGTGAAAATTGCTCTGTCACCAGTGATTAGAAAGTGTGCAACCTGGGCCAGTCTTTTGCTATTAAAAGTTATCAAGATGATTGCTTTGCCTCATCCACTTACGTGTCGGTTCTGTAGCTCTTTGACATGTGGCATGGCACCAATGAGTATTCCTTTAAGCATGGACGGGTGGTAGGGTATTGGTTTTCCCACTGCTGTATTTTGCAGGAATAAGCAGCACAGGAAAGTGGCCACCACAAATTTGATAACAGAGTCCATTTCTGCAAAAAAGAATTTTAAAAAATCAGAACAAGCAGAGGTATAAATAGCACTTACATGCCTTGAAAAAGTATTCATACCCCTTGAACTTTTCCACATTTTGTCATGTTACAACCAAAAACAGAAATGCATTTTATTGGGATTTTATGTGATAGGCCAACACATATAATTGTGAAGTGGAAGGAAAATGATAAATGGTTTTCAAAATTTTATACAAATAATTATCTAAAAAGTGTGGCATGCATTTTGTATTCAGCTCTGATACCCCTAACTAAAATCTAGTGGAACCAATTGCCTTCAGAAGTCACCTAATTAGTAAATAGAGTCCTCCTGTGTGTAATTTATTCTCAGTATAAATACAGTTGTTCTGTATTAGCCCTCAGAGGTTTGTTAGATAACATCAGTGAACAAACAGCATCCTGAAGGCCAAGGAACACAACAGACAGGTCAGGGATAAAGTTGTGGAGAAGTTTAAAGCAGGGTTAGATTATAAAAAAAATCCCAAACTTTGAACATCTCACGGAGCACTGTTCAATTCATTATCTGAAAATGGAAAGAGTATGGCACAACTGCAAACCTACCAAGACACGGTCATCCACCTAAACTGACAGGCCGGGCAAGGAGAGCATTAATCAGAGAAGCAGCCAAGAGGCCCATGGTAACTTTGGAGGAGCTGCAGAGATTCACAGCTCAGGTGGGAGAATCTGTCCACAGGACAACTATCAGTCATGCACTCCACAAATCTGGCCTTTATAGACGACTGGCAAGAAGAAAGCCATTGTTGAAAGAAAGCCATGACAAGTCCCGTTTGCAGTTTGCGAGAAGCCATGTGGGGGACACAGCAAACATGTGGAAGAAGGGGCTCTGGTCAGCTGAGACCAAAATTGAACTTTTTGGCCTAAAAGCAAAACACTGTGTGGCGCAAAACTCACACTGCACATCACCCTGAGCACACTATCCTCACCATGAAATAT
This sequence comes from Staurois parvus, assembly GCF_062004578.1. Taxonomy (NCBI): domain Eukaryota; kingdom Metazoa; phylum Chordata; class Amphibia; order Anura; family Ranidae; genus Staurois; species Staurois parvus. The sequence continues at coordinate 451,053 of NW_028318028.1, read as the reverse complement.
GGTGGTGGCAGCATCATGTTGTGGGGATGCTTTTCTTCAGCAGGGACAGGGAAGCTGGTCAGAGTTGATGGGAAGATGGATGGCACCAAATACAGGGAAATCTTAGAAGAAAACCTGTTAGAGTCTGCAAAAGACTTGAGACTGGGGGGGAGGTTCACCTTCCAGCAGGACAAACGACCCGAAACATACAGCCAGAGCTACAATGGAATGGTTTAGATCAAAGAATATTCATGTGTTAGAATGACCCAGTAAAAGTCCAGACCTAAATCCAATTGAGAATCTGTGGCAAGACTTGAAAATTGCTGTTTACAGACGCTCTCCATCCAACCTGACAGAACTTGAGCTATTTTGCAAAGAAGAATAGGCAATAATGTCCTTCTCTAGATGTACAAAGCTGGTAGAGACATCTCCAAAAAGACTTGCAGCTGTAATTGCAGCTAAAGGTGGTTCTACAAAATATTGACTTGGGAGGGGGGGGGGGGCTGAATACAAATGCACGCCACACTTTTCACATATTTATTTGTCACAAATGTTGAAAACCATTTTCCTTCCACTTCACAATTATGTGCCAATTTGTGTTGGTCTATCACATAAAATCCCAATAAAATACATTTACATTTTTGGTTGTGCCATGACAAAATGTAGAAAATTCCAAGGGATATGAATACGTTTTCAAGGCACTGTATACGAATTGTCAAGAAATCTGTAGTATTGCTCATCAAATACTGTAGCCTCATCATATACTGTAGCCTCATCATATACTGTAGCCCCATCATATACTGTAGCCCCATCATATACTGTAGCCCCATCATATACTGTAGTCCCATCATATACTGTAGTCCCATCATATACTGTAGCCTCATCATATACTGTAGCCTCATCATATACTGTAGCCCCATCATATACTATAGCCTCATCATATACTGTAGCCTCATCATATACTGTAGCCCCATCATATGCTGTAGCCCCATCATATGCTGTAGCCCCATCATATACTGCAGCCCCATCATATACTGTAGATTGCACACTTACCTGCAATAGGTGTTTTGTCTGATTACTTTGCAGTACTTGCACCCTCTTCAGTGCTGGTTTTAGAACTCTACCAAGACTTTCCATGTTGAACCTTTTATATCCACGTCCCCAGTAGAAAAGCACATTCATTTTCATGATGTCCAGTGTTCTTTAATGAAGTATAGAAAGGAAGTATCTCTGGGAAGTTCTGTTTGGCTTTCACTTTCCCTCTGTACAGGTGAACAGGTGATGTAACTAGGAAAATACTTCCCCGCCTCTCACATTCAGCACTCCAGCCTTCTACAGATCACACGTGTTTACAGCGCAGAGGACTTCTGTCACACAGCAAAAGACCTTGCACAGAGGCGTAGTAATTTACTGATGTTTATACGCAGAAACTTGATGGCAGTAAGATCCAAAGTAAGAAACCAAAGTTATGTTTCATGAAGACCTTGTATATACAGTACATGCATACAGCTGCAGAAATATGCATACATGTCTACATGAGTACAATCCTTTTCCATTCTTTTCTAGCTGCTGGTGTTTCAACACACCTGTATAGTCTCGCATGTACTTGTGTACATACGTGCAGGGGCGGACTGACAACTCATGGGGCCCCCGGGCACTAGGGGATCATGGGGCCCCTGTGTCCTAGCACACACTCAAACCACACCCAAAAAACCCTATGAAAGGTACCAGGGGCATCTCATGGGGCCCCCTACTGACCCCGGGCCCTCAGGCAGTGCCCGAGTTCCCAAATGGTCAGTCCGCCCCTGCATACGTGTAATTTACTGCACTCATATCTAGAATTTGTCATTCTTTTTTATGACTCTGAACGCCTCTTTGCATCACCTCTATGCAGCTGTGTGCATTGTCCTATAGACAACAATACACCTGTGTTCAAATCCGTGAAAAAAAAAAAAGATACAGGGCTACAAACTGGACTGATGTGAATGTAAAGTGCTGCATAAATTGTTAGCGCTCTATAAAAAACCTCTCTGATAGTAAGGTTTTGGGTATGAGATGCCATAACTAATACAGGCTTTCATTTGATATTTTTATTGTTCAAATAAAGAAATGGTCAGAATCACTTTTTTATTTACATTTTTATTGAAATAAAAAAAACAAGACTTTTTTTTAAAATGGCTAATAAAGGAAAAATAAATATTTAAAGATTTTAATCAATATAACAAAATAACTGAACATTTAATTAAAAATACATTTTTCTTTTCATCATATTTTATGCTATATAAAATAATAAAATATATAAATAATAATATATATATTAATAAATATATATAATAAAATATATATACGTTTAAATAAATACATAATACAACTATGTAATAAACTTGCACTAGATTTTATGGCACTGCCATAAAAATGTGTCTATAATTATTATTAAATATACTCCATAAATATATTACAATATAAAAACATATTGTATGAAAATATAACACTATTAGGGGAATTTGCTAAGAGCGGAGCAGACAGAGTCTGGAGCATCTGTGCATGGCAACCAGTTAGCTTCTATCTTCAGCTTCTTCAGTTAAGTTTTGAAAATGAAAGCTGGAAGCTGATTGGTTGTCATGCACAGCTGCTCCAGATTCTGTCTAACTCAGTCTTAGTAAATTCCCCTCTATATCACAGTAGATACGGCAGATTTCCAGTGATGTCAGTTTTTAAGAAGGAACCAGGAAGAGCTTCATTGTCAAGCTCTCTTCAATGGCAGCTTATTGGGTCTTCTTTAAGAAGGCACATCTCGGTGTTGTTCTTTTTCTTTTTTTGTGGTTATATATTTTGTTTTTTAGCTGGTTTTGCTGACTTTGCTTTGTTCCTTTTGCCTTTGTGTTTTCCTTTTCCTTTACGTTTTTTTGAAGATTGGACATTGGGGGTGACTGGCAGACTTCCTTTCTGCACATCTATGTGATGGTCCCCAGGAAGGACAAAGCCCACATCTTCATTAAGAGTCCAGATAAGATTGAACAGGACATTGCTCTGTAGGCATTCTGCAGAAACCTAAAAAGTTACATAGTAACAGATTGATATTAGTAGAAGTACTCTGTCTTGAATTAAATCAAAGTTGTAGGATTTGTCCCTTCATGGTGCTACAAACACTTCTTATGGTGCAGCCCCTCCAGTCCTGGTGCTAAACCATTCCTCCAGTGCTAAGCTCACTAGGAGATATTGCAGTCATACTCATTACACCATTTCCCCAATGTCTTTAGAAATTTGCGAGCTGGAAGAGTCATTGGAGATCAGTGGTTGAGTTAAAGTGAGCATGCAGGACAAAGCAACTTTAATTTTGGCTCCATCAGTAGAACTTTTCATATTTGCTTGGCTCTCTGGCCACTCCATTTGGCTGCTGGGAATGAAGAAAAATACCCTATACTTCCAAATATAGGATAGCGTGTGACTCTCTCTCATCTCTCTCAAGAGCTGACGCTTGATTGACTGCCAGGCAGTCACATCGGACATACTACACCAGCGTAAGATACAAGCTCCTTTACAGCCTTAAAGGGTCAGTCTACTCAACCTGATCATTATTTGTCAGATGCTAGAAAGTAAAAGCATTTGACAATTTCTTATAGCTCTTGTAGACTCTATTGATGAGACTTCCGCAGTTTGGTTTCTAGGTCTACACACCTTTTTTGGCATTATAAGGAGTTCCTACTCTCCCTGTTGGGATTTATATTTATTTTATTGTATGTAAAATATAAAACATGGAACACACATAGGTGAGTGGGAATACCAAAAATTCCCAGGTAGACTGAAACAGAGATAGTGATTATGGTAAGGAGATCTCACCGAGTTGATAAATAATCAAGGTATAAAAAAAATCAAGGGGTGAGTCAGCCAAAAGTTTCTTCTTATAACTAAAATATCACTTTTGAGTGGACTGACACTTTAATACTAAAGGTTCAAGTCTTGCAACTGCCATTTTCGTCACAATAGTAAAATGGCTGCGGATGAAAGGAAATCCCAATCTGACTATTGATGTTGTAATCCCCAATCTCAGAGCACGAAATGCATCAAAAGTTACTTGTCCTTTGTTCCAGACATACCTTCTCGACATTCTTCATTAGACGCCGCTGGCAAACTTCTCCCTTTTTGGATTTTGTTGCCTCCTGCAAAAATTCCAAATGTTAGCCAAGCCACTTTTATATTCAACAGTTTTCACAATTATCAAGCCAAATTTAAGTGAAATGTTTTATCCATAAACCCTAACATTCAGTTATTCTGTTTAGGAAGGTGTGTGTAAGTTACCCAGCAGACGATGGCTTACATCACAGGTGTCAAATTGGCGGCCCTCCAGCTGTTGCCAAACTACAAGTCCCATGAGGCATTGCAAGATTGACAGTTACAAGTATGACTCCCAAAGGCAAGGGCATGATGGAACTTGTAGTTTCGCAGCAGCTGGAAGGCCGCCAGTTTGACACCCCTGGCTTACATGATGCCAATGGAAGAAAATAGTTGAAAGATTTTTTTATACAACTTACACATTTGGACAGCTCGGCCTGGATTACAGTGAATGTTTCCAGATTGTTTTTCACCAGTGAGTCCAACGCCATATTTTCCAGGACATTCAGAACCAGTGACAACCTGTATAATGACAAAGGAAGTCTCTCCATCCCCTGGAAAAATAAAGCAGTAGAGCAATGGTGAGTACAGTGCACAGAGAATGGTGACACATTTAAAGCTAAAATCTGGGCAGATAAAAAAATATGATAGAATGCAGCTGTGTCTCATTAATAAATCATTATTATTTTTTTATTAAATGCAAGCATTGTGGGTTCCTGAATTTGACCTGGTATCAGCCCCTTGCAGTCCTTGTATAGCAGAGCTCAAACTGGGGGAGGGAGCAGAAGCACACAGAGCCAATCCGTTCTATTACAGTGCTAAAAAGGACCATGCTACTAGGAGGAGAGAGCATAGTGACAGACAGATCAGCCCATCAATGTGCAGCTTCTCCTTCACTCTCTGGTCACAGACAGCAGAGAAAAATCTGATCTCCTTTTTTGTGTGGCAGAGATTTGTTATAGTAGAAGTAATGTCAGTCCTCCTAGACCACGGGTGTCAAACTGGCCCTAACATTCAGTTATTCTGTTTAGGAAGGTGTGTGTAAGTTACCCAGCAGACGATGGCTTACATCTCAGGTGTCAAACTGGCGGCCCTCCAGCTGTTGCCAAACTACAAGTTCCATGAGGCATTGCAAGATTGTCAGTTACAAGCATGACTCCCAAAGGCAGAAGCATGATGGGATTTGTAGTTTTTCAACAGCTGGAGGGCCACCAGTTTGACACCCCTGTCCTAGACTGTTTCCTGTATTTGGGCATAAAATCTGAGAAGTCGGACTGTGTATAGCCAAGAAAGCAGCCCAGTACGGCAGAGCTCACAGTCTGTGTGGCTCTACTCCTCCATAGCCAAATCACGCTGCCCGCAAACCCTCCCAATGGGGCGCCCCGGGTAAGTGCTCCCTGCAACCTCCCCCCCCATCCCAAGTTTCGGCCCTGACTGATTGCTCAGTTCTTCAGTTCTCAGTCCCACACCACAGCCCATAAATAAAAGATAAACCAGAGACTTGTGGCATTCTAGAAATGATTAGAAAAACCTGATTGAAGTCAGAACAGAATCATGAAAAATAATGATAATTCATACCGTTAAGTTACATTCGGGAAGATCACTCATCTGAAACACGTGGCGACATTTGGGATTGTGGCTTTCCCGTTCCTGCAGAAAGAGACAAATGTGAACATGAAATGGTCAGGCCACATGGTAAAGCCCTCTGCCAAATATCTAACATTCTGCAAATATGATCTTCAGATGTGTGAATTCAAGTGATCCATTATTTCGCACTTTATCTGAACAATTTTTTTAAAATTCTGAAAAAATGATGAATTCTTGTTTCCTCACTTTTAATCTTTTAATTTCTTCTTTCTTTACTTAAACAGCCCATTTGGTGATTCTTTTTTTTTTTATTTAACCAGTGGGTTGAACGCAAAAATACATTTTGGAGACCACCCCCCTCCTCTGAGATCTCATTTTTTGTTTTTCTTCACTGCAGCCCTCCCTGTGTACGATGATTTATTCTCAATCATATTTTGCTGGAAAGGGGAATATTGAAAATTGTATACTCACCTGTCAGACATTTAATTTGCCTGTGCATCTTCATGGCAGCATATGCAATCTCACCCTTTTGGTGGTTACAAAGAATGGGGGAAGTCTCAAAAATGTATACCCTTCCAGTCCTATCGGATTCAGGGGGCACAAGCCATCATATGCTGCCATGAAGATGACCCAGGAAAGGAAAATTACAAAAAGGTAAGAATACAATTTCCATTTGTTGCCCCTCTAGTGAAAATTGCTCTGTCACCAGTGATTAGAAAGTGTGCAACCTGGGCCAGTCTTTTGCTATTAAAAGTTATCAAGATGATTGCTTTGCCTCATCCACTTACGTGTCGGTTCTGTAGCTCTTTGACATGTGGCATGGCACCAATGAGTATTCCTTTAAGCATAGACGGGTGGTAGTGTATTGGTTTTCCCACTGCTGTATTTTGCAGGAATAAGCAGCACAGGAAAGTGGCCACCAAAAATGTGATAACAGAGTCCATTTCTGCAAAAAAGAATTTTAAAAAATCAGAACAAGCAGAGGTATAAATAGCACTTACATGCCTTGAAAAAGTATTCATACCCCTTGAACTTTTCCACATTTTGTCATGTTACAACCAAAAACAGAAATGTATTTTATTGAGATGTTATGTGATAGGCCAACACATATAATTGTGAAGTGGAAGGAAAATGATAAATGGTTTTCAAAATTTTATACAAATAATTATCTGAAAAGTGTGGCATGCATTTTGCAAACCTACCAAGACATGGCCATCCACCTAAACTGACAGGCCGGGCAAAGAGAGCATTAATCGGAGAAGCAGCCAAGAGGCCCATGGTAACTCTGGAGGTGCTGCAGAGATCCACAGCTCAGGTGGGAGAATCTGTCCACAGGACAACTATCAGTCATGCACTCCACAAATCTGGCCTTTATAGACGACTGGCAAGAAGAAAGCCATTGTTGAAAGAAAGCCATAAGAAGTCCCATTTTCAGTTTGCAAGAAGCCATGTGGGGGACACAGCAAATAAGTGAAAGAAGGTGCTCTGGTCAGATGAGACCAAAATTGAACTTTTTGGCCTAAAAGCAAAACACTGTGTGGCGCAAAACTCACACTGCACATCACCCTGAGCACACCATCCCCACCATGAAATATGGTGGTGGCAGCATCATGTTGTGGGGATGCTTTTCTTCAGCAGGGACAGGGAAGCTGGTCAGAGTTAATGGGAAGATGGATGGAGCCAAATACAAGGCAATCTTAGAAGAAAACCTGTTAGAGTCTGCAAAAGACTTGAGACTGGGGGGGAGGTTCACCTTCCAGCAGGACAAACGACCCGAAACATACAGCCAGAGCTACAATGGAATGGTTTAGATCAAAGAATATTCATGTGTTAGAATGGCCCAGTAAAAGTCCAGACCTAAATCCAATTGAAAATCTGTGGCAAGACTTGAAAATTGCTGTTCACAGACGCTCTCCATCCAATCTGACAGAGCTTGAGCTATTTTGCAAAGAAGAATAGGCAATAATGTCCCTCTCTAGATGTGCAAAACTGGTAGAGACATCCCCAAAAAGACTTGCAGCTGTAATTGCAGCTAAAGGTGGTTCTACAAAACTATTGACTCAGGGGGGCTGAATACGAATACACACCACACTTTTCACATATTTATTTGTCACAAATGTTGAAAACCATTTTCCTTCCACTTCACAATTATGTGCCACTTTGTGTTGGTCTATGACATAAAATCCCAATAAAATACATTTACATTTTTGGTTTTGCAATAACAAAATGTAGAAAATTCCAAGGGATATGAATACTTTTTCAAGGCACTGTATACTAATTGTCAAGAAATTTGTAGTATTGCTCATCAAATACTGTAGCCTCATCATATACTGTAGTCCCGTCATATACTGCAGCCCCGTCATATACTGTAGCCCCATCATATACTGTAGCCCCATCATATACTGTAGCCTCACCATATACTGTAGCTTCATCATATACTGTAGCCCCATCATATACTGTAGCCCCGTCATATACTGTAGCCCCATCATATACTGTAGCCTCATCATATACTGTAGATTGCACACTTACCTGCATCAGGTGTTTTGTCTGATTACTTTGCAGTACTTGCAGCCTCTTCAGTGCTGGTTTTAGAACTCTACCAAGACTTTCCATGTTGAACCTTTTATATCCACGTCCCCAGTAGAAAAGCACATTCATTTTCATGATGTCCAGTGTTCTTTAATGAAGTATAGAAAGGAAGTATCTCTGGGAAGTTCTGTTTGGCTTTCACTTTCCCTCTGTACAGGTGAACAGGTGATGTAACTCGGAAAATACTTCCCCGCCTCTCACATTCAGCACTCCAGCCTTCTACAGATCACACGTGTTTACAGCGCAGAGGACTTCTGTCACACAGCAAAAGACCTTGCACAGAGGCCTAGTAACTTACTGATGTTTATATGCAGAAACTTGCTGGCAGAAAAATCCAAAGTAAGAAACCAAAGTTATGTTTTATGAAGACCTTGTATATACAGTACATGCATACAGCTGCATAAATATGCATACATGTCTACATGAGTACAATCCTTTTCCATTCTTTTCTAGCTGCTGGTGTTTCAACACACCTGTATAGTCACACATGTACTTGTGTACATACGTGTAATTTACTGCACTCATATCTAGAATTTGTCATTCTTTTTTATGGCTCTGAACGCCACTTTTCATCACCTCTATGCAGCTGTGTGTATTGTCCTATAGACAACAATACACCTGTGTTCAAATCCGTGAAAAAAAAAAAAAAAAGATGCACGGCTACAAACTGGACTGAATGTAAAGTGCTGCATAAATTGTTAGCGCTCTATAAAATACCTCTCTGATAGTAAGGTTTTGGGTATGAGATGCCATAACTAATACAGGCTTTCATTTGATATTTTTGTTCAAATAAAGAAATGTCCAGAATCACTTTTTGTTTTTTTTTAATTTTTATTGAAATAAAAAAAAAGCCTTTTTTTTCTTAAAGTCACAATTGTTGGATGTGCAAAAAGCATGCATCTGATATTATCTATTATATATCACAATGCATGAATAAATAAATAAAATTAATTTATACAATTAATATAAATAAAAGAGCCAATAATAACATGGCTACAAACACAGCAGGTTTTTTTGACAATGTAGAAGAGGCCATAATTCAGATTGTTACGGATAACATATCTGTGTAAAACCTCTACTGCTCCTATCACACAGCAACACCATTGTACTATTACAGGAACAGCTAAAGTTGATGTGAACTCAAGATTTAGGCCAGGTTCACGCCTGCGTTTTTTCATGCATTTTGCAGTGTATGCCATTTATCATGATTTCCTATGGATCACGTTCACATCTATTAATTTTTTTGTGGGTGCGTTTTTTCAAAAGGGTCAGGGACTTTTTCTCCTTTTCCAGTTTGGGGTTTTAGTCCAATAGACTTCAATGGAACTGCATATAAAACGCACGTGCTTCATTTTGCATGCGTTTTTTTATGCAATTTTGATGTGTTTTGCATCTGCCCAGCAACAAGTTGGCCAAAAAATAAAAATGCAAAACGCTTCAAAAACGCAAGTGCTAAAACGCACTGCAAAAAGCACTGCAGAAACGAATCAAACGCAAACTGCATAGGTGTGAATCTAGTCTTAATGTCAATTTAACTGCTTCCAGACCACCCTATAGCAGAAATACTGCTACAGGGCGGCACAGGTGTGCAAAATCACGTGTGTATATATACGTGATTTTGCATTTAAGGGTAGGGGGCGTGCACCCTACCCGTGCCGCCATTTGCGGCCGCAGCTGTCAATCGTCAGGCCCCAGCCGGTAATTACCCGCCAGCGCCCAGTGATTACCGAGCATCTCCAAAGGGGAGGAAGACTGTTTTGTTTACAAACAGTTTTCCTCTCTGTCAGCTCGGGCACACTGCTTGGGATGGCTGTGCACAGTACCAGGGGTGGACTGACCATTTGGAAACTCGGGAATTGCCCGAGGGACAAGGGTCAGTAGGGGGCCCCATGAGATGCCTCTGGTACCCTTTTCATAGGCTTTTTTGAGTTTGGGCAAGGACACAGGGGCCCCATGATCCCCTATTGCCCGGGCCCCCATGAGTTGTCAGTCCGCCCCTGCACAGTACAGCCATCCCACATCCCGATCAGTGTTTACAGTGAAGCACACCCCCCCCCCCCCCCGCCCCATAGTAAAACACTCCCTACGTATAGTTAACCCTTTGATCACCTCTCATGTTAGCCCCTTCCTGCCCAGTGCCATTAGTACAGTGTCAGTGCTTTTTTTTTTATAGCACTGATCACTGTATTGGTGTCATTGTAGATGTCAGCAACACCAAGTTAGTTCCCCTCCAGTGTCAGAATGGCTGCCGCAGTCCCGCTGTAAGTCGCTGATCGCCACCATTACTAGCAGAAAAAAAAAATCCCAGTATCTATACCGCCATTTGTAAACGCTATAACTTTCGCGTAAATCAATTAATTTACACGTATTGTGATTTTTTTTTTTTTTTTTGCAAAGACATGTCGCAGACTACATGTTGGTCTAAATTTATAGTAAACTTTGTTTTTTAAAAATTTTTTTACTGGACTTGTTTTAATAGTAAAAAGTCCAAAATATTGTTTTGTTCTCAAAATTGCAGACTTTTTTTTTTATAGCGCAAAAAATAAAAAATGCACAGGCAATCAAATACCACCAAAAGAAAGCTCAATTCGTGGGAAATAAAAGGATGTAAATTTCACTTGGATGCAGCATTGTATGACCGTGAAATTGTCAGTTAAAGTAACGCAGCGCCATAACACAAAAAATGGCCTAGTCAGGAAGGGAGGTAAATCCTTAGGAGAGCAAGTAGTTAAAACTCATCTTTATTATTATTTATATTATTATTTGTAAACCTGCAGCTTTCACTTGCGCGTTCTGGAAAACATGCCCACACATGTGCTATCAATGCAAATACTGGTTTCCTGACAGACTCCGTGGCAGCATACATATGGGTTAGTCCCATCCTCTCTCCTATAGGACTCCACTCCCATAAACCTTTGGTGCTCGGCAGAGGCTGTGTTCCTTTTTGGTCCTCCTCCTATGGACCTAGTACAAGTCTTACCTTGTTCCCACATACAAGATAGTCCATGACCAATTGGTGAGCCTCTCCAGGAGATATGAGGTGATGCTCCTCTTGTCAGTTCCACTGGTCCCCAGCTAATGGCGAGGTATTGAACGCAGCAGTTAGATATGGTGCCAGTGGAGTTGCGCAGATGCGTGCCCTCATCAATTCAAGAGTTCCCCAGCTAATAGCGGGGTGGAAATGGGCAAAAAGAGATGGTGCGTGGAAGAGCTGAGGTCTGCCAATGGCGGGTGAGTGGCAATTTGGACTAGATAGCCTGTTAACAGCAGGTGGCCATGTAGCGCCCCGCTGGATGGACGAGGCGGTCTCCGAGGCAGGTGGTTATGTGAGTGCCGGATCGGTAAGCGGTGGTCTCTCTCTCCTGTGGCAGTGGTGCCCCTTTTGTGTTCTCTTTTCCCCTTTTTTTTTTCCCTGTGCTAGTGGGGGGCTGGAGCACTGTGCTGCTCTCCAGGCTGCAACTTCCTGGTCCGCGATTCCTTCGGCGCATTGCACATGTATGAGCTGACCTCAGAATGAGGCTTGGCTTCGTGCGTACACAGTGCGGCAAGACAGTGGTGCTCACGCATGTGCGCGGGCATTATGGCGATGGGGTACCGGCACATGCGCAGTACAGTGGTGGTGATGTCACACTGGCAGCAGATTTAAACAGCTGTCAGAGCTTTTTTCATTGGGAATCATTGCGGGCTGAATGCGGCAGCTTCCCCAAGCACTGTGGCCCACTGTGAAGGTCAGTACCAGCTCTCTTCTGCCCCCCCCCCCCGATGGTTTGTTGGGATTTTGCTTGTGGCATGTCATGCTTTTTTTTTACAGCTTGGTTGCCTTCACAGCTGACCTGGCATGGATGTGTTACTGCCTCCTTGTGGCCAGCCCTTGCGCAGTAGGTACCTACAGGCGGCTTTATCCCCTTGATCACCCACTGGCGCCTTTCTGTGACTTTTAACTATTCCCTGTTCTGTGTTTTTTCAGCCCCTCTAGGTCTGATCATCACTATATGGCACATGATGACGGAAGTGCTTCCAGGTCTTGACGCCATCACTCTTCCTCTAGATCCAGATGCCACAGGTCTCCTTCTAGCTCCACGCATCATAGGAGAGGTTCTCGTTCCTCCACCAGGCATCACGTTAAGCGTCGCTCCAGCAGGAAAGCATGCTGGTTGTGCAAAACTCAGGTTCCTGAGGACAGGTCATTATGTGACTCCTGTTTTGCCTGGGTGACCATCAAGAGAGAAAGTGCCAGCCAACAGGTAGAGGCTTTAGTTAGACAGGTCATTCAAGAGTCTCTGAAAGAAATAGGGACTAGTCGCGCCCACAGCCCATCGATAGGGGTGTGCTACCCTCTCAAAGATCCCCAAGAGGGATTGGAACCTTCCTAGTCACCTGTCAGTCGGAGCATCAAACATTGAGGCGGAAAGTGAGGATCTGTGTGTGGGCTTTGACTTCGCTTTGGTCTCACCTTTAGTCAAAGTGTTCAAAGAGGCCCTGAAGTGGGAAGAAGCTGTGGAGTCTCCTCGTAAACACAGAAAATTCTTTAAGCATCTAAAAAAAGAACATCCAAACTTTCCATTCCTGGAGGAACTCGGGGAAATTTTCACCGAAGAGTGGAGCAATGTCGATAAGAGGGCCTCCTTGCTGAACAAATCAGCCAAGCTTTATCCGTTCAAATAAGAAGATGTCAGATATTTAGAATCGGCCCCTCTGGTGGATGCAGGCTTGATGAGGCTAGCCAAGCATGTTACCTTCCTTCTCGAAGATTCAGTGTCCTTCAAGGACAACCTGGAAAAGAGAATCGATTCCGATCTCAAGCGAATCTACTCTACGGCAGGGATGACTTCCAAACTAGTGGCCTTATCCAAAGCTATGGAAGTGTGGTCAGATAACATGGATGCGGCTCTCAGAGGAGTTCCAGAAGAGGTGGCCAGGAATTCAGCCATCTGGGAGCTGTGGTTGATATCTGCCTTTCTGGGGGAGGCCTTGATCGACTTTACCCGTCTGCTGGCTTGGGTTATGCTGTCCTCGGTTACAACCAAACCTGCGTTGTGGCTTCGGCCCTGATTGGCCTATCTGGCCTCTAAGCAGGCATGGTGCAAGATCCTCTTTGAGGGTTTCTCCCTGTTTGTGAACAAACTGGGTAGCGCTTTAGCCCAGGCTACAGGCAGGAGGTTCGGTTTCCTGCACCAGGATCGGCATCTGCTAGGCCAGAAGAGGGCTCAGCTGGGCCGTGAATTAAAGAGCTGGAGGAGAAGCCAATCATCTTTTCAGAAGTCCTCCAAGGGCTAGACCTCTGGAGGTTGTGAGGCCACAAAGTCTTTTTGAGATTGGGCCCACTCAGGCAGGCCAGGTGGGGGCACGCCATTTTCAGCATGTCTGGGCGGCTTCAATCCAGGACGTTTGGGCCATTAGCATGGTATCTTCAGGCCAAGCTTGGGCGTTCAAGAGCCCTCCTCATCTCAAGTTCTTTCCTCCGACCCTTCCACATTCCAGAGAAAGGAGGAAAATCCTGCTGTCCTACGTGGACTCTCTACAGGCACAGGGTGCTGTTGTGCCAGTTCCAGAGGGTGAAGAATTTCAGGGCATGTAGTCGCCCTTCTTTTTGGTCCAGAAAGAAATGGGGCCTGGAGGCCAGTCATAGATCTCACCCATCTAAACTCCTTTATCAGGAAGTCAAAAGTCAATGGAGATGCTGTTCTCAATTCAACAAGCAATTCAACCAGGCAACTGGCTCCTATCTATAGATCTGAAGGACACCTGCTTTCATGTACCCATTGCAAGAGATTTTCAGAGGTTTCTCCAGTTTGCTGTGGAGCAGTGGCATCTCTAGTTTGTATGTCTTCCCTTTTTCAAAAGTCTTGTTGGCGGTCATGGCCCTGATCAGAACCAGAAACATTCGCCTGCGCCATTACCTAGACAACCTGCTCCTACTATCCCAGGACAGAGAACAGCTACTACTGCATAGGGCCCATGTCATCTTGACCCTTCCGAGTTCGGGTGGTTGCTGATCATGGAGAAAAGCCAATTGGAGCCCACGCAGTCTCTAATATTCCTCAGGGCTCATTTCAACATGGTCAGCACCACCATCTCCCTGCCTGTGGAGAAGATTCCAGTGATCCAGAGCCGAATACTACCTGCCCTTTCCTTGCATCTTTGGGCCCTCCAATGCCTGAGAATTATTGGCATCATGGTGTCTGCAGCGCCGATGGTGAAGTGGGCACAATGGAGAATGTGACCCTTCCAGAAGGGCTTTCTTCAACAGTTGAATCCAGGCAACATGGGCCAGGTCATTTACATAACTCTGTCCATGAAAGAGAGCCTTCCTTGGTGGCTACAGCAGCAGAATCTGCTCAATTGCCACTCAGTTGCCCCATCTCCTGGGTCACAATCACAACGGATGCCAGGAACTCCAGATGGAGTGATCTCTGCCAGTCAGAGATAGCTCAGGACAGATGGTGCTTTCTGTCCCACATGTTGGGGGTCAAATGTCCTAGAATTACGAGCTGCATTCTGTGCCCTACCAGCACATAACACAGGGGAAATCAGTCCTCCTGAGGTCCACAAATATGATAGCAGTGTCCTACATAAGGAGACTAGGCGGGACCCACAGCTTGTCCCTCTTGCAAGAAGTAGAGCCAATCATGACCTGGGCTCAGAGAAACCTGTCCAACATATCGGCAGTATACGTCCCCGGAGTCCGGAACTCACAAGCAGACTTCCTATCCAGGGTTCAATTAGACAACAACGAGTGGTCTCTCGACACAGAAGTGGATACTGACCCTCGGGATCAGTCCGGAAGTCGACCTGTTTGCCTCCCCATGCAACAACAAACTAGAGATGTACTACCCCTGGAGTCACTATCCCCAGGCCTTCAGGGTGGATGCTCTAACAGACCAGTGGAGGTTTTGCACGGCCTATGCGTTTCCCCCGGTCCCTGTCATTTTTAGGTTTCTTTGGAGGCTCAGAGTAGAAGCAGTGGAGGTAATGGTTGTAATTCCATACTGGCCAAGCAGACCATGGTTTCCCTTACTGGCGCAGCTCAGCTTTTGGGATCCAGTTCCTCTCCCTCTCAAGCCAGACCTGCTGCCGCAGGGGGCCATTCTTCAACCTTGCCCAGGCCGGCTTCATTTAATGGTCTGGTTCTTGAGAGGGGGAGGCCGGAGGCCTTAGACTGTCCTGCTGAAGTCATCCCTACCCTGATGAATGCCAGAAGACCAAGTACCAACAGGGTCTACGGAAGAGTCTGGTCTAAGTTCATGGACTATATCTCAGTTGTGTGTGGATCCTTTAGTAATCCAAGGATTCAGGATGTCCTGGGATTCCTACAGTCAGGCCTGGACTTGCCCCTGTTGGTCAGCACCCTCAGGGTTCAAGTGTCAGCCATCTTGGGCCAACCACTCTCTGGTCCGGCAATTCTTGAAGGGTGCAGTAAGGTTGAGGCCCCAGAGATAACTGAGGTTCCCTAAATGTGGCGGCGTCACAGAATCAGCTGATCCACCCATAGTGAGGGATCTCTCCATCAAGGTGGCCTTTCTGGTGGCGGTTACATCAGCAAAAGGAGTCTCTGAAATCGGAAAACTTGGCTGCAAAGACCCGTTTTTGACATTATTCCCGGATCGAGTGGTCCTCATCCCTATGCTAGGTTCTAATCCTAAAGTGACCTTGTTCTTCCACGAGAACTAGGAGATTGTCCTGGCAATGTTTAGAGCTTCGGGGATCAATGACGTTCACCCCCTGGACGTAGGTGAGACCTTAAGACTGTACTTGCAGGTCACAGCATCCTTCCGTAGGTCAGACCATCTATTCATTCTTTTGCATGGAAAGAGTAAAGGAGAACGGGCTTCTCCCAGGTCAATCGCTGCCTGGATTGTCCAGGCCATCCAAATGTCCTACAGAGCTAAGGACTTGGTGCCTCCGGAGGCGGAGACCGTACACTCAGCCAGAAGTGTGGCTACATCCTGGGTGGCTTCCCGGCACGTCTCCCTGAGATAATCTGCAGAACGGCCTCATGGTCCTCAATCAACACTTTTATGGCTCATGAGTGTATAGAGCCTGTCTCCTTATCCTCTGTTAATTTTGGTTAGAAAGTCCTGTCGGTTGATGGGGCAAATTAAAGTTAAAGAATTACACAGCAGCTGGGGCTCCTAGGTGTACAAATACAGAAGTTTTTTTTGCTGTACGTCCAAACACCTTCAAATACTCGCATGTTCGTGGACTTCTAAAATAACAGTGATACTGCCATAAAGGTCAACATTCAGGCAATTTTTACTGGAGAGGGAACAACATTATGTGCATGTCTTCCAATTGT
Organism: Staurois parvus; assembly: GCF_062004578.1. Lineage (NCBI taxonomy): Eukaryota > Metazoa > Chordata > Amphibia > Anura > Ranidae > Staurois > Staurois parvus. The sequence goes on along the minus strand of NW_028318028.1, from coordinate 434,489 downwards.
GCTCCTGTGAAGTCACCCTGCCACACAGAATTCTAATGGAGACTACAAGTGGCTGTTTCAACACCTTATGCAAGTATGATCCACTGTCATTAGGGGATCTATCTGGAGAAATGTCATGCATCCATTGCTGAAGTACGTGTAAACAGGAAGAAGCAGCAAAGTGCCTGCAGCAGATCAGCAGCACTGAGATGGAAAAAAGATCTACTTTAATATGTCATCTGCTGCCAATATATGTGGATAGTCCTGATTTGACAAAGAGCTGGTTAGGCTCAAAATGTCACCATGTAGATGCCGAAATAATAATGCTGTACTGCTGTTATACTATAATAAAGGCACAATGTTTTCAATATGTATTTTAAAGCCTTCAGTAGAGGATAGTTTGCTACAAGTACATTACAAGTTTAATTATATACACTGCTCAAAAGATTTAAAGGAACACTTTGAAAACACATCAGATCTCAATGGGGAAAAATATCATGCTGGATATCTGTACGGATATGGACTGGGTAATGTGTTAGGAACGTAAGGATGTCCCATCGTTTGATGGAAATAAAAATTATCAACCTACAGAGGACTGAATTCAAAGACACCCCGAAAATCAAAGTGAAACAATTATGCATCAGGCTAGTCCTTTTTGCTCCTAATGAGATGGCGGATGGTGTCGTGGGGTATTTCCTCCCAGATCTGGACCCGGGCATCACTGAGCTCCTGGACAGTCTGAGTACAACCTGGCGGCGTTGGATGGACCAAAACACGATATCCCAGAGGTGTTCTATTGGATTTAGGTCAGGCGAGCATGGAGGCCAATCAATGGTATCAATTCCTTCATCCTCCAGAAACTGCATACTCTTGTCACATGATAGTATAAAATACATTTTTCTTATCACATTTTATCATAAATAAAAAAACATATTAAGGTTAATCCGTCAATACTTATAATGAAATAATATTAAATATTAATAAATACACATCACGAATATTTTACAATATAAAACCAAACATTGTATGCAAATATAACATCATATTACAGTAGATAAGGTAACATTTGAAGCCATGGAAGTCTCTAAAAAGAAGGAGAGCTTCATTGTCATTCTCACTTCAATGGCAGCTTATTGGGTCTTCTTTAAGAAGGCACATCTAAGTGTTTTTTTTTTTTTGTTTTTTTTTAGTTTTTGTGGTTATACGGTTTGTTTTGCAGCTGGTTTTGCCGACTTTGCTTTGTTCTGTATGCCTTTGTGTTTTCCTTTACGTTTTTTTTGAAGATTGGACTTGGGACTGATGGCAGACTTCCTTTCTGCACACCTCTGTGATGGTCCCCAGGAAGGACAAAGCCCACATCTTCACTAGAGTCCAGATAAGGTTGAACAGGACATTGTTCTGTAGGCATTCTGCAGAAACCTAGAAAGATATATAGTAACAGATTGATATTAGTATAAGTACTGTGTCACACATAAATCAAAGCCAGAGCATTTGCAACTTCATGCCGCAAGCAGCACTGCTTATGGTGCAGCCCCTCCAGTCTTGGTGCTAAACCATTCCTCCAGTGCTAAGCTCTGCCCAATGCTGCACTCAGTAGGGCCGGAGATTCTCTCTCCACACATGCTGTCACAATTTTACTAAACCACGCCCAGGAGGGGCTCCGCCCACCCAGCCGTGCCATTCACAGAGTTCTGTAAATGGGAGAAGTACAATTACCATCAGTCTTTGTAGCTGATGGCATATACAGGTGAAACTAGAAAAATTTGAATATTGTGCAAAAGTTCATTTATTTCAGCAATGCAACTTAAAAGGTGAAACTAATATATGAGATAGACTCATTACATGCAAAGCAAGATAGTTCAAGCCGTGATTTGTCATAATTGTGGATTTGGGGTTTTCATGAGCTATAAGCCATAATCATCACAATCTCAGAAAATTAGAATATTGTGAAAAGGTGCAATATTGTCGGCTCAAAGTGTCCCACTCTAATCAGCTAATTAAGCCATAACACCTGCAAAGGGTTCCTGAGCCTTCAAATGGTCTCTCAGTCTGGTTCAGTAGGAATCACAATCATGGGAAAGACTGCTGACCTGACAGTTGTGCAGAATACCATCATTGACACCCTCCATAAGGAGGGAAAGCCTCAAACGGTAATTGCAAAAGAAGTTGGATGTTCCCAAAGTGCTGTATCAAAGCACATTAATAGAAAGTTATGTGGAAGGGAAAAGTGATGAAGAAAAAGGTGCACAAGCAGCAGGGATGACCACAACCTGGAGAGGATTGTCAGGAAAAGGCCATTCAAAAGTGTTGGGGACTTTCACAAGGAGTGGACTGAGGCTGGAGTCAGTGCATCAAGAGCCACCACACACAGACAGATCCTGGACATGGGCTTCAAATGTCGTATTCCTCTTGTCAAGCCGCTCCTGAACAACAAAGTCAGAAGTGTCTTACCTGGGCTAAAGTAAACCAGACCTGGTCTGTTGCTCAGTGGTCCAAAGTCCTCTTTTCTGATGAGAGCAACTTTTGCATCTCATTTGGAAACCAAGGACCCAGAGTATGAAGGAAGAATGGAGAGGAACACACTGCAAGATGCTTGAAGTCCAGTGTGAAGTTTCCACAGTCTGTGTTGATTTGGGGGGCCATGTCATCTGCTGGTGTTGGTCCACTGTGCCTCATTAAGTCCAGTGTCAACGCAACCGTCTACCAGGAGATTTTGGAGCACTTCATGCTTCCTTCCGCAGACGAGCTTTATGGGGATGCTGACTTCATTTTCCAGCAGGACTTGGCACCTGCCCACACTGCCAAAAGCACCAAAACCTGGTTCAATGACCATGGGTCAATGACTGTGCTTGGTTGGCCAGCAAACTCGCCTGACCTGAACCCCATAGAGAATCTATGGGGCATTGCCAAGAGAAAGATGAGAGACATGAGACCGAACAATGCAGAAGAGCTGAAGGCCGCTATTGAAGCATCCTGGTATTCCATAACACCTCAGCAGTGCCACAGGCTGATAGCTTCCATGCCAGGCCGCATTGAGGCAGTAATTGCTGCAAAAGGGGCCCAAACCAATTACTGAGTACATATGCATGCTTATACTTTTCAGAGGTCCGATGTTGTTCTATGTACAATCCTTGTTTTATTGATTGCATGTAATATTCTAATTTTCTGAGATTGTGGATTTGGGGTTTTCATGAGCTGTAAGCTATAATCATTACAATTATGACAAATCACGGCTTGAACTTTCTTGCTTTGCATGTAATGAGTCTATCTCATATATTAGTTTCACCTTTTAAGTTGTATTACTGAAATAAATGAACTTTTGCACAATATTCAAATTTTTCGAGTTTCACCTGTAGTTCTCAATGAACTACCAGGGCGCTGGTGAGCACTCTAGGTAGTTCATTGAGTCTTCCTGTCATACAGTAACTGCCTTCCTGTTCGAAGTACAGTCAGACAGCTACACTGACAGTCTGTAGGAGCCTGATATTGCACCCGAAATCTGCAAAGCTTTTTTCTGTCGGTGAGTATGAGTACCGATACTCTGCAGTGCAATTTGCGTTAATGGACGCAAATTGCACTGCAAAGAATAGCATGCAATTTGAACAAGAATGCAATTCCTGTCCAAATTGCATGTGGTTTCCCCACTGCTCCTGTGTGAACCCAGGCTTTTCATAGCCTGAGTTCACACAGGAGTGGTGCGTGAAACCTCCCTGCAGGCATCCCTTGCTGAGTGTCAGTAGTAGGAGAGGGGAGAAAGTCAGATGCTGACCAATCAGATGCCGTTTAGCCTGAACTGTCATCGTTGCAAGGAGAGGAAAGAAAGCGACAGGGATTAAAATCAGCCCCAAAGGTGCCCAACAGTGCCACCCATCAGTTCCCAACAGTGCTGCCCAGCAGTGCTACCAATCTGTGTCTGTCAGTGCTGCCAGTCAGTGCCCTTTAGTGCTACATATAAGTGCCTATCAGTGCCCATCATTGCCACCTATCAGTGTCGCATATCAGTGCCTTCTCTTCAATGCCCACCAGTCCCGCCTCATCAGTGGAGCCTGTCAGTGCTCATCAGTGTGGTCTATCAGTGTCCATCAGTACTGCCTCATCAACGTACATCAGTGAAGGAGAAAAATTACCTACAGACAAATTACAAAGAATAACTTTTTTTCACACTTTTTGCTTTTTTTGTTTACAATGCACAAAATAAAAAACTCAGTGGTGATTAAATACCACCAAAAGAAAGCTCTATTTGTGTACAACACATGATAAAAATTTCATATGGGTACAGTGTTGTATGACCGCACAATTGTCATTCAAAGTGCAAGAGCACTGAAAGCTGAAAATTGGCCAGGGCAGTAAGGGGGTAAAAGTGTCCAGTAAGCAAATGGTTAATAAAGCTGGAGAGTGCAAAATCAGGCTCACTTCTGCATATTATCAATCAGCTTCCAGGTTTTACACCCCGGTCATACTGATCCCACTTCCAGTGAAGTTGCAGGATTTCAAAGTTGGATGCTCTTTCGAGCTTACAATCTAGGAGAGAGGGGATAGTGGTACAGGAGGAAATGGCTGTGGGGGATGGAGTGGTAGGAAGAGTGGAGGAGGTCGGGAATTAGCAGGGGGTGGGGTAGGCTTCCCTGAAGAGGTGGGTTTTCAGGGTACGCCTAAAGGAGAGGAGAGTAGGTGATAATCTGATGGGTTGGGGCAGGGAGTTCCAGAGGATGGGTGACACCCTGGAGAAGTCCTGGAGGCGGGCATGGGAGGAGGAGACTAGGGAACTAGAGAGAAGGAGGTCTTGTGAGGAGCGGAGGTTGCGTTTTGGGTGGTATTTGGATATTGGGTTGGTGATGTAGTTTGGGGCAGTATTATGGACAGCTTTGTACGTCAGTGTTAGGATTTTGAATTTGATCCGTTGGGCAATCAGAAGCCAGTGGAGGGATTGGCAGAGGGGGGTGGAGGAAACGGAGCTGTTGGTAAGGTGGATGAGTCTGGCTGCCGTATTCAGGATCGATTAAAGCGGGGATAGCCTGTGGTGGGGCAGGCCAGTGAGGTGGGAGTTGCAGTAATCAAGTCGTGATATGATGAGGGAGTGGATCAGCTGCTTAGTGGTTTCTGGGGTTAGGAACGTGCGTATTTTGGCGATGATGCGGAGGTGGAGTCTGCATGAGTTTTTTAGTAAATGGACTTGGGGCAGGAAGGGTAGATTGGAGTCTACAATGACACCTAGTACTCTGGCTTGCTGGGCGGGCCTGATGGTGGCATTGTTGGATGTGATGGAGAAGTCAGTGGGGGGTGGTGTGTGGGCTGGGGGGAAGACTAGGAGCTCGGTTTTGGATAGGTTCAGTTTAAGGAAGTGGAGCGACATCCAATCTGATATGTCGTTCAGTAGGCTTGTGATTCGACCGGAGACAGAGGGAGTGAGGCGAGGGGTCGAGAGATAGATTTGCATGTCATCGGCATAGAGGTGGTAGGTGAAGCCGTGAGAGTGTATGAGTTGGCCAAGGGAGGAGGTGTAGATGGAGAAGAGAAGGGGCCCGAGGACAGAGCCTTGAGGGACCCCAACAGAGAGGGGGAGTGGGTAGCGTTATAGGTAACGCTGAAGGAGCGTTGTGATAGGTAGGACGAGAGCCAGGAGAGAGCAGAATCTCTGAGGCCAAGGGAGTTAGTTTTTTGAGGAGGAGGGGGTGGTCGACTATGTCGAAAGCCGGAGAGGTCGAGGAGTAGGAGCACTGAATAGTGGCCATTAGATTTGGCGGTCAGGTTGTTGGAGAGTTTGAGTAAGCCGGTTTCGGTGGAGTGTAGGGGAGGGGTGCCAGACTGTAGGGGATCGAGGAGGTTGTTGTCGTTGAGGTGGGAGCTTAGGCGATTGTAAACTAAGCGCTCGAGGAGTTTGGATGTGAATGGCAGCAGGGAGATGGGTCTAAGTTTGTTCGGGTCAGTGGGGTGCAGGGAGGGATTTTTGAGTATGGGAGTGATGTGTGAGTGCTTCAGAGGGGAGGGGAATGTGGGTAAGGGAGCGTAGGATGGAGGAAGAGGGAGGTCGTAGGAGTTGTGAGGGGACAGGGTCGAGGGGGCAGGTGGTGAGGTGGGCTTCAGCGAAGACCTTGGTGACCTCCTCAATGGTAGTAGGGTCGAAGGAGTGGAGTGTTGAGGGGGCTTCAGTGTGAGGAATGTTAGTTGGGGTGGAGGTCTGAACAGTGGTGAGGCTGAGGGAGAGGGGTGATGAGGGGGTTGCTGTGTGAGAGGGGATGGGTGGGGAGGAAGTTTGAACGGCGGAGATGTCCCTGCGAATTGTGTCTATCTTGTTTTTAAAGTGATTGGCAATCTCAAGGGCGGTGAGTGAGGTGCTGGGTGGAGGTGGGGGCGGAGAGAGTAGAGAGTTGAAGGTGGAGAAGAGCCGGCGAGGATTGGAGGAGAGGGTCTTGATGAGGGTCAGGAAGTAGGCTTGTTTGGCAGTGTGGAGGGAGGAGGTGTAGGTGTGGAAGGCAGATTTATAGCGGGTGAATGCTAGTTGGGATCTGGTTTTGTGCCATAGTTGCTCCAGCGCACAACTGTGTCGTTTGAGAGTATTGGTGTGATCAGTCTGCCAGCGGTCAGGGTCTGATGTTTCATGTGGTTAAAGGCGCTAGCGAGTCAAGGGCAGTTGACAGCGAGTTGTTATAGGCAGTCATGGCCAGGTCGAGGCAGGACAGGGGGAGGATGCTGTCGTAAAGTTGATCAGCTGTGGAGTGGAGGGGGGCAGGGTTCAAGTTGCGGAGGTTACAGCTGGTAGTAGTATGACACTTGGAGGGGTAGGACGAGGAGATAGAGAAGGTAATAAGGTTGTGGTCAGAGAGAGGGAAGGGGGTGTTTGTGAGGTTGTGGGGAGCGCAGAGATGGGAGAAGACAAGGTCCAGGATATTCCCGTCGGAGTGGGTGGTGGATTGTATGCACTGTGCAAGTGCAAAAGAGGAGGTTAAGTGGAGGAGTTGGGAAGTGGCCGGGTTGTCGATGTTGACAGGGATGTTGAAATCCCCAAGGACGATGGTGAGTAGCTCGGAGGAGAGAAAGAAGGATAGCCAGGCGGAAAAGTCATCAAGGAAGCGGGATACGAGTCCAGGAGGCTGGTAGATTACAGCAATCCTCAGGGGAGTTGGGGAGAATAGTCGGATGCAGTGGGCCTTGAAGGAGAAGGATAGAGAGGGGGGGTTTGGGAGGACTCAGAAGGTGCTCTGTGGTGACAGGAGCAGACCAACCCCACCACCTTTACGACTGTTGGGTCTGGGTGAGTGGGTCCAGATGAGACCTCCATAGGAGAGTGCTGCAGGGGAGGTGGAGTCAGTGGCTTGGATCCAGGTTTCTGTGATCGCTAGGAGGTTGAGGGAGCGGGAAACAAAGAGGTAGTGGATGGCGGTGAGCTTGTTGCACACCGATTGGGCGTTCAGGAGTGCACACGAGAACGGGGGGGGGGTGGTTTTAGGGAGCAGGGGGACAGATACTGGGTTGAGGGGGTTGCGGCAGGATGTGGAAGTGGGAGGGTGCCATGTGGGTGAGCGGGGTGGTGGAGGGCCAGGGTTCGGGAGATGTCCCCCGCGGTTAGGAGAAGGGTGAGAAAGGTGGCATGGGAGCGGGATGTGCAGGAGCGTGCAAGTCTACCAGTGGGGGTGTTCGGGTCAGTGGGAGAGTGGAGTATTAGGAGGAGGTGGTGGGTGCCGTAGAGGGGCGAAGGAAACAGTGAGGGCACAATGTACAGTTGTTTGGGAGAAGCAGAGGGATATAGAGAAGAGGTTTTGGGAACAGAGGAGAGGAATATGAGGAGGAGTGGAAGAGGCATTTTAGGGAGGTACACAGGGTAGCACATATGTGTGGTGAGAGGCTTGGCTGCAGAAAGTGCAGCGTACGGTGGCGTATCTCATCGCTGTGTCTTCCGGTAGCTAGAGGTTAAGGGTGTAGGGAGTGTGGATCAGGTGTGGAGAGATGGTTTCCAGGGGTGCTTGATTGGAGATTGTCTAGCGTGCAGTGGGGTTTCTCGTTGTAGTGTCTTTCAGCTAGAGTTCTAGTGCTTTAGGTCAAGCTGGGCTGGGGTCGGCGTGAGTGGTGTCTGGGTGGTTGGATCAGGAGCATTGTGTGGCTGTTTCTTGCGGGAGGATGTACGTGCTCTTGTGGGGACTTACTTGGCAGGGTTCAGGGTCCGGGTGGAGGTTCCAGGTTGAAGGAGGAGGGTAGAGATGGGTGGGAGTTGCAGAGTTGATGTCCCTTGGAGCCAATGGGGAGAAGTCAATGCACCAGGCCACAGGTGACCCCTGGTGATAACGACCGTACATGTCCGCGGGGAAGACCACCGGGGTGAGGATGGGTGGGAATGGAGGGATGAGGATGGACGGAGATGTGGATGTCTTGTCCAGATGCAGGGGTGGGGATGGAGGTAGATGGAGATGGAGGTGGCTTACCGGATGCCGGGGATGCTGTAGGAAGCCTCAGGAGTTCACTGCTGTCGGTGCCAGTGCTCTTTTGGATTAACCTACCAGCATTTCTTTGGAGTGTAGGAGGAAACCTACGCAGGTTCAGGTGGAACGTGCAAACTCCAGGCAGGTGGTGCCATGGTTGGGGTTCAAACCAACAACTCTAGTACTGTCAGGCGGAAGTGCTAACTATTTAGCCACTGTGCTGACTATAATATGGGATCCAAAAATAACAACTATACAGAGGAAAAACTGCATGTTTTACCTTCCTGCTCCAACAGAATACTAATATAGATTGTAAGCTCCCAGAAGCAGGGCCCTCCTAACCTTCTTGTATTGAATTGTATCATTGCTGTATTGTCTCCCTTTATATTGTAAAGTGCTGAGCAAACTGTTGGCGTTATGTAAATCCTGAATAATAATAGTTATAGAAAGAGAAGGAAGAAGAACACTGTTACCCTATAGTTAAAGAAGGAAAGGATTCTCTACTGTAAGAGCTGTGAAAGTGTGTATTAGCCTTCCATGAGAGCTTGTTTTAGTCAACATTTTTCAGTTTTGAATAGTAGAGAATATTTAATATTTATATATTGCAGAGTGTTGATTAATGTTGTCCATCTGTCCTTAGGGATCAGATAAGTTGTTCCCCATCATATGGGTAAATAGGAGTTTTTGCCTTCCTCAGGATCACGTGTGGGTTTCATATTTGTTTTTAGTTGAATCTTATGGACTATGTATCAATTGACATAGAATTTGAGTTATTATTATTAATATTATTATTATTATACAGGATTTATATAGCGCCAACAGTTTGTGCAGCGCTTTACAAAATGAAGGTAGACATTACAGTTACAATACAATTTGATACAAGAGGAAACAGAGGGCCCGGCTCGTTATAGCTTACAATCTAGGCAGAAGGGTTGAGTGATACAAAAGGTAATAGCTGTGGGGGGATGAGCTGATGGAGGAAATAAAAGGCAGTTTACTAGTTAGAAGCAGGATAGGCTGCTTTAAAGAGAGAGGTTTTCAGGGATCGTCTAAAGGTGGATAGATTAGGAGATAGCCAGACAGATTGGGGTAGGGAGTTCCATAGGATGGGAGAAGTTTGAGAGAAGTCCTGGAGGCGAGCATGGGAGGAGGTAACACGGGAACTAGAGAGCAGAAGGTCTTGGGAGGATCGAAGAGGGCGGTTCGGGTAGCGATGGCCCAAGCACTCAGGGGGGCAGTCCAGGTAGCTATAATCGGGGCACGCAATGGGGCAGTTCAGGTAAGGGTAATCCGAGCACACAATAAGGACAGTTCAAGCAAGGGTAATCTTGGCATGCAATAGGGGCAGTCCAGGGCCCTCCACAACATGTGGCTTCTAGGGACACTCACGGTAAGCGGCTTGTAGACACTCAGCAGCAGGCGGCTTCTAGGGACACTCACGGTAGCAGGCTCACGGGGACTCAGCGGGACCCTGGCTGTGGGGTCTGACCTCAGCACAGCCCTCACACAGCTCTCTAGGGACAGAAGCAGGCTCACGGGGACTCAGCGGGGTCTTGGCTGTGGGGTCTGGCCTCAGCACAGCCCTCACACAGCTCTCTAGGGACAACAGCAGGCTCACGGACAGTCCAGGCAGGGGTGATATGGGCACACACTAAGGCAGTCTGGGCAAGGGCAATAGGGCGCACAATAGGGACAGTTCCACACTCCGCTGCATGCGGCTTGTAGGGGCACTCACGGCAGGTAGCTTCCAGGGGCAACCAGCAGACAATGTGCAGGAACACTCACAGTTTCAGGGACGGGAGCAGTCAGTAGACAGGGACCGTCACAACGGTCAGCTTTCCAGGGACAGCAGCGGTCAGCGGACAGGGACCCTCACAGCAGTCAGCTTTCCAGGGACAGCAGCGATCAGCAGACAGGGACCCTCACAGCAGTCAGCTTTCCAGGGACAGCAGCGACCAGCAGACAGGGACCCTCACAGCAGTCAGCTTTCCAGGGACAGCAGCGATCAGCAGACAGGGACCCTCACAGCAGTCAGCTTTCCAGGGACAGCAGACAGGGACCCTCACAGCGGTCAGCTTTCCAGGGACAGCAGCGGTCAGCGGACAAGGACCCTCACAGCAGTCAGCTTTCCAGGTAAGATGCACATTCCCCCCCCCCCCCTTTGCGTCTTATGGAGCGAATGTTGACCAGGACTCCCCCATCCCCCTCACCACTGCTGTGTTAGAATACCGGGCTGGAGTCTTGGCTCTTCTGTGGCAGAAGAGAGGAGTCCGAGTCAGTAGTGCAGCAGCCCCAAGCAGGTCCCAAAGCAGCTGCCCTGTAAAGCGGAGTTCAAGCTGAAAAAAAAAAAAAAAAAACTACAAAAACTGTAGCTGCTGACTTTTAAAATACAGCCACTTACCTGTCCCTCGGTCCAGCAGTGTTCTCACAGCCGGGTGCCACTGCGCATGCGTGAGAAGCGCTGCGCTTTGTGAATGGCCCCGTAGTTTTCTGGGACCTGTCGTGTGTCCCAGAAGACTACAGGGAGGAAGGGAGAGCAACTTACACTTCTGATCACCTAGGTGATCGCAGCGGAAGTGGGAGCGGTACCTGTCAAACTCGGGTACCTGCTCCCCCCCCCCCCGCTCCCCAAAGGTGCACAATCATGCAACATTTTACCCATATAAAATTCTTATTTTTTTCACACAAATAGAGCTTTCTTTTGGTGGTATAAATATAGTGTGATGTTGTGCTGCTAGCAGAAAACAGCAAATATTAAATAAACATCAGTCCATCATTGCTGAACAAACAAGGTGAATGAACTTAACCACTTGCCCTCCAGAGGATTTACCCCCCTTCCTGACCAGGCCATTTTTTTCCCCACAAATTGAACTTTCTTTTGCTGGTATTTGATCGCCTGTGCGTTTTTTATTTTTTGCGCTATAAAAAAAAAAGACTGACAATTTTGAGAAAAAAACAATATTTTTGACTTTTTGCTATTAAACATGTCCAATAAATTTTTTTTAAAAAAACCAAATTTCGTCATAAATATAGGCCAAAATGTATTCTGCTACATGACTTTGCTAAAAATAAATCCCAATACGTGTAAATTAATTGGTTTACGTGAAAGTTCTAGCGTTTTTACAAATGGCGGTATAGATACTGGGATTTTTTTTTTTAATTTTTACTAGTAATGACAGTGATCAGCGACTTATAGTGGGACTGCGCAACTGCAGCGGGCATTCTGACACTGGGGGTAACTGACTTGGTGTCACTGACATCCCCAGTGACACCAATACAGTGATCAGTGCTAATAAAAAGCACTGACACTGTACTAATAGCACTGGGCAGGAAGGAGATAACATGTGGGGTAATCAAAGGGTTAACTGTGTGCTGTTTTACTTTGGGCTGTGTATGTGTGCTTCACTGTAAGCACACTGCTTTGATGGCCAATCGCAGACTGAGCCTCAAGAGCTCAGCTTTCACGCCACGTACCTGATTGGCTGCCTCTCAAGCCAAACTTAGATCAAGCCCCACCCCCTTTTCCTGCCACCTATAAGCTTTGAGTAGGCGTGGCCTGTTTTCTTGCCTTAACAGCCTCGGAGTCCCTGCCCCCTCCTCAATGCTGCAGCTGATGGTGAGGAATTTCTGTATGATCACCCAAACACAACCGCCCTGTAGTTGGCCAATCGCAAATTGAGACTCAAGAGCTCAGCTTACGTGCCATGCACTTGATTGGTTGCCTCTCAAGCCGAACTTTGATCAAGCCCCGCCCCCTTTTCTTCCGCCTATCAGCTTTGAGTAGGCATGGCCTGTTTTCTTGCCTTAACAACCTCGGAGTCCCCGCCCCCTCCCCTACGATGCAGTTGATGGGAAGGAATTTATGTATGACCACTCAAACACAACCGACCTGTAGTTGGCCAATCGCAGACTGAGCTTCAAGAGCTCAGCTTTCACGCCACGTACCTGATTGGCTGCCTCTCAAGCCGAACTTAGATCAAGCCCCGCCCTTTTTTCCTGCCACCTATCAGCTTTAAGTAGGCATGGCCTATTTTTTTCTTACCTTAACAGCCTCAGAGTCCCCACCCCCTCCTCAACGCTGCAGCTGACAGGGAAGAATTTCTGTATGATCACCTGTAGTTGGCCAATCGCAGACTGAGCCTCAAGAGCTCAGCTTTCGTGCCATGCACCTGATTGGTTGCCTCTCAAGCCAAACTTAGATCAGGCCTGCCCCCTTTTCTGCCCCCTATCAACTTTGAGTAGGCATGGCACTTCCCGTGAGGCATTGCTCCTCACACATTCACATGTTCTCAGACACTTTCTGACATGTATGGACAGTACCGAACTGTACGTGTGCTGCACTGTGTATAGTGACATGCATGGCCGGTGTACTGAGCTGTGCGTGTGCTGCACTGTGTATAGTGACATGCATGGATGGTGTACTGAGCTGTACGTGTGCTGCACTGTGTATAGTGACATGCATGGACGGTGTACTGAGCTGTACGTGTGCTGCACTGGGTATAGTGACATGCATGGACAGTGTACTGAGCTGTGCGTGGGCTGCACTGTGTATAGTGACATGCATGGACAGTGTACTGAGCTGTGCGTGTGCTGCACTGTGTATAGTGACATGCATGGACAGTGTACTGAGCTGTACGTGTGCTGCACTGTGTATAGTGACATGCATGGACAGTGTACTGAGCTGTACGTGTGCTGCACTGTGTATAGTGCACAGTGTCAGAATGTCTGCCGCAGTCCCGCTATAAGACGCTGATCACCGCCCAGTCCGAATCGCTAGCTTTCACCTTCTGCAGGGAGATCCATACACGGCGGATCGGTCCCAGTCCTTTTCCCACCTCCGCAATCTCCTCCTTCATACACCCATAGACTAGGATAATCCTCCGTAGCTCCGCCTACCTGTGGAGACTTCTTGCAAGTTTATTGGTCCATCGGCCTGACACTCCATAGCGTGTTGATCCGAGCAGCGCTGGGAACCGACTGACCGCTTCAGAGCCCTGAAAAGCACTGATTGGTTGCTAGGGACTCTTTAGCAACTCATGCCACGTCCCCTACGTGCATGCGGCGTGCTTAGGTCGCGCCTGCCGACGTGGAGAGGGGCCTGGCTATAAACTGGAGTTCCACTTTCGACAGGAATCATGTGACCTCCACTCCACTTTTCTTTTTTTTTTTTTTTTTTAAACGAACTGTAATGTAACAAACAACCAATGGCTGCAGGCTGGAGCTTGACAGGAATCGTTACATTAAAGTTCATTTAAAAAAATTTCGAGTGGAGGTCACATGTTTCCTGTCAATTGGAGATCCAGTTTGCAGCCATTTTTTAACATTGAAGTTAATTAAAGAAGTGGAGTGTAGGTCACATGTTTCCTGAGGAAATTGGAGCTCCAGTATGCAGCCAAACCCCCTTGTCTAATATTCGGCTATTGGACAGCGGCGGTGCAGACATTGCCAGCTATTGGATATTATCCTGTGTCGTTGAAGGGGAGGGAGTGATGTTTGGTCACATGATCGGGCTGTCCTGCAATGGAGGGGTGATGGTGCGGGGTGTGTGTGCTGCTTGCCGTGCCGTGTAGCAGGTTACCTAACACTGGAGGATGGGGTCACCATGTGATTGTACAGTCCGCTCCCCAACCACCGTGCGTGGAGGGGTGTGCCGGCCTAGTGTACATTGCATTGGATGTGTGTGGCGTGTTCATGATTGGAGCGATTTTGCTTTCCCAGGATTCCTCTGTAGCACACGGACTAGGACAACGCCTGTTAGTTTCATGTCTCCATTCACAAAGCATCATTCAGCGTGCCGCTTCCCTATTTCCTGGCTTTGATCACTTGCCTGCCGGGCACTTTACCCCCTTCCCCTTACCAATGTTCAGCTTTCAACACCCTCATACTTTGGCAATTGTGTGGTCATGCAACACTGGACCCAAACGACTTTTTTATAATTTTTTTAGACCGAGCTTTCTTTTGGTGGTATTTATTCACCACTGGGGGGTTTATTTTTTGAAAAACTAAAAAAGACCACAAATTTTGAGGGGAAAAATTTTCTTAGTTTCTATTAAAATGTTTTGTAAACAAGTAATTTTTCTCCTTCACTGATGGGCACTGTTAGGTGGCACTGATTCAACTGTTGGGCACTATTGGCTGCACTGATGGGGCTAGAATAATCACCAGGACACGGATTATACCAGCTCTCCTCACACACTGTCAGCGGAAGGAGAGGACTACTGATAACCACCATTTCCTATTTACCCGGTGATCAGCTGTGATTGGACGCAACTGGTCGCATGGTAAAAGCATCTGTGATTGGCCCATTCCTTAGTTATGTGATCATATATGTCCAAAGGACAAAGCGATCACAGATCGTGCGCGCGGGGTGTGGTTCATGGAGGACGTCCATGGATGCCCTCCCAGAACTAGTCAACCGCGCTGTAGCTGACTTTTGGCAATAGCATGGTTGGGAACTGGTTAATATCATGCCCAGCTTTCCCTTCTATGGAAACAAAACCACTTGCCCTTCAGAAGATTTACTGCGCTACTTCAAATGACAGTTGTGCTGTCACGCAACACTGCATACAAATGGAATTTATATCCTTTTTTTCACACACCGCTTTCTTTTGGTGGTATTTGATCATCGCTGGGTTTATTTTTTTACAACTGAACAATGACTAAAATTAAAAAAGAAGGTTTTTGCTATAAAACATACCCCATAAAAAAATTTGGGGATAAAAAATTCTTAATTTAGGCCAAAATATATTTTGCTACATGTCTTTGGTTAACAAAAATCCCAATAAGTGTATATTGATTGGTTTACATGAAAGTTATAGTGTCTACAAATGGTGATATATATATATATCTTGGAGTATTAATTAACCTCTTCCTTACCACGCTATAGCCGAAAGACGGCTACAGCGCGGTTGTCTAGTTCTGGGACGACGTCCATGGATGTCATTCCAGAACACGCCCCCATACGGACACAGCTGATCATGTGATATGGTAAACGGCCAATCACAGCAGTCTTTTACCATGTGATCAGCTGTGTCCAATGACACAGTAGATCACCAGGTAAATACGGTTGTCGGTTATCGGCTGCACTTTCCTCACATTGTCACAGCATGAGGAAAGTACTGCCGATAACCGGAAAGTGAAGGCACTGATGATCAGGGCCCATCAGTGACACCCAGCAGTGACCTAGCAGTGCCACCCACCTATGCCCTGCAGTGCCGCCTATCAGTGTAGCCTGTCAATGCCTCCTATCTGTGCCACCTCATTAACGCACATCAGTGAAGCAGAATAATTACTTGTTTGCAATATTTTATAATAGAAACAAAGAAAAACGTTTTTTTCAATCTTTTTGCTCTCTGTTTGTTTATAGCGCAAAAAATAAAAACACCCAGCGGTGATTAAATACCACCAAAAAAAAGTTCTATTTGTGTGAAAAAAAAAGATAATTTCATGTGGGTACAGTGTTGCATGACCGCAAAATTGTCAAACTGTGACAACGCTGCAAGCTGAAAATTGGCCTGGGCAGGAAGGGGGCATAAGTGCCCAGTAGACAAGTGGTTAATTTTTTATACTAGTAATGGTGGCAGTCAGTGACTTTGGTGGGCATTCTGGCACTGGGTGAGAACCAACTGCCACTGACATCTCCAGTGACACTAATACAGTAATCAATGCTAATAAAAAGCACTAATACACTGGGCAGGAAGGGGTTAACATCTGGGCCAGTGGTCGGCAAGCCGCGGCTCGCGAGCCACATGCGGCTCTTTACCCAGTCTAATGCGGCTCTTCTGTGTGCCGGGCGCCTGCTCCCCTCCCTCCTCTCGGTCGGCCGCTCCCCTGCCTCCTCTCGGTTGGCAGCCCCAAAAGTCCGCGCGGACCTTTTAATCCGGCTTGCGGATGTGGCTGTCAGGATGTGTGTAGGCGGGGCAGCGTGCCGAACGTGAGGGGAGGGGAGCTAGGCTCCTCTCACAGTCCGCCCTGAAGACCCGAACGGCGCGGGAAGACAGCGAGAGGAACGCAAAAGGTAAGTGAATTGACACGGGGGACTTGGCTTACTAGAAGGGGGGGGGGGAATAGTACTGTGGGGGATGAAATACTATATGAGGGATGAATTACTTTATGAGGGATGAAATACTATATGGGGGGATGAAATACTATATGGGGGATGAATTACTATATCAGGGATGAATTACTATATGAGGGATGAAATACTATATGGGGGGATGAAATACTATATGGGGGGATGAAATACTATATGGGGGGATGAATTACTATATGAGGGATGAAATACTATATGGGGGGATGAAATACTATATGAGGGATGAAATACTATATGGGGGATGAATTACTATATGAGGGATGAATTACTGTATGAGGGATGAAATACTATATGGGGGGATGAAATACTATATGAGGGATGAAATACTATATGAGGGGATGAAATACTATATGGGGGGATGAAATACTATATGGGGGATGAAATACTATATGAGGGATGAAATACTATATGAGGGATGAAATACTATATGAGGGATGAATTACTATATGAGGGATGAAATACTATATGGGGGGATGAAATACTATATGGGGGGATGAAATACTATATGGGGGGATGAAATACTATATGAGGGATGAATTACTATATGAGGGATGAAATACTATATGGGGGGATGAAATACTATATGGGGGGATGAAATACTATATGAGGGATGAATTACTATATGGGGGGATGAAATACTATATGAGGGATGAATTACTATATGAGGGATGAAATACTATATGAGGGATGAAATACTATATGGGGGGATGAAATACTATATGAGGGATGAAATACTATATGGGGGGATGAAATACTATATGAGGGATGAAATACTATATGAGGGATGAATTACTATATGGGGGATGAAATACTATATGAGGGATGAAATACTATATGGGGGATGAAATACTATATGGGGGATGAAATACTATACGGGGGATGAAATACTATACGGGGGATGAAATACTATACGAGGGATGAAATACTATACGGGGGATGAATTGCTATGGGGGATGAATTACTATATGGGGGATGAATTACTATGGGGGATGAATTACTATATGGAGGATGAATTACTATATGGGGGATGAATTACTATATGGGGGATGAATTACTATGGGGGATGAATTACTATGGGGGATGAATTACACTATGGGGGATGAATTACACTATGGGGGATGAATTACTATATGGGGGATGAATTACTATGGGGGATGAATTACTATATGGGAGATGTATTTTCAGTTTTAAAAATGTGGCTCTCAAAATAAATTTCAATCATGGTTTTGGCGAGATTTGGCTCAGTTGAAAAAAAAGGTTGCCCACCACTGATCTGGGCAATCAAAGGGTTAGCTGTGTACTGTTTTGTGCTTACTTTGTGTTGTTTTATTAGGGGCCGTGCTGGTTTTTATCTCCCTGCTTTGATTGGGACTGTCTGTTTGCTGGATGGGGACTGTCTCTGTGCTGGATTTTTGGGGATGTCTCTGCTGGATTGGGCCACCTCTTTGCGGGATTTTAATGAAATTGCCATGTGAAGGAAGGCAGGGTAAACATTTTACCCCCTCTCCATTCCTTTACATGCCCCCTGCTCTTGTCATACACAGACTGATATTTATTGTCCTCAACATAGATGAAGCATACCAAATGAAATCCATTCATTCTAATTATTATTACCACTACTATGCACAATGGGTAAAGCTGTATATAAGTAACAAAAAGAGGGCGCACAGGCCTGGCGTATTACCTTAACCATTAGCCGCCCGGCCAATGGTCGTTTGGCGGCTTCAGATGTGTCTCTTCACTCCGGGGGCACGCCATTTGGCGTGCTCCCGCACATGCGCCGTTTGCGCTAATGCAGAGCAGCGCAGCAGTGCGATCTGTCACCGGCCGTGCACCTCGGACACGGCCGATGACAGATCCGAGATCCGGCTCCCGTTGCTGGTACCATGTGACCTGCTGTGACCAATCACAGCAAGTCACATGACAGTTGTATACAATGGATGGCTTCATTCATGATGCCATCCATTGTATACTAGTGCCTAGCTGTGAATGGTCACAGCTAATCACATGCACATGTCATGTGATTAGCTGTGACCAAATCACAGCTAAGCACAAAAAAACAAAAAAAAAAAAAGCTGAATGAATCGATTTCATTCAAGGTAAATGCTTGCTTATAGCAAAGTAATTCTTTGCCATAAGCAAATTGTGTAAAAAAAAAAAAAAAAAAAATACTGATCACTTCCCCAAAGTAGTACAATGTTACTATGGTAACATTGTACTACTTTGGTCATAGTAAAATATGAAAAAAAATCTTAAACAAATGTAATAAAAAATTAAATATAATAAAAAAAATATATATATATATTTTTTTTTTCATACTGTCACCAGTCAGTGTCCCTGTTAACCACCATGCCAGTTATATGATGACGCTGTACTGCACTGGTGACAGTATGTAAAAAAAAAAAATAGTGAAAATAATTTTTTTAATTTTTTAATTTTCCAAAAAATGACAAAAAAATACAACTTCAAAAAACTCGCCATGCCTCTTATGAAGTACGTCGGACTGTCTACTCTGCAAAAAGGGGTCATTTGTGGGATAGTTGTACTGTTCTGACATTCTTGGACCTCAAGAAATTAGATTGGCTGTCAGTACTTCAGGATTGATCAATATTCAGATCTATACCATAGTTTGTGAACTCTATAACCTTCCTACAAACTAAAAAATACATCCTAATTTGGGTTATTTTCACCAAAGACATGTAGCAGAATACATCTCGGCCTAAATTTATGAAGAACATCTATTTATTTGTAAACTTTTATAACAGAAACAAAGAAAAATGTGTTTTTTTTTTTAAATTTTTGGTCTTTTTTTGTTAATTTAGCAAAAAATAAAAACCCCAGCGGTGATTAAATACCACCAAAAGAAAGCTCTAGCTGTGTGAAGAAAATGATAAAATTTTAGTTTGGGTACAGTGTTGTATGACCGCGCAATTGTCATTCAAACTGTGAGAGCGCTGAAACCTGAAAAATGGCCTGGGCAGGAAGGTGTAAAATTGCACGGTATTGAAACGGTTAAAAATGGGGTTTATTTATAAATTGTAAAATACTCACAAGAGAAATGTAAAATCCGATCAAAATGAGAAACATGTCGCAAGGGATGCAGAGTGGTTCAGGAACCCATATGGTTGGTCTGGTGGGGGACTGTGAACCTCTGGATAGCTGGTGGCTGACGCGTTTCGAGGTTTTACCTCTTCCTCAGAGCCAGTGTGTCACAGTCCCCCACCAGACCACCCATAGGGGTTCCTGAACCACTCTGCATCCCTTGCGACATGTTTCTCATTTTGATCAGATTTTACATTTCTCTTGTGAGTGTTTAACAATTTATAAATAAATCCCATTTTTAAGGTAATGTGCCAGGCCTGTGCACCCTCTTTTTGTTTCTAATATACAGTTCTCTTTGGATTTCCCTGGTCCGTTGAGGGCAGTCCTATTCTCCGATTCATACATTCCCTGCTGATGTCACTCTCTGATGAGCCCACCCTCATGAAAGCATGACAATTCACTACACACTTTCATTTATTCTACAAATAACTGCACTGTTCTTTCACTCTGAATCCTGCTGGCAACAATGTGTTTGTTTGACTTAATTCACCCTGAGACTCTGCTCCACCACACACTTCTGTACTCTGTACTCCTGATCCTGCTGACAACAGCATTATCTAATGGCTTATATAGTTCGCCCTGTGCGTTCTGTTCCAACTATTTGTATTTTTTCCCATTGTTGTATTGAACTATGTCAGCATACTACTGCTTGATGTGTACTGATATCAAAAGGCAGTTTTGGGCCACTACAACTTGTATACTGATGTTTTTTGGTATGTTCCTTTGACCTCCCCTCCTGTTTAGTGCTAGATAGCTCAGTCCCAGCCAGTTTCTTCCATGTTCACACAGTCCAAGTTCTTCACAGAGCCAGGGTTTAGGAACATAATTGTCTTCAAAATGCAGAAAAAGCATTGTCTCCTGCCCTCTACCTAAAACACTTCATAAGGCTCTTCTCATACCATGCAGGTGCAACAGAACGCACACACATTTCCATGTGTTGTAGGTGTATTGTAACACTGAGAGATAGTATAGCAACAAAAAATTCAAAAGAAATGCATGTCTAACAAATGATGCACTGATTTGCATGTTCATGAGGGAAATAAGTATTTGATCCCCTATCATTCAGCAGGATTTCTGGCTCCCATGTGTCTTTCATACAGGTAACAAGCGGAGTTTAGAAGCAGTCTCTGAAATATGCCTCCAACTGAGACCAACAATGGGACATACAGTAATTCCTACTACTGTCATCGATAATGGGACACTATTTCTCCCATTGACACCAACAATGGGGCACTATTCCTCACACTGACACCTGTGATGGGGAACTAATCCTCCCACTGACACCAGTGATGGTGCACTATGCATCCTCCTAATACCAAAGATGTTTACTCCCAGTGACGCCAGGACAATTTCTTCTTCCAATGGCCACAGTCCGGCCCCCTAAAGTCTGGAGGACAATAAACTGGCCCTTTGTTTAGACCCTGCTCTATCCTTATTGGGATATATTCTCTGTATTTTCCTTGTTGCTTTCACATTGGTTAATAACCTGTTCCACCTAGCCTGTTAAAGTTGGGAATGTTTGCCTTTTCTTTTTTTCCCCTTTTTTTGTTTGTTAAAAATTCTGTATACGTTTTGTCCATGTGGCTGCTTTAACTAGATGATTTTGTGCCATTACGCAAGGGTATGCCATTTCTTTTTGTTTTATGCCACTAGGTGTCACTAGTGTGCCCCTGCCATCATGGTTTTCTCCATCCAGTGCAGGGAGGTCAATGGGGAATTCTCCCTGGGCAGGCCCTCTTTCGCACAGCAACATGGGGGGGGACGGCACCAATCTGGCCCCTCCTTTCAGTTCTCGGAGGGAGGTGCACATCCGCCCTCTGTTCACTATACCCCTCATTTTCTATTTTCCAGTGCATTATCTTTGGCATCACTTGAATGAAGAAGGGGCTATTTTCTCTCCAAAAACAGAAGGCCTTTTTATACAAGGAGAGATCCTTCATTAAGACACCAGCTACTGTGACCATATCCATGCCAACTTGTTTATTTGAGCTTGCTCGTAGAATACTTTTTTGCACTTTTATACAATTTTTACACTTTTGTCATTGTTGGGTGTTTTTCATCCTTCCCTTCTTATAGTGTACTAACTGACTTTATTGTACGGGATATGGTTTTTATTCACAGCAGCCCAATATTCATTTTTTAGTATATTGAGACAATGATGTGTGTTTCGCAGTCTTTCCCCTTGGATTTTCTCTTAGCCATTATCAAGTAATATAGGCACTGACCCTTTTAAGATATTATTTTGACGATTTGCTATTTTCGTAAGGTGATGAACTTAAGTTTATGTGTAAAAACTCCCTTATTTTTTTAATTGGGTATTATAATATAAAGAAATATAATTTATGTTTTGAGGTGGTGTCTTTGGCGTAATTTGGCAATGCGGGGGACCCTAGTGTGAGTTTTCAATGGCCCATTCCATCTGGTGTTTTCATCTGGTGACATCAATAGATAGCAATTTTATTCCTTGGTGGCTCCAGACAGATCAATCTACACTTTGGACAGTATGTAATGAGTATATACACAATGCAAAGATTTCAGTATTTGCATGGAATCTTCTTTTTTCATTTACTGTTACATATTGTATTTTAGAAAGGTGATCTACGTCACCACTTTTCTGCAGCTTACCCCTGATGAAAGAATTTGAGATGTTCTGAAACACGTCAGGTATCTTTCTGTCTTTGCTGAATCCAAACTGCTTCCCCATCATCCAAGGGAGGATATGTGTTAATATGTTTTGTATCAACATGTTCAATGTGTAAGATGTACTCAGCCACTATATTGAGTTTTAACTTTTCTTGTCTCTTTATTATGTAATGTCTTAACATTTGTAAAAATAAAACAGTTTTTTTTTTTATACGTATATGGAGTTGCCTAAAAATATGTTTTTGGGAATCAGCTACCTACATGGGTCTTATAGCAGGACAATGACCCAAAGCACACATCAAAAAGCACCCAGAAATCACTGCAGACAAAGTGCTGGAGATTACTGAACTGGCCAGCAATGAGTCCAGATCTCAATCCCATAGAGCACCTGTGGAGAGATCCCAGCACAGCTGTTGGGAAAAGGAACCCTTCCAATCTGAGAGACCTGGAGTAGTTGGCAAAAGAAGAGCACTCCAAAATTCCAGTAGCGAGGTGTAAGAAACTCATTGGTGGTTACAGGAAGCAATTAATTTCAGTTAATTTTCCCTAAGGAGTGTGCTACCAAATAATAAATTGAGGGTGCCAATAATTTTGTCCAGTCCATTTTTCGGGTTTTGCGTGGAATGTGTCAGATTTGGCTTTTTGTTTCTCCACTTTTTTGTGTCATACCAATACAAACAAAAGAAATAAAAATGAGAACGCATAAACATTTCTAATTTCAAACATTTTCTGGGCAAAGTGGTGCATTATCTGACAGAAATGCAGGGGTGCCAATTTTTGGCCATGACTAATACTGGCACTTTTTGTTTAAAAGATTAAATAATTTTTTGCTAGAAAAGTACTTAGAACTCCAAAACATTTTTTTTAGCAGAGAGCCTAGAGAATAAAATGGCAATCATTGAATTTTGTATGTCATGCGGTATTTGCGCAGCAGTTTTTCAAATGCAACTTTTTGCCAAAATACACTTTGGAAAATTGCAAAAAAAAAAAAAAATACAAACCTAATTTTAAAAAAATATAAAAAGACGATGTTACGCCAAGTAAATGGATACTAAACTTGTCACACTTTAAAATTGCCCGTGTATAGGCAACAAATGATGTAAATTTTATTATCCATAGGTGAAGCTTTAAAAGCCTTTACAGGTTACCAATTCCAGGGGGGTCTAGGGCTAGAATTACTGCCCGTGATCTGATGACCGCATTGATACCTCACATGAGTGGGCCAATTGCTGTTTGTGCTCATGCGGGACCAATTGTGCGCGAGCACAGGAGACGCTTTATTTTTTTTCTTCCAATTATAAATTTATTTTTACACTTTTTCTTTAATGTTTTATCACTTTTATTGCTGTCACAAGGAGTGTAAACATCCCTTGTGACATCAATAGACATGTGACAGGTACTCTTTATATGTCATCTGGGGTCAAAAAGACCCCAAATCCCTCCTCTGCACTTAAATGCATTCATAAACACTAAGACTGGCGTTTCTGAATGATTCCTTTTCTGTAATGGTGTTGTTTACATCCGGGTAACCCAGAAGTGTGATGCCATGTCATCGCTTCCAGGTTACCATAGTGGAGACCATATTAAAGCCGATTCCAGCTGCTGGTGGGACAGGAGAGCCCAACCAAGTGGTGGAAGGTGACAGGAGGTAGGGCGCGGTGATTGTTATTATGAAAGCCACCGGTTCTAAAAAAACAATACTGAGATGGCGCTTACAGCTGCAGGCATCACCCGATATACCGACTGAAACCGTAGTAGTATCAAAAAAGGTTCTTGGCCATTTTAACAAGCTCAGTCCTCTAGTCCATTTTCACATTGTAGAAGAGTGATGAATTCAGCTTTGCAGTCAAGTTGGAGAATGACTCTCAGTCTTCACGACCTTCTGGTCACATACACTATATTGCTCAAAGTATTGGGACACCCATGTTGTTCACAGACGCTCTCCATCCAATCTGACAAATCTTAAGCTATTTTGCAAAGAAGAATGGGAAAAAAATGTCACTCTCTAGCTGTGCAAAGCTGGTAGAGACATCCCCAAAAAGACTTTAGGCTGTAATTGCAGTGAAAGGTGGTTCTACAAAGTATTGACTCAGATATTTATTTGTAAAAAAATTTTAAAACCATTTATCATTTTCCTTCCACTTCACCATTATGTGCCACTTTGTGTTGGGCTAGTATATAAAATCCCAATAAAATAAATTTACATTTTTGGTTGTGTAGCAGAAGAAATTAATCCTATTTGTGACTGCTGTAACCTGCTAACTTGCATCTCCTCTGAACCCTGACACTTGCACAGTGAGAGATTTCAGCCTCTCCCTTCTCCTCTCAGACTGTAATAGAGAGCCAATCAAAAGAGCCATTAAAGGAGCCAATGACAGGGACTTTCTCAAGCAGGAGGTGCAGCTGCAAAGCATTGTGGAATATGTAGTCCTGAACAGAAATGGCCTGATAGGCTTATATAGAAATGGAACTGCAAAGACCAGCATGCTTAGTGAGAGCAGAGAGAAGGACTCCATCTTGTTTCTCCTGAGGGGGGGGGGGGGGGCAGTCAGCATGTGGCAAGGTAACAGTCTGGACCTAGCAGAGAAGTGCTTAGGGTCAATTCACAGCATGCTGAGTTATCTGCATCAGTCGGGAACATCCAAACTGAGAGATATGGAGCTACAATACAGAAGCGCTCATCGTGAGGTGACCAGAGGAGGCTGTCATTTCCAGGATGATCGTTTGGGCCTTAGTCACAGGATCTGGTGAGAGGGATTTTGCCCACCGGCAGATGACAGGAACGCTGCACACATACAGAGACATTACACTTGCCCATACTCATCAGGCAGTGGGTTGTGTAGTTGGCCCTGCTAAATAGACACAGTATTTACTATGCTATACAAATACTGCCCCAGGATTACAATTATACTTTACCATAGGAGTTTAAGTGCACCAACAAAAGTGGCTCGCTGAAGATCCCAAGATTCATCCTGTTACCAAGAGACTGACGGCACACGCATGCGTATTCAGGCCTCTATATTGCATGGTGTGTGAGGGGATAGCTGTACCTTGGAAAGTCGCTATTAAGCATCAGTTGGGTATAGTGTTTGACTAACGGGCTTGTGGTGTCGGGGGGGGGGGGGGGGGGGGGGGTTTAGAAGGGAGAAGTCTGACACACCAGAGAGTCATCCTTCTGCTCTAATCCTGCTTGGACATCATAGAGCCAAATTTATGTAAAGGGGTTTAGACCCACTTTGAGGTCACCATTTAAGTGTTTGCCTCTGCTCTTGGGGTTATTCTCAGTTGGAAGCCCCTGAAAGCAGCCTGCATGTAAAAGTGAGTGATATTGCTTTCGGTCTCAGTATTTGCTGTTCTCTTGATTCACCAAACATATACCTGTTGTCAATGTTTATTACTTCCCATAGAGGTCTTACAGTAAAGCTGATCTCTGTGTTTTATTATAAAGTGTGTGCTTTTCATTGGTCCTTGCACTTACACTATTGCCAGGTGTCAGTTCTCAGGGTTGAGAGGCGGCGTGAACAAACTTAAGCAGCCCCTTTGGGAGTATCGCTACAGTTGTAACATGACAAAATGTGGAAAATGTCAAGGGGTATGAATACTTTTTCAAGGCACTATAAGTACCTGTAATAAATAAAGAACACCCACTGGGCAACAGATATGTTTTGTATAAGTTAAAGTTGGACTTCATTGAGGGGTAGTAAACTCATGCATATTTATAATAAAAAAAAACACGCCCAGCAAGTTAAGAGCATAATGCGTTAGTATAAACCACATACTAGCACATTATGAAATACCTCAAAATGAAGCCCTCCAGCGGCACCCTGTCACCACTGCAGAGGCTTCCATCTTTACCCAGTCTTCCTTCCGAGTTCGCGGGCTGCGGCCACTTGAATGTTGGAGCTGCGATGACATCACTCCCACACTATATACAAATTACACCCCCATACTGTATACACATCCGAAAAAGGAATGTTTCGCAAGTGCTACACAAAGAAAAGAGAGAAACAAGGTTGCTGCTAGAACACTAAAAAAGACACACACACATATATATATATACATACATACATACATACACACAGTATATATATATATATATATATATATATATATATATATATACACACACACACACATATTCGCTAGGGGGGCTACAGCAACTGGACATCTAACCACCGCTGGTGGCCATCCTGAATTAATGGTCAGTCATTTTTATTCTATTGCATTACACATTCCCTTATTGGGCTCTCTGTGTGAGTGCCATCATTCGCAGTGCCTGCTTTAAAAGGTGACCCAAGATGGTGATACATACCGAGGGATTCCAGAACCTTAATGCAGATGAAACCAGATGGCGATATGGAGTGTGACCTGACCTGGGAACAGATGACCCATTAATTACCTGAGGACACAGGATTTTTCATATTGCGTGTTAAAAAAAAAAAAACCGCACTTCTGGTGAGTGCGCATTTTTTATTCACTTGGAACACATCTGTCACTCCCGGATCGGATATCCATAGACTAAGAATTGCGATCCTTTGGGATCCACACGTTTACATCTTTATTGGATAATTATCTCACTAAAATCACCACATGGTGATATTTCGTGCACCTGATGTATTATTAAGGATGCAAATATACAGTGGTATATATTTATTAAGTTACACAATATGATTCAGCGCTGCACCTATTTGTCTTGACTTTATGTACACACATCCTTTACACATACACCCCCGTAACAGTCTACATATGACAAGCAGTTAAACAGGCCGTTCATACTGGAAAACCCTCCAATGTGGCTAAATGAAAACATCACTGCAAAGAAAAGTGGGCCAAAATTCCTCCACAGCAGTGGGAAAGACTCATTGCCAGTTATTGCAAATGCTTGACTGCAGTTGCCACCAAGGGTGGCACAACCAGTTCTTTTTTTCCCTTACCAAATAAAAAAAAACATACATACACACCCTTCCCCCTCTATATACACTGACCAGCCATAACATTCTGCAAGTGGGTGGGATATATTAGGCAGCAAGCAAACATGTTATCCCTAAAGTTTGTGTTGACAGAAAGAAAAAAAAAAAAAAAAAAAAAGACAAAAAAATAGACAAGTGTAAAGATTTTAGGGACAAGGACCAAATTGTAATGACAAGGTCAGAACAGCTCCAAACTGCAGCTCTTGTGGCATGTTCCCAGGCTGAAGTGGTCAGGACCAACCAAAAGTAGGCCAAGAAAGGAGAACCGGCCAACCGGTGACAGGGTCATGGAGGTTAGGGTAAAGCTCACTGGTGGAGGTGGGGAGGGAAGGCTCATTGATGGAGTTAGGGGAGGGAAGGGCTCATTGATGGAGGTGGGGGGAGGGAAGGCTCATTGATGGAGGTGGGGGGGAGGGAAGGCTCATTGATCTAGGTGGGGGGGGGAGGGGAGGCTCATTGACACCTTTACCACCGCCCTATAGTAGAAAAACTTCTGTTACAGGGCGACAGGGGTGCGCAAAATCACGCATATATGCGATTTTGAATTTCTGGGTAGGGGCCACGCATGAGCCTTGGCTGCCAATCACCAGCTGGTGATTACTCACTGGCACCCAGTGATCGCTGAGTATTACCGATGAGATAACTGTATGTAAACAGTACAGTTCTCTCCCGTCAGCTCCTGCACACTTTGTATGCATAGCAGAGCCATACAAAGCAGTGTGGTTACAGTGTAAAGCACAGACACAGCACACAGTTAACCCTTTAATCGCCCCACAATATCCCCTTCCTGCCCAGTGTCATTAATAGTGTCAGTGCTTTTTATTGGCACTGATCACCGTATTGATGTCATTGGGGATGTCAGTGACAAAGTCAGTTCCCCCCAGTGTCAGAATGCCCACCACAGTCCCACAATAAGTCACTGATTTCCATTACTAGTAAAAACCCCCAATAAAAAATTTCCAGTAAATATACCACCATTTGTAGACGCTATAACTTTCACGTAAACCAATTAATTTACACGTATTGGGATTATTATTTATTTATTTTTTTTAAAGGAAAGACATGTAGCAGAATAAGTTTTGCCCTAAATTTGACAAAATCTTATTTTAAATTTTATTGGAAGATTAGCAAAAAGTAAATAGTTTTTCTTCTCAAAATTGTTATTTGTTTGTTTATAGCGCAAAAAGTAAAATCCGCACAGGCAATTAAATGCCACCAAAAGAAAGCTTTATTTGTGGGGGGGAAAAAAGTAAACGTCATTTGGGTGCAGCATTGCATGACCACGCAATTGTCAGTTAAAAGTAACAGCACTGCAAAACAAAAAAAAAAATAAAAAAATGGCCTGTCAGGAAGGGGGGGGGGGTAGGGTAAATCCTCTGGAGTGTAAGTAGTTAATGGAGGCAGGGAGGGAAGGCTCATTGGTGGGGGGGGGGGGGTTCATTGATGGAGGTGGGGGAAGCTCACTGAAGGAGGTGGGGAGGGATGGCTGGTCTGTGTAGTCTGATCCAATAGAAGAAGGCAGTCTGGTCTGATGAATTCCAGAATGCTTTGCAGGACCAACGAGTTCGAGGTTATGACTTGGCCTCCAAATTTTCCTTTTATCAATATAAAACAAGCATCTGTGGGATGTGGAAAAACAAGTCAAATCCATGAAGGCCCCACCTCCCAACAGAGTGGATGTAAAGCAGAGGAGTCAACCTCAATTTAATCATGGGCCTCATCAGCATTATGGTTGCCATCAAAGGGCCATCCGTGGGCTAGGTCTACTCTCCATTACATCACAGTGAACCCCCCTCTCCTTATGCTGCTGCTGGGAGTGGAGCTGGGAAGGAGAAAGTACAGGGTCTAGCAGAGGGCTGCAGTCAGTTGAATGCTGAGATCAAGGGAGGCAGAGATGAGGAGCTGCCCAGAGAGGTGCAGGAACTGTAGTTCTGTCCCCCTCTCTGCTGTGAGCTGAGGGGGGGGGGGGGGGGGGTACCGAGCCTCATTGCAACTACATGGAGAAGCCCAGGACTTTGTGGAGTTCTGTCATCCTCTGTTACCGACTGCTGAGACAAAATGAGGGATGAGATGAGGGGCATGCTGCAGCTGCAGGAGAGGTGCAAAGGCCACATGCAATGGCTTGGTGGGCTGGATTTGGCCCATGGGCATTGTGTTTGACACGTAACCTAAAGGATCAGCTGCTGCTGTCTTGGTGCTAGATACCACAACATACTTTCAGAGATCTAGTGGAGTCCATGGTGAGATTGGTTAGGAACAGGGGACCTACCCAATATTATGTGGGTCGTCATAGTGTTATGGCTGATCAGTGTAGTTGGAGTGAAGAGCTGCTGGAGGCATTGTAGCTAATGTAATGGATAATTAGAAGAGATATAGCAGTGCTGGGCAACAAGTGACCAAAGAACTGCACAATAGCAGTGTGATTACTTGCTTTGAGGCTCATTGCATTATTATGGTGGATTAACCTCTTTCCGTTTGGCCCACAGGCGGATAGGAGCAGCACCAATGCGGGTGGACATTTCTAAACATCTCCCCGCATCCATTGCCTGAGAGTGTGCAGAGGCGTGATCTGCGCCCACTGTGAACACAGAATGCTGTACCGAGCTGCTGTGGGCGATCTCAATTCCCTGTGGTTGCGGATTGTCCAATCCGCGATCACATGAACAGTAGTAAACAATGTCACTTCCTGACATTGTTGTTTGTGATCATTCAAAGAGCTCACAAGTCATAAAGACCACATGGTACAAGGCCATTCACAGCAGCCTTGTACCATGTGATGAGCTGTGACCAATCACAGCTCTCACAGTGACTCTCAATGGCTGCAGGCAAGGCAGCTGTTAGCAACCACAGGGCCCCATTACAGCCAACCTGAACAGGGCCCTTCCACCCCCCCCCCCCCCAAAAAAAGTTTACTGTGCTTCAGTTTTTGAATGAACACAGTGAGCGATCAGTACCAATCACTCATTGTGGAAACAAGGGAAAGACAAATGTGTATGAACTTTATAGGCACATACTCAACACAAGCACTTATTCAAAATCGTATTTATTTATCATATTTAAAGCATATATAAAAATTACACAAAACATTTAGGATTGTTGTGAATTGTGGAGCAGGATAAGTTCCACCCACTAACAGTACAGCTATTGGATGTTGAGGCAACGTAGGTAGTACTAGCTCAAAGACTTCCCATATATATCCCCAACTTGTGCTCCTTATCCACCATATATTCAGTGCTCTACACATTTCACGACCAACAGTTGCTTCTTCAGGAGGTTATATCATTAAAATCGCCAACGGCCGTACTTAGAGGACCCCACTGGGTGGCAACTGAAATTATATACACAATTACATATTCTACGCATGTGAAAGATGTTCTACCAAACGAACACCTGCCCTGGCACATCATAGCATTCACTCGGCACTTCAAGAAATAACAGATTCCAGCTGCAATATTCTTACACTGTCAAAACCTCCAATTTTATTGTTACATGACACAGGAGGATATATCTTATAGTCATTACAATCTGCATAATAACACCAATAATAATGTGAGCATTACAGCATGAAAGACATCATTTGACAACATCACAACACAGAATTAATAGATTACCAAAGCTATGTGAAGGTGGGAAGGAACAGATCCCATTGGAACCATACTGCACAGGGGGTCACAGGGAAGCCATAAACGTGACCAATCGATGAGCCCATATACCCTTGGCAAGAGTCCCAGCATCAGAGTGTCCTCTGTCACTAGGGGGCTCCCAATCGATCCTGTTTAAACTCCTGGCTTCTAAACCATTTTCCCGGTAGCTTTTCCGAAGTGGGTGGGCACCACACCCACTCTAGGAGGAGCTAGCAGAAAGGTTCTGTGAGGATAAACAGTCATGCCCAGCCACCATATTGAATCAACATTGTTATCTAAAAATTCACACTTTTGCTTCAGATCAGCTTCTTATCTACCCTAAACGTAAAGATTTCTAACTTCTCAAGCAAGTAGACATTTCTGAACAGGTTCTTATCTTCTAATGTGACATTACTAGATGTCATAAACACGTTCAATCCCACAAACAAGTTCTTATTCTTGCTCTAAGCAGTCTAATGTCTTGTGATTTGATGGTGACTCGGTTCCTTTAGCCTAGAGAAATGACATCAGTCCTGGCATCTGGGCAGCGATTCTTTATTGTAAAAAATTACCCAAGAACAAAAAAGGGTCCAAGGCCAAACACATTTCATAGGCATTACAAGGTCTGTTGAAGCACAAAGAAAGGGGGGGGCCTTCATGGACTAACCAGAGCTATCTGTCCACTACCTTCAACTTTCCAGAGAGGCTATATTTACATAATTGAATTGAGCCAAGAAAAAAAATAAAATGTCTGTTGGACTTAAAATTCTGTATTGTCACCCTCACAGAAAAGGATATGTCAGCATAACTCAGCCTAGTAAGTCTTCCCTTCTATACAGCCTTTTTTGGTTGAAAAATACACTATTTTTTTTACAGAAGAAAAAAAAACCGGGGTACATTCCACCCAGTTCCAAGCATACGATAAATACATTCACTCAGCAGTGTGATGCCCAACATGTGGGGAGCAAAAAATTCCGTGAACCATCACATCATGCATGACGCCGCTTACACCAAGACAGTTTGTGGCCCCCTAAGGCTCCACCAGAGTACCTAGTGGTGCAATGTCAGACGTACAGTGCCCAAGTTATACCAGTCCCACACGGCCTACATCATGCTGTAACACAACTTTAGCATGCAAAAACATTACCAAATGAACACAAAATTCAATAAGCAGCAGGTGTGATTGGGGGGGGGTAGGAGAGAGAGCTGAAGGAGAAACAGTTCACAGGCCCGTAACTTTATTGAAAAGGACAAAAGACATGCAAGGGAGAGCACGGGAAGGGGAAATGCAATCTTACAGTTTGCAACCATAATATACCATTACATTAGGATTTAACAAACTCTGATCCAGCTTGTAACCTCCTCAATCTAGGGCTTTCCAGCTTCCCCAGTGATGGGTACAAAATAAGTTAATCACTCATTGTGTTTATTCAGGAAAGAAAAGGCTTGGTAGATGTGACATTTACTGGACCCTTCCTCCGCTCTCCATCCTGAAGGATCCTGTTGTGTGCTTGCAGTTGCCGGTGGAAAGGAGAGGAGGGAAGGCAGCAGTACTGCTGGGGTGGGAGCACACAGAGGGGTACTGGGCAGCAGGGGGAAATGTATGGTACAGAGGGAGGGTGATGGGTGCAGCCAGAGGGGCAATTACTGGAAATGGTCCACTGTACGTCTATGCAGTAGCTGAAAGCCAGCAGGAGAGAGGAGAAGCTTTCAGCTGCTGCAGAGAGCCATTCATCGGTTCCAGTAATTAACCCCCCCCCCCCCCACCACCGTGCCGATCACTCTCCCTGCCCACATCTGATTCACCCAGCTGCCTGGGCCCTGTACAGGAGGACTGGTGGTACCCCCTTATCCACAGCCCTGGCTGCAGGAATGCAACCAGAGGAGACAGCATGGCTGTAAAAGCAATTACAGTGTACACAAGAAAAAAAAAAAAAAAAAAAAAAAAAAAAAAAGCTAAAAATGTAATTTGGGTATAGTGTTGCACAAGTGATTAGCATTCAAAATGTGAGCGCAAAATTGACCTGGGCAGGAAGGAAGTTAAAGTGTCCAGATTTGAAGTGGTTAAAGTGTTATTATACAGGATTTATATAGCGCCAACAGTTTGCTCAGCGCTTTACAATATAACAGGAGACAAAACAGCAACAATACAGTTCAATACAAGAGGGAAAGGAGGGCCCTGATATTTGGAACTTACAATCCAAGAGGGAGGGGCTAGTGGTACAAAAGGTAACAACTGTGGGGGATAGACTGATTGGAGAAAGAAGATTTGGTTATTAGCTGAAGGCAGGATAGGCTTCCCTTAAGAGATTAGTTTTAAGAGAAGGCCTGAAAGTGAGCAACGTAGACAGTAGTCGGATATATTGGAGTAGAGAGTTCCAGAGAAGGGGTGTTCTGTATTCGTACAGGACATCTAGCCATTGCACACAATGCAGTTTAATCCTCCAGGGAGCTTTTTTTACGTTAATAAGAGCTCACTTACATCACTATCACTGCGTTTGCAGTATATTTTTAGAATCCTTCCCCCCATTTTGTTTTCTTCTGCATTGCTTTTAAATGTTTGTATGCTTTAATGCATGTTTGCAGTGCGTTCCAGTGTGAAAACATGCAGCATGCTGTACATCTTTTAAAGGATCCAATGATGTAAACTTGGCTCATTAGAATACAATTACTCTGGAATATGCGTTTGCTTCATTTATCCACTTCCCTGCCTCCCTATAGCACAGCGGTTCTCAACCTGGGGGTCGCGACCCCTTTGGGGGTCGAACGACCATTTCCCAGGGGTCGCCTAAGACCATCGGAAAACACATATTTCTGATGGTCTTAGGAACCGAGACACCGCTGCCGTCTCCGGCGATGTGTGGGCGGGATGATATGCTGCCCCTGTCACCGCCTCCTCGCCGCTGATTGGCCACCGGAGCTGTAGCTCAGGAGAGGCACACAGGCGGCCAATCACCGGCGAGAAGGTGGAGCTTGGAGAGGAGGAGCCGAGCGGCAGCGGGCGGAGATCGAAGAAGATCGAGGGAGCTGTAGGAACGAGTGAAGAGAGAGGCCAGAGAAGGAAGACAGCTGACAGGTAAGTGCAAATTTTGCTGCTGCAGCCAGGTATGCAGGCTGTAGATGGGAGAGGGAGAGAGCGAGCCCAGGCTGGAGCAGGAGTCAGCAAGGTAAGTATCATTGGTGTCAGTGGGAGGGATAGTGCCCCATCATTTGTGTCACTGACACCAACGATGGGGCACTATTCCTCCCCCCACTGACACCAACGATGGGGCACTATTCCTCCCCCCACTGACACCAACGATGGGGCACTATTCCTCCCCCCACTGACACCAACGATGGGGCACTATTCCTCCCCCCACTGACACCAACGATGGGGCACTATTCCTCCCCCCACTGACACCAACGATGGGGCACTATTCCTCCCCCCACTGACACCAACGATGGGGCACTATTCCTCCCCCCACTGACACCAACGATGGGGCGCTATTCCTCCCCCCACTGACACCAACGATGGGGCGCTATTCCTCCCCCCACTGACACCAACGATGGGGCGCTATTCCTCCCCCCACTGACACCAACGATGGGGCGCTATTCCTCCCCCCACTGACACCAACGATGGGGCGCTATTCGTCCTCCCACTGACACCAGTGATGGGGCGCTATTCGTCCTCCCACTGACACCAGTGATGGGGCGCTAGTCCTCCCACTGACATCAGTGATGGGGCGCTAGTCCTCCCACTGACATCAGTGATGGGGCGCTAGTCCTCCCACTGACATCAGTGATGGGGCGCTAGTCCTCCCACTGACATCAGTGATGGGGCGCTAGTCCTCCCACTGACATCAGTGATGGGGCGCTAGTCCTCCCACTGACATCAGTGATGGGGCGCTAGTCCTCCCACTGCAAAATTAGATTTATGAAGTAGCAACGAAAATAATTTTATGGTTGGGGGTCACCACAACATGAGGAACTGTATTAAGGGGTCGCGGCATTAGAAAGGTTGAGAACCACTGCTATAGCAGAACTACTGCTACAGGGTGGCAGGGCTGAGCAATATCATGTACACACACACACACACACACACACACACACACACACACACTTTTGTATTTCCGGGCATGGGGCATGCAAGTGCGCAGCCATTGGTGGCTACAGCTGTCAGTCATCGGGTCCAGGATGGAGATTTCCCACTGGCACCCAGTGATTGCTAAGGAACAGTGAAAAGGGGAAGAGACCTGTATGTAAAAAAAACACAGATCTCTTCCTTGTCAGCATGAACAGGCTGCTTTGTAAATTTATGACAATTTGATTTTTAAAATTTTTTTTACTGGATAAGTTTTTTTCAAAATTGGCAGTCTTAGTTTATAATTATATATATATATATAAAAAAAAAAGTAAATTTAATTTAGGTGCAGCATTGCATGACTGCAACTTGTCAGTTAAAATAACAGCATCATATCACAACAAAATGGTCCGGTCAGAAGGGGGGGGGGGGGGGGGTGGCGGGGGCAAATCCTCTGGAAGGCAAGTGGCTAATAGCTCCAGGCCATTTCTGGCACTTGGTTTGCATTTTAAAATCAGTATTTGATGCTAGAAATAGGTCTTTAGAACACTTTTTTTTAAATCCGAGGCTCTAGAGAATTGGTGGTTTTTGCTTTTTTTTTTTTTACATCACACGTTATTTGTGCAGTGGTTTTTTGCAAAATATTTTATTGCAAAAAAAACAATACATAACCCAATTTTTTTTGCAAAATATAAAAAAGTTTAGTCCTAGTAAATCGATACCAAATATGTCATGCTTAAAATTTGCACATGCCTGTGCAACAGCAACGAATGGAGTAAATATTATTCATAGGCGATGCTTTAAAAGCCTTTACAGGTTTCCACTTTAGATTTACAGAGTGGGCCTGGTGCATGAGGGACCGACGCGTGCAATCGCCTATGCGCAAGAGCACAGGGAGAGTAATTTATTTTTAAGTCACATTTTTTAAATATTTTTACACCGTTACTTTTTTTTTTAAATCCCTTTTATTGCTGTCACAAGCAAATGTAAACATCTCCTGTGGCAGCAATAGCCACATGACAGGTACTCCGTTCTGGAGGGATCTGGGGTCTTTAAGACCGCAGATCCCTCCTTGCACTTAAAAAGCATTCAAAACTCCAAGATCAGTGTTTTTGAATGCTTTCAGAATCTTTAAAATTGTGCCGAAAGTTTCCAAGTAAACCAAAAGTGATGTCAGGTCATCACTTCCAGTTTACAATCAAAAGACATGCCAGCTGGTTGCTTAGGGCTCCTGGTGGGATGGGAGATCCCAAGAGAACGGCAGGAGGCAGCAGGAAGGAAGAGAAGTCCCCTCTCACTGCTTGTACAAGCAATTGAATGGCTAGTAGTTGTCTGTTTATTTTATTTTTTTGTCAGCTCTTTTGTACACACACAAACCTGACTGCATCTGCTGTAAACAAACCCCAACAGAAGACTCACTATTGACTTCATTGGGCGACTTTTTTTTATAACTTCCTCTAAAAAAAAAAAAAAAAAAAAAAAAAAAATTAGACTTCACCTTTGGATGTCCACTTTCCAAGAAGAGGCCATTTTGGGGGTGTTTGCACTGTTGCCCCCATCTAAGAGGATTTTTTTTTTTTTTTTTTTACCAGTCAGGGAAATGGCTCTCTTCTAAATCTCAGAACTTTCACAGAGTGAATCATAAATACCAATGTTATTTTTTCACCAAACACATTCAGAAGAATACATTAAATATATGTAGACAGATTATCGATTTCCAATATTTCATCATAGAAAGTCAGGGAAATAATTTCAGTCTCTTCCCTTTATATAGAAAAAAAATATGACATCCCACCAAGAGAAAGCTCTGTCTGTATACAATGATATCCAATGAATCAAGGTGCAGGGATATATGGTGGAGTAATTGTCCTACATAGGAATGGTCTGCTAATGGAGGAGTATTACAGGCTGGTACAGAATATATAGTATATGACCAGAAATAGGTGCTGCCCCCCCGACTGATATGTTGTGAATCCAGCCTCACAACCCCACAATAAAAACAGACTGTTTCAAAGCAGCAGAGAAATTCAAATTTTCAAACATGTCAGTCATAGTGATGGAACCACAGGTTAGGCAGCCCTTAGCACCTGCAGCTCAGATTGTGACTGACCTTTGAAGGAGGAAGCGATTGCACTTTGTCTTCAGCATTGCTCATCATTCAATGGTTCCTCACAATAAACAAACCAGAGTTCATTTTCTGGTCAGAATCTAGAAGGAACCTGCATAGCTGAGAGCCGGACTTCCAATGGAGGACCGCCAACCAGCCGCACAGCCCCTGATTAATACCTACAAAAAAAGGGGTGGGCATGGGGCAATGAGGCACCAATTCAAGAAAAAGAAAATTGGTCCTCTGACCACCAACAAAGAACCAACACAGGAGAGAGTGGGTCCCTCAGAGGACCACCAACCAGCCTCACAGCCCCAGATTAATGCCTCATAAAGGATGTGTACAGCCAATTAGGTGGGGGGGCTTGGGGAAGCTCCAGGCAGATTACTGCCCATTCAACCAAAAACCAAGAAAGACACTGATAGTAAGTATAATAGAGAAATATAATGCATGTCACCCATATCTATACACTGGGGTCACTGCTATATACACCTAGAGGGGTCACTGCATAGAGTAGGGAAATGTTAGGACCCCTGTCAGGTCCCCATTAGGGAGACTCACCCTCTCCATGTGTCCTGATCACCAATATCACCAGGATGGAAAAGTGATGGAAGATCCACCCAGGCAGGAATAGAGGGACATCTGATGGGGACAAGGCTTCTAATGACAACTGAAAACAAAATGCCTGAAGCTCCCCACCCTTCCTTTTTTTCCCCCTTTTCTAGATACCTAGGGTATCTATTTTTTCCCTCCATTATCCAGAAAATGCTATCCGGTGTGCTCCAACCGCTAGGCACTGCTGCTTGGAGGGTGGAGCAAGATGACCTTCACCTTCTGAGGTCTAGGTTTCACTCTCCACCTCCTAGTGACTCTGTACCTTCCAGTTTGTGCCATCTTGTTGGTATGTACATGTTGGCTATGTTCCCCTACATATGTCTCCCACCACAATGCAGGACATGTTTGCTGTGGAGGCTACGGCTAGTGCATGGTATTGTGCTGGAATTTAGTCTACTCTTTTAGACGTCCTTTATCTTTGTTCATGATTCACACTTTACTGTGAATGGATATTAAGCATAGTCTGTCATGTCATACGGCTATATTTTGCTGCATACCTTAAAGAATTAGAAAAAAAAAAAAAAAAAGGAAAGGAACAAGAAAAGTAAATGCTGGCACTCATCTGTGGGCTTATAAATCTTCCTTATTTGACGCCTGGGTAAAAGTCAGATGCCACAATGCAGACATGTTTCAGCCACAAGCAGCCTTTCTAATAGCAAGTTGGACAATGGGTTGGCTTCATTATTTATAACCTCCCACCTAAAAAGTGAAATCCATCCCAGGTGGATTATAAGTGATGAGCCAAACACAGTGAAAACATATTACCACACAATCCAATCAGTAGCCACATAGCATAAATATCTAAAAACAAAACGTTTTATGTCTGCCTAAGGCTAGGCTCACACCTGTGTATTTTGCAGTGTGCTTTCAGATTAGCAGAAAATGCACTACATTCCATTTAACCCCTTGGCCTCCCAGCCCTTTAAGGGTTTCAGAAGCCAGGAGGTGGGGCAGGGTTTAGGGTCATGTGACTGCCGTGACACTGTCACACGATTGGGAAAGGTCCTGATTGAAAGAGGGGATCGGGACCTTCCCGTCATTACTGGACATGTGTGCTGGGAGTGTGCAGGGCGTGCTCTCTCAGCACACATGTTCTTTTGTAATAGAACGTAAATGTGTGGCCGCTCAGCGTCTAGGCCCAGACGCCAGGAGGCCGCACATTTGCGTTCGGCCAGCGGGAAGAGGTTAACATGATTTCCTATGGGTCACGTTCATATCTGTGCGGTTTCAACAGGTGCGCTTTTATTTATTACTACTTTATGGGACATGGTGCTCGCTTATATACCCACTTTCCTTTTTCTATGAGATATTGTATCAGGTCAGAGGTGACAGGTATGATGTGTAAAGGAGATTCACAGACCTGACAGGCAGTCCAACTGTAAACTCAAAGGATTGCACATGGCAGGCTGACAGTGCTGCTGCCCCCATCTTTGCCATTCCCATCATTGTCACTGGGAGTAGTCATGTGGACTGTCATGTTCTGGACTCTCTATGGAGGCTGCAGAAGCAGAAGAATATTCCCTCTATTTCATCATAGCGTGTCTAGAACAGGGTTACTCAACCTTTTGAAGAGCGAGGGCTACTTACGTGATTTGGTAGCCAGTCGCAGGCCATAATGAAATGGTTCAGAATGTTGAAAGTTTTATTTTGAATAGCATAACGAACATTTTCCTCCTGTAGCCACTGAATGCCAGCAGGAGGGAGAAGAGGTGAAGTCATCTTTCAGAGGTTGCCAGAGAAAAAGAGTGGATCAATTTGTGTATATGCCACCCCCGCAGCCCATCCCGTCAGAGTGCAAAACAGAACGTGACAGGGAGACTGCATGGGCCCCCTGGAGCATAGGGCAGGGGTCACCATTGGGACCCCTAATGCTACAGCAATGGTTGGGTGGTGATAAAAACATGTCAACTATGGGGTTTTACTGCTCCCCAAACCACAAATGTAAACAAGCCCTTACTGTCCTGAGCCGCCTAAAAGGCTACTTTCACACTGCAGATTGTTTGCAGGTTAGCTGAGCGTTGACAGACTTCTATATCTTTCAGGTGTGGTGCATTCAGGAGTCCTGGTGCACGTTCAGAAAGCGCAGCAAACCTGCCAAATATAAGAAGTCTATGGCTCAATGCAGCCAACCCGCAGGAAAGCCTCAGGTGCACTGCACTATACCCATGGATCATTGTGAAAGCCGCCTAAAAGTTAAATTCCTTTATTAGGTACAAATATTCCCATTGCAAAAATCACACAGTGTGAGTGATACACTGACCTTTCCTTTTCCAGCTTTTGCTGGCACAGCTCTCCAGACTGCTAGAAAGGTTCTAGATGAAGCTGCCAGTGCCAGCTTGATGCACTCTGATGCTCTGGGAAGGTGGGTCAACAAACCTAGATCGTGATCAACGGGTTGCTGACCCCAGGCATGCACTTCCCTGGTTTGAGGTCGAGGGCCACAGGTTGAGAAACCATGGTCTACAACACAGCTGACCACAGGATTCATCCCCCTGCTCTGTATTGTTCAATGATATCATTTTAATGAGGCCACTACATATGTCTATAGAGCATTACCAAAGCCCTTGTACAACTGCTGAGATAAAACCAATATAGAATATTGGAATGATTATTAATTAGGACAAGTACGAGATGATGGGATTACAACACAAGCATACTAAGCAGAAAGCACAGCCTGCCTAAATGTAGCAGATTGGTGGTCTTTAATCACCAGGATCTCAGCACAGTGAGACGACATTAGGATTTCTAATAGTTTGGTGGCCACATGGTTATTTGGGGTGAAATTTTTAAATTCTCTCTGAAGAACTTTAAAAACTTACATTAGTCCTGGCACAGAAAGCCATGCACTGACAATGAACTCCCATGGCCCAGAATCCCCACATTGCCTTGTATAGAATTCCCGTAGAGAAGATAATTTCCGAACATGGATGACATTCACTTACATATGTAACTTCAATAAAATGTGTAAAATAGCAGGAATTAAAAATAGTTTTTTTTCCTAGAAAAAAAGAAAGTCCTTGGGACATTTACAGCAGTCCCATCCAGCAGTGCCATGAAGGATGACTCATACAGACTATCATTGAAAATATTCACTTTCCATAAAGAACTTGGACCAGGGGGCTTTGGGATGGTGGTGTTGGCCTCCCATTACGCCTTTCAACAGAAACTGCCCGTGAAGATCATTAAAAAGCAAATGCTACTGCAATGATCCCAGTACATGGACTACAGAGCGTCAAATACCAGTAAAATACAGAAACACTCGGTATATTACCCATCTATTTGGAACATTCCAGACAGAGGTAAGTCTTTATCTTCCAGCTTTTTCATCCTATTCTTGTACTGCACGCTCCCCTACTGACCCAGACCCCCTAAAATTACAACTTTTTGAAAACAAAAAACCTAGTATTGTGATCAAAATAGTCCAGCCATGGCAGCCTACGTATTGCTCTAGTTTTCCCAATCCCTTGAAGGAAGATTCCACATTGCACTATCTGCGGATGTTGGTGACTTTGTATAGTCTTCCACAAAGTAAAATCTTACTCATCTCTAATGTAACATTTATCTTATTTTCATACAAGCTCATCTGTTCTTTGTCTTGGAATTCCTGAGTGGAGGGGGATCTTCAGAAACTATAAAAATAAAAAAACAGCTTCAGCTCCACTTGACTGCAACATCATAAGGCAAGTCCAATGACAGGGCTGTGATGGAATCGGGGGTGGCTGACCACTGAGCACAGGCAGCGACACAGCCAGGCCCATCCATCCATATTCCTATGTACTATAGGGAGGGAAGTCACCTTTACCTTTTATTGGGCTGTAATGATTTTGAATTTATATTTTTTTCTTTTTCGCCTTCAGGATTCATCACTACTGAGATTCATTGTGGCCTGCAATTCCTGCATGCTGATGGGGGTCAT
This sequence comes from Staurois parvus, assembly GCF_062004578.1. Taxonomy (NCBI): domain Eukaryota; kingdom Metazoa; phylum Chordata; class Amphibia; order Anura; family Ranidae; genus Staurois; species Staurois parvus. The sequence continues at coordinate 392,968 of NW_028318028.1, read as the reverse complement.
GCACGGGTAAATAATGGATTAGCTGACTAACACTCACATGTTGGCTTCTGGTATATTTTATTGAATCGGGAAGCCTTTCCCCCAGAATTCCCAGTTGTGTCATCTCCTGTAAACTCATTCCATCCGCTGCAGAAGCCTCCCTGCTTATGCCATATTCTGCTTAATGTAGGATTTATACAAATACAGCAAGAGGCGTGAGCTCCTCATAATATAGAAGGTGGGTGGAGCTGGGAACCCAGAAACAGATCTTCCTGTAGTCGTATATAAAAATGAGGCGATGTCCACCCATCAATGTTCATTCTTTGTATAGATATACATTTGCATCTTGTCTCTAATAAAATGTGGGATATGCAGAGCTTACTGTTCACTTTTCTTCTTAGAGATATCAATCCTGAAAACATTCTCTAGAACCATGTCGAGCACATCAGAATTGCTTGGCTGAGATGGAAGCCTTCGGGTCGTCTCTCCCCACTTTTTTTTTCCCCAGGACTAATTTTATCAGAACACATGCTAAGGTGGAGGAGCCTAAGCATGACACTGAGCAGGAGCTCAAGGTGAGAGCTCCCAGTCACCCCCATAGTCCCTCTGAAAGGAAAAAAATGCTTGGGAGATCGTTACCGAGACCTACTCGACCCGCATTGCAGTCCCCCTGGAGGAGTGAGCGCCCCGCAGACCCCATTGTGTGGGATCTGGAGCCGAAGTGGAGGAGGAGAGTGAGATTCCTGTCAGCCAGAGAGGAGAGCTGGACCTAGCTGGAACTCATTGGGCATCGGGTGGTCACGTGGTCTGCCGAAAAGGAGAACTGGGAGGTGGATAAGCCAGGCGGCCGGCTTGTTAAACAGAGAATGGAATCACAGCTCTCTCCTCTCGTCTGGGACTGCTGAAGCCAGGGATTTGGAGGAGAACATACTCTGGGTGCCCCCCCCTAATAATTTCGATCACTAGGAGGGACGATTGAAGCCAGCAACCCCCAGGAGAAAGTATTCGACAAGTGGAAGGAGCTAAGAGGGTGAGAGCAACAGGAGTATTGGGATTTGTGCATTTTGGAATGCTGTATTGAACTGTGTTTTAAAATATGAGGGAGGGGGGGGGGGGGGGGGGGTGTTCACCTAGGGGGTCTTATGAGAAAAACAGCATTGTAGAATGCTCTTGATTATCCTTGGGAACAGCCAATAGCAGTCAAAATATAGAAGGGGGAAGATAAGAAAAAAAAAAAAAAAAAAGGGTAGTGGATACAGAGAATTCCAAAACAAGCGAAAATTTCACAAATGCTTACTAAAAACAGAAAATGTTCAAGGGTCTTGAAAATGGCGAAATTACAGAAAGATCTGGGGCAGGTGTCATCAAGCGTAGAGGACACGGAAGAAAAATTGGATAAGCATGCTCAAGTTATACTAAACTTAGAAAGAAAAAAAAAAAAAAAAAAAAACCAGTTGAAGGAAATGAGGAAGGAGTCCTTGCAAGCACATATTACAATCATACAGAAAGGAAAAGATGGAACCCAATGTTCTAGTTATAGACCTACAGTTGTGTTCAAAATAATAGCAGACAGACATCACTAACCTGATCACTGTTTTTTGGTAGAAATATTTCTACATGGCAAATAATTTACTAGCAGGTGTAGAGTAATAGAAATCCAACAGACCCAACAGTCATGACATGCATGCTGCTGATTCTGTGTAATTGAAAGGGGCATGTTCAAAATAGCAGTGTGGAGTTCTATTAGTGAGGTCATTCATGCTTTGAAAAACAGGTGGCAATTATTGCCCTTATTTGAAAGGAAGTAAGGCAGCAAATGTACATGCTGGTTACAGTGCATTTCTCTGAAATGAGGAAAATGGGTAGTTTCAGACAGACATTGTTCAGAAGAACAGTGTACCTTGATTAAAAAGTTGATTGGAGAGGGGAAAAACAAAGAAGTGCAGAAAATGATAGGCTACTCAGCTAAAATGATCGCAAATGCTTTAAAATGGCAACCAAAACCTGAAAGAAAGCGAAAAAAAGCTACCATTCGGATGGAATAGCCAAAATGGCAAGGACTCAGCCAACAATCAATGGGGAGGGGCTCTGACGTCACCACTCCCAGTCTGCTTCTATACAGCGAGTACAGCTAGTGTATGGTGCACACAAGGAGATATGCATTAAGGCTTGTTTTAATTATTAAAATGTGAGTGCAATACAATGGCTATGCAATCAAGTGTTTTATAAGGGTAAAGCACTATCTTTTGTTCTTTTTTTGGCATTATATGTGTGGAGACTCCTGGAGTGGATCTAGGAGGATTATTCCCCTTGGAGGTGAGGAGGAAATATCCATCCATCCACAGATCTGCATAGGATAGTAATGAGAGGAGAGACACCAGGTTGATAAAATCAGGAAATCACACTGTGAACACATTCAAAGAAGGTGGTGAACATCAGTGCACATTTTATCCTTTTAGGATAAACAGCTTGTTTAGCCTGTATTTTTGGGCTAAGAATGGAGGGGAGCGCATAATTGAGCTTCATATATACCGCAATCATCTATATGTTGGGAGTGAATTCACCTATTTGTACCCATCTCTCAGAAAAGGAGGATTTCACTTTATTATTGATATTGGACACATAATGTTATTACACTAAATATTTCTCTATATCCTAAAGGGATCATTCAAGTAATTTTGTGTACTGTTTGGATAATTATAAGGACTTACACTGTTTTTATAGTTTACATCCATATAGGAGCACAGCAGTTATTTGTTTTTATATAGATTCTGACACTATTTATGAGTTGGTGTGAAGTGTTTGCGAACCTATTTGTGCATTTATAATAAGGCGATTTAATTTTTATTATTTTTGATTCGGCACATTAATTTTTTTATATTTCACCTATTTAAAGAAATTCACCATATTAGCTCACGAATAATAATTAGCATTTGATTGACACAGACTCAGCCAACAATCAGCTCCAGGAAGATCAAAGAAGGTCTAAAGTTATCTGTGAGTACTGTTACAATTAGAAGACACCTATGTGAAGCTATGAAGGGGGGGGGGGGGGGGGGGGAACAAAAACAAAAACACAAAAAACACACACACACACACACACACGTGCTGAAGAGGTTTCGATTTGCCAAAGAGCACACTGACTGGCCTAAAGAGAAATGGCGCAACATTTTGTGGACTGATGAAAGAAAGATTGTTCTTTTTGGGTCTAGTGGCCGGAGACAGTTTGTCAGACGACCCCCAAACACTGAATTCAAGCCACTGTACACTGTGAAGACAGTGAAGCATGGTTGCACAAGCATCATGATATGGGGATGGTTCCCATACTACGGTGTTGGGCCTATTTATCGCATACCAGGGATCATGGATCAGTTTGAATACATCAGAATACTTGAAGAGGTCATGCTGCCTTATGCTGAAAAGGAATTGCCCTTGAAATGGGTGTTCCAACAAGACAATGACCCCAAACACCAATAAACGTGCAACATCTTGGTTCCAGACCAACAAGATTGACGTTATGGAGTGGCCAGCCCAATCCCCGGATCTTAATCCAATAGAAAACTTGTGGGGTGAAATCAAAAATGCAGTTTGAGGCAAAACCAAGAAATAGAGAAGAACTGTGGAATGTAGTCCAATCATCCTGGGCTGGAATACCTGTTCACAGGTGCCAGAAGTTGGTTGACTCCATGCAACTCAGATGTACAGCAGTTCTCAGAAACAGTGCTTCTACAACTAAATATTAAGTGATTCAAAAGGAAAGCAAAATCTTCAAACATTTCAGTTTATATAGTGAATGTGAGTTTGTCAAGAATACAAAAACACTGCTATTTTTTAACAGTCTAATATTCACTTTTCCTCAATTTTTTTTTTTTTTTTTTTTAGAGGAACAAAACACAAATTTGATATATTTTTCTTCATGTCTTCATTTGGAATAGAATGTAGTGTTCCCAATGCATTTGTGTGTATGGAAATAAAAGCTATTAGAAGGATTGAGCTTTATTCACTTTTTTCAACACACTGCTATTTTAAACACAACTGTATATTACTATTAACAACACCCTAAACTATATGCAAAAGTATTGGCAAATAGGTTGAAAACCCTAATGCCGGAATGGATTCATATTGATCAGGTGGGTTTTGTCCTGGGAAGGGAGGGTAGGGACAACAGATTAAGATCACTGCTTATTCAAAAGAAGCAAGCGAGGAAAAGTTCCGGCCCTGCTATTGTCAGTAGATGCAGAGAAGGCACTTGATAGGCTTGACTGGGGGTATATGCTGGATACGTTGGAGGTCGTGGGGATAGGTCCTAGAATGAGAGAATAGATAAGGAAACTATATAGCCAACCCTCTGCTGCAAGAAAGGTTAATTGAGAGTTATCAGAATTTTTTAGGATGTATAATGGACAAAGCAGGGATGCCCATTGTCACCTTTGCCGTTTGTATTTCTGGAATCTCTCCTAGCAATAAGGAAAAAAAGTATAGATATAAAAAAGGATGCAGATAGGAGAGGTGGAGCACAAGGTGGCAACATGCGCTGATGATATTCTGTTCTATGTGGTTAACCCCAGGATAACATTGCCTAATCTAATGAAAATTAAAGAGTATGGCGAGTTGTCAAAATTAATCCAACTAAAACTGAGATTTTAACATGAATATATCCAACAGTGAGAAGAAAAATATTAAAGAGAATTTCCCTTTTCATGGAAGGAAAAGGCGTTAAAATATCTGGGAATAAACTTAACCGCATCCTCAAAAAAAATCTATACAAAGCAAAAAATTATATCCCACTACTAAAATGAGATCAAGGATGAATTAAGGAAATTAATGTCAGGAGCATTATCTTGGATAGGACCAAAAAAATTTGATAAAAATGGTAAATTGTTCCAAAAATGTTATATAAAAATTCCACATGCTGCCTATACAGCTCCCTGAAAAGAATTTAAAAAAAAACAAACAAACACAAAAAACACACCACCATAGAATAAGCTATTAAGTTCTATGATGATGATATATGATAGTGAATCATTAGTGTACAAAATGTTGAAATTTGAAAGAGAAAAAAAAAAAAAAAAAAAGTCACTGGGTCCACAAGGATCAGAGGATGGGTAGGTACACCTGGTTGCACGGCTCCAGAGGCAAGATTCATGATGTCCTGATATTAGACTTTATTGTAATGTTTATTACGGGATATGGAGAGGCCATAAAGGGAGCTTCCCTTTCATTTAATGGAGAATTCCTCCACTGGAGCCCTGGTTGCTTTCAGGTCTCTAGGCCTATATCCAACAAAAAGTTGGGAAGGTCTGAAAGTTGCTTTTGGGTTTAATACCGATTTAACCTCAACCTCCAATACTCCCATCTCCACCTTTGTTTGAAGTCTCTTGAGCACAATTTTAGGACTCCAGGAGTCTTCATAAATCACATATGTCAGCCTAGAGTCCTTTTCTTTGCCTGGCCTTTTTCTCCCCTTATTACTGCTTTGGAGTGATAGTAAATAAGATGTTGTTGGTGTGCACAAGTTGAAGAAAATCACCAAGAATCTCATTATGCAGGTGGCAAGGATGTTCACCTCCATGATGACATAGATATGGTAAGTATACTCAGCTTTTATAGACCTTGTTAGGAGGAGTTCAGGAAACATGATTGCACATTTCTACCGGCACACATTCATGTGAGTCATAGTGATAATTTTAGCACACTGACTGCTTAGGGGAATGATCCATCTATACTTATAGCCCCCCTAAGCAGTCTTAGTGTTGTCATAAGGAAAGCAACAGCCTTTTGTGTCCCTTTAGCATTAGAAGAGTCTTAGACATTACACCATCAAAATAATAATCCTATTAGAGGATGGGTAGGGAAAGCAGCAGCCCTTATGTCCCCAAATATTACATTGCAGAGGTTGTGTATGACTTTAGTTCACATTCTATATAGTTCCTTTGAAAAGCCAACTGCACATACAGAAAATCTGGGCCATTTCACACAGTGCATAGACTAGTTTTTCTGCATTGGAAGAATGCCAGTCACCGCTCACACTGAAATGCAGCTTGGATCTGTGCTGCAAATACCTGCAATAAAAGTGCAGACATGCTGAATTTTACTGCAGCATTCCAAGCCAGATCGCTGTCACTGTACAGCACACCACACTGCTGTACAGTGGACATAAATGAAGTGTCACTTTGTACACAAATAAATTATCCCCCCCCCCAAAGGCAGCTGTGATGTGATGAAATGTGCACCACACCACTCACTACTGCCAGAACAGATGGCTGCCGGACACTGAACCACTGTGCTTTAGCGTGCGACAACTTTGTTACTGTGTGAATGGGCCCTTCGATTTCTGGAGACAGCATAGGGAACTCCCCAGGGGCTGCCATTGGTGAAGGAAAAAAAAAAAATTCTGGCAGTTGTAGAATAGATCATTTTTATACATTCATAACAATTCAGTGTTAACTCTATTGTGTTCAATTATAAACAAAATACTAAGTTTTCCTTTAAAACCTCCTATAAGCCAACAAGACAAATCCAATCAGAACACAGTAGCGGGTTTAGAAGCAAAAATCAAAGAAGCTGAAATATGCTACTGTCAGAATCCAATATTACAATGGAGAGTTCTGTTGGGCACATAGTGATTGTTCTGTGTTTCTGATCACATGGCTTCTTTACATATCCCCCTGATGAAGTCACGTGACCCGGTGACGTAACGCATAGGGGAGGGGCTCTGACATCACGACGTTGTCTTGGACACAGCACAGCACGCATAGCAGAAACTGCAGGACAGGCTGAAACTGCCTTACTCTGAAGCCCATGCTAAAAACTCTGTATGGAACTTGCAGCAGCAAATAAAGCCTTAATTTTAAAAGGATAAAGCATTATGATGGTTTTGTTGCTTCATACAATCATCCTGTGATATATTGGAGAGAAATCAGTATAGGAGGAAGGAGACCTTTCAAAGGAAAAGCGAAATATCTATCCAGCCATCAAATCCTGATCAGCAGCAGGCATAATCACTCCAGAGATCCCAGGTGGATTAAGATCGAGCATAATCATCCCATTTGCCATCAGGAATATCCTAAGCTGGATCATCCCAGCAGTCCTATAAAAAGGACAAAAAGCTAGTTTTGCCTTTTTATAAGGCAAAACCTGAGGTGAGCGCATAATAAAATCACACTGCACGTAGATTATGGGAGCGGCGTTGCACCATCATAAATTTAAATTGAAAGAGGACTATCTATGAGCACTTTATATTGTTTTTATCACTATTTACTATTGTCACCAGCACAGTATGCGGTATTTATTTATGATGTTATAAGCAGAAGATAATTGTATTTTATACACTAGATATAAGTATATCTTTTTTTTTTTTTTTTTTTTTTACTTTGGATTGTCATTTGAAATAGTGAATATTGGAATTATTTATACACAGGAGCACGGCCCAATTTATTCATTTGATTTTCTCACAAAACACTGTCTAATGAGTAGGTGTGAGTGCCAGCGAACCACAGGTGTATCATATATTGTTTTGTTTGTCAAATTAATGGTAATAGTTTAGACAAACACCATAGTAGCTCACAAGTACACTCATTTATTTCTTTACAGCTGTCGAGATCAGGACACACGGGCAAAACTAGTATGTGACAGACAACACCCATTTTTCAAGACGATTGACTGAACTGTGGTGGAACAAGGAAAGTCACCCCCAGCATTTACACCATAACTGGTAAGTATATGAATAAGGGAGGGGTCCATTTATGTTGGGGGAAGGGGAGATTTTCAGCAACATCTAAGATGAAATGTTGTACAAAATGCTCACGTTTGGTCCAGGGAACTTGTCCGAATTCTGTTTATTATTGCTGATAATTACTGTGTATGTGTACCCCCTGCCCCCCCAAAAGGTGCCAATCTTTAACAGGGAGTGGGGGACAAAGCCTTAAAGCAGAACTTCCCTTTTGGGTGGAGCTCCACTTTAATTGGCAAAATATCCAATGCACGGTCTTTATGTGAGAACCTTAAAAATCCTAGAGTGATGACTCAGGTACAATCCAATCCCCTTAGGGCAGTGGTCGGCAAATCGCAGCTTGCGAGCCACATGTGTCTTTGGCCTCTTGAGTGTGGCTCTTCTACAAAATACCACGTGCAGGCACGCACACAGTGCGATTGAAACTTTGTGGCCCATGTGCAGAAGTTGGTTTTCGGCCTGGGCGAGTCTATTTTGAAGAAGTGGCATTAGAAGTGGGGTGTTGGTCGGTCGGGCGACACGGCGCAGGCGGGCCGTGGGATACGCAGTGTGTGGGAGCCGCTCGATTCATGCACGAGTTGAGTGAGCCAGTCAGTCTCATTGTGCAGTGGTTAGTGCTAGTCGCGTCTGGAAATCGTGAGTGGGTGACAAAAAAACAAAAAAAAAAAACACAACTACTCGAAATATAAAGTTACTTGTATTTTTCCAACCAGCTGCAAATCCTACAGGTATGTGTCATCAATTTAAGAATTGTAATCATTTTGTGTTGGTGGCTTTATTATAATAAAATGAAACCTTTTTTTTGGTGCCCTGTTTGACATGGCTACAAGAAGCAAAGAAAAAACGAGACGAAAACCGTGCATTTAAAAAGTTGAACGGACCGAGACTTTCGCATTTATTCAAAACTTAAATAAAATTCCGACCAGTCTTATTTGTTAGGAAAAATTGGCGCATAACAAGAAATCAAATTTGGAGAGAGACACTTTAGAACTAAAACACGTCATTTAGTACTAAAATATCCTGTTGGTGATAGGTGGCACTGATAGGCAGCTCAGATGGGCACTGATATGTGGCATTGATGTACACTGGCACGAGGCACTGACAGGGGACACTGCTGGGGCTACACTGATCATCAGGGCCCTGATGATCAGTGTACATGTCCCCTCCGCAGAAAGCAGATTACCAGCTCTCCTCTCGAGCTGTCAGCGTGACAGATGAAATGGAGAGTACGCAAATCTTCTGCTGCATAACAAGATAGGTTGGTTATCAAGAGGAAACGTTTAGAAACATTTTGCTTCCTTAACAGAAATTAAGCATTTCTCCTTGAGAAGGTGTTCACTATCCAAAACGAACGAACGAACGATCAGTGGATCCAAAAATTTTATTTCATGGTAGACGTTACGTCTCATCTAAATCAGCTTAATTGTAAACTAGAGGGGAAAGGAAACAAAATTTTTTCGATGTTAGAAGAAGTTATTTCATTCAAAAACAAATTCATTTTGCTCAAGATTTTGAAAGAAAAAAAAAAAAAAAAAAACTTTGATTCACTTTCCAAGCCTGTTGAAACATTGCCAAGAAAATGAATTCTAATATTGATATTTGCGATTTCAAAACACCACTTTTAAATATATGAGGGAAGCTTTTCTCAACAGGTTTCAGGAATTCAGAAACAGCAAAGAGACGTTCGCCTTTGTTAAACAAAACAAAAAAAAAAGGAATTGTGGAGTTCGAAATTTGAACGTTTGTGTCGATATAGAAATATTGGAAAAAAAAAAAACAAATGTGAACTTAGTTCACAGCACACGTGATCTGCTTTGAAAGACCTGGAGAAGGAAGATGTTGATTTTTAACACCTGGAATAGTATCCCTGACTCAATCAACTAAAACAAAAAAAAAACAAAAAAAAAAAAAAAAAAAAAAAAAAAAAAACACACAACACACTAGCGTTTGCTGTTTTCCTTATTCGGGTCTACATATTTATGCAAACAATTTTCAAACATGAACCTTATCAAGCGTAAATTGAGAAGTCATCTTATTGAGGAGAACCTGGAATTGTGCCTAAAATTAAAAAACATACTAACCTGACTCACCCAAACTTTCCAAGGAGATGCAAGGCCATTGTTCACATTAGTTTTTGTCAGTCATTGTCATGATTTAATTTTATGGATATTGTAAGGAATTTAATTTTATCACTAAATATCGTTATTAAGTATGATATCAAGATTTATTCAAAACGTACCTATAGTTTAAGTCTTAAAAAAAAAAAAACTTAAAGTTTAAGTTAATTTTAGGAAACGGAGTGAAAGATGTAGTGTCAAGGACTGAGAAAGGTATGTTGAGATGGTTTGGACAGAGGATGAACGAAAGGAGATAGACGAAACAAGTATAAAGACGAGTGTGGATGGGAGAGTTGGAAGGGGTCAACCTCAGCAAACATACCTCAATCAGATTGAGGACGTTTTTAGCAAAGGCCAGCTTAGGAGTACCCAAAGTTAACAATGTACCTCCTATAGTGCAAGTTTAAAAAAAATGCAGCTCTCAAGGAATTTCAATCGTACTGTTGATATTTGGCTCTGTTGACTAATGAGTTTGCCGCACCCACTGCCTTAGGGGGATCAGGAAGGAATGGTTCTCCCCTTTGGAGAGCATCTCCCTCTGAATCACCTGAAGGTTTAGGGGACTGAAAAGGCTGCACCTCTGTATTGGAGATCGGTCATTTTTATGTTCCGATTCCTCAAAGGAGGTGTACATTATAATGCAAGAGGTGGAAGGATTCAGGAGAGCTTTACACGCAGGTCGCAGAGTTCAGGAGTGCATTACGCACAGGGATCAGGATTATGCTATGCACAGGGATCAGGGTTAAGCCCCTTCTCAACTGACCTCACCTGCACCCCACATGGAGTTCCACCATGTTCAGATAGAGATCCCCAGGTTAGCAAATTCCTGGTGGCCTAATGTATAAGGCACTGGCCTCTTAAGCTAGGGACTGTGGGATCAAGTCCCACCTGGGGGCATATCTTGCTTGTCTCATACCAGGAAGAGGGGAGGATGAAGAATTAAACCATCCAGTAGAAGGAGATCTACCACTCAGTGCTTCATGTGTCAGTCCTAGAAGTTCCCTTTCCTGATGCCTTAATATACACTACTATTGTCAATGGCTGCAATCTGAGTAATTTTGACTTGCCCATGTCTTGTACCAGGCAGGGACTGGTGTTTTACCACACTGTCAGTCGCTGGTCATAGCAAGGATGTACAGAATACAATTGCTTTCTATGTGCCCTGTTCACACTGCAGCCCAGGGCTGAGACATGCTGCATTTCATTGCAGGGTACCATACAGGATCGCATGGCACACCCCACTGCTAACCAGTGACATGAATGAAGCATCATTTCTGTGCACTTCAAAGTTTTTTTTTTTTTTAGAAAGTTGTATGATTTACTGAATAGTGCACCACACCACCCCCTGTAACAGTCAGAATTCCTCTGATCCTAATCACACCGTACAGGACAGTCATCTTATTCATACACCATGGAACGTCCCCAAGCAATGAATACCAGGATGGGAAACTAGGCAAAATGGAACTGGTCTAAGAAATACCAGGGTTATACCCCCATTTTACAGCTCTTCTGTTGAGACCAGGACACAGGCAAAGCTGGTACATGACATTAGACAGCACCCATTTTTCAAGACGACTGACTGGAGCGCGGTAGAAAAAGGAAAGTCGCCCCCAGCATTTACACCAAAACCAGTACATATATGAATAAGGGAGGGGTCCATGGATGATTGGGGGCGGGGGGGAGATTTTCAGTAACATCCAAGGTGTATTTTTGTACAGAATTTGCACGTTTGGTCACATGGTCCGGGGACTCGTCTAAATGAATTCTGTTTATTATTGGTGATAATTACTGTGTGTCAGGTGCACAGCTTAAATTTTACTTGGCGATTGTGCCAGGAACACATTTCCTGTCCTGGGGTGACAACACTGACTTACTGCATCTATGGAGAAGAAGTGTTGTCACCCTAGCCTGATTAGAACTGCAAACACCTTCACCTCTCCTTATCTCCATTACACAGAGGATTGCTTTTTAGTTCACATTAAAAAAAAAAAAACCTGAGAAAGTGGATAACACAGATCTCAGCTCAGGGCACAGAAACTTATAAGGTCACTTGATTTCTGACAGGATTAACAAGTATTTTTCTGTACCTGCAAATGTATTTAGCCTGAAAGAAGCAAAGAAAATGAATGCAGCCTCCACACCTAAAAATTATCTGGAAGAGATGACATTTCTATTCTTGGGATTGGTAATGCTTCTGACCACTAGAGGGAGCAGGGGATGAATGATCACTCTTGGGATAAGGTGCTGCACATGGGGGGGTTGGGGCCATCAAGCTGTCACCATTTTCTGTGTCAATCAGAAATATTGATGAATGTCCTTTTATCTTTCCAGACTTTGAAGGAACTGGAAGATTGTAGTATGCAGATGGAGAAATTTATGGCCGATAAAGTCCAAGGGATTCCGATAAAGGAGGACCAGAAGAACTTCAAAGACCGCAAAAAATCCTTAACGGGGAGCAGGGGACAGAGCATTAAAGCAGAACTTCCCTTTTGGCTGGAGCGCCACCTTAACCCACCCAGTTAACAGCTCTTGTCGAGACCAGGACACACAGGCAAAGCTGGTACATGACATCAGACAGCACCCACAAAGCCTTAAAGCAGAACTTCCCTTTTGGGTGGAGCTCCACTTTAAAAAGCAAAATATCCGATGCATTGTCTTGATGTGAGAACCTTACAAACACTAAACTGATAACTCAAGGATAATCCGATTGCCTTAGGGGATATGGAAGGAATTGTCCTCCCTTTTGGAGACCATCTGACCAGGTGGGGGGGCTGCCTTCCTCTGAATCATCAGAAGGTTTAGGGGTCTGAAAAGGAAGCACCTCTGAGGAATCAGAGCAGAATACTGACAGATCAATACAAAAGTGCATTATAATGCACGGGGTGGATGGATTCAGGAGTGCACGATTATGCTATGCACAGGCCTCAGGGTTAAGCCCCTTCTCAGCTCTGACCTCACCTGCAGCCCACATGGAGTTCCACCATGTTCAGATAGAGATCGCCAGGTTAACAAATCCCTGGTGGCCTAATGGATAAGGCACTAGCCTCCTAAGCCAGGGACTGTGGGCTCAAGACCCACCTGGGGTCATATCTTGCTTGTCTCTTATACCAGGAAGAGGGGAGGATGGAGAATTAAACCATCCAGAGGAAGGAGATCTACCTCTCTGTGCTTCATGCATCAGTCCTAGAAGTTCCCTTTCCTGACGCCTTAATACACAGTACTATTGTCAGTGGCTGCAATCTGAGTAATTTTGACTTTCCCATGTCTTGTACCATATTACAGAAATTACAGGTAAACTTATTCATATACCATGGGTTAAAGGTTTGGACCTTCGGATGATTGGACACTAGAAAGCTTTTCAGGACACGCCCCCCCCCTTATAACCCTACCCCACAGTTTAGTAGCAAGCCATATAGAGTAACTAAGGAATAGAATTGAAGGGTGTACTGTACTCCAAAAGGGCTAATTCACACTATAGGCAGTGACTGGTGTTTTACCACACTGTCAGTTGCTGATCATAGCAAGGACATACAGAATACAATTGCTTTCTATGTGCCCTGTTCACACTGCACTGCAGCCCAGAGCTGAGACATGCTGCATTTTATCGCAGGGTACCATACAGGATCGCATGGCACACCACACTGCTATAAATAAAGCATCATTTCTGTGCACTTCAAATAAAGTTTTTGTTGTAGAAAAAGTATGATTTACTGAAAAGGGCACCACACCGCCCCCTGTAATAGAATGCAAAGCTGATGGTGACGTGAACATCTGTTTGTTCTTTTTAAAATTCAGCCCAAGATCAGTCAGAATTTCTCTGATCCTAATCACATCGTACAGGATACAGGGATCTTATGCAAACACCATTGGACATCCCCAAGCAATGAATACCAGGGTAGCCAACAACTAGGCAAACTGAACTGGCCTAGAGAAATTGGGGCATAAGCTCTTGTAAGCAAGCCCCGTATTCACTGTGCAATGGTAGGTTCTGAAGTGGGGTGCCCCTTGTGAGGTGCCACAGAAAGGACAAACAGGGAATCTGTATAAGGTTAGTAGATTTTAGGTACACTTTGTTGGCTCTGATTAGGTCAGACAATGTAGAGCGATTTGCTTTGGATGCTTGGGAGCTGGGCACAAGATGGCAGAGCAATGTCCTCATTTTAAACTCTGAATCCACCTTTGGAAGAAAAGATAGTCTGGAGTGTAACACAACCTTGTCGTTATGAAGGATTAGGAAAGGCTCTTTACAGGAAAGAATCACCAATTCAGAAACACCTCTGACAGACATTTTAGAGACCAAAAAGGCCCATTTGCTGGCAAGAATCTCTAAGAGGATATCCCTGTTGGATTCAGAGGGGCAGTGAGAACCAAATGAAGGTCTCAGGGTGCTGCAAAGGGGGCCAATACAGAAACACCTGGAATAAAAGTTTTTACAAGAAAATGCAAAGCCAAAAAAGGTCTGACAGGATGGATAAGGCAGAAAGCAGCGCATTTAGGGTAAACTGACTACGCTCACATTGGGCTCAGGTAAGATTTCCAAGTACAGGAAGACATTTTCCTGCCTTTAGCAGGTAGGAGACTCCAACTCAAAACACTCCTCTATCCTTAAGACCTGGATTTCGAAAGCCATGCTGGTAAAGCCAGAGACTGAAGCAGGATGGAATAGAGAACCATGGGATAGCAGATCTGGCCGGTTGGGAAGAGGTCAGGGGTCGTGTGTGCCAGGTTCTTCGGGCGAAGAATGCTAGTCTCTGTACTTTCTGGAGCCGGTGAGGTAGAATGCCAAGTGAAGGGAAGGAACAAATGAACCGAAATGGAGACCCCGGGAGAACTAGAGCATCCAATGCCACAGCTAGAGGATGCCTCATTCTGGGTACACACAGAGGGAGTTTGCTGTTGTATCTGGAAGCACCACATCTAGAGTCCCCCACTTCTGATGGAACACATCTAGAAGAGAACATTCCCCCAGTCCAAGATATGCGATTGTTAATGCCAAAGAATTCCATCCTCCACTAATAAGCCCACTGACACGAAGAGCAGGTTATGCTAAAAGCTGAGAACACTTTGATTTATATTAACCCTCCCAATACCAGCATGCATCTCCATAACACTGGAGGGAAAGAAAAAAAAAAAATTGCTTTAAACCACTTCAAAACTGCCACCCCCCCCCCCTTCATGTGCAGGCCAAAATTTTCAGCTCTCAGTACTGTGGTACTTTGAACAACAATTGCAAAGACATGCAACACTGTACCCATATGAAGTACATCACTTTTTTCCCCCACACAAAGAGCTTTTTGGTGGTATTTGAGCAAACAAACAAAAACAAACCCAGTGGTGATCATTTAGCAAAAAAAAAAAACAAAACAAAACAACCCCACAAACAACCCTATTTCCGTTATACAATTCTGCAAATAAAATTGCTCTTTATAGGTTTAAGCGAAAATGTATTAAGCTCCATTTCTTTGGTGAAAATAACTAAAATAATTTTTTTAAAATATAGTTGGTAGGAAAGTTATAGAGTCCACAAACTATGATATGTATTCCTGGAAAAAAAAAAAAAGTTAAACCTGATGCAGATGACCGATCTCATTTCTTGCGGCCCCAAAATGCCAAGACAGTACAAATCCCCCACATTTGAGGACAGTACAAATACCAAATGACACTTTTGGAAAGTGGACAGGTATTTAGGAGGCATGGCAAGTTTTATGACGTTGGGAAAAAAAAAAAAAAAAAAAACCCCCACACAAGAATTTATACATTTTTTTTTCCATACTGTGACCAGAGCAATATAATGTTACCATAGTAACATTGTACTATGGGGAGGTGTTTTTTACCACACACTATGATCGCTTATAGCAGTGTATCTCACTACTATAAACAAGCATTTTTACGAAATAAAATGGATTAATTAAACATGTATTGCCATTAGCAGTGATTGGCCCTGTCTGTACCATGTGATCACTGTGACCAATCTCAGCTAGCAACACAACTGTACACAATGAATAGTATGAATCAAAGCCATTCATGGTTTACCACTGTCATGTGATCTGCTGTGGTCACAGCGATCACATGGTATTGGCAGTAGACTGTATTGTGCATCCAGTGTGTCCTGTGGACACAGCGGATGACAAATTGCACACAGAGCCTGTATGAGGTGCATTCTGGGAAGGACATCCTCCCAGAATAGGGCTCCCATCTGGCAACCCCTGGGTACCTTTCCTCACCCTCTTTTCCACTCACTATAGTTTTTTTCTGCAACTAATCTTACCCACAGAGCTTTCTCCATCCCCACACAGTTGACTCTGTACTATAGCACACAAGGAAAGCCTATAGATAGTTGCATGGCTCTTGTATGGTGTGACGGGAGTGACTTTTGGGGGTGGGGGGGGACCTCTGTATCATCTCCCCAAATCATTATGTTTAACCCACCCTGTGCCTGTTTAAGGGGTACAGGGTGTGTATGTGAATGTCTCAGTCTTGTGTATAGTTGTGTTCCTTTGTCTAGGCCACATGGCTGTCCATGGTTTGTTTGCCATGTGCTACCCCCCCTTCCCCCCCATTGTGCTGTGTCTTCCTGTCCAGCCAACTATTATGGGATGTACCGTTTGTGTATTGGTGTGGGGGTTGGTCAATGTCCTTTGCCATGTGCTTCATCCCATTGTTCTGTGTCTTGGTGGGATGGGGAGGGGTGATGATTTATTTCCTTTTCTTGGTTGTGTTTCCCCGCCCTCTGTATATATCCTGTGTTTTGTGTTAAAATAAAAAGAGTTGGCCTCCTGTTTTAAGAAGAGCTGGGTGGTGTCTATTTCCTGAGGGATTTCAAGGCTGTGGTCCGTGGATGGTGTTCGGACAGCGGAAGCTGCAGGATAACGAAATATACCCAAGTGCGGTCGGGTACCGGTTCCGTTACATATGGATTATACCTTGTACTGACTGTGCTATCCTGTCATAACAAATTGTTCTATACCTCCCTGCACATTTCCTTACATAGACCAACTCTTCAATAAATATTTTGAACATGAAAAATAAAGGTTGGGTTGCTTCTGTGTGCATCCTGGTTCCCACCTATTTTAGCAAGTGATGCCATCATAATTCATAGCAGTATCTCCAGTGTGATTTTGAGGTGTCCACAGAAATGATCCTCAGGCTGGAGGTAGCGTTGTGCTGGGGGGACACCGGGGTCCTTCTGTGCATGTCCCCTGAGGAAGAGTCTCCCCTCATTATCAGATGTGGAGATGAGGGAGTAGAGGAAGATTGAGACAAATATTCGGAATGCACTTCATTCTCTCCGCCCATCACTGCCTTCCTGACATTCCACTTTCATCTTATCCCTGGAATTAAAGGTTTAGAAAATCACAGGGTACATGATTCTAGGTCATCAATTCAATCATTGGATATTATATACAGGGATCAGAAAGTTCATCCACAGTACTGACAGGTTGATGGCTTTGTTTATAAACATAGGGTTAGCACTAAGGGTAGGGTTACTATTATGGTTAGTGTCAGCAGTACGATAATTATGGTTAGCAATAGGAGTGGGGTTACCATTAGGCTTGGCAATAGTGCTAGGAGTAGAACTAACATTAGGATGGAGTTTTAACACTAGGGGTAGGGTTACCATTAGGGCTAGTGTTAGGGATAGGATTATCATTGGGCTTTACATTAGTACTAGGAGCAATGATACATTAGAGTTAGGGTTACACATACTAGGGATAGGGTTGGTTACCATTAGGGTTAGCGTCAGCAGTAGGGTCACCATAAGCGTTAGTGTCAGCAGTAGGGTTAGTGTCAGCATTAGGGTTTGTCATGTTTCACACGACTGTCATGAGAGTTTTCTATATCTAGTCTCTGCGCCCCCCCCCCCCCCCCCCCCATTTGGTTTAGTTAATGTTGTATAGATAGCCCTCAGCCCTTCCCAGGAATGCATTGCAGCAAGCCTCATGGCATTGAGCAGAAACAAAATGATCTTTTGACCTATGGAATTTCATTGTAAGATTCTCTCAGTTTATGGAATAAACTTCACAAGATGTCACTCATTGAGTCACTGACTGTGGTATCCAACTGTTGTTGAAGTTATTGCTCTCTCATCACAACTGTAAGTTACAGAGATTGCACTATCAATGCTTAGATTGGAGAGACAGAACAGTCAAAAGATCAGTGGAATGCTTCTTATGCACCTGGCTAATCAAAAGGAACAGTGAACTGCCTTCATAGGAATCCTTGCTAGCTAGAATACACAGTGAGATGTTACATGGATACTGGATATAACAGCTATAGAGAGTGCAGCCACCTCTACACAAGTCTGTATGCCTTTAAGTATATCCCAGCATAACACTCAGTGTCAGGACAAATTGATGTGAATGTTTTACAACCGCATGTTTATACACTACCACACAACTCTTGCCTGTGAACTTATAAGAAAAAAATAAAAAAATAAATCTTCCTGCAGCCATTGCCTAGGAAACCTGCTCACCCACAGAAAAATTGATACATTTCTCTGTAAACTCTATCAACCTCTCTCCTTGCCAACATGTTTCAGGAAAGTAATATACAGTCTGGGGAAACACACAACCACAATCAGAGCTTCATCCACAGCAGGACTTAAATAAAAGAGAAATGCTTAAGAAATTCAACCTGGAAAGTGCAAGAGAATTTTAATACTGATAAAGAATTGCTGTTTAAGATTAATGACTTATGGTCTAATACTGTTAAATGCATGTCTGCTCTCTCCCAACAATCTCATGAGCCAATACAACTAGAGGGCGCTATCCAGCAATTGAATGTTGCTTATGAGAATCAAAGACTTAAATATATTGCTTTGTTAAAGCGGTACAACTCTCAAGGGTCATTGGAAGAATTAATGAGTTTTGAGGAGCTCAATATTGAGAGACAATTTAGTGGTGTGAACAAAGACAAAAAGGCAGGAGGTGAGAATAGCTCAGCTCCATGAATCCAGATCTTATCGCTCTGCGTCTACTAGATGCTCCTCAAGATCTTCCAAATCCCTACAATCAAGATCGACAGTAACTAATAAAAGCCCGTGCGGATGCTGAAAATTCAAGTAGCTTTCACCCAAAAGAAAGCAGAAAGAGGCTCATGCTGCAGAAAGAGGTTCAGGCTACGTAAGAAAGCAGAAATGGAGGCTCAGGCCACACATCAGAAAGAAAGCAGAAGTTTTGGAAAACCGACGTGAGCATGGTACAGCCATGGCAAGGTTAAGGGTCTTAGAACAAGCCACTAGTGAAAACAAAAACACAGTTCCAGACACTCAGCTGTGTCTCAGATTCTTCACACACCTCTCCAGAACGTCAACTCCCTGTCACAGCAGCCAAACTACTCCATCAAAGTCTCTTCTCTGCACCTACTGTACATAAAGACCATTTGCACTTATATCCTCCAATACATCAGACTGCAGCATCTCAGCTAGCTGCAGACACTGGTGTGTATTTAATAGACCGTCCATCATACATTGGCACCGACAGAATACCTCCTAGCAAACGCACAACTCTACAAACCAACATACCAATGGACTTTAAGCCAGTTCCGGCCCTGAAAGCCTTAACAGCAACATATGTTCCCAAATTACTCCACATAAGTACACCAACCGTCACAACCAACTCTGTTCCTCCTGCAGTCATGAGAAGGGAGGAGAACCTAAAATCGCCAGTGTCCAATACATAAACCACATCCACTTAAGAAATCATCAGCTTCAGAAAGAAAACCCTCCAAGAACATAAAAAGGAACTTTTGAAGCAATTTGGGGTTTGCTACAAATGCTGTGCCTCTACAGAACACATTGCAAAGGACTGTAAAGCAATAAATGTATAGAGTGACAGTGATGACCATGTGCAAGCTCGTCATCAATTTTAGCACAACTCTACTACGCTCACAATCTTCCTGAGGCAAAGCAAGGCGGGGAGCGCCCAGATCAAGCAGCAACTACCACCCCAGTGTTCTCTACATGCACAGAGGTCTGTGGAGAAGGATTCTGTGACAAATCCTGTGCAAAGATATGCTTGGTCTGTGTATACCCCAAAGGTCAACCTGAAAAGGCCATAAGACTGTATACTATTCTGGATGATCAGAGTAACAGATCTCTTGCAAGAACAGTTTTTTTGAACTGTTGAACATAACTGGAGATGCTCTGCCTTATACTCCGAGTACTTGTTTCGGCACTACAGAAGTCTTAGGTAGGAGAGCCAGTGGTCTTGTAGTTGCTCCTCTGAATGACAATGTGGAAATATCTTTGCCCACTATCACAGAGTGCAACCAGATTCCAAGCATCAAAGATGAGATCCCTACTCCTGAAGCCACTTTTCACCACTCTCACTTAAAGCACAAAGCCAACCAAATACCAGCCCTTGATGAAAGTGCCGATATCCTGCTGTTACTTGGTAGAGACATCCTAAGGGTGCACAAAGT
Source organism: Staurois parvus (assembly GCF_062004578.1). Lineage (NCBI taxonomy): Eukaryota > Metazoa > Chordata > Amphibia > Anura > Ranidae > Staurois > Staurois parvus. Next base: position 372,718 of record NW_028318028.1, on the reverse strand, counting down.
TAGTCATCAAATCAACGGTCCACACAATGCACCATATGCTCAGCGTCTGGATCTAGAATGGTCATCATAGGCAATGTCTGCCTAGACAAAAACACAGGAGGTCCTACTCAGTCTCTTCCTTTAAAAACATATTTCCTGTCCAATGGACGAACAACTTGTTCTGCACAACGACCACACAAATATATTGTGAAAGACTGGGGGGGGGGGGGGGGGGGGGGGGGAGAAGAGGGAAAAAAAAAAAAAAAAAAAAAAAAAAAAAAAAAAAAAAAAAAATCGGCAACAGTGTTTGAGGTAACCACTAAAGACAATGAGTTGGCAGCTACCATAGGAGACAAAGAATTCTTGAAAACCATGAGTAAAGAGTTCTACCCAGATGATTCCAACAGTTGCACCATTTTGTACCCCAAGAAAGACTACCAAACAGGGTACATGCAGAATCAGTTTGTTTCTTTAAATCACAGTTTGAACCAGAAGCCTGAGATGAAAAAGCACTTCGTGGACTTTATGCAGAAGGTGTTTGAGAGAGATCATGCTGAGCCTGCACCTCCTCTTATGGAAGGAGAAGAATGTTGGATCTACCATGCTTTGGTGTCTACCATCCTCGCAAACCTGATCAGATTAGGGTGGTCTTGACTCAAGTGCTCGTCATGAAGGTGTCTCCTTCAATGTCAATCTTCTGACTGGACCTAACCTGAACAACCTCATAGGAGTTTTACTTCGCTTCAGACAAGAGCCAATTGCTGTTATGGCCGACATTCAGCAGATGTTCCACTGTCCGTGAAGACTACAGAAACTTCCTCAGGTTCCAATGGTACTGCAATAATGATGTCAACGATGAAGTCATAGACTATCGAATGAAGGTATATATGTTTTCGATAACAGTCCTCCTGCAGTAGCAATTTGTGGACTGAGGAAAACAGCTCAAGAAGGTGAGAAAGAATTTGGATCTGATGCAAGAGAGTTCGTCGAAAGGAATTTCTATGCAGACTGACTCAAATCTCTGCCCAAGAAGAAGCTATTGACCTTACTAGAACCTGGAACATGCTTGCCACTGCAAACTTCACAAAATCATCTCTAACAGCAGCAAGGTCATTATAGCCTTTCCTACTGATGACCATGCTGTCAGTTTGAAGAAATTCCAACTAGGATCTGACCTTTGTTACACAAGGCAGTCTTGAAATGTGAACGTGTCTTAACATTCCAAAGCAATCCAAGTATCAGCCTGTGACAAGCCCTTCACAAAGCGAGGAGTATGGTCTACACTAAACAGCATTTATGATCAGTTAGGTTTCATTACACTTTTCAGGGTAAAGATTCTGCTCAGACAACTTACTTCTGAAAAGGTCAGACTGGGATACCACCTTACTCAAGGAGAAACAAAGGTGGGAATCCTGGAAACAGTCTCTAAAAGCATTAGAATAACTCCAGATAAATCACACTTACACACAAGCATCCTTAAAGAATGCCACCAGAAGAAAGATTCATGTCTTCTCTATGCCTAAACAATGGCACTACGTTTCCACCATCCTTAACCCTGCTGACTGCAGCAGTCGTGAAGTACCTACTACTGCATTTATAAAAAGGAACTAGTACTTCTTTTGCCCAAAGAGGAAGACAAGTGATCAACCGGATTTAAAAAAGGGAGGTTAGAAGGAATTGTGCATGTTGCTGCCTTCCCCTCTGAATATGGATTTCCCTGTCTCAGCCTGGACTTTGAGACCAACATCTGCAAGTATTATGCTAAATGTTTGCATTGTTCTCTTTTGTTCCTCCCTTCCCACTTGTTTTGCAGATGTTCCTGGAAAGAATCTTCATTATTTTGGACTTGAACTAAAGTTTATTATAATAGAAATCATAGATTGACAGGGAGTGTCATGTTTCACATTACTGTCATATGCCTTTAAGAGTTTTCTTGTCTCTGCCACTCCCTTTCCTTTGGTTTAGTTAATGTTGTATAGATAGCCCTCCCCCTTTCCCAGGAATGCATTGCAGCAAGCCTCATGGCATGGAGCAGAAACAATATGATCTTTTGACTTATGGAATTTCATTGTTGTAAGGTTCTCTCAGTTTAAGAATAAACTTCACAAGAGGTCATTCTCATTAAGTCAATGACTGTGGTATTGAACTGAGGTTGAAGTTATCGCTATCACAACTAAGTTACAGAGATCACACTATCAATGCTTAGATTGGAGAGACAGAACAGGGTTACCATTAGCAGTAGAGTCACCATAAGAGATAGTGTCAGCAGCAGGGTTACCATTAGGGTTAGTGGTAGCAGTAAGGCCACCATGAGGCTTGGCATTAGTGCTAGGATCAGGGTTGCCATTAAAGATGGTGTGTTAACACAAAGGGTAAGGTCACCATTAGGATTAGTGTTAGAGTTAGTGGTAGGATTGCATTAGGGTTAGGATTATTGGGCTTAGCGTTAGTGCTGGGAGTAAAGTTACCATTAGGATAGGCGTTTTAGCACTATAGAACATTTAAGAAATTATTTTCGATCCTGCCAAAAATGCAGTGCCTCTGTAGCTTCCTGTGGACATCACTGATATCTAAAATATTATAAGCTCTCAGATAACTTCATGTGAGAATGGGAGGTGTTTGTAGTTCATATCTGAAGAACAATCGAAGGACAAAAGATACAACATAACAGGAAGATATCCAGTGTCTCAGGAGTTTTCTGGCAGAAAAAAAAAAAACAAAAAAACAAAAAACCACCACTCCTAAATATTGTACAAAATGCTCTATATGAGAGTTTGTCTGAAGGGAACTGGCATTTTTTTTTTTTTTTTAAGCCCATGCGTTAACAGAGGGAATTAAATTATTTTTAAAATCTGTTTTAACACAAATACATTACAGGGCATATGAGTCTACAGGGTGACAGAACAGAATAAATATGTACTTACAGCTGATATATAAAGTCTGCATACCCCTGTTAAAATGTCACGTTTCTGTGATGAAAAAAAAGCCAAAAAGATAAATAATTTCAGAACTTTTCACCTTTAAATGTGACCTATAAACTGTACAACTCAGTTGAACAACAAAACTGAAATCTTTAAAGTGGAGGGAAGTAAAAATACAAAACTAAAATATGATGGTTGCAAAAGTGTGCACACCGTCTTATAACCGAGGATGTAGCTGTGTTCAGAATTAAGCAATCACATTCAAAAGAATGGTTAATAGGAGTCAGTACATACCTGCTATCATTTAAAGTGCTTCTGATGAACCCCAAATAAAGTTCAGTTCTAGTAGGTCTTTCCTGACATTTTCCGGTACATGGAAGATAAAAAAAAATCAAGGATCTCTAAAACACCTGGAGAAATGGACCATATGCACAGGACAGTTAGCAAGATGTCTAGTAGAGGGCACACTAGGTGTACCCAAGCACTGCAGATATCTATTGTGTGTCTGCACTTCTATCAATCTAGAACAGGGATCTCCAAGCTATGGCCCATGGCTAGGGTCAGTGGTGTATCATCAATGTACACAGATTGAGGTCAGCACACGCTGCTTATGGTCTGTTTGACCTGATTGGGACCCTGATGTAAGGGGGGCTCTGATGGGGACCTGATGTAAGGGGGGGCTCTGATTTATAAAATGTTTGTCGCACAAATATTTGTAAAATACGTGATCTAAAATTCCCCATCCACATGTCTTGTGTGCACTGCACAGTATAACAATATAAACTCCACCAAATACTGAAAATTAAAAATTGAAATCCTGTGGAGGTAAACAAACGTCTCAACCTTCAAGGAAAAGCGAAGGAAAGTCTCAAAAAATAATTTGAACTTATTGCTTAAAGTTTTTTTTTTTTTTTTAAAAAGGTCTCCGCCTGCAGTTGGATGTGCACATAAAGCTCCACATTGTTGAAAAACACAGTCTCCATAGAGACCCGCTGCGCTCTCACCTTCCATATTTGACCGAATACCACTCAGGTCTGAAATCAGCCTTTGTAGTCCAGATGCCAGCCCTGTGGGACCCCAACATCCCCCAATCTCCTAGATCAATAATCCTCCATTCCAGGATATGCTGAGAAATAAGCAAAAACAGAGCTTCCAGTTCAAATAAATTATGAGTCTCCCCCCAACCAATAAACTCAAATACTCCACCTAAAACTGTATTCTGAGTTCTAAGGGTTCAGTATAGCTCAGGAATGTATGCATTATACATGTTACCATTATGGGGTAATAGGTCACTTTAAGATACAGACCCATCCATAACATTCTGACTGTATACAATCTACAGTATATTCTACAGGTTGTTTGAAAGTGCCAAATACATGGAAATTCTGTAAGTGCAATTTTATGTGGTTTATTCAAATAAAACAGTAGAACTCTATGATAGTTTCCTGATCATTCCTACTGCATATCTCTGTGGTGGAGAGCACAAATGGTCACCTGGTATATTGGAAGGTCCCCTTCTGTCGGGAGGATCCTAACAGAGTGGATACTCATCCCAGCCGTTCACAGGAGGCTAATCCATTGCAGGGGCTTGAGGAAGGCAAGCACCCAAAAAGCACTTATGACCCACCTAAGCACAGGGGGCAATATATTGCAGTGAAAGGTTCTGGAGGGGGAGCATGAGTGACAGCACGGAGCACAAATTACCTGCTATAGTCACCAGCTATATCACCAAGTCACCATTGTATTTAAGATGTGGAAGGAGTTTTGTAGTACCGGGACTTTATAAAGACAAACTGACATATTGGAGTTTTGGAGATTGACCTTTTGAAGGACATTCTTTAGCACAAATTTCCAGTGTGATGTATTAGGGGGAAGGTGAACTGTAGCCCCTTAAAAATGTATATATTTGCATTTTAGGTTCTTTGTCACGATTTATTTTTTTTATTTTTCATAGCGTGCTATATGGACAGCCTCACTGAGGAGGGAGGTGCATAGTAGAACGATACATTTGTTATTGATACACATTCATCTTTTTAGAGATGTGACTACACATTCACTCATTGAGGAGGGAAGTGGTGTATTGTACCACATCACACAAACTCAATCACATTTATTTTCAGAGTGGGGTTCACATCCATTTATAATAATATTTTTTTCAGTTATAGGAGTGGCAGCACAGCATTCCAATTGATTTATTATGACACCCACTTGTGTTAGTTGCTAGTAGCAGCCTACAGATCCTACGACTCCTGCTGTGCAGGGTTTCTCACTATATTATTAACCCAGGCCTTGAAATTTCTACTCGCATTTGGCAAGTGGAAATAATGTGGGGGAAAGTGTGTGCTGACACTCTGCACAAGACAGGAGACAGGCAGCAGTACACTGGGCTGTATATTATTCCACAGCGAGGGAGTGGGCAGGGCAATGAGCTCCACTGACTGACAAATTCTAGAGCAGTGGGTAGGCTCCACTTCGGTGTATGGGGACAAGATGGGTGTGACTTGGCATGCAGTGGCCACTTTGATCCCGAGAATCAGATTCCGGGACCCCAACACTTCACCCCACATGGCACTGCTGTTCCAGGAGTGGAAGGAGGGATGAGGAGCCCAGGTACTCGGGGAGAGGATGGAGGACACTCCACTCAGATGGATGACAGCCACTAACACAAGTAAGAACCTCTCCAGGGCCCCAAACTATGGATCTTTGTGCTGGCACACACCATCATTGTGTGGGGACTCAGCATTTGTATCAGTGTTTGAATTGTACCTCAAAATCGATATCGGGGGAAGAAAAAAAACAAAAAAACAAAACAAAAAAAAAAAAAAACCACCACGACAATGCCCCATCGTTGGGGTCAGTGGGAGGAATGGTGCCCCAGTGTTGGGGTCCCTATTGATGTAAAGCACTTTTCCGTTTACATTGTTGTTGTTACTATTTATTTTTGTAACTTGTGAATAAAATGTTTATTAGTGTAATTTAACCGCTTTCCTGCCACCCTATAGCAGAAATCCTGCTACAGGGCAGGATTGCACAAAATACATACACACGATTTTGCATTTCTGGGTAGGGGGCGTGCACAGGCCACATTTTCCTGATGCCATTCCTGGTACCCCAAAAAAAAGAGGTGTCTGTAGCAGACACAGAATTAGAGAGGACACCCGATTTAAGTTAACTTTTTTGTCTGAGTATAGATCTAGGCTTGTCCCAAGCAGATTTGAAACTATTTACGTTGATTGGCTCACTACCACTGCTGGAAGTTTTTTCCAAGCATCAACTACTTTCAGTAAAATACTCAGATTAGTTTTGAACTTTCCTCCAGTTAGTTTAAGGTCATGTCCCCATGTTCTTGATTTTGGTTGTGTGTTGAAAATACTGCCCTCCTGAACCTTATTCACCCCCCCCCCCTTGATGTGTTTAAAGGTTTCAATCATGTCTCCCCTTCAGACTGTACATGTTAAGTTTCTGAAGTCGCTCTTGATTGGTAACAATGGTGAAAGGTCTGGGGGATAAAACCTATCTCATCAATATTTTTGTAAGGGAGGTCTCCAGAACTAAACACAGCATTCTAAAAAAGGAGGTCTAGCTAAAGATCTATATAAGAGAATCAGGACCTCCTTCCTCCTGCTGGTTGGTGACCCTACTAGTGATACATCCTAGAATTGTATTTGCTTTCCCCACTGCCTGGCCACACGGTTTGCTCATTTTGCAATCATCTGAAAGAAGTAGCCCCAAAGCCTCCTCCTCTGAAGTGCTGGCCAACAATGTACCCCCAATGTTGTACTCAAGGGTTTCTTTTTCCCTAGGTGCATTATTTTACATTTAGAAACAACTTCAGTTTCCACTTTTTTGACCAATCTTTCAGCAATGCCAAATCATGTCCCATGTTAGGCACCTCCAAGGATATCAACCTTATTGCACACCTTTATGTCATCAGCAAAAAGACATACCTGATCACTTACAGTCAGGTCCATAAATATTGGGACATCAACACAATTCTAACATTTTTGGCTCTATACACCACCACAATGGATTTGAAACGAAACAAACAAGATGTGCTTTAACTGCAGACTGTCAGCTTTAATTTGAGGGTATTTACATCCAAATCAGGTGAACGGTGTAGGAATTACAACAGTTTGCATATGTGCCTCCCACTTGTTAAGGGACCAAAAGTAATGGGACAATTGGCTTCTCAGCTGTTCCATGGCCAGGTGTGTGTTATTCCCTCATTATCCCAATTACAATGAGCAGATAAAAGGTCCAGAGTTCATTTCAAGTGTGCTATTTGCATTTGGAATCTGTTGCTGTCAACTCTCAAGATGAGATCCAAAGAGCTGTCACTATCATTAGGCTGAAAAAACAAAACAAACCCATCAGAGAGATAGCAAAAACGTTAGGCGTGGCCAAAACAACTGTTGGAACATTCTTAAAAAGAAGGAACGCACCGGTGAGCTCAGCAACACCAAAAGACCTGGAAGACATCGGAAAACTAGTGGATGACCGAAGAATTCTTTCCCTGATGAAGAAAAAACACCCTTCACAACAGTTGGCCAGATCAAGAACACTCTCCAGGAGTTAGGTGTATGTATGTCAAAGTCAACAATCAAGAGAAGACTTCACTAGAGTGAATACAGAGGGTTCACCACAAGATGTAAATCATTGGTGAGCCTCAAAAACAGGAAGGCCAGATTAGAGTTTGCCAAACGACATCTAAAAAAAGCCTTCACAGTTCTGGAACATCCTATGGACAGATGAGACCAAGATCAACTTGTACCAGAGTGATGGGAAGAGAAGAGTATGGAGAAGGAAAGGAACGGCTCATGATCCTAAGCATACCACCTCATCAGTGAAGCATGGTGGTGGTAGTGTCATGGCGTGGGCATGTATGGCTGCCAATGGAACTGGTTCTCTTGTATTTATTGATGTGACTGCTGACAAAAGCAGCAGGATGAATTCTGAAGTGTTTTGGGCAATATTATCTGCTCATATTCAGCCAAATGCTTCACAACTCATTGGACGCCGCTTCACAGTGCAGATGGACAATGACCCAAAACATACTGCAAAAGCAACCAAAGAGTTTAAGGGAAAGAAGTGGAATGTTATGCAATGGCCAAGTAAATCACCTGACCTGAATCTGATTGAGCATGCATTTCACTTACTGAAGACAAAACTGAAGGGAAAATGCCCCAAGAACAAGCAGGAACTGAAGACAGTTGCAGTAGAGGCCTGGCAGAGCATCACCAGAGATGAAACCCAGCATCTGGTGATGTCTATGCGTTCCAGACTTTAGGCTGTAATTGACTGCAAAGGATTTGCAACCAAGTACTAAAAAGTGAAAGTTTGATTTATGATTATTCTGTCCCATTACTTTTGGTCCCTTAACAAGTGGGAGGCACATATGCAAACTGTTGTAATTCCTACACCGTTCACCTGGTTTGGATGTAAATACCCTCAAATTAAAGCTGACAGTCTGCAGTTAAAGCACATCTTGTGCGTTTAATTTCAAATCCATTGTGGCGTTTAGAGCCCTGGACCTGACTGTATATGCACAGGTAAGACCTCCGAAAATGTAACAATACACCCTACCTGTTGAAGATCCTGTCCAAAAAACAGAAAATCCTTCTGTACAGAACACACATCATTCTGGGACAAATCATTTGTGGGGCACGACAACATCAACATTGCACTGTTCACTAGCTTTTTTGACAATTATAAAAGTCGTGTTTTTTTTTTTTTCCCCTCTCTCCTAACAGTAGAACCAGGTAAACAGCTAACTTGCTTTGACACTTCACATGATTTCCTAAAGAAACACCACTTACAAACAAGAAGACGACTTCTATTTTTAGGAGCCTTATCCACAACACTTGCCTGGAATGGAACCTCAGGGTCTCAAAAGATGTTAAGTAGTCAGGAAACTGGCTATCGCATTGAGAGACCCTAAAATTGTAAGCCCAAAGTTTCTTTAAAAAAAATAAAAATAAAATAAAAGTTGATAAATTAAAAATCCAAAAATAGTTTTATCGAGTCGCTATTTTAATTGTTAACCATTGTTGTTTACTTTGCAGGAACGCCATTCAACTGCAGCATTAATCTGTTTATTCTGACAGCAACAGGGTGTGCTCTCATAATATATCTCATTATGTGCAGCACTGCTGGATGAGATGTTTTTCATCCACAGTTAAAAAAAAAAAAAAAAAAAAAAAAAAGAACATACATGTCCAAGCATGGGGGCCTGACGTGGCCAGTGGGTGGATCGCTCCTATGCTTCAGCATATATTTAAATTTTTTTTTAGATATTTCTTCATCCACATTGAACAATGTGGATAGAGAAATCTGTTTTCACGAGCTGAGCGAAATGAAAGAGCGTTTCATTAGAAACATTAGAAGTGGGTGGATGCAGGGCAGTATATTCTAAGGCTGGGTATAACACTTTTTCTGGCAAAGATTTCTTCAGCCCACAGGCTGCATTTAAACAAAAAAAAAAAAAAAAGGGAAAAAACCCATAACATATATGCCCAACAAGGACCAGCGACGCACTGGTAAGGATAGGTGATGAGTAATAGATCATAGATCATACTAACACAGACATACAAAGCCATTCATAACGCTGCCCCAGACTACCTCACCGACCAGATACCCAAATACCACCCAACACGTACTCTTTGCTCCTCACAAGACCTCCTACTTTCTAGCTCCCTGGTCTCCTCCCAAGCCCGACTGCAGGACTTCCCCCATCCTCTGGAACTCACTACCCCAATCCATCAGACTCACCTACCCTCCTCACCTTTGGCACACCCTGAAAACCCATCTCTTGAGGGAAGCCTACCCCGTCCTCACCTAACAGCCGATCTCCTCCACTCCATCCCCCACAGCCACTTCCTCCTGTACCACTACCCCCTCCCTCCTAGATTGTAAGCTCGAAAGAGCAGGGCCCTTGACCCCCTCATGTTTTGTTACTGTATTGTAACATGTTCTGTCCCCCACTATAATGTACAGCGCTGAGCAAACCTTTTAGCTCTATATGAATACTGTATAATATTACCTTTCTAGACGCCCTTCCCCCAATCATGGAGGAGCTATAGATCAGACACAATTCCCCCAATCACAGAGGATGTGTAATTCAATTTCCTATCCTCCAATCACAGACATCTATAGATCACTAACCCCTCACCCAGTTATGAGGGGGGGGGGGGAGGAATCTATGGATCAGAAACCTCTCCCCCAATCACAGGGGAGCTATAGATCAGACACCCCCTCCCCCAGTCACAGAAGATCAATAGATCACACCCCCCTCCCCCAATCACAGGATATCTAAAGATCACACCTTCCCCAACTACTTATCGAGAACCTATAGATCAGTCACCACTTCCCCAATCAAATAATCTATAGATTACATACCCCTCCTCCATTCACCAGATCCAAATATGTCCTCCTGTGGAGGATGAGCTGTGGGGAGGGAGAGGGGCAGACAATCCCCAGAAATGGCCCCCCTACCTTACCTGGTGTTCCTCCAACAGAGCCTGCAATGTACAGAGAGGAAGAGTCAGAGGATGGCTAGGACACCAGGGGGGGTTAGACATGACAGGGTGGGGGAGGAATTGACATGATGGGGTGGGGGACAGATATGATGAGGGGGAAAGGAGGACAGACATGACACAGAACACACAGCGAAGGTAGAAGAGTTCAGAAGATGACAGGAGGTGACAGAGCAATCTTCTCCCAGATCTGGATGGAGAATATTCAGGGGACATCTGTGGACCCCTCAATTCTGTGCAGAATTTGGGGTGCAGCAATCAGGTCATGCAGCTGGAAGTAGAGGGGTCAGAGTGCAGAAAGGGTCCCACAGAGGAACCACTATGGGGACCCACACAGATACCCCACAGGGGGCAGACACTATGGATAGACCCCTCCCCCATCTCTAGGAACAGATACCCCCAGAGGGATATCCATCTTTATCTACCTCTCGGGGATGGGGGGCTAACGCTCTGTAGAGATGGGGGAGGGATCAGCAGTCTCCACCCCCTGTAGGGTAAGTACCATCATTCTGCCCCTTGGGGGGGGTGTTATCTGTCCCTCTAGATGGTAAAGTAAAGGTGTCAGTAGTCTTCACCCCCTGTGGGGTAAGTACCATCATTCTGCCCCAGGGGGGAATCTGTCCCTCTAGATGGAGTAGGGATCAGTAGTCTCCACCCCGTGGGGTATTATCATTCTGCCCCCGGGGGGGGGGGGGTATCTGTTCCTCTAGATGGGGGAAGGGGTCAGTAGTCTCCACCCCCTGGGGGGTAAGTGCCATCATTTTTGCCCGTCTGTTCCTATAGACGGTGGAGGGGTCAGATTCCCCCCCGGCGATAGGCAGTGCCGTTCCCCCGATGGGGTAGGTACACAAGGGGTCGGTCGGTACCTGGGCGGCTCTTCGGCACCATCCGCTCCGCAGGAATCAGGAAGTAGAGCTCGGTATGGGGACAGACCGGGCACCGCGCGCGCACCACCTTCCATGCCGCCGCCTTCTCCCGGACGCAACTGACCTTCTACCTGGCCCAAGACGACAGCGCTGCACTTTAAGCCTCCCGCAACCTCCCCGCCGGCCAATGACAGGTGAAGGGAGGGGTTTCACTATCATTATTGTAATGCTGGGACACTGCGCTCCTCCCACCGCTGGGGGTCGCTCTGCTCTTTCTCCGCCCATTGCCTTCAGTGCAGGAAGGTGGGGAAGCGGCTTTGCTCAGGCTGTCTTTAGCCCCTCGTCTTGTGCTGTTGTCATTGGCAGCAACCGGCGCTGAGAAGTCTGGTGTCCCTCCTGTATAAGGACTACAGCTAAACTTCCGGTATGCCTTCTTCTCTGTTATCCTCCTAGTCCTGTACTGCAGCATAGAGACAGCTGGGCTACACAATGTCCTGAGTCCAGCTCCTGCCTGGGGCAGTACATGGGGGCACTACATGGGGACACTACATGGGGACTTCATCTCCTTTCTGTTGAGGAAGATTCATTTGGATCTGTATAGACACCAGTTTGTACAGTACAGGTGACAGATATGTAAAGCGATAGTAAACCATAGAAAGTGAAAAAAAAGGGTAATATCATAATAATTATTATTATACAGGATTTATATAGCGCCAACAGTTTGCTCAACACTTTATAATGTGCATCTCATACTAGCCCACTATGAATGAAGCCCTCCAGCAGCACGCTGTCACCACCCACAGGGCTTCCATCTTCACCCGGTCTTCCTTCAAGGTTTGTGGGCTCTGGCCGTCTGACTAGGCGAGCCGCGATGATGTCACTCCTGCGTGCTGGGCATGGCACAGAGCTCAGGTATGCTATTCCTTCAGAGCACATAAGTCGATGACGACTCCGGCTGCTGCTAGCTGGAACATCTCCTTTACGGTGCATGTTTACCACTTGCCCTCCAGAGGATTCCCCCCCTTCCTGACCAGGCCATTTTTTGCGATATGGCGCTGCGTTATTTTAACTGACAATTGCGCGGTCATGCAACGCTGCACCCAAATGAAAGTTACTTCCATTTTTTTCCCACGGATTGAGCTTTCTTTCGGTGGTATTAGATTACCTGTGTTTTTTTAATTTTTTGCCCTATTAAACAAAAAAATACAATTTTGAGAAAAAAACAATAATTTTGACTTTTTGCTATTAAACATGTCCAGTAAAAAAATTTTCAAAACTCAAATTTCATCATAAATTTAAGCCATGCAAAGCAGTGTGCACGAGCTGACAGGGATGAGAACTGTTTTGTTTACAAACTGTTCTCCTCCCTGTTGGAGATCCTCAGCAATCACCAGGCAGGACCCGGTGATTGACAGCCGTGGCCGCGAATGGCAGAGCAGAGCACTGGTTAAAGCTTGTAGGAGGAGTTTTCTTTCTGCTCTAGGATACAGGACCCCTGATCTCTGTCTGGACAGCGCTGATTGGCCCTGTGCTGATCACATGCACTCTCCCAAGAAAAAAAAAACCCCTCTCTAGCAATACACACCAAACTGAGCATGTGCAAAGTGACTCCACACGATATGTCTTATCAGGAGATAAGAGGGAGACACTGGAGGAAGGGGAGGATCAGAGAAGTTAGGGTCAAACAGCGTTTTTAAACATTGCAGAGGATTAACTCCTTAGGTTCCACAGTGAGTATAACAAGCGTGCTTTACTGCATATACAGATTTTACTGTTGTGGGTTTAGTAACACTTTAAAGCCTGGTTCATACTAATGAGGTTTTTTTAGTGCTTTTTGCAGAAATGCACTGCAGTCCATTAAACATGGTTTCCTATGGGACACATTCACATCTATGCTTTTTTAAGCCACTGTATTTTTGGAAATGGTCAGGGACCATTTTTAAATGCAAAACATTGCGTTTTTGGTTCAATAGACGTCAGTGGAGACACTGCAGAAAACACATGTAGTGTGTTTTTTTTTTTTTGTTTATACATTTTTGACACGGTTTGCATTTTTTATTCTGTCCAGCAACAAATTGGCCCCCCCAAAAATGCAAAATGCATCAATAAACGTGTAAAAAAAGGCGCATGCAAAACGGACAAAACGCATACTGCATTGGTGTGAAGCAGACGTTACACAGAAGATATTCTTTCCTGATGTTCCTTCACTAAAGTCAATCAGACAATATATAGAGCTGCAGAATTTATTGGGGATACAGAAAAGAACCCCGTAAACCCCAGTGCAGTCACACATTCCTTCTGCAACTAAGCAGCCAGCACTGAGACAGAACAAACTGAATACAAAAAAGCTTCCTGTTTACTCATTGATGTTGTGCAATGTAAATGATTGTGTGAATTTGTCAGAGCAACAGCTGCTTTCAAAGGTCAGGAAGCTAAACACCTGTGTGATTGGACAGCGATGGAAGCAGCCCTTCCTGGACTCACCACAGTACCAGACACTAGTTTCTGGCAGTGAACTGGATTCATTTAATCACCCCAGAACTAGCAGGATACACATAAGGCTGCTTCCATCAGAGGCTCATTACACAGGTGTTTGCATTTCAATAGATTCTGTCCAAGAAATAGGGACGTTTAAAGCAGAAACCAACATAGATCAACTTTGTTTTTACCATAATGTTCTGCTCCAGGTCTCTGAAATATTGCCATTCCACCTCCGGGTCCTGGTTTTATGGCAGTTAATCCTCACCAACCAAAATACTCCAAAAAAATATGTGCACCGCACTCCGATATCTTTCACCTTTTGACATTTTTCACCCTCTGTAGGGCTTACTCACTAACGTGTCAGAGGGCTGGTGATGGGACATCTTTTGAAATAAATGAGTGGATGATACTGAAGTGCAGGGCATAGATAACACTGTTCAACAAATTTTTATTTTTTGCCAGTTTTGGAAACAAAAGGATCCATTTCTTAATGAATTTCACATTCTGAGTTCAAATATAACAATGAAATTTGTCAATTGGCTCTAGTTTTTCTGTAAACGGAAAGTTTTCTACTATAGGCGTAATGACTACATAATGCACAATAATTATATAGATAGATGTCTTTCCACAAATATAAAGCAAGTGATATTGACTACATAACAAACCCTAATGGCATAATATATTGCATAGGATTACCAAGAAAAATTATAGCCATAAGCTAAGTTGAATCATTTTAATACTTAGGATTCTCACTAGTTTTGTCTTCAGTTTGTGTCGGTTTTGCTTCTCTTGGCTTTTCTCTTGTATTCGAGGAAAGGGCTATCTCTTACAACTGCACGTGACTACACGCTTCAGGTTCTTCCTCACTTGACTCAACCACAAAGGATTCTGGTGCTTTAGGAATTGGTAGCTCCTCTCCATGAGGAACTGGACGTATTGCCGATGGAATATTTGGATAGTGCACAGATAACATTTTCTTCTTATTTAGCCCTTTTACAATTGGAGGCACCATACAAAAGTAACAATTACTAACATGATCTGTTGGCTCTCTCCAAATCATTGGCACAGCGAAAGGCATAGATGCCTTTTTTCCATTCAACCATTGCTCCAGTGCCGTCCCACAAGAATTGCAGCATATATGTGGTGCCCAGCTCTTGTCCTGGTCTCCTATCTTGCAGCCAAAATACAAGTTGTAGGCTTTCTTAATCATTCCTGTTATCCTCCTTTTTTGTGAGATAAAAGTTATTTCACCGCAGATATAGCAGAAATTATCTGCTTTATTCACACAAGTTCGAGGCATTACTGAGTAGCCTATATAAGCATAAAACGAAATGTAAAGACGCTGTCCAACTACAATCAGCTACAGATACTACAGCTTTTATGCAGTGAAGTGATGCAATTAAAGGCTAATATTGCATCATCTCAGTATACATGCAATTTTCTTTTGGTCACCAGTATCAATTGCGCAATATGCAGCTGAAGTTGCATCATAATTTTGAATGGCTTACGTCATTAGATGGGTGAATATATCATGGAAACTAGAGCCAATCAACATTTTTTAGGGTCATTTTCGTTTTCAGCACCCCAAAATTATGTAAGATTAGCTAATTTTATGCCCAAAACTTTTTACCTGTTGAACAGTGATAATCATTGTTTAACATATAGGATCAGGTTTGGATGTTATATTGAGGTTAAGACCTCATTACTGTCAGTGGCGTCCCGAGGCAGGTAAGGGGGGTGCGCACTGCACGGGGTGACACCTACCACACGGGGTGACACCAGAGGCGCTCCACAAAAAGGTACGTTGTAAAGCAAGCCGACAATTCCCGCAGGATGGATCTGATCCATTCTACGGGGATCGTCGGCTTTCTTTAAAACTTACCTTTCTGTGGAGCGGGTCCGGTGTCAACCCGTATAACTTGCATGCTGACGATCCCTGCAGGATGGATGGGATCTGCGGATTGGGGAGTATAATGGATCGGACTCCGATCCATTATGTTCAATCCGCAGATCTGAACCATCCTGCGGGGATCGTCGGCATGCAACCTATACGGGATGACACCGGACCCGCTCCACGGAAAGATAAGTTGTAAAGAAAGCCGACGATCCCCGCAGGATGGATCAGATCCATTCTACGGGGATCGTCGGCTTTCTTTACAACTTACCTGTCTGTGGAGCGGGTCCAGTGTCAACCCGTATAAGTTGCATGCCGACGATCCCCGCAGGATGGTTGGGATCTGTGGATTGGAGAGCATAATGGATCGGACTGCGATCCATTATGTTCAATCCGCAGATCCAAACCATCCTGCGGGGATCGTTGGAGTGGGTGTCACCAAGTGTTACTGCACTGCGTGACACCAACCCTAGGGACGCCCCTGACTACTGTAATATCAAAGTGGCAGATTACGGCAATAAAATATATGGGAGATTAATTGTTTTTAAAGGTGCAGATTCCAGGGTTGTGATCCTCCAGCTACTCGATGGGTTGATGACCTGGAAAAATCAGGCAGAGAGAAGTCCAAAAGGTATGAGCTCCTGCACCTCATGCTTGTTCCAGGTCAGAGACTCACCAGGTATTAAAGACAGGGTAAGGGTTAGTTTGCACAAACAAAACCAGTCAACAGTGGCAGCTCCTGTGTTTCAATAGTGACAGTTTCCCTTTAAGAATAGCACATGATCTACATTTGTTTCCAGTGGCAGAGCTCTTTAGATCTGTTTTCTGATCTCTGATTACCATGTAATGTAATATATTTGTTTCCCAGGCACTATGTGGAAGCCCTTTATTTTCCTGTGTTCAGTGGTGTTACGCGTTCTTGGTGCTAGCATCGACCATTACCAACCCGAACAGGTTCACCTGTCCTACACTGGTAAGTACCATCCATACAGCTGGCAGATGCCAAAAATAATGCTTTAAAACCGTGCTGTGCGTGGCAATAGTCAGCCAAAGAGGTTTTGTTTAGTGCACGTTACAAAATGAGAGTTTAAAGCAACTTTTTTGCTTTGAAAATGTTTTCAAAAGGTTTCCTGCAAAAGAACACTTATTATTATTAGACACTGAAAAATAAAGAAATCCCTCACAAGAAAAAAACTACCCGGATTTTAGAGGTACCACACCAAGTTATAATAAAAACTCACATCTTTATTAAACAAATATTTATTACAAGAATATTAAAAAGGTTGTAGTTCAAAAGATCAAAACATGAGAGTACTGTTTAAAAACATATGCAGTTATGCATTATTGCAGTAGTTGAGGGTCATATTCCAACCTGGACAATAGGAATATCTCATGTAAATATCACTGATGCATTTCGCTGAACAAAGCCCACTTCCTGGCATACATTTCTAAGGTTACAAATAAAGCCACAATGAGCATCAATACAACAAGGTCAAATAGATCTTACAATCAATACAATACATATCCAATGTATATATAGTACCTGCAGTTAAAGCTCACATTACATGTAGCTTGTGCCCAGAATTAAAGAACTATAGTCGCCACAAAAAGGGTGAAACCCAACCATTAACAAAGGATTGAAGATATATGATACAAAAAGTGAACAAACAGGTATCCTATAAAAATAATAATAAAAAATGGTAGATAAAGAAATAGAGGGAGAAGGGGACTTTGAAAAAGCTTACATACTAGTATATGAGATCTCCAAACATGGAGACCCCCTTCAGGTGATGGGCTATAAAACACTAAAAAGTACTATATAATGGGGGCTTTTACATAATCATTGCTGTAATAGCCCAGGGACCTCTGATCTACACCCCTACTGCCCACATGTTATTATTATTATACAGGATGTTTATAGTGAAAGCAGTTTCTGCAGTGTTTTACAGCATGAAGGCAGCTAGCTATGGGGGCATCTGCTGCTCCGTTCACGGATCCGTGGCTTGGCCCCACTCCTCTCTCTCCTCATTGGCTGACTGGCTGTGATTGACAGCAGTGGGAGCCAATGGCTCCTGCTTGCTGTCTCAGCCAATAAGGAGGCAGAAACCCGGATCAGCCGAGGCTGTCATTCACATCGCTGGATTGCGATAAGGCTCAGGTAAGTATTAAGGGACCTGGGGGAGCTGCTGCACGCAAAAGATTTTTTACCTTCATGCATAGAATTCAACCCTAGAGCCTTTAGAGCCAGTTTAATCTCAGTATAAATACAGTTGATCTGTGAAGCCCTCAGAGGTTTGTTAGAGAACATTAATGAACAAACAGCATCATGAAGGCCAAGCAACACACCAGACAAGTCAGGGATAAAGTTGTGGAGAAGTTTAAGACAGGGTTAGGTTATAAAAAAAATATCCCAAGCTTTGAACATCTCACGGAACACTATTCAGTCCATCATCGAAAAATGGAAAGAGTATGGCACAACTGCAAACCTACCAAGACATGGCCGTCCACCTAAACTGACAGGCTGGGCAATGAGAGCAAAAATCAAAGAAGCAGCCAAGAGGCCCATGGTAACTCTGCAGGAGCTGCAGAGATCCACAGGTCAGGCAGGAGAATCTGTTCTCAGGACAACTATCAGTCATGCACTCCACAAATCTGGCCTTTATGGAAGAGTGGCAAGAAGAAAGCCATTGTTGAAAGAAAGCCATAAGAAGTCCCATTTGCAGTTTGCGAGAAGCCATGTGGGGGACACAGCAAAGATGTGGAAGAAGGTGGTGGTGGTCAGATGAGACCAAAATTGAACTTTTTGGCCTACAAGCAAAACGCTATGTGTGGTGGAAAGCTAACACTGCACATCACCCTGAACACACCATCCCCACCTTGAAACATGGCGGTGGCAGCATCATGTTGTGGGGATGCTTTTCTTCAGCAGGGACAGGGAAGCTGGTCAGAGTTGATGGGAAGATGGATGGAGCCAAATACAGGGTGATCTTAAAAGAAAACCTGTTAGTCTGCAAAAGACTTGAGACTGGGGGGGGTTCACCTTCCAGCAGGACATCAACCCTAAACATACAGCCAGAGCTACAATGTAATACAATCAAAGCATGTGCATGTGTTAGAATGGCCCAGTCAAAGTCCAGACCTAAGTCCAATTGAGAATCTGTGGCAAGACTTGGAAATTGCTGTTCAGACACTCTCCATCCAATCTGACAGAACTTGAACTATTTTGCAAAGAAGAATGGGCAAAATTTTCACTCTCTAGATGTGCAAAGCTGGTAGAGACATCCCCAAAAAGACTTGCAGCTGTAATTGCAGAGAAAGGTGGTTCTACAAAGTATTGCCTCCGGGGGGCTGAATACAAATGTACGACATACTTTTCACATATTTATTTGTAAAACAAAATTTTGAAAATCATTTATAATTTTCCTTCCACTTCACAATTATGTGCCACTTTGTGTTGGTCTATCACATAAAATCCCAATAAAATACATTTACGATTTTAGTTGTACCATGACAAAATGTGGAAAATTTCAAGGGGTATGAATACTTCTTCAAGGCACTGTATAGTCAGAGCCGTGCTGTGAGTTGAAAGTTCTGGTTTATCTGTATGGCATGCATTTATAATTATTCATATATACTGTTAATTCCACTAGTGACCCATCGACACCAACTTTATGGTTCATCTCACAATTCCGCAATTGCTAGAACTGGCAGTGGGGGAAGATTTCCTGGCCAGGGTCACAGGCTACAGTAAAGACCCAATGGTTTATCAGATCCTTCTTCACTGTAGGTAGCTGAATTAGACAACTATCCATTTAAACACAACTCTACCTCCCCAGGACTCTTACCCCTTCTTTAAACCCTCTCTTCAACAATTCTCATGTCCCCTTTCTAAGCTGACCATACACAAAGTGAATTTTGGCGGAAGGAGAAACCGCTGCTGAAACTTTTTTTTTTTTTAAACCTTAATGCATAGAATGCATTAGGGCTTGTTTACACTTGCTTCAAAATGTGGCATTGGACACGCTTTTTTAAAGCACTCTGAATACCAGTCAAAGCACCTGTCACTAAATAAAAAGGTTACCTTACAGTCTTGCTCACACATTGCATTTGCTTTGCTTCAAAAAGTATACCTCATGTTGCTTTCATGGTGCTTCAAAGCATCTCTAAAGCCTTCATAAAATCCTATGGCAAAGCTCGCTAACAGCACCTGCAGCTTTCAAGGGGCTTTTATTCAGCTTTAGCTTTGCTTTGTTTTGGGGGTATTGCAGGTATGAGATATCCCAGGATGCACTGGGAAACCAATAAGCAAACCAAAAAAATGGCATCAGCAGTCACTTCTGGTTTATGTGTATATATTGTGGGAGGGCTTGGTGCAGATGTCACATCTGGTGTGCAGCAGGGAGCAGCAGGAAAGTGAGCGGGGTCCGGACTGGAGCGGAGCAACTGGCAGACGGCGCACATAGTGAACAACATGGAAATGCTAAAGCGGAAGCCCTGGACCCTATGAATACGTGCATAGCACGGAACGCGTCAGTGTGGCTATAACAACTGGATGTCTAGCCATTGCTGGTGGCCATCCTGAATACTATATAGTCAGTGTTTTTTACTCACTTTTACTACTGTTATTTTACCGAATTAGATGGAATAAAGTTCCCTACAGAGTCACACTATGTGGTCTCCTTTATTGGCCTCTCTTTACGAGGGTCTGCTTTAAAGGTGACCCTAGAAGGTGACACGCTTCAAGGACCCCTGAACACCCCATGTAGATGTGACCAGATGGTGTATAGGATCCTGACCTGACCTTGGGAAGCAGTTGACCTGATTAATACCTGATGAGACAGGCTATATCTCACACGTGCGTTTTTGCGAGTGCGCTATTTACTTACTTCGGTTTACCATCTACCACCTAGGATCAGCTTTCCCCGCATGTTTATCTGGATCATACGGCATCCTCACGTGGGCTATTACATTTGGGACATTTATACACTGAGATCACCGAATGGTGACACCTCATTTTCTCACTATATATATATGCCTATTTTATGACATCTATTTATGTTGCATATTTCGTTTTAGCGCTGCACCTTTGTATGATTGTGGAAGGTGATCAGGGACCAGAGAGAAAGGACTGAGCAGCAAAGGATCAGCAGAGCTGGCAGACCAGAGCAAGAGATATTAGCAATGTCAATGTGGTGCGCAGCATGGGAGCAATATAGCGAGAGGTGAGCGAGGAACAGAAAGAGAGTAGGATCAGCAAACCAGAGGATCAGCAGAGCTGGGGGTTACTACTGAGCTAGGATCAGCAAAGCTGGGGGTACTACTGAATGGGGCATCAAGAGAGCTGGGATACTAATGAGCAGTGGATCTGCTGAACAAGGGTAGTAGTAAGCTGGAGATCTACTGAAGTAGGGTACCAATTCTGAACAAGGGTACTAAGCAGCTGGGGATCTGTAGAGTGGAGGTACTACTGAGCCGGAGTCCTACTGGGCCCCTTTTAAAATAAATAGAAAAATCAACACACACAGGGTATCTGCCAAGCCTCATTAAAGCTTCAAAAAGCATTACTGAAGCATCACCGTAGCATCAAAAAAACATACTAAAGGGGCTTTAATGTGTGTTGAAGTCGAAGCATGTGTAAATGAGCCCTTATTTAGTGAATGGGCTGTTGATCCCTCCTGCATAACATCATTTGAAAAATTGAAGGAGACAGACTCAATATTGTTGGCTGAACAGTGACTTCATCATTTCGGATGCAGCCGCTGCCAGGGTATTTTGTCAGTCAGTGGCATCAGTTGTCAGACTATAATAGCTGCAGCAGGAAATTTGATCACCTCACCTGTTTAGCATGGAATAGGGTAAGGTATTGGATTTTTTTTTTTTTTTACGCTCAGCCCCTAGCTGAGAGCTGGTGGGGAATATGATGCATACAAAATTTTAGACTTACATTTTTGTTTTTGTATAGTTGCACTTTGTATATAATCTATATCAATCAATTTATTTCTTACAGGCCAGCCAGCATCTATAACAGTGACCTGGACGACCTTCAGTTGGACTCCATCTATGGTAGAGTTCAGTCCTCTTCCAGGACCACCTTTATTTAACCTCACAGCTTATGGTGAGACAACCTTATTCGTGGATGGAGGACCGATGAAGCGGAAAATGTATATCCATCGGGTTACCCTGAAGAACCTGATTCCTAGCCAGAGATATGGTGAGACCTGGGCCCTTCTTAGACACCGTGGTGCTTGAGGCACTTTTGTATGATGATGCCTCTTTGTACAAGCTCTGCCCCTTGTGTCACTATTACTTAAAGCAGAGCTCCAGTTATTTGATTTTTTTTTACCATGCAGTGGGGCTGTGCCCCCGCTGCATGGATCAGCTGCTAATTTTTTTCTAGGGGTGAGGACTAAGCTTATACCTGACCCACTGATCCTGCAGAAAACTACGCTCCCCCATGGACTGTTCCTGTCTGTGGAACACGTGCATGTGGGGTGGTGGGAAGGAGCCGCAGGAGCCCGAAAGGACCGGTCTTCTGTGGGGAGATTGGACAGGGGAGGTGAGTATATCTTCGGTGTCCTCTCCCCTAAAACATATCGAACATTTAACCCGTACAGTTGCGGGCACAGCAGGATTTCTGCTAAAAAGGAAAAGTACAGCCACAGCTCTTTTGGCTGCACTTCTGTGGATCACAGGAGTGCAGTTTGTTCTGCACTCCTGTGACTCGTTTTCAGCTAATGTCACTCAGCTGCTCCAGGGTGGGGAAAGATCCCTACTTTAAAGTTGAAATCCACTCGAGTCAGGAGCAGCGCCTGGCTCAGCCTTTCAGCGATCCGCTGAGAGCCTGAGCTAGCCGATCCCTCGCTCTCCACAGCCCAGCGCTACAGTGAGCGGAGCAACTGTGAGAACTCAACAGTCATGTGATCGCTGAGTTCTCACCCTTCTCCAGCTAGGTAAGTATAATTTAAAAAAAAAATAACATTTCCCATACTTTTAAGTGTAAAAGTGCTGCACAGTTGGAAGCACCATGAGGTCTACTTTATACTTCATATAGACCACTAAATAAGGGTAATGAGAAATGGGTTCATGTTTCTTGAACCGTAAGGAGTCTTGTGACTATTTTGAACATCTCTTTTTCCCTGCAGTTCATTTTCTGAATTAAATAACAAAGGAGGCCTTAAGAAAAGCAAAATAAGGAACAAGCTATCAGAGTGTAAATTTCAAGTCTTTGTGCTGCCCCATAAAACTCTGGCCCACAAGTGTCATTATAGTAAATACAGCTGTAGTAGACACATACTCACAATCTGCCCTATTGCTGCCTTTACCCATATTCCATAGAATACATTTGCCTAAACCTTCATCAGGATCTTATATGGGTAAAATCTGTGGGGGGGACAAAAAGACAAACGTTGACCCCTCTGCTACCTGAGTGAGTAGGGCACATCTGTTTTTAAGAACATTGCCTTGCTGCCATTTATTCCATTTTTTTCTTTGTTTCTCAGTTTACCACTGTGGCAGTTCACTTGGCTGGAGTCCTCAGTTTTATTTCCGGGCCCTTCGTAATGACCCATCATGGGGCCCACACTTGGCTGTGTTTGGAGATATGGGGAATGAGAATGCGAAGTCACTATCTCGGCTCCAGAAGGAAACCCAGATGGACATGTATGACGCCATACTCCATGTGGGTAAGTAAGATTTGGGGGGTTTTCATGAAGGTGTGTGGGGAGCTGTGTCTGTAGAGTGCAGTAGACTATGAACATGGAGTGTAGCAGATTGTGAGAATAGGAATCAGTGGGCTGTACAGGGGATAATGTAGAAGAATGGGGTCAATTGTCAGGGCAGATGTAGAGAGGACTTTGAGTGTAGAGTGCAGTAGACATTTAGAGGAAAAAAAATTAATACTGATCAGGAGCAGATTTAAGCCTTCTGTGCACCTAGGACAGCTGGGACGCCATTCTCCCCCCATTCTGCAGTTGACTGTATTGTTCACGCTATAACTTTTTAAAGACTAACATCACGTTTTGGAACATGTTATGCTTTACACATGTATTTACTCTGGTCCTGGGATCCTGACAAAACTGTCAGGATTCCCCAAGATGCCTAACTGGCAGCTGGCTCAGCCTCTCAGCGCGCTGTGTGAGCCTGAGCCAGCTGCTCCCATCCCCTCCACATCCCAATGCTCCAGTGAGGGGGGCAGAGCAGAGAGCCAGTGACTAACCGTTACCGCTGTCTGCTTAGAGTGGACCCAGCAGAAGAAAACACACAGAGGCGGATTGTGGTGAACTGAGTATATATTGAAACATTTCAACAAGATACAATCAGGTCTGGTGGGGGAGCACAGCCATCTGGAGCCAAATGCAAAACTCACAGCAGTGGTCCAGAGCGATGCTGACAGTGTCTGCAAGGAGATGTGGAAGAGCGGCCTGGTTGGTCCAACCTAAATGGGAAGCTACTGTGGTGAGGAAGGCATGTCCCTGCACTTTCCCTATTCCTCTGGAACTTTTCTCTGCTGCTAAATGCTTCTTTAGCAAGTGATGAACCTGTCCCCACTCTAGCCACTTGCAGAATGCATACCAATTCAGGGGGGCAGGGACTTAAATAAGCTCTGTCCTCACCCAACATGATCATAGGCTCACTAGGGAACCAGCGTCCAATCAGACAGTTGCTCCCACAGGAAATGATAAAGGAACTATGTTCCCCAGGACATCCTTTCCCTGCTGCACTGCCGCTTTGGGTAGAGTGCCACCTACAGTGGGGAGTACAGACTGCACCTGCCTACAAGCGGTCTTTGGTCACTCAGTTCTCGATTATTGCTGCAGCCATCTACAGTAGGTGAGTATAAATGTTTTTTTTTTTCAGTTCCTGCACTTCTCTTTTAAGCTTCACAATAGGTGCCATAGGTGCCAGAATGAAGTAACTTCTGTGAGCATGCAAGGGAGTTTATCCTGGGCCAGCCAATCAAAATGGCTGAAGACCCCAGACCTAGAAGAAGACTAGGTAAGAATGTCAGTGCTAGTGACACACCAAAGAGGAAGAATGTGGAGGAGGGCACTTTAGGTGGCAAGTCTTCCACTGTATGCAAGTATGCTGTTCATATGGACCTATGCGTTCGGTTCTGCTTTAAAGCTGCAACAAGGAGAGGCTGGCCAAGCAACACACAAAGCACATATGTAAAGCACACTACTGTGCTTTGTAAATCTGTGTTTTGTGGTTTGTTTTTTTTAACAGAAGTCTGGCCATGTAAAAGGCTACACTGCTTTATATAAGCCCCAGTCTGGCCATGTAAAAGGCTACACTGCCTTATAAAAAGCCCCCAATGGCGTTGTCAGTGTAGAGTGCAGTAGAGTGTAAGTGACATGTACAATGGAGTGTCTATGACGAATATTGTCTAGTGTATTCAATAATGGGTGATGTTAATGCATATCCCGTATTATATAGAATGCTTTGTATAGTAGATCTTGTATCAGCTGTATGATTCAGTTTTCCAACGTGGGTCATGTATATGCATCAACTCTTTTTTTTTTTTTTTTTTTTTATTATCTTTCTTATGCAGGCGATTTTGCATATGATATGGATAAGGTAAAATATGTTCATGTTTTAATATTTCCCATTGCCCAGCCATTATGCAATGAACAAGCTTTTACAATTACCATCCACTATACTCTTGTTGTTTCCTGTGCTATACTTCTCTTATTGCTGTCATGTCTGTCATTTTCACCTATTTATTATTTCATGTG
This sequence comes from Staurois parvus, assembly GCF_062004578.1. Classification (NCBI taxonomy): domain Eukaryota; kingdom Metazoa; phylum Chordata; class Amphibia; order Anura; family Ranidae; genus Staurois; species Staurois parvus. The sequence continues at coordinate 347,311 of NW_028318028.1, read as the reverse complement.
TGCCACAAAGGGTTAGGGTAATATGTTAATGCTTTGTAAATAAAAAAATAATAATAGCTGCATTATTAATGATAAAAAAATCAACAGTCATCTTCTTTCTTAAAGGATAATGCTCAGGTGGGTGACGAGTTTATGCGCCAGATTGAGTCAGTGGCTGCCTATGTTCCCTATATGACCTGTCCTGGAAACCATGAAGAGGCCTAGTAAGTGCGATTTCTTGTTTCCAGAAGTGACATTTAGTGAAATGCAGACCTGTCCTTTGTTTAACATGGTACTGTTTTGACTATTTGTTCTGCAGCACAAAAAATATAATTATTTTGAACAGTAAATCTTCCAATTCTTAAAACCTAGTTACACCCTTATGATTTATTAATGTAATAGAGCCAGACAGCATATACAGTAATAAATCTAAGCTTTTATACAAAACAAAAAGTTTTATTGCTAAGAAGTTGACAGATTTGGCCCAAAGGCCACATAATAGCTGATCACAAGTTATGTACATAGAGACACTAGAGTTCGTTCTGTTGCTCTTTTAAACTGATAAGCATTGTAGCAAAGGGTAAATACCCCACGCTGTATCAATTTTGGATAGTCGGACCGCCGCTCTCTCACATAAAGCATTGTCCCAGATTTCCTGCAATCCAACCCGACTCCCCTGAACAGTGCGTTAATAAACAGTGCTTCTCATGTAGTGAGACTGCTGTTGATTTATACACTGTTCAAGGCTAGAGATGCTGTCCAAAGCTCCAGATTGCTTCAGCATAGGGTATTTTAACTCTGGTTGCAATACAGCAATTGTGAGGATTCAATTAGGTCAGTAGTAACCCCCTTCTCTGCTGATCCTCCTGTCTCTTTGGTCCCCTCTCACCACCTGCTGCATTGCTCGCATGCCTCACAACATGTGACATCTGCTAGTTTCTCCTGCTCCGGTCCCCCAGCTCTGCTGATCCTCTGCTGCTCAGTCCTCTGTCTCTCTGGTCCCCACTCGCCTTCCGCTATAGTGTTCCCACATTGTATACAGTGGGGCAAAAAAGTATTTAGTCAGCCACTAATTGTGCAAGTTTTCCCACTTAAAAAGATGAGAGAGGCCTGTAATTGGCATCATAGGTAGACCTCAACTATGAGAGACAAAATGAGAAAAAAAATCCAGACAATCACATTGGCTGATTTGGAAAGAATTTATTTGCAAATTATGGTGGAAAATAAGTATTTGGTCAATATCAAAAGTTCATCTCAATACTTTGTTATATATCCTTTGGCAATGACAGAGGTCAAACGTTTCCTGTAAGTCTTCACAAGGTTGGCACACACTGTTGCTGGTATGTTGGCCCATTTCTCCATGCAGATCTCCTCTAGAGCAGTGATGTTTTGGGGCTGTTGCTGGGCAACACGGACTTTCAACTCCCTCCAAAGGTTTTCTATGGGGTTGAGATCTGGAGACTGGCTAGGCCACTCCAGGACCTTGAAATGCTTCTTACGAAGCCACACCTTCGTTGCCCCGGCGGTATGTTTGGGATCATTGTCATGTTGGAAGACTCAGCCACGTTTCAGCTTCAATGCTCTTGCTGATGGAAGGAGGTTTGCACTCAAAATCGCAGGATACATGGCCCCATTCATTCTGTCCTGTACATGGATCAGTCGTCCTGGTCCCTTTGTGGAGAAACAGCCCCAAAGCATGATGTTGCCACCCCCATGCTTTACAGTAGGTATGGTGTTCTTTGGATGCAACTCAGCATTCTCTCTCCTCCAAACACGACGAGTTGTGTTTCTACCAAACAGTTCTATTTTGGTTTCATCTGACCATATGACATTCTCCCAATCCTCTTCTGGATCATCCAAATGCTCTCTAGCAAACTTCAGATGGGCCCGCACATGTACTGGCTTAAGCAGGGGGACACGTCTGGCACTGCAGGATCTGAGTCCCTGGCGGCGTAGTGTGTTACTAATGGTAGCCTTTGTTACGTTGGTCCCAGCTCTCTGCAGGTCATTCACTAGGTCCCCCCCGTGTGGTCCTGGGATTTTTGCTCACTGTTCTTGTGATCATTTTGACCCCACGGGGTGAGATCTTGCGTGGAGCCCCAGATTGAGGGAGATTATCAGTGGTCTTGTATGTCTTCCATTTTCTAATTATTGCTCCCACAGTTGACTTGTTAACACCAAGCTGCTTGCCTATTGCAGATTCAGTCTTCCCAGCCTAGTGCAGGTCTACAAATTTGTTTCTGGTGTCCTTCGACAGCTCTTTGGTCTTCACTATAGTGGAGTTTGGAGTGTGACTGTTTGAGGTTGTGGACAGGTGTCTTTTATACTGATAAGTTCAAACAGGTGCCATTGATACAGGTAATGAGTGCAGGACAGAGGAGCCTCTTAAAGAAGAAGGTACAGGTCTGTGAGAGCCAGAAATCTTGCTTGTTTGTAGGTGACCAAATACTTATTTTCCACCATAATTTGCAAATAAATTCTTTCCAAATCAGCCAATGTGATTGTCTGGATTTTTTTTCTAATTTTGTCTCTCATAGTTGAGGTCTACCTATGATGCCAATTACAGGCCTCTCTCATCTTTTTAAGTGGGAGAACTTGCACAATTGGTGGCTGACTAAATACTTTTTTGCCCCACTGTACCATGTGCGCTGTCTGCTAGTTTCTCTGCTCCAGTCTGGACCCCGTTTACCTTCCTACTGCTCCACGCTGCACACCATAGATGTGACGTTTGCTCCAGACACTTCCAGAATATATACACATAAGAACCAGAAGTGACTTCTGATGACGTCATTCTGATTCACTTGTTGGTTTCCCAGTGCATCCTGGGATATCTCATACCAGCAATTCCCCCAAAACTAAGTGAAGCTAAAGCTGAATAGCCTCTCAAAAGCTGCAGGTGCTGTTAGTGAGCATTGTGATAGACTGTGGAGGCTTTGGAAATGCTTTGAAGCACCATGAAAGCAACATGAGGTATAATATTTGAAGTGAAGCAAACGCAATGTGTGACCAGGACTGTAAGGTAACCATTTTATTATGTGACAGGAGCTTTGATTGGCATTCAGAGTGCTTTAAAAACGAGTGTCAAATTACACATTTTGAAGCAAGTATAAAGGAGTCCTAATACATTCTATGCATTATGGTAAAAAAAATACTTTCAGCAGCTGTTTCTTGCTCCTCCCTTCCCCAAGTACTTCCCTGGGTATTGCATCGATCCAGCACTGTGCCCATCTGCAGGTCTTCTCTCCCGTCTTTCACAGGCTTGGCTGAGAGTAGCAGGAGCCATGGGCTCCTGCTGCTGTCTATCAAAGCCAGTGAAGGGGCAGAGTTGAGCCGGGCTGTGTGTGTATATAGACACACACAGCCGAGCTTTGGAGTGAGCCTGCACAATTATCACCATAGGAAGCGGTTTCCTATGGTGGCACAGGGAGAAGAGGAGGAGCCCAGATTGCCTCCGGGGGACCACAGAAGAGGAAGATCGGGGGTGTTCTACCAGTGCACAGAGCAGGTAAGTATACCATATACTGTATGTTATTTAAGAAAACTAAAATTTTTACTTTACAATCACTTTAAAAGATCTGACAATAGCCTATTAAAACAGCAGTTTTTGTCACCTTTTTGTTTTTCAGCAACTTTTCCAATTATCGCATGCGGTTCACCATGCCAGGAGACACAGAGGGCCTGTGGTACAGGTAGGGAAACACTAGGTAGAAATGACACATTGATGCATGAAATTAACATGTGACCTTAAAGAATATGTAAACCCAACATTTCATATTCCTGATATACGCCTGCAGTATTATGTACTTGTATGAAAAAAAGTCTCCTATTCTTTCTACTGTTTCCTTTGTGTGAAATGCCTGGTGATCCTGCCAGTTCCTGTGCTTTCCTATTAAAAACTCACTATACTAGGCACGAGAGCACAGTGTGGTTAGTTCTGTAGCTGTGCTGGGAACTCAGCCTGCTCTCCTCCAATGGTCAGACTACTTGTGCTGACACCCCCCCTTCCCTACACAGCCATTTAGGAAGATCAGTGTACCGCTGTTACCCCTCTCCAAGTTCTCTGTTCTCAGTTGCATAAGGAACTTAGATGGTATGTGATCACTTATAAAACAGGGGGAAAAAAGGTATATAAAAGGTTTATTTTTATCTATACACGTTTTGCCATTCATTTCTATTTTAAACTGAATTGGTTGTTTTACAAGGTGAGGCTTTACATATACTTTAACATTTATACATCATTCTCTCTCCAGCTGGGATCTTGGACCTGCTCATATTATCTCGTTCTCTACAGAGGTTTATTTCTACCTGAAATATGGCGAAGAATTGGTGGCAAAGCAGTTTAACTGGCTACAAAGGGATCTTCAGGTTAGATGCACAGTGTTGGTCTTCAGTCTCCATCCATGTCATAGATTATAGTCTTGTTTTTACAATGCGTACTTTCTGGATCATGCTTTGAGTAGACGTGTATGGATTGTTTTTGAAGAATAAAGATATCTTTTAGTGTAACTTTAAAGGCACATTCAGGTCAGATGCAATAATATTTTTCAATTTAGAACTCAACTCCAGCCACAACTTTTGATTTGTTTAGGGTGCAGCAGGGCAGAGTCTTTATTGCCATCTGTAGCCCTATTGTGCTCCTGTTCAAAACTGTGAGTGTTCGGCTACTGAACGCTGGTTTCTATGGAGAATAGTAACTTCTCATCACTAATAGCTCTCAATGCAGCCTTGACTTTACAAAATACCAATTCTTGGCCCTGATGAAGGGAGACTTTTGTAGCTCCAGAAACGTGTTGGCCATAGTGGAAATTTTCTAGTGGCTTGGTTCTTCTGTCATTTCTTATCTTTGAGTAGTGTAGTCAGTCTTCACAGCAAAGGTGAAGTACTATTACTGTTAGATGTATTACCATGATCTGGGCCAAATATCCTCTAATTAGGGCTGGATTACCGTCACTTGAGCCTGTAGGCACCCAAGCCTTTGGTGCCCAAAGCATAAATATGTGATAAATAATGTTCAACCTTCCTCTTTTTTAGGAGGCCACCAGCAAGGCTCGTCGTTCTGAGCGCCCATGGATCATAACAATGGCTCACCGTCCTATGTATTGCACCAATTTTAACAGTGATGACTGTGCCCAAGTTAACAGCACGGTGAGTGGAATATCCAAGCTTTTTAGAAGTCACAATTCCAGGAGGCCATGAACCTGGACATTTTCCTCCACCTTCCCAGATTGATTTGAGTTCAGAACATCTATCAGGTTTTTCTCTTTCAAATTATTATTGAAATGTTTTAAGGAACACAGTGTGGAACACAGTAACAGTTGTACGTTAAGTAAAGGAATCATCTCTCAGGTTTTTATTGCTGTCTGTGCCCCCATTAGGGAGATTCACCCTCTTTGTTTCCCATGTTTACTATTATTACTGAGAGGGAAAATCCCAAATTTGTGGCTGTCACCAGAACAGGAATAGAGAGGAAAACCTTCCAATGGGTACACTGGTGACAACCAAGGATTCCTTCACTTTGAAGGGACTTCCTTTCGCCTCCTGTTTTGAAGGGAAATTTCATTGAAGGGACACAGATTGGAAAAAAAATGGACAGGGGTCATAACCCTCCCTCAGTCTATCGAAAATTAAAAAGCTTTCTCTTTAGTTCTATTTTAAAGGACTATCTAAATGGTTACAAATTGAATGGATCGTTAAAGCAAGGGTACATACGGATGGAAATTCAGTAGTTTCAGCAGGGACCAGACGAATTTTGATCTGTGTGTATGTGTGGCCCTTTCTGTTTTGCCAGAAACCAGGCATTTGATCGATCCTGCTGGGAAACCTTCTTCAAACAGTGGCTTGCAGCCAATTGGTTGCAGCACTGATCAGTGTATTCTGACAGTGGAGAGTTCCCGCTTTCAGAAAACAATGTCCCGGTCAGGGTGAATCCTTCATCAACATTGCTTGTGTGGATGGAAGAATTATTTTTTTTTTTAATTCAGCCAGAAGGCTGAACAAAAAAAACAGTTTATGCATCCAGTTTTAGGTAGGACATAGTCCAAAAGAGATTTAACAGCTGAAGGTGTAACCAACTTGTTCACAACATCACATGTGTGAAAAACAATTGGCATCCAACCTATTAGCAATGGAGAAAGTCTTTTTATTTTTGTTGTGAATATTCTGACACCATGAATTTTATGGAGTACAATGTCTCAGGGCCCAATCACACCAGTGGGCTTGCATTTTTGCCTGTATAACATAATTACTCTGGAATGTGTTGTGTAAGGCTAATGCAATGCACTATTACAACACATCACAGTGTTTACTTATTTTTTTCACATCAAAGGTATCAAAAAAACACATTTAACTTTGTGAACCATTGACTTTACAGACATGCTGCATTTTTATGGAATGCACACCATTGCCCGTGTATGGTGTTATCAGGGTATAAAAAAAACAATTGTTTACTATGTGCCCTTGCGCTGAGCCTCAGTGCACCTGGTGTGAACAAGCCTTCAAAGTTTGTGTAAAAAAAGATGTATCTTAGTGAATTGAATTAGGCCTCATGCACACTGGGAGTTTAGAACTGGTTCATGTTGTTCCATTGTTTAGCTGCAGGAAGAAGGCACAGATGTTCCATTCAGCCCTGCTGCTGGCAACCTCTCAAACACTATGAGAGGATGACCACTGCTGTGGCTGGATGGGACTTTGTGATGTACAAACATTTAGGGCAGAATGTGTTAAGAATGCTAGAAGTCTGTCCCTGGGAACATGTTGCCCTAAAGGTTTGTATCACTAGGTTTCACAGTCCAGTCCCATCTAGCCACAGCAGTTGTCAGCCTCTCATAGAGTTTGTCAGGTTGCCGACCGTGGGACAAGATGGGACACCTGTGCTCTCTTCCTGCCACTGAATGCTTGATCCCCATGTGCCGGTGTTAAGTGCGCATGGGGACTTAAACAAAAGTTCTGCAGGTGCTTTGGATTATGTGGGAATTATGTTGCATATCATTATATTTCTGAGTTACCTTTTCTCTTGTACGTCATATTGTCTCCATTGCTGATAAGTTATCTTGCTGTGTGTGCTCTGTTTTTCAGACACGTACTGGGCTACCAGGAGGCCAGTATGCACTGGAGGATTTGTTCTATAAATATGGTAGGTGCCGCTTGATTTAAAACATCACCTATTTAATATAGCCTCTATAAGTGTGCTAGTATAAATCAGTCTAAAAATTACATAATTCTATAAACCAAAATGTGAATGTAAATGCAATACAATGTAAATAGTCTAACACAGTGTTTCTCAACCTTTTTTTCACTCAAGGCACCTTTTAAAATTATGGACAGTCCTAAAGGCACCCTTTAAAATCATGGACAGTCTTGAGGCACCCCATTTTAAAATGGGGTGCCTCTAGAGCAGTGGTTCTTAACCTTGTTGGAGGTACTGAACCCCACCAGTTTCATATGCGCATTCACCGAACCCTTCTTAATTGGAAAAATAAAATATGATTTTTAAAATTAAAAACATAGGTATATATTTAGGTATATATTTATACATAGGTGCACAAAATGAACAAAACCGTTAAGAACAAAGAACAAAACCATTAAAACATGATTTTCACACAAAACAAAAACATAATAATGAATATTTACTGCACGAATCATATGAGTCGGGTGTGGGTCTTCACCTCCGCCGAACCCGCGAGACTGACTCACCGAACCCCTGGGGTTCGATCGAACCCAGGTTAAGAACCACTGCTCTAGAGTCTCTAGACTGCCCAAAATGTTAAAAGGGCACCCCATTCTAAAATGTGAAAAACTATTCTAATAGTTTTATATACCGCAGCAACAGCCACACACATAGGACACCCAACATTGGAGGTGATTTATTCTTCCAAAGAAAATACACTTTTGCACACTGGTACTGACTAGTATTTCAGTGTTCCTGTTCCCCCTCAGTTTTTCTCCATCACTGAGCTAATGTGACCCCAGCTCTGATGGAGAGGGGTAGGGGAGGGTCAAGCTAGAATGCTGTGCAGGCAGCTGATATCCTCCTTATCCACTGATGATGTCACTGGTTGTCAGGCCGCCGGCTAGAAGGTCGTAATGGTGCACAATGGAAACCTCTGGCTTTGTGTAGCTAAAAGACAGGCTTGTTCCACCCACTGGATTGTATACAAGTTTGGGGCAATTTTTAGACATTTTGCCAAGGCACCCCTGAAGAAACCCCAAGGCACCCTAGGGTGCCTGGGCACCCTGGTTGAGAAAGGCTGGTCTAACATTTCTTCCAGTCATTCCACCATCAGGTTATATGAGACACCTTCAGTGCACTACTACAACCAAAGTGATTACAGTGTTACACTGCTGCTTACCAGGATGAAGGATCTCAATAACATGAGATCTACACTCGCTTGGCTATCTAACAGCTACGGTATAATTCTGGCCCAGCAACCACCAACCAATGTCCAGATGGAAAGCCAGTATACACAACACCTCTTTGGCTCCCCAACACCCAGCAATTACCAATGAGATAAAGAAGCAGGGCAAAACTCATAGTGTAGTAATAAAGGTTCCAAGTTTATTTAAATACAGAGCTGCTCACAATATACAGAACCTGCAGGCATCTGCATTAAGGACATTTGTATCTGAAAGTAGAACATCACCGTGACTCTTGCTGATGCACGTGATGACACCATGGATCAGAGGCACTGCCTCTTTGTTCTCAACAGGCATCATCAGGGAAAGGAGGCCTCCTTTTCCAGAGGTGGACTCCGGAATCACGGCACCATTTTACTTTTATTCTATGGTGTCATTCACCATTTTTACCAATCGAAATGCATTGGATTAACCTTCAGAACACTTGAATTATTTTTGGTGTCAATTCAGGAAGGTACTGGAAATGCTTCTATTTAGGTCCATGCTGACCTGATAGAAACATTTAGACTGTGACCCCCCCCTGATCTGCCTCATCTTTAAAGATTCATATTCTATATGCCATTCTGACTCTACCATCTGCACTTTATAGCAGATATTGGGATTGTTTCAGATTAGGCAAAGCTTTTGTAATCTTTAGTTATCCATTTCCTAGTGTAGTCTCATTACTGTTCTTAGCTGGCAAAGGTAGAATTTAATGTGGTCATCTACTGCTGTAGGGCCTGAAGCCTCTGTAAGGTGCCATGTTTTATGTATTTAGAGGTAACCTGGTGATGCAATTGTTGTAATGAATGGTTGTTGACTTCCTGTCAGGTTGAACAAGTCTACCTATTCCTCTCTAACCTGCTGAATGTAAGTCCATTACCAGACAAAATTTTGTTATTTTGTTATCGGTAGAGCAGGAAGGGGTATATTGCTTTCTGTGTTCTATTGGGGAAATTTCCCCTTATACCCTGTCATAGCAGGAAGTGGTGGAAAATCACTCTGATGGGACAAAAACCCTTTTTAAGAACAGCAAGGAAGAATTAAAACAATGTTTAAGGGTCAATGCACACTGGCTTAAATGACGCCATTGCTTTTGGATTAAAAAACGCAAATTTTGAGTATTTTTTTGTACTAGCATTTATCAGTTTTTAGGAGCATTTAGTGATCTTTTCTGCCAGAAAACCGCTCTCAAAAACGAAAACAGAAGGGTTTTTCTGCCTCTAAACACTGAGCTTAAAATATGCCTCTAAATGACCTAATGTGCATGGGCATATGGGATAACATTAGTTGCTTCTACAGGCAAAACGCTAAACTCCTCCAGGAGCAGTGTTTTTTTTTTTTTTAAGCCAGTGTGCATGGACCCTTTCTGTTGTCTATGGCTTCCTGTCCCAGTGACCACTGCACCCCACATTTCTTGTATAGGCATTACAGGGACAGGAAGCAGCCAAGATTATGCACCTTTCACATGCCAATGTTTGGTCAACAACTGAACTTCTTCATTACGTTTTGAAATTCTTTACGCTTTGAGCTACAGCCACAATTCATGGTTTGGCTGTTTGCTGAAAGCAGGTTTACCTGATAAAGTGGACACTGATTCCCAGTCTGCAGTGCAGGAACAGAACAGGTATGCATTTAAAGATAATCAGTTACCTGTGCCTCTACTTTCAGGGGTGGATCTGGAAATCTGGGCACATGAACATTCCTTTGAGAGGCTCTGGCCTGTGTATAACCGCAGGGTAAGTACACCAAACTTCAGTTCTGAGCCCATAGTACAGCAATTCTTAACTAGGGTTCCTCTAGAGATTGCTATAGGGTTGCTGAGCTGTGGTTGATTGACCTCCCATTTGATGGTAACTGCATAGTTCCCAGTCCAATGCCGCTTGGCAGGGCCAGTGTCATAACATGATTTTTTTTTTTTAGCTATCTGTATGGGTGGCATTCTGACCACCACTGTAAGAGGGGGGCATTCTCCCCACTTTAAGGGGCATTCTTCCCACTGACCACCAATGTAAGAAGCATTTTTATCCATTGACCACCAATGTAAGGGGCATTCTTCCGACTGACCACCAATGTAAGAGGCAATTTTACCCAATGACCACCAATACAAGGAGCATCCTTCCCCCTAACCACCAATGTAAGTGGCATCCTCCCCGCTAACTACCAATGTAAGGGGCATCCTTCCCCCTAACCACCAATGTAAGGGGCATTCCTCACAGTGACCACCAATGTAAGGGGCATTCCTCACAGTGACCACCAATGAATTATTTTATCAGGGATTCCATAAGTCCTAATAATTATTCCACAGGTTTCTCTGCAATAAAGAGGTTGTGAAAGGCATGTCAATGTACTAGGGCAGCCTATTTCATATATAGAACTAGAAAATACATTGGGCTTGATAAACTATTCGTAGCACAGAGACAGGAAAATTATGTGCAAAATTTTCATTCAAAATTTGACTTTAGATTCAGAATACTTTATTAATCCCAAAAGGAAACTATTAATTATGACATCAATTTATCTGTTATGCCATTTTTTTTTATAGCTATACCTTCATATTCTTGGTCTGATTATTTGTTTATGTCTGAAATGTTCATGAGCGATCTGATGGCTCCTCATTCATTCCCTGTGCGACCTGATCCTCAGGGGGTAAAATATATATATTTTTTTACAGTATACCGTCATATTCTTGGTCTGATTATTTGTTTGTACCTCAAATGTTCATGGGTGACCAACCTGCATACAAACTGTTTTACATGTTTTTATATTACTATATCCTTTCTGTGTATAAAACTTTAATAAACTCAGATTGAAGATAAATTATGTATTATGTATAGTGACTAAGGTTTATAAGGAGTGCTGTGCCACCTACTGCTTCATGCACTAATGCACTCATTCTACGCCCCAAAAATCTTCTCAATTATAAGTCATGCAAATTGTGACATTTCTGTGAAATCTTTCAAATATGGATTTTCCTATTTCTAATGCATATGTCGCACTCAACAGGAACATGCACTGTGAATTATTGTTTTATTTGTTCCACTGGTTAAGGATGTTGTACCGCTGATAGTTTATCAGACCCATCATGTTGCCAGTCCAGTGAAACTCCACCCAGTAAGTCACACGCTTTATCCAAGCCCCCTCAAAGTTTTGGTGGCTGTCACCTCCACGTCCAGTCGAACACAAGATAAGTTCTTCAAATAATGATTCTATCCATTTATATATTGTAGCTCCAAATATATCCAAAGAGCTTAAAGCAGAACTACAGTGTATCCGAGCGCCACAAAACAAAAGCATTATTTAATTCAGTTTTAATATTCAAAGCAAACTCACTCATCCATCAATGTCTCTCCATGCTTTATTTTGCTGAGAAATCACTTCAGAAAACAACCTCTAGCATTTCTGGCTGAGACCATCTTGAGTTAAGGCAGATGATTCATGGAGCAATTACTTCCTGGAATCCATCTGCCCTTAGCTCAGATATATAGGCAAGAGGGTGTGCTTAGCTGAGAAAACGCCTCCTCCTCTCCTGAAGACTCCTGGGATGTATGACATCATATGCCTAGGCATGGAACCTAGAAAGTAACTAAGGAAATGTAAAAAACTGCTTAAAACAGGTACATATGATATACAGTACATTCCTATGTTTTTACTAATGCTAGCAGCATAAAGATTTAAAATAGTCAATGTTGCTTGAGAGAGTGAAGTTCCACTTTAACAGACTATTTAGATCAGGTTGTTACTCCTGCCGTATTAATCAAAAAACATTCTAGGATCAATATTAAAGTGAGCCTTCACTTGAATGTAAAAGTACCGTCTCAAAAGTACCGTACAAAAGTAGCATCCCAGGAGGCTGCAGGACCAGTCTCACTGCGCGATGCAATCTCACACATGCACAGTGAGGAGCCAGCTGTGCTCCATCAGGAAGTCACAACCTGCTCCCATATCCAAGATGGTGGAGCCGGGAACCAACAGCAGTGAGAATTGTCTACAGTACTGGACTCCATGGACTGGTAAATACCTTATTTTTAAAAGTGAGCAACTATATGGGTGGGTGTGCCCAAAGTTGATCATTTGCAGATAATCACTCCATGAGCACGACCGTGAACAGCTGGGGGAGCTGTCAGCCTCCTATTGCTTTCAATGGGGCTACTCTGTCACAGCTTATCATCGGGAACCCCCCCCAATAGATCTCCCACTTCTAAACGCAGATGGTCCTATTTGCAAGGGTGAATGGAACCCTAGACCTCTTGCATGCAAAGAAATGGAACCTTTCTGTTTTGCCCATTGCAGCTATTCCAGCTGTCATTTTGCTGTTGCAGGTTAGAAATGTTAACATCCAGTTGGTTGTTGTGGGTGACACAGATTCCTCTGGTTTCTGCATAAATTATCCAGTGAATACAAAAGATCTAATTCTGGTGTATTTTTGGTTGCAGGTGTATAATGGATCCATTGATGCCCCATACACCAATCCCCGGGCTCCTGTCCACATAACCACAGGATCTGCTGTGAGTAAAATATAGACATGATAATGACAAATACATTACTAATATATTGTAGGAATACAGCAGTAAACGTCCCATACACTCAATAGCAATTTATTTTTTATTAGGCTTCAATTACATATATAAAAGCTACAGATGTTTTACACACTTCCTGCCTTTAAAGTGACACTAAATTATATCCTTCCTCTCCAAAACTAACCCATACTCATCCACTACTTAAAGGGGGCTTGTAGTCTATTTTTTTTATTATTTCATTTTTTACTGTGTTTTTCTGCCTCCTTGCAATGTCCTATGTGAGCCCTTGAACCTCTCATTTTCCTCCTCACCTAGTTTGGAGTGGGTAGTGCACGTTAGTGGTCATGTGCACTGCTCTAAGTACAATACAAATCCCAGAGAATATAGACCATTCTGAGGGCAAGCAAGGGAAGGTGGCTATATTCTTACATACAGTGGAACAAAAGTAGCCACCCTCTAATATTCACAGCAGCAGAAAAAAAAGGAATTGGGGATTTGTGCAGGGATATATTTCCAGTTTTCTGAAAATTCCCTTTTCAGTGGGCCTAATCAGAGGAAAGAATCAAAGTACCACACATGCACCACAGTCAGGACTGGTAGCTGCATACAGTCTGCTTGAACCTGGATGGGTGGATGTATTACTTTTAGGGCTCATTTGCATTGCTTTAAAATCTGGCAACTAGCAGATGGCACACATGGTACGCAATGTGGGAATGTTATAAGGGAAGGTGAGTGGGGACTGGAAAGAGAGGACTGAGCGATGGAGGATCAGCAGAGCTGGGGGTTACTATTGAGTGGAGGATCAGCAGAGCTGGGGGTTACTATTGAGTGGAGGATCAGCAGAGCTGAGGGTTACTATTGAGTGGGGGATCAGCAGAGCTGGGGGTTACTACTGAGTGGGGTATTAGCAGAGCTGAGGGTTACCAATGAGTGGGAGATCAGCAGAGCTTGGGGTTACTACTGAGTGAGGCATCAACAGAGCTAGGGGTAACTACTGAACGGTGTTTTAGAAGAGCTGGGAGTAACTACTGAGTGGGGCATCAGCAGAGCTGGGATCTGCTGAATGAGGGTACCAATGAGCTGGGGATCTGCTAAGCAGGGGTATTCCTGAGCTTGGAGTACTACTGAGCTGAGATTCACAGTCTGGTTTAAGGTTAGATGTTTAGTGTAGAATGGATGAGGCGAGCAAACTGGCAAACTTTACAAGGCATTCAAGAGAATCTCCATAAACCATGTTAATGCATCATGCTGTGTATTTGTTCACGGTTTTCATCCAAGGGCTGTAATGAGAGGCTTGATCCATTCTTTCCTCTACACCGGGAGTGGAGTGCAGTAAGGATTGAAGATTATGGCTATACTCGGATCCACGTTGCCAATAAGACTCACATACACATTCAACAAGTGTCCGATGATCAGGTATGTGCATGTGTTAGTGTTTCTACATGGGGGTACAAATGATGGGCTCTACATGAAGTGATCATAACAACTAAAGACGTACAAGATGCATAAACCAATCCTACTTGACATAGCAGCCTACATTACCATTTATGACCCACTTCTCTGCCATTTTCTATAAGACCACTGGGGGACGTGGAGTCATTGAGACTGAAGCATGATGTCTTTGTAGCACTTTTGCTGAGGTTTATAATAAAATTAGATCTTCTTAAAGCATAAAAATGTTAATATATTGCATCTTACCTTCTTTTTAAAGTTTCTTTTGCTGTATTTCCACCTTTAATAGCACACTTCCTGCCCCTGGGTAGCTCTAGCACTTCTTCACTATATCATTGAAGGTTGCCACCCTGAACTCCTGATATGGACTACAACCATGTCCTTATCTCTTCATCTCAATAGCATGGGGGGCAGGGCTATTGGTAGTTTTCAAAAGATAACTAGAACAGAAGTTAACCTTCAGAAAGTGACAAAGGACCAGCAAGATTGACAAGTATTTTCTGTACTTGTTGAAAGTGTCACTAGCTGCAAAAAAAGATGCCTAATACAGCCACCACCTATATTAATGTCTGTTAGGCTGTTATATGTTACATTTTGTTACAAGCGTAATTAAACTCGAATTTTTGAAAAATCACTGACAAGCAGGACTTTTATAGCAATAGAAGAGACTCGCAGCTTCCGTTCTCTTTCTTTCTCGCAATCCGAGCAGAAGCCCCCCCTCCCCCTTTGCCCTCAGTCTTACGGGACACATCACAGGTTTCAGGAGGCTGCAGGACCATACACAAAGCACAGCGCAGCTCTCGCACATGTGCAGGGGGAAGCCAACTGTGAAGCTGCAAGGAGTCACAGCTGGCTTCCCGTAGTGAACATGCTGACGCCTTGGACCCAAACTAAAATTAAGTGGACAGGCCCATTCTGTAGAGAGGGTCCTCACTTCTCTCCAAGTGTACACTATTGGCCACAGAGGCTCTGGCATTTGACCATTTAATGACAAGGTGCATAGCTTAGGCCTGGTTCACACCTATGCATAATGCAGTGTTTCTCAACTCCAGTCCTCATGGACCCCCAACAGGTCATGTTTTCAGGATTTCCCTCAGATGAAACAGCTGTGGTAATTACTAAGGCAGTGAAACTGATCAAATCACCTGTGCAAAATAATGGAAATCCTGAAAACATGACCTGGTGGGGGTCCATGAGGACTGGAGTTCAGAAACACTGGCATAATGCAATATGCTGTGGAAAAAACGTCCCTGAACCTTTCCAAAAACGCAGTGGCTGAAAACACATAGATGTGAATATGTCCCATAGGAAACCATGTTCAATGGACTGTAGTGCATTTTTGCAAAAAGCACTAAAAAATGCATAGGTGTGAACCAGGCCTTGGTACCCATTCGGACAGGGCTTAATCCTGACTGGTGGCACATCAAGGCTCTGTATTCGCCAGGTACAAGGGAAACCAGATTAAGATTTAGAGATGGTAAAAGGCTAATGCTACCTTTTGCAACATGTTACATGTCACACCCATGTTGCTAAGCAAACTTCCCCAAAAGAATGCATTGGTTCTCTCACCCCACAGCAGCTGTCATTTTGTAAATAGGCTCCACCCACACAGACACTTGATTAATTCACAGAGATCTGTGAATTAATGAAATACAAGTCCCATGTGCCACTGTAGCAGACAAACTTGTAGTTTTTAATGGAACACGAGTGCAGTGATCGCTGTACTCTTAGTCCATTGACTCTTCCTCCAGCTTTCCAATTGACAGACTGTACCTTGGTATGGACAGGAAGCTGGGGAAAGAGCCTATGGGAACCTGGCGTTGCACCCTCAATCCACTGGTCACAGGTGCAATGAACTTAGCCTTTAAAAGGACATATGGGAATTTTCATTGCTCACCTGATTTTCAAGGTGTGGGCTTTCATTCTAAGGCCACATTCACAGTTGCGAATGGGGCCGGCACCAATTACATGCGAGAACCCCAGAAGGGGTTCCCCACAATTAGCTGGGGGAGGCAGCTCCATTGAAAGCAATGGAAGCCTAACAGCTTCCGCAGCTAATGGTGGCATGGAGCGGCCACCTGCAAGTGATTGGTGTTGGATGCAGACAGTCTGCAGTGGGGTTCTCGTATATAATCAGTCCCACTCTCAAGTGTAAATGTGGCTTTATGCTTGTGTAGGCTCCAATCACACTTATGCAGTTTGCTTTTTGTCTATTTTGCAGTGCTTATTGCTGTTTGTTTTGTGTTTTTCTACACACGTTTTAACCGTGTTATGCATTTTTGTTCATTTTTTTTTTTTGCTGGGCAGAATCGAAACACACAAAAATGCATTACCACGCATTTCAGCAGATTCTCTATTGAAATCTATTTTAGCAAAAATGCTGCTTTTTGCTTAAAAAAAAAAGTCTGTGACCCTTTCCAAAAAAGCAGCAGCAGTTTAAAAAAGCGTAGATGTGAGCATGTTCCATAGGAAACCATGTTAAGTGGACTGTACTACGTTTCTGCAAAAAGCAATAAAAAACACATTGGTGTGAATGGAGCCTAAGTCACTGAACTGCAGCAATCTAGTGTGTATGTGAGATTGAGACACTTGATATGCACGTTTATTTCTAATATGCAGCTAATTAGGCAGAGATAAATATGACAGCCCCTGGGCCACAAATTAGCAGTGACAGATTGTGTATCCCTGTCTTGATACGTTTCTTTTGAACAATATTAGTTTTTCATGTTAAAGTTGTTGTAAACCCTAATATATATAATTTTAGTTGCATGTAATCTTTTTCTGTTTTCCCCTAGGATGGAGAGATCGTGGATGATATATGGCTGATTAAAGACAAGAGCTAAAAATACAGAGATTTCTGGCTAATAGCAAACCAGACAAGGCTCTAAATACAAATCCAGCCTTCTAAATCCCTGATGTCCAACCTGCGGCCATTTGGGACTAGGGCCCTCAGGGGACCCTGCAGACTTTAGTCTGTATTTATCTTACCTAGATGCTTCTTAAGGGCCAATTCACACTGACTTGCGCTATAATTTATGGAAAATGCATGTCCATTTCTATCACGTTTTAACATGCACTGACCTTTGTTGACATGCATACACAGCGTTATGGTGTGAATAGTACAAATTGGAAACCATTGTTTTTCAGATGTTCTTCCATTGATCTGTGTTTTACAGCTGCTCTAAAATGTAGATCAACGCACTGGTGTGAAGGCCCCCAAGCCAGTGAAGGAAAAATATTCTGTATACCAGCTTCTAGTAGTTAAATGATTTTTTTTCTTTTATAATGGATCTTGCTGGGAGAAATTCCAAATGTGGCTTAAAAGAGAAGTATGGCCAAAGTTTTTCTGGCCATACTTCTCTCCTGGGTCACAGAAGTGCATTTATTTCTGCATTCCTGTGATCCAGTTTCAGCTCACATCACAGAGCCCGCTCAGTCTCTGGATGTATCCCAACATTATTGTCAGAATCCACCCAGGTAACTGACCGGCTGCTGGCTCAGCCTTTCAGCGTGCTGCTGAGAGCCTGGGACAGCTGCTCCCACCCCCTCCACACCCTGGCGCTCCAGAGAGCACCGGGGGGGGGGGGGCAGAGCAGAAAGCGATGACTGACAGTCATTGCTCTCTGCTTAGTGAAGACTGAGAACTGAGTGATCAGCAATCATGTGATTGCTCAGTTCTCAGTCTTACAGATGGCAGGAGACAGCTTCAGCATCGGATCGATGCTGCAGCCATCAAGGCAAACATGTATGTTTGAGTTTTCCAATCCCACACTCCTTGAAATAATTTTTAAGATGGCTGCAGGAAACAGAAATGGGGAAGCAATGAAGCTGTAATAGCATTGATCTCTAGTCTCACATAATGTCTCCACGCTGTGAATGTCTCCTGAAGCATATCCCCAGTCTCCAACAACTCCCATAGAATGCAGGCAGTCTTTGACCATCTCCTGTTGCATGTATGCAGTCCTAAAGGTCTTCAAAGCATTACATTCACTAAATATTGGGTGGTGATGTTTGGGATCATACTTGAGGCCCTCTGTACCAAGAAAATTAACCATCACTGTTCTATATCAATCAGTGTGATTCATCCCCAGAATGATGTCTCTTACTTTCTACCTCTCAGGAACGATCACATATGCTATGTGTACTAAACTCGTACAAAAAAAAATAAATATATATATATATATTTGTGTTCAAAATAGCAGTATGTTGAAAAAAGTGAATAAAGCTCTTTGCTCTTTTGCAAATTGTAACCTCTTCAGCACGTCTTTTTTCCAACAGTGGGACTTTGCGGGGGCTTCTTGCAGATAGCTTGGCTTCACATAGGTGTCTTCTATTTGTAACAGTACTCACAGGGAACTTTACACCTTCTTTGATCTTCCTGGAGCTGATTGTTGGCTATTGCCATTTTGGCTATTCTTCTATCCATTCGAATGGTAGTTTTTCGCTTTCTTCCACGTCTTTCAGGTTTTGGTTGCCATTTTAAAGCATTTGCAATCATTTTAGCTGAGCAGCCTATCATTTTCTGCACTTCTTTATATGTTTTCCCCTCTCCAATTAACTTTTTAATCAAGGTACGCTGTTCTTCTGAACAATGTCTGGAACGACCCGTTTTCCTCAGAATTTCAGAGAGAAATGCACTGTAACCAGCATGTACAACATTTGCTGCCTTCCTTCCTTAAATATGGGCAATAATTGGAACCTGTTTTTCAAAGAATGAGTGACCTCACTAATAGAACTCCACACTGCTATTATTTTGAACATGCCCCTTTCAATTAGTGATTCAATTACACAGAATCAGCAGCATGCATGTCATGACTGTTGGGTCTGTTGGATTTCTATTACTCTACTACACCTGCTAGTAAATTATTTGCCATGTAGAAATATCATTTCTACCAAAAACAGTGATTGATCAGGTTAGTGATGTCTGACTGCTAATATTATGAACACAACTGTATATATATATATTTTAGTAATCTCAGACTGGAAGCACTATAAGCCACCGAGAACATCAACATACTGTAGGACTTGTACACTTGGTTGGGATCAGGTTAGCAGTTTTATTTTTCTGCAAAGAAGAGAGAATGCTATGATCAGTATTCGCAGCTCAAGGAGTGTCTGGGTCAACTAAACCAGCAGGATCTGTTTCCGTTGGCAGAAACCCCAGTTGTCATTGCAGGCCTACTTTATGGATGAAACAGACAGTCAATGCCTTAATAAACTATTTAAAGGGGATTTCCACAAACTGGAATATCCCTCTGTGCCTGGGACCCCTCCCTGTAGTAACACAGCGGGCCCTATTTATAAAGAACTGGCCAGTTACTATTTTTACTGATTGCCTGGTAATTCACCACCAAAATTGTAAGGTATTTAAAAAGCAGCGGCCATAGCTCTGGTGAATTTATTTAAAAAAAGAAAAAAAAAAGAGGAAACTGTGAAAAATAAATAAACTAAGCAGATTCTAAAAATGTATTATGCAGATGATAGCTAGATGGATTCATATATTTATGGAAGTTATAAACTTAATGTTTTTTTTTTTTTTACTTTTTATCATGATTACATAATTGGTTTAAATGATTTTATCTTCTTGATCCCCAGCTTTAATTCCCAAATCCATTGTTGGGTACCGGAGGAAAAGCTAGATACCAGGAGGCGAAACCTACTATACAAAAGGCCTCGTCCTCTTAACTCCCACCCACCTGGAGCAAGATCCCTTCATACTTTTCAACAGTTCCTTCTAATAGTGGCCAAAAAAAGCTTTGATAAATTATGGATTTCTTCCGATAGAAATAATTTATCTATAGTTGATTGATATGCTATATGCAGAGAAGTGGATTTTGATCAACATTTATTTATTTTAGTTAAGGTGCAATCATAACTTATGATCACAAGTTCTCACATCTCATCTCTGTTTCCACCGTGTAATCTCATTACCGGATCAATTGAGTTACGATCAAAGTAATTCACAGTGCTGCCGATCGATAGAAAGCAATCGATAATTTTTGAGTTTGATTGAATTCAATCTAAATTGATCATAAGGGAAGGTATGACTATCCAATTGTTTGTGGATTCAATCATTTTTATCGAATCGCACATCGTTTGGATAGTGAAATGGAAACGTCTGTGTCCACCATAGGAGCTAACTGGCCACTGAGGCTCTCACACTGGTTTGTTGAATGGTTTTGTCAATGTTATATAGCACTTCTGCCTTGCCGCACTGAGGTCTCTGGTTCAAATCAGGACACCAATGAATTCTGGTCAAGACACTATCTGCATGGAGTTTGCATGTTCTCCCTGTGCACTCTGCTTTCCAAAGACATGCTGGTTGGGTAATTAGCACCTAAGTTGGCCCTAGTATGTGTGTGCAGGTCCTATTTTGTATGAATGTGAGATAGGAGTCTTAGACTGTAAGCTCCTTGAGGGCAGGGACTAATGTGAATAAAAAGTATGTAAAGCACTGCATAAATGATAATTTGGAGGTTTGTAGCAGAAGGCTCTGAACTGGACAATAAGTTAACTGTAAATATATTTTTAATATGTAATGACCACATGATCAAAATGTTTTATTACAACGTAAAAAAAAAATATGTTTTGCAACTGTGTAAATAAAATGTATGTATATTTTTGTGTGTGTGTTGACACTTCTTTCTAGCTTTGTTAATACTTGCCTAATTATTGGAGCTCATTCACATCACATTGTGTGTTAAAATCACTTCTCTATGTGTCTATGTGAAATGATTATGTTGACCTGTCAATCATTTCTTGAAATACAAAGACATTTCTTTTTATTTTGGGAGCAGTAAAGTAGTACCTCTTATTAGAATTCCCCATCCTTATTATCTCGTCAACCAAATCTAAAATAGATTCCATTGTCCTAATGGAAAAAAACTGCCCTTGCATTTGATCACCACTTTCAGACAGTGTTGCGTGTACCTATAGGGCACAGGTGTCAAACTGGTGGCCCTCCAGTTGTTGCAAAAATACAAGTCCCATGAGGCATTGCAAGATTGACAGTTACAAGCATGATTCTCCAAGGCAAAGGCATGATGGGATTTGTAGTTCTACGACAGCTGGAGGGCCGCCAGTTTGACACCTCTGCTATAGGGGGTACAACTTGTACTGTCACGTAGGCAGTGGGCTCTCTGCATCAACAGGTGAATGTAGGCCCTAAAGATGGCAGAGGTGCAGGGGCTAAGGCTTACTATACAATCTGAGAAATCAAGAAAAAAAGAAAGGTTGTTCAAGAATGTCCCATCAGTATCAAAGTTACACTAAATTCATAAAAACGTATATTTTATTATAAAAAGTCATATAACACAGTGGCTAAATGGTTAGCACTTCTGCCTGGCAGTACTAGGGTCGTTCGTTCGAATCCCAGCCACGGCACCACCTGCCTGGAGTTTGCATTTTCTCCCTGTGCCTGCGTGGGTTTCCTTGGGGTACTCCGGTTTCCTCCCACACTCCAAAGACATGCTGGTAGGTTACTTGGATCCTGTCTAAATTGGCCCTAATATGTGTATGAATGTAAATTAGGGACCTTAGATTGTACACCTCTTGAGGGTTAGGGACTGATGTGAATGTACAATATATACAGTGGGGCAAAAAAGTTTTAGTCAGCCACCAATTGTGCAAGTTCTCCCACTTAAAAAGATGAGAGAGGCCTGTAATTGGCATCATAGGTAGACCTCAACTATGAGAGACAAAATAAGTAAAAAAATCCAGACAATCACATTGGCTGATTTGGAAAGAATTTATTTGCAAATTATGGTGAAAAATAAGTATTTGGTCAATATCAAAAGTTCATCTCAATACTTTGTTATATATCCTTTGTTGGCAATGACAGAGGTCAAACGTTTCCTGTAAGTCTTCACAAGGTTGGCACACACTGTTGCTGGTATGTTGGCCCATTCCCCCATGCAGATCTCCTCTAGAGCAGTGATGTTTTGGGGCTGTCGCTGGGCAACACGGACTTTCAACTCCCTCCAAAGGTTTTCTATGGGGTTGAGATCTGGAGACTGGCTAGGCCACTCCAGGACCTTGAAATGCTTCTTACGAAGCCACTCCTTCATTGCCCAGGCGGTATGTTTGGGATCATTGTCATTTTGGAAGACCCAGCCACGTTTCATCTTCAATGCCCTTGCTGATGGAAGGAGGTTTGCACTCAAAATCTCACGATACATGGCCCCATTCATTCTGTCCTGTACATGGATCAGTCGTCCTGGTCCTTTGTGGAGAAACAGCCCCAAAGCATGATGTTGCCACCCCCATGCTTCACAGTAGGTATGGTGTTCTTTGGATGCAACTCAGCATTCTCTCTCTTCCAAACACGACGAGTTGTGTTTCTACCAAACAGTTCTATTTTGGTTTCATCTGACCATATGACATTCTCCCAATCCTCTTCTGGATCATCCAAATGCTTTCTAGCAAACTTCAGACGGGCCCGGACATGTACTGGCTTAAGCAGGGGGACACGTCTGGCACTGCAGGATCTGAGTCCCTGACGGTGTAGTGTGTTACTGATGGTAGCCTTTGTTACGTTGGTCCCAGCTCTCTGCAGGTCATTCACTAGGTCCCCCCCGTGTGGTCCTGGGATTTTTGCTCACCGTTCTTGACCCCACGGGATGAGATCTTGCGTGGAGCCCCAGATCGAGGGAGATTATCAGTGGTCTTGTATGTCTTCCATTTTCTAATTATTGCTCCCACAGTTGATTTGTTCACACCAAGCTGCTTGCCTATTGCAGATTCAGTCTTCCCAGCCTGGTGCAGGTCTACAATTTTGTTTCTGGTGTCCTTCGACAGCTCTTTGGTCTTCACCATAGTGGAGTTTGGAGTGTGACTGTTTGAGGTTGTGAACAGGTGTCTTTTATACTGATAACAAGTTCAAACAGGTGCCATTGATACAGGTAATGAGCGCAGGACAGAGGAGCCTCTTAAAGAAGAAGGTACAGGTCTGTGAGAGCCAGAAATCTTGCTTGTTTGTAGGTGACCAAATACTTATTTTCCACCATAATTTGCAAATAAATTCTTTCCAAATCAGCTAATGTGATTGTCTGGATTTTTTTTCTCATTTTGTCTCTCATAGTTGAGGTCTACCTATGATGCCAATTACAGGCCTCTCTCATCTTTTTAAGTGGGAGAACTTGCACAATTGGTGGCTGACTAAATACTTTTTTGCCCCACTGTATATGTAAAGTCCTGCGTAAATTGACGGCGCTATATAAGTACCTGAAATAAATAAATATAAATCACAAGTCCAGGATGATATCACCATCTATAGATTTTTTTTTAGGTATAAAAGTAGCAAATGGCAAATGTCATCTATCCACAGTCAATGTGTTTTGCGGTCGTTGCAGCTTCTTCACATTTTCAAACTACAGATGCGCAAACGAATGCAAAACTTGTTGACTTTTTGGATAGATAACAATTGCCATTTGCTACTTCTATACCTAAAAAGTATCTATAGATGGTGATATCATCCTGGATTTGTGATTTATATGACTTTTATAACAAAATAGACTTCTTCTCCAGGCCTGACAGCCTGTTTTCTAGTGTCCCAGCAGGGGGTCTCCTTAAAGCAGAGTACCAATCGCCTCATTTGGGGAGGGGTGTTTAGGCGGGGACTCAGGCTATGACCAAATCCCTCACCCGTTTATACCATGGCCAATAACCTTCCCTAGGTACATGTAGCAGCCTAGCCACTGGTAGATTAATATGTAGAATGATATCCTGAACGTCCAGACATCAAATATCACACATCTTACCGTTCCAGATAACGACATATTGCTTTCTACTCTCGTGTAGGTGCCACATAGGGGTGTAATGTGTCAGGTGACCCGTATTAAACTGACCTATCTGAATATATGCTTTGTTTTATTGTACCTTGTTCCTGTCGGGATTTATGAATTTGTATGAAAAAGTGGTTTCAAGTGGGATATATGTTTTACTGCCATTCTGGAATGCTTTTCATGTCCAGTGACGGATGAATTTATAGCTTTATGATCAGGCCAAGGCAAGGGTCTGACAGACATCATGGAACCAGCTAATTTGGTTTATAACCATGATGCATATTCAGCTGTGTCCTGTGCACTCCTGAACTCAGCACACACACAGACCACTTTCCTTGCAAGAGGAGGAAGGCTGTAGGGAGGGAGAATGATATTTGCAGAGTGTGATACAAGATGGTAGATCTTTAACAAAATGGTTGTCCGCGTCCATATCTGTGTGCACAATTATCACAAGCTCCGCTCAAATACTTACCTGAGCTCCATCTTGATCCAGCACTGTGCCTGCACTCTCTCTTTCCTCACTGGATTCAGTAAAAGCAGCAGGAGCCATTATCGTCCAATCACAGAGAGACACAAACCCTCCAATCACAGAGCTGCACAGACTCTCCAATCTGTAGTGACTTTTGAAATTATGTATCAAAAACATGACTTTATTTCAACAACAACCCAGCCTAGCCGCCCGTTAAGGGTTAACTCTTTTTGGTTGAAAATTCAAAGGACCCTCCAACTCAGACATGCAAATAATGGGTGAAGTGAGCTTTTTCCAAGACAATAGACTGACTGACTATCAACAGGTAGTTTAAGACCGGACAATTGTAAGGTTTAAATTGGAGACTATGAGAATAGCTAAAGTGTGGATATGTCAACAAATACTGTTTATATATTGGGGTTGAGTGAAGAAGTCTACAAAAGTTAAATAGACAGTCAAATAGGACTTCGACCTTCAAACATTAAGTCATAACACATGAACAATAATGAGACGGAAACTCAACTGGTTGAAAGTTTGCCCAGAACCTTGCAGAGTGAACCAACAAACCTCTCGATCTGTCACAATATGCTATTATCCACTAAAGTTGAAAGTATAAATGGTTGTTTACTCTGACTCCCACACAATAGCCAGGTAAACAGAGGGTCTTTCCTACCCATGGGAATGTTGGTTCTAAAACAAAAAGGTTAAATTCAGGACATATAAGGCTAAGAACTGGATATATCTACCCACAGAGATATTACCAAAGAACATAGTATCAATGGATGTTATAAAGAATATGTTTCACACACAAGATATTCAGCAGAATGGGGATTGTATATCACTAAATTGAGTATGGAGATGAGAAAAAGTAAGATATATTGTGAATTAGCAGCAGTTGTATGTCTTACCAGGAAACAAATGCTTTCACACAAGTTTGTATCTCAGAAAGATGAATAACTGAATATACACATATATTCCATGGTTCCTATTTAGAATATTATAGGTATGGTCACCTATATATATATCTGAATAAGACGTATATTTAATACCTGAAATCACCTTGAGTTCCACCCAAGGTGCGAGTCATCATAAATACTCAAATTGTTCTATGAGCTCTGACTGCCACTTAGTAGACAGGTGAGAGATAGCTTAAGTACATACATTTCTCAACCAGCCAATCAAAAAGCCTGGTGGGAGGGTCTCTTAGAACAATAGTTTAGATGGTATAAAAACCCATGCACCTCATTTATAAAAAAAACCCTCATTGAAAAAAAACCTCACTGAAGAACCTCACTGAAAAACAGCAAAGAGAGACAAGCTGAAGGAAATCTGACGAAGCTGAAATCCATCTGAAGAGCTACTGATTAACTCTTTTCAAACTTCTAAAAACTTTACTAAATTTCTAAATCTCTGTACCTCTAACTTCCTACATTTTCCTACACTATTGAACTATATCTCACTTCCCCCTGTGGTCATCCCTGAAGGCGTACCATTGCCAGCTGAATCCACTGGAAAGTGTCATAGTCTGAATTCCGGGTGTGGTGAGACTGTTCATGTAATTTTGCATTGCATATTTTCTCTGTTGTGTAGAGTAATAAGAATTACCTTAGTGTATAACAACTGTATTGGGTGGTTATATATATATAGAGAGATCCCGTATTACTGTTAGATATTGTTGGTGTCATATTACAACATTTACATAATTCATAAATTATTAAATATTAATAATTAGAGTATAATTTATCAGGGAATATCTTCTTCCATTGCTATGGCCACGTGATGAGAGAAAATAACCTCTGAAATACTCTAAAATTATTAGTTATTAATAAATTTAATTTTTAATCATTATCATCTAGAAGATTGTTATATTGTTTCCCATTATTTAGAAACATTATATTGTGTATGATATTGGTAGGGTATATCTTTGATTGTGTGTACCAGTATTCATTCATCACCAGTCTTTTGCGTTTTGTGTTAATATATATGTAATTTTTGTACATAAATAAATTTTTATATTTATCTATTATAAGGCAAATTTTATGTGTATGGTACGAAATCATACTGGCTAAAAGAATTCAAGGTATAATAATAAGTGGTGATCAAATTGTCAAGGTGTCCAAATTATTGGTTTACTAAATATTTGCCGTATTTTAACGGCTGGAGGCACTGTAATATTTCATCTAAGGGAAAGGGACACCACCCTTCATAAATAGAATAAATGCTTACATAAACCACCACAAATCACAGAGCAGCACAAACTGTACAATCACAGAGAGGCACAAACCATCCAATCGTAGAGCGGCCCAGACCGTCCAATCGCAGAGCGGCCCAGACCGTCCAATCGCAGAGCGGCCCAGACCGTCCAATCGCAGAGAGACACAGACCGTCCAATCGCAGAGCGGCACAGACCGTCCAATCACAGAGCGGCACAGACCGTCCAATCATAGACCATCCAATCACAGAGAGAAACAGACCGTCCAATCACAGAGTGGCACAGACCGTCCAATTACAGAGAGACAGAGACCCTCCAATCACAGAGGGACACAGACCGTCCAATCACAGAGCGGCTCAGAATGTCCAATCACAGAGCGGCACAGACCGTCCAATCACAGAGCGGCACAGACCGCCCAATCACAGAGCGGCACAGACCGCCCAATCACAGAGAGAAACAGAGCGTCCAATCACAGAGAGACAGAGACCCTCCAATCACAGAGTGGCACAGACCATCCAATCACAGAGCGGCTCAGAACGTCCAATCACAGAGCAGCCCAGACCGTCCAATCACAGGTCGGCACAGACTGTCCAATCACAGGTCGGCACAGACAGTCCAATCACAGAGCAGAACACACCATCCAATCACAGAGCGTGCCAGACCGTCCAATCACATAGCAGCCAAGACAGTCCAATCACAGAGCGGCACAGACCGACCAATCACAGAGCGGCACAGACCGTTCAATCACAGAGTGGCACAGACCGTCTAATTACAGAGAGACACAGACCCTCCAATCAAAGACCATCCAATCACAGATAGACACAGACCCTCCAATCACAGGTCGGTACAGACCGACCAATCACAGAGCGGCACAGACCGCCCAATCACAGAGCAGCACAGACTGTCCAATCACAGATAGACACAGACCGTCTAATTACAGAGAGACACAGACCGCCCAATCACAGAGCGGCCCAGAATGTCCAATCACAGAGCAGACCATACCGTCCAATCACAGAGAGACGCAGACCGTCCAATCACAGATAGACACAGACCATTCAATCACAGAGCGGCACAGACCGTCCATTCACAGAGCGGCATAGACCGTCCATTCACAGAGCGGCTCAGACCCTCCAATCATACAGCGGAACATACCATCCAATCACAAAGCGGCCCAGACTGTCCAATCCCAGAGCGACACAGACCATTCAATCACAGAGCGGCACAGACACTCTACACCAGGGGTCCTCAAACGACGGCCCACGAGCCACATGCGGCCCGCCGAGGCCATTTTTTTCGACCCACCGGCAGGATTGTATTTTCTGCGAGAAAGTGACACTAAGTACAGGGGGCTGCTGTACCTTACCTGGCTCCGGTCCCAGTCCCACGACGATCCAGTCCAGGAAGCACTGCTCCTTCATTCACTCCGGCCACTCCCACACTCCTGCTTGGCTCTGCCTCCTCACCGGTGATTGGGCGCCAGAACTGTAGCTCAGGAAAGGCACACAGGCAGCCAATCACCTGCGAGGAGGCGCAGCCGAGCGGCCCCGCGAACTTCGAGTGAGGGAGAGGGGCGGAGTGAAGGACAGCTGACAGGTAAGTGTGCCGTGCTGATGGTGCTGCTGCAACCAGGCATGCTGGCTGCAGCAGCACCATGCTGGAACAGGGGTCAGCAAGTTAAGTCATTGGTGTCAGTGGGAGGAATAGAGCCCCATCATTGGTGTCACTGACACCAATGATGGGGTTCTATTCCTCCCCCACTGACACCAACGATGGGGCACTATTCCTCCCACTGACACCAACGATGGAGCACTATTCCTCCCACTGACACCAACGATGGGGCACTATTCCTCCCCCCACTGACACCAATGATGGGGTACTATTCCTCCCACTGACACCAACGATGGGGCACTATTCCTCCCACTGACACCAACGATGGAGCACTATTCCTCCCACTGACACCAACGATGGGGCACTATTCCTCCCCCCACTGACACCAATGATGGGGTACTATTCCTCCCCCCACTGACACCAATGATCGGGTACTATTCCTCCCACTGACACCAACGATGGGGCACTATTCCTTCCCCCACTGACACCAACGATGGGGCACTATTCCTCCCCCCACTGACACCAATGATGGGGCACTATTCCTCCCACTGACACCAACGATGGGGCACTATTCCTCCCCCCACTGACACCAATGATGGGGCACTATTCCTCCCACTGTCACCAAAGATGGGGCACTATTCCTCCCACTGACACCAATGATGGGGCACTATTCCTCCCACTGACACCAATGATGAGGCACTATTCCTCCCACTGACACCAATGATGGGGCACTATTCCGCTCCATAAAACACGCTTGGGGGGAAATGTCTGTGCATCTTATGGAGCGGCTGGCCCAGTATTCCCGCCGCTGCTGTATATCCGCAATCTCTCGTCATCTCCTGTACTGTGTCTGCATTTGTTCATACTTTTTTTTTTTTTTAAACTATAGACCAGCCCTCCAACGGTCTGAGGGACAGTGAACTGGCCCCCTGTTTAAAAAGTTTGAGGACCCCTGCTCTAAACAAAGGTTGGCACAGACCATCCAATCACAGATCAGAGCAGACCAGACCAGACCGTCCAACCACAGAAAGACACAGGCCGTCCAATCACAGAGTGGCACAGAATGTTCAATCTCAAGAGAAACAGACCGTCCAATCACAGAGCGGCACAGACCGTCTAATCGCAGAGAGACACATACCCTCCAATCACAGAGCGGCACAAACCGAAAAATCACAGGTCGGCACAGACCCACCAATCACAGAGCGGACCATACCGTCCAATCACAGAGAGACACAGACCATCCAATCATAAATAGGCCCAGACCATCCAATCACAGAGAGAAACAGACCGTCCAATCACAGATACACACCGACCGTCCAATCACAGAGCGGCCCAGACCGTCCTTTCACAGAGCGGCACATACCGTCCAATCACAGAGAGACACAGACCGTCCAATCAAAGGTTGGTACAGACTGTCCAATCAAAGATCAGCACAGATCGTCCAATCACAGAGTGACACAGACCGTGCAATCACAGGTCAGCAAAGACCGTCCAATCACAGAGCGGCACAGACCCTCCAATCACAGAGCGGCACATAGCGTTGAATCTCAGAGCGGCGCAGACCATCCAATCACAGAGAGACGCAGACCTTCCAATCACAGAGCGGCGCAGACTGCAAATCACAGAGTGGCACAGACCGACCAATCACAGAGTGGCACAGACCGACCAATCACAGAGTTGCCCAGACCGTCCAATCACAGAGCGGCACAGACTGTCCAATCACAGGTCGGCACAAACCGTCCAATCACAGAGTGGCACAGACTATCCAATCATAGAACAGAACATACCGTCCAATCACAGAGCGGCCCAGACCGTCCAATCACAGAGAGACACAGACCCTCCAATTACAGAGAGACACAGATCCTTCAATCACAGAACGGCACAGACACTCTAATCAAAGGTTGGCACAGACCATCCAATCACAGGTCGGCACAGACCATCCAATCACAGAGCGGCACAGACCCTGCAATCATAGAGCAGAACAAACCGTCCAATCCCACAGTGACACAGACCGATCTATCACAGAGTGGCACAGACCGTCCAATCATAGAGAGACACAGACCCACCAATCACAGAAAGACACAGATCCTTCAATCACAGAGCAGCACAGACACTCTAACCAAAGGTTGGCACAGACCGTCCAATCACAGAGTGGCACAGACCGTCCAATCACAGAGCGGCACAAACTGTCCAATCACAGGTTGGCACAAACCGTCCAATCACAGAGCAGCACAGACCCTCCAATCATAGAACAGAACATACCGTTCAATCACACAGTGGCACAGACCGTCCAATCACAGAAAGACACAGACCGTCAAATCACAGAGTGGCCCAGACCGTTCAATCACAGAGCGGCTCAGAACGTTCAATCACAGAGATGCAGACCGTCCAATCACAGAGAGACACAGACCCTCCAATCAAAGGTCGGCACCGACCGTCCAATCACAGAGCTGCCCAGACCGTCCAATTACAGGTCGGCACAGACAGTCCAATCACAGAGCGGCACAGACCGACCAATCACAGAGCAGCACAGACCGTTCAATCACAGAGCGGCACAGACCGTCTAATTACAGAGAGACACAGACCCTCCAATCACAGGTCGGTACAGACCGACCAATCACAGAGCGGCCCAGACCGTCCAATCGCAGAGAGACACAGACCGTCCAATCGCAGAGAGACACAGACCGTCCAATCACAGAGCGGCACAGACCGTCCAATCATAGACCATCCAATCACAGAGAGAAACAGACCGTCCAATTACAGAGAGACAGAGACCCTCCAATCACAGAGGGACACAGACCGTCCAATCACAAAGCGGCACAGACCCTCTAATCAAAGGTTGGCAAAAACCGTCCAATCACAGAGCGGCACAGACTGTCCAATCACAGAGAGACACAGACCGTTCAATCACAGAGCGGCACAGACCGTCCAATTACAGAGAGTCATAGACCGTCCAATTACACAGAGACACAGACCGTCTAATCACAGAGCGGCACAGACCGTCCAATCACAGAGCGGCTCAGAATGTCCAATCACAGAGCGGCACAGACCGTCCAATCACAGAGCGGCACAGACCGCCCAATCACAGAGAGAAACAGACCGTCCAATCACAGAGTGGCACAGACCTCCAATCACAGAGAGACAGAGACCCTCCAATCACAGAGTGGCACAGACCATCCAATCACAGAGCGGCTCAGAACGTCCAATCACAGAGCAGCCCAGACCGTCCAATCACAGGTCGGCACAGACTGTCCAATCACAGGTCGGCACAGACAGTCCAATCACAGAGCAGAACACACCATCCAATCACATAGCAGCCAAGACCGTCCAATCACAGAGCGGTACAGACCGTCCAATCACAGAGCGGCACAGACCGTTCAATCACAGAGTGGCACAGACCGTCTAATTACAGAGAGAAACAGACCCTCCAATCAAAGACCATCCAATCACAGATAGACACAGACCCTCCAATCACAGGTCGGTACAGACCGACCAAACACAGAGCGGCACAGACCGTTCAATCACAGAGCGGCCTAGACCGCCCAATCACAGAGCAGCACAGACTGTCCAATCACAGATAGACACAGACCGTCTAATTACAGAGAGACACAGACCGCCCAATCACAGAGCGGCACACACCCTCCAATCACAGAGCGGCCCAGAATGTCCAATCACAGAGCAGACCATACCGTCCAATCACAGAGAGACGCAGACCGTCCAATCACAGATAGACACAGACCATTCAATCACAGAGCGGCACAGACCGTCCATTCACAGAGCGGCATAGACCGTCCAATCACAGAGCGGCTCAGACCCTCCAATCATACAGCGGAACATACCATCCAATCACAAAGCGGCCCAGACTGTCCAATCCCAGAGCGACACAGACCATTCAATCACAGAGCGGCACAGACACTCTACACCAGGGGTCCTCAAACTACGGCCCACGAGCCACATGCGGCCCGCCGAGGCCATTTTTTTCGACCCACCGGCAGGATTGTATTTTCTGCGAGAAAGTGACACTAAGTACAGGGGGCTGCTGTACCTTACCTGGCTCCGGTCCCAGTCCCACGACGATCCAGTCCAGGAAGCACTGCTCCTTCATTCACTCCGGCCACTCCCACACTCCTGCTTGGCTCTGCCTCCTCACCGGTGATTGGGCGCCAGAACTGTAGCTCAGGAAAGGCACACAGGCAGCCAATCACCTGCGAGGAGGCGCAGCCGAGCGCCCCGCGAACTTCGAGTGAGGGAGAGGGGCGGAGTGAAGGACAGCTGACAGGTAAGTGTGCCGTGCTGATGGTGCTGCTGCAACCAGGCATGCTGGCTGCAGCAGCACCATGCTGGAACAGGGGTCAGCAAGTTAAGTCATTGGTGTCATTGGGAGGAATAGAGCCCCATCATTGGTGTCACTGACACCAATGATGGGGTTCTATTCCTCCCCCACTGACACCAACGATGGGGCACTATTCCTCCCACTGACACCAACGATGGAGCACTATTCCTCCCACTGACACCAACGATGGGGCACTATTCCTCCCCACACTGACACCAATGATGGGGTACTATTCCTCCCCCCACTGACACCAATGATGGGGTACTATTCCTCCCACTGACACCAATGATGGGGCACTATTCCTCCCACTGACACCAACGATGGGGCACTATTCCTTCCCCCACTGACACCAACGATGGGGCACTATTCCTCCCCCCACTGACACCAATGATGGGGCACTATTCCTCCCACTGACACCAACGATGGGGCACTATTCCTCCCCCCACTGACACCAATGATGGGGCACTATTCCTCCCACTGTCACCAAAGATGGGGCACTATTCCTCCCACTGATACCAATGATGGGGCACTATTCCTCCCACTGACACCAATGATGGGGCACTATTCCTCCCACTGACACCAATGATGGGGCACTATTCCGCTCCATAAAACACGCTTAGGGGGAAATGTCTGTGCATCTTATGGAGCGGCTGGCCCAGTATTCCCGCCGCTGCTGTATATCCGCAATCTCTCGTCATCTCCTGTACTGTGTCTGCATTTGTTCATACTTTTTTTTTTTTTTTTTTTTAAACTATAGTCCAGCCCTCCAACGGTCTGAGGGACAGTGAACTGGCCCCCTGTTTAAAAAGTTTGAGGACCCCTGCTCTAAACAAAGGTTGGCACAGACCATCCAATCACAGATCAGAGCAGACCAGACCAGACCGTCAAACCACAGAAAGACACAGGCCGTCCAATCACAGAGTGGCACAGAATGTTCAATCTCAAGAGAAACAGACCGTCCAATCACAGAGCGGCACAGACCGTCCAATCACAGAAAGACACAGACCGTCTAATCGCAGAGAGACACATACCCTCCAATCACAGAGCGGCACAAGCCGAAAAATCACAGGTCGGCACAGACCCACCAATCACAGAGCGGACCATACCGTCCAATCACAGAGAGACACAGACCATCCAATCATAAATAGGCCCAGACCATCCAATCACAGAGAGAAACAGACCGTCCAATCACAGATACACACCGACCGTCCAATCACAGAGAGACACAGACCGTCCAATCACAGAGAGACACAGACCGTCCAATCAAAGGTTGGTACAGACTGTCCAATCAAAGATCAGCACAGATCGTCCAATCACAGAGTGACACAGACCGTGCAATCACTGGTCAGCAAAGACCGTCCAATCACAGAGCGGCACAGACCCTCCAATCACAGAGCGGCGCAGACCATCCAATCACAGAGAGACGCAGACCTTCCAATCACAGAGCGGCGCAGACTGCAAATCACAGAGTGGCACAGACCGACCAATCACAGAGTGGCACAGACCGTCCAATCGCAGGTCATCCCATACCGTCCAATCACAGACAGACACAAACCATCAAATCACAGAGTTGCCCAGACTGTCCAATCACAGGTCGGCACAAACCGTCCAATCACAGAGTGGCACAGACCATCCAATCATAGAACAGAACATACCGTCCAATCACAGAGAGACACAGACCCTCCAATTACAGAGAGACACAGATCCTTCAATCACAGAACGGCACAGACACTCTAATCAAAGGTTGGCACAGACCGTCCAATCACAGAGCGGCACAGACCATCCAATCACAGGTCGGCACAGACCATCCAATCACAGGTCGGCACAGACCATCCAATCACAGAGCGGCACAGACCATCCAATCATAGAGCGGAACAAACCGTCCAATCCCACAGTGACACAGACCGATCTATCACAGAGTGGCACAGACCGTCCAATCATAGAGAGACACAGACCCACCAATCACAGAGAGACACAGATCCTTCAATCACAGAGCAGCACAGACACTCTAACCAAAGGTTGGCACAGACCGTCCAATCACAGAGTGGCACAGACCGTCCAATCACAGAGTGGCACAGACCGTCCAATCACAGAAAGACACAGACCGTCCAATCACAGAGCGGCTCAGAACGTCCAATCACAGAGATGCAGACCGTCCAATCACAGAGAGACACAGACCCTCCAATCAAAGGTCGGCACCGACCGTCCAATCACAGAGCTGCCCAGACCGTCCAATCACAGGTCGGCACAGACAGTCCAATCACAGAGCGGCACAGACCGACCAATCACAAAGCAGCACAGACCGTTCAATCACAGAGCGGCACAGACCGTCTAATTACAGAGAGACACAGACCCTCCAATCAAAGACCGTCCAATCACAGATAGACACAGACCCTCCAATCACAGGTCGGTACAGACCGACCAATCACAGAGCGGCACAGACCGTTCAATCACAGAGACACTCAGACCGTCTAATCACAGAGCGGCCTAGATCGCCCAATCACAAAGCAGCACAGACTGTCCAATTACAGAGAGGCACAGACCGCCCAGTCACAGAGAGACGCAGACTGTCCAATCACAGAGGGACGCAGACCATCCAATCACAGAGCGGCCCAGAATGTCCAATCACAGAGCA
Source organism: Staurois parvus (assembly GCF_062004578.1). Classification (NCBI taxonomy): domain Eukaryota; kingdom Metazoa; phylum Chordata; class Amphibia; order Anura; family Ranidae; genus Staurois; species Staurois parvus. Next base: position 311,930 of record NW_028318028.1, on the reverse strand, counting down.
GACCATACCGTCCAATCACAGATAGACACAGACCATCCAATCACAGGTCGGCACAGACCCTCCAATCATACAGCGGAACATACCATCCAATCACAGAGCGGCACAGACCGTCCAATCACAGAGCGGCACAGACCGTCCAATCACAGAAAGACACAGACCGTCCAATCACAAAGCGGCCCAGAATGTCCAATCCCAGAGCGACACAGACTATTCAATCACAGAGCGGCACAGACACTCTACACCAGGGGTCCTCAAACCACGCCCACGAGCCACATGCGGCCCGCCGAGGCCATTTTTTTCAGCCCACCGGCAGGATTGTATTTTCTGCGAGGAAGGGACACTAAGTACAGGGGGCTGCTGTACCTTACCTGGCTCCGGTCCCAGTCCCACGACGATCCAGTCCAGGAAGCACTGCTCCTTCATTCACTCCGGCCACTCCCTCACTCCTGCTGCTTGGCTCCGCCTCCTCACCGGTGATTGGGCGCCAGAACTGTAGCTCAGGAAAGGCACACAGGCAGCCAATCACCTGCGAGGAGGCGCAGCCGAGCGGCCCCGCGAACTTCGAGTGAGGGAGAGGGGCGGAGTGAAGGACAGCTGACAGGTAAGTGTGGCGTGCTGATGGTGCTGCTGCAACCAGGTATGCTGGCTGCAGCAGCACAATGCTGGAAAAGGGGTCAGCAAGTTAAGCGTCATTGGTGTCAGTGGGAGGAATAGAGCCCCATCATTGGTGTCACTGACACCAATGATGGGGCTCTATTCCTCCCCCACTGACACCAATGATGGGGCACTATTCCTCCCCCCACTGACACCAACGATGGGGCACTATTCCTCCCCCCACTGACACCAACGATGGGGCACTATTCCTCCCCCCACTGACACCAACGATGGGGCACTATTCATCCCACTGACACCAACGATGGGGCACTATTCCTCCCACTGACACCAACGATGGGGCACTATTCCTCCCCCCACTGACACCAACGATGGGGCACTATTCCTCCCCCCACTGACACCAACGATGGGGCACTATTCCTCCCCCCACTGACACCAATGATGGGGTACTATTCCTCCCACTGACACCAATGATGGGGCACTGTTCCTCCCACTGACACCAACGATGGGGCACTATTCCTCCCACTGACACCAATGATGGGGCACTATTCCTCCCACTGACACCAATGATGGGGCACTATTCCTCCCCCCACTGACACCAATGATGGGGCACTATTCCTCCCACTGTCACCAAAGATGGGGCACTATTCCTCCCACTGAGACCAATGATGGGGCACTGTCTGTGCATCTTATGGAGCGGCTGGCCCAGTATTCCCGCCGCTGCTGTATATCCGCAATCTCTGGTCATCTCCTGTACTGTGTCTGCATTTGTTCATACTTTTTTTTTTTTTAAACTATAGACCAGCCCTCCAACGGTCTGAGGGACAGTGAACTGGCCCCCTGTTTAAAAAGTTTGAGGACCCCTGCTCTAAACAAAGGTTGGCACAGACCATCCAATCACAGAGCAGACCAGACCATCCAATCACAGAAAGACACAGGCCGTCCAATCACAGAGTGGCACAGAATGTTCAATCTCAAGAGAAACAGACCGTCCAATCACAGAGCGGCACAGACTGTCCAATCACAGGTCGGCACAAACCGTCCAATCACAGAGCGGCACAGACTGTCCAATCACAGAAAGACATAGACCGTCCAATCGCAGAGAGAGACACATACCCTCCAATCACAGAGCGGCACAGACCGAAAAATCACACTTTCGGCACAGACCGTCCAATCACAGAGCGGACCATACCGTCCAATCACAGAGAGACACAGACCGTCAAATCACAGAGCGGCCAAGACCGTCCAATCACAGAGCGGCACACACCCTTCAATCACAGGTCCGCCCAGACTGTCCAATCACAGAGCGGCACACACCCTTCAAATCACAGGTCCGCACAGACTGTCCAATCACAGAGCAGACCATACCGTCCAATCACAGAGAGATACAGACCGTCTAATCACAGAGCTGCACAGACCGTCCAATCACAGAGCGACATAGACCGCCCAATCACAAAGCGACAGAGACCGTCCAATCACAGGTCGGCACAGACCGTCCAATCAGAAAGCGGCAAAGACCCTCCAATTACAGAGAGACACAGACCATCCAATCACAGAGCGGACCATACCGTCCAATCACAGAGCTGTTCTCCGGAACTTTCAATGGACTGAGGATAGTGCTGGGCCACTGAGAGGGCCCCAACCTCAGCTGACTGTTTACAATGATTGGATCCACCTCCACTCCACCTCTCCTCCATTCCACGTCCACCTCTCTTCCAACTCCTCTCCATCCCACCTCTCCTCCACCTCTCTGTATTTAGCAGTTTATATGTAGTAAAATAATGTAATTTCCATGTTGTGTGTACTGTGGGAGACCAGATATAGTGAATGCAGGGTCCGGGGAGACCAGATATAGTGAATGCAGGGTCCTGGGAGACCAGATATAGTGAATGCAGGGTCCTGGGAGACCAGATATAGTGAATGCAGGGTCCTGGGAGACCAGATATAGTGAATGCAGGGTCCGGGGTTTAGTAACACTTTATTGCATACTCTGCATTAAGGTAAAAGACCCTCCAATCACAGAGAGACACAGACCGTCCAATCACAAAGTGGCCCATACAGTCCAATCACAGAGTGACACAAACCGTCCAATCACAGAGTGGCCCAGACCGTTCATTCACATGACACACACACCGTCCAATCACAGAGCAGCACAGACAGTCCAATCACAGAAAGACAGACCCTCCAATCACAGGTCGGCAGAGACCGTCCAATGGAAGGTCGGCACAGACCGTCCAATCACAGAGCGGCCCAGACCAGACCGTCCAATCAAAGGTCGGCACAGACCGTCCAATCACAGAGAATCACAGACCATCCAATCACAGAGCGGCCCTGACCGTCCAATCCCACAGTGACACAGACCCTTCAATCACAGAGCTGAACAAACACTCTAATCAAAGGTTGAAACAGACCGTCCAATCACAGAGTGGCACAGACCATTCAATCACAAGAGACACAAACCGTCCAATCACAGGTCTGATAAACCGACCAATGACAAAAGACACAGACCGTCCAATCACAGGTCGGCACAGACAGTCAAATCACAGAGCGGCAAAGACCGTCCAATCACAGAGCGGCCAATAACGTTCAATCACAGAGCGGCACAGACCTTCCAATCACAGGTCGGCAGAGACTGTGCAATCACAGAACGGCACATACCGTCCAATCACAGAGAGATACAGACCGTCCAATTACAGGTCGGCACAGACCGTCCAATCACAATGTAGAACAGACCGTCCAATCACAGAGCGGCCAATACCGTCCAATCAAAGGTCAGCACAGACCCTCCAATCATAGAGCGGAACATACCGTCCAATCCCAGAGTGGCACAGACCGTTCTATCACAGAGAGACGCAGACCATCCAATCACAGAGAGACGCAGACCCCCAAACCCAGGTCGGTACAGACCGTCCAATCAAAGGTCGGCACAGACCGTCCAATCACAGAGTGGCACAGACCGTCCAATCACAGAGCGGCACAGACCCTCCAATCATACAGCGGACCATACTGTCCAATCACAGAGCAGCCCAGACCGTCCAATCCCACAGTGACACAGACCCTTCAATCACAGAGCTGCGCAGACACTCTAATCAAAGGTTGAAACAGACTGTCCAATCACAGAGTGGCACAGACCGTTCAATCACAAGAGACACAATCCGTCCAATCACAGGTCTGATAAACCGTCCAATCACAGAGTGGCACAGACCCTCCAATCATAGAACAGACAATACCGTCCAATCACAGAGCGGCACAGACCGTCCAATCACAGAGACACAGACCCTCCAATAACAGTGCGGCACAGACCGTCTAATCACAGAGAGACACAGACCGTCCAATTACAGAGAGACACAGACAGTAAAATCACAGAGCGGCACAGACCGTCCAATCACAGAGCGGCAGAGACCGTCCAATCACAGGACGGCACATAGCGTCAAATCTCAAAGCGGCACAGACCGTCCAATTACAGGACGTCACAGACCTTCCAATCACAGAGCGGACCATACCGTCCAATCACAGAGCTGTTCTCCGAGACTTTCATGGGACTGAGGATAGTGCTGGGCCACTGAGAGGGCCCCTACCTCGGCCAACTGTTTACAATGAATGGATCCACCTCACCTCCATTCCACTCCACCTCTTCTCCATCTTTCCTCCACCCCACCTCTCCTCCATCTTTCCTCCACTCCACCTCTCCTCCATCTTTCCTCCACCCCACCTCACTTCAACTCCAACTTTCCTCCACCTCTCGGTATTTAGCAGTTTATATGTAGTAAAATAATGTCATTTCCATGTTGTGTGTACTGTGGGAGACCAGATATAGTGAATGCAGGGTCCTGGGAGACCAGATATAGTGAATGCAGGGTCCTGGGAGAGCAGATATAGTGAATGCAGGGTCCTGGGAGACCAGATATAGTGAATGCAGGGTCCTGGGAGACCAGATATAGTGAATGCAGGGTCCTGGGAGAGCAGATATAGTGAATGCAGGGTCCTGGGAGACCAGATATAGTGAATGCAGGGTCCTGGGAGACCAGATATAGTGAATGCCGGGTCCTGGGTTTAGTAACACTTTATTGCATACTCTGCATTAAGGTAAAAGACCCTCCAATCACAGAGAGACACAGACCGTCCAATCACAGAGTGGCCCATACAGTCCAATCACAGAGTGGCCCAGACCGTTCATTCACATGACACACACACCGTCCAATCACAGAGCAGCACAGACAGTCCAATCACAGAAAGACAGACCCTCCAATCACAGGTCGGCAGAGACCGTCCAATCACAGAGCGGCCCAGACCATCCAATCACAAAAGACACAGACAGTCCAATAACAGAGCAGAACAGACTTTCCAATCACAGAGCGGCAAAGACCGTCCATTCACAGAGCGGCCAATACCAGCTAATCACAGAGCGGCACAGACCGTCCAATCACAGAGCGGCACAGACCGTCCAATCACAGAGCGGCACAGACCGTCCAATCACAGAGCGGCGCAGACCGTTCAATCACAAAGCGGCCCAGAATGTCCAATCACAGAGCGGACCATACCGTCCAATCACAGAGCGGCACAGACAGTCCAATCACAGAGCGGCAAAGACAGTCCAATCATAGAGCGGAACATACCGTCCAATCACAGAGCGGCACAGACCGTCCAATCACAGAGAGACACAGACCCTTCAATCATAGAGCAGCACAGACCCTTCAATCACAGAGCGGCACAGACACTCTAAACAAAGGTTGGCACAGACCGTGCTATCACAGAGAGAAACAGACTGTCCAATCACAGAGCGGCCCGGCCCAGACCGTCCAATCACAGAGACACAGACCCTCCAATCACAGAGCGGCACAGATCGTCCAATGACAGAGTGGCAGAGACCCTACAATCACAGAGCGGAGCATATCGTCCAATCACAGAGAGAAACACCCCAACCAATCAGAGAGCGGCCTAGACCATCCAATCACACAGAGACACAGACCACCAAATCACAGAGCGGCACAGACCGTCCAATTACAGAGAGACACAGACCGTCCAATTACAGAGAGAAAGAGACTGTCCAATCAAAGGTCGGCACAGACCATCCAATCACAGAGCAGACCGTACTGTCCAATCACAGATAGACACAGACCATCTAATTACAGAGTTGCCCAGACCGTCCAATCACAAAGCGGCACAGATCGTCCAATCACAAGACACACAGACCGTCGAATCACAGAGCGGCACAGACAGTCCAATCACAGATATACACAGACCAACTAATCAGAGAGTGTCCCATACCGTCCCATCACAGATAGACACAGACTATCCAATCACAGGTCGACACAGACCCTCCAATCACAGAGCGGCGCAGACAGGCAAAACACAGAGCGGCGCAGACCACCCAATCACAGAGCGACATAGACCATCCAATCACACAGCGACGTAGACCGTCCAATCACAGTGTGGCACAGACCGTCCAATCACAGAGAGACACAGACCGACCAATCACAGAGTTGCCCAGACTATCCAATCACAGAGCGGCACAGATCGTCAAATCACAGAGAGACAGAGACCGTCCAATCACAGAGCAGACCATACTGTCCAATCACAGATAGACACAGACCGTCTAATTATAGAGTTGCCCAGACCGTCACAGAGCGGCGCTGACCACCCAATCACAGAGCGACGTAGACCGTCCAATCACAGTGTGGCACAGACCGTCCAATCACAGAGAGACACAGACCGACCAATCACAGAGTTGCCCAGACCATCCAATCACAGAGCGGCACAGATCGTCAAATCACACAGAGACAGAGACCGTCCAATCACAAAGCGACAGAGACCGTCCAATCACAGAGCGGCACAGACTGTCCAATCACATAGCGGCATAGACCATTCAATCACATAAAGACACAGACCACCCAATCACAGAGTGGCCCAGACTGTCCAATCACAGAGCGGCACATACTGTCCAATCACAGAGCGGACTAGACCATCCTGTTACACAGACCGTCCAATCACAGAGCGGCACAGACCGCCCAATCACAGGTCGGCACAGACCGTCCAATCACAGAGCGGACCATACCGGCCCCAACCTCGGCTGACTGTTTACAATAAATGGATCCACCTCCACTCCAGGTCACCTCCACCTCTTGGTATTTAACAGTTTATATGTAGTAAAATAATGTCATTTCCATGTTGTGTGTACTGTGGGAGACCAGATATAGTGAATGCAGGGTCCTGGGAGACCAGATATAGTGAATGCAGGGTCCGGGGAGACCAGATATAGTGAATGCAGGGTCCGGGGAGACCAGATATAGTGAATGCCGGGTCCGGGGTTTAGTAACACTTTATTACATACTCTGCATTAAGGTAAAAGACCCTCCAATCACAGAGAGACACAGACCGTCCAATCACAGAGCTGTTCTCCGGGACTTTCAATGGACTGAGGACAGTGCTGGGACACTGAGAGGGTCCCAACCTCCGCCGACTGTTTACTATGATTGGATCCACCTCTCCTCCACCTCTCGGTATTTAGCAGTTTATATGTAGTAAAATAATGTCATTTCCATGTTGTGTGTACTGTGGGAGACCAGATATAGTGAATGCAGGGTCCTGGGAGACCAGATATAGTGAATGCAGGGTCCGGGGAGACCAGATATAGTGAATGCAGGGTCCTGGGTTTAGTAACACTTTATTGCATACTCTGCATTAAGGTAACAGACTTTCTATTGTCAGCCCCCCCCATATACTTACCTGAGCCCCATCTTGATCCAGCTCTGAGCCTGAGTGTAGCAGTGCTGCTTTCTCTCTCTCCTCACTGGACTCAGTAAAAACAGCAGAAGCCATTGACTCCTGCTGCTGTCAATCAAATACAGTGATGGGGGGGAGGCTGAGTCGCATTGTGTGTGTCTATAGACACATACAGCATGGCTCAGGATCGAGCCCGCAAGTGTGCCCCATAGGAAGCAGCATCTCATGGTGGTACACAGAGAAGAGGAGGGGCAGGAGCACTGGAGGGGGACCCAAGAAGAGGAGGATCGGGGTTGCTCTTTGTAATACCATTGCACAAGGCTGGTAAGTATAATGTGTAAAGCATGCTTGTTATACTCACTGTGGAACCTAAGGGGTTAATCTTCCACAGTGTGTGAAAAAAGGCTGTTTGATCCTGTCTTCTCTGATCCTCCCCTTCTTGTACTTCCCAGGACAACATGGTGCCCAGGGCTGGAAGACGTAGAAGAGACGGGGGGCTGAGACAGTTCAGGTAATGGAGAGGGAGGGGCGGAGGGAGCGGCAGGTCAGTGGTGTCGGGCTGCGTCCTGTGCTGTTTTGTCCTGACTGGGACTGTGAGGTGAAGGGTGTCCCGGGGAGGGTTGGGGGGGGACCCGTGTGTGTCACTCTTCATATGGCAGTCATTACACATTTCATATGGCTGTCACCGGTCCGTGGTTCCAAGGATTGCAGTGTGCTCAAGTATGGAGTGTGGGCTGTACTCCGGGACTGTCCATGCACTGAGGATAGTGCTGGACCACCGAGACCCTCCAATCACAGGTTGGCACAGTCCGTCCAATCACAGAGCGGCACACACCCTCCAATCACAGAGCGGCCCAGAATGTCCAATCACAGAGAGACACAGACCCTCCAATAACAGGTCGGTACAGACCGTCCAATCACAGAGCGGCTCAGACCGTCTAATCACAAGAGACACAGACAGACAATTAGAGAGAGACGCAGACCGTCCAATCACAGGTCAGCACAGACCGTCAAATCACAAAGCGGCACAGACCCTCCAATCACAGAGCGGCACAGACCGTTCAATCACAGAAAGACACAGACCGTCCAATCACAGAGCTGCACAGACAGTCTAATCAAAGGTTGGCACATTCCGTCCAATAACAGAAAGACACATATTGACCAATCACAGAGCGGCCCAGACCGTCCAATCATAGAGCGGACAATACCGTCCAATCACAGATAGACACAGACCGTCCAATCACAGAAATACACAGACCCTCTAATCAAAGGTTGGCAAAAACTGTCCAATCACAGAGCGGCCCAGAACGTCCAATCACAGAGCGGCCCAGAACGTCCAATCACAGAGAGACACAGACCGTCCAATCACAGAGCGGCAGAGACCATCCAATCATAGGATGGCACAGACCGTCCAATCACAGAGCGGCGCAGACCGCCCAATCACAGAGGGACGCAGACCGTCCAATCGCAGGTCGGCACAGACCGTCCAATCACAGAGAGACACAGACCGGCCAATCACAGGACGGCACAGACTGTCCAATCACAGAGCTGTTCTCCGGAACTTTCAATGGACTGAGGATAGTGCTGGGCCACTGAGAGGGCCCCAACCTCAGCCGACTGTTTACAATGAATGGATCCACCTCATCTCCACCTCCACTCCACCTCACCTCCACATCTCCTCCACCTCTCCTCAACCTCCACTCCGCCTCTAATCCATTCCACGTCCACCTCTCTGCCACCTCCTCTCTACCCCACCTTTCCTCCACCTCACCTCAACCTCCTCTCCTCTCCTCCACTCCATCCCACCTTTCCTCCACCTCACCTCTCCTCCACCTCTCTGTATTTAGTAGTTTGTATGTACTAAAATAATGTCATTTCCATGTCGTGTGTACTGTGGGAGACCAGATATAGTGAATGCAGGGTCCTGGGAGACCAGATATAGTGAATGCAGGGTCCTGGGAGAAGAGATATAGTGAATGCAGGGTCCGGGGTTTAGTAACACTTTATTGCATACTCTGTATTCAGGTAAAAGACCCTCCCAATCACAGAGCGGCACAGACCGTCCAAACACAGAGCAGAATAGACCGTCCAATCACAGAGCGGCACAGACCATCCAATCACAGGGAAACACAGACCGTCCAATCACAGAGAGACACAGACACTGTAATCACCGAGCGACGTAGACCGTCCAATCACATTGTGGCACAGACTTCCAATCACAGAGAGACACAGACCGACCAATCACAGAGAGACTCAGGCTGTAAAATCACAAAGCGACAGAGACGTCCAATCACAGATAGACACAGACCGTCTAATTACAGAGTTGCACAGACCGTCCAATCACAGAGCGGCACAGACCATCCAGTCACAAGACACATAGACCCTCCAATCACAGAGCGGCACAGACCCTCCAATCACAGGGCGGCATTAACCCTGCAATCACAGATAGACACAGACTGTCCAATCACAGAGAGACACAGACCGTACAATCACAGAATGGCACAGACCGTCCAATCACACAGTGGCATAGACTGTCCAATTATAAGTCGCCACAGACCGTCCAATCAAACGTCGGCACAGACCGTCCAATCAAAGACTGGCCCTGACCGTCCAATCACAGAGCGGCACAAACAGTCTAATCACAGAGCAGACAATACCGTCCAATCACAGAGCGGACCATACCGGCCCCAACCTCGGCTGACTGTTTACAATGAATGGATCCACCTCATCTCCACCTCCACTCCAGGTCACCTCCACATCTCCTTCACCCCACCCCATCTCACCTCACCTCACCTCAACCTCAACCTCCACTGCACCTCTTCTCCACCTCTCGGTATTTAGCAGTTTATATGTACTTAAATAATTGCAGATATAGTGAATGCAGGGTCCTGGGAGACCAGATATAGTGAATGCCGGGTCCTGGGAGACCAGATATAGTGAATGCCGGGTCCGGGGTTTAGTAACACTTTATTGCATACTCTGCATTAAGGTAACAGACCGTCCAATCAAATAGCGTCACAGAGCTGCACAGACCGTCCAATCACAGAACAGCCCAATGACAGATAGACACTGACCATCCTATCACCGTCCGATCGCAGAGGGACCCAGACCGTCCAATCACAGAGAGACACAGACCACACAGACCGTCCAATCACAGAGCGGCATAGACCCTCCAATCTCAGAGAGACACAGACCGTCCAATAACAGAGCTGTTCTCCGGGACTTTCAATGGACTGAGGATAGTTCTGGGCTACTGAGAGGGCCCCATCCTCGGCCGACTGTTTACAATGATTGGATCCACCTCACCTCCACCTCCACTCCAGCTCACCTCAACCTCCATTCCACGTCCACCTCTCTTCCACCTCCTCTCCACCCCACCTTTCCTCCACCTCCCCTCCACCTTACCTCAACCCCACCTCTCCTCCACGTCACCTCTTTTCCACCTAATCTCCAACTCTTCTCCACTCCTCCAACCCACTTCTCGGTATTTAGCAGTTTATATGTACTAAAATAATGTCATTTCCATGTTGTGTGTACTGTGGGAGACCAGATATAGTGAATGCAGGGTCCGGGGTTTAGTAACACTTTATTGCATACTCTGCATTCAGGTAAAAGACCCTCCAATCACAGAGCGGCCCAGACCGTCCAATCACAGATAGAAACCGACTTTCCAATCACAAAAAGACATACACCGTCCAATCAGAGAGACACAGATCAACCAATCACATAGCGGCCCAGACCGTCCAATCAAAGAACAGACCATACCGCCCAATGACAGACACTGACCGTCAAATCACATAGTTGCACAGAACGTCCAATCACAGAGAGGCATGGACCGCAAAATCACAGAGCGGCACTGACCGTCCAATCACAGTTAGGCACAGACCATTCAATCACAGAGTAGCACAGACTGTCCAATCACAGAGCGGCACAGCGTCCAATCTCAGAACGGCACAGACCATCCAATCACAGCTGCACAGACCGTCCAATCACAGAGAGACGCAGACCGTCCACTCACAGAGAGACACAGAGACACATACCCTCCAATCACAGGTCGCCTCAGACTGTCCAATCAAAGTTCAGCACAGACCGTCCAATCACAGAGCGGCACAGACGGTCCAATCACAGAGAGAAACAGACAGTCTAATCAGAAAGCGGCCCATACCGTTCAATCACAGAGAGACACAGACCGTCCAATCAAAGAGAGACAGAGACCGTCCAATCACAGAGTGGCACAGACCTTCCAATCACAGAGAGACACAGACCGTCCAATCACAGAGCGGCACAGACCGTCCAATCACAGAGCAGCACAGACCATCAAATTACAGAGAGACACAGACAGTCCAATCACAGTGCGGCACAGACCGTACACTCACAGAGCGGCCAATCACAGAGAGACACAGACCGTCCAATCAAAGAGAGACACAGACCAACCAATCACAGAGTGGAACAGACCGTCCAATCACAGAGCGGCCCAGAATGTCCAATCACAAAGCAGAAGTTGGAGTTAGGCTGCTTCTTTGGAAAGGCTGGGAACCTGAAATCTGCAAAAGAAAGCTGCCCTTCTTCTGTTGCGTACAAGTTTACACATTTGCTTGAGGGAATGACATTATTGTCTGTATTGCTACTCTGGAACTGAAGTTTTCTTAAATTTCTTGGAAGTGACATTCCGCCCACAGTAGTGGAGAGGAGTATAAATGAGACCATCAAGCTAGACGTCCTTACCCTTTATGAATAAGTCAGGTGACGAAATGCGTCAAAGGGAAGTGACGTTATGACGCGCAGCACAACCGGAAGTTGTCAGATGGCCATCATTAATCCTTGAATCCTCATACAAAGATACAGGAAGAGCGCTCCTGAGGATCTACAGAGGGTCTGGCTGTGTTTATTTCATTTTATTTTTTGTTTTATGCTATTTGATGAACTATTATCATTAAAGTTTGCTTTTATGAAGAACGTTGTATTGCTGAGTTCTGGTGGCAATATCCTGGGATAAGCGCTTGCAGAGAAACATTGTTGAATATATCTTTAGGGACTATACCATTACAGCCTGGCTAGTGGCAATAAGTGAATTGATATCTGGATGGAGAATCTATGTCCCACTTGCCGAATCTACAAAGTGGTCTCTTGATTGGGATTTACATGCTGGTTTATGTTGCATTTCTGGTAATGGTATATTATCCATTAGACGTGGACACTTTCACGGTTTGACACTGCATGCAAGTGTTACCAATATTTTCACACTTCTATTCACCTTTCTTTATCACATGTGATTTAGTGTGATTCACATGCGTGTGGTTCAGTGTGATTCACATGCGTGTGGTTCAGTGTGATTCACATGCGTTTGCAGTGTTGTTCGCTTGATTCCATGCATTTATGGTATTACACTATGTGAGTTCTCTTTTCTTGAGGTTCGATCTCCAAGAATAATTGGGATTATCACTTTGCTGGAACACCACCCTGTGGACTGCTCTTTCGAGGATTCTTTATATATAAGTTTTGGACATTATATTTTGGATATTATATTTTGGACATTATTATTACTTAGTATGTATTTGTCATATAGTGTTTATTAGCACTTTATATATCTCAATCACAAAGCAGACCATACCGTCCAATCACAGAGCGGCGCAGACTGTCCAATAACAGAGAGTCATAGACCGTCCAATCACAGAGCAGCCAAGACCGTCCAATCACAGAGAGTCATAGACCGTCCAATCACAGAGAGATACAAACCCTCCAATCACAGACCGTCCAATCACAGAGTGGACCATACCGTCTAATCACAGAAAGGCAAAGCCCAACCAATCACAAATTGGCCCAGACCATCCAATCACAGAGAGACGCAGACAGGCCAATCACAGAGAGACACAGACTGTCTAATTACAGAGTTGCCCAGACCGTCCAATCACAGAGAGACACAGTCTGTCCAATCACAGAGAGGAACACACCATCAAATCACAGAGCGGCCCAGACCAACCAATCACAGAGCGGCACAGACCGTCCAATCACAGATAAACACAGACCGTCCAATCACAGAGCAGCACAGACCATCAAATTACAGAGAGACACAGACAGTCCAATCACAGAGCGGCACAGACCGTCCACTCACAGAGCGGCCAATCACAGAGAGATAAAGACCGTCCAATCAGAGAGCGGACCATACCGTCCAATCACAGAGAGACACAGACCAGCGCAGACAGGCCAATCACAAAGAGACGCAGACCGTCCAATCACAGAGCAGCGCAGACCGCCCAATCACAGAGAGACACAGACCGACAAATCACAGAGTTGCCCAGACCGTGCAATTACAGAGTGGCCAAGACCGTCCAATCACAGAGAGACACAGAAAGTCCAATTACAGAGAGATGCAGACCGTCCAATCACAGAGCGGCACAGACCGTCCAATCACAGAGCGGCACAGACCGACCAATCACAGAGCGGCACAGAAAGTCCAATTACAGAGAGATGCAGACCGTCCAATCACAGAGCGGCCAAAACCGTCCAATCACAGAGCGGCGTAGACAGGCAAATCACAAAGAGACGCACACCGTCCAATCACAGAGCGGCGTAGACAGGCCAATCACAAAGAGACGCACACCGTCCAATCACAGAGCAGCGTACACCGTCCAATCACAGACCGACCAATCACAGAGTTGCCCAGACCGTTAAATCACAGAGCGGCACAGACCGTCCAATTGTGGCCCATACTGTCCAATCACAGATAGACACCGACCGCCCAATCACAGAGTGGCACAGACCGTCCAATTACAGAGAGATGCAGACCGTCCAATCACAGAGTGGCACAGACCGCCCAGTCACAGAGAGACACAGACCATCCAATCACACAGCAGACCATACCATCCAATCACAGAGCGGCCAAGACCGTCCAATCATAGAACAGAACATACCGTCCAATCACAGAGCGGCACAGACCGTCCAATCACAGAAAGACACAGACTGTCCAATTATAGAACGGCGCAGACAGTCCAATCACAGAGCGACACAAACTGTCCAATCACAGAGCTGCCCAGACCGTCCAATCACAGAGTGGCAGAGACCGTCCAATCACAGAGAGACACAGACCGTCCAATTACAGAGCGGCGCAGACCGTCCAATCAGAGAGAGACACAGACCGTCCAATCACAGAGCGGCCCAGACCGTCCAATTACAGAGAGATGCAGACCGTCCAATCACAGAGAGACACAGACCGTCCAATCACAAGACACACAGACCGTCCAATCACAGAGCGTCCAATACCGTCCAATCACAGAGCGGCGCAGACAGGCCAATCACAGAGCAGCGCAGTCCGCCCAGTCACAGAGCGACACAAACCGTCCAATCACAGAGTTACACAGACCGACCAATCAAAGAGTTGCCCAGACCGTCTAATTACAGAGTGGCCAAGACCGTCCAATCACAGGGAGACACAGACTGATCAATCACAGAGCGGCACAAACAGTCCAATTACAGAGAGATGCAGACCGTCCAATCACAGAGCGGCGCAGACAGGCCAATGACAAAGAGACGCAGACCGTCCAATCACAGTGAAGCGCAGACTGCCCAATCACAGAGCGGCACAGAAAGTCCAATTACAGAGAGATGCAGACCGGCCAATCACAGAGCGGCCAATCACAGAGCGTTCCATAAATCCAATCACAGAGCGGCGTAGACAGGCCAATCACAAAGAGACACAGACCGTCCAATCACAGAGTGACACAGACCGACCAATCACAGAGCGGCACAGACCGTCCAATTGTGGCCCATACTGTCCAATCACAGAGCAGCGCAGACTGTGCAATCACAGAGTGACACCAACCGCCCAATCACAGAGTGGCACAGACCGTCCAATTACAGAGAGATGCAGACCGTCCAATCACAGAGCGGCCAAGACTGTCCAATTACAAAGCGACACAGAACGTCCAATCACAGAGTGGCCCAGACCGTCCAATCACAGAGCGGCACAGACCGCCCAGTTACAGAGAGACAAAGACCATCACAGAACGGCACAGACTGTCCAATCACAGAGAGATGTAGACCGTCCAATCACAGAGCAGCCCAGACCGTCCAATCACAGAGCGGCACAGACCCTCCAATCATAGAGCGGCCCAGACCCTCCAATCACAGAGAGACACAGACCATTCAATCACAGAACGGCCCAGACCGTTCATTCACACGGCGGCACAGACCCTCCAATCACAGGTCGGCACAGAACGTCCTAACACAGAGTGGCCCAGATCGTCCAATCACAGAGCGGCACAGACCACCCAGTTACAAAGAGACACAGACCGTCCATTCACATAGCGGCCCAGACCGTCCAATCACAGAGAGAAATAGACCGTCCAATCACAGAGAGACACAGACCGTCCAATCACAGGTCGGCACAGAACGTCCAATCACAGAGAGACACAGACCGTCCAATCACAGAGCGGCACAGACCTTCCAATCACAGGTCGGCAGAGACCGTCCAATCACAGAGCGGCCCAGACCGTCCAATCACAGAGCGGCCAAGACCGTCCAATCACAGAGAGGCATAGACCCTCCAAACACAGAGAGACACAGACCGTCCAATCACAGAGCGGCACAGACCCTCCAATCATAGAGCGGCCCAGACCGTCCAATCACAGAGAGGCATAGACCCTCCAAACACAGAGAGACACAGACCGTCCAATCACAGGTCGGCACAGAACGTCCAATCACAGAGAGACACAGACCGTCCAATCACAGAGCGGCACAGACCTTCCAATCACAGGTCGGCAGAGACCGTCCAATCACAGAGAGGCATAGACCCTCCAATCACATAGCGGCCCAGACTGTCCAATCACAGAGCTGCACAGACCGTCCAATTTTACCACAGGAGGAGAGTCACTTCCCATCACTTGAAGCTATTGTGTGATCACTGGCATTGCATCATATTGCTTGGAGTTGAACACCACGGCATAGTGTTATGAATGTTTTGTGTTATCTAATTTCCTCACATTCCTATCAGTGAGTGGCTCTGGGGGACACGTTTGATTATTTAAAGAAATAAATCTTAATAATACTTTGTTTGGTCACCTTTTTTGCATGCATAGATGTGTGACATGTTACTGTGTTAGTTTTTCATATATATGTTATTCACATTATACTGTATGTCTAGCGCTGCACTAATTGTTTATACAGTTGCAAGAAAAAGTATGTGAACCCCTTGGGATTACGTGGAGTTTTGCATGAATTGGGCATAAAATGTGCTCTGAACATCATCTAAGTCACAATAGAAGAACACAGTCTGCTGAACATAATACTACACAAACATTAGATGTTGCCATGGTTTAATTGCACATAACATGTAAACATTCACAGTGCAGGGAGGAAAAAGTATGTGAACCTTTGGACTTAATAACTGGTTGACCCTCCTTTGGCAGCAATAACCTCAACCAAACGTTTCCTGTAGTTGCAGATCAGACCTGCACAACGATCTGGAGTAATTTTGGACCACTCCCCTTTACAAAACTGTTTCAGTGTAGCAATATTCTTGGGATGTCTGGTGTGAATCGCTCTCTTAAAGTCACGCCACAGCATTTCAATCGGGTTGAGGTCAGGACTCTGACTGGGCCACTCCAGAAGGCGTATTCTGTGCTGTTGCAGCCATTGTTTTGTTGAATTACTTGTATGCTTTGGGTCATTGTCCTGTTGCATCACCCATCCTCTGCGGAGCTTCAGTTGGCGGACAGATGGTCGTACGTTTTCCTGCAAAATGTCTTGATAAACTCTGGAATTCATTTTCCCATCAATGACAACAATCCGTCCAGGCCCTGAGGCAGCAAAGCAGCCCCAAACCATGATGCACCCTCTGCCATGTTTTACAGTGGGGATGAGGTTTTGATGTTGGTGTGCTGTGCCTTTTTTTCTCCACACATAGTGTTGTGTGTTCTCCCCAAACAACTCAATCTTGGTTTCATCTGTCCACAGTATATTTTGCCAGTAGTGCTGTGGAACATCCAGGTGCTCTTTTGCAAACTTCAAACGTGCTGCAATATTCTTTTTGGACAGCAATGGCTTCCTCCGTGGTGTCCTCCCATGTACTCCATTCTTGTTTAATGTTTTCCTTATTGTAGATGTGTCAACAAAAATGTTAGCATGTGCCAGAGATTTCTGTAGGTCTTTAGCTGACACTCTGGGATTCTTCTTTACCTCATGCAGCATTCTGTGCTGTGCTCTTGCAGTCATTTTTACAGGACGACCATGCCTAGGGAGAGTAGCAACAGTGCTAAACTTTCTCCATTTGTAGACAGTCTGTCTTACCGTGGACACATGAACATCAAGGCTTTTGGAGATACTTTTGTAACCCTTTCCAGCTTCATGCAAGTCAACAATTCTTGATCGTAGGTCTTCTGAGAGCTCTTTTCTGCGAGGCATGGTTCACATCAGACAGCGCTTCTTGAAACCAGTAAACCCAAAACAGGTGTGTGTTTTTTAAGGGCAGAACAGCTATCAGCAACACATCCAATATCATCACACTGATTGGAGTCAAGGTTGGCTCACTCCTGGCTCCAATTAGCTCTGGGAGAAGTCATTAAGCTAGGGCCTCACATACTTTTTCCTCCCTGCACTGTGAATGTTTATATGTTATGTGCAATTAAACCATGGCAACATCTAATGTTTGTATAGTATTATGTTCAGCAGACTATGTTCTTCTATTGTTGTGACTTAGGTGACGTTCAGAGCACAGTTTATGCCCAATTCATGCAAAACTCCACGTAATCCCAAGGGGTTCACATACTTTTTCTTGCAACTGTATGTGATTGTATTATTACTGTTGGGTACCAGTCTGAGTGCTAGCGACTCTTTGATTGGTATAGGGACTCCATTGGGCACAGGAGGACTACGTATTATTATACTATTGTATTTACAGACCGTCCAATCACAGAGCAGCGAAAACCGTCCAATCACAAAGCGGCACAGTCTGTCAAATTGCAGAGCGGCCAACAACGACCAATCACAGAGCAACACAACTGTCCAATCACAGAGCGGCACAGACCCTCCAATCACAGAGCAGACCAGACCATCCAATCACACAGCAGACCACACCGTCCAATCACAGAGCGGCCCAGACCGTCCAATCAGAGAGCGGCCCAGACTGCCCAATCACAGAGAAACACAGACCGTTCAAACACAAAGCGACAGAGACCGTCCAATCACAGGTCGGCACAAACCGTCCAATCAGAGAGCGGAACAGACCGTCCAACCATAGAGCGGCACAGACCCTCCAATTACAGAGAGATGCAGATCGTCCAATCACAGAGCTGTTCTCTGAGACTTTCAATGAACAGAAGATAGTGCTGGGCCACTGAGAGGGCCCCAACCTCGGCTGACTGTTTACAATGAATGGATCCACCTCATCTCCACCACTCGGTATTTAGAAGTTTATATGTACTAAAAAAATGTCATTTCCATGTTGTGTGTACTGTGGGAGACCAGATATAGTGAATGCCGGGTCCGGGGTTTAGTAACACTTTATTGCATACTCTGCATTAAGGTAAAAGACCCTCCAATCACAGAGAGACACAGACTGTCCAATCATAGAGCGACCCATACCGTCCAATCACAAATAGACACCGACCGTCCAATCACAGAGCAGGCACAGACCGTCCAATCACAGAGCGGCACAGACTGTCAAATCACAGAGCGGCCCAGACCGTCCTATCACGGTATTTAGTAGTTTGTATGTACTAAAATAATGTTATTTCCATGTTGTGTGTACTGTGGGAGACCAGATATAGTGAATGCAGGGTCCTGGGAGACCAGATATAGTGAATGCAGGGTCCGGGGAGACCATATATAGTGAATGCAGGGTCCTGGGAGACCAGATATAGTGAATGCAGGGTCCTGGGTTTACTAACACTTTATTGCATACTCTGCATTCAGGTAAAAGACCCTCCAATCACAGAGAGACATAGACCGTTCAATCACAGAGCAGACCAGACCATCCAATCACACAGCAGACCATACCGTCCAATCACAGAGCGGCACAGACCGTCCAATCAAAGGACAGCACAGACCGTCCAATCAAAGAGCGGCCCAGACCGTCCTTTCACAGATAGACACAGACCGTCCAATCACAGGTCGGCACAGACCGTCCAAACACATAACAGAATAGACTGTCCAATCACAGATAGACACAGACTGTCTAATCACTGAGCGGCACAGACCGTCCAGTCACAGAGTGGCACAGACCGTCCAATCACAGAGCGGCTGAGACCCTCCAATCACAGGTCGGCACAGACCGTCCAGTCACAGGTCGGCACAGACCGTCCAATCACATGTCGGCACAGACTTTCCAATCACAGAGTGGACCATACCATCCAATCACAGATTGACACAGACCGTCTAATTACAGAGCTGTTCTCCGGGATTTCCAATGGACTGAGGACTGTGCTGGGCCACTGAGAGGGTCCCAACCTCAGCCGACTGTTTACAATGATTGGATCCACCTCATCTCCACCTCACCTCCATTCCACGTCCACCACTCTTCCAACTCCTCTCCATCCCACCTTTCCTCCACCTCACCTCAACAACACTTCTCCTCCACTCCACCTCACCTCCAACTTTCCTTCACCTCACCTCCACTCCACAACCCCACTTCTCCTCCACCTCTCGGTATTTAGATGTTTATATGTAGTAAAATAATGTCATTTCCATGTTGTGTGTACTGTGGGAGACCAGATATAGTGAATGCAGGGTCCTGGGAGATCAGATATAGTGAATGCAGGGTCCTGGGAGACCAGATATAGTGAATGCAGGGTCCTGGGAGACCAGATATAGTGAATGCAGGGTCCTGGGAGACCAGATATAGTGAATGCCGGGTCCGGGGAGACCAGATATAGTGAATGCAGAGTCCTGGGTTTAGTAACACTTTAATGCATACTCTGCATTAAGGCAAAAGACCCTCCAATCACAGAGAGACACAGACCGTCCAATCACAGAGCTGTTCTCCGAGACTTTCAATGGACTGAGGATAGTGCTGGGCTACTGAGAGGGCCCCATCCTCGGCCGACTGTTTACAATGATTGGATCCACCTCATCTCCACCTCCATTCCACGTCCACCTCTCTTCCACCTCCTCTCCACCCCACCTCCCCTCCACCTTACCTCCACCTTACCTCAACCTCCACCCCACCTCTCCTCCACGTCACCTCTTTTCCACCTAATCTCCAACTCTCCTCCACTCCACCACCCTACTTCTCTGTATTTAGCAGTTTATATGTACTAAAAAAAATGTCATTTCCATGTTGTGTGTACTGTGGGAGACCAGATATAGTGCATGCAGGGTCCTGGGAGACCAGATATAGTGAATGCAGGGTCCTGGGTTTAGTAACACTTTATTGCATACTCTGCATTCAGGTAAAAGACCGTCCAATCACAGATAGAAACCGACCTTCCAATCACAAAGACACAGACCGTCCAATCACAGAGCAGCACAAACCGTCCAATCACAGAGCGGACCATTTCGTCCAATCAGAGAGACACAGATCAACCAATCACATAGCGGCCCACACCGTCCAATCACAGAACTGACCATACCGCCCAATGACAGATAGACACTGACCGTCAAATCACATAGTTGCACAGAACGTCCAATCACAGAGCGGCACGGACCGTCCAATCACAGAGAGGCATGG
This sequence comes from Staurois parvus, assembly GCF_062004578.1. NCBI lineage: Eukaryota > Metazoa > Chordata > Amphibia > Anura > Ranidae > Staurois > Staurois parvus. Next base: position 290,935 of record NW_028318028.1, on the reverse strand, counting down.
ACCACAAAATCACAGAGCGGCACTGACCGTCCAATCACAGTTCAGCACAGACCGTACAAACACAGTTAGGCACAGACTGTCCAATCACAGAGCGGCACAGACCATCCAATCACAGCTGCACAGACCGTCCAATCACAGAGAGACGCAGACCGTCCACTCACAGAGAGACACATACCCTCCAATCACAGGTCGCCTCAGACTGTCCAATCAAAGTTCAGCACAGACCGTCCAATCACAGAGCGGCACAGACGGTCCAATCACAGAGAGAAACAGACCGTCTAATTAGAAAGCGGCCCATACCGTTCAATCACAGAGAGACACAGAGCGTCCAATCAAAGAGAGACACAGACAATCAAAGAGAGACACAGACCAACCAATCACAGAGTGGAACAGACCGTCCAATCACAGAGCAGCACTGACCGTCCAATCACAGAGCGGCCCAGAATGTCCAATCACAAAGCAGAAGCTGGAGTTAGGCTGCTTCTTTGGAAAGGCTGGGAACCTGAAATCTGCAAAAGAAAGCTGCCCTTCTTCTGTTGCGTACAAGTTTACACATTTGCTTGAGGGAATGACATTATTGTCTGTATTGCTACTCTGGAACTGAAGTTTTCTTAAATTTCTTGGAAGTGACATTCCGCCCACAGTAGTGGAGAGGAGTATAAATGAGACCATCAAGCTAGACGTCCTTATCCTTTATGAATAAGTCAGGTGACGAAACGCGTCAAAGAGAAGTGACGTTACGACGCGCAGCACAACCGGAAGTTGTCAGACGGCCATCATTAATCCTTGAATCCTCATACAAAGATACAGGAAGAGCGCTCCTGAGGATCTACAGAGGGCAATAAGTGAATTGATATCTGGATGGAGAATCTATGTCCCACTTGCCGAATCTACAAAGTGGTCTCTTGATTGGGATTTACATGCTGGTTTATGTTGCATTTCTGGTAATGGTATATTATCCATTAGACGTGGACACTTTCACGGTTTGACACTGCATGCAAGTGTTACCCATATTTTCACACTTCTATTCACCTTTCTTTATCACATGTGGTTTAGTGTGATTCACATGCGTGTGGTTCAGTGTGATTCACATGCGTGTGGTTCAGTGTGATTCACATGCGTTTGCAGTGTTGTTCGCTTGATTCCATGCATTTATGGTATTACACTATGTGAGTTCTCTTTTCTCGAGGTTCGATCTCCAAGAATAATTGGGATTATCACTTTGCTGGAACACCACCCTGTGGACTGCTCTTTCGAGGATTCTTTATATATAAGTTTTGGACATTATATTTTGGATATTATATTTTGGACATTATTATTACTTAATATGTATTTGTCATATAGTGTTTATTAGCACTTTATATATCTCAATCACAAAGCAGACCATACCGTCCAATCACAGAGCGGCGCAGACTGTCCAATAACAGAGAGTCATAGACCGTCCAATCACAGAGCAGCCAAGACTGTCCAAAAACAGAGAGTCATAGACCGTCCAATCACAGAGAGATACAAACCCTCCAATCACAGACCGTCCAATCACAGAGTGGACCATACCGTCTAATCACAGAAAGACAAAGCCCAACCAATCACAGATTGGCCCAGACCGTCCAATCACAGAGAGACACAGACCGTCCAATCACAGAGAGACACAGTCCGTCCAATCACAGAGAGACAGAGACCCTCCAATTACAGAGCGGCCCAGACCATCCAATCACAGATAAACACAGACCGTCCAATCACAGAGCAGCACAGACCATCAAATCACAGAGAGACACAGACCGTCCACTCACAGAGCAGCCAATCACAGAGAGATAAAGACCGTCCAATCAGAGAGCGGACCACACCGTCCAATCACAGAGCGGCGCAGACAGGCCAATCACAAAGAGACGCAGACCGTCCAATCACAGAGCAGCGCCGACCGCCCAATCACAGAGAGACACAGACCGACAAATCACACAGTTGCCCAGACCGTGCAATTACAGAGTGGCCAAGACCGTCCAATCACAGAGAGACACAGACCGACCAATCACAGAGCGGCACAGAAAGTCTAATTACAGAGAGATGCAGACCGTCCAATCACAGAGTTGCCCAGACCGTCCAATTACAGAGAGATGCAGACCGTCCAATCACAGAGCGGCCAAAACCGTCCAATCACAGAGCGTCCCATTAAGTCAAATCACAGAGCGGCGTAGACATGCCAATCAAAAAGAGGCGCAGACTGTCCAATCACAGAGCGGCACAGACCGTCCAATCACAGAAAGACACAGACTGTCCAATTACAGAACGGCGCAGACCGTCCAGTCACAGAGCGGCGCATAAAGTCCAATCACAGAGCTGCCCAGACCGTCCAATCACAGAGTGGCAGAGACCGTCCAATCACAGAGAGACACAGACCATCCAATTACAGAGCAGTGCAGACCGTCCAATCAGAGAGAGACACAGACCGTCCAATTACAGAGCGGCCCAGACCGTCCTATCACAGAGCGGGCGATACCGTCCAATCACAGAGCGGCACAGACCGTCCAATTACAGAGAGACGCAGACCGTCTAATTACAGAGTTGCCCAGACCGTCCAATCACAAGACACACAGACCATCCAATCACAGAGCGGCACAGAGAGTCCAATCACAGAGAGACACAGACCGTCCAATCACAGAGCGGCCAATAACAGAGAGATAAAGACCGTCCAATCACAGAGAGACACAGACCGTCCAATCACAGAGCGGCCAATCACAGAGAGATAAAGACCGTCCAATCACAGAGCGGTCCAGACCATCCAATCACACAGCAGACCATATCGTCCAATCGCAGAGCGGCACAGACCGGCCATTCACAGACAGGCCCGGACCATCAAATCAGAGAGCGGAACAAACAGTCCAATCACAGGGCGGCACAGACCGTCCTATCACAGGGCGGTACAGACTGTCCAATCACAGAGAGACACAGACCCTCCATTCACGGAGCGGCACAGACACTCTAATCAAAGGTTGGTACGGACCGTACAATCACAGAGCAGCACAGACCCTCCAATCATACAGCGTCACAGACCGTCCAATCACAAAGCGGCACAGACCGTCCAATCACAAAGCGGCCAAGGCTATCCAATCACAGAGAAACACAGACCGACCAATCACAGAGCGGCACAGACCCTACAATCACAGAGCGTCCCATACCGTCCAATCACAGATAGACACAGACTGTCCAATCATAGTGCGACACAGACCAGAGAGTGGCGCAGACAGGCCAATTACAGAGAGACACAGGCCGTCCAAAAACAGAGAGACACAGACCCTCAAATCACAGAGTGGCACAGACCCTCCAATCACGAATCGACACAGACCGTCCAATCACAGAGCTGTTCTCCGGAACTTTCAATGGACTGAGGACAGTGCTGGGCCACTGAGAGGCCCCAACCTCGGCCGACTGTTTACATTAAATGGATCCACCTCCACTCCAGCTCACCTCCACATCTCCTCCACCCCACCTCAACCTCCACTCCACTCCAACTTTCCTCCACTCCACCTCTCCTCCACCTCTCGGTATTTAGCAGTTTATATGTAGTAAAATAATGTCATTTCCATGTTGTGTGTACTGTGGGAGACCAGATATAGTGAATGCAGGGTCCTGGGAGACCAGATATAGTGAATGCAGGGTCCTGGGAGACCAGATATAGTGAATGCAGGGTCCTGGGAGACCAGATATAGTGAATGCAGGGTCCGGGGTTTAGTAACACTTTATTGCATACTCTGCATTAAGGTCACAGAACGTCCAATCACAGAGCGGAACAGACCCTCCAATCACAGAAAGACACAGACCGTCATATCACAGAACGGCCCATACCGTCCAATCAAAGATAGACACCGAAAGTCCAATCACAGAGCAGACCAGACCATCCAATCACACAGCAGACCATACCGTTCAATCACAGAGCGGCCCAGACCATCCTTTCACAGAGAGACACAGACCGTCCAATCACAGAACGGCACAGACCATTCAATCAAACAGCAGACCATACTGTCTAATCACAGAGCGGAACAGACCCTCAAATCAAAGAAAGACACAGACCGTCATATCACAGAACGGCCCATACCGTCCAATCACACAGCAGACCATACTGTCAATCACAGAGCGGCACAGCCCGTCCAATCACAGACAAGCCCGGACCATCCAATCAGAGAGCGGCACAGACCGTCAAATCACAGGGCGGCACAGAACGTCCAATCAAAGGGCGCAACAGAACGTCCAATCACAGAGCAGACAAGACCATCCAATCACACAGCAGACCATACCGTCCAATTACAAACTGGCCCGGACTATACAATCAGAGAGCGGCACAGACCTTCCAATCACAGAGCGGCCCAGATCGTCCTATCGCAGAGAGACACAGACCGGCCAATCACAGAGCGGCACAGAACGTCCAATCACAGAACGGCACAGACCGCCCAATCACAGAGTGGCACGGACCGCAAAATCACAGAGCGGCACAGACCGTCCAATCACAGAGCAGCACAGACTGTCCAATCACAGAGCAGAACATAGCGTCCAATCTCAGAGCAGCACAGATCGTCCAATCACAAAGAAAAACAGACCGTGCAATCACAGAGATGCACAGACCGTCCAATCACAGAGAGACGCAGACCGTCCAATCACAGAGCGGCACAGTCCCTCCAATCATAGAGTGGCCCATATCATCCAATCACGAATAGACACAGACCGTCCAATCGCAGGGCAGCCCAGACCACCAATCATAGAGCGGCCCAGACCGTCCAATCACAGAGAGACACAGACTTTCTAATCACAGAGTGGCCCAGACCGTCCAATCAGAGAACGACACAGACCGTCCAATCACACAGCGGTACAGACCGTCCAATCACAGAGTGGCACAGACCCTCCAATCACAGAGAGACACAGACCGTCAAATCACAGAGCGGCACAGACCATCCAATCACAGAGCGGCCAATCACAGGTCCGCCCAGACCGTCCAATCACAGAGCGGCACACACCCTTCAATCACAGAGCGGCACAAACCCTTCAAATCACAGGTCCGCACAGAATGTCCAATCACAGAGCAGACCATACCGTCCAATCACAGATAGATACAGACCGTCTAATCACAGAGCTGCACAGACCGTCCAATCACAGAGCGACATAGACCGCCCAATCACAAAGCTACAGAGACCGTCCAATCACAGGTCGGCACAGACCATCCAATCAGAGAGCGGCACAGACCCTCCAATTACAGAGAGACACAGACCATCCAATCACAGAGCGGACCATACCGTCCAATCACAGAGCTGTTCTCCGAGACTTTCAATGGACTGAGGATAGTGCTGGGCCACTGAGAGGGCCCCAACCTCAGCCGACTGTTTACAATGATTGGATCCACCTCACCTCCACCTCTCCTCCACCTTTCGGTATTTAGCAGTTTATATGTAGTAAAATAATGTCATTTCCATGTTGTGTGTACTGTGGGAGACCAGATATAGTGAATGCAGGGTCCGGGGAGACCAGATATAGTGAATGCAGGGTCCGGGGAGACCAGATATAGTGAATGCAGGGTCCGGGGTTTAGTAACACTTTATTGCATACTCTGTATTCAGGTAAAAGACCCTCCAATCACAGAGCGGCACAGACCCTCCAATCACAGATAGACACCGACCGTTCAATCACAGAGCGGCACAGACCATCCAATCAGAGAGCGGAACAGACAGTCCAATCACAAGACGGCACAGACCGTCCAATCAAAGGGCGGCACAGAGCGTCGACTCAAAGGGCGGCACAGACCGTCCAATCAAAGGGCCGCACAGACCGTTCTTTCATAGAGAGACACAGACCCTCCAATCACAGAGCTGCACAGACACTTTAATCAAAGGTTGGCACATTCCGACCAATCACAGAGCGGCCCAGACCGTCCAATCACAGAGAGACACAGACCGTCCAATCACAGAGCTGCACAGACCATCCAATCACAGAGGGACACAGACCATCCAATCACAGAGGGACACAGACCCTCTAATCAAAGGTTGTCAAAAACTGTCCAATCACAGAGCGGCGCAGACCGTCCAATCACAGAGCGGCAGAGACCGTCCAATCACTGGACGGCACAGACCGTCCAATCACAGAGAGACACAGACTGTCCAATCACAGAGCGGCGCAGACCGCCCAATCACAGAGGGACGAAGACCGTCTAATCGCAGAGCGGTACAGACCGTCCAATCGCAGAGCGGCACAGACCGGCCAATCGCAGAGCGGCACAGACCGGCCAATCGCAGAGCGGCACAGACCGGCCAATCGCAGAGCTGTTCTCTGGAACTTTCAATGGACTGAGGATAGTGCTGGGCCACTGAGAGGGCCCCAACCTCAGCCGACTGTTTACAATAAATGGATCCACCTCTCCTCAACCTCCACTCCAGCTCACCTCCACATCTCCTCCACCTCTCCTCAACCTCCACTCCGCCTCTAATCCATTCCACGTCCACCTCTCTGCCACCTCCTCTCTACCCCACCTTTACTCCACCTCACCTCAACCTCCTCTCCTCTCCTCCACTCCATCCCACCTTTCCTCCACCTCACCTCTCCTCCACCTCTCGGTATTTAGCAGTTTATATGTACTAAAATAATGTCATTTCCATGTTGTGTGTACTGTGGGAGACCAGATATAGTGAATGCAGGGTCCTGGGAGACCAGATATAGTGAATGCAGGGTCCTGGGAGACCAGATATAGTGAATGCAGGGTCCGGGGTTTATTAACACTTTATTGCATACTCTGTATTCAGGTAAAAGACCCTCCAATCACAGAGCGGCACAGACCCTCCAATCAGATAGACACCGACCGTCCAATCACAGAGCGGCACAGACCATCCAATCAGAGAGCGGATCAGACAGTCCAATCACAAGACGGCACAGACCGTCCAATCAAAGGGCGGCACAGACCGTTGAATCAAAGGGCGGCACAGACCGTCCTTTCATAGAGAGACACAGACCGTCCAATCACAGAGCGGCACAGACCGTCCAAACACAGAGCAGAATAGACCGTCCAATCACAGAGCGGCACAGACCGTCCAAACACAGAGCAGAATAGACCGTCCAATCACAGTGCGGCACAGACCGTCCAATCACAGGTCGACACAGACCCTCCAATCACAGAGCGGCGCAGACAGGCCAATCACAGAGAGACACAGACCGTTGAATCACAGAGCGGCGCAGATCGCCCAATCACAGAGTGATGTAGACCGTCCAATCACAGAGTGATGTAGACCGTCCAATCACAGTGTGGCACAGATCGATCAATCACATTGTGGCACAGACCGACCAATCACAGAGTTGCCCAGGCTGTCCAATCACAGAGCGGCACAGACCGTCCAATCAAAGAGAGACTTAGACTGTAAAATCACAAAGCGACAGAGACGTCCAATCACAGAGTGGCACAGACCATCCAGTCACAAGACACACAGACCCTCCAATCACAGAGCGGCACAGACCCACCAATCACAGATAGACACAGACTGTCCAATCACAGAGAGACACAGACCGTCCAATCACAGAATGGCACAGACCGTCCAAACACACAGTGGCATAGACGTTCCAATCACAGGGCGGCACAGACCTTCCAATCACAGAGAGACACAGACCGTCCAATCACAGAGCGGCACAAACCCTCCAATCACAGGTCGGCACAGACAGTCTAATCATAGAGCGGAACAGACCATCCAATCACAGAGCGGCACAGGCCGTCCAATCACAGAGTAGACCATACCGGCCCCAACCTCAGCTGACTGTTTACAATGAATAGATCCACCTCATCTCCACCTCCACTCCAGGTCACCTCCACATCTCCTCCACCTCACCTCACCTCAACCTCCACTCCACCTCTTCTCCACCTCTCGGTATTTAGCAGTTTATATGTACTTAAATAATTGCAGATATAGTGAATGCAGGGTCCTGGGAGACCAGATATAGTGAATGCCGGGTCCTGGGAGACCAGATATAGTGAATGCCGGGACCTGGGAGACCAGATATAGTGAATGCCGGGTCCGGGGTTTAGTAACACTTTATTGCATACTCTGCATTAAGGTAAAAGACCCTCCAATCACAGATAGAAACCGACCTTACAATCACAAAAAGACACAGACCGTCCAATCACAGAGCGGACCATTTCGTCCAATCAGATAGACACAGACCGTCCAATCACAGAGCGGCACAGACCTCTCTAATACAGAGAGACACAAACCGTCCAGTCACAGAGCTACACAGACCGTCCAATCACAGAACAGCCCAATGACAGATAGACACTGACCGTCCAATCACAGAGAGACACAGACCGTCCAAACACAGAGTGGCCCAGACCGTCCAATCACAGAGCGGCCCAGACCGTCCAATCACAGAGCGGCATAGACCCTCCAATCACAGAGAGACACAGACCGTCCAATCACAGAGCGGCACAGACCGTCAAATCACAGAGCGGCACAGACCGTCAAATCACAGAGCGGCACAGACCGTCCAATCACAGAGCGGCACAGACCGACCAATCACAGAGCGGCCAAAACCGTCCAATCACAGAACAGACCATCCGCCCAATGACAGATAGACACTGGCCGTCAAATCACAGAGCGGCACAGAACATCCAATCACAGAGTGGCACAGACCGTTCAATCACAGAGCAGCACAGACCGTCCAATCACAGAGCGGACCATACCGTCCAATCACAGAGAGACACAGCCCGACCAATCACAGATTGGCCCAGACCGTCCAATTACAGAGAGACACAGACCGTCCAATCACCGAGCGGCGCAGACAGGCCAATCACAGAGACACAGACCGTCCAATCACAGAGCGGCACAGATCGTCCAATCACAAGACACACAGACCGTTCAATAACGTCCAATCACAGATAGACACAGACTGTCCAACCATAGAGAGACACAGGTTGGCACAGACCCTCCAATCACAGAGAGATACAGACCTTAAAATCACAGAGTGGCCAAGACCGCCCAATCACAAAGAGACACATACCGCCCAATCACAAAGCGACAGAGACCATCCAATCACAGGTCGGCACAGACCGTTCAATCACAGAGCAGACCATACTGTCCAATCACAGAGAGACACAGTCTGTCCAATCACAGAGCGGCCCAGACCGTCAAATCACAGAGCGTCACAGATCGTCCAATCACAGAGTGGCACAGACCTCTCAATTACAGAGAGACACAGACCGACCAATCACATAGCAGCCAAAACCAGATATAGTGAATGCAGGGTCCTGGGAGACCAGATATAGTGAATGCAGGGTCCGGGGTTTAGTAACACTTTATTGCATACTCTGCATTAAGGTAAAAGACCCTCCAATCACAGAGAGACAAAGACCGTCCAATCACAGTTCGGCACAAACCGTCCAATCACAGATAGGCACAGACCGTTCAATCACAGAGCGGCACAGACCGTCCAATCGCAGAACGGCACAGACCATCCAATCACAGAGAGAAAAAGACCATCCAATCACAGAGAGACGCTGACCGTCCAATCAAAGGTCGGCACAAACAGTCCAATCACAGAGCGGCACAGACCTTCCAATCACAGAGCGGCACAGACCTTCCAATCACAGAGAGACACAGACCGTCCTATCACAGAGAGACACAGACCGTCCTATCACAGAGAGACACAGATCGTCCCATCGCAGAGCGGTCCAGACTATCCAATCACAGAGAGAAAAAGACCATCCAATCACAGAGAGACGCTGACCGTCCAATCAAAGGTCGGCACAAACAGTCCAATCACAGAGCGGCACAGACCTTCCAATCACAGAGCGGCACAGACCTTCCAATCACAGAGAGACACAGACCGTCCTATCACAGAGAGACACAGACCGTCCTATCACAGAGAGACACAGATCGTCCCATCGCAGAGCGGTCCAGACCATCCACTCACAGAGAGGCACAGACCGTCCAATCCCATAGAGGCCCAAACCGTTCAACCAGAGTGCTGCAGAGACCGTCCATTCACAGGGCGGCACAGACCGTCCAATCACAGAGAGAAACAGACCATCCAGTCACAGAGCGCCCCAGACCGTCCAATCACAGAACAGACTATACCGCCCAATGACAGATAGACACTGACCTTCCAATCACAGAGCGGCCCAGACCGTCCTATCACAGAGAGACACAGACCGTCCTATCACAGAGAGACACAGATCGTCCCATTGCAGAGCGGTCCAGACCATCCACTCACAGAGAGGCACAGACCGTCCAATCCCATAGAGGCCCAAACCGTTCAACCAGAGTGCTGCAGAGACCGTCCATTCACAGGGCGGCTCAGACCGTCCATTCACAAGGCGGCATAGACCGTCCAATCACAGGGCGGCACAAACCGTCCAATCACAGAGCGGCACAGACCGTCAAATCACAGAGTGGACCATACCGGCCCCAACCTCGGCTAACTGTTTACAATGAATGGATACACCTCATCTCCACCTCCACTCCAGTTCACCTCCACCTCTCCTCCTCCTCGGTATTTAGTAGTTTGTATGTACTAAAATAATGTCATTTCCATGTTGTGTGTACTGTGGGAGACCAGATATAGTGAATGCAGGGTCCGGGGAGACCAGATATAGTGAATGCAGGGTCCTGGGAGACCAGGTATAGTGAATGCAGGGTCCTGGGAGACCAGATATAGTGAATGCAGGGTCCGAGGTTTAGTAACACTTTATTGCATACTCTGCATTAAGGTAAAAGACCCTCCAATCACAGAGAGACACAGACCGTCCAATCACAAAAAAGCACAGACCCTCCAATCACAGATAGACACTGACCGTCCAATCACAGAGCAGACCATACCGTCCAATCACAGAGCGGTACAGACCGTCCAATCACAGGTCGGCACAGACCGTCCAAACACAGAAAAGAATAGACCGTCCAATCACAGATAGACACAGACCGTCCAATCACAGAGCGGCTGAGACCCTCCAGTCACAGAGCGGCACAGGCCGTCCACTTACAGAGAGACACGGACAGTCCAATCACAGGTCGGCACAGACCGTCCAATCACAGAGTGACACAAACCGTCCAATCACAGAGCGGACCAGACCGTCCAATCACAGAGCGGACCAGACCGTCCATTTACATGACACACAGACCGAACAATCACAGAGCGGCACAGACAGTCCAATCATAGAGAGACGCAGACAATCCAATCACAGAGCGACACAGACCGTCTAATCACAAAGCGACAGAGACCGTCCAACCACAGGTCGGCACAGACCGTCCAAACACAGAGCAGAATAGACCATCCAATCACAGACCCTCCAATCATAGAGCGGAACATACCGTCCAATCACAGAGCGGCACAGACCCTCCAATCATAGAGCGGAACATACCGTCCAATCACAGAGCAGCCTAGACCGTCCAATCACAGAGAGACACAGACCCTCCATTCACGGAGCGGCACAGACACTCTAATCAAAGGTTGGTACAGACCGTCCAATCACAGAGCGGCCTAGACCGCCCAATCACAGAGCGGCCAATACCGTCCAATCACAGATAAACACAGACCGTCCAATCACAGAGCGGCATAGACCGCCCAATCACAGAGTGGCCAATACCGTCCAATCACAGAGAGACACAGACCGTCCCATTGCAGAGCGGTCCAGACCGTCAAATCACAGAGCGGCACAGATCGTCCAATCACAGAGTGGCACAGACCTCTCAATTACAGAGAGACACAGACCGACCAATCACATAGCAGCCAAAACCGTCCAATCACAGAACAGACCATTCGCACAATGACAGATAGACACTAACCGTCAAATCACAGAGCAGCACAGACCGTCCAATCGCAGAACGGCACAGACCATCCAATCACAGAGAGGAACAGACCATCCAATCACAGAGAGACGCAGACCGTCCAATCAAAGGTCGGCACAGACTGTCCAATCACAGGTCAATACACACAGTCCAATCACAGAGCGGCACAGAGGTCAGTACAGACCGTCCAATCACAGAGCGGCACAGACCTTCCAATCACAGAGAGACACAGACTGTCCAATCACAGAGAGACACAGACCATCCAGTCACAGAGCGGACCAGACCGTCAAATCACAGAACAGACTATACCGCCCAATGACAGATAGACACTGACCTTCCAATCACAGAGAGGCAAAGACCGTCCCATCGCAGAGCGGTCCAGACCATCCACTCACAGAGAGGCATAGACCCTAAAATCACAGAGCGGCACAGACCGTCAAATCCCATAGAGGCCCAGACCGTCCAATCAGAGTGCTGCATAGACCGTCCATTTACAGGGCGGCACAGACCGTCCATTTACAGGGCGGCACAGACCGTCCATTTACAGGGCGGCACAGACCGTCCAATCACAGGGCGGCACAGACCGTCCAATCACAGGGCGGCACAGACCGTCCAATCACAGTGTGGCACAAACCGTCCAATCACAGAGCGGACCATACCGGCCCCAACCTCGGCTAACTGTTTACAATGAATGGATCCACCTCATCTCCACCTCCACTCCAGCTCACCTCCACCCAACCTTTCCTCCACCTCTCGGTATTTAGCAGTTTATATGTAGTAAAATAATGTCATTTCCATGTTGTGTGTACTGTGGGAGACCAGATATAGTGAATGCAGGGTCCTGGGAGACCAGATATAGTGAATGCAGGGTCCTGGGAGACCAGATATAGTGAATGCAGGGTCCGGGGTGACCAGATATAGTGAATGCAGGGTCCTGGGAGACCAGATATAGTGAATGCAGGGTCCTGGGTTTAGTAACACTTTAATGCATACTCTGCATTAAGGTAAAAGACCCTCCAATCACAGAGAGACAGAGACCGTCCAATCACAGAGCTGTTCTCCGAGACTTTCAATGGACTGAGGATAGTGCTGGGCTACTGAGAGGGCCCCATCCTCGGCCAACTGTTTACAATGATTGGATCCACCTCATCTCCACCCCCACTCCAGCTCACCTCAACCTCCATTCCACGTCCACCTCTCTTCCACCTCCTCTCCACCCCACCTTTCCTCCACCTTACCTCAACCTCCACCCCAACTCTCCTCCACGTCACCTCTTTTCCACCTAATCTCCAACTCTCCTCCACTCCACCACCCTACTTCTCTGTATTTAGCAGTTTATACGTACTAAAATAATGTCATTTCCATGTTGTGTGTACTGTGGGAGACCAGATTTAGTGAATGCAGGGTCCTGGGAGACCAGATATAGTGAATGCAGGGTCCTGGGAGAGCAGATATAGTGAATGCAGGGTCCTGGGAGACCAGATATAGTGAATGCAGGGTCCGGGGTTTAGTAACACTTTATTGCATACTCTGCATTAAGGTAAAAGACCCTCCAATCACAGAGAGACACAGACCGTCCAATCACAAAAAAGCACAGACCCTCCAATCACAGATAGACACCGACCGTCCAATCACAGAGCAGACCATACCGTCCAATCACAGAGCGGCACAGACCGTCCAATCAAAGGGCAGCACAGACCGTCCAATCACAGGTCGGCACAGACCGTCCAAACACAGAAAAGAATAGACCGTCCAATCACAGAGCGGCACAGACCGACCAATCACAGATAGACACAGACCGTCCAATCACAGAGCGGCTGAGACCCTCCAGTCACAGAGCGGCACAGGCCGTCCACTTACAGAGAGACACGGACAGTCCAATCACAGGTCGGCACAGACCGTCCAATCACAGAGTGACACAAACCGTCCAATCACAGAGCGGACCAGACCGTCCAATCACAGAGCGGACCAGACCGTCCATTTACATGACACACAGACCGAACAATCACAGAGCGGCACAGACAGTCCAATCATAGAGAGACGCAGACAATCCAATCACAGAGAGACACAGACCGTCCAATCACAGAGCGACACAGACCGTCCAATCACAGAGCGACAGAGACCGTCCAACCACAGGTCGGCACAGACCGTCCAAACACAGAGTAGAATAGACCATCCAATCACAGAGCGGAACATACCGTCCAATCACAGAGCGGCACAGACCCTCCAATCATAGAGCGGAACATACCGTCCAAACACAGAGCAGCCTAGACCGTCCAATCACAGAGAGACACAGACCCTCCATTCACGGAGCGGCACAGACACTCTAATCAAAGGTTGGTACAGACCGTCCAATCACAGAGCGGCCTAGACCGCCCAATCACAGAGCGGCCAATACCGTCAAATCACAGATAAACACAGACCGTCCAATCACAGAGCGGCATAGACCGCCCAATCACAGAGTGGCCAATACCGTCCAATCACAGATAAACACAGACCGTCCAATCACAAAGCGGCACAAACTGACTAATCACAGAGCGGCTCAGACCGTCCAATCACAGAGCGGCACAGACCGCCCAATCACAGAGCGGCCCATACCGTCCAATCTCAGATAAACACAGACCGTCCAATCAGAGAGCAGCACAGACCGTCAAATTACAGAGAGACACAGACAGTCCAATCACAGAGCGGCACAGACCGTCCAATCACAGAGAGATACAGACCGTCCAATCACAGATAGGCACAGACCGTCCAATCGCAGAGCGGTCCAGACCATCCAATCACACAGCAGACCATATCGTCCATTCACAGACAGGCCCGGACCATCCAATCACAGAGGGACACAGACCGTCCACTCACAGAGCGGCATAGACCGTCCAATCACAGAGTGACACAAACCGTCCAATCACAGAGCGGCCCAGACTGTCCATTTACATGACACACAGACCGTCCAATCACAGAGCGACACAGACCATCCAATCACAGAGCGACACAGACCGTCCAATCACAAAGCGACAGAGACCGTCCAACCACAGTTCGGCACAGACCGTCCAAACACAGAGCAGAATAGACCGTCCAATCACAGAGCGGCACAGACTATTCTGACTCAGATTGTTGTGATAGCGATTTATCCCTTGTGAGACCTCTCTGCCTAGCCTGTATAAGCAGATATAATCACTGTGGGCAATCCTTATCAGATAGCTGAACTCACCAATACTGTGTTCATCCAGAAGTTGCTTTATTCTGTACATGTGACAACAGGATACAGCAGAATGAATGGTTTCCAGTATTATGCGGTCAAAAGATGATACTTTCTGTAGCGTACTATGCAGAATACATGTGTCCCTGTTACATGTGGACTGTTAGCTGCCTCCATGACACAGGAAGTGCTGTACTCAAGAAGAAGGGAGGAGCTTCATATACAAAGGAATTGTGTCATAGATCTCAGGGAGGCAACATGAAAAACAAGTGCATTACCAAATAAGACCACTGGATGGCAGCTTATAACTAACTATAGAAATGTCCATAGGAAATGGTACAAAAAATAAACTATATGAATTCTCATGTATATTAACATAAATATTAACTGTGTAACAGCATACAGACCGTCCAATCACAGAGAGACTCAGACCGTCTAATTACAGAGTTGCCCAGATTGTCCAATCACAAAGCGACAGAGACCGTCCAATCACAGAGAGACACAGTCCGTCCAATCACAGAGAGACAGAGACCCTCCAATCACAGAGAGACACAGACCGTCTAATCAGAGAGCGGCCCATACTGTCCAATCACAGATAGACAAAGACCGTCCAATCACAGAGCGGCGTAGACCGCCCAATCACAGAGCGGCACAGACAGTCCAATCACAGAGAGATACAGACCGTCCAATCGCAGAGCGGTCCAGACCATCCAATCACACAGCAGACCATATCGTCCAATCACAGAGCGGCACAGACCGGCCATTCAAAGACAGGCCCGGACCATCCCATCAGAGAGCGGAACAGACAGTCCAATCACAGAGCGGCACAGACCGTCCAATCACAGAGCGGCACAGACCGTCCAATCACAAAGCGGCCCAGGCCGTCCAATCACAGAGAGACACAGACCCTCCAATCACAGAGAAACACAGACCGACCAATCACAGAGAGGCACAGATCATCCAATCACAGAGTGGCACAGACCATCCAATCACAGAGTGGATCATACCGTCCAATCACAGAGATACACAGCCCGACCAATCACAGAGCTGCACAGACCGTCCAATCACAGAGAGACACAGACCGTCTAATTACAGATTGCCCTGACTGTCCAATTACAGAGCGGCATAGACCGTCCAATCACAGAGCGTCCCATACCGTCCAATCACAGATAGAAACAGACTGTCCAATGATAGTGCGACACAGACCGTCCAATCACAGGTCGGCACAGAGAGACACAGACCCTCAAATCACAGAGCGGCACAGACCGAAAAATCACAGGTCGGCACAGACCGTCCAATCACAAGACACACAGACCCTCCAATCACAGAGCGGCACAGACCCTCCAATCACAGAGCGGCATTAACCCTGCAATCACAGATAGACACAGACTGTCCAATCACAGAGAAACACAGACCGTACAATCACAGAATGGCACAGACCGTCCAATCACACAGTGGCATAGACTGTCTAATTATAAGTCGCCACAGACCGTCGACTCAAAGGGCGGCACAGACCATCCAATCAAAGGGCCGCACAGACTGTCCAATCACAGAGCGGCACAGACCGCCCAAACACAGAGCAGAATAGACCGTCCAATCACAGAGAAAAACAGACCAAAAATCACAGAGAGACACAGACACTGCAATCATAGAGCGGCACAGACCGTCCAATCACAGAGAGACAGAGACCGTCGAATCACAGAGTGGCGCAGGCCACCCAATAACAGAGCGACGTAGATCGTCCAATCACAGTGTGGCACCGACCGTCCAATCACAGAGAGACACAGACCGACCAATCACAGAGCGGCACAGACCGTCCAATCACAGAGAGACTCAGACTGTAAAATCACAAAGCGACAGAGATGTCCAATCAAAGATAGACACAGACCGTTTAATTACAGAGTTGCAAGACCGTCCAATCACAGGTCGGCACAGACCATCCAGTCACAAGACACACAGACCTTCCAATCACAGAGCGGCACAGACCCTCAAATCACAGGGCGGCATTAACCCTGCAATCACAGATAGACACAGACTGTCCAATCACAGATAGACACAGACCGTACAATCACAGAATGGCACAGACCGTCCAATCACACAGTGGCATAGACTGTCCAATTATAAGTCGCCACAGACCGTCCAATCAAACGTCGGCACAGACCGTCCAATCAAAGAGCAGCCCAGACGTTCCAATCATAGGGCAGCACAGACCTTCCAATCACAGAGAGACACAGACCGTCCAATCACAGACTGGCCCTGACCGTCCAATCACAGGTCGGCACAGACAGTCTAATCACAGAGCAGACAATACCGTCCAATGAGATAGACACAGAACGTCCAATCACAGAGCGGACCATACTGGCCCAAACCTCGGCTAACTGTTTACAATGAATGGATCCACCTCCACTCCAGGTCACCTCCACCTCTCTGTATTTAGCAGTTTATATGTAGTAAAATAATGTCATTTCCATGTTGTGTGTACTGTGGGAGACCAGATATAGTGAATGCAGGGTCCTGGGAGACCAGATATAGTGAATGCAGGGTCCGGGGAGACCAGATATAGTGAATGCCGGGTCCGGGGTTTAGTAACACTTTATTACATACTCTGCATTAAGGTAAAAGACCCTCCAATCACAGAGAGACACAGACCGTCCAATCACAAACCGGTACAGACCGTCCAATCACAGAGCGGCACTGTCCATCCTATCACAGAGCAGACCATTCCGTCATATCACAGATAGACACACACCGTCCAATCATAGAGTGGAACAGACCGCCCAATCACAGAGAGACCAATCACATAGCGACCCAGACCGTCCAATCACAGAGTGGCTGAGACCAATCACATAGCGGCACAGACCGTCCAATCACAGAGCAGCAAAGACTGTCCAATCACAGAGCGGAACATAGCGTCCAATCTCAGAGCAGCACAGATCGTCCAATCACAAAGAGAAACAGACCGTGCAATCACAGAGATGCACAGACCGTCCAATCACAGAGAGACGCAGACCATCCAATCATAGAGCGGCCCATATCATCCAATCACGAATAGACAATCGCAGGGCAGCCCAGACCACCAATCACAGAGCGGCCCAGACCGTCCAATCACAGAGAGACACAGACTGTCTAATCACAGAGTGGCCCAGACCGTCCAATCAGAGAACGACACAGACCGTCCAATCACAGACAAGCCCGGACCATCCAATCAGAGAGCGGCACAGACCGTCAAATCACAGGGCGGCACAGAACGTCCAATCAAAGGGCGCAACAGAACGTCCAATCACAGAGCGGTACAGACCGTCCAATCACAGAGCGGCCCAGACCATCCTTTCAAAGAGAGACACAGACCGTCCAATCACAGAGCGGCACAGACCATCCAATCACACAGCAGACCATACCGTCCAATTACAGACTGGCCCGGACTATACAATCAGAGAACGGCACAGACCTTCCAATCACAGAGCGGCACAGAACGTCCAATCACAGAGCGGACCATACCATCCACTCACAGAGAGGCACAGCCCGACCAATCACAGAGAGACGCAGACCGTCCAATCAAAGGTCGGCACAGACTGTCCAACCACAGGTCAGCACAAACAGTCCAATCACAGAGCGGCACAGAGGTCAGCACAGACCGTCCAATCACAGAGAGGTACAGACCGTTCAATCACAGAGCGGCCCAGACCGTCATATCACAGAGAGGCAAAGACCCTAAAATCACAGAGCGGCACAGACCGTCCAATCCTATAGAGGCCCAGACCGTCCAATCAGAGTGCTGCACAGACCGTCCATTGACAGGGCGGCACAGACCGTCCAATCACAGGGCGACACATACCGTCCAATCACAGGGCGGCACATACCGTCCAATCACAGAGCGGACCATACCGGCCCCAACCTCGGCTAACTGTTTACAATGAATGGATCCACCTCATCTCCACCTCCACTCCAGGTCACCTCCACCTCTCGGTATTTAGCAGTTTATATGTAGTAAAATAATGTCATTTCCATGTTGTGTGTACTGTGGGAGACCAGATATAGTGAATGCAGGGTCCTGGGAGACCAGATATAGTGAATGCAGGGTCCTGGGAGACCAGATATTGTGAATGCAGGGTCCGGGGAGACCAGATATAGTGAATGCAGGGTCCGGGGAGACCAGATATAGTGAATGCAGGGTCCTGGGAGACCAGATATAGTGAATGCAGGGTCCTGGGAGACCGGATATAGTGAATGCAGGGTCCGGGGAGACCAGATATAGTGAATGCAGGGTCCGGGGTTTAGTAAAACTTTATTGCATACTCTGCATTAAGGTAAAAGACCCTCCAATCACAGAGAGACACAGACCGTCCAACCAAAGATAGAAACTGACCGTCCAATCACAGAGCAGCACAAACAGTCCAATCACAAACCGGCACAGGCCGTCCAATAACAGATAGACACAGACCGTCCAATCATAGAGCGGCACAGACCGCCCAATCACATAGCGACCCAGACCGTCCAATCACGGATAGACACAGACCGTCCAATCACAGAGCGGCACAGACTGTCCAATCACAGGTCAGCAAAAAACATCCAATCACAGAGCAGGACCAGACCGTCCAATCACAGAAAGACACAGACCCTCCAATATCAGGTCGGTACAGACCGTCCAATCAAAGGTCGGCACAGACCGTCCAATCACAGAGCGGCCCAGACCGTCCAATCATAGAACAGAACATACCGTCCAATCACAGAGCGGCACAGACCGTCCAATCACAGAAAGACACAGACCGTCCAATCAAAGAAAGACACAGACCGTCCAATCAAAGAAAGACACAGACCGTCCAATCACAGAGCGGCGCAGACCGTCCAGTCACAGAGCGGCCCATAAAGTCCAATCACAGAGCGACACAAACTGTCCAATTAGAGAGCTGCCCAGACCGTCCAATCACAGAGTGGCAGAGACCATCCAATCACAGAGAGACACAGACCGTCCAATTACAGAGCGGCGCAGACCATCCAATCAGAGAGTGGACCACACCGTCCAATCACAGAGAGACACAGACCGTCCAATCACAGAGAGACACAGACCGTCCAATCACAGAGCGGACGATACCGTCCAATCACAGGAGACACAGATGGTCCAATCACAGAGCGGCACAGACCGTCCAATTACAGAGAGACGCAGACCCTCCAATCACAGAGACACACAGACCATCCAATCACAGAGCGGCACAGAGAGTCCAATCACAGAGAGACACAGACCGTCCAATCACAGAGCGGCACAGAGAGTCCAATCACAGAGAGACACAGACCGTCCAATCACAGAGTGGCAAAGACCGTTTAATCACAGAGCGGCCCAGACCATCCAATCACAGAGAGACACAGACCGTTCAAACACAAAGCGACAGAGACCGTCCAATCACAGATCGGCACAGACCGTCCAATTACAGAGAGATGCAGATCGTCCAATCACAGAGCTGTTCTTCGAGACTTTCAATGAACTGAGAATAGTGCTGGGCCACTGAGAGGGCCCCAACCTCGGCTGACTGTTTACAATGATTGGATCCACCTCACCTCCACCTCTCGGTATTTAGCAGTTTATATGTAGTAAAATAATGTCATTTCCATGTTGTGTGTACTGTGGGAGACCAGATATAGTGAATGCAGGGTCCTGGGAGACCAGATATAGTGAATGCAGGGTCCGGGGAGACCAGATATAGTGAATGCAGGGTCTCGGGTTTAGTAACACTTTATTGCATACTCTGCATTAAGGTAAAAGACCCTCCAATCACAGAGAGACACAGACCGTCCAATCACAGAGCAGACAAGACCATCCAATCACACAGCAGACAAGACCATCCAATCACAGAGCGGCATAGACCGTCCAATCAAAGGACAGCACAGACCGTCCAATCACAAAGCAACAGAGACCGTCCAATCACAGGTCGGCACAGACCGTCCAAACACAGAACAGAATAGACCGTCCAATCACAGATAGACACAGACTGTCTAATCACAGAGCGGCACAGACTGCCCAATCACAGAGAGACACAGACCGACCAATCACATAGCGACCCAGACCGTCCAATCACAGATACACACAGACCGTCCAATCACAGAGCGGCTGAGACCCTCTAATCACATGTCGGCACAGACCGTCCAATCACAGAACGGACCTAACCGTCCTAGCACGGATCGACACAGACTGTCCAATCACAGAGCTGTTCTCCGGGACTTTCAATGGACTTAGGGTAGTGCTGGGCCACTGATAGGGTCCCAACCTCAGCCGACTGTTTACAATAAATGGATCCACCTCCACCTCTCGGTATTTAGCAGTTTATATGTAGTAAAATAATGTCATTTCCATGTTGTGTGTACTGTGGGAGACCAGATATAGTGAATGCAGGGTCCTGGGAGACCAGATATAGTGAATGCAGGGTCCTGGGAGACCAGATATAGTGAATGCCGGGTCCTGGGAGACCAGATATAGTGAATGCCGGGCCCTGGGCTTAGTAACACTTTATTGCATACTCTGCATTAAGGTAACAGACTTTCTATTGTCAGCCCCCCCCATATACTTACCTGAGCCCCATCTTGATCCAGCTCTGAGCCTGAGTGCAGCAGTGCTGCTTTCTCTCTCTCCTCACTGGACTCAGTAAAATCAGCAGAAGCCATTGACTCCTGCTGCTGTCAATCCAATACAGTGAGGGGGGGGGGGAGGTGCATTGTGTGTGTCTATAGACACATACAGCATGGCTCAGGATCGAGCCCACAAGTGTGCCCCATAGGAAGCAGCATCTCATGGTGGTACACAGAGAAGAGGAGGGGGCAGGAGCACTGGAGGGGGACCCAAGAAGAGGAGGATCGGGGTTGCTCTTTGTAATACCATTGCACAAGGCTGGTAAGTATAATGTGTAAAGCATGCTTGTTATACTCACTGTGGAACCTAAGGGGTTAATCTTCCACAGTGTGTGAAAAAAGGATGTTTGATCCTGTCTTCTCTGATCCTCCCCTTCTTGTAGTTCGCAGGACAACATGGCGCCCAGGGCCGGAGGACGGAGAGCAGACGGGGGGGCTGTGGCAGTTCAGGTAATGGAGAGGGAGGGACGGATGGAGCGGCAGGTCAGTGGTGTCGGGCTGCGTCCTGTGCTGTGTTGTCCTGACTGGGACTGTGAGGTGAAGGGTGTCCCGGGGAGGGTTGAGGGGGGACCCGTGTGTGTCACTCTTCATATGGCAGTCATTACACATTTCATATGGCTGTCACCGGTCCGTGGTTCCAAGGACTGCAGTGCGCTCAAGTATGGAGTGTGGGCTGTACTCCGGGACTGTCCATGCACTGAGGATAGTGCTGGGCAACTGAGACCCTCCAATCACAGGTTGGCACAGTCCGTCCAATCACAGAGCGGCACACACCCTCCAATCACAGAGCGGCCCAGAATGTCCAATCACAGAGCAGGCCAGACCCTCCAATCACAGAGAGACACAGACCCTCCAATAACAGATCGGTACAGACCGTCCAATCAAAGGTCGGCACAGACCGTCCAATCACAGAGTGGCTCAGACCGTCCAATCACAAGAGACACGGACCGTCCAATTAGAGAGAGACGCAGACCGTCCAATCACAGGTCGGCACAGACCGTCAAATCACAGAGCGGCACAGACCCTCCAAACACAGAGCGGCACAGACCGTTCAGTCACAGAAAGACACAGACCGTCCAATCACAGAGCTGCACAGACACTCTAATCAAAGGTTGGCACATTCCGTCCAATCACAGAAAGACACATATTGACCAATCACAGAGTGGCACAGACTATTCAATCACAGAGCGACCCAGACCGACCAATCACAGAGCGGACAATACCGTCCAATCACAGAGAGACACAGACCCTCCAATCAAAGGTTGGCAAAAAGTGTCCAATCACAGAGCGGCGCAGACCATCCAATCACAATCACAGAGAGACACAGACCGTCCAATCACAGAGCAGCACAGACCATCCAATCATAGAGCGGCACAGACCGCCCAATCACAGAGGGGGACGCAGACCGTCCAATCGCAGGTCGGCACAGACCGTCCAATCGCAGGTCGGCACAGACCGTCCAATCACAGAGCGGCACAGACCGTCCAATCACAGAGCGGCACAGACCGTCCAATCACAGAGCTGTTCTCCGGGACTTTCAATGGACTGAGGATAGTGCTGGACCACTGAGAGGGCCCCAACCTCAACAGACTGTTTACAATGATTGGATCCACCTCTCCTCAACCTCCACTCCAGCTCACCTCCACATCTCCTCCACCTCTCCTCAACCTCCACTCCGCCTCTAATCCATTCCACGTCCACCTCTCTGCCACCTCCTCTCTACCCCACCTTTACTCCACCTCACCTCAACCTCCTCTCCTCTCCTCCACTCCATCCCACCTTTCCTCCACCTCTCTGTATTTAGCTGTTTATATGTTGTGTGTACTGTGGGAGACCAGATATAGTGAATGCAGGGTCTGGGGAGACCAGATATAGTGAATGCAGGGTCCGGGGAGACCAGATATAGTGAATGCAGGGTCCGGGGAGACCAGATATAATGAATGCAGGGTCTGGGGAGACCAGATATAGTGAATGCAGGGTCCGGGGTTTAGTAACACTTGATTGCATACTCTGTATTCAGGTAAAAGACCCTCCAATCACAGAGCGGCACAGACCCTCCAATCACAGATAGACACCGACTGTCCAATCACAGAGCGGCACAGACCGTCCAATCACAGAGCAGACCCGGACCATCCAATCAGAGAGCGGAACAGACAGTCCAATCACAGGACGGCACAGACCGTCGACTCAAAGGGCGGCACAGACCGTCCAATCAAAGGGACGCACAGACCGTCCAATCACAGAGAAACACAGACCGTCCAATCACACAGCGGCACAGACCCTCCAATCACAGAGAGACACAGACCGTCAAATCACAGAGCGGCACACACCCTTCAATCACAGAGCGGCACAAACTGTCCAATCACAGAGCAGACCATACCGTCCAATCACAGATAGATACAGACCGTCTAATCACAGAGCTGCACAGACCGTCCAATCACAGAGCGACATAGACCGCCCAATCACAAAGCGACAGAGACTGTCCAATCACAGGTCGGCACAGACCCTCCAATTACAGAGAGACACAGACCATCCAATCACAGAGCGGACCATACCGTCCAATCACAGAGCTGTTCTCCAAGACTTTCAATGGACTGAGGATAGTGCTGGGCCACTGAGAGGGTCCCAACCTCAGCTGACTGTTTACAATGATTGGATCCACCTCTCCTCCACCTCACCTCCACCTCTCCTCCATTCCACGTCCACCTCTCTTCCAACTCCTCTCCATCCCACCTCTCCTCCACTCCACCTCTTGGTATTTAGCAGTTTATATGTACTAAAATAATGTCATTTCCATGTTGTGTGTACTGTGGGAGACCAGATATAGTGAATGCAGGGTCCGGGGTTTAGTAACACTTTATTGCATACTCTGCATTAAGATAAAAGACCCTCCAATCACAGAGAGACACCGACCGTCCAATCACAGAGCAGACCATACTGTCCAATCACAGAGCGGCACAGATCGTCCAATCAAAGGGCGGCACAGACCCTCCAATCAAAGGACAGCACAGACCGTCCAATCAAAGGACAGCACAGACCGTCCAATCAAAGGACAGCACAGACCGTCCAAACACAGAACAGAATAGACCGTCCAATCACAGAGCGGCACAGACCGCCCAATCACAGAGAGACACAGACCAACCAATCACAGATAGACACAGACCGTCCAATCACAGAGCGGCCCATATCATCCAATCACGAATAGACACAGACCGTCCAATCGCAGGGCAGCCCAGACCACCAATCATAGAGCGGCCCAGACCGTCCAATCACAGAGAGACACAGACCTTCCAATCACAGAGCGGCACGGACAGTCCAACCACAGAGAGACACAGACAGTCCAACCACAGAGAGACACAGACAGTCCAACCACAGAGAGACACAGACAGTCCAATCACAGAGAGACACAGACAGTCCAATCACAGAGAGACACAGACAGTCCAATCACAGGTCGGCACAGACCGTCCAATCACAGAGCGGCCCAGACCGTCCATTTACATGACATACAGACCATACAATCACAGAGCGGCACAGACAATCCAATCACAGAGAGACACAGACCGTCCAATCACAGAGTGACACAGACCGTCCAATCACAAAGCGACAGAGACCGTCCAATCACAAAGCGACAGAGACCGTCCAATCACAAAGCGTCAGAGACCGTCCAACCACAGGTCGGCACAGACCGTCCAAACAAAGAGCAGAATAGACCGTCCAAACACAGAGCAGAATAGACCGTCCAATCACAGACCCTCCAATCATAGAGCGGAACATACCGTCCAATCACAGAGCGGCACAGACCGTCCAATCACAGAGCGGCCCAGACCGTCCAATCACAGAGCGGCCCAGACCGTCCAATCACAGAGCGGCCCAGACCCTGCATTCACGGAGCGGCACAGACACTCTAATCAAAGGTTGGTAAAGACCGTCCAATCACAGAGCGGACCAGACCGTCCAATCACAGAGCGGCACAGACCCTCCAATCATACAGCGGCACAGACCGTCCAATCACAGAGCAGCCTAGACCGCCAAATCAGAGATAAACACAGAACGTCCAATCACAGAGCGGCACAGACCGCCCAATCACAGAGCGGCCAATACCGTCCAATCACAGATAAACACAGACCGTCCAATCACAAAGCGGCACAAACTGACTAATCACAGAGCGGCACAGACGATCCAATCACAGAGCAGCTTAGACCGCCCAATCGCAGAGCGGCCCATACCGTCCAATATCAGATAAACACAGATCGTCCAATCACAGAGCAGCACAGACCGTCAAATTACAGAGCGGCACAGATCGTCCAATCACAGAGAGGCACAGACCGTCAGATCACAGAGCGGCACAGACCGTCAGATCACAGAGCGGCACAGACCGACAAATCACAGAGAGACACAGACCGTCCAATCGCACAGCGGTCCAGACCATCCAATCACACAGCAGACCATATCGTCCATTCACAGACAGGCCCGGACCATCCAATCAGAGAGCGGCACAGACCGTCCAATCACAGAGGGACACAGACCGTCCAATCACAGAGGGACACAGACCGTCCAATCACAGAGGGACACAGACCGTCCAATCACAGAGGGACACAGACCGTCCAATCACAGAGCGACACAGACCATCGAATCACAGAGCGACACAGACCGTCCAATCACAAAGCGACAGAGACCGTCCAACCACAGAGCAGAATAGACCGTCCACTCACAGAGCGGCACAGACCATCCAATCACAGAGTGACACAAACCGTCCAATCACAGAGCGGCCCAGACCGTCCATTTACATGACACACAGACCGTCCAATCACAGAGCGACACAGACCGTCCAATCACAAAGCGACACAGACCGTCCAATCACAAAGCGACAGAGACCGTCCAATCACAAAGCGACAGAGACCGTCCAATCACAAAGCGACAGAGACCGTCCAATCACAAAGCGACAGAGACCGTCCAACCACAGTTCGGCACAGACCATCCAAACACAGAGCAGAATAGACCGTCCAATCACAGAGCGGCACAGACTATTCTGACTCAGATTGTTGTGATAGCGATTTATCCCTTGTGAGACCTCTCTGCCTAGCCTGTATAAGCAGATATAATCACTGTGGGCAATCCTTATCAGATAGCTGAACTCACCAATACTGTGTTCATCCAGAAGTTGCTTTATTCTGTACATGTGACAACAGGATACAGCAGAATGAATGGTTTCCAGTATTATGCGGTCAAAAGATGATACTTTCTGTAGCGTACTATGCAGAATACATGTGTCCCTGTTACATGTGGACTGTTAGCTGCCTCCATGACACAGGAAGTGCTGTACTCAAGAAGAAGGGAGGAGCTTCATATACAAAGGAATTGTGTCATAGATCTCAGGGAGGCAACATGAAAAACAAGTGCATTACCAAATAAGACCACTGGATGGCAGCTTATAACTAACTATAGAAATGTCCATAGGAAATGGTACAAAAAATAAACTATATGAATTCTCATGTATATTAACATAAATATTAACTGTGTAACAGCATACAGACCGTCCAATCACAGAGAGACTCAGACCGTCTAATTACAGAGTTGCCCAGATTGTCCAATCACAAAGCGACAGAGACCGTCCAATCACAGAGAGACACAGTCCGTCCAATCACAGAGAGACAGAGACCCTCCAATCACAGAGAGACACAGACCGTCTAATCAGAGAGCGGCCCATACTGTCCAATCACAGATAGACAAAGACCGTCCAATCACAGAGCGGCGTAGACCGCCCAATCACAGAGCGGCACAGACAGTCCAATCACAGAGAGATACAGACCGTCCAATCGCAGAGCGGTCCAGACCATCCAATCACACAGCAGACCATATCGTCCAATCACAGAGCGGCACAGACCGGCCATTCAAAGACAGGCCCGGACCATCCCATCAGAGAGCGGAACAGACAGTCCAATCACAGAGCGGCACAGACCGTCCAATCACAGAGCGGCACAGACCGTCCAATCACAAAGCGGCCCAGGCCGTCCAATCACAGAGAGACACAGACCCTCCAATCACAGAGAAACACAGACCGACCAATCACAGAGAGGCACAGATCATCCAATCACAGAGTGGCACAGACCATCCAATCACAGAGTGGATCATACCGTCCAATCACAGAGATACACAGCCCGACCAATCACAGAGCTGCACAGACCGTCCAATCACAGAGAGACACAGACCGTCTAATTACAGATTGCCCTGACTGTCCAATTACAGAGCGGCATAGACCGTCCAATCACAGAGCGTCCCATACCGTCCAATCACAGATAGAAACAGACTGTCCAATGATAGTGCGACACAGACCGTCCAATCACAGGTCGGCACAGAGAGACACAGACCCTCAAATCACAGAGCGGCACAGACCGAAAAATCACAGGTCGGCACAGACCGTCCAATCACAAGACACACAGACCCTCCAATCACAGAGCGGCACAGACCCTCCAATCACAGAGCGGCATTAACCCTGCAATCACAGATAGACACAGACTGTCCAATCACAGAGAAACACAGACCGTACAATCACAGAATGGCACAGACCGTCCAATCACACAGTGGCATAGACTGTCTAATTATAAGTCGCCACAGACCGTCGACTCAAAGGGCGGCACAGACCATCCAATCAAAGGGCCGCACAGACTGTCCAATCACAGAGCGGCACAGACCGCCCAAACACAGAGCAGAATAGACCGTCCAATCACAGAGAAAAACAGACCAAAAATCACAGAGAGACACAGACACTGCAATCATAGAGCGGCACAGACCGTCCAATCACAGAGAGACAGAGACCGTCGAATCACAGAGTGGCGCAGGCCACCCAATAACAGAGCGACGTAGATCGTCCAATCACAGTGTGGCACCGACCGTCCAATCACAGAGAGACACAGACCGACCAATCACAGAGCGGCACAGACCGTCCAATCACAGAGAGACTCAGACTGTGCATTACCAAATAAGACCACTGGATGGCAGCATATAACTAACTATAGAAATATCCATAGGAAATGGTACAAAAAATAAAGTATATGAATTCTCATGTACATTAACATAAATATTTTCCCTGAAAACCCACCTCTTCAGGGAAGCCTACCCCACCCTCACCTAACAGCCGCGGCCCTTTCCTCCTCCTACCACTCCATCCCCCACAGCCTTTTCCTCCTGTACCTCTACCCCCTCCCTCCTAGATTGTAAGCTCGAAAGAGTAGGGTCCTCTTACCCCTTGTGTGCTGTTTGATGTTACTGTACTGTTTCATGTATTGTCCCCCCCCTCTATTGTACAGCGCTGAGCAAACCCTTTGGCGCTATATAAACTCGATAAATAAATAAATAAATAAATATTAACTGTGTAACAGCATACAGACCGTCCAATCACAGAGTGGCACAGACCGTCAAATTACAGAGAGACTCAGACCGTCTAATTACAGAGTTGCCCAGATTGTCCAATCACAAAGCGATAGAGACCGTCCAATCACAGAGAGACACAGTCCGTCCAATCACAGAGAGACAGAGACCCTCCAATCACAGAGAGACACAGACCGTCTAATCAGAGAGCGGCCCATACTGTCCAATCACAGATAGACACAGACCGTCCAATCACAGAGCGGCACAGACAGTCCAATCACAGAGCAGAACACACCATCCAATCACAGAGCGGCACAGACCGTCCAATCACAGAGCGGCACAGACCGTCCAATCACAGAGCGGCACAGACCGTCCACTCACAGAGCGGCACAGACCGTCCACTCACAGAGCGGCACAGACCGTCCACTCACAGAGCGGCACAGACCGTCCACTCACAGAGTGGCACAGACCGTCCAATCACAGAGAGATACAGACCGTCCAATCACAGAGCGGCACAGACCGTCCAATCACAGAGCGGCACAGACTGTCATATCACAGAGCGGCACAGACCGCCCAATCACAGAGAGACACAGACCGTCCAATCGCAGAGCGGTCCACACCATCCAATCACACAGCAGACCATATCGTCCAATCACAGAGCGGCACAGACCGGCCATTCACAGACAGGCCCGGACCATCCAATCAGAGAGCGAAACAGACAGTCCAATCACAGGGAGGCACAGACCGTCCAATCACAGGTCGGCACAGACCATCCTTTCACAGAGAGACACAGACCGTCCAAACACAGCGCGACACAGACCCTCCAATCACAAAGTGACAGAGACCGTCCAACCACAGGTCGGCACAGACCGTCCAAACACAGAGCAGAATAGACCGTCAAATCACAGAGCGGCACAGACCCTCCAATCATAGAGCGGAACATACCGTCCAATCACAGAGCGGCACAGACCATCCAATCACAGAGCGGGCCAGACCGTCCAATCACAGAACGGCACAGACCGTCCAATCACAAAGCAGCACAGACCGTCCAATCACAAAGCGTCCCAGGCCGTCCAATCACAGAGAGACACAGACCCTCCAATCACAGAGCGACACAGATCATCCAATCACAGAGCGGCACAGACCCTCCAATCACAGAGTGGATCATACCGTCCAATCACAGAGAGACACAGCCCGACCAATCACAGAATGGCCCAGACCGTCCAATCACAGAGCTGCACAGACCGTCCAATCACAGAGAGACACCGACCGTCCAATCACAAGACACACAGACCGTCCAATCACAGAGCGTCCCATACCGTCCAATCACAGAGCGTCCCATACCATCCAATCACAGATAGACACAGACTGTCCAATGATAGTCCGACACAGACCGTCCAATCACAGGTCGGCACAGACAGGCCAATCACAGAGAGACACAGGCCGTCCAATCACAGAGAGACACAGACCCTCAAATCACAGAGCGGCACAGACCGAAAAATCACAAGACACACAGACCCTCCAATCACAGACCGGCACAGACCCTCCAATCACAGGGCGGCATTAACCCTGCAATCAAAGATAGACACAGACTGTCCAATCACAGAGAGACACAGACCGTAAAATCACAGAATGGCACAGACCGTCCAATCACACAGTGGCATAGACTGTCCAATTATAAGTCGCCACAGACCGTCGACTCAAAGGGCGGCACAGACCGTCCAATCAAAGGGCCGCACAGACCGTCCAATCACAGAGCGGCACAGACCGTCCAATCACAGAGCAGAATAGACCGTCCAATCACAGAGAAAAACAGACCGACAATCACAGAGAGACACAGACACTGCAATCATAGAGCGGCACAGACCGTCCAATCACAGGTCGACACAGACCCTCCAATCACAGAGCGGCGCAGACAGGCCAATCACAGAGAGACAGAGACCGTCGAATCACAGAGTGGCGCAGACCACCCAATAACAGAGCGACTTAGACCGTCCAATCACAGTGTGGCACAGATCGTCCAATCACATTGTGGCAAAGACCGTCCAATCACAGAGAGACACAGACCGACCAATCACAGAGCGGCACAGACCGTCCAATCACAGAGAGACTCAGACTGTAAAATCACAAAGCGACAGAGACGTCCAATCAAAGATAGACACAGACGGTCTAATTACAGAGTTGCAAGACCATCCAATCACAGAGCAGCACAGACCATCCAGTCACAAGACACACAGACCCTTCAATCACAGAGCGGCACAGACCCTCCAATCACAGGGCGGCATTAACCCTGCAATCACAGATAGACACACACTGTCCAATCACAGAGAGACACAGACCGTACAATCATAGAATGGCACAGACCGTCCAATCACACAGTGGCATAGACTGTCCAATTATAAGTCGCCACAGACCGTCCAATCAAATGTCGGCACAGACCGTCCAATCAAAGAGCGGCCCAGATTTCCAATCATAGGGCAGCACAGACTGTCCAATCACAGACTGGCCCTGACCGTCCAATCACAGAGCAGACGATACCGTCCAATCAGATAGACACAGACCGTCCAATCACAGAGTGGACCATACCGGCCCAAACCTCGGCTGACTGTTTACAATGAATGGATCCACCTCATCTCCACCTCCACTCCAGGTCACCTCCACATCTCCTCCACCCCACCTTTCCTCCACCCAACCTTTCCTCCATCTCTCGGTATTTAGCAGTTTATATGTAGTAAAATAATGTCATTTCCATGTTGTGTGTACTGTGGGAGACCAGATATAGTGAATGCAGGGTCCGGGGAGACCAGATATAGTGAATGCCGGGTCCGGGGAGACCAGATATAGTGAATGCCGGGTCCGGGGTTTAGTAACACTTTATTGCATACTCTGCATTAAGGTAACAGACTTTCTATTGTCAGCCCCCCCCATATACTTACCTGAGCCCCATCTTGATCCAGCTCTGAGCCTGAGTGCAGAAGTGTTGCTTTCTCTCTCTCCTCACTGGACTCTGTAAAATCAGCAGAAGCCATTGACTCCTGCTGCTGTCAATCAAATACAGTGATGGGGGGGAGGTGCATTGTGTGTGTCTATAGACACATACAGCATGGCTCAGGATCGAGCCCACAAGTGTGCCCCATAGGAAGCAGCATCTCATGGTGGTACACAGAGAAGAGGAGGGGGCAGGAGCACTGGAGGGGGACCCAAGAAGAGGAGGATCGGGGTTGCTCTTTGTAATACCATTGCACAAGGCTGGTAAGTATAATGTGTAAAGCATGCTTGTTATACTCACTGTGGAACCTAAGGGGTTAATCTTCCACAGTGTGTGAAAAAAGGCTGTTTGATCCTGTCTTCTCTGATCCTCCCCTTCTTGTACTTCGCAGGACAACATGGTGCCCAGGGCTGGAAGACGTAGAAGAGACGGGGGGCTGAGACAGTTCAGGTAATGGAGAGGGAGGGACGGAGGGAGCGGCAGGTCAGTGGTGTCGGGCTGCATCCAGTGCTGTGTTGTCCTGACTGGGACTGTGAGGTGAAGGGTGTCCCGGGGAGGGTTGAGGGGGGACCCGTGTGTGTCACTCTTCATATGGCAGTCATTACACATTTCATATGGCTGTCACCGGTCCGTGGTTCCAAGGACTGCAGTGTGCTCAAGTATGGAGTGTGGGCTGTACTCCGGGACTGTCCATGCACTGAGGATAGTGCTGGGCCACTGAGACCCTCTAATCACAGGTTGGCAAGGTCCGTCCAATCACAGAACGGTACACACCCTCCAATCACAGAGCGGCCCAGAATGTCCAATCACAGAGCAGGCCAGACCGTCCAATCACAGAGCGGCACAGACACTCTAATCAAAGGTTGGCACATTCCGTCCAATCACAGAAAGACACATATTGACCAATCACAGAGCGGCACAGACTATTCAATCACAGAGCGGCCCACACCGTCCAATCACAGAGCGGACAATACCGTCCAATCACAGATAGACACAGACCGTCCAATCACAGAGAGACACAGACCCTCCAATCACAGAGCTGCGCAGACCATCCAATCACAGAGGGACACAGACCATCCAATCACAGAGCGGCACAGACCCTCTAATCAAAGGTTGGCAAAAACTGTCCAATCACAGAGAGACACAGACCCTCCAATCACAGAGCGGCCCAGAATGTCCAATCACAGAGAGACACAGACTGTCAAATCACAGAGCGGTGCATACCATCCAATCAAGAGCGGCGCAGACCGCCCAATCACACAGGGACGCAGACCGTCCAATCGCAGGTCGGCACAGACCATCCAATCACAGAGCGGCACAGACCATCCAATCAGAGAGCGGAACAGACAGTCCAATCACAAGACGGCACAGACCGTCCAATCAAAGGGTGGCACAGACCATCGACTCAAAGGGCGGCACAGACCGTCTAATCAAAGGGCCGCACAGAACGTCCGATCGCAGAGCGGCACAGACCGTCCAATCACAGAGAAAAAAAGACCGACAATCACAGGGAAACACAGACCATCCAATCACAGAGAGACACAGACACTGCAATCATAGACCGGCACAGACCGTCCAATCACAGAGCGGCGCAGACAGGCCAATCACAGAGAGACACAGACCGTCGAATCACAGAGCGGCGCAGATCACCCAATCACAGAGTGATGTAGACCGTCCAATCACAGAGTGATGTAGACCGTCCAATCACATTGTGGCACAGACCGTCCAATCACAGAGAGACAGAGACCGACCAATCACAGAGTTGCCCAGGCCGTCCAATCACAGAGCGGCACAGACCGTCCAATCACAGAGGGACTCAGACTGTAAAATCACAAAGCGACAGAGACGTCCAATCACAGATAGACAGTGACCGTCCAATCACAGAGTGGCACAGACCATCCAGTCACAAGACACACAGACCCTCCAATCACAGAGCGGCATAGACCCTCCAATCACAGGGCGGAATTAACCCTGCAATCACAGATAGACACAGACTGTCCAATCACAGAGAGACACAGACCGTCCAATCACAGAATGGCACAGACCGTCCAATCACACAGTGGCATAGACTGTGCAATTATAAGTCGCCACAGACCGTCCAATCAAACGTCGGCACAGACCGTCCAATCAAAGAGCGGCCCAAACGTTCCAATCACAGGGCGGCACAGACCTTCCAATCACAGAGAGACACAGACCGTCAAATCAAAGACTGGCCCTGACCGTCCAATCACAGAGCGGCACAAACCCTCCAATCACAGGTCGGCACAGACAGTCTAATCACAGAGCAGACGATACCGTCCAATCAGATAGACACAGACCGTCCAATCACAGAGTGGAACAGACCGTCCAATCACAGAGCGGCACAGGCCGTCCAATCACAGAGCAGACCATACCGGCCCCAACCTCGGCTGACTGTTTACAATGAATGGATCCACCTCATCTCCACCTCCACTCCAGGTCACCTCCACATCTCCTCCACCTTACCTCACCTCAACCTCTACTCCACCTCTCGGTATTTAGCAGTTTATAAGTACTTAAATAATTGCAGATATAGTGAATGCAGGGTCCTGGGAGACCAGATATAGTGAATGCAGGGTCCGGGGAGACCAGATATAGTGAATGCAGGGTCCGGGGTTTAGTAACACTTTATTGCATACTCTGCATTAAGGTAAAAGACCCTCCAATCACAGATAGAAACCGACCTTACAATCACAAAAAGACACAGACCGTCCAAACACAGAGCAGCACAAACCGTTCAATCACAGAGCGGACAATTTCGTCCAATCAGATAGACACAGACTGTCCAATCACAGAGCGGCACAGACCTCTCAAATACAGAGAGACACAAACCGTCCAGTCACAGAGCTGCACAGAACGTCCAATCAAATAGCGTCACAGAGCTGCACAGACCGTCCAATCACAGAACAGCCCAATGACAGATAGACACTGACCATCCTATCACAGAGAGACACAGACCGTCCGATCGCAGAGCGGCCCAGACCGTCCAATCACAGAGCGGCATAGACCCTCCAATCACAGAGAGACACAGACCGTCCAATCACCGAGCGGCGCAGACAGGCCAATCACAGAGACACAGACCGTCCAATCACAGAGCGGCACAGATCGTCCAATCACAAGACACACAGACCGTTCAATACCGTCCAATCACAGATAGACACAGACTGTCCAATCACAGGTCGGCACAGACCCTCCAATCACAGAGTGGTGCAGACCGTCCAATCACAGAGAGACACAGACCGTCCAATCACAGAGAGACACAGACCGACCAATCACAGAGAGACACATACCGTCCAATCACAAAGCGACAGAGACCGTCCAATCACAGGTCGGCACAGACCGTTCAGTCACAGAGCAGACCATACTGTCCAATCACAGAGAGACACAGTCTGTCCAATCACAGAGAGACAGAGACCCTCCAATCACAGAGCGGCCCAGACCGTCAAATCACAGAGCGGCACAGACCGTCCAATCACAGAGTGGCACAGACCGCTCAATTACAGAGAGACACAGACCGACCAATCACATAGCAGCCAAAACCGTCCAATCACAGAACAGACCATCCGCCCAATGACAGATAGACACTGACCGTCAAATCACAGAGCGGCACAGAACGTCCAATCACAGAGCGGACCATACCGTCCAATCACAGAGAGGCACAGCCCGACCAATCACAGAGAGACGCAGACCGTCCAATCAAAGGTCGGCACAGACCGTCCAATCACAGAGAGGCACAGACCGTCCAATCACAGAGAGACACAGACCGTAATATCACAGAGAGACACAGACCGTCTCATCGCAGAGCGGTCCAGACCGTCCAATCACAGAGAGGCACAGACCCTAAAATCACAGAGCGGCACAGACCGTCCAATCAGAG
Source organism: Staurois parvus (assembly GCF_062004578.1). Classification (NCBI taxonomy): domain Eukaryota; kingdom Metazoa; phylum Chordata; class Amphibia; order Anura; family Ranidae; genus Staurois; species Staurois parvus. The sequence continues at coordinate 255,071 of NW_028318028.1, read as the reverse complement.
TGCTGCACAGACCGTCCATTGACAGGGCGGCACAGACCGTCCAATCACAGGGCGGCACATACCGTCCAATCACAGTGCGGCACAAACCGTCCAATCACAGAGCGGACCATACCGGCCCCAACCTCGGATAACTGTTTACAATGAATGGATCCACCTCATCTCCACCTCCACTCCAGTTCACCTCCACCTCTCTGTATTTAGCAGTTTATATGTAGTAAAATAATGTCATTTCCATGTTGTGTGTACTGTGGGAGACCAGATATAGTGAATGCAGGGTCCTGGGAGACCAGATATAGTGAATGCAGGGTCCTGGGAGACCAGATATAGTGAATGCAGGGTCCTGGGAGACCAGATATAGTGAATGCCGGGTCCTGGGAGACCAGATATAGTGAATGCAGGGTCCGGGGAGACCAGATATAGTGAATGCAGGGTCCAGGGAGACCAGATATAGTGAATGCAGGGTCCGGGGTTTAGTAACACTTTATTGCATACTCTGCATTAAGGTAAAAGACCCTCCAATCACAGAGCGGCACGGACCGTCCAATCACTGAGCGGCACGAACCGTCCAATCACAGAGAGACAAAGACCGCCCAATCACAGTTCGGCACAAACCGTCCAATCACAGATAGGCACAGACCGTTCAATCACAGAGCAGCACAGACCATCCAATCACAGGTCAGCACAAACAGTCCAATCACAGAGATCAGCACAGACCGTCCAATCACAGAGCGGCACAGACCTTCCAATCACAGAGCGGTATAGACCTTCCAATCACAGAGCGGCCCAGACCGTCATATCACAGAGAGACACAGACCATCCAGTCACAGAGCGCCCCAGACCGTCCAATCACAGAACAGACTATACCGCCCAATGACAGATAGACACTGACCTTCCAATCACAGAGAGACACAGACCGTCCCATCACAGAGCGGTCCAGACCATCCACTCACAGAGAGGCACAGACCATCCAACCAGAGTGCTGCACAGACCGTCCATTCATAGGGCGGCACAGACCATCCATTCACAGGGCGGCACAGACCGTCCAATCACAGTGCGGCACAGACCGTCCAATCACAGTGCAGCACAGACCGGCCCCAACCTCGGCTAACTGTTTACAATTAATGGATCCACCTCATCTCCACCTCCACTCCAGTTCACCTCCACCTCTCTGTATTTAGCAGTTTATATGTAGTAAAATAATGTCATTTCCATGTTGTGTGTACTGTGGGAGACCAGATATAGTGAATGCAGGGTCCTGGGAGACCAGATATAGTGAATGCAGGGTCCGGGGTTTAGTAACACTTTATTGCATACTCTGCATTAAGGTAAAAGACCCTCCAATCACAGAGAGACACAGACTGTCCAATCATAGAGCGGCCCATACCGTCTAATCACAAATAGACACCGACCGTCCAATCACAGAGCGGCACAGACCCTCCATTCACAGGTCAGCAGAGACCGTCCAATCACAGAGCGACACAAGCTGTCCAATCACAGAGCGGCACAGACCGTCTAATCACAGAGCGGCACAGACCGTCCAATCATGGTATTTAGTAGTTTGTATGTAGTAAAATAATGTCATTTCCATGTTGTGTGTACTGTGGGAGACCAGATATAGTGAATGCAGGGTCCTGGGTTTAGTAACACTTTATTGCATACTCTGCATTAAGGTAAAGACCCTCCAATCACAGAGAGACACAGACCGTCCAATCACAGAGCAGACAATACCGTCCAATCACAGAGCGGCATAGACCGTCCAATCAAAGGACAGCACAGACCGTCCAATCACAGAGCGGCCCAGACCGTCCAATCACAGGTCGGCACAGACCGTCCAAACACAGATAGACACAGACCGACCAATCACATAGCGACCCAGACCGTCCAATCAAAGATACACACAGACCATCCAATCACAGAGCGGCTGAGACCCTCCAATCACAGAACGGCACAGACCGTCCAATCACAGGTCGGCACAGACCGTCCAATCACATGTCGGCACAGACTTTCCAATCACAGAGTGGACCATACCATCCAATCACAGATTGACACACACCGTCTAATTACAGAGCTGTTCTCCGGGATTTTCAATGGACTGAGGACTGTGCTGGGCCACTGAGAGGGTTCCAACCTCAGCCGACTGTTTACAATGATTGGATCCACCTCATCTCCAATTCACCTCCATTCCACGTCCACCACTCTTCCAACTCCTCTCCATCCCACCTTTCCTCCACCTCACCTCAACAACACCTCTCCTCTACTCCACCTCACCTCCAACTTTCCTCCACCTCACCTCCACTCCACAACCCCACTTCTCCTCCACCTCTCGGTATTTAGCAGTTTATATGAAGTAAAATAATGTCATTTCCATGTTGTGTGTACTGTGGGAGACCAGATATAGTGAATGCAGGGTCCTGGGAGACCAGTTATAGTGAATGCAAGGTCCTGGGAGACCAGATATAGTGAATGCAGGGTCCTGGGAGACCAGTTATAGTGAATGCAGGGTCCTGGGAGACCAGATATAGTGAATGCAGGGTCCTGGGAGACCAGATATAGTGAATGCAGGGTCCAGGGTTTAGTAACACTTTATTGCATACTCTGCATTAAGGTAAAAGACCCTCCAATCATAGAGAGACACAGACCGTCCAATCACAGATAGAAACCGACCTTCCAATCACAAGTGACAGAGACCGTCCAATCACAGAGCAGCACAATTCGTCCTATCACAGAGCGGCCCAGACCGTCCAATCACAGAGAGACAAAGACTGTCCAATCACAGTTCGGCACAAACCGTCCAATCACAGATAGGCACAGACCGTTCAATCACAGAGCAGCACAGACCGTCCAATCACAGAGCAGCACATAGCGTCCAATCGCAGAACGGCACAGACCATCCAATCACAGAGAGACGCAGACCGTCCAATCACAGGTCAGCACAAACAGTCCAATCACAGAGCGGCACAGAACTTCCAATCGCAGAGCGGCACAGACCTTCCAATCACAGAGCGACACAGACCGTCCTATCACAGAGAGACACAGAACGGCCCAGACCGTCATATCACAGAGCGGCCCAGACCGTCATATCACAGAGCGGCCCAGACCGTCCAATTTACAGAACAGACTATACCGCCCAATGACAGATAGACACTGACCTTCCAATCACAGAGAGACACAGACCATCCCATCGCAGAGCGGCACATACCGTCCAATCACAGGGCGGCACATACCGTCCAATCACAGAGCGGCACATACCGTCCAATCACAGGGCGGCACATACCGTCCAATCACAGAGCGGCACAGACAGTCAAATCACAGAGCGGACCATACCGGCCCCAACCTCGGCTAACTGTTTACAATGAATGGATCCACCTCCACTCCACCTCCACTCCAGGTCACCTCCACCTCTCCTCCACCTCTCTGTATTTAGCAGTTTATATGTACTAAAATAATGTCATTTCCATGTTGTGTGTACTGTGGGAGACCAGATATAGTGAATGCAGGGTCCTGGGAGACCAGATATAGTGAATGCAGGGTCCGGGGTTTAGTAACACTTTATTGCATACTCTGCATTAAGGTAAAAGACCGTTCAGTCACAGAAAGACACAGACCGTCCAATCACAGAGCTGCACAGACACTCTAATCAAAGGTTGGCACATTCCGTCCAATCACAGAAAGACACATATTGACCAATCACAGAGCGGCACAGACTATTCAATCACAGAGCGACCCAGACCATCCAATCACAGAGCGGACAATACCGTCCAATCACAGAGAGACACAGACCCTCCAATCAAAGGTTGGCAAAAACTGTCCAATCACAGAGCGGCGCAGTCCGTCCAATCACAGAGAGACAGACCCTCCAATCAAAGAGAGACACAGACCGTCCAATCACAGAGCAGCACAGACCATCCAATCACAGAGCGGCACAGACCGTCCAATCACAAAGCGGCACAGACCGTCCAATCATAGAGTGGCAAAGACCGTCCAATCACAGGACAGCACAGACCGTCCAATCGCAGGTCGGCACAGACCGTCCAATCGCAGGTCGGCACAGACCGTCCAATCGCAGGTCGGCACAGACCGTCCAATCGCAGGTCGGCACAGACCGTCCAAGCACAGAGCGGCCAATCACAGAGCGGTACAGACCGTCCAATCACAGGACGGCACAGACCGTCCAATCACAGAGCTTTTCACCGGGACTTTCAATGGACTGAGGATAGTGCTGGGCCACTGAGAGGGTCCCAACCTCGACCGACTGTTTACAATGATTGGATCCAACTCATCTCCACCTCTCCTCAACCTCCACTCCGCCTCTAATCCATTCCACGTCCACCTCTCTGCCACCTCCTCTCTGCCCCACCTTTCCACCACCTCACCTCAACCTCCTCTCCTCTCCTCCACTCCATCCCACCTCTCCTCCACCTCTCGGTATTTAGCTGTTTATATCTACTAAATAATGTCATTTCCATGTTGTATGTACTGTGGGAGACCAGATATAGTGAATGCAGGGTCCTGGGAGACCAGATATAGTGAATGCAGGGTCCGGGGAGACCAGATATAGTGAATGCAGGGTCCGGGGTTTAGTAACACTTTATTGCATACTCTGCATTAAGGTAAAAGACCCTCCAATCACAGAGAGACACAGACCGTCCAATCACAGATAGAAACCGACCGTCAAATCACAAGGCAGCACAAACCGTCCAATCACAAACCGGCACAGTCCGTCAAATCACAGACACAGACCGTCCAATCATAGAGCGGCACAGACCGCCCAATCACAGAGAGTCACAGACCGACCAATCACATAGCGACACAGACCGTCCAATCACAGAGCGGCTGAGACCCTCCAATCACAGAACGGCAAAGACCTCCCAGTCACAGGTCGGCACAGACCGTCCAATCACATGTCGGCACAGACCGTCCAATCACAGAGCGGCACACACCCTCCAATCACAGAGCAGGCCAGACTATCCAATCACAGAGAAACACAGACCGCCCAATCACAGAGCGGCACAGACCGTCCAATCACAGAGCGGCCCAGACCATCCAATCACAGAAAGCAACAGACCGACTAATCTCAGAGCGGCACAGACCGTCCAATCACAGAAAGACACAGACCCTCCAATAACAGGTCGGTACAGACCGTTCAATCACAGAGCGGCCCAGACCGTCCAATCCCACAGTGACACAGACCGATCTATCACAGAGAGACGCAGACACTCTAATCAAAGGTTGACACAGACCGTCCAATCACAGGTCGGCAAAAAACATCCAATCACAGAGCGGACCAGACCGTTCAATCACAGAGCGGCACAGACCGTCCAATATCAGGTCGGTACAGACCGTCCAATCAAACGTCGGCACAGACCGTCCAATCACAGAGCGGACCAGACCGTCCAATCACAGAGAGACACAGACCCTCCAATATCAGGTCGGTACAGACCGTCCAATCAAAGGTCGGCCCAGACCGTCCAATCATAGAACAGAACATACCGTCCAATCACAGAGCAGTACAGACTGTCTAATCACAGAAAGACACAGACCGTCCAATCAAAGAGAGACACAGACCGTCCAATCACAGAGCTGCCCAGACCGTCCAATCACAGAGAGACACAGACCGTCCAATCACAGGTCGGCACAGAAACTCCAATCACAGAGAGACACAGACCGTCCAATCATAGAACAGAACATACTGTCCAATCACAGAGCGGCACAGACCGTCCAATCACAGAGCGGCACAGACCGTCCAATCACAGAGCGGCACAGACCGTCCAATCACAGAGCGGCACAGACCGTCCAATTACAGAGAGACACAGACCGACCAATCACAGAGCGGCACAGAAAGTCCAATTACAGAGAGATGCAGACCGTCCAATCACAGAGCATCCCATAAAGTCAAATCACAGAGCGGCGTAGACAGGCCAATCACAAAGAGAGGCAGATCGTCCAATCACAGAGTGACACAGACCGACCAATCACAGAGTTGCCCTGACCGTCCAATCACAGAGCGGCACAGACCGTCCAATTGTGGCCCATACTGTCCAATCACAGATAGACACCGACCGCCCAATCACAGAGTGGCACAGACCGTCCAATCACAAAGCGGCCAAGACTGTCCAATCACAGAGCGGCCCAGACCGTCCAATCACAGAGCGGCCCAGACCGTCCAATCATAGAACAGAACATACCGTCCAATCACAGAGCGGCACAGACCGTCCAATCACAGAAAGACACAGACCGTCCAATCAAAGAGAGACACAGACCGTCCAATCACAGAGCGGCGCAGGCCGTCCAGTCACAGAGCGGCCCATAAAGTCCAATCACAGAGCGACATAAACTGTCCAATCACAGAGCTGCCCAGACCGTCCAATCACAGAGTGGCAGAGACCGTCCAATCACAGAGCGTCCCAGAAAGTCAAATCACAGAGCGGCGTACACAGGCCAATCACAAAGAGACGCAGACCGTCCAATCACAGAGTGACACAGACCGACCAATCACAGAGTTGCCCAGACCATCCAATCACAGAGTTGCCCAGACCGTCCAATCACAGAGCGGCACAAACCGTCCAATTGTGGCCCATACTGTCCAATCACAGATAGACACCGACCGCCCAATCACACAGTGGAACAGACCGTCCAATTACAGAGAGATGCAGACCGTCCAATCAAAGAGAGACACAGACTGTCCAATTACAGAACGGCGCAGACCGTCCAGTATAAGAGCGGCCCATGAAGTCCAATCAAAGAGCGACACAAACTGTCCAATCACAGAGCTGCCCAGACCGTCCAATCACAGAGTGGCAGAGACCGTCCAATCACAGAGAGACACAGACCGTCCAATTACAGAGCGGCGCACACCGTCCAATCAGAGAGCGGACCATACCGTCTAATCACAGAGAGACGCAGACCGTCCAATCACAGAGAGGCGCAGACAGGCCAATCACAAAGAGACGCAGACCGTCCAATCACAGAGCAGCGCAGACCGCCCAATCACAGAGAGACACAGACCGACAAATCACAGAGTTGACCAGACCGTCCAATCGCAGAGCGGCACAGAGCGTGCAATTACAGAGTGGCCAAGACCGTCCAATCACAGAGCGGCACAGAGCGGCACAGACCGTCCAATCACAGAGCGGCACAGACCGTCCAATCACAGAGCGGCACAGACCGACCAATCACAGAGCGGCTCAGACCGACCAATCACAGAGCGGCACAGAAAGTCTAATTACAGAGAGATGCAGACCGTCCAATCACAGAGCGACACAGACCGTCCAATCACAGAGTTGCCCAGACCGTCCAATCACAGAGCGGCACAGACCGTCCAATCACAGAGCGGCACAGACCGACCAATCACAGAGCGGCACAGACCGACCAATCACAGAGCGGCACAGACCGACCAATTACAGAGAGATGCAGACCGTCCAATCACAGAGCGGCCAAAACCGTCCAATCACAGAGTGTCCCAGAAAGTCAAATCACAGAGCGGCGTAGACAGGCCAATCACAAAGATACGCAGACCGTCCAATCACAGAGCAGCGTAGACCGTCCAATCACAGAGTGACACAGACCGACCAATCACAGAGTTGCCCAGACCATCCAATCACAGAGCGGCACAGACCGTCCAATTGTGGCCCATACGGTCCAATCACAGATAGACACCGACCGCCCAATCACAGAGTGGCACAGACCGTCCAATTACAGAGAGATGCAGACCGTCCAATCACAGAGCGGCCAAGACTGTCCAATCACAGAGTGGCCCAGACCGTCCAATCACAGAGTGGCACAGACCGCCCAGTTACAGAGAGACACAGACCATCCAATCACACAGCAGACCATACCATCCAATCACAGAGCGGCCAAGACCGTCCAATCATAGAACAGAACATACCGTCCAATCACAGAGCGGCACAGACCGTCCAATCACAGAAAGACACAGACCGTCCAATCAAAGAGAGACACAGACCGTCCAATCAAAGAGAGACACAGACTGTCAAATTACAGAACGGCGCAGACCGTCCAGTCACAGAGTGGCCCATAAAGTCCAATCAAAGAGCGACACAAACTGTCCAATCACAGAGCTGCCCAGACCGTCCAATCACAGAGTGGCAGAGACCGTCCAATCACAGAGTGGCAGAGACCGTCCAATTACAGAGCGGCGCAGACCGTCCAATTACAGAGCGGCGCAGACCGTCCAATCAGAGAGAGACACAGACCGTCTAATCACAGAGCGGCCCAGACCGTCCTATCACAGAGAGACACAGACCGTCTAATTACAGAGTTGCCCAGACCGTCCAATCACAAGACACACAGACCATCCAATCACAGAGCGGCACAGAGAGTCCAATCACAGAGAGACACAGACCGTCCAATCACAGAGCGTCCAATACCGTCCAATCACAGAGCGACACAGACCATCCAATCACAGAGTTACACAGACCGATTAATCAAGGAGTTGCCCAGACCGTCCAATTACAGTGTGGCCAAGACCGTCCAATCAAAAAGAGACACAGACCGATCAATCACAGAGCGGCACAGAAAGTCCAATTACAGAGAGATGCAGACCGTCCAATCACAGAGCGGCGCAGACAGGCCAATAACAAAGAGACGCAGACCGTCCAATCACAGTGAAGCGCAGACTGCCCAATCACAGAGAGACACAGACCGACCAATCACAGAGCGGCACAGAAAGTCCAATTACAGAGAGATGCAGACCGTCCAATCACAGAGCGGCCAAGACCGTCCAATCACAGAGCGTTCCATAAATCCAATCACAGAGCGGCGTAGACAGGCCAATCACAAAGAGACACAGACTGTCCAATCACAGAGTGACATAGACCGACCAATCACAGAGCGGCACAGACCATCCAATTGTGGCCCATACTGTCCAATCACAGAGCAGCGCAGACTGTCCAATCACAGAGTGACACCAACCGCCCAATCACAGAGTGGCACAGACCATCCAATTACAGAGAGATGCAGACCGTCCAATCACAGAGCGGCCAAGACTGTCCAATCACAAAGTGGCACAGACCCTCCAATCATAGAGCGACACAGAACGTCCAATCACAGAGTGGCCCAGACCGTCCAATCACAGAGCGTCACAGATCGCCCAGTTACAGAGAGACACAGACCATCAAATCACAGAACGGCACAGACCGTCCAATTACAGAGAGATGTAGACCGTCCAATCACAGACCGGCCCAGACCGTCCAATCACAGAGCGGCACAGACCCTCCAATCATAGAGCGGCCCAGACCCTCCAATCACAGAGAGACACAGACCGTCCAATCACAGAACGGCCCAGACCGTCCAATCACAGGTCGGCACAGATCGTCCAATCACAGAGCGGCACAGACCGCCCAGTTACAAAGAGACACAGACCGTCCATTCACATAGCGGCCCAGACCGTCCAATCACAGAGAGAAATAGACCGTCCAATCACAGAGCAGCACAGACCTTCCAATCACAGGTCGGCAGAGACCGTCCAATCACAGAGCGGCCCAGACCGTCCAATCACAGAGAGAAATAGACCGTCCAATCACAGAGCGGCACAGACCGTCCAATCACAGAGCAACACAGACCGTCCAATCACAGAGCGACACAGACCGTCCAATCACAGAGCGACACAGACCCTCCAATCACATAGCGGCCCAGACTGTCCAATCACAGAGCTGCACAGACCGTCCAATTTTACCACATGAGGAGAGTCACTTCCCATCACTTGAAGCTATTGTGTGATCACTTGCATTGCATCATATTGCTTGGAGTTGAACACCACGGCATAGTGTTATGAATGTTTTGTGTTATCTAATTTCCTCACATTCCTATCAGTGAGTGGCTCTGGGGGACACGTTTGATTATTTAAAGAAATAAATCTTATTAATACTTTGTTTGGTCACCTTTTTTGCATGCATAGATGTGTGACATGTTACTGTGTTAGTTTTTCATATATATGTTATTCACATTATACTGTATGTCTAGCGCTGCACTAATTGATTATATGTGATTGTATTATTACTGTTGGGTACCAGTTTGAGTGCTAGAGACTCTTTGATTGGTATAGGGACTCCATTGGGCACAGGAGGACTACGTATTATTATACTATTGTATTTACAGACCGTCCAATCACACAGCGGCACAGACCGTCCAATCACAAAGCAGCGAAAACCGTCCAATCACAAAGCGGCACAGTCTGTCAAATTGCAGAGCGGCCAACAACGACCAATCACAGAGCAACACAACTCTCCAATCACAGACCGGCAGAGACTGTCCAATCACAGAGCGGCACAGACCCTCCAATCACAGAGCAGACCAGACCATCCAATCACACAGTAGACCACACCGTCCAATCACAGAGCGGCCCAGACTATCCAATCACAGAGAGACACAGACCGTTCAAACACAAAGCGACAGAGACCGTCCAATCACAGGTCGGCACAAACCGTCCAATCAGAAAGCAGAACAGACCGTCCAACCATAGAGCGGCACAGACCCTCCAATTACAGAGAGATGCAGATCGTCCAATCACAGAGCTGTTCTCCGAGACTTTCAATGAACAGAAGATAATGCTGGGCCACTGAGAGGGCCCCAACCTCTGCTGACTGTTTACAATGAATGGATCCACCTCATCTCCACCACTCGGTATTTAGAAGTTTATATGTACTAAAAAAATGTCATTTCCATGTTGTGTGTACTGTGGGAGACCAGATATAGTGAATGCAGGGTCCTGGGAGACCAGATATAGTGAATGCAGGGTCCTGGGAGACCAGATATAGTGAATGCAGGGTCAGGGGTTTAGTAACACTTTATTGCATACTCTGCATTAAGGTAAAAGACCCTCCAATCACAGAGAGAAACAGACCGTCCAATCATAGAGCGACCCATACCGTCCAATCACAAACAGACACCGACCGTCCAATCACAGAGCGGCACAGACCCTCCATTCACAGGTCAGCACAGACCGTCCAATCACAGAGCGGCACAGACCGTCCAATCACAGAGCGGCACAGACTGTCAAATCACAGAGCGGCCCAGACCGTCCTATCACGGTATTTAGTAGTTTGTATGTACTAAAATAATGTCATTTCCATGTTGTGTGTACTGTGGGAGACCAGATATAGTGAATGCAGGGTCCTGGGAGACCAGATATAGTGAATGCAGGGTCCTGGGTTTACTAACACTTTATTGCATACTCTGCATTCAGGTAAAAGACCCTCCAATCACAGAGAGACACAGACCGTCCAATCACAGAGCAGACCAGACCATCCAATCACACAGCAGACCATACCGTCCAATCACAGAGCGGCACAGACCGTCCTTTCACAGATAGACACAGACCGTCCAATCACAGAACGGCACAGACCGTCCAATCACAGGTCAGCACAGACCTTCCAAACACATAACAGAATAGACTGTCCAATCACAGATAGACACAGACCGTCCAATCACAGAGCGGCTGAGACCCTCCAATCACAAAGCGGCACAGACCGTCCAGTCACAGGTCGGCACAGACCGTCCAATCACATGTCGGCACAGACTTTCCAATCACAGAGTGGACCATACCATCCAATCACAGATTGACACAGACCGTCTAATTACAGAGCTGTTCTCCGGGATTTCCAATGGACTGAGGACTGTGCTGGGCCACTGAGAGGGTCCCAACCTCAGCCGACTGTTTACAAAAAATGGATCCACCTTGAAGGGAAATGTATGTCTTTTAGGTCTGTCATTTTGTTTCCCCCTCCACTCCATTTTATATTTTATATTCCATGTTGATTAATTGTTTTGTATTATAACCAGAATGAGTTAATGAAAATATGCTATGTCAGTTATGTATTACAGAACTATACTCACAAAATTCTTCTATCTTTTATCTTAGCTTAGCCTTGGTAGAGACGGTAAAAGTATCCAATTATTTCTTTGTATTAACAAGCACCTGTTTCTGTTATGATACAATTAAATGTCAAATATTTCTGTTCCATGAGAAAATAATTGTTTGTTACTTATATGCCTGAGAAAGATCATGTTCACAGCCTTGAAAAGTATCTAGCCAGATTCTATTGTATGTAGCAGATAAGTTTTTATGTAATATTATAGACATTCCTTAAATTTTGCTTCTCATCATTATTCAGGATTGACGTAAATGCTTGTATTCCCACTTGCATGCTATATTGTACTATATAAGAGAGCTTTCGTTGTGGAATAAATTAGAAGTTTTTGGTTACTTACAAGACGGTCTCATGTGTGATTACTTGTAACCAATGCTTCTCCAGGCCTGAGGAGACAGAACGAGTGACAGAGAACTTAGACCAGGGGTCTAAGGGTCAATAGAACCAACAGTTTTGGGGGCTCGTCCCGGGATATCGGCATCACCCGCTCAGTAACCATCCACTTGTCCGGTAAGTAGAATTATTTTCTATATAACCTGTACAAGTTGGATACAAGGAAACTGGGAGGCTCTGATTAGTCCGATATCCATTTAAGCCAATATATGCTCTGGGAGCAGAACACTCCGGGAGTGTTAGTAAAATTGTCTCAGGGAGACTAAGCAATCTCAGGGAGATTGCCTATAGTCACTCATTCTGTGTCTAAAGTTTATTATTTTCTACATATAGAAGTATAAGATAATTTGTTTTGTATGAGTAGTAAGTCTGGGTGGTAAGTGTACAGACCGAAATCACTGAAGACCTATTGTCAGAAGGTGTAAGACGCACCACCCTCTCAGCTAGACCTTATTGGTTGTTGACCTGAGAAAGGTGAACGCATGGTGACACCAACTGGGAGGTCTATGTAATGACATGTACATTGTGTAAATGTGGTTTGCTGATACATTATAAAGGTTATGATAGTAATAGTCACGTTATTGTAGATATTGTAAATAGACCTTCCTTCCCGATAATAAACTTGAGAGATTGATTTCAACTATCACTGTGTGTATGTGTATGTCTGTTGTTTTTTCTGAGATGAAGTCAATCTCCCCGACGCGTCCGTACCTGAAACCGACTATAAAGACTGATAGCCAGGGGCTATCGACAACCTTTCAATTGGAGGTCCCACCGAGATCGAGAGGTCAACCCGTTTGTGGTCACCCGGTAAGATAAACAAAATCTGTCTGTCTGTCCGGCTGTCCGTGGGCTCTGACTTAACTCTCGATCTCTGAACTGTGACAGGAGTATTCTGGGAATACTTCATTGAGTCTCCGGGAGACTCAGATAAGGAAAGGTGATTTATGTAGACGGGGTCTACATTTGAAATACCTAGACAGGGTCTAGGTACATTACATTTTAAATATCTAGACGGGGTCTAGGTATAATTACAGAGTCTTAACTAGTCTGTTGAGGGTAACCAACTTTCTTTTCTTTGCTTCTACTATCAAATGCATATAGTATAAGATAATTTGTTTATGAAAATAAGTGAACCCGGTTGGTAAGTGAACGGGTCAAAGTAATTGAAATAGAGTCAATATTTAAGTTCTTATTGTCTATCTTTTGTTGAGAGTGATAAGTGTTTATGTGTTACTAGACCCGCTCTGTACTGTCAGCTCCGTACTGTCAGAATATATCCTTCCTTCTCCAAAGAGGACGTGAATTTTTTATTGCAGCACAGAAGCAAATCCAACCCACAGCCTCATCCCCTGTCCCAGTCCAGGACGCGGTGGAAGACTAACTTGAACCCCCACCCAAGGAATTCCTGATTCCACACAGGATGAGGAAACTTTTTCTGCTGAAGGATTAAAAGAGATATCAGGGTCCCTATTAGTAGACTTGGCAAATAAAGCAGGAATAGATAAAATTTTCAGTCCCGGACAGGCAGGTAGAACCAGACACAGGGTAGCAACACAAACCAAGCAATATCCATTTCTCACTGTAGGAGACACATTATTAATTAAATGTTTAGAAATAGAGGACATTGACTGTGTTATAAAACATTGTTCTGTTGGTGTTTGACATTCTTTTTTTTTACAGCCATACCGTCTGATGCTGAATGTTTTTCAGTAATTAATTTAGCAAATGCATTTTTTAGCGTCCTTGTTGATGCAGAGACACAGCCCATTTTTGTTTTCTGTTTAATGCCTCAGGGTTTTTTGTAGATTTTTCTGTAGTCTACTCACCTGTTCTCCAGGTCACTCTGAGGGGGTGGACACCGGACTATGGGTCAGTCCTGCTGCAGTACGCAGATGTCATCTGTCTCTGCAGTCTCACTAAGGGGGCCGGCCTGAGGGATGGAGAGAGTTTGTTGAAATGCCTTTTTGAAAGTGAATACAAAGTGTCAAAGAAACTACAATGGTGTAAAATAAGTGTTGAATATCTGGGTTTTGTGTTTACAAAAGGAGGAAAGGAAAGTCAGTCCAAAGAGAGCTGTGGCTCTCCTGAAACTTGCCCGCCCACAAACCAAGAAAGACATGCTCACCTTTCTTGGAGCCATTGGTTACTGCCGCCAGTGGATACCTGACTGTTCCTATTATGATAAGTCACAACCCAGAGAAAATGTCAGAAATTGTTAAGTGGTCAGATGACATGGTTGATGCATATGTGTATTTGAAAAATGCAATGGTAACTGCCCCAGGCCTTAGCCTTCCTGACTATGTAAAAAGGTTTCATGTGTATGCAAGGGACAATTGTAAGACCATGGCTGGTGTACTCGCCCAAGAGCATGGAGGCAGACTTCGCCCTGTAGTTTTTTTCTCAAAAATGGTGCCAGTTCAGGTCCATGGCATGCCTGCGTGTCTCTAAGTGTTGGCATTTTATGTTATGACTGTGGAGATGTCTATGTTATTCACCTTAGGACACCCTATGATATTGCACACTACACATAATGTAGCTATTTTACTAAGAAATATACACACTCAGCACATGTCCTCCCAATGATTCAGCGGATATGAGGTTATCTTGATGAGCAACCCCATGTTGCATATCAAGTACAGTTGTGACCAAAATTATTCAACCCCCACTGAAATTGAGTGTTTTGGCCAGTTTGACATTGCTTTTGATCATTCAGTCATCTTGCTTACATTTACATTAAAGAGGCACTTGTAGGTCAGACAAATATAACATAACAGTTATAATGAAATAACCACAAATGTCTTTTCTGTGCTCACAGCATTATCAGTTTTATTCAACCCCCAAGTGACATTCAATCTTAGTACTTAGTACAGCATCCTTTTACAGTTATAACAGCTTTTAAACGTGAAGCATAGCTTGACACAAGTGTCTTGCAGCGATCTACGGGTATCTTCGCCCATTCTTCATGGGCAAAGGCCTCCAGTTCAGTCACATTCTTAGGCTTGCGCACTGCAACTGCTTTCTTTAAGTCCCACCAGAGGTTCTCAATCGGATTTAAGTCTGGTGACTGCGATGGCCACTCCAAAATGTTCCAGCCTTTCCTCTGCAACCATGCTCTAGTGGACTTGGAGGTATGCTTGGGATCATTGTCCTGTTGAAAGGTCCAACGTCTCCCAAGCCTCAGGTGTGTGACGGACTGCATCACGTTTCCATCCAATATCTCCTGGTACTGAAGAGAATTCATGGTACCTTGCACACGCTGAAGCTTCCCTGTACCTGCAGAAGCAAAACAGCCCCAAAGCATGATTGACCCTCCACCATGCTTCACAGTAGGCAAGGTGTTCTTTTCATCATAGGCCTTGTTCTTCCTCCTCCAAACATAGCGTTGATCCATGGGCCCAAACAGTTCTAATTTTGTTTCATCAGTCCACAGAACACTATCCCACAACTTTTGTGGTTTGTCCACATGGCTTTTGGCATACTGCAGTCGACTCTTCTTATTCTTTGGAGACAGCAAGGGGGTACGCCTGGGAGTTCTGGCACGGAGGCCTTCATTACGCAGTGTGCGTCTTATTGTCTGGGCTGAAACTTCTGTACCCACATCTGACAAATCTTTTCTCAGTTCCTCAGCAGTCACACGGGGACTTCTCTCCACTCTACGCTTCAGGTAGCGCACAGCAGTCGAAGTCAGCATCTTCTTTCTGCCACGACCAGGTAGCGTTTCAACAGTGCCCTTTGCCTTGAATTTGCGAATGATGCTTCCTAAGGTGTCTCTTGGTATGTTTAACATCTTTGCAATCTTCTTATAGCCATTGCCCTTCCTGTGAAGAGAAATCACCTCTTCTCTTGTCTTCCTGGACCATTCTCTTGCCTTCACCATGTTTGTAACCACACCAGTAAATGTCTAGAAGGAGCTGAGTATCACAGTCATTTTAAAGCTGCCTAATTGGTGCTTATTATGCTTGATTGCTGCTCGGTGACATCCACAGGTGTTTTCAATACCTGATGGAAAGCACCTGTATGAACCTCTGTTCTTCAGAGTGGTAGTCTTTAAGGGGTTGAATAATTGTGGCAATGAAGAAACCACATAAGAACCATTTACTACTGTATTACATAAACAATTGATGTCATTTTAGTTGCATTTGGGTAGTTACAACGTCCTTGTAGGATTTGATTCTGAATACAATTCCAAATGTACACTATAGTCCCTAAACCCCTTTACAGCATTGGGGGTTGAATAATTTTGGTCACAACTGTATAACAACTCAGGTCTAGCAATGATTCTAAATGCACTGTTGGGTCTCAAATTGTCAAATGATCTAGGATCCGAGGCTCATGACTGCTTCAAATCCATTGAGGCTAATATTTCACCCAGACTAGATTTATCAAAGATTCCAATCCCAAATGCTGATGTTGTTTTCATAGATGGCTCCTGCACTGGGCCAAATGACAAATCCTTTTTCAATCAGCCCAGGCTGCTGAATTGATTGTTTTCACTAAAGCACGTGAACTGTACAAAGATCAGTCTGTCACTATTTACACGGATTCTAATATGCCTATGGAACAGTGTATGACCATGGTGTATTATGGTTTCTCAGAGGCTACATAGGAGCTGATGGGAAAAGGATTGCCCATTCCCAACTATTAGCCAATTTGTTCAAGGCTCTCATACTTCTCAAGGAACTTGCTGTCATACACTGCAGAGCACATACCAAAGGGGACGATGATATAACAAAAGGTAACGCTCTAGCAGATTATGAAGCAAAAAAGGTAGCTCAGTAATAATTTGCTTTACTGCAGATGCCCACTTTATGCCCCATCTTCCCAGATGATTCCCAATTGATCACAACTTTGTAGCAGTCAGTTTCCACAAAGGAGCTCGAAGACTGGTGCTACCCTATTTTACAGAAGAATCCAAGGACTGGATTAATCTGCAAAGAGGGGAAACCATGCATCCCACGGTGTAGCGCCCCGATATACATTGCACAATACCATAGGATAGGACATATAGGATGGAAGACAACCCTAAAACAACTCCAAAAAGATTTTTATATCACAGGAATGGTGGAGTTAGTACAAGATTATGTGAAAAGATGCATCACATGTATCAGGAGTAACCCAAACAACACAAATAAAGCCATGCATCAACACCTGCCTTACCCCACAACATCTTTTACATATTTTCAAATTGACTTTACACACATACCCCAAACAAAAGGGAGGACAACAACCAGCTTGTGTGGTCACAAATGTATTTTCCCGATGGCTAGAAATGTATCCCACAAAAAGAGAACGATATTATCCGCAAGTTTCCGTTTTTTTTACAGGAAAATACCCACCCGTTCCAGGCCGGAGATCGTATTGTGGTGAAACAGCTGACGAGAAACAAGAAACAGCAGGATTTTGTCTATGGACCAGAAACTATAGTTGTAGCAGTAACTAGAACAGCAGTCCTCACTGAACATAGTTCCATCTGGATCCATGCTTCCAGAGCGAAGCTGGTCGAGAAAGGCCCAGGACCAGACCCAAGGGAAACAGGAAAGGAGGTACTAACGGGGGCAGAAAGCCCTGACCTCGAACAGGACAATCAAGGAAAGGGGGTATTAACGGGGGTAGAAAACCCTGACCCTGAAGAAGATGAACTGCTTCCCCAATTTTGGACCATGGTTCTGCCACTTTCTCCTGATCATACTGATTTTGTTGGCATCTAGCCATGGTGAAATGGTGATAATACAGGACTCAGGCCACACCATATTGTGGTATAATTCATCAAATACTGAGGTTGCCACCTTTATTATTGATTACTGCCAAATTGTACAATGTCCCCATAACTCCAACTTACTCTGGTTGTGTAATATATATCATGCTGCACATGATGTTAGTATGTATATATAGATGCCATAGGGGTACCAAGAGGGGTTCCAGATGAACTCAAGACCAAAAAAGACCAAGCAGCAACTGGATTTGAGTCTATATTTTTCATTGTCACCGTAAATAAGAACATTGATGGATAAATTATATTTATTACAATCAAAAAAGATTTGTTAATTATACTAGGGATGCCCTAAAGGGAACTGCTGAACAATTAGAAGCCACTCCACAGATGACATTCCAGAACAGGATAGCTTTAGATATGATCCTAGCTGAGAAGGGTGGTACATGAAAATACATAGACATGGTAGACATTTGTTGCATTTACATTCTAGAAAACACAGGCCCAAATGGCAAAGTCACATTAGTCATAAAGAAATTTGAAGACTTGTCTATAGAGTTTAAGAAGAACTCCAGCTTAGACAACTTTTGGGATTAGTATTTTGGATGGTTTACTAGCTGGAAACAGACACTAGTGCAGCTTGCTATTATTATCCTGATTATATTGATTACCATAGGTTTTGTGGTTTGCTGCATTCTCCCGTGCATTAAGAAGCTTATGAACAAAGGAATAGGTATGACTATGTATGAAGAAGAGATCCAAGAACAAACTGCCCCACTGAACCCAAAACCTAAAGAGTACAATAGTTATCTAGCCAAATATAGAAAGAAGCAGAAAAAGAACTATGTTGTATAAGGGGGAATGAAAATCATATATGTAAATAATGATTTTAAGAGGGGATTGAAGGGAAATGTATGTCTTTTAGGTCTGTCATTTTGTTTCCCCCTCCACTCCATTTTATATTTTATATTCCATGTTGATTAATTGTTTTGTATTATAACCAGAATGAGTTAATGAAAATATGCTATGTCAGTTATGTATTACAGAACTATACTCACAAAATTCTTCTATCTTTTATCTTAGCTTAGCCTTGGTAGAGACGGTAAAAGTATCCAATTATTTCTTTGTATTAACAAGCACCTGTTTCTGTTATGATACAATTAAATGTCAAATATTTCTGTTCCATGAGAAAATAATTGTTTGTTACTTATATGCCTGAGAAAGATCATGTTCACAGCCTTGAAAAGTATCTAGCCAGATTCTATTGTATGTAGCAGATAAGTTTTTATGTAATATTATAGACATTCCTTAAATTTTGCTTCTCATCATTATTCAGGATTGACGTAAATGCTTGTATTCCCACTTGCATGCTATATTGTACTATATAAGAGAGCTTTCGTTGTGGAATAAATTAGAAGTTTTTGGTTACTTACAAGACGGTCTCATGTGTGATTACTTGTAACCAATGCTTCTCCAGGCCTGAGGAGACAGAACGAGTGACAGAGAACTTAGACCAGGGGTCTAAGGGTCAATAGAACCAACACACCTCATCTCCAATTCACCTACATTCCACGTCCACCACTCTTCCAACTCCTCTCCATCCCACCTTTCCTCCACCTCACCTCAACAACACTTCTCCTCCACTCCACCTCACCTCCAACTTTCCTCCACCTCACCTCCACTCCACAACCCCACTTCTCCTCCACCTCTCGGTATTTAGATGTTTATATGTAGTAAAATAATGTCATTTCCATGTTGTGTGTACTGTGGGAGACCAGATATAGTGAATGCAGGGTCCTGGGAGACCAGATATAGTGAATGCAGGGTCCTGGGTTTAGTAACACTTTAATGCATACTCTGCATTAAGGTAAAAGACCCTCCAATCACAGAGAGACACAGACCGTCCAATCACAGAGCTGTTCTCCGAGACTTTCAATGGACTGAGGATAGTGCTGAGCTACTGAGAGGGCCCCATCCTCGGCCGACTGTTTACAATGATTGGATCCACCTCATCTCCACCTCCACTCCAGCTCACCTCAACCTCCATTCCACGTCCACCTCTCTTCCACCTCCTCTCCACCCCACCTTTCCTCCACCTCCCCTCCACCTTACCTCAACCTCCACGTCACCTCTTTTCCACCTAATCTCCAACTCTCCTCCACTCCACCACCCTACTTCTCTGTATTTAGCAGTTTATATGTACTAAAATAATGTCATTTCCATGTTGTGTGTACTGTGGGAGATATAGAGTGCCTCTACAGATCTGAGTAGACCCGCAGACCAGGTGCCCCAATCAGAGTACCCCCATAGATTAGAGTGCCCACATACATCAGAGTACCCCCACAGATCATATGTGTCATCAGAATTATTATTTATTATTATTATACAGTATTTATAAACCGCCAATAGTTCGCTCAGCGCTGTACATTACAAAGGGGGACAGAACATGTGACAGAGCAATACCAATACAATGTGATACACGAGGGGTTTGAGGGCCCCCCATAGATCAGAGTACCCCCATAGATTAGAGTGCCCACATACATCAGAGTACCCCCACAGATCATATGTGTCATCAGAATACCCCCCATAGATCAGAGTTCCCTCATAGATAAGAGTAGCCCCCATAGATCAGCAGAGCCCATCACAGTGCCCAGTGCCTGATCAATATGTCCCCGAAGAAGAGCAGACAGGGTTGATGGGAACTGGGAGGAGGTGTGCTACAGGGGACAAGGCATACACATGACATCATTGGTTGCTAAGAAGTTGCTAAGTACGCTGGCGTTCCTAGCAGTCATTGACTGCTGCTCAGTGGGATCCAGCGCTGTAGACTGGCGGACTGACAGTCCAGGTCTGCCATTTCCTGAAAAGCTTTCAGTAAATTTGAAGGATTACAGAGCCTGAGAGGTGGAGCCAAGGATGAGAGGTGGAGCCAATGATGGGAGGTGGAGCTGAGCACTCCAGCGGCCATCTCTTTTATGGTAAAGCGACCCTTTCACTCCGATGTCTGGTGTTGGCAGCAGGCAATGTAGTGCAGAGCAGTAATAGCCGCAATACACCCCAGAGGGACCCCTAATGGCTGTTGCCATCATCCTTAATCATCCATGAATAGCAGTTTTGGTACAAAGCGGTCATAATCTGCCAGCCCAGCACAATGTTGCGGGGTGGAGCCGAGCGCTCAGAGCTCTTTGTTCTGGTAAAAGAATGACTTCCGTTATCATTTTTTGTAAGCTATAATGTACATTCCATGAACGCATGCAAAATCGCATTCATTTCAGTAGGCGGTCCTACGCATGACACACGTGCCAAAGTAGCATTAAGCTTTGTGCGTTTTGACACGTCTGCCATGTGGAACACCACATGTGTGCTTGCTGTGTTTGTGATGTCATTAACAATGAATGGCACCACAACGTTTCATAAATGCACATAAAAACTTACGATTTTGCTGCGCTCACGAAACAGTCAGGTGTTTTGGTACATCATCGAGGGGCCGCTGTCTCTCCCGGGTTCTTGTAGCCGTCCCCCTAATGCAGTGTTTCTCAACTCCAGTCCTCATGCACCCCCAACAGGTCATGTTTTCAGGATTTCCCTCAGATGAAACAGCTGTGGTAATTACTAAGGCAGTGAAACTGATCAAATCACCTGTGCAAAATAATGGAAATCCTGAAAACATGACCTGTTGGGGGTCCATGAGGACTGGAGTTGAGAAACACTGCCCTAATGGCACGCATTGGCCACAGCGCAGCATCATGGCTACAGCTGCAAGAATCAGGAAGTGACAGCCAGAGCCCTGATGATGCACAGCAGCGCATGCGTTGTACAGGACCCCGAGGCTTCCTGGGATGCATGATATCATTATTCCAGGAGGATGTCGGAGAGTCCGGCCAGTGGTGGGAGGGGACAAGGAAAATGATATTACAAAAATGAATAAAGAAATGCAAAAAAGGCAAATAATCCATAAAAGAAATACAAAGAAATGTCCATCTGTGACAGCGGAGGGGGAGGAGTGCAATATTACAAAGTGTGTGTGTGGGGGGGGGGGAGGAGTGCAATCCTACAAAGTGTGTGTGTGGGGGGGGGAGGAGTGCAATCCTACAAAGTGTGTGTGTGTGTGTGGGGGGGAGGAGTGCAATATTACAAAGTGTGTGTGTGGGGGGGGGGGGAGGAGTGCAATCATACAAAGTGTGTGTGGGGGGGGGGAGGAGTGCAATCATACAAAGTGTGTGTGGGGGGGGGAGTGCAATAATACAAAGTGTAGGGGGGGTGTCACTTTAAAAGAAAACTGACAAACAAAAGTAGCAAAGTGTCCATAGAAAGCAGAGTGTGATGTCATGATCACCTGTAAATGTGAGGGGAGGGGACAAGAAAAAAAGATATTACAGCAATAAACAAATTTAAGAAAAAATGCCAAAAAAGTAGAATAATAAATACAATAATGAAATAAAATGTCCATCTGTGACAGCGGAGGGGGAGGAGTGCAATCATACAAAGTGTGGGGAGGGGGGAAGGGTCACTTTATAGAAAACCTCTGACAACAAAGTAGTAAAGTGTCCATAGAAAGCAGAGTGTGATGTCATGATCACCTGTACAGGAGATGAGAGACATTTCTATAGCAATGCTTGTGTATACAGAGCTAGATCCCCTCTGAGGTCCCCCATAGATCACAGTCCCCCTCCCCATAGCTCAACACAGCTCCTATCACAGCCCCCCATTATACCTGACAAGTCCCAGAAGTCAGCCAATCAGGGGGCGGGGAAGTGGGAGGAGCTACACTCAACAGGGGGCGGAGCAAACCTCGGTTGCTAAGCACTCTGGAGTCCCTAGCAACTGTTCATTCACTGCCTTTTCTTAGAGAGGAGAGGACTGCTGGGCTGAAGCTCCTCCTCCGTCAGTTATGAAGAGACCACAGACTCGGCTATGAGAGGTGGAGCCAAGGAGAGGCGGGGACCAGTACTCCGATGGCCATTTTTGTTAAGGTACAGTGACCCATTCTCCTCTATATACAGTGTGGGCAGCCGTGAATGTCATTCAGAGTAGTAATAGCCACAGTATTCTCTGGAGGGACAGCTCATGTATTTTGTAATGTTTATTCATGTTTGAATGCTGATTTTGATTGAAGTTTCAAAGCCGTCATTAGTTGCTAACCTAGTATCTGAGTGGGCGGAACTGAGGACTCCGGTAGCCATCTTTGTTATGGTAAAGTAACTCATTCCTTTCTATGTACAGTGTGGGCAGCCGGGAATGTAATTCAGAGCAGACATAGTACCCGCACACCCCAGAGGGACATCTCACGACTTTTGGACTGATTATTTATGTACAAATGCTGATTTTGTTTCAAGTTTTAAAGCTGTCATTACTTGCTAAGTAGCTAAACGGGGCGGAGCTGAGGACTCCGGCGGCCATGTTTGTTACGGTGAAGGGACCTATTCCCTTCTAGGTGTAGTGTGGGCAGCTGGGGATGTAATTCAAAGCAGTAGTAGCCACAGAACACCCCAGAGGGACAGCCAATGGCTTCTGGGCTGATAATACATGTATGAATGGCGATTTTGGGTGCAGTTTCAAAGCTGTCATTAGCAGCTAAGCCAGCATGTGAGTGGGCGGAGCTGAGCAGGCCACATCTCTTTATCCTGGTAAAGCACCCCCTTCCTGCCATGTATAGTGTGGGCAGCTGGGAGTGCAGTATAGAGAAATAATGACACATACTACACCCCAGTGGCCACCCTCATAATTGCAAAAGATTTTTTTCCTTTGTAATTTTTTTTATCCTGCATCTATAAACTGCATTTTGTGGAATCATGTAAAAAGAGCCCTTTTTTGTGTGTATTTTTGTACTACACGCATAGGGCAGCCCATTCATTTCAATGGGCTTCCCTACGCACAACCCACGCGCCAAAGTAGTTTGTGTAGCTTTTTCAGCATTGAACTTTGTGCGTTTTGACAGGATTGTGCACTTTTCCACATGCAGAAACATGTCTGCTTACTGCGTTTGAGGTGCCATTACCTGTGAATGGCACCACAAGTGTAACATGCATGTTATGCGCATTTTGTAAATGCATGTACCTACTTAGGATTTTGTGTGCATTTACAAAACGCTCAGGTGTGAATGGGGCCTACGGAATATGCTGGATACTGAAGATCCTAATGGCTCTGTAACCCTGGAAGAGAGTGGTGATTCCACTCCATCATAAGTATAATACATAGATTTTAAACAGAAACTTGTGCTTTCTGTGTGTTTCTGCGCGTCATGTTTGGGCAACCCATTCTGTATCGGTTGCCATGAGTGAATCTAGTTTGAGATTGTAGATCGCCGGGTGCGCGCCCCTGGGGGCGTGAGGGAGGACACGTTCTGAGAGCACGTCATATGACGCCCTCCCAGAATTGTCTGGCCGCAGTCTGCGCTTCATGTTTGGGCAGCCCATTAATTTCAATGGACTGCGCTATGCACAATAAATGCACAGAATAATTCCCTGGCCTCTATTAAAAATCGCCCCACACTAAAATGTAATAAAGTACCATACGTTTTGGCGCTACATGAATGAACACGCATTGGCGTGACGCATGGAGGTGCCATTAAAAATTATTAGCAATGCTGTGCATGTGATAAAGGGCTGCAAAATGCGCCATTGTGCATGTGTCCCCACAATGCACAAGTGAGAACATAGCCTTTGGATACATGAACACATTTGGACTGCAGGCTTCCCATTTGCACTTGGGAGTAATACACAGATTTCTGTATCGGTTGCCATGAGTGAATCTGGTTTACCTATACAGAGAACTGACACTAATTGTTGAACCATAACTCAGAGAGACCCGACCAGATTTGCTGCAATTATTGATGCATGCGATGGCTACAGCCCAGCCACTGCAGCTCCAAGACACTTGATGCGGATTGCCATAGAGCCTGCTCTTTACACTGCAGAGGGGTTTTCTAATGATACCGCCTCTCCAGCTGCAATCCGCTGCAAGCTGTTCACCATGCCTCCATCTTGTTTACTTACATCGAGGGGCCGCTGTGTCTTCCGGGTTCTTGTAGCCGTCCCCCTGATGGCGTGCACACGCCCCAGTGTTACATCAGGGATACAGCTGCAAGAACCAGGAAGAGACAGCCAGAGCCCCGATGATGCACAGCAGCGCATGCGTTGTACAGGACCCCAAGGCTTCCTGGAATGCTGCGGGAGAATCCTGGCAGTGGCGGGAAAGGACAAGAAAAAGGTATTACCAAAAAAAATTTTCATACAAAATGCAAAAAAAGTAGAATAAGAAATTAAAAAATATTCAATTGTGACAGTGGAGGGGTTAGGAGTGCAATGATACAAAGTGGGTGGGGAGGGTGAAGGTTCCCTTTAAATAGAACTTTTTTTAAAAAAAGTTTCAAACTGTCCATAGAAAGCAGAGTTTATTATCATTATCACTTGTAAATGTACATTTCTAGAGGAATTCTTGTGTATACAGAGCTAGATTCCCTCTGAGTTCCCCCATAGATCAGAGTCCCCCTCCCCATAGTAAAAAGGTTGGGAGAACCACAATCGGGCTCAGGGTAGGATTTCTGCTGCTGCTCCTAATTTTGAGATATGGATTGCGTGCACGCTGGAAAATAATTACACGGACAACTGTCCAGTACAACCACTTTCACATCATCTCATCTCTGTTTATTGCAGGGCGGTGCTTAACCTTTTATACATAGAGAACAATAGAGTATACGTCACTATTACGTATATACAGTCACATTCTGAAAGGCACATTTTGCTTGGTTGAAATATAGGAGAAATGTAGAAACTTGATTCTTGCTTCTCATCCCGTTATCTCTTCACTCCCCTTCACATTCCCAAAGTCTAAGTGAAATTGTCTCAGTGCGAAGGGAGGGGTTGAGAGCATCGCTCTGAGCAACTGCAAAGCCCAGCAGACAAAATATATATATATATACACAACACATATATTTAGAAATATAAAAAAGTATAAAAGTAAATATGTATAAAATGTATATTTTAAACAGAAAACAGAATAGGCATTTTACCAAATCCATCAGAGTCCCCCCTTAAAATGACTATTTTACTCTGTCCCTATAAAGCCTAGCTCATCTGTCCTTATGTACCTTGGAACTCTTTTATGCTGTACGTTAGACGGGTGATGACTATTTCATCACCCCCGTTGCCACAGACTTTGTACATAAGGAAGTCAGATGCTATCCCTACAAAATTGTGAAATTGCTGTTGACAGGGAGGGACTGTAGAGGAGTGAAAAGTTTATCCTCTTCCATCGCAAGGGGGTCCTCCTCTTCTTGATGGAGAAATGCAGGTGTGCTGTTGTCTACAACATTGCTTATTAACTTCTTTACAAATGATAGAATACAACATACAATCAGAGCTAAAAGAACTAGAATTATTAATACCGTTACCCCTATTTGGGCGAGCACTTTTTGCCACCCACTCATCCAGCTAAAACATTGATCCCAGGGGTCTGAGATACCTGAGTTCTTCTTCAGCTCCACTGACAGATCTTCTAATTTCTTTATAGCCAGAGTAACCTTACCATTCGGGCCAGTATTGTCAGGAATATATGTACAACATGTTCCGGTTCCTTCTATCATTTTACAGACACCTCCTTTTTCTGCTAAAATCATGTCTAGAGCCATCCTATTCTGGAATGTCATGTAGGATGTAGGGGCTAGCTGGTCAACGATTCCTTGAAGGGCATCCCTGGTGTAATTCACAAACCTCTGTTGGTTGTAGTATATGTAATTTATCTAATCTACATTTTTATTAACAGTTATCATGGGAATCAGGGATTCAAAGCCTGCTTTTACTTGGTCTCTGGCTTTGAATTTATTAGGCACCCCCCTTGGGACTCCAATGGCATCTATATACACTTGTGGGTCAAAACTACCAGAAGGAGCTTTTCGCTTCCTCCTACGGCCAGGCGTTGGGTCAGGGATATTTTCTGCTAGGATGTGGAGAGGCATAATGGCCTTTGCAAGGGCACACTCACCAGTCCAAATCCCTTCCAATCTGGTTCTAATCTTTTGGTTCCCAGTAATCATCCATGACACATATGTATATTTACTCACTACTATCGGAACATGCTCATTATGTCAAGATCATATAGATTATGGTCATAGCAGCACATGGGATCTATACTACAGAAATCAAAGGTGAAAATAACTACATAAGTGTTGGATGAGTTGTACCAAAATATAGTGGTGTCACCTATTTCGGTGATAGCCACCTGTTGAGCCTCTGTCAGACTTATAAGAAAAAGGATATACAACATAGTTGTCATGGTATAGATGACGCCTTTTCCTCAGGGGTTGGGACATTCTTGCAGTGGGAGGCGTGTATCCAAGTGTTCTTCCCGGCCACCTTGTCAGAAGTGGCTGTGGTCAGCAGAACTTGGAATGGACCATCATATCTTGGCTCAAGGGAATGTTTCCTCATAAATGTCTTTACTAATACCCAGTCTCCGGGTAATAGGCTGTGAGTTCCTGTATCTGACTCAGAATCTGGAATGGAGAAAACACTTGGACATAGATACGGGTTAATTCACGTGATAATGCAGTCACATAATCAATTAACACATCAGATTGTAATTGCAACTGTTGCGGAAAGTAACAGCCAAGTCTGGGGGCTGAGCTAAACAAAATCTCATAAGGGGATAGGGAGTGTTCTCCTCTTGGTGTGTATCTGACACTAAACAGAGCAATGGGCAAACTGTCTGGCCAACTCATGTTAGTCTCTTGGGCCATCTTTAGCATCCTGTTTTTTAGAGTCCCATTCATCCTTTCTACCTTCCCACTGCTTTGAGGGTGATATGGGGTGTGTAGGGCCAACTCGACCCCCAGTGCTGTCCAAATCTCTTTTGTAAGGGTTGCTGTGAAAGCTGGACCCTGATCACTCTCTATCACCTCTGGGACCCCAAATCTACAGACTACTTCACTCAGTAGTTTCTTAGCCGTGGTCTTGGCTGTCATGTTTATAACAGCATAGGTTTCCGGCCAACCAGAGAACATGTCCACCACCACTAGGGCATATTCATATCGGCCACTTTTTGGCATTTGTATATGATCAATCTGTATCCTCTGGAATGGATAGAAGGGTTTTGCCAGATGTTTCTGCGGTGTCTTTTCCGTCCTCCCCGGGTTGCATTTTGCACATACTACACACGAGGCGCAATAATTTCTGGTTAAAGTAGTTATCCCTGGAGCCCAGTAATACTTGTTGATCAGTGAGTTCATTAAGTTCTTAGAGAGATGTGCATGTCCATGCGCCCATTGGACAACTGCTGGATACATATGTTTTGGTAAACAAGTTTTTCCTTTCATCGAATACAATTCTCCATCGTAGTCTGCTTCTTTATCACTCCATTCCAGCCTTTCTTCTGTATAAGCAGCTATTTGCATAGAAATCAGGTATTGCTTGTCAGATGGCACATGCACTGCCAAAAGTATCTGTACTGAGGTCTCACTCTCCTCTTCAGCCACCTCAGACATTTTTCGTTGGTTTTTCACTGCTTTTTTTAGCAGCTATATCCGCCAAGTGGTTCCCTCTGGCCTCTTGAGAATTCAGTTTACCATGTGCTTTAACCTTCAAGACAGCCACTTGGTCAGGCAGGAGCAGTGCATCCATTAAATCCTTGATGGCTGGGCCGTGTTTTACCGGTGTTCCAGACGCTGTCAGAAAACCTCTGGCTTTCCAGATGATACCAAAGTCATAAGCTACTCCAAAGGCGTACCTTGAGTCTGTGTAAATATTGGCTCTTTTACCTTCTGCCATCTTACACGCTGTAGTGAGGGCTTGAAGCTCTGCTTCCTGGGCAGAGAAAGTTGGTGATAATACTCCTGATTGTAGGATTTCAAATTCAGAGGTCACAGCATAACCTGTGTGGTACTTTCCTCTTTCATCTGCATATATGGAGCCATCCACAAAAAGTGTGTAATCAGGGTTTTCCAGAGGAATTTCACTCACTGTAGGGAGATGTGTGGTTTCCATGCGCATCATTTCAAGGCAGTCATGTGGAGTAGTGCAAGGGTCTCCTTCTTCACCTTCGCCTTCTTCTCCCCCCTTGAAAAATGGCAGAAGAGTGGCTGGGTTGAGGGTAAGACACCTTTGGAGGGTCACATTGTCAGGAATGAGGAGGGAGATTTGCAACCGTAGATGTCTAGCTGTGGACAGGTGTGGGGGTTGTACCTGATTCAGGATGGCGGCAATGTCATGCGGTGCCAGAAGAAGTAAGGGGTGTGCTAAAACGAGGTCTTATCCAGCAGAGCTTGAGCAGCAAAGACAGCTCTTAGACATGAAGAACCACCCCTAGCTACGGGATCCAAATGACAAGAATAGTACCCAATGGGTCTAATTTGCCCTCCATGTTCTTGAGCTAGGACCCCCGTGGTGTGACCCTGCTTTTCTGACACAAACAGTTTGAAAGGTTTCTCATAATCTGGAAGTCCCAAGGCAGGAGCGGTGGATATTGCTTGCTTCAGCAGAATAAAATTGTCCAGGGCCTCACTTGACAAAGTAAATGGCACAGACTTGAGAGCATCATAAAATGGTTGCATACGGACCGATGCATCAGGGATCCATGCCCTGCAGTAGGATACGAGTCCAAGAAAAGCATGCAGTTGTTTAGCTGCTTTAGGTTGGGGAATATCCTGGATTACAGCTACACGGTCCCCCAGTCTTGTTTGAGGATACTGCCATAAGGGGTGACACGGGTTTGCCTTTTTCCTAACGAGAGTTGGGGCGTGGTGGTTGATGTTCGCGTTGCCCTTCCTGGGGGTCTCTGTCTTTCCTGGGATATCTTGGGGCTTTGCATTCTCTTCTAAAGTGTCCCCGTTTCCCACAGTTATAACAGTTGATCCTTTCCCTGATATTTGGCAATGGTGGTTGACGAGTGTAGGTGGGATCTTCGTCATTGACCACCATAAGGGGCGCTGGGGTTTTTTTTTTTCTATGCCTCTGGCCGCCAACAGTAAGTCAGACATCTTCATAGAGCGGTATTCAGGGCGGGCCACCATCAGACCTTTCCTAATATCCTCTTTGAGCCCTGAGACAAAAACAGTTGAGAGCATGTGTGTATGTGCCTTTTCATATTGAGAGAAGCCCAGATCATCAAAGGCCTGTATGAGTCTGGCATAATACTTCTCCACAGACTCCCCTTTATCTTGGGTGATGTGTTGAATGGTGGTAGTCTGATCCGCCAATTTCTCCTTTGCCCAGTCATGGAGCTGGGCACAAAACTCCACGCCTGAAGAATAGGAAATAACACTTGTCAGGCAGGCATCATTGAAGGCCATCTGCATAACTGGCCAGAAAACATGTCCTGCTTTAATTTGGCATAGACTGAGCAGGTCTTTCCAAGCAACTGAGTAAGTTTCTTGTATCTGCACTACCCTGCGATAAAAGGGTATTGGCTGTTTCTCTGGGTCAGGCAGACTCGTCACTAAGGCCGCTGCTTGTGATGGGGTAAAAGCGACATACATTACCGGTGCCCCTTCCGGTAATCTTGAATGTCGGTGTTGTCTTGTGTACTGTTCCTGTTTAGGTTGTACTCCACTGTGCGTGGGTTTGGGAATCAAATCTATTGGCGCCCTTGTTGCTTGCAACTGTTGACCACTCCATTCAGATGCATTGTCATTCAATTGGACATCTGACATAGGTTTGGGAGTCATACCTATCGGCATCCTTCCTACTTGCGGTTATTGATCATCCGACTCGAATACATTGTCATTCATGTATCCGGCTTGTGAAGGTGATACTTCCATATTGGGGAAAATGGGAGTGTGGTAGGAACCATCCTGGTTTAGAACAGGGAGAACTGGGTATATGCCTTATTTAGGCCTTCCGGGTGTACCAAGATGGCCGCCGGACGGAAGTGCACTGGGCTGGACAGGAAATGACAACACAGGTGTAGCAAGATGGCTGCTAGCAGGAAGTGTACTGGGCAGGGCAGGAAGTGACAACACAGGTGTAGCAAGATGGCTGCTAGCAGGAAGTGTACTGGGCTGGGGTGGTGGGCATAAAGTAGGCGTTAGATGAAGGGCAGGGCTGTCCCTCCCCTCCTCCACCCCACATTCCAACATAGGGCGGTGGTTTTAGCACACACTTCCATTTACAATTTTGTGATACAAATACATTATACAATTGCCATTTTCTTGAATTTCTTTCAACTATCCTTCTTTATGCAACACTTTTCCAGTTCTGTACAAAACTTCTGTCACATTCAGCAAACCTTCATCACATAACATTCCTCTCTGTTCCTACAATGATTTATGCCAGTCCTCTGACCTTCAGCTTACAAACTTTGGCTACTTTAGATAACTTTTTAACTGCTTCACTTCCTTCTCTCCTCTTTACAATATCACATACTAATAATCCTTTCTGTGGCTTGACTGTCTTCTGACCCATCTTCCCCCCTCTCTCTGGGTCACCCAACTTCTCACTCTGTTCTGTTCTTTCACCGTAGTCTCAGCTAACGGTTTCAGAGGCAGCGCTGGCAACTATTAGATTAATATCCCTACTCCGCTGCTTTCTGTCTTATCTCAGAACAAACAGTGATTCACAAATACACTTAGAACAGGACATTACACCTGCCGCCCCTCACTCCGTGAAGCCTCAGCAGCTGAACTAAACCCTCAGGGGTCTCACACCGTCAACCCAGAGTCACCGGCCGAAGACGCTTGTTGCAAGGTTCCGTCTTCCAGGGGCCCACAGCTCACCTGGTCAGGACACTCATTGCAACATATTGCAAGGTTCCGTCTTCCAGGGGCCAACAGCTCACCTGGTCAGGACACTCATTGCAACTTATCTATCAGTCTACTGATTTATCACAGTCGCACAGGACGACAGACACTGAACAAATACACAGTCAGCAGAAATCCAGTGGCAGGTTCGTTAAACAGCCCCAGGCGAGCAATAAAAATTACCTGCCGCTCTTGATGACCTCTGGAAGCCGACAAAACTGGCGCCAAGGCTGGACAGAAACAAATCGTACAGTGGTAAGTATAAAAAGTACCTACCGTACTCTCAGGGGTGCGCAAATCCCTTTTGGTCTGTCCTGGCCAGCCGCTCAGTCTCACGTGCGGACTTCCATCGGTCACAACCTGGGGCCCCGCGTGGGCGCCAGCTAAAAAGGTTGGGAGAACCAAAATCGGGCTCAGGGTAGGATTTCTGCTGCTGCTCCTAATTTTGAGATATGGATTGCGTGCACGCCGGAAAATAATTACACGGACAACTGTCCAGTACAACCACTTTCACATCATCTCATCTCTGTTTATTGCAGGGCGGTGCTTAACCTTTTATACATAGAGAACAATAGAGTATACGTCACTATTACGTATATACTGTCACATTCTGAAAGGCACATTTTGCTTGGTTGAAATATAGGAGAAATGTAGAAACTTGATGCTTGCTTCTCATCCCGTTATCTCTTCACTCCCCTTCACATTCCCAAAGTCTAAGTGAAATTGTCTCAGTGCGAAGGGAGGGGTTGAGAGCATCGCTCTGAGCAAAACAAGTTAAGGAGGACTGCAAAGCCCAGCAGACAAAAAAAAAATATATATATATACACAACACATATATTTAGAAATATAAAAAAGTATAAAAGTAAATATGTATAAAATGTATATTTTAAACAGAAAACAGAATAGGCATTTTACCAAATCCATCACAATAGATCAGCACAGCTCCTATCACAGCACCCATTATACCTGACAAGTCCCTGTAGCCAGCCAGGCAGGAGGCGGGAACTGAAGGAGAGACGCGCGCCGCAGGGGGTGGAGCAAATGTGGCTTCATCAATTGCTAAAGAAACCCCTAGCAACCATTCACTGCTGCTTAGCGGGAATCCGGTGCTGCTGATTGGCGGGCTGACAGTCTAGGTCTGCCCTTTATTGAAGAATCTTCGGGAAATGTATTGGTCAACGGAACCTGAGTGACAGGTGGAGCCAAGGACAACGTACGAGTTTAATCAGGGTCAATTGCAAAAGTGTCCCTCACATTGGTGGTCAGTAGGAAGAATGCACCCCTTACCTAATGTCATGCTGTAGTCTGGTGTCACACATGGAACTAACTAGGCACCATCAAATAGGAGGTCAATTAAAGGAGAATTTTGGGGTTCTCAAAAAACAAACATCCATACTCCCCGCCACACTGCAGCATCAGTCTGAGATGTATGGGGTTACTAAAAAAAACATACCCACCTCTATGCTGCAGAATTGCAGGTGCCCCATTCAAAGCACCCCCATAGATCAGGGTACCTCCACAGATAAGTTGCCCTCATCAGAGTAACACCACAGATCAGGTGCCCCAGACTACCCCCATAGAGTGCCACTACAGATCAGAGTACCCCACAGATCAGGTACCCCAATCAGAATACGCCCATAGAGTGCCTCTACAGATCTGAGTAGACCCGCAGACCAGGTGCCCCAATCAGAGTACCCCCATAGATTAGAGTTCCCACATACATCCGAGTACCCCCACAGATCATATGTGTCATCAGAATACCCCCCATAGATCAGAGTTCCCTCATAGATAAGAGTAGCCCCCATAGATCAGCAGAGCCCATCACAGTGCCCAGTGCCTGATCAATATGTCCCCGAAGAAGAGCAGACAGGGTTGATGGGAACTGGGAGGAGGTGTGCTACAGGGGACAAGGCATACACATGACATCATTGGTTGCTAAGAAGTTGCTAAGTACGCTGGCGTTCCTAGCAGTCATTGACTGCTGCTCAGTGGGATCCAGCGCTGCAGACTGGCGGACTGACAGTCCAGGTCTGCCATTTCCTGAAGAGCTTTTAGTAAATTTGAAGGATTACAGAGCCTGAGAGGTGGAGCCAAGGATGAGAAGTGGAGCCAATGATGGGAGGTGGAGCTGAGCACTCCAGCGGCCATCTCTTTTATGGTAAAGCGACCCTTTCACTCCGATGTCTGGTGTTGGCAGCAGGGAATGTAGTGCAGAGCAGTAATAGCCGCAATACACCCCAGAGGGACCCCTAATGGCTGTTGCCATCATCCTTAATCATCCATGAATAGCAGTTTTGGTACAAAGCGGTCATAATCTGCCAGCCCAGCACAATGTTGCGGGGTGGAGCCGAGCGCTCAGAGCTCTTTGTTCTGGTAAAAGAATGACTTCCGTTATCATTTTTTGTAAGCTATAAAGTACATTCCATGAACGCATGCAAAATCGCATTCATTTCAGTAGGCGGTCCTACGCATGACACACGTGCCAAAGTAGCATTAAGCTTTGTGCGTTTTGACACGTCTGCCACGTGGAACAACACATGTGTGCTTGCTGTGTTTGTGATGTCATTAACAATGAATGGCACCACAACGTTTCATAAATGCACATAAAAACTTACGATTTTGCTGCGCTCACGAAACAGTCAGGTGTTTTGGTACATCATCGAGGGGCCGCTGTCTCTCCCGGGTTCTTGGAGCCGTCCCCCTAATGCAGTGTTTCTCAACTCCAGTCCTCATGGACCCCCAACAGGTCATGTTTTCAGGATTTCCCTCAGATGAAACAGCTGTGGTAATTACTAAGGCAGTGAAACTGATCAAATCACCTGTGCAAAATAATGGAAATCCTGAAAACATGACCTGTTGGGGGTCCATGAGGACTGGAGTTGAGAAACACTGCCCTAATGGCACGCATTGGCCACAGCGCAGCATCATGGCTACAGCTGCAAGAATCAGGAAGTGACAGCCAGAGCCCTGATGATGCACAGCAGCGCATGCGTTGTACAGGACCCCGAGGCTTCCTGGGATGCATGATATCATTATTCCAGGAGGATGTCGGAGAGTCCGGCCAGTGGTGGGAGGGGACAAGGAAAATGATATTACAAAAATGAATAAAGAAATGCAAAAAAGGCAAATAATCCATAAAAGAAATACAAAGAAATGTCCATCTGTGACAGCGGAGGGGGAGGAGTGCAATATTACAAAGTGTGTGTGGGGGGGGAGGAGTGCAATCCTACAAAGTGTGTGTGTGGGGGGGGGAGGAGTGCAATCCTACAAAGTGTGTGTGTGGAGGGGGGAGGAGTGCAATATTACAAAGTGTGTGTGTGGAGGGGGAGGAGTGCAATATTACAAAGTGTGTGTGTGGGGGGGGGGAGGAGTGCAATCATACAAAGTGTGTGTGTGGGGGGGGAGGAGTGCAATCCTACAAAGTGTGTGTGTGGAGGGGGGAGGAGTGCAATCCTACAAAGTGTGTGTGTGGGGGGGGGGAGGAGTGCAATATTACAAAGTGTGTGTGTGTGTGTGTGTGTGTGTGTGGGGGGGGGGGGGGGAGTGCAATCATACAAAGTGTGTGTGTGGGGGGGAGGAGTGCAATAATACAAAGTGTGGGGGGGGGTGTCACTTTAAAAGAAAACTGACAAACAAAAGTAGCAAAGTGTCCATAGAAAGCAGAGTGTGATGTCATGATCACCTGTAAATGTGAGGGGAGGGGACAAGAAAAAAAGATATTACAGCAATAAACAAATTTAAGAAAAAATGCCAAAAAAGTAGAATAATAAATACAATAATGAAATAAAATGTCCATCTGTGACAGCGGAGGGGGAGGAGTGCAATCATACAAAGTGTGGGGAGGGGGGAAGGGTCACTTTATAGAAAACCTCTGACAACAAAGTAGTAAAGTGTCCATAGAAAGCAGAGTGTGATGTCATGATCACCTGTACAGGAGATGAGAGACATTTCTATAGCAATGCTTGTGTATACAGAGCTAGATCCCCTCTGAGGTCCCCCATAGATCACAGTCCCCCTCCCCATAGCTCAACACAGCTCCTATCACAGCCCCCCATTATACCTGACAAGTCCCAGAAGTCAGCCAATCAGGGGGCGGTAAGTGGGAGGAGCTACACTCAACAGGGGGCGGAGCAAACCTCAGTTGCTAAGCACTCTGGAGTCCCTAGCAACTGTTCATTCACTGCCTTTTCTTAGAGAGGAGAGGACTGCTGGGCTGAAGCTCCTCCTCCGTCAGTTATGAAGAGACCACAGACTCGGCTATGAGAGGTGGAGCCAAGGAGAGGCGGGGACCAGTACTCCGATGGCCATTTTTGTTAAGGTACAGTGACCCATTCTCCTCTATATACAGTGTGGGCAGCCGTGAATGTCATTCAGAGTAGTAATAGCCACAGTATTCTCTGGAGGGACAGCTCATGTATTTTGTAATGTTTATTCATGTTTGAATGCTGATTTTGAAGTTTCAAAGCCGTCATTAGTTGCTAACCTAGTATCTGAGTGGGCGGAACTGAGGACTCCGGTGGCCATCTTTGTTATGGTAAAGTAACTCATTCCTTTCTATGTACAGTGTGGGCAGCCGGGAATGTAATTCAGAGCAGACATAGTACCCGCACACCCCAGAGGGACTTTTGGACTGATTATTTATGTACAAATGCTGATTTTGTTTCCAGTTTTAAAGCTGTCATTACTTGCTAAGTAGCTAAACGGGGCGGAGCTGAGGACTCCGGCGGCCATGTTTGTTACGGTGAAGGGACCTATTCCCTTCTAGGTGTAGTGTGGGCAGCTGGGGATGTAATTCAAAGCAGTAGTAGCCACAGAACACCCCAGAGGGACAGCCAATGGCTTCTGGGCTGATAATACATGTATGAATGGCGATTTTGGGTGCAGTTTCAAAGCTGTCATTAGCAGCTAAGCCAGCATGTGAGTGGGCGGAGCTGAGCAGGCCACATCTCTTTATCCTGGTAAAGCGCCCCCTTCCTGCCATGTATAGTGTGGGCAGCTGGGAGTGCAGTATAGAGAAATAATGACACATACTACACCCCAGTGGCCACCCTCATAATTGTAAAAGATTTTTTTCCTTTGTAATTTTTTTTATCCTGCATCTATAAACTGCATTTTGTGGAATCATGTAAAAAGAGCCCTTTTTTGTGTGTATTTTTGTACTACACGCATAGGGCAGCCCATTCATTTCAATGGGCTTCCCTACGCACAACCCACGCGCCAAAGTAGTTTGTGTAGCTTTTTCAGCATTGAACTTTGTGCATTTTGACAGGATTGTGCACTTTTCCACATGCAGAAACATGTCTGCTTACTGCGTTTGAGGTGCCATTACCTGTGAATGGCACCACAAGTGTAACATGCATGTTATGCGCATTTTGTAAATGCATGTACCTACTTAGGATTTTGTGTGCATTTACAAAACGCTCAGGTGTGAATGGGGCCTACGGAATATGCTGGATACTGAAGATCCTAATGGCTCTGTAACCCTGGAAGAGAGTGGTGATTCCACTCCATCATAAGTATAATACATAGATTTTAAACAGAAACTTGTGCTTTCTGTGTGTTTCTGCGCGTCATGTTTGGGCAAAATGCGCCATTGTGCATGTGTCCCCACAATGCACAAGTGAGAACATAGCCTTTGGATACATGAACACATTTGGACTGCAGGCTTCCCATTTGCACTTGGGAGTAATACACAGATTTCTGTATCGGTTGCCATGAGTGAATCTGGTTTACCTATACAGAGAACTGACACTAATTGTTGAACCATAACTCAGAGAGACCCGACCAGATTTGCTGCAATTATTGATGCATGCGATGGCTACAGCCCAGCCACTGCAGCTCCAAGACACTTGATGCGGATTGCCATAGAGCCTGCTCTTTACACTGCAGAGGGGTTTTCTAATGATACCGCCTCTCCAGCTGCAATCCGCTGCAAGCTGTTCACCATGCCTCCATCTTGTTTACTTACATCGAGGGGCCGCTGTGTCTTCCGGGTTCTTGTAGCCGTCCCCCTGATGGCGTGCACACGCCCCAGTGTTACATCAGGGATACAGCTGCAAGAACCAGGAAGAGACAGCCAGAGCCCCGATGATGCACAGCAGCGCATGCGTTGTACAGGACCCCAAGGCTTCCTGGAATGCTGCGGGAGAATCCTGGCAGTGCCGGGAAAGGACAAGAAAAAGGTATTACCAAAAAAAATTTTCATACAAAATGCAAAAAAAGTAGAATAAGAAATTAAAAAATATTCAATTGTGACAGTGGAGGGGTTAGGAGTGCAATGATACAAAGTGGGTGGGGAGGGTGAAGGTTCCCTTTAAACAGAACTTTTTTTTAAAAAAGTTTCAAACTGTCCATAGAAAGCAGAGTTTATTATCATTATCACTTGTAAATGTACATTTCTAGAGGAATTCTTGTGTATACAGAGCTAGATTCCCTCTGAGTTCCCCCATAGATCAGAGTCCCCCTCCCCATAGTAAAAAGGTTGGGAGAACCACAATCGGGCTCAGGGTAGGATTTCTGCTGCTGCTCCTAATTTTGAGATATGGATTGCGTGCACGCTGGAAAATAATTACACGGACAACTGTTCAGTACAACCACTTTCACATCATCTCATCTCTGTTTATTGCAGGGCGGTGCTTAACCTTTTATACATAGAGAACAATAGAGTATACGTCACTATTACGTATATACAGTCACATTCTGAAAGGCACATTTTGCTTGGTTGAAATATAGGAGAAATGTAGAAACTTGATGCTTGCTTCTCATCCCGTTATCTCTTCACTCCCCTTTTGTCTCAGTGCGAAGGGAGGGGTTGAGAGCATCGCTCTGAGCAAAACAAGTTAAGGAGGACTGCAAAGCCCAGCAGACAAAATATATATATATATACACAACACATATATTTAGAAATATAAAAAAGTATAAAAGTAAATATGTATAAAATGTATATTTTAAACAGAAAACAGAATAGGCATTTTACCAAATCCATCAGAGTCCCCCCTTAAAATGACTATTTTACTCTGTCCCTATAAAGCCTAGCTCATCTGTCCTTATGTACCTTGGAACTCTTTTATGCTGTACGTTAGACGGGTGATGACTATTTCATCACCCCCGTTGCCACAGACTTTGTACATTAGGAAGTCAGATGCTATCCCTACAAAATTGTGAAATTGCTGTTGACAGGGAGGGACTGTAGAGGAGTGAAAAGTTTATCCTCTTCCATCGCAAGGGGGTCCTCCTCTACTTGATGGAGAAATGCAGGTGTGCTGTTGTCTACAACCTTGCTTATTAACTTCTTTACAAATGATAGAATACAACATACAATCAGAGCTAAAAGAACTAGAATTATTAATACCGTTACCCCTATTTGGGCGAGCACTTTTTGCCACCCACTCATCCAGCTAAAACATTGATCCCAGGGGTCTGAGATACCTGAGTTCTTCTTCAGCTCCACTGACAGATCTTCTAATTTCTTTATAGCCAGAGTAACCTTACCATTCGGGCCAGTATTGTCAGGAATATATGTACAACATGTTCCGGTTCCTTCTATCATTTTACAGACACCTCCTTTTTCTGCTAAAATCATGTCTAGAGCCATCCTATTCTGGAATGTCATGTAGGATGTAGGGGCTAGCTGGTCAACGATTCCTTGAAGGGCATCCCTGGTGTAATTCACAAACCTCTGTTGGTTGTAGTATATGTAATTTATCTAATCTACATTTTTATTAACAGTTATCATGGGAATCAGGGATTCAAAGCCTGCTTTTACTTGGTCTCTGGCTTTGAATTTATTAGGCACCCCCCTTGGGACTCCAATGGCATCTATATACACTTGTGGGTCAAAACTACCAGAAGGAGCTTTTCGCTTCCTCCTACGGCCAGGCGTTGGGTCAGGGATATTTTCTGCTAGGATGTGGAGAGGCATAATGGCCTTTGCAAGGGCACACTCACCAGTCCAAATCCCTTCCAATCTGGTTCTAATCTTTTGGTTCCCAGTAATCATCCATGACACATATGTATATTTACTCACTACTATCGGAACATGCTCATTATGTCAAGATCATATAGATTATGGTCATAGCAGCACATGGGATCTATACTACAGAAATCAAAGGTGAAAATAACTACATAAGTGTTGGATGAGTTGTACCAAAATATAGTGGTGTCACCTATTTCGGTGATAGCCACCTGTTGAGCCTCTGTCAGACTTATAAGAAAAAGGATATACAACATAGTTGTCATGGTATAGATGACGCCTTTTCCTCAGGGGTTGGGACATTCTTGCAGTGGGAGGCGTGTATCCAAGTGTTCTTCCCGGCCACCTTGTCAGAAGTGGCTGTGGTCAGCAGAACTTGGAATGGACCATCATATCTTGGCTCAAGGGAATGTTTCCTCATAAATGTCTTTACTAATACCCAGTCTCCGGGTAATAGGCTGTGAGTTCCTGTATCTGACTCAGAATCTGGAATGGAGAAAACACTTGGACATAGATACGGGTTAATTCACGTGATAATGCAGTCACATAATCAAATAACACATCAGATTGTAATTGCAACTGTTGCGGACAGTAACAGCCAAGTCTGGGGGCTGAGCTAAACAAAATCTCATAAGGGGATAGGGAGTGTTCTCCTCTTGGTGTGTATCTGACACTAAACAGAGCAATGGGCAAACTGTCTGGCCAACTCATGTTAGTCTCTTGGGCCATCTTTAGCATCCTGTTTTTTAGAGTCCCATTCATCCTTTCTACCTTCCCACTGCTTTGAGGGTGATATGGGGTGTGTAGGGCCAACTCGACCCCCAGTGCTGTCCAAATCTCTTTTGTAAGGGTTGCTGTGAAAGCTGGACCCTGATCACTCTCTATCACCTCTGGGACCCCAAATCTACAGACTACTTCACTCAGTAGTTTCTTAGCCGTGGTCTTGGCTGTCATGTTTATAACAGCATAGGCTTCCGGCCAACCAGAGAACATGTCCACCACCACTAGGGCATATTCATATCGGCCACTTTTTGGCATTTGTATATGATCAATCTGTATCCTCTGGAATGGATAGAAGGGTTTTGCCAGATGTTTCTGCGGTGTCTTTTCCGTCCTCCCCGGGTTGCATTTTGCACATACTACACACGAGGCGCAATAATTTCTGGTTAAAGTAGTTATCCCTGGAGCCCAGTAATACTTGTTGATCAGTGAGTTCATTAAGTTCTTAGAGAGATGTGCATGTCCATGCGCCCATTGGACAACTGCTGGATACATATGTTTTGGTAAACAAGTTTTTCCTTTCATCGAATACAATTCTCCATCGTAGTCTGCTTCTTTATCACTCCATTCCAGCCTTTCTTCTGTATAAGCAGCTATTTGCATAGAAATCAGGTATTGCTTGTCAGATGGCACATGCACTGCCAAAAGTATCTGTACTGAGGTCTCACTCTCCTCTTCAGCCACCTCAGACATTTTTCGTTGGTTTTTCACTGCTTTTTTAGCAGCTATATCCGCCAAGTGGTTCCCTCTGGCCTCTTGAGAATTCAGTTTACCATGTGCTTTAACCTTCAAGACAGCCACTTGGTCAGGCAGGAGCAGTGCATCCATTAAATCCTTGATGGCTGGGCCGTGTTTTACCGGTGTTCCAGACGCTGTCAGAAAACCTCTGGCTTTCCAGATGATACCAAAGTCATAAGCTACTCCAAAGGCGTACCTTGAGTCTGTGTAAATATTGGCTCTTTTACCTTCTGCCATCTTACACGCTGTAGTGAGGGCTTGAAGCTCTGCTTCCTGGGCAGAGAAAGTTGGTGATAATACTCCTGATTGTAGGATTTCAAATTCAGAGGTCACAGCATAACCTGTGTGGTACTTTCCTCTTTCATCTGCATATATGGAGCCATCCACAAAAAGTGTGTAATCAGGGTTTTCCAGAGGAATTTCACTCACTGTAGGGAGATGTGTGGTTTCCATGCGCATCATTTCAAGGCAGTCATGTGGAGTAGTGCAAGGGTCTCCTTCTTCACCTTCGCCTTCTTCTCCCCCCTTGAAAAATGGCAGAAGAGTGGCTGGGTTGAGGGTAAGACACCTTTGGAGGGTCACATTGTCAGGAATGAGGAGGGAGATTTGCAACCGTAGATGTCTAGCTGTGGACAGGTGTCGGGGTTGTACCTGATTCAGGATGGCGGCAATGTCATGCGGTGCCAGAAGAAGTAAGGGGTGTGCTAAAACGAGGTCTTATCCAGCAGAGCTTGAGCAGCAAAGACAGCTCTTAGACATGAAGAACCACCCCTAGCTACGGGATCCAAATGACAAGAATAGTACCCAATGGGTCTAATTTGCCCTCCATGTTCTTGAGCTAGGACCCCCGTGGTGTGACCCTGCTTTTCTGACACAAACAGTTTGAAAGGTTTCTCATAATCTGGAAGTCCCAAGGCAGGAGCGGTGGATATTGCTTGCTTCAGCAGAATAAAATTGTCCAGGGCCTCACTTGACAAAGTAAATGGCACAGACTTGAGAGCATCATAAAATGGTTGCATACGGACCGATGCATCAGGGATCCATGCCCTGCAGTAGGATACGAGTCCAAGAAAAGCATGCAGTTGTTTAGCTGCTTTAGGTTGGGGAATATCCTGGATTACAGCTACACGGTCCCCCAGTCTTGTTTGAGGATACTGCCATAAGGGGTGACACGGGTTTGCCTTTTTCCTAACGAGAGTTGGGGCGTGGTGGTTGATGTTCGCGTTGCCCTTCCTGGGGGTCTCTGTCTTTCCTGGGATATCTTGGGGCTTTGCATTCTCTTCTAAAGTGTCCCCGTTTCCCACAGTTATAACAGTTGATCCTTTCCCTGATATTTGGCAATGGTGGTTGACGAGTGTAGGTGGGATCTTCGTCATTGACCACCATAAGGGGCGCTGGGGTTTTTTTTTTTCTATGCCTCTGGCCGCCAACAGTAAGTCAGACATCTTCATAGAGCGGTATTCAGGGCGGGCCACCATCAGACCTTTCCTAATATCCTCTTTGAGCCCTGAGACAAAAACAGTTGAGAGCATGTGTGTATGTGCCTTTTCATATTGAGAGAAGCCCAGATCATCAAAGGCCTGTATGAGTCTGGCATAATACTTCTCCACAGACTCCCCTTTATCTTGGGTGATGTGTTGAATGGTGGTAGTCTGATCCGCCAATTTCTCCTTTGCCCAGTCATGGAGCTGGGCACAAAACTCCACGCCTGAAGAATAGGAAATAACACTTGTCAGGCAGGCATCATTGAAGGCCATCTGCATAACTGGCCAGAAAACATGTCCTGCTTTAATTTGGCATAGACTGAGCAGGTCTTTCCAAGCAGCTGAGTAAGTTTCTTGTATCTGCACTACCCTGCGATAAGAGGGTATTGGCTGTTTCTCTGGGTCAGGCAGACTCGTCACTAAGGCCACTGCTTGTGATGGGGTAAAAGCGACATACATTACCGGTGCCCCTTCCGGTAATCTTGAATGTCGGTGTTGTCTTGTGTACTGTTCCTGTTTAGGTTGTACTCCACTGTGCGTGGGTTTGGGAATCAAATCTATTGGCGCCCTTGTTGCTTGCAACTGTTGATCACTCCATTCAGATGCATTGTCATTCAATTGGACATCTGACATAGGTTTGGGAGTCATACCTATCGGCATCCTTCCTACTTGCGGTTATTGATCATCCGACTCGAATACATTGTCATTCATGTATCCGGCTTGTGAAGGTGATACTTCCATATTGGGGAAAATGGGAGTGTGGTAGGAACCATCCTGGTTTAGAACAGGGAGAACTGGGTATATGCCTTATTTAGGCCTTCCGGGTGTACCAAGATGGCCGCCGGACGGAAGTGCACTGGGCTGGACAGGAAATGACAACACAGGTGTAGCAAGATGGCTGCTAGCAGGAAGTGTACTGGGCAGGGCAGGAAGTGACAACACAGGTGTAGCAAGATGGCTGCTAGCAGGAAGTGTACTGGGCTGGGGTGGTGGGCATAAAGTAGGCGTTAGATGAAGGGCAGGGCTGTCCCTCCCCTCCTCCACCCCACATTCCAACATAGGGCGGTGGTTTTAGCACACACTTCCATTTA
Organism: Staurois parvus; assembly: GCF_062004578.1. Lineage (NCBI taxonomy): Eukaryota > Metazoa > Chordata > Amphibia > Anura > Ranidae > Staurois > Staurois parvus. The sequence continues at coordinate 211,286 of NW_028318028.1, read as the reverse complement.
CAATTTTGTGATACAAATACATTATACAATTGCCATTTTCTTGAATTTCTTTCAACTATCCTTCTTTATGCAACACTTTTCCAGTTCTGTACAAAACTTCTGTCACATTCAGCAAACCTTCATCACATAACATTCCTCTCTGTTCCTACAATGATTTATGCCAGTCCTCTGACCTTCAGCTTACAAACTTTGGCTACTTTAGATAACTTTTTAACTGCTTCACTTCCTTCTCTCCTCTTTACAATATCACATACTAATAATCCTTTCTGTGGCTTGACTGTCTTCTGACCCATCTTCCCCCCTCTCTCTGGGTCACCCAACTTCTCACTCTGTTCTGTTCTTTCACCGTAGTCTCAGCTAACGGTTTCAGAGGCAGCGCTGGCAACTATTAGATTAATATCCCTACTCCGCTGCTTTCTGTCTTATCTCAGAACAAACAGTGATTCACAAATACACTTAGAACAGGACATTACACCTGCCGCCCCTCACTCCGTGAAGCCTCAGCAGCTGAACTAAACCCTCAGGGGTCTCACACCGTCAACCCAGAGTCACCGGCCGAAGACGCTTGTTGCAAGGTTCCGTCTTCCAGGGGCCCACAGCTCACCTGGTCAGGACACTCATTGCAACATATTGCAAGGTTCCGTCTTCCAGGGGCCAACAGCTCACCTGGTCAGGACACTCATTGCAACTTATCTATCAGTCTACTGATTTATCACAGTCGCACAGGACGACAGACACTGAACAAATACACAGTCAGCAGAAATCCAGTGGCAGGTTCGTTAAACAGCCCCAGGCGAGCAATAAAAATTACCTGCCGCTCTTGATGACCTCTGGAAGCCGACAAAACTGGCGCCAAGGCTGGACAGAAACAAATCGTACAGTGGTAAGTATAAAAAGTACCTACCGTACTCTCAGGGGTGCGCAAATCCCTTTTGGTCTGTCCTGGCCAGCCGCTCAGTCTCACGTGCGGACTTCCATCGGTCACAACCTGGGGCCCCGCGTGGGCGCCAGCTAAAAAGGTTGGGAGAACCACAATCGGGCTCAGGGTAGGATTTCTGCTGCTGCTCCTAATTTTGAGATATGGATTGCGTGCACGCCGGAAAATAATTACACGGACAACTGTCCAGTACAACCACTTTCACATCATCTCATCTCTGTTTATTGCAGGGCGGTGCTTAACCTTTTATACATAGAGAACAATAGAGTATACGTCACTATTACGTATATACTGTCACATTCTGAAAGGCACATTTTGCTTGGTTGAAATATAGGAGAAATGTAGAAACTTGATGCTTGCTTCTCATCCCGTTATCTCTTCACTCCCCTTCACATTCCCAAAGTCTAAGTGAAATTGTCTCAGTGCGAAGGGAGGGGTTGAGAGCATCGCTCTGAGCAAAACAAGTTAAGGAGGACTGCAAAGCCCAGCAGACAAAATATATATATATATATATATATATATATACACAACACATATATTTAGAAATATAAAAAAGTATAAAAGTAAATATGTATAAAATGTATATTTTAAACAGAAAACAGAATAGGCATTTTACCAAATCCATCACAATAGATCAGCACAGCTCCTATCACAGCACCCATTATACCTGACAAGTCCCTGTAGCCAGCCAGGCAGGAGGCGGGAACTGAAGGAGAGACGCGTGCCGCAGGGGGTGGAGCAAATGTGGCTTCATCAATTGCTAAAGAAACCCCTAGCAACCATTCACTGCTGCTTAGCGGGAATCCGGTGCTGCTGATTGGCGGGCTGACAGTCTAGGTCTGCCCTTTATTGAAGAATCTTCGGGAAATGTATTGGTCAACGGAACCTGAGTGACAGGTGGAGCCAAGGACAACGTACGAGTTTAATCAGGGTCAATTGCAAAAGTGTCCCTCACATTGGTGGTCAGTAGGAAGAATGCACCCCTTACCTAATGTCATGCTGTAGTCTGGTGTCACACATGGAACTAACTAGGCACCATCAAATAGGAGGTCAATTAAAGGAGAATTTTGGGGTTCTCAAAAAACAAACATCCATACTCCCCGCCACACTGCAGCATCAGTCTGAGATGTATGGGGTTACTAAAAAAAACATACCCACCTCTATGCTGCAGAATTGCAGGTGCCCCATTCAAAGCACCCCCATAGATCAGGGTACCTCCACAGATAAGTTGCCCTCATCAGAGTAACACCACAGATCAGGTGCCCCAGACTACCCCCATAGAGTGCCACTACAGATCAGAGTACCCCACAGATCAGGTACCCCAATCAGAATACGCCCATAGAGTGCCTCTACAGATCTGAGTAGACCCGCAGACCAGGTGCCCCAATCAGAGTACCCCCATAGATTAGAGTTCCCACATACATCCGAGTACCCCCACAGATCATAATGTGTCATCAGAATACCCCCCATAGATCAGAGTTCCCTCATAGATAAGAGTAGCCCCCATAGATCAGCAGAGCCCATCACAGTGCCCAGTGCCTGATCAATATGTCCCCGAAGAAGAGCAGACAGGGTTGATGGGAACTGGGAGGAGGTGTGCTACAGGGGACAAGGCATACACATGACATCATTGGTTGCTAAGAAGTTGCTAAGTACGCTGGCGTTCCTAGCAGTCATTGACTGCTGCTCAGTGGGATCCAGCGCTGCAGACTGGCGGACTGACAGTCCAGGTCTGCCATTTCCTGAAGAGCTTTTAGTAAATTTGAAGGATTACAGAGCCTGAGAGGTGGAGCCAAGGATGAGAGGTGGAGCCAATGATGGGAGGTGGAGCTGAGCACTCCAGCGGCCATCTCTTTTATGGTAAAGCGACCCTTTCACTCCGATGTCTGGTGTTGGCAGCAGGGAATGTAGTGCAGAGCAGTAATAGCCGCAATACACCCCAGAGGGACACTTAATGGCTGTTGCCATCATCCTTAATCATCCATGAATAGCAGTTTTGGTACAAAGCGGTCATAATCTGCCAGCCCAGCACAATGTTGCGGGGTGGAGCCGAGCGCTCAGAGCTCTTTGTTCTGGTAAAAGAATGACTTCCGTTATCATTTTTTGTAAGCTATAAAGTACATTCCATGAACGCATGCAAAATCGCATTCATTTCAGTAGGCGGTCCTACGCATGACACACGTGCCAAAGTAGCATTAAGCTTTGTGCGTTTTGACACGTCTGCCACGTGGAACAACACATGTGTGCTTGCTGTGTTTGTGATGTCATTAACAATGAATGGCACCACAACGTTTCATAAATGCACATAAAAACTTACGATTTTGCTGCGCTCACGAAACAGTCAGGTGTTTTGGTACATCATCGAGGGGCCGCTGTCTCTCCCGGGTTCTTGTAGCCGTCCCCCTAATGCAGTGTTTCTCAACTCCAGTCCTCATGGACCCCCAACAGGTCATGTTTTCAGGATTTCCCTCAGATGAAACAGCTGTGGTAATTACTAAGGCAGTGAAACTGATCAAATCACCTGTGCAAAATAATGGAAATCCTGAAAACATGACCTGTTGGGGGTCCATGAGGACTGGAGTTGAGAAACACTGCCCTAATGGCACGCATTGGCCACAGCGCAGCATCATGGCTACAGCTGCAAGAATCAGGAAGTGACAGCCAGAGCCCTGATGATGCACAGCAGCGCATGCGTTGTACAGGACCCCGAGGCTTCCTGGGATGCATGATATCATTATTCCAGGAGGATGTCGGAGAGTCCGGCCAGTGGTGGGAGGGGACAAGGAAAATGATATTACAAAAATGAATAAAGAAATGCAAAAAAGGCAAATAATCCATAAAAGAAATACAAAGAAATGTCCATCTGTGACAGCGGAGGGGGAGGAGTGCAATATTACAAAGTGTGTGTGTGTGGGGGGGAGGAGTGCAATCCTACAAAGTGTGTGTGTGGGGGGGGAGGAGTGCAATCCTACAAAGTGTGTGTGTGGGGGGGGAGGAGTGCAATATTACAAAGTGTGTGTGTGTGTGTGTGTGTGTGGGGGGGGGGGGGGGAGGAGTGCAATATTACAAAGTGTGTGTGTGTGGGGGGGAGTGCAATCATACAAAGTGTGTTTGTGGGGGGGAAGGGGGGGGGGGAGTGCAATCATACAAAGTGTGTGTGGGGGGGGGGGAGGAGTGCAATCATACAAAGTGTGTGTGTGGGGGGGAGGAGTGCAATAATACAAAGTGTGGGGGGGGGGGGGGTGTCACTTTAAAAGAAAACGGACAAACAAAAGTAGCAAAGTGTCCATAGAAAGCAGAGTGTGATGTCATGATCACCTGTAAATGTGAGGGGAGGGGACAAGAAAAAAAGATATTACAGCAATAAACAAATTTAAGAAAAAATGCCAAAAAAGTAGAATAATAAATACAATAATGAAATAAAATGTCCATCTGTGACAGCGGAGGGGGAGGAGTGCAATCATACAAAGTGTGGGGAGGGGGGAAGGGTCACTTTATAGAAAACCTCTGACAACAAAGTAGTAAAGTGTCCATAGAAAGCAGAGTGTGATGTCATGATCACCTGTACAGGAGATGAGAGACATTTCTATAGCAATGCTTGTGTATACAGAGCTAGATCCCCTCTGAGGTCCTCCATAGATCACAGTTCCCCTCCCCATAGCTCAACACAGCTTCTATCACAGCCCCCCATTATACCTGATAAGTCCCAGAAGTCAGCCAATCAGGGGGCGGGAAGTGGGAGGAGCTACATGCAGCAGGGGGCGGAGCAAACCTCGGTTGCTAAGCACTCTGGAGTCCCTAGCAACTGTTCATTCACTGCCTTTTCTTAGAGAGGAGAGGACTGCTGGGCTGAAGCTCCTCCTCCGTCAGTTATGAAGAGACCACAGACTCGGCTATGAGAGGTGGAGCCAAGGAGAGGCGGGGACCAGTACGCCAATGGCCATCTTTGTTAAGGTACAGTGACCCATTCTCCTCTATATACAGTGTGGGCAGCCGTGAATGTCATTCAGAGTAGTAATAGCCACAGTATTCTCTGGATGGACAGCTCATGTATTTTGTAATGTTTATTCATGTTTGAATGCTGATTTTGATTGAAGTTTCAAAGCCGTCATTAGTTGCTAACCTAGTATCTGAGTGGGCGGAACTGAGGACTCCGGTGGCCATCTTTGTTATGGTAAAGTAACTCATTCCTTTCTATGTACAGTGTGGGCAGCCGGGAATGTAATTCAGAGCAGACATAGTACCCGCACACCCCAGAGGGACATCTCACGACTTTTGGACTGATTATTTATGTACAAATGCTGATTTTGTTTCCAGTTTTAAAGCTGTCATTACTTGCTAAGTAGCTAAACGGGGCGGAGCTGAGGACTCCGGCGGCCATGTTTGTTACGGTGAAGGGACCTATTCCCTTCTAGGTGTAGTGTGGGCAGCTGGGGATGTAATTCAAAGCAGTAGTAGCCACAGAACACCCCAGAGGGACAGCCAATGGCTTCTGGGCTGATAATACATGTATGAATGGCGATTTTGGGTGCAGTTTCAAAGCTGTCATTAGCAGCTAAGCCAGCATGTGAGTGGGCGGAGCTGAGCAGGCCACATCTCTTTATCCTGGTAAAGCGCCCCCTTCCTGCCATGTATAGTGTGGGCAGCTGGGAGTGCAGTATAGAGAAATAATGACACATACTACACCCCAGTGGCCACCCTCATAATTGCAAAAGATTTTTTTCCTTTGTAATTTTTTTTATCCTGCATCTATAAACTGCATTTTGTGGAATCATGTAAAAAGAGCCCTTTTTTGTGTGTATTTTTGTACTACACGCATAGGGCAGCCCATTCATTTCAATGGGCTTCCCTACGCACAACCCACGCGCCAAAGTAGTTTGTGTAGCTTTTTCAGCATTGAACTTTGTGCGTTTTGACAGGATTGTGCACTTTTCCACATGCAGAAACATGTCTGCTTACTGCGTTTGAGGTGCCATTACCTGTGAATGGCACCACAAGTGTAACATGCATGTTATGCGCATTTTGTAAATGCATGTACCTACTTAGGATTTTGTGTGCATTTACAAAACGCTCAGGTGTGAATGGGACCTACGGAATATGCTGGATACTGAAGATCCTAATGGCTCTGTAACCCTGGAAGAGAGTGGTGATTCCACTCCATCATAAGTATAATACATAGATTTTAAACAGAAACTTGTGCTTTCTGTGTGTTTCTGCGCGTCATGTTTGGGCAACCCATTCTGTATCGGTTGCCATGAGTGAATCTAGTTTGAGATTGTAGATCGCCGGGTGCGCGCCCCTGGGGGCGTGAGGGAGGACACGTTCTGAGAGCACGTCATATGACGCACTCCCAGAACTGTCTGGCCGCAGTCTGCGCTTCATGTTTGGGCAGCCCATTAATTTCAATGGACTGCGCTATGCACAATAAATGCACAGAATAATTCCCTGGCCTCTATTAAAAATCGCCCCACACTAAAATGTAATAAAGTACCATACGTTTTGGCGCTACATGAATGAACACGCATTGGCGTGACGCATGGAGGTGCCATTAAAAATTATTAGCAATGCTGTGCATGTGATAAAGGGCTGCAAAATGCGCCATTGTGCATGTGTCCCCACAATGCACAAGTGAGAACATAGCCTTTGGATACATGAACACATTTGGACTGCAGGCTTCCCATTTGCACTTGGGAGTAATACACAGATTTCTGTATCGGTTGCCATGAGTGAATCTGGTTTACCTATACAGAGAACTGACACTAATTGTTGAACCATAACTCAGAGAGACCCGACCAGATTTGCTGCAATTATTGATGCATGCGATGGCTACAGCCCAGCCACTGCAGCTCCAAGACACTTGATGCGGATTGCCATAGAGCCTGCTCTTTACACTGCAGAGGGGTTTTCTAATGATACCGCCTCTCCAGCTGCAATCCGCTGCAAGCTGTTCACCATGCCTCCATCTTGTTTACTTACATCGAGGGGCCGCTGTGTCTTCCGGGTTCTTGTAGCCGTCCCCCTGATGGCGTGCACACGCCCCAGTGTTACATCAGGGATACAGCTGCAAGAACCAGGAAGAGACAGCCAGAGCCCCGATGATGCACAGCAGCGCATGCGTTGTACAGGACCCCAAGGCTTCCTGGAATGCTGCGGGAGAATCCTGGCAGTGGCGGGAAAGGACAAGAAAAAGGTATTACCAAAAAAAATTTTCATACAAAATGCAAAAAAAGTAGAATAAGAAATTAAAAAATATTAAATTGTGACAGTGGAGGAGTTAGGAGTGCAATGATACAAAGTGGGTGGGGAGGGTGAAGGTTCCCTTTAAACAGAACTTTTTTTTAAAAAAGTTTCAAACTGTCCATAGAAAGCAGAGTTTATTATCATTATCACTTGTAAATGTACATTTCTAGAGGAATTCTTGTGTATACAGAGCTAGATTCCCTCTGAGTTCCCCCATAGATCAGAGTCCCCCTCCCCATAGATCAGCACAGCTCCTATCACAGCACCCATTATACCTGACAAGTCCCTGTAGCCAGCCAGGCAGGGGGCGGGGACTGAAGGAGAGACGCGCGCCGCAGGGGGTGGAGCAAATGTGGCTTTATCAATTGCTAAAGAAACCCCTAGCAACCATTCACTGCTGCTTAGCGGGAATCCGGTGCTGCTGATTGGCGGGCTGACAGTCTAGGTCTGCCCTTTATTGAAGAATCTTCGGGAAATGTATTGGTCAACGGAACCTGAGTGACAGGTGGAGCCAAGGACAACGTACGAGTTTAATCAGGGTCAATTGCAAAAGTGTCCCTCACATTGGTGGTCAGTAGGAAGAATGCACCCCTTACCTAATGTCATGCTGTAGTCTGGTGTCACACATGGAACTAACTAGGCACCATCAAATAGGAGGTCAATTAAAGGAGAATTTTGGGGTTCTCAAAAAACAAACATCCATACTCCCCGCCACACTGCAGCATCAGTCTGAGATGTATGGGGTTACTAAGAAAAACATACCCACCTCTATGCTGCAGAATTGCAGGTGCCCCATTCAAAGCACCCCCATAGATCAGGGTACCTCCACAGATAAGTTGCCCTCATCAGAGTAACACCACAGATCAGGTGCCCCAGAGTACCCCCATAGAGTGCCACTACAGATCAGAGTACCCCACAGATCAGGTACCCCAATCAGAATACGCCCATAGAGTGCCTCTACAGATCTGAGTAGACCCGCAGACCAGGTGCCCCAATCAGAGTACCCCCATAGATTAGAGTGCCCACATACATCAGAGTACCCCCACAGATCAGTTGCCCTCATCAGAGTACCCCCACAGATCAGGTATCCCAATCAGAGTACCCCTATAGAGTGCCTCTACAGATCTGAGTAGACCCGCAGACCAGGTGCCCCAATCAGAGTACCCCCATAGATTAGAGTGCCCACATACATCAGAGTACCCCCACAGATCATATGTGTCATCAGAATACCCCCCATAGATCAGAGTTCCCTCATAGATAAGAGTAGCCCCCATAGATCAGCAGAGCCCATCACAGTGCCCAGTGCCTGATCAATATGTCCCCGAAGAAGAGCAGACAGGGTTGATGGGAACTGGGAGGAGGTGTGCTACAGGGGACAAGGCATACACATGACATCATTGGTTGCTAAGAAGTTGCTAAGTACGCTGGCGTTCCTAGCAGTCATTGACTGCTGCTCAGTGGGATCCAGCGCTGTAGACTGGCGGACTGACAGTCCAGGTCTGCCATTTCCTGAAGAGCTTTTAGTAAATTTGAAGGATTACAGAGCCTGAGAGGTGGAGCCAAGGATGAGAGGTGGAGCCAATGATGGGAGGTGGAGCTGAGCACTCCAGCGGCCATCTCTTTTATGGTAAAGCGACCCTTTCACTCCGATGTCTGGTGTTGGCAGCAGGGAATGTAGTGCAGAGCAGTAATAGCCGCAATACACCCCAGAGGGACCCCTAATGGCTGTTGCCATCATCCTTAATCATCCATGAATAGCAGTTTTGGTACAAAGCGGTCATAATCTGCCAGCCCAGCACAATGTTGCGGGGTGGAGCCGAGCGCTCAGAGCTCTTTGTTCTGGTAAAAGAATGACTTCCGTTATCATTTTTTGTAAGCTATAAAGTACATTCCATGAACGCATGCAAAATCGCATTCATTTCAGTAGGCGGTCCTACGCATGACACACGTGCCAAAGTAGCATTAAGCTTTGTGCGTTTTGACACGTCTGCCACGTGGAACAACACATGTGTGCTTGCTGTGTTTGTGATGTCATTAACAATGAATGGCACCACAATGTTTCATAAATGCACATAAAAACTTACGATTTTGCTGCGCTCACGAAACAGTCAGGTGTTTTGGTACATCATCGAGGGGCCGCTGTCTTTCCCGGGTTCTTGTAGCCGTCCCCCTAATGCAGTGTTTCTCAACTCCAGTCCTCATGGACCCCCAACAGGTCATGTTTTCAGGATTTCCCTCAGATGAAACAGCTGTGGTAATTACTAAGGCAGTGAAACTGATCAAATCACCTGTGCAAAATAATGGAAATCCTGAAAACATGACCTGTTGGGGGTCCATGAGGACTGGAGTTGAGAAACACTGCCCTAATGGCACGCATTGGCCACAGCGCAGCATCATGGCTACAGCTGCAAGAATCAGGAAGTGACAGCCAGAGCCCTGATGATGCACAGCAGCGCATGCGTTGTACAGGACCCCGAGGCTTCCTGGGATGCATGATATCATTATTCCAGGAGGATGTCGGAGAGTCCGGCCAGTGGTGGGAGGGGACAAGGAAAATGATATTACAAAAATGAATAAAGAAATGCAAAAAAGGCAAATAATCCATAAAAGAAATGTCCATCTGTGACAGCGGAGGGGGAGGAGTGCAATATTACAAAGTGTGTGTGTGTGGGGGGGGGGGGAGAGGAGTGCAATCCTACAAAGTGTGTGTGTGGGGGGGGGAGGAGTGCAATCCTACAAAGTGTGTGTGTGGGGGGGGAGGAGTGCAATACTACAAAGTGTGTGTGTGGGGGGGGGGGGGAGGAGTGGAATCATACAAAGTGTGTGTGTGGGGGGGGGGGGGGGTGGAGTGCAATCATACAAAGTGTGTGGGGGTGGGAGGAGTGCAATCATACAAAGTGTGTGTGGGGGGGAGGAGTGCAATAATACAAAGTGTGTGTGGGGGGGTGTCACTTTAAAAGAAAACTGACAAACAAAAGTAGCAAAGTGTCCATAGAAAGCAGAGTGTGATGTCATGATCACCTGTAAATGTGAGGGGAGGGGACAAGAAAAAAAGATATTACAGCAATAAACAAATTTAAGAAAAAATGCCAAAAAAGTAGAATAATAAATACAATAATGAAATAAAATGTCCATCTGTGACAGCGGAGGGGGAGGAGTGCAATCATACAAAGTGTGGGGAGGGGGGAAGGGTCACTTTATAGAAAACCTCTGACAACAAAGTAGTAAAGTGTCCATAGAAAGCAGAGTGTGATGTCATGATCACCTGTACAGGAGATGAGAGACATTTCTATAGCAATGCTTGTGTATACAGAGCTAGATCCCCTCTGAGGTCCTCCATAGATCACAGTTCCCCTCCCCATAGCTCAACACAGCTTCTATCACAGCCCCCCATTATACCTGATAAGTCCCAGAAGTCAGCCAATCAGGGGGCGGGAAGTGGGAGGAGCTACATGCAGCAGGGGGCGGAGCAAACCTCGGTTGCTAAGCACTCTGGAGTCCCTAGCAACTGTTCATTCACTGCCTTTTCTTAGAGAGGAGAGGACTGCTGGGCTGAAGCTCCTCCTCCGTCAGTTATGAAGAGACCACAGACTCGGCTATGAGAGGTGGAGCCAAGGAGAGGCGGGGACCAGTACGCCAATGGCCATCTTTGTTAAGGTACAGTGACCCATTCTCCTCTATATACAGTGTGGGCAGCCGTGAATGTCATTCAGAGTAGTAATAGCCACAGTATTCTCTGGATGGACAGCTCATGTATTTTGTAATGTTTATTCATGTTTGAATGCTGATTTTGATTGAAGTTTCAAAGCCGTCATTAGTTGCTAACCTAGTATCTGAGTGGGCGGAACTGAGGACTCCGGTGGCCATCTTTGTTATGGTAAAGTAACTCATTCCTTTCTATGTACAGTGTGGGCAGCCGGGAATGTAATTCAGAGCAGACATAGTACCCGCACACCCCAGAGGGACATCTCACGACTTTTGGACTGATTATTTATGTACAAATGCTGATTTTGTTTCCAGTTTTAAAGCTGTCATTACTTGCTAAGTAGCTAAACGGGGCGGAGCTGAGGACTCCGGCGGCCATGTTTGTTACGGTGAAGGGACCTATTCCCTTCTAGGTGTAGTGTGGGCAGCTGGGGATGTAATTCAAAGCAGTAGTAGCCACAGAACACCCCAGAGGGACAGCCAATGGCTTCTGGGCTGATAATACATGTATGAATGGCGATTTTGGGTGCAGTTTCAAAGCTGTCATTAGCAGCTAAGCCAGCATGTGAGTGGGCGGAGCTGAGCAGGCCACATCTCTTTATCCTGGTAAAGCGCCCCCTTCCTGCCATGTATAGTGTGGGCAGCTGGGAGTGCAGTATAGAGAAATAATGACACATACTACACCCCAGTGGCCACCCTCATAATTGCAAAAGATTTTTTTCCTTTGTAATTTTTTTTATCCTGCATCTATAAACTGCATTTTGTGGAATCATGTAAAAAGAGCCCTTTTTTGTGTGTATTTTTGTACTACACGCATAGGGCAGCCCATTCGAAATTTTTCCGAAAATGGCGGCGGACATGTGCGGCGACGGAGCGGGGATGTCTGGGAAGGCGCGCAGACAAGGCGTGCTGACCCATAATGCATTCCTCAATGACATGTGATCGCATCAGCCAATCAGCAGCCAGCCAGCCAGCACTGTGTAATGGTCGAGCTATAAATAGCGGCCATTTTGGAATTCTTCATTTGCCTGCAGTCATTGAACAGAGGCAGACCGCTCTGTATTAGGGACAGAGTTAGGGCCACAGAAACGATACTTGGGGACAGAGAAACGTTACTTAGGGACAGAGAACCATTACTCAGGGACACAGAATTGTTAGTGAGGGCCACAGAATCGTTACTTAGGGACAAAGAAACGCTAGTTAGGGCCACAGAATTCTTACTCAGGGACAGACAGAATTGTTACTGAGTGCCAGAGAATTGTTACTTAGGGCCACAGAAACGTTATTAGGGCCACAGAATTGTTACTCAGGGACAGACAGAATTGTTACTGAGTGCCAGAGAATTGTTACTTAGGGCCACAGAAACTTTAGTTAGGGCCACAGAATTGTTACTCAGGGACAGCCACAGAATTGTTACTGAGGGCCACAGAACTGTTACTTAGGGCCACAGAAACGTTATTAGGGCCACAGAATTGTTACTCAGGGACAGACACAGAATTGTTACTGAGGGCCACAGAACTGTTACTTAGGGCCACAGAAACTTTAGTTAGGGCCACAGAATTGTTACTCAGGGACAGACACAGAATTGTTACTGAGGGCCACAGAACTGTTACTTAGGGCCACAGAATTGTTACTCGCACAGACACAGAATTGTTACTCAGGGACACAGAATTGTTACTGAGGGCCACAGAACCGTTACTTAGGGCCACAGAATTGTTACTCGCACAGACACAGAATTGTTACACAGGGACACAGAATTGTTACTGAGGGCCACAGAACCGTTACTTAGGGCCACAGAATTGTTACTCAGGGACACAGAATTGTTACTGAGGGCCACAGAACTGTTACTTAGGGCCACAGAATTGTTACTCGCACAGACACAGAATTGTTACTCAGGGACACAGAACTGTTACTGAGGGCCACAGAACTGTTACTTAGGGCCACAGAATTGTTACTCGCACAGACACAGAATTGTTACACAGGGACACAGAATTGTTACTGAGAGCCACAGAACCGTTACTTAGGGCCACAGAATTGTTACTCAGGGACACAGAATTGTTACTGAGGGCCACAGAACTGTTACTTAGGGCCACAGAATTGTTACTCGCACAGACACAGAATTGTTACACAGGGACACAGAATTGTTACTGAGGGCCACAGAACCGTTACTTAGGGCCACAGAATTGTTACTGAGGGCCACAGAACTGTTACTTAGGGCCACAGAATTGTTACTCGCACAGACACAGAATTGTTACTCAGGGCCACAGAACTGTTACTGCGGGCCACAGAACTGTTACTGAGGGCCACAGAATTGTTACTCGCACAGACACAGAATTGTTACTCAGGGACACAGAACTGTTACTGAGGGCCACAGAACTGTTACTTAGGGCCACAGAATTGTTACTCGCACAGACACAGAATTGTTACACAGGGACACAGAATTGTTACTGAGGGCCACAGAACCGTTACTTAGGGCCACAGAATTGTTACTCAGGGACACAGAATTGTTACTGAGGGCCACAGAACTGTTACTGAGGGCCACAGAACTGTTACTGAGGGCCACAGAATTGTTACTCGCACAGACACAGAATTGTTACTCAGGGACACAGAACTGTTACTTAGGGCCACAGAATTGTTACTCGCACAGACACAGAATTGTTACACAGGGACACAGAATTGTTACTGAGGGCCACAGAACCGTTACTTAGGGCCACAGAATTGTTACTGAGGGCCACAGAACTGTTACTTAGGGCCACAGAATTGTTACTCGCACAGACACAGAATTGTTACTCAGGGACACAGAACTGTTACTGAGGGCCACAGAACTGTTACTTAGGGCGACAGAATTGTTACTCGCACAGACACAGAATTGTTACTCAGGGACACAGAACTGTTACTGAGGGCCACAGAACCGTTACTTAGGGCCACAGAATTGTTACTCGCACAGACACAGAATTGTTACACAGGGACACAGAATTGTTACTGAGGGCCACAGAACCGTTACTTAGGGCCACAGAATTGTTACTCAGGGACACAGAATTGTTACTGAGGGCCACAGAACTGTTACTTAGGGCCACAGAATTGTTACTCGCACAGACACAGAATTGTTACACAGGGACACAGAATTGTTACTGAGGGCCACAGAACCGTTACTTAGGGCCAAAGAATTGTTACTCAGGGACACAGAATTGTTACTGAGGGCCACAGAACCGTTACTTAGGGCCACAGAATTGTTACTCGCACAGACACAGAATTGTTACACAGGGACACAGAATTGTTACTGAGGGCCACAGAACCGTTACTTAGGGCCACAGAATTGTTACTCAGGGACACAGAATTGTTACTGAGGGCCACAGAACTGTTACTTAGGGCCACAGAATTGTTACTCGCACAGACACAGAATTGTTACACAGGGACACAGAATTGTTACACAGGGACACAGAATTGTTACTGAGGGCCACAGAACCGTTACTTAGGGCCACAGAATTGTTACTCAGGGACACAGAATTGTTACTGAGGGCCACAGAACTGTTACTTAGGGCCACAGAATTGTTACTCGCACAGACACAGAATTGTTACTGAGGGCCACAGAACCGTTATTTAGGGCCACAGAATTGTTACTCGCACAGACACAGAATTGTTACTCAGGGACACAGAACTGTTACTGAGGGCCACAGAACTGTTACTTAGGGCCACAGAATTGTTACTCGCACAGACACAGAATTGTTACACAGGGACACAGAATTGTTACTGAGGGCCACAGAATTGTTACTTAGGGCCACAGAATTGTTACTGAGGGCCACAGAACTGTTACTTAGGGCCACAGAATTGTTACTCGCACAGACACAGAATTGTTACTCAGGGACACAGAACTGTTACTGAGGGCCACAGAACCGTTACTTAGGGCCACAGAATTGTTACTCAGGGACACAGAATCGTTTAATTAAAGAGTATGTCAGACAACATGCAGAGGAGTGGCAGAGGAGGCAATGTTTTAGGAGCGAGCAGACGTGGCAGCAGAGGAAGGGGTCGAGGCAGCACTATTCGCAGCCAGAGGCTAGTGCTCCCGGTGTCATCCAGTACAGTGAGGAAGAGCTAACAGAGGGCGGTCAGGAACGGGGGGAGACATCCGCCTCTTCAGCAGCCAGGCGAAGAAGTAGTGGCGAGGAGAGTGGCTCGGTAGCCGGTGTAGAGACAGGTCTGTCTCCTGACCCACACGCAGCCGAGGGGGCTAGTAGTGAGGCGGAGACCCTAATTGATGATGATGAGGCTGATCGCACTTGGCAGCCTCGTCGTCATCAGGCTATTGCTTCCGCATCATCAGGAGAAGAGGGTGGCAGCTTGGCAGCGAGCAAAACAGTCGGTGGGTTGTCTCCATCGCCACACTCTGCCATGTGCCACTTTCAGGTCTCCTCACACACTGCTGGTGTGTTGAATTTTTTGACATAGGGTGCTGGCAGATTACGGGCCTCCCATAGCTGCTGCCAGGCCCCTAATCTGCCATGGGCCCCTATACTGCCTCCTCATGCTGCTGCCAGGTCCACAGTCTCTCATGCCATGTGCCACTTTCAGGTCTCCTCACACTGCTGGTGTGTTGAATTTTTTGACATAGGGTGCTGGCAGATTACGGGCCTCCCATAGCTGCTGCCAGGCCCCTAATCTGCCATGGGCCCCTATATACCGCCTCCTCATGCTGCTGCCAAGTCCAGAGTCTGTCATGGGTCCCTGTACGGCCTCCCATTGCTGCTGTCTCCATCGCCACACTCTGCCATGTGCCACTTTCAGGTCTCCTCACACACTGCTGGTGTGTTGAATTTTTTGACATAGGGTGCTGGCAGATTACGGGCCTCCCATAGCTGCTGCCAGGCCCCTAATCTGCCATGGGCCCCTATACCGCCTCCTCATGCTGCTGCCAGGTCCACAGTCTCTCATGCCATGTGCCACTTTCAGGTCTCCTCACACTGCTGGTGTGTTGAATTTTTTGACATAGGGTGCTGGCAGATTACGGGCCTCCTATAGCTGCTGCCAGGCCCCTAATCTGCCATAGGCCCCTATATACCGCCTCCTCATGCTGCTGCCAGGTCCAGAGTCTCTCATGGGTCCCTGTACGGCCTCCCATTGCTGCTGTCTCCATCGCCACACTCTGCCATGTGCCACTTTCAGGTCTCCTCACACTGCTGGTGTGTTGAATTTTTTGACATAGGGTGCTGGCAGATTACGGGCCTCCCATAGCTGCTGCCAGGCCCCTAATCTGCCATGGGCCCCTATATACCGCCTCCTCATGCTGCTGCCAGGTCCAGAGTGTGTCATGGGTCCCTGTACGGCCTCCCATTGCTGCTGTCTCCATCGCCACACTCTGCCATGTGCCACTTTCAAGTCTCCTCACACACTGCTGGTGTGTTGAATTTTTTGACATAGGGTGCTGGCAGATTACGGGCCTCCCATAGCTGCTGCCAGGCCCCTAATCTGCCATGGGCCCCTATACCGCCTCCTCATGCTGCTGCCAGGTCCACAGTCTCTCATGCCATGTGCCACTTTCAGGTCTCCTCACACTGCTGGTGTGTTGAATTTTTTGACATAGGGTGCTGGCAGATTACGGGCCTCCCATAGCTGCTGCCAGGCCCCTAATCTGCCATGGGCCCCTATATACCGCCTCCTCATGCTGCTGCCAAGTCCAGAGTCTCTCATGGGTCCCTGTACGGCCTCCCATTGCTGCTGTCTCCATCGCCACACTCTGCCATGTGCCACTTTCAGGTCTCCTCACACACTGCTGGTGTGTTGAATTTTTTGACATAGGGTGCTGGCAGATTACGGGCCTCCCATAGCTGCTGCCAGGCCCCTAATCTGCCATGGGCCCCTATACCGCCTCCTCATGCTGCTGCCAGGTCCACAGTCTCTCATGCCATGTGCCACTTTCAGGTCTCCTCACACTGCTGGTGTGTTGAATTTTTTGACATAGGGTGCTGGCAGATTACGGGCCTCCCATAGCTGCTGCCAGGCCCCTAATCTGCCATGGGCCCCTATATACCGCCTCCTCATGCTGCTGCCAAGTCCAGAGTCTCTCATGGGTCCCTGTACGGCCTCCCATTGCTGCTGTCTCCATCGCCACACTCTGCCATGTGCCACTTTCAGGTCTCCTCACACACTGCTGGTGTGTTGAATTTTTTGACATAGGGTGCTGGCAGATTACGGGCCTCCCATAGCTGCTGCCAGGCCCCTAATCTGCCATGGGCCCCTATACCGCCTCCTCATGCTGCTGCCAGGTCCACAGTCTCTCATGGGTCCCTGTACGGCCTCCCATTGCTGCTGTCTCCATCGCCACACTCTGCCATGTGCCACTTTCAGGTCTCCTCACACTGCTGGTGTGTTGAATTTTTTGACATAGGGTGCTGGCAGATTACGGGCCTCCCATAGCTGCTGCCAGGCCCCTAATCTGCCATGGGCCCCTATATACCGCCTCCTCATGCTGCTGCCAGGTCCAGAGTCTGTCATGGGTCCCTGTACGGCCTCCCATTGCTGCTGTCTCCATCGCCACACTCTGCCATGTGCCACTTTCAGGACTCCTCACACACTGCTGGTGTGTTGAATTTTTTGACATAGGGTGCTGGCAGATTACGGGCCTCCCATAGCTGCTGCCAGGCCCCTAATCTGCCATGGGCCCCTATACCGCCTCCTCATGCTGCTGCCAGGTCCAGGCGAACGTAGTCACACAGGGGAGGAACTTCTCAGTGTAATGAACAGAGAAATCGACAGATGGCTGTCTCCGCGCAAACTGAAAATCGGAACCATGTTGACCGACAACGGAAAGAACATGGTGTCTGCTCTGCGTCAAGGAAGGTTGTGCCATGCGCCATGCATGGCTCACGTGTTCAATCTGGTTGTCAAGCGGTTCCTAAAATCCACCATCCCACTGCAAGACATCCTTAAAATGTCACGTAAACTTTGCATGCATTTCAGCCATTCCTACACCGCAAAGCACACCCTCCTTGAGCTGCAGCGGCAGAACGGAATTCCACATCATCGCCTGATCTGCGACGTTGCAACAAGGTGGAATTCAACCCTACACATATTAGACCGCCTTTACGAGCAGCGAAAGGCCATCACCGATTTCCTGATGTTACAAGCGGATAAAGGTACTCCCCTGTGTAACTTCGATGTCAGCCATTGGCAGCTCATGCGTGACACCTGCCGCTTGCTCAGGCCCTTTGAGGAGGCCACGCTATTCGTGAGTCGGCAGGACTATGGGATGAACGACGTCATTCCTCTGTTGCACGTCCTTGAACAAATGCTGTTAACAATGGCTGGTCAGGGTGCGGTAGACGTGGCGAACAGATCTCAACGCCACATGACCCCTGTGGGGGCAGGACAGGAAGAAGAGGAGGAGGTAGAGGAGGATATTTGTGCTCAGGAATTATTGAGTGAAATGGGTGGTTTTTCCACTCAGCGGACAGGAGTGGAGGAGCAGGAGCATCTGGTAGAGGAGGAGGAGGAGGAGACAGAGGACCCAGACGCACCGTGGCAGTATGCTGTGGAGATGGAGGCAGGGAGTCCCTCGCATTCCTTGGCACAAATGGCCCATAGCATGCTCGGTTGCTTGCGTAGCGACAGCCGAATAATAACCATCAGACAGAGGGATGACTTTTGGCTGTCCACCTTGTTGGACCCTCGCTACCGTTCAAAAATGGTGGCCTTTTTCACACCTGCTGAGAGGGAGGCCAAAATAACGTACTATAACAACCACCTATGTAGTCAGTTGGTCTCTGCCTTTGTGCGCCAACGTCCATCCTCAGACACTGTGGGCCCTGTGCGCTCGCGTTCCGCTGCCATGGCAGCAGGGGAGGGGTGGGGTGGTAGGAGCAGTGGCAGCTCCACCAGCAGCGGCTGCCTCAGTCTGCAGTCGATGATGAGTAGCTTTCTTCACCAGCGCAGTGAGGAAACTACTAACCACACGCAGCAGCAGCAGCAGCAGGTGGACCTGGAGCAGGACCTCAAACAACAGGCTTGGGCCTACTTGGACAGCACCCTGCCAACCGAGGTAGACAATCCCCTTGACTACTGGGCAACGAAACTTGACCTTTGGCCCCAACTAGCTGAATTTGCCCTTGAAAGGCTGTCATGCCCGGCCAGTAGCGTGGCATCGGAGCGCGTGTTTAGTGCGGCAGGAGGTATTGTAACTCTGCGGAGGACACGACTGTCCACCCAAAGTGTGGAGAGACTCACGTTTGTGAAAATGAATCAGGCGTGGATTAGTCTGGATTTCAAACCACCAGTTCCTGACACAACTGACTAAATCCGCCATGAATCATGCCTCAAACATGTGCCACTTTCAGGTCTCCTCACACACTGCTGGTGTGTTCCATTTTTTGTCATAGGGTGCTGGCAGATTACGGGCCTCCCATAGCTGCTGCCAGGCCCCTAATCTGCCATGGGCCCCTATATACCGCCTCCTCATGCTGCTGCCAGGTCCAGAGTCTCTCATGGGTCCCTATACGGCCTCCCATTGCTGCTGTCTCCATCGCCACACTCTGCCATGTGCCACATTCAGGTCTCTTCACACTGCTTGTGTTTTCAATTTTTTGACATAGGGTGCTGGCAGATTACGGGCCTCCCATAGCTGCTGCCAGGCCCCTAATCTGCCATGGGCCCCTATATACCGCCTCCTCATGCTGCTGCCAAGTCCAGAGTCTCTCATGGGTCCCTGTACGGCCTCCCATTGCTGCTGTCTCCATCGCCACACTCTGCCATGTGCCACTTTCAGGTCTCCTCACACTGCTGGTGTGTAAAATTTTTTGACATAGGGTGCTGGCAGATTACGGGCCTCCTATAGCTGCTGCCAGGCCCCTAATCTGCCATAGGCCCCTATATACCGCCTCCTTATGCTGCTGCCAGGTCCAGAGTCTCTCATGGGTCCCTGTACGGCCTCCCATTGCTGCTGTCTCCATCGCCACACTCTGCCATGTGCCACTTTCAGGTCTCCTCACACACTGCTGGTGTGTAGAATTTTTTGACATAGGGTGCTGGCAGATTACGGGCCTCCTATAGCTGCTGCCAGGCCCCTAATCTGCCATGGGCCCCTATATACCGCCTCCTCATGCTGCTGCCAGGTCCAGAGTCTCTCATGGGTCCCTGTACGGCCTCCCATTGCTGCTGTCTCCATCGCCACACTCTGCCATGTGCCACTTTCAGGTCTCCTCACACACTGCTGGTGTGTAGAATTTTTTGACATAGGGTGCTGGCAGATTACGGGCCTCCTATAGCTGCTGCCAGGCCCCTAATCTGCCATGGGCCCCTATATACCGCTTCCTCATGCTGCTGCCAGGTCCAGAGTCTCTCATGGGTCCCTGTACGTCCTCCCATTGCTGCTGTCTCCATCGCCACACTCTGCCATGTGCCACATTCAGGTCTCTTCACACTGCTTGTGTTTTCAATTTTTTGACATAGGGTGCTGGCAGATTACGGGCCTCCCATAGCTGCTGCCAGGCCCCTAATCTGCCATGGGCCCCTATATACCACCTCCTCATGCTGCTGCCAAGTCCAGAGTCTGTCATGGGTCCCTATACGGCCTCCCATTGCTGCTGTCTCCATCGCCACACTCTGCCATGTGCCACTTTCAGGTCTCCTCACACACTGCTGGTGTGTTGAATTTTTTGACATAGGGTGCTGGCAGATTACGGGCCTCCTATAGCTGCTGCCAGGCCCCTAATCTGCCATAGGCCTCTATATACCGCCTCCTCATGCTGCTGCCAAGTCCAGAGTCTTTCATGGGTCCCTGTACGGCCTTCCATTGCTGCTGTCTCCATCGCCACACTCTGCCATGTGCCACTTTCAGGTCTCCTCACACTGCTGGTGTGTTGAATTTTTTGACATAGGGTGCTGGCAGATTACGGGCCTCCTATAGCTGCTGCCAGGCCCCTAATCTGCCATGGGCCCCTATATACCGCCTCCTCATGCTGCTGCCAAGTCCAGAGTCTGTCATGGGTCCCTGTACGGCCTCCCATTGCTGCTGTCTCCATCGCCACACTCTGCCATGTGCCACTTTCAGGTCTCCTCACACTGCTGGTGTGTTGAATTTTTTGACATAGGGTGCTGGCAGATTACGGGCCTCCCATAGCTGCTGCCAGGCCCCTAATCTGCCATGGGCCCCTATACCGACTCCTCATGCTGTGACGTTGCAACAAGGTGGAATTCAACCCTACATATGTTAGACCGCCTTTACGAACAGCAAAAGGCCATCACAGATTTCCTGATGTTAAAAGCGGATAAAGGTACTCCCTGTGTAACTTAGATGTCAGCCATTGGCAGCTCATGCGTGACACCTGCGCTTGCTCAGGCCCTTTGAGGAGGCCACGCTATTCGTGAGTCGGCAGGACTATGGGATGAACGACGTCATTCCTCTGTTGCACGTCCTGGAACAAATGCTGTTAACAATGGCTGGTCAGGGTGCGGTAGACGTGGCGCACAGATCTCAACGCCACATGACCCCTGTGGGGGCAGGACAGGAAGAAGAGGAGGAGGTAGAGGAGGACATTGGTGCTCAGGAATTATTGAGTGAAATGGGTGGTTTTTCCACTCAGCGGACAGGAGTGGAGGAGCAGGAGCATCTGGTAGAGGAGGAGGAAGAGGAGACAGAGGACCCAGACGCACCGTGGCAGTATGCTGTGGAGATGGAGGCAGGGAGTCCCTCGCATTCCTTGGCACAAATGGCCCATAGCATGCTCGCTTGCTTGCGTAGCGACAGCCGAATAATAACCATCAGACAGAGGGATGACTTTTGGCTGTCCACCTTGTTGGACCCTCGCTACCGTTCAAAAATGGTGGCCTTTTTCACACCTGCTGAGAGGGAGGCCAAAATAACGTACTATAAAAACCGCCTATGTAGTCAGCTGGTCTCTGCCTGTCTGCGCCAACGTCCATCCTCAGACACTGTGGGCCCTGTGCGCTCGCGTTCCGCTGCCATGGCAGCAGGGGAGGGGTGGGGTGGTAGGAGCAGTGGCAGCTCCACCAGCAGCGGCTGCCTCAGTCTGCAGTCGATGATGAGTAGCTTTCTTCACCAGCGCAGTGAGGAAACTACTAACCAGCCGCAGCAGCAGCAGCATCAGGTGGACCTGGAGCAGGACCTCAAACAACAGGCTTAGGCCTACTTGGACAGCACCCTGCCAACCGAGGTAGACAATCCCCTTGACTACTGGGCAACGAAACTTGACCTTTGGCCCCAACTAGCTGAATTTGCCCTTGAAAGGCTGTCATGCCCGGCCAGTAGCGTGGCATCAGAGCGCGTGTTTAGTGCGGCAGGAGGTATTGCAACTCCGCGGAGGACACGACTGTCCACCCAAAGTGTGGAGAGACTCACGTTTGTGAAAATGAATCAGGCGTGAATTAGTCTGGATTTCAAACCACCAGTTCCTGACACAACTGACTAAATCCGCCATGAATCATGCCCCAAACATGTGCCACTTTCAGGTCTCCTCACACTGCTTGTGTGTTCCATTTTTTGTCATAGGGTGCTGGCAGATTACGGGCCTCCCATAGCTGCTGCCAGGCCCCTAATCTGCCATGGGCCCCTATACCGCCTCCTCATGCTGCTGCCAAGTCCAGAGTCTCTCATGGGTCCCTGTACGGCCTCCCATTGCTGCTGTCTCCATCGCCACACTCTGCCATGTGCCACTTTCAGGTCTCCTCACACTGCTGGTGTGTTCCATTTTTTGTCATAGGGTGCTGGCAGATTACGGGCCTCCCATAGCTGCTGCCAGGCCCCTAATCTGCCATGGGCCCCTATACCGCCTCCTCATGCTGCTGCCAGGTCCAGAGTGTGTCATGGGTCCCTGTACGGCCTCCCATTGCTGCTGTCTCCATCGCCACACTCTGCCATGTGCCACTTTCAGGTCTCCTCACACTGCTGGTGGGTTCCATTTTTTGTCATAGGGTGCTGGCAGATTACGGGCCTCCCATAGCTGCTGCCAGGCCCCTAATCTGCCATGGGCCCCCGTACCGACTCCTCATGCTGCTGCCAGGCCCGTAATCTGACATGGGCCCCTGTTGTCGCTTGTTGGCATATTCCGCTCGTTCAGATGCTCCTTCTCCTGCTACTCCTCTTCACGGATTCCATCAGCAGTCTTTCTTGGAATCCGTTTCCAAGAGACAACAGTTTGCGAGCACGCACCCGACGGTGCAGAAGCTGAACGTCCTCCTGTCCAAGTTGCTGCTGCCAGGCTCGTAATCTGTCATGCGCCCCTGTACCGCCTCCCCATGCTGCTGCCAGGTCCAGAGTGTGTCATGGGTCCCTGTACGACCTCCCATTGCTGCTGCCAGGCCCGTAATCTGCCATGGGCCCCCGTACCGACTCCTCATGCTGCTGCCAGGCCCGTAATCTGTCATGGGCCCCTGTACCGCCTCCTCATGCTGCTGCCAGGTCCAGAGTGTGTCATGGGTCCCTGTACGGCCTCCCATTGCTGCTGTCTCTATCGCCACACTCTGCCATGTGCCACTTTCAGGTCTCCTCACACTGCTGGTGGTTTCCATTTTTGTCATAGGGTGCTGTATGGCCTCCCATTGCTGCTGCCTCCACCGCCACACTGTGGCTCCACACTCTGGTTTTGGCCCCGTGACTGCCCAAATGAGTGAAGTGTGCGGTGATTCTAAGATCGACGGCACTCATCTGCATGTCATACTGACTGACAGTATTATTTCTCTTCCCCAGCAGACTCCAAGGGCATTTAAATTAAAGGTACAGTGTTCTGCACTAATATTAAGTCTCTCTGAAGCCTAGAAACACCCTTTTTTAAGTTAAATTCACAGCGAATTTATTCGACTCGAATCGAATATTGTCCACGAATTCGCCGAATCAGTCGAATCGGATTTTTCATTTCTTCGCTCATCTCTATTCATTTCAATGGGCTTCCCTACGCACAACCCACGCGCCAAAGTAGTTTGTGTAGCTTTTTCAGCATTGAACTTTGTGCGTTTTGACAGGATTGTGCACTTTTCCACATGCAGAAACATGTCTGCTTACTGCGTTTGAGGTGCCATTACCTGTGAATGGCACCACAAGTGTAACATGCATGTTATGCGCATTTTGTAAATGCATGTACCTACTTAGGATTTTGTGTGCATTTACAAAACGCTCAGGTGTGAATGGGGCCTACGGAATATGCTGGATACTGAAGATCCTAATGGCTCTGTAACCCTGGAAGAGAGTGGTGATTCCACTCCATCATAAGTATAATACATAGATTTTAAACAGAAACTTGTGCTTTCTGTGTGTTTCTGCGCGTCATGTTTGGGCAACCCATTCTGTATCGGTTGCCATGAGTGAATCTAGTTTGAGATTGTAGATCGCCGGGTGCGCGCCCCTGGGGGCGTGAGGGAGGACACGTTCTGAGAGCACGTCATATGACGCACTCCCAGAACTGTCTGGCCGCAGTCTGCGCTTCATGTTTGGGCAGCCCATTAATTTCAATGGACTGTGCTATGCTATAGGAGTGCAATGATACAAAGTGGGTGGGGAGGGTGAAGGTTCCCTTTAAACAGAACTTTTTTTTAAAAAAGTTTCAAACTGTCCATAGAAAGCAGAGTTTATTATCATTATCACTTGTAAATGTACATTTCTAGAGGAATTCTTGTGTATACAGAGCTAGATTCCCTCTGAGTTCCCCCATAGACCAGAGTCCCCCTCCCCATAGATCAGCACAGCTCCTATCATAGCACCCATTATACCTGACAAGTCCCTGTAGCCAGCCAGGCAGGGGGCGGGAACTGAAGGAGAGACGCGCGCCGCAGGGGGTGGAGCAAATGTGGCTTTATCAATTGCTAAAGAAACCCCTAGCAACCATTCACTGCTGCTTAGCGGGAATCCGATGCTGCTGATTGGCGGGCTGACAGTCTAGGTCTGCCCTTTATTGAAGAATCTTCGGGAAATGTATTGCTCAACGGAACCTGAGTGACAGGTGGAGCCAAGGACAACGTACGAGTTTAATCAGGGTCAATTGCAAAAGTGTCCCTCACATTGGTGGTCAGTAGGAAGAATGCACCCCTTACCTAATGTCATGCTGTAGTCTGGTGTCACACATGGAACTAACTAGGCACCATCAAATAGGAGGTCAATTAAAGGAGAATTTTGGGGTTTTCAAAAAACAAACATCCATACTCCCCGCCACACTGCAGCATCAGTCTGAGATCTATGGGGTTACTAAAAAAAACATACCCACCTCTATGCTGCAGAATTGCAGGTGCCCCATTCAAAGCACCCCCATAGATCAGGGTACCTCCACAGATAAGTTGCCCTCATCAGAGTAACACCACAGATCAGGTGCCCCAGAGTACCCCCATAGAGTGCCACTACAGATCAGAGTACCCCACAGATCAGGTACCCCAATCAGAATACGCCCATAGAGTGCCTCTACAGATCTGAGTAGACCCGCAGACCAGGTGCCCCAATCAGAGTACCCCCATAGATTAGAGTGCCCACATACATCAGAGTACCCCCACAGATCAGGTATCCCAATCAGAGTACCCCTATAGAGTGCCTCTACATATCTGAGTAGACCCGCAGACCAGGTGCCCCAATCAGAGTACCCCCATAGATTAGAGTGCCCACATACATCAGAGTACCCCCACAGATCATATGTGTCATCAGAATACCCCCCATAGATCAGAGTTCCCTCATAGATAAGAGTAGCCCCCATAGATCAGCAGAGCCCATCACAGTGCCCAGTGCCTGATCAATATGTCCCCGAAGAAGAGCAGACAGGGTTGATGGGAACTGGGAGGAGGTGTGCTACAGGGGACAAGGCATACACATGACATCATTGGTCGCTAAGAAGTTGCTAAGTACGCTGGCGTTCCTAGCAGTCATTGACTGCTGCTCAGTGGGATCCAGCGCTGTAGACTGGCGGACTGACAGTCCAGGTCTGCCATTTCCTGAAGAGCTTTTAGTAAATTTGAAGGATTACAGAGCCTGAGAGGTGGAGCCAAGGATGAGAGGTGGAGCCAATGATGGGAGGTGGAGCTGAGCACTCCAGCGGCCATCTCTTTTATGGTAAAGCGACCCTTTCACTCCGATGTCTGGTGTTGGCAGCAGGCAATGTAGTGCAGAGCAGTAATAGCCGCAATACACCCCAGAGGGACCCCTAATGGCTGTTGCCATCATCCTTAATCATCCATGAATAGCAGTTTTGGTACAAAGCGGTCATAATCTGCCAGCCCAGCACAATGTTGCGGGGTGGAGCCGAGCGCTCAGAGCTCTTTGTTCTGGTAAAAGAATGACTTCCGTTATCATTTTTTGTAAGCTATAAAGTACATTCCATGAACGCATGCAAAATCGCATTCATTTCAGTAGGCGGTCCTACGCATGACACACGTGCCAAAGTAGCATTAAGCTTTGTGCGTTTTGACACGTCTGCCACGTGGAACAACACATGTGTGCTTGCTGTGTTTGTGATGTCATTAACAATGAATGGCACCACAACGTTTCATAAATGCACATAAAAACTTACGATTTTGCTGCGCTCACGAAACAGTCAGGTGTTTTGGTACATCATCGAGGGGCCGCTGTCTTTCCCGGGTTCTTGTAGCCGTCCCCCTAATGCAGTGTTTCTCAACTCCAGTCCTCATGGACCCCCAACAGGTCATGTTTTCAGGATTTCCCTCAGATGAAACAGCTGTGGTAATTACTAAGGCAGTGAAACTGATCAAATCACCTGTGCAAAATAATGGAAATCCTGAAAACATGACCTGTTGGGGGTCCATGAGGACTGGAGTTGAGAAACACTGCCCTAATGGCACGCATTGGCCACAGCGCAGCATCATGGCTACAGCTGCAAGAATCAGGAAGTGACAGCCAGAGCCCTGATGATGCACAGCAGCGCATGCGTTGTACAGGACCCCGAGGCTTCCTGGGATGCATGATATCATTATTCCAGGAGGATGTCGGAGAGTCCGGCCAGTGGTGGGAGGGGACAAGGAAAATGATATTACAAAAATGAATAAAGAAATGCAAAAAAGGAAAATAATCCATAAAAGAAATACAAAGAAATGTCCATCTGTGACAGCGGAGGGGGAGGAGTGCAATATTACAAAGTGTGTGTGGGGGGGGGAGGAGTGCAATCCTACAAAGTGTGTGTGTGGGGGGGGAGGAGTGCAATCCTACAAAGTGTGTGTGTGTGGGGGGGAGGAGTGCAATATTACAAAGTGTGTGTGTGTGGGGGGAGTGCAATCATACAAAGTGTGTGTGTGGGGGGAGGAGTGCAATCATACAAAGTGTGGGGGGGGGGGGGAGTGCAATCATACAAAGTGTGTGTGTGGGGGGGAGGAGTGCAATAATACAAAGTGTAGGGGGGGTGTCACTTTAAAAGAAAACTGACAAACAAAAGTAGCAAAGTGTCCATAGAAAGCAGAGTGTGATGTCATGATCACCTGTAAATGTGAGGGGAGGGGACAAGAAAAAAAGATATTACAGCAATAAACAAATTTAAGAAAAAATGCCAAAAAAGTAGAATAATAAATACAATAATGAAATAAAATGTCCATCTGTGACAGCGGAGGGGGAGGAGTGCAATCATACAAAGTGTGGGGAGGGGGGAAGGGTCACTTTATAGAAAACCTCTGACAACAAAGTAGTAAAGTGTCCATAGAAAGCAGAGTGTGATGTCATGATCACCTGTACAGGAGATGAGAGACATTTCTATAGCAATGCTTGTGTATACAGAGCTAGATCCCCTCTGAGGTCCCCCATAGATCACAGTCCCCCTCCCCATAGCTCAACACAGCTCCTATCACAGCCCCCCATTATACCTGACAAGTCCCAGAAGTCAGCCAATCAGGGGGCGGGGAAGTGGGAGGAGCTACACACAGCAGGGGGCGGAGCAAACCTCGGTTGCTAAGCACTCTGGAGTCCCTAGCAACTGTTCATTCACTGCCTTTTCTTAGAGAGGAGAGGACTGCTGGGCTGAAGCTCCTCCTCCGTCAGTTATGAAGAGACCACAGACTCGGCTATGAGAGGTGGAGCCAAGGAGAGGCGGGGACGAGTACTCCGATGGCCATTTTTGTTAAGGTACAGTGATCCATTCTCCTCTATATACAGTGTGGGCAGCCGTGAATGTCATTCACAGTAGTAATAGCCACAGTATTCTCTGGAGGGACAGCTCATGTATTTTGTAATGTTTATTCATGTTTGAATGCTGATTTTGATTGAAGTTTCAAACCGTCATTAGTTGCTAACCTAGTATCTGAGTGGGCGGAACTGAGGACTCCGGTGGCCATCTTTGTTATGGTAAAGTAACTCATTCCTTTCTATGTACAGTGTGGGCAGCCGGGAATGTAATTCAGAGCAGACATAGTACCCGCACACCCCAGAGGGACATCTCACGACTTTTGGACTGATTATTTATGTACAAATGCTGATTTTGTTTCCAGTTTTAAAGCTGTCATTACTTGCTAAGTAGCTAAACGGGGCGGAGCTGAGGACTCCGGCGGCCATGTTTGTTACGGTGAAGGGACCTATTCCCTTCTAGGTGTAGTGTGGGCAGCTGGGGATGTAATTCAAAGCAGTAGTAGCTACAGAACACCCCAGAGGGACAGCCAATGGCTTCTGGGCTGATAATACATGTATGAATGGCGATTTTGGGTGCAGTTTCAAAGCTGTCATTAGCAGCTAAGCCAGCATGTGAGTGGGCGGAGCTGAGCAGGCCACATCTCTTTATCCTGGTAAAGCGCCCCCTTCCTGCCATGTATAGTGTGGGCAGCTGGGAGTGCAGTATAGAGAAATAATGACACATACTACACCCCAGTGGCCACCCTCATAATTGCAAAAGATTTTTTTCCTTTGTAATTTTTTTTATCCTGCATCTATAAACTGCATTTTGTGGAATCATGTAAAAAGAGCCCTTTTTTGTGTGTATTTTTGTACTACACGCATAGGGCAGCCCATTCATTTCAATGGGCTTCCCTACGCACAACCCACGCGCCAAAGTAGTTTGTGTAGCTTTTTCAGCATTGAACTTTGTGCGTTTTGACAAGATTGTGCACTTTTCCACATGCAGAAACATGTCTGCTTACTGCGTTTGAGGTGCCATTACCTGTGAATGGCACCACAAGTGTAACATGCATGTTATGCGCATTTTGTAAATGCATGTACCTACTTAGGATTTTGTGTGCATTTACAAAACGCTCAGGTGTGAATGGGGCCTACGGAATATGCTGGATACTGAAGATCCTAATGGCTCTGTAACCCTGGAAGAGAGTGGTGATTCCACTCCATCATAAGTATAATACATAGATTTTAAACAGAAACTTGTGCTTTCTGTGTGTTTCTGCGCGTCATGTTTGGGCAACCCATTCTGTATCGGTTGCCATGAGTGAATCTAGTTTGAGATTGTAGATCGCCGGGTGCGCGCCCCTGGGGACGTGAGGGAGGACACGTTCTGAGAGCACGTCATATGACGCCCTCCCAGAACTGTCTGGCCGCAGTCTGCGCTTCATGTTTGGGCAGCCCATTAATTTCAATGGACTGCGCTATGCACAATAAATGCACAGAATAATTCCCTGGCCTCTATTAAAAATCGCCCCACACTAAAATGTAATAAAGTACCATACGATTTGGCGCTACATGAATGAACACGCATTGGCGTGACGCATGGAGGTGCTATTAAAAATTATTAGCAATGCTGTGCATGTGATAAAGGGCTGCAAAATGCGCCATTGTGCATGTGTCCCCACAATGCACAAGTGAGAACATAGCCTTTGGATACATGAACACATTTGGACTGCAGGCTTCCCATTTGCACTTGGGAGTAATACACAGATTTCTGTATCGGTTGCCATGAGTGAATCTGGTTTACCTATACAGAGAACTGACACTAATTGTTGAACCATAACTCAGAGAGACCCGACCAGATTTGCTGCAATTATTGATGCATGCGATGGCTACAGCCCAGCCACTGCAGCTCCAAGACACTTGATGCGGATTGCCATAGAGCCTGCTCTTTACACTGCAGAGGGGTTTTCTAATGATACCGCCTCTCCAGCTGCAATCCGCTGCAAGCTGTTCACCATGCCTCCATCTTGTTTACTTACATCGAGGGGCCGCTGTGTCTTCCGGGTTCTTGTAGCCGTCCCCCTGATGGCGTGCACACGCCCCAGTGTTACATCAGGGATACAGCTGCAAGAACCAGGAAGAGACAGCCAGAGCCCCGATGATGCACAGCAGCGCATGCGTTGTACAGGACCCCAAGGCTTCCTGGAATGCTGCGGGAGAATCCTGGCAGTGGCGGGAAAGGACAAGAAAAAGGTATTACCAAAAAAAATTTTCATACAAAATGCAAAAAAAGTAGAATAAGAAATTAAAAAATATTCAATTGTGACAGTGGAGGGGTTAGGAGTGCAATGATACAAAGTGGGTGGGGAGGGTGAAGGTTCCCTTTAAACAGAACTTTTTTTTTAAAAAGTTTCAAACTGTCCATAGAAAGCAGAGTTTATTATCATTATCACTTGTAAATGTACATTTCTAGAGGAATTCTGGTGTATACAGAGCTAGATTCCCTCTGAGTTCCCCCATAGATCAGAGTCCCCCTCCCCATAGTAAAAAGGTTGGGAGAACCACAATCGGGCTCAGGGTAGGATTTCTGCTGCTGCTCCTAATTTTGAGATATGGATTGCGTGCAGGCCGGAAAATAATTACACGGACAACTGTCCAGTACAACCACTTTCACATCATCTCATCTCTGTTTATTGCAGGGCGGTGCTTAACCTTTTATACATAGAGAACAATAGAGTATACGTCACTATTACGTATATACAGTCACATTCTGAAAGGCACATTTTGCTTGGTTGAAATATAGGAGAAATGTAGAAACTTGATGCTTGCTTCTCATCCCGTTATCTCTTCACTCCCCTTCACATTCCCAAAGTCTAAGTGAAATTGTCTCAGTGCGAAGGGAGGGGTTGAGAGCATCGCTCTGAGCAAAACAAGTTAAGGAGGACTGCAAAGCCCCAGCAGACAAAATATATATATATATATATACAACACATATATTTAGAAATATAAAAAAGTATAAAAGTAAATATGTATAAAATGTATATTTTAAACAGAAAACAGAATAGGCATTTTACCAAATCCATCACAGTCCCCCCTTAAAATGACTATTTTACTCTGTCCCTATAAAGCCTAGCTCATCTGTCCTTATGTACCTTGGAACTCTT
The DNA here is from genome assembly GCF_062004578.1 of Staurois parvus. Classification (NCBI taxonomy): domain Eukaryota; kingdom Metazoa; phylum Chordata; class Amphibia; order Anura; family Ranidae; genus Staurois; species Staurois parvus. The sequence goes on along the minus strand of NW_028318028.1, from coordinate 180,211 downwards.
TTATGCTGTACGTTAGACGGGTGATGACTATTTCATCACCCCGTTGCCACAGACTTTGTACATTAGGAAGTCAGATGCTATCCCTACAAAATTGTGAAATTGCTGTTGACAGGGAGGGACTGTAGAGGAGTGAAAAGTTTATCCTCTTCCATCGCAAGGGGGTCCTCCTCTTCTTGATGGAGAAATGCAGGTGTGCTGTTGTCTACAACCTTGCTTATTAACTTCTTTACAAATGATAGAATACAACATACAATCAGAGCTAAAAGAACTAGAATTATTAATACCGTTACCCCTATTTGGGCGAGCACTTTTTGCCACCCACTCATCCAGCTAAAACATTGATCCCAGGGGTCTGAGATACCTGAGTTCTTCTTCAGCTCCACTGACAGATCTTCTAATTTCTTTATAGCCAGAGTAACCTTACCATTCGGGCCAGTATTGTCAGGAATATATGTACAACATGTTCCGGTTTCCTTCTATCATTTTACAGACACCTCCTTTTCTGCTAAAATCATGTCTAGAGCCATCCTATTCTGGAATGTCATGTAGGATGTAGGGGCTAGCTGGTCAATGATTCCTTGAAGGGCATCCCTGGTGTAATTCACAAACCTCTGTTGGTTGTAGTATATGTAATTTATCTAATCTACATTTTTATTAACAGTTATCATGGGAATCAGGGATTCAAAGCCTGCTTTTACTTGGTCTCTGGCTTTGAATTTATTAGGCACCCCCCTTGGGACTCCAATGGCATCTATATACACTTGTGGGTCAAAACTACCAGAAGGAGCTTTTCGCTTCCTCCTACGGCCAGGCGTTGGGTCAGGGATATTTTCTGCTAGGATGTGGAGAGGCATAATGGCCTTTGCAAGGGCACACTCACCAGTCCAAATCCCTTCCAATCTGGTTCTAATCTTTTGGTTCCCAGTAATCATCCATGACACATATGTATATTTACTCACTACTATCGGAACATGCTCATTATGTCAAGATCATATAGATTATGGTCATAGCAGCACATGGGATCTATACTACAGAAATCAAAGGTGAAAATAACTACATAAGTGTTGGATGAGTTGTACCAAAATATAGTGGTGTCACCTATTTCGGTGATAGCCACCTGTTGAGCCTCTGTCAGACTTATAAGAAAAAGGATATACAACATAGTTGTCATGGTATAGATGACGCCTTTTCCTCAGGGTTTGGGACATTCTTGCAGTGGGAGGCGTGTATCCAAGTGTTCTTCCCGGCCACCTTGTCAGAAGTGGCTGTGGTCAGCAGAACTTGGAATGGACCCATCATATCTTGGCTCAAGGGAATGTTTCCTCATAAATGTCTTTACTAATACCCAGTCTCCGGGTAATAGGCTGTGAGTTCCTGTATCTGACTCAGAATCTGGAATGGAGAAAACACTTGGACATAGATACGGGTTAATTCACGTGATAATGCAGTCACATAATCAAATAACACATCAGATTGTAATTGCAACTGTTGCGGAAAGTAACAGCCAAGTCTGGGGGCTGAGCTAAACAAAATCTCATAAGGGGATAGGGAGTGTTCTCCTCTTGGTGTGTATCTGACACTAAACAGAGCAATGGGCAAACTGTCTGGCCAACTCATGTTAGTCTCTTGGGCCATCTTTAGCATCCTGTTTTTTAGAGTCTCATTCATCCTTTCTACCTTCCCACTGCTTTGAGGGTGATATGGGGTGTGTAGGGCCAACTCGACCCCCAGTGCTGTCCAAATCTCTTTTGTAAGGGTTGCTGTGAAAGCTGGACCCTGATCACTCTCTATCACCTCTGGGACCCCAAATCTACAGACTACTTCACTCAGTAGTTTCTTAGCCGTGGTCTTGGCTGTCATGTTTATAACAGCATAGGCTTCCGGCCAACCAGAGAACATGTCCACCACCACTAGGGCATATTCATATCGGCCACTTTTTGGCATTTGTATATGATCAATCTGTATCCTCTGGAATGGATAGAAGGGTTTTGCCAGATGTTTCTGCGGTGTCTTTTCCGTCCTCCCCGGGTTGCATTTTGCACATACTACACACGAGGCGCAATAATTTCTGGTTAAAGTAGTTATCCCTGGAGCCCAGTAATACTTGTTGATCAGTGAGTTCATTAAGTTCTTAGAGAGATGTGCATGTCCATGCGCCCATTGGACAACTGCTGGATACATATGTTTTGGTAAACAAGTTTTTCCTTTCATCGAATACAATTCTCCATCGTAGTCTGCTTCTTTATCACTCCATTCCAGCCTTTCTTCTGTATAAGCAGCTATTTGCATAGAAATCAGGTATTGCTTGTCAGATGGCACATGCACTGCCAAAAGTATCTGTACTGAGGTCTCACTCTCCTCTTCAGCCACCTCAGACATTTTTCGTTGGTTTTTCACTGCTTTTTTAGCAGCTATATCCGCCAAGTGGTTCCCTCTGGCCTCTTGAGAATTCAGTTTACCATGTGCTTTAACCTTCAAGACAGCCACTTGGTCAGGCAGGAGCAGTGCATCCATTAAATCCTTGATGGCTGGGACGTGTTTTACCGGTGTTCCAGATGCTGTCAGAAAACCTCTGGCTTTCCAGATGATACCAAAGTCATAAGCTACTCCAAAGGCGTACCTTGAGTCTGTGTAAATATTGGCTCTTTTACCTTCTGCCATCTTACACGCTGTAGTGAGGGCTTGAAGCTCTGCTTCCTGGGCAGAGAAAGTTGGTGATAATACTCCTGATTGTAGGATTTCAAATTCCGAGGTCACAGCATAACCTGTGTGGTACTTTCCTCTTTCATCTGCATATATGGAGCCATCCACAAAAAGTGTGTAATCAGGGTTTTCCAGAGGAATTTCACTCACTGTAGGGAGATGTGTGGTTTCCATGCGCATCATTTCAAGGCAGTCATGTGGAGTAGTGCAGGGGTCTCCTTCTTCACCTTCGCCTTCTTCTCCCCCCTCGAAAAATGGCAGAAGAGTGGCTGGGTTGAGGGTAAGACACCTTTGGAGGGTCACATTGTCAGGAATGAGGAGGGAGATTTGCAACTGTAGATGTCTAGCTGTGGACAGGTGTCGGGGTTGTACCTGATTCAGGATGGCGGCAATGTCATGCGGTGCCAGAAGAAGTAAGGGGTGTGCTAAAACGAGGTCTTATCCAGCAGAGCTTGAGCAGCAAAGACAGCTCTTAGACATGAAGAACCACCCCTAGCTACGGGATCCAAATGACAAGAATAGTACCCAATGGGTCTAATTTGCCCTCCATGTTCTTGAGCTAGGACCCCCATGGTGTGACCCTGCTTTTCTGACACAAACAGTTTGAAAGGTTTCTCATAATCTGGAAGTACCAAGGCAGGAGCGGTGGATATTGCTTGCTTCAGCAGAATAAAATTGTCCAGGGCCTCACTTGACAAAGTAAATGGCACAGACTTGAGAGCATCATAAAATGGTTGCATACGGACCGATGCATCAGGGATCCATGCCCTGCAGTAGGATACGAGTCCAAGAAAAGCATGCAGTTGTTTAGCTGCTTTAGGTTGGGGAATATCCTGGATTACAGCTACACGGTCCCCCAGTCTTGTTTGAGGATACTGCCATAAGGGGTGACACGGGTTTGCCTTTTTCCTAACGAGAGTTGGGGCATGGTGGTTGATGTTCGCGTTGCCCTTCCTGGGGGTCTCTGTCTTTCCTGGGATATCTTGGGGCTTTGCATTCTCTTCTAAAGTGTCCCCGTTTCCCACAGTTATAACAGTTGATCCTTTCCCTGATATTTGGCAATGGTGGTTGACGAGTGTAGGTGGGATCTTCGTCATTGACCACCATAAGGGGCGCTGGGGTTTTTTTTTTTTTTTTTTTTCTATGCCTCTGGCCGCCAACAGTAAGTCAGACATCTTCATAGAGCGGTATTCAGGGCGGGCCACCATCAGACCTTTCCTAATATCCTCTTTGAGCCCTGAGACAAAAACAGTTGAGAGCATGTGTGTATGTGCCTTTTCATATTGAGAGAAGCCCAGATCATCAAAGGCCTGTATGAGTCTGGCATAATACTTCTCCACAGACTCCCCTTTATCTTGGGTGATGTGTTGAATGGTGGTAGTCTGATCCGCCAATTTCTCCTTTGCCCAGTCATGGAGCTGGGCACAAAACTCCACGCCTGAAGAATAGGAAATAACACTTGTCAGGCAGGCATCATTGAAGGCCATCTGCATAACTGGCCAGAAAACATGTCCTGCTTTAATTTGGCATAGACTGAGCAGGTCTTTCCAAGCAGCTGAGTAAGTTTCTTGTATCTGCACTACCCTGCGATAAAAGGGTATTGGCTGTTTCTCTGGGTCAGGCAGACTCGTCACTAAGGCCGCTGCTTGTGATGGGGTAAAAGGGACATACATTACCGGTGCCCCTTCCGGTAATCTTGAATGTCGGTGTTGTCTTGTGTACTGTTCCTGTTTAGGTTGTACTCCACTGTGCGTGGGTTTGGGAATCAAATCTGTTGGCGCCCTTGTTGCTTGCAACTGTTGATCACTCCATTCAGATGCATTGTCATTCAATTGGACATCTGACATAGGTTTGGGAGTCATACCTATCGGCATCCTTCCTACTTGCGGTTATTATTCATCCGACTCGAATACATTGTCATTCATGTATCCGGCTTGTGAAGGTGACACTTCCATATTGGGGAAAATGGGAGTGTGGTAGGAACCATCCTGGTTTAGAACAGGGAGAACTGGGTATATGCCTTATTTAGGCCTTCCGGGTGTACCAAGATGGCCGCCAGACGGAAGTGCACTGGGCTGGACAGGAAATGACAACACAGGTGTAGCAAGATGGCTGCTAGCAGGAAGTGTACTGGGCAGGGCAGGAAGTGACAACACAGGTGTAGCAAGATGGCTGCTAGCAGGAAGTGTACTGGGCTGGGGTGGTGGGCATAAAGTAGGCGTTAGATGAAGGGCAGGGCTGTCCCTCCCCTCCTCCACCCCACATTCCAACATAGGGCGGTGGTTTTAGCACACACTTCCATTTACAATTTTGTGATACAAATACATTATACAATTGCCATTTTCTTGAATTTCTTTCAACTATCCTTCTTTATGCAACACTTTTCCAGTTCTGTACAAAACTTCTGTCACATTCAGCAAACCTTCATCACATAACATTCCTCTCTGTTCCTACAATGATTTATGCCAGTCCTCTGACCTTCAGCTTACAAACTTTGGCTACTTTAGATAACTTTTTAACTGCTTCACTTCCTTCTCTCCTCTTTACAATATCACATACTAATAATCCTTTCTGTGGCTTGACTGTCTTCTGACCCATCTTCCCCCCTCTCTCTGGGTCACCCAACTTCTCACTCTGTTCTGTTCTTTCACCGTAGTCTCAGCTAACGGTTTCAGAGGCAGCGCTGGCAACTATTAGATTAATATCCCTACTCCGCTGCTTTCTGTCTTATCTCAGAACAAACAGTGATTCACAAATACACTTAGAACAGGACATTACACCTGCCGCCCCTCACTCCGTGAAGCCTCAGCAGCTGAACTAAACCCTCAGGGGTCTCACACCGTCAACCCAGAGTCACCGGCCGAAGACGCTTGTTGCAAGGTTCCGTCTTCCAGGGGCCCACAGCTCACCTGGTCAGGACACTCATTGCAACATATTGCAAGGTTCCGTCTTCCAGGGGCCAACAGCTCACCTGGTCAGGACACTCATTGCAACTTATCTATCAGTCTACTGATTTATCACAGTCGCACAGGACGACAGACACTGAACAAATACACAGTCAGCAGAAATCCAGTGGCAGGTTCGTTAAACAGCCCCAGGCGAGCAATAAATATTACCTGCCGCTCTTGATGACCTCTGGAAGCCGACAAAACTGGCGCCAAGGCTGGACAGAAACAAATCGTACAGTGGTAAGTATAAAAAGTACCTACCGTACTCTCAGGGGTGCGCAAATCCCTTTTGGTCTGTCCTGGCCAGCCGCTCAGTCTCACGTGCGGACTTCCATCGGTCACAACCTGGGGCCCCGCGTGGGCGCCAGCTAAAAAGGTTGGGAGAACCACAATCGGGCTCAGGGTAGGATTTCTGCTGCTGCTCCTAATTTTCAGATATGGATTGCGTGCACGCCGGAAAATAATTACACGGACAACTGTCCAGTACAACCACTTTCACATCATCTCATCTCTGTTTATTGCAGGGCGGTGCTTAACCTTTTATACATAGAGAACAATAGAGTATACGTCACTATTACGTATATACAGTCACATTCTGAAAGGCACATTTTGCTTGGTTGAAATATAGGAGAAATGTAGAAACTTGATGCTTGCTTCTCATCCCGTTATCTCTTCACTCCCCTTCACATTCCCAAAGTCTAAGTGAAATTGTCTCAGTGCGAAGGGAGGGGTTGAGAGCATCGCTCTGAGCAAAACAAGTTAAGGAGGACTGCAAAGCCCAGCAGACAAAATATATATATATATATATACAACACATATATTTAGAAATATAAAAAAGTATAAAAGTAAATATGTATAAAATGCATATTTTAAACAGAAAACAGAATAGGCATTTTACCAAATCCATCACAATAGATCAGCACAGCTCCTATCACAGCACCCATTATACCTGACAAGTCCCTGTAGCCAGCCAGGCAGGGGGCGGGAACTGAAGGAGAGACGCGCGCCGCAGGGGGTGGAGCAAATGTGGCTTCATCAATTGCTAAAGAAACCCCTAGCAACCATTCACTGCTGCTTAGCGGGAATCCGATGCTGCTGATTGGCGGGCTGACAGTCTAGGTCTGCCCTTTATTGAAGAATCTTCGGGAAATGTATTGCTCAACGGAACCTGAGTGACAGGTGGAGCCAAGGACAACGTACGAGTTTAATCAGGGTCAATTGCAAAAGTGTCCCTCACATTGGTGGTCAGTAGGAAGAATGCACCCCTTACCTAATGTCATGCTGTAGTCTGGTGTCACACATGGAACTAACTAGGCACCATCAAATAGGAGGTCAATTAAAGGAGAATTTTGAGGTTCTCAAAAAACAAACATCCATACTCCCCGCCACACTGCAGCATCAGTCTGAGATGTATGGGGTTACTAAAAAAAACATACCCACCTCTATGCTGCAGAATTGCAGGTGCCCCATTCAAAGCACCCCCATAGATCAGGGAACCTCCACAGATAAGTTGCCCTCATCAGAGTAACACCACAGATCAGGTGCCCCAGAGTACCCCCATAGAGTGCCACTACAGATCAGAGTACCCCACAGATCAGGTACCCCAATCAGAATACGCCCATAGAGTGCCTCTACAGATCTGAGTAGACCCGCAGACCAGGTGCCCCAATCAGAGTACCCCCATAGATTAGAGTGCCCACATACATCAGAGTACCCCCACAGATCATATGTGTCATCAGAATACCCCCCATAGATCAGAGTTCCCTCATAGATAAGAGTAGCCCCCATAGATCAGCAGAGCCCATCACAGTGCCCAGTGCCTGATCAATATGTCCCCGAAGAAGAGCAGACAGGGTTGATGGGAACTGGGAGGAGGTGTGCTACAGGGGACAAGGCATACACATGACATCATTGGTTGCTAAGAAGTTGCTAAGTACGCTGGCGTTCCTAGCAGTCATTGACTGCTGCTCAGTGGGATCCAGCGCTGTAGACTGGCGGACTGACAGTCCAGGTCTGCCATTTCCTGAAGAGCTTTTAGTAAATTTGAAGGATTACAGAGCCTGAGAGGTGGAGCCAAGGATGAGAGGTGGAGCCAATGATGGGAGGTGGAGCTGAGCACTCCAGCGGCCATCTCTTTTATGGTAAAGCGACCCTTTCACTCCGATGTCTGGTGTTGGCAGCAGGGAATGTAGTGCAGAGCAGTAATAGCCGCAATACACCCCAGAGGGACCCCTAATGGCTGTTGCCATCATCCTTAATCATCCATGAATAGCAGTTTTGGTACAAAGCGGTCATAATCTGCCAGCGCAGCACAATGTTGCGGGGTGGAGCCGAGCGCTCAGAGCTCTTTGTTCTGGTAAAAGAATGACTTCCGTTATCATTTTTTGTAAGCTATAAAGTACATTCCATGAACGCATGCAAAATCGCATTCATTTCAGTAGGCGGTCCTACGCATGACACACGTGCCAAAGTAGCATTAAGCTTTGTGCGTTTTGACTCGTCTGCCACGTGGAACAACACATGTGTGCTTGCTGTGTTTGTGATGTCATTAACAATGAATGGCACCACAACGTTTCATAAATGCACATAAAAACTTACGATTTTGCTGCGCTCACGAAACAGTCAGGTGTTTTGGTACATCATCGAGGGGCCGCTGTCTCTCCCGGGTTCTTGTAGCCGTCCCCCTAATGCAGTGTTTCTCAACTCCAGTCCTCATGGACCCCCAACAGGTCATGTTTTCAGGATTTCCCTCAGATGAAACAGCTGTGGTAATTACTAAGGCAGTGAAACTGATCAAATCACCTGTGCAAAATAATGGAAATCCTGAAAACATGACCTGTTGGGGGTCCATGAGGACTGGAGTTGAGAAACACTGCCCTAATGGCACGCATTGGCCACAGCGCAGCATCATGGCTACAGCTGCAAGAATCAGGAAGTGACAGCCAGAGCCCTGATGATGCACAGCAGCGCATGCGTTGTACAGGACCCCGAGGCTTCCTGGGATGCATGATATCATTATTCCAGGAGGATGTCGGAGAGTCCGGCCAGTGGTGGGAGGGGACAAGGAAAATGATATTACAAAAATGAATAAAGAAATGCAAAAAAGGCAAATAATCCATAAAAGAAATACAAAGAAATGTCCATCTGTGATAGCGGAGGGGGAGGAGTGCAATATTACAAAGTGTGTGTGTGTGGGGGGGAGGAGTGCAATCCTACAAAGTGTGTGTGTGGGGGGGGAGGAGTGCAATCCTACAAAAGTGTTTGTGTGGGGGGGGGAGGAGTGCAATATTACAAAGTGTGTGTGTGTGGGGGGGGGGGAGGAGTGCAATATTACAAAGTGTGTGTGTGTGGGGGGGGGAGTGCAATCATACAAAGTGTGTTTATGGGGGGGGGGGGAAGAGTGCAATCATACAAAGTGTGTGTGGGGGGGAGGAGTGCAATCATACAAAGTGTGTGTGTGGGGGGGAGGAGTGCAATAATACAAAGTGTAGGGGGGGTGTCACTTTAAAAGAAAACTGACAAACAAAAGTAGCAAAGTGTCCATAGAAAGCAGAGTGTGATGTCATGATCACCTGTAAATGTGAGGGGAGGGGACAAGAAAAAAAGATATTACAGCAATAAACAAATTTAAGAAAAAATGCCAAAAAAGTAGAATAATAAATACAATAATGAAATAAAATGTCCATCTGTGACAGCGGAGGGGGAGGAGTGCAATCATACAAAGTGTGGGGAGGGGGGAAGGGTCACTTTATAGAAAACCTCTGACAACAAAGTAGTAAAGTGTCCATAGAAAGCAGAGTGTGATGTCATGATCACCTGTACAGGAGATGAGAGACATTTCTATAGCAATGCTTGTGTATACAGAGCTAGATCCCCTCTGAGGTCCCCCATAGATCACAGTCCCCCTCCCCATAGCTCAACACAGCTCCTATCACAGCCCCCCATTATACCTGATAAGTCCCAGAAGTCAGCCAATCAGGGGGCGGGAAGTGGGAGGAGCTACATGCAGCAGGGGGCGGAGCAAACCTCGGTTGCTAAGCACTCTGGAGTCCCTAGCAACTGTTCATTCACTGCCTTTTCTTAGAGAGGAGAGGACTGCTGGGCTGAAGCTCCTCCTCCGTCAGTTATGAAGAGACCACAGACTCGGCTATGAGAGGTGGAGCCAAGGAGAGGCGGGGACCAGTACGCCAATGGCCATCTTTGTTAAGGTACAGTGACCCATTCTCCTCTATATACAGTGTGGGCAGCCGTGAATGTCATTCAGAGTAGTAATAGCCACAGTATTCTCTGGAGGGACAGCTCATGTATTTTGTAATGTTTATTCATGTTTGAATGCTGATTTTGATTGAAGTTTCAAAGCCGTCATTAGTTGCTAACCTAGTATCTGAGTGGGCGGAACTGAGGACTCCGGTGGCCATCTTTGTTATGGTAAAGTAACTCATTCCTTTCTATGTACAGTGTGGGCAGCCGGGAATGTAATTCAGAGCAGACATAGTACCCGCACACCCCAGAGGGACATCTCACGACTTTTGGACTGATTATTTATGTACAAATGCTGATTTTGTTTCCAGTTTTAAAGCTGTCATTACTTGCTAAGTAGCTAAACGGGGCGGAGCTGAGGACTCCGGCGGCCATGTTTGTTACGGTGAAGGGACCTATTCCCTTCTAGGTGTAGTGTGGGCAGCTGGGGATGTAATTCAAAGCAGTAGTAGCCACAGAACACCCCAGAGGGACAGCCAATGGCTTCTGGGCTGATAATACATGTATGAATGGCGATTTTGGGTGCAGTTTCAAAGCTGTCATTAGCAGCTAAGCCAGCATGTGAGTGGGCGGAGCTGAGCAGGCCACATCTCTTTATCCTGGTAAAGCGCCCCCTTCCTGCCATGTATAGTGTGGGCAGCTGGGAGTGCAGTATAGAGAAATAATGACACATACTACACCCCAGTGGCCACCCTCATAATTGCAAAAGATTTTTTTCCTTTGTAATTTTTTTTTATCCTGCATCTATAAACTGCATTTTGTGGAATCATGTAAAAAGAGCCCTTTTTTGTGTGTATTTTTGTACTACACGCATAGGGCAGCCCATTCATTTCAATGGGCTTCCCTACGCACAACCCACGCGCCAAAGTAGTTTGTGTAGCTTTTTCAGCATTGAACTTTGTGCGTTTTGACAGGATTGTGCACTTTTCCACATGCAGAAACATGTCTGCTTACTGCGTTTGAGGTGCCATTACCTGTGAATGGCACCACAAGTGTAACATGCATGTTATGCGCATTTTGTAAATGCATGTACCTACTTAGGATTTTGTGTGCATTTATAAAACGCTCAGGTGTGAATGGGGCCTACGGAATATGCTGGATACTGAAGATCCTAATGGCTCTGTAACCCTGGAAGAGAGTGGTGATTCCACTCCATCATAAGTATAATACATAGATTTTAAACAGAAACTTGTGCTTTCTGTGTGTTTCTGCGCGTCATGTTTGGGCAACCCATTCTGTATCGGTTGCCATGAGTGAATCTAGTTTGAGATTGTAGATCGCCGGGTGCGCGCCCCTGGGGGCGTGAGGGAGGACACGTTCTGAGAGCACGTCATATGACGCCCTCCCAGAACTGTCTGGCCGCAGTCTGCGCTTCATGTTTGGGCAGCCCATTAATTTCAATGGACTGCGCTATGCACAATAAATGCACAGAATAATTCCCTGGCCTCTATTAAAAATCGCCCCACACTAAAATGTAATAAAGTACCATACGTTTTGGCGCTACATGAATGAACACGCATTGGCGTGACGCATGGAGGTGCCATTAAAAATTATTAGCAATGTTGTGCATGTGATAAAGGGCTGCAAAATGCGCCATTGTGCATGTGTCCCCACAATGCACAAGTGAGAACATAGCCTTTGGATACATGAACACATTTGGACTGCAGGCTTCCCATTTGCACTTGGGAGTAATACACAGATTTCTGTATCGGTTGCCATGAGTGAATCTGGTTTACCTATACAGAGAACTGACACTAATTGTTGAACCATAACTCAGAGAGACCCGACCAGATTTGCTGCAATTATTTAATCAGGGTCAATTGCAAAAGTGTCCCTCACATTGGTGGTCAGTAGGAAGAATGCACCCCTTACCTAATGTCATGCTGTAGTCTGGTGTCACACATGGAACTAACTAGGCACCATCAAATAGGAGGTCAATTAAAGGAGAATTTTGGGGTTCTCAAAAAACAAACATCCATACTCCCCGCCACACTGCAGCATCAGTCTGAGATGTATGGGGTTACTAAAAAAAAACATACCCACCTCTATGCTGCAGAATTGCAGGTGCCCCATTCAGAGCACCCCCATAGATCAGAGCACCCCCATAGATCAAAGTACCCCCACAGATCAGTTGCCCTCATCATTGCGCAGTCATGCAATGCTGCACCTAAATGAAATGTATGTTCTTTATTTCACACAAATAGAGCTTTCTTTCAGTGGTATTTGATCACCTGTGCGCTTTTTATTTTTCATGCTATTAATTAAAAAAGACCAAATATTTTGAAGAAAAACAATATTTTTTACTTTCAGCTATAAAAAATATATAGTAAACTCAAAGTTAGTTATAAATTTAGGTCAAAATGTATTCTGCTCCATGTTTTTGGTAAAAAAAAACCCAATAATTGTATATTGATTGCTTTGTGTGAAAGTTATAGCGTCTACAAACTATGGTATAGATACTGCAATTTACGCCATTTTTTTGCTATACAGCGCTTCTCTAGTTTAACGGACAATTGCGCGGTCATGCAATACGGTACATAAATGATATTGATGTCCTTTTTTTAACACAAATAGAGCATTCTTTTAGTGGTATTTGATCACCTGTGCATTTTTTGTTTTTGGCGCTATAACCAGAAAAATTTTGAAGGAAAATTTTTTTTTTTTTTAAAAAAAAAAAAATATTTTCTCATTTTGGTCATAAAAAATATCTAAAAAAACTAAAATTTCATCATAAATTTAGGCCAAAATTTATTCTGCCATATTTTTGGTTAAAAAATCCCAATAAGTGTATATTGATTGCTTTTTGTGAAAGTTATAGCGTCTACAAACTATGTTATAGATAATGGAATTTACACAGCTTTTACTTTCTGACTGCCCATCACATTTCTTGAGGTGCTAAAATACCAGGATAGTACAAACACCCTCAAATGACCCCTTTTCGGAAATTAGACACCCTAAGCTATAGGCTGAGAGGCATATTGAGTCCATGGAAGATTGATTTTTTTATTCCACAAGTTTCTGGAAAATGACAAAAACTTTTTTTTTTTACACGAAGTTGTCATTTAAATGATTTATTTCTTGCACAAGCCATGGGTATATGTGGAATTACACCCCAAAATACATTCTGCTACTTCTACTGAGTATGGGGATACCACATGTGTGAGACTTTTTGGGAGCCTAGCCACATACAGGAGCCTGAAATCCAATGACCACTTTGAAAGCCTAAAGGTGCGTAACTGCCTCATTACACTTCCTCACTACCTATCACAGTTTCAAAGGCCTAAACATGCCAGGATAGCTCCAAACCCCCCCCCCCCAAATGACCCCTTTCTGGAAAGTAGACATCCCAAGGAATTTAAAAAGAGGCATGGTGAGTATTTTGCAGATCTCATTTTTTCTCACAAGGTTTTGAAATATAAAAAAAAATAAAAAAATGTTTTTGTTTTTTTTCTTCATTTTCCAAAAACGTGTGGCAACAAATGAGATCTGCAAAATACTTATTGTGCTTTTTATCAAATTCCTTGGGGCGTCTACTTTCCAAAAAGGGGTAATTTGGGGGGTTAGGTGCTATCCTGGCATTCAGGGCCTCCGAAACTGTGATAGGTAGTCTGGAAGTGTAATGAAGAAATAAAGCCCTTTAAAAGCCTGAAGGTGCTTATTGGATTTTGGGGTCCTGTACTTGGCTAGACTGCCAAAAAGTCTCTCACATGTGGTACCCCCATACTCGGAAGAATTGGAAAAATGTATTTTGGGGAGTAATTCCACATATAACCATGGCATGCGTGAGCAGTAAATCATTTAAGTGACAATTTTGTGTAAAAAAAAAAATATATTTATTTTTGTCATTTTCCAAAAAGTTGTGGTAAAAAAATAAATTCTTCTATTGAATCAACATTCCTCTCAGCAAATAGTTTTGGGTGACTGCTTTCCAAAAAGGGGTCATTTTGGGGGGTGGGGGCGTTTTATGCTCAGCATTAGAAGTTTATGCCACACATCATTCACTCTTCTAACCACCTGAAGACCAAGCCTTTTTGTTCACATGAAAAAAATCTTTTTTTTTTTGCTAAGAAATTAATTTAAACCCCCAAACATTATATATTTTTTAAAGCAGACACCCTAGTGAATAAAATGGTGGGTACTACAATTTTTTCTGGCACATAGTACTCGCACAGCAATTTTTCAAAAGCAAATTTGTTAAAAAAAATACACTTTTTTTACTTTTAATGCACAAAAACACAATATATTGGCCAATTGTTTGGTAAAATATAAAAGATAATGGTATGCCGAGTAAATAGATACCAAACATGACATGCTTTAAAACTGCGCATGCCCCGTGCAATGGTAACAAACTGCAAACATTTTTAATATCCATAGGCAGAGCTTTAAAAGCCTTTAAAAGCCACCATTTTAGATTTACAGAGGAGGTCTAGTGTTAGAATTACTGCCCTTGATCGGACGTTCACGGCAATACCTCACATGCATGGTGCAACCGCTGTTTACATAACGGCACAGGGCCAAGGCTTGTGCACACAGGTGTGCGCGCATGGGAGGGGCAATTTTTTTTTTAGTTATTTTCATTTTTTTTAAAATTTGTTTACATTGTACCTTTCAATTTTTTTTTTTAGCACTTTTAATGCTATAACAGGGAATGCAAATATCCCCTATAACTTCAATGGGCATTGTCATATTCTTTTTTGAGAAATCTGGGGTCTATCAGACTCTAGATATCTCCTCTGCCCTTACATTATCTAATCAAACCAAAATCGGTGTGATCAGATGCTTTCCCAATTTACAAATGGCGCTGTTTATATCCTGCGAAACTGAAGTGATGAAATGCTTGTAGCTTCCGAATTCTTATACTATAGAGATGATTGGCACCACTCTGGTCTCCAATCAGCTCTATGGTCAGCTGGCAGAAACACCGGCTGCATTCTCAGGTTCCCCCGATGGCACGGGACTGCCTGAGAAGGTCGTGGAAGGCAGCAGGGGAGGGGGGACATCATCTCCCACTGCTTGTAAAAGCAATCTTGCAGCTAATTAGCCACTAGGATTGCTTTTACATGAAAGCCAATCGCCGGCTGAAAAAAACGATACCAGGATGATGCCTGCAGCTGTAGGCATCATCCTGGTATAACCATTCAAATCCAGTGATGCACCAGTACATCGCTGGTCCTTGTTGGTTATATATGCTATGTTCTTTTTTTTTTGTATGCAGCCTGTGGAATGAATGAAAAAATGAGAAGAAATCTCTGCCAGAAAAAGTGTGTGGTATGCCCACCATTAGAATATACCGCCCTGCATCCACCCACTTCTAATGGTGGGCACACATTAGGTCACACTTTGCCACAAGTGCCAGTTCCAAGATTGAATAAATGTCTAAATAGTGGCACGCTTGAATAAAAATTGTCCACGTATAAGTGGTACCCCATATGGAGAAATGATGACACCAAGTCCCAAACTATCTTGCCACTGCTCCCCATATAGTCTGGGCATCCGGGCGGGCTCCACGTGACTATCTTTACCCTCATAAATCCAAAACTCATAAGTATAGCCTGTTGTCCTCTCACAGGTCTTCTACATCTTGACCCCATATCTGGCACGCTTGCTGGGGAGAAATTGTTTGAATGCAAGGCGGCCAGAAAAATTAATGAGGGACTCCTCAACGCAGATGTTTTGCTGGGGAATATAGACATCTGCAAATTTTAGGTTAAGGTGATTTTTGAGGGGCTGAATTTTGTAGAGCCGGTCAAATTCAGGGTCACGCCGAGGATGACAGAGTGTATTGTCGCTGAAATGCATAAAACACATTATACTCTCATATCTATGCCTGGCCATGGCAGCAGAGAACATGGCATATGATGAATCGGGTCTGTGGACCAATACAACCACAATTCATTTCTTTTAGTAATGCCCATGTTAAGGGTTAGGCCCCAAAAAAATGTAAATTTGAAAACCGTAATGAGTTTCTATGCGAATGGTCTGGCAAGGTTTGAATTTGGGTTGGCGGCAATAAATTGTTGTGCATATAAATTGCTTTGATCCACAATCAACGCATACAGATATTCCGTGAAAAACAGCTCCAAAAATCAAGGAGGTATGTGAAAGACCAGGATGTACTAGACCGCTGGTACTCGCCAGTTCACCAAAAGGTAGCATGGCACTAGTACTGGCACTCTGCTGCATATGAGAGTCATCAAAATTTACCGGCAAGTGCTAATAGAAATCAGGCCTGATTCTGCGAACACTGCGGTTTTGTGTGCAATGTATCAAGTGACAGCGACCTACTGACACTGCACTTGCTGGGGGAGAAGGGGGGGTAAGCATAGGGGCTAAAGGCAGGTGCTGGCAGGTGCCGGGGCTGATCCCGCTAACGCTGCATTTTTCGGGACGCTATACTAATGTGAACGCTGGTATAGTGCTGACCTGATCAAAGATATTGACCAGTTCAGACGCTATACTAACAATGGAGGATTATTGTACATGAGCGTGTTCTTGGCAATCAAGGGGTTAAATGAGATGACTGGTGTACTGACGGGCAATCTGACACTATCTGGGAGGGGTGTGAAAACCACTGGAGCGTGACTCACGTGTATATATATATATGATGTGATTTTGCATACCCATGCCACCCTGTAGTAGTATTTCTGCTGTAGGGTAGTCAGGAAACGGTTACAGAAGAGGTTTGTGTTACGGCGCTGTGTTACTTTAACTGACAATTGCGTGGTCATGCTACGCTGCACCCAAATTAAATTTACGTCCTTTTTGCCCCACAAATTGAGCTTTCTTTCGGTGGTATTTGATCGCCTGTGCGGTTTTAATTTTTTGCGCTATAAAAAAAAAGGCTGACAATTTTGAGAAAAAAAAACAATATTTTGGACTTTTTGCTATAAAACATGTCCAGTAAAAAAAATTAAAAAATCTAATTTTGTCACAAATTTCATCCAAAATGCATTCTGCGACATGTCTCTGCTAAAAAAAATCCCAATACGTGTAAATTAATTGGTTTACATGAAAGATATAGCGTTTACAAATGGCGGGAAAGATACTGGGATTTTAAATTTTTCTTCTAATAATAATGGCGGTGAAAAGCAACATATGGCGGCGATCAGCGACTTATGGCAGGACTGCGGGACTGCGGTGAACATTTTGACACTGGGAGGGAACTGACTTGGGGTCACTGACATCCCCAGTGACACCAATACAGTGATCAGTGAAAAAAAAACCCACTGACACTGTACTAATATCACTGGGGAGGAAGGGGTTAACATTTTTTTTCACTGAAAGGGTTAGGGGAGTGTTTTACTAGGGGGCGGGGTGTGTGCTGGACAGGAAAGGCTGATCCTGAGAGATAAACTCTTCTCTCCCTCTTCAGCTTGTCAGGAGCTGACAGGCAACTGACAGATAGCAGGGCTGTGTGTAAACAATGCAGCCCTGCTCTCTGTCAGCGATTGCCGCTAATCACGGGAAAACGGACGATAATGACCTGCCGTGTCCCGGCGGCTGAGACACAGTTTTGCTCAGCCGTGCTGCCCTGCAACCGTTTTAATGCAGTGGCTGGTGCTCAAGCGGTTGAGAAAAAAAAAGTGGAGTGGTGGTCACATGATATAGCGGGACTGCGGCGGGCATTCTGACACTGTGCACTATACACAGTGCAGCACACGTACAGCTCAGTACACTGTCCATTCATGTCACTATACACAGTGCAGCACACGTACAGCTCAGTACACTGTCCATGCATGTCACTATACACAGTGCAGCACACATACAGCTCAGTACACTGTCCATTCATGTCACTATACACAGTGCAGCACACGTACAGTTCAGTACTGTCCAAACGTGTCAGAAAGTGTCTTGAGAACGTGAATGTGTGAGGAGCAATGCCTCATGGGAAGTGCCACACCTACTGAAAGCTGATGTGCGGCAGGAAAAGGGGCTTGATCTAAGTTCGGCTTGAGAGGCAGCCAATCAGGTGTGTGGTGCGAAAGCTGAGCTCTTGAGGCTCAGTCTGTGATTGGCCAACTACAGCGCGGTTGTGTTTGGATGATCACACAGAAATTCCTCCCCATCAGCTGCAGCGTGGAGGAGGGGGTGGGGACTCCGAGGCTGTTAAGGTAAGAAAACATAGGCCATGCCTACTCAAAGCTGATAGGTGACAGAAAAGTGGGCAGCGCCTGATCTAAGTTCCGCTTGAGATGCAGCCAATCAGGTGCGTGGTGCGAAAGCTGAGCTCTTGAGGCTCAGTCTGCGATTGGCCAACTACAGGGCGGTTGTGTTTGGGTGATCACACAGAAATTCCTCCCTGTCAGCTGCAGCGTGGAGGAGGGGGCGGAGACTCTAAGGCTGTAAAGGTAAGAAAACATAGGCCATGCCTACTCAAAGCTGATAGGCGACAGGAAAAGGGGGCGGGGGTTGATATAACTTCGGCTTGAGATGCAGCCAATCAGGTGTGTGGCGTGAAAACTGAGCTCTTGAGGCTCAGTCTGCGATTGGCCAACTACAGGGAGGTTGTGTTTGGATGATCATACAGAAATTCCTCCCTGTCAGCTGCAGTGTGGAGGAGGGGGCGGAGACTCCGAGGCTGTTAAGGTAAGAAAACATAGGCCATGCCTACTCAAAGCTAATAGGTGGTAGGAAAAGGGGGCGGAGCTTGATCTAAGTTCGGCTTGAGAGGCAGCCAATCAGGTGCGTGGAGTGAAAACTGAGCTTTTCAGGCTCAGTCTGCGATTGGCCAACTACAGGGCGGTTGTGTTTGGATGATCACACAGAAATTCCTCCCTGTCAGCTGCAGCTTGGAGGAGGGGGCGGGGACTCCGAGGCTGTTAAGGTAAGAAAACATAGGCCATGCCTACTCAAAGCTGATAGGCGGCAGGAAAAGGGGGTTGGGCTTGATTTAAGTTCGGCTTGAGAGGCAGCCAATCAGGTGCGTGGTGCAAAAGCTGAGCTTTTGAGGCTCAGTCTGCGATTGGCCAACTACAGGGCAGTTGTGTTTGGATGATCACACAGAAATTCCTCCCTGTCAGCTGCAGTGTGGAGGAAGGGGCGGGGACTCCGAGGCTGTTAAGGCAAGAAAACAGGCCACGCCTACTAAACCTCATGGCACTCGGCGTTCCAGGGACGACCAGCGATCAGCAGACAGGGACGACCAGCGATCAGCAGACAGGGACGACCACGGCTCTCAGGTAGGGACACGGCAGGCTTGCAGGGTCTTGGCTGTGGGGTCGGTTTAATGTGAACTGCCTTGTTTAACCATTTGAATACCGGGCAATTTTCCCCCTTCCTGCCCAGGCCATTTTTCAGGTTTTAGCACTCTCACACTTTGAATGACTATTGCGCGGTCATACAACATTGTACCCAAACTAAAATTTTATTATTTTCCTCACACAACTAGAGCTTTCTTTTGGTGGTATTTAATCACCGCCGAGGTTTTTATTTTTTGCAAAATTATCAAAAAAAGACCAAAAATGTTGAAAAAAAAACACATTTTTCTTTGTTTCTGTTATAAAAGTTTGCAAATAAATAATTGTTCTTCTTAAATTTAGGCCGAGATGTATTCTACTACATGTCTTTTGTGAAAATAACCCAAATTAGGATGTATTTTTTAGTTTTAGGAAAGTTATAGAGTTCACAAACTATGGGATAGATCTGAATATTGATCAATCCTGAAGTACTGATAGCCAATCTAATTTCTTGAGGTCCAAGAATGTCAGAACAGTACAGATATCCCCCAAATGACCCCTTTTTGCAGTGTAGACAGTCCGACGTACTTCATAAGAGGCATGGCGAGTTTTTTGAAGTTGTATTTTTTTGCCATAATTTTTCGGAAAATGAAAAAATGTAAAAAATTATTTTCACTATTTTTTTTTACATACTGTCACCAGGGCAGTACAGCATCATCATATAACTGGCATGGCGGTGATCAGGGACACTGATTGGTGACAGTATGAAAAAAAAATATTTTTATTTTAGTTTTTTTATTTTTTTTATTATTTTTAATTTTTTATTACAATTGTTTTCATTTTATTAAGATTTTTTTTTCATATTTCACTATGTCCAAAGTAGTACAATGTTACCATAGTAACATTGTACTACTTTGGGGAAAGTATTTTTTTTTTTTTTTTTACACAATTTGCTTATAGCAAAGAGTTTACCTGAATGACATAAATTCATTCAGGGTTTTTTTTTTTTTTTTTTTTTTGTGCTTAGCTGTGATTTGGCCACAGCTAATCACATGACATGTGCATGTGATTAGCTGTGACAATTCACAGCTAGACAGTAGTATACAATGGATGGCATGAATGAAGCCATCCATTGCATACAACTGTCATGTGACCTGCTTGATTGGTCACAGCAGGTCACATGGTACCGGCAACGGGGCCGATACTCAGATCTGCCTTCCTTCACATGGCAATTTCATTACAATCCCACAAAGAGATGGCCCAATCCAGCAGAGACATCCCCAAAATCCAGCACAGAGACAGTCCCCATCCAGCAAACAGGCAGTCCCAATCAAAGCAGGGAGATAAAACCCAGCACAGCCCCTAATAAAACAACACACAGTAATCACAAAACAGTACACAGCTAACCCTTTGATCGCCCAGATGTTAACCCCTTCCTACCCAGTGTATTAGTGTCATCACTGGAGATGTGAGTGGCAGTTGGTTCTCACTCTCACTCAGTGCCAGAATGCCCACCAAAGTCGCTGATTGCCACCATTACTAGTATAGAAAATTAACCACTTGTCTACTGGGCACGTATGCCCCCTTCCTGCCCAGGCCAAATTTCAGCTTGCAGCGTTGTCACACTTTGACAATTTTGCGGTCATACAACACTGTACCCACATGAAATTATCATTTTTTTCACACAAATAGAACTTTCTTTTGGTGGTATTTAATCCCCGCTGGGTGTTTTTATTTTTTGCACTATAAACAAAAATAGAGCAAAAAGATTGAAAAAAAGTTTTTCTTTGTTTCTATTATAAAATATTGCAAACAGGTAATTATTCTCCTTCACTGATGTGCGTTAATGAGGTGGCACTGATAGGAGGCACTGAGAGGCGGCATTGACAGGCTACACTGATAGGCAGCACTGCAGGGCACAGGTGGGTGGCACTGCTAGGTCACTGCTGGGTGTCACTGGTGGGCCCTGATCATCAGTGCCGATCACTTTCCGGTTATCGGCAGTACTTTCCTCATGCTGTGACAATGTGAGTAAAGTGCAGCCGATAACCAACAACTGTATTTACCTGGTGATCTGCTGTGTCATCGGACACATTTGATCACATGGTAAAAGGCTGCTGTGATTGGCCGTTTACCATATCACATGATCAGCTGTGTCCGTATGGGGACGTGTTCTGGAATGACATCCATGGACGTTGTCCCAAGACTAGACAACCGCGCTGTAGCCGTCTTTCGGCTATACCGTGGTAAGGAAGAGGTTAATTAATACTCCAAGATATACAGTTGCAAGAAAAAGTATGTGAACCCCTTGGGATTACATGGAGTTTTGCATGAATTGGGCATAAAATGTGCTCTGAACGTCATTTAAGTCACAACAATAGAAGAACACAGTCTGCTGAACATAATACTACACAAACATTAGATGTTGCCATGGTTTGATTGCACATAACATGTAAACATTCACAGTGCAGGGAGGAAAAAGTATGTGAGGCCCTAGCTTAACGATTTCTCCCAGAGCTAATTGGAGCCAGGAGTGAGCCAACCTTGACTCCAATCAGTGTGATGATATTGGATGTGTTGCTGACAGCTGTCCTGCCCTTAAAAAACACACACCTGTTTTGGGTTTACTGGTTTCAAGAAGCACTGTCTGATGTGAACCATGCCTCGCAGAAAAGAGCTCTCAGAAGACCTACGATCAAGAATTGTTGACTTGCATGAAGCTGGAAAGGGTTACAAAAGTATCTCCAAAAGCCTTGATGTTCATGTGTCCACGGTAAGACAGACTGTCTACAAATGGAGAAAGTTTAGCACTGTTGCTACTCTCCCTAGGCGTGGTCGTCCTGTAAAAATGACTGCAAGAGCACAGCGCAGAATGCTGCATGAGGTAAAGAAGAATCCCAGAGTGTCAGCTAAAGACCTACAGAAACCTCTGGCACATGCTAACATTTTTGTTGACACATCTACAATAAGGAAAACATTAAACAAGAATGGAGTACATGGGAGGACACCACGGAGGAAGCCATTGCTGTCCAAAAAGAATATTGCAGCACGTTTGAAGTTTGCAAAAGAGCACCTGGATGTTCCACAGCACTACTGGCAAAATATACTGTGGACAGATGAAACCAAGATTGAGTTGTTTGGGAAGAACACACAACACTATATGTGGAGAAAAAAAGGCACAGCACACCAACATCAAAACCTCATCCCCACTGTGAAACATGGCAGAGGGAGCATCATGGTTTGGGGCTGCTTTGCTGCCTCAGGGCCTGGATGGATTGTTGTCATTGATGGGAAAATGAATTCCAGAGTTTATCAAGACATTTTGCAGGAAAACGTACGACCATCTGTCCGCCAACTGAAGCTCCGCAGAGGATGGGTGATGCAACAGGACAATGACCCAAAGCATACAAGTAATTCAACAAAACAATGGCTGCAACAGCACAGAATACGCCTTGTGGAGTGGCCCAGTCAGAGTCCTGACCTCAACCCGATTGAAATGCTGTGGCATGACCCTAAGAGAGCGATTCACACCACACATCCCAAGAATATTGCTACACTGAAACAGTTTTGTGAAGAGGAGTGGTCCAAAATTACTCCAGATCGTTGTGCAGGTCTGATCTGCAACTACAGGAAACGTTTGGTTGAGGTTATTGCTGCCAAAGGAGGGTCAACCAGTTATTAAGTCCAAAGGTTCACATACTTTTTCCTCCCTGCACTGTGAATGTTTACATGTTATGTGCAATTAAACCATGGCAACATCTAATGTTTGTGTAGTATCATGTTCAGCAGACTGTGTTCTTCTATTGTTGTGACTTAGATGACGTTCAGAGCACATTTTATGCCCAATTCATGCAAAACTCCACTTAATCCCAAGGGGTTCACATACTATTTCTTGCAACTGTATATATATCACCATTTGTAGACACTATAACTTTCATGCAAACCAATCAATATACACTTATTGGGATTTTTGCTAACCAAAGACATGTAGCAGAATATATTTTGGCCTAAATTAAGAATTTTTTTTCCCCAAATTTTTTTATGGGATATGTTTTACAGCCGAAACCCTCTTTTTTAATTTTGGTCATTGTTCAGTTATAAAAAAGTAAACCCAGCGATGATCATATACCACCAAAAGAAAGCGATGTGTGAAAAAAAGGATATAAATTCCATTTGTATGCAGTGTTGCATGACAGCACAACTGTCATTTGAAGTAGCGCAGCGCCGTATAGCAAACAATGGCCGGGGCAGGATTGGGGGGGGGGGGGGGGGTTGGGGGTAAATCTTCCGAAGTGCAAGTGGTTTTGTTTCCATAACCAGTTCCCAGCCATGCTATAGCCAAAAGTCATCTACAGCGCGGTTGGCTAGTTCTGGGAGGGCATCCATCGACGTCCTTCCAGAACCACACCCCGCGTGCACGATCTGTGATCGCTGTGTCCTTTGGACACAGCTGATCACATGACTAAGGAATGGGCCAATCACAGATGCTTTTACCATGTGACCAGTTGCGTCCAATCACAGCTGATCACCGGGTAAATAGGAAATGGTGGTTATCAGTAGTCCTCTCCTTCCGCTGACAGCGCATGAGGAGAGCTGGTATGCGGCATTTCGCAGGGGAACATCTACACTGATCATCAGGGCACTGATAATCTGTGTCCTGGTGATTAGTGTAGCCCCATCAGTGCAGCCAATAGTGCCCAACAGTTGAATCAGTGCCACCTAACAGTGCCCATCAGTGAAGGAGAAAAAATACTTGTTTACAAAACATTTTAATAGAAACTAAAAAAAACGATTTTTCCCCTCAAAATGTGTGGTCTTTTTTAGTTTATCAAAAATAAAACCCCCAGTGGTGAATAAATACCACCAAAAGAAAGCTCGGTCAAAAAAAATTATAAAAAAGCAGTTTGGGTCCAGTCAGTGTTGCATGACCGCACAATTGTGAAAGTATGAGGGTGCTGAAAGCTGAACATTGGTAAGGGTGAGGGGTAAAGCTCCCGGCAGGCAAGTGGGTAAAGCCAGGAAATAGGGAAGCGGCACGCTGTGATGCTTTGTGAATGGGGACATGAAACTAACAGAAAGACGTTGTCCTAGTCCGTGTGCTACAGAGGAATCCTGGGAAAGCAACATGGCTCCAATCATCAACACACCACACACATCCAATGCAATGTACACTAGGCCGGCACACCCCTCCACACACGGTGGTTGGGGAGAGGACTGTACAATCACACGGTGACCCCATCCTCCAGCGTTAGGTAACCTGCTACACGGCACGGCAAGCAGAACACACCCCGCACCATCGCCCCTCCATTGCAGGACAGCCCGATCATGTGACCAAACATCACTCCCGCCCCTTCAAGGACACAGGATAATAACCAATAGCTGGCAATGTCTGCACCGCCGCTGTCCAATAGCCGAATATTAGACAAGGGGGTCTGGCTGCATACTGGAGCTCCACTTTCCACAGGAAACATGTGACCTACACTCCTTTAAATGAACTTTAATGTAAAAAAAATGGCTGCACACTGGAGCTCCATTCGACAGGAAACATGTGACCTCCACTCAAACTTTTTTTAAATGAACTTTAATGTAACATTTCCTGTCGAGCTCCAGCCTGCAGCCATTGGTTGTTTGTTACATTACAGTTCGTTCAAAAAAAAAAAAAAAAAGTGGAGTGGAGGTCACATGATATAGCGGGACTGCGGCGGTCATTCTGACACTGTGCACTATACGCAGTGCAGCACACGTACAGCTCAGTACACTGTCCATTCATGTCACTATACACAGTGCAGCACACGTACAGCTCAGTACACTGTCCATGCATGTCACTATACACAGTGCAGCACACATACAGCTCAGTACACTGTCCATTCATGTCACTATACACAGTTCAGCACACGTACAGTTCAGTACTGTCCAAACGTGTCAGAAAGTGTCTTGAGAACGTGAATGTGTGAGGAGCAATGCCTCATGGGAAGTGCCACACCTACTGAAAGCTGATGTGCGGCAGGAAAAGGGGGCGGGGCTTGATCTAAGTTCGGCTTGAGAGGCAGCCAATCAGGTGCGTGGTGCGAAAGCTGAGCTCTTGAGGCTCAGTCTGCGATTGGCCAACTACAGCGCGGTTGTGTTTGGATGATCACACAGAAATTCCTCCCCATCAGCTGCAGCGTGGAGGATGGGGTGGGGACTCCGAGGCTGTTAAGGTAAGAAAACATAGGCCATGCCTACTCAAAGCTGATAGGTGACTGAAAAGTGAGCAGGGCCTGATCTAAGTTCTGCTTGAGAGGCAGCCAATCAGGTGCGTGGCATGAAAGCTGAGCTCTTGAGGCTCAGTCTGCGATTGGCCAACTACAGGGCGGTTGTATTTGGATGATCATACAGAAATTCCTCCCCATCAGCTGCAGCGTGGAGGAGGGGGCGGGGACTCTAAGGCTGTAAAGGTAAGAAAACATAGGCCATGCCTACTCAAAGCTGATAGGCGGCAGGAAAAGGGGGCGGGGCTTGATCTAAGTTCGGCTTGAGATGCAGCCAATCAGGTGCGTGGTGCGAAAGCTGAGCTCTTGAAGCTCAGTCTGCGATTGGCCAACTACAGGGCGGTTGTGTTTGGGTGATCACACAGAAATTCCTCCCCATCAGCTGCAGCGTGGAGGAGGGGGCGGGGACTCCAAGGCTGTAAAAGTAAGAAAACATAGGCCATGCCTACTCAAAGCTGATAGGCAGCAGGAAAAGGGGGCGGGGGTTGATCTAAGTTCGGCTTGAGATGCAGCCAATCAGGTGCGTGGTGCAAAAGCTGAGCTCTTGAGGCTCAGTCTGCGATTGGCCAACTACAGGGTGGTTGTGTTTGGATGATCATAGAGAAATTCCTCCCTGTCAGTTGCAGCGTGGAGGAGGGGGCGGAGACTCTGAGGCTGTTAAGGTAAGAAAACATAGGCCATGCCTACTCAAAGCTGATAGGCGGCAGGAAAAGGGGGCGGGGGTTAATCTAACTTTGGCTTGAGAGGCAGCCAATTAGGTGCGTGGTGCGAAAGCTGAGCTTTTGAGGCTCAGTCTGCGATTGGCCAACTACAGGGCGGTTGTGTTTGGATGATCACACAGACATTCCTCCCCATCAGCTGAAGCGTGGAGGAGGGGGCGGGGACTCCATGGCTGTTAAGGTAAGAAAACATAGCCCATGCCTACTCAAAGCTGATAGGTGGCAGGAAAAGGGTGCGGGGCTTGATCTAAGTTCGTCTTGAGATGCAGCCAATCAGGTGCATGGTGCGAAAGCTGAGCTCTTGAGGCTCAGTCTGCTATTGGCCAACTACAGGGCGGTTGTGTTTGGATGATCATACAGAAAATTCCTCCCTGTCAGTTGCAGCGTGGAGGAGGGGGTGGGGACTCCGAGGCTGTTAAGGTAAGAAAACATAGGCCATGCCTACTCAAAGCTGATAGGCGGCAGGAAAAGGGGGCAGGGGTTAATCTAACTTTGGCTTGAGATGCAGCCAATCAGGTGCGTGGTGCGAAAGCTGAGCTCTTGAGGCTCAGTCTGCGATTGGCCAACTACAAGGCGGTTGTGTTTGGGTGATCACACAGAAATTCCTCCCTGTCAGCTGCAGGGTGGAGGAGGGGGCGGGGACTCCATGGCTGTTAAGGTAAGAAAACATAGCCCATGCCTACTCAAAGCTGATAGGCGGCAGCAAAAGGGGGTGGGGCCTGATCTAAGTTCCGCTTGAGAGGCAGCCAATCAGGTGCGTGGCATTAAAGCTGAGCTGTTGAGGCTCAGTCTGCGATTGGCCAACTACAGGGCAGTTGTGTTTGGATGATCACACAGAAATTCCTCCCCATCAGCTGCAGCGTGGAGGAGGGGGCGGGGACTCCATGACTGTTAAGGTAAGAAAACATAGCCCATGCCTACTCAAAGCTGATAGGCGGCAGGAAAAGGGGGCGAGGCTTGATCTAAGTTCAGCTTGAGATGCAGCCAATCAGGTGCGTGGTGTGAAAGCTGAGCTCTTGAGGCTCAGTCTGCGATTGGCCAACTACAGGGCGGTTGTGTTTGGGTAATCACACAGAAATTCCTCTCTGTCAGCTGCAGCGTGTAGGAGGGGGTGGGGACTCCGAGGCTGTTAAGGCAGAAAACACAGGCCATGCCTACTCAACCTCACGACACTCGGCGTTCCAGGGACGACCAGCGATCAGCAGACAGGGACAACCACGGCTCTCAGGTAGGGACACGGCAGGCTTGCAGGGTCTTGGATGTGGGGTCGGTTTAATGTGAACTGCCTTGTTTAACCATTTGAATACTGGGCAATTTTCCCCCTTCCTGCCCAGGCCATTTTTCAGGTTTCAGCGCGCTCACACTTTGAATGACAATTGCGCGGTCATACAACATTGTACCCAAACTAAAATTTTATCATTTTCTTCACACAACTAGAGCTTTCTTTTGGTGGTATTTAATCACTGCCGAGTTTTTTATTTATTGCTAAATTATCAAAAAAAGACCAAAAATTTTGAAAAAAACCCACGTTTTTCTTTGTTTCTGTTATAAAAGTTTGCAAATAAATAATTGTTTTTCATAAATTTAGGCCGAGATGTATTCTGCTACATGTCTTTGGTGAAAATAACCCAAATTAGGATGTATTTTTTAGTTTGTAGGAAAGTTATAGAGTTCACAAACTATGGTATAGATCTGAATATTGATCAATCCTGAAGTACTGACGGCCAATCTAATTTCTTGAGGTCCAAGAATGTACAGTACAGATATCCCCCAAATGACCCCTTTTTGCAGAGTAGACAGTCCGACGTACTTCATAAGAGGCATGGCGAGTTTTTTGAAGTTGTATTTTTTTTGTCATAATTTTTTGGAAAATGAAAAAATGCAAAAAATTATTTTCACTATTTATTTTTTACATATTGTCATCAGTGCAGTACAGCGTCTTCATATAACTGGCATGGCGGTGATCAGGGACACTGACTGGTGACAGTATGAAAAAAAATATATATTTTTTATATTTTTAAAAATTTTTTTTATTATTTTTTAATTTTTTATTACATTTTTTTCTTTTTTTAAGATTTTTTTCATATTTCACTATGTCTAAAGTAGTACAATGTTACCATAGTAACATTGCACTACTTTGGGGAAGTGATCAGTATTTTTTTTTTTTTACACAATTTGCTTATAGCAAAGATTTTACCTGAATGACATCGATTCATTCAGGGTTTTTTTTTTTTTTTGTGCTTAGCTGTGTTTTGGCCACAGCTAATCACATGACATGTGCATGTGATCGCTGTTACCATTCACAGCTAGACAGTAGTATTCAATGGATGGCATGAATGAAGCCATCCATTGTATACAACTGTCACGTGACCTGCTGTGATTGGTCACAGCAGGTCACATGGTATCGGCAACGGGGCCGATACTCAGATCTGTCATCGGCTGTGTCCAAGGTAGACGGCCGATGACAGATCGCGCGGCTCTGCAAGTGCGAAAAAGTGCGCATGTGCGGGAGGACGCCATTTGGTGTCCAACCCGGAAATCCAATACATTTTGCCGGACACCTTTTGGCTATTGGATGGCGTGTATTGGTTAACCGCTAGCCTACAGGGCACTTATACCCCCTTCCTGCCCAGGCCAATTTCCAGCTTTCAGCGCTGTCGCACTTTGAATGACAATTGCGCGGTAAAACAACAATATACCCATATGAAATTTTTATCATTTTTTTGTGACAGATAGAGCTTTATTTTGGTGGTATTTAATCACCTCTGGGTTTTTATTTTTTCTTAAACAAACCAATAACCACTGAAAATTAAAAAAAAGTTTTTTCTTAGTTTTTGTTATAAAATTGTGTAAATAAGTGATTTTTCTCCTTCACTGATGTGCGCTAATGAGGCTACACTGATGGGCACTGATAGGCTGCACTGATAGGTGGCACTGATGGGCACTGATGAGGAGGCACTGGTAGGTGGCACTGATGGGCATTGACAGGCATCACTGATGGGTACTGAAAGGCAGCACTGATATATGGCACTGTTAGGCGGCACTGATGCGCACTGATGCTGGTGGTACTGATTGGCATTGATAGGTGGCACTGACTGGCACTGATGGGTGATACTGAAAGGCAGCTCAGATGGGCACTGATATGTGGCATTGATGTGCACTGCTGTGCACTCATGGACACTGGCACAAGGCACTGACATAAGGCACTGATGGACACTTGCAGGTGGCACTGCTGGGGCTACACTGATCATCAGGGCACACTGATAATTTGAACTGCAGTTGAGCTAAACTGCTTTGTTTAATCTGAACTGCCTTGTTTGAGCTGAACTGCCATTGAGTTGATCTGCCGTGTTTAATCTGATCTGCTGTTGATCTGAACTGCCTTGTTTGATCTGAACTGCCTTGTTTAATCTGAACTGCCGTTGAGCTGACTTTGATCTTAACTGCCTTGTTTAATCTAAACTGCCGTTGAGCTGAACTGTCTTGTTTAATCTGAACTGCCTTGTTTAACCTGACCTGCCATTGATCTGATCTGCCTTTTGAGCTGAACTGCCTTGTTTAATCTGAACTGCCATTGATCTGATCTGCCTTTTGAGCTGAACTGCCTTGTTTAATCTGAACTGCCATTGCTCTGATCTGCCTTTTGAGCTGAACTGCCTTGTTTAATCTGAACTGCCATTGATCTGATCTGCCTTTTGAGCTGAACTGCCTTGTTTAATCTGAACTGCCATTGATCTGATCTGCCTTCTTTAATCTGAACTGCCATTGATCTGATCTGCCTTTTGAGCTGAACGGCCTTGTTTAATCTGAACTGCTGTTGAGCATAACTGCCTTTGTCAGGAATGGACTCAGCACTGGTGGTGGGACTCACCTGCCGTGTGGGCTGCAGTACCAGGGCTGACCAGCGGGTGCTCTCAGCAGCCAGAAGCTCCCTCCTGCAATCAGCCAAACCTGGGGCTGATTACAGAAGGTGTATTTAAAGGATGGCCAGACCTGCAGTCTGTGCCTTGGTGTATGTTTTCCCATGAGCCCCTGTACCTGGTATCCTGTGTTCCTGCTTCATTGCTGACCCTGCTTGATCCTGACCTCTGCTGACCGTCTCCTGTTGAACCCCTGGCTTGCCTGACCATCCTTCTGCCTGATCCCCTGTACCACGCTGCCCGTGAGTTACTGAACCCAGCTTGTGACCCTGACCATTCTCTGCCTGCTCCTTTGGTACCTTGCTGCCCGCACGTTGCTGACCTGGCTCGTCTGACCACGCTAACTACTCTGCCATCCATCCATCCTGCACGGATCCAGCCGTCCCTGCTCATACCTTCTGCCTCTTCACATCAGGCTTTCTACCTGCACATACCTCTGGCGGATCCCTCTACCACTAGCAGGTGTACTCAGGGGCCGTGACCTGGTTCCTGTCTGCTCCAAGTCCATCCCCACCATCAGGGGCCCTGGTGAATAAGCAGACTGGGACTTAGACTCCGCGCCCTGGGGAATCCTGTCCTGAGGACCGCTAGAGGTACCACCAAACGGTCATTACAGAACCCTACGGCCGGCCTGACCATTCCACCTCTCCAGCCCTGACTACGCCTGTGTTCCTGCACATACTAAGATTAGTGGAAGGTTGGTTTGTTTACTGTGAGTTATATATCTGGGTGGCTAATCATAATTATATTGTACCTGAAGTCTGAGTTTCCCTGTGTCAGTCCACACCTTTCTGGTCACTCCTGTTTTGGCGGTTTTCCTACCCACACTTATTTACTTGATTCTATACAGATTATAAACGTAATAATTGATTATAACCTTTTGTCTATACCTGAATTTAGCCAATACTGTTAATATTAAAAGTTAACCACTGTGCAAAAAAATAAAGATCTAATTATTTACACAGCAAGGAAGCTTTCTACTAATCAAATACAACAAAAATATAATACAGAATGTTACCAATACAAAGACTACAAGAAAGAGAAAGTTACAAGAAAAAGACAGAGCAATGGTGATACATTACAGCCATCCTGATGTTCTAAGGACTGTGCTGTGGAAGGCACATGGCACAAAAGGGAGGGCTTCTCCTTTGTCCAAGGTGTTTTATGCACTTTACAAAAGACCATCCCAAGAACCACCCACCCAAGTTATCTTCCAATGGGTGGGCTTCAGAGCAAGGTACACAAAAAAGCAGTTGCCTTCCCCCTCACCTCCATTGAGTCTTTTGTGTAATCCCCCCCCCCACACACAGACAAAATAACCTTCATGAAGATGTAGGCCCAAAATTGCCATTACATTTCCCCCTGAAGTTCATTGGAGAACTTATGCCCTCCCTCAATGATTTTGTACCCACCCATGACCACCCAGAAGGCCCAACCCCCCACCACCACTGCAACCTCCTCTTCTTTCTTGATCACGAAGGAACTCCTTATCTATCCTGAGTAAACAAAGAAGTCCTGGTGCCTCTGAGACCTCACATTCGGACCATGAATGCCTCTGCTGTGATGTTTCCTCGACCCTCTGCCTTGGAAGGACGGAACTCCAACATCGATGGCGGGATCCTGGTATCTTTAGTCCCGTAGCTTGGGAACACTGTGCAATGTTTGCAAAGATTGGATCAGACCGCGAAATGGCACTATTCAGCAAGGCGAAAGATAGTTTAGGAAGGTCTAGCTTTTGCACCCTTGTCTCAAGAGATGACGTGGTGGTTGTTGTTTCTTCAGGTGGTGGTAGGGCAGGCCTCCAGACAATCATACATGGATATGAAAAAAGAGAAGGAGAATGGTATTGGGGGGAAATCAAGCGTGAAGCAGCTGTTTAGCCTTTAAGGTTGTTAAGCATAGGGGTCTTAATGTGGGCAAGTAAAGCGGGATCCCCACAGGATGCAGAGTCTGAGCAACAGCCGGTATTTACCAGGGCCCCTGAAGGTGGGGATGGCTGATGCTGCATGCTATTGTCAGGTCTCAGTTCCTGGGTTCTCCCCACCCACTCACAGGGCTCGGAGTGGAACTATATACAGATTGAGGGATGTCTGCAGGAAGCAATTATAAGCCTGTGGATCCCCGTCGGACTCTTGAAGCTGAGTCGGGCACGAATGCCACAGCCTTATAATTCACAGCTCATTTATCTAAAAAAAATTATATGAAACAAGGAAAAAGAAAGAAAGAGGAAAGAGTAATAAAGGCAAAAACATACATATAACGATATAAAAATAAAAAAAGGTACAGATTTAATGCCCCTCCAACTACGACTTTTATTTCACTTTAGGTTGGTAAAGAGCAATGAGTCTGTATTCATACAAAAAAGTTAAAAATGAGAAAAGGTGAAAAAAATTATAATATATACTGTATATATAGTCGCCTGGGAAAACTGCATTAAAACACAAAAACATTGCAAAAATTGCAGCAGTTGCTAGACAATAGACAAGTCCTCCACTATACTATAATCAACAGTATATTTGCAGGTCAGGTACACAAAAACGGGGAGAGTAAAAAAATTTGATTTAAAAAACTTTTAGAATTTAGATAAACCTGACTGCATTTTATTGCTCCACTTTAGAGGCTTCTCCCTAAAACAAACCAAACAAAAAAAAAACAATAAAAAGGGGAAAAAAGAAACAAAGAACATCAAGAGTTTCCTTTTCCTTTATGTTGTTTTAGGGTCCTCTCTTGAATGCGCAAATTTCTTTTGTGTGTATCGGATCAGGTTCTTTAGAGAGCAGTTAATGGCCTCTCGGTTTCTCAATAGGAGATACCTTATTGAGGTACCTTATTGAGGTACCTTATTGGTGATCATTTTCCTGATAGTGATGCACATTATTAATTGCATCAGGAAGAGCAACAGAGTTACGCAAATCAGGTGAAGAGGGTGGAGTAAGATGTTTAAGAAAGCTGTGGCTTTAGGACTGTACCTGAAGAAACTCATCAGCATACCTTAGCATCTCTCTAATGTGTTTGTTACTTGGATTAATCAACTTTGATCCAAAGGTAACACCTAAATTGACCACTCCACTCCTCCGAAGACATCCTGATCTCCAGCTTCCTTGTTACCTTCTCCCCTGCTCATCATCAGGACTGCTCCAGAACCTCTGGAACTCCCCTCCCCAGTATGTCCAGCCAACTCCTACCCTGTTCACCACTAGGTGATCCCAGAAAATTAATTTATTTATGGAAACTTCATCTGCCTCCACCTAAAAACTATACCTCAGCCAGCTCCATCAGACCATTCTACCGCAGCTATTACGTTTTATACCACCCCCTCCCTTTAGATTATAAGCCCCTTGAGCTGGGCCCTCCTGTTGATGCTCTGCACAAACTGTTGGTGCTATCTAAAACCGGTTGCCCAAAACCAAACGTTTTAACTCTTCTTCAGATTCCAAAGAAAGTTTCTGTAGGTGTATGGGGGTGTCAGGTTTGAGACCAAGCCTTTTCCCTGAGGTAATAGGGGTATATGCCTGTGTCTTTGCTATTCTTTGTGCCAGAATTGCTGTCTCCTGTAAAGTCCCAAGCATAACATAACACCCTCCTCTCTCCTGCACCCATCAGTATCAATTATCTGAGGATGTCCGGACTCATAAACCATCAAAACATGATGGACTCGGGGATATAACACAGTAAAGTCCGACAGGATAGTACCCAAATTAACTGTGGTATACGCATGCTGTTCAGTCCCTGCAACTGGACACAGGAATGAGACAGTGTAAGTCAGGCATTGATAGCCATGGAACTGAGCCATCCACCAATTCTTATGACTCATAGCAAACTTGGATACTACCCTACCTGCGTCTTTTCAAAGTGGAAATTATCCCACTGAGAAAAAGGCAATCATTCTTCCGAGGTCCTGGGACTCCTCTGATTGTACCTGGGTACTGGACAGAGCAAGTTGGATTTCCTGACCCCTTCACCAACATATAGCAGACCTCCCAATTTGATTCTGAGTGCCTCCAGATCCGTAGTGTAATATTAGTTAAGGTACACTAGGAGTCTAGGATATTACGTTTATAATCTGTATAGAATCAAATAAGTGTGGGTAGGAAAACCGCCAAAACACTCCTAGATTCCTGACATCCTTGTTTAATCTGAACTGCCTATTTTAATCTGAACTGCCATTGATCTGAACTGCCTTTTGTGCTGAACGGCCTTGTTTGAGCTGAACGGCCTTGTTTGAGCTGAACGGCCTTGTTTGAGCTGAACGGCCTTGTCTGAGCTGAACGGCCTTGTCTGAGCTGAACGGCCTTGTCTGAGCTGAACGGCCTTGTCTGAGCTGAACGGCCTTGTCTGAGCTGAACGGCCTTGTCTGAGCTGAACGGCCTTGTCTGAGCTGAACGGCCTTGTCTGAGCTGAACGGCCTTGTCTGAGCTGAACGGCCTTGTCTGAGCTG
This sequence comes from Staurois parvus, assembly GCF_062004578.1. Classification (NCBI taxonomy): domain Eukaryota; kingdom Metazoa; phylum Chordata; class Amphibia; order Anura; family Ranidae; genus Staurois; species Staurois parvus. The sequence continues at coordinate 145,796 of NW_028318028.1, read as the reverse complement.
AACTGCCTTGTTAAATGTGAACTGCCTTGTTAAATGTGAACTGCCTTGTTAAATGTGAACTGCCTTGTTAAATGTGAACTGCCTTGTTAAATGTGAACTGCCTTGTTAAATGTGAACTGCCTTGTTAAATGTGAACTGCCTTGTTAAATGCGAACTGCCTTGTTTGAGCTGAACGGTCTTGTTTAATCTGACTGCCTTGTTTAATCTGAACTGCCGTTTAGCTGAACTGCCTTGTTTAATCTGAACTGCTTTGCTTAATCTAAACTGCCGTTGAGCTAAACTGCCTTGTTTTAATCTGAACTGACGTTGAGCTGAACTGCCTTGTTAAATCTCAACTGCCGTATAGCTGAACTGGGTGGTCTGGTGGGGGACTGTGACACACTGGCTTTGAGGAAGAGGTACAACCTCGAAAGGCGTCAGCCACTAGCTATCCAGAGGTTCACAGTCCCCCACCAGACCACCCAGAGGGGTTCCGGATCCACTCTGCATCCCTTGCGACATGCTTCTCATTTTGATCTGATTTTACATTTCTCTTGTGAGTATTTTACAATTTATAAATAAATCCCATTTTTAAGGTAATGCGCCAGGCCTGTGCGCCCTCTTTTTGTTTCTTATATACAGCTTTACCCATTGTGCATAGTAGTGGTAATAATAAATAGAATGAATGGATTTCATTTGGTATGCTTCATTTATGTTAAGGACAATAAATATCAGACTGTGTATGACAAGAGCAAGGGGGCATGTAAAGGAATGGAGAGGGGGTAAAATGTTCACCCTGCCTTCCTTCACATGGCAATTTCTTTCAAATCTTTTTTATTGGGATTTCAAGTACAGCAGAATAATCAGAGATAAATTGGAAAACAAATACAGGTTTATCCAAATGCCATATCTTAAGTGCATTGTTATCTATGAAATCAATCATATATAGGCCCAATGGCCTCACAATGTGTCAGAAATAAGATATACAATATTAGCATATTTGACTCCCAATCCTATAGAATCATAAGATTTTACGTAAGGCACATATAAGCTGCATAATACACTGAATTCCATCACTCTCATCCCTGAAGGACAGGCAACAGAAAGCACAACCTCCAGGTTTTGATAGTAAGAAGAGAAGAGATAAAAAAAAATATATATATATATATATATAAAGAGGGGATCAGGGGAGGCAAGGGAAACATAAGGGGTAAGGGAAGAAAAAGCAAGAAACAAATCAGAGCACCAAATCATCTGCACAAAAACCAGAGCTACTAGTATCATCTTCAAGAGCATATGTTCATATTATGATTCATAAACATCTTATTCCAACTAGCCCATTTCCAATCAAATTTCTCCATTTGCTGGGTATTAAGGGCCACAGCCTTTTCACATACATAATGTAACTGTACTCTTTGAATTATGTCGGACATAGAGGGAATCTTTGTTGATTTCCATGCAGCCGCAACAGCTATTCTGGATGCAATAAGAATATGGCCAATTATTGTTCTAAATTGGGCAGGAAATAGGTTTAGGGTGAGATTAAGCAAAGCCAGATGCGGTGCCAGAGTGGTTATCGAGCCAGAAATCTGTGAGATAAGAGAAAAAACTGCTTGCCAAAAGTTAAGTAGGCATGGACATTCCCACATAATGTGAGGTAAATTACCTTCCCTACCACAATTCCTCCAGCACAATGACGACACGTCTGGATACATTTTAGCCAATTTATATGGGGTAAGGTAGCTACGATACAAAGTTTTAAAAGAACAATCCCAGTGATTTGTACATTTTGTAATGCGTAGAGTATTGCACAGGGCCACATCCCATTCGTCTCGGGTGAAAGATCTTTGGAGGTCCCTCTCCCATCTACTCACACAACCCAGAATAGAAGTATCAGTCTCATAATGTTAAAGTTTATAAAACCATGAGATACCCTTTTTTAATTTTGATAGGGTTAGTTAACGCCTGCCATTGTTTCGAATCTATCTCAAGCCATGTCTTCGGATGTATACTGTGGAAACCTCCGATTTGTAAAAATTGATATAGACCTTTACTTGGTGTAGTGTCAGCTATCTCAGCAAAAGTGCTATATCCTAATTCCCTTAAAGGGTAAGTATTAAGGTTGGGAATAAAGAGTTCGTATGGCCTCAGTGGGATGTCCACATGCAGTTTTGGATAGGAGTTTAACTTATGAAGACCCGCCATCCATGCTTTAAGTGTGACATGAATAGTCGGGAGGAGTGTAGGTATAAGATTGGATGTGATTGACCTAGCCAGCAATAGTGCCCGAAGATCTTTATTAGGAACCACACTTTGCTCTATTTGTACCCACAGCTTATCAGATGGGGTTAGCCAAGCTGATATTTGGTCAAGGATAGTTGCATAATAATATGTAGAAAGCAGCGGGAGGCCTAACCCTCCTTTAGACCCATGTTTAGTAAGGGACAAAAATGGAATCCGTGGTTTTTTCCCTTTCCAGGTGTATCTTTTAAGTGCCACCTCCAATTTACGGAAATAAGCAGAAGGTATAATAATTGGAATAGTTTGAAAATAGTATAATATTTTAGGAAAGATCAACATCTTAAAAAGGCAGCTATTCTGCCTATCCATGATGATTCAAATTTTTCAAGTATCTGTAGCTCCACTAAAATAGATTGATATAGTTTTTCATAATTATCTTTAAATGTATTGGAGGTCGGGGCTGATATACAGATACCTAAATAGTCCAATTTCTTATGAGTCCAATTATAGGGAAATTTATCTTTAAGGTATTTCAAAGGTCCCCTGGAAACAGATATTGGAAGGGCACAAGCTTTGGTGATATTAAGTTTATAGTAAGAAACCGCACTGAAGGTCTCTAAGGAAACAGAGATTTCTGTAAGGGAATTCACTGGATCAGTAACCATAAGAATAACATCATCTGCAAATAGTCCAATTTTGTGGGAGGTATTTGCTATTGGGATGCCTGAGATTCATGGTGTCAGAGCCTGGAATCGAATCTGGGCCTTCTGGGGTGAGAGACGGTGTTTCTTTTCGCTGAGCCACCTGGAATGCTGGACAGCTCCCTTGACAATTCTTTGGATGATCCTGCCTTTGCCCTGTTTTGTCTTGAACCTTGAACTCCTTGCTCCTCCCATGAACTTCCTATAAAAGCCATGTCTCTGCACTTCCTGGTTGCCAGATTATTGTGCCTTACCAGCCAATATCCCGCTTACTGTTCCTGCTGCCATCTTCATCTACGTTACCGACCTTTGGCTTACTACTGACTACGATTCTGCCTCATCCTATCTACTACCATTGGTGACCGACCCTTGGCTTGTGACTGACTCCGCTTCTGTTTGATCCCTGGACTGTTTGATCCGCTTTTGGTTTCCAGCCTACTCATTCCCTGGTGGGGTGATCCTGAGATCTGCGACCTGGCATTCACACGCAGCCAAATCCATCTCCACCATTAGGAGCTCTGGGGAAGACCGGTGGATGCTTAGACCCCGCACCTCAGGTGAGCCTGTGTCATTCCCAGGGTGGGCCGCTGGTGTACCAATCCTGCTGGTTTCAGGTAAGCCTAACAACTGCTGTAGCAACTGGTCTCTGAACCTAACCCAGATCGTGACACATGGGTTATTTCTAATTGCGGACGCTAATGGTTCCATCACCAATGAAAAAATAATAGGAGATAAGGGACATCCCTGTCTTGTTGCATTAGTGATACTGAAGGGTGCAGATAATGCATTAGACATAAATACTTGCGCAGTAGGGACCGTATATAAAGCCATAATAGCCGATTTTATAAAGCCACTGATACCAAATTTAGATAATGTAGCATCTAAGTATTGCCAATGTACTCTATCGAAAGCTTTTTCGGCATCCAATGCCAAAAACACAGCCTGAGATCCTCTCGATTCAGTCAAATGCATCAGGTTGAGAATTCTGCGCGTTCCATCTCATGCTTGATGTCCCTTAACGAAGCCCACTTGGTCTGCTTTAATTAGCAGAGGAGTGATTTTTAAAAGACGAGTTTCTATAATTTTAGCGTACATTTTAAGGTCCGTGTTCAATAAAGAAATAGGCCTAAAATTTTGAGGGCGGTCTGGAGTTTTCCCCGGTTTTGGCAAAGTGACAATGATAGCCTTTAACATCTCCGATGGGAAAGTGGACTTAGATATCGCTTCATCAAAGATCGTTTTAAGGTGGGGTACTAAAGTGGATTGAAATTCCTTATAGTACTCAGCAGTAAAACCATCAGCCCCCGGGGACTTCCCTTTTGGTAAAGCTTTAATAGCTGCGATTATTTCACTTTCTAGAATAGGTTCGTTGAGCCCCTCTAAAGTATGGCGATCTAACGTAGGCAGTGAAACGTTTTCAAAGAATTGATTTATTAGCTCTGGTGTAGGTTGTTTAGTATGCGGGTCATCTTTGAGGTTATACAACTGGGAGTAATAAGAGCAGAATGCCGCCGCTATGCTATTAGGATGATATGTGTTACTGTTTGATATTGGGTCTATAATAGAAGCTAATTTGGATTGTCTAACAGCCAAATATCTCGCCAACAATTTACCCGCCTTGTTCCCTTGAGTGTAAAAGGTAGCTTTAGCTTTCTTCAAATTTTGGCCATGTCCCCAAGATAAGAGGGTCCTAAACTCAAGTCTAGTTTCTTGAAGTTCTCGCAGGACATTGGGGGATAAAGATTTCTTATGCTTATATTCTAGCCTAGCTATCTTATCGATTGTATCAGAAAAGATTTGATTCCTCTCACGCTTTGCTCTGGAAGCTAACTTTAGAAGCACACCTCTACAATACGCCTTATGAACTTACCACACAATAAATACATTAACATCAGAAGCAGAATTGATATCAAAGTATTCCTGTAAAGCTTCAGTAAGAGAAGATTTGAAAGTAGAATTGCAGAACATAGAGACATCATTACCATAAAAAAACAGGAGAAAACTTTAAAGTCTCTTCAATACTTAGTGAAATAGGTGCATGGTCCAACCATGTCATCGGATGAATTTCTGCCTTGATACAATTTTGCAATAAGTGAAAATCAAGGCAGGCACCGAGTCATCTTTGTAATGTACAGCGCTGAGCGAACTATTGGCGCTTTATAAATACTGTATAATAATAATAATCTGGCAAGGCAGTGGGCACCGAGTCATCAGGCACGACAGCGGTCATCGGGTCACCAGGCATCAGGTCATCTGGCTCGACAGCGGGCACCGAGTCATCTGGCAAGGCAGCGGGCACCGAGTCATCTGGCAAGGCAGCGGGCACCAAGTCATCTGGCAAGGCAGTGGGCACCGAGTCATCTGGCAAGACAGCGGGCATCGGATCATCAAGCAAGACAGCGGGCACCGAGTCATCTGGCAAGACAGCGGGCACCGAGTCATCTGGCAAGACAGCGGGCACCGAGTCATCTGGCAAGACAGTGGGCACCGAGTCATCAGGCATGGGATCATCTGGCTTGACAGCGGGCATCGGGTCACCAGGCATCAGGTCATCTGGCTCGACAGCTGGCATCGGGTCATCAGGCATGACAGCGGGCATCAGCTGGGTAGAGACATCAGGCTGAATTGCGGGTGCTGAGGCACCAGGCTGAACCACGGAAGGCGGGTTCTCAGACGGCAGGCTGACCGGTTTGGATACTGGCGGGATGGTACTGGTTGGAAAGAATTTTCTCTTTTTTCTGGTTTTAGTTACTGGAGCACTGTAAGTAAACGCAGGTCTATAAATGAATGGAGCAGCTGAAGACAGAGAAGAGCTGGAGGATGGAACAGAGGAGGGAGCAGTTGCTACAGAGGACTTCTTTACAGGGTTAAAGAAAGGATAGGTGCAGCGAGTGGGAGCAGGGGGCTGGTATGTGGTAGTTAGCAGAGTATACTGGGCCGTCACTGGGGGTGCTGTCGGGGATGCAGGAAGAGTACCTTGAGCAAAGGAATGATGTTGCAAGCTGACTGAGGCTGGGTGCAACAAATCTGTCCATGTCTGCAGTACTGGTTGAACAAAACTCAGCTTACACATAGCCTGTCTGACCAAAGACTGCACTGCGTTTATGCAATCCATAAGCACATGTGATGGACATGCTGCATAGTGCTCATGGAAACAATCCGGATCATCCTCCAACAACCATACCAGTGATTCCACTTGATCCACACTAAATGGGAGAAAAAAGTCATTCCTGCTTTCAGGGGTACAGGACCGAGCCAAAACAGCACAAACCTGGATCAATGGCTGCATCTCAGAAAACTCTGTGCCCTGATCTACTAGGCAATGAGCGATCCTTATACACTCTAGTAGTTGATCCCTGGGATACTCCTTCAGAGTCTGATAAGCATAGTCTTTGTCACTGTTATGATCTGCCAGGGGGTGCCTCAGGCTGCCAACTGACAGACCTACTCAGAGCGTGGGGTCTAAGCCCGGGCTGTGCTTTCACCAGAGCCCCTGATGGTGGGGATGGACTTGAAACAGTCCCGGGCCAGGTCACGACCTCCGAGCAGGCCCGCCAGTGGCTGAGGAGACCTTTGGGGACAGGTACCGGGAGAGCCAGATATGAAGAGGATGGCGGCCCCAGCAGGGTAGTAACGGATCGTGGGCCCGTGAGGGTAAGCGGGGTACAGAATCGGTAGGCGAGAGTAGTCGGGTCACACGCAGGGTCAGCAGGGAAGTCAATCCGTAGAATGGTCAGGGCAATCCGGGTCAAACGCAGGAGCAGGCAGAATAGTCAGGACAATCCGGGTCAAACGCAGGAGCAGGCAGAGTAGTCAGGACAATTCGGGTCAAACGCAGGAGCAGGCAGAATAGTCAGGGTCAATCAGGGTCACAAGATAGGTGCAGGAACTCAGGATCACAGGAAGACCTTGCGGCAATCTGTGACAGTGCAGGGCATCTTTAAATAGTGCGCCCTGCACTGTCATTGGCCGGCTAGGACGCGCCCCCGGCTGTCATTGGACGCCTGAGGCGCGCCCGCGGCTCCTACTGCGCATGCGCGGCGTCCTGTCAGCCGCGGCTCGCCGGGACCTAGTGCCTGTGTCCCGGCGCGATCTGCCGCCAATGCGCATGCGCGAGGGACGGAGCCGCGATCGCGGACCATGGAGCCGCGATCCCTGACAGTCATCAAACACTAGCAGAGATAAATACACCACCTCATCAAGATCCATCCTTCCCAGCAACAATAAGTCAAGATGGCTTCCCTGTGCAGCCACTTCTGGTCAGGATTGGCCTTGGTGTAATGTCAGGGCCCCTGGTATGACCAGAGGTGTGTGGACTGACACAGGGAAACGCAGGCTTCAGATATGGTATAAACAATATAATTTATTAAGACTAACAATACAGAACGCAATGCAAAACTAAACATAAACACAGTGCAAACAAACCAAACCACCCACCGATAACAAGACATACAATACAAAGAGTAGTCAGGCAGGCCGGGTCAGTAGCAAACGGGAAAACAGAGTACCAGGAACAGGTGGGAGAGTGGTCGGGGTCACAAGCTGGGTACAGTAACTCACGGGCAGCGCGGTACAGAGGGTCAGGCAGAGAATAGTCAGGGTCACAAGCCAGGGATCAAGCAGGAGAAGTCAGCAGAGGTCAGGATCAGGCAGGGTCGGCAACAAGTCAGACAGGAACAGGAATACAGGATACAAGGTACAGGGGCCCAAGGAAAAACACACACCAAGGCCCTGACTGTGAGTCTGGCCATTCCTTAAATACAACCCCTGCAATCAGCTTCAGGTGTTTGGCTGATTGCAGGGATGAGTCTCTGATTGCTGAGAGCACCCGCTGGCCAGCCCTGGTACTGCAGCCCACAAGGCAGGTGAGTCCCACCATTATTGGCAAGTCCATTCCTGACAGGATGGGAGACCCCAATGTGACAGGGGTCCCCTTACGCTGGCCCAGGGTCCTCCAGAACAGAAATGGATAGTCCCAGCACCCCACCGACTGCAGTGCAACAACCACCGCAAGCCCCCAAGCCCATCAGGGCCCGCGAACACAGAGGGAGATGGCGTCCAGGATATCCAATGGGGGCCCCGGATCCCGGATCACTGGAGGGGAACCCGGTGGCCAGTTCCTGCCAGCCCCCCTGCCTCCTGTACTCACTGTGGCCGGGATGAAAGGAATCCGGGTCGGAGGAGTAGGCTGCACCAGGCCGCAGACGTCCACTGCCTCAGGGTGGGACAATAAATCCCGAAGCGTACCTTCAGTCTTCGGGGACGCAGACGGTGCCTCTGATGCTCTCCGGACAGTCACCCACTGTCCGGATGGTAGCAGTGTGAGGTCCGAGGCGCCGGAGCCCCGGATTATGCGGCCACAGCAGGCCGCGAACGTCAGCCGCTACAGAGGGGGGCAATACAGCCCTGAGCCCCCCTCCAAAATGCAGGGGACACCGCTGGAAACCTCCGGTGCCCCGCTGGAGTCCGCTGCCACACGGATGGCAGCGGATTGTAACTTAATGCGCCGGAGCTCTGGATGTTGCGGCCGCTCCCGATCTGAAATGCCTTTTGAGCTAAACTGCCTTGTTTAATCTGAACTGCCTTGTTTAATCTGAACTACCTTGTTTAATCTGAACTGCCTTGTTTAATCTGAACTGCCATTGAGCTGAACTGCCTTGTTTATTATGAACTGCTGTTGAGCTGAACTACCTTGATTGAGTTGAACTGCTTTGTTTAAGCTGAACTGCCATTGAGCTTAACTGCTTTGTTTAATCTGAACTGCCGTTGACCTCACCCACCAATGCTGACACAGCTTGGATGAAGGTCAGAAGGCTAGCAAGAGGACGCCGCTCCTGCCACTCAAAAAATAAATCTTATTCAGCAGTCACAGCGTTGGAATTGGGAAAATATCTTCAATTTGTTAGCTTTCAATTTTTTTAACTCTGCCATGGCCGGTCCTAAGCCCGTGCTGCGAAAAGAGGAAGGTTGGGTGCTAGGACAGTAAACCAGCCCTGTAAAAAATAGTGCCACTATATTTCGAGTGAAAGGAAGACGTTCACTGCACCTGGGACTGGACAATTCCTCCCCGTCAGCTACAGCGTGGGGGAGGGGCGAGGACTCCAATGCTGTTAAGGCAAGAAAACATAAGCCATGCCTACTCAAAGCTGATTGGTGACAGAAAAGAGGCGGGGCCTGATTGAGTTCCACTTGAAAGGCAGCAAATCAGGTGCGTGGCGTGAAAGCGGAGCTCTTGAGGCTCAATCTGCGATTGGCCAATTATATAGCGGTTGTGTTTGGGTGATCATACAGAAATTCCTCCCTGTCAGCTGCAGCGTAGGGGACGGGGTGGGGACTCTGAGGCTGTTAAGGTAAGAAAACATAAGCCACGCCTACTTAACCTCACAGCACTCAGCGTTCCAGGGATGACCAGCGATCAGCAGACAGGGAACCTCACGGCACTCGGCGTTCCAGGGACGACCAGCAATCAGCAGACACGGATGACCAGCGATCTGCAAACAGGGAACTTCATGGTATCAACCACGGCTCTCAGGTAGGGACACGGCATGCTTGCAGGGGCTCGGCAGGGTCTAGTGTAATGTGAACTGCCTAGTGTAATGTGAACTGCCTAGTGTAATGTGAACTGCCGTTGATCTGAATTACCATTAAGCTGAACTGCCTTTTTTAATCTGAATTGCCGTTGAGCTGAACTGTCTTGCTTAATCTAAATTGCCTTGTTTAATGTGAACTGCCTAGTGTAATGTGAACTGCCGTTAAAACTGAACTGCCTTGTTTTAATCTAAACTGCCGTTGAGCTGAACTGCCTTGTTTTAATCTGAATTGCCTTGTTTAATGTGAACTGCCTTGTTTTATCTGAACTTCCTTGTATAATGTGAACCGCCGTTGAGCTGAACTGCCTTGTTTAATCTAAGCTGCCTTGTTTGAGCTGAACTGCCTTGTTTGAGCTGAACTGCCTTGTTTGAGCTGAACTGCCTTGTTTGAGTTGAACTGCCTTGTTTGAGATGAACTGCCTTGTTTGAGATGAACTGCCTTGTTTGAGATGAACTGCCTTGTTTGAGATGAACTGCCTTGTTTGAGATGAACTGCCTTGTTTAATTTGAGCTGGTTTTTTTAATCTGAACTGCCTTGTTTAATCTGAATTTGCGTTGAGCTAAACTTCCTTTATTTAATATGAACTGCCTTTGAGCTGAACTGCCTTGTTTAATCTGAACTCCTTCTGAGCTGAACTGCCATGTTTAATCTGAACTGCCTTGTTTAATCTGAACTGCTTTTTTTAATCTGAACTGCTTTTGAGCTGAACTGTCTTGTTTTAATCTAAACTGCCGTTGAGCTGAACTGCCTTGTTTAATGTGAACTGCTTTGTTTAATCTGAACTGCCGTTGAGCTGAACTGCCTTTGATCTGAACTGCCATGTTTAATCTGAACTGCCTTTGAGCTGAACTGCCGTTGAGCTGAACTGCCGTGTTTAATGTGAACTGCCGTTTTTAATGTGAACTGCCTAGTGTAATGTGAACTGCCTAGTGTAATGTGAACTGCCGTTGATCTGAATTGCCATTAAGCTGAACTGCCTTGTTTAATCTGATCTGCCATTGAGCTGAACTGCCTTGTTTTAATCTAAACTGCCATTGAGCTGAACTGCCTTGTTTTAATCTGAATTGCTTGTTTTAATCTGAACTGCCTTGTTTTATCTGAACTGCCTTGTATAATGTGAACCGCCGTTGAGCTTAATTGTTTTGTTTAATCTGAACTGCCTTGTTTAATCTTACCTGCCATTGATCTGAAATGCCTTTTGAGCTGAACTGCCTTGTTTAATCTTAACTGCCTTGTTTAATCTGAACTGCCTTGTTTAATCTGAACTACCTTGTTTAATCTGAACTGCCGTTGAGCTGAACTGCCTTGTTTATTATGAACTGCTGTTGAGCTGAACTACCCTGATTGAGTTGAACTGCTTTCTTTAAGCTGAACTGCCGTTGAGCTTAATTGCTTTGTTTAATCTGAACTGCCGTTGACCTCACCCACCAATGCTGACACAGCTTGGATGAAGGTCAGAATACCAGCCAGAGGACGCCGCTCCTGCCGCTCAAAAAAGAAACATCATTCAGCCGTCACAGCGTTGGAATTGGGAAAATATCTTCAATTTGTTAGCTCTCCATTTTTTTAACTCTGCAATGGCCGGTCCGTGCTGCGAAAAGAGGAAGGTTGGGTGCTAGGACAGTAAACCAGCCCTGTAAAAAAAGTGCCACTATATTTTGAGTGAAAGGAAGACGTTCACTGCACCTGGGACTGGACAATTCCTCCCCGTCAGCTACAGCGTGGGGGAGGGGCGAGGACTCCAATGCTGTTAAGGCAAGAAAACATAAGCCATGCCTACTCAAAGCTGATTGGTGACATAAAAGAAGCGGGGCCTGATCTAAGTTCCACTTGAGAGGCAGCAAATCAGGTGCGTGGCGTGAAAGCGGAGCTCTTGAGGCTCAATCTGCGATTGGCCAACTATATAGTGGTTGTGTTTGGGTGATCATACAGAAATTCCTCCCCGTCAGCTGCAGCGTAGGGGACGGGGTGGGGACTCTGAGGCTGTTAAGGCAAGAAAACATAAGCCACGCCTACTCAACCTCACAGCACTCAGCGTTCCAGGGATGACCAGCGATCAGCAGACAGGGAACCTCACGGCACTCGGCGTTCCAGGGACGACCAGCAATCACCAGACACGGATGACCAGCGATCTACAGACAGGGAACCTCATGGTACGCGGCGTTCCAGGGATGACCAGCGATCAGCAGACAGGGACAACCAGCAATCAACCACGGTTCTCAGGTAGGGACACGGCATGCTTGCAGGGGCTCGGCAGGGTCTTGGCCGTGGGGTCTGTTTAATGTGAATTGCCTTGTTTAATGTGAATTGCCTTGTTTAATGTGAATTGCCTTGTTTAATGTGAACTGCCTTGTTTAATCTGAACTGCCTTGTTTAAGCTGAACTGCCTTGTTTGAGCTGAACTGCCTTGTTTGAGCTGAACTGCCTTGTTTGAGCTGAACTGCCTTGTTTGAGCTGAACTGCCTTGTTTGAGCTGAACTGCCTTGTTTAATTTGAGCTGGCTTTTTTAATCTGAGCTGCCTTGTTTAATATGAGCTGCCTTGTTTAATCTGAATTTGTGTTGAGCTAAACTGCCTTATTTAATATGAACTGCCTTTGAGCTGAACTGCCTTGTTTAATCTGAACTGCCTTGTTTAATCTGAACTCCTTCTGAGCTGAACTGCCTTTGAGCTGAACTCCCTTTGATCTGAACTGCCTTGTTTAATCTGATCTGTCGCTGATCTGAACTGCCTTGTTTAATCTGAACTGCCTTGTTTAATCTGAACTGCCTTGTTTAATCTGAATTGCCGTTGAGCTGAACTGCCTTGCTTAATCTAAACTGCCGTTGAGATGAACTGCCTTGATTTAATCTAAACTGCCGTTGAGCTGAACTGCCTTGTTTTAATCTGAATTGCCTTGTTTTAATCTGATCTGCCTTGTTTTATCTGAACTGCCTTGTATAATGTGAACCGCCGTTGAGCTTAACTGTTATGTTTAATCTGAACTGCCTTGTTTAATCTTACCTGCCATTGATCTGAAATGCCTTTTGAGCTGAACTGCCTTGTTTAATCTGAACTACCTTGTTTAATCTGAACTACCTTGTTTAATCTGAACTGCCTAGTTTAATCTGAACTGCCATTGAGCTGAACTTCCTTTGATCTGAACTGCCGTTGAGCAGTACTGCCTTGTTTATTATGGACTGCTGTTGAGCTGAACTACCTTGATTGAGTTGAACTGCTTTGTTTAAACTGAAGTGCCGTTGAGTTTAACTGCTTTGTTTAATCTGAACTACCGTTGACCTCACCCACCAATGCTGACACAGCTTGGATGAAGGTCAGAATGCTAGCAAGAGGACGCCGCTCCTCCCGCTGAAAAAATAAATATTATTCAGCAGTCACAGTTTTGGAATTGGGAAAATATCTTCAATTTGTTAGCTTTCAATTTTTTTAACTTTGCTATGGCCGGTCCTAAGCCCGTGCTGCAAAAAGAGGAAGGTTGGGTGCTAGGACAGTAAACCAGCCCTTTAAAAAAAGTGCCACTATATTTCGAGTGAAAGGAAGACGTTCACTGCACCTGGGACTGGACAAGTGTGGCTAGTAGAAGGTTTAACAGGGTAACATGGGAATGAGACTTATCATGATATGATATAGTATATTTAGTTATATACGCCTATAGTTTACCATATGCCATGATCTCACCCACCAATTCTGACACAGCTTGGATGAAGGTCAGAATACCAGCCACTCCTGCTGCTCAAAAAAGAAACATTATTCAGCAGTCAAAGCGTTGGAATTGGGAAAATATCTTCAATTTGTTAGCTTTCAATTTTTTTAACTCTGCCATGGCCGGTCCTAAGCCCATGCTGTGAAAAGAGGAAGGTTGGGTGCTAGGACAGTAAACCAGCCCTGTAAAAAAAAGTGCCACTATATTTCGAGAGAAAGGAAGATGTTCACTGCACCTGAGACTGGACAATTCCTCCCCGTCAGCTACAGCGTGAGGGAGGGGCGAGGACTCCAATGCTGTTAAGGCAAGAAAACATAAGCCATGCCTACTCAAAGCTTAATGGTGACAGAAAAGAGGCGGGGCCTGATCTAAGTTCCGCTTGAGAGGCAGCAAATTAGGTGCGTGGTGTGAAAGCGGAGCTCTTGAGGCTCAATCTGCGATTGGCCTGCGATATCTGCGATAGCGGTTGTGTTTGGGTGATCATACAGAAATTCCTCCCCGTCAGCTGCAGCGTAGGGGACGGGGTGGGGGCTCTGAGACTGTTAAGGTAAGAAAACATAAGCCACGCCTACTCAACCTCACAGCACTCAGCGTTCCAGGGATGACCAGCGATCAGCAGACAGGGAACCTCACGGCACTCGGCGTTCCAGGGACAACCAGCAATCATCAGACACGGATGACCAGCGATATGCAGACAGGTAACCTCATGGTACGCGGTGTTCCAGGGACGACCAGCGATCAGCAGACAGGGACAACCAGTGATCAACCACGGCTCTCAGGTAGGGACACGGCATGCTTGCAGGGGCTCGGCAGGGTCTTGGCCGTGGGGTCTGTTTAATCTGAATTGCCTTGTTTAATGTGAACTGCCTTGTTTAATGTGAACTGCCTTGTTTAATTTGAACTGCCTTGTTTAATCTGAGCTGCCTTGTTTGAGTTGAACTGCCTTGTTTGAGTTGAACTGCCTTGTTTGAGTTGAACTGCCTTGTTTGAGATGAACTGCCTTGTTTGAGCTGAACTGCCTTGTTTAATTTGAGCTGGCTTTTTTAATCTGAGCTGCCTTGTTTAATATGAGCTGCCTTGTTTAATCTGAATTTGCGTTGAGCTAAACTGCCTTTATTTAATATGAACTGCCTTTGAACTGAACTGCCTTGTTTAATCTGAACTCCTTCTGAGCTGAACTGCCATGTTTAATCTGAACTGCCATGTTTAATCTGAACTACCATTTTTAATCTGAACTGCCATGTTTAATCTGAACTGCCTTGTTTAATCTGAACTGCCTTGTTTAATGTGAACTGCCTTGTTTAATGTGAACTGCCTTGTTTAATCTAAACTGCCTTGTTTAATCTAAACTGCTTTGTTTAATCTAAACTGCTTTTGAGCTGAACTGTCTTGTTTTAATCTAAACTGCCGTTGAGCTGAACTGCCTTTGAGCTAAACTGCCTTGTTTAATGTGAGCTGACTTATTTAATCTGAACTGTCTAGTTTAATCTGAACTGCCATTGAGCTGAACTGCCTTTGATCTGAACTGCCGTTGAGCTGAACTGCCTTGTTTATTATGAACTGCTGTTGAGCTGAACTACCTTGATTGAGTTGAACTGCTTTGTTTAAACTGAACTGCCGTTGAGCTTAACTGCTTTGTTTAATTTGAACTGCTGTTGACCTCACCCACCAATGCTGACACAGCTTGGATGAAGGTCAGAATACCAGCCAGAGGACGCCGCTCCTGCCGCTCAAAAAAGAAACATCATTCAGCCGTCACAGCGTTGGAATTGGGAAAATATCTTCAATTTGTTAGCTCTCCATTTTTTTAACTCTGCCATGGCCGGTCCTAAGCCCGTGCTGCGAAAAGAGGAAGGTTGGGTGCTGGGACAGTAAACCAGCCCTGTAAAAAAAAGTGCCGCTATGTTTCGAGTGAAAGGAAGACGTTCACTGCACCTGGGACTGGACAAGTGTGGCTAGCAGAAGGTTTAACAGGGTAACATGGGAACGAGACTTATCATGATATGATATAGTATATATAGTTATATACGCCTATAGTTTACCGTACGCCATGATCTCACCCACCAATGCTGACACAGCTTGGATGAAGGTCAGAATACCAGCCAGAGGACGCCGCTCCTGCCGCTCAAAAAAGAAACATAATTCAGCCGTCACAGCGTTGGAATTGGGAAAATATCTTCAATTTGTTAGCTCTCCATTTTTTTAACTCTGCCATGGCCGGTCCTAAGCCCGTGCTGCGAAAAGAGGAAGGTTGGGTGCTGGGACAGTAAACCAGCCCTGTAAAAAAAAGTGCCGCTATGTTTCATGAAAGGAAGACGTTCACTGCACCTGGGACTGGACAAGTGTGGCTAGCAGAAGGTTTAACAGGGTAACATGGGAACGAGACTTATCATGATATGATATAGTATATATAGTTATATACGCCTATAGTTTACCGTACGCCATGATCTCACCCACCAATGCTGACACAGCTTGGATGAAGGTCAGAATACCAGCCAGAGGACGCTGCTCCTGCCGCTCAAAAAAGAAACATCATTCAGCCGTCACAGCATTGGAATTGGGAAAATATCTTCAATTTGTTAGCTCTCCATTTTTTTAACTCTGCCATGGCCGGTCCTAAGCCCGTGCTGCGAAAAGAGGAAGGTTGGGTGCTGGGACAGTAAACCAGCCCTGTAAAAAAAAGTGCCGCTATGTTTCGAGTGAAAGGAAGACGTTCACTGCACCTGGGACTGGACAAGTGTGGCTAGCAGAAGGTTTAACAGGGTAACATGGGAACGAGACTTATCATGATATGATATAGTATATATAGTTATATACGCCTATAGTTTACCGTACGCCATGATCTCACCCACCAATGCTGACACAGCTTGGATGAAGGTCAGAATACCAGCCAGAGGACGCCGCTCCTGCCGCTCAAAAAAGAAACATCATTCAGCCGTCACAGCGTTGGAATTGGAAAAATATCTTCAATTTGTTAGCTCTCCATTTTTTTAACTCTGCCATGGCTGGTCCTAAGCCCGTGCTGCGAAAAGAGGAAGGTTGGGTGCTGGGACAGTAAACCAGCCCTGTAAAAAAAATTGCCGCTATGTTTCGAGTGACAGGAAGACGTTCACTGCACCTGGGACTGGACAAGTGTGGCTAGCAGAAGGTTTAACAGGGTAACATGGGAACGAGACTTATCATGATATGATATAGTATATATAGTTATATACGCCTATAGTTTACCGTACGCCATGATCTCACCCACCAATGCTGACACAGCTTGGAAGAAGGTCAGAATACCAGCCAGAGGACGCCGCTCCTGCCGCTCAAAAAAGAAACATCATTCAGCCGTCACAGCGTTGGAATTGGGAAAATATCTTCAATTTGTTAGCTCTCCATTTTTTTAACTCTGCCATGGCCGGTCCTAAGCCCGTGCTGCGAAAAGAGGAAGGTTGGGTGCTGGGACAGTAAACCAGCCCTGTAAAAAAAAGTGCCGCTATGTTTCAAGTGAAAGGAAGACGTTCACTGCACCTGGGACTGGACAAGTGTGGCTAGCAGAAGGTTTAACAGGGTAACATGGGAACGAGACTTATCATGATATGATATAGTATATATAGTTATATACGCCTATAGTTTACCGTACGCCATGATCTCACCCACCAATGCTGACACAGCTTGGATGAAGGTCAGAATACCAGCCAGAGGACGCCGCTCCTGCCGCTCAAAAAAGAAACATCATTCAGCCGTCACAGCGTTGGAATTGGGAAAATATCTTCAATTGGTTAGCTCTCCATTTTTTTAACTCTGCCATGGCCGGTCCTAAGCCCGTGCTGCGAAAAGAGGAAGGTTGGGTGCTGGGACAGTAAACCAGCCCTGTAAAAAAAAGTGCCGCTATGTTTCGAGTGAAAGAAAGACGTTCACTGCACCTGGGACTGGACAAGTGTGGCTAGCAGAAGGTTTAACAGGGTAACATGGGAACGAGACTTATCATGATATGATATAGTATATATAGTTATATACGCCTATAGTTTACCGTACGCCATGATCTCACCCACCAATGCTGACACAGCTTGGATGAAGGTCAGAATACCAGCCAGAGGACGCCGCTCCTGCCGCTCAAAAAAGAAACATCATTCAGCCGTCACAGCGTTGGAATTGGGAAAATATCTTCAATTTGTTAGGTCCCCATTTTTTTAACTCTGCCATGGCCGGTCCTAAGCCCGTGCTGCGAAAAGAGGAAGGTTGGGTGCTGGGACAGTAAACCAGCCCTGTAAAAAAAAGTGCCGCTATGTTTCGAGTGAAAGAAAGACGTTCACTGCACCTGGGACTGGACAAGTGTGGCTAGCAGAAGGTTTAACAGGGTAACATGGGAACGAGACTTATCATGATATGATATAGTATATATAGTTATATACGCCTATAGTTTACCGTACGCCATGATCTCACCCACCAATGCTGACACAGCTTGGATGAAGGTCAGAATACCAGCCAGAGGACGCCGCTCCTGCCGCTCAAAAAAGAAACATCATTCAGCCGTCACAGTGTTGGAATTGGGAAAATATCTTCAATTTGTTAGCTCTCCATTTTTTTAACTCTGCCATGGCCGGTCCTAAGCCCGTGCTGCGAAAAGAGGAAGGTTGGGTGCTGGGACAGTAAACCAGCCCTGTAAAAAAAAGTGCCGCTATGTTTCGAGTGAAAGGAGGACGTTCACTGCACCTGGGACTGGACAATTCCTCCCCGTCAGCTACAGCGTGGGGGAGGGGCGAGGACTCCAATGCTGTTAAGGCAAGAAAACATAAGCCATGCCTACTCAAAGCTGATTGGTGACATAAAAGAAGCGGGGCCTGATCTAAGTTCCACTTGAGAGGCAGCAAATCAGGTGCGTGGCGTGAAAGCGGAGCTCTTGAGGCTCAATCTGCGATTGGCCAACTATATAGTGGTTGTGTTTGGGTGATCATACAGAAATTCCTCCCCGTCAGCTGCAGCGTAGGGGACGGGGTGGGGACTCTGAGGCTGTTAAGGCAAGAAAACATAAGCCACGCCTACTCAACCTCACAGCACTCAGCGTTCCAGGGATGACCAGCGATCAGCAGACAGGGAACCTCACGGCACTCGGCGTTCCAGGGACGACCAGCAATCACAAGACACGGATGACCAGCGATCTGCAGACAGGGAACCTCATGGTACGCGGCTTTCCAGGGATGACCAGCGATCAGCAGACAGGGACAACCAGCAATCAACCACGGTTCTCAGGTAGGGACACGGCATGCTTGCAGGGGCTCGGCAGGGTCTTGGCCGTGGGGTCTGTTTAATGTGAATTGCCTTGTTTAATGTGAACTGCCTTGTTTAATCTGAACTGCCTTGTTTAATCTGAACTGCCTTATTAAATCTGAACTGCCTTGTTAAATCTGAACTGCCTTGTTAAATCTGAACTGCCTTGTTAAATCTGAACTGCCTTGTTTGAGCTTAACTGCCTTGTTTGAGCTGAACTGCCTTGTTTGAGTTGAACTGCCTTGTTTGAGCTGAACTGCCTTGTTTGAGCTGATCTGCCTTGTTTGAGCTGAACTGCCTTGTTTGAGCTGAACTGCCTTGTTTGAGCTGAACTGCCTTGTTTGAGCTGAACTGCCTTGTTTGAGCTGAACTGCCTTGTTTGAGCTGAACTGCCTTGTTTGAGCTTAACTGCCTTGTTTGAGCTGAACTGCCTTGTTTGAGTTGAACTGCCTTGTTTGAGCTGAACTGCCTTGTTTGAGCTGAACTGCCTTGTTTGAGCTTAACTGCCTTGTTTGAGCTGAACTGCCTTGTTTGAGTTGAACTGCCTTGTTTGAGCTGAACTGCCTTGTTTGAGCTGATCTGCCTTGTTTGAGCTGATCTGCCTTGTTTGAGCTGAACTGCCTTGTTTGAGCTGAACTGCCTTGTTTGAGCTGAACTGCCTAGTTTGAGCTGAACTGCCTTGTTTGAGCTGAACTGCCTTGTTTGAGCTGAACTGCCTTGTTTGAGCTGAACTGCCTTGTTTGAGCTGAACTGCCTTGTTTGAGCTGAACTGCCTTGTTTAATTTGAGCTGGCTTTTTTAATCTGAGCTGCCTTGTTTAATATGAGCTGCCTTGTTTAATCTGAATTTGTGTTGAGCTAAACTGCCTTATTTAATATGAACTGCCTTTGAGCTGAACTGCCTTGTTTAATCTGAACTGCCTTGTTTAATCTGAACTGCCTTTGAGCTGAACTGCTTTGTTTAATCTGAACTCCCTTTGATCTGAACTGCCTTGTTTAATCTGATCTGCCGCTGATCTGAACTGCCTTGTTTAATCTGAACTGCCTTGTTTAATCTGAACTGCCTTGTTTAATCTGAATTGCCTTTGAGCTGAACTGCCTTGCTTAATCTAAATTGCCTTGTTTAATGTGAACTGCCTAGTTTAATGTGAATTGCCGGTAAACTGAACTGCCTTGTTTAATCTGATCTGCCGTTGAGCTGAACTGCCTTGTTTTAATCTAAACTGCCGTTGAGATGAACTGCCTTGATTTAATCTAAACTGCCGTTGAGCTGAACTGCCTTGTTTTAATCTGAATTGCCTTGTTTTAATCTGATCTGCCTTGTTTTATCTGAACTGCCTTGTATAATGTGAACCGCCGTTGAGCTTAACTGTTATGTTTAATCTGAACTGCCTTGTTTAATCTTACCTGCCATTGATCTGAAATGCCTTTTGAGCTGAACTGCCTTGTTTAATCTGAACTACCTTGTTTAATCTGAACTACCTTGTTTAATCTGAACTGCCTAGTTTAATCTGAACTGCCATTGAGCTGAACTTCCTTTGATCTGAACTGCCGTTGAGCAGTACTGCCTTGTTTATTATGGACTGCTGTTGAGCTGAACTACCTTGATTGAGTTGAACTGCTTTGTTTAAACTGAAGTGCCGTTGAGCTTAACTGCTTTGTTTAATCTGAACTACCGTTGACCTCACCCACCAATGCTGACACAGCTTGGATGAAGGTCAGAATGCTAGCAAGAGGACGCCGCTCCTCCCGCTGAAAAAATAAATATTATTCAGCAGTCACAGATTTGGAATTGGGAAAATATCTTCAATTTGTTAGCTTTCAATTTTTTTAACTTTGCTATGGCCGGTCCTAAGCCCGTGCTGCAAAAAGAGGAAGGTTGGGTGCTAGGACAGTAAACCAGCCCTTTAAAAAAAGTGCCACTATATTTCGAGTGAAAGGAAGACGTTCACTGCACCTGGGACTGGACAAGTGTGGCTAGCAGAAGGTTTAACATGGTAACATGGGAACGAGACTTATCATGATATGATATAGTATATATAGTTATATACGCCTATAGTTTACCGTACGCCATGATCTCACCCACCAATGCTGACACAGCTTGGATGAAGGTCAGAATACCAGCCAGAGGACGCCGCTCCTGCCGCTCAAAAAAGAAACATCATTCAGCAGTCACAGTGTTGGAATTGGGAAAATATCCTCAATTTGTTAGCTCTCCATTTTTTTAACTCTGCCATGGCCGGTCCTAAGCCCGTGCTGCGAAAAGAGGAAGGTTGGGTGCTGGGACAGTAAACCAGCCCTGTAAAAAAAAGTGCCGCTATGTTTCGAGTGAAAGGAAGACGTTCACTGCACCTGGGACTGGACAAGTGTGGCTAGCAGAAGGTTTAACAGGGTAACATGGGAACGAGACTTACAATGATATGATATAGTATATATAGTTATATACGCCTATAGTTTACCGTACGCCATGATCTCACCCACCAATGCTGACACAGCTTGGATGAAGGTCAGAATACCAGCCAGAGGACGCCGCTCCTGCCGCTCAAAAAAGAAACATCATTCAGCCGTCACAGCGTTGGAATTGGGAAAATATCTTCAATTTGTTAGCTCTCCATTTTTTTAACTCTGCCATGGCCGGTCCTAAGCCCGTGCTGCGAAAAGAGGAAGGTTGGGTGCTGGGACAGTAAACCAGCCCTGTAAAAAAAAGTGCCGCTATGTTTCGAGTGAAAGGAAGACGTTCACTGCACCTGGGACTGGACAAGTGTGGCTAGCAGAAGGTTTAACAGGGTAACATGGGAACGAGACTGTCAGGGATCACGGCCCATGGAGCCGCGATCGCGGCTCCGTCCCTCGCGCATGCGCGGTGGCGGCAGATCGCGCCGGGACACAGGCACCAGGGCCCGGCGAGCCGCGGCTGACAGGACGCCGCGCATGCGCAGTAGGAGCTGAACTACCCTGATTGAGTTGAACTGCTTTCTTTAAGCTGAACTGCCGTTGAGCTTAATTGCTTTGTTTAATCTGAACTGCCGTTGACCTCACCCACCAATGCTGACACAGCTTGGATGAAGGTCAGAATACCAGCCAGAGGACGCCGCTCCTGCCGCTCAAAAAAGAAACATCATTCAGCCGTCACAGCGTTGGAATTGGGAAAATATCTTCAATTTGTTAGCTCTCCATTTTTTTAACTCTGCAATGGCCGGTCCGTGCTGCGAAAAGAGGAAGGTTGGGTGCTAGGACAGTAAACCAGCCCTGTAAAAAAAGTGCCACTATATTTTGAGTGAAAGGAAGACGTTCACTGCACCTGGGACTGGACAATTCCTCCCCGTCAGCTACAGCGTGGGGGAGGGGCGAGGACTCCAATGCTGTTAAGGCAAGAAAACATAAGCCATGCCTACTCAAAGCTGATTGGTGACATAAAAGAAGCGGGGCCTGATCTAAGTTCCACTTGAGAGGCAGCAAATCAGGTGCGTGGCGTGAAAGCGGAGCTCTTGAGGCTCAATCTGCGATTGGCCAACTATATAGTGGTTGTGTTTGGGTGATCATACAGAAATTCCTCCCCGTCAGCTGCAGCGTAGGGGACGGGGTGGGGACTCTGAGGCTGTTAAGGCAAGAAAACATAAGCCACGCCTACTCAACCTCACAGCACTCAGCGTTCCAGGGATGACCAGCGATCAGCAGACAGGGAACCTCACGGCACTCGGCGTTCCAGGGACGACCAGCAATCACCAGACACGGATGACCAGCGATCTACAGACAGGGAACCTCATGGTACGCGGCGTTCCAGGGATGACCAGCGATCAGCAGACAGGGACAACCAGCAATCAACCACGGTTCTCAGGTAGGGACACGGCATGCTTGCAGGGGCTCGGCAGGGTCTTGGCCGTGGGGTCTGTTTAATGTGAATTGCCTTGTTTAATGTGAATTGCCTTGTTTAATGTGAATTGCCTTGTTTAATGTGAACTGCCTTGTTTAATCTGAACTGCCTTGTTTAAGCTGAACTGCCTTGTTTGAGCTGAACTGCCTTGTTTGAGCTGAACTGCCTTGTTTGAGCTGAACTGCCTTGTTTGAGCTGAACTGCCTTGTTTGAGCTGAACTGCCTTGTTTAATTTGAGCTGGCTTTTTTAATCTGAGCTGCCTTGTTTAATATGAGCTGCCTTGTTTAATCTGAATTTGTGTTGAGCTAAACTGCCTTATTTAATATGAACTGCCTTTGAGCTGAACTGCCTTGTTTAATCTGAACTGCCTTGTTTAATCTGAACTCCTTCTGAGCTGAACTGCCTTTGAGCTGAACTCCCTTTGATCTGAACTGCCTTGTTTAATCTGATCTGTCGCTGATCTGAACTGCCTTGTTTAATCTGAACTGCCTTGTTTAATCTGAACTGCCTTGTTTAATCTGAATTGCCGTTGAGCTGAACTGCCTTGCTTAATCTAAACTGCCGTTGAGATGAACTGCCTTGATTTAATCTAAACTGCCGTTGAGCTGAACTGCCTTGTTTTAATCTGAATTGCCTTGTTTTAATCTGATCTGCCTTGTTTTATCTGAACTGCCTTGTATAATGTGAACCGCCGTTGAGCTTAACTGTTATGTTTAATCTGAACTGCCTTGTTTAATCTTACCTGCCATTGATCTGAAATGCCTTTTGAGCTGAACTGCCTTGTTTAATCTGAACTACCTTGTTTAATCTGAACTACCTTGTTTAATCTGAACTGCCTAGTTTAATCTGAACTGCCATTGAGCTGAACTTCCTTTGATCTGAACTGCCGTTGAGCAGTACTGCCTTGTTTATTATGGACTGCTGTTGAGCTGAACTACCTTGATTGAGTTGAACTGCTTTGTTTAAACTGAAGTGCCGTTGAGTTTAACTGCTTTGTTTAATCTGAACTACCGTTGACCTCACCCACCAATGCTGACACAGCTTGGATGAAGGTCAGAATGCTAGCAAGAGGACGCCGCTCCTCCCGCTGAAAAAATAAATATTATTCAGCAGTCACAGTTTTGGAATTGGGAAAATATCTTCAATTTGTTAGCTTTCAATTTTTTTAACTTTGCTATGGCCGGTCCTAAGCCCGTGCTGCAAAAAGAGGAAGGTTGGGTGCTAGGACAGTAAACCAGCCCTTTAAAAAAAGTGCCACTATATTTCGAGTGAAAGGAAGACGTTCACTGCACCTGGGACTGGACAAGTGTGGCTAGTAGAAGGTTTAACAGGGTAACATGGGAATGAGACTTATCATGATATGATATAGTATATATAGTTATATACGCCTATAGTTTACCATATGCCATGATCTCACCCACCAATTCTGACACAGCTTGGATGAAGGTCAGAATACCAGCCACTCCTGCTGCTCAAAAAAGAAACATTATTCAGCAGTCAAAGCGTTGGAATTGGGAAAATATCTTCAATTTGTTAGCTTTCAATTTTTTTAACTCTGCCATGGCCGGTCCTAAGCCCATGCTGTGAAAAGAGGAAGGTTGGGTGCTAGGACAGTAAACCAGCCCTGTAAAAAAAAGTGCCACTATATTTCGAGAGAAAGGAAGATGTTCACTGCACCTGAGACTGGACAATTCCTCCCCGTCAGCTACAGCGTGAGGGAGGGGCGAGGACTCCAATGCTGTTAAGGCAAGAAAACATAAGCCATGCCTACTCAAAGCTTAATGGTGACAGAAAAGAGGCGGGGCCTGATCTAAGTTCCGCTTGAGAGGCAGCAAATTAGGTGCGTGGTGTGAAAGCGGAGCTCTTGAGGCTCAATCTGCGATTGGCCTGCGATATCTGCGATAGCGGTTGTGTTTGGGTGATCATACAGAAATTCCTCCCCGTCAGCTGCAGCGTAGGGGACGGGGTGGGGGCTCTGAGACTGTTAAGGTAAGAAAACATAAGCCACGCCTACTCAACCTCACAGCACTCAGCGTTCCAGGGATGACCAGCGATCAGCAGACAGGGAACCTCACGGCACTCGGCGTTCCAGGGACAACCAGCAATCATCAGACACGGATGACCAGCGATATGCAGACAGGTAACCTCATGGTACGCGGTGTTCCAGGGACGACCAGCGATCAGCAGACAGGGACAACCAGTGATCAACCACGGCTCTCAGGTAGGGACACGGCATGCTTGCAGGGGCTCGGCAGGGTCTTGGCCGTGGGGTCTGTTTAATCTGAATTGCCTTGTTTAATGTGAACTGCCTTGTTTAATGTGAACTGCCTTGTTTAATTTGAACTGCCTTGTTTAATCTGAGCTGCCTTGTTTGAGTTGAACTGCCTTGTTTGAGTTGAACTGCCTTGTTTGAGTTGAACTGCCTTGTTTGAGATGAACTGCCTTGTTTGAGCTGAACTGCCTTGTTTAATTTGAGCTGGCTTTTTTAATCTGAGCTGCCTTGTTTAATATGAGCTGCCTTGTTTAATCTGAATTTGCGTTGAGCTAAACTGCCTTTATTTAATATGAACTGCCTTTGAACTGAACTGCCTTGTTTAATCTGAACTCCTTCTGAGCTGAACTGCCATGTTTAATCTGAACTGCCATGTTTAATCTGAACTACCATTTTTAATCTGAACTGCCATGTTTAATCTGAACTGCCTTGTTTAATCTGAACTGCCTTGTTTAATGTGAACTGCCTTGTTTAATGTGAACTGCCTTGTTTAATCTAAACTGCCTTGTTTAATCTAAACTGCTTTGTTTAATCTAAACTGCTTTTGAGCTGAACTGTCTTGTTTTAATCTAAACTGCCGTTGAGCTGAACTGCCTTTGAGCTAAACTGCCTTGTTTAATGTGAGCTGACTTATTTAATCTGAACTGTCTAGTTTAATCTGAACTGCCATTGAGCTGAACTGCCTTTGATCTGAACTGCCGTTGAGCTGAACTGCCTTGTTTATTATGAACTGCTGTTGAGCTGAACTACCTTGATTGAGTTGAACTGCTTTGTTTAAACTGAACTGCCGTTGAGCTTAACTGCTTTGTTTAATTTGAACTGCTGTTGACCTCACCCACCAATGCTGACACAGCTTGGATGAAGGTCAGAATACCAGCCAGAGGACGCCGCTCCTGCCGCTCAAAAAAGAAACATCATTCAGCCGTCACAGCGTTGGAATTGGGAAAATATCTTCAATTTGTTAGCTCTCCATTTTTTTAACTCTGCCATGGCCGGTCCTAAGCCCGTGCTGCGAAAAGAGGAAGGTTGGGTGCTGGGACAGTAAACCAGCCCTGTAAAAAAAAGTGCCGCTATGTTTCGAGTGAAAGGAAGACGTTCACTGCACCTGGGACTGGACAAGTGTGGCTAGCAGAAGGTTTAACAGGGTAACATGGGAACGAGACTTATCATGATATGATATAGTATATATAGTTATATACGCCTATAGTTTACCGTACGCCATGATCTCACCCACCAATGCTGACACAGCTTGGATGAAGGTCAGAATACCAGCCAGAGGACGCCGCTCCTGCCGCTCAAAAAAGAAACATAATTCAGCCGTCACAGCGTTGGAATTGGGAAAATATCTTCAATTTGTTAGCTCTCCATTTTTTTAACTCTGCCATGGCCGGTCCTAAGCCCGTGCTGCGAAAAGAGGAAGGTTGGGTGCTGGGACAGTAAACCAGCCCTGTAAAAAAAAGTGCCGCTATGTTTCATGAAAGGAAGACGTTCACTGCACCTGGGACTGGACAAGTGTGGCTAGCAGAAGGTTTAACAGGGTAACATGGGAACGAGACTTATCATGATATGATATAGTATATATAGTTATATACGCCTATAGTTTACCGTACGCCATGATCTCACCCACCAATGCTGACACAGCTTGGATGAAGGTCAGAATACCAGCCAGAGGACGCTGCTCCTGCCGCTCAAAAAAGAAACATCATTCAGCCGTCACAGCATTGGAATTGGGAAAATATCTTCAATTTGTTAGCTCTCCATTTTTTTAACTCTGCCATGGCCGGTCCTAAGCCCGTGCTGCGAAAAGAGGAAGGTTGGGTGCTGGGACAGTAAACCAGCCCTGTAAAAAAAAGTGCCGCTATGTTTCGAGTGAAAGGAAGACGTTCACTGCACCTGGGACTGGACAAGTGTGGCTAGCAGAAGGTTTAACAGGGTAACATGGGAACGAGACTTATCATGATATGATATAGTATATATAGTTATATACGCCTATAGTTTACCGTACGCCATGATCTCACCCACCAATGCTGACACAGCTTGGATGAAGGTCAGAATACCAGCCAGAGGACGCCGCTCCTGCCGCTCAAAAAAGAAACATCATTCAGCCGTCACAGCGTTGGAATTGGAAAAATATCTTCAATTTGTTAGCTCTCCATTTTTTTAACTCTGCCATGGCTGGTCCTAAGCCCGTGCTGCGAAAAGAGGAAGGTTGGGTGCTGGGACAGTAAACCAGCCCTGTAAAAAAAATTGCCGCTATGTTTCGAGTGACAGGAAGACGTTCACTGCACCTGGGACTGGACAAGTGTGGCTAGCAGAAGGTTTAACAGGGTAACATGGGAACGAGACTTATCATGATATGATATAGTATATATAGTTATATACGCCTATAGTTTACCGTACGCCATGATCTCACCCACCAATGCTGACACAGCTTGGAAGAAGGTCAGAATACCAGCCAGAGGACGCCGCTCCTGCCGCTCAAAAAAGAAACATCATTCAGCCGTCACAGCGTTGGAATTGGGAAAATATCTTCAATTTGTTAGCTCTCCATTTTTTTAACTCTGCCATGGCCGGTCCTAAGCCCGTGCTGCGAAAAGAGGAAGGTTGGGTGCTGGGACAGTAAACCAGCCCTGTAAAAAAAAGTGCCGCTATGTTTCAAGTGAAAGGAAGACGTTCACTGCACCTGGGACTGGACAAGTGTGGCTAGCAGAAGGTTTAACAGGGTAACATGGGAACGAGACTTATCATGATATGATATAGTATATATAGTTATATACGCCTATAGTTTACCGTACGCCATGATCTCACCCACCAATGCTGACACAGCTTGGATGAAGGTCAGAATACCAGCCAGAGGACGCCGCTCCTGCCGCTCAAAAAAGAAACATCATTCAGCCGTCACAGCGTTGGAATTGGGAAAATATCTTCAATTGGTTAGCTCTCCATTTTTTTAACTCTGCCATGGCCGGTCCTAAGCCCGTGCTGCGAAAAGAGGAAGGTTGGGTGCTGGGACAGTAAACCAGCCCTGTAAAAAAAAGTGCCGCTATGTTTCGAGTGAAAGAAAGACGTTCACTGCACCTGGGACTGGACAAGTGTGGCTAGCAGAAGGTTTAACAGGGTAACATGGGAACGAGACTTATCATGATATGATATAGTATATATAGTTATATACGCCTATAGTTTACCGTACGCCATGATCTCACCCACCAATGCTGACACAGCTTGGATGAAGGTCAGAATACCAGCCAGAGGACGCCGCTCCTGCCGCTCAAAAAAGAAACATCATTCAGCCGTCACAGCGTTGGAATTGGGAAAATATCTTCAATTTGTTAGGTCCCCATTTTTTTAACTCTGCCATGGCCGGTCCTAAGCCCGTGCTGCGAAAAGAGGAAGGTTGGGTGCTGGGACAGTAAACCAGCCCTGTAAAAAAAAGTGCCGCTATGTTTCGAGTGAAAGAAAGACGTTCACTGCACCTGGGACTGGACAAGTGTGGCTAGCAGAAGGTTTAACAGGGTAACATGGGAACGAGACTTATCATGATATGATATAGTATATATAGTTATATACGCCTATAGTTTACCGTACGCCATGATCTCACCCACCAATGCTGACACAGCTTGGATGAAGGTCAGAATACCAGCCAGAGGACGCCGCTCCTGCCGCTCAAAAAAGAAACATCATTCAGCCGTCACAGTGTTGGAATTGGGAAAATATCTTCAATTTGTTAGCTCTCCATTTTTTTAACTCTGCCATGGCCGGTCCTAAGCCCGTGCTGCGAAAAGAGGAAGGTTGGGTGCTGGGACAGTAAACCAGCCCTGTAAAAAAAAGTGCCGCTATGTTTCGAGTGAAAGGAGGACGTTCACTGCACCTGGGACTGGACAATTCCTCCCCGTCAGCTACAGCGTGGGGGAGGGGCGAGGACTCCAATGCTGTTAAGGCAAGAAAACATAAGCCATGCCTACTCAAAGCTGATTGGTGACATAAAAGAAGCGGGGCCTGATCTAAGTTCCACTTGAGAGGCAGCAAATCAGGTGCGTGGCGTGAAAGCGGAGCTCTTGAGGCTCAATCTGCGATTGGCCAACTATATAGTGGTTGTGTTTGGGTGATCATACAGAAATTCCTCCCCGTCAGCTGCAGCGTAGGGGACGGGGTGGGGACTCTGAGGCTGTTAAGGCAAGAAAACATAAGCCACGCCTACTCAACCTCACAGCACTCAGCGTTCCAGGGATGACCAGCGATCAGCAGACAGGGAACCTCACGGCACTCGGCGTTCCAGGGACGACCAGCAATCACAAGACACGGATGACCAGCGATCTGCAGACAGGGAACCTCATGGTACGCGGCTTTCCAGGGATGACCAGCGATCAGCAGACAGGGACAACCAGCAATCAACCACGGTTCTCAGGTAGGGACACGGCATGCTTGCAGGGGCTCGGCAGGGTCTTGGCCGTGGGGTCTGTTTAATGTGAATTGCCTTGTTTAATGTGAACTGCCTTGTTTAATCTGAACTGCCTTGTTTAATCTGAACTGCCTTATTAAATCTGAACTGCCTTGTTAAATCTGAACTGCCTTGTTAAATCTGAACTGCCTTGTTTGAGCTTAACTGCCTTGTTTGAGCTGAACTGCCTTGTTTGAGTTGAACTGCCTTGTTTGAGCTGAACTGCCTTGTTTGAGCTGATCTGCCTTGTTTGAGCTGAACTGCCTTGTTTGAGCTGAACTGCCTTGTTTGAGCTGAACTGCCTTGTTTGAGCTGAACTGCCTTGTTTGAGCTGAACTGCCTTGTTTGAGCTGAACTGCCTTGTTTGAGCTTAACTGCCTTGTTTGAGCTGAACTGCCTTGTTTGAGTTGAACTGCCTTGTTTGAGCTGAACTGCCTTGTTTGAGCTGATCTGCCTTGTTTGAGCTGATCTGCCTTGTTTGAGCTGAACTGCCTTGTTTGAGCTGAACTGCCTTGTTTGAGCTGAACTGCCTAGTTTGAGCTGAACTGCCTTGTTTGAGCTGAACTGCCTTGTTTGAGCTGAACTGCCTTGTTTGAGCTGAACTGCCTTGTTTGAGCTGAACTGCCTTGTTTGAGCTGAACTGCCTTGTTTGAGCTGAACTGCCTTGTTTAATTTGAGCTGGCTTTTTTAATCTGAGCTGCCTTGTTTAATATGAGCTGCCTTGTTTAATCTGAATTTGTGTTGAGCTAAACTGCCTTATTTAATATGAACTGCCTTTGAGCTGAACTGCCTTGTTTAATCTGAACTGCCTTGTTTAATCTGAACTGCCTTTGAGCTGAACTGCTTTGTTTAATCTGAACTCCCTTTGATCTGAACTGCCTTGTTTAATCTGATCTGCCGCTGATCTGAACTGCCTTGTTTAATCTGAACTGCCTTGTTTAATCTGAACTGCCTTGTTTAATCTGAATTGCCTTTGAGCTGAACTGCCTTGCTTAATCTAAATTGCCTTGTTTAATGTGAACTGCCTAGTTTAATGTGAATTGCCGGTAAACTGAACTGCCTTGTTTAATCTGATCTGCCGTTGAGCTGAACTGCCTTGTTTTAATCTAAACTGCCGTTGAGATGAACTGCCTTGATTTAATCTAAACTGCCGTTGAGCTGAACTGCCTTGTTTTAATCTGAATTGCCTTGTTTTAATCTGATCTGCCTTGTTTTATCTGAACTGCCTTGTATAATGTGAACCGCCGTTGAGCTTAACTGTTATGTTTAATCTGAACTGCCTTGTTTAATCTTACCTGCCATTGATCTGAAATGCCTTTTGAGCTGAACTGCCTTGTTTAATCTGAACTACCTTGTTTAATCTGAACTACCTTGTTTAATCTGAACTGCCTAGTTTAATCTGAACTGCCATTGAGCTGAACTTCCTTTGATCTGAACTGCCGTTGAGCAGTACTGCCTTGTTTATTATGGACTGCTGTTGAGCTGAACTACCTTGATTGAGTTGAACTGCTTTGTTTAAACTGAAGTGCCGTTGAGCTTAACTGCTTTGTTTAATCTGAACTACCGTTGACCTCACCCACCAATGCTGACACAGCTTGGATGAAGGTCAGAATGCTAGCAAGAGGACGCCGCTCCTCCCGCTGAAAAAATAAATATTATTCAGCAGTCACAGATTTGGAATTGGGAAAATATCTTCAATTTGTTAGCTTTCAATTTTTTTAACTTTGCTATGGCCGGTCCTAAGCCCGTGCTGCAAAAAGAGGAAGGTTGGGTGCTAGGACAGTAAACCAGCCCTTTAAAAAAAGTGCCACTATATTTCGAGTGAAAGGAAGACGTTCACTGCACCTGGGACTGGACAAGTGTGGCTAGCAGAAGGTTTAACATGGTAACATGGGAACGAGACTTATCATGATATGATATAGTATATATAGTTATATACGCCTATAGTTTACCGTACGCCATGATCTCACCCACCAATGCTGACACAGCTTGGATGAAGGTCAGAATACCAGCCAGAGGACGCCGCTCCTGCCGCTCAAAAAAGAAACATCATTCAGCAGTCACAGTGTTGGAATTGGGAAAATATCCTCAATTTGTTAGCTCTCCATTTTTTTAACTCTGCCATGGCCGGTCCTAAGCCCGTGCTGCGAAAAGAGGAAGGTTGGGTGCTGGGACAGTAAACCAGCCCTGTAAAAAAAAGTGCCGCTATGTTTCGAGTGAAAGGAAGACGTTCACTGCACCTGGGACTGGACAAGTGTGGCTAGCAGAAGGTTTAACAGGGTAACATGGGAACGAGACTTACAATGATATGATATAGTATATATAGTTATATACGCCTATAGTTTACCGTACGCCATGATCTCACCCACCAATGCTGACACAGCTTGGATGAAGGTCAGAATACCAGCCAGAGGACGCCGCTCCTGCCGCTCAAAAAAGAAACATCATTCAGCCGTCACAGCGTTGGAATTGGGAAAATATCTTCAATTTGTTAGCTCTCCATTTTTTTAACTCTGCCATGGCCGGTCCTAAGCCCGTGCTGCGAAAAGAGGAAGGTTGGGTGCTGGGACAGTAAACCAGCCCTGTAAAAAAAAGTGCCGCTATGTTTCGAGTGAAAGGAAGACGTTCACTGCACCTGGGACTGGACAAGTGTGGCTAGCAGAAGGTTTAACAGGGTAACATGGGAACGAGACTGTCAGGGATCACGGCCCATGGAGCCGCGATCGCGGCTCCGTCCCTCGCGCATGCGCGGTGGCGGCAGATCGCGCCGGGACACAGGCACCAGGGCCCGGCGAGCCGCGGCTGACAGGACGCCGCGCATGCGCAGTAGGAGCCGCGGGCGCGCCTCAGGCGTCCAATGACAGCCGGGGGCGCGTCCTAGCCGGCCAATGACAGTGCAGGGCGCACTATTTAAAGATGCCCTGCACTGTCACAAGTTGCCGCAAGGTCTTCCTGTGATCCTGAAGTTCCTGTACCTGCCTGAGACCCTGATTGACCCTGACTACGCTGCCTGCCCCTGTGATTGACCCGGATTGACCCTGACTATTCTGCCTGCCCCTGCGTTTTGACCTGGATTGACCCTGACTATTCTGCCTGCTCCTGCGTTTGACCCGGATTGCCCTGACCATTCTACGGATTGATACCCCCTGCTGACCCTGCGTGTGACCCGACTACTCTTGGCCTACCGATCCTGTACCCCGCTTGCCTCACGGGCTCACGATCAGTTGTTACCCTGCTAGGGCCGTTAGCCACTTCACATCTGGCTCTCCCGGTACCTGTCCCCAAAGGTCTCCTCGGCCGCTGGGGGGCCTGCTCGGAGGTCGTGACCTGGCCCGGGACTGTTTTAAGTCCATCCCCACCATCAGGGGCCCTGGTGAAAGCACAGCCCGGGCTTAGACCCCACGCTCTGAGTAGGTCCGCCAGTTGGCAGCCTGAGGCACCACCGGCGGATCATAACAGTACCTTGCGGCCATGACAGAGCCAGGAAGTGTACCGGCGTCCCTAGAGGATATTTGTCAGCACCTGGCAACCTTGACCCAAGCTTTCCAGAACTTCCACAGTCGCTGCGCCCGACTGGAGGACCGCATGGATTCATTAGCTCCCCTGACTCCCCCTGCGCAGAGTCCTCCACCTGCAGAACCTCCCGCTAACCCGGGATCCGGAGCGGTTGCCACACCCCTAGCTCCCGAACCCCGCGTTCCCCTGCCAGAGCGATTCCGTGGTGACCGGAACCGCTTCCGAGCCTTCCGAAGTGCGTGTACCCTGTACTTTGACTTACAGCCCCGCACGTTCACCACCGAGTCCATCAAGGTGGGGTTTATAGTCTCTCTCCTGCAGGATGAGCCCCAGGATTGGGCTCATCGTCTGATGGAGGGGCACGACCCACATCTTGACTCCGTGACCGAGTTCTTTCGGGCCATGGCCGTCTTGTATGACGACCCTCAGCGGGCTGCATCCGCAGAGACTACCCTATACTCACTGCGGCAGGGCCGCCGGGCAGCCGAGGAATATGCGGCCGACTTTAGACGTTGCATGGGAGACACCAGATGGAACGATGCGGCCTTATGTCACCAGTTCCGCATCGGGCTGTCTGAGTCTCTCAAAGACGAACTCGCACGAGTAGGTCTACCTGACACCCTGGAAAAACTGATCGAATTGGCCATACAAATTGACCGTAGACTAAGGGAACGTCGGCTGTAAAGGAGCAGCCAGGGTCAAAGGGTGGCATGGATTCCGTCCAGAGATACAGCTCCAACCCCAGGGAACCATCCGCGAAGCACGGAAACAGGGGACAACCCGGAACCCATGCAACTGGGATTGGCCCGTTCCCACTTATCGGTCGAGGAACGTCAGAGGAGACTATCACGGAACCTATGTCTGTACTGCGGGGAAGCTGGTCATCAGGTGCGCTCGTGTCCTGCTAAAATGAGTAAGTCCACGCCCGTTTCTCTTACTTTACCGGCAGGAAGGGATGATCAGTCGAGTTACCTGGCCATTCCTGTGTCTTTGCAGCTCCCCGGAGGAACATTGTCGGTGACCGCAATCGTTGACTCAGGAGCCTGTAGTTGCTTCATCGACCTGACCTTTGCCCACCGGCAAAAGATCCCACTCCAGACCAAAGAAAGGGGGTTCAACATCTTCTTGGCAGATGGGTCCCGTATAAAATCAGGGGTGGTGGACCAGGAGACACCACCCATTTTCACCACAATGGCAGACCATCACCAGGAGTTCCTCCGCCTGGATGCCATCGCATCCCCCCTTTTTCCAGTCATTCTGGGGCTCCCTTGGCTGAGGGCCCATAACCCCCAGATTGACTGGGAAAGGGGGACAATTCAATTTCGCTCCCCTTATTGTTTGAGTCACTGCCACGTCACAGGACCCATAGTGCCCCGGTTCCTCCTGTGCTTGGATGGCGACACCAATCTATCCCAGGTTATTCCTCCGGCCTACCACGACTTCTTAGACGTCTTTAGTAAGCGAGGAGCAGATGTTCTCCCTCCGCACCGTTCCTACGACTGCCCCATAGACCTCCTACCCGGATCTGAAATCTCATTCGGCCGTATCTTCCCCTTGTCCGAAACAGAATCGGGTGTGCTGAGGGATTATATTGACGAAAACCTACGGAAGGGATTTATTCGTCCATCCACATCCCCAGCCGGGGCCGGATTATTCTTCGTAGAGAAGAAAGACAAATCGTTACGGCCTTGCATTGACTACCGTGACCTGAACAAAATAACAGTAAAAAATCGTTATCCTTTGCCCCTAGTCCCCGAGCTCCTCCAGAGATTGAGATCCGCAACGATATTTACTAAGTTAGACCTGCGGGGGGCCTATAACCTAGTCCGTATCAGGGAAGGGGATGAGTGGAAGACGGCATTCCGTACGAGATTCGGCCACTATGAATATTTGGTGATGCCGTTCGGGCTCTGTAATGCTCCGGCGACCTTTCAGCACTTTATCAACGATGTTTTTCGTGATTTTCTCGACATTTTCGTGGTGGTCTACTTGGATGACATCCTAATTTTTTCCCCCTCACGGGAGGTTCATCGGGGTCACGTAATACGGGTACTAGAACGGTTGCGTCTACACGGGCTATACGCGAAGGCAGAAAAATGCTGTTTTGAACAGCACGAGATAACGTTCTTGGGACTGGTTCTCTCTTCCGCGGGGGTCGCGATGGATCCCCAGAAGGTCACGGCGATCTTGGATTGGCCAATACCCGCCGACAAAAAAGGGGTACAGCGCTTCATTGGGTTCTCTAACTTTTACAGGAAGTTTATTAGGAACTTCTCCGGTCTGGTCTCCCCAATCACACAACTGACGAAACTAGGGGTCCGCTTTAAGTGGACTCCCGAAGCGCAGACGGCATTTGAAAGACTCAAAGAATTGTTCACCTCTGCTCCCATTCTCTGCCATCCAGATTCTTCCCTCCCATATGTTTTGGAAGTGGACGCCTCCGAAAATGCGGTAGGAGCGGTGTTATCCCAAAGGAATGGTACCAAGGAACTACTGCACCCCGTGGCGTTCTTCTCCAGGAAGTTGACACCAGCGGAACGTAACTATGACATTGGAGATCGGGAGCTTCTGGCCATAAAGACTGCTCTTGAAGAATGGAGGTATTTATTGGAGGGAGCCACGCACCCAATTCTAATATTCACAGATCACAAAAACCTTGAATATTTAAGAACGGCGAAACGACTGAGACCTCGCCAAGCAAGATGGGCCCTTTTCTTTTCTCGATTCTCATTCCATATAACGTACCGACCCGGGTCTAAGAACACTAAACCAGACGCTCTGTCCCGCATGTTCGAGGACCCCGACGACGCTGTGCTGCCGGACACCATCTTGCCTTCTGGGAGTTTCCTCGCTCTACAAACGGAACTTCGCTCCCGGCTTCTCGATGCTTCCGTAGGATTACCAGTTCCGTCTGGGTCACCCCTCCAGAGCCAGGGGGGGCTGTTTTGGAAGGAAAACCGGATCATGGTCCCAGAAGAAGTGCGAACCTTGGTCCTGGGGCACTGCCACGACCATCCCATGGCGGGCCACTTCGGGGTAACGAAAACTCTGGATCTATTACGGCGCTCGTTCTGGTGGCCAGACATGATCAAGGATTGTGAGCATTACGTCCGAACCTGTCCCACCTGTCAAAGGAACAAGCCCTCCAGAACTAGGGCATGGGGACTGTTACGTCCATTGCCCATACCCAAGCGGTCCTGGCAGATGATAGCCATGGATTTCGTGGTCGAACTTCCACCATCCCAGGGCTACACTGCAATAATGGTGGTCGTCGACCGCTTTTCAAAGATGGCACATTTCGTGCCCTTGGAGAAGACCCCATCAGCACCAGAAACGGCACGGATCTTCATCAAGGAAGTGGTGAGGCTTCATGGGGTTCCCGAAGATATAGTGTCCGATCGGGGGGTCCAATTCACCTCCAGATTCTGGAAAGCCTTATGTAAATCGCTGGGAATCAAGCTATCGCTTTCATCCGCCTACCATCCACAGACCAACGGCCAAACTGAGAGGACCAACCAGACGATGGAACAATACTTGCGGTGCTACACGTCTTACCTCCAGGATGACTGGCTGTCGTTGCTGCCTTCCGCGGAATTCTCGTACAATAACTCGAGTCATTCAGCTACGGGTCAATCCCCGTTCTATGCCAATTACGGGTATCATCCCACATTCCTCCCTGACCTTATGCCTGAGAATCCGGTACCGGCATCTCAAGACGTCTTGGAATTCCTTTCAGTCAATAACAAGACAATTCAGGAAGCCATCGCTAAAGCCCAAGAGGACAGTAAACGAGCATTCGACGGTAAGAGAAGAGGAGAATTACTGCTTCGACCAGGAGATCGGGTTTGGCTAGCAACAACCAATTTGAAGATGCTGTGCCCTTCAAGGAAGCTGGGACCCAAGTACATTGGCCCGTTTCCTGTAAAACGAGTCATCAACAGGGTGGCCTACGAGCTCGAGCTTCCGCAGACACTCAGGATACATCCTGTGTTCCATGTGTCCCTCCTGAAGCCATCTAGACCGGATCCCTTCCCGGACCGTGAATCTAGACCTCCCGAGGCAGTCACCATAGGTGACCAGGAGGAATATGAAGTGGAGACTGTCCTCAGTTGCCGAAGGAGGGGAGGCCAGACGCAGTTCCTGATAAAATGGAAGGGGTATGGTCCTGAGGAGAACTCATGGGAACCCGCCCGGAACGTTCACGCGCCCAGGCTCATCCGGGAGTTTTTTCGTGCTCACCCGCGGTGGAGAGATCAGTGGGGCTCCCGGAGGGTGCCCATTGGGGGGGGGCAATGTCAGGGATCACGGCCCATGGAGCCGCGATCGCGGCTCCGTCCCTCGCGCATGCGCGGTGGCGGCAGATCGCGCCGGGACACAGGCACCAGGGCCCGGCGAGCCGCGGCTGACAGGACGCCGCGCATGCGCAGTAGGAGCCGCGGGCGCGCCTCAGGCGTCCAATGACAGCCGGGGGCGCGTCCTAGCCGGCCAATGACAGTGCAGGGCGCACTATTTAAAGATGCCCTGCACTGTCACAAGTTGCCGCAAGGTCTTCCTGTGATCCTGAAGTTCCTGTACCTGCCTGAGACCCTGATTGACCCTGACTACGCTGCCTGCCCCTGTGATTGACCTGGATTGACCCTGACTATTCTGCCTGCCCCTGCGTTTTGACCTGGATTGACCCTGACTATTCTGCCTGCTCCTGCGTTTGACCCGGATTGCCCTGACCATTCTACGGATTGATACCCCCTGCTGACCCTGCGTGTGACCCGACTACTCTTGGCCTACCGATCCTGTACCCCGCTTGCCTCACGGGCTCACGATCAGTTGTTACCCTGCTAGGGCCGTTAGCCACTTCACATCTGGCTCTCCCGGTACCTGTCCCCAAAGGTCTCCTCGGCCGCTGGGGGGCCTGCTCGGAGGTCGTGACCTGGCCCGGGACTGTTTTAAGTCCATCCCCACCATCAGGGGCCCTGGTGAAAGCACAGCCCGGGCTTAGACCCCACGCTCTGAGTAGGTCCGCCAGTTGGCAGCCTGAGGCACCACCGGCGGATCATAACAGAGACTTATCATGATATGATATAGTATATATAGTTATATACGCCTATAGTTTACCGTACGCCATGATCTCACCCACCAATGCTGACACAGCTTGGATGAAGGTCAGAATACCAGCCAGAGGACGCCGCTCCTGCCGCTCAAAAAAGAAACATCATTCAGCAGTCACAGCGTTGGAATTGGGAAAATATCTTCAATTTGTTAGCTCTCCATTTTTTTAACTCTGCCATGGCCGGTCCTAAGCCCGTGCTGCGAAAAGAGGAAGGTTGGGTGCTGGGACAGTAAACCAGCCCTTTAAAAAAGTTCCGCTATGTTTCGAGTGAAAGGAAGACGTTCACTGCACCTGGGACTGGACAACTGTGGCTAGCAGAAGGTTTAACAGGGTAACATGGGAACGAGACTTATCATGATATGATATAGTATATATAGTTATATACGCCTATAGTTTACCGTACGCCATGATCTCACCCACCAATGCTGACACAGCTTGGATGAAGGTCAGAATACCAGCCAGAGGACGCCGCTCCTGCCGCTCAAAAAAGAAACATCATTCAGCCGTCACAGCGTTGGAATTGGGAAAATATCTTCAATTTGTTAGCTCTCCATTTTTTTAACTCTGCCATGGCCGGTCCTAAGCCCGTGCTGCGAAAAGAGGAAGGTTGGGTGCTGGGACAGTAAACCAGCCCTGTAAAAAAAAGTGCCGCTATGTTTCGAGTGAAAGGAAGACGTTCACTGCACCTGGGACTGGACAAGTGTGGCTAGCAGAAGGTTTAACAGGGTAACATGGGAACGAGACTTATCATGATATGATATAGTATATATAGTTATATACGCCTATAGTTTACCGTACGCCATGATCTCACCCACCAATGCTGACACAGCTTGGATGAAGGTCAGAATACCAGCCAGAGGACGCCGCTCCTGCCGCTCAAAAAAGAAACATCATTCAGCCGTCACAGCGTTGGAATTGGGAAAATATCATCAATTTGTTAGCTCTCCATTTTTTTAACTCTGCCATGGCCGGTCCTAAGCCCGTGCTGCGAAAAGAGGAAGGTTGGGTGCTGGGACAGTAAACCAGCCCTGTAAAAAAAAGTGCCGCTATGTTTCGAGTGAAAGGAAGACGTTCACTGCACCTGGGACTGGACAAGTGTGGCTAGCAGAAGGTTTAACAGGGTAACATGGGAACGAGACTTATCATGATATGATATAGTATATATAGTTATATACGCCTATAGTTTACCGTACGCCATGATCTCACCCACCAATGCTGACACAGCTTGGATGAATGTCAGAATACCAGCCAGAGGACGCCGCTCCTGCCGCTCAAAAAAGAAACATCATTCAGCCGTCACAGTGTTGGAATTGGGAAAATATCTTCAATTTGTTAGCTCTCCATTTTTTTAACTCTGCCATGGCCGGTCCTAAGCCCGTGCTGCGAAAAGAGGAAGGTTGGGTGCTGGGACAGTAAACCAGCCCTGTAAAAAAAGTGCCGCTATGTTTCGAGTGAAAGGAAGACGTTCACTGCACCTGGGACTGGACAAGTGTGGCTAGCAGAAGGTTTAACAGGGTAACATGGGAACGAGACTTATCATGATATGATATAGTATATATAGTTATATACGCCTATAGTTTACCGTACGCCATGATCTCACCCACCAATGCTGACACAGCTTGGATGAAGGTCAGAATACCAGCCAGAGGACGCCGCTCCTGCCGCTCAAAAAAGAAACATCATTCAGCCGTCACAGCGTTGGAATTGGGAAAATATCTTCAATTTGTTAGCTCTCCATTTTTTTAACTCTGCCATGGCCGGTCCTAAGCCCGTGCTGCGAAAAGAGGAAGGTTGGGTGCTGGGACAGTAAACCAGCCCTGTAAAAAAAAGTGCCGCTATGTTTCGAGTGAAAGGAAGACGTTCACTGCACCTGGGACTGGACAAGTGTGGCTAGCAGAAGGTTTAACAGGGTAACATGGGAACGAGACTTATCATGATATGATATAGTATATATAGTTATATACGCCTATAGTTTACCGTACGCCATGATCTCACCCACCAATGCTGACACAGCTTGGATGAAGGTCAGAATACCAGCCAGAGGACGCCGCTCCTGCCGCTCAAAAAAGAAACATCATTCAGCCGTCACAGCGTTGGAATTGGGAAAATATCTTCAATTTGTTAGCTCTCCATTTTTTTAACTCTGCCATGGCCGGTCCTAAGCCCGTGCTGCGAAAAGAGGAAGGTTGGGTGCTGGGACAGTAAACCAGCCCTGTAAAAAAAAGTGCCGCTATGTTTCATGAAAGGAAGACGTTCACTGCACCTGGGACTGGACAAGTGTGGCTAGCAGAAGGTTTAACAGGGTAACATGG
Source organism: Staurois parvus (assembly GCF_062004578.1). NCBI lineage: Eukaryota > Metazoa > Chordata > Amphibia > Anura > Ranidae > Staurois > Staurois parvus. The sequence goes on along the minus strand of NW_028318028.1, from coordinate 105,811 downwards.
GAACGAGACTTATCATGATATGATATAGTATATATAGTTATATACGCCTATAGTTTACCGTACGCCATGATCTCACCCACCAATGCTGACACAGCTTGGATGAAGGTCAGAATACCAGCCAGAGGACGCCGCTCCTGCCGCTCAAAAAAGAAACATCATTCAGCCGTCACAGCATTGGAATTGGGAAAATATCTTCAATTTGTTAGCTCTCCATTTTTTTAACTCTGCCATGGCCGGTCCTAAGCCCGTGCTGCGAAAAGAGGAAGGTTGGGTGCTGGGACAGTAAACCAGCCCTGGAAAAAAAAGTGCCGCTATGTTTCGAGTGAAAGGAAGACGTTCACTGCACCTGGGACTGGACAAGTGTGGCTAGCAGAAGGTTTAACAGGGTAACATGGGAACGAGACTTATCATGATATGATATAGTATATATAGTTATATACGCCTATAGTTTACCGTACGCCATGATCTCACCCACCAATGCTGACACAGCTTGGATGAAGGTCAGAATACCAGCCAGAGGACGCCGCTCCTGCCGCTCAAAAAAGAAACATCATTCAGCCGTCACAGCATTGGAATTGGGAAAATATCTTCAATTTGTTAGCTCTCCATTTTTTTAACTCTGCCATGGCCGGTCCTAAGCCCGTGCTGTGAAAAGAGGAAGGTTGGGTGCTGGGACAGTTAACCAGCCCTGTAAAAAAAAGTGCCGCTATGTTTCGAGTGAAAGGAAGACGTTCACTGCACCTGGGACTGGACAAATGTGGCTAGCAGAAGGTTTAACAGGGTAACATGGGAACGAGACTTATCATGATATGATATAGTATATATAGTTATATACGCCTATAGTTTACCGTACGCCATGATCTCACCCACCAATGCTGACACAGCTTGGATGAAGGTCAGAATACCAGCCAGAGGACGCCGCTCCTGCCGCTCAAAAAAAGAAACATCATTCAGCCGTCACAGCGTTGGAATTGGGAAAATATCTTCAATTTGTTAGCTCTCCATTTTTTTAACTCTGCCATGGCCGGTCCTAAGCCCGTGCTGCGAAAAGAGGAAGGTTGGGTGCTGGGACAGTAAACCAGCCCTGTAAAAAAAAAAGTGCCCCTATGTTTTGAGTGAAAGGAAGACGTTCACTGCACCTGGGACTGGACAAGTGTGGCTAGCAGAAGGTTTAACAGGGTAACATGGGAACGAGACTTATCATGATATGATATAGTATATATAGTTTTATATGCCTATAGTTTACCGTACGCCATGATCTCACCCACCAATGCTGACACAGCTTGGATGAAGGTCAGAATACCAGCCAGAGGACGCCGCTCCTGCCGCTCAAAAAAGAAACATCATTCAGCAGTCACAGCGTTGGAATTAGGAAAATATCTTCAATTGGTTAGCTCTCCATTTTTTTAACTCTGCCATGGCCGGTCCTAAGTCCGTGCTGCGAAAAGAGGAAGGTTGGGTGCTGGGACAGTAAACCAGCCCTGGAAAAAAAAGTGCCGCTATGTTTCGAGTGAAAGGAAGACGTTCACTGCACCTGGGACTGGACAAGTGTGGCTAGCAGAAGGTTTAACAGGGTAACATGGGAACGAGACTTATCATGATATGATATAGTATATATAGTTATATACGCCTATAGTTTACCGTACGCCATGATCTCACCCACCAATGCTGACACAGCTTGGATGAAGGTCAGAATACCAGCCAGAGGACGCCGCTCCTGCCGCTCAAAAAGAAACATCATTCAGCCGTCACAGCGTTGGAATTGGGAAAATATCTTCAATTTGTTAGCTCTCCATTTTTTTAACTCTGCCATGGCCGGTCCTAAGCCCGTGCTGCGAAAAGAGGAAGGTTGGGTGCTAGGACAGTAAACCAGCCCTGTAAAAAAGTGCCACTATATTTCGAGTGAAAGGAAGACGTTCACTGCACCTGGGACTGGACAATTCCTCCCCGTCAGCTACAGCGTGGGGGAGGGGCGAGGACTCCAATGCTGTTAAGGCAAGAAAACATAAGCCATGCCTACTCAAAGCTGATTGGTGACATAAAAGAAGCGGGGCCTGATCTAAGTTCCACTTGAGAGGCAGCAAATCAGGTGCGTGGCGTGAAAGCGGAGCTCTTGAGGCTCAATCTGTGATATAGTGGTTGTGTTTGGGTGATCATACAGAAATTCCTCCCCGTCAGCTGCAGCGTAGGGGACGGGGTGGGGACTCTGAGGCTGTTAAGGCAAGTAAACATTAGCCACGCCTACTCAACCTCACAGCACTTAGCGTTCCAGGGATGACCAGCGATCAGCAGACAGGGAACCTCACGGCACTCGGCGTTCCAGGGACGACCAGCAATCACCAGACACGGATGACCAGCGATCTGCAGACAGGGAACCTCATGGTACGCGGCTTTCCAGGGATGACCAGCGATCAGCAGACAGGGACAACCAGCAATCAACCACATTTCTCAGGTAGGGACACGGCATGCTTGCAGGGGCTCGGCAGGGTCTTGGCCGTGGGGTCTGTTTAATGTGAATTGCCTTGTTTAATGTGAATTGCCTTGTTTAATGTGAACTGCCTTGTTTAATCTGAACTGCCTTGTTAAATCTGAACTGCCTTGTTTAATCTGAACTGCCTTGTTAAATCTGAACTGCCTTGTTAAATCTGAACTGCCTTGTTAAATCTGAACTGCCTTGTTTGAGCTGAACTGCCTTGTTTGAGTTGAACTGCCTTGTTTGAGCTGAACTGCCTTGTTTGAGATGAACTGCCTTGTTTGAGCTGATCTGCCTTGTTTGAGCTGATCTGCCTTGTTTGAGCTGATCTGCCTTGTTTGAGCTGATCTGCCTTGTTTGAGCTGATCTGCCTTGTTTGAGCTGAACTGCCTTGTTTGAGCTGAACTGCCTTGTTTGAGCTGAACTGCCTTGTTTGAGCTGAACTGCCTTGTTTAATTTGAGCTGGCTTTTTTAATCTGAATTTATGTTGAGCTAAACTGCCTTATTTAATATGAACTGCCTTTGAGCTGAACTGCCTTGTTTAATCTGAACTGCCTTGTTTAATCTGAACTCCTTCTGAGCTGAACTGCCTTTGAGCTGAACTGCTTTGTTTAATCTGAACTCCCTTGTTTAATCTGATCTGCCGCTGATCTGAACTGCCTTGTTTAATCTGAACTGCCTTGTTTAATCTGAATTGCCGTTGAGCTGAACTGCCTTGCTTAATCTAAATTGCCTTGTTTAATGTGAACTGCCTAGTTTAATGTGAATTGCCGGTAAACTGAACTGCCTTGTTTAATCTGATCTGCCGTTGAGCTGAACTGCCTTGTTTTAATCTAAACTGCCGTTGAGATGAACTGCCTTGATTTAATCTAAACTGCCGTTGAGCTGAACTGCCTTGTTTTATCTGAACTGCCTTGTATAATGTGAACCGCCGTTGAGCTTAACTGTTATGTTTAATCTGAACTGCCTTGTTTAATCTTACCTGCCATTGATCTGAAATGCCTTTTGAGCTGAACTGCCTTGTTTAATCTGAACTACCTTGTTTAATCTGAACTACCTTGTTTAATCTGAACTGCCTAGTTTAATCTGAAATGCCATTGAGCTGAACTTCCTTTGATCTGAACTGCCGTTGAGCAGTACTGCCTTGTTTATTATGGACTGCTGTTGAGCTGAACTACCTTGATTGAGTTGAACTGCTTTGTTTAAACTGAAGTGCCGTTGAGCTTAACTGCTTTGTTTAATCTGAACTACCATTGACCTCACCGACCAATGCTGACACAGCTTGGATGAAGGTCAGAATGCTAGCAAGAGGACGCCGCTCCTCCCACTGAAAAAATAAATATTATTCAGCAGTCACAGTTTTGGAATTGGGAAAATATCTTCAATTTGTTAGCTTTCAATTTTTTTAACTTTGCTATGGCCGGTCCTAAGCCCGTGCTGCAAAAAGAGGAAGGTTGGGTGCTAGGACAGTAAACCAGCCCTTTAAAAAAAGTGCCACTATATTTCGAGTGAAAGGAAGACGTTCACTGCACCTGGGACTGGACAAGTGTGGCTAGTAGAAGGTTTAACAGGGTAACATGGGAACGAGACTTATCATGATATGATATAGTATATTTAGTTATATACGCCTATAGTTTACCATATGCCATGATCTCACCCACCAATTCTGATAGAGCTTGGATGAAGGTCAGAATACCCGCCACTCCTGCTGCTCAAAAAAGAAACATTATTCAGCAGTCAAAGCGTTGGAATTGGGAAAATATCTTCAATTTGTTAGCTTTCAATTTTTTTTAACTCTGCCATGGCCGGTCCTAAGCCCATGCTGTGAAAAGAGGAAGGTTGGGTGCTAGGACAGTAAACCAGCCCTGTAAAAAAAAGTGCCACTATATTTCGAGAGAAAGGAAGACGTTCACTGCACCTGGGACTGGACAATTCCTCCCCGTCAGCTACAGCGTGAGGGAGGGGCGAGGACTCCAATGCTGTTAAGGCAAGAAAACATAAGCCATGCCTACTCAAAGCTTAATGGTGACAGAAAAGAGGCGGGGCCTGATCTAAGTTCCGCTTGAGAGGCAGCAAATTAGGTGCGTGGCGTGAAAGCGGAGCTCTTGAGGCTCAATCTGCGATTGGCCTGCGATATCTGCGATAGCGGTTGTGTTTGGGTGATCATACAGAAATTCCTCCCCGTCTGCTGCAGCGTAGGGGACGGGGTGGGGGCTCTGAGACTGTTAAGGTAAGAAAACATAAGCCACGCCTACTCAACCTCACAGCACTCAGCGTTCCAGGGATGACCAGCGATCAGCAGACAGGGAACCTCACGGCACTCGGCGTTCCAGGGACGACCAGCAATCAGCAGACACGGATGACCAGCGATATGCAGACCGGTAACCTCATGGTACGCGGTGTTCCAGGGACGACCAGCGATCAGCAGACAGGGACAACCAGCGATCAACCACGGCTCTCAGGTAGGGACACGGCATGCTTGCAGGGGCTCGGCAGGGTCTTGGCCGTGGGGTCTGTTTAATCTGAATTGCCTTGTTTAATGTGAACTGCCTTGTTTAATGTGAACTGCCTTGTTTAATGTGAACTGCCTTGTTTAATTTGAACTGCCTTGTTTAATCTGAGCTGCCTTGTTTGAGTTGAACTGCCTTGTTTGAGTTGAACTGCCTTGTTTGAGATGAACTGCCTTGTTTGAGCTGAACTGCCTTGTTTAATTTGAGCTGGCTTTTTTAATCTGAGCTGCCTTGTTTAATATGAGCTGCCTTGTTTAATCTGAATTTGCGTTGAGCTAAACTACCTTTATTTAATATGAACTGCCTTTGAACTGAACTGCCTTGTTTAATCTAAACTCCTTCTGAGCTGAACTGCCATGTTTAATCTGAACTGCCATGTTTAATCTGAACTGCCATGTTTAATCTGAACTGCCTTGTTTAATCTGAACTGCCTTGTTTAATCTGAACTGCCTTGTTTAATCTGAACTGCCTTGTTTAATGTGAACTGCCTTGTTTAATCTAAAATGCTTTGTTTAATCTGAACTGCTTTTGAGCTGAACTGTCTTGTTTTAATCTAAACTGCCGTTGAGCTGAACTGCCTTTGAGCTAAACTGCCTTGTTTAATGTGAGCTGACTTATTTAATCTGAACTGCCTAGTTTAATCTGAACTGCTGTTGAGCTGAACTACCTTGATATGGTTGAACTGCTTTGTTTAAACTGAACTGCCGTTGAGCTTAACTGCTTTGTTTAATCTGAACTGCTGTTGACCTCACCCACCAATGCTGACACAGCTTGGATGAAGGTCAGAATGCTAGCAAGAGGACGCCGCTCCTCCCGCTCAAAAAATAAATATTATTCAGCAATCACAGTGTTGGAATTGGGAAAATATCTTCAATTTGTTAGCTTTCAATTTTTTTAACTCTGCCATGGCCGGTCCTAAGCCCATGCTGTGAAAAGAGGAAGGTTGGGTGCTGGGACAGTAAACCAGCCCTGTAAAAAAAGTGCCGCTATGTTTCGAGTGAAAGGAGACGTTCACTGCACCTGGGACTGGACAAGTGTGGCTAGCAGAAGGTTTAACAGGGTAACATGGGAACGAGACTTATCATGATATGATATAGTATATATAGTTATATACGCCTATAGTTTACCGTACGCCATGATCTCACCCACCAATGCTGACACAGCTTGGATGAAGGTCAGAATACCAGCCAGAGGACGCCGCTCCTGCCGCTCAAAAAAGAAACATCATTCAGCCGTCACAGCATTGGAATTGGGAAAATATCTTCAATTTGTTAGCTCTCCATTTTTTTAACTCTGCCATGGCCGGTCCTAAGCCCGTGCTGCGAAAAGAGGAAGGTTGGGTGCTGGGACAGTAAACCAGCCCTGTAAAAAAAAGTGCCGCTATGTTTTGAGTGAAAGGAAGACGTTCACTGCACCTGGGACTGGACAAGTGTGGCTAGCAGAAGGTTTAACAGGGTAACATGGGAAGGAGACTTATCATGATATGATATAGTATATATAGTTATATACGCCTATAGTTTACCGTACGCCATGATCTCACCCACCAATGCTGACACAGCTTGGATGAAGGTCAGAATACCAGCCAGACGACGCCGCTCCTGCCGCTCAAAAAAGAAACATCATTCAGCCGTCACAGCGTTGGAATTGGGAAAATATCTTCAATTTGTTAGCTCTCCATTTTTTTAACTCTGCCATGGCCGGTCCTAAGCCCGTGCTGCGAAAAGAGGAAGGTTGGGTGCTGGGACAGTAAACCAGCCCTGTAAAAAAAGTGCCGCTATGTTTCGAGTGAAAGGAAGACGTTCACTGCACCTGGGACTGGACAAGTGTGGCTAGCAGAAGGTTTAACAGGGTAACATGGGAACGAGACTTATCATGATATGATATAGTATATATAGTTATATACGCCTATAGTTTACCGTACGCCATGATCTCACCCACCAATGCTGACACAGCTTGGATGAAGGTCAGAATACCAGCCAGAGGACGCCGCTCCTGCCGCTCAAAAAAGAAACATCATTCAGCCGTCACAGCGTTGGAATTGGGAAAATATCTTCAATTTGTTAGCTCTCCATTTTTTTAACTCTGCCATGGCCGGTCCTAAGCCCGTGCTGCGAAAAGAGGAAGGTTGGGTGCTGGGACAGTAAACCAGCCCTGTAAAAAAAAGTGCCGCTATGTTTCGAGTGAAAGGAAGACGTTCACTGCACCTGGGACTGGACAAGTGTGGCTAGCAGAAGGTTTAACAGGGTAACATGGGAACGAGACTTATCATGATATGATATAGTATATATAGTTATATACGCCTATAGTTTACCGTACGCCATGATCTCACCCACCAATGCTGACACAGCTTGGATGAAGGTCAGAATACCAGCCAGAGGACGCCGCTCCTGCCGCTCAAAAAAGAAACATCATTCAGCCGTCACAGCGTTGGAATTGGGAAAATATCTTCAATTTGTTAGCTCTCCATTTTTTTAACTCTGCCATGGCCGGTCCTAAGCCCGTGCTGCGAAAAGAGGAAGGTTGGGTGCTGGGACAGTAAACCAGCCCTGTAAAAAAAAGTGCCGCTATGTTTCATGAAAGGAAGACGTTCACTGCACCTGGGACTGGACAAGTGTGGCTAGCAGAAGGTTTAACAGGGTAACATGGGAACGAGACTTATCATGATATGATATAGTATATATAGTTATATACGCCTATAGTTTACCGTACGCCATGATCTCACCCACCAATGCTGACACAGCTTGGATGAAGGTCAGAATACCAGCCAGAGGACGCCGCTCCTGCCGCTCAAAAAAGAAACATCATTCAGCCGTCACAGCATTGGAATTGGGAAAATATCTTCAATTTGTTAGCTCTCCATTTTTTTAACTCTGCCATGGCCGGTCCTAAGCCCGTGCTGCGAAAAGAGGAAGGTTGGGTGCTGGGACAGTAAACCAGCCCTGGAAAAAAAAGTGCCGCTATGTTTCGAGTGAAAGGAAGACGTTCACTGCACCTGGGACTGGACAAGTGTGGCTAGCAGAAGGTTTAACAGGGTAACATGGGAACGAGACTTATCATGATATGATATAGTATATATAGTTATATACGCCTATAGTTTACCGTACGCCATGATCTCACCCACCAATGCTGACACAGCTTGGATGAAGGTCAGAATACCAGCCAGAGGACGCCGCTCCTGCCGCTCAAAAAAGAAACATCATTCAGCCGTCACAGCATTGGAATTGGGAAAATATCTTCAATTTGTTAGCTCTCCATTTTTTTAACTCTGCCATGGCCGGTCCTAAGCCTGTGCTGTGAAAAGAGGAAGGTTGGGTGCTGGGACAGTTAACCAGCCCTGTAAAAAAAAGTGCCGCTATGTTTCGAGTGAAAGGAAGACGTTCACTGCACCTGGGACTGGACAAATGTGGCTAGCAGAAGGTTTAACAGGGTAACATGGGAACGAGACTTATCATGATATGATATAGTATATATAGTTATATACGCCTATAGTTTACCGTACGCCATGATCTCACCCACCAATGCTGACACAGCTTGGATGAAGGTCAGAATACCAGCCAGAGGACGCCGCTCCTGCCGCTCAAAAAAAGAAACATCATTCAGCCGTCACAGCGTTGGAATTGGGAAAATATCTTCAATTTGTTAGCTCTCCATTTTTTTAACTCTGCCATGGCCGGTCCTAAGCCCGTGCTGCGAAAAGAGGAAGGTTGGGTGCTGGGACAGTAAACCAGCCCTGTAAAAAAAAAAGTGCCCCTATGTTTTGAGTGAAAGGAAGACGTTCACTGCACCTGGGACTGGACAAGTGTGGCTAGCAGAAGGTTTAACAGGGTAACATGGGAACGAGACTTATCATGATATGATATAGTATATATAGTTTTATACGCCTATAGTTTACCGTACGCCATGATCTCACCCACCAATGCTGACACAGCTTGGATGAAGGTCAGAATACCAGCCAGAGGACGCCGCTCCTGCCGCTCAAAAAAGAAACATCATTCAGCAGTCACAGCGTTGGAATTAGGAAAATATCTTCAATTGGTTAGCTCTCCATTTTTTTAACTCTGCCATGGCCGGTCCTAAGTCCGTGCTGCGAAAAGAGGAAGGTTGGGTGCTGGGACAGTAAACCAGCCCTGGAAAAAAAAGTGCCGCTATGTTTCGAGTGAAAGGAAGACGTTCACTGCACCTGGGACTGGACAAGTGTGGCTAGCAGAAGGTTTAACAGGGTAACATGGGAACGAGACTTATCATGATATGATATAGTATATATAGTTATATACGCCTATAGTTTACCGTACGCCATGATCTCACCCACCAATGCTGACACAGCTTGGATGAAGGTCAGAATACCAGCCAGAGGACGCCGCTCCTGCCGCTCAAAAAGAAACATCATTCAGCCGTCACAGCGTTGGAATTGGGAAAATATCTTCAATTTGTTAGCTCTCCATTTTTTTAACTCTGCCATGGCCGGTCCTAAGCCCGTGCTGCGAAAAGAGGAAGGTTGGGTGCTAGGACAGTAAACCAGCCCTGTAAAAAAGTGCCACTATATTTCGAGTGAAAGGAAGACGTTCACTGCACCTGGGACTGGACAATTCCTCCCCGTCAGCTACAGCGTGGGGGAGGGGCGAGGACTCCAATGCTGTTAAGGCAAGAAAACATAAGCCATGCCTACTCAAAGCTGATTGGTGACATAAAAGAAGCGGGGCCTGATCTAAGTTCCACTTGAGAGGCAGCAAATCAGGTGCGTGGCGTGAAAGCGGAGCTCTTGAGGCTCAATCTGTGATATAGTGGTTGTGTTTGGGTGATCATACAGAAATTCCTCCCCGTCAGCTGCAGCGTAGGGGACGGGGTGGGGACTCTGAGGCTGTTAAGGCAAGTAAACATTAGCCACGCCTACTCAACCTCACAGCACTTAGCGTTCCAGGGATGACCAGCGATCAGCAGACAGGGAACCTCACGGCACTCGGCGTTCCAGGGACGACCAGCAATCACCAGACACGGATGACCAGCGATCTGCAGACAGGGAACCTCATGGTACGCGGCTTTCCAGGGATGACCAGCGATCAGCAGACAGGGACAACCAGCAATCAACCACATTTCTCAGGTAGGGACACGGCATGCTTGCAGGGGCTCGGCAGGGTCTTGGCCGTGGGGTCTGTTTAATGTGAATTGCCTTGTTTAATGTGAATTGCCTTGTTTAATGTGAACTGCCTTGTTTAATCTGAACTGCCTTGTTAAATCTGAACTGCCTTGTTTAATCTGAACTGCCTTGTTAAATCTGAACTGCCTTGTTAAATCTGAACTGCCTTGTTAAATCTGAACTGCCTTGTTTGAGCTGAACTGCCTTGTTTGAGCTGAACTGCCTTGTTTGAGCTGAACTGCCTTGTTTGAGCTGAACTGCCTTGTTTGAGCTGATCTGCCTTGTTTGAGCTGATCTGCCTTGTTTGAGCTGATCTGCCTTGTTTGAGCTGATCTGCCTTGTTTGAGCTGAACTGCCTTGTTTGAGCTGAACTGCCTTGTTTGAGCTGAACTGCCTTGTTTGAGCTGAACTGCCTTGTTTAATTTGAGCTGGCTTTTTTAATCTGAATTTATGTTGAGCTAAACTGCCTTATTTAATATGAACTGCCTTTGAGCTGAACTGCCTTGTTTAATCTGAACTGCCTTGTTTAATCTGAACTCCTTCTGAGCTGAACTGCCTTTGAGCTGAACTGCTTTGTTTAATCTGAACTCCCTTGTTTAATCTGATCTGCCGCTGATCTGAACTGCCTTGTTTAATCTGAACTGCCTTGTTTAATCTGAATTGCCGTTGAGCTGAACTGCCTTGCTTAATCTAAATTGCCTTGTTTAATGTGAACTGCCTAGTTTAATGTGAATTGCCGGTAAACTGAACTGCCTTGTTTAATCTGATCTGCCGTTGAGCTGAACTGCCTTGTTTTAATCTAAACTGCCGTTGAGATGAACTGCCTTGATTTAATCTAAACTGCCGTTGAGCTGAACTGCCTTGTTTTATCTGAACTGCCTTGTATAATGTGAACCGCCGTTGAGCCTAACTGTTATGTTTAATCTGAACTGCCTTGTTTAATCTTACCTGCCATTGATCTGAAATGCCTTTTGAGCTGAACTGCCTTGTTTAATCTGAACTACCTTGTTTAATCTGAACTACCTTGTTTAATCTGAACTGCCTAGTTTAATCTGAAATGCCATTGAGCTGAACTTCCTTTGATCTGAACTGCCGTTGAGCAGTACTGCCTTGTTTATTATGGACTGCTGTTGAGCTGAACTACCTTGATTGAGTTGAACTGCTTTGTTTAAACTGAAGTGCCGTTGAGCTTAACTGCTTTGTTTAATCTGAACTACCATTGACCTCACCCACCAATGCTGACACAGCTTGGATGAAGGTCAGAATGCTAGCAAGAGGACGCCGCTCCTCCCACTGAAAAAATAAATATTATTCAGCAGTCACAGTTTTGGAATTGGGAAAATATCTTCAATTTGTTAGCTTTCAATTTTTTTAACTTTGCTATGGCCGGTCCTAAGCCCGTGCTGCAAAAAGAGGAAGGTTGGGTGCTAGGACAGTAAACCAGCCCTTTAAAAAAAGTGCCACTATATTTCGAGTGAAAGGAAGACGTTCACTGCACCTGGGACTGGACAAGTGTGGCTAGTAGAAGGTTTAACAGGGTAACATGGGAACGAGACTTATCATGATATGATATAGTATATTTAGTTATATACGCCTATAGTTTACCATATGCCATGATCTCACCCACCAATTCTGATAGAGCTTGGATGAAGGTCAGAATACCCGCCACTCCTGCTGCTCAAAAAAGAAACATTATTCAGCAGTCAAAGCGTTGGAATTGGGAAAATATCTTCAATTTGTTAGCTTTCAATTTTTTTAACTCTGCCATGGCCGGTCCTAAGCCCATGCTGTGAAAAGAGGAAGGTTGGGTGCTAGGACAGTAAACCAGCCCTGTAAAAAAAAGTGCCACTATATTTCGAGAGAAAGGAAGACGTTCACTGCACCTGGGACTGGACAATTCCTCCCCGTCAGCTACAGCGTGAGGGAGGGGCGAGGACTCCAGTGCTGTTAAGGCAAGAAAACATAAGCCATGCCTACTCAAAGCTTAATGGTGACAGAAAAGAGGCGGGGCCTGATCTAAGTTCCGCTTGAGAGGCAGCAAATTAGGTGCGTGGCGTGAAAGCGGAGCTCTTGAGGCTCAATCTGCGATTGGCCTGCGATATCTGCGATAGCGGTTGTGTTTGGGTGATCATACAGAAATTCCTCCCCGTCTGCTGCAGCGTAGGGGACGGGGTGGGGGCTCTGAGACTGTTAAGGTAAGAAAACATAAGCCACGCCTACTCAACCTCACAGCACTCAGCGTTCCAGGGATGACCAGCGATCAGCAGACAGGGAACCTCACGGCACTCGGCGTTCCAGGGACGACCAGCAATCAGCAGACACGGATGACCAGCGATATGCAGACCGGTAACCTCATGGTACGCGGTGTTCCAGGGACGACCAGCGATCAGCAGACAGGGACAACCAGCGATCAACCACGGCTCTCAGGTAGGGACACGGCATGCTTGCAGGGGCTCGGCAGGGTCTTGGCCGTGGGGTCTGTTTAATCTGAATTGCCTTGTTTAATGTGAACTGCCTTGTTTAATGTGAACTGCCTTGTTTAATGTGAACTGCCTTGTTTAATGTGAACTGCCTTGTTTAATTTGAGCTGCCTTGTTTAATCTGAGCTGCCTTGTTTGAGTTGAACTGCCTTGTTTGAGTTGAACTGCCTTGTTTGAGATGAACTGCCTTGTTTGAGCTGAACTGCCTTGTTTAATTTGAGCTGGCTTTTTTAATCTGAGCTGCCTTGTTTAATCTGAATTTGCGTTGAGCTAAACTACCTTTATTTAATATGAACTGCCTTTGAACTGAACTGCCTTGTTTAATCTAAACTCCTTCTGAGCTGAACTGCTTTGTTTAATCTGAACTGCCTTGTTTAATCTGAACTGCCTTGTTTAATCTGAACTGCCTTGTTTAATCTGAACTGCCTTGTTTAATGTGAACTGCCTTGTTTAATGTGAACTGCCTTGTTTAATCTAAACTGCTTTGTTTAATCTGAACTGCTTTTGAGCTGAACTGTCTTGTTTTAATCTAAACTGCCGTTGAGCTGAACTGCCTTTGAGCTAAACTGCCTTGTTTAATGTGAGCTGACTTATTTAATCTGAACTGCCTAGTTTAATCTGAACTGCCATTGAGCTGAACTGCCTTTGAGCTGAACTGCCTTGTTTATTATGAACTGCTGTTGAGCTGAACTACCTTGATATAGTTGAACTGCTTTGTTTAAACTGAACTGCCGTTGAGCTTAACTGCTTTGTTTAATCTGAACTGCTGTTGACCTCACCCACCAATGCTGACACAGCTTGGATGAAGGTCAGAATGCTAGCAAGAGGACGCCGCTCCTCCCGCTCAAAAAATAAATATTATTCAGCAATCACAGTGTTGGAATTGGGAAAATATCTTCAATTTGTTAGCTTTCAATTTTTTTAACTCTGCCATGGCCGGTCCTAAGCCCATGCTGTGAAAAGAGGAAGGTTGGGTGCTAGGACAGTAAACCTGTAAAAAAAAAGTGCCACTATATTTTGAGTGAAAGGAAGACGTTCACTGCACCTGGGACTGGACAAGTGTGGCTAGCAGAAGGTTTAACAGGGTAACATGGGAACGAGACTTATCATGATATGATATAGTATATATAGTTATATACGCCTATAGTTTACCGTACGCCATGATCTCACCCACCAATGCTGACACAGCTTGGATGAAGGTCAGAATACCAGCCAGAGGACGCCGCTCCTGCTGCTCAAAAAAGAAACATCATTCAGCCATCACAGCGTTAGAATTGGGAAAATATCTTCAATTTGTTAGCTCTCCATTTTTTTAACTCTGCCATGGCCGGTCCTAAGCCCGTGCTGCGAAAAGAGGAAGGTTGGGTGCTGGGACAGTAAACCAGCCCTGTAAAAAAAGTGCCGCTATGTTTCGAGTGAAAGGAGACGTTCACTGCACCTGGGACTGGACAAGTGTGGCTAGCAGAAGGTTTAACAGGGTAACATGGGAACGAGACTTATCATGATATGATATAGTATATATAGTTATATACGCCTATAGTTTACCGTACGCCATGATCTCACCCACCAATGCTGACACAGCTTGGATGAAGGTCAGAATACCAGCCAGAGGACGCCGCTCCTGCCGCTCAAAAAAGAAACATCATTCAGCCGTCACAGCATTGGAATTGGGAAAATATCTTCAATTTGTTAGCTCTCCATTTTTTTAACTCTGCCATGGCCGGTCCTAAGCCCGTGCTGCGAAAAGAGGAAGGTTGGGTGCTGGGACAGTAAACCAGCCCTGTAAAAAAAAGTGCCGCTATGTTTTGAGTGAAAGGAAGACGTTCACTGCACCTGGGACTGGACAAGTGTGGCTAGCAGAAGGTTTAACAGGGTAACATGGGAAGGAGACTTATCATGATATGATATAGTATATATAGTTATATACGCCTATAGTTTACCGTACGCCATGATCTCACCCACCAATGCTGACACAGCTTGGATGAAGGTCAGAATACCAGCCAGAGGACGCCGCTCCTGCCGCTCAAAAAAGAAACATCATTCAGCCGTCACAGCGTTGGAATTGGGAAAATATCTTCAATTTGTTAGCTCTCCATTTTTTTAACTCTGCCATGGCCGGTCCTAAGCCCGTGCTGCGAAAAGAGGAAGGTTGGGTGCTGGGACAGTAAACCAGCCCTGTAAAAAAAGTGCCGCTATGTTTCGAGTGAAAGGAAGACGTTCACTGCACCTGGGACTGGACAAGTGTGGCTAGCAGAAGGTTTAACAGGGTAACATGGGAACGAGACTTATCATGATATGATATAGTATATATAGTTATATACGCCTATAGTTTACCGTACGCCATGATCTCACCCACCAATGCTGACACAGCTTGGATGAAGGTCAGAATACCAGCCAGAGGACGCCGCTCCTGCCGCTCAAAAAAGAAACATCATTCAGCCGTCACAGCGTTGGAATTGGAAAAATATCTTCAATTTGTTAGCTCTCCATTTTTTTAACTCTGCCATGGCCGGTCCTAAGCCCGTGCTGCGAAAAGAGGAAGGTTGGGTGCTGGGACAGTAAACCAGCCCTGTAAAAAAAAGTGCCGCTATGTTTCGAGTGAAAGAAAGACGTTCACTGCACCTGGGACTGGACAAGTGTGGCTAGCAGAAGGTTTAACAGGGTAACATGGGAACGAGACTTATCATGATATGATATAGTATATATAGTTATATACGCCTATAGTTTACCGTACGCCATGATCTCACCCACCAATGCTGACACAGCTTGGATGAAGGTCAGAATACCAGCCAGAGGACGCCGCTCCTGCCGCTCAAAAAAGAAACATCATTCAGCCGTCACAGTGTTGGAATTGGGAAAATATCTTCAATTTGTTAGCTCTCCATTTTTTTAACTCTGCCATGGCCGGTCCTAAGCCCGTGCTGCGAAAAGAGGAAGGTTGGGTGCTGGGACAGTAAACCAGCCCTGTAAAAAAAAGTGCCGCTATGTTTCGAGTGAAAGGAAGACGTTCACTGCACCTGGGACTGGACAAGTGTGGCTAGCAGAAGGTTTAACAGGGTAACATGGGAACGAGACTTATCATGATATGATATAGTATATATAGTTATATACGCCTATAGTTTACCGTACGCCATGATCTCACCCACCAATGCTGACACAGCTTGGATGAAGGTCAGAATACCAGCCAGAGGACGCCGCTCCTGCCGCTCAAAAAAGAAACATCATTCAGCCGTCACAGCGTTGGAATTGGGAAAATATCTTCAATTTGTTAGCTCTCCATTTTTTTAACTCTGCCATGGCCGATCCTAAGCCCGTGCTGCGAAAAGAGGAAGGTTGGGTGCTGGGACAGTAAACCAGCCCTGTAAAAAAAAGTGCCGCTATGTTTCGAGTGAAAGGAAGATGTTCACTGCACCTGGGACTGGACAAGTGTGGCTAGCAGAAGGTTTAACAGGGTAACATGGGAACGAGACTTATCATGATATGATATAGTATATATAGTTATATACGCCTATAGTTTACCATACGCCATGATCTCACCCACCAATGCTGACACAGCTTGGATGAAGGTCAGAATACCAGCCAGAGGACGCCGCTCCTGCCGCTCAAAAAAGAAACATCATTCAGCCGTCACAGCGTTGGAATTGGGAAAATATCTTCAATTTGTTAGCTCTCCATTTTTTTAACTCTGCCATGGCTGGTCCTAAGCCCGTGCTGCGAAAAGAGGAAGGTTGGGTGCTGGGACAGTAAACCAGCCCTGTAAAAAAAAGTGCCGCTATGTTTCGAGTGAAAGGAAGACGTTCACTGCACCTGGGACTGGACAAGTGTGGCTAGCAGAAGGTTTAACAGGGTAACATGGGAACGAGACTTATCATGATATGATATAGTATATATAGTTATATACGCCTATAGTTTACCGTACGCCATGATCTCACCCACCAATGCTGACACAGCTTGGATGAAGGTCAGAATACCAGCCAGAGGACGCCGCTCCTGCCGCTCAAAAAAGAAACATCATTCAGCCGTCACAGCGTTGGAATTGGGAAAATATCTTCAATTTGTTAGCTCTCCATTTTTTTAACTCTGCCATGGCCGGTCCTAAGCCCGTGCTGCGAAAAGAGGAAGGTTGGGTGCTGGGACAGTAAACCAGCCCTGTAAAAAAAAGTGCCGCTATGTTTCGAGTGAAAGGAAGACGTTCACTGCACCTGGGACTGGACAAGTGTGGCTAGCAGAAGGTTTAACAGGGTAACATGGGAACGAGACTTATCATGATATGATATAGTATATATAGTTATATACGCCTATAGTTTACCGTACGCCATGATCTCACCCACCAATGCTGACACAGCTTGGATGAAGGTCAGAATACCTGCCAGAGGACGCCGCTCCTGCCGCTCAAAAAAGAAACATCATTCAGCCGTCACAGCGTTGGAATTGGGAAAATATCTTCAATTTGTTAGCTCTCCATTTTTTTAACTCTGCCATGGCCGGTCCTAAGCCCGTGCTGCGAAAAGAGGAAGGTTGGGTGCTAGGACAGTAAACCAGCCCTGTAAAAAAGTGCCACTATATTTCGAGTGAAAGGAAGACGTTCACTGCACCTGGGACTGGACAATTCCTCCCCGTCAGCTACAGCGTGGGGGAGGGGCGAGGACTCCAATGCTGTTAAGGCAAGAAAACATAAGCCATGCCTACTCAAAGCTGATTGGTGACATAAAAGAAGCGGGGCCTGATCTAAGTTCCACTTGAGAGGCAGCAAATCAGGTGCGTGGCGTGAAAGCGGAGCTCTTGAGGCTCAATCTGTGATATAGTGGTTGTGTTTGGGTGATCATACAGAAATTCCTCCCCGTCAGCTGCAGCGTAGGGGACGGGGTGGGGACTCTGAGGCTGTTAAGGCAAGTAAACATTAGCCACGCCTACTCAACCTCACAGCACTTAGCGTTCCAGGGATGACCAGCGATCAGCAGACAGGGAACCTCACGGCACTCGGCGTTCCAGGGACGACCAGCAATCACCAGACACGGATGACCAGCGATCTGCAGACAGGGAACCTCATGGTACGCGGCTTTCCAGGGATGACCAGCGATCAGCAGACAGGGACAACCAGCAATCAACCACATTTCTCAGGTAGGGACACGGCATGCTTGCAGGGGCTCGGCAGGGTCTTGGCCGTGGGGTCTGTTTAATGTGAATTGCCTTGTTTAATGTGAATTGCCTTGTTTAATGTGAACTGCCTTGTTTAATCTGAACTGCCTTGTTAAATCTGAACTGCCTTGTTTAATCTGAACTGCCTTGTTAAATCTGAACTGCCTTGTTAAATCTGAACTGCCTTGTTTGAGCTGAACTGCCTTGTTTGAGTTGAACTGCCTTGTTTGAGCTGAACTGCCTTGTTTGAGCTGAACTGCCTTGTTTGAGCTGATCTGCCTTGTTTGAGCTGATCTGCCTTGTTTGAGCTGATCTGCCTTGTTTGAGCTGATCTGCCTTGTTTGAGCTGAACTGCCTTGTTTGAGCTGAACTGCCTTGTTTGAGCTGAACTGCCTTGTTTGAGCTGAACTGCCTCGTTTAATTTGAGCTGGCTTTTTTAATCTGAATTTGTGTTGAGCTAAACTGCCTTATTTAATATGAACTGCCTTTGAGCTGAACTGCCTTGTTTAATCTGAACTGCCTTGTTTAATCTGAACTCCTTCTGAGCTGAACTGCCTTTGAGCTGAACTGCTTTGTTTAATCTGAACTCCTTTGTTTAATCTGATCTGCCGCTGATCTGAACTGCCTTGTTTAATCTGAACTGCCTTGTTTAATCTGAATTGCCGTTGAGCTGAACTGCCTTGCTTAATCTAAATTGCCTTGTTTAATGTGAACTGCCTAGTTTAATGTGAATTGCCGGTAAACTGAACTGCCTTGTTTAATCTGATCTGCCGTTGAGCTGAACTGCCTTGTTTTAATCTAAACTGCCGTTGAGATGAACTGCCTTGATTTAATCTAAACTGCCGTTGAGCTGAACTGCCTTGTTTTATCTGAACTGCCTTGTATAATGTGAACCGCCGTTGAGCTTAACTGTTATGTTTAATCTGAACTGCCTTGTTTAATCTTACCTGCCATTGATCTGAAATGCCTTTTGAGCTGAACTGCCTTGTTTAATCTGAACTACCTTGTTTAATCTGAACTACCTTGTTTAATCTGAACTGCCTAGTTTAATCTGAAATGCCATTGAGCTGAACTTCCTTTGATCTGAACTGCCGTTGAGCAGTACTGCCTTGTTTATTATGGACTGCTGTTGAGCTGAACTACCTTGATTGAGTTGAACTGCTTTGTTTAAACTGAAGTGCCGTTGAGCTTAACTGCTTTGTTTAATCTGAACTACCGTTGACCTCACCCACCAATGCTGACACAGCTTGGATGAAGGTCAGAATGCTAGCAAGAGGACGCCGCTCCTCCCACTGAAAAAATAAATATTATTCAGCAGTCACAGTTTTGGAATTGGGAAAATATCTTCAATTTGTTAGCTTTCAATTTTTTTAACTTTGCTATGGCCGGTCCTAAGCCCGTGCTGCAAAAAGAGGAAGGTTGGGTGCTAGGACAGTAAACCAGCCCTTTAAAAAAAGTGCCACTATATTTCGAGTGAAAGGAAGACGTTCACTGCACCTGGGACTGGACAAGTGTGGCTAGTAGAAGGTTTAACAGGGTAACATGGGAACGAGACTTATCATGATATGATATAGTATATTTAGTTATATACGCCTATAGTTTACCATATGCCATGATCTCACCCACCAATTCTGATAGAGCTTGGATGAAGGTCAGAATACCCGCCACTCCTGCTGCTCAAAAAAGAAACATTATTCAGCAGTCAAAGCGTTGGAATTGGGAAAATATCTTCAATTTGTTAGCTTTCAATTTTTTTTAACTCTGCCATGGCCGGTCCTAAGCCCATGCTGTGAAAAGAGGAAGGTTGGGTGCTAGGACAGTAAACCAGCCCTGTAAAAAAAAGTGCCACTATATTTCGAGAGAAAGGAAGACGTTCACTGCACCTGGGACTGGACAATTCCTCCCCGTCAGCTACAGCGTGAGGGAGGGGCGAGGACTCCAATGCTGTTAAGGCAAGAAAACATAAGCCATGCCTACTCAAAGCTTAATGGTGACAGAAAAGAGGCGGGGCCTGATCTAAGTTCCGCTTGAGAGGCAGCAAATTAGGTGCGTGGCGTGAAAGCGGAGCTCTTGAGGCTCAATCTGCGATTGGCCTGCGATATCTGCGATAGCGGTTGTGTTTGGGTGATCATACAGAAATTCCTCCCCGTCTGCTGCAGCGTAGGGGACGGGGTGGGGGCTCTGAGACTGTTAAGGTAAGAAAACATAAGCCACGCCTACTCAACCTCACAGCACTCAGCGTTCCAGGGATGACCAGCGATCAGCAGACAGGGAACCTCACGGCACTCGGCGTTCCAGGGACGACCAGCAATCAGCAGACACGGATGACCAGCGATATGCAGACCGGTAACCTCATGGTACGCGGTGTTCCAGGGACGACCAGCGATCAGCAGACAGGGACAACCAGCGATCAACCACGGCTCTCAGGTAGGGACACGGCATGCTTGCAGGGGCTCGGCAGGGTCTTGGCCGTGGGGTCTGTTTAATCTGAATTGCCTTGTTTAATGTGAACTGCCTTGTTTAATGTGAACTGCCTTGTTTAATGTGAACTGCCTTGTTTAATGTGAACTGCCTTGTTTAATTTGAACTGCCTTGTTTAATCTGAGCTGCCTTGTTTGAGTTGAACTGCCTTGTTTGAGTTGAACTGCCTTGTTTGAGATGAACTGCCTTGTTTGAGCTGAACTGCCTTGTTTAATTTGAGCTGGCTTTTTTAATCTGAGCTGCCTTGTTTAATATGAGCTGCCTTGTTTAATCTGAATTTGCGTTGAGCTAAACTACCTTTATTTAATATGAACTGCCTTTGAACTGAACTGCCTTGTTTAATCTAAACTCCTTCTGAGCTGAACTGCCATGTTTAATCTGAACTGCCATGTTTAATCTGAACT
This sequence comes from Staurois parvus, assembly GCF_062004578.1. Lineage (NCBI taxonomy): Eukaryota > Metazoa > Chordata > Amphibia > Anura > Ranidae > Staurois > Staurois parvus. The sequence continues at coordinate 85,190 of NW_028318028.1, read as the reverse complement.
GCCATGTTTAATCTGAACTGCCTTGTTTAATCTGAACTGCCTTGTTTAATCTGAACTGCCTTGTTTAATCTGAACTGCCTTGTTTAATGTGAACTGCCTTGTTTAATGTGAACTGCCTTGTTTAATCTAAACTGCTTTGTTTAATCTGAACTGCTTTTGAGCTGAACTGTCTTGTTTTAATCTAAACTGCCGTTGAGCTGAACTGCCTTTGAGCTAAACTGCCTTGTTTAATGTGAGCTGACTTATTTAATCTGAACTGCCTAGTTTAATCTGAACTGCCATTGAGCTGAACTGCCTTTGAGCTGAACTGCCTTGTTTATTATGAACTGCTGTTGAGCTGAACTACCTTGATATAGTTGAACTGCTTTGTTTAAACTGAACTGCCGTTGAGCTTAACTGCTTTGTTTAATCTGAACTGCTGTTGACCTCACCCACCAATGCTGACACAGCTTGGATGAAGGTCAGAATGCTAGCAAGAGGACGCCGCTCCTCCCGCTCAAAAAATAAATATTATTCAGCAATCACAGTGTTGGAATTGGGAAAATATCTTCAATTTGTTAGCTTTCAATTTTTTTAACTCTGCCATGGCCGGTCCTAAGCCCATGCTGTGAAAAGAGGAAGGTTGGGTGCTAGGACAGTAAACCTGTAAAAAAAAAGTGCCACTATATTTCGAGTGAAAGGAAGACGTTCACTGCACCTGGGACTGGACAAGTGTGGCTAGCAGAAGGTTTAACAGGGTAACATGGGAACGAGACTTATCATGATATGATATAGTATATATAGTTATATACGCCTATAGTTTACCGTACGCCATGATCTCACCCACCAATGCTGACACAGCTTGGATGAAGGTCAGAATACCAGCCAGAGGACGCCGCTCCTGCTGCTCAAAAAAGAAACATCATTCAGCCGTCACAGCGTTAGAATTGGGAAAATATCTTCAATTTGTTAGCTCTCCATTTTTTTAACTCTGCCATGGCCGGTCCTAAGCCCGTGCTGCGAAAAGAGGAAGGTTGGGTGCTGGGACAGTAAACCAGCCCTGTAAAAAAAGTGCCGCTATGTTTCGAGTGAAAGGAGACGTTCACTGCACCTGGGACTGGACAAGTGTGGCTAGCAGAAGGTTTAACAGGGTAACATGGGAACGAGACTTATCATGATATGATATAGTATATATAGTTATATACGCCTATAGTTTACCGTACGCCATGATCTCACCCACCAATGCTGACACAGCTTGGATGAAGGTCAGAATACCAGCCAGAGGACGCCGCTCCTGCCGCTCAAAAAAGAAACATCATTCAGCCGTCACAGCATTGGAATTGGGAAAATATCTTCAATTTGTTAGCTCTCCATTTTTTTAACTCTGCCATGGCCGGTCCTAAGCCCGTGCTGCGAAAAGAGGAAGGTTGGGTGCTGGGACAGTAAACCAGCCCTGTAAAAAAAAGTGCCGCTATGTTTTGAGTGAAAGGAAGACGTTCACTGCACCTGGGACTGGACAAGTGTGGCTAGCAGAAGGTTTAACAGGGTAACATGGGAAGGAGACTTATCATGATATGATATAGTATATATAGTTATATACGCCTATAGTTTACCGTACGCCATGATCTCACCCACCAATGCTGACACAGCTTGGATGAAGGTCAGAATACCAGCCAGAGGACGCCGCTCCTGCCGCTCAAAAAAGAAACATCATTCAGCCGTCACAGCGTTGGAATTGGGAAAATATCTTCAATTTGTTAGCTCTCCATTTTTTTAACTCTGCCATGGCCGGTCCTAAGCCCGTGCTGCGAAAAGAGGAAGGTTGGGTGCTGGGACAGTAAACCAGCCCTGTAAAAAAAGTGCCGCTATGTTTCGAGTGAAAGGAAGACGTTCACTGCACCTGGGACTGGACAAGTGTGGCTAGCAGAAGGTTTAACAGGGTAACATGGGAACGAGACTTATCATGATATGATATAGTATATATAGTTATACACGCCTATAGTTTACCGTACGCCATGATCTCACCCACCAATGCTGACACAGCTTGGATGAAGGTCAGAATACCAGCCAGAGGACGCCGCTCCTGCCGCTCAAAAAAGAAACATCATTCAGCCGTCACAGCGTTGGAATTGGAAAAATATCTTCAATTTGTTAGCTCTCCATTTTTTTAACTCTGCCATGGCCGGTCCTAAGCCCGTGCTGCGAAAAGAGGAAGGTTGGGTGCTGGGACAGTAAACCAGCCCTGTAAAAAAAAGTGCCGCTATGTTTCGAGTGAAAGGAAGACGTTCACTGCACCTGGGACTGGACAAGTGTGGCTAGCAGAAGGTTTAACAGGGTAAGATGGGAACGAGACTTATCATGATATGATATAGTATATATAGTTATATACGCCTATAGTTTACCGTACGCCATGATCTCACCCACCAATGCTGACACAGCTTGGATGAAGGTCAGAATACCAGCCAGAGGACGCCGCTCCTGCCGCTCAAAAAAGAAACATTCAGCCGTCACAGCGTTGGAATTGGGAAAATATCTTCAATTTGTTAGCTCTCCATTTTTTTTAACTCTGCCATGGCCGGTCCTAAGCCCGTGCTGCGAAAAGAGGAAGGTTGGGTGCTGGGACAGTAAACCAGCCCTTTAAAAAAAGTGCTGCTATGTTTCGAGTGAAAGGAAGACGTTCACTGCACCTGGGACTGGACAAGTGTGGCTAGCAGAAGGTTTAACAGGGTAACATGGGAACGAGACTAATCATGATATGATATAGTATATATAGTTATATACACCTATAGTCTACCGTACGCCATGATCTCACCCACCAATGCTGACACAGCTTGGATGAAGGTCAGAATACCAGCCAGAGGACGCCGCTCCTGCCGCTCAAAAAAGAAACATCATTCAGCCGTCACAGCGTTGGAATTGCGAAAATATCTTCAATTTGTTAGCTCTCCATTTTTTTAACTCTGCCATGGCCGGTCCTAAGCCCGTGCTGCGAAAAGAGGAAGGTTGGGTGCTGGGACAGTAAACCAGCCCTGTAAAAAAAAGTGCCGCTATGTTTCGAGTGAAAGGAAGACGTTCACTGCACCTGGGACTGGACAAGTGTGGCTAGCAGAAGGTTTAACAGGGTAACATGGGAACGAGACTTATCATGATATGATATAGTATATATAGTTATATACGCCTATAGTTTACAGTACGCCATGATCTCACCCACCAATGCTGACACAGCTTGGATGAAGGTCAGAATACCAGCCAGAGGACGCCGCTCCTGCCGCTCAAAAAAGAAACATCATTCAGCCGTCACAGCGTTGGAATTGGGAAAATATCTTCAATTTGTTAGCTCTCCATTTTTTTAACTCTGCCATGGCTGGTCCTAAGCCCGTGCTGCGAAAAGAGGAAGGTTGGGTGCTGGGACAGTAAACCAGCCCTGTAAAAAAAAGTGCCGCTATGTTTCGAGTGAAAGGAAGACGTTCACTGCACCTGGGACTGGACAAGTGTGGCTAGCAGAAGGTTTAACAGGGTAACATGGGAACGAGACTTATCATGATATGATATAGTATATATAGTTATATACGCCTATAGTTTACCGTACGCCATGATCTCACCCACCAATGCTGACACAGCTTGGATGAAGGTCAGAATACCAGCCAGAGGACGCCGCTCCTGCCGCTCAAAAAAGAAACATCATTCAGCCGTCACAGCGTTGGAATTGGGAAAATATCTTCAATTTGTTAGGTCTCCATTTTTTTAACTCTGCCATGGCCGGTCCTAAGCCCGTGCTGCGAAAAGAGGAAGGTTGGGTGCTGGGACAGTAAACCAGCCCTGTAAAAAAAAGTGCCGCTATGTTTCGAGTGAAAGAAAGACGTTCACTGCACCTGGGACTGGACAAGTGTGGCTAGCAGAAGGTTTAACAGGGTAACATGGGAACGAGACTTATCATGATATGATATAGTATATATAGTTATATACGCCTATAGTTTACCGTACGCCATGATCTCACCCACCAATGCTGACACAGCTTGGATGAAGGTCAGAATACCAGCCAGAGGACGCCGCTCCTGCCGCTCAAAAAAGAAACATCATTCAGCCGTCACAGCGTTGGAATTGGGAAAATATCTTCAATTTGTTAGCTCTCCATTTTTTTAACTCTGCCATGGCCGGTCCTAAGCCCGTGCTGCGAAAAGAGGAAGGTTGGGTGCTGGGACAGTAAACCAGCCCTGTAAAAAAAAGTGCCGCTATGTTTCGAGTGAAAGGAAGACGTTCACTGCACCTGGGACTGGACAAGTGTGGCTAGCAGAAGGTTTAACAGGGTAACATGGGAACGAGACTTATCATGATATGATATAGTATATATAGTTATATACGCCTATAGTTTACCGTACGCCATGATCTCACCCACCAATGCTGACACAGCTTGGATGAAGGTCAGAATACCAGCCAGAGGACGCCGCTCCTGCCGCTCAAAAAAGAAACATCATTCAGCCGTCACAGCGTTGGAATTGGGAAAATATCTTCAATTTGTTAGCTCTCCATTTTTTTAACTCTGCCATGGCCGGTCCTAAGCCTGTGCTGCAAAAAGAGGAAGGTTGGGTGCTGGGACAGTAAACCAGCCCTGTAAAAAAAAGTGCCGCTATGTTTCGAGTGAAAGGAAGACGTTCACTGCACCTGGGACTGGACAAGTGTGGCTAGCAGAAGGTTTAACAGGGTAACATGGGAACGAGACTTATCATGATATGATATAGTATATATAGTTATATACGCCTATAGTTTACCGTACGCCATGATCTCACCCACCAATGCTGACACAGCTTGGATGAAGGTCAGAATACCAGCCAGAGGACGCCGCTCCTGCGGCTCAAAAAAGAAACATCATTCAGCCGTCACAGCGTTGGAATTGGGAAAATATCTTCAATTTGTTAGCTCTCCATTTTTTTAACTCTGCCATGGCCGGTCCTAAGCCCGTGCTGTGAAAAGAGGAAGGTTGGGTGCTGGGACAGTAAACCAGCCCTGTAAAAAAAAGTGCCGCTATGTTTCGAGTGAAAGGAAGACGTTCACTGCACCTGGGACTGGACAAGTGTGGCTAGCAGAAGGTTTAACAGGGTAACATGGGAACGAGACTTATCATGATATGATATAGTATATATAGTTATATACGCCTATAGTTTACCGTACGCCATGATCTCACCCACCAATGCTGACACAGCTTGGATGAAGGTCAGAATACCAGGCAGAGGACGCCGCTCCTGCCGCTCAAAAAAGAAACATCATTCAGCCATCACAGCATTGGAATTGGGAAAATATCTTCAATTTGTTAGCTCTCCATTTTTTTAACTCTGCCATGGCCGGTCCTAAGCCCGTGCTGCGAAAAGAGGAAGGTTGGGTGCTGGGACAGTAAACCAGCCCTGTAAAAAAAAGTGCCGCTATGTTTCGAGTGAAAGGAAAACGTTCACTGCACCTGGGACTGGACAAGTGTGGCTAGCAGAAGGTTTAACAGGGTAACATGGGAACGAGACTTATCATGATATGATAAAGTATATATAGTTATATACGCCTATAGTTTACCGTACGCCATGATCTCACCCACCAATGCTGACACAGCTTGGATGAAGGTCAGAATACCAGCCAGAGGACGCCGCTCCTGCCGCTCAAAAAGAAACATCATTCAGCCGTCACAGTGTTGGAATTGGGAAAATATCCTCAATTTGTTAGCTCTCCATTTTTTTAACTCTGCCATGGCCGGTCCTAAGCCCGTGCTGCGAATAGAGGAAGGTTGGGTGCTGGGACAGTAAACCAGCCCTGTAAAAAAAAGTGCCGCTATGTTTCGAGTGAAAGGAAGACGTTCACTGCACCTGGGACTGGACAAGTGTGGCTAGCAGAAGGTTTAACAGGGTAACATGGGAACGAGACTTATCATGATATGATATAGTATATATAGTTATATACGCCTATAGTTTACCGTACGCCATGATCTCACCCACCAATGCTGACACAGCTTGGATGAAGGTCAGAATACCAGCCAGAGGACGCCGCTCCTGCCGCTCAAAAAAGAAACATCATTCAGCCGTCACAGCGTTGGAATTGGGAAAATATCTTCAATTTGTTAGCTCTCCATTTTTTTAACTCTGCCATGGCCGGTCCTAAGCCCGTGCTGCAAAAAGAGGAAGGTTGGGTGCTAGGACAGTAAACCAGCCCTTTAAAAAAAGTGCCACTATATTTCGAGTGAAAGGAAGACGTTCACTGCACCTGGGACTGGACAATTCCTCCCCGTCAGCTACAGCGTGGGGGAGGGGTGAGGACTCCAATGCTGTTAAGGCAAGAAAACATAAGCCATGCCTACTCAAAGCTGATTGGTGACATAAAAGAAGCGGGGCATGATCTAAGTTCCACTTGAGAGGCAGCAAATCAGGTGCGTGGCGTGAAAGCGGAGCTCTTGAGGCTCAATCTGTGATATAGTGGTTGTGTTTGGGTGATCATACAGAAATTCCTCCCCGTCAGCTGCAGCGTAGGGGACGGGGTGGGGACTCTGAGGCTGTTAAGGCAAGTAAACATTAGCCACGCCTACTCAACCTCACAGCACTTAGCGTTCCAGGGATGACCAGCGATCAGCAGACAGGGAACCTCACGGCACTCGGCGTTCCAGGGACGACCAGCAATCACCAGACACGGATGACCAGCGATCTGCAGACAGGGAACCTCATGGTACGCGGCTTTCCAGGGATGACCAGCGATCAGCAGACAGGGACAACCAGCAATCAACCACATTTCTCAGGTAGGGACACGGCATGCTTGCAGGGGCTCGGCAGGGTCTTGGCCGTGGGGTCTGTTTAATGTGAATTGCCTTGTTTAATGTGAATTGCCTTGTTTAATGTGAACTGCCTTGTTTAATCTGAACTGCCTTGTTAAATCTGAACTGCCTTGTTTAATCTGAACTGCCTTGTTAAATCTGAACTGCCTTGTTAAATCTGAACTGCCTTGTTTGAGCTGAACTGCCTTGTTTGAGTTGAACTGCCTTGTTTGAGCTGAACTGCCTTGTTTGAGCTGAACTGCCTTGTTTGAGCTGATCTGCCTTGTTTGAGCTGATCTGCCTTGTTTGAGCTGATCTGCCTTGTTTGAGCTGAACTGCCTTGTTTGAGCTGAACTGCCTTGTTTGAGCTGAACTGCCTTGTTTGAGCTGAACTGCCTTGTTTGAGCTGAACTGCCTCGTTTAATTTGAGCTGGCTTTTTTAATCTGAATTTGTGTTGAGCTAAACTGCCTTATTTAATATGAACTGCCTTTGAGCTGAACTGCCTTGTTTAATCTGAACTGCCTTGTTTAATCTGAACTCCTTCTGAGCTGAACTGCCTTTGAGCTGAACTGCTTTGTTTAATCTGAACTCCTTTGTTTAATCTGATCTGCCGCTGATCTGAACTGCCTTGTTTAATCTGAACTGCCTTGTTTAATCTGAATTGCCATTGAGCTGAACTGCCTTGCTTAATCTAAATTGCCTTGTTTAATGTGAACTGCCTAGTTTAATGTGAATTGCCGGTAAACTGAACTGCCTTGTTTAATCTGATCTGCCGTTGAGCTGAAATGCCTTTTGAGCTGAACTGCCTTGTTTAATCTGAACTACCTTGTTTAATCTGAACTACCTTGTTTAATCTGAACTGCCTAGTTTAATCTGAAATGCCATTGAGCTGAACTTCCTTTGATCTGAACTGCCGTTGAGCAGTACTGCCTTGTTTATTATGGACTGCTGTTGAGCTGAACTACCTTGATTGAGTTGAACTGCTTTGTTTAAACTGAAGTGCCGTTGAGCTTAACTGCTTTGTTTAATCTGAACTACCGTTGACCTCACCCTCCAATGCTGACACAGCTTGGATGAAGGTCAGAATGCTAGCAAGAGGACGCCGCTCCTCCCACTGAAAAAATAAATATTATTCAGCAGTCACAGTTTTGGAATTGGGAAAATATCTTCAATTTGTTAGCTTTCAATTTTTTTAACTTTGCTATGGCCGGTCCTAAGCCCGTGCTGCAAAAAGAGGAAGGTTGGGTGCTAGGACAGTAAACCAGCCCTTTAAAAAAAGTGCCACTATATTTCGAGTGAAAGGAAGACGTTCACTGCACCTGGGACTGGACAAGTGTGGCTAGTAGAAGGTTTAACAGGGTAACATGGGAACGAGACTTATCATGATATGATATAGTATATTTAGTTATATACGCCTATAGTTTACCATATGCCATGATCTCACCCACCAATTCTGATAGAGCTTGGATGAAGGTCAGAATACCCGCCACTCCTGCTGCTCAAAAAAGAAACATTATTCAGCAGTCAAAGCGTTGGAATTGGGAAAATATCTTCAATTTGTTAGCTTTCAATTTTTTTTAACTCTGCCATGGCCGGTCCTAAGCCCATGCTGTGAAAAGAGGAAGGTTGGGTGCTAGGACAGTAAACCAGCCCTGTAAAAAAAAGTGCCACTATATTTCGAGAGAAAGGAAGACGTTCACTGCACCTGGGACTGGACAATTCCTCCCCGTCAGCTACAGCGTGAGGGAGGGGCGAGGACTCCAATGCTGTTAAGGCAAGAAAACATAAGCCATGCCTACTCAAAGCTTAATGGTGACAGAAAAGAGGCGGGGCCTGATCTAAGTTCCGCTTGAGAGGCAGCAAATTAGGTGCGTGGCGTGAAAGCGGAGCTCTTGAGGCTCAATCTGCGATTGGCCTGCGATATCTGCGATAGCGGTTGTGTTTGGGTGATCATACAGAAATTCCTCCCCGTCTGCTGCAGCGTAGGGGACGGGGTGGGGGCTCTGAGACTGTTAAGGTAAGAAAACATAAGCCACGCCTACTCAACCTCACAGCACTCAGCGTTCCAGGGATGACCAGCGATCAGCAGACAGGGAACCTCACGGCACTCGGCGTTCCAGGGACGACCAGCAATCAGCAGACACGGATGACCAGCGATATGCAGACCGGTAACCTCATGGTACGCGGTGTTCCAGGGACGACCAGCGATCAGCAGACAGGGACAACCAGCGATCAACCACGGCTCTCAGGTAGGGACACGGCATGCTTGCAGGGGCTCGGCAGGGTCTTGGCCGTGGGGTCTGTTTAATCTGAATTGCCTTGTTTAATGTGAACTGCCTTGTTTAATGTGAACTGCCTTGTTTAATGTGAACTGCCTTGTTTAATGTGAACTGCCTTGTTTAATGTGAACTGCCTTGTTTAATTTGAACTGCCTTGTTTAATCTGAGCTGCCTTGTTTGAGTTGAACTGCCTTGTTTGAGTTGAACTGCCTTGTTTGAGATGAACTGCCTTGTTTGAGCTGAACTGCCTTGTTTAATTTGAGCTGGCTTTTTTAATCTGAGCTGCCTTGTTTAATATGAGCTGCCTTGTTTATTCTGAATTTGCGTTGAGCTAAACTACCTTTATTTAATATGAACTGCCTTTGAACTGAACTGCCTTGTTTAATCTAAACTCCTTCTGAGCTGAACTGCCATGTTTAATCTGAACTGCCATGTTTAATCTGAACTGCCATGTTTAATCTGAACTGCCTTGTTTAATCTGAACTGCCTTGTTTAATCTGAACTGCCTTGTTTAATCTGAACTGCCTTGTTTAATCTGAACTGCCTTGTTTAATGTGAACTGCCTTGTTTAATCTAAACTGCTTTGTTTAATCTGAACTGCTTTTGAGCTGAACTGTCTTGTTTTAATCTAAACTGCCGTTGAGCTGAACTGCCTTTGAGCTAAACTGCCTTGTTTAATGTGAGCTGACTTATTTAATCTGAACTGCCTAGTTTAATCTGAACTGCTGTTGAGCTGAACTACCTTGATATGGTTGAACTGCTTTGTTTAAACTGAACTGCCGTTGAGCTTAACTGCTTTGTTTAATCTGAACTGCTGTTGACCTCACCCACCAATGCTGACACAGCTTGGATGAAGGTCAGAATGCTAGCAAGAGGACGCCGCTCCTCCCGCTCAAAAAATAAATATTATTCAGCAATCACAGTGTTGGAATTGGGAAAATATCTTCAATTTGTTAGCTTTCAATTTTTTTAACTCTGCCATGGCCGGTCCTAAGCCCATGCTGTGAAAAGAGGAAGGTTGGGTGCTGGGACAGTAAACCAGCCCTGTAAAAAAAGTGCCGCTATGTTTCGAGTGAAAGGAGACGTTCACTGCACCTGGGACTGGACAAGTGTGGCTAGCAGAAGGTTTAACAGGGTAACATGGGAACGAGACTTATCATGATATGATATAGTATATATAGTTATATACGCCTATAGTTTACCGTACGCCATGATCTCACCCACCAATGCTGACACAGCTTGGATGAAGGTCAGAATACCAGCCAGAGGACGCCGCTCCTGCCGCTCAAAAAAGAAACATCATTCAGCCGTCACAGCATTGGAATTGGGAAAATATCTTCAATTTGTTAGCTCTCCATTTTTTTAACTCTGCCATGGCCGGTCCTAAGCCCGTGCTGCGAAAAGAGGAAGGTTGGGTGCTGGGACAGTAAACCAGCCCTGTAAAAAAAAGTGCCGCTATGTTTTGAGTGAAAGGAAGACGTTCACTGCACCTGGGACTGGACAAGTGTGGCTAGCAGAAGGTTTAACAGGGTAACATGGGAAGGAGACTTATCATGATATGATATAGTATATATAGTTATATACGCCTATAGTTTACCGTACGCCATGATCTCACCCACCAATGCTGACACAGCTTGGATGAAGGTCAGAATACCAGCCAGACGACGCCGCTCCTGCCGCTCAAAAAAGAAACATCATTCAGCCGTCACAGCGTTGGAATTGGGAAAATATCTTCAATTTGTTAGCTCTCCATTTTTTTAACTCTGCCATGGCCGGTCCTAAGCCCGTGCTGCGAAAAGAGGAAGGTTGGGTGCTGGGACAGTAAACCAGCCCTGTAAAAAAAGTGCCGCTATGTTTCGAGTGAAAGGAAGACGTTCACTGCACCTGGGACTGGACAAGTGTGGCTAGCAGAAGGTTTAACAGGGTAACATGGGAACGAGACTTATCATGATATGATATAGTATATATAGTTATATACGCCTATAGTTTACCGTACGCCATGATCTCACCCACCAATGCTGACACAGCTTGGATGAAGGTCAGAATACCAGCCAGAGGACGCCGCTCCTGCCGCTCAAAAAAGAAACATCATTCAGCCGTCACAGCGTTGGAATTGGGAAAATATCTTCAATTTGTTAGCTCTCCATTTTTTTAACTCTGCCATGGCCGGTCCTAAGCCCGTGCTGCGAAAAGAGGAAGGTTGGGTGCTGGGACAGTAAACCAGCCCTGTAAAAAAAAGTGCCGCTATGTTTCGAGTGAAAGGAAGACGTTCACTGCACCTGGGACTGGACAAGTGTGGCTAGCAGAAGGTTTAACAGGGTAACATGGGAACGAGACTTATCATGATATGATATAGTATATATAGTTATATACGCCTATAGTTTACCGTACGCCATGATCTCACCCACCAATGCTGACACAGCTTGGATGAAGGTCAGAATACCAGCCAGAGGACGCCGCTCCTGCCGCTCAAAAAAGAAACATTCAGCCGTCACAGCGTTGGAATTGGGAAAATATCTTCAATTTGTTAGCTCTCCATTTTTTTAACTCTGCCATGGCCGGTCCTAAGCCCGTGCTGCGAAAAGAGGAAGGTTGGGTGCTGGGACAGTAAACCAGCCCTTTAAAAAAAGTGCTGCTATGTTTCGAGTGAAAGGAAGACGTTCACTGCACCTGGGACTGGACAAGTGTGGCTAGCAGAAGGTTTAACAGGGTAACATGGGAACGAGACTAATCATGATATGATATAGTATATATAGTTATATACGCCTATAGTCTACCGTACGCCATGATCTCACCCACCAATGCTGACACAGCTTGGATGAAGGTCAGAATACCAGCCAGAGGACGCCGCTCCTGCCGCTCAAAAAAGAAACATCATTCAGCCGTCACAGCGTTGGAATTGGGAAAATATCTTCAATTTGTTAGCTCTCCATTTTTTTAACTCTGCCATGGCCGGTCCTAAGCCCGTGCTGCGAAAAGAGGAAGGTTGGGTGCTGGGACAGTAAACCAGCCCTGTAAAAAAAAGTGCCGCTATGTTTCGAGTGAAAGGAAGACGTTCACTGCACCTGGGACTGGACAAGTGTGGCTAGCAGAAGGTTTAACAGGGTAACATGGGAACGAGACTTATCATGATATGATATAGTATATATAGTTATATACGCCTATAGTTTACCGTACGCCATGATCTCACCCACCAATGCTGACACAGCTTGGATGAAGGTCAGAATACCAGCCAGAGGACGCCGCTCCTGCCGCTCAAAAAAGAAACATCATTCAGCCGTCACAGCGTTGGAATTGGGAAAATATCTTCAATTTGTTAGCTCTCCATTTTTTTAACTCTGCCATGGCCGGTCCTAAGCCCGTGCTGCGAAAAGAGGAAGGTTGGGTGCTGGGACAGTAAACCAGCCCTGTAAAAAAAAGTGCCGCTATGTTTCGAGTGAAAGGAAGACGTTCACTGCACCTGGGACTGGACAAGTGTGGCTAGCAGAAGGTTTAACAGGGTAACATGGGAACGAGACTTATCATGATATGATATAGTATATATAGTTATATACGCCTATAGTTTACCGTACGCCATGATCTCACCCACCATTGCTGACACAGCTTGGATGAAGGTCAGAATACCAGCCAGAGGACGCCGCTCCTGCCGCTCAAAAAAGAAACATCATTCAGCCATCACAGCGTTGGAATTGGGAAAATATCTTCAATTTGTTAGGTCTCCATTTTTTTAACTCTGCCATGGCCGGTCCTAAGCCCGTGCTGCGAAAAGAGGAAGGTTGGGTGCTGGGACAGTAAATCAGCCCTGTAAAAAAAAGTGCCGCTATGTTTCGAGTGAAAGAAAGACGTTCACTGCACCTGGGACTGGACAAGTGTGGCTAGCAGAAGGTTTAACAGGGTAACATGGGAACGAGACTTATCATGATATGATATAGTATATATAGTTATATACGCCTATAGTTTACCGTACGCCATGATCTCACCCACCAATGCTGACACAGCTTGGATGAAGGTCAGAATACCAGCCAGAGGACGCCGCTCCTGCCGCTCAAAAAAGAAACATCATTCAGCCGTCACAGCGTTGGAATTGGGAAAATATCTTCAATTTGTTAGGTCCCCATTTTTTTAACTCTGCCATGGCCGGTCCTAAGCCCGTGCTGCGAAAAGAGGAAGGTTGGGTGCTGGGACAGTAAACCAGCCCTGTAAAAAAAAGTGCCGCTATGTTTCGAGTGAAAGAAAGACGTTCACTGCACCTGGGACTGGACAAGTGTGGCTAGCAGAAGGTTTAACAGGGTAACATGGGAACGAGACTTATCATGATATGATATAGTATATATAGTTATATACGCCTATAGTTTACCGTACGCCATGATCTCACCCACCAATGCTGACACAGCTTGGATGAAGGTCAGAATACCAGCCAGAGGACGCCGCTCCTGCCGCTCAAAAAAGAAACATCATTCAGCCGTCACAGTGTTGGAATTGGGAAAATATCTTCAATTTGTTAGCTCTCCATTTTTTTAACTCTGCCATGGCCGGTCCTAAGCCCGTGCTGCGAAAAGAGGAAGGTTGGGTGCTGGTCCAGTAAACCAGCCCTGTAAAAAAAAGTGCCGCTATGTTTCGAGTGAAAGGAGGACGTTCACTGCACCTGGGACTGGACAAGTGTGGCTAGCAGAAGGTTTAACAGGGTAACATGGGAACGAGACTTATCATGATATGATATAGTATATATAGTTATATACGCCTATAGTTTACCGTACGCCATGATCTCACCCACCAATGCTGACACAGCTTGGATGAAGGTCAGAATACCAGCCAGAGGACGCCGCTCCTGCCGCTCAAAAAAGAAACATCATTCAGCCGTCACAGCGTTGGAATTGGGAAAATATCATCAATTTGTTAGCTCTCCATTTTTTTAACTCTGCCATGGCCGGTCCTAAGCCCGTGCTGCGAAAAGAGGAAGGTTGGGTGCTGGGACAGTAAACCAGCCCTGTAAAAAAAAGTGCCGCTATGTTTCGAGTGAAAGGAAGACGTTCACTGCACCTGGGACTGGACAAGTGTGGCTAGCAGAAGGTTTAACAGGGTAACATGGGAACGAGACTTATCATGATATGATATAGTATATATAGTTATATACGCCTATAGTTTACCGTACGCCATGATCTCACCCACCAATGCTGACACAGCTTGGATGAAGGTCAGAATACCAGCCAGAGGACGCCGCTCCTGCCGCTCAAAAAAGAAACATCATTCAGCCGTCACAGCGTTGGAATTGGGAAAATATCTTCAATTTGTTAGCTCTCCATTTTTTTAACTCTGCCATGGCCGGTCCTAAGCCCGTGCTGCGAAAAGAGGAAGGTTGGGTGCTGGGACAGTAAACCAGCCCTGTAAAAAAAAGTGCCGCTATGTTTCGAGTGAAAGGAAGACGTTCACTGCACCTGGGACTGGACAAGTGTGGCTAGCAGAAGGTTTAACAGGGTAACATGGGAACGAGACTTATCATGATATGATATAGTATATATAGTTATATACGCCTATAGTTTACCGTACGCCATGATCTCACCCACCAATGCTGACACAGCTTGGATGAAGGTCAGAATACCAGCCAGAGGACGCCGCTCCTGCCGCTCAAAAAAGAAACATCATTCAGCCGTCACAGCATTGGAATTGGGAAAATATCTTCAATTTGTTAGCTCTCCATTTTTTTAACTCTGCCATGGCCGGTCCTAAGCCCGTGCTGCGAAAAGAGGAAGGTTGGGTGCTGGGACAGTAAACCAGCCCTGTAAAAAAAAGTGCCGCTATGTTTTGAGTGAAAGGAAGACGTTCACTGCACCTGGGACTGGACAAGTGTGGCTAGCAGAAGGTTTAACAGGGTAACATGGGAACGAGACTTATCATGATATGATATAGTATATATAGTTATATACGCCTATAGTTTACCGTACGCCATGATCTCACCCACCAATGCTGACACAGCTTGGATGAAGGTCAGAATACCAGCCAGACGACGCCGCTCCTGCCGCTCAAAAAAGAAACATCATTCAGCCGTCACAGCGTTGGAATTGGGAAAATATCTTCAATTTGTTAGCTCTCCATTTTTTTAACTCTGCCATGGCCGGTCCTAAGCCCGTGCTGCGAAAAGAGGAAGGTTGGGTGCTGGGACAGTAAACCAGCCCTTTAAAAAAAGTGCTGCTATGTTTCGAGTGAAAGGAAGACGTTCACTGCACCTGGGACTGGACAAGTGTGGCTAGCAGAAGGTTTAACAGGGTAACATGGGAACGAGACTAATCATGATATGATATAGTATATATAGTTATATACGCCTATAGTCTACCGTACGCCATGATCTCACCCACCAATGCTGACACAGCTTGGATGAAGGTCAGAATACCAGCCAGAGGACGCCGCTCCTGCCGCTCAAAAAAGAAACATCATTCAGCCGTCACAGCGTTGGAATTGGGAAAATATCTTCAATTTGTTAGCTCTCCATTTTTTTAACTCTGCCATGGCCGGTCCTAAGCCCATGCTGCGAAAAGAGGAAGGTTGGGTGCTGGGACAGTAAACCAGCCCTGTAAAAAAAAGTGCCGCTATGTTTCGAGTGAAAGGAAGATGTTCACTGCACCTGGGACTGGACAAGTGTGGCTAGCAGAAGGTTTAACAGGGTAACATGGGAACGAGACTTATCATGATATGATATAGTATATATAGTTATATACGCCTATAGTTTACCGTACGCCATGATCTCACCCACCAATGCTGACAGAGCTTGGATGAAGGTCAGAATACCAGCCAGAGGACGCTGCTCCTGCCGCTCAAAAAAGAAACATCATTCAGCCGTCACAGCGTTGGAATTGGGAAAATATCTTCAATTTGTTAGCTCTCCATTTTTTTAACTCTGCCATGGCCGGTCCTAAGCCCGTGCTGCGAAAAGAGGAAGGTTGGGTGCTGGGACAGTAAACCAGCCCTGTAAAAAAAAGTGCCGCTATGTTTCGAGTGAAAGGAAGACGTTCACTGCACCTGGGACTGGACAAGTGTGGCTAGCAGAAGGTTTAACAGGGTAACATGGGAACGAGACTTATCATGATATGATATAGTATATATAGTTATATACGCCTATAGTTTACCGTACGCCATGATCTCACCCACCAATGCTGACACAGCTTGGATGAAGGTCAGAATACCAGCCAGAGGACGCCGCTCCTGCCGCTCAAAAAAGAAACATCATTCAGCCGTCACAGCGTTGGAATTGGGAAAATATCTTCAATTTGTTAGGTCCCCATTTTTTTAACTCTGCCATGGCCGGTCCTAAGCCCGTGCTGCGAAAAGAGGAAGGTTGGGTGCTGGGACAGTAAACCAGCCCTGTAAAAAAAAGTGCCGCTATGTTTCGAGTGAAAGAAAGACGTTCACTGCACCTGGGACTGGACAAGTGTGGCTAGCAGAAGGTTTAACAGGGTAACATGGGAACGAGACTTATCATGATATGATATAGTATATATAGTTATATACGCCTATAGTTTACCGTACGCCATGATCTCACCCACCAATGCTGACACAGCTTGGATGAAGGTCAGAATACCAGCCAGAGGACGCCGCTCCTGCCGCTCAAAAAAGAAACATCATTCAGCCGTCACAGTGTTGGAATTGGGAAAACATCTTCAATTTGTTAGCTCTCCATTTTTTTAACTCTGCCATGGCCGGTCCTAAGCCCGTGCTGCGAAAAGAGGAAGGTTGGGTGCTGGGACAGTAAACCAGCCCTGTAAAAAAAAGTGCCGCTATGTTTCGAGTGAAAGGAGGACGTTCACTGCACCTGGGACTGGACAAGTGTGGCTAGCAGAAGGTTTAACAGGGTAACATGGGAACGAGACTTATCATGATATGATATAGTATATATAGTTATATACGCCT
The DNA here is from genome assembly GCF_062004578.1 of Staurois parvus. Taxonomy (NCBI): domain Eukaryota; kingdom Metazoa; phylum Chordata; class Amphibia; order Anura; family Ranidae; genus Staurois; species Staurois parvus. The sequence goes on along the minus strand of NW_028318028.1, from coordinate 68,248 downwards.
ATAGTTTACCGTACGCCATGATCTCACCCACCAATGCTGACACAGCTTGGATGAAGGTCAGAATACCAGCCAGAGGACGCCGCTCCTGCCGCTCAAAAAAGAAACATCATTCAGCCGTCACAGCGTTGGAATTGGGAAAATATCTTCAATTTGTTAGCTCTCCATTTTTTTAACTCTGCCATGGCCGGTCCTAAGCCCGTGCTGCGAAAAGAGGAAGGTTGGGTGCTGGGACAGTAAACCAGCCCTGTAAAAAAAAGTGCCGCTATGTTTCGAGTGAAAGGAAGATGTTCACTGCACCTGGGACTGGACAAGTGTGGCTAGCAGAAGGTTTAACAGGGTAACATGGGAACGAGACTTATCATGATATGATATAGTATATATAGTTATATACGCCTATAGTTTACCGTACGCCATGACCTCACCCACCAATGCTGACACAGCTTGGATGAAGGTCAGAATACCAGCCAGAGGACGCCGCTCCTGCCGCTCAAAAAAGAAACATCATTCAGCCGTCACAGCGTTGGAATTGGGAAAATATCTTCAATTTGTTAGCTCTCCATTTTTTTAACTCTGCCATGGCCGGTCCTAAGCCCGTGCTGCGAAAAGAGGAAGGTTGGGTGCTGGGACAGTAAACCAGCCCTGTAAAAAAAAGTGCCGCTATGTTTCGAGTGAAAGGAAGACGTTCACTGCACCTGGGACTGGACAAGTGTGGCTAGCAGAAGGTTTAACAGGGTAACATGGGAACGAGACTTATCATGATATGATATAGTATATATAGTTATATACGCCTATAGTTTACCGTACGCCATGATCTCACCCACCAATGCTGACACAGCTTGGATGAAGGTCAGAATACCAGGCAGAGGACGCCGCTCCTGCCGCTCAAAAAAGAAACATCATTCAGCCGTCACAGCGTTGGAATTGGGAAAATATCTTCAATTTGTTAGCTCTCCATTTTTTTAACTCTGCCATGGCCGGTCCTAAGCCCGTGCTGTGAAAAGAGGAAGGTTGGGTGCTGGGACAGTAAACCAGCCCTGTAAAAAAAAGTGCCGCTATGTTTCGAGTGAAAGGAAGACGTTCACTGCACCTGGGACTGGACAAGTGTGGCTAGCAGAAGGTTTAACAGGGTAACATGGGAACGAGACTTATCATGATATGATATAGTATATATAGTTATATACGCCTATAGTTTACCGTACGCCATGATCTCACCCACCAATGCTGACACAGCTTGGATGAAGGTCAGAATACCAGCCAGAGGACGCCGCTCCTGCCGCTCAAAAAAGAAACATCATTCAGCCGTCACAGCGTTGGAATTGGGAAAATATCATCAATTTGTTAGCTCTCCATTTTTTTAACTCTGCCATGGCCGGTCCTAAGCCCGTGCTGCGAAAAGAGGAAGGTTGGGTGCTGGGACAGTAAACCAGCCCTGTAAAAAAAGTGCCGCTATGTTTCGAGTGAAAGGAAGACGTTCACTGCACCTGGGACTGGACAAGTGTGGCTAGCAGAAGGTTTAACAGGGTAACATGGGAACGAGACTTATCATGATATGATATAGTATATATAGTTATATACGCCTATAGTTTACCGTACGCCATGATCTCACCCACCAATGCTGACACAGCTTGGATGAAGGTCAGAATACCAGCCAGAGGACGCCGCTCCTGCCGCTCAAAAAAGAAACATCATTCAGCCGTCACAGCGTTGGAATTGGGAAAATATCTTCAATTTGTTAGCTCTCCATTTTTTTAACTCTGCCATGGCCGGTCCTAAGCCCGTGCTGCGAAAAGAGGAAGGTTGGGTGCTGGGACAGTAAACCAGCCCTGTAAAAAAAAGTGCCGCTATGTTTCGAGTGAAAGGAAGACGTTCACTGCACCTGGGACTGGACAAGTGTGGCTAGCAGAAGGTTTAACAGGGTAACATGGGAACGAGACTTATCATGATATGATATAGTATATATAGTTATATACGCCTATAGTTTACCGTACGCCATGATCTCACCCACCAATGCTGACACAGCTTGGATGAAGGTCAGAATACCAGCCAGAGGACGCCGCTCCTGCCGCTCAAAAAAGAAACATCATTCAGCCGTCACAGCGTTGGAATTGGGAAAATATCTTCAATTTGTTAGCTCTCCATTTTTTTAACTCTGCCATGGCCGGTCCTAAGCCCGTGCTGTGAAAAGAGGAAGGTTGGGTGCTGGGACAGTAAACCAGCCCTGTAAAAAAAAGTGCCGCTATGTTTCGAGTGAAAGGAAGACGTTCACTGCACCTGGGACTGGACAAGTGTGGCTAGCAGAAGGTTTAACAGGGTAACATGGGAACGAGACTTATCATGATATGATATAGTATATATAGTTATATACGCCTATAGTTTACCGTACGCCATGATCTCACCCACCAATGCTGACACAGCTTGGATGAAGGTCAGAATACCAGCCAGAGGACGCCGCTCCTGCCGCTCAAAAAAGAAACATCATTCAGCCGTCACAGCGTTGGAATTGGGAAAATATCTTCAATTTGTTAGCTCTCCATTTTTTTAACTCTGCCATGGCTGGTCCTAAGCCCGTGCTGCGAAAAGAGGAAGGTTGGGTGCTGGGACAGTAAACCAGCCCTGTAAAAAAAAGTGCCGCTATGTTTCGAGTGAAAGGAAAACGTTCACTGCACCTGGGACTGGACAAGTGTGGCTAGCAGAAGGTTTAACATGGTAACATGGGAACGAGACTTATCATGATATGATATAGTATATATAGTTATATACGCCTATAGTTTACCGTACGCCATGATCTCACCCACCAATGCTGACACAGCTTGGATGAAGGTCAGAATACCAGCCAGAGGACGCCGCTCCTGCCGCTCAAAAAAGAAACATCATTCAGCAGTCACAGTGTTGGAATTGGGAAAATATCCTCAATTTGTTAGCTCTCCATTTTTTTAACTCTGCCATGGCCGGTCCTAAGCCCGTGCTGCGAAAAGAGGAAGGTTGGGTGCTGGGACAGTAAACCAGCCCTGTAAAAAAAAGTGCCGCTATGTTTCGAGTGAAAGGAAGACGTTCACTGCACCTGGGACTGGACAAGTGTGGCTAGCAGAAGGTTTAACAGGGTAACATGGGAACGAGACTTACAATGATATGATATAGTATATATAGTTATATACGCCTATAGTTTACCGTACGCCATGATCTCACCCACCAATGCTGACACAGCTTGGATGAAGGTCAGAATACCAGCCAGAGGACGCCGCTCCTGCCGCTCAAAAAAGAAACATCATTCAGCAGTCACAGCGTTGGAATTGGGAAAATATCTTCAATTTGTTAGCTCTCCATTTTTTTAACTCTGCCATGGCCGGTCCTAAGCCCGTGCTGCGAAAAGAGGAAGGTTGGGTGCTGGGACAGTAAACCAGCCCTTTAAAAAAAGTTCCGCTATGTTTCGAGTGAAAGGAAGACGTTCACTGCACCTGGGACTGGACAACTGTGGCTAGCAGAAGGTTTAACAGGGTAACATGGGAACGAGACTTATCATGATATGATATAGTATATATAGTTATATACGCCTATAGTTTACCGTACGCCATGATCTCACCCACCAATGCTGACACAGCTTGGATGAAGGTCAGAATACCAGCCAGAGGACGCCGCTCCTGCCGCTCAAAAAAGAAACATCATTCAGCCGTCACAGCGTTGGAATTGGGAAAATATCTTCAATTTGTTAGCTCTCCATTTTTTTAACTCTGCCATGGCCGGTCCTAAGCCCGTGCTGCGAAAAGAGGAAGGTTGGGTGCTGGGACAGTAAACCAGCCCTGTAAAAAAAAGTGCCGCTATGTTTCGAGTGAAAGGAAGACGTTCACTGCACCTGGGACTGGACAAGTGTGGCTAGCAGAAGGTTTAACAGGGTAACATGGGAACGAGACATCATGATATGATATAGTATATATAGTTATATACGCCTATAGTTTACCGTACGCCATGATCTCACCCACCAATGCTGACACAGCTTGGATGAAGGTCAGAATACCAGCCAGAGGACGCCGCTCCTGCCGCTCAAAAAAGAAACATCATTCAGCCGTCACAGCGTTGGAATTGGGAAAATATCATCAATTTGTTAGCTCTCCATTTTTTTAACTCTGCCATGGCCGGTCCTAAGCCCGTGCTGCGAAAAGAGGAAGGTTGGGTGCTGGGACAGTAAACCAGCCCTGTAAAAAAAAGTGCCGCTATGTTTCGAGTGAAAGGAAGACGTTCACTGCACCTGGGACTGGACAAGTGTGGCTAGCAGAAGGTTTAACAGGGTAACATGGGAACGAGACTTATCATGATATGATATAGTATATATAGTTATATACGCCTATAGTTTACCGTACGCCATGATCTCACCCACCAATGCTGACACAGCTTGGATGAAGGTCAGAATACCAGCCAGAGGACGCCGCTCCTGCCGCTCAAAAAAGAAACATCATTCAGCCGTCACAGTGTTGGAATTGGGAAAATATCTTCAATTTGTTAGCTCTCCATTTTTTTAACTCTGCCATGGCCGGTCCTAAGCCCGTGCTGCGAAAAGAGGAAGGTTGGGTGCTGGGACAGTAAACCAGCCCTGTAAAAAAAAGTGCCGCTATGTTTCGAGTGAAAGGAAGACGTTCACTGCACCTGGGACTGGACAAGTGTGGCTAGCAGAAGGTTTAACAGGGTAACATGGGAACGAGACTTATCATGATATGATATAGTATATATAGTTATATACGCCTATAGTTTACCGTACGCCATGATCTCACCCACCAATGCTGACACAGCTTGGATGAAGGTCAGAATACCAGCCAGAGGACGCCGCTCCTGCCGCTCAAAAAAGAAACATCATTCAGCCGTCACAGCGTTGGAATTGGGAAAATATCTTCAATTTGTTAGCTCTCCATTTTTTTAACTCTGCCATGGCCGGTCCTAAGCCCGTGCTGCGAAAAGAGGAAGGTTGGGTGCTGGGACAGTAAACCAGCCCTGTAAAAAAAAGTGCCGCTATGTTTCGAGTGAAAGGAAGACGTTCACTGCACCTGGGACTGGACAAGTGTGGCTAGCAGAAGGTTTAACAGGGTAACATGGGAACGAGACTTATCATGATATGATATAGTATATATAGTTATATACGCCTATAGTTTACCGTACGCCATGATCTCACCCACCAATGCTGACACAGCTTGGATGAAGGTCAGAATACCAGCCAGAGGACGCCGCTCCTGCCGCTCAAAAAAGAAACATCATTCAGCCGTCACAGCGTTGGAATTGGGAAAATATCTTCAATTTGTTAGCTCTCCATTTTTTAACTCTGCCATGGCCGGTCCTAAGCCCCTGCTGCGAAAAGAGGAAGGTTGGGTGCTGGGACAGTAAACCAGCCCTGTAAAAAAAAGTGCCGCTATGTTTCGAGTGAAAGGAAGATGTTCACTGCACCTGGGACTGGACAAGTGTGGCGAGCAGAAGGTTTAACAGGGTAACATGGGAACGAGACTTATCATGATATGATATAGTATATATAGTTATATACGCCTATAGTTTACCGTACGCCATGATCTCACCCACCAATGCTGACACAGCTTGGATGAAGGTCAGAATACCAGCCAGAGGACGCCGCTCCTGCCGCTCAAAAAAGAAACATCATTCAGCCGTCACAGCGTTGGAATTGGGAAAATATCTTCAATTTGTTAGCTCTCCATTTTTTTAACTCTGCCATGGCCGGTCCTAAGCCCGTGCTGCGAAAAGAGGAAGGTTGGGTGCTGGGACAGTAAACCAGCCCTGTAAAAAAAAGTGCCGCTATGTTTCGAGTGAAAGGAAGATGTTCACTGCACCTGGGACTGGACAAGTGTGGCTAGCAGAAGGTTTAACAGGGTAACATGGGAACGAGACTTATCATGATATGATATAGTATATATAGTTATATACGCCTATAGTTTACCGTACGCCATGACCTCACCCACCAATGCTGACACAGCTTGGATGAAGGTCAGAATACCAGCCAGAGGACGCCGCTCCTGCCGCTCAAAAAAGAAACATCATTCAGCCGTCACAGCGTTGGAATTGGGAAAATATCTTCAATTTGTTAGCTCTCCATTTTTTTAACTCTGCCATGGCCGGTCCTAAGCCCGTGCTGCGAAAAGAGGAAGGTTGGGTGCTGGGACAGTAAACCAGCCCTGTAAAAAAAAGTGCCGCTATGTTTCGAGTGAAAGGAAGACGTTCACTGCACCTGGGACTGGACAAGTGTGGCTAGCAGAAGGTTTAACAGGGTAACATGGGAACGAGACTTATCATGATATGATATAGTATATATAGTTATATACGCCTATAGTTTACCGTACGCCATGATCTCACCCACCAATGCTGACACAGCTTGGATGAAGGTCAGAATACCAGGCAGAGGACGCCGCTCCTGCCGCTCAAAAAAGAAACATCATTCAGCCGTCACAGCGTTGGAATTGGGAAAATATCTTCAATTTGTTAGCTCTCCATTTTTTTAACTCTGCCATGGCCGGTCCTAAGCCCGTGCTGTGAAAAGAGGAAGGTTGGGTGCTGGGACAGTAAACCAGCCCTGTAAAAAAAAGTGCCGCTATGTTTCGAGTGAAAGGAAGACGTTCACTGCACCTGGGACTGGACAAGTGTGGCTAGCAGAAGGTTTAACAGGGTAACATGGGAACGAGACTTATCATGATATGATATAGTATATATAGTTATATACGCCTATAGTTTACCGTACGCCATGATCTCACCCACCAATGCTGACACAGCTTGGATGAAGGTCAGAATACCAGCCAGAGGACGCCGCTCCTGCCGCTCAAAAAAGAAACATCATTCAGCCGTCACAGCGTTGGAATTGGGAAAATATCATCAATTTGTTAGCTCTCCATTTTTTTAACTCTGCCATGGCCGGTCCTAAGCCCGTGCTGCGAAAAGAGGAAGGTTGGGTGCTGGGACAGTAAACCAGCCCTGTAAAAAAAGTGCCGCTATGTTTCGAGTGAAAGGAAGACGTTCACTGCACCTGGGACTGGACAAGTGTGGCTAGCAGAAGGTTTAACAGGGTAACATGGGAACGAGACTTATCATGATATGATATAGTATATATAGTTATATACGCCTATAGTTTACCGTACGCCATGATCTCACCCACCAATGCTGACACAGCTTGGATGAAGGTCAGAATACCAGCCAGAGGACGCCGCTCCTGCCGCTCAAAAAAGAAACATCATTCAGCCGTCACAGCGTTGGAATTGGGAAAATATCTTCAATTTGTTAGCTCTCCATTTTTTTAACTCTGCCATGGCCGGTCCTAAGCCCGTGCTGCGAAAAGAGGAAGGTTGGGTGCTGGGACAGTAAACCAGCCCTGTAAAAAAAAGTGCCGCTATGTTTCGAGTGAAAGGAAGACGTTCACTGCACCTGGGACTGGACAAGTGTGGCTAGCAGAAGGTTTAACAGGGTAACATGGGAACGAGACTTATCATGATATGATATAGTATATATAGTTATATACGCCTATAGTTTACCGTACGCCATGATCTCACCCACCAATGCTGACACAGCTTGGATGAAGGTCAGAATACCAGCCAGAGGACGCCGCTCCTGCCGCTCAAAAAAGAAACATCATTCAGCCGTCACAGCGTTGGAATTGGGAAAATATCTTCAATTTGTTAGCTCTCCATTTTTTTAACTCTGCCATGGCCGGTCCTAAGCCCGTGCTGTGAAAAGAGGAAGGTTGGGTGCTGGGACAGTAAACCAGCCCTGTAAAAAAAAGTGCCGCTATGTTTCGAGTGAAAGGAAGACGTTCACTGCACCTGGGACTGGACAAGTGTGGCTAGCAGAAGGTTTAACAGGGTAACATGGGAACGAGACTTATCATGATATGATATAGTATATATAGTTATATACGCCTATAGTTTACCGTACGCCATGATCTCACCCACCAATGCTGACACAGCTTGGATGAAGGTCAGAATACCAGCCAGAGGACGCCGCTCCTGCCGCTCAAAAAAGAAACATCATTCAGCCGTCACAGCGTTGGAATTGGGAAAATATCTTCAATTTGTTAGCTCTCCATTTTTTTAACTCTGCCATGGCCGGTCCTAAGCCCGTGCTGCGAAAAGAGGAAGGTTGGGTGCTGGGACAGTAAACCAGCCCTGTAAAAAAAAGTGCCGCTATGTTTCGAGTGAAAGGAAAACGTTCACTGCACCTGGGACTGGACAAGTGTGGCTAGCAGAAGGTTTAACATGGTAACATGGGAACGAGACTTATCATGATATGATATAGTATATATAGTTATATACGCCTATAGTTTACCGTACGCCATGATCTCACCCACCAATGCTGACACAGCTTGGATGAAGGTCAGAATACCAGCCAGAGGACGCCGCTCCTGCCGCTCAAAAAAGAAACATCATTCAGCAGTCACAGTGTTGGAATTGGGAAAATATCCTCAATTTGTTAGCTCTCCATTGTTTTAACTCTGCCATGGCCGGTCCTAAGCCCGTGCTGCGAAAAGAGGAAGGTTGGGTGCTGGGACAGTAAACCAGCCCTGTAAAAAAAAGTGCCGCTATGTTTCGAGTGAAAGGAAGACGTTCACTGCACCTGGGACTGGACAAGTGTGGCTAGCAGAAGGTTTAACAGGGTAACATGGGAACGAGACTTACAATGATATGATATAGTATATATAGTTATATACGCCTATAGTTTACCGTACGCCATGATCTCACCCACCAATGCTGACACAGCTTGGATGAAGGTCAGAATACCAGCCAGAGGACGCCGCTCCTGCCGCTCAAAAAAGAAACATCATTCAGCAGTCACAGCGTTGGAATTGGGAAAATATCTTCAATTTGTTAGCTCTCCATTTTTTTAACTCTGCCATGGCCGGTCCTAAGCCCGTGCTGCGAAAAGAGGAAGGTTGGGTGCTGGGACAGTAAACCAGCCCTTTAAAAAAAGTTCCGCTATGTTTCGAGTGAAAGGAAGACGTTCACTGCACCTGGGACTGGACAAGTGTGGCTAGCAGAAGGTTTAACAGGGTAACATGGGAACGAGACTTATCATGATATGATATAGTATATATAGTTATATACGCCTATAGTTTACCGTACGCCATGATCTCACCCACCAATGCTGACACAGCTTGGATGAAGGTCAGAATACCAGCCAGAGGACGCCGCTCCTGCCGCTCAAAAAAGAAACATCATTCAGCCGTCACAGCGTTGGAATTGGGAAAATATCTTCAATTTGTTAGCTCTCCATTTTTTTAACTCTGCCATGGCCGGTCCTAAGCCCGTGCTGCGAAAAGAGGAAGGTTGGGTGCTGGGACAGTAAACCAGCCCTGTAAAAAAAAGTGCCGCTATGTTTCGAGTGAAAGGAAGACGTTCACTGCACCTGGGACTGGACAAGTGTGGCTAGCAGAAGGTTTAACAGGGTAACATGGGAACGAGACATCATGATATGATATAGTATATATAGTTATATACGCCTATAGTTTACCGTACGCCATGATCTCACCCACCAATGCTGACACAGCTTGGATGAAGGTCAGAATACCAGCCAGAGGACGCCGCTCCTGCCGCTCAAAAAAGAAACATCATTCAGCCGTCACAGCGTTGGAATTGGGAAAATATCATCAATTTGTTAGCTCTCCATTTTTTTAACTCTGCCATGGCCGGTCCTAAGCCCGTGCTGCGAAAAGAGGAAGGTTGGGTGCTGGGACAGTAAACCAGCCCTGTAAAAAAAAGTGCCGCTATGTTTCGAGTGAAAGGAAGACGTTCACTGCACCTGGGACTGGACAAGTGTGGCTAGCAGAAGGTTTAACAGGGTAACATGGGAACGAGACTTATCATGATATGATATAGTATATATAGTTATATACGCCTATAGTTTACCGTACGCCATGATCTCACCCACCAATGCTGACACAGCTTGGATGAAGGTCAGAATACCAGCCAGAGGACGCCGCTCCTGCCGCTCAAAAAAGAAACATCATTCAGCCGTCACAGTGTTGGAATTGGGAAAATATCTTCAATTTGTTAGCTCTCCATTTTTTTAACTCTGCCATGGCCGGTCCTAAGCCCGTGCTGCGAAAAGAGGAAGGTTGGGTGCTGGGACAGTAAACCAGCCCTGTAAAAAAAAGTGCCGCTATGTTTCGAGTGAAAGGAAGACGTTCACTGCACCTGGGACTGGACAAGTGTGGCTAGCAGAAGGTTTAACAGGGTAACATGGGAACGAGACTTATCATGATATGATATAGTATATATAGTTATATACGCCTATAGTTTACCGTACGCCATGATCTCACCCACCAATGCTGACACAGCTTGGATGAAGGTCAGAATACCAGCCAGAGGACGCCGCTCCTGCCGCTCAAAAAAGAAACATCATTCAGCCGTCACAGCGTTGGAATTGGGAAAATATCTTCAATTTGTTAGCTCTCCATTTTTTTAACTCTGCCATGGCCGGTCCTAAGCCCGTGCTGCGAAAAGAGGAAGGTTGGGTGCTGGGACAGTAAACCAGCCCTGTAAAAAAAAGTGCCGCTATGTTTCGAGTGAAAGGAAGACGTTCACTGCACCTGGGACTGGACAAGTGTGGCTAGCAGAAGGTTTAACAGGGTAACATGGGAACGAGACTTATCATGATATGATATAGTATATATAGTTATATACGCCTATAGTTTACCGTACGCCATGATCTCACCCACCAATGCTGACACAGCTTGGATGAAGGTCAGAATACCAGCCAGAGGACGCCGCTCCTGCCGCTCAAAAAAGAAACATCATTCAGCCGTCACAGCGTTGGAATTGGGAAAATATCTTCAATTTGTTAGCTCTCCATTTTTTAACTCTGCCATGGCCGGTCCTAAGCCCCTGCTGCGAAAAGAGGAAGGTTGGGTGCTGGGACAGTAAACCAGCCCTGTAAAAAAAAGTGCCGCTATGTTTCGAGTGAAAGGAAGATGTTCACTGCACCTGGGACTGGACAAGTGTGGCGAGCAGAAGGTTTAACAGGGTAACATGGGAACGAGACTTATCATGATATGATATAGTATATATAGTTATATACGCCTATAGTTTACCGTACGCCATGATCTCACCCACCAATGCTGACACAGCTTGGATGAAGGTCAGAATACCAGCCAGAGGACGCCGCTCCTGCCGCTCAAAAAAGAAACATCATTCAGCCGTCACAGCATTGGAATTGGGAAAATATCTTCAATTTGTTAGCTCTCCATTTTTTTAACTCTGCCATGGCCGGTCCTAAGCCCGTGCTGCGAAAAGAGGAAGGTTGGGTGCTGGGACAGTAAACCAGCCCTGTAAAAAAAAGTGCCGCTATGTTTCGAGTGAAAGGAAGACGTTCACTGCACCTGGGACTGGACAAGTGTGGCTAGCAGAAGGTTTAACAGGGTAACATGGGAACGAGACTTATCATGATATGATATAGTATATATAGTTATATACGCCTATAGTTTACCGTACGCCATGATCTCACCCACCAATGCTGACACAGCTTGGATGAAGGTCAGAATACCAGCCAGAGGACGCCGCTCCTGCCGCTCAAAAAAGAAACATCATTCAGCCGTCACAGCGTTGGAATTGGGAAAATATCTTCAATTTGTTAGCTCTCCATTTTTTTAACTCTGCCATGGCCGGTCCTAAGCCCGTGCTGCGAAAAGAGGAAGGTTGGGTGCTGGGACAGTAAACCAGCCCTGTAAAAAAAAGTGCCGCTATGTTTTGAGTGAAAGGAAGACGTTCACTGCACCTGGGACTGGACAAGTGTGGCTAGCAGAAGGTTTAACAGGGTAACATGGGAAGGAGACTTATCATGATATGATATAGTATATATAGTTATATACGCCTATAGTTTACCGTACGCCATGATCTCACCCACCAATGCTGACACAGCTTGGATGAAGGTCAGAATACCAGCCAGAGGACGCCGCTCCTGCCGCTCAAAAAAGAAACATCATTCAGCCGTCACAGCGTTGGAATTGGGAAAATATCTTCAATTTTTTAGCTCTCCATTTTTTTAACTCTGCCATGGCCGGTCCTAAGCCCGTGCTGCGAAAAGAGGAAGGTTGGGTGCTGGGACAGTAAACCAGCCCTGTAAAAAAAGTGCCGCTATGTTTCGAGTGAAAGGAAGACGTTCACTGCACCTGGGACTGGACAAGTGTGGCTAGCAGAAGGTTTAACAGGGTAACATGGGAACGAGACTTATCATGATATGATATAGTATATATAGTTATATACGCCTATAGTTTACTGTACGCCATGATCTCACCCACCAATGCTGACACAGCTTGGATGAAGGTCAGAATACCAGCCAGAGGACGCCGCTCCTGCCGCTCAAAAAAGAAACATCATTCAGCCGTCACAGCGTTGGAATTGGGAAAATATCTTCAATTTGTTAGCTCTCCATTTTTTTAACTCTGCCATGGCCGGTCCTAAGCCCGTGCTGCGAAAAGAGGAAGGTTGGGTGCTGGGACAGTAAACCAGCCCTGTAAAAAAAAGTGCCGCTATGTTTCGAGTGAAAGGAAGACGTTCACTGCACCTGGGACTGGACAAGTGTGGCTAGCAGAAGGTTTAACAGGGTAACATGGGAACGAGACTTATCATGATATGATATAGTATATATAGTTATATACGCCTATAGTTTACCGTACGCCATGATCTCACCCACCAATGCTGACACAGCTTGGATGAAGGTCAGAATACCAGCCAGAGGACGCCGCTCCTGCCTCTCAAAAAAGAAACATTCAGCCGTCACAGCGTTGGAATTGGGAAAATATCTTCAATTTGTTAGCTCTCCATTTTTTTAACTCTGCCATGGCCGGTCCTAAGCCCGTGCTGCGAAAAGAGGAAGGTTGGGTGCTGGGACAGTAAACCAGCCCTGTAAAAAAAAGTGCCGCTTTGTTTCGAGTGAAAGGAAGACGTTCACTGCACCTGGGACTGGACAAGTGTGGCTAGCAGAGGGTTTAACAGGGTAACATGGGAACGAGACTTATCATGATATGATATAGTATATATAGTTATATACGCCTATAGTTTACCGTACGCCATGATCTCACCCACCAATGCTGACACAGCTTGGATGAAGGTCAGAATACCAGCCAGAGGACGCCGCTCAAAAAAGAAACATCATTCAGCAGTCACAGCGTTGGAATTGGGAAAATATCTTCAATTTGTTAGCTCTCCATTTTTTTAACTCTGCCATGGCCGGTCCTAAGCCCGTGCTGCGAAAAGAGGAAGGTTGGGTGCTGGGACAGTAAACCAGCCCTTTAAAAAAAGTGCTGCTATGTTTCGAGTGAAAGGAAGACGTTCACTGCACCTGGGACTGGACAAGTGTGGCTAGCAGAAGGTTTAACAGGGTAACATGGGAACGAGACTTATCATGATATGATATAGTATATATAGTTATATACGCCTATAGTTTACCGTACGCCATGATCTCACCCACCAATTCTGACACAGCTTGGATGAAGGTCAGAATACCAGCCAGAGGACGCCGCTCCTGCCGCTCAAAAAAGAAACATCATTCAGCCGTCACAGCGTTGGAATTGGGAAAATATCTTCAATTTGTTAGCTCTCCATTTTTTTAACTCTGCCATGGCCGGTCCTAAGCCCGTGCTGCGAAAAGAGGAAGGTTGGGTGCTGGGACAGTAAACCAGCCCTGTAAAAAAAAGTGCCGCTATGTTTCGAGTGAAAGGAAGACGTTCACTGCACCTGGGACTGGACAAGTGTGGCTAGCAGAAGGTTTAACAGGGTAACATGGGAACGAGACTTATCATGATATGATATAGTATATATAGTTATATACGCCTATAGTTTACCGTACGCCATGATCTCACCCACCAATGCTGACACAGCTTGGATGAAGGTCAGAATACCAGCCAGAGGACGCCGCTCCTGCCGCTCAAAAAAGAAACATCATTCAGCCGTCACAGCGTTGGAATTGGGAAAATATCTTCAATTTGTTAGGTCTCCATTTTTTTAACTCTGCCATGGCCGGTCCTAAGCCCGTGCTGCGAAAAGAGGAAGGTTGGGTGCTGGGACAGTAAACCAGCCCTGTAAAAAAAAGTGCCGCTATGTTTCGAGTGAAAGAAAGACGTTCACTGCACCTGGGACTGGACAAGTGTGGCTAGCAGAAGGTTTAACAGGGTAACATGGGAACGAGACTTATCATGATATGATATAGTATATATAGTTATATACGCCTATAGTTTACCGTACGCCATGATCTCACCCACCAATGCTGACACAGCTTGGATGAAGGTCAGAATACCAGCCAGAGGACGCCGCTCCTGCCGCTCAAAAAAGAAACATCATTCAGCCGTCACAGCGTTGGAATTGGGAAAATATCTTCAATTTGTTAGCTCTCCATTTTTTTAACTCTGCCATGGCCGGTCCTAAGCCCGTGCTGCGAAAAGAGGAAGGTTGGGTGCTGGGACAGTAAACCAGCCCTGTAAAAAAAAGTGCCGCTTTGTTTCGAGTGAAAGGAAGACGTTCACTGCACCTGGGACTGGACAAGTGTGGCTAGCAGAGGGTTTAACAGGGTAACATGGGAACGAGACTTATCATGATATGATATAGTATATATAGTTATATACGCCTATAGTTTACCGTACGCCATGATCTCACCCACCAATGCTGACACAGCTTGGATGAAGGTCAGAATACCAGCCAGAGGACGCCGCTCAAAAAAGAAACATCATTCAGCAGTCACAGCGTTGGAATTGGGAAAATATCTTCAATTTGTTAGCTCTCCATTTTTTTAACTCTGCCATGGCCGGTCCTAAGCCCGTGCTGCGAAAAGAGGAAGGTTGGGTGCTGGGACAGTAAACCAGCCCTGTAAAAAAAAGTGCCGCTTTGTTTCGAGTGAAAGGAAGGCGTTCACTGCACCTGGGACTGGACAAGTGTGGCTAGCAGAGGGTTTAACAGGGTAACATGGGAACGAGACTTATCATGATATGATATAGTATATATAGTTATATACGCCTATAGTTTACCGTACGCCATGATCTCACCCACCAATGCTGACACAGCTTGGATGAAGGTCAGAATACCAGCCAGAGGACGCCGCTCAAAAAAGAAACATCATTCAGCAGTCACAGCGTTGGAATTGGGAAAATATCTTCAATTTGTTAGCTCTCCATTTTTTTAACTCTGCCATGGCCGGTCCTAAGCCCGTGCTGCGAAAAGAGGAAGGTTGGGTGCTGGGACAGTAAACCAGCCCTTTAAAAAAAGTGCTGCTATGTTTCGAGTGAAAGGAAGACGTTCACTGCACCTGGGACTGGACAAGTGTGGCTAGCAGAAGGTTTAACAGGGTAACATGGGAACGAGACTTATCATGATATGATATAGTATATATAGTTATATACGCCTATAGTTTACCGTACGCCATGATCTCACCCACCAATTCTGACACAGCTTGGATGAAGGTCAGAATACCAGCCAGAGGACGCCGCTCCTGCCGCTCAAAAAAGAAACATCATTCAGCCGTCACAGCGTTGGAATTGGGAAAATATCTTCAATTTGTTAGCTCTCCATTTTTTTAACTCTGCCATGGCCGGTCCTAAGCCCGTGCTGCGAAAAGAGGAAGGTTGGGTGCTGGGACAGTAAACCAGCCCTGTAAAAAAAAGTGCCGCTATGTTTCGAGTGAAAGGAAGACGTTCACTGCACCTGGGACTGGACAAGTGTGGCTAGCAGAAGGTTTAACAGGGTAACATGGGAACGAGACTTATCATGATATGATATAGTATATATAGTTATATACGCCTATAGTTTACCGTACGCCATGATCTCACCCACCAATGCTGACACAGCTTGGATGAAGGTCAGAATACCAGCCAGAGGACGCCGCTCCTGCCGCTCAAAAAAGAAACATCATTCAGCCGTCACAGCGTTGGAATTGGGAAAATATCTTCAATTTGTTAGGTCTCCATTTTTTTAACTCTGCCATGGCCGGTCCTAAGCCCGTGCTGCGAAAAGAGGAAGGTTGGGTGCTGGGACAGTAAACCAGCCCTGTAAAAAAAAGTGCCGCTATGTTTCGAGTGAAAGAAAGACGTTCACTGCACCTGGGACTGGACAAGTGTGGCTAGCAGAAGGTTTAACAGGGTAACATGGGAACGAGACTTATCATGATATGATATAGTATATATAGTTATATACGCCTATAGTTTACCGTACGCCATGATCTCACCCACCAATGCTGACACAGCTTGGATGAAGGTCAGAATACCAGCCAGAGGACGCCGCTCCTGCCGCTCAAAAAAGAAACATCATTCAGCCGTCACAGCGTTGGAATTGGGAAAATATCTTCAATTTGTTAGCTCTCCATTTTTTTAACTCTGCCATGGCCGGTCCTAAGCCCGTGCTGCGAAAAGAGGAAGGTTGGGTGCTGGGACAGTAAACCAGCCCTGTAAAAAAAAGTGCCGCTTTGTTTCGAGTGAAAGGAAGACGTTCACTGCACCTGGGACTGGACAAGTGTGGCTAGCAGAGGGTTTAACAGGGTAACATGGGAACGAGACTTATCATGATATGATATAGTATATATAGTTATATACGCCTATAGTTTACCGTACGCCATGATCTCACCCACCAATGCTGACACAGCTTGGATGAAGGTCAGAATACCAGCCAGAGGACGCCGCTCAAAAAAGAAACATCATTCAGCAGTCACAGCGTTGGAATTGGGAAAATATCTTCAATTTGTTAGCTCTCCATTTTTTTAACTCTGCCATGGCCGGTCCTAAGCCCGTGCTGCGAAAAGAGGAAGGTTGGGTGCTGGGACAGTAAACCAGCCCTTTAAAAAAAGTGCTGCTATGTTTCGAGTGAAAGGAAGACGTTCACTGCACCTGGGACTGGACAAGTGTGGCTAGCAGAAGGTTTAACAGGGTAACATGGGAACGAGACTTATCATGATATGATATAGTATATATAGTTATATACGCCTATAGTTTACCGTACGCCATGATCTCACCCACCAATTCTGACACAGCTTGGATGAAGGTCAGAATACCAGCCAGAGGACGCCGCTCCTGCCGCTCAAAAAAGAAACATCATTCAGCCGTCACAGCGTTGGAATTGGGAAAATATCTTCAATTTGTTAGCTCTCCATTTTTTTAACTCTGCCATGGCCGGTCCTAAGCCCGTGCTGCGAAAAGAGGAAGGTTGGGTGCTGGGACAGTAAACCAGCCCTGTAAAAAAAAGTGCCGCTATGTTTCGAGTGAAAGAAAGACGTTCACTGCACCTGGGACTGGACAAGTGTGGCTAGCAGAAGGTTTAACAGGGTAACATGGGAACGAGACTTATCATGATATGATATAGTATATATAGTTATATACGCCTATAGTTTACCGTACGCCATGATCTCACCCACCAATGCTGACACAGCTTGGATGAAGGTCAGAATACCAGCCAGAGGACGCCGCTCCTGCCGCTCAAAAAAGAAACATCATTCAGCCGTCACAGCGTTGGAATTGGGAAAATATCTTCAATTTGTTAGCTCTCCATTTTTTTAACTCTGCCATGGCCGGTCCTAAGCCCGTGCTGCGAAAAGAGGAAGGTTGGGTGCTGGGACAGTAAACCAGCCCTGTAAAAAAAAGTGCCGCTATGTTTCGAGTGAAAGGAAGACGTTCACTGCACCTGGGACTGGACAAGTGTGGCTAGCAGAAGGTTTAACAGGGTAACATGGGAACGAGACTTATCATGATATGATATAGTATATATAGTTATATACGCCTATAGTTTACCGTACGCCATGATCTCACCCACCAATGCTGACACAGCTTGGATGAAGGTCAGAATACCAGCCAGAGGACGCCGCTCCTGCCGCTCAAAAAAGAAACATCATTCAGCCGTCACAGTGTTGGAATTGGGAAAATATCTTCAATTTGTTAGCTCTCCATTTTTTTAACTCTGCCATGGCCGGTCCTAAGCCCGTGCTGCGAAAAGAGGAAGGTTGGGTGCTGGGACAGTAAACCAGCCCTGTAAAAAAAAGTGCCGCTATGTTTCGAGTGAAAGGAAGACGTTCACTGCACCTGGGACTGGACAAGTGTGGCTAGCAGAAGTTTTAACAGGGTAACATGGGAACGAGACTTATCATGATATGATATAGTATATATAGTTATATACGCCTATAGTTTACCGTACGCCATGATCTCACCCACCAATGCTGACACAGCTTGGATGAAGGTCAGAATACCAGCCAGAGGACGCCGCTCCTGCCGTTCAAAAAAGAAACGTCATTCAGCCGTTACAGCGTTGGAATTGGGAAAATATCTTCAATTTGTTAGCTCTCCATTTTTTTAACTCTGTCATGGCCGGTCCTAAGCCCGTGCTGCGAAAAGAGGAAGGTTGGGTGCTGGGACAGTAAACCAGCCCTGTAAAAAAAAGTGCCGCTATGTTTCGAGTGAAAGGAAGACGTTCACTGCACCTGGGACTGGACAAGTGTGGCTAGCAGAAGGTTTAACAGGGTAACATGGGAACGAGACTTATCATGATATGATATAGTATATATAGTTATATACGCCTATAGTTTACCGTACGCCATGATCTCACCCACCAATGCTGACACAGCTTGGATGAAGGTCAGAATACCAGCCAGAGGACGCCGCTCCTGCCGCTCAAAAAAGAAACATCATTCAGCAGTCACAGCGTTGGAATTGGGAAAATATCTTCAATTTGTTAGCTCTCCATTTTTTTAACTCTGCCATGGCCGGTCTTAAGCCCGTGCTGCGAAAAGAGGAAGGTTGGGTGCTGGGACAGTAAACCAGCCCTTTAAAAAAAGTTCCGCTATGTTTCGAGTGAAAGGAAGACGTTCACTGCACCTGGGACTGGACAAGTGTGGCTAGCAGAAGGTTTAACAGGGTAACATGGGAACGAGACTTATCATGATATGATATAGTATATATAGTTATATACGCCTATAGTTTACCGTACGCCATGATCTCACCCACCAATGCTGACACAGCTTGGATGAAGGTCAGAATACCAGCCAGAGGACGCCGCTCCTGCCGCTCAAAAAAGAAACATCATTCAGCCGTCACAGCGTTGGAATT
This sequence comes from Staurois parvus, assembly GCF_062004578.1. Lineage (NCBI taxonomy): Eukaryota > Metazoa > Chordata > Amphibia > Anura > Ranidae > Staurois > Staurois parvus. The sequence goes on along the minus strand of NW_028318028.1, from coordinate 49,209 downwards.
GGGAAAATATCTTCAATTTGTTAGCTCTCCATTTTTTTAACTCTGCCATGGCCGGTCCTAAGCCCGTGCTGCGAAAAGAGGAAGGTTGGGTGCTGGGACAGTAAACCAGCCCTGTAAAAAAAAGTACCGCTATGTTTCGAGTGAAAGGAAGACGTTCACTGCACCTGGGACTGGACAAGTGTATCTAGCAGAAGGTTTAACAGGGTAACATGGGAACGAGACTTATCATGATATGATATAGTATATATAGTTATATACGCCTATAGTTTACCGTACGCCATGATCTCACCCACCAATGCTGACACAGCTTGGATGAAGGTCAGAATACCAGCCAGAGGACGCCGCTCCTGCCGCTCAAAAAAGAAACATCATTCAGCCGTCACAGCGTTGGAATTGGGAAAATATCTTCAATTTGTTAGCTCTCCATTTTTTTAACTCTGCCACAGCCGGTCCTAAGCCCATGCTGCGAAAAGAGGAAGGTTGGGTGCTGGGACAGTAAACCAGCCCTGTAAAAAAAAGTGCCGCTATGTTTCGAGTGAAAGGAAGACGTTTACTGCACCTGGGACTGGACAAGTGTGGCTAGCAGAAGGTTTAACAGGGTAACATGGGAACGAGACTTATCATGATATGATATAGTATATATAGTTATATACGCCTATAGTTTACCGTACGCCATGATCTCACCCACCAATGCTGACACAGCTTGGATGAAGGTCAGAATACCAGCCAGAGGACGCCGCTCCTGCCGCTCAAAAAAGAAACATCATTCAGCAGTCACAGCGTTGGAATTGGGAAAATATCTTCAATTTGTTAGCTCTCCATTTTTTTAACTCTGCCATGGCTGGTCTTAAGCCCGTGCTGCGAAAAGAGGAAGGTTGGGTGCTGGGACAGTAAACCAGCCCTTTAAAAAAAGTTCCGCTATGTTTCGAGTGAAAGGAAGACGTTCACTGCACCTGGGACTGGACAAGTGTGGCTAGCAGAAGGTTTAACAGGGTAACATGGGAACGAGACTTATCATGATATGATATAGTATATATAGTTATATACGCCTATAGTTTACCGTACGCCATGATCTCACCCACCAATGCTGACACAGCTTGGATGAAGGTCAGAATACCAGCCAGAGGACGCCGCTCCTGCCGCTCAAAAAAGAAACATCATTCAGCCGTCACAGCGTTGGAATTGGGAAAATATCTTCAATTTGTTAGCTCTCCATTTTTTTAACTCTGCCATGGCCGGTCCTAAGCCCGTGCTGCGAAAAGAGGAAGGTTGGGTGCTGGGACAGTAAACCAGCCCTGTAAAAAAAAGTACCGCTATGTTTCGAGTGAAAGGAAGACGTTCACTGCACCTGGGACTGGACAAGTGTATCTAGCAGAAGGTTTAACAGGGTAACATGGGAACGAGACTTATCATGATATGATATAGTATATATAGTTATATACGCCTATAGTTTACCGTACGCCATGATCTCACCCACCAATGCTGACACAGCTTGGATGAAGGTCAGAATACCAGCCAGAGGACGCCGCTCCTGCCGCTCAAAAAAGAAACATCATTCAGCCGTCACAGCGTTGGAATTGGGAAAATATCTTCAATTTGTTAGCTCTCCATTTTTTTAACTCTGCCATGGCCGGTCCTAAGCCCGTGCTGCGAAAAGAGGAAGGTTGGGTGCTGGGACAGTAAACCAGCCCTGTAAAAAAAAGTGCCGCTATGTTTCGAGTGAAAGGAAGACGTTTACTGCACCTGGGACTGGACAAGTGTGGCTAGCAGAAGGTTTAACAGGGTAACATGGGAACGAGACTTATCATGATATGATATAGTATATATAGTTATATACACCTATAGTTTACCGTACGCCATGATCTCACCCACCAATGCTGACACAGCTTGGATGAAGGTCAGAATACCAGCCAGAGGACGCCGCTCCTGCCGCTCAAAAAAGAAACATCATTCAGCCGTCACAGCGTTGGAATTGGGAAAATATCTTCAATTTGTTAGCTCTCCATTTTTTTAACTCTGCCATGGCCGGTCCTAAGCCCGTGCTGCGAAAAGAGGAAGGTTGGGTGCTGGGACAGTAAACCAGCCCTGTAAAAAAAAGTGCCGCTATGTTTCGAGTGAAAGGAAGACGTTCACTGCACCTGGGACTGGACAAGTGTGGCTAGCAGAAGGTTTAACAGGGTAAAATGGGAATGAGACTTATCATGATATGATATAGTATATATAGTTATATACGCCTATAGTTTACCGTACGCCATGATCTCACCCACCAATGCTGACACAGCTTGGATGAAGGTCAGAATACCAGCCAGAGGACGCCGCTCCTGCCGCTCAAAAAAGAAACATCATTCAGCCGTCACAGCGTTGGAATTGGGAAAATATCTTCAATTTGTTAGCTCTCCATTTTTTTAACTCTGCCATGGCCGGTCCTAAGCCCGTGCTGCGAAAAGAGGAAGGTTGGGTGCTGGGACAGTAAACCAGCCCTGTAAAAAAAAGTGCCGCTATGTTTCGAGTGAAAGGAAGACGTTCACTGCACCTGGGACTGGACAAGTGTGGCTAGCAGAAGGTTTAACAGGGTAACATGGGAACGAGACTTATCATGATATGATATAGTATATATAGTTATATACGCCTATAGTTTACCGTACACCATGATCTCACCCACCAATGCTGACACAGCTTGGATGAAGGTCAGAATACCAGCCAGAGGACGCCGCTCCTGCCGCTCAAAAAAGAAACATCATTCAGCCGTCACAGCGTTGGAATTGGGAAAATATCTTCAATTTGTTAGCTCTCCATTTTTTTAACTCTGCCATGGCCGGTCCTAAGCCCGTGCTGCGAAAAGAGGAAGGTTGGGTGCTGGGACAGTAAACCAGCCCTGTAAAAAAAAGTGCCGCTATGTTTCGAGTGAAAGGAAGACGTTCACTGCACCTGGGACTGGACAAGTGTGGCTAGCAGAAGGTTTAACAGGGTAACATGGGAACGAGACTTATCATGATATGATATAGTATATATAGTTATATACGCCTATAGTTTACTGTACGCCATGATCTCACCCACCAATGCTGACACAGCTTGGATGAAGGTCAGAATACCAGCCAGAGGACGCCGCTCCTGCCTCTCAAAAAAGAAACATTCAGCCGTCACAGCGTTGGAATTGGGAAAATATCTTCAATTTGTTAGCTCTCCATTTTTTTAACTCTGCCATGGCCGGTCCTAAGCCCGTGCTGCGAAAAGAGGAAGGTTGGGTGCTGGGACAGTAAACCAGCCCTGTAAAAAAAAGTGCCGCTTTGTTTCGAGTGAAAGGAAGACGTTCACTGCACCTGGGACTGGACAAGTGTGGCTAGCAGAGGGTTTAACAGGGTAACATGGGAACGAGACTTATCATGATATGATATAGTATATATAGTTATATACGCCTATAGTTTACCGTACGCCATGATCTCACCCACCAATGCTGACACAGCTTGGATGAAGGTCAGAATACCAGCCAGAGGACGCCGCTCAAAAAAGAAACATCATTCAGCAGTCACAGCGTTGGAATTGGGAAAATATCTTCAATTTGTTAGCTCTCCATTTTTTTAACTCTGCCATGGCCGGTCCTAAGCCCGTGCTGCGAAAAGAGGAAGGTTGGGTGCTGGGACAGTAAACCAGCCCTTTAAAAAAAGTGCTGCTATGTTTCGAGTGAAAGGAAGACGTTCACTGCACCTGGGACTGGACAAGTGTGGCTAGCAGAAGGTTTAACAGGGTAACATGGGAACGAGACTTATCATGATATGATATAGTATATATAGTTATATACGCCTATAGTTTACCGTACGCCATGATCTCACCCACCAATTCTGACACAGCTTGGATGAAGGTCAGAATACCAGCCAGAGGACGCCGCTCCTGCCGCTCAAAAAAGAAACATCATTCAGCCGTCACAGCGTTGGAATTGGGAAAATATCTTCAATTTGTTAGCTCTCCATTTTTTTAACTCTGCCATGGCCGGTCCTAAGCCCGTGCTGCGAAAAGAGGAAGGTTGGGTGCTGGGACAGTAAACCAGCCCTGTAAAAAAAAGTGCCGCTATGTTTCGAGTGAAAGGAAGACGTTCACTGCACCTGGGACTGGACAAGTGTGGCTAGCAGAAGGTTTAACAGGGTAACATGGGAACGAGACTTATCATGATATGATATAGTATATATAGTTATATACGCCTATAGTTTACCGTACGCCATGATCTCACCCACCAATGCTGACACAGCTTGGATGAAGGTCAGAATACCAGCCAGAGGACGCCGCTCCTGCCGCTCAAAAAAGAAACATCATTCAGCCGTCACAGCGTTGGAATTGGGAAAATATCTTCAATTTGTTAGGTCTCCATTTTTTTAACTCTGCCATGGCCGGTCCTAAGCCCGTGCTGCGAAAAGAGGAAGGTTGGGTGCTGGGACAGTAAACCAGCCCTGTAAAAAAAAGTGCCGCTATGTTTCGAGTGAAAGAAAGACGTTCACTGCACCTGGGACTGGACAAGTGTGGCTAGCAGAAGGTTTAACAGGGTAACATGGGAACGAGACTTATCATGATATGATATAGTATATATAGTTATATACGCCTATAGTTTACCGTACGCCATGATCTCACCCACCAATGCTGACACAGCTTGGATGAAGGTCAGAATACCAGCCAGAGGACGCCGCTCCTGCCGCTCAAAAAAGAAACATCATTCAGCCGTCACAGCGTTGGAATTGGGAAAATATCTTCAATTTGTTAGCTCTCCATTTTTTTAACTCTGCCATGGCCGGTCCTAAGCCCGTGCTGCGAAAAGAGGAAGGTTGGGTGCTGGGACAGTAAACCAGCCCTGTAAAAAAAAGTGCCGCTATGTTTCGAGTGAAAGGAAGACGTTCACTGCACCTGGGACTGGACAAGTGTGGCTAGCAGAAGGTTTAACAGGGTAACATGGGAACGAGACTTATCATGATATGATATAGTATATATAGTTATATACGCCTATAGTTTACCGTACGCCATGATCTCACCCACCAATGCTGACACAGCTTGGATGAAGGTCAGAATACCAGCCAGAGGACGCCGCTCCTGCCGCTCAAAAAAGAAACATCATTCAGCCGTCACAGTGTTGGAATTGGGAAAATATCTTCAATTTGTTAGCTCTCCATTTTTTTAACTCTGCCATGGCCGGTCCTAAGCCCGTGCTGCGAAAAGAGGAAGGTTGGGTGCTGGGACAGTAAACCAGCCCTGTAAAAAAAAGTGCCGCTATGTTTCGAGTGAAAGGAAGACGTTCACTGCACCTGGGACTGGACAAGTGTGGCTAGCAGAAGTTTTAACAGGGTAACATGGGAACGAGACTTATCATGATATGATATAGTATATATAGTTATATACGCCTATAGTTTACCGTACGCCATGATCTCACCCACCAATGCTGACACAGCTTGGATGAAGGTCAGAATACCAGCCAGAGGACGCCGCTCCTGCCGCTCAAAAAAGAAACATCATTCAGCCGTTACAGCGTTGGAATTGGGAAAATATCTTCAATTTGTTAGCTCTCCATTTTTTTAACTCTGTCATGGCCGGTCCTAAGCCCGTGCTGCGAAAAGAGGAAGGTTGGGTGCTGGGACAGTAAACCAGCCCTGTAAAAAAAAGTGCCGCTATGTTTCGAGTGAAAGGAAGACGTTCACTGCACCTGGGACTGGACAAGTGTGGCTAGCAGAAGGTTTAACAGGGTAACATGGGAACGAGACTTATCATGATATGATATAGTATATATAGTTATATACGCCTATAGTTTACCGTACGCCATGATCTCACCCACCAATGCTGACACAGCTTGGATGAAGGTCAGAATACCAGCCAGAGGACGCCGCTCCTGCCGCTCAAAAAAGAAACATCATTCAGCAGTCACAGCGTTGGAATTGGGAAAATATCTTCAATTTGTTAGCTCTCCATTTTTTTAACTCTGCCATGGCCGGTCTTAAGCCCGTGCTGCGAAAAGAGGAAGGTTGGGTGCTGGGACAGTAAACCAGCCCTTTAAAAAAAGTTCCGCTATGTTTCGAGTGAAAGGAAGACGTTCACTGCACCTGGGACTGGACAAGTGTGGCTAGCAGAAGGTTTAACAGGGTAACATGGGAACGAGACTTATCATGATATGATATAGTATATATAGTTATATACGCCTATAGTTTACCGTACGCCATGATCTCACCCACCAATGCTGACACAGCTTGGATGAAGGTCAGAATACCAGCCAGAGGACGCCGCTCCTGCCGCTCAAAAAAGAAACATCATTCAGCCGTCACAGCGTTGGAATTGGGAAAATATCTTCAATTTGTTAGCTCTCCATTTTTTTAACTCTGCCATGGCCGGTCCTAAGCCCGTGCTGCGAAAAGAGGAAGGTTGGGTGCTGGGACAGTAAACCAGCCCTGTAAAAAAAAGTACCGCTATGTTTCGAGTGAAAGGAAGACGTTCACTGCACCTGGGACTGGACAAGTGTATCTAGCAGAAGGTTTAACAGGGTAACATGGGAACGAGACTTATCATGATATGATATAGTATATATAGTTATATACGCCTATAGTTTACCGTACGCCATGATCTCACCCACCAATGCTGACACAGCTTGGATGAAGGTCAGAATACCAGCCAGAGGACGCCGCTCCTGCCGCTCAAAAAAGAAACATCATTCAGCCGTCACAGCGTTGGAATTGGGAAAATATCTTCAATTTGTTAGCTCTCCATTTTTTTAACTCTGCCATGGCCGGTCCTAAGCCCATGCTGCGAAAAGAGGAAGGTTGGGTGCTGGGACAGTAAACCAGCCCTGTAAAAAAAAGTGCCGCTATGTTTCGAGTGAAAGGAAGACGTTCACTGCACCTGGGACTGGACAAGTGTGGCTAGCAGAAGGTTTAACAGGGTAACATGGGAACGAGACTTATCATGATATGATATAGTATATATAGTTATATACGCCTATAGTTTACCGTACGCCATGATCTCACCCACCAATGCTGACACAGCTTGGATGAAGGTCAGAATACCAGCCAGAGGACGCCGCTCCTGCCGCTCAAAAAAGAAACATCATTCAGCAGTCACAGCGTTGGAATTGGGAAAATATCTTCAATTTGTTAGCTCTCCATTTTTTTAACTCTGCCATGGCTGGTCTTAAGCCCGTGCTGCGAAAAGAGGAAGGTTGGGTGCTGGGACAGTAAACCAGCCCTTTAAAAAAAGTTCCGCTATGTTTCGAGTGAAAGGAAGACGTTCACTGCACCTGGGACTGGACAAGTGTGGCTAGCAGAAGGTTTAACAGGGTAACATGGGAACGAGACTTATCATGATATGATATAGTATATATAGTTATATACGCCTATAGTTTACCGTACGCCATGATCTCACCCACCAATGCTGACACAGCTTGGATGAAGGTCAGAATACCAGCCAGAGGACGCCGCTCCTGCCGCTCAAAAAAGAAACATCATTCAGCCGTCACAGTGTTGGAATTGGGAAAATATCTTCAATTTGTTAGCTCTCCATTTTTTTAACTCTGCCATGGCCGGTCCTAAGCCCGTGCTGCGAAAAGAGGAAGGTTGGGTGCTGGGACAGTAAACCAGCCCTGTAAAAAAAAGTACCGCTATGTTTCGAGTGAAAGGAAGACGTTCACTGCACCTGGGACTGGACAAGTGTATCTAGCAGAAGGTTTAACAGGGTAACATGGGAACGAGACTTATCATGATATGATATAGTATATATAGTTATATACGCCTATAGTTTACCGTACGCCATGATCTCACCCACCAATGCTGACACAGCTTGGATGAAGGTCAGAATACCAGCCAGAGGACGCCGCTCCTGCCGCTCAAAAAAGAAACATCATTCAGCCGTCACAGCGTTGGAATTGGGAAAATATCTTCAATTTGTTAGCTCTCCATTTTTTTAACTCTGCCATGGCCGGTCCTAAGCCCGTGCTGCGAAAAGAGGAAGGTTGGGTGCTGGGACAGTAAACCAGCCCTGTAAAAAAAAGTGCCGCTATGTTTCGAGTGAAAGGAAGACGTTTACTGCACCTGGGACTGGACAAGTGTGGCTAGCAGAAGGTTTAACAGGGTAACATGGGAACGAGACTTATCATGATATGATATAGTATATATAGTTATATACACCTATAGTTTACCGTACGCCATGATCTCACCCACCAATGCTGACACAGCTTGGATGAAGGTCAGAATACCAGCCAGAGGACGCCGCTCCTGCCGCTCAAAAAAGAAACATCATTCAGCCGTCACAGCGTTGGAATTGGGAAAATATCTTCAATTTGTTAGCTCTCCATTTTTTTAACTCTGCCATGGCCGGTCCTAAGCCCGTGCTGCGAAAAGAGGAAGGTTGGGTGCTGGGACAGTAAACCAGCCCTGTAAAAAAAAGTGCCGCTATGTTTCGAGTGAAAGGAAGACGTTCACTGCACCTGGGACTGGACAAGTGTGGCTAGCAGAAGGTTTAACAGGGTAACATGGGAACGAGACTTATCATGATATGATATAGTATATATAGTTATATACGCCTATAGTTTACCGTACGCCATGATCTCACCCACCAATGCTGACACAGCTTGGATGAAGGTCAGAATACCAGCCAGAGGACGCCGCTCCTGCCGCTCAAAAAAGAAACATAATTCAGCCGTCACAGCGTTGGAATTGGGAAAATATCTTCAATTTGTTAGCTCTCCATTTTTTTAACTCTGCCATGGCCGGTCCTAAGCCCGTGCTGCGAAAAGAGGAAGGTTGGGTGCTGGGACAGTAAACCAGCCCTGTAAAAAAAAGTGCCGCTATGTTTCGAGTGAAAGGAAGACGTTCACTGCACCTGGGACTGGACAAGTGTGGCTAGCAGAAGGTTTAACAGGGTAACATGGGAACGAGACTTATCATGATATGATATAGTATATATAGTTATATACGCCTATAGTTTACCGTACGCCATGATCTCACCCACCAATGCTGACACAGCTTGGATGAAGGTCAGATCACCAGCCAGAGGACGCCGCTCCTGCCGCTCAAAAAAGAAACATCATTCAGCCGTCACAGCGTTGGAATTGGGAAAATATCTTCAATTTGTTAGCTCTCCATTTTTTTAACTCTGCCATGGCCGGTCCTATGCCCGTGCTGCGAAAAGAGGAAGGTTGGGTGCTGGGACAGTAAACCAGCCCTGTAAAAAAAAGTGCCGCTATGTTTCGAGTGAAAGGAAGACGTTCACTGCACCTGGGACTGGACAAGTGTGGCTAGCAGAAGGTTTAACAGGGTAACATGGGAACGAGACTTATCATGATATGATATAGTATATATAGTTATATACGCCTATAGTTTACCGTACGCCATGATCTCACCCACCAATGCTGACACAGCTTGGATGAAGGTCAGAATACCAGCCAGAGGACGCCGCTCAAAAAAGAAACATCATTCAGCCGTCACAGTGTTGGAATTGGGAAAATATCTTCAATTTGTTAGCTCTCCATTTTTTTAACTCTGCCATGGCCGGTCCTAAGCCCGTGCTGCGAAAAGAGGAAGGTTGGGTGCTGGGACAGTAAACCAGCCCTGTAAAAAAAAGTGCCGCTATGTTTTGAGTGAAAGGAAGACGTTCACTGCACCTGGGACTGGACAAGTGTGGCTAGCAGAAGGTTTAACAGGGTAACATGGGAACGAGACTTATCATGATATGATATAGTATATATAGTTATATACGCCTATAGTTTACCGTACGCCATGATCTCACCCACCAATGCTGACACAGCTTGGATGAAGGTCAGAATACCAGCCAGAGGACGCCGCTCCTGCCGCTCAAAAAAGAAACATCATTCAGCCGTCACAGCGTTGGAATTGGGAAAATATCTTCAATTTGTTAGCTCTCCATTTTTTTAACTCTGCCATGGCCGGTCCTAAGCCCGTGCTGCGAAAAGAGGAAGGTTGGGTGCTGGGACAGTAAACCAGCCCTGTAAAAAAAAGTGCCGCTATGTTTCGAGTGAAAGGAAGACGTTCACTGCACCTGGGACTGGACAAGTGTGGCTAGCAGAAGGTTTAACAGGGTAACATGGGAACGAGACTTATCATGATATGATATAGTATATATAGTTATATACGCCTATAGTTTACCGTACGCCATGATCTCACCCACCAATGCTGACACAGCTTGGATGAAGGTCAGAATACCAGCCAGAGGACGCCGCTCCTGCCGCTCAAAAAAGAAACATCATTCAGCCGTCACAGCGTTGGAATTGGGAAAATATCTTCAATTTGTTAGCTCTCCATTTTTTTAACTCTGCCATGGCCGGTCCTAAGCCCGTGCTGCGAAAAGAGGAAGGTTGGGTGCTGGGACAGTAAACCAGCCCTGTAAAAAAAAGTGCCGCTATGTTTCGAGTGAAAGGAAGACGTTCACTGCACCTGGGACTGGACAAGTGTGGCTAGCAGAAGGTTTAACAGGGTAACATGGGAACGAGACTTATCATGATATGATATAGTATATATAGTTATATACGCCTATAGTTTACCGTACGCCATGATCTCACCCACCAATGCTGACACAGCTTGGATGAAGGTCAGAATACCAGCCAGAGGACGCCGCTCCTGCCGCTCAAAAAAGAAACATCATTCAGCCGTCACAGCGTTGGAATTGGGAAAATATCTTCAATTTGTTAGCTCTCCATTTTTTTAACTCTGCCATGGCCGGTCCTAAGCCCGTGCTGCGAAAAGAGGAAGGTTGGGTGCTGGGACAGTAAACCAGCCCTGTAAAAAAAAGTGCCGCTATGTTTCGAGTGAAAGGAAGACGTTCACTGCACCTGGGACTGGACAAGTGTGGCTAGCAGAAGGTTTAACAGGGTAACATGGGAACGAGACTTATCATGATATGATATAGTATATATAGTTATATACGCCTATAGTTTACCGTACGCCATGATCTCACCCACCAATGCTGACACAGCTTGGATGAAGGTCAGAATACCAGCCAGAGGACGCCGCTCCTGCCGCTCAAAAAAGAAACATCATTCAGCCGTCACAGTGTTGGAATTGGGAAAATATCTTCAATTTGTTAGCTCTCCATTTTTTTAACTCTGCCATGGCCGGTCCTAAGCCCGTGCTGCGAAAAGAGGAAGGTTGGGTGCTGGGACAGTAAACCAGCCCTGTAAAAAAAAGTGCCGCTATGTTTCGAGTGAAAGGAAGACGTTCACTGCACCTGGGACTGGACAAGTGTGGCTAGCAGAAGGTTTAACAGGGTAACATGGGAACGAGACTTATCATGATATGATATAGTATATATAGTTATATACGCCTATAGTTTACCGTACGCCATGATATCACCCACCAATGCTGACACAGCTTGGATGAAGGTCAGAATACCAGCCAGAGGACGCCGCTCCTGCCGCTCAAAAAAGAAACATCATTCAGCAGTCACAGCGTTGGAATTGGGAAAATATCTTCAATTTGTTAGCTCTCCATTTTTTTAACTCTGCCATGGCCGGTCCTAAGCCCGTGCTGCGAAAAGAGGAAGGTTGGGTGCTGGGACAGTAAACCAGCCCTTTAAAAAAAGTGCCGCTATGGTTCGAGTGAAAGGAAGACGTTCACTGCACCTGGGACTGGACAAGTGTGGCTAGCAGAAGGTTTAACAGGGTAACATGGGAACGAGACTTATCATGATATGATATAGTATATATAGTTATATACGCCTATAGTTTACCGTACGCCATGATCTCACCCACCAATGCTGACACAGCTTGGATGAAGGTCAGAATACCAGCCAGAGGACGCCGCTCCTGCCGCTCAAAAAGAAACATCATTCAGCCGTCACAGCGTTGGAATTGGGAAAATATCTTCAATTTGTTAGCTCTCCATTTTTTTTAACTCTGCCATGGCCGGTCCTAAGCCCGTGCTGCGAAAAGAGGAAGGTTGGGTGCTGGGACAGTAAACCAGCCCTGTAAAAAAAAGTGCCGCTATGTTTCGAGTGAAAGGAAGACGTTCACTGCACCTGGGACTGGACAAGTGTGGCTAGCAGAAGGTTTAACAGGGTAACATGGGAACGAGACTTATCATGATATGATATAGTATATATAGTTATATACGCCTATAGTTTACCGTACGCCATGATCTCACCCACCAATGCTGACACAGATTGGATGAAGGTCAGAATACCAGCCAGAGGACGCCGCTCCTGCCGCTCAAAAAAGAAACATCATTCAGCCGTCACAGCGTTGGAATTGGGAAAATATCTTCAATTTGTTAGCTCTCCATTTTTTTAACTCTGCCATGGCCGGTCCTAAGCCCGTGCTGCGAAAAGAGGAAGGTTGGGTGCTGGGACAGTAAACCAGCCCTTTAAAAAAAGTGCCGCTATGTTTCGAGTGAAAGGAAGATGTTCACTGCACCTGGGACTGGACAAGTGTGGCTAGCAGAAGGTTTAACAGGGTAACATGGGAACGAGACTTATCATGATATGATATAGTATATATAGTTATATACGCCTATAGTTTACCGTACACCATGATCTCACCCACCAATGCTGACACAGCTTGGATGAAGGTCAGAATACCAGCCAGAGGACGCCGCTCCTGCCGCTCAAAAAAGAAACATCATTCAGCCGTCACAGCGTTGGAATTGGGAAAATATCTTCAATTTGTTAGCTCTCCATTTTTTTAACTCTGCCATGGCCGGTCCTAAGCCCGTGCTGCGAAAAGAGGAAGGTTGGGTGCTGGGACAGTAAACCAGCCCTGTAAAAAAAAGTGCCGCTATGTTTCGAGTGAAAGGAAGACGTTCACTGCACCTGGGACTGGACAAGTGTGGCTAGCAGAAGGTTTAACAGGGTAACATGGGAACGAGACTTATCATGATATGATATAGTATATATAGTTATATACGCCTATAGTTTACCGTACGCCATGATCTCACCCACCAATGCTGACACAGCTTGGATGAAGGTCAGAATACCAGCCAGAGGACGCCGCTCAAAAAAGAAACATCATTCAGCCGTCACAGTGTTGGAATTGGGAAAATATCTTCAATTTGTTAGCTCTCCATTTTTTTAACTCTGCCATGGCCGGTCCTAAGCCCGTGCTGCGAAAAGAGGAAGGTTGGGTGCTGGGACAGTAAACCAGCCCTGTAAAAAAAAGTGCCGCTATGTTTCGAGTGAAAGGAAGACGTTCACTGCACCTGGGACTGGACAAGTGTGGCTAGCAGAAGGTTTAACAGGGTAACATGGGAACGAGACTTATCATGATATGATATAGTATATATAGTTATATACGCCTATAGTTTACCGTACGCCATGATCTCACCCACCAATGCTGACACAGCTTGGATGAAGGTCAGAATACCAGCCAGAGGACGCCGCTCCTGCCGCTCAAAAAAGAAACATCATTCAGCCGTCACAGCGTTGGAATTGGGAAAATATCTTCAATTTGTTAGCTCTCCATTTTTTTAACTCTGCCATGGCCGGTCCTAAGCCCGTGCTGCGAAAAGAGGAAGGTTGGGTGCTGGGACAGTAAACCAGCCCTGTAAAAAAAAGTGCCGCTATGTTTCGAGTGAAAGGAAGACGTTCACTGCACCTGGGACTGGACAAGTGTGGCTAGCAGAAGGTTTAACAGGGTAACATGGGAACGAGACTTATCATGATATGATATAGTATATATAGTTATATACGCCTATAGTTTACCGTACGCCATGATCTCACCCACCAATGCTGACACAGCTTGGATGAAGGTCAGAATACCAGCCAGAGGACGCCGCTCCTGCCGCTCAAAAAAGAAACATCATTCAGCCGTCACAGCGTTGGAATTGGGAAAATATCTTCAATTTGTTAGCTCTCCATTTTTTTAACTCTGCCATGGCCGGTCCTAAGCCCGTGCTGCGAAAAGAGGAAGGTTGGGTGCTGGGACAGTAAACCAGCCCTGTAAAAAAAAGTGCCGCTATGTTTCGAGTGAAAGGAAGACGTTCACTGCACCTGGGACTGGACAAGTGTGGCTAGCAGAAGGTTTAACAGGGTAACATGGGAACGAGACTTATCATGATATGATATAGTATATATAGTTATATACGCCTATAGTTTACCGTACGCCATGATCTCACCCACCAATGCTGACACAGCTTGGATGAAGGTCAGAATACCAGCCAGAGGACGCCGCTCAAAAAAGAAACATCATTCAGCAGTCACAGTGTTGGAATTGGGAAAATATCTTCAATTTGTTAGCTCTCCATTTTTTTAACTCTGCCATGGCCGGTCCTAAGCCCGTGCTGCGAAAAGAGGAAGGTTGGGTGCTGGGACAGTAAACCAGCCCTGTAAAAAAAAGTGCCGCTATGTTTCGAGTGAAAGGAAGACGTTCACTGCACCTGGGACTGGACAAGTGTGGCTAGCAGAAGGTTTAACAGGGTAACATGGGAACGAGACTTATCATGATATGATATAGTATATATAGTTATATACGCCTATAGTTTACCGTACGCCATGATCTCACCCACCAATGCTGACACAGCTTGGATGAAGGTCAGAATACCAGCCAGAGGACGCCGCTCCTGCCGCTCAAAAAAGAAACATCATTCAGCCGTCACAGCGTTGGAATTGGGAAAATATCTTCAATTTGTTAGCTCTCCATTTTTTTAACTCTGCCATGGCCGGTCCTAAGCCCGTGCTGCGAAAAGAGGAAGGTTGGGTGCTGGGACAGTAAACCAGCCCTGTAAAAAAAAGTGCCGCTATGTTTCGAGTGAAAGGAAGACGTTCACTGCACCTGGGACTGGACAAGTGTGGCTAGCAGAAGGTTTAACAGGGTAACATGGGAACGAGACTTATCATGATATGATATAGTATATATAGTTATATACGCCTATAGTTTACCGTACGCCATGATCTCACCCACCAATGCTGACACAGCTTGGATGAAGGTCAGAATACCAGCCAGAGGACGCCGCTCCTGCCGCTCAAAAAAGAAACATCATTCAGCCGCCACAGCGTTGGAATTGGGAAAATATCTTCAATTTGTTAGCTCTCCATTTTTTTAACTCTGCCATGGCCGGTCCTAAGCCCGTGCTGCGAAAAGAGGAAGGTTGGGTGCTGGAACAGTAAACCAGCCCTGTAAAAAAAAGTGCCGCTATGTTTCGAGTGAAAGGAAGACGTTCACTGCACCTGGGACTGGACAAGTGTGGCTAGCAGAAGGTTTAACAGGGTAACATGGGAACGAGACTTATCATGATATGATATAGTATATATAGTTATATATGCCTATAGTTTACCGTACGCCATGATCTCACCCACCAATGCTGACACAGCTTGGATGAAGGTCAGAATACCAGCCAGAGGACGCCGCTCCTGCCGCTCAAAAAAGAAACATCATTCAGCCGTCACAGCGTTGGAATTGGGAAAATATCTTCAATTTGTTAGCTCTCCATTTTTTTAACTCTGCCATGGCCGGTCCTAAGCCCGTGCTGCGAAAAGAGGAAGGTTGGGTGCTGGGACAGTAAACCAGCCCTGTAAAAAAAAGTGCCGCTATGTTTCGAGTGAAAGGAGACGTTCACTGCACCTGGGACTGGACAAGTGTGGCTAGCAGAAGGTTTAACAGGGTAACATGGGAACGAGACTTATCATGATATGATATAGTATATATAGTTATATACGCCTATAGTTTACCGTACGCCATGATCTCACCCACCAATGCTGACACAGCTTGGATGAAGGTCAGAATACCAGCCAGAGGACGCCGCTCCTGCCGCTCAAAAAAGAAAACATCATTCAGCCGTCACAGTGTTGGAATTGGGAAAATATCTTCAATTTGTTAGCTCTCCATTTTTTTAACTCTGCCATGGCCGGTCCTAAGCCCGTGCTGCGAAAAGAGGAAGGTTGGGTGCTGGGACAGTAAACCAGCCCTGTAAAAAAAAGTGCCGCTATGTTTCGAGTGAAAGGAAGACGTTCACTGCACCTGGGACTGGACAAGTGTGGCTAGCAGAAGGTTTAACAGGGTAACATGGGAACGAGACTTATCATAATATGATATAGTATATATAGTTATATACGCCTATAGTTTACCGTACGCCATGATCTCACCCACCAATGCTGACACAGCTTGGATGAAGGTCAGAATACCAGCCAGAGGACGCCGCTCCTGCCGCTCAAAAAAGAAACATCATTCAGCCGTCACAGCGTTGGAATTGGGAAAATATCTTTAATTTGTTAGCTCTCCATTTTTTTAACTCTGCCATGGCCGGTCCTAAGCCCGTGCTGCGAAAAGAGGAAGGTTGGGTGCTGGGACAGTAAACCAGCCCTGTAAAAAAAAGTGCCGCTATGTTTCGAGTGAAAGGAAGACGTTCACTGCACCTGGGACTGGACAAGTGTGGCTAGCAGAAGGTTTAACAGGGTAACATGGGAACGAGACTTATCATGATATGATATAGTATATATAGTTATATACGCCTATAGTTTACCGTACACCATGATCTCACCCACCAATGCTGACACAGCTTGGATGAAGGTCAGAATACCAGCCAGAGGACGCCGCTCCTGCCGCTCAAAAAAGAAACATCATTCAGCCGTCACAGCGTTGGAATTGGGAAAATATCTTCAATTTGTTAGCTCTCCATTTTTTTAACTCTGCCATGGCCGGTCCTAAGCCCGTGCTGCGAAAAGAGGAAGGTTGGGTGCTGGGACAGTAAACCAGCCCTGTAAAAAAAAGTGCCGCTATGTTTCGAGTGAAAGGAAGACGTTCACTGCACCTGGGACTGGACAAGTGTGGCTAGCAGAAGGTTTAACAGGGTAACATGGGAACGAGACTTATCATGATATGATATAGTATATATAGTTATATACGCCTATAGTTTACCGTACGCCATGATCTCACCCACCAATGCTGACACAGCTTGGATGAAGGTTAGAATACCAGCCAGAGGACGCCGCTCCTGCCGCTCAAAAAAGAAACATCATTCATCCGTCACAGCGTTGGAATTGGGAAAATATCTTCAATTTGTTAGCTCTCCATTTTTTTAACTCTGCCATGGCCGGTCCTAAGCCCGTGCTGCGAAAAGAGGAAGGTTGGGTGCTGGGACAGTAAACCAGCCCTTTAAAAAAAGTGCCGCTATGTTTCGAGTGAAAGGAAGACGTTCACTGCACCTGGGACTGGACAAGTGTGGCTAGCAGAAGGTTTAACAGGGTAACATGGGAACGAGACTTATCATGATATGATATAGTATATATAGTTATATACGCCTATAGTTTACCGTACGCCATGATCTCACCCACCAATGCTGACACAGCTTGGATGAAGGTCAGAATACCAGCCAGAGGACGCCGCTCCTGCCGCTCAAAAAAGAAACATCATTCAGCCGTCACAGCGTTGGAATTGGGAAAATATCTTCAATTTGTTAGCTCTCCATTTTTTTAACTCTGCCATGGCCGGTCCTAAGCCCGTGCTGCGAAAAGAGGAAGGTTGGGTGCTGGGACAGTAAACCAGCCCTGTAAAAAAAAGTGCCGCTATGTTTCGAGTGAAAGGAAGACGTTCACTGCACCTGGGACTGGACAAGTGTGGCTAGCAGAAGGTTTAACAGGGTAACATGGGAACGAGACTTATCATGATATGATATAGTATATATAGTTATATACGCCTATAGTTTACCGTACGCCATGATCTCACCCACCAATGCTGACACAGCTTGGATGAAGGTCAGAATACCAGCCAGAGGACGCCGCTCCTGCCGCTCAAAAAAGAAACATCATTCAGCCGTCACAGCGTTGGAATTGGGAAAATATCTTCAATTTGTTAGCTCTCCATTTTTTTAACTCTGCCATGGCCGGTCCTAAGCCCGTGCTGCGAAAAGAGGAAGGTTGGGTGCTGGGACAGTAAACCAGCCCTGTAAAAAAAAGTGCCGCTATGTTTCGAGTGAAAGGAAGACGTTCACTGCACCTGGGACTGGACAAGTGTGGCTAGCAGAAGGTTTAACAGGGTAACATGGGAACGAGACTTATCATGATATGATATAGTATATATAGTTATATACGCCTATAGTTTACCGTACGCCATGATATCACCCACCAATGCTGACACAGCTTGGATGAAGGTCAGAATACCAGCCAGAGGACGCCGCTCCTGCCGCTCAAAAAAGAAACATCATTCAGCAGTCACAGCGTTGGAATTGGGAAAATATCTTCAATTTGTTAGCTCTCCATTTTTTTAACTCTGCCATGGCCGGTCCTAAGCCCGTGCTGCGAAAAGAGGAAGGTTGGGTGCTGGGACAGTAAACCAGCCCTTTAAAAAAAGTGCCGCTATGGTTCGAGTGAAAGGAAGACGTTCACTGCACCTGGGACTGGACAAGTGTGGCTAGCAGAAGGTTTAACAGGGTAACATGGGAACGAGACTTATCATGATATGATATAGTATATATAGTTATATACGCCTATAGTTTACCGTACGCCATGATCTCACCCACCAATGCTGACACAGCTTGGATGAAGGTCAGAATACCAGCCAGAGGACGCCGCTCCTGCCGCTCAAAAAGAAACATCATTCAGCCGTCACAGCGTTGGAATTGGGAAAATATCTTCAATTTGTTAGCTCTCCATTTTTTTTAACTCTGCCATGGCCGGTCCTAAGCCCGTGCTGCGAAAAGAGGAAGGTTGGGTGCTGGGACAGTAAACCAGCCCTGTAAAAAAAAGTGCCGCTATGTTTCGAGTGAAAGGAAGACGTTCACTGCACCTGGGACTGGACAAGTGTGGCTAGCAGAAGGTTTAACAGGGTAACATGGGAACGAGACTTATCATGATATGATATAGTATATATAGTTATATACGCCTATAGTTTACCGTACGCCATGATCTCACCCACCAATGCTGACACAGATTGGATGAAGGTCAGAATACCAGCCAGAGGACGCCGCTCCTGCCGCTCAAAAAAGAAACATCATTCAGCCGTCACAGCGTTGGAATTGGGAAAATATCTTCAATTTGTTAGCTCTCCATTTTTTTAACTCTGCCATGGCCGGTCCTAAGCCCGTGCTGCGAAAAGAGGAAGGTTGGGTGCTGGGACAGTAAACCAGCCCTTTAAAAAAAGTGCCGCTATGTTTCGAGTGAAAGGAAGATGTTCACTGCACCTGGGACTGGACAAGTGTGGCTAGCAGAAGGTTTAACAGGGTAACATGGGAACGAGACTTATCATGATATGATATAGTATATATAGTTATATACGCCTATAGTTTACCGTACACCATGATCTCACCCACCAATGCTGACACAGCTTGGATGAAGGTCAGAATACCAGCCAGAGGACGCCGCTCCTGCCGCTCAAAAAAGAAACATCATTCAGCCGTCACAGCGTTGGAATTGGGAAAATATCTTCAATTTGTTAGCTCTCCATTTTTTTAACTCTGCCATGGCCGGTCCTAAGCCCGTGCTGCGAAAAGAGGAAGGTTGGGTGCTGGGACAGTAAACCAGCCCTGTAAAAAAAAGTGCCGCTATGTTTCGAGTGAAAGGAAGACGTTCACTGCACCTGGGACTGGACAAGTGTGGCTAGCAGAAGGTTTAACAGGGTAACATGGGAACGAGACTTATCATGATATGATATAGTATATATAGTTATATACGCCTATAGTTTACCGTACGCCATGATCTCACCCACCAATGCTGACACAGCTTGGATGAAGGTCAGAATACCAGCCAGAGGACGCCGCTCAAAAAAGAAACATCATTCAGCCGTCACAGTGTTGGAATTGGGAAAATATCTTCAATTTGTTAGCTCTCCATTTTTTTAACTCTGCCATGGCCGGTCCTAAGCCCGTGCTGCGAAAAGAGGAAGGTTGGGTGCTGGGACAGTAAACCAGCCCTGTAAAAAAAAGTGCCGCTATGTTTTGAGTGAAAGGAAGACGTTCACTGCACCTGGGACTGGACAAGTGTGGCTAGCAGAAGGTTTAACAGGGTAACATGGGAACGAGACTTATCATGATATGATATAGTATATATAGTTATATACGCCTATAGTTTACCGTACGCCATGATCTCACCCACCAATGCTGACACAGCTTGGATGAAGGTCAGAATACCAGCCAGAGGACGCCGCTCCTGCCGCTCAAAAAAGAAACATCATTCAGCCGTCACAGCGTTGGAATTGGGAAAATATCTTCAATTTGTTAGCTCTCCATTTTTTTAACTCTGCCATGGCCGGTCCTAAGCCCGTGCTGCGAAAAGAGGAAGGTTGGGTGCTGGGACAGTAAACCAGCCCTGTAAAAAAAAGTGCCGCTATGTTTCGAGTGAAAGGAAGACGTTCACTGCACCTGGGACTGGACAAGTGTGGCTAGCAGAAGGTTTAACAGGGTAACATGGGAACGAGACTTATCATGATATGATATAGTATATATAGTTATATACGCCTATAGTTTACCGTACGCCATGATCTCACCCACCAATGCTGACACAGCTTGGATGAAGGTCAGAATACCAGCCAGAGGACGCCGCTCCTGCCGCTCAAAAAAGAAACATCATTCAGCCGTCACAGCGTTGGAATTGGGAAAATATCTTCAATTTGTTAGCTCTCCATTTTTTTAACTCTGCCATGGCCGGTCCTAAGCCCGTGCTGCGAAAAGAGGAAGGTTGGGTGCTGGGACAGTAAACCAGCCCTGTAAAAAAAAGTGCCGCTATGTTTCGAGTGAAAGGAAGACGTTCACTGCACCTGGGACTGGACAAGTGTGGCTAGCAGAAGGTTTAACAGGGTAACATGGGAACGAGACTTATCATGATATGATATAGTATATATAGTTATATACGCCTATAGTTTACCGTACGCCATGATCTCACCCACCAATGCTGACACAGCTTGGATGAAGGTCAGAATACCAGCCAGAGGACGCCGCTCAAAAAAGAAACATCATTCAGCAGTCACAGTGTTGGAATTGGGAAAATATCTTCAATTTGTTAGCTCTCCATTTTTTTAACTCTGCCATGGCCGGTCCTAAGCCCGTGCTGCGAAAAGAGGAAGGTTGGGTGCTGGGACAGTAAACCAGCCCTGTAAAAAAAAGTGCCGCTATGTTTCGAGTGAAAGGAAGACGTTCACTGCACCTGGGACTGGACAAGTGTGGCTAGCAGAAGGTTTAACAGGGTAACATGGGAACGAGACTTATCATGATATGATATAGTATATATAGTTATATACGCCTATAGTTTACCGTACGCCATGATCTCACCCACCAATGCTGACACAGCTTGGATGAAGGTCAGAATACCAGCCAGAGGACGCCGCTCCTGCCGCTCAAAAAAGAAACATCATTCAGCCGTCACAGCGTTGGAATTGGGAAAATATCTTCAATTTGTTAGCTCTCCATTTTTTTAACTCTGCCATGGCCGGTCCTAAGCCCGTGCTGCGAAAAGAGGAAGGTTGGGTGCTGGGACAGTAAACCAGCCCTGTAAAAAAAAGTGCCGCTATGTTTCGAGTGAAAGGAAGACGTTCACTGCACCTGGGACTGGACAAGTGTGGCTAGCAGAAGGTTTAACAGGGTAACATGGGAACGAGACTTATCATGATATGATATAGTATATATAGTTATATACGCCTATAGTTTACCGTACGCCATGATCTCACCCACCAATGCTGACACAGCTTGGATGAAGGTCAGAATACCAGCCAGAGGACGCCGCTCCTGCCGCTCAAAAAAGAAACATCATTCAGCCGCCACAGCGTTGGAATTGGGAAAATATCTTCAATTTGTTAGCTCTCCATTTTTTTAACTCTGCCATGGCCGGTCCTAAGCCCGTGCTGCGAAAAGAGGAAGGTTGGGTGCTGGGACAGTAAACCAGCCCTGTGAAAAAAAGTGCCGCTATGTTTCGAGTAAAAGGAAGACGTTCACTGCACCTGGGACTGGACAACTGTGGCTAGCAGAAGGTTTAACAGGGTAACATGGGAACGAGACTTATCATGATATGATATAGTATATATAGTTATATACGCCTATAGTTTACCGTACGCCATGATCTCACCCACCAATGCTGACACAGCTTGGATGAAGGTCAGAATACCAGCCAGAGGACGCCGCTCCTGCCGCTCAAAAAGAAACATCATTCAGCCGTCACAGCGTTGGAATTGGGAAAATATCTTCAATTTGTTAGCTCTCCATTTTTTTAACTCTGCCATGGCCGGTCCTAAGCCCGTGCTGCGAAAAGAGGAAGGTTGGGTGCTGGGACAGTAAACCAGCCCTGTAAAAAAAAGTGCCGCTATGTTTCGAGTGAAAGGAAGACGTTCACTGCACCTGGGACTGGACAAGTGTGGCTAGCAGAAGGTTTAACAGGGTAACATGGGAACGAGACTTATCATGATATGATATAGTATATATAGTTATATACGCCTATAGTTTACCGTACGCCATGATCTCACCCACCAATGCTGACACAGCTTGGATGAAGGTCAGAATACCAGCCAGAGGACGCCGCTCCTGCCGCTCAAAAAAGAAACATCATTCAGCCGTCACAGCGTTGGAATTGGGAAAATATCTTCAATTTGTTAGCTCTCCATTTTTTTAACTCTGCCATGGCCGGTCCTAAGCCCGTGCTGCGAAAAGAGGAAGGTTGGGTGCTGGAACAGTAAACCAGCCCTGTAAAAAAAAGTGCCGCTATGTTTCGAGTGAAAGGAAGACGTTCACTGCACCTGGGACTGGACAAGTGTGGCTAGCAGAAGGTTTAACAGGGTAACATGGGAACGAGACTTATCATGATATGATATAGTATATATAGTTATATATGCCTATAGTTTACCGTACGCCATGATCTCACCCACCAATGCTGACACAGCTTGGATGAAGGTCAGAATACCAGCCAGAGGACGCCGCTCCTGCCGCTCAAAAAAGAAACATCATTCAGCCGTCACAGCGTTGGAATTGGGAAAATATCTTCAATTTGTTAGCTCTCCATTTTTTTAACTCTGCCATGGCCGGTCCTAAGCCCGTGCTGCGAAAAGAGGAAGGTTGGGTGCTGGGACAGTAAACCAGCCCTGTAAAAAAAAGTGCCGCTATGTTTCGAGTGAAAGGAGACGTTCACTGCACCTGGGACTGGACAAGTGTGGCTAGCAGAAGGTTTAACAGGGTAACATGGGAACGAGACTTATCATGATATGATATAGTATATATAGTTATATACGCCTATAGTTTACCGTACGCCATGATCTCACCCACCAATGCTGACACAGCTTGGATGAAGGTCAGAATACCAGCCAGAGGACGCCGCTCCTGCCGCTCAAAAAAGAAACATCATTCAGCCGTCACAGTGTTGGAATTGGGAAAATATCTTCAATTTGTTAGCTCTCCATTTTTTTAACTCTGCCATGGCCGGTCCTAAGCCCGTGCTGCGAAAAGAGGAAGGTTGGGTGCTGGGACAGTAAACCAGCCCTGTAAAAAAAAGTGCCGCTATGTTTCGAGTGAAAGGAAGACGTTCACTGCACCTGGGACTGGACAAGTGTGGCTAGCAGAAGGTTTAACAGGGTAACATGGGAACGAGACTTATCATAATATGATATAGTATATATAGTTATATACGCCTATAGTTTACCGTACGCCATGATCTCACCCACCAATGCTGACACAGCTTGGATGAAGGTCAGAATACCAGCCAGAGGACGCCGCTCCTGCCGCTCAAAAAAGAAACATCATTCAGCCGTCACAGCGTTGGAATTGGGAAAATATCTTTAATTTGTTAGCTCTCCATTTTTTTAACTCTACCATGGCCGGTCCTAAGCCCGTGCTGCGAAAAGAGGAAGGTTGGGTGCTGGGACAGTAAACCAGCCCTGTAAAAAAAAGTGCCGCTATGTTTCGAGTGAAAGGAAGACGTTCACTGCACCTGGGACTGGACAAGTGTGGCTAGCAGAAGGTTTAACAGGGTAACATGGGAACGAGACTTATCATGATATGATATAGTATATATAGTTATATACGCCTATAGTTTACCGTACGCCATGATCTCACCCACCAATGCTGACACAGCTTGGATGAAGGTCAGAATACCAGCCAGAGGACGCCGCTCCTGCCGCTCAAAAAGAAACATCATTCAGCCGTCACAGCGTTGGAATTGGGAAAATATCTTCAATTTGTTAGCTCTCCATTTTTTAACTCTGCCATGGCCGGTCCTAAGCCCGTGCTGCGAAAAGAGGAAGGTTGGGTGCTGGGACAGTAAACCAGCCCTGTAAAAAAAAGTGCCGCTATGTTTCGAGTGAAAGGAAGACGTTCACTGCACCTGGGACTGGACAAGTGTGGCTAGCAGAAGGTTTAACAGGGTAACATGGGAACGAGACTTATCATGATATGATATAGTATATATAGTTATATACGCCTATAGTTTACCGTACGCCATGATATCACCCACCAATGCTGACACAGCTTGGATGAAGGTCAGAATACCAGCCAGAGGACGCCGCTTCTGCCGCTCAAAAAAGAAACATCATTCAGCAGTCACAGCGTTGGAATTGGGAAAATATCTTCAATTTGTTAGCTCTCCATTTTTTTAACTCTGCCATGGCCGGTCCTAAGCCCGTGCTGCGAAAAGAGGAAGGTTGGGTGCTGGGACAGTAAACCAGCCCTTTAAAAAAAGTGCCGCTATGTTTCGAGTGAAAGGAAGACGTTCACTGCACCTGGGACTGGACAAGTGTGGCTAGCAGAAGGTTTAACAGGGTAACATGGGAACGAGACTTATCATGATATGATATAGTATATATAGTTATATACGCCTATAGTTTACCGTACGCCATGATCTCACCCACCAATGCTGACACAGCTTGGATGAAGGTCAGAATACCAGCCAGAGGACGCCGCTCCTGCCGCTCAAAAAGAAACATCATTCAGCCGTCACAGCGTTGGAATTGGGAAAATATCTTCAATTTGTTAGCTCTCCATTTTTTTAACTCTGCCATGGCCGGTCCTAAGCCCGTGCTGCGAAAAGAGGAAGGTTGGGTGCTGGGACAGTAAACCAGCCCTGTAAAAAAAAGTGCCGCTATGTTTCGAGTGAAAGGAAGACGTTCACTGCACCTGGGACTGGACAAGTGTGGCTAGCAGAAGGTTTAACAGGGTAACATGGGAACGAGACTTATCATGATATGATATAGTATATATAGTTATATACGCCTATAGTTTACCGTACGCCATGATCTCACCCACCAATGCTGACACAGATTGGATGAAGGTCAGAATACCAGCCAGAGGACGCCGCTCCTGCCGCTCAAAAAAGAAACATCATTCAGCCGTCACAGCGTTGGAATTGGGAAAATATCTTCAATTTGTTAGCTCTCCATTTTTTTAACTCTGCCATGGCCGGTCCTAAGCCCGTGCTGCGAAAAGAGGAAGGTTGGGTGCTGGGACAGTAAACCAGCCCTTTAAAAAAAGTGCCGCTATGTTTCGAGTGAAAGGAAGACGTTCACTGCACCTGGGACTGGACAAGTGTGGCTAGCAGAAGGTTTAACAGGGTAACATGGGAACGAGACTTATCATGATATGATATAGTATATATAGTTATATACGCCTATAGTTTACCGTACGCCATGATCTCACCCACCAATGCTGACACAGCTTGGATGAAGGTCAGAATACCAGCCAGAGGACGCCGCTCAAAAAAGAAACATCATTCAGCCGTCACAGCGTTGGAATTGGGAAAATATCTTCAATTTGTTAGCTCTCCATTTTTTTAACTCTGCCATGGCCGGTCCTAAGCCCGTGCTGCGAAAAGAGGAAGGTTGGGTGCTGGGACAGTAAACCAGCCCTGTAAAAAAAAGTGCCGCTATGTTTCGAGTGAAAGGAAGACATTCACTGCACCTGGGACTGGACAAGTGTGGCTAGCAGAAGGTCTAACAGGGTAACATGGGAACGAGACTTATCATGATATGATATAGTATATATAGTTATAAACGCCTATAGTTTACCGTACGCCATGATCTCACCCACCAATGCTGACACAGCTTGGATGAAGGTTAGAATACCAGCCAGAGGACGCCGCTCCTGCCGCTCAAAAAAGAAACATCATTCATCCGTCACAGCGTTGGAATTGGGAAAATATCTTCAATTTGTTAGCTCTCCATTTTTTTAACTCTGCCATGGCCGGTCCTAAGCCCGTGCTGCGAAAAGAGGAAGGTTGGGTGCTGGGACAGTAAACCAGCCCTTTAAAAAAAGTGCCGCTATGTTTCGAGTGAAAGGAAGACGTTCACTGCACCTGGGACTGGACAAGTGTGGCTAGCAGAAGGTTTAACAGGGTAACATGGGAACGAGACTTATCATGATATGATATAGTATATATAGTTATATACGCCTATAGTTTACCGTACGCCATGATCTCACCCACCAATGCTGACACAGCTTGGATGAAGGTCAGAATACCAGCCAGAGGACGCCGCTCCTGCCGCTCAAAAAAGAAACATCATTCAGCCGTCACAGCGTTGGAATTGGGAAAATATCTTCAATTTGTTAGCTCTCCATTTTTTTAACTCTGCCATGGCCGGTCCTAAGCCCGTGCTGCGAAAAGAGGAAGGTTGGGTGCTGGGACAGTAAACCAGCCCTGTAAAAAAAAGTGCCGCTATGTTTCGAGTGAAAGGAAGACGTTCACTGCACCTGGGACTGGACAAGTGTGGCTAGCAGAAGGTTTAACAGGGTAACATGGGAACGAGACTTATCATGATATGATATAGTATATATAGTTATATACACCTATAGTTTACCGTACGCCATGATCTCACCCACCAATGCTGACACAGCTTGGATGAAGGTCAGAATACCAGCCAGAGGACGCCGCTCCTGCCGCTCAAAAAAGAAACATCATTCAGCCGTCACAGCGTTGGAATTGGGAAAATATCTTCAATTTGTTAGCTCTCCATTTTTTTAACTCTGCCATGGCCGGTCCTAAGCCCGTGCTGCGAAAAGAGGAAGGTTGGGTGCTGGGACAGTAAACCAGCCCTGTAAAAAAAGTGCCGCTGTTTCGAGTGAAAGGAAGATGTTCACTGCACCTGGGACTGGACAAGTGTGGCTAGCAGAAGGTTTAACAGGGTAACATGTGAACGAGACTTATCATGATATGATATAGTATATATAGTTATATACGCCTATAGTTTACCGTACGCCATGATCTCACCCACCAATGCTGACACAGCTTGGATGAAGGTCAGAATACCAGCCAGAGGACGCCGCTCCTGCCGCTCAAAAAAGAAACATCATTCAGCCGTCACAGCGTTGGAATTGGGAAAATATCTTCAATTTGTTAGCTCTCCATTTTTTTAACTCTGCCATGGCCGGTCCTAAGCCCGTGCTGCGAAAAGAGGAAGGTTGGGTGCTGGGACAGTAAACCAGCCCTGTAAAAAAAAGTGCCGCTATGTTTCGAGTGAAAGGAAGACGTTCACTGCACCTGGGACTGGACAAGTGTGGCTAGCAGAAGGTTTAACAGGGTAACATGGGAACGAGACTTATCATGATATGATATAGTATATATAGTTATATACGCCTATAGTTTACCGTACGCCATGATCTCACCCACCAATGCTGACACAGCTTGGATGAAGGTCAGAATACCAGCCAGAGGACGCCGCTCCTGCCGCTCAAAAAAGAAACATCATTCAGCCGTCACAGCGTTGGAATTGGGAAAATATCTTCAATTTGTTAGCTCTCCATTTTTTTAACTCTGCCATGGCCGGTCCTAAGCCTGTGCTGCGAAAAGAGGAAGGTTGGGTGCTGGGACAGTAAACCAGCCCTGTAAAAAAAAGTGCCGCTATGTTTCGAGTGAAAGGAAGACGTTCACTGCACCTGGGACTGGACAAGTGTGGCTAGCAGAAGGTTTAACAGGGTAACATGGGAACGAGACTTATCATGATATGATATAGTATATATAGTTTTATACGCCTATAGTTTACCGTACGCCATGATCTCACCCACCAATGCTGACACAGCTTGGATGAAGGTCAGAATACCAGCCAGAGGACGCCGCTCCTGCCGCTCAAAAAAGAAACATTCAGCCGTCACAGCGTTGGAATTGGGAAAATATCTTCAATTTGTTAGCTCTCCATTTTTTTAACTCTGCCATGGCCGGTCCTAAGCCCGTGCTGCGAAAAGAGGAAGGTTGGGTGCTGGGACTGTAAACCAGCCCTGTAAAAAAAAGTGCCGCTTTGTTTCGAGTGAAAGGAAGACGTTCACTGCACCTGGGACTGGACAAGTGTGGCTAGTAGAAGGTTTAACAGGGTAACATGGGAATGAGACTTATCATGATATGATATAGTATATATAGTTATATACGCCTATAGTTTACCGTACGCCATGATTTCACCCACCAATGCTGACACAGCTTGGATGAAGGTCAGAATACCAGCCAGAGGACGCCGCTCCTGCCGCTCAAAAAAGAAACATCATTCAGCCGTCACAGCGTTGGAATTGGGAAAATATCTTCAATTTGTTAGCTCTCCATTTTTTTAACTCTGCCATGGCCGGTCCTAAGCCCGTGCTGCGAAAAGAGGAAGGTTGGGTGCTGGGACAGTAAACCAGCCCTGTAAAAAAAGTGCCGCTATGTTTCGAGTGAAAGGAAGACGTTCACTGCACATGGGACTGGACAAGTGTGGCTAGCAGAAGGTTTAACAGGGTAACATGGGAACGAGACTTATCATGATATGATATAGTATATATAGTTATATACGCCTATAGTTTACCGTACGCCATGATCTCACCCACCAATGCTGACACAGCTTGGATGAAGGTCAGAATACTAGCCAGAGGACGCCGCTCCTGCTGCTCAAAAAAGAAACATCATTCAGCCGTCACAGCGTTGGAATTGGGAAAATATCTTCAATTTGTTAGCTCTCCATTTTTTTAACTCTGCCATGGCCGGTCCTAAGCCCGTGCTGCGAAAAGAGGAAGGTTGGGTGCTGGGACAGTAAACCAGCCCTGTAAAAAAAGTGCCGCTGTTTTGAGTGAAAGGAAGATGTTCACTGCACCTGGGACTGGACAAGTGTGGCTAGCAGAAGGTTTAACAGGGTAACATGTGAACGAGACTTATCATGATATGATATAGTATATATAGTTATATACGCCTATAGTTTACCGTACGCCATGATCTCACCCACCAATGCTGACACAGCTTGGATGAAGGTCAGAATACCAGCCAGAGGACGCCGCTCAAAAAAGAAATATCATTCAGCAGTCACAGCGTTGGAATTGGGAAAATATCTTTAATTTGTTAGCTCTCCATTTTTTTAACTCTGCCATGGCCGGTCCTAAGCCCGTGCTGCGAAAAGAGGAAGGTTGGGTGCTGGGACAGTAAACCAGCCCTTTAAAAAAAGTGCCGCTATGTTTCGAGTGAAAGGAAGACGTTCACTGCACCTGGGACTGGACAAGTGTGGCTAGCAGAAGGTTTAACAGGGTAACATGGGAACGAGACTTATCATGATATGATATAGTATATATAGTTATATACGCCTATAGTTTACCGTACGCCATGATCTCACCCACCAATGCTGACACAGCTTGGATGAAGGTCAGAATACCAGCCAGAGGACGCCGCTCCTGCCGCTCAAAAAAGAAACATTCAACCGTCACAGCGTTGGAATTGGGAAAATATCTTCAATTTGTTAGCTCTCCATTTTTTTAACTCTGCCATGGCCGGTCCTAAGCCCGTGCTGCGAAAAGAGGAAGGTTGGGTGCTGGGACAGTAAACCAGCCCTGTAAAAAAAAGTGCCGCTTTGTTTCGAATGAAAGGAAGACGTTCACTGCACCTGGGACTGGACAAGTGTGGCTAGCAGAAGGTTTAACAGGGTAACATGGGAACGAGACTTATCATGATATGATATAGTATATATAGTTATATACGCCTATAGTTTACCGTACGCCATGATCTCACCCACCAATGCTGACACAGCTTGGATGAAGGTCAGAATACCAGCCAGAGGACGCCGCTCCTGCCGCTCAAAAAAGAAACATCATTCAGCCGTCACAGCGTTGGAATTGGGAAAATATCTTCAATTTGTTAGCTCTCCATTTTTTTAACTCTGCCATGGCCGGTCCTAAGCCCGTGCTGCGAAAAGAGGAAGGTTGGGTGCTGGGACAGTAAACCAGCCCTTTAAAAAAAGTGCCGCTATGTTTCGAGTGAAAGGAAGACGTTCACTGCACCTGGGACTGGACAAGTGTGGCTAGCAGAAGGTTTAACAGGGTAACATGGGAACGAGACTTATCATGATATGATATAGTATATATAGTTATATACGCCTATAGTTTACCGTACGCCATGATCTCACCCACCAATGCTGACACAGCTTGGATGAAGGTCAGAATACCAGCCAGAGGACGCCGCTCCTGCCGCTCAAAAAAGAAACATCATTCAGCCGTCACAGCGTTGGAATTGGGAAAATATCTTCAATTTGTTAGCTCTCCATTTTTTTAACTCTGCCATGGCCGGTCCTAAGCCCGTGCTGCGAAAAGAGGAAGGTTGGGTGCTGGGACAGTAAACCAGCCCTGTAAAAAAAAGTGCCGCTATGTTTCGAGTGAAAGGAAGACGTTCACTGCACCTGGGACTGGACAAGTGTGGCTAGCAGAAGGTTTAACAGGGTAACATGGGAACGAGACTTATCATGATATGATATAGTATATATAGTTATATACGCCTATAGTTTACCGTACGCCATGATCTCACCCACCAATGCTGACACAGCTTGGATGAAGGTCAGAATACCAGCCAGAGGACGCCGCTCCTGCCGCTCAAAAAAGAAACATCATTCAGCCGTCACAGCGTTGGAATTGGGAAAATATCTTCAATTTGTTAGCTCTCCATTTTTTTAACTCTGCCATGGCCGGTCCTAAGCCTGTGCTGCGAAAAGAGGAAGGTTGGGTGCTGGGACAGTAAACCAGCCCTGTAAAAAAAAGTGCCGCTATGTTTCGAGTGAAAGGAAGACGTTCACTGCACCTGGGACTGGACAAGTGTGGCTAGCAGAAGGTTTAACAGGGTAACATGGGAACGAGACTTATCATGATATGATATAGTATATATAGTTTTATACGCCTATAGTTTACCGTACGCCATGATCTCACCCACCAATGCTGACACAGCTTGGATGAAGGTCAGAATACCAGCCAGAGGACGCCGCTCCTGCCGCTCAAAAAAGAAACATTCAGCCGTCACAGCGTTGGAATTGGGAAAATATCTTCAATTTGTTAGCTCTCCATTTTTTTAACTCTGCCATGGCCGGTCCTAAGCCCGTGCTGCGAAAAGAGGAAGGTTGGGTGCTGGGACTGTAAACCAGCCCTGTAAAAAAAAGTGCCGCTATGTTTCGAGTGAAAGGAAGACGTTCACTGCACATGGGACTGGACAAGTGTGGCTAGCAGAAGGTTTAACAGGGTAACATGGGAACGAGACTTATCATGATATGATATAGTATATATAGTTATATACGCCTATAGTTTTACCGTACGCCATGATCTCACCCACCAATGCTGACACAGCTTGGATGAAGGTCAGAATACTAGCCAGAGGACGCCGCTCCTGCTGCTCAAAAAAGAAACATCATTCAGCCGTCACAGCGTTGGAATTGGGAAAATATCTTCAATTTGTTAGCTCTCCATTTTTTTAACTCTGCCATGGCCGGTCCTAAGCCCGTGCTGCGAAAAGAGGAAGGTTGGGTGCTGGGACAGTAAACCAGCCCTGTAAAAAAAGTGCCGCTGTTTTGAGTGAAAGGAAGATGTTCACTGCACCTGGGACTGGACAAGTGTGGCTAGCAGAAGGTTTAACAGGGTAACATGTGAACGAGACTTATCATGATATGATATAGTATATATAGTTATATACGCCTATAGTTTACCGTACGCCATGATCTCACCCACCAATGCTGACACAGCTTGGATGAAGGTCAGAATACCAGCCAGAGGACGCCGCTCCTGCCGCTCAAAAAAGAAACATCATTCAGCCGTCACAGCGTTGGAATTGGGAAAATATCTTCAATTTGTTAGCTCTCCATTTTTTTAACTCTGCCATGGCCGGTCCTAAGCCCGTGCTGCGAAAAGAGGAAGGTTGGGTGCTGGGACAGTAAACCAGCCCTGTAAAAAAAAGTGCCACTATGTTTCGAGTGAAAGGCAGACGTTCACTGCACCTGGGACTGGACAAGTGTGGCTAGCAGAAGGTTTAACAGGGTAACATGGGAACGAGACTTATCATGATATGATATAGTATATATAGTTATATACGCCTATAGTTTACCGTACGCCATGATCTCACCCACCAATGCTGACACAGCTTGGATGAAGGTCAGAATACCAGCCAGAGGACGCCGCTCCTGCCGCTCAAAAAAGAAACATTCAGCCATCATAGCGTTGGAATTGGGAAAATATCTTCAATTTGTTAGCTCTCCATTTTTTTAACTCTGCCATGGCCGGTCCTAAGCCCGTGCTGCGAAAAGAGGAAGGTTGGGTGCTGGGACAGTAAACCAGCCCTTTAAAAAAAGTGCCGCTATGTTTCGAGTGAAAGGAAGACGTTCACTGCACCTGGGACTGGACAAGTGTGGCTAGCAGAAGGTTTAACAGGGTAACATGGGAACGAGACTTATCATGATATGATATAGTATATATAGTTATATACGCCTATAGTTTACCGTACGCCATGATCTCACCCACCAATGCTGACACAGCTTGGATGAAGGTCAGAATACCAGCCAGAGGACGCCGCTCCTGCCGCTCAAAAAAGAAACATTCAACCGTCACAGCGTTGGAATTGGGAAAATATCTTCAATTTGTTAGCTCTCCATTTTTTTAACTCTGCCATGGCCGGTCCTAAGCCCGTGCTGCGAAAAGAGGAAGGTTGGGTGCTGGGACAGTAAACCAGCCCTGTAAAAAAAAGTTCCGCTTTGTTTCGAATGAAAGGAAGACGTTCACTGCACCTGGGACTGGACAAGTGTGGCTAGCAGAAGGTTTAACAGGGTAACATGGGAACGAGACTTATCATGATATGATATAGTATATATAGTTATATACGCCTATAGTTTACCGTACGCCATGATCTCACCCACCAATGCTGACACAGCTTGGATGAAGGTCAGAATACCAGCCAGAGGACGCCGCTCCTGCCACTCAAAAAAGAAACATCATTCAGCCGTCACAGCGTTGGAATTGGGAAAATATCTTCAATTTGTTAGCTCTCCATTTTTTTAACTCTGCCATGGCCGGTCCTAAGCCCGTGCTGCGAAAAGAGGAAGGTTGGGTGCTGGGACAGTAAACCAGCCCTGTAAAAAAAAGTGCCGCTATGTTTCGAGTGAAAGGAAGACGTTCACTGCACCTGGGACTGGACAAGTGTGGCTAGCAGAAGGTTTAACAGGGTAACATGGGAACGAGACTTATCATGATATGATATAGTATATATAGTTATATACACCTATAGTTTACCGTACGCCATGATCTCACCCACCAATGCTGACACAGCTTGGATGAAGGTCAGAATACCAGCCAGAGGACGCCGCTCCTGCCGCTCAAAAAAGAAACATCATTCAGCCGTCACAGCGTTGGAATTGGGAAAATATCTTCAATTTGTTAGCTCTCCATTTTTTTAACTCTGCCATGGCCGGTCCTAAGCCCGTGCTGCGAAAAGAGGAAGGTTGGGTGCTGGGACAGTAAACCAGCCCTTTAAAAAAAGTGCCGCTATGTTTCGAGTGAAAGGAAGACGTTCACTGCACCTGGGACTGGACAAGTGTGGCTAGCAGAAGGTTTAACAGGGTAACATGGGAACGAGACTTATCATGATATGATATAGTATATATAGTTATATACGCCTATAGTTTACCGTACGCCATGATCTCACCCATCAATGCTGACACAGCTTGGATGAAGGTCAGAATACCAGCCAGAGGACGCCGCTCCTGCCGCTCAAAAAAGAAACATCATTCAGCCGTCACAGCGTTGCAATTGGGAAAATATCTTCAATTTGTTAGCTCTCCATTTTTTTAACTCTGCCATGGCCGGTCCTAAGCCCGTGCTGCGAAAAGAGGAAGGTTGGGTGCTGGGACAGTAAACCAGCCCTGTAAAAAAAAGTGCCGCTATGTTTCGAGTGAAAGGAAGACGTTCACTGCACCTGGGACTGGACAAGTGTGGCTAGCAGAAGGTTTAACAGGGTAACATGGGAACGAGACTTATCATGATATGATATAGTATATATAGTTATATACGCCTATAGTTTACCGTACGCCATGATCTCACCCACCAATGCTGACACAGCTTGGATGAAGGTCAGAATACCAGCCAGAGGACGCCGCTCCTGCCGCTCAAAAAGAAACATCATTCAGCCGTCACAGCGTTGGAATTGGGAAAATATCTTCAATTTGTTAGCTCTCCATTTTTTTAACTCTGCCATGGCCGGTCCTAAGCCCGTGCTGCGAAAAGAGGAAGGTTGGGTGCTGGGACAGTAAACCAGCCCTGTAAAAAAAAGTGCCGCTATGTTTCGAGTGAAAGGAAGACGTTCACTGCACCTGGGACTGGACAAGTGTGGCTAGCAGAAGGTTTAACAGGGTAACATGGGAACGAGACTTATCATGATATGATATAGTATATATAGTTATATACGCCTATAGTTTACCGTACGCCATGATCTCACCCACCAATGCTGACACAGCTTGGATGAAGGTCAGAATACCAGCCAGAGGACGCCGCTCCTGCCGCTCAAAAAAGAAACATCATTCAGCCGTCACAGCGTTGGAATTGGGAAAATATCTTCAATTTGTTAGCTCTCCATTTTTTTAACTCTGCCATGGCCGGTCCTAAGCCCGTGCTGCGAAAAGAGGAAGGTTGGGTGCTGGGACAGTAAACCAGCCCTGTAAAAAAAAGTGCCGCTATGTTTCGAGTGAAAGGAAGACATTCACTGCACCTGGGACTGGACAAGTGTGGCTAGCAGAAGGTTTAACAGGGTAACATGGGAACGAGACTTATCATGATATGATATAGTATATATAGTTATATACGCCTATAGTTTACCGTACGCCATGATCTCACCCACCAATGCTGACACAGCTTGGATGAAGGTCAGAATACCAGCCAGAGGACGCCGCTCCTGCCGCTCAAAAAAGAAACATCATTCAGCCGTCACAGCGTTGGAATTGGGAAAATATCTTCAATTTGTTAGCTCTCCATTTTTTTAACTCTGCCATGGCCGGTCCTAAGCCCGTGCTGCGAAAAGAGGAAGGTTGGGTGCTGGGACAGTAAACCAGCCCTGTAAAAAAAAGTGCCGCTATGTTTCGAGTGAAAGGCAGACGTTCACTGCACCTGGGACTGGACAAGTGTGGCTAGCAGAAGGTTTAACAGGGTAACATGGGAACGAGACTTATCATGATATGATATAGTATATATAGTTATATACGCCTATAGTTTACCGTACGCCATGATCTCACCCACCAATGCTGACACAGCTTGGATGAAGGTCAGAATACCAGCCAGAGGACGCCGCTCCTGCCGCTCAAAAAAGAAACATCATTCAGCCGTCACAGCGTTGGAATTGGGAAAATATCTTCAATTTGTTAGCTCTCCATTTTTTTAACTCTGCCATGGCCGGTCCTAAGCCCGTGCTGCGAAAAGAGGAAGGTTGGGTGCTGGGACAGTAAACCAGCCCTGTAAAAAAAAGTGCCGCTATGTTTCGAGTAAAAGGAAGACGTTCACTGCACCTGGGACTGGACAAGTGTGGCTAGCAGAAGGTTTAACAGGGTAACATGGGAACGAGACTTATCATGATATGATATAGTATATATAGTTATATACGCCTATAGTTTACCGTACGCCATGATCTCACCCACCAATGCTGACACAGCTTGGATGAAGGTCAGAATACCAGCCAGAGGACGCCGCTCAAAAAAGAAACATCATTCAGCCGTCACAGTGTTGGAATTGGGAAAATATCTTCAATTTGTTAGCTCTCCATTTTTTTAACTCTGCCATGGCCGGTCCTAAGCCCGTGCTGCGAAAAGAGGAAGGTTGGGTGCTGGGACAGTAAACCAGCCCTGTAAAAAAAAGTGCCGCTATGTTTTGAGTGAAAGGAAGACGTTCACTGCACCTGAGACTGGACAAGTGTGGCTAGCAGAAGGTTTAACAGGGTAACATGGGAACGAGACTTATCATGATATGATATAGTATATATAGTTATATACGCCTATAGTTTACCGTACGCCATGATCTCACCCACCAATGCTGACACAGCTTGGATGAAGGTCAGAATACCAGCCAGAGGACGCCGCTCCTGCCGCTCAAAAAAGAAACATCATTCAGCCGTCACAGCGTTGGAATTGGGAAAATATCTTCAATTTGTTAGCTCTCCATTTTTTTAACTCTGCCATGGCCGGTCCTAAGCCCGTGCTGCGAAAAGAGGAAGGTTGGGTGCTGGGACAGTAAACCAGCCCTGTAAAAAAAAGTGCCGCTATGTTTCGAGTGAAAGGAAGACGTTCACTGCACCTGGGACTGGACAAGTGTGGCTAGCAGAAGGTTTAACAGGGTAACATGGGAACGAGACTTATCATGATATGATATAGTATATATAGTTATATACGCCTATAGTTTACCGTACGCCATGATCTCACCCACCAATGCTGACACAGCTTGGATGAAGGTCAGAATACCAGCCAGAGGACGCCGCTCCTGCCGCTCAAAAAAGAAACATCATTCAGCCGTCACAGCGTTGGAATTGGGAAAATATCTTCAATTTGTTAGCTCTCCATTTTTTTAACTCTGCCATGGCCGGTCCTAAGCCCGTGCTGCGAAAAGAGGAAGGTTGGGTGCTGGGACAGTAAACCAGCCCTGTAAAAAAAGTGCCGCTATGTTTCGAGTGAAAGGAAGACGTTCACTGCACCTGGGACTGGACAAGTGTGGCTAGCAGAAGGTTTAACAGGGTAACATGGGAACGAGACTTATCATGATATGATATAGTATATATAGTTATATACGCCTATAGTTTACCGTACGCCATGATCTCACCCACCAATGCTGACACAGCTTGGATGAAGGTCAGAATACCAGCCAGAGGACGCCGCTCCTGCCGCTCAAAAAAGAAACATCATTCAGCCGTCACAGCGTTGGAATTGGGAAAATATCTTCAATTTGTTAGCTCTCCATTTTTTTAACTCTGCCATGGCCGGTCCTAAGCCCGTGCTGCGAAAAGAGGAAGGTTGGGTGCTGGGACAGTAAACCAGCCCTGTAAAAAAAAGTGCCGCTATGTTTCGAGTGAAAGGAAGACGTTCACTGCACCTGGGACTGGACAAGTGTGGCTAGCAGAAGGTTTAACAGGGTAACATGGGAACGAGACTTATCATGATATGATATAGTATATATAGTTATATACGCCTATAGTTTACCGTACGCCATGATATCACCCACCAATGCTGACACAGCTTGGATGAAGGTCAGAATACCAGCCAGAGGACGCCGCTCCTGCCGCTCAAAAAAGAAACATCATTCAGCAGTCACAGCGTTGGAATTGGGAAAATATCTTCAATTTGTTAGCTCTCCATTTTTTTAACTCTGCCATGGCCGGTCCTAAGCCCGTGCTGCGAAAAGAGGAAGGTTGGGTGCTGGGACAGTAAACCAGCCCTTTAAAAAAAGTGCCGCTATGGTTCGAGTGAAAGGAAGACGTTCACTGCACCTGGGACTGGACAAGTGTGGCTAGCAGAAGGTTTAACAGGGTAACATGGGAACGAGACTTATCATGATATGATATAGTATATATAGTTATATACGCCTATAGTTTACCGTACGCCATGATCTCACCCACCAATGCTGACACAGCTTGGATGAAGGTCAGAATACCAGCCAGAGGACGCCGCTCCTGCCGCTCAAAAAGAAACATCATTCAGCCGTCACAGCGTTGGAATTGGGAAAATATCTTCAATTTGTTAGCTCTCCATTTTTTTAACTCTGCCATGGCCGGTCCTAAGCCCGTGCTGCGAAAAGAGGAAGGTTGGGTGCTGGGACAGTAAACCAGCCCTGTAAAAAAAAGTGCCGCTATGTTTCGAGTGAAAGGAAGACGTTCACTGCACCTGGGACTGGACAAGTGTGGCTAGCAGAAGGTTTAACAGGGTAACATGGGAACGAGACTTATCATGATATGATATAGTATATATAGTTATATACGCCTATAGTTTACCGTACGCCATGATCTCACCCACCAATGCTGACACAGCTTGGATGAAGGTCAGAATACCAGCCAGAGGACGCCGCTCAAAAAAGAAACATCATTCAGCCGTCACAGTGTTGGAATTGGGAAAATATCTTCAATTTGTTAGCTCTCCATTTTTTTAACTCTGCCATGGCCGGTCCTAAGCCCGTGCTGCGAAAAGAGGAAGGTTGGGTGCTGGGACAGTAAACCAGCCCTGTAAAAAAAAGTGCCGCTATGTTTTGAGTGAAAGGAAGACGTTCACTGCACCTGAGACTGGACAAGTGTGGCTAGCAGAAGGTTTAACAGGGTAACATGGGAACGAGACTTATCATGATATGATATAGTATATATAGTTATATACGCCTATAGTTTACCGTACGCCATGATCTCACCCACCAATGCTGACACAGCTTGGATGAAGGTCAGAATACCAGCCAGAGGACGCCGCTCCTGCCGCTCAAAAAAGAAACATCATTCAGCCGTCACAGCGTTGGAATTGGGAAAATATCTTCAATTTGTTAGCTCTCCATTTTTTTAACTCTGCCATGGCCGGTCCTAAGCCCGTGCTGCGAAAAGAGGAAGGTTGGGTGCTGGGACAGTAAACCAGCCCTGTAAAAAAAAGTGCCGCTATGTTTCGAGTGAAAGGAAGACGTTCACTGCACCTGGGACTGGACAAGTGTGGCTAGCAGAAGGTTTAACAGGGTAACATGGGAACGAGACTTATCATGATATGATATAGTATATATAGTTATATACGCCTATAGTTTACCGTACGCCATGATCTCACCCACCATTGCTGACACAGATTGGATGAAGGTCAGAATACCAGCCAGAGGACGCCGCTCCTGCCGCTCAAAAAAGAAACATCATTCAGCCGTCACAGCGTTGGAATTGGGAAAATATCTTCAATTTGTTAGCTCTCCATTTTTTTAACTCTGCCATGGCCGGTCCTAAGCCCGTGCTGCGAAAAGAGGAAGGTTGGGTGCTGGGACAGTAAACCAGCCCTGTAAAAAAAAGTGCCGCTATGTTTCGAGTGAAAGGAAGACGTTCACTGCACCTGGGACTGGACAAGTGTGGCTAGCAGAAGGTTTAACAGGGTAACATGGGAACAAGACTTATCATGATATGATATAGTATATATAGTTATATACGCCTATAGTTTACCGTACGCCATGATCTCACCCACCAATGCTGACACAGCTTGGATGAAGGTCAGAATACCAGCCAGAGGACGCCGCTCAAAAAAGAAACATCATTCAGCCGTCACAGTGTTGGAATTGGGAAAATATCTTCAATTTGTTAGCTCTCCATTTTTTTAACTCTGTCATGGCCGGTCCTAAGCCCGTGCTGCGAAAAGAGGAAGGTTGGGTGCTGGGACAGTAAACCAGCCCTGTAAAAAAAAGTGCCGCTATGTTTTGAGTGAAAGGAAGACGTTCACTGCACCTGGGACTGGACAAGTGTGGCTAGCAGAAGGTTTAACAGGGTAACATGGGAACGAGACTTATCATGATATGATATAGTATATATAGTTATATACGCCTATAGTTTACCGTACGCCATGATCTCACCCACCAATGCTGACACAGCTTGGATGAAGGTCAGAATACCAGCCAGAGGACGCCGCTCCTGCCGCTCAAAAAAGAAACATCATTCAGCCGTCACAGCGTTGGAATTGGGAAAATATCTTCAATTTGTTAGCTCTCCATTTTTTTAACTCTGCCATGGC
Source organism: Staurois parvus (assembly GCF_062004578.1). NCBI lineage: Eukaryota > Metazoa > Chordata > Amphibia > Anura > Ranidae > Staurois > Staurois parvus. The sequence goes on along the minus strand of NW_028318028.1, from coordinate 9,413 downwards.
CGGTCCTAAGCCCGTGCTGCGAAAAGAGGAAGGTTGGGTGCTGGGACAGTAAACCAGCCCTTTAAAAAAAGTGCCGCTATGTTTCGAGTGAAAGGAAGACGTTCACTGCACCTGGGACTGGACAAGTGTGGCTAGCAGAAGGTTTAACAGGGTAACATGGGAACGAGACTTATCATGATATGATATAGTATATATAGTTATATACGCCTATAGTTTACCGTACGCCATGATCTCACCCACCAATGCTGACACAGCTTGGATGAAGGTCAGAATACCAGCCAGAGGACGCCGCTCCTGCCGCTCAAAAAAGAAACATCATTCAGCCGTCACAGCGTTGGAATTGGGAAAATATCTTCAATTTGTTAGCTCTCCATTTTTTTAACTCTGCCATGGCCGGTCCTAAGCCCGTGCTGCGAAAAGAGGAAGGTTGGGTGCTGGGACAGTAAACCAGCCCTGTAAAAAAAAGTGCCGCTATGTTTCGAGTGAAAGGAAGACGTTCACTGCACCTGGGACTGGACAAGTGTGGCTAGCAGAAGGTTTAACAGGGTAACATGGGAACGAGACTTATCATGATATGATATAGTATATATAGTTATATACGCCTATAGTTTACCGTACGCCATGATCTCACCCACCAATGCTGACACAGCTTGGATGAAGGTCAGAATACCAGCCAGAGGACGCCGCTCCTGCTGCTCAAAAAAGAAACATCATTCAGCCGTCACAGTGTTGGAATTGGGAAAATATCTTCAATTTGTTAGCTCTCCATTTTTTTAACTCTGCCATGGCCGGTCCTAAGCCCGTGCTGCGAAAAGAGGAAGGTTGGGTGCTGGGACAGTAAACCAGCCCTGTAAAAAAAAGTGCCGCTATGTTTCGAGTGAAAGGAAGACGTTCACTGCACCTGGGACTGGACAAGTGTGGCTAGCAGAAGGTTTAACAGGGTAACATGGGAACGAGACTTATCATGATATGATATAGTATATATAGTTATATACGCCTATAGTTTACCGTACGCCATGATCTCACCCACCAATGCTGACACAGCTTGGATGAAGGTCAGAATACCAGCCAGAGGACGCCGCTCCTGCCGCTCAAAAAAGAAACATCATTCAGCCGTCACAGCGTTGGAATTGGGAAAATATCTTCAATTTGTTAGCTCTCCATTTTTTTAACTCTGCCATGGCCGGTCCTAAGCCCGTGCTGCGAAAAGAGGAAGGTTGGGTGCTGGGACAGTAAACCAGCCCTGTAAAAAAAAGTGCCGCTATGTTTCGAGTGAAAGGAAGACGTTCACTGCACCTGGGACTGGACAAGTGTGGCTAGCAGAAGGTTTAACAGGGTAACATGGGAACGAGACTTATCATGATATGATATAGTATATATAGTTATATACGCCTATAGTTTACCGTACGCCATGATATCACCCACCAATGCTGACACAGCTTGGATGAAGGTCAGAATACCAGCCAGAGGACGCCGCTCCTGCCGCTCAAAAAAGAAACATCATTCAGCAGTCACAGCGTTGGAATTGGGAAAATATCTTCAATTTGTTAGCTCTCCATTTTTTTAACTCTGCCATGGCCGGTCCTAAGCCCGTGCTGCGAAAAGAGGAAGGTTGGGTGCTGGGACAGTAAACCAGCCCTTTAAAAAAAGTGCCGCTATGGTTCGAGTGAAAGGAAGACGTTCACTGCACCTGGGACTGGACAAGTGTGGCTAGCAGAAGGTTTAACAGGGTAACATGGGAACGAGACTTATCATGATATGATATAGTATATATAGTTATATACGCCTATAGTTTACCGTACGCCATGATCTCACCCACCAATGCTGACACAGCTTGGATGAAGGTCAGAATACCAGCCAGAGGACGCCGCTCCTGCCGCTCAAAAAGAAACATCATTCAGCCGTCACAGCGTTGGAATTGGGAAAATATCTTCAATTTGTTAGCTCTCCATTTTTTTAACTCTGCCATGGCCGGTCCTAAGCCCGTGCTGCGAAAAGAGGAAGGTTGGGTGCTGGGACAGTAAACCAGCCCTGTAAAAAAAAGTGCCGCTATGTTTCGAGTGAAAGGAAGACGTTCACTGCACCTGGGACTGGACAAGTGTGGCTAGCAGAAGGTTTAACAGGGTAACATGGGAACGAGACTTATCATGATATGATATAGTATATATAGTTATATACGCCTATAGTTTACCGTACGCCATGATCTCACCCACCAATGCTGACACAGATTGGATGAAGGTCAGAATACCAGCCAGAGGACGCCGCTCCTGCCGCTCAAAAAAGAAACATCATTCAGCCGTCACAGCGTTGGAATTGGGAAAATATCTTCAATTTGTTAGCTCTCCATTTTTTTAACTCTGCCATGGCCGGTCCTAAGCCCGTGCTGCGAAAAGAGGAAGGTTGGGTGCTGGGACAGTAAACCAGCCCTGTAAAAAAAAGTGCCGCTATGTTTCGAGTGAAAGGAAGACGTTCACTGCACCTGGGACTGGACAAGTGTGGCTAGCAGAAGGTTTAACAGGGTAACATGGGAACGAGACTTATCATGATATGATATAGTATATATAGTTATATACGCCTATAGTTTACCGTACGCCATGATCTCACCCACCAATGCTGACACAGCTTGGATGAAGGTCAGAATACCAGCCAGAGGACGCCGCTCAAAAAAGAAACATCATTCAGCCGTCACAGTGTTGGAATTGGGAAAATATCTTCAATTTGTTAGCTCTCCATTTTTTTAACTCTGTCATGGCCGGTCCTAAGCCCGTGCTTCGAAAAGAGGAAGGTTGGGTGCTGGGACAGTAAACCAGCCCTGTAAAAAAAAGTGCCGCTATGTTTTGAGTGAAAGGAAGACGTTCACTGCACCTGGGACTGGACAAGTGTGGCTAGCAGAAGGTTTAACAGGGTAACATGGGAACGAGACTTATCATGATATGATATAGTATATATAGTTATATACGCCTATAGTTTACCGTACGCCATGATCTCACCCACCAATGCTGACACAGCTTGGATGAAGGTCAGAATACCAGCCAGAGGACGCCGCTCCTGCCGCTCAAAAAAGAAACATCATTCAGCCGTCACAGCGTTGGAATTGGGAAAATATCTTCAATTTGTTAGCTCTCAATTTTTTTAACTCTGCCATGGCCGGTCCTAAGCCCGTGCTGCGAAAAGAGGAAGGTTGGGTGCTGGGACAGTAAACCAGCCCTGTAAAAAAAGTGCCGCTGTTTCGAGTGAAAGGAAGATGTTCACTGCACCTGGGACTGGACAAGTGTGGCTAGCAGAAGGTTTAACAGGGTAACATGTGAACGAGACTTATCATGATATGATATAGTATATATAGTTATATACGCCTATAGTTTACCGTACGCCATGATCTCACCCACCAATGCTGACACAGCTTGGATGAAGGTCAGAATACCAGCCAGAGGACGCCGCTCCTGCCGCTCAAAAAAGAAACATCATTCAGCCGTCACAGCGTTGGAATTGGGAAAATATCTTCAATTTGTTAGCTCTCCATTTTTTTAACTCTGCCATGGCCGGTCCTAAGCCTGTGCTGCGAAAAGAGGAAGGTTGGGTGCTGGGACAGTAAACCAGCCCTGTAAAAAAAAGTGCCGCTATGTTTCGAGTGAAAGGAAGACGTTCACTGCACCTGGGACTGGACAAGTGTGGCTAGCAGAAGGTTTAACAGGGTAACATGGGAACGAGACTTATCATGATATGATATAGTATATATAGTTATATACGCCTATAGTTTACCGTACGCCATGATCTCACCCACCAATGCTGACACAGCTTGGATGAAGGTCAGAATACCAGCCAGAGGACGCCGCTCCTGCCGCTCAAAAAAGAAACATCATTCAGCCGTCACAGCGTTGGAATTGGGAAAATATCTTCAATTTGTTAGCTCTCCATTTTTTTAACTCTGCCATGGCCGGTCCTAAGCCCATGCTGCGAAAAGAGGAAGGTTGGGTGCTGGGACAGTAAACCAGCCCTGTAAAAAAAAGTGCCGCTATGTTTCGAGTGAAAGGAAGACGTTCACTGCACCTGGGACTGGACAAGTGTGGCTAGCAGAAGGTTTAACAGGGTAACATGGGAACGAGACTTATCATGATATGATATAGTATATATAGTTATATACGCCTATAGTTTACCGTACGCCATGATCTCACCCACCAATGCTGACACAGCTTGGATGAAGGTCAGAATACCAGCCAGAGGACGCCGCTCCTGCCGCTCATAAAAGAAACATCATTCAGCCGTCACAGCGTTGGAATTGGGAAAATATCTTCAATTTGTTAGCTCTCCATTTTTTTAACTCTGCCATGGCCGGTCCTAAGCCTGTGCTGCGAAAAGAGGAAGGTTGGGTGCTGGGATAGTAAACCAGCCCTGTAAAAAAAAGTGCCGCTATGTTTCGAGTGAAAGGAAGACGTTCACTGCACCTGGGACTGGACAAGTGTGGCTAGCAGAAGGTTTAACAGGGTAACATGGGAACGAGACTTATCATGATATGATATAGTATATATAGTTATATACGCCTATAGTTTACCGTACGCCATGATCTCACCCACCAATGCTGACACAGCTTGGATGAAGGTCAGAATACCAGCCAGAGGACGCCGCTCCTGCCGCTCAAAAAAGAAACATCATTCAGCCGTCACAGCGTTGGAATTGGGAAAATATCTTCAATTTGTTAGCTCTCCATTTTTTTAACTCTGCCATGGCCGGTCCTAAGCCCGTGCTGCGAAAAGAGGAAGGTTGGGTGCTGGGACAGTAAACCAGCCCTGTAAAAAAAAGTGCCGCTATGTTTCGAGTGAAAGGAAGACGTTCACTGCACATGGGACTGGACAAGTGTGGCTAGCAGAAGGTTTAACAGGGTAACATGGGAACGAGACTTATCATGATATGATATAGTATATATAGTTATATACGCCTATAGTTTACCGTACGCCATGATCTCACCCACCAATGCTGACACAGCTTGGATGAAGGTCAGAATACTAGCCAGAGGACGCCGCTCCTGCTGCTCAAAAAAGAAACATCATTCAGCCGTCACAGCGTTGGAATTGGGAAAATATCTTCAATTTGTTAGCTCTCCATTTTTTTAACTCTGCCATGGCCGGTCCTAAGCCCGTGCTGCGAAAAGAGGAAGGTTGGGTGCTGGGACAGTAAACCAGCCCTGTAAAAAAAGTGCCGCTGTTTCGAGTGAAAGGAAGATGTTCACTGCACCTGGGACTGGACAAGTGTGGCTAGCAGAAGGTTTAACAGGGTAACATGTGAACGAGACTTATCATGATATGATATAGTATATATAGTTATATACGCCTATAGTTTACCGTACGCCATGATCTCACCCACCAATGCTGACACAGCTTGGATGAAGGTCAGAATACCAGCCAGAGGACGCCGCTCCTGCCGCTCAAAAAAGAAACATCATTCAGCCGTCACAGCGTTGGAATTGGGAAAATATCTTCAATTTGTTAGCTCTCCATTTTTTTAACTCTGCCATGGCCGGTCCTAAGCCCGTGCTGCGAAAAGAGGAAGGTTGGGTGCTGGGACAGTAAACCAGCCCTGTAAAAAAAAGTGCCGCTATGTTTCGAGTAAAAGGAAGACGTTCACTGCACCTGGGACTGGACAAGTGTGGCTAGCAGAAGGTTTAACAGGGTAACATGGGAACGAGACTTATCATGATATGATATAGTATATATAGTTATATACGCCTATAGTTTACCGTACGCCATGATCTCACCCACCAATGCTGACACAGCTTGGATGAAGGTCAGAATACCAGCCAGAGGACGCCGCTCCTGCCGCTCAAAAAAGAAACATCATTCAGCCGTCACAGCGTTGGAATTGGGAAAATATCTTCAATTTGTTAGCTCTCCATTTTTTTAACTCTGCCATGGCCGGTCCTAAGCCCGTGCTGCGAAAAGAGGAAGGTTGGGTGCTGGGACAGTAAACCAGCCCTGTAAAAAAAAGTGCCACTATGTTTCGAGTGAAAGGCAGACGTTCACTGCACCTGGGACTGGACAAGTGTGGCTAGCAGAAGGTTTAACAGGGTAACATGGGAACGAGACTTATCATGATATGATATAGTATATATAGTTATATACGCCTATAGTTTACCGTACGCCATGATCTCACCCACCAATGCTGACACAGCTTGGATGAAGGTCAGAATACCAGCCAGAGGACGCCGCTCCTGCCGCTCAAAAAAGAAACATTCAGCCATCATAGCGTTGGAATTGGGAAAATATCTTCAATTTGTTAGCTCTCCATTTTTTTAACTCTGCCATGGCCGGTCCTAAGCCCGTGCTGCGAAAAGAGGAAGGTTGGGTGCTGGGACAGTAAACCAGCCCTGTAAAAAAAAGTGCCGCTTTGTTTCGAGTGAAAGGAAGACGTTCACTGCACCTGGGACTGGACAAGTGTGGCTAGCAGAAGGTTTAACAGGGTAACATGGGAACGAGACTTATCATGATATGATATAGTATATATAGTTATATACGCCTATAGTTTACCGTACGCCATGATCTCACCCACCAATGCTGACACAGCTTGGATGAAGGTCAGAATACCAGCCAGAGGACGCCGCTCCTGCCGCTCAAAAAAGAAATATCATTCAGCAGTCACAGCGTTGGAATTGGGAAAATATCTTTAATTTGTTAGCTCTCCATTTTTTTAACTCTGCCATGGCCGGTCCTAAGCCCGTGCTGCGAAAAGAGGAAGGTTGGGTGCTGGGACAGTAAACCAGCCCTGTAAAAAAAAGTTCCGCTTTGTTTCGAGTGAAAGGAAGACGTTCACTGCACCTGGGACTGGACAAGTGTGGCTAGCAGAAGGTTTAACAGGGTAACATGGGAACGAGACTTATCATGATATGATATAGTATATATAGTTATATACGCCTATAGTTTACCGTACGCCATGATCTCACCCACCAATGCTGACACAGCTTGGATGAAGGTCAGAATACCAGCCAGAGGACGCCGCTCCTGCCGCTCAAAAAAGAAACATCATTCAGCCGTCACAGCGTTGGAATTGGGAAAATATCTTCAATTTGTTAGCTCTCCATTTTTTTAACTCTGCCATGGCCGGTCCTAAGCCCGTGCTGCGAAAAGAGGAAGGTTGGGTGCTGGGACAGTAAACCAGCCCTGTAAAAAAAAGTGCCGCTATGTTTCGAGTGAAAGGAAGACGTTCACTGCACCTGGGACTGGACAAGTGTGGCTAGCAGAAGGTTTAACAGGGTAACATGGGAACGAGACTTATCATGATATGATATAGTATATATAGTTATATACGCCTATAGTTTACCGTACGCCATGATCTCACCCACCAATGCTGACACAGCTTGGATGAAGGTCAGAATACCAGCCAGAGGACGCCGCTCCTGCCGCTCAAAAAAGAAACATCATTCAGCCGTCACAGCGTTGGAATTGGGAAAATATCTTCAATTTGTTAGCTCTCCATTTTTTAACTCTGCCATGGCCGGTCCTAAGCCCGTGCTGCGAAAAGAGGAAGGTTGGGTGCTGGGACAGTAAACCAGCCCTGTAAAAAAAAAGTGCCGCTATGTTTCGAGTGAAAGGAAGACGTTCACTGCACCTGGGACTGGACAAGTGTGGCTAGCAGAAGGTTTAACAGGGTAACATGGGAACGAGACTTATCATGATATGATATAGTATATATAGTTATTTACGCCTATAGTTTACCGTACGCCATGATCTCACCCACCAATGCTGACACAGCTTGGATGAAGGTCAGAATACCAGCCAGAGGACGCCGCTCCTGCCGCTCAAAAAAGAAACATCATTCAGCCGTCACAGCGTTGGAATTGGGAAAATATCTTCAATTTGTTAGCTCTCCATTTTTTTAACTCTGCCATGGCCGGTCCTAAGCCCGTGCTGCGAAAAGAGGAAGGTTGGGTGCTGGGACAGTAAACCAGCCCTGTAAAAAAAAGTGCCGCTATGTTTCGAGTGAAAGGAAGACGTTCACTGCACCTGGGACTGGACAAGTGTGGCTAGCAGAAGGTTTAACAGGGTAACATGGGAACGAGACTTATCATGATATGATATAGTATATATAGTTATATACGCCTATAGTTTACCGTACGCCATGATCTCACCCACCAATGCTGACACAGCTTGGATGAAGGTCAGAATACCAGCCAGAGGACGCCGCTCCTGCCGCTCAAAAAAGAAACATCATTCAGCCGTCACAGCGTTGGAATTGGGAAAATATCTTCAATTTGTTAGCTCTCCATTTTTTTAACTCTGCCATGGCCGGTCCTAAGCCCGTGCTGCGAAAAGAGGAAGGTTGGGTGCTGGGACAGTAAACCAGCCCTGTAAAAAAAAGTGCCGCTATGTTCGAGTGAAAGGAAGACGTTCACTGCACCTGGGACTGGACAAGTGTGGCTAGCAGAAGGTTTAACAGGGTAACATGGGAACGAGACTTATCATGATATGATATAGTATATATAGTTATATACGCCTATAGTTTACCGTACGCCATGATCTCACCCACCAATGCTGACACAGCTTGGATGAAGGTCAGAATACCAGCCAGAGGACGCCGCTCCTGCCGCTCAAAAAAGAAACATCATTCAGCCGTCACAGCGTTGGAATTGGGAAAATATCTTCAATTTGTTAGCTCTCCATTTTTTTAACTCTGCCATGGCCGGTCCTAAGCCCGTGCTGCGAAAAGAGGAAGGTTGGGTGCTGGGACAGTAAACCAGCCCTGTTAAAAAAAAGTGCCGCTTTGTTTCGAGTGAAAGGAAGACGTTCACTGCACCTGGGACTGGACAAGTGTGGCTAGCAGAAGGTTTAACAGGGTAACATGGGAACGAGACTTATCATGATATGATATAGTATATATAGTTATATACGCCTATAGTTTACCGTACGCCATGATCTCACCCACCAATGCTGACACAGCTTGGATGAAGGTCAGAATACCAGCCAGAGGACGCCGCTCCTGCCGCTCAAAAAAGAAACATCATTCAGCCGTCACAGCGTTGGAATTGGGAAAATATCTTCAATTTGTTAGCTCTCCATTTTTTTTAACTCTGCCATGGCCGGTCCTAAGCCCGTGCTGCGAAAAGAGGAAGGTTGGGTGCTGGGACAGTAAACCAGCCTTTAAAAAAAAGTGCCGCTTTGTTTCGAGTGAAAGGAAGACGTTCACTGCACCTGGGACTGGACAAGTGTGGCTAGCAGAAGGTTTAACAGGGTAACATGGGAACGAGACTTATCATGATATGATATAGTATATATAGTTATATACGCCTATAGTTTACCGTACGCCATGATCTCACCCACCAATGCTGACACAGCTTGGATGAAGGTCAGAATACCAGCCAGAGGACGCCGCTCCTGCCGCTCAAAAAAGAAACATCATTCAGCCGTCACAGCGTTGGAATTGGGAAA